>NC_142514.1:137797500-140297500 GCF_057876585.1 Rhinolophus sinicus | reverse complement strand
AGGTCAGCTACCGTGTTTTCCTGAAAATAAGACCTAGCTGGACAATCAGCTCTAATGCGTCTTGTGTAGCAAAAATTAATATAATTGATATGATATGTAATATGATATGATGATATAATATAATACCGGGTCTTACATTAATTTTTGCTCCAAAAGACACATTAGAGCTGACTGTCTGGCTAGGTCTTATTTTCGGGGAAACACGGTATCATTATTCCTATCCCAAGTCTCAGCCAGAGAAAAAGTCAGTTGTCCCAAGAAACTCGGCTAGTAAGCAGGAGAGCTGGAATTTCAACCAAGTTTGTATGATCACAAAGCCAATGCCCTTCCCACATATGCACTCACTTTTTTTTATCAAAAGAGTGTAAACCGTGAACCAGCTGTCTAACTGTTCCTTAAACAAATTACCTAGCTTGGGTAACAAGTTCCTGGAGAAAAATAACTGTCAATTTAACAGTATCAACATGAAATGTAACGTAATGACACTAGAAGCGGGCCATCTTTTAATAAATCGTATAGCCAATGACAAAATTAGCATCAAATTATCCCAACAGTTCACTAGTAGTATAATTAGTCAAAAAGGAAGGAAACCAACACTGATGGCGCCCTTCCCATGTTAACAGGCATATATTGGGCACTATCACGTCCAGTAACCCTTGAGCATCCCTGGAAGGTGGGCATCATACCCCTATTTGCAGACGAGCCAATGAGGCTCATCCAAGGCTAAGAGTTAGCCGATGAGAGTTACCAGGTATAGCCAAGATCATCAATAAATGGCAGTGCCAAGATTTTAAAACCCAGTCCCCAAACTCCAAGTCTGAAGCTATTCCCTGGGGCTATACCATGCTTTGGTAACTTTTAAAGAATTCTTAAAACAGTGTACGTATGTCTGGAAGGGCCTTTAACTTTGGTAAGATAATCAAAACACTCCATGTCCCTTACTGCTGTAATACAGGACTAGACGATAGAACGAACAATCAGATATATACATCTGATGATATATTATTGAGCCAATCGCTGCAATATCTGAGCTTAACAGAAACTTTCATTTATCTTCAGAATATTTTATACTATAACTGAAAACCTAGCATGAGCTTTAAATCCGGAAAACTGCCTGTCACTTATTAACTCAGAAACCTTAATGTGGTTATTCCTCTGTATTTAAGTTTCTGCACATGTGAAATGGAAACAATACCTATCTCTCAGGGTTCTGATTAAGATTTAGTAATAATGTATGTAAAACACCCAGGGCAATGACTAGCTCCCGATAGCTATTATCTTTCTTTGTCCTCTGTGGATATTCCCAGGTTTTAAAACCATGCAGATGAACGATAAAAACTCAAATAAATGATTTTCCAAATGTAATGGGATGTTTGGTACCAAGAAAAATAAATACTCAAAAGATGACTTTAATTTTTCATTTTCATCCAGATATTTGGTACTAGATAGACAAAACCTTTAAAAAAAAAAATCCCAGATGACAATCAAAACCAAACTCAGCCCTTTTGCTTTGAATCCCTAAGCAGAATTTCTTCCCCATTCAGAAGGTCCCCTAGTTACCTAGTAACCACCTGCCAGCCCCAAACTAAAGAAAAGTGGCTCTGCACTGGGCTAATTACCCAACCAGCCTGAACAATCTAAAATGAAGTCTGGAATAAAGGAAATTGTCAGCCAGAATGTTAGTGAAATTATCCACAACAGGAGACCTGAGAATCCAAATACCACTGGGCAGTTATTTCCATGAGAATAAAATCACAATGTGTGAGCCCTGCAAATTATACCATTATTAAAACAATCATCCCATTGAGGCTACAGCTATCAGATAAATGGTTTTATTGTCCCCATTGTTTCATCCACTGCAGCAAATAGGTACAAACTGAATAAGTGGTTTCCAGAAGCAGCAATTTCTAGGAAATGACAATGCAGACCTCCATCTTAAGCCTCCCTTTGTGTTGGGTTGGAAATGCTCTGGAGGGGAAGAGGGGAACAGAGAATCAACTCTTCTCCACTGCCCCCAAACTCAAAGACCCTGACAACTTTATAAGCAGAAATCACTAGTTTTCCCCACATTTTCCTATTTCTTTTCCCCCGAGTAGGTCATTCCTGGGCTCACCCAGGAGGAAGAATTTGAACTCAGCAAATCCACTGTATTCACTAAGAAACCTCTAGACAATTTTCCAATCCAAATAAACACAGAGAGGAGAGACAAGAACATGGCCCCCAGTTTCTCTGGCTCCCACAATACAAAGTACCTCCAGCTACAGCAATGAGAATTAAAAAGAAAGCACAAAAGCATGGAATCAGCTCCTCCCATTATTAGAAAAAAAATCCCTTTACAATAACTAACTGCTAGGATCATAAACCTCGAACTGCATTTTCAGACTTAAATGGGAAATCTGAGTCACTACCTAACCACCATCCTGGGCCAAACTGCATCATGGAATGGGGAAGGCAAGAGTAATCCCTTCAGTGATAGCTCACTGAACTCCACACATCTGCCAAGTTTCAAAATGGAAGAAAGGAAACTTGCATCTCTGGGTGTCTACTATACGACAACCACTGTACACACATTATTTCTAACCCCCTGAGGCAGACGAGACATCAACTCATTGACAGGTGAGAATTTAAGGCTCAGAGAAATTTAGTAACTTGCCCAAGGTCACACACACCTATTAAATTAAGATTTGAATTAAGTTTCTCTGACTGTAAATTCTAAGCACTTTTAACCTCTGGTGTTTGCTTTTTTGTTCTACCTATTAGTATAACCTAATAAAATATACTTAAAAACAAAACAAAACACTACAGTATCACATTTAAATGCTACCTGAACCTGTTACAAACTTCTAATGCTGCGGGGCAGTCATGGAACCATGTAGATGAAGTCTGACTTCGTCATGTAATTCATCTTCCAAATTCTCCTTTAATCCTCTCAACAAATTTATGTGGTATGATCTTCCCCGACTTTATAAGTGAGAAAACTGAGGCTCAGAAAGATTGTATGATTTGCCCAAAGCAGCATGGAAACGAAAACCCAGAAAATTCTGACTACAAGCTCATTGCTCATGCAGCTTTATTACAATGCCAGACTTAAACATAAGCATAAAGAACTCAAAAATCTGCTGTGGAGTTCTTTGCTTATTTATGAAGAAACATCTGTTCATAATTAATAGCATGTGGGAGGAGGGAAAGAAGGAGTATCAGAAAGCCCTCCAGGGCCTGAAGCTGCCTAAACCTAAACTTTCCTGTTTCAAGGACACTAAAAGCTCATCCACTGGGAGGGACAGCGAGGGCTAAGTGACAGAAAAGCACATTGGAGTTCTGAACTCCTAAACGTACTCTGGACCAACTGAAAACAGGGCTGGTAATGCTGATGTCCAGGGACCAAAGGCGACTTTGTGCCAGGAACGCTCCTCGGCTGTTTCCACACATTGTTCCCATCTTCCTCATGGGCCTTTGGGTAGGACACTGTTTTACAGGTGAGTAAACTAGGCGGAGAGATGAAATGACTTCTCCAAAGTCGCAGAACTAATATAGAGGCTAGGGATCTGCAATCTGATTGGTCTGACTACAAAACCATTCTTTAACCAGTAGTGACAGAAAGTACATCAATGGTTGCTTGCATGGGAATCCGGGAGAGCAGGAGGAAGGGCTTACGTAGGGGTACCAGGAAACTTTGGGGGAGGTGATGGATATATTCACTATCTGAATTCTGGTGATGGTTTTACATGTGTATATGCATGTTAAAACTTAGCAAACTACACTCTATTTGTGTCATTTATTGTCAATTTTACCTCATAAAGCTGCTTAGGAGGGAAAAAACACATTGTTCTTTTTACTAACCACTGACCAGGACCCCAGAATATCTGCCCATCAACTTCAAACCACTGGTCAGTGGTTGATGGGCAGATATTCTGGGGTCCTGGTCAGTGGTTAGTAAAAAGAACAATGTGTTTTTGAAAAGAACAATGAGAAGCCAGGCCCAAGAGTTCTTTCCCAAACTGACTGAGTCCTGATTTTACGTAAACTATAAAGAAAACATCACTAAAAGTTTTGAGTACCTAAGAGTAACAAGTTATTTCCAAACACCCTGCAGCACTTAGGGCTACATTTCCATACAAATGAAATACTAATTATAAAACGGAGCCTGATAAAGGATAAAGGCTTTGGCATCACACAAACCTGGACTGAATCCCATCCTTGTTCTTTAAAGTGAATCTAGTCAGGTTGCTACATCTGTATCCAGTTCCCCATTTACAAAACGAAAGTGATAATAACAAACTCCCATTTGCTGAAATCGTACTACGTGCCACAAACCAAACTAAGCACTTTATCTAATCTCAGGTAATCCTCCCAACCACTATATACTGTAAATACCAGTGTACCTCCATCTCATAGATGAGAGTAAGTTATAAAAAGATTAAGTAACTTTGAAAGTCACACAGCCAGTAAGTGTAAGAGCTGAGATTTAAACTCAACTTGCAAAATTATTTAGAGAAATGAACTAGAAGGAGGAAGGAAAGTATTATCAGTAATACCGTGTTTCCCCGAAAATAAGACCTAACTGGAAAATAAGCCCTAGCATGATTTTTCAGGATGACATCCCCTGAACATAAGCCCTAATGCGTCTTCTGGAGCAAAACTTAACATAAGACCCGGTCTTATTTTCGGGGAAACATGGTAGTAGAGTAAAAATGATAGAATACCCCCTCTATTCTTTAAAGCAAGCTTCTCTAAAGAAATCTATTGTATTGAAAGGAAAAACATTGTTTTAATATGCTACAAACCAAATAGTCAGTTCCAATTTAACTGACTGAAGCTAGTAGCGGTGTGCATTTTACCCAAGTTATCCCTAATTCTCAGTCTGTAAAGTAACTTATCTGCTTTACTGATAGGGAAAATTCAATTCTGAAATATTACATAAACTTCAGTGGTGGCACAGACATAAGTCCTTTGACCAGAAATGGAGCTGTTTCCAGTTTGGCTGTTGCCATCTAAGCCACTCAGAACCACACTCAATATTTTATCAAAGACCACTCCTTAAGGACAAAACTAAAGAATCGTGGATTCTTCGCACCAATTCATGATGCTTACAGTGTTAGCACGTCATAAATGACATCAACACACTAATAGGCCCAATCTTTTTCTCTTATTTCTGGTTTGGGTAAGAACACTGATGCTCTAATATCTCAAAGTAGTATCAATAAATAAATAAAAACAAAAACCAGAATGTAAAAGGTGTATAGCACACTTATGAAGTTCTTTCACATGTATTAAATCCTCGCAACTTTCCAAGGTGGATATAGACACGACTGTCGTCACGTTACATGGGGGGGAAATGAGATTCAGATGCTTCAACAACTTGCTCCAAGACACACAGCTAGTAACTGGCTCTCAAATCCAGGTCTTCTGACTCTACATCCAGAATCTTCTATACACAAGACCTTACTTAGTCTTCTTTCCGAAATAAGCTCAGGTATGTACTCCTCCAAGAACTCATCCCTGAAAAAGGCATTATCACCTCCGTCTCTGCTACTTATTTTACAGCATTTACAACACACTGAACTGTAATATTACCTGTTTACACCTTGTACCTGGGAGCTCCCTGGAAGCAGATGGATCTTATCTCTATGTACCATCTGAACCTACCTACGTAGCACACAGCCTGACACCCATGCAAGCGAAATGAATGCATGCATTAGTCATTATTTTTGCCTGGTGCTCAGACTCTAATTAGCAAAATATTTTTTTCGAAGCCATAATTTAAATCACCTCTTAGGAAGTACTAAGGGCTCGACAGGGCAGCACAAATACCCCCCTTTCTGTGTCTTAGAGTTGACACACCATACCCCACGTCTTTAAGTCTGTCATCCCACCACCTTACCACATAAGCCAAATCCTTCATTTAGGTTCAAAACATCAAATGCACAAGCAGAGTACTGATAAAACCTGGTTTTGCAGCATTCATTTTACGTTATCTAAAAGTTAAAACTGACCAGAAAGTTAATAAGAAGGAAACTGGGGAGCAGAGAAAAGAACCAAGAGTTAGAAAAGCAATCATAAGGCCCCAGCTTCTGAAGCTACCAACGTGACCTTCATTCATTCCAAGTGAGATGACAGATTTCTCACAAATCAAGTTCGTCCTACACGTCTACTGCACACACGGCTGCCCTGCCCCAGCTGTGGGCAGAGAAGAGAGGCGAGTTTCCTAGGAGTGGGCTGGAGGGCAGCGGCACCGACAGAGGGGGGCCGGGGGGACAGCTCTAAAGGCTACCTCACATCTTTATTCACCACAAGATGGGGAAGAATAAGCACCAAGCCCCATGATTCTCTAAAATCATGACAAAGTTGTAAAACTGCTCAACTCCAAAGCATTTTGGTTCCACTAAGCCAAAGAAAACCCAACTGCATTCATGCTGGTTTTCAAAACAGTATTCTTAGTGAAGGCTAAACAAAAGTACCTATTCTCTCAATAAGAAATACGTAAAGACTGGAAACATAATCGTACTAATAAATAACAATATACCATCTTGTGCTGAACAGAGGCAGTGGCAACAAACTGTAATAATGTCATTGCATTCTTCATAGACATGCAAAAAAAAAGCTAGTTTCAGTTTCACTAAAGAATGTGCTTCATGAAGCCACAAAAATTATTTTATTAAATCTCAATCCTTAATGACACATCTTTTTAATATTCTGTGATGATACGGGAAGCACACATAAAGCGCTTCTCCTGCATACCAAACTACAAGAGTTATCGCAAGGAAAAGCACTGAAGCACTCGTGCAATTGAGTTGCAAGCTGAAGTAGCTGTTCTTTTTACGAAACATCATTTTTACTTGAAAGAACAAATGGCAGACAAACTATGATTATTCCGACTTGGATGTTTGGCAGACATTTTTTCAAAAATGAACAATGCGAGACTGTCACTTCAAGGAAAACAACTGTCAGTACTTGTTCCAATGATAAAATTTGAGCTTTCAAGCAAAAATTAGAAGAGACTTGTCTGATAAGATTGGTGGTAATATTAACAAATGTGATTTTTTGACATCGTGTAACAGAGTATGTCAACATGTAAGTAGATCTGCATAACTCAGTGACCACATGTTTTCCAAATGACCAATGCATGCTGTTACAATATCATATGCAGGGGTAGAAGACCCATTCAAAGTACAAAACACACCAATGGATTTTAATGTAACAGTCAATGAAAAGCCCACTGATATGGTTTCAGATTCCACAAAGCAATGGGCCTTTAAGAAACTACCAGTTGTCCAGTTTTGGTGCAGTATCCAAAAAGAATATCCACAATTATTTTTAAAAGGAATTAAAACATTCCTCCCTGTTCTAACCACATATATATGTGGGACGGCATTTTCTTTAGATATTATATAATCAAAATAATCAATTGCAACATATTAAATGTAAAAGCAGATATGTATCCAGTCATACACTAAAGAGATTTGGGAAAATGTAAACTACTTATTCTTCTAATTTGGGGGGTTGGGATAATATAGCTATATTCATAAAAATATGCTAACATTTCATAGGTTTATTGTTTTTAAGTAAATAAATGCTTATTAAATTTCAGAGTTTTAATTTTTTAATACAGTAAATATTGATATATATATATAACCCACAAGCAAAAGCTCTTTGGGGTCTTCAATAATTAATCAGTAAAAGTGAAGACACCAAAATATTTGAGAACTACTGCCACAAAGCAACGAGCAAGAACAAACTATTTCTACACACAAGAACATAAGTGAATCTCACAAATAAAGTTGAGTGCCAAAAGCCAGTCATACCTTAGAAAAGTTCATAAACAGGTAAAAATAATCTATGGTGCTAGAAGTCAGAATACTGGTTACATCTGAGGAAGGTATGTTTCCTTTCTTGATCTAAGTACTGGTTACTTACACTTTTTGTGCACTTTGTTACATATGTTATATATACCTCAATACAACTTCTTTTTAATTTATATGTTCTTTACAAACATAAATCCATACATACACCTGCCTTAGGCTCACCTAGAAGTTCTGTTAGCACAATTCTGTTAGAACTGGGCATGTTTTTATTATTATTATTATTTTTCAAACAGATCCTCAAGTGATTCTAATGTGTAGCCAAGATACTACTCATAGACAAAATTTCAAAACCAGGGAGCTTTACATTACAGCACAGTAAAAAGAACAAAGGCTTTGGAGCAAGGCAGATCAGGTTTTTAATACAAGCTTCCCTTCCCTTACTAAGTACGTAATCAAATGCAAACCAATCAATCCCTACAGGCCTCAGTTGCTTCAGTTTCCTCTTCTGTAAAATGAGCACAATACCCTCCCTATACAGTGTAAGTGTGAGGATTGAATTACATAAGGGAAAGAAAGCACCCAGCATACTTCCTATCACAGGCACTCAAATACGTATTAGGTCCTTTTTGTCTTTCTATCCTCATCCCCTACTAGTCCTAAGGCCTAAGACAAATGATCCTCTTGAGTCTTGATTTCTTTATCCTTAAAATGAAAATAATGCAACATGACCAACCTATGCATTATAGATCAAATAATTACAGTTGCAGAAGTATAAATAGTGTAATTGTATTTACAGGTAAAAATTTTTGTGATCAAGTCAAAATAAAAAGAAGGAGGACACATCAGAAAACAAGGATACGTAGAAAAATTATAAAACAGAGGCTAGAAAACATGAGCAACAGCAGAAATTGTCAAGATTGAAGGACGTGATCAGAAGGCAAATCAAGATCATAATCTCGAGTCAGCTAGCGATTGACCTTCACTGTGAAAAATATATTAGCCCATGGTTCCTTCAAAATGTCTGTATTTAAGAAAAGCATAATCTGTATCATCATAAAAATACGCATATTCTGAAGGGACCTGCTTAAACAGAGGGAGGAGGGAGAGTTGTGTTGCAGTTTTACAAACCTGGGAGTTCTTAAAGCTCCTTCATACAGAGATCAGTGGTCCATTTAATAAAATGTTAAACTTTTACATAAACAGAGTAGTTTGACAGAAGATTCTGTGCAATTGTTTTAGATACTAAAGATATCATAATGCCCAAGGAACTAAATAAAACAAGATACATAAACTTGCTTTAGTCTCTTTGTTCTTCAATATTCTACAACTTCAACTTTGATTTCTGATAACATACCAGGGATTCTCAACCTATGGCATACACATGGCCTGTGTTTGAATGGCCTGTGAGCAAGGAATGAAACACAAGAGGAGGAAAGAAGGATAGGACAGGGAAGGAGGAACAGAAGGAGAAATGACAGACTGTATGTTATTCAAAGCCTAAAATATTTTTTACAGAAAGCGTCTGCCAACCCCTGAACACACTATCTCCCTGTGTTCTATTTTTTAAGATTTTATTGGGGAACCGGACTTTATTGGGGAACAGTGTGTACTTCCAGGATTTTTTCCAAGTCAAGTTGTCCTTTCAATCTTAGTTGTGGAGGGTGTCATTCAGCTTCAAGTTGTTGTCCTTTCAGTCTTAGTTGTGGAGGGCGCAGCTCAGCTCCAGATCCAGTTGCCGTTGCTAGTTGCAGGGGGCACAGCCCACCATCCCTGCGGGACTCGAGGAGTCGAACCAGCAACCTTGTGGTTGAGAGCCCACTGGCCCATGTGGGAATCGAACTGGCAGCCTTCGGCATTAGGAGCACAGAGTTCTAACCGCCTGAGCCACCGGGCCGGCCCGTTTTCTACTTTTGAACCTTATGCTTTACATCATCATCAAAGCCTTTATCAATCCAATTAAATTCTAAATAAATAAAAACCTGTATCGGGAAAATTGCATATCACCTTAGTCCTCCTTAGAATATCACACTACCAGTTTGTCACTTATCCTCACTAAGCTCAGTTCAAAAGCTCACTACTCACTACTTGCAGGCACCCTCCCCTCCAGGAGCAGGAACTATAAAGATGTGACTAGGACACAATCCCTGCCCCAAAGAAATGCACAGTGTAAGAGCAGGAGCAGACAGCACCTGCTCGTTTTCCTAGAACAGGGCCAGTGCCATGACAGAGACATGCACTGGAGGCTCCCTGTGAACAAAATCGGGGCACTCAGGCAACCCTCCGAGCTCTGAAAGGTTTCTGAGGGGACGTGCACTCAACCCAGAGGGAATGAAGAAAGGGGGAAATGGCATGAGCAAAGGTGTGAAACTACACGACATGTGTAGAGACCACAGGCTGCCAGGTATCACCAGGGACGGGAGCTGAAGCAGGAGCGACAGAGGGATGGGCCGTACGAGGCCTAGTGTGTCCTGCTCAGGAGCTTGGACTTTAGAGGCAATGCAGAGATGTAAGCAGGGGAGTGACGTGGGCGATGACACCTGTTTGGCAGATGTGCGGGCTGCGGGGTGGGAGATACGTTTACTGGACGGCAGGAGGCTGCTTCACTCATCCAGGTAAGATATGGGTCTGAACTAAGGGGTCACAGAAGGAAAGGGGAGCTGAATTCCAGAAATATTTACAAGGATTTATTTTCAGCTCTGAGAGAGAAGGGAGAAGAAAAGACTAAGGGCACAGATTCGTGTCTTGAGCGACTGGACGGATGGTAGTGCCTGTAAAGTTAGGACAAAGCTGCAGGAAGAGACGATTTTAACATTTTTGGAGGACATCTAACATGGGGGAGGTCCGAACCAGTAGGTAGGAAATGAGTTCCGCTTTGCACCTGCTGAAGTTGAGGATAGACATGGATGTATGTGGGTGCCAGCAGCCAGCAAGATACACAAGTCAGAGCTGAGGAGAGAGCTCTGAGCTGGGCACGCAGATTAGAGAGTCATCAGCATATGGGCAGCAGTTAAAGCCAAGAGCGGGCAAGACTCCTGAAGGAAGGAATCTTAAACAGCCGGGTGAGCTAAGGAAGCCAACCCTCAGGAATACCAACATTTACTGAGAAAGCAGGATCAGTAAAGGTCTCTTCTTAAATATCAGTTAGTTTCAATAGCTTCGAAAGCTCTTCCTGCTAAACAACCAACTGGGAAGAGCAGAAACCACGAAATATGTTCCGTAGTACATACACCTCATCGAATGGACAAAGTCAAGATGAAGGAATTTAGTAGCGAGAGGGCTTTCAGCTGGAAGGCACAGGATGTGGAAAGAACAGCAGCCTGACGGTAGAGCATGTTTAGGGATTTGCTTATTTGGTTTGTACAGTAGGTACACATGCTAGAAAGGCCTTAAAAAGGGGTACAAAATAAGGCCTACGAGAACACTGGGAGGGAACCCTCAAGGGCCATTGTGCTGTTGACAGCAGGAACCATTCCTAACCTCTCCTCCCAGGGCACGTCTGCACACCCGTCAGGGCCTGAGCTCCCCAGCACCTCTCTCCCCTGCTCCCCCAGGGAGATCGGGCCATGCCAACTTCCATCCTCTTTGTGCCCCTTGCCCAAGTCTCCGCTGTAGCATTTATTACACGATGCTGGTTATGTGTGACATGTCCGTCTCCCCACTTGGTTGACTGTAGCTCCTTGAAAGCAGGGAATTTTAAGATTCGTAGCCCACACTTCCAGGACTCCCTTACTGCTATCTAACAGTCACTCAACAGATACTTTCTGAACAGATGCCTTAAACATATGTCACACACAAGACTCCTAGCTCCTTGGCCTTGGACTGCATTGTGGTTGTGGATTCACGTTCTTTGTTTTGCTTTATTTATAACATTAAAATAAATTTACAATCCAAAGGTAAAATGAAGGGAGATGCAGCTCAGAAAAATATGGAATAACAAAAGAACATGTTGGAGGGAAAAAAATTAGCTCTAAACAATTCATAAGTAATATAAAAATAAAAATAGTTGTAGCTACCATATTAAGCACAGACTATGTATGTGTCAGTCAACATTCCAGGTTCTTTGTCCTTCTCTCATTTAATCCATACAACAACCCAACAAGGGAGTATGAGCTCCCTTCTACATAGGCACAAATATTTCATCTCACTTTACTACTTAGTCTATGTAATACGTTACAGGTAGAAAACCAACAGGGAAATGACTATATTTGTTTGTATACTGCATTCTCCACTTCAATAAAGCCTCAATTGTTTCATTCTGAGCGAGCCAGCACAATTCATATGGACCAGGTCCCATAAATTCACTAGGAGAAAGTCCTCTAGCACCTTCTTTGTCCCACTATATCCAACAGTCTTCAAGTTTCAAGGAAGGAACTGTGAACTGACCTTCATGTATTCTTTCCTCCACTGGCAGAACCAGAAAGCAATAAACCAAACACTACAAGCTTTTTGCCAGCGTGGGATGCCCCGATTTCAGGTTTGTAAACTAGGAGCGGGGGGAAAAAACCAACTAACGTTTATATAGTCCTTTATAGTTTAAGAAGCATTTTCACTTTGATTATCTCATATGAATCTAATTTTACAGATAAGTAAACTGAAGGTCCAACAGATAATTAATGAATTTGGATTTCAAATCTCTTAGACAAAAACTCTTGGTGTTTAGGTTGCTAAGCTTCTGATATGAATAACTGATATGTATACTATGTATCCTATTCATGGTACTCTCTGTACAGCAGAAACAGACCCTCCTACACCATCAGGTGAGGATCATGTACGAGGCTGTATTTCTGGAAAAAGAATGATGCACAGAACTTCTAAGCAAAAGAGTTAAGTGACTTACTAAAATATGACATGAAGCTCTAAGCTGGTATAACAAAGAATTAGTCTCTAGTAAATAAAGCTGGAAGACAGTGCTCTTCCACAGCTAATGAAGACGGCTACTAACTCCCTCCAATTCCTACTTCCAAATATCGTAGGGCCACATCTGGATAATGCAAACTGGCTTCCTCTTGCTATCTAGAGTACCCACATGTGTACGTATATACATACATATACTGAAGAATAAATATGTGTATTTATATACATATAAATAAGAAGTGTTGCTGAGTAATGAGACTACAGACAATAATTTGCTTCCTTTTACTTTTTTATAACTTCCAATTTCAACCACGAGCATATGGTATTTTAACACTGAAAGAAATAAAGCTCTTGTAAAGTTAAAAAATAAGAATAAAGCAAGTCAATTATGTATGTAAGAAAACATACAGGATAATTCTATCTATATAAAGTTGCAAAGGTAAAGAATGTATAGTTTAGGATATGTACTAGTTTGGTAAAGCGATACAAAAAAGCGAGGGAATGACTCACACAAAATTTAGCAAACTGCTTACGTCTCAGAGAGCGAGATTCAATCAGGCAGGGAATCACAAGAGGCTTTAAAGATACTAGAAATCACCTTTTTATTAAGCTGGTAGCAAAAACATAGATCTTCAATTTATCATTCTTTAATTTGAAGATTTATGTTATAAGCACTTTTATATCTATCACTTGTTTCACAATTTAAAAGAAGATAAAACAGGACTGAAGAATCAGAATTTTGGGGCTGTAATCCAGACTCTTCCATTTACTAACTGTAACTAACCTTAAGCCATATAACCTCTCAGAGTAGTTTTTTCTTATTTTATCGATGAGGAAGCTAACGTATTTAGTACTTTACTGTTTAAAAGTTCCTACACTACAGTACAAACACGCAAGTACACAGGTAACCTATGAGATGATAATACAAAGTAACACCTCCTTAATAATAATACAAGAACTCAATGGCAGTAGGACACACAGGTGATTCACATTCTAGTCACTTCCTATCTAATGGCAACAAATAATTTTTTTACTGTATACTATGTAACACACTGTGTTCCATGCTTTCCACAGATTATTCTGTTTAATCCTCAAAACAACTTTATAAGATTAGTTCTCTTACACCCACTTAACAGATGAGACCATGTGCCCAAGGTCACATAGCTGGTAAACGGCGGACAAACTTCAGAACCCAGACTCTTCACCAGCACATTCGTTTTGCCTCACCGCTCTCACTCTATTTATTAAATAGTCTGCCTCTTCCACGACACTGAGAGCTCTTTGACAACTGTTTTTTGTTCATTTTCATTTCTCCGGACACTTAGCAGTCAAAAAGTAAATAAATATTGAACAAATATTTCATATATTCAGTGTTTTCAGGACAAAGTTATTTCAGGACATGAACTGATTTGTTCCATTCCCCTTGACAACTTTGTGAAGTATGAAAGCTTTTTTTTTTTTTAACTATTTAAACCACATTTAAGTGTATAATTCAGTGGAAGTACATTCACAATGTCGTGTAACCATTACCACTAAGTATGAAAGGTTTTTAATGATTTTATTGAAATCATTCAGCTATCAAGTTCCAGAACACGGATTTGAATCCAGGACTCCTGACGCCTAAATTCACAGGCTATTCATCCTACCAAGGTGCCTGTCTACTAATACGTCCATCTGCTCTCCCCTTCTCACCAGAGTTATGGAGAGAATCAAATGACGAAAAGATACTAAATCACTTTACATACATTTCTACAGCAGAGGTGACCACAGCTATGAAGGGAAAAAAACAAATCCACCAAGACGTTTCTCCCAGGCAATTACTTTTCATTTTGAGCTTTCCAAAACTAGGACTTTAATATAAATATCCCACCTCTAGATAAAGCCTGCAGAGCCACAAAGCAATGTCAGGACCCCAGAGTAAAGTTATGAGGAGAAACGCTTGCATTAATTAGATTACACTCTCATCGAATTAGAGGTAACGGCTTAAACCTGATTTTCATTCTAATACAGAAAGCTTCCTCAATTAAAAAAACAAAACAAAAGAAAAACACTTCCAAGGATAAGTCCAACCTTCCACCATTCTGCCCATTTTGGGGGGGGGGGGAATTCTAAATATTGGGTATTTTTATTTGCGCAACTGTGAAAGCCAAGGAAAATGGTGTTTGTGAGCTAAACTCTAAAGCTTAAACAAAAAGAATTACTTTGATCCTTCTGGTGCCGATTTTATCCTCTTTACATTCCTCCCCATTTTTTCTTCAGTTCTAATCAATAGCCACTTCGTTTTTAACGTATCATACTTAACACAATTCAGTCCAGAAAACTGCTTCCTCCATGCACACCCCTCTACCTCCCCATTCTGCCATGAGAATAAGTATATCATTAAGCTTTAACTAAAATTTCTAATAGATGGAGATATTGCTTCTGTAGTTAATGTAATGTGTCCTCTAAATGTAATGTAATGCCATCCCCTAAAAAATAAAATAAAAATGATTCTATATGCTTTATCCACATCTGACAGAATTCTGACCACCTGAATTCAATCTATAGAAATATAGTCCAATTCTTTTAAATCTCATCAAGTAATGTCAGAAGAGAATCAAATGAAAAACTCCATCAATACCAAAACCATCTTACCAATGAATATTTATGACATTTCCATATTTCCTGTCTTCCCTCTGTTTACTTAAAGCGGTGGTGCCAAGATTCATCTCAGGATTATTAGCCTGCAATACAATGATGGGCCTAATTGCCTTGCAAACCAGGACACCAATAAATGGAGCCTTCAAGCAATCAATTTTTAGAGGAGAAAAAAAAAAAAATGCCCAAGCTCTTTCTGCATACACGCTGCCTGACTAGAAGATGAATTCAGCTTTATATTTTTCAGTCTCATTCATCAGTTCTCAAGCAAGGAACGCTCCCTTTGCTACCTCAAGCTCATCAAATCTATTGAATTCTAAATTCCAGGACTAATTTTTAAATGCACCAAGGGGAAGGCTGAAAAGACGCAGAGACATCACATAGAAAGACATCCATCACACTCCAGTTTCATCTTCTCCACCTTTAGTTTGGGAGTGGGTTTTTCTCTCCAAACTTTGTTTTTATATCAATACGAGCATACCTCCTTTTATTGTGCTTTGCTTTGTTGCGCTGTACGAATGTTGCAGTTTTTACAAATCGAAGGCAAGACCCTCCACCAGCAAGAACACAACTCACGTGATGGTAACACTCACTGTATAGTGATGGTCTGGACCCAAACCTGCACTACCTCCAAGGTGTGTCTGTAACAGAAGACACGCTCCCCTCCTTCATTCTACCTTAACTGAAGCCTCTCTCAACTCTCCCCTTTGGGTTGATTTACTTCCAAATATAATACTAATATACATGCAACAAAAAGATGAAACTAACAGCTTACCACGTCCTCTAGGGGTCTTTCATGTACCTTCTCTGTCCCCTACAAAACCCCTGTGATTACTGTCTCCCCCGACCACAGCCTCCAAAGCTGTCCATTTAAGTCCAGCCCTTCACCTGCTTCTGCCTGTTGAAGGCCATCCAAACCCTTCCCCTGCCTCCTCCCAGCATTGCTTGTGCCCCCTCCACATCCTCTCTGCCCGTCCACACCACCCCATGTCTCCCACCCCGTAAAGAACCCCTCTGCCACCTCCCCATTAGCAACCATCTCGCCAGTCCTACCAGTTCTTCTCAGACATTCCTTCTCCAAAACTCCCTCTGCCACCTTGACCAGGGGACATTTTCTTCAAGACACCATCCCCCCACATTGCTCACCACCTGCCACTCTTCTTTCAGTGAATCCAGCTCAGCAGTGACTTCTGTGCCCTCTGCCTTAACCCTGCACCCAGACAGCCACCAATGCCCCTTCCAGTGGTTCTAAGATCACCCTAAATCCCATCCTACTGTGCACCCTCCCCTGCGCCTTCCGCCCAATTTCAATCCTTGTTCGCCCATTTTGGGCCTAATTTCTAATTTATCCCGCTCCTGCCAGTTCACCATTACACTCCCCTCATTGAAAGTCCCACTCCCACCAGCTCCCCAGGAACACCCCAAATTCTACCTCCTCTGCTCTCCTAACCCACGCGATTCCGTAAGTCTCCACAAATTCCACCACCCCCAGATGGCAAACGCCTACTTCAAGCTCAGGTCTCAACCCACGCCAAGCCCCTCACCCCCAGCTTCCACCACCTCTATCAGCCTGCCCTAGGTCCACCCCCAATTCCACCCTCCTGAATTAACCGCCCCCCCACCCCCGCGCCAGGGTCCTATCCAACCCTGCAATCCCACTCTCTATTGAAATGATCTCCTTACCCCGCACCCCAGCTCGGATCCCAAACTGTCAACTGCTCCAGGCCAACCCCAAATCCACCACCCTCATTCAATCCCCTCCCCCATTAAAAGCCATCCCACTCCAGTCTCATCATCCAGCTCGCCCCCAAACCATCCCAAATTCCACCCCAGCCCCCCGAACCCACGTTCCTGTCCCAGGTCTGGTTATTCCCCATTAAAAGTCCCCTTCTCCTGTGGCCCCCCAACCTGCTCGGGTCCCACCCTCACCCCACCCCCAGCCCGCGCCTGGACAAGTCTCCCCTCCCAGCCTGCCATTCCATCGCGACCTCAACCCCCTTCCCCCAACCCGCGCTCACGCAGCCTCCACTCTCATTCTCCCCAGCACCACCGGCCCAGGCTCAGGGCGAGCGGACCAGGGGGCGGTGGGGGGGGGGTCTCCTCACCGGAGAGCCGCTGCAGGCGAAAACGGCGACGGCGGTGGCTGAGGTGGCGATGCCCTTGTCTTCTCTAGAGGGTACAGAGGCGACGCTCTCGCTCTCTCGCCCGTGTCCAGTAAGGTGGCGGATGGCGCGCAGGGACCGGGATCCTCCTCCTCCTCAGCGACTCGGCTCTGAATCCTCTGCAGTAGCCGCCGAGAAGCCCGACGGGTGGGGGGAGGGGACGCTCGGCTGCGGGCGAGGGAGGAGGAGGCGAAGGGAAGGGGCGGGGGACCTATAAGGACGGGGAAGGAGGAGCCGGCGCAGCGCCGCGACACGTCCCACAGCCTCAGCTTGCCGGGACCACAACTCCCGGCATGCCCCGCTCCGACCCGCGCGCGGCCTGCGGCTCCTGCTGCGCGCCCAGTGCGGCGGGGCGGTGCCCTACCCGGTCATGGACAATGGAATAAAGTCAACCATCCGCGGGCGATTTTTGTAGACTCAGAGACCACATGTGAAGGAAGTTAGGTCGCCCACGCGGCTCCATTATCCCCAGGTAGCGATGTTCTCAGCATCTCCAACCTCTTTACCCGGGCGCGCGCACATAATCCCCCCCCACCGCTACCGGCGCTCGCTGGACTACATTTCCCAGCATGCCCCCACCGTCTCCTGCCCTCCTTCCGGGCCCTTCTCAGGCCCGGTACTACAATTCCCAGGGAGGGTGGTCCCTGCGAAATGCTGGGAGATGCAGTTCTCAGTTCTGCCTCCATGTTAAGAAAAAGAAGTGAAGCAAAGGGAAAAGGGAAGGAATTTGCCAACCCACCGAAGAGAGGCCTAAATGAGCTACATCACCTGTGAGACTGTACTTTCTTCGCCATCCCAGTTGCGACAGCCTCACGCTAGAACCAAGGCAGCAGCTTCCTCCTGGTCGTCCTGCAAATCTGAGGACGATTTGACAACTTGAATCCAACTGTAAAAAGGGCATAATTCTTGATCCAGCTCTATTACTTTTAAGAATTTACCATAAAAAGATAATCCGACAATTTGGAAAAGATGAATACAACGTTGTTATATGAAGTTCTTGACTGTAAGAGGAAAAAACGTAAATGTCCATCACCGGGCTAATTAAATTATATATACAAACAATGCAGTACTGAGCAGCCATTTAAAATAATGATATAGATCTATTTACTGACATGAAAAGCTATTCACATTTTATTCTCAAGGGAAAAATATTGATTACAAAATAGCATGTTTAGAATGGTCCAACTCAGGTGAAATTTGAAATACTCTATAATCATAGATTTCAGGAAAGAACTTCCCCAAAATACTATCAGTGATTATCTTGGAGAAAAGGGTTTCAGGTAATTTTTATTTTCATAGTGCCTGAATTGTTTAAAGGGAGCACATAATTTTTAAGCTGTAAGACTATTTCCAAAAACAATTTCCAAATCCAACAACCTCTCCTTACTGCCTGAAAGCTTTCTATGGCTTCCTGTTGCCCTCAGTGAAGCTCCAGGACTCTGCCTGTCTGGCTTTTCTTGTGAGCTCAACAGTTCCACTATTAAAATAGAGGTCAATTAAAATTCATAAAAGACCATTAAGTTAGAAGGGAGTATTTTTTCGATTTTCATTGTCTCTTCTCAAAGTTTTCCTTCTTCTGGTCTTTCCACACCCATTTCCTCCTGATCTCCCACTCATGTTGCAACTCAAGACAAAGTCCTGCCTTCCCTAGAACATATTTCAGGCACACTTATTTTCCTTATATCTGAATTCCTATAGCAGTGGTTTCTAATCTGTGGGCCAGAGATCTCTGTCGGGAGGCGAAGAGAGGAGGAAGGATCAAAGTTATGGTAAAGAATCTGCAAAGCTCTACTTAAAACATTGTCTATAGACTGAATAAATGTCTTACACTTAAAAATTTTTTTTTCCTTTCTGTGTCCAGCTCTCCTAGAATATGAAATATGGTATCAGATCTCTGATTTAGCATAAATCCTGTATTCAATTACAGTATTTTATATTTCATATGTCCTTATTACTCCGTTTTGTGCAAGAAACACCAGAACATTTGAGATCCACTGGCTAGCCCACTGGAGAACTGCAGGCCTATGGGAGAAAGCCCAGGTGGCCTAGATTAGAGTTTAACAATCCTGCAGCCAATCCTGCAGTTTCACCCCACCTAAACCTGGTTACATTTCTATCCATGGGACTCACTTTCTCCAAATACATCAGGCACTTTTTCAAATTGCGTATCTAGTTTTTTCATCCTATTCTTCCAGGCCTAAAAATCCCACCTCCACTCCCCAAAAATATCCTATTCCTCTGCTCTCTTCTCTGAGAATAGTAAGAAAAGTACCTATGACATGTTGGCTATGTCCCTTCCCCTCTGAGTTGCACTGGCCATCCCCTTTCTAAACCCTCTTCATTCCTCCTCCTCCTTTCCCCAGCTCTCCTACTGGCAGAAAGTGGGGGCTGGGTAATCAAAATTAGAGGGATCTGATCTGTTCTGCAAGTAAAGGATTATTTGAGTTAGAGGAATAGGTATGAGGAAATTTACTGAACTAGGATTCTGGGAATCAGATCCTAAATGAGACCTCGCCATGAACATACTGAGTGACCTTTAGTAAATCCCTTAGCTTTTCTGAACCTCAACGTTTACATCTGCAAATAGAAGGAATGATTCCTGCCCTGTCACCTCATAAGGTTTTTCGGAGAATTCAATAAAACAACATGTATGAAAGTGTTTTGAAGATTGTAAAGTGCCACTTATAGTCCAAACCCTTGATCTAATTTGAGAATTCTCTCTCCAAATCCCTGCCATGCCTTGGCATGTAAACTCTTTACTCAAAATTATATCATTATTAATGAATTTATTTAACTATTTAAGGAATTAACTCCATTAAGCCAATTTAATTCCTTGATAATTTTCTATATAGCACCGTTAAACAATTTCTAACTTTTCTAGATTTTTTTCTATATTGAATTTTCATCAAGATATAATGCTTTCCTCTATCTACTTTACAAGAAAGATTTGATTCATCAGTTATCTTTATCAATTTTTACTGATTATTGTTTCAGCTGTTACAAAATTTCTAGTCATTATTTCCACCAAGTCCATCTTTTCCTGGGAGCAATTTGAGCCATTGTCAGTTTTGTTTTGTTTGATTAGTTCTACCAAGTGGAATTTTCCCAGGGGTCAACTTTGCAATGTTCAATGTTACCAACAAAGATGGAGTCATTCAGTTTGCTTTTCCATCCGTAATAAAATTTTACCACGTGTAGTTTTAGCCATTGTCAATTTTATTTTATGTTGATTATTCCTACCATATCCAATTTTTTTCAGCAACTTAACTAAAACAAACTTCAGGGGAAAATGACAGTGTCAAAACTCTATCCTTTGCCTGTTATTATCTGATTAACGAGGACTGTGAGATGGTTTTGTCCCAGCTATGTTAATGAGTTGGCTTTGAACTCTCTCTAAGCATCTCTTTAGGAACCTTGGCACACGTGCAGGCTGGAGTATTACTTTAAGAATTGCTGTAGAATTGCAGGAAATGGACATTAGAGACCTGGTTAGGAGAACCAATCTTTAATGAGCCAGGTGCTGTGCTGGTGTATAAGATCCATTATCTCATTTAATCGTCAGCCTCAATGTCCCTCACATGACTGTTTTATCGTAGAGGAAAGAGAGAGAAAGGCCAAGTTAGGATCAGAAACCAGACCATTTTAATTCTCAGTGCAATTTGAATGATTCTAAGTTCCAAAGTTATCTAATTCAATTTTTAAACTTTTGCAATAATCGTGCTCAAAATTATAATTTTTGAGTTTAACTAAGATATGAAACAAGAAAAAATACATGTATATAAACAAAGCGTCTCAAAGAGCTTTTTGTGTAGCAAATGAGAAAAGGAGTGTAAAAATGTTTTGTGAATGATCCAGCCCTGGGCAAACGAAGGGTACTGTCATTTGTGATGAAGGCCGTTATATAGACCTGTTAGTGTGCTTGACAGAGTGCTAGAAAACTAATAACACACTACTAACTTTCAATCGTTGGGTATCAAATACCCGTCATAATATTTCATTCTAATAGCCAGTATTAAAGGAATAAGATTGCATCCTGCCCATCCTTTAAGACCTAAGTCAGGCATCTGGAAGCCTCCCCTGACCCTCGCTTAGGTTAGGAGCCCACTTAACTCCCGCAGCCTGCTCACGCTGTCATGTTCATTGTCTATTTACTGCCCTCAAGGACAAGGACCAAGGTGATGTGGTTCATCTCTGTGGCCAGAGCTCAGTTCAGCCCAGAGCTTCTCACAGGGTAAGGCCTCAGTAAGTGGTGGTTGAATTAACTCATTAACATGACAAGTAGATAAACCATATTGATAATCAATTAAAATGACAAGGAAAATACCTCAATAAAGCTGAAAAAATTGTAATGACAAGGGAAAAGCTCATATTAAATAAAGCTTAAGAGGAAAATTAATCACAAAATCTGCACAAACTGATTACAGTCACCTAAGCTCCCATCGCAGCAGCAATATGAGGAAAGAGCCTTGATGTCCTGGGTTCAAATCCCACCGCAGCCAGAACGGGGTGTCCTCAGTCAAGTCAATTTCTCTCCTGCACCTGTTTCCTTATCCATAAAATGGCTGACCTTGAACTCCCAAGGCAAATAAAAGAGTTAATTAAGGGACCAGATATTTTTTTGTTTTAAGGCGCTGACAGAAGTGAGGGTTGTTACTAAAAAAAATGTCAGAAGAGAATTGGGAGGGAAGTTTACATTTAAGAGGATCCTTTACATATATTATGCTGCTTAAGTTCATAAGCTTAAAAAAAAATAGCATACCAAATATGGTGAGTTGAATTGTGTATCCCAAAAAGATCATTTTATTGTACTTCCCTTTATTGTGCTTCGCAGGTGGTGTGTTGTTTACAAATGGAATGCAAGACCCTCCACCAACAAAAAGATTACAACTCACTTTATTGTGGGGGTTTGAAACCAAACCTGCAGTACCTCTGGGGTGTGCCTGTACTCATCCCGGTGTGTCCAAGTCCTAATGCCTATACCTGTGAATGTAACCCTTTCTGGAAGTAGGGTGTTGGCAGTTAAGAATCTTAGGATGAGATCAATCGTGGATTTAGGTGGGTCCTGCATCCAATGAATGGTGTCTTTAGAGGAGAGGGAAAAGATTTGAGACACAGAGACACCAAGGGGAAGGCCCTGTGAAAACAGAGGCAAAGATTAGTCATTCACTCCAAGCCAAGAAACATCAAGGATTACCGGCAACCTCCAGAAGCTAGGAGACCGGCATGCTCCTCAGAGCATCCAGAAGAAACCAACCCGGGGGCGGCCGGATGGCTCAGTTGGTTAGAGCAGGAGCTCTTTTTTTTTTTTTTTTTTTTTTTTTATTTTATTTATTTTTTTTTTTTATTGGGGAAGGGGAACAGGACTTTATTGGGGAACAATGGTCAAATTGTTGTCCTTTCAATCTTAGTTGTGGAGGGTTCTGTTCAGCTTCAAGTTGTTGTTCTTTCAGTCTTAGTTGTGGAGGGCGCAGCTCAGCTCCAGGTCCAGTTGCCGTTGCTAGTTGCAGGGGGCACAGCCCACCATCCCTTGCGGGAGTCGAACCGGCAACCTTGTGGTTGAGAGGACGCACTCCAACCAACTGAGCCATCCGGGAGCTCAGCGGCAGCTCAGCTCAAGGTGCTGTGTTCAATTTTAGTTGCAGGGGGCGCTGCCCACCATCCCTTGCGGGACTCGAGGAATTGAACTGGCAACCTTGTGGTTGAGAGCCCATGCTCCAACCAACAACTGAGCCATCCGGGAGGCAGCTCAGCTCAAGGTGCCGTGTTCAATCTTAGTTGCAGGGGGCAGAGCCCACCATCCCTTGCGGGACTCGAGGAATTGAACTGGCAACCTTGTGGTTGAGAGCCCACTGGCCCATGTGGGAATCGAACCGGCAGCCTTCGGAGTCAGGAGCATGGAGCTCTAACCGCCTGAGCCACCGGGCCGGCCCCTAGAGCAGGAGCTCTTAACAACATTGCTGGTTCAATTCCCGCATGTGATGGTGGGCTGTGCCCCCCCCAGCCCCCCCAGCCCCCCCAGCCCCCGCCCCCCACAACTAGATTGAAAAGGCCTACTGGACTTGGAGTTGAGCTGCACCCTCTACAACTAAATTGAAGGACAACGACTGGACTTGAAGCTCATGGGTCCTGTAAAAACACACTGTTCCCAATATTCCCCAATAAAATTTTTTAAAAAGAGTAATATTAAAAAAAAAAAAAAGAAACCAACCCTGCCAACGCTTTGATTTCAGACTTCTGACCTTCACAACAGTGAGAGAATAAATTTCTATTGTTTGAAGCCACAAAAAAAATTGTGGCAGTGTTTTACAACAGCCCTAGGAAACTAATACAGCAATTAAGCTGGAAACCCAAGTAATCAAGTCATTAGTAAATATTTTAAGTCCCCCAAACAGATTCAGAGGAGCCTATTTTAGGACATGTTTATCACTTCCATTCACTTTGTCATCTCTAACAGCAGCTATGGAAAATTGGTATCAACATCCATTGTCTTTGAATCTGTGCCTTTTCTCTTTGTAACACTTACTGCACTCTTAGTTCTTGCCCTGTGTCCCGGGATGGCGCCTACTTTAAATCAGTGTGAAGAATTCTGGTGTCATACAAAGTGCATAGACATGAGGAAGCCAGATCTGAGTTCATATCCAAGCTCTGTCACTTAGAGGCTATGACACTGGGAAAATCAGCTGTCCTAACTGGACTGCTATGTTCTCAACTGGGTACTTATTCATTATGGGGTTTGGAGCTTCGACAGGTGTGTGGCCTGCTCTCTGAAGATGAAGGAGGAATAGCATATGGTAGACAGAAGTACATTGGTATCCACCAAGCATGGTCATTAAGGGGACTTCCCAAATATTTTTCTCTACATAAGACCCCAAATCCTTTGCAAGGGAAAAAGCCCAAATAATGACCAGGATGTAAACTGGATTTCATTTGATTTAAATTCAATAAAGTAATATGTCATTTCTTACTTCCCTAAGTTTGTGGAGTAAGATTCATACCCACTGCATCATCAACAGAAAAATAAAACTGACAGCAAGTAAATTGCACACAATGAAATTACTTATTGACTAAAAATTGATGGAAAAATACAATAAATCTCCTAGACAAAATGTAGATCTGTAAAATTTGTCCAGGAAAAGTGGACTTGATAGAGGATAGAAATAACGACCATAAAAGATAACTTACAATGACAGAAGCTGTAATTATTAAACGGTGACATGGATTTTTTAAATTGACTGATAACTCAAATCATCATTATGAAATTTATACAAAAAATTATTTTTCAGATGAAGATAATTATAGCTCAATTTAAGTGAAAAAGGGTAAGTTGGAAATAGATTTAATAGGCTGTGTAGAAAAATCAAAGGTATTGAACTGACCCAGTGGCATTTGTTCTGGGAAATATTTTCTCAGTGAAAAGTAATCAATATGATATAATTCTATCTAAAAATCTGTATTGATAAACACAAGACAAAAACAACCTTAGGGTCAAAAGAGGAGGCCAAATATCCTGACTTCTCTGCTGAAGCTCTTAGAGAGAAAACAGAAATGGAAGCTGAGGCCAGGTCTTTGCTGATCTACATTTGACTAAAACATTTCTCTGATTCTTCCACCAAGTTTTCATCAATAAAAAATTTCATTGGGGGCCGGCCCGGTGGCTCAGGCAGTTAGAGCTCCGTGCTCCTAACTCCAAAGGCTGCCGGTTCGATTCCCACATGGGCCAGTGGGCTCTCGACCACAAGGTTGCCAGTTCAATTCGAGTCCCGCAAGGGATGGTGGGCAGTGCCCCCTGCAACTGAGATTGAACACGGCACCTTGAGCTAAACTGCCTCCCGGATGGCTCAGTTGGTTGGAGCGCGGGCTCTCAACCACAAGGTTGCTGGTTGGACTCCCGCAAGGGATGGTGGGCTGTGCCCCCTGCAATTAGCAACAGCAACTGGACCTGGAGCTGAGCTGCGCTCTCCACAACTAAGACTGAAAGGACAACAACTTGAAGCTGAACGGCACCCTCCACAACTAAGATTGAAGGATAACAACTTGACTTGGAAAAAAGTCCTGGAGGTACACACTGTTCCCCAATAAAGTCCTGTTCCCCTTCCCCAATAAAATCTTAAAAAAAAAGAAAAAAATTCACTGGGGGTTGCCAGTTAACTCAGTTGGTTAGAGCACAGTTCTCTTAACAACAAGGTTCCTGGTTCGATCCCCACATGGACCACGGTGAGCTGCACCCTCCACAACTGGATTGAAAGAAATACTTGACTTGGAGCTGATGGGTCCTGGAAAAACACAAATAAATAAAAGTTTAAAAAAAAAATTCACTGTGTGCAATTTCACTGTTGTAAGTTTCATTCTTTCTGTTGATTATGGTCAGAGCCCATGTAGTGAAGGCTCCTGCCTTGGGGCCCAAGTACTTAATATTCTCTTTGTCCATTCATTGCTCCATCTGTCCACTCAGCAATTATCCACCAAACACTATGTGCCAGGCCCTGGCAGAGGAATCAGGCCAAGCCCCTGCCCTCACATGACAGTTTTACTTCTTTGTTCTAATCCCACACTTTCTCTTGCTATTTCATTGGGGAAAATCTCCAGTACAATGTTGAATAAAAGTGGTGATAGTGGGTACCCTATTCTCATTCCCATCTCAGGGGAAGAGTTGTATACTTCACCAGTAAGTATGATGTTTGATGTAGGTTTTTTGTGCATGCCCTCTTTCAGATAAAGGAAGCTCCCTTCTACTCTTAGTTTGAAAAGGATTTTATCATAAATGGGTGGTGACCTTTATCAAATGATTTTTCTACATCTCTTGAGATGATCCTGTGATTTTTTTGAACTTTATTCTTTCTGTTAGTGTGGTAAATTATATTGATTAATTTTCAAATGTCAAATCAACCTTGTATCCCTGGAATAAACAAAACTTGGTTGTATAATATTATTTATACATCTTTGGATTTGGTTTACTGATATGTTTTTAGAACGTTTGCATCTTTGGCCTGTAATTTTTCTTCCTGATAATGTCCTTGTTAGATTTTCATGTCTAGGTATTGCAGATCACATAAAATGAGTTGAAAACTTCCATGTTTTCTGTTCTCTGGAAACAACTGAACCTGGAGTTTTCTTTGTGGGAAGATTTGTTTTTTTAATAAAAATTCAATTTCTTTAATAGAAACAGAACTACTCAGTTTTCCTATTTCTTCTTGTGTCAACTTTAATGGGCTGTTTTTTTGTTTTGTTTTTCCCTAGGAATTTGTCCATTTCGTGTGAATTTTCAAGTTTGTTGGGATATACTTATTCATAATATCCTCTCATTATCTTTTTGATGAATGTAGGATCTGTAGTGATGGCACTCTTCGTTTCTAAAGTGATACTTGTGTCTCTTCCTTTTTTACCTTCACCAGTCTTGCCAGAAGTTTATTAATTTTAGTAGTCTTAGCAGAGAATTAACTTTTGATTCATTTGATCCTCTTTCATATCTTTGTTTTCTATTTTATTAACTTATCTTTATTATTTTCTTTCTTCTACTTTATTTGGATTTAATTTATGGACATTTTTTCCTAACTATTTGAGGTAGATATTTAGATCATTGATTTTCAGCCATTTTTTCTTTCTAATATATGCATTTAAAGCCATGTTTCACTCTAAGCATGGTTTTAGTTGCATTCTACAAGTTTTGACATATTGTATTTTCATTGTCATTTGTTTCAAATATTTTCTAATTTCTATTGTGGTTTATTTTTTGACTCATAGATTATTTAGTAGTGTAGTGTTCAATTTCCAAACAGTTGGGGATTTTTTTAGTTTTCTTTTCATTTTTTATTACTAGCATAATCCAGTTGTGGTTATTGAGCATACTCTATATGATGTCAGTTCTTTGAAATTTGGTTAGACTTACATTATATCCCAGAATACCAATAAACTTTCCATGTGCATTGTCATACTGAACTCCTGGAGGTTCTCTGAATGCAGACTTTGTTTTTACTTTTGTCTAAACCATGTGTCACAAACTCAAACACCTACATTTGAAAGGGACAGAGACAATATAAAACGAAAAGAAGACTTTAGACTCCTAAACTTGTACAAACAGAAAATAGACTAAAAAAACTACTCAGCAGCAAACACAGGCTACCTTTCATGAAAAAGGAAGGATGACTCAGAGAGCAGAACCAAGACCCACAGAGAAGTATTCCCAAGTCAGGGCTGAATCATGGAACAGCTCAATTTCAGAATCAATGTGTGCCCTGCTTGATTTTAGAATTGCTATGGACCAGTGAGTTCTGTGTGCCTCCCGTTTCCTCCCTTTTTGAATAGGGAAGTTTAGAGCAGTTATCCTAGTCCTCTCCCACCATAATATGTTGGATGAGTAGAAAGCAGATAACTTGTCTTTCTTTTGCAGATGTTCAGATAAAGTAGAACTATACTTGATGAGAATACTTAAGGAACTATTCCCAAGGAGGCTCATTTGCATTTGAACTTGACTAACATCATGAAATTCTGGATTTCAAGTTGATGCTACAATGGGATGAGACTTTTGAGCGCTTTGGGAGAAGGTGAGGGTATTTTGCATGTAAGATAGATAAATCATCGGGGTCAAGAAGGCAGATTATGTTAGCCAGCCTCCATGATGGCCCGTAATAATTCTTACCTCCTCATATTCACACCCCTGACAGAGTGTGACTTCTGAGATTAGGTAATAAAAAGCTTTATGGCTTCTGCCTCACTCCCTCTTGGATGACTTGCTCTGGCAGAAGCCAGCTGCCCTATCAGGAGAACAGATTCCCATTATGAGGAACTGAGACCTCCTGCCAACAACCAAGCTTCCTGTCAAGTCTTTAGATGACTGCATCCTCACGTAAACCTTGAGCCAGAGTCATCTAGTTAACCCACTTCTAAATTCTTGACCACAGAAAACATGTGAGACAATAAATGTCTATTATTTTAAGCCATTAAGTTTTGGGATAATTTCTTATGCAGAGATAGATAATTTATACTCCCACTTAGACTCCTTACAGTCAAATTGTTAAAGAAGATCTGTCTATTTAGGTCACATAAGATCATTGTTGTAGCAGTTGAACTTGTATCGTCACTAATACAAAGCCGTCTCTCTGTCTGAGACATTTCTTGAGCATCACCACACACCCCACCGCTTTACCTGGCTGTTTCCCACTCATCCTCCAGGACTTACCTCAGCGCTCTCCATCTTTGAGGAAGTCTCCTGTTCCTAGGATGGAAAGCCCTTGCATTTTCCTCTGCAGCAGCGCTGAACACTCTGCGCAGTGACCAACTACGTCCACATCTGCCTTCTGTAGCAGGTGAGGAGCTCCTTGAAGGTAGGACCCCAGGCACAGAGCCAGGCATGGGACAGGTAGGGAGAATCACCAAGTGTTTACTGAATGATTGCATGAGTTGGGAAACAGCTTCTCACCCTTGAGGGCCTTAGTGATTTTGGAGGGCCTCTGAGAAACGGAACTCCTGTACACATGGGATCGTCAGGGGAAGACTCAAAACACCCTCAGAGCACTCCTTTGTTAGGCTCACAACCAACTCAGAAGACAGACACCTGTCAAGGACTTTCAGGAAAGTTTCAGAGATTCGTAGTGGTAAGCAACAAAAACATGACAAAATATTCTGGCTGACTTAAGAGAGGGAATTTATTAAATGAATGTGGGAGTAAGCCCATGAAAAGATGCTCAACACCATTAGTCATGAGGGAAATGCAAATTAAAACCACAATGAGATACCACTTCAAACTCACTAGGATGGCTAATAATTAAAAAGACAGATAGTAACATGTCTTGGCCAGGATGTAGAGGATTTGGAAACCCCATACATTGTTGGTAGGAATGTAAAATGGTATAGTTGCTTTGGAAAACAGTCTGGCAGATCCTCATAAAGTTAAAAATAGAATTACTGTATGAGCCAGCAATTTCACTCCTAGGTATATACCCAAGAGAAATGAAAACATACGCACACACAAACACGTGTACATAAATGTACACAACAGCACTATTCGTATTAGCCAAAGAGTGGAAACAACTCAAATGTCCATCAACTGATGAATGAATAAACAGAATGTGCTATATCCATACCGTGGAATGTTATTGGGAATAAAAAGTAATGGAGTACTGCTACAACCTGCTACAACAGAGATGCACCTCGAGAACATTATGCTGTGTGAAAGAAACTCATCAGAAAAGAATATATGTTGTATAATTATACTGATATGAAATGTCCAGAGCAGGTAAATCCATAAATACAGATAGTAGATTAGTGGTTGCCTAGGGATGAGAGGGTGTTGCGGGTTGGACTGTGTTCCCAAAAAAGATATGTTAAAATCCTAACCCCTGGTATCTATGAGTGTGACCTTATTTGGGAAAAGGGTCTTTGCAGATACAATTGAGATATAAATTAAGATGAGGTCGTACTAGAGAAGGGTGCGTTCTTAATCTGACTGATGTCTTTATAAGAAGAAAAGAGACACCGACAGAGAAAAGAATGCCATGTGAAAACACAAGACCCAGGGGAGGATGTCACGTGATGACGGAGACAGCAACTGGGTGATGTGCCTACAGGCCGAGGAACACCGAGGATTGCCTGCAACAGAAGAAGCTAAGAGAAAAGCATAGAACAGATTCTCCTGTAGAGCCTGCAGAGAGAGCGAGGGCTGCCAGCATCCTGATTTTGTCTACAACTGTGAGAGAATAAATTTCTGTTGCTTTAAGCCACCCAGTTTGTGGTACTTTGTTATGGCAGCGCTAGCAAACTAATGTGAGGACTAACGGGAAATGGGGAGTGACTGCTAAAGGGTATGGGCTTTCTTTTGGCAGTGATGAAAATGTTCTACAGGGGTGGACGGTTGCTCAGTTAGTTACAGCGTGATGCTGGCAGCATCAAGGTTGCCGATTCGATCCCTGCATGGGCCACTGTGATGGCGCCCTCCTAAAAAAAAAAAAAAAAGTTTTACACTTGGTTGTGATGATGGTTGCACAACTCTGTGACTATATTCAAAACCATTGAATTGTTTGTTGAGACATATCTCAATAAACCTGTTATATTAAAACAAAAATACTATTGCGGGGTTCACAGACTCAACAGGAGGCCTAGAGAGCCAGGTATAGGACCAGGAATATCACCACAAATCGTACAAAACTGGTCTGGGGGAAACCCCACAGTTGCTTTCTCAAGCACTAGCTACTACTGATTTTTAAAAAATTATTATTAAATGAAGCAGGTCCTCTTTTTTAAAATATCAACTTCACATATAATTTCCATTCAGTAACCACACCCATTCAAAGTGTATAGTTTGGTGAATTTTGACAAACGTATATATCCCATGTAACCACCATCACAACCAAGATACAAAATATTTCCAACACTCAAAAAAGTTTCTTTGTGCCCCTTTACAGGAAATGACCTCTCCATCTCCAGCCCCAGGCAACTACTGATCTGCATCCTGTCCACTCCCTAAGCTTCGTTCTCCAAACCATCAACACCCTTCCGATAAATTTCTTTTCTCTGAGTGATCCAAGTAGGATGCGAGACACGTGGAGCAGACCTGGGTCACGTCTCCAGTCTGGAGCCAAACCCAGCCAACCCACAACTTGAAGCAGAGCCGCACCCCGACCCGCCCAGTCTAGATTAGTCCAAAGCAGTTAACCTGTAGAGCAGGAGCATGAGATACATTTTCATTGAGTTTTCAGGCAATACATGGCTTTTTTACAGCAACAACCAAGACAGTAAGCAATAGCAAATTCAGGAAGAGAAAGGAGGGCATGTGATCAGAGCCTCAAAGTATTAGTAATGCTTTATTTTTCAAGCTGAGCGGTGAGTTCACAAGTGTTCCTAACATCATTATTCATTAACCTATGCACATCCCTTATGCATGCTTCGTTATTTCTACTTTATTTTTTACAGTTAAAAATAAAGAGTGAGGGAGGAGTTTGTGGCCATGTCCTACAACAAACTTTCATGTGCTTCAGGGTGGGTGAGCAGCTTTTAAAGGGCTGGTACAACATGAGGGTGGCAGGGGCCACCTCATTTCCCAAATTTTCTGCAACAAACATACATGACTTTGGTAATCAAAGAAAAGAACAAAAAATGGAATGGCATATACGAGTGGTCACTTCCCAACAGGCCTTGTCTCTTTCTCCCCTGTGGATAGGATGAATCATGACTTTTCCAAGCCAGCCATGGTAATAAGAGTCCTCGTCCCCTGCAGTTGGTTTAGGGGAACCTGTGTGCCCAATTCGGACAAGTGAGATGAAAGGGTAAGTCTCCTGGTGGAGGGTGCGGGCAAAATTTTAAGAAAAATCTCCCTCCCTGATAAAAAGCGAAAAGACAGAGACAAGAGGGGAAGATTTTATACATTGTTGTGTAATGGTGTCATATTGGATCTGCAGCAGCCATCTTGCAATGTTGAGGGAAGTTGCTGCCAAGGAGGGTGGCTGAGGGAGAGATGGCAAGGTCCTGGGGGACAGATTGAGCCACGGAGTCAATCTAGGGCCTGTTCTGTTGACTTCCTGTTAAGTGAGATTATAAAACTTCTATGGCTTAAGTCATTTTCAATTAGGAAGATTCAGTTACAGCCAAAACATACAAATTGTCACAGAATTTTTTTTAAGTGTAAGGACAGACCTCTTTGAATGGCCTTACAGGCTCATTTCCTCTCCCTAGACAGCTAGCTCCGCTCATCTGAATTAGCCCAATGGTATCAGCGGCTGGGTTCTAGGGGCTCCCCCTTTCTGACGAGGCCACTTCCTTGACAGGGGAGCTTCCCATGTGACCTGGTCACATAACTGTTCCCTCCCCATATCCACTTTATTTAAAAGTTCTTTTGTAAGTTGTATATCTAATCACTGTGTCGTACACCTGAAACTAACCTAATACTGTATGTCAACCGTAATTGAAAATTTTTTAAAAGAAAAAAAGTTCCTTTTTTTTTTTGACATTCATGTCAGCAAGATATATTCCTTCTCCATGTCAGCATTACTGGAACAGGGCCCTTTCTGCTGGGACTCTGGCCACCATGCAGTGGGGTCATGAGAGTTCCAGAAACTGCCTGTGCCTTATGTCTCCACTTGTATGTTTCCCCAAATATATCCTATTTTACATCTGCACTGCTGAGTGGGGCAAGTGGTATGTGTCCCATAACCTCTTTGTATGACAAAGTGTTAAGCAAAGAGGAAACCTTAAGATAGCGACAGTAGAGTAGACAGAAACTAGAACTGACCATTGTGCATATTTACTGATTGCAACTGGCTCTGTCCTTTCAACCAGACCTGCTCCTCAAGCTGCACGCAGGGTAAGGTCCCAGGTGTGACAGGTGGCAGGCAAGGTCTATAGCCCCAGCAGCACCCGCTACTCCTGGAAACCTCCCTAGAGGATCCACTGTACATGGTCCTTCATCTACCAGGTCTCATCTCAAGATTATTACCAGTTCCTTTCACCTCCCCAAAGAGTGAGCTTTTAATAACATAAATCACATCATGTCATTTCTTTGTCAAAAACCCTCCACCGTTTGCCTTCACACTCAGTATATGTTCCCTCCTGTCTTCCTTTCTGTGCCTGCTCACAGTGTGGGAGGGAGAAGCTCCAAAGAAGCAGGGCTTGGGGACCTCTGCCATACAGGCATGCCCAGGGTCCTCTCAAATACTGTGTCCTGAGAGTGCCAAGGCCACAATCTCTAGCAGCGGTTGTTCTTCAGGAGAGACTTAGGCTGCACCCCCCACCACACACACACACACACACACACACACACACACACACACACACAGGCCTCCCCACTGCGCGACTCCCCCTCCCTCCTCTCACCCCCCTCAACCCCCCCCCCTTCTAACTCATCTCCGCCAGGCGGGGGGCGGGGGGGGGGGCGGGGGGGGGGGCCGGGGGGGTAACCTTATAAGTGCTACCTAAGCTGAGGACTGTCAGGTCACCTCGGCTATAAGGATTACTCTAAAATGCCAGGTCACGACGGAGCCCCGTTTATCTAGTTCTCCACCTTGGCTAAAGCATCGGAAAGTCCTGCACTGACTGACCTGGGTGCCAGGCTTCGATGCAGCAACCAAATATGGCCACAAGGGGGCAGTCACGTATCTTCCCAACTGCAGGGGTTTGGTTTTAACCAGGAACGGCTCAAGATGCTTTTACCCTGATCACAAGCAGAAGGCCAGATGGAGATCTGTGGGTGCTCTGGTGAAGGCAAATAACTTGATGTGCTTTTAAAATGACATTTTTAAAAAACTTGTTCAAATGTATTTAGTGGGGATGAAAAGAAACTACTTTTCTGTTAATAAATACAATATATGTAAATAAAAAAACATTAACTTCAAATACATATATGTAAATACGTATGTATACACATACATATGTATGTAAATACATATACGTATACATCTCCTTGTGGGTAGCAACTAGGAGGGGACATGAAGGAGGCAGTTGTCGTTTCTTGATCTGGGTGCTATTTACACAGGTTATGTTCACTTTATGAAAAACTCGTCAATCTGTACTATTATGATTTGTGTACTTTTCTGTAGGTATGCTATGTTTCAAGAAAAGTTTATAAAAAAATCAATGGTAATAATGAGTCAATTAAAACTGTACTCTTTATGTTCAAAATAAGAGACACTTTATGCACTGAATGTGGCATAAAAGTTGTTGAGAATTAATAGGTAATACATTCACAAGGTTCAAAATTCAAATGACACAAAATGGTGAATGAAAATCTCTCTCCCATTCCTGTTCTTCAGTCGCTCAGTTCCCTCCTATATCGCTTATTGTACAATTAATCACCCCAAAACTTAGTGGCTTAAAGCAACAACTACTTCATTTGCTCACAATTCTGTGGGTCAGTAATTTGGGACCCAGCAGGGCAGTGCTTCTGCTGGTCTTGCTGGGTGAATCATGCTGCTTCAGTCCTTTGGCAGATGGACAGTGGCTACAAGGTATAAGATGCCCTCATTCACATCTGTGGCTATTAGGGGCTGCCTGCCTGCTGGGCCTCTCTCTCTTCTGTCACCTCTCATTATCAAGGAGGCGTTTTCACATGGTGGTCTCAGGGCAGTAAAGGGGAAAGGATGGAAGCTGCAAGGATTCTTAATGCCTATCATTTCAGTTGCATTCTATTGGTCAAAGCAGGTTACCTGACTAGACATCTGAGAGAGTGGGGAAAACAGACTCCACCTCTTGAAGGGAGGATCGCCAAAGTCTTATTGCAAAAGGCCATGCATACAGGGATTGGGAAGAACTTGTGGCCATCTTTTATAAACTACCACACCTTCTATGGAATTTCTTATACAGCCTTCAAGAAATATTTTGTAGGGTTGGTCGGTTAGCTCAGTTGGTTAGAGCGCAGTGCTCTTAACAACAAGGTTGCCAGTTTGATCCTCACATGGGCCACTGTGAGCTGCACCCTCCACAATTGGATTGAAACAACTACTTGACTTAGAGCTGATGGGTCCTGGAAAAACACACTTAAATAAAAGTTTGTTTTAAAAAAAAAAAATATTTTGTACATATTTAAACAAATAAATATGTGCAAATATATATAACACATAAAAATTCATACATTTATGCAAATGCCTCCACTTCAAGCTAGAAACCTGAGAGCCTTTCCTAAATTTTCCCTTTCCCTCAGGGTCTACATTCAGTGTATCCGGAAGTTAGTAAAATCTCCAAAATGCATGTATAATCTATCCATTTCTCACCATTTCTATTGCTACCTCTCCTTTCCAACTCATTTCCATCTCCATCTCCTGCCTATCATGGACTCCTAACTAGTCTCCCTGCTCTACTCTTGTCCCATGTGAAGCCATTCTTCACCCAGCAGGCAGAGTGAGCTTTTAAAAATATAAACCATATCACATCATTTCTTTGTCAAAAACTCAGCATATGTTTGCTCCTGTCTTCCTCTTTGTAGTCTCGTACCAATCCCCCTTTCTTTTTTACTAAGACACAGCTTCTGTGCTCTCAAATAAAACAGGTTCTTCCCTGCCCCAGGGCCTTTGCACCCGCCATTTCTTCAGCTTGGGTTGCTCTTCCTCTTGGGGTTTGGCTCCTTTTCCTCTTTCATGTTATAACTTAGGCATTGTTATAACTTAGAAGTCCTCTAGAAGGACTTCTCTGACCATCACTCCCCCTGCTGCCTACACCATCATTTCTATTACAACACACTATTTCCTTTGGTATTTATCATATTACCTTGTTTATTAGTTTTCTTGTATTTTTCCTCTCTCTTCCTTCCAGAATGTAAGGACTTTGTCTTTTCATTAATAGATCTCCTCGACATAGCACAATGTCTGGTCCATAACAAGGGCTCAATAAATATGTGTGAACTGAACAAAGAAGATTAAAGAGGACCGGGATGTGACATTAAACTCTGTGATATAATAGAGGGAATCCCTTGACTGTGGGAGAATGGAGGAAGCTCAAGGATCAGTCTGGGGGTTCAGGGAGGGCTTCCTGGGATGGTGGCCTCTGAGCTATGTTGTGCTGTGCTCGTGGATCCTCCAAGTATGGTCTCAGCCTACTGGGTGGCCCGTTAGGGTCTCCTGATGACCAGCACACAGATCTAAATATGGAGGATCTTGCAATTCCATAGACTCATTTTTACATACACATATAACCAAAGGCTGATTATTAGTCACCTACAAAATACATTATTAAGTTAATAACAATCGATTATTCACAAACACAAGTTATACATTATTAGGCAATATTGCTTACTTACAATCAGAACTTCACTAAGGAGTCCTGCCACCACACAGAACTGGCTTGATCCAGTTGGGGTACAAAAAGGGTGACATTGCTCTCTTTCTTAGCAGGGTTTTTGGCATATCTCTCTTGCTCCCCAAGCCAGAATTGTCCGAAAACCCTGGAGTCTAATTCAATTCAAAGAGGATGGTCCTACTTCCAAACCCACTAAGTCCAAGCCCCCTGACCATGGCTGGCACGATCTCATATTGATTCAGGTCCCTACTCTGCCACACGAACCTTCCAGGAGGAAGTCATCCACGTCTACTTCCTGCTGGTGCAGGTTCAAGGGCCCAGTGATTGTTTTGAGGGTTAAACAATCACAGGCTTTTGCAGGCTGGGTTTAGGGGTTACATTTGATAACACAATTCCTTTACAAATTTAGTAGGCCTTTGATCTATTTGGTTCTGGTCGGTTCCAATGTGAGTGGCCATATCCCAAGATCTTCTCTAGATAGGTTTTCAAGCATAAAGACTCTGATCTCCTACTTACTGGTCACTTCCCCAGCTGGATGATGGCTCTCTTCAGGCTGTCTGAAACAAAAGGCTTGGGTGGGAAAGCGCCATCCTTCTTTGGCAACAGACTCACAGCTTTTCTAAAGAGGGCACTAGTCTTAACTTCTCCTACGGCTGCCACTTTGCAGTTGCCACTCATAAGTGCTTCAGTGCAGATGCAATTGGCTTCTTAAACTCTGAAAAACTCAAAATTACAGGATCCTCAGTTAACCCAAATTATAGGTTATAACAGAGTTCCTCCCTTAGCAAAGTTGTACAGAGTAGCTCGCTCTAGTTTGCGTTCCTCTATCTCTTTTTCGCTAGTAGGACTTTGTTAAAAGTAGCAAGAAGGAGCCAGAAAACACCAACATTCTAAATTTCACATTGCTACATTGCATTGCTATGACCTTAGTTAGCCCACGATATACCCTCCAAGTTGAGGTAGCTAGTGTCTACCCACTAGCTACTCCCAGTATTCACATCCTGGTGTAGAATCTCCCCTTTAAACCTGAACCAGTCCTGTGGCTCACTTTAAAGCCCTAAGAAGATCTGGCAGCTTTCATTTCTGTATACTTGGGATCCAGCTGTCATGTAAAAAAGCCCACGCTAAGCCACATGGAGAGAGAGGCAGCCCTTTCGGCCCTCCCATCACAGTGCCACACACACAAGTGAGGTCATCTTGGGTATTCCATCCCCAGCCACCATCTAACCGAAACCCATCAAAGACGCCTGTGAGACTGACAGAAGAACCACCCAGTTGATTACAGTCAACCAACAGAATTGTGAGAGGTAATAAAATGCTTGTTGTTTTAACCTATTAAGTTTGGGGGTGCATTGCCACACAGTAATAGGTGGCTAACATCCCAGGCTTTGATCAAATGTTTTACTACTGTACAGCAAAGACTCACAGCTTCCCAGTCTGCAATGCCTGAGTCCTTGCCATCTGCAACTCAAGTGCACTCATTATTAAGCATCTAGGTTCTGTCATTTGCAGTGAGTGCCCTATTTCCAGGTACCAAATTCGACATCAATTAGAATCAGGTTTACCTGTGAGTGACAGAAAAATTAAAGTAATAATGGCTTAAAATAAATAAAAGTGTATTTCCCTTTCACACAAATGAAGTCCAGAGGTAAGTAATTAGAGCTAGTTTGACCTTTGACAGTTTCAGGGAACCAGGAACCTTCTCTTTTGTTCCACCATCCTCAACACATAGTTTTCTCTTATGGTCCCAGATGCTTGCTCAAGCTCCAGCCTTTCAACCAACAGAAGGTGAAAGGAACAAAGAAAGATATGTCCCCCTCCCTCTAAGGACATTTCCTGAAGCTTCACAGGATACTTCTGCCTATATCTCATTTGCTAGAACTTACTCACATGACTGCACTAAGCTGAAAGACAGGCTAGGAGATGTGGTCTTTATTCCAAGTGGCTACGTGTCTAGATGTAAATCTAGGGTTCTGCTAAGGATCAGGGGGAAAATGGATGTTGGAACTAAACTGGCCGTGTCTGCCATAGATTGCTCTGATTACAGCAGCTTTTTAGTCAGTGCTGGTTTCTGGAGAGCAAGTCTCCTCCTCTGTTCTTACTTTTCATACTTTCTTTGTCAATTCCTAAAGAAGAAAAAGAAGGAGAAAGAGACGGAGGAGGAACAGGAGGAGGAGGAGGAGAAAATTTGTTACTAGTATTTAAGCTGGAATTAAATTTATATAGAAATTTTGGAGAATTGACACTTTTATGAATTTGTATCTTTATATCCAAGAACATGACATGTCTTTTCATTCATTCAAATCTTATTTTACATCTTTTAATAAGATTTTGTGGTTTTCTCTTTGTAGGTTCTATGCTTTTCTTGCTAAGTGAATTCGGAAGTATTTCATAGTAATTTCCCCCTAATTTTGTTGGTAGGTATTCACTCTAAGAGTTCAACAAAAGATTGACACTTTTTTTTTTAAAAGAGGGGACAGCACACAGTGGCCCATGCAGGGATCGAACCAGCAACCCTGGTGTTAGCAGCAACGTTCTCTAACCAACTGAGCTAACCGGCTGCCCTAGATGGACACTTTTTGCTTCAAGCTTTCTGGCAATGAGTGCTCCTGCTGAGAAGAACTACAAAAGGCACTGAAGAGCTGAGACACCAGCCAGGTCTGCGGTGGCTCAGGTTCCAGAGGAGGGGACAAAGAGAGGAAAGGGAGCTGACAGTCCACAACTACTTTTTATAACTTAATATAAAATTTTCTTTAAAAAAACTAAAGCTTTTGCTTTTTATGTTTATCTTATATACAGTTACCTTGCCCAATTCTCTTATTAATTCTAGTAGTTTTTACTGATCTCTTATGTTTCCTAGGCATACAATCTTAACAGTAAAAAGGGTTTTATCTCTTTTTTTTCTTAAGTTGATAGCAGCTATTTTATTTTCTGATCTTAATGCTTTTGCTAAACTGGCATGGAATAACCAAATAATTCATGGAAAGAGTGGCTCATACCTTGGGTAATGGAATCAAGAAGTTCACTAAAATCTTTTGAACTCCTTACCTGCCAGGCTGTGTGTCCACCCGTGTGTGAATCCAAACAATATCACGTGAGGAAGGCATTGCTCTCCCCATTTACAGATGAGGAAAGGACATGCAGAGAGGTTAGGCAACTTGTTCAAAGTCTCCCAGTGGGGGTGGCAGGGGTGGGAAGGGCAGGGAGAATGAGGAGCCCAAGGCACAGTTGCCACCACCTTCCCTTCTCTCCACCATTTCGCACTGAGTTCTGAAAGGAGTTGTAAACTCTCCCAAGGGAACCAGCTGCTGAGGCAACAGAGCTAGCATTACGTGAGAATCTGCAGGGATGGCAAATGATGGCTTTGTCCCTTATTCGTCTGTTCATTCATTTATTCATTCTCTCCATGAACATTTGTGGTGCACTGAGCACATTCTACGCCAGGCCCTGCCCTGGGCATTGGGGATATAGGGAGGATGAGGTCCAGTAACTAAAGGAGGGGCCTTGGCTCCAGGTGGGCAGCAAGTGGAAGCACTTTCCAGGCAGAGGGAATGGCGTGCACAGAGAATAGGACGAGCCCTCCAGGGTCCCAGAAGGAGAGGTTTAAGTAGAAAAAAGAAAGAGTCCTAGACAAAGTTGAGGGTTTCAGGGTATCTGACAGCAGGCTGTCCTATCGGTCCTCTCCCCTTTGAGCCCCTTACGCATGGTCTGCCCAGTTGCCAGACGCAGATTTGGCTCCGGGTAGACACTTACTCAGTGTTCTCCATGACATACTGTGGCCCAGCAGGACTTGGCAACAATAGAGGGGGCTCGATGCAGGCCGGGTACCATGAAGGGGCTTCCTCCTGCCATAAATCTGCACTGTTGGTGAAGTTGGGAGACACTGCAGAGTTCTATGCAGAAGTAAGTACCTGGCAACGTGAGACCACGTCTCCCTCTCCCGGGCATCAATGGGAGATAGGTACACATGCCATGATGGTATATGTGTTAACAGTGTTCTTGGTTTTAGAGAGAATTTTTCAGTCAATGAAGAAGAATATTTTCTGTGCTAAGAGCCAGGGAACATACCCCTAGCAATTCAGCACTAGTATTATTCAGCACTAGTATAACACACCTCAGCAATTCAGTTCTAGTACAATTAAAGTTCTTGTCAGTTTCACCCTGCAATGAAAGAAGGGCCTGAAGTCCTAACACCCTGGATATGTCTAACCCCATGATTTGGTTCATCTATGCTTAATAGCAAGCCAGCTAGGAAAAAGAAAAATCTCACTATTCAGATGAAGATAAGCCATTTTTTTATAACATGAGAAAGAATACGTCTCTCAAAGCAAAAACCAAATCCAGAAAAATATAAGTGGAACAGGCAAACTTAAAACTCTACGCACAACAAAAGCAAGACTCAGGACACTCCTACAGAACTGCAGGCCATGTGTGAAGAGTCTAGATCAAGTCTCTGGAGGACTGTTTGCTGAAGATGAAAGACCTGACAGCTTCCCTTGGAGACGAGAACACGAGTAAAACTTGAAATCAGCAGGCAGAGACAGTATTTATTACCAAACAAGAAGAGCTAGGAGGAAACTGACTGATGTTAAAAAGTCGAGTGTGCGATGAAACATCCAAGATGGAGAAAAAAATCAATTCTACATCAACATTGCTAAAAAAGGAAACAGAAAAGCCAACATGACAGATCATCTTAAAAGTCTTTAGACTGAGAAAACTTCAACTGAAAAAGTACAGATCAAAATCTTCAAGGGAGAGGAAATGAAGTGACTGAAATTTGTCAAGAGAAAGAAATGGAGTCTCTGAAGAAATTATCTGTCCATCATTACTTGGAGCAAGAGAAGGAAAGTGCCGAAGCAAATGACAAGATGAGCATGTGATAAAGAGCTGAAGACCTCCAGAGAGCAAGTCAAAGACCTTGGAGAAAAGCTGGAAAGCATCGCTTGTTCTTCTCAAAACCAAATTATTTCTCTTGAACTAAAAGGACATGGTCATTGAACAAGAGCGCAGGAGGCTGAAAGAAACCTCTTCATTTCAAGACAACAGATTGCAGATATGAGACAAAGAATATGGAAACAGTGATTAAACTTGAGTTTCTAGAAATGGGTCCTCATGCCTCTGATGATCTAAATGGAGCACTTTTTCAGGGAGCGTTTGCACCACCTCCCCCCATAGCTGGGCAGGGGGCGCTATTTCTTCTGAGATAGAAGGGTCTCAAAGACCCTTCCCTCAGACCCTCTCCTTGGCTGCCAGGCTTTCCTCTTTCTTTCCCAAATCTGGTGTTTCCAATAGATTCAAATGGGGAGTTCATGGCAAGGAGATGTCTTCTTCCTCCCTGTATTAGTCAGGGCTTGCAGGAGAAACAGAACCAGCAAGGCATATATACATACATAAAGAGATTTCTCTCAAGAAATTGGCTTATGTAATTGCGGGGACTGGCAGGTTTGAAATCCGTAGGGCAGGCCGGCCGGCTGGGGACTCAGGCAGGGACTGAGACCACGGTCCACGGACTATACAGTCTTCTTCCGCAGAGAAATCTGTTTTGCACTTAAGGCCCTTCAACTAATTGAATGATTATCAAGGATAATCTCCCTTACTTAAGGTCAACTGATTGTAGAGGTTAACCACATCTACAAAATACCTTCACAGCAACACCTAGATCAGCGTTTGATTAACTAACTGCGTACTGTATATAGCCCAGCCAGGCTGACACATAAAACTAACTCCTGCTCCAGGAAGGCTGGATGAACCCCTCCGAGACGGCTTTCCATCAGGAGCGTGTTGTCCCCCCTGTTGTCCCTCATGGGCTGGGTTTTATTCTGGATACTCCAATCCAGGAAATGGAAGCATGTTACCTCCTGGGTTCATTGAGCCTCACACAGTCCTTCTACTCAAACTCCTGAAACACTGCAAGGATCTTACATCATTTCATTTCATTTTTTCTTCAAATTATTTTTGAATCATCTACATTTTTTTACTTTAAAAAGCTTTTTATACCATAACAATAGAAAACAAATAATCTAACTAAAAATAAGGAAAAGATTAGAAAAAACATTTCTCCAAAGAAGATATACAAATGGCTAATAAGCACATGAAAAGATGCTCAACATCAATGATCATTAGGGAAACGCAAATTCAAAACCACAATGAGATAACAATTTTCACCTACGAGAATAAAAAAGATGACTATAATAAAAGAGACAGACAGTAACAAGGATTGGCAAGGATATGGAAAAATTGGAACTCTCATAGGTTACTGGTGGGAATGTAAAATGGTGCGGTCACTTTGGAAAATAGTTTGGCAGTTCCTCAAAATGTTAGACATATAGTTACCACATAACCCAGCAATATCACACCTAAAAGAAATGAAAACATATGTCTACACAAAAGCTTGTACACAAATGTTCATAGCAGTATTCATAATACCTAAAAAGTGGAAACCACTCAAATGTCCATTAACTGGTGAATGAATAAATAAAATAGGGTATATCCATTCAATGGGATAGTATTCATCAATAAAAAGAAATAAAGTGCTTCTGCATGTTGCATGATGAACCTTGAAAACATCATGTTAAATGAAAGAAGTCACACACAAAAGGCTACATACTGCATGATTTCACTTACATGAAATGTCCAGAGTAGGCAAATCCATACAGATGAAGTAGATTTGTGGTTGCCAGGGTCTGGAAGAAAAGAAGATTGAGAGTGACTGCTAAAGGGTATAGAGTTTCTTTGGGGGTGATAAAAATGTTCTGGAATTAGATAGTAATGGTGGTTGTACACTCTGTGAATATTTGTATAATAGGACATTGAACTGTATACTTTACAAGAGAAATTTTTGAGTATGTAAATTATATCTCACTGAAGTTATTTTAAAACTATATGTAAGGGGGGAGAGGGTTCTAGAAAAGGATAAATGGGGCCAAATATACGGTGATGGAAGGAGAACTGACTCTGGGTGGTGAACATACAATATGAGATATAGATGATGTATTACAGAATTGTACACCCGAAATCTGTGTAACTTTACTAACAATTGTCACCCCAATAAACTTTAATTAAAAACAACAACAACGACAAAAACAACAAACTATATATGAGTGGTTTTACTTTTGCTCAAATTGCATCTTGACATAAATTTCAGGATGTTTTTATAATAGCAAAACCAGATAATATTAATTATTCTCAGGATATATAAGGTCTAGAAAATGTAAGTAGTGAATTCTCTTAACAATATATTATTTGTGAGCTGTTCATCCACTGGAGACATTTGAAACAGCAAAATACTTTTCTCTCTGTCAATGGTTCTGTGTACCACAGTTACAAGAGAACCGTGAAAGTTACTGTTGGCTTGTTGGTCTCAATACATTTTAGTTGATAAAAAGATCTCTCAAAGCCAGGACTGCTGAAGCTGGGATTCCTGTTATACTCTCTGTGTCTCTCACTTGGCAGTCCACACTCTTTCCACCCATCAACATAGCTCTGGAAATTAAAAACAATCTCAACAGTAATAATCAAGCTTCAAGAGTCTATGAATCCCAGGAATTATATGCAAAATGTGACAAGTGTGCATTTTGGCCTGGGCAGTCCACATCCTTTGTTAGCGTCTCAGAGTGGGTCATTGACCATTGATCAACATTTTAGAGACATATGCCTGGTTGGGCTGCGTTTAGATTCTGTAGCAGCATCTGCGGTTTTAGTTTGCAGAGCATCACTTTTTCTTGTCACAGCGCCCCCTCTTTGGGAGGGTGGTGGGGAAGTCTTCCCCCTGAATTCCACACTGCTGCTGGAGAATCTTCCCTTTTCTTCTGGTTACTAAATCCAGAGAATGTAATCTAGAAGCTGTCTGCACGGGTCCCCCACCCCACCCCTCTAAGACAGAGCCAAACAGCCCTTCACGGAGGGAAGCAGGGAGAGCTGGGGAGAGGGGCTGGATCCAGATTCTTCCACCCTCTCCTCCCTTCCTCCCTCCCTCCCTCTCTCCATCCCTTCCTTTCGTCCTTCTGTCCTGTTGTAGGGGCAGAAAATTTAGCCTGGAGAAGGTAGGGGTGGGACGTTCCAGGGACAGAAAGGCACAAGGGTCGAAAACAGCGTGGTTTGAGAGAGCTGGTTCCTGGAGCTGCACGCAGGGATGAGCTCGGTGGCTAATACGATCGGCCATGGAGAATCACCCTGCAAGGCACGCACTGCACGAAGGGCCAAAACGCCGTGGTGCTTCGAGGTCAGGATTACAGAAACCCAGCAGCAAGAGAGGGAAGCTTAAAGGGCCAGGCTGCACAGCCAGGACTGAGGTGAGGTGACAGTACCGTCCTGCGGGGCAGCAGAAAGAAGACTTAGCCCCACCCCAACCAAGGGAGGAGGACCGGCCCCGCCCCGTCCCTGGAATTTTAGCGAAGCAAGGCCAAGGCCACCTCAGTTATCCCTGAACTGAAGGTCAGAGGCCAAGATCAGTCGGGAGGCTGGAGAAGGGACCGAAGAGAAAAGATGACTTTCTCTAGGACCTGTGTACCCCCTATCCTTGCCTCCCCCTTCGGGATTCCACTTGGTAGCACCTTCCTTATCCCCTTATCTCTAAGGCGCTCAGGGAAATGACCCCTGCAGGAGCCGTCTGGGAAATGCTGCCTTGGCCGCCCAGGAACCATGAGCCCTGCAGCTCCGGTAAGGAAGAGGTCTCTGGGACAGGAGGAAGGGTCCAGGGCAGGGTGGGTGCCCTTTTCAAATAGAGGATGGGAACTGTTCTCTGAATGGCATCCTGGATTTGCGTGTAGGTGGGGGTTTGTAGGGCTGAGCTATTCAAGGAATTGACCCTGGATGGGCGGACTGAGGTGGTAGGTATAGAAACAGCCTTCTTTCTCCAGTTGGGCCCCATTCAATCCATTTTTGACTGTCCAGAAGGTGCCTTTCTAACCCATACATTGGACCACCTCACTCCTCATCTTGGAACCCCAACCCCCAAGCTCCAGTCACTAAGTCATAACGTCCACGCTCTTGAGCCTATCACCCAGGGCCCTCGTGTTCTATCCTTACAACCCGGGCAGCTGCATCACCTGCACTCCCCTCGCCCTCCTCCCCACTCCTGCGCGCCACTTCCCAAACACACTGAAATACTGGACACTCTTTTGAACTTCCTTGATCAGCGTGCATATGATTCTCCTACGTTTCCTATTCATCCTTCAAGACCTGTATCAACCTCCTCTGGGAAGCCTTCCTGACTCTCTTGGGCAAAGTCAGACTCTTCTTTCCCATTGTTAAATCACACCCTGTGCTCTAATTGTGGGTTTATGTTGTCTTTTCTGCCAGACTGGAAGCTGGGGAAGGAAAGACGAAGGGCCTTGTCGGATGTTTCTTTGTACCCTCCACTAGCACCCAGTGCAGTGCAGGGCACAAACCGAATATTGAGAAAACATAGCAAAACTGTGAGCCTGGCTTCTCCTTGCAACTTTACTTTTTTCTAGAAAATGAGCTCAGGATTCTTAGGAAAAAGCATTTCATGATAAATGAGTGAACAAATGTCTTAACAGAAAAATAAAATCGCAGGTGCGGCCTCTCAACTGGTGCTCCGGGTCAGGACAGGGCTACCACCCAGGAGCCGAGGCTTACTGCTCGGCTCCAGAGCTGCAGACTACAAATCCCAGAAGGTCTTGTGACAGCACATCTCTCGACGCCCCGCCCCCTCCCAGGGGGTGAGGCGGGGCCGGAGGGCGGGGCACAGGGGCAGCAAGTCCCCGGGCTCAGTCTGGGGAGTAAAATGCCCCAGGCGCTCTGGGGCGCACAAAGCGCAGGCGCAGCGGGTTGGGTGGCAGCAGCATCAAGTAGCGGCCGTTTTGGCAACAGCATCCTGCAACAGGTGTAGACAGGTGGGTGCATCAAGGGGAGGCTGGAGAGGGAGTTTGAACCTGGACCTCTTGTCTTACCTGTGTCAGGGCTCGGAGAGGGGAGGGAGCGGCAAGAGAAGCAGGGACAAGGCCGGGCCTTCCAGCCCAGGTGTGTCAGCCCTTGCTACGCAGCAAGTGGGGGAGGGGCAGAGAGGCACCTGCTTGAAAGTAAGTCGCCGTCAGAAACAGAGGGCGCCTGGATTCCAATCCAAGCTCCATCACATACATGGACAACTCATTTGCTATCACTTAGTTTGTCCATCTATCTGTAAAATAGGGGTAATAGAGTTACCCCTTATCTAACAGTTACCCCTTATCATCTAACAGAGTTACAGTGGGGATAAAGCAACGTAGTATAGTATGTACAGTGGTTCCCAAACTTTGCTGCACATCGAATCACCTGGCGATCTTTGAAGACTATCAGTGCTTGCCTGCTGCCCCCAGACATTCTGGTTTAATTGTTAATGGGGTATGACCTGGGGATGGGGAGTTTTTAAAGCTCCCACTGTTGTAATGGTCAGAAGCCAGGACTGCTGGGAGTGAATCTGGCTCCACTGCTTACTCATCAAGCAGATCTGTGCAAGTGACTCTCCAGGCCCCAGTTTCCTGGGAGTAACAAGGATTGTTGTGAGGCTTCAATGAGATCATAGATGAAAGCACTGAAAAATGTACCTGGCGTCGTACTCAATGACAGCTGCTGCTGCCCCATTATTTTACATACTGTGTAAACGACTCAGGTGGGGTTCAAATGTGAGGGAGGCTTTCCTTATGAAGGTCCCTCGTTTATTGCCATGATTCTAATATCCTACGCTGCCAGCATTTCCAAATTCCAGGGTTTCTAACATTTTCTGAGTTCCTCCCTCCCTGCAGCCTCTACCTGTCTCACAGACATACTTCTACAGATCTAGAAACAGAGGCCAGGAAGAAGGGACTTGGCCAAGGTTATGGAACTGAGATTGGAATCCAGGCTCCTGACCCTCACCCCCATCCCAGCACAGCGCTGGCTGCCCTGCTGATACCACAGGACAGCGCTGCCATTATCTGCCTAGAGCTGAGAACGGAGAACTGGGAGGAGACAGGCAGGCTTGCCTTGTTTGTTTACTAATACTCCATTAAACGTTTCCTCAGTGGCTCCCGCAGGGAGGATGGGGCTGGGGGTTTCTCTCTGGGGAGCTGCTCTGGAACTACTGATGACAAGGCCTGTGTGTCCTGTGTCTCCTCTGACAGGTCCCGCCGGACTCTATCCTGGAAAGTCCTTCTGAAGAAATGGCCCTGGTGAGGGGCGGCTGGCTGTGGAGACAGAGTGAGTAACCCCGGGCCAAGCCCTTGTCTGTTCTGTTCCTTGTCCACGGGCAGGAGTGACGGAAGTGGCTTGTTGGGCCTGCCACAGGGAAACCTTCTCCCAAGAAACCAGGGCCTTTTTTATCCTGCCTTCCTTTGCCCATGCTTTTTCCTGTGTCTGGAATGTCCTTCCTATTCCTGACTGCTTGGTAAACTACCTATTCTTCAAGACCCAGCTCAGATGTCCCCTTCTGGGAGGAGCCTTCTCTGATTTTTCCTCTAACCCCTGCCCCAGCTCCTGCTGTAGCACCGAACTGGATCAGAGGCTCACTTCTCTGTTCCCCCAAGCCTCATCCATATCCTTGGTATAGCATCGCTATAATGTAACCGTCTTTACCAGTGGGTCTCACTCCCCCCGCCCCCATACAGGCCCCAAGACTGCGCTCTTCAAGGGCTCAAGGGGTTTGATCCTCTATGTGTCCACAGCACCCCAGCCCAGGCCTGGCCACACAAGGCTCAGGACAAATAAAAAATGCCTCTCTGCTTTAGAATGTATAAGGATTCCTGGAATCTAAGAAGCTGTTTTACGTCTTTGCCCTGAAGCCAGGGCTCAGCTTCCAGACTCACCTCTGACCACAGTCATGATCTGAGCGGGAGCTCTCCTGGGCTAGAAGCCCACCCCCATCTCATGACTTATTCTCAGTTTACTCAGTGCAGCAAACACTGAGCCCAGGTCCAGCTGTGGGTCCCCTGTCTGGTGGAAGAGGCAGACTCTGCACAAATGACCACCACAAAAGGCACATGTAAGAGCTAAGATAGATAAGAGACTCAGGGTAAGCAGAGGTCTTTGCCTTTGAAGAGACCTGGGACTTGGCCTTGGAAGGCCCCAAGGAAGGAATCAGGTCATTTATTTACCATTCAACTCATTTATGGAGCCCCTACTATGTGTTAGGCCCAATGGGAGGCAATGGGTGAGCAAGACAGAAAGAGGACCTCCTGTCATTTCAGGGGATAGACAAGAGTGGTTACTACATGGGACTTGGAGATAGGGGGACTCTGGGAGCCCACGCTGGGCTCCTGTCCCCTAGCAGGCTCTGTGATCGGCCTTCCTGGGGGGTCTGGAATATCCACAGGCTCTATCCTCCGCCGCTGGAAGCGGAACTGGTTTGCCCTGTGGCTGGATGGGACCCTGGGCTATTACCATGACGAGACTGCGCAGGACGAGGAAGACCGCGTGCTGATCCGCTCCAATGTTCGCAACATAAAGATCGGTCAAGAGTGCCATGGTGAGAAGAAGCCTTTTCCTCTCTAGCACTGTGACTCTGGGTATAGCCCTCCCACTGTGTCTGTTTGGGAACATTCACACTGGAAAGCTCTTTGCAACTTTCAGAGGGTTTCCACAGATAATGCTTCTGGGTCTCTGTCAACTCCAATTCATGTGAATGTGAATTAAGAAATCAGTTCCTTATTGAGTTCCTACCCTGTGCTGGGCCCAGGTTCTATGCTGGCGTCACAGAGGTGAGGCAGACACAGTTCCTGCCCTCTACGTGCTAGGAACTGGGTAAAGATGAAAGGAAATAAGGAGGCTCAGAGAAGTTAAGTGACTGGCCCAGAGTCACACAGCAAACCTCAATCCAGGCTCAGGTCCCAATTATAACAGGGTTACTGAGAGCTAGATGGACTTAACTAGGGAAGCAGGCAATGTGGAAGGGTTGACAGGCTCTAAAGAGTAGAGCAGAATCCCAAAGATCGTGTGTGGGATCAGAGGCGGTTGGAAGTGGCCAATAAAGAGAACCCAGGGAAGTCAGTTCCTATTCTTGTTCCTGGTTTTTCGGGGGTATCTGGGGCTTGTGCCCTATAGAAACCCCTTATCTGTGTGTCTGCCTTCAGATGTGCAGCCCCCAGAGGGCCGGAGCCGAGATGGCCTGCTGACCGTGTACCTACGGGAAGGCTCCCGACTGCATCTGTACGCGGAGACCAAGGACGACGCCATGTGAGTCACTCCCAGAAAAGGACGGGATGGGATCTTGGGGAATGTGACTAGACACTTCCCCTTCATTGGGCCTTCTGGTACCCACTGAGGTTAGAAAGAGGGGGCAGAGACCAGTCAGCTTGGTGGAAGCTGGCCAGAGTGGATTTGATGGGCTCATGGTGATTGGGATGGTACCCAGTAAACTCCTCACCTGGTCTGTGATGCACTCAGGACTGCTGGGGCAGGAGTGTGCATACCTGCTTCGGGTGTGTGGCCCCTGACCATCCAGAGTCGCGTATTTAGCAGCCTCTGAGGTGAGCCCTTGCTTGGGGCTGATACAAAGGAACAGAGCCCCGTGGCATCCTCAGTGGCCCCTCCTTCTCACTCGCTTCTGAGAAGATGCCCTGGTGGGCAACTGATCTGAAGGGCAGACCCTGACGTACCTAACTGAGGCAGCCAGCCGTGCAGCAGGGGCAAGCCCCGGTCAGACGCAGACCCACCCTGCGATCTGGGTGTCTTCCTCAGGCACCGGCTGCTCACTCACATTCTTTCCCTTCCTACCCTCTGGCGGGAGATCAGTTGGCCTTCGGGTTGTAGGAGAGTGAAAGAGATGGGGTGTGTAGGAGTGGGGGAAGCTGAGCTCTGGGTAGACAAAACACAGAGCCGCCTTGTGCACCCCAGTTAGATGCCATGGCAACCAACAAAGGCCCAATTGTCCCGTGTCCACTGGGCCCTTCCAGGGTTCTGGGGTCAGAGCGTTGGGGAACTGTTTGTAGGTTTGGGATGTGGAGGGGGGCTGCCGCTAAAGAACCAGCCCACACGTATCAGAATCTGAAGGCCCCTAAGAGACCCCCCAGCCCAGCTGTCTATTGTCTAAATGGGGAAACTGGACCTTCTGGAGGCTTAAGGACTATGGACCAAGACTGAATTAGGTTCTAGCTCAACTGAGGGCTCCGTCCATGTGACTGGGGTAGGGAGGGGGTCACTTTTATGTATTTGAGATCTCCCCCTTCACAAGAGACTGGGGCTAGGGGCTGGGTGGGGGAAGGGATGTCTAAAATGTAGAGCCCATTTCCCTTTTCCTAGACTCCCTCCTCATGGTCTGGTGGGATTTGTTTTACAGAGCTTGGAAGACGGCGCTACTGGAGGCGAACAACACCCCGGTGAGCCTCCATTCCCTCCCTCTCTCCTCCCCACCCCTACCTGCCATGGAATCATGGGTGACTCAGACTCGGTCTCCGCCTGCTCAGAGTTCTCGATTCCCATATATATGTGAGTGAATAGACTTGTGCAGACTCGGAGGCCCTGAGTCCTAAGCAGAAAAGGACAGAAGACAGCCTATTGGTGCTCGGAGGTGGGAGAGAAAGGCCTCCAAGAAGGCTTGTTTAAGGGAGTGGCATGTGAGCTAGGGAAAGGAAGTGTTCTTTTATCGAGCAACTATTATGTGCCAGGTGTGGTGCAGGTGCAATTCCAGCTACACCTCATGACAGTCCTGTGAGGTTGGGATTATTGCTCCCTCCCTGCAGATATAAGACTGAGCTTCCTTCATGTACACAGCAAATATTTACTGAATTCCTACTATGTGCCAGGCACTGTGCCAAAGGCACAGAGATGAACTAAAGAGATGTGGGCCCTGCCCTCCTGGACTCAGCCTATTGAGGAGCCAGACATGAAGCAACTAATTACACAGTGAATGATTCCATTGCAATGGTGGTAACTGCTCTGACAGAGACACGCACTGTGCATTCCGTGTGGGACCACCGTGGTGGCCTGGTCCAGGTAGGAGTTCAGACAGGCTTAAAATGAGACCTGAAGGATAAGTAGAAATAGGCTGGGTAAAAGGTGTGGAGTGGCGTCAAGGGAGCAGCTTTCCAGGCAGAGGGAACTGCATGTGCAAAGGCCCTGAGAAGGGTTGAGACTCCCGCAAGTTGAAGAACAGAAGGAAGGCTGGGGCGGCTGGAGCTCAGGGAGAGGGAAGGCATGAGGAAGGGGGTTGGCAGGGCCAGGCATTGTGGCCTGTGTTAAGGATGTCTGTTCTGCTAAGAGCACCAGTCCTTGAAAGCTGCTAAGCAGAAGGGTGGCATAAACAGATCAGACCAGGTCTGTATTTTTAAAAAGATAGTCTGCCTGGTAGGTAGGGAATGGGTTGTAGAGGGTAAAAGTGGATGCCCAGAGACCAGTTAGAAGGCTGGGAAGTGTCCAGGTGACTGACTGGAGATCTGGACTAAGGCCTTGCTGGCAGAAACAAGCTGAGGAGGATAAGACCTATTTACGAGGTAGAGTCAATAGAGACTGATTGGTGGAGGAGCTGCCCAAAGCCCCCAGCTCGTGGTGGTGCAGCTTGGCCTTGACCCTTATCTGCCCAACTCCAGGTCCCATGCTTACTCATCTATCTGTGGCACAGTGGAGCCCTTCTCAGCTAGAGAGAGTGTGCTGGGAAGTAGCAGGGAAGCCTGGGAGGCATTTAGAAACTCCCTCGGGCATCTACTTGCTGAGAGCTGCGCGCAGTGCTGAGCATCTGGCATCGGTTATATCATTTAATCTTCCAACAACCCTGGCAGGGGGTTGATGTTTGCAGTCCCATTTTACAGAGAGGGAAGCTGAGGTTCAGAGGGGAAGTGACTTGTCCCGTCTCATAGTCTTACATCAGTGGAAGAGCCTGTATTGGAACCTAGGTCAGCGTGAGGTTTTGAGGGGAGGGCATTATCTGCAGCAGGAACTGTATGAGCAGAGGCAGGGAAGTGACCCGGGCACATGTGTATGTGCACACGTGTATATCTAAGGGCCAGGAGTCCAGCCTGGCTGGAGGGTAACGCATGGAGGGAAAGAAATGGGAGAGATGACCTCTGAGGCACCACGTCACAAAGGGCCTTGAAGTCCAGTTGAAGGGACTGCACTTTCTCCTGAGGGTTGTGGGGAGCAGTGACAGGCATTAAGCAGGGAGAGCCGCGGTCGGACTTCGGGGAGCAGACTCAGGCTTCTGGGTGGAGGCTGGATTAGAGGAGCTGGGAGTGAGGAGGTGGGGGCAGCGGTCAGCAGGATGGAGGGACATCTGGTTGGGCTCAGCTGGCTCTGAGCTCTAAATCCCCCTTATGCAGGGCAAATCAGCCCCACCCAAGAGAGGAAGAAGGAAGGTGAGGACTGACCGTTCTGCGCTCTGTGACTCTATGAAGCTGCCTTATCCCTTCTCTGCCTGTCCGCTCTCCTGCTGCTGTGCTTACCACGTCTCTCTGCTCTGACCCTCTACGCTACCTCCCACTGCTCTGCACACACACACGCCTGAGCATCCAGGGCTTGCTTGAGCAGGGTGTCTTTGTGCCTCTGTTTTCTTGTACAGTGTCTGCCTGTTTCTGAGTGTCCATGCCTGTGTGTGGGCTTCTTTCGATCCTGTGCCTATGTAGGAGTGACCCGCACTTTGTCCCTCCCCAGCCTTCAGGTTTCTATCCTATTCTGCAGGAAGGCTCCAGGAGGAGCCCCTGAGCCCAGCTGTTCCAGGGAACACAGGGCAGGGGCTCAGCCAGGGTCAAAGCTGGGGGGCCAGTACAGGGGGCAGGTGGGTGGGAGGGCAGATCTGTCCTCCCTGGAGCCTGGGAGCCTCAGCAGCCTGAAGCAGGGAGAGGTGAGCTAATTCTGGAGACACACTACTGATACTTCTTCTTTGTGTAACTTCGGCAAAGCCACCCCCTCCGCAGTCTCCCCCCATTGCCTTGGGCTAAGGAGGAAGAGGGCATCCCCATCCCCTGCCCAGCTGGCAGAGGCTCTGGTAGGGCCTGGTAAGAGTGCTGAGTCTCTCCAGATGTAGGGGGCCTCTGACACCTTCCTCCCTTCCCCTTGGGTTTCTGTGGCTTGAGCAGGCCCCAGAAGGAGCCACCGTCCCTCCCAGGAGTCGCCGGGTTTGCCCCAAGGTCAGGTGTGTGACCAGCTCGTGGACCCCCTGTAAGGTTGAGAGGCGGATTTGGGTAAGTGCTGGCTCAGCCCTCCCTGCCTCCATTCTGGCCACCAGGATGTGCCTCCAAAACTGGGCTAGGTTACATTGCTCCCCTGCTCACAAACATTCCATGGCTCCCTGTCACCCATGGGACCCCAACCGCAGCCCTGCTTTCAAGGCCTCCGGGACGTGGCCTGGGCCAGTCTCACCTACCACAGGCTCCTCAGCCCCTGGGCTTCAGCTGCTCCACTGTACCTCTGTCCTAGCTGCTCCAGACCTTTCCCTCTTCCCAGCCTTGGCATATGCTGTTCTCTCTGCTGTGAAGATGCTTAGTTTCTGTATTCACCTGACGAACTAATGCTTATCCTGTAAGACCCACCTCAAAGGTTGCCATCTCCTCAGGGAGGACCTCCCGACCTCCAGGCATCATCACGCCCTCCCACTGCCCACGGCACCAATGCTTAGCACTGTCTTCCTTTTGCCTGGTTTCAAATCTGTTTATTTCTGTCTCGATTCTCCCATGAGATCTGGAACGTCCTCCAAGGCAAGGACCGGGCCTGATCAGCTCTTTCCCTATGGAGCCTGGCAGTGCTGGGTATACAGCAGGAGGTCAGTGAGGGATGGGAACTCTCTGTTTTGACCCTCATTATTCCTTGTGCCTGAGGGTTGGACACAAGTAAGCCTCAAACAAGTGAATGAAGAAAGAGGGAGGGAGGAGTGAAAAACCTCTGTTATGGCATCACTACTGCACATTATAATTTAATCCATGTCTGTCTCCCTGCCCACCTCCCTGCCCAGTGTTTCTGGAAAGCAGGATTTGGGGTGAATCCTCTTCTGTCCCCAGTGCTCAGCCGGGCATGGGATGAGCACAGTGGGGGGCTTGCCTTAGAGTATCCGTGGTCTTAGAGTAACCGTGAGCTCCTTTTCTAGCACAGTGGCGCTCAGTGTGGCTGTGCCTTAGAATGCTTTAAGGGCTTAAAAAAATATACCAATATTCAGATCCTACGTCTCGACGCTCTAATTTCATAGGTCTGGGGTGCGGCCTCGGAAAGCTGTGGTTTAAAACATTTCTCTGGTGCTCCTGATGTGCGAGAACCACGGAGCCCAGAAGTGTTAGCGCCACGCAGTTGCTTAGACGTGGCTCTGCTGGATTATCGCTGTGCCTTGGGAGTGGGCAGTGTAGGAATGACTGTCCCTATTTACAGATGAGAAAACCAAAGCTCTCAGAGGGCATCACTTGACCAGGGTCACTTAATTCATCGGTGGCAGGGCTGGAACCCCAGCCCAGCATTGTGAGGAACACCCCCAAGCCCAAACTAGGATATAAGTTTGTTTAAAGTGAGGATTCCTAAAAATAGGAATTTAAAGGCGATAAACCTTTTAAATCTTATAATAAATACACAACAGCTTTTCTGAAGGAAGGGATTTATGTGCATGCGATTTCATGATTGGATGACCCTGTCCTCACTTACAAAAGGGGCTGGGCCTGTGGAGAGGATCAGGGATCAAGGCCTTAGGTTCTGTCCATGAGGTCTCTGGGGATCTTTTGCCCCGTTGCCAGGTGACCCACATGACTTTACCTCTGGGCCTCTCAGGCCTGGCGGGTAGAAACAGGTGCCCCATAGGGCTATGATTGTTTTCCATTCTTTCCAGGGCCTGACAGGGCCAGTGGCTCACGGTGCAGCTGCAGAGCAGGTGTAGGCTCTGGACCGCCACTTCCCTACCCATGAAGTTGGGGATCTGGTGCTTAGATCTCTCTAGCCCCTTCTAGGTTTGAGCTCAGATCCTGGCCACCCCCACCAGGAAGCCCTATTGGATCTCCCTTGGGGGAGCAGCACCATGAGGGAAGTCACTTGAGACTGAGCATTGTTTGTCTGAGCCTCCTGCATTGCTGTACTGTCATTGTCCCCAACTTGAAACCGGACTTAGAGTTGGATGATCTTAGTTCCAGTCTGGCCCTGTATTTGATGCACTTAAGATAAATTCAATAATTAGGCACCTACTGTGTTCCAGTCAGACCTGATTAGACCTAGTCCCTGCCCTTGGTGGTGGTGATAGGTGTGTCTCCAAGAAGGATGAGAGAGGTACACACTCACAGGGGCACAAACGATGATACTACAGAGTGACTGGTGCTGTGCTGTGATGAAGGAAGTCTAAGGGCGATGGGTGCCCAGAGGGGACCCCAACAGAACCTGAGGTTCAGGGAGAGTGATACTTGAGCTGAAGCTGAAATACAAGTTAGGTGGTTGAATAAGAAAAGGTAAGAAAGGCAGCCCCATTGAAGGAAAATGGCACGGAGAGTTGAAATCACAAGGTGTGCTTGGAGAATTCCCCTTGATAGCCATACTTCTTGAAAGAGATGTCATGACGTGTTGGTTCCATCCCTGACTTCTCAACCATTCTTTAACTGCTCATCGTCTGGCTGCTTCCCCCAATCACCTCCGAAAAATGTTTTTTCAAGGTCACCCACAGCTTCCAAGTTGCCAAAACCAATGGCTTGTTCTCTTGGCATTGGCCAAGAGGACGGACAGAAGAGCATATTTAGAAGGTAAACCATGAGACGTGATTGCTAATGTGACGTGGAAGATGAGTGTGTGAAGACGAGGATGGAGACCCGATGACTTCATTTGAGTGCATGGTGGTGGCATTTAGTGAAAAGCACTTACAGAAGAACAGGGTTTAGGGGATGGAAGGAGGATGACATCACTTTGAGATGGGTGGAGTTTAAGACACCTGGACTTCTAAGGGGAGTTGGACCATTTAGGTGTGAAGCCCAGTTAAGGAGAAATAGAGGATGGAAGGGGGCTAAGAAGGAGCCATGAGATAAGGGATCCTGTGGATAAAATGAAGGGCTTGGATTAGGAGCTTCCATTTCATTCATTGGTTCTTGTTATTCACTAGGCCCTACTTGTGACACAAATGAATCAGAGTCCTTGCCTATAGGTAGCTCACATTTGGGGTGCAGGCAGGAAAGGCCAAGAGGAAGGATAGGAAGGAATAAGAGGCAGGCACAAGCATAGTCCAAAGAGAACTCAGGAAGAAAGATTCTTTCTGAGCCCAGAAGGGCTTCCTGGAGTGCACGACTTTTGAGTTAGGCTTTGAGGGGTTGGTAAAAATCTACTGGGTGAGGGAAGGGGACAGGGAGTATATTCTTCCCTCCCAGAGAGAACACTGGCGATTATTCTCTGAGCCTCCATTCCCCAGCTCTGTGGCAATGTGGAGATAATAATGTGTGTTGTAAGGAGTAGAGGCAGTAACAACGTGAACACCTCCCTCAGGACCTGGTACATGGTGGCTGCTCGATAATACTACTTTAGTTACTTCCCTCCCCTGCCCTTCCTATCCTGTCCTTCTTCCCCAACCCCTTTTTATTTCCTGGGCCTGGGGCTTGGCCAGGTCTCCCTCCCCGTGACTAGGAGAGTAGAGAGATCCATTGGGTTTTCCAAGTGGAACCACTGGAGAGATGCTAGCACATATTAGACTGTCTATGAAGGGAAGTTGGGAGCCATGGAGAATTTTTGATCAGGGGAGTGCTAGGTAGGGAGGCCATGGCAGGAAAATGGCATCACGGGGAGCTGGATAACAGGGGCCGAAGCTTTAGAGGACAAGGATCATGGACCTTGTCGGGAGGCAGGGCCTTTCTCCAGGAGCTTGCTGGTGCCTGGGGACCAACATCTAAAGTTGGGGAGGCGTCTCTGTGGGCCTAGAGGGACTTGAGCTGGGTGTGGTGGGTAGGGGATCAAACCCGGGCCAGGGAGTTCCTGGGCCGCTAACCCTGCAGGGCTCCCCAGGTGCGTGTCTACAGCCCGTACCAGGACTACTATGAGGTGGTGTCGCCCAACGCGCATGAGGCCACATATGTCCGCAGCTACTATGGACCACCCTACGCAGGTAAATCTCAGGCCCGCTCCGCCCTCTGTCTCGATCCAGCGCCAGGCCACGCCCATGGTCCATCCGTGGGGACCAGGCCCCACCCTTTTAATGACCACGGATTTTCCCAGGCAGGACCCTCTGCAAGGCCCTACCCATCCCGAGACTCGGAATAGATCTGGACCAGAGCCCCTCCACATTCCAAAGCTGACCTCACCTCCTCAGGCCCGCCCCTTTTCTGCCTCCATCAATACCCGTTCCTGGGCTGGTAGCGACCCCTGGTGGCTAAGGCAGGAACAGGCGCCTCCTACCGCTTCAGGTGTGGTCTGGAGGTTCTTAGAGATCCCGGGAATTCCTCGCCTTTCCACCCTAGCCCACCACGATCCCACAACATCCGTAGCGGGTCCAAGGCCTGGAAGCCGTGGGGACGGGGCTCACGTCCTTCCTGCGTTAAGGCCTTAGTTTCTCCGGCTGGGGAACAGGAGAGTGGGCTCAGCGCCTTACCTTGGGTTGGGCTGGAGTCAAGCGGGAGGAGGGGAATGAAGATCGCTCTGCTCCCTCCTCTGACGTCCGTGGGTCTCACTGGCTCTCTCCGCAGGCCCTGGCGTGACGCACGTGGTAGTGCGGGAGGATCCCTGCTACAGCGCCGGCGCCCCGCTGGCCATGGGCATGCTCGCAGGGGCCGCCACGGGCGCAGCGTTGGGCTCGCTCATGTGGTCGCCCTGCTGGTTCTGAGTCCTGAGACTCGGCGAGTGGACCCTGCGCATAGAACGACAGACCTTTTTTCCTCTTTGACCCCACCCTCCAACATCCAAGACCTGCCTTTCCTCTCCATTAACCCCTTCTGAACTTGGACCATCCCTCTTACTCCCCACACCCTCACCCCAAAACTGGAAGAAGCTATCATCCCAGGCACACACTTAACTCAAAATCCTTGTATCTACCGCCAGACGCCCCAGAAATCCGTAATAGACACATATGGATATGTTTCCCCAATACACATCAGGACACAGAAAACACAACTCATGTGGCTTCAAGTTCCCCAGGCTCTAGAGACACACGATTCAAGTTCTTCCCTCAGGTGGCTCCAGGCTTGGTGGGGGAAAACGGGTAAACACTTGACAAGGCGGAGTTATCAGTCCTTTGACGGAATGAGGGCAGAGAGTGAGGAAGGTAGGCTAGGAGCAAGAGTGCAGAGCCATGACCATCATGGCATGTCCAAAGAACTTAAAAGGAGTTCATTTGGGCTGGGGTTGGGACAGTGGATCAGATCATGATGCCCCTCCAGGCTAGGAAGCTTGCTGGGTAAGGAGGTGATGTGAGGTTTTTTTGGAGGGAAGTTTCAGGATTGCACCTATAATGGATATATTGCCTGTTTTTGTTAATACTGACACATGCCCAAACCCAAAACACTCCCCGAGTTTAGCCCCATCCTTCCCACTACTAGCTTACTGGGTCCCATTCCTTCAGTGGTCAGAGAGCATCTATTTCCCATGTCAGGGTGCGTGGGGCAGCAAGTAAGCTGAACCTGGGGTCCCCTTGCTTGGAGGGGGGCAGGTGAGACCTATTTGGGACCCCCATCCCTAGGAAGGTGCCTCCATTGGGAAATGCACTTCTACTCCCCAGAAGCTTGGACCTCTGTCCAATAGTGTGACTGTCACCATCTCAGGCTGTGTCTCCTTCACTCGGGGGTAGATGGCAGTGTTCACTTCTGGGTCCTCATCCACCTTTGTCTCAGCCCCAGGAGGCCCCACCCACATGTGTGTCCCGGCGGGTGGCCCAGCAGTCCCCATTTGGTCCCCTTCGTCTCCTCCCCCATCCTGTCCTAATCACCATAGAAATGTTAACATTCTTACCCAAGTAGCCAGCGTAGCCTGCTAACATTCCCCTGTAGAAAGGGGCTCTAGTGGCCCTGCTGCAGAAACTAATAAAGGTGTGGTTGGTTCTAGCCCTGGCTCTGGCTCTGTTTGTTCTCTCTGGGACAACTCCATGACTCTGCTCCTACTTGTGCCTTCTCTAGTAGTGAGAAGAGTGTTCTGACGTCAGGTAGAACTGGTGACGTATGTTAGCGGGGCAATTTGGGGCAAATCACTTAACCTTTCTGCATCTTGCGTTCCCTACCCACGGGGTAGCAAGTTGAAGTTGCCCATTCCTAAAGGCTTGAGAGGCTGGACCAGGGTCCCTGTCATCTGAGCTTATGGGTGACCCATGCCCTACCTGCTTTCTGAGTTCTGTGGTGCTGGGGTCTTTTCCAGTAGGTTTCCATCCTCCTAGAGTTGAGTCAGTGAGTTGGTCTCATGGAGACCAGGTGGCTAGGGAGGGAAACACAACCAGCTTGCATCAGGCTTTTTGAGGCTGCAAGTGACAGAAGCCCACTGCTCAAACCGATTCAAGTCAAAGGGAAAACATTGGGCCACGCTAACTGGTAAGTCCAGAAATTACTTGGTCCAGGGACTCAAAATGTGTCACTTAGACTTTGTTTCCATGTTTATAGCCACTGGGCTAGTTCATTCAGAGGCTGCAGTGATATTCAGCAGCTCCAGACTAATGTCCTCTGGGATTCAAGTCAGGCCAAGAGAGTTTCTCTAACAGTTTGACTAAAAGTCCTGGGACTGGTATCAGTACATTAGCCTGCATTAGGCATCCCTGAATCTACCATGATCTGGAAAAGATAGTCTACAACAGGGCTTGGAGCAGGGATGGGACGGTGTCCCAAAGGAAATTTAGGGCACTGTTCCAAAAGTAAGATGAATAGATATGAACTGGAGGCAAAAATATCAGATGTCCACCTCAGCCATATTCTCAGACACCAACTTAGAGGGAGACATATACACACAGCAATGATTCAATGAGGTAAGAGACGAACATGGCACGGGGAGCTCTGAGGAGCAGGTTCCAACTCAGCCAAGGGAACCGGGGAAGCTGTGGGAGAGGAAGTGGAAATGTAGGGTGAACCTTTAGGGATGGGTAGGAGTTTGCCAAGCAGAGAAGGGACAGCTTTCTACACAGAAAGAACAGATGGAAGAAATGGCATGAGCAAAGGCCTTAGAACACTTGGTTCTGAGAGCAGTATGAAGTTCAGAAAACAATCTGGTATCACAGCAGTGTGCACAGTGAGAAGGGGTGGTGAACGGGGCCGGGTACAGGGAACCTCCCACAGCTGGGTTAAGGGCTCCTTTCTTTGTGCCCCTACAGCCTCAGCGCTGCCATTTATCACAGTCCCGATGACACCACGGTTTTTTCCACTCACCACTGAATAGGGCAAGAGGGATGCAAATGGATGATCCAAATGCAGTTTGCTTCAAAATCTCTCCATTAATAGGATTGCTGCATGAATTTTTAATCTTCCAGCTGTCCAGGAGACAATTATAAAATTATTCTCTTCTCTCTCCCTCTCTCTCTCTCTCACACACACACACTTTAAGAGAAACAATCCTCACAGACAACAGTCTAATGTGGAGTTGCCCCATGGACCACATCTGGCCCATACATTGTTTTGTTTGGTCAGCACAACGTTTTTACAAGGTTTTGAGTTAAAATGTGTTATCACTACACACCCAACTAAATGGCTAAAAGTGTAAAAGACAATATTAAGTACTGATGTGGAGCTGGAAATCTCGTGTGAGTGTAAACTGGTACATCTGCTTTGGAAACTGATCAGTAGAGCCAAACACAGGCACACGTCCTAACCCATCAATTCTACTCGTAGGTACACCCAACAGAAATGTGTATATATGTTCATCAAAAAGTAATAGGTACAAAAGTGTCATAGAAGCACTGGAAGAACTCAAATTCGTGAGTAGGTGGATCCATTGGTATATTCCATTCACAAAATGTAATACCATTCAAAGAATAGTATTATCCATAGGTATATGCAGAATTATGGATGAATCAAAAAAACAGCAGAGGATGAGTGGGGGTGAGGAGAAGGTGGTAAAATAGTTATACTATGGCAAGTTTCCTGTACCTTATGTGAAGCAGTACAATATGCTAAGTCAAAGATGTACAGTAGAGTCCCTAATACAACCACTGAAAACAGAATGCAAAGAGGTTAAGCTAAAAAAGCCAATAGAGAAATTTTTTTTACTTTTTTTATTTTTCATTTACAGTTGACATTATTAGTTTCAGGTGTACAGCATAGTGGTTAGACATTTATATAATTTATAAAGTGATCCCCCAATTAGTCTAGTACCCACCTGGCACTATAGTTATTACAATATTATAGACTATATTCCCTATGCTGTACTTTACATCCCCGTGACTATTTTGTAACTGCCAATTTGTACTTCTTAATCCCTTCACCTTTTTCACCCAGCCCCCCACCACCCCTTCCATCTGGTAACCATCAGTTTGTTCTCTGTATCTATGAGTCTGTTTCTGTTTTATTTTGTTCTTTTAGATGCCACATATAGGTGAGATCATATGGTATTTATTTGTCTTTCTCTGACTTATTTCACTTAGCATAAGGATCACTTACCCTCTAGATCCACCCATGTTCTCACAAATAGGAAGATTTCGTTCTTTTTAATGGCTGAGGCCAACAGAGGAATTTAAAAACAGATGTGGCAAATAGAAAACACCAAAATGGCAGACCTAAATCCAAACATATTAATAATTACATTAAATGTAAGTGGACAAAAAGCACAAATTAAGAGATTAGATTGTCAGGATGAATGAACAAGCAAGATCCAACTAGATGCTGTGTACAAAAGACATATTTTAAAATACACAAATAGGTTGAAAGTAGAAGGATGGGAAAAGATATACCATATAAAAAGTAAACATCAGAAAGTTGGAGTAGCTATTTTAATATCTGACAAAAAAGACTTCAAGACAAAAATTATCAGAAAAGGGGAATTTCATAAAGGGTCAATACATTAGTAAGATGGTAGCAGTGCTACATGAGAGATTTATAGCTGTAAATCTACTCTGAGTAGATTTAGCTAATTCTTAAGGGCCCTAGGATTTTCAGATGGTAAGCGAGCACTGGTTTCAACTTAAAGTCACCAGCTGTATTAGCTCCTAACAAGAGGGTCAGCCTGTCCCATGAAGCTTTGAAGCCAGGCACTGACTTCTCTGTAGCTATGCAAGTCCTACATACATAGCATCTTCTTCCAATATAAGGCTATTTCATCTACATTGAAAATCTGTTGTTTACTGTAGCCACCTTCGTTAATTATCTTAGCTCTTCTGGAGAACTTGCTGCAGCTTGTACCCCAGCACTTGCTGCTTCACACCTTGCATTTTTATGTTTTGGAGAAAGCTTCTTTCTTTAAATCTCAAGAACCAACCTCTGCTAGCTTCACACTTTTCTTCTGCAGCTTCCTCACCTCTCAGCCTTCATAGAACTGAAGCGAGTTACGGCCTTGCTCTGGATCAGGCTTTGGCTTAAGGGAATGTGGTGGCTGGTTTCGTCTTCTATCCAGACCCCTGAAACTTTCCCCATACCAGCAATACGGGTGCTTCATTTTCTCGTCATTTGTGTGTTCACTGGGGTAGCACTTTTAATTTCCTTCAGGGGTTTTCCTTTGCATTCACAACTTGGCTGTTTGGCGCAAGAGACCTAGCTTTTGGCCTATCTCTGCTTTCAACATGCCTTCCTCATTAAGTTTAATCTAGTGTTTGATTTAAAGTGAGAGACATGCAACTCTTCCACTTGAACACTTACAGGCCATTGTAGGGTTACTAACTGGCCTAATTTCAATATTGTTGTGTCTCAGAAAATAGGGAGGCCCAAGAAGAGGGACAGAGAACAAGCAACTGGCCATTTCCCCATATGGGGAAATGGCCAGTTGGTGGAGCAGTCAACACACACATTTATTAAGGTCACCATCTTATATGAGCATGGTTTGTGGTGCCCCAAAACAATTACAATAGTAATATCAAAGATCATTAGTCACAGATCACGGTAACAGATACCATAATGAAAAGTTTCAAATATTGCAAAGAACTACCAAAATGTGGCAGACAAAAAGTGAATAAATGTTGGAAAAATGGTGCTGACAGACTTGATCAATGCAGGGTTGCCACAAACTTTCAATTTGTAAAAATACAGTATCTGTGAAGCGCAATAAAATGATGTAAGCCAGTAAAAAGCTACAGTAATCAAAACTGTGGTAATGGCGTAGGACAGATATACAGACCAATGGAATAGGACAGACAACCCAGAAATAAACCCTTACATATATGGTCAATTGATTTTCGACAAGGGTGCCAAGACAATTCAATGGAGAAGGAACGGTCTTTTCAACAAATGTTGCTGAAAACTAGATATCCACATGCAAAAGAATAAAGTTGGACCCTTACCTTACATCAGATACAAAATTAACTCAAAATGGATCAGAGAGCTAAATTTAAAGAGCTAAAATTATAAAACTCTTATAATAAAACAGGAGAAAAATCTCCATGACATTGTATTTGGCAATGATTTCTTGGATATGACACCAAAAGCACAGGCAAAAAATGAAAAAGATAATTGGACTTGATTAAAATTTAAAACTTTTGTGCATTTCAAAGGACACTGTTAAGACAGTGAAAAGACAACCCACAAAATGGGAGGAAATACTTATAAATCCATATATATGTAAATATATAAAGAACTATAACCCAACAACAAAATAAACAACCCAACTTAAAAATGGGCGAAGAACTTTGAATAGACATTTCTCCAAAGATATACACATGGTCAATAAGCAAGATGTTCAACATCATTAGTCATTAGAAAATACAAAAATGAAAACCACAATGAGCTAGATTACCACTACATACCCATTGGGATGGCTATTATAAAAAATAAAATCAAACATAAAAAGTGTTGGTGAGGATGTAGAGAAATTGGAACCCTCATACACTGCTGGTGTGGATGTAAAATGGTGCAGCTGCTGTGAAAAGCAGTTTGGCATGTCTTCAAAAGTTAAACACAGAATTATCATGATTCAGCAATTCCACTTCCAGGTATATACTAAGAATTGAAAACAGTAACTCAACCAGATATTTGTACACCAATGTTCATAGCAGTATTACTTAAAATAGCCAAAAGGTGGAAACAACCTGTGTCCATCAAGAGATGAGTAAACAAAATTTGGTATATGCATACAATGAATATTGTTCAGCCATAAAAAGGAATGAAATTCTGATACATGGTATAACATGGATGAACACTAAAAACCTTATGCTAAGGAAAAGAAGCCTTTAAACCCAGTTTAGGAAGAAGCAGCTCTTGTAGGAGGCACTCTCCCTAGATTACAGTCCACTAAATGATGTTTTGAAAGGGAAAATGTAGAGTACATGAAAGGCCTAAAGCATAAGGCAGGCAGGTCATTCATCAACTCACTTACCAGGATTTCATACTGCCCCAATATTACCCCTGTGGATACCTGCACCATAGTCTGGCCTATGGCCTCCATTTCTACAATAAGGGGGACAGCTATGGTTTGTCCCCAAGGCAGAGGTTGGCCCTTTTTTCTGTAAAGGGCCAGATAGTAAATATTTTTAGCTTTGGGGGCTATAAAGTCTGTCACAACTATTCAACTCTGACTTATGGCTGAGTTCCAATAAAACTTAATTTAAAAACCAGGTAGAGGCTGGATTTGGTGGGAGGGTAGTAGGTTGCCTTCCCTGTCCCCAGGCAAAGGTGCGGTTAGGTGAGAGGAGGAAAAAGCTTACTTTTCTTAATACAGCGTATTTTTGCCTCCACCAGTGATCCTGTTTTTCAAGTTGTAGCCACTCCCTCACCCTTAACAGTTGAAAAGAGTCTTCTGACTCCCCAGAGGTTTCTCATTTTTGCTGATGTTTTGTTTTTTTTCTGAATTCTATGTTCTCCTTTATAGTTCTAGGGAGGAAGAAACACATGCTAATTTACCACCTTGGCAGGAATGGGAAACCAAATCAGTAATGGTTTTCTTTTGTGTTTTATTTATATATATTTTGGCAGCAAAATTGTGTTTATTAAAAAAAAAATCTGGTCTATGAATACACTTTGCTGCTTCAGTTGAAGAACCCCAAGCCAAATAAAAATACCAATTTTAAAAGCTGCATACATAAAAAGATTCAAATACTGCAATGTAGGAAGACAATCACCCTCATATCAGAAATCACAACTTCTTTCAAATAAAGAATATGACCCATCTGCCATATTGAATTGATATTTATTTCAGGACATGCCATGTCAAAATAAAACAAAGAGTCATCCCTTGCCTTTAACAATAATATTGTATTATAAAAGCACTTTACAACTCCATCTCATCTTTGAGTTACTGGTATGTGGACTAATGATTATCTGAAAGCATTTCTCTATTCAGACCCATAATCCAAGTGCTCTCTGAATATTACAAGGTGACAATAAGTGGGGCATGGGGAGGAAGAGGAAAGAGAGGGAATAAGGTTCTCCCAGTTAAAGGTTTTGTTGCAGTGAGGGGATAAGGAAGTATGAAGATATTTTTGTCTTTTCATCTTTATACTGTGTTAAGTAATGCTTACAACATAAATTCAGCAGGCTTTTCCTGAGCTGTAACTCAGAAATTTTCTTCCTGCAAACAATGTATTTACAAATATGTTTATTAACTTACACAGCAATCTCACAATAACTAGTAAAGATTAAAATGGTGCACTCTTAGTATATTTGTTTGCAGTGTTTTAAGGGAAATACATATTGCCATGGTGATGAAGCTCTAAATAGATCGAACAAAACATCTAAAAATTGAAAGTGGTTTAAAAAAGGCAAAGAAATAAATATCACTAGAGATTACTTGTAGCTTAAATATAAAACTAAATCACTAATTAATCAACTATACAGATCTAATAAAAAGCAAAACCATCCTGAAAGACCCAACGTTAAAAAAAAAGCTAAAAAATAAGGCATAAATCTGCATAAGATTGAGTTTTATTTCCATTCTCTCTTTTCCCTTTTCTATGTATGCTTTTTTTCAGATCTGCCTCTAAGAAAACGTGCCATTTTCAATTAGACCTCAAATGTCCTGAGCAAAGTATTTGCTATTCTGTTGAGGATTCTTTTGTTGGTAAGCTTTAGATATCATTATTTCTACTCATTACAGCAGTTTTGATCAAGGTACCAAATTTAAATTCTTCCACTGGTTCTTCTTAAAGGAATTTGATTTCTACAGTGCCTTGCCTGCATTTTTTTTTTTTAAAGAAAAAAAACCCAAGAGAAATCTATTGCTGAAAAAAGTTTCTTTTAAACAAATAAAATAGCTCTATTTTGACAATTTTAAAATCTTGGGAGAAATAGTTCATTGGAAGGATTAAATATTAAAAACCTGTTCTGAAGCACTTTTACTTTTTCAGAGTCTAACACATGAAAGCATTGTTTGCTTTGGTCAGAAACACATTTTGTATTTGTTTACTTGTAAGTACTATGTTCATTAGGACTCATTTTAAAGATGCACCAGAATACTTTTCTCATTCAAGCACTGACTACCATGATAGCTAGTTCTGACCTCAAAGAAGGTCTAAGTAATTTACATCAGTGCTCAAGAATAATTTCGGATATCTTGACCCAAGGCCTAGAGCAAGTGGTATCACTAAAATTGAAGGATAATTCCAATGGGCTTGGTTTGACTGCTGCTTTGCCACCTCGTGTTCGTTTTGAGGGAGGAAGAATAATAGGGAATGGAATAAGGGAGAGGTGAAAAAAGCAGGGAGAGATCAAGTAGGCAGGCAAGTGCTGCTGTGAACAAATTGTTCCTTAACCAAGCCACATACTACTGAGAGTTCCATCATTTTGAAGTGCATTACCGGAACATTAAAAAGGAAAACAAAGTTAAGAAAATGTATCTAATTTTTAAAGTTATCACTGGAATATGTTGGAATTGTTTGGCTTTTTGTAAAATATAAATAATGAAGACACTGACTTTTTTGTGCTTGTGAAGCTAATAGACCATCTCCACGAGACAGGCAGCGATGATGAATTGCAATACGTTATTACTGAAGGGAAAAGGTTCAAGCCAATATTCACACTGCAGTCAATGAAAGAGTAAAGGGGGCCAAAGCAGTGAGCGGCTAGAGGGAAGTGAAGATGCCGTGGGTGTGGGGGATTAGCAGGAACAGCCTCCTTCATTGACTGGTTGCTCCTGTGGCTTTTCCAGTTTTATGTCAATCACTGAAACAAAAGTTAAGGAGCTATAAACGGGCAAGTACAATTCCAATTCTGCTGAACACTGACATCTCTGACGAGCCCCTTCCATTCCTATCTGGCTTCAGAGCCTACACAGCCACTATTTTCTATATACCAGCTAGCTCACCATACAAGGTACTCAAATGGAATAAACTTGTTTATATCTACTCTATGCAACAAGGGTCAAAATAAGGTTAACTTCTATTCATGAGAATCTCTCCTAAGGAAATTATTCTATAGGAGCAAGAAACCATATAAAGATGATGTTCCTTATGGAATTATCTATAATAAAATTTGAAAATAGCCCACAAGAGAGTTCCAACAACAGGGAGAGAATTTAATAAGTGGTGGGACTTAACTCTGTAGAACACACGATGCTATTAAACGTAATAAAGGCTTAGAAAACATAAAACATTTAGAAGTGGGAAGAGCTGGACAGAAAGTACTATGCATTCTATGGCTTAATAAAAATGTCTGCATATGGAAAAACACTAGAACATAAATATGAAACAACGAAAACATCAAAATTCAAAATCTTTTGAAATAACTAATATAAGGCATGCTTCATCGTGTTCTGTTTCTGAAAGCAGAGGCTATGACAAAGCCCCAGACTGAGTTATTTCCTGCCAGTGTCAAGTAGAAAGCTTGAATGTTAGAAAAGGCAGGGGAAGAAAACATGACACATACTACGTATAGGAAAACTGTACAGAGCCAATGGAACTCAAAATTAAGAAGCAGAAGGCTGGGATTCTACGAGTTTCCTGCTCACAAAAAAATCAAGCAAGCAAACACACGCAAACCCTCTCACTGATTAACTGTAGTGAGCAGCCGGGTGCACTGGGATAACCAGAGCTCATTCGCTATAGAAAACCTCAGCGCTTCTATGCTCCTCAGCCATCAATTCCTGGCTGTAAAAAGCAATGGCATAATATTCCTCAGCCAACCAAGTGGGGCTCTAAAGACTAGTGATAACAATAACATTTTCTGATGAAACAGAAAGGATACTGTCTTCTCTGCTTCTGTCCTGTGTGCTTTCCATTCCAGGCAAAGCTGCAGCAACACGTCGGAAGAGCTGTGGAAAAGAGACAAATACAGTAATTGGGAAGGAAAATTTAGCAAATGGTATCAAGTAAAGGTGGATGACCACTGAATGTTGTATTCAATGATATGGCTTCTAGGTTTTTCTTCGCTTAGACCTTAGCATACTGAAAGTATCTTAAAATGTCTATTTATTCTGTAAATGAATACTGTATGAAAAGCAGTATGCCAAATACAAAGAGATATAAAGATGATCCTTGTTCTCCAACTGGTGAGAACAGACATGAACAAACAGCTAAGAAATAAGCAGCGAAAATGTCACTTGAGTCATAAAAACAAAGTACTACAGGAACTCAGAGTAAGAGCAGATTGTTTATTTAGTAAAACTGCATAGTTGCATTCCTATCTTTCATAAAGGGTTAGGTTCTAAAGTCAGCGTATATAGAGTGCAAGTCAGTCTAAGTCAAAATTACCCTTGAAAATTCTTTAAGAAAGCACTATGTTAGAGACCACCATACCACCTCTTAAGACTAACACAGCTGGCTTTTCCTCCACCATTGGAAAGACCACCAGTAGAAGTGGTTGGCTTGTGCCTGAGGTGTGACGTTATGAAAAGTATCTGCAAAAGGAGAATAACACTCAAGCCTGGTGAGATGTTCACTTTTGAGGTATGTGAGAACAAAAAGGACGAATATAACAGGATATAGTTGTTTTTTGTTTTTTAATTCAAGGAGATTATAGTCTGACAAAGGAGACAAACTCAAACAATTCCTTATGTTACAATGTGATGAATGCTATAAACCAAAGGAGTACCGAATGATATGAGACTACAGATTAAAGAAAGCCCTCGTCAGGAGGCTGGGCAAAATCTTTAGATAGTACCATTTGAGTTGGGATTTAAAAGGCATTTTAAATTTTCACTTGGCTGAAAAACATACTGTGCAAAGTGCTCCGAGTTTAAGGGCTCCATAAATGTTGCTGAATTAAAATGAAGAGAACAGAAAGAACAGAAGGCCAGAGATGAAAGACTGAGATTATAAGTAATCTATTTAGAGAAAGACTTACAGAAAAAGAAATTTTTTTCTGTAGGCAATTACCTGATGGGATAAGATCAGGAAAACCTGAGAAAAGGTATAACTGACTTGGTTCTATATAGTTCAGTAGCACTTTAGAGATGTACCAAAGTTAGGCATTAGCCACCAAAATAAGGTATTAAGAGTTAAAATTGCAGAATGCTTATCTTAACATCTTCTGATATTCCAGAAACTGTACATGATCAAAGATCATATAGTTGTGTAAATTACCATTTTTTTCCTATTGCTAAAGTTTCCAATGGCATGCTAAACATTAGATTTGCAAAATAAGCACTGAACTCCAACCACACAAGGTGTATTGTCCAGAGTCAGAAACTGGACAACGGTTATTAGATTTGATTTAGATTTCACTTAGCAAAATTTGAATTGTTCCATACAGCTAATATATCAAGCAGTATTAAAAATTATGTTGGCTTTTTTTCCCCAAACATTGGGGTGATTTGTAGTGCAACTATAAGAAAAAAGACAAACATTCTTCCATTTCTAGCCACTTAAATAATTAAGTTTTTTAATGATACCCTATTTGATCAGTTCTTAAGCTCCTTTATAAAAACTAATTCAAGGAATAGACAACCGCTAAAAAATAATGTGATGTATTTCTTAGCTGATACTTAAAATCACTCAGTAATTTCTCCACATGACAGAAATATAGTCTGTATGATTAATCACTGACAGTTAAAAGGGGAAGATTTTAACCAATTATTTAAATGTGCTTATTAACATAAAATTTTAATTCTTTTCTAGTTTCATTCTTTCATTTGGGGGGGGGTATTGGATTATTTCCTTCCTTAACTAAATTATATGAGCTGACAAAGCATGAGTCTCTAAATATTGAAATAAAATTCTAATATACTATGGCACTCTGTGGCATTCTATAAAAATGAAAAGTAATGGTATTTGTGAGTTAAGAAGGAAAATGCAAAAAAAATTAAAAGGCAGCTCTATTTCAAAATTTGAAAACAGTAATTTTGGTCAAATTTATATTTAAAAGATAATCAAATCAAGTCCCCCAAAATCAGGAACGTTAGCAAAATCCCATGTTCAGACCTAGCACCTAAATAAGGAGAAATAATAACGCAGCACATGAGTTTTGAATGTAGGATGAGATTATTTTACTCAGATAAAAGAAGTCTTTTCATTATCACTACCTAGCTATATCGGTCTATATATACAGGTCAGGCGTTTGGAAAAAATAATGTGCCTAGTGATGAAAATGTTTTAACACATTTTTTGTGGGAAACGAGTCAACTCGTCATACCGCCTCTAGCTGGAACCGGCAAAAATTTTGCAAAGTAAATAAATAGAGACCTCTTTTTAAACTAAAACACTGAAAGTTTCATAGAAAAATATCAAATAGATCGAAAGATATGAATATTTTACGGAAAGTCTAATTTTGGCGAGAAAAATGTCGAAAAAGCCCCGCGTTACGACGCGATTTGGCGGGAAAATGCCCGCTTACAGTGTTAAAATCAAATTGTGGTGATGGTTACACAATGCTGTAAATTCACTAAAAATAACTGAATTGTATGCTTAAGACAAGTGAATTCTGTGGTATAAAAACTATACTTGAATAAAGCTGTTAAAAAATAATGTTTATAAAATAGCAAACAAATGACATACCCCATCTTCTCAACATCCTAGGAATTATCTAAACTTGGAAGGAATCAAATGTCATAAAGTTACTAGCTATCACTAGTGCCTACTGTATGCTGATGATTTTAGAGCTTCCAAACCTATGAGACTACTCAGGGTCAGGCCTAGGGGCCCACAGCAATCCCTTCTTTAGACATTAACTCAGACCAAAGTATGTCCCATAGAAGGCCATACTGTGACATATTAGAAACCTGCTCACTTTATTATCAAAGTGTCTATAACAGAGAAAGCTACATGAAGCTACCCACTGCTTTGTCCTAGAAAAGTGACATTTGATAACATTGTGGTAACTTCTATTACTCAAATTCTTTAATTGTCTGTGGCTCCTATGGGTTCACTTACTAAATTCCACTCACATTGGTAGGTTCTGAAAATAAATAATTTTGATGGGAGAGATAATTTCAATATAATGTGGCAAGTTCTATGACAGTGGTTTCACAGGGTCAGGGGTCTGTAAAAACACAGAAGAGTCATTTAAAAAACACAGGGGTCAGTAAAAATACTAAGTGAAACAGCCTAAAGATATGGCAGAGAATTTCATAGAAAATGTCTCTGACGAGGTGATACCTAAACTGAAATTTAAAAGGATGAGTAGGTATCAGTCAGGAAAGAAGAAAATGAATATTCTAAACAAAGAGAATAAACAGCATGAACAAAGATAGGGAGCCATGAAACAGTATGCTACAGGGAGGGAATTAGTGACAATTAGTGACAATTCAGTATTTCTTAAAAATGTCTCAAGAAAAGAAGAGACGGCAAATAAAGAACCAAAAATGAAAACAATATAGAGAATTTTTCAAAAAGGTCTACTTATCCAGTTTAAAGGATTTTACTTTAACCCTCTATTGATCATCTAGAATTTAAAAAATTGATTTATTGGTCTGTAAATCCTATAAATCTGAGACTACTATCCTATGTGATATGTAGCCCTGAAGAATTAAGCAGGTGAGTTTTTGGCTACCTTATCTTTTAGAAAACAGTTTGATAATGTAAGGTCTCCACATATTTTCCTGCCTCCCAAAACACTCCTGTTATAAACTATTAAAATACCAACAATTTATTAAGCATAAAGTAACCAGGATGTACTTTCATAACAACAAGCAAAACACCATTCCTGACAGCAAATACTTGCTTTCTTTTATTATAACCTTAACCATCAAACTCTAAAATAAGAAATTTTACCTTGAAACAAAGCAGTAGGGATGTAGTGAGAGTACGGTGAGTTTACAACCTTGCAATCATACAATCTTACAATTATAATGAAATATTGTTCTGCAAAATTTGGCAAGTCTTTTCCCTTTTTCCAAAAACTATGCCACACTATATTTTTTCACTGTTTAATACAATAGTATGTTGCTAGTTCATGTGGCCTGATGTTACTAACAGGAAGAAAATCTCACACTAGAGAACAGAATACTCACACAATTATTTCATAATAGGTTCTTCAATTTGATAACCTCAACCTATAAATCAAAGAACACTTACCTGCTTTACATTGTATCCTGCTTTCGCACTAGTTTCAATAAACATAACATTCAGCTCTTTGGCTTTCCTTTCTCCCTCCTCAATTGATACTTGCCTGTAGAAAAATTAAAACAAAACGCAAAAACAACTAAATTATTCTTTTTGAAAGATATTACAAAGATTATAAACAAAGTTCTGAAAACAACGTTTTTTGGTTTTTTTTTTGATATGGGTGCTGGTTACAGACAAGACTAGTTTGAAAATTCAAGCTGCAGTACACTTAAACTTTGTGCCCTTCTATGTGTGTGTTACACCTAACTAAACAATTTTTTAAAGGCTTTTTTTTTTTTTTTCCAACTTATTTACTTCACACAAAATATATTAGGCAGGAAATTTGCTAGCACTGGGATATACAATAACAAGGATGATGATGATGATGACAACAGCTAACGTTTCACTAGTATTTATTCTGTAGATACTACCAGCAGTGCCAACTAAAGGCATTTTTTAATGATTTGCTTTTACTTGGCTGAGCTCATCCTGTAACTTTATTTCTGGAAAGTTAATAGCCTATTTTCTCTTAATATTAGATCATAAGTATTCAGCCTTGTGATGAAAAACTTTGTATAATATTTTTATTGCTAGACAATTTGTCAATTTGCTATCATAATTTATGTAACCATTCCCAAACTGTTAGAAATGTAAGTTGTTTTTAAATTCTACACTACTGTTAAAAATGTTGCTATAAACAACTTTTGCTTAATATTTTGTGCACCGTGGATCATTTCCTTAGGTTGGATTTTATGAATTTCTGTAAGTGGAAAAGTGAGTCAAAAGACATGTAAAAGTCTCTTGATACACAGTATTAATACTTTAATACTTCTTTTAGAGGGCATTTTGTGATGTATTATAATTAGCAGTGTGTCTCAAACTGTGAGCTCTTCAAGTGCAAGATTATCTCATTTACTTTGGTATTCCAAGTGCCTAATTGGTACATAGGTGCTTAATAAATATGCAAATGTTCTAATTAAATGAATCTGAACTATCAGCTGACAAACTCTGCTTCTTACAACACAGAAAACTGAAGCAATGCAGGAGAATTTCCACAAGCTTCCACCCCATCTATCCACTGACTTACCTGTGTATGGGTGCCTTATAGTCTACCTCTAGTCCTGTTACTATGGAGGAACTGTCTTTACTCCCCAATCTTACACCCATGACCCATTTACTACGAGATTCTACTATCTTCTTCTTGTCTATGAGAAGATATTATTCTGGAGTCATCACTCTCTAAAAACAAGGACATTCTCTTACATAACAATCCAACTGTTAATGTTTTACTACATCTGCTTCTTTTATCCTCAGTCTCTATGAATTTATGTATATGTGTATATTAATTTTTAAAAACACACTTTTTTTTTTTAACAATTTGAAAGTTGACAATCTCTTGACCTTTAGTCCTAAATACTTTAGCAGTGTGAATTTCCTATTCTGTCAGATGCCTGAAACTTACTCCTTGGACCTCTTCCCTATCTACAACTATTCCTTTGGTGATCCCACGCAGTCTCGTGCTTTTAAATGCAATCTATATGCTGGTGACTCCCAAACTTATATATCTAGATTAGACTATTGCTTTGAACTCCAGACTCATATATCTAACTGCCTACCTGACATCTAATTAGATATTAGAATATCGAACAGCCATTCTAAACTCAAAATGACCAAAACTGAAATTATGATACTCCATTCCAAACCATCTCTTTATGGAGTCTCTCCTGAATGACAGTTACTCAGGCCAAGAATCTAGGTGTCATCCTTAACTTCTCGTCCCACACCCCATATTCTGTCCATCAGTATGTATTCCATTCATTGCATCAATATATCCTGACAGTTCTATCTTCAAAATATATCTGAATTTGACCACTGATCACCCCACAAGCTTTGTCCTGCATGACCTGGCCTTCATTATTGTTTTGCTTTGTTTTTAAACCTCATTGCCTACTACTTTTTCCATCATTCTCTTTACCAGCTACATAGGCTTCCTTGCTGCTCCCCAAATAAACTAAATGTATTCCCAATTTATGGATTTTGCATTTTCTGAACCATCTACTTAGGAGCTTTTCCTCCTTAAAATATCTGCATAGTTAACTCCCTTTCTTACTGAGCGTTTTTACTTAAAAGTCACCAGTTATCCTCAGTGAGATGTTCCACTGCTATGCCATCTAATACTTCAAACTCACCCTGACACGTCACATTCCCTTTCCCTGCTATTTTTTATCCTTGGCAAGTATCAATATCAAACATGCTATGCACTTTTTGGGCTTATGTCTGGTTCACTCTCTAGAATAAAAGCTCTTTGAAGACTCGTCTTTTTTGTTCACTACTCTACAGCAGCATCCTCTAAAACATAAATGATACTCAATAAATACTTCTTGAATAATTATTAGTCTGTAAACCCTACATGAGAAGGATTCCAGACAGAAATCCTTCCTAGTTTTAGAATTATAAGTCACCCTAATAAAATGGTCGAGGTTAGCTATAGCAATGGTCCCAGCTGTGGTATGATTTTGTCAGAATCACCTAGGAAGAGTCTCTAAAATATATTCAGTCTAGATTCTCTAGACTAATTGAATAATAGTATCTTAGAAGTCAGATCAAAACCACCCAAATTTAAAAAGTTGACCATGATTCTTCATAGTCAGAATCTTAAAAGAGGGTCTACTAAGCCATATTTACCAAGTGATTCGCAGGTTTGAAACACTTAGGAATCACTGGACTATAGGAGATAGAGACTACTCTGTTTCCCCGAAAATAAGACCTAGCCGGACCATCAGCTCTAAAGCGTCTTTTGGAGCAAAAATTAATGTAAGACCCGGTCTTATTTTACTATAAGATCGGGTCTCATATAAGATTGGGTCTTATATTAATTTTTGCTCCAAAAGACGCAGTAGAGCTGATGGTCCGGCTGGGTCTTATTTCGGGGAAATACGGTACTGAGCACCCCGGTGCTTACACTGAAACCCTGAAACAGGTATCCTCTGGTCTTTCTTCCAAGTTTTTACCCCTCCAAAAGTATTTAATTCTCAAAGAAAGTGATAAAGACATTTACCTTTTCAATCACTTTCATTAAAACTTTTTTTCTGATTATAAAAGTAATCAATTTTTAAAAAGATCAATCATTACAATAAATTCCTCCATAATCCTACTCTCTTCCCAAAAATGACTACAGTTAAATTTCATGTATGCTTATGTAGATTTGTTCTAAGCAAAAGAATATATATCTTTCTCTACCATTTAAAAAAATTTTTTTCGGGCCGGCCCGGTGGCTCAGGCGGTTACAGCTCCGTGCTCCTAACTCCGAAGGCTGCCGGTTCGATTCCCACATGGGCCAGTGGGCTCCCAACCACAAGGTTGCCAGTTCAATTCCTCGAGTCCCGCAAGGGATGGTGGGCTCTGCCCCCTGCAACTAAGATTGAACAAGGCACCTTGAGCTGAGCTGCCTCCCGGATGGCTCAGTTGGTTGGAGCGCGGGCTCTCAACCACAAGGTTGCCAGTTCAATTCCTCGACTCCCGCAAGGGATGGTGGGCAGTGCCCCCTGCAACTAAAATTGAACACGGCACCTTGAGCTGAGCTGCCGCTGAGCTCCCGGATGGCTCAGTTGGTTGGAGCTTGTCCTCTCAACCATATGGTTGCCGGTTCGACTCCCGCAAGGGATGGTGGGCTGTGCCCCCTGCAACTAGCAACGGCCACTGGACCTGGAGCTGAGCTGCGCCCTCCACAACTAAGACTGAAAGAACAACAACTTGAAGCTGAACAGAACCCCCCACAACTAAGATTGAAAGGACAACAATTTGACCATTGTTCCCCAATAAAATCTTTAAAAAAAAAAAAAAAAAAATTTTTTTTCACAGAAAGGATGTCATGCTCTGCACACTGATCAAATGTTTTAAGCTTCATGTATTAAGACAGCAATAAATTCCTTCCATTTTTTCAGTGGTTATAAGTATTCATTTATAAAATGCTACTGCTACTAATGGACATTTAGATTGATTTTAATTTTTTAATATTACAAATAACATTGCAACAAACATCCTTTTATGCTCAGCTTCTCATATTTCTGTAGGCATATCTGTGGAATAAATTACTAGAGATGGATGTGAGTTAATGAGTATTTTAAATTCTGATATTGTTAAACTGTCCCCCCAAACTGTATTAGTTACATATTTCAGTGTATGAGAGTTCTTATTTATTCAGACTTTTGATGATACAGTGTATTATCAATCTTTTGAACAATGGCTGATCTAACAGGTGAATATGATCTTTATATTTATGTATTCAAATTTATCAATCGCTTTATGGCTTCAGGGTTTTCAAACTGCTTATAAAATGCCATTCACTACCAAAAGATTTTCTTTTAATGCTTTTTAAAAAGCATTTAAAACTTTCATTCATTTTAAAATTATATTAGTGAAATGAACAAGGCTCTAATTCTTTTAAATGTGAATAGCTGAAGGGTGATAGTCTGGCAAAAATTACTGAGAAAGATGGTAATTCCAAAGCAATAGATGAGTACCTTAAAACAAATTATTGTAAATTAGGTAAGTTTGTAGCATTTGTGTATTAAATTGAAATATTACCCAATAAAAGAACAGATGCTCATATTATTTAGATAACTGGCTATAAAAGGAAACAATTCAGATATACAATTTTTCTATTTAAAAATGAAGGTACTTGGGGACTCTCTACTAGAAGAATATATGCCTATATGATCTTCAAATGCTCATACTAGATACAAATAGTGAAAATTTATATGATGGCAACTGATGTCCCAAAGATGATTTTCATAAAGAAAAGATGAAATCACACTTTGAATTTACTCTTAAATTAAGAAAGACATTTTTGTCACTGTACTGCCAATTCCAAATGAGGTACCATGGGCAGAAATGGGCTTAATATTTCCACAAGCCTTTGAACATATTGGCTCTATTTGCAACATTTTAATTAACAGCACAACTTTATTATCCAAATTCAATATCCAACTCATGAACTAATAATAAATAGTAAAAGCTTCCACTATTAAGTAAAATGGTCAAGATTATTTAAAGCTAAAAGAATGCCCAGCAGATCACTTAGGAATGCTGAAGGCAGATATTCAAGCCATGTGTTCTATAGTGAATGTTAACACATTTTGCATCCTGTGACTTGAATATGGTTTTCCTCATTTGACTAAGGTATCACAATCAAGCTATTCAGTTTAACTACACAGTTTGGCTCAACCATACAATTTAAAAAAGAAAAGAACAGCAAAAACTACACCACAGAATTATGATGAATATTTATAAGACTACCAAAAGAGTGTGTATTTAATCATTACGAATAATTTTTAAAGATAGGATTTTTTTAAAAAAACATTTTGTTCTTTAACAGAACACTGCTCATGTTTATGAGGCCTAAAAAAATGCAAGTTAGCGTCATGTGTAAACAATTTTGCACAAGAGTTATTTACACATGGGTTTACACAAAACAAAAAAACTCATTTTCCTCTAAGGAAATGTCTTATATTTCAGGTTCCCACACTAAAGAAAAAAAGGGTATAAATATAAACGTAAAGATTAAACATGCCTCCTTTTAAAACAATTCTTCAGTAACATCAAAAATAACAGGTTGCTTAACAAAGAAATCAAACATACAAAATCACTCCATACCTCTTATCAGCAAGATCTGTTTTATTTCCTACTAGCATGATGATAACATCACTTCCTCTTTCTGTTCTGACATCATCAATCCATTTTGTAGTTTGCTGGAATGAGTTAACATCTGGTATAAGAGGGTGGACAAAGAGATTACTGTTATTGTAAATGCCTCCCCATGTAATGGACCAAAAAAAAGAAAAAAAGGAAGAAAATAAGAAAAAAAGCCCTGGAAGTTGGAAGGGGTTGGCACATTAGGACCCACTTTTAATGTGCCTGCAACATAACTCCATTTTATCTGAGTACAACTGTCCGTGGTCTAAACAAATCACAAGAAAAATCCTCAAGGTTCTTTTTATAGTAGTTTAAATTTTTTGGACATGCCCTCATGAGCGCAATGTACTATATGTAATAGAAAAAACAATTTTTTTTTAATGTAAGACAGCTATGGCAGATAATATGGTGTCACATTGCCACAAGGCTTTTTTTTATTACTTACACATATCAAACATGACAAAGAAAGCATCTCCAAAAGTATGTCAGCCAATAAGTCCCAACATATCCAGAAAATTTGTAGTTTTAAATAGCTTTTAACACCACTCTGTTTGCAATGCTTATTCAGTTTGTGATCACTTTAACTTGAAGTTTTTAGTTTAATGCAGCACCAGAATCACGTGAAAAAACTCCATCTTTTCTAGCATTTGATTCTAAGTAGACTACTTCAGTATTTTTATAGCAACTAAAGAAAACAGCTTACTTATATTTTAACCACATGTGCACAATTTTTGAAGAAAAATACACCAGGTTTCACTTGATTTGGTTAAAGTAAGCACAAACATTTTAAAGCTGCAAAACTTGTCAATGCACATGAACATTTTAAACAAGAAGCAACCCAAAGTAAAGCTTTAAGAAAAGATTGCATACAGCACCTAACCCCGCCCAAAAAAAAGTCTCTGAATGCAAACTTGTAATTTATAATCCTGCCATTTCAATTATTAAGTGGATATGACTTCTGGTTGAGCAGATATGCACAAATCTACAGTAATAGTACTACTTGTTCAAATCAATAGTTTGTTGATGTTTTTAAAGAAGTCTGACTACTATCCTAGTTTTTTAATAAATTATGGACCACTATATGGAAAAATGCTTAATATTGCCTAATATACATATATCATAAGCCAATTTACAAAGACAATTTTAATCGGAGAGCATTTCCCTGTCAATCACCAATGCTCCGTGGAAAATTTAAAGTCACTTAAAATGCCAAAGGCATTAGGGAATCTTTAGGGAAAAGAAAAAGAAAGACCATTACTTTAGTCTTCCATTTAAACATTTTTCTTGGAGAGAAATGAAAGTGTAATTTGTTAGCAACAAAGCAAGTCAGTCAGTCACAGAATCCTGATTATGATTCAAATGAAAATCATTAATAGAAGATTGCACATTACGTTTTCTCTACCTTCCTCTGTAGAGAGAGGATGGCTGGAAGAGGAAAGCAGAGAAAAGTTGGCTAGCACAAGTTTTTAATAGCCTTAACAGAAGCCTCTGATGATGTGGAAAACCTGGCAAGAGACTTAAATGCAGATTATTTTATTTTAGAGACATCTGAAATCAAGTTAAATAAAAACGGAGACATTCTTCCAACCATAATTAAGGTGTGCTTAGGGATAACCAGATACGAAGAAAGCCTTGGAGAAGATTCATAATTGAACTAGAATTTCCAGGGCAAAAGAATCTGGTGCAGTGGAAATAAAGTATACTGGTACAAACACCAAAGCAAATATTTTGGACCTAGCTTGTCTGTGATAAGGTTTGCTATGATAAAACTCATTTTTACATGCCAGTATGGAAAATAAGCACAAGACAAGAACATGCATGCAGCTAAGCTAAAGGTTGAAAGAAGATTAGAAATGCATAATTCCCCCCACTCACTTGTGATATCATAAACAACAACTGCCACAGTGGAGTCACGAATGTAGCTAGGAATCAAGCTCCTGAACCGCTCTTGACCTGCTGTGTCCCATAATTGCAATCGTACCTAACAACAAAATCAGTCAAACAAGCAAGAAAAATAAGAAAGGTCAACGTGTTGCAAAATACCTACTTGTGATATCGTAAACTACTACAGCTGCAGCAGAATCACGGATGTAACTGGGAATGAGGCTACGGAAACGTTCCTGACCCGCAGTATCCCACAGCTGCAGCCTTATCTGTGGGATGGGAAAAAATGAATAAAAAAAAAAAAAAAAAACCCAAAAAAAAACAACAAACAAAAAAAAAACACCCAAAACAACAAAAAAACAAAACTCATACTAAAAAGAAAAAAGAAATAATGTTTTTAAAGGGGTGGGTGGAAAGGAGGTAAAAAGGAGACTCATGCAAAAGGTTGCAGGGATGTGAAGAATGAAAACACAAAACCTTCCTTTTTCAAAAGGGAGGAATATAAAAAATTTGTTTGCTTTGAAGGTACATGACTTAAAAATGGCAATGGGAAAGATCGCAGAGAATCAGAAATACAGCTCCCCTCCAACCCCCATAACCTCTCTTTGATTCCTATCCCTTCTGGATAGCAAGTAGTAGACTTGTTTGATGTTCAAATAGTAAGCATAAAGGGAAAAATGAAGGTAAATGTCAACGAGCAGCCCAGGCTATCAGAGTAAAGGAATTATTAATGTCTCTCTGAAGCTAAAATGTGTCTCTTTTCTACTGGGTCCAGAACACTTTGAAATTGGGTCTCTGATTACAGGTACTTATGTTTCTCCCACACACTTCTTCCCAGAGCATTGTACACAAATACACAATCTAACAAAAAGAAGGAATATCTTTTTATAACCCCACATAAAAATTTATTTCTTACTTTTTCACATTTGAGGAAGAAAAGCCTGAAAACAAGCTCTTTGACCATTATAAAGTTGTTTCCAAGCTTTCAAACTTTAAGAAATGGCATTTTATATATTAAAACATAAAAGAGAACAGTCAAAAGAAAAAAACTCAAACACTTACAAGAAACAGCATTAAATATAAGATAATGTTTTTTGGGGTATAGTTCCGAAATATTACATTTAAGATAGTCACTGTTTACATGATAGAAACCTCTTCAAAGGATAGTGGGCTAGAATACAGAATTTACATTGTACTTAAAGGGAGCATTCCAAAAGATGGAGGAAAAAAATCCAACAGATAAATACACATTACTTTTTTCTATTCACAGTCACTTTGGTATACATCATATTCTGACGAAATCTTGAACTTCACAAACTGTGTCTTATTCAAAAGAAATCTTTCTGAATACCTCTGGCATTCAAAAGGTCTTTAGCAGCTCTAATTTTTTCATGAACATACTCATTTAATTATCTCAATGCTATTTGTTACCATTTTTCCAAATCAAGATGACAAATTCTGTTTAACAAGCCTAGGGCTTTCGGGGTTTTCTATACAACTTGGCTTTCTCTCCCCTTTGGATTTCATTTGGGGATAAGATGTCAGAGTGCTAAGTACTATTCACTCTGTAATAACTTATCTCAAGGCCTGTAAACTAACTTTGGCAACTTTGCTAAGTACTTCTTAGGGAGACAATCACTGACTATAGCTTTGATCATAGTTTTCTATCCTGGAGTGCTGAAGAAAATTGCACATGGAAAACATTACTCACTGTTCGATCCTCCAGGTACATTGTTTTTGATAAAAAGTCAATACCAATTGTTGCCTGTAAACCAAAACAAAACAGAGGAGTTAAAAAAACTAATAGTTTAATGACAGTTAGCAGTTAGGGTTCAAATGGAAATTATGATTGTGGAAGAAATAATGAATAACACATAAATACATCATGGTCAAGTAAGAACAAACAAAATTTTCCGTGATAATGGCTTCAACCTACTGAGCACCAGCTGTGTATCAGGGATTCTTTTAGGCCCTTCACATGCTCATCTCCAATCCTCACACGTCTCTGCAAGGTAGCTACTACCACCCCTATTTTTCTCACTGTATAGACAACAACACTGGGGCTTGGAGAAGTTAAATAACTTATCTAAGGACACAAAGTGTCTGCTGTGGAGTTGGGAGTAAAAGTCAAGCTCTTTCCAATATACTCGTACACTGACAGATATATCCAAGGTCATCTAGCTCTTCTCCCATGTTATCTTCTAGGAGTTTTACAGTTTTGTTTTACATTTACATAGGTGATCCAGTTTGGGTTAATTTTTGTGAACGGTGTAACTGCCTAGGGTCATTTCTTTGCATGTAGATGTCAAACTGTTCTAGCACCACTTGTTTTGCCTTTGCTCCATTGTATTGCCTTTGCACCTTCGTCAAAGATCAGTTGACTACATTCATGTGGATCTATTTCTGAACTCTCTGAAATAATAAAAAATACATGCTCTAAAACCCTTGCAAACTCCTAAGTGATAAGAGCACTAGAAGCATCTTGTGTTCTAACGAGGTGACTCTGGGTGGCTCCTGGATGGTGGCTAATCATGAGAAAGACCAAGCCATGATTAGAAGCTTGGAATTTTCAGCCCCACCCCCATTCTTCAAAGTGGGGAGAGGGACTAGAAATGGAGTTAATGATTGATCATGCCTATGTGATAAAGCCTCCATAAAAATCCCAGAAGTATGGGGTTTGGAGAGCTTCCAGGTTAGTGGACACATCAATAAACCAGGAGGGTAATGTACCCCAACTCCATGGGGACAGAAGCTCTTGTACTTGAGACCCTCCCAGACCTCACCCTATGTAGCTCTTCATCATGTTGTTCATCTGTGTTCTTTATTCTATTATTTATTTAAAAATTTTATTGGGGAACAGTGTGTTTCTCCAGGGCCCATCAGCTCCAAGTCAAGTCATTGTCCTTCAATCTAGTTGTGGAGGGCGCAGCTCAGCTCCAGGTCCAGTTGCCGTTTTCAATGGGGGCCGCAGTCCACTATCCCTTGAACTGGCAACCTTGTTGTTAAGAGCACACGCTCTAACCAACTGAGCCATCCGGCCACCCAGTTCTATTCTTTATTAAACTGGAAAACATACGAGAGTATTTCCCTGAGTTCTATGAACTGTTTTAACAAATCATCAAATTGAAAGGGGAGGAGGTCGTGGGAATCTCAAATTTGTAGCGAACAGGACAGAAGCTGTGGATAACCTGGGGACCTACTACTTGCAATTGGCATGTGAAGTGAGGGGCAGTCTCGTGAGACTGAATCTTTAATCTGTGGGATCTGATGCAATCACTGCTTAGATAAGAACTGAGTTAAACTGTACAACACCCAGCTGGTTTTACAGACTTGCTTGTATGGGAACCCCTCCCCCCCCACACAAATATCTGGTATCAGAAGTGTTGTGAGTGTGGTGGTAGTATGAGAGTAAAAAAGAAACACAAGTTTGAAAAATGAAGTATTTTCAAACCTCGTTCTACTGATCTATTTGTGGATTGTTTTGTCAATAACAACACTATTTCGATTACTGTAGCTTTTTTTTTTTTTGTAAGTCCAAAGTTGAGTAGCATGAGTCCTTTACTTTGTTCTTTTCCTTCAATATTGGGTTGGCTATTCTGGGTCTTTTGCCTTTCCATATAAACTTTAGAATTGATTCGTTTGTCAATACCCACAAAATTACTTGCTGGGTTTTTTATTGGGATTGCACTGAATTTATAGACCAAGTTGAGAACTGATCTCTTGACAATATTGAGTCTTCCTGTCCATGTACATGGACTATCTCTCCATTTAGTTCTTTGATACCGTTCATAAGAGTTTTGTAGCTTTTCTTATGTAGATCTTGTACATATTTTGTTAATTTATATCTAAGTATTTCATTTTTGAAGGTGCTAATGTAAATGGTATATAGTGTTAAATCTCAAATTCCACTTGCTCACTGTTAGTATATAGTTACTGTGATTCCCCGAAAATAAGACTGGGTCGGTCTTACAATAAGTTTTGCTCCAAAAGATGCATTAGGGCTTATGTTCAGGGGATGCCATCCTGAAAAATCATGCTAGGGTTTATTTTCCAGTTAGGTCTTATTTTTGGGGAAATACGGTAGTATACAGAAAAGCAACTGACTTTATATATTAACCTTGTACCCTATTTCTTCATATCTTCTTATTATTTCTTCCTTCCCAATCTGTATACTCTCCCCTCCCCATTTGTTCCCCTTATTGCATTTGCAAGGACTTACAGTACAATGCTGAAAAGCAGTGGTGAGAGGGGACATCCTTGCCTTGTTCTTAATCTTAGTAGGACATCTTTGAGCTTTTCACCATTAAGTATAACGTTAGCTATAGATTTTTTGTAGATATCCTTTATCAAGGTGAGGAGGTTGCCCTCTACGCCTGGTTTACTGAGGGTTTTTATCATGAACAGGTATTGGATTTTGTCAAATACTTTTGCTCCACCTATTGACATGATCAACTTACGACTTTTAAAAAAATATAAAAATGTTTATGAAAAATTTTCAACTAAAAGAACGGAGATAATATAATAAGCCACATATGTTTGTCCCCAAGATTCTAGAATTATCAAACAAGAATACCCATGTAGATATTTGGGTTTAGAGCTTTCTACAAGGTTCAAAGACTGTGAGATAAGAAAGGGCCTAACAAGTTCAAGGAACAGCAAGGAGGTTATTGCAGCTGAAGATCTGACAATGAGCGGAAAGTAGAGATGAGATCACAAAGGTAACGAGGTAGGGAGGACGGCAGGGACTTAACAGGCTAATGCTACTCAAAGAATGGTTGAAAGATCGATGCTACTCCCAACTGTTACCAGTGCATGGCCAGGGAAGTACAGAAATTGAGGAATAAGCACTTACAAGCTTTTATAGTAATCAATAGCCAAGCACATATCCAGTAGACTTTTTAAATGTTTTTTCTTTTCTCATTTTTCTAATAATTCAATTTTATAAAAAATATAGCATAGTGGTAAAATATATAACATAGTGTGTGTGTGTGGGGGAACTGTAACAACTTTACTTTGAATAAGATGGAATATTCAAAAGAATGACCTTATATGGCTTACTTTTTAAAAAACAGCTTTATAGAGATGTATTTCACATACCACACAATTCAACCATTTAAAGTGCAGAATTCGGGGCGGACGGGTGGCTCAGTTGGTTAGAGCGTGAGCTCTGGGCAGTGGGGCTGCCGGTTCGATTCCCACACGGGCCAGCAAGCGGCGCCCTCCACAACTGCAATGAAGTCAATGAGCCTGCCGCTCAGCTCCCGGGTGGCCAGATTGCTCAGTTGGTTGGAGCGTGGGCTCTCAATAATAAGGTTGCCTGTTCAACTCCTGTAAGGGAAGGTGGGCTGCGCCCCTTGCAACTAACGCAACTGGACCTGGAGTTGAGCTGCGCCCTCCACTAAGATTGACAGGACAACAACTTGACTTGGAAAAGTCCTGGAAGTACACACTGTTCCCCAATAAAGTCCTGTTCCCTTTCCCCAATAAAATAAAATATAAATTAAAATAAAAAATAAAGTGCAGAATTCATAGGTTTTACCATATTCACATAATTATACAACTATTACCACAATCAATTTTAGAACATTGCTATCACTGACTTTTAACTTACAAGAGAATCATTCTGGCTATTTGTTGAAATTAACCTAATAGTGCACAAGGGAAGCAGAGAGATCATTTAAGAGGCTATTATTGGTGACTTGGACCAGTGTGGTTTTAGTTGGGCTGGGAGAAGTAGAAGAATTCAAATGTAATTTGAAAAGCAGATTTGCTGATAGACTATAAGTGGGATATGAAAGCAAGAGGATTTGAGTGTGACACCAAGGTAAACTGAGCTTGGCTTTATTGTTAACTAAAATGGGACAGATGACAGGAAAAGAAGGTTTGAGGGGGAATATGAAGAGATCAGTTCTGAACATACCACGTTTGAGACGCCAACTGACAACCAAATGGAGATATCAGGTAGGCAGCTGAATACCGCCGGTGCCAAAAAAACGTATACAAGTGGAAACTTTGGTCAACGTTGCTCAAGCAGTAGTTCACCGTAATCAGAAGTGTCTGGACGCTGACGATAACCACTTTGAGCACCTCTTGTAATTGCAGAAGTCAAGTGTGACTTGTATTCATCTTTTGTTACTGGTTTATATTGAGTATTACAATTTTAATAGTTTTCCTTTCTTAAAATGTGTACACATTTTTTTGGCACCCTCTGTATACGGATCTGGAATTGAGAAGAAAGAGGTCCAGGCTAAACCTATAAATTTAAGAATCATTAACATTTTGGGACTCAGTACACAGAGCACTTAAAGCCATAAGATTTGTGTAAAATCACTAGGGAGTGAGTATGGACCCTGCAGACCGAGCCCTGAAGCAACCAACATTTACAGACTGGAGAGGCAAAGGAAGAACTAGCAAAAGAGAAACCAGAAAGGCAGGAGAAAAATGAGTCAGGTGTGGTATCCTGAAAGCCAGGTGAAAACTAGTTTTAAGAAGTCGTGTTAAAAACTATGTTAAATGCTGCTTACAGATCAAGTAAGATGAGGACTGAGAAATGACCACTGCATTTACCAATATGGAGTTCACTGGTGTGATACTATGATATAATAAGAAATATATATTTTGATCTTCGTCCCAGTTTCCTGGCCAAAGATCCTAAAACCCTGAGTGATACCATGTTTCCCAGAAAATAAGATCTACCCTGAAAATAAGCCCCAGTTAAGATCATCAGCCAAACAGACGCATTTAGTATGTTATGATGATGTTCCAGAAGAAGATGACATGACTGTATTTGAATAAATGTAGATTGTTGTACATGAAAAAATAAAGATAGCCCCTGAAAATATGCCCTAGTGCGTCTTTTGGAGCAAAAATTAATATGAGACGCAGTCTTATTTTGGGGGAAACATGGTAAGAGTGAACAGAGGATCTTTTGTTACAATATTTGGTTTTCGTTCCTAGCCCCTGAAATAGCTCCTAAAACAAGGCAATAAAGGTTAAAAGAGAGTCTTTTGTTATTCACACAACCCTTTCAACCACACCTGATTTAATATTAATAAGGCAACTTCTAGAAAGCCCCTAAGGATGGGGGAACCAACCAGGTGACAAGAGGGCTAGAACTTTCAGCTCTGACCCCCACGGAGGGGAGAGGGGCTAGAGATTGAGTTCAATCATCAATGGCCAATGACTGAATCAACCAGATATCACAAACTCTCCATAAAAACCCTAAGTAAAGGGGTTCAGAGAGTGACACACCCCAAATTCCATGGGGACAGAACTCCTGCACTTGGGATCCTTCCAGATCTCACCCTATGTACCTCTTCATCTAGCTGTTCTTCTGCATCCTTTATAATAAACTTGTAAGTGTAGGTGTTTCCCTGAATTCTGTACACCAGCCTAACAAATTACCAAACCCAAGGAGGGAGCCTTGGGAACCCCCAATTTAAAGCCAGTTGGTCAGAAGTATAGGATCTTCTGTGTGAATATTACAGTTGCTTAAAATGCTGACGAGTTAGAACACAGAGCAGTATTATGAAACAAGTGCTAAGATTTTTCAAAGAAGTAAATAAAAACAATCAACGTTTTTCTGAATGATAAATTGACAATAATCACAAAACAATAGAGCATTTAAAAAAAAAAAAAATTTGTCCGAATTTCTACAATTTGTACAAAAACCACCCAATTACTAAATGGTAGAATTAAGATGCAAATAAAGGTTTTTCTGATGCTAGAGCTCATTATATGGCATTCCTAGAAAGAAAATGCCTAAAATTTTCAGTTTATCAAGTATTCGAAACAGAAGGCATATTCCTGAAATAAAATATGTATTTCAAATGTGGGAAAAATACATACCAAAAAAAGGACAAGATTCAGATTTTAAATTTACCCTAAAAGCTTTCAGAAGTAAAAATGGTTTGATAAATAACTGAGACAGTGGCAAGTAATAACTATGAAAGCTAACCTTTCCTTTAACCTGATTAACATTTGATTTATTACTAAGATAAAACAATTGAAAGCAAGTTTTTATATTTACTACACAGTAATACAGATGTAAAATAGATACTTAAAAGGGGCCATTTTATTTTTTTATTTTAACAAGAACATTTCAAAGAGTTAATACAGAGAAAGATTTGCAAGTGCTTAGCATCCCAGTGAAAAGTACTTGGTTTTTAAGATTACTAATTTATTCTTCTTAGTTTGTTCTTGGATTTTTGTTTTACAGTTAAGCAGTTTAAACTAAAATACATATAACTTAGATATACATAAAATTTATATACACACACATATGTAACTGACAGCAGATATCATTATCTTGTTCCTATCTTAAAGAGAAAGCTTTTGGCCTTTCAACATTAAGTATGTTAGCTGTGGGTTTTTCATAGATGACCTTCATTATGTTTAATTCCCTTATAGTCCTAGTTTGTTGAGTGTTTTTACCATGAAAGGCTATTGGATTTTGCCAAACGCTTTCTATTCATATAGTGCATTACCTTACTTCTTGTATGTTGAACAAACTTGCAATCCTGGTACCAACCTACGAATCCCACTTGGTAAAGGGTATATAATCCTTTTTACATGCTGCCGGATTCAGTTTGGTAATAATTTTGCTGAGGATTGTTGTGTTTATATTTATAAAGAATATTAGTCTGTAATTTTAATTTTGATGTCTTTGGTTTGGGTATCAGAGTAATACCGACCTCATAGAATGAGTTGGGAAGTGTCCCTCCTCTTCTATTTTTTAGAAGTTTATTAAGTTTTGGTATTCATTAAACATTTCATAGAACTGACCAGTGAAGCCATCTAGTCCTGGTATTTTTTTCATGGGCAGTTTTTGATCACTATTTATATCTCACTACTTATTAAAGGTGTATTCAAATTTTCTATTTTTTCTTTAGTTTGTTTCAGTACTTTGTATCTTTTATGGAATACTCCATTTCATCTAGGATATCTAGTTTGTTGACATAATTGTACACGGTATTCCCTTATAATCCTTTTTTATTTCTGTATGGTCAGTAGCAATGTCCTTCTTATTTTAGTAATTTGAATCTTCTTTTTTTCCCCTCTTGATTAGTCTAAAGGTTAGTCAATTTTGTTGATCCTTTCTAAGCACCACTTTTGGTTTCATTCAATTCCTCCATTGTTTTTCTATTCTTTCATATATCTCTGCCTAATCTTTATTAGCTTCTGAATTAAAGCATGTCTTTTTCTGTGGTTTTGTTTTATTTTATTTGCTTTGACATCTGTGACATTGCTGACACTGGAAGGACTGGCCCTCCCAGGGCCTGCCAATTCTGGGATAGCAAACGTGCTTGTGAGAGCGCCTTTCATATGCAAACCAACCAACCCAGAGCCTGTGCCCCAGCTACCTCATTTATCACACTCAGGGTCACTATTCACTGGCCCTCATCCCAGGGCCACGAACCAGATAACTAGAAACAGCTCCTACACCTAGAGCCTGCTGAAATTATTCAAACTAGGCAATCCCAAATCTGTCTACCTGGTCTCACCCATCCTTCCCACAGAAACCACAATAAAGGCTCTTGCCCACTTTCCCCATTTCCCACCCCCCATCTCCTAACCACCAGAAGTGCTTCTGCATGTAGCTCCTTCCCAAGGCATGGAGTCCCCTTCCTCTTGGGATCTGTAAGGATAACAAACTATCTTTTCTTTTCTTTTTTTTAATTGGGGAATATTGGGGAACAGTGTGTTTTTCCAGGACCCGTCATCTCCAAGTCAAGTCATTGTTTTCAATCTAGTTGTAGAGGGCGCAGCTCACTGGCTCATGTGGGAATCGAACCGGCAACCTTGGTGTTATGAGCACTGCGCTCTAACCAACTGAGCCAATGGGCCACCCCAAACTATCTTTTCAATGGCAATAATTTCCTGATCTGTTGGCCTCACTATGCCTGAATAATAATAAAACCTAATTTTAAAAGTTTCTTCCATTTGCTTTAGGTTTACTTTTCTTTTTCTACTTTCTTAAGGTAGAAGGTTAAATTATCGTTTTAATGTATTTTGTTTCCTTATATCATTGCTTTAGCTGTATCCCATAAATTTTGGTATGTTGTGTTTTATTTTTCATTTGTCTCAAAATATTTTCTAATTTCCCTTGTGCTTTTGACTTTGACTCATTGGTTACTTAGAAATGTGTTGTTTAATTTCCACATATTTATAATTTCCCAAATCTCCTTATTCTTGACTTCATGAATAGATCAAAATGTCAGAGAATCCTAGACCTGGACAAAATCTCTATAAGAGAATATCTACAATCATCCTTACTTCTATCACGGATGGCATTATCGAGAATCTTTCAATAGACTTTGGAAGAGATAAATGAAAAAAGGTGAGCACTGAGCAAAATCATTTGATTCTGCATTATATTTATATAGAATTTTACAGATTACAGAAAAGCGCTCTTACATCTATGACTGCTTGTAAATAAATGAATTTTTTAAAAGACCTTGAATATTACTTATAACACAAAATAGAGACACCCAGGAAGTTGGCAAAAACAAAATACCTGATAGGTGTTGTCAAAACTGTCATACATGAATCTGGTGATCAAGGATGTCTTTCCAACTGAAATGATAAGAAAAAAGATTCACTCAGTTAACATATTACATTGGGTTCTCAAGCAATTCTTTTACAGAGAACTGCAATTAATTTAACGGGAAATATCTGCAAGGGTTCTACTACGTAACAATAATGAAGAAACACACAGCCCCAAGTTTGTTGAAATGCCTTTCTCTAATAATAGACAACAATCTCTCAAATGAAGAGCACAAGTAAAGAGTATTTATTAAGAGTTGAGAAAATAAAGAGAAAATATGGAGGAAAACAACTAATTATGATGACATCTCTAATTCACAAAAGGCAAAGCAGGTATTTACTTGGGTCCTAACAAAAAGAACTAGGATTAGACCATGAACCAATTTAGTTAACTACCCAGACAGTAACCTCGGGAAACTGAGGTTCAGGTCTACTTCATTCAGTGAATCAAAGCATAACTCCTGGGGATATAAAGACTAAAGACAGAGAGTCCTAGGAGCGAGGGGTATTGGGGCTGCAACAACTAGACTGTTTCTAAGAGTGAGAAAGAAGTGACATAAAACACTGTTTTAAAATTCACCTCTGGATCAGATCTTCATCTGAGGAATTAATAAACAAAATGTGGTATATCCATACAATGCAATATTATTCACGCATAAAAAGGAATGAAGTACTGATATATGCCACAACAAGGATGAATCTTGAAAACACTACACTAAGTAAAAGAGTTCAGTAACAAAAGACTACATATGATATGACTATACTTATATGAAGTATCTAGAGTAAGCAAATATATAAAGAAAGTAGATTAGTGGTTGTTTAAGGATGGGGGGAGAGTAGAGGAATTGGGTGGTAATGGTAAAGGGATGCAGAAGTTCTTCTGAAGGTGATGAAAATATTCTAAAACTGTGTGATAATGGCTGCACAACTCTATGACGATACTAAAAACTACTGAATTGTATACTTTAAATGGGTGAATTGTATGGTATGTGATTTTATGCCAATAAAGCTGTTACTGAAAATTTATGGTGGTGGTGGTTGTACAACAATGTCAAGGGTAAATTTTGTTACATATATTTTACCACATTGAAAAAAAAAACACCTCTCACTACCAAAAAATTATGGGGGATTTTTAAAAAATCTAATATTTGAACACCAAAGGTAACTAAAAGGAAAGTTTTTTTAAAAGGCTGATTATTAAAGGTTAGAGAAACTAATTATTGGGCCTCTAGAAGACCAAGGTATACTAACTTGAGAGAAAATTTCTATAAATGTTAAAGTAATTCCTCAAATAATATACTTAGAATTCAAGAATATTTAGGATTGAAAGAATATAAGACTGATGTTTGCTCAAAAGAAGTTTTAATTATTCTACAGACTATACATATGAAAATTTATGAACTGCTTTATAATTCTTGGTTAGTTATATTGGTCAGATAATACTGAAACAAACCAACTACATATTTACATTTTCTAATGTTTTCCTACAAAAATAAGCCACTATACAAGATTATGGTGCTATAACAGTAGCTCCAGACAGATGCTATGATTTTAGTAACACAGTTAAGCAAATAAAAACAAAAAGCAAAAAAACACCCCAAAACAACACACACACAAAACAAAAAACCCACAATCTGTAGTCACTATTCCATCATGGTAATGAAGGCAGCTGAAAAAGGTACCTAGGGACCACAGCAGAAAAGCTCAGCTGCAAGCAAAAGACTGCAATATCATATCCAAGATGTCTCACCTAGGTGATGCAATTCTATTGCAAAACAAAGAATCAATTACATCTAGCTAACGCTACTTCAAATCCAGCTAACCTAGTCAACAACACTCAAGTTCAATAAATGTAGTAGCCTTTCTCAAAAGACCTAAATTGAATAAACATTTTGTTTCTCCTAAAGCAAAAAAAAAAAAAAAAAAAAAGAAAAAAAACAAACAAAACAAAAAACCCTACAACTACACTTGTATAATCATATTAAAAAATGGGGAGAATGAGTTCGGTTGTATATAATATTTGTTAAAATAAATAATTTCACATCTATTGTTCAAAAGTTGTTTTTAATAAAGGTGCTTTATTCCTTTACAACATATTTATGTTAAAGGCATTAGACCTATAGTGTTAGTTTTCAGGATGATGAAATGGAGACATCCAAAATAAAAACAAAAAATACTTACCTATGTAAGAGATGAAGACAGAAAAGATCCATAAAGGTAAAGACCCACTGGCTACTCTTAACAAAGATAAATAACAAGTAAGCAAATATTTTAATGCTTGGATGGCAACTATTTTTTTCTCATTTAATTCCCAAACTACTAAGTGCTAAGGAACATGGAGGTTGGGGGATAAGAATGAAAAACAAAAATGAGTAAGTAAGGCCCTAACCACAGAGGAGTTTACAATCTACTGAGAGATAAACATATACACATACCAAAGTGAACATGAAAGGAAAGCACTGTGAAAAGCATCCAGCTTCTATAGTATCCTTTTTCAATTTATAAAACATTCCAAGTCTCCCAAGTATCCATAAGACAAAGTTAAAAATCCTTAGCAGGCAGTCAAGGACCTTTATAGTCAAACCTGAACCTAGCCCTCTAGTCTCATCTCCTATCCTTGTTAAACATAAACTTCATCTGACAATGATGGAAAGCTGTTAGTTATTCTTCAAGCATAACATGTACCTTGGAGACTCTCAGATTTTGCTCATGTAACCTAATTTTGTGGAACTTTTCTTCCTGGTTACATTATGAACTTATAAATTCAGTATCAGATATGGTTACGCCTGAAGGAAAGAAAAACTAAATTACCTTTCAAAATTACTTGCGACCTAAGATTGTATTCCTACAAGTATTTTGAATGGCAGCAGGGCTTTTACTTTATTCCTACAACAAAATCAACATCCATCTATGAACGTCTCTTAAGGATAAAAAGACGAGTTGGAAATAATCTGAATCCTCAAAAACAGTCCAGTGTTAAGTCCAAAGTAAGTACTAGCATGAGACTCACTTTACCAGCATTAACTTTACTCAGAAACTGTCAGTCTAAGTGTAGAAATTTAACGTAAGGAAAAACATGATCCACTTTTTTGTATGGGGAAAAATAAGAAAAACTGGCAATATACCACATCTCAAATTATCTTGTTTGTGCATTTTTTTACTGTTTACCTCCCTAACTTTCAAAGGGTAAGATGCAGAACAGGAACCTCATTTATTTTGCTCAGGGATATACTCATAGTGTTGGTCCCTGCCCGGCACTGAATGCAATCAACGAAAAGAAACTTTACCAAGTAGACAGAACTGACTACTAAGGTAGTCCAGAGTCTGGCATACAACAATGCAATGAAAGTAGATAAAGCTCATTGGGATACACTTATAACAAAACTCAGGAAATTGAGGTTTTAAAGCCAGAAGGCCAAATTTACTAATTTACAGTAAGAAATAACTTACATAAGAACAGGAGTATAACTAGCAAATTTTCTCATTTAAGCTGTACTTACGACTTCTTTTATATGTGTTATACTTCAACAAAAAGTTTTCCTTAACAAAAAAAATCGAAATAATCATTGTTTGAAACAATAGCAACATTTTACACGTTTTACACACACATATACACAATGAAAATACACGCAGTAAGTAAAGTCAGGAAGAGGAGTGGTAAATAGAGTTGCAGTTCTAAGGTCCCTTCATTGTCCAGGCTGCATACCACAACTTCTAGGGTAATCACTAAATAAAAGGATAACAATGTGTAACTTCCCAATTAATAAAGTAATGAACATGGAATGGTTTTTAAAAGACTGTGAATTAAGAAAAAAGAAAAACAAACTATGAATTCAAATAACACAAGAAGAGAAATAGAAATGTCTAGGACAAAACGAAAACACGTTAAGAAGATGGCAGATTTATTTTAAATCCAAATACAGTCATGTGCCACATAACGACGTTTTAGTCAAAGATGACCGCGTGTAGGACAGTGGTGCCCTAAGATCACTACACTGGAGCTGAAAACTTCCTATCACCTAGTGATACTGTAGCTGTCCTGATGTAGTAGCACATTACTCATGTTTGTGGTCACGATGGTGTAAACAAAACTCCTGTACTGCCAGTTGTACAAAGCTATAGCCCATACAATTATGTATGGTACATGAGGTGTGACAATTAAGTTCGCAAACTTGTTGCAATAATGTTGCTAACCTTTTTGATCTCAGAGGGATTATTCACTATAAATTTGTACCAACTGGACAGTTAACCAAGTTTACTATTTGGAAGTGCTGAAACGGCTGCGTGAAAAAGTCAGACGACCTGAACTTTTCGCCAACAATTCATGGCTCTTGCATCACGACAATGCACCAGCTCCCACGGCACTGCCTGTGAGGGAGTTTTTAGCCAGTAAACAAGTAACTGCATTGGAACACCCCCCCACTCACCTGATCTGGCCCCAATGATTTCCTTCTTTACCCGAAGAGAAAGGAAATACTGAAGACATTTTGATGACATTCAGGACATCAAGAGTAACACAACAGCTCTGATGGCCATTCCAGAAAAAGTTCCAAAATTGCTTTGAAGGGTGGACTAGGCGCTGGTGTCAGTGCACAGCTTCCCAAGGGGAGTACTTTGAAGGTGACAGGAGTGATATTTAGCAATGAGGTATGCAGCACTTTTTCTAGGATGAGTTCGCAAACTTACTTGACCTGGTAATACTTAATAAATGACTACGTTACTAGTTTATGTATTTATTACACTGTATTTTTTTAAGATCATTTTTAGAGTGTACTCTTTCTACTTAAAAAAAAGGTTTGCTGTAAAACAGTATGCCGTGTTAAGCTGGCTGCAGCCTCATACACCCATACCATATAAATGTATTTATGTCATATGGACCAAATTAAAGCAATCATCAAGAAGTTCTGATAAAAGGAACCTTATATTGAAGCAAGTAAGATAAACTAAAACTAGCAAATAAGAACATTTAATTATCAACAAATATAATTCTATAGAACACAAAATAGGATCTGTTAAGTAGTGTAGCTACACTCCTTTTTCTGAGTACTCCTAGCTCTTCCAAGAAATTACTTCTCTATTTGAAATAGGTAATATTCTCCAAGAGATTTCATAACCCACGCTAGTATTTCTACAACCTCTTCAGTCAGGAAATTCTTCAATATACCTGACTTAAATTCACTATAAACTAAATTCATGTTTCAGCATAAGCGTTTTATTCCTGTTCAGATCTTAGAATTGCAAAGTGGCTATTATTTTTTCTACAGAATATGATTACAAATCTAAAGACTTTTTTTGGTTGTTCTTGTCTTCTAGATGAGACCGAACAATCCTCATCTGAATATCACATTTTAATTCCATGATTAAATAAATCTGATTTTCCTTGTGTACAGGTATAATAGCATTTTGAAATGATCCTGATAATTCAGTATCAGAGTCAGTAACACAATCATTAATAAAATTTATCAATGCCACTGAATTTACTAAAAACTAATTCTGTTTCTCATCTTAATCTCTTAACTGTAAATTACATGTATTAATAATTTTGTCATATAAATTATAAAAGTCCAGTTCTGCAAAATACCTGAGAACCACTTAACCTTATCTAATAGATTTAGTTCGTATACCTCAATTTTCCAGAGGTGATTCGTTTTTTTCACTTTTATGGTTTGGGGAACACCTAAGTATCCCGCACTTCCTGCACATATCCCACCTCTACAAAATTTATCAAGGAAGGTAGTATAGTTCAGTGTTTTAGCATTGGAGCTCTAGAACCAGCTGATTGGTCAAATCCCAGCTTGACCACTAACCGTATACAATTGGGACAAGTTCGTAACTTCTCTGTGCCTTAGTTTCCTCATGGTAAAATGGGTATAACAGTAGTACAACTGTTTTAACTTTTTACTTGGAAATAATTTTAAGCTCACAGAAAAGTTACAAAAATAGCACAGAATTCCAGTATACCTTTCACTCAGCTTCCTCTAATGGTAACATCTTATGTAATAACACAAGTATCAAAACTATGAAATTAAAAGTGATACAATGCTATTAACTAAACTACAGAACTTACTTGGGTTTCACTAGTTTTTCTACTAATGCCCCTTTTCTGTCCCAAGATCCAACCCAGGATCCCACACTACATTTATTTGTCATGCCTCTTTTGTCTCCTCTTATATGTAACATTTCCCATCTTTCATTGTTTTCATGACCTTGACACTTTTGAAGAATACTGGTCAGTTGTTTTGTACAGTATCCCTCAATTTAGATTTATTTTCTCCTTAGATTCAGGTCACACATTTTTGGCAAGACTACCACAGAAATGATGTACCTTTCTTGGATGCATTGTTCCAAGGGGAACATAATGTCACATTCATGTCTCAATCCTAGTGAAATTACCCTTGCTCACTTGGTTATGGTGATCTCTAGAGTTTCTCTACTACAAATTGACTGTTTTCCCCTTTGTAAATAACAAATATTGTGGGGGAGATACTTTGAAACTACACGAATCTCCTGTGTCTTCCCAAACTTTTGCCCACTAATTTTAGCATTCATCAAATGGATCTTGCCTGCAGTAATCATTACCGTGGTATTCCACAGTAATTCTTCTATAATGAAGAGCAGTCCTATTTATTTTGAATTTAATTAATTAATTAATTAAAGCATGCATTCATGGATATCTTAATTCTGTGGGTTATTTAATATCATTATTTTGTTGCTCAAATTACTCCAACTTTCCCTATTGAGAGTTCTTTCACATTGTTCCTGTGCCCGTTCAACATGCCCCCATTGTTTCTTAAACACTTTCTGGCACCAGAAGAAGCTCCAGGTTCATTTTGTATTTTCCCTGCGCCAGCCCAGAAATCAACCACTTCTCCAAGGAGCTCACAGAGCTGGTTTTAAAAATTAAATTGGTTAAGACTGTAAAGTACTTACAACAGGGCCGATATACAGTAAGTAATCAAATGCCAGTCGATACTACTATTATGAATGCAAAGAAATATACTAATGTCAGGAAGCCACAAAACATGGAGATATATATATACCCACAAAATTAAAGCAGTCTGACTATTCAAAAAAATTCAGTTGGACAGGAAATACACATTATCCATTACTGTTGTCTGGAGTACATGGAGTTTTATATTTGGCTGCAAAGGGATATTAAGCACTGTATTAATTTGCTAGGACTGCTCTAATAAAGTACCACAAACAGAATGGTTTGAACAACAGAAATGTATTGTCTCACAGTTCTGGAGGCTACAAATACAAAATCAAGGTACTGGCAGGGTTAGTTCCTTCTGAGGGCTGTGAGGATCATCTGTTCCAAGACGTCCCTAGCTTCTGGTGGTTTGCCAACAATCCTTGGCATTCCTAGGTGTATAGAAACATTACCCTGATTTCTGCTGATCTTCGCATGGCCTTCTCTCTGAGTACATCTGTGTCCAGTTTCCCCTTTTTATAAGGACACCAGTCATACTGTATAGAGGCCCATCCTACCCCAGTAAGACCTCATCTTAACTAATTGTACCTGAGGTACTAAAGGTTAAACTTCAACATATGAATTTGAGAAGGATATAACTTAACTCATAACAAAGCACAAAAGTAAAAATTCTTAAAAATAAATCATCACAGTATTTAGAATATTAATCAGAATGAGGTTGAAATAACTATTTAGATTGTTTTACACAAAAGACTATAATTATTACAATACCAGAGATTTTGAAAACAAATATACAATATTTTGAGATGAAGTTAACTTCAACTGAAGAATTCTGAGAGTACAAAAGGAATGCATTATTTAAAAGTAAACGTACTCAGTCTTTTTGTGAAGAGAAACTACTTTCAGTTTCTGGAAGCTCTGTGAGTATTAAATAGGTAGGAATCTCTGAAAGGGTGCTGACAGGAAGTCTCTCAGTGCAGCCTGCAGAGCACCATCTACGCAGCCATACCAAACGAGGTGGGGGGACTCTTCTCATTTTACGTATGAGGAAACTAAGGCATAGAGAAGTTAAAGTGAACGCTGTAAGTGCACATAATTTATAAGGTGGCAGAGCAAAGGCCATAGTTCAGTTTTCCTAACTCCTGCTCTAGAACTTCCCCCCATTATCACAGTAACTATAAGAATCTCACAGGCTAAAGGAAAAGAAATGTTGCATATTAAACAACTTGATAAACATAGAAGCTTTACAAATAAGTAGTAACTTCAGTAGCCTCTGTCACCTTTCTAAAGAAGAAAGAAGGACCTATTTATCCAGCTTCCTAATAACTCGACAGAGTCAATATTTTATGGTCATCTATAGGGCATTATGCTAGACACCAAGGACAGAGATCTAAAAGACCCAAGGGTGGATTTTGTGCAAACTTAAATACTACAGATCAAAATATCTTTAGTCCAGAGGTGGTCTGAAATTTGTCTAAATCTATGAGGCATCACATTCTCTATTTCCCTATTATAATCAACTTAATTCACCTTGAATATGCAAATCATTTAAGGTGCACATGCATAAATTTCTGAAGGGATATTCTTCCATTTTAAGTGCAGGGTTAAGGCCAGGTAAAGGGTTAATTAGCCACATGAGGCTACTGAAATTAAAATGAAATAAAATTCAGAAATCAGTTCTTCAATCACACTAGCCATCACCATATTAAACAGCACAAATACAGAACAGTTCCACCATTGCAGACAATTCACCTGGATAGCAATGATCTAGAAATCCTGAAATATTAAATCTCAAAAACATATAATGGAAAGCATCCTAAAAATAAATGCCTCTGTGGGCAACCATATCAATGAATGTCAAGAATATACCAATAAGAAGGTCTTCATCTTTTAACAGTTATACCAAAATATTTGCAATAACAGTATGTATGGGATTCCATCAACCCACTCTAGTGCAGGGGGTGAGGGTTGGGAGTTGTTGGGGGAATATTTGCTATAGATGAAACAAGTCATGAGTTCATAATTACTGAAGCTGAGTAACAGTTTATGGGAGTTCATGATGCTATTCTCTGTACTTCTTTATAAATTTCCCGTAATAAAGAAGTTAAAATAGTATTTTAACAGTTTATGGGAGTTCATGATGCTATTCTCTGTACTTCTTTATAGATTTCCCATAATAAAGAAGTTAAAATAGTATTTTAAGAACCCAGAGACATATTTGGTTAAGTCACAAATTCACTTTTCAAATATGGAATTTATACCTATTGCCTACTTCTGAATCCTACTTCTGGACTCTCCAAAACTCTACTGAAACTACTTTTTAAAAAACTATTGATTAGTTCTTGACAAATCCAATTACCTTTTCTGAGGCATCATTTTCCTCAACTTGAGCCACTGACTCTTCACATTCATCCCAGATACTTAGTATATCAAACCTTTCTTCTCCTAGATTAGGTTTATTTATTGTTTTGTTTTATTCTGTTTTTCCTTCAATTATCCTCTTTTATGTGTAGTTACATCATGGGTAACCTCGAGGCCTTTCTGAAATTAAGTAGGGTAAAAATTATAAATCATTTACTTGTTCAAAAATATTTAGTGAGCTCCTGTTATATGCCAATCACTGTGCAATGAGCTTAAAATACAGCAATGAAAAAGAAATTCATGAATTTATGGAACTTACAGACCAAATGGAAAACAGAAATCTTAATAGATACGTAATTACAACTGTATTAAAGGCAGCAAGAAGTACAAAGTGCTGAGAGCATAAAGAATTCTGGGAACCTAAACTACTCTGAGGAAGTCGGCAAAGGCTTCTTTGAAGAAGTGACATAAAGCTGAAACCTAACGGATAAACTGGAGTTAACCAGGCAAAGGGGAAGAGGGAGTATATAACAAGGTGGAGATCAGTGGAGTTACAACAGGAAAACAACAGGCCAGTATGGCTGAAAAAGAAAGATGGTGGGATATGTGTTCAAGATAACAATGGACAGATGGAGAGGAGCCATATAATGTAGTGTCGGCTATGCATGTAGATCATTTGGAAAGATTACAGATTTTATTCTAAGCACGATTAAAAAAACTACAAAGGCAGGTTTTTTGAGTTTAAAAATTTTTTTAACTATGCATATTATAAAATTTACCATTTCAACCATTTTCACTGCATAATTCAGTGGTATTAAGTACATTCACAATGTTTTTGTTTTTAATGTAAGGAAATAACACTAATTTACATTTTTATAAAGTTAACTCTGATATCAATATAGAGGACAGGCTGGAGGTGAGGTCCAAGAATAGAAGCTGCAAAGTACAGAGCAACATAAAAGATTTAAATCTACCTTACTGCTCCCTGCTAGACTGTAAGCAAGAAAAGAGATTATGTTATTTGTTAACAACTACATATATATATATATATATATATATATATATATATATATGTGTGTGTGTGTGTGTGTGTGTGTGTATATATATATATATGTATATGTACACACACTCACACACACACATACACACACACACACACACACACACACACACACAAACACACATCCCCTGGGACCTAGCTCTAAGCCTGGCATATACTGGGCATCTATTAAATGGATAAATGACCTATAATATTCTATGATTCTTAGAATGAAAGCTTTAAAAAGCAAACACCTGTTCTGTATAGCATGTAACACCTTAATGATGATTTTTTTTAAAACTTTGAAAAAAATCTGCCTAACTATTGTTAGGTAACGATGAGTGCTATGCATAAGGTTAGAGATAGGAGAGTATAAGCCAGACAATGAAAGGCTCTAACTCTGGCAGCCAATTTTGGACTTCATCTCAAACAGAAGTCTTTATGTGGTGTCTGGGCAAGGTTTCATACAATCTTACAACAGCAGGACAGAGTAACAGTGATGCTTATCATCACTTAATTTTTAAAAATCACTCAACATAATAATGGCCATATGTGACAAACCCACAGCTAACCTCCTACTCAACAGGGAAAAGCGAAAAGCATTTTCCTTAAGATTAGGAACAATACAAGGATGTCCACTTTCAACACTTTTATTCAACACAGTTTGGAGTCCTTACCACAGCAATCAGACAAAAAAAAAAAAAAAAAAAGAAAGAAAGAAATAAATAAAAGGCATTCAAATTGGAAAGGAAGAAGTAAAAGTGTCATTTACAGATGGCATATTATAAACTATTAGAATTGATAAATTCAGTAAAGCAGGATACAAAATTAATATTCAGAAATCAGCTGTATTTTTATATACCAATAACAAACTATCAAAAAAAGAAATTAGGAAACAATCCCATTTACAATTGCATAAAAAAAAATACCTAGCAATAAATTTAACCAATGAGGTGAAAGACCTATACTTGGAAAATTGTAAGACACTGAAGAAAGAAAATGAAGATACAAATAAATGGAAGCTATGCAATTACCATGCTCATGGATAAGGATTAACATCGTTAACATGTCCATACTACCCAAAGCAATCAGCTTCAATGCAATCCCTACCAAAACACCAATGGAATTTTTCACAGAACTAAAATAATCCTAAATTTTATATGGAATCACATACATACATACACACACACACACACACACTAAAACCCAAATAGACACGGCAAACTTGAGGAATAACAACAAACTTGGAGGCATCATGATACCTGGTATCAAACTATACTACAAGGCTACAGTAATCAAAACAACATGGTACTGGCATAAAAACAGACACATAAATCAATGGAACAGAATAGAGCCCAGGAATAACCCACGCCTATACGGCCAATTAATCTACGACAAAGGAGGTAAGACTACACAATAGGGTAGAGACAGTCTCTTAAATAAATGGTGTTTGGAAAACTGGACAGATACATGCAAAGAAAAGAAACTAGAACACTTTCTTACACCAAATACCAAAAAGACGTGAAATCATAAAACTCCTAGAAGAAAACAGAGAGTAAACTCTTTGACATTGTTCTTAGTAATATTTTTTTTTGGCTATATCTCCTTGGGCAAGAGAAATAAAAGAAAAAATAAACAAATGGGACTACATCAAACTAAAAGGTTTTTGCACAGCAAAGGAAAGCATTATCAAAACAAAAAGGCAACCTACCAATTGGGAGAAGATATTCATACAACTCAACACCAAAAATACAAACAATCCAATTAAAAAATTAGTAGAAGACCTGAATAGACATTTCTCCAAAAAGAACATACAGGTGGCCAACAGACATGAAAAGATGCTCAAAATCACTATCATCAGAGAAATGCAAATTACAACCACAATATCACCAAACACCTGTGAGAATGGCTATTATCAATAAATAAAAATACAAGTGTTGGCAAGGATGTGGAGAAAAGGGAACTCTCGTGCACTGTCGGTGGAACTGCAAATTGATCCAGCCACTATGGAAAATGGTATGGAGGTTCCTCAAAAAATTAAAACTGGATTAGAACTACCTTAAAACCCAGCAATTCCACTTCTGGGTATTTATCCAAAGAAATCCAAAAAACTAACTCAAAAAAGATGTATGCATCCCTATGTTAATTGCAGCATTATTTATAATAGCCAAGACAGGGAAGCAAGCTAAGTGTCCATCGATAGACAACTGGATAAAGAAGACTTGGTACATATGAGGTTGGACCATTAAGTTCACGAGCACATCCCAGAAAAAGTGCTACCTACCTCACTGCTGAATATCACTACGGTCACCTTCGAAGTACTCCCCTTGGGAAGCTATGCACCGACCCCAGCGCCTAGTCCACCCTTCAAAGCAATTTTGGAACTTTCTGGAAAGGCCATCAGAGCTGTCATATTACCCTTGATGGCCTGAATGTCATCAAAATGTCTTCCTTTCAATATTTCCTTTATCTTTGGGTAAAGAAAGAAGTCATCGGGGGCCAGATCAGGTGAGTAGGGAGGGTGTTCCAATACAGTTATTTGTTTACTGGCTAAAAACGCCCTCACAGACAGTGTCCTGTGAGCTGGTGCATTGTCCTGATACAAGAGCCATGAATTGCTGGAGAACAGTTCAGGTTGTCTAACTTTTTCACGCAGCCTTTTCAGCACTTCTACATAGTAAACTTGGTTAACTGTTTGTCCAGTTGGTACGAATTCATAATGAATAACCCCTGATATCAGAAAAGGTTAGCAATATTGTTGCAACAAGTTCGCGAACTTAATTGTCAGACCTCATATATATAATGGATTATTACTTGGCCATAAAAAAGAATGAAATCTTACCATTTGCAACAACATGGATGGACTGGAGCTTATCATTCTAAGTGAAATAAGTCAACAGAGAAAGACAAATACCATATGATTTCACTTATATGTGGAATCTGAAAAACAAAATAAAAAAACCAGAAACAGACTCACAGATACAGAAAACAAACTGATGGCTGCCAGGTGGGAGGGGAGTTGGGAGGCTGGGTGAAAAAACTGAAGGACTAAGAAGTACAAATTGGCAGTTACAAAATAGTTACCAGGATGTAAAGTACAGCATAGGGAATATAGTCAATAAAATTGTAATAACTATGTATGGTGCCAGGTGAGTAGTTAGGCTTACTGGGGGGATAACTTTGTCAGTTATATAAATGTCTAACTACCATGCTATACACCTGAAATGAATACAATATTGAATGTCAACTGTAACTGAAAAACTATATATATAAAAAATTTTTCAAAAATCATATACAGTATTTGCCCCTTTGTGACTGGCTTATTGCATCTAACATAATGTCATCAAGGTTTACCCATGTTGTAGCATGTGTCAGAATTTCCTTCCTTTTTAAGGCTGAATATTTCATTGTATGCATATACCATTTTAAAAAATTACAGTTGAGATAATATTGTATTATGTTTAGAGGTACAATATATTCAACACAATACTACTGTGTTTCCCTGAAAATAAGACCTAGCCGCACAATCAGCTCTAATGCATCTTTTGGAGCAGAAATTAACATAAGACCTGGTCATATTTTACTATAAGACCGGGTATGATATGATATAATATAATATAATATAATATAATATAATATAATATAATATAATATAATATAACACCAGGTCTTATATAAGACTGGGTCTTATATTAATTTTTGCTCCAAAAGACACATTAGAGCTGATTGTGCGGCTAGGCCTTATTTTCGGGGAAACGGTATGAAGTGATCACCACAATTATTAACCATCTGTCACTGTAGAAGGTTATGATATTGACTGTATTCCCTATGCTGTACATCATATCCCTACGACTTCTTTATTTTATAACTATTTTGTACTTCCCAATCTCCTTCACCTTTTTCGCCCTTCCCCCCACTGTCGCCCCTCTGGCAACCATCAGTTTTTCAATATCTGAGTCTGTTTCTGTTTTGTTTATATATGTTTTGTTTTTTGAGAGTCCACATATATGTGAAATCATATAATATTTATCTTCCTCTGTTTGACTTATTTCACTTAGCACAAATACCTCTAGCTCCATCCATGTCACAAATGGCAAAATTTCACTATTTTCATGGCTGAGTAATATTCCACTGTGTATACTATACACACCATATTTTGTTTGTCCATTCATCCATTGATAGACACTTGGGTTGCTTCTACCTTTTGGTTACTGTGAATAATGCTGCTATAAACATGGGTATAAATGAGTTTTGATTTTATAAAATGTACTTTTCAAAAAGAACAGGAAAAAAAGAACAGAAACTGAAAACCCTAAGCAGTTCTAATTGTCTAAATGTAAGTGCTTGTTCTCAGAAAATCTAAATCACCTAAGTTTATAAGGTAGAAAACTAATGGGAAAATAGTAATTGACCTAACAGATTCTATAAAGCTCAATTTTAAACTCTCAATGGTGTTACATAAATGTCTAACCACTGTGGTGTACACCTGAAACGAATATAACACTCAATGTCAATGGTAATTGAAAAAAAAAATTTTTAACTTAAAAAAATAAATAAATAAATAAACTGACAATGGGGAGAGCTAAGAAACAATCTGATTTGTATCAGAGGGCCCCCCCAAATGCCTTAGCAAGTGCCAGCACCAAGTACATCTAGAAATAAGGGTAACAAAGGTAGTAAAAATGGAAAGAATGGGTGAAAGTCTGTTTAAAAGGTAGAATGATAATCTATCACATCCCCTTCCTCTATTCCACACAGCCAGGTCCCTCCCCCACCTCATCAGAAGATTGGAGGATTATGCTATGAGAAAGGAAAGCAGAAGGTTCCTGGACTTGGGAATACAAGGTACAAGTGATGGCTAGAGTACAAACAGTCCTAAAAACAAGGAAATTAAATATACTTATTCAATGTTACCTTCAAACCCTCTCTCTATTTAGTTCACGAAAGCTGGCAACCAAGATTATCTTCTCCAACAAGACACTGAATAATTCTTTTTTTAGGAAATCTGACCAGCAAAAAGACTTAAAAGGGCTTGTATCAGAGACTCCCCCCAAAAGAACTCAGCCACACTATCCTACAGAGAAGCCCCATAAACTAACAGAAGAGCTTAAAATTCAAATTCTAGTGTTCAACTCTTAAACAGAAACAGATAGCCAAAAATTACTAGTTTTTTGAGGACCACATCAAACAAGAAATAGAGAAACTAAAATAAATGGAGAAAAGCAAAGAAAGTCATATATCCCATTAATTCTCAAATAACAAGAGAAAATACTGGAATCATAGATATATAGAGATAAGGAACACTGAAAAAACAAAGAGCTCTTTGAAATTAAAATGACAGCAGAAATAAAACAATAGGATAGTAAAAGTTAAAAAAAAACCTGTTGAGAATTAAAACAGAAACATAAAGAAATGAGAAAGAGGCTAGATAAGGTAAAATTAGAGGATCAATTCAGGAGGTCTAATAAGAATTCTAGAGAACTGACATGGAGAAGAAGATACCATTCTAAAAGTCAAGAAAATTTCCTGAAATTTAAGAACGCAAGTTTTCAGTATGAAAGGACATATACTTATTACTCAGCACATAACATGAAAATAGACATATCGTTATAAAAAATCAAAAGACCAAAAGTCATAATGGCACCACTAGCATTTACAAGGCAATATATTAATATCTTCAAACCTCTGAAGGAAGAATATATCCAACCTAGAATTCTAAACTCCACAAACTTCCAGTGTAAGGGTTGTACAAATACATTTTCAGACACACAGGTCTCAAAAGACTTTCTTTCATTTTCCCTTTATTAGGAGGATATGTAAAATGTAAGGAGGAAGTAAACAAAGAAGAAAAAAATGTAATCTAAGGAATCCATCCAATACAAGAATAGAAGGAAATCTTCAAAATGATGGTCAAGGTAAATTCCAGGTTGACAGCTATACAGCAGTCATGGAGGGTAACTAGCATAAATTAGAATAGCTCAGAAGATTCTGGGAGAGATGTCCCAAGGAGAGCAAACTGAGGGAAAACCTGATGCATTCTTTGGTAAAGAGTGATATGCATATAAATTAAACAAAGGAACAAGTCAAATAGTGACACAAAGATAAACAAAATATATGCAAGAGAGTACAAGTAATCAGTATACTACCCAGCTCAGCTGTGAATACCATTTACCTATTAATAATGTAAAGATTAAATACTGATCTAACCAAAATGTATATCTGTATTTAGAGGATGGGGAAAACAACACTTCCAGGTTAATATTACCATAGAAGAAAAGAAAAACGCTTAGAAAGGTTAAATGGTTAAAGTGGTCAAGATGACACTATAAACAGTGGGGTCAGGATTAGAACCACAGCCTGACTGTCCCAGGAGCTGTCTTTATCACTATATACCACCTCCCCCAAAAGAAAACGTTTTGTTTTTTTTCCCCTTCTTCCGCCTCTCCTCCCCCCTACTCCGGTTCCAGGCAGTTGTTTCTGTCTAGTTGTGTAGGACACAGCTCCCTGGCCCATGCTGGTATTATGAGCCTTGCGGACCCCCACCCCACCCCCACCCCACCCCGGCTGAGGCAGTCGGTCACCGGTCGTTGGTCGGCAGCTCACGGCAGCTCTTGGCTGCTCACGATGGGCCACTCACGGAGGCCACCGGCCACTCATGGTGGCACACAGTAGCCCACGGCACCACACAGCAACTCACGCCGGCTGCCGGCCACTCACACTGGCCACCGGCCGCTCCTGGCGAACAAAAAAGCTTTAACTACCGTGTTTCCCCAAAAATAAAACCGGTCTCATATTAATTTTTGCTCCAAAAGACACATTAGGGCGTATTTTCAGGGGGTGTCTTATTTTTTCATGTACAACAATCTACATTTATTCAAATAGTCATGTCATCTTCTGGAACATCGTCATAATGTACTAAATGCGTCCATCTGGCTGGCGATCTTACTTGGGGCTTATTTTCAGGGTAGGACTCCTTTTCAGGGAAACACAGTGGATAGTATAGGAATAGATTTGAGAATTTCGGAATAGGGAAGTTTGATATTAAAAATTACAAAATGTGTATTCCTGGAGATATCTGAGACTAGGATGCAGTAACTTAAGAGTGGTCCAGTTTAACTGTCATAGCCAAGAACAACCTAAGAAGACCTGACAACTAAATTAAATGTAGTATCCTGCATGGAATCCTGGAACAGAAAAAAGATATTAGATAAAACTAAAGAAATCTAGGGGCAGCCTGATGGCTCAGTTGGTTAGAGCTCGAGCTCTCAATAACAAGGTTGCCGGTTCAATTCCCGCATGGGATGGTGGGCTGTGCCCCCTGCAACTAAAGATTGAAAACGGAGATTGGATTTGGAGCTGAGCTGCGCCCTGCACAGCTAGTCTGAAGGACAACGACTTGGAGCTGATGGGCCCTGGAGAAACACACTGTCTCCCAATATTCCCCAATAAAAAAAGTATTAAAAAAACAACTAAAGAAATCTAAATAAAATATGGACTTTAATAATGTATCAATATTGGTTCATCAATTGTAAAAAATGCATATGTGAGATGTTGATAGAAGGAACTGGGTGTAGGGTATATATTATCTTTGCAATTTTTCTGTAAATCTCCAAAACTATTCTAAAACAAAAACTGTATTTAAAAAAATAGAATGGGAAAGTTCTCTCTGTACTAATATGAAAAGACCTCTAGGACATATAGTTAAGTGAAAAAAAGCAACATGCAGAATACAGTCTGATACATCTTACGTAAGGGAGAATAAGAAATTATATTCATATTTGCTGAGTCTTCACAAAGAAATCCCAGAATATACACAAGAAAATAATATATATACTTTATATAATTTTAATTTGTGAAATGTGTGGTTTTATTACCTATTAAAAATAAAGTTAGAGGGGAAAAAAAGTGGTCCAGTTTAAAGCCTTAAGAAAAACGGACTAGACGATTTCTCAAAGTTTCCTCCAACTATGGAAGGCTGTAACTAAAAAATATCAACTAAAATATGTTTAAACTATTAGCCAGTCATATTTATAATGTGCCTTCCCTGAATCTCCAGGCTCCTCTGTCACTTCTCTGTACCTGTTAATTCTACTTTTCAAAGCAGCTGCACTTATTACACTATATTATGTATATGTATGTTATAAAATATAAATTTCTTAAGAGTAGGCTCTACCAAACCACTTGACAGAATAGTTTTCAGTAAACATTTGTTAAACTAAAAATATTTATAAGCACTTCCTATGTGCCATACACTCTTCTAAATGCTTTACACGTATCAACTAATTTAATCGTCACAATAAGTGTATATGATAAACTTTATATTATCTTTAGTTTTGGATAAGGAAACTGAAGCAGAAAGAGGTCAAATAATTTGCTCAAGAGCGGCCAGTGGTAAAATACGAAACCCAGACTCTGTGCTATTAATCACTAGTTCCACTGTTTAGTTTTGAGGCTTCAAAACAAGACATGGAAAACATTCCCCTTGATTATCCTAACTTGCAAAATGAAGCTGTAAGGTACAAATGGCTTGATATCATCTAAAGCAGTGGTTCTCAAAGTGTGGTCCTCTGATCCCCAGGACACCTTCAGAGGAGTCCACTAGCCTCCGGGGGATCAAAACCATTTTCATAATATTATTATTCAGCTTTTCTCCACTTTCATTTTTTCATGAAAATGAGCCTACATGCTGTGTGATATTAGAACAGATATTGAATATAGAAGCTATGAGAATCCAGATTTCCTCTAATAAGTCAAACTAATTAAAGAGATTTGCAAATATGTAAAACAGCGCCACTCTCTCACTACATTTTTGTTTGGAAAATAGTTCTTTCTTTTCTCATTAAAAATGATTATGTTAACATGTAATAGGCTTAACACTATCATTTTTATAAGTGAATCAAATATTTAAAATTTTTCTGTTCACTTTCAATACAGTAAATATGGATCTAAACCACATAAACAGTTCTTTAGGGGCCTCAACAAATTTGTAAGAGAGCATAAATGAATTGTGAGAAGAAAAAGTTTAAGATCACTGATCTGCCAATCTAAACTGTTCAGTACTCCTAGCCTCTGAAAGTAAGATACTTTTTCCCTACCTAGTATGTTATAATGTAAAAGAACTGATGTAAAAAAGGTAACACACAGTGAAAAAATAGTAGTACCAGGCCAGGTATGTGATTCTCTCTTAGATTACATTTTCTAATTTGTAACCAACCTATAACATTTGTTTGTAGTAATATCTTCTACTGTAAACCATAATGACATTCCTAAAAGTGCCTTTGCATTTCAAAACAATAGCAACAGGTAGTAAAAAAAGAGATTCCTCAAAGAAACTTCAGATGCAAGTTGTGTATTTCAACATTCCTTTATTAAACCATGTACACTGCTGAAATATAAAGAAACCGTAAGTTTGTAAGATTACCAGTACTGATGTAATTAACTCAACGAGGCTTCATGTACTGAAACAACTCATCTTCATTACAGAGCACAGAACCTTAAATTTTTGATAAAACAATCTACTTAACTTCAAATCAGTTCTATGACCACGTCTTTATCATTTGACATACGTTGAGGTACTATTCTAATAGCAAATAATTTAACAATAGTTTGAAAAAAAACTGTAAAATCCTGATCCGTCTTTTTTTTTTTTTTTAATGAGGTCTATAAATTATTAGGTTCTCTCTCCCACCCCCTCAGTAACTGCAATATCTCTACATACAATCCAATAATGTAAGTATAAAATGTTAGTGTTAAACTCTTAATTGCATAAGGAAAGAATACAAACTTCACTATAACAAAAATTAATATAGGCTACTTACTACCTTTGATTACTATGAGATTTAACCATCACTCATTCACCAAATATTTCTGAGTACATACTATAATCCTGGCTCTATGCGAGGCACTGGGGAAACAATGAACAACAACAAAAAATAACAGTTTTTAATCTTCATGGGGCTTGCATTCTGTTTGTGGGAAATAGACAAAAACAAATACATAAAAAATAAGAATTATAAATGTGGTAAATGCTATTAAGGAAACAAACAAGGCTTTGCCACAGATTAGTCTTTGAAAGCCGAATTGTGTAATTCTAAAACCTAAAAATAAATAATTCATGAAGAGTTACATCAAGATTACATGGATTCTACAGACCTTTGCTAATGCACAAGAAAACTAGACACTGCCCATGAAAACAGAGATCGATCTTTCATTGTCAAAGATATTGGATGGCATTACTTAGCAATATAGTAGCCTCAACAGATAATTAACCTCACAGGTCCACAGAGTTAAAAAGCATGTGAACAATCCTAAAAAATTCTAAGAGGAGCCTAATGAGACATGACAACTAAATGTAATGTGGTACCCTAAAATAAATGCTTAAACAGAACAGATAAAAACTAAGGAAATCTGAAAATAATATTGAATGTCAACTCTAACTGAAAAATTTGAAAGGGGAGGTAAAGATCAATAATATTGTGATAGTGTAGTACAGTGTCAGATGGTTGCTGAACTTATGGTGATCACTTCTTTAGCACAGGGAATAAAATCAATAATGCGGTAATAACACTGGTTAGAGCTAGGCGGGTACTGTTGAATAACTATGATGTACACCTCAAACTAATATAATATTGTATGTTAGCTGTATTTTAATAAAAAAAATCTTTAAAATAAATAAAAGGAAAAAGCCTAAGGAAATCTGAATCAACTACTGACTTCGTTAATAATAATGTATCAATATTGGTTAATTGTAACAAATGTACCACACTAATGTAAGATGTTAATAATAGGGAAAACTGGGTGGGGCTATATGGGAACCCTCTGCATGATCTTCTCAATTTTTCTATAAATCTAAAACTATTCTAAAAAACAAAGTCTATTTAAAAAAAAAAATCTAAGACGGCTTCAGGAATTGGGGAGGAAAAGAGTTATTAAAGACTTTTTAAAAGTAAGAAATGAAAAGCCATAACACTCTGCAATGTGAATTAGAACATAAATACTCAAGAAATTCAAAGGAAACCTAGAGATACTGGTTATAATCTCTAGTCATACTAAAATCTTCCTATGAGATATTAATGGATTTTTCATGCAAACTAAACAGCTCTGCATCATAACAGAAGGCAGGCAATAACATCCCTAGAGTACACAATAAGCACTTTAATCCTATTTATCAATAATGACCAATAAGCTACTATTTTATGTATGGCACTATCCTAAAATTACCATAAAACACCTGGACCAGGATCAACCTCATAGGTTAATCAAGCTACTTAAAGAAACAAGCTTCAGGAAAATTCAAAAGCAAAGAGAAGACATCATTTTTCCTTGGTAAGGGGGAAGGGGAAAGATTATGTATGAAAGGAGAAAAATGATTTCTCAGGTCCAACTGGAAGCAATTCTGCAACTAGTATTAACCTACTTTAATGCCATACAAAATAGTATAAATAGTTCAAGGTAGTAATAAAAGCTCTGAATTTATATCAGTTATCTTCTTTTCAATCAAAAGATAACAAATGTTTTCTATAGCCTAACCTAAGACACCAAGTGGGTAACAATGTTTGATGACTTGGGAGAAACTAATCTCTCAATGTGTGAATTTTAAAGATGGTCATAAGTGTGAGAAAAATGAAGAATGATAATCTCTAAATTGCCAAGTGTCAAGTTTGCATAATACAGCATAAAAATGAAATTACAAGAAGTAATTTTAGAGACAGCCATCACAAAACTAGGATCTCGTATGGAATACAAACTATAACAACAGCAGAAGCCTGACCGAGTAACTGAGAATTTCACTCATCAGATACTATGGGATATTAAGTATAAAGGAGTCATTTAGCAGAAGCGGTATTACATATTTCGAACTAATTTTCAAAACTAGATGATGAATCCATTCTTCTTACTCTACTCCAATACTCCCAAAGGAAATCCACCAAGCAAAGATATTTGTTATTCTCAAGCATTCTTTCACAGAAATCCTACATCTACAACTGGAAAATACTCAAGGATAAATGGAATAATGAACATTTTCCCAGTAATTCCTGTATGCACCACCATGAGGAGAATCAGATACTGTTTCATGTTGGAAAAGGAGAGGTGAGATGTGAAAAATTCCAAGTAAAACGATCATGACATAGCATCTGGCAGAGACCAGAAAAGCATCAACACTGCCCAAAGAATTGTCAAGGATGAAAGTCAAGAGAAGAAAATGAGGTTTTCCAAAAAGCCACAGCCTAACCCAAGGGGTAAAAATTGCCACTGCCATCGCCAACCCTCTCACCCCTCAACCACTCCATCCTCAAGTCGCCTCCAATTCAGATATATGTCTTCTATAACCCAGACTAATTCCCCACCCAAGTGAAAACCATCCAGGAATTTTCTACGACCCCCCCACTTCCATGAGATCCGCACTTCTCAGGGCCAAGCCTCTGGGGAAAACAACGCCCAGATCCTACCCTCCGTGTCCAAGGTTGAAGAGGGCCGGTTCCCAGGAGTGGGGCTTCCTGGGGTGGGCCAAACAGAGCTGACGAACTGGAATAAGAGCATGGAATAAGGGTGGGGCTCAAGAAAGGGGGCTGGGGTGGGTGAGACCCGAGGAAGAAAGGGATGGACAGAAGGCTGGGCGGGGTGGGGAATAGGGAGGCAGATCGACGGAAGAGGGCCGGGCTGCGGGGAAAGGAGACGCCGGAGTCGGGGACGAAAGGGTCAAAATCCGACCGACGGATCAAGGCGAAAAGGAACCGGTGGCTAAGAGGGGTCGGCGAACCCCGGGAAGGGCTGGGGGTGGAACGGAGCGCTAAGGCGAGGCCGGCAGGGAGCCTCCACGGACTAAGGGCCGCACTGGGGGCGGTGCGGGGAAGCTGCGGCCAGCCGCCAGGAGTGGGGTAGCCACGCACTCACCGCTCTGCTCCCCCAGGAACACCAGCTTGAATTTCCTCAGCGGATTCCCGAAGTCTCCGCCCGCGGACATGATGGAACCGGAGGAGCTGCCGCCGCTTCAGCCCAGAGACCTACCGGACCGACGCTGCTCCAATCGGTTGATGAAAAGGGTGAAAGGAAGGGCGGGCGCCGAGCTCTCTCGGCCCCAGCAGGGCCGACGGCTGAGCAAGGCTAGCGGGCAGGACTGCTCTCCACAGATAGGCAGCCGTCGCCACCGCCTCCCCGCGGAGTCGCCTGGCACCGAACGAGGCCCGCGGCTGGGAAGGGAAGGAGAGCGGTGTCAGAAGCAGCCAGGGGTGTGCTCAGGGTTCCCAAGGCTAGTGCTGTTCTGTTCTCAGCACCGGGCACGGAGAGTGAAGTGAGAGGCGGAGGGTGGCGGGGCTGGAGCCGCAGACGTCTGGAACCTCTGAAACGCAGCGCCTCAGCTCCCACAGCTGCCGCCGCCGCAGCCCAACCTGCTGAATGCGCGAGCCTCTGGCGCGGCGCTGGGCGAGCCTGGGCGCGAGCCTGCCGCCCCGCCGCCCGCCGGCGTGCGTGCGTGCGTGCGCGTGCGCGCCACAGCCAGCGCTTCCGTGGTTTAGCCTGCTCTCCCGGCTCCTCCCGCGCCGTGGAGACGTCGGCAGGTTTGGTTTCGACTCGCGTCAGGAGAAGCACGGAGGCGGAGCGGAACGTGGGGAAGTGAGGAAGTGGAATAAGGAGGGTGTGGAATATGTTACGTATGGGATGAGCCAATCGCGAGAGACCAAAGGAGGGCAGGGACGGGAGTGAGGTGGCGGCGCGAGAGCGCGCGCGGCTGCCGCGCGGTGGAAAGCGTTGTACGGTGGCGGCCATGCGGAGTGTGGCGCGTCGCAGCCTGCGGGAGGGGAAGGGAGGAGGGACGGAGGCGGGGCCGGAATGGAGGAGATACATTGAACCCAGCAATGCACAGGTGGGGTTAGAGAGTCGTTAGACGTGTACTAGGTTCCTCTATCCTGAGCCCTCAGCCCTGCACATTCCTCACATCCCTGTCTCACATTCCTCAGATCCGCCCTTCACCCGGGCACCTACCCACCTTCATCTTCTTAATCTTCTCACGGTATCTTACTAGGTACATGCTCTGCTGTTGCTCCCAGGAGTTTCATAACTACAGTAAGAAGCAGGGCCTCCATATTTTTGCAGATGAGGAAACAGGCTCAAAGGAAGGAAATAACTTAGAAAACCCACAAAAACATAAAGTGGAACCCAGGTTTTGTTTTTTTCCCCCATTGAACCTTTGCAATCTCCTTATTGATAAGCCCATCACTTCCCTGGCTTGACGTGGCTTGGTCTTCTGTGCCAGCCTTTGTTCCTCAGATATTGACAACTCTCGGTGCCACCTTCTGTGCTAGAAAAGGATTTAGACGTAAAACAAACTCGTCATTTCACAGATGGTGAAACTAAAGCCCACGTAGGAAAACAGCTTTGCAAAAAGGTCACACAATAAATTAGAGGTAGAGCCTGTTCTTGAGACCAAATGTGGGGAAGGGGATATTTTAAAGATCATCCGTTCCTCCTAAAATAGGGCTTCTGAATCTACCGTTGGTGGACCTCTCTTAAATGAAATATCTGAAACGTGCATTTTGCCGTGGAGAGAATCATAGCATTCAGCAGATTTTCAACATAGCTCATGCCCCCCAAAATGCAGGCTAGTGTCACAGCCAAGAAAAGCCTAAGGAGATATGACAACTAAGTATAATGTGGATATAATTAACATGACAACTGAACATAAGTTTTAAACTGAATGGGATCCTGGAACAGAAAAAAACAGGCAAAAACTAAGGAAATCTGAATAAAGATAGATGTTAGTTAATTATGATGTATCAATATTGGTTCTTTAATTGTAAGAAATACACTAATGTAAGATATTACATGAGAGGGAACAGTGGGGAGAGGTATATGGGGACTTTCTGTACTGTCTGCTCAATTTTTCTGTAAATACAAAGCTTTAAAAAACACCTATTAATAAAAGATGAATGAATAAAAGGTTAAGAATCACTGAATTAGAGAAATTGGCATCTACACTTCACCATACTTCAGCCACACTTGACTACGCTACTGGATAACATCCAAAAAAGTAATCTCTGTGCTTGAAGAGAACACTTTTAAAAACTGGTATCAAAAATACTTCCCAAGTTAATAATAAAACAGTAAGTCCTTACATTTGTATATAGTGTCTTACTGTTCACAAAACACATTTACATACATTTTCTCATTATTTGGAGGTTATTATTTACTTAGCTATAGAAATGGCAGTATCAAACAAGTAAGTGTCTTCTCAAACTAGGCATGAATTGCTGAATTAGAATAAATTAAGGGGAGGAAGAGAGATTCATAAAATATCCATTCTAGCCTATCAAGACAACAGTTATATCCCCAAACCTCCATCTCTATCAAAATTTACTAACTTCTGGTTCCTCTCAGCTAAATGGCAGAAAGATTTTGGAACATGCATCTAAAATGAAATGGTGAAAACCTGAGTTGTGATATGGACATTTGATTTTAAAAGAAAAATATTTCATTTTAAAAATAGCTTGTCAGGTCTTGGGAGGCTTTCGCTACCAGTAACTCATAACCCTGGCACACACAGAGAACACCCAATACCAAGAGACTATTTAAAAAGAAAACCTCTTTCAAGCAGGAGTGGCTATTTTTTCTTTCTGATGGGTACCAGGTTTTCATTACGTTTCCTGAAATAGCCTTTAAAGTAACATCTGAGGATTGGAACTATAATTACTTTGTACTTCCTCCGGAACTTTATGAATCAATTTCTCCATGCTGCTCTGGTCCCTATGGTCACCTAAAAAGGTGATGTGATTTCTATTATTTTGAAGAGAAGTGTGGTGTAATCGACCTTTTACCTCAGATGTTCGAATGTTTTAACCTAGCATTTTGCACTGACACATACAGCCTCATTCTTCTCTGAAGCTGCGTTCATATTTATCTGTGTAAATCATGTTTTGCCTTCAGAGCAAAACATATGGTCTAAAAGTTGCATATTAAGTGCTACGGGTTCATCAAATGAAGAAATTACTTGGGAGAAGGAAATTAAAGAGGCTTCTTCCAACACTTTCGCCAACACTTTCACCTCCATAATTTTCTACACACTATTCTCTTTACCTTGAACAATATCCCTTCCCTTTCTCCCTCCCCCCAATTCCTACTCATCCTTCAGATAGCATCTCTAAAAGGTCTTCAAGGAGCTTTCTCTGTCTGCTCCCACCTCCATTAACAGTATTAAGTACCCCTGCCTATCCTCCCATTGTACCCTATTCTTCCCCATCGCTTCATTGTTATTGTCAATCTTCCCCACCTGACTAAGCTCTGTGAGGTCCTATATTTCCAACACTTGTAGAGTGCTTGCTACATAGTAAGCATGCAACAGATATTTGCTGAATAAATGAGAGAGATTATTTTAGCTTTCTTCAAAGGTTCAATGGAATTTGGGCACGTGGAGATGGAAGGGCAAGAGCGTTTTAGAGAAAGCATCACTCAAAATCAGAGAGGACAACTTTTGACAAGTCCAAATCATAAGTACCTAGAGCAGATTCCTTTGATAAATTTAAAAGGGACCGTTAATTTGAAGCCCATGAATGCGTCCAGGAAGCTACCACACAGAAATTGTAATATAACTACAGCTTGTCTTTCTGCCTCTAGAGACACAAAGCTTCTTGAAGGAGGACTGAGATTTCATTGTATTCCTGTGGCAGACACTACTGTTTGTCTGTCCAACATTACACACGCACTTCCACATTATGTATTGGTAATGACAGATACTTTTCCAGGTTCCCTTCAGCTAAGTTATAGGCACGTAACTTGATCTGAGCCAGTAGCAGATGAAGAAATATCCCAGAGACTTAGAAGATAAATTATCTTCCCTGATGAAAAGAGATAGATGAGGAAAAAGTGCCATTTTTTCAGCCATTGGATGTGGTTATATAAGGACAAGATATCTAGAACTAAGACATCTTGTGAACATTAATATGTAATCCTGAAGAAAAAAGCCAACCCATTGATGAGGGCTAAGCAGAAAACTTAAAGGCATCATTGAGCCACCGTATCTGGCCTTCCTCTGGTTTCTTTTTAGAAAAAAAAAAACAGTCTTTATGTTTAATAATGTTTTCATATATGTCTTTGTTATTGTTACTTGCAGCTGAAAGCATCTGATGTTCTCATCTTTTGATCCCTTCAAACACCTCGCACAGTTCCTTGAACATTAGGCACTCAATATTATGTGTGTGTATGGGTGTGTGTGTGTGTGTGTGTGTATTATATATATTAATATATGTTATGCATATAATAATGTATATTATATACATAATACAGTAATAGTTACCAAACTGGAACTGCTTTTTTCTGTTTACTACTCCCTAAAAAGGATTTATTATTCTTGGAGAGGCAGGAAATCAATAGAAGGAGAAAAACTGTCCAGGGATTGAAAAGGATTGAAATCATATTGCTCATATTTGAAACAAATAATATCTCTGGCAGGAATTCAAATTGTATCAAATGTGAAGCCCTTCTACCCACTCTGCAGGTTATTATAATCATTGATACTAAAAATAATAGTGAGTCAATATACAAAGCATAAAAATAACAGATGCTCAATAATTCCAGGTGACCAATTAAATGAGTACAACTAACACAACGTATAAGGTTTAAACAAGTTTTAAGCAAGGTTTAAGCACGTCTCATTTTAAAAGGACTATAAGGGGAAAAGAGAGGGGAGGCTTCATGGCAAAACATGTTTTCCAAATACCTTGACCTACAAGGACGTGTCATGGGGGAAGTATAAAATGTATTCAGTCAAGGAGCAGAAGGAGAAGGCAGTGGAACTTCAATGGAATGGTCCTTCCTGTGATTATAGACAATTTATAAGTTAAGTCAGAAGATATTTTTGCTACAGATTGATCTACAGACTCTATTTTTGATAATTCCATTTTGTTCCGTTCATGTGAATCATGGTCCTTTTTATGAATAATGTGATTTCTCAGAGCCTTAGATGTGGGGTGTTACTTCCAGGCTTTGAAATTGCAGTGGGGGAAGAGTTTGCTTCTTTTTATACTAATCCAGAATGTGTAATCCCTGACACATTGCTGGAGCTCTCCTCTCCTCATACTCTATCCTCCACAGATAATAAAGTCTCCTGTAAGATATACAGCAGACTGAATCACTCCACCTGCTACTAAGAGATAATCACTCTCAGAGTAGAAGAGAACAACTGCTTCTATTGCTCTACATGCAAAGAACAGAGCATCTTAGGATAAAGCGTGAGACCAATGCTGTTTGCACTGAAATGCCAATGGACTGCAGAGCTAAATTGTAACTTGCCTAACATGCCACGAGAAACCATCTTTTTGTGAACATTTCTTCACATTTTTGAACAGCACAAACTAACTAGGACTTTATACAAAAATCAAAGGGTATCAAAATTACTACAATAGTTAATAGCTGGAATTATCCAGTGAGATAATAAACCACAGAAAAACAAACTTCAGAAAAACAAACTTCCAGTTTTGGAATGGTAGATTAAAGATGTTTCTGCCCTCTTCCTTTTCTGAAATTGTTCCAGAACAAGAACAAAAAGTAAAAATGGAAACTCTGTCTTTGACAGCTCTAACCCAGAACTATAATATTTTAAATTGGGAGACAAAGATAGAGAGCATTGGCAACTGACTGAACAGAGCATAGAAAGTGCTTACTGAAGGAGAAAGTAGCAAGAAGCAAGCCAGTCAGCCAGGCAGGCAGGAACTCCACAAAAGCTCAGGAATATGAAGCAGCAAGTACCACAGAAGGTAGGGGTAAGGAAAGAGGCCAAAAACAAGAGAATTATATCTATATAAAGAGTAGTTACAAACCTATCCCTCTCTATGGAGGAACTGAACACAAGAAGCTCTAGGCTCAAATAACGAGACATAGTAGAGTACTAGGGTGAGGTGCTGCCAGAAGATAGGGGGATTAGTAACCAACAAAGAAATAGAGTACTTGAACAACATTGAACTAGAACTAACAGATATCTATAGAATGCCCCGTCCAATAAAAGCAAAGTATAGAATAACTCAAGTGCACATGGAATATTCTCCAGGATAGACCATATCTTAGGCCATAAAAAAAAGGCACAATACATTTAAAAGGACTGAAACCATACAAAGTGTGTTCTTTAACCACAATAGAATGAAATTAGACATCAATAACAGGAGGAAATTTGGGAAATCCACGCATATGTGGAAATTAAACAACACACTTTTAAATAAACAATAGCTCAAAGAAGCACAGGGGAAATTAGAAAATACTTTGAGACAAATGAAAAAGAAAACACAACATACCAAAACTCCTGGGATACAGCAAAAGCAGTACTTAGAGGGAAAGTTAAAGCCGTAAATTCCTATGTTAAAAAAAGGAAGACCTCAAATCAATAACCTAAACTTCTACCTTAACAAATTAAAAAAAGGACAAACAAGGAAGGAGATGGAAGGCTATAACACTGATTAGAGCAGAAATACATGAAATAAAGATTAGAAAAACCATAAAGGAAATCAATGAAATAAAAAGTTAATCTTTGAAAAGATTAACAAATTTACAAACCTTTAGCTGGACTAATCAAGAAAGAAAAAAAACTAAAATTACTAAAATCAGGAGTAAAAGGGGACATTATTACCAAAAATACAGAAATAAAAATGATTATGCAAATTAGATAACCTAAATGAGATGATCAAATTCCAAGAAAGACACAAACTACCAAAACTGAACCAAGAAGAAATCTGAATACACCTATAACAAATAGAGAGATAAAATTAGTAATCAAAAAAGTTTCCAAGGACTGGATGTCTACACTGATGAATTCCACCAAACATTTAAATTTGAATTAATACTAATCCTTCACAGATTCTTTCCAAAAGTAGAAGGTGAGATAACACTTCCTTATTCTATGAGGCCATTATTAACTTGATACTGAAACTACACAGAGACCTTGAAAAAAAAAAAGAAAACAACTGACTAATACTCCTTATGAATATAAACTCGATTTCCTCAAGAAAGTACTAGCATACCTAATCCAGCGGCATGTAAAAAGGATTATGCACAATGACCAAGTGAGATTTATCCCAGGAAAGCAAGGTATGTTGTGTCAGTATATGAAAAATCAATGAATGTAATATGAATAGAATAAAACACATGATCATCTCAAGAGACACAGAAAAAGTATTTGACAAAATCCGACACCCTTTCATGAGAAAAATACTCAACAAACTAGTAATAGAAGGGAACGTCCTCAATATGATAAAGTGTGTCTATGAAAAACCCAAAGCTAACATCATATTTAGAGTTGAAAGATGGAATGATTTCCACCTAAGATCAGGAAAAAGGATATCCACTCTCACTATTATACTCAATCTTGTACTCAAAGTTCTAGTCAGGCCAATTAGGGAAGAAAAAGAAATAAAAAGTGTATTGACTGGAAAGGAAGAAATATAACCATCTTTATTTGCAGATGACATGATCTTGTACATATAAAATCCTAAGGCGTGCACACACACAGACACACATATACAAAATCTTTTAGAGCTAATAATAAATTAGTTCAGCAATGTTGTGGAATACAAAATAAATATATAAAAATCAGTTGTATTTCTATGTATTAGCAATAGAAATTGAAATTAAGAAAGCAATTCTATTTACAATAGCACCAGAAAGAGTAAAGTATGTAAGAATAAACTTAAAATAAATGCAAGGTATTTCCACAGAAAACTACACAATATCATTGAAAGAAATTAAAGACCTAACTAAATGGAAAGAGATCCCATGTTCATGATTGGAAGACTTAATATTGTCAAGATGAAAATACTACTCAAATTGGTCTACATACAGATTCAACACATTCCTTAGCCAAATATCAGCTGGCTTTTTTGCAAAACTCGACAAGCTAATCCTGTAACTCACATGGAAATTCAAAGGACCCAGAGTAGCCAAAACGATCAACACTGGAGTACTAGCATAAAGATACACATATAGATCAATGGAATCAATTTGAGAATGCAGAAATAAACCCATACATTTATGGTCAATTGATTTTCAACATGGTTTCAAGACAATTTACAGGGAAAGAGCATAGTCTTTTCAATAACTGGTGCTTAGACAATTAGATAGCCACATGCTAAAGTTTGATATTGGCCCTTCTTCATCATGCCATTTACAAAAATTAACTCAAAGTGAATCAGAGACCTAACTATAAGAGCTAAAATTATAAAACTCTTAGGAGAAAACCTAGATATAAATCTTTGTAACCTTAGATTAGGTATCTTAGTAGATATGACACAAAAGCCCAAGCAGTAAAGAAAAAAATAGATAAATTGGACTGCATTAAAATTAAAAAATTTTATGCACCAAATTATACAATCAAGAAATTGTAAATATTCAAAATGGGAGAAAATATTTACAAATTATACATCTAATAAGGGTCTAGTATCCAGAATATAAAAAAACAAAAAACTATTACAACTCAACAACCTAATAAAAAAAAGACAAAGGATTGAATAGACATTTCTCCAAAGAAGACACAGAAATAGCCAACAACCAAATGAAAAGATGTTCAACATAATCAGTCATTAGGAAAATACAAACCAAAACCACAATGATATACTACTTCATACCCACTAGGATGGCAAAAATAAAAAAGACAGAAAATAACAAGTATTGGAGCAGATATGAAGCAATTTGAACTATTACACATTGCTGTTGGGAATATAAAATGGTATGTTGGAAATCAGTTTGGCACTTCTTTGCAATGTTCAACATACGGTTACCATAAGATTCAGCAATTCCACTTTTAGCTATATATCCAAGAGAATTGAAAACATATATCAACACAAAAACTTGTACACAAATGTTCACAGGAGCATTATTCCTAATAGCCAAAAAGTGGGAACAACCCAAATGTCCATCAACTGATGAATGGGTAACTAATCTTGGTCTATCCATACAATGGAATATTATTCAGCCATGAAAAGGAATGAAGTGCTGATACATGGTACAACATGGATGAACCTTGAAAACATTATGCTAACAGCTAGATACAAAAGACCACGTATTAGAGTATTTGATGGACACTTGTCTTATTAGGGAGACCACTTCATGGATGGTGTAGATGCCTGACTACTGTGCTGTACACCTGAAGCTGAAGCTGAATAATAATGAATGTCAACTGTAATTTGATATACATATAGTCACAGGATGTGGAGTACAGCATAGGGAATAGAGTCAATGGAATTGTAACAGCTATATGCAATGTCAGAAGGGTAGTAGATTGGGAGAGGGGGATTATCACTTTGTAAGGGGTGTAAATGTCTAACTATTACATTGTTTTGTACACCTGAAACTAATAATAATAAAATAAAAAGACCACATATTAGACCTTTCATTTTGGGGTGATGAGATTATCTGGAATTAGACAGTAGTTATGGTTGCACAACACTGTAAACATACTACTATGTTATGTACGAGCATTGTCACAAGTATGGTTTCTTCTTTTCATCCTGCTTGAAGATAGGGTGAAAAAATAGATTTTAATGGTCATGTTAACTGCATGTTTATGTTAAATATTCATGTTTCTAGGAAAGCCAAAACTATGGCGACAGTAAAAGGATCAATGTTGCCAGCGGTGTAGAGGGAGGGAGGGTTGAATAGGTAATTTTTAGGGCAGTGGAAGTACTCTGTATGATACTATAATGGTGGATACATGTCATTATACATTTGCCCAAATCCATACAATGTACACCAAGAGTGAACCCTAATATACTCGTAAACTATGGTCTTTGGGCGACAAAAATGTGCCAATAGCAACAAATGTACCCTTCCAGTGGAGGATATTGACAATGAGGGAGACTACTCTTGTTTCAGTGCAGGAGATACATGGGAAATCTCTATTATCTTCCTCAATTTTTCAAATTGCTCTAAAAAATGAAGTCTATTAAAAAAAATAACAGTACAACAAACACCCATGAACCTATTCCCAAATCTCTATACGTTGTTTAATGTGTTTCAACATTTGTTATGGACAAATGAAAAACAAAGTAATGTGTTTTGTTTTGAGGAAAGTGGACAGAAAATAAAGCATGGGGATCAAGTTCATATAAACCCTTAAATAAATGTTGTCTTATTTGAATCCCCATACCTACTACTACCACCTATTACTACCGAGCCACTATACACTTTAGGAGGTAAACTAAGGATATTTTTACAATACCCAAAGTCTAGTTAGCTCTCAGCAACAAAATTCAAGGAAAATTTGTAAGGAGATTTCTAACTCCTTTGCTAAATCTCTTCCTCTATACACTCTTATCATTGTATATTAAAAATGTATAATAAAAATTATTTATTGATGTGATAATTTAATAAATTGATAATTTATTATCCAAATGATGAAGTGCTTGTGTGGGGACACCTCGACATTTATTCTGTCTTTGAGAAGCTTACAGTTGAAGAGGAAAAACATGAAAGATTAAATAATAAAGATTTGAACAATATTTCAAAACAATAAACAGAGATCTCACAAAGCATTGCATGACCAATTACCAAATAAAGTACAAAGGCAATTAATGCTTAAGAAATTAGAAGAGAGAGGTTGCCTCATGATGCATTATGTTTATGACAAGGGTGAAATCTCACCCTTATGCTGCGTCTGGCATAAGTGGCAGAATTTGAGTAGATGGAAAGGGAAGAGAAAAAGGTAAAAATACCGAAACTTGTATAAAAATATTGTAATGACTACAAAGAAACATTATCAATCTATATCTTCAAGTCTCCTGAAAATTATTACCATTAGGACTCTCCCTTTGGGCTGAAAATGCCAGCATTTGGTGTAGAGTAAGGCTGAAAATTATCATTTTCATCAGTAAAAGCAAGAAGTTTCCATATCACTGATCCTAAAATTTGTCTTTCTGGTTTCATCAGACATGCTAATTTGGTTTTGTTGCCCAGATATGAGACTATCAAGGTTAGTGTGTGCAAAGTCTTTCCAGAGGAGGCTTACAAGAACATCTACATGGCAGGAGTGTAGTCCAATACAGACAACAGAGATGACAGCAGGGTTGACACGTGCCCTTTATCCACACTCCACTCTAGTCTGATGAGAAAAAGAAAAGACGTAAGTTGTCTGCTATGTTATCCATTTATTAACATGATCAGTTATGAATCTTTCAGCTGGGAGAAACAGAAACCCAACTCTAAATAGTTGAAACAATAGGGCAAAACACATAAAGAAGTCCCAAGCTAGGACAGCTTCAGAGTTGGTTAATTTCTATCCAGCAATATCTGCAAGGACCAGATGCTTCTGTCTTTCTACTCTGCTTTCCTCAATATATTGACTTTGCCCTTAGATACTAACTTCCCCAATAATCACAAAATGGCTGCCATAGTTCAAGTTGACACATCTAGACACTATAAAGTTCAAAGAAAGAAGATGCCTCTGTATCTCTATAACGGAAACTTATAGCAGATTCCCCATTACTTCTCATCGACCAGAATTCCTTCAGATCTCCATCCTAAATCGGTCACTGGCAAGAGAAATGGGATTGCTATGACTGGATTACAAAAGTATATGGCTGTGTGGAGGAAAAGGGATTGTTATAATACAATGATAATTTTGTTATAAGGAAAGAAAAATGGAAAATGACATTTGGCAGCGCACCATCAATGTTCACTACACTAACACACCAGTTCAGTTGCAAGTATGCTCTGCCCCAATATAGTCATTTGTTCATTTATTTATTCTACAAACACTTTTACTTACTATGTACCAAGCACTGTGCTTTCCTATGAAAAGAAAAAGCAGAAAAAGATTTGGTCCTGCTCTTGAGTTTACATCAATCTTCTGGTGAGGCAGATATGTAAAAAATATCTTTAAACTAAAAAGTGAGTTAGAATAAAGTGAGAGAGGAAAGTACATTAAAACTCTAACTTACAAGATCTGCTAAGCAGAGTATACTATGGTCTGTAAACTTCAGAGATCATGTATATACTTTATATTTCATCCACCACTTTGAAACTTAATAAGATATGGATGAATCTTATTTCCCTCCTCCAAGAAGAACAGGATTTATCTCCTAATTTGATGAATTTCCTGTTTGCATTTTATAATAGCCAGAGCTCAAGAGAAGAACTGCTGTTGATAATAAATATTTTTACTGTTATACTATACCAGTCTGGAGCTCAGGGCATAGGTCTGAGCTGGTAAGAGATTTCGAAGTCATTGGCTTACAGGTGACAGTTGTAGTCATAAGGATGGATATGATTACCTAGGTAGAGTGTAGGCAGAGAGATCAGAACAGAATGGAACAGCAATATTTAAAGTCAGGCAGAGAAATTAATCTGTGAAGACATACCAGAAAATTAGGAGGGAAACCAGGATAGAGTGGTGGCTAGAAAGAAGGGAAAAGAAAGTTTCAAAAGGAAAGGTATGGTCAGCAGTGCCAAATGCACCACAACAGTTACATGAGTTGTGACTGAAAATTGTTCATTGAATGTGTTCTCAAAAGGTGAGTGATTGCAAATCAAATGGGCACATTTGGAGATCTTTTGGGGGCAACAGAAATGTTCTGAAATTGGATTGTGGTGATGATTGTACAATTCTGTAAATTTGCTAAAAATCACAGAATTGAACATTTAAAACAAATAACTTTTATCATATGTAAATTATAACTTATTAAAGTTGTGTTTTGGGGTTCTTTCTGGTTTGTTTTTTAGGACCCAGCCAGAAAAGATTCAGTGGAGTGAGGAGGAGAGAAGCCAGACTTGGATTTAGGAGGAAATGGGAGATTAAGAAATGGAGGCAAGAAATGAAAACTCTTTTATTTAAGGAGTTTGGTTCTTAAAGAGAAGGAAAGGAAAACAATAAACAAAAAAACAAAAACATAGCAACTAAAGACAAACAAGGTCAAGAAAGGGAGAAGGGAAGTGAGTTCAGTTTTAGACATATTCCACTGAAGAATCCAAATAACTAGAGGTAGATAATTATTACTTTTTGTTTCAGAAGTAGAAATTGAAGCAAATGGCTTAGTATGAGGTCCCACAATAAGTGGATGTGGGGTTGAAGCTACACAGCAGATAAAGTTCCCCTCTTTGGTCTCTAAGCAATCTCCTTTTCCTGGAATTAATGAGCTCAAAGAATATTTAAAGGGTTTATTCATCTCTATTAGCTCCTATGCATATAAATGTCAACTGATACATCGGTATATGTAGTTAAGAAAATCTCTCCACTCGCCCTCTTCCAGTTCTTCATTATCAGGAAGCTTTTCTTTTCTTTTAATTTATTGGGGTGACCATTGTTAGTAAAGTTACATAGATTTCAGGTGTACAATTCTGTAATACATCATCTATAAATCACATTGTGTGTTTATCACCCAGAATCAGTTCTCCTTCCATCACTATATATTTGATACCCTAGGAAGTTTTTCTTAATTTTTTTTTGTTAAAGTTTACTGGGGTGACAATTGTTAGTTTTACTTAATATTTAATTCCAGTCTCTCCTTTAAATTGAGTCCTTTAAAACTCTTTTTTAAAAAATGTTGTGTACTGTTGTACTTTCTATTGCTAATGTTTACAAGGTCACCAGAGATCTTCCAAAAAGTATAGGACCACATCTCTAACCTCTCCAGACTTGATTTCCCCATAAGAATTAAAATAAATGATGTTTGTAAAGCATTTAGCACAGTGCCTACATTGAGAAAGAACTCAATAAATAGTTACTGTCATTTGGAAGGAGAGAGATGAAAAAGAAAGTTTCCCCACTTGGAATATTATCCCTTTTATGTTATTTGATAGAAAACATTAGTATCTAAACTACTAAATCATTTTGCTTATCAAACTCATAAATTAGAGAATAAAATGACTCACTTTGCAAAACCACTAAGTTGCAAAGTCACAGGGTTCCTTGAAATACCATCTTCTTAAGTGTTTACTTAGAGATCATTAAATTCCATTATATTCTTACCAGAAGACAAAATCAAAAGCTCAAGTATAACAAACCACTATTGATTAAATATCAGTCACAAATTAAGATGAAGTTTTGAAATTATAATAAAAAAAGAGCATTTAAGTGTCTAATTTTCTAATTTTTCACTTTATTGTACAGAGAATTAAAATGTGGGACAGTCCTGTTTAATACAAGATGTTTATGGTTTGGTAGCAATGAACAGGCTAAAGCCTTGCTGATTCCAAGACAGAGCTTCACTACAAGAGGAAGGACTTTGGTGTTCTTACAAGTGCAAATACCTGGAAAGGACCAATACTCAAAATTCAAAGAAACAAACTACACAGAGACCGACAGTTAGTTCTGTGTAGTAACATTATTATACATGTAGTTTTCATTTCTTTACATAGAAGTTTGGTGTCCTCCCTTGTATGTTCTGATAATCATAGTCCTTGAGAATATAAATTTTACCTTCAGTTTGACTTACAAAGCCTAGCCCAATGTTTTATTCTAGTGGTGTTCAATGAATACATGTTAAATTGAAATAACAAATGTATATTTGTATTATGGATTGGGTTGTCAGTTAAAATACAGGGTGCACAATAAAACTGAGTTTAAGATTTTATATTTAAAATTTAATTGGGCATCCTTATTTTTATTTGCTAAATCTGGCCACTCCAATTATGCGTAACCTTTAACTAGTAAGAAATCAGATCTTGCAGCCCACAGACTGGCTGAGGGCTTTTCTTCTTATCAGTGAGACAACCCTAATCTGAACACCACTTTAGAACCAAGTAATCTCACATGTTAAAAGAAAGACTGAGCTAGAACATGTTATACTAGAATGGTCTGATTTGTATAGGGAGGAATAAGGTAAAATACTCACTATAATTCTTTGCAGAAATTTTGGGAAGAAGCAAAGAAGATAGATTATTATGCCTTTTTGTGTTCCTGAGGTGGGCTATGCTCTGCAGGTACAAAATTCATATTTATACACACTTCTTTTTCCAGGTGTTTTTTATTTTTAAAGACAGTTCTAATAGAAGATTGGCTTACAGGGTGGGAAGGTTGGTGAAAAATTTGAAAGAGGGAGATATTATAAGTGGCAATTTCTCTACTTATAAAATTAAATGCTGAATGAATTCTACTTTGGACAGAAATTTTTTAAAATTTCCAAAATTAAAAGCTTCCATATTCTTTTTAAAAGCACAACATAATATGTGAATGACCCCACCGTAATTGCCACCTATGCTGATTAGGGGAGGATCTAAGAGTTCCTCCTTCCTATCCTTGTGATTTCTAATTAATTGCTCTCTATCCCAAACCTTATAGTCTTGAAGGAAAAAACAAATGATGCTATTTTAAAATGTCCAGAAATGAATGTGATGGGGAAGCATCAGCATTACATACATACCACATTAATCTTGACTCGGATAGATGGTAGATAGTCTTGTAACAGAGTGTAATACGTAGATCTCAGAGAGAGAGAAATTCCTGATATTTACTTTACAAATTGATAGCTTAAAAAAAAAATAAAGACCCTAACAGACCTAAAGTTCTCTGTAGATAGTTGTTGAATAAACTGATTTTAAACTTCAGAGATGTGTGCTCAATTTTTAAAAATTTGCAAGGGCATTTCTATGAATAGACACTGGTGGAAATAATTTTTCAAGTGAAATTGACATTTTGGCTCTTGGTTTCAACGGGGAACTCCTCAGATAACAGCCAGGAAAGATTTAGATTTCTAAAATCCTACTATCCCGGGCCATGAATTAAAAGGCCATTCAATAAACGTTATGTCCTGGAGTAAGACAGGATCCTCTTTGTTTCTTTATCAAAGACATCAACTTTCATTTGTTTGTTTGTTTAAAACTGATCCCAAAATTATTCAATCAAAGTTATTTATTGTCACAATAATTTGAACTATTTATACAACTTTCTCTGTTTATTCTAAGAGCAAAGTTGTTCTCAAGGCTTACTCTATTACATTGTTTTATTACTGAAGATAAAACTCCACTCAGTAATTTTTTTAAAAAAGTGTATTATTGTTATTTTTCAATCACTGGTTATAAATAGATCTCTGGATTTCAGTCCAAGCTGTCATGAACTTCCAGTGACCTTGAGAACTCAGGCTTTTGCCCCTATAGACTTCAAGTTCTCCACCTGTAAATGAGATAGGTCACAGGAACCTTGGATTTGGCAGAGGTTTCTTAAATATGACACCAAAGCACAAGCAACAAAAGAAAAAATAGATAAATTGGACTTGGCTAAAATTAAAAACTTTTTGTATCAAAGGACACTATTAACAGAGTGAAAAGATAATCCACAGAATGGGAGAGAGTATTTGCTAATCATGTATCTGATAGGAGTTTAATATCTAGAATATGTAAAGAACTCTTACAATTCAACAGTTAAAAAATGGGCAAGTGACTTGAATAGAAATTTCTCTAAAAAAGATAATACAAATGACCAATAAGCACATGGAAAAATGTACAACATCATTAGTCATTAGGAAAATACAAACCCAAACTAGATACCATTTCTCATCTACTAGGACGGCTATAAAAAATAAAAATAAAAATCAGAAAATAAGTGTTGGTGAGGACATGAAGAAATTGGAACCCTCAGACATTGCTGGTGGGAATGTAAAATGATGCAGCTGCTGCAGAACACAGTATGGCAGTTCCTCAAAAAGTTAAGATGTAGAATTACCACATGATCCAGCAATTTGACTCCTAAAAATATATTCAAAAAAATTGAAAGCAAGGAATCAAATACTTGTATATGAATGTTCATAGCAGCATTATTCACCAATAGTCAAAAGGTAGAAACTCAAGTGTCTATCAACAGATGACTGAATAAACAAATTGTGATATATCCATGAACTATAATACTATTCAGTCATAAAATGTTATGAAGGGTTCAGACGATTGATACACGCTACAACCTTGAAATCATTCTATTTAGTGAAATAAGCCAGAAACAAATGGACAAATATTGCATGATTCTACTTCCCTGAACCACCTAGAATAGGCAAATTCAAAGAAACAGAAAGTTGATTAAGAGAGTACCACAGGCAGATGGAAGTGGGTAATGGGGAGGTTATTACTTAATGGGTAGAATTTCTGTTTGGGATGATGAAAATTTTTGGAGATAATGGTGATGGTTACACAATACTGTGAATGTAGTTAATGCCATTGAACTGTACATTTAAAATTGTTCAAATGGAAAATTTTATGTTATATACATTTTGCAAAAAAAAAAAAAAAAGTTAAAAAAATGAGCTAGGCCTTGGACCTGGTGGTTTCTAAGTAGGGTGGTTATAAGATCCAGAACAGTTCACATTTATGACTGTTGTGCTAATCGTAATTATTAATAGTATCCCCTTAGGCTTTCAAAGCTGTCCTAGTTTGAACAATAGATTATGCGGTCACCCTATCTCTAAGGATCTCTGATTTCCAGTGGCTCTCAGTCTTAACGACGGGCATTAGGACCGTGTAAAGGTTTTGTAATGACATCACCCCTGGAAAACTAAAACCTGGCCAGCAGGGAACTGGAAGAAGTGTAGCAGACATCTGCACCTCACGCAAATGCTCAGCTCCCAAGTGGGAAACCACTCTTTCCACTGAGTCCCGATAGTCCGCGACTAAGGAGAAACACCGGGAAGGTACTGCTGAGGTGGTGAAAGTAAACGGCCCCACCCTCTTGCGTCCTGCCACACTCTGCATGGCCAGCCCGGTGGAAGCCGGGGAAGGACCGCCCCATCCCTCGCAGGACCCAACGGGGCAGGCCTTAGGAAGCAAACATTGTTCAGCGGGCCAATGGGGAGAGGCAAGGGGCGGGAACCATGGGAGGAGGGGCCTTCTGCCGGAGGGCGTTGGGGGTGGCCTGGACCGGTTGAGCCTCGCTGCCACGTAATTCCCAGCTTTTGCGGCTGGATTTTGCCCCGTAGGGTGCCACAGTCAGCACTTCCGGGTTGGACTCTAGCTGAGCGGATCAGTTCCCACCCTATCCAGTGCTAGTCCTTCCCCTTCAAAAATAGCCCTTGTCAAAGCCCAGCTGGCCCCTTCCTCTCTTTTGCGATGACTCATCTCTGTCCCAACACCGAGATAAATTGGCGGCGCCAGGTGTGACCCGACACGTTTGAACTTAAAACATTTTTTTCTGATTATAAAAATACATGCATAATTTAGAATATTAGGAAATTGGGAAAAGCATAATGAAAATGAAAATTATTTTCCTATCAACATGAAACAATCATGATTACCTTTGGTCATTCTTATTTTTTTTCTTCCAGTATATAAGACAATTTGGACAATGCTGTAAAAAGTTAGGTATTGTTTGTTACATACTATTTTTCTTTGTCATTTAAATTATCTGCAGAGTATAAAGTTTTCCATGGATAAATGTGCCATAATTTTCATATTTTCCAATGGGCATTTAAACACTTGGAACTTTAAGTGAAAAGCAGATAGAGGAGAGACAGCTGAGAACTGGCTAGGCCACAACTTCATCCTCCCTTTGTAAACTTGTTCCACAAGAATTACAACATTTTAGAGGCTTTAAGACTTTAAAGTCTTAGGGTTCTAGAATATTACAACCTTGAGAAACTCAGAATCATAACACCTTGAGGGTGGTAAGGACCTCTGAAGAAACAAATCCAAAACTTCACGAAATGTAGGAGTAGCTAACAATCAGAGCCTTCTCAAAAGTTGGGTCCTTCATATTCAGAATGTCATCTCTTACTAGCTCTACTCAATCTCTCTCCTGTGTTAAAATGGCTCTAACAAGTCCACACAGACTTGTCAAGAAATAAGGTAGGACTTTCAGTTCCAACTTCTTCCTAGCTAGCAGCTTCCCTAGGTATGTAAATGCTATTTTCTTGCACTACCATTTCTAATTAGGTAAGTAAGCAAGACAGAAAAGGGGAAGTTTTACATGGATTTATTTGCTTGTTTATTTGATAGGAGAGAAATAAATGTTGGTCTCTTTTGGTCCCTGCCATGAAACGCTGCGGGTAGAGGGGCTGACTGCTCAGGGGCTCTGTAACAATGAAAACTTGGCCTGAATGCGGGTCTCAAACTAACAATTATCAAATGAGGTAAAGTTGAGTGGCAGTGGTTGAATAAAAAGAGCACCCAACTACTCAACTACTGTAGGAGACTAAAAACCTGGATCCACTTTCTGTGTGATGTTGAGCAAGTCACTTCACCTCTCTGAGTCTTAATTTCCTTATCTTGTGTTGAGGATATAAGTCCTTTACTTACTTCATAAGACTGTGATGAAGAACAATTGAGAAAATGTCTGTAAGTGTTTTAGAAAAAAGAAGGCCCTGTGTTGTTATTACTGGATGGTATAAAATTTTTAATAAGAAAGTTTTGAAACTTTTAAAGAGTCATTATAATTCAGAAAATTGGGGGACAAGATGTGGCAAAAGTCAAGTGGCACAGTAACTCTTCTAGGCATATATGGCTGAGCATATAGGAGAGTCCTTCATGAGGTCAGTGGCCACTTCTTATACCATGAAGGCATTATCAGCTCAGGGTGACTTCGTTTTACTCTCAAGAGTTTGTCTCTTTGGCTTGGGAGGAACAGAATTATCTGAAGTGGTTGAAGGGTGGAGATTTGTTGAGCATTTCATTGTTAGGATATACATGCTGGAGGACGCTGAAATACCGAGCAGACCAGTTTCAGGAAGAGTTGGGATTCAAGAGAGGGTGGTTTGGATTCAAGAAGGGGCTAAGGGACCACAATAGTGTTGGAAGGTCTGGCTTTTTCTCTTAGCCAGACGAAGAATAATCTGTTCACTTGAATTGAGCCTTAGTTTCCTCATTTGTAAAATGAAAATAACAATAGTAGAAATGTTATCTAAGTTGGTTACCACCTATCAATGGCAGAAAGACCATTAGAGATGGAAGAGCTTTGGGAATTACACACACACACACACACACACACACACACTCACACACACACACTATGGACAAAAGGGGAGCTGTTCTAATTAAAGCAGAAGGCAGGAGTTTGGGAGGGTAGCCACATCCACTTGGCCTTTCCTTGATCTTAGAGCTCCTAGTCCATTACCCTCATTGTACAGATTTGGACAGTGAGGTCTGAAGAGAGGAAGTGACTGGCTCCAGGTCACATAATGGTAGTGGTGGGACTTGAACCCAGATTTCTTGAACCCCACTATGGTGTTCTTTCCCTGAGTATAAGCTGCTTCCTAAAACATAATAAGTGTGTATAAAAGGCTGGTATTGCCAGGAATCAAAGTATTAAGACTCCAAGGTAAAGGACATGAAGAGACAATTCACAAAGGAAATACAATTGTATAACAAAACATGGGGAAAGTTTCGATCATATTAACAACAGAAAATGAAGATTATGCAATTTATAAACTACCAAATTTGCAAATATTTTTGATATGCATTTTTCACTTACCAAATTTTGAAAGTGTTCAAATATATTAATATTCGATGCTTATGAAAGTGTGGTAAAAAATGAAACACAGAGAAATAAAGTCATAGCGTTTTGGCAAAATATACCAAAACCTCAAAATGAATCTAGCACTAATTTTACTTCTCATGATAGCTATCATAAGAAAGTAATTTTAACATGAAAATTTAGTATAACCTGTAATATTTAAAGTAAAAATTTAGGATCTAATGATACATCTTTATAATAGAAAATTATGCAACTACAAAGTGATATTTGCTATGAGTTTTTAATAAACTAGGGAATAGTTGATGTCATACTGGAAACAAAATTGCCTGTAAAATTGGATGCAGACTATATTCAAACTACTTTTTTTTTTTTTTTTTTTTTTTACAGCGTCTGGCAGACTTGTGGGTTTTTGTTTTTGTTTTTTAATTGGGAAAGGGGAGCAGGACACTATTGGGGAACAGTGTGTACTTCCAGGACTTTTTTCCAAGTCAAGTTGTTGTCCTTTCAATCTTAGTTGTGGAGGGCACAGCTCAGCTCCACGTCAAGTTGTTACTTGCAGCAGGTCACAGCCCACCATCCCTTGCGGGACTCCAGGAATTGAACCGGCAACTTTGTGGTTGAGAGCCCGCACTCCAACCAACTGAGCCATCTGGGAGGCAGCTCAGCTCAAGGTGCTGTGTTCAATCTTAGTTGCAGGGGGCAGAGCCCACCATCCCTTGCGGGACTTGAGGAATTGAACTGGCAACCTTGTGTTTGAGAGCCCACTGGCCCATGTGGGAATCGAACCGGCAGCCTTCGGAGTTAGGAGCATGGAGCTCTAACCACCGGGCCGGCCCTATTCAAACTATTTTTTAAAGACATGTGAAAAAGAGAAATATAATGAAATGTTAACATTCTCACTGTCTTTGGATTGTTTGATTTTTTTTATTTTAATTTTTCTGTCTTCTCCAAATGCTTTACAGCAAGTATGTCCCCTTTTTTTTTAAAATTTTTAAAATTTTTTTTAAGAAAAGGCTTTCAGAGACTCAAATAAGAGTAACTTATCATGAGAACCATTTATATTTTTATTAGCAAACGTTGGGGCTAAGGTGTTAGTACTCTTCCGCAAGCCCAACGTTCGTCCACAGATATTTTCTAGTGCCTCCTATGTGTACATGCTATGAAGATGCTGAGAGAAACATAATGCTGAATCAGACAAGGATTCTAAAATCAAGGGCCATGGTCTGGTGATCAGACAAAACACATCTGCAAATAACTATAATACAAAAGATCAAGTCTATAAGGGAGGTCTAGGAAAATATGTTGAACAGAGTTATCGATGTAGATGTAAAGGGTATGTGAATAGGAGTGGTTGGAATGGTAACTTGGAGATAGATCATGAGAGCTATGGATGCCAAGGTAAGGAGTGTGTTGTTAATTGGAGGGCTTTAAGTAGCTATTGAAGGCTTTGTTTTGTTTTGATTTATTTTGTTTTTAAAATTATAATCTTCATGATATGTACTTTAGAAAGGCAGCTTTTGGAAATGTACTGGAATGTGGATGAGACTGAACCCTGGTAGATTAATCAGAAGCCAGCAAAATAGTTCAGGTGAGACACAGTGAAAGTGGACCCTAGGAAGTAGATGTGAAGGCAAAGAGGAGGAGGCATTCAAATAAAGTCAGATTAGAAGCTCCTGTCTCAGTAGGTCAAGGAGGCAGTACTGTCTTCTGAGGAATTTATTTCAAAATTGGCTCCCACATCAAGATTTTGTAAAATCTGCATCTGTGTCTCCTAATCCCAAACTGCCAGGCAGGAGAATTACACTAGAGGCTATGAGTAGACTGCCAGAGTGAAATTACGGTTTTTCTATTTCTGTTTTTCAGTACACATGTGATATCTGGGGCTCAGGCAGCAGCAACTGCAACAGATTCTTCCTAGTCCATAAGAAAAGTTTTTCTTTTGTTAAATAATGGTGTAAACTATAAAAGGTAGTTTTGTGCAGGCCAGCCTGAAAGGGATGGGAGGAGAGGAGAGATGATAGCCTCTCAGATGTCCAGGTATTCCAGTATCTCTATGCTGGAGGAGCTTTGTGCAGCAGGCACTCTCCCACTAACTTGAACACAGGTTCTGGGCTTCTAGAAAGATTCTTGACAAGTTACACACCTAGCTGCTTGGTGAGTGGTTCTCCCTTCCTAATTCTTACAGGCTTCTATGACCTCACTAATCACTTGAGCTTCCTCTTGCATACTCTTTCATCATCCTTTCTTCCTCTCTCCAGGGTGAGGTCATTCCCACTCACTTGGCCAGGCCCTGCACAAGCAGAAAACTCCTGGTAAAGTATAGGTTGGGGAGTCGGCACCATCCTTTTCTGACTTTTCCTAGGTAGCCAGCAATCGTCTACCGATGGCTTTGTATCATTTTTCTTTTAAGTATGATTTTCTTTGTATCAAAGCCATATCAAAAAATAGAAGCAGAAAAGTCCTACTGAAGCTAAAATACTTTTCAATGGCGTTACCTTAATGCATGTATTTTCATTTAAACCATAAATTAGAGCTATTTGTCACCCTTGGGAAACTTTTTATAGTAGGTACCACAGAAGTATTACTTTCAAGGAAGTTTAACCTGAGATCAAACATATTCTTCTAAAGGGCCTCCCTTTATTCTCTCTTGTTCCCTAAGGCTTTCTCTGATGTGTTGTACTGAGCACTGGAACAGTTTGTTTTGTTGTTTTTTTTTAAAGCTTTTTAAAGAAGGCTGGCTTGTAAAAGTAAAGCCAGAAAGACAGTTCCTCCATTCTTTTTTTTTTCCTTTTCTTTTATTTTTGGTAGTGCAAGATCTTAGAAAATCTAAAAACTATAACAACATCTAGGTGCTTTTCAATATTCACTCATTCATGACTTTATTCAACATTTATTGGCGCAGCATTGTGTTCTACGACCTGTGCCAAATGTTGGGGATATAAAGAAACATGAAGAAAACTCCTTTAAGAATATGCTGCACGGGACTAAGTATAAGATGAAATAAACAAAGATTGGGAGACATCTGTCTGGAGGAGTAGGAGAAATTTATAGGACTGAGGAAGAAGTCGGTACTTCAGTGCATTTAGCCTTCATTGTTAGCTGTGAAAAGGCTGGCTTCACTGTTAGTTCCTCAGTTAAGTTGCTTGTGGCCCAAATTCATTTGTGCTGTGTCAATGCCAATTCACCAAATGCTGCTTTGAGATTTAGGGTTGGCAATGGGAGGAGCTCAGAGGTTCTAGTCTGCTTTTGGTGTTGACCATAAGAAGTGATTCCAGAGCTAAAAATCTACTGTCATTACCATGTTTTTTGTCACGTACCAGTAGTTTAAGCTTAGGCAAGCCATCTATCTTCCCTTCAGTTTTGTCATCTACAAAGTGAGAAAACATACCTATTATTCTACCTTTGATAAAATTGCATAAGGTTCATGCAAGTGGTTTGAAAAGTACAAAACAATAAACACAATAACATCGGTACTTGAGCTGGAAAAAAAGGATACTTTTTAAAAAATGCTCACAATTCAGTGGGAAAGATATATAAGTAAACAAATAGTTCTAAGACACTATGTTGAGGTCATGAAAAATGGTCTCTGCAAGTACAGTGGAGGAACACCATTGCTGAGAAGTGGATTTAAGAGGCTAAATAGGAAAGGTAACATTTAACAAGTGTTGGCAAGGATGTGGAGAAAAGGGAACCCTTGCACACCGTTGGTGGGAATGTAAATTAGTACAGCCATTATGAAAATGCAATATATATATAAAATGGGAGATTACACCAGCCTTTAAAAAGAAGGAAAATCTGTCATTTGTGACATGGATGAACCTGGAGGACATTATGCTAAATAAATTAAACCATGCACAGAAAGATAAATACTCCATGATATCACTTATATGTGGAATCTGAAATAGCCAAACTCATAGGAGTATAGAATGATGGTGACCAGGGGTTGGGGTGGGGGGAGGGGCAAGTGGGAGATGTTAGTGAAAGGGTACAAAGTTCCAGTTATGTAGAACAAATAAGTCTGGAGATCTAATGTACAGCATAACGACTATAGTTAATAATACTGTATTGAGTACTGGAAATATGCTAAGACAGTAGATTTCAGGTGCTCTCATCACACATAAAAAGGTAACTGTAAGGAGATATGTTAACTAGCTTGACTGTAGTAATCATTTCACTATGTATATCAAATCATCATATTGTACACCTCATATATATACTTTTTTTAAATTAAAAAAATGTCACTCATAGAGATTAGTAGGGAGACAAAGACATAAACAGACAAGTATAAAGCAATGAGGAATTCCAATTACAGAGACAGAAAAACTCTTGTGTATGAAGGGAATATCTGGTTTCGTAAAGTAAACATCAAGTGAAATACCAAATATGCAGTTATTTTTATTGTTGCTGTTATTGCTGCTGCTACTGTTTTTGTTTATTATTGTTGTTCTTAGCAAGGAAAATATGTAAAAATTGGTGAATATAAACGGGGCTTCAGTGATAAGGAATTTGCTTTGTTGTCAGAAACCCTGCCAAGATTTTTTATTCTAAAAAAAAAAAAAAAAAGATTTTTTATTCTATGTGTTATCAATCCTTCCTATAATGAAATTCCAAGGAGCTACAAAGGTAGGTAGATCTGTGTCCCCCAAAGGAAGCCCTTAACTCCTATGAGGCAGAGTTGCTAAGAGACCATCTATAGAGACAAATCACAGTTAAGTGATGCAATGAGCATAATGCATTGTACACGGGCTCACTCAGTAAACAAAACTGTTATCAATTATTATGAGGCAATTGAATGTCAGAAAAGTTCATTTAGGGTCAGCTTTTAAATAGTGGTTAGAAGTCAGATTTCCACGTCCAGTGCTAGAAGCTGTAATGAATTAATCAGACAGGATCTCAGTCCTTGAGGAACTCACAATTAAACATGGGCGATAGTAACAATACACAGTATGGTAGACGACACAGCAGAATTGTGTTCAAAGTATCTGAGCAACAAGAAATCGCAATTAATTCTGTCTGGAGAAAGTGAAGGTGACACTTGAGCTGTATAGTGAGGGCGGAGTCTGCGAGGGATTTCCAGACATTGAGTCTCACAAGCTGCCGGAACCAAGCTGCTGCGGGAGTTCAGTGAGTCTCGGTCGGTTATTGTTACTGGACCAGATCTAGGCCGTTCCGTCAGTGTTTTCAGCCGCCCAGGGATTGCGGCTGCTTGGCCCGATCTTCAGCTTGTGCAGTTAACAGGTCGTCACAGCAAAAGATGAACGGAGCTCTGGTAAAGGTAATGTAGGTTGCGCGCACGCTGTGTGCGGGGGCGGTGGTACGGAAGTGCAGAGCTGGGATGCGGCCACGGCTGTCAAAGCCTCTGCAGACATCCGGGTACGGACACTGGCGAGAACAAGGCTCTTCCCGGCAGCACATGCGGTGCCTTGTAATCAAAGGGTTGCGCGTCCTCCCCTCTGCTCCCGGCGCACTCGGCCGCACTGTCCCGCGCGCCACGCACCTGCCGTGAGCAACTCTCGCCGCCCATTGTACTGGAAAGAGAAGAGCCCCTCTGTGGGAATCACGACTCCAGAATACGTCCCAATAATCTGTATGACCTTGAGCAGTCGCTTTATTTCTGCGTTAAGTCATCAACTTCCAGAATTTTTTCTAAGAATACTGTTTTTGGCTTGCTGAACTGATGGGGATGTGAGGCTACTTGGCGATAAAGGAAGGGTAGTAATAAACTACATTATTACTTATAAAACCTTATTTAAGCGACTGCAGTAAAGCCATATGAACCACCATAAATGCATTCCTAGGCCTTCCCTTGTCTCAACAGATTGAACAGATTTCAGTTGTGCTTTTGCAATTGTTTCATGGTGTTTAGAATGACTTATTTTTAGCAATTTATGTTAAAATTTTATTTTAGGCATTAATTGCAGAGACTATATTTCCACGATGCATAGATTAGCATGATAATTACTGCTAATTGATCTACTGGTAGTTATCTTAGGGCAGCCCCTGAATTTCTTTAGTTTTGTTTTCTTAAGAGCCCAAACCTCATTTCACTCTGTATGAAATAACTCATGGTTGTTCACCTTAGACAAACTGTGAGAATTTGGCCATATTTGGTGAAAGGAGAATAGAAAAATATCAGAAAGTGTCAAAATTCTGTTGTTAACGATGATCAGATTGGTGAATTCACTCTCCTGCTCTGTTTGCCTTGATTCTGAGGGATGCTGAAAGGGAGAGATCATTTTTCAAGGGATATTTTTGACCATTCTATACTCCAGAAGGGCCCATGAAAATCTGTCATTAGGCCAACACGTGAAGATATAAGGGAATATAAGGCTCTTCCAACTCTGATGCCACTGTTTCCTTCCAGACTCCTTTGTTACTGACTTTACTCCTCCATCTACCCTGCTGCTTTGTCCAGATAGTCTCCTCTTTATTTGTCAAATGCTGAATTCCTGACCTTGATCTTGTGGAGCCTTCTCACTTGGAGTGCCCTCACCCTTCTCACCACTTATCCAAATGCTCCATCCTTCAAGACCCAGCTCATCTCATCTTTTCCGTAAAACCTTTCTGACCACTCCAGCTAATGTGCCTGTTTATTTTCTGAACTCCCAAATGCTATTATGTTTTGGCACCTAATCATGCAGTCTTGTAACCATCCTTGTCTCAGCCTTTCTGGAAATGTTAGTTAATACTTTACAGTTACAAGGAAAACCAATGGGATCTGCGTCAGACCTGGGTTCTATCTCTTGCTAGCTATATAACCTTAGGAATGTTATTGGACCTCTTTCTGCTTCAGTTTCATATATGTAAAATGTAGATGATGATGCCCACTCTGTGGAATTGTTGTTTATAATCTAAAAGATTATAGAAAATAGTGTAAGAGTACTTTGTAAGGTGTGAAGGACTATACAAGTAGGAATATTGATATTATTCTACAGTTAATAAACTGCTTCATTTTCATAATTTCATTTTTCCCCCCTTCTCCCTCCCACCCCCCGTTCTGGTTCAAGCCATTGTTTCTCAGTCTAGTTGTGTAGCTCACAGCTCCCTGGCCCATGTTGGTATTATGAGCTTTGCGCTGCCCCCGGCTAAGGCAGTTGGTCGCTGGTCGCAACCTCGGCGTTAGGAGCACGGCGCTCCAACCACCTGAGCCACCGGGCCAGCCCCATAATTTCATTTGATCTTCTTAATATTATGAGATAATCATAGCAGGTGCAAAATGCGGAAATGAAAACTACTGATACAGTGCCTGGTACATAACAGATTCTCTAATGTTCTCCTGAATGAATGAATGAATGAATGAATGCCTTGCTTATAGGGCAACAGCCTCTTAAATGGTAGTACTAAGACTGGAGCCTAAATTTTCTACCTCTCTAAGACCCCACTGCCTTTCCTTTTCTGAATATTTTCTATCTCCCTAATTCGGTAATAATCTTGGTTTTCCTCATCTGGGAAATGAAGCATGAAAACCTTCCCAGTTGTCAGTCCTTCCATCTTTGTAACTTATACACTCCATTAGACTGATCTTACATTCAATGTAATAATAATTTGCACATCTATTCTCCTCCCTAGAAAGATTTGAGGGTAAGCAACTGTATTTTCTTCATGTCTGTATGTACTTAGCCTACAGTGTACTTGGCTTAAAGTAGGTACCTGATAAATACTGAATGAATAAGTGAATGAACCAATGTTTACATTACATGGTAAGAACATGGTAGAGCTCAGACTAGAACTTCAAACTCTTAGCTCAGTGCTCTTTCTTTGGGGCCCTAAGAAGTTCTTAGCTTATAGTCGTCTCAAATTTTAGATGAGTGAGATGCTCAGCTTTACTGGAATAAAACTGGTGGAATCATGTACCTCTTTGGATCAACAGAAGTAATAGAGCAGGGTAGATCTGATTAAGACAGTAATGCTGATGTTCATCACACCCCAGAAAACATATTGATTGATCAAGATGACAGTCCAGAAGGAGCAACTCTGGGGACTGATCTCGTAGTTCAAGTGAAAACATTGAAGGATAACAGGGAACAAATAGCGGTGAGGACTAAAGCAAATGATAAACCAACAGACATGAATTAGGAGGACACAAGAACATAGGAAATAGGAGGATACAAATTTCAGAGTGCCAAGAAGGGTAGGGAGTCCAAAAGCCCAGGAAAATGCATTGAGAAGTTGGCTATATCATGGTTACTACTAGACTGTAAGTGGAGGACAGGGACATTTTTCTATTTTTGTTCATGGTTTTATCTTCAGCAGGTATTATAAATTATAATTTAATAAATGAGGAGCTAAACAAGCACTACCATTATCATCGCTGTTACTGATTTAACCATTAATAATGTGCCTTGCACTTGTTAAGCCCTTTTTTTGTTAAGCCCTTTTTATCTATTATGTAATTTAATCATATCAACAACTCTATGAGATCTACTTATAACCTCTTTAGAGAGGGATTTATTAACTTGATCACCAAATATTTATTCCACACCTGCTATGTGTCAGAGTATGCTAGATGCTGGGACGTAGCAGTTTCTGTTTTCATGGAGCGTATATTACTAGCCAGAGAGACTAATTAAACATATAATTACTTAACTTGTGATAAATGCCACAAAAGAAAGATCCTGGGTGCTGTGTGAGTGTATAAGAGCAGGATCTAAGTAAGTTTGAGCAGTCAGGAAAGTTTTCTTGAGGATGTTACATGACTAAGACTTAAAGAATGATAGAATTTAGATAGGGAAAGCATGTGCCGAGGCCCTGAAATGAGAACACACTGGGAATTCCAGATGGTCCTGAGGAAATTGGGAGGGAGAGAAGCAGAGGGGCTTGGACAAAGGGAGAGTGTGCAGAGGAGTATGGGGATGGGAGTTGGGGAGATAATACAGGAGTAGACTTGCATTTGAGGAGGTGACCACAGATATTTTGAAAGTTAATTTAGTCCTGGAGGAACTTAGGGAATTGGGCTTAACAGAGCTCAGCTGTGGTCTAGAAGTGCCATCCAGCAGCTATGCTGTGAGGCCAGATATTTCTTTTTTCCTTTTTTTAATACTGAGATATAATTCACATAGCATAATTTTCACCCTTTAAAAGTGGACAATTCTGTGGTTTTTAGTATATTCACAAAGTTGTGCAGCCATCACCACTATCTAATTCCAGGACATTTTCATTGCTCTAAAAAAAGAAAACCCTGTACCCATAAGCAGTCACTTCTCATTTCCTACCCCCGGTAACCACTAACCTGCTTTCTGTCTCTATGGATTTGTCTGTTCTGGTCATTTCATATAAATGAAATTAGAATGTGAGGCCAGGTATTTCTTAATGACTTGCCAAAGATCATACAACAAGTAAAATGGAAGTGCTGATATTCAAACCCAGGTCTGTGTGAATTCATAAACTGCTCCTAACTGCCATAAAGACTCCATGCAAACACAGACTTTGATATTCAGTGTATAGTCCATGTAGTAAACATATTCAGAAGAGAATGGCCAAAGGAAAATCTGTAAACAAAAGTAACTTGAAAGAACTTAGGAAAAAGTCAGCTAGAACACCACTAACTAGATATGTGCATTGGGCATATTAATTCACCTTTCTGAGCTTTGCTTTCCTCACAGTAAAATGGGAGTAGAAATGTCTACCTCACGGAATGGTTGTGAACATTTAAGGAAATGATGTTTGGCACATAGCAGGTGCCCAACAAAAGATAGGATTATTGAGACTATTATTACTAACATATGAACTTCACTAATATAAATTGGTATCACTCTTTTGAGAGGCAGTGTGGAAGAATGGAAAATGTGGGCTTTGGATTCAGTCAGACTTGGGTTTGAATTCTTGGCACTTCTTACCAAGCTTATAACTTTGGACAATTTACCTAAGCCTCTGTCTTTGACTCTATAAAATAGAGGCAGTTATCGCAATAATGCTTCTCTATCAGATGATTTGTATAAAGATTAATTGAAATAGTACATGTAAAATGCTTAGCACAAATGCTTATGTACTCAATAAGTAACAATCCTATTTTAAATAATATTTGTTAATATATAAATATATTCTGTTAATCGTCATAAAACAGCTCTCAGTTGCTTGAGTCATGGGCCCCTGACCCACTGCTATCACCACCCACCCGGGGGCTCTGGTGTCTGAAGCTACTCACACATTATAGGTTTTGCCCTGTGACTTCAGTTCCCTGGTAGCAGTGCAGTCCTTTCCCGGTTCTTGGCTCCCGAGCTCATGGGACAATTATTTTTGTAACCCATTGCAGCAGCTGTGTCCTCATTCATTCATTCACTAGCATCACCGCCTTCTCTTTCATTGGCTCCAGAGCTGGAGCTGCTCTTCATTTGCTGACTGGAAAGAGGGGATATTTGTGGATACAGTCCCAAAATAGATTACTTTTGTCCTGATAAATAATGCCGAGCATTGCAGGGGAGAGGAAGCACATTAGCCAGAGTTGAAAGGGAGTGTTCACACCACAAGTTGAATGTCTTCCAGGAAGCTGTCAACCTTTAAGCCTGGCTCTTAGACAATTAAATCCTTTGCTATTGTAGAGACTCAGAAATCTGAACAATTAAAGTGAGGAAAAACCAGTCTCATCAAGATCTTCCCATCCAATATCTTTTCTGTATGAAGTGACCCATTTAAGAATGTATTCTGTTTACTCTGATTTCTGTTGTTTATCCTGGTTGATAGATGTTGGGCCTGGAGGAACCGTAGCGTCATCGGCTCTAACTCTAGAGAGGGGACGTATTGGACGAGATGTTGTTGGCAAAAAGGTTGCTGCCACCAATCCAGTGCTGACAGGAGTCCCCAATTTGGGTTATGCGGTAAAGGGGTAGAAACTTTATTCAGATGAACAGTTTGCAAATCTCCAATAGAAGCCAAAAGTGCACTCCACGGAGACAAAGGGGAGGCCTGCTTATATAAAGTCCCTACCCCATCCCTGATTGGTCCATTTTTATGCAAATGAGGAATCCAAATCCCAACAGTCTAATTGGTCCAAATAGTACAACCTGATTTGTTGGAATTGCACATTCTGATTGGTCCTTATAGAGCTGCTTTGATTGGTCAGTAAAGATGTAAATGAGGCTACAGCTGTGCAGTAGTGATTGGATGGGGCAAGTCCCAGCCCATTGGTTGAAATACAATGCCAGGAGCTCTCTTATAAGGGTTGATTGGAACAGTGCAAGAGGCTGGCAGCTCAGTCTGTGGCTTTTCCCTGAAATGCACAGTGCTTAAGAGACATCTGTCAGCAATGGCTGCTAGACTCTAATTAGGAATTTGGGCCTAGTTAACCACGAGGAGCTCTTTGCAGATGTTTTCCTTCTCGAGGTCCACAGGATGGTGGCCAGTGGTGGGGGAGTTGGCTGGAGTTCCTGTCTCCTGGGGCTCACCGTTGCCTGCTCTATCCTTTATGTTGGCCAATATTAGGTTAAGCATATTGCCCACATACTTTACAGTCTTTTAATATCTGATTTAATTGTGATTTTTAGGACCATCTATGTACTTTGCCCTTCCTCTATTCATATCCTTCCCAATCTTCATGACTTCACATTCTTTGGGAGACTTTTCCTAAATTTGATCCCCTTCCCCCAATTTCCCAAGTACTAACACATTCATTTATGTAAGAGACGGTGTAAAATAGTGAGAAAATTATTTGCTTTGGAGTCAGAGAAACCTAAGATCCTATGCTAGTTATGATTGTACCTGTTTGACTTTGGGTAAATTACTTAACCTCCATTTCCTCAATTGTAAAATGGGATAATAATACTTATCCAGTAAGGGAATTATGATTTTGACATATAATTGGCACTAAATAAATGTGGGTGCTCCGCTTCTCGGCCTTTTGGCTAAGATCAAGTGTAGATGTGGGTGCTTAATAAATAATACCAATAATTATCGGTTATTCACTTCTTGCTGATCATTTATTTATTCACCAAAACAAGACGTGATTGAATGTCTACAATGTGCCTGAGAGGACTATGACATGACCTTTGCCCATGAGGATCTCTTGGTTTAGCGTAGTGGTCTACGGATGATGTTCAGAATTCTAGCGAATCTCTTATAGTATGCAAATTTTTGTATATCCATGCCTATATGTATTTGGGGAGAAGGTTCATGACTTTGAGCAGATTCTCAGCAACATCTGTTAACACCCCAAAAGGTAAGAACTTCTTCTGGCCATCTCCACCTGGATTTCCTGCCGGGGGTGCTTGTTGTTTGCACCAGCTATTGTGACTTAATCACATCATGCTTGCAGTACTGCTTAGCTGTTTAATACAAATGTATGTCCATATATATCTCCAGCCACTTGAACTCCTATAGGAGATGGATTGTGCTTACATTTTTTAACAGCTTTATTGAGATATAACTCACGTACCATACAATTCACTCATTTAAAATGTACAATTCAGTGGCTTTTAATATATTCAGAGTTGTGCAACCATCACGGCAATCAATTTTAGAACATTTTTCTCATCCCCAAAGAAACCCCATATCCCTTTGCTGTCATCCCCAGCTCCTCAGCCCCGTAGCCCTGGGCAACCACCAATCTACTTTCTCTATAGATTTGCCTATTCTCGGTATTTCATATAAATGGAGTCATACAATATTTGGCCCTTGTGACTGACTTCTTTCACTTAGCATAATGTTTTCAGAGTTCATCCATGTTGTTCCATTTTGCTTTTATAGGCCCTTTAATATTCAGCACAGTAGTTGGCACATAATAGTCTTTTTAAAAATAAACTATTTTAGAATAGTTTAGAATTACAGAAAAGTTGCAGAGATAGTACAGAGAATTCCCATATACCTCACATCTAAGTTTCCCTATTATTGTCTTACATTAGTAATGGTACATTTTTCATAATTAATGAACCAATATTGGTATGTTAAAGTCCATACTTTATTCGTAGTTCTTTCTTTGATCTAATGTCCTTTTTCTGTTCCAGCATCCCATCCAAGATATTTTATTACATTTAGTCGTCATGTCTCCTTAGGCTCCTATTGTCTGTGACAGTTTCTCAGCCTTTCCTTTGTTTTTGCTGAAAAGTCTTTTAACAGATGCATGTTGAAGGAACTGAAATTGTTACCCATAGTGGACAGGATTTTCTCTTTATGTTATGCAACCTTAAGGACATTTAGTATTTATTATCTAGTTACTTTACAAAAATACCTCCTCTATGTTAAGCACTCTGTTAGTAAAGCCATACTACTGAGTGAGATTGAAATAAGCAGGGAAGGAGGAATCTTAGGGAGGGAAGCTGCCACTACCACTGCCTCTTCTCTTTATTAATGTTTTGATGATGTTGGTATCACTGTTATTATTATTGAGAGAGACAGTGTGCTGTAATACAGCCATTTGGAGTAAAACAGTCCTCTTGGCTACTTCTTAGCTGTAATCTCTCGGAATATAACCTCTATGGGCCCGAATTGCCTCACCCGTAAAATTGCCTTGTAGTGTTTTGAGAATTACGGAAGTGTGAAGAAAGTCCCTACATAGGCCTGTGCTTGGCAGAAGCATAATAGTTGTTGATTGATATTAGAAAAAAAATACATCAAATTGGAAAGGGGAAATAGGATTTTAAAAAGGCAGCATGGGAGAGGGGCTCTTATTTTTTTGAGCATTTTCGCTAGTGGGTGGAATAAGAAAAAAGATGACCTTGGTTTGCCTGCATGTTTGGTATTAACTATACGACAGCTTCTTTGCTAGACAACAACCTTTGGTTTGTGTACTGTGGGTTTCTAGCCTCTTTGTGAAGAGGTGCTTGGAAGTCTATGGATGCTTAATGTTGTCCTAATCTGGCTGTTTTGCTATAGGTGCTGTGTCTGAGGAACGATACCATTTTTAAGCAAGCCTTTCCTCTCTTAAGGTAAGGATATTAATAACAGTAGTTGAATATAGCGAATATTTACATTCTGCTAGGTAGTTCACACAGCACTTTTCTTCCATCATCTCCATTTACATGTCTAGTAAGCATTTCAAGCATGAACTCCCCTGCCGTCTTGCTCTTTCCACATTCTCAGTAAATGACAACTCCACTCATTTAGTTGTTCAGGCCAAATTCTGGAAGTCATCCCTGACACTGTTATTTTTCTCACTCTACATCCAATTCTTTATTATTCTTTTTTTAAAAATTTTTGTGAGTTTATTTGAGCCAAACTGACAACATATGCTGGGGAGCAAGATTTCAAGTGCTCCTACATCCAATTCTTTAACAAATCCTGTTGGCTCTATTTTTGAAATATTACAGAATCAAACCATTTCTCACCTCCAGTGTCAGGTCTCATACTTTCTGTTTCGCTAGGGACCAGCTACTTTATCTTCTTAACTACCATCATCCTACCGTCTAACTGGTATCCCTGCTTTCACTTTTGTCTTCTATCCTTTACACTAATATCAGAATGATTCTTTTAAAATCAAGTTAGCTCACGTTATTTCTCTCTCAGAATTCTCCCATCTTAATCAAAATGAGATCTACAATCCTTACCACGGCTTACAAGTCTTTATATAACCTGTTCCCTCATCATGTACTACTACTACTTACTCAGCTTTAGCTCCCTTTATATTTCTTGAGGATCTAAGCTCTCTCCTACCCCAGATCTGTGCACATTCTACCCTCAGATATTTATATGGCTTGCTCTCTTACTTTGTTCTCATCAGAGAGGCCTTCCCGACTACCCTATGTAACATGCCCCCCTCCATCAATCTCTATGCCCTTACCTTGCTTTATTTCTTCATAGCAGGTATCACCACCTGACACATTTTAAATATATGTCTGTGTGTATATATATTTAAATTGTCTGTCTTCTCCACCCTGCCCACTAGAACATAAGCATCATATGGATAAGGACTTTGCTAGTTTTGTTCCCTGCTGTAGCCGTAGAACCTAGAATGGTGTCTGACACGTAGTTGGTATTTAATAAATATTTGTTTAATGAATGACTAGATCTTCATAGTGACCTGGTGACATTATCTCAATTTTATGTATAACTGAGGGTCAGAATAGTTAATTGATTGCTGTAAGATGACACAGCTAATATCAGTTGGATTAGGATTCAAACCCAAGGGTTGTTGGTTTTTTTCATTCCTCTGCATATATAGTATGCTACCTCCCCATTGTTTTTCAGATGGTAATGAAGAGCATTTGGTAGTTTATTTCTTTCTCTATTCAGCAGATATTCACTGAGTGTCTTATATGTGACAGCCTCGTGATGTAAAACAATGACTTGTATATTATCCTGGACCACATGACACTTATGAGCTTGGATGATTTCTTTAATCCTTTACATTTATTGAAACCTTTCTCCTTTTATTCCCTTTCCATCTTAATCTATTTTTCCGTCATTAATCTGTCAAGTAATGAATATGTACTTACAATAGCACCATGCTAGGCATTTTACATGTTCTCTCTAATCTTCACAAAAAACCACTACAGGACAAATATAAATATTGCCATTTTACAAAAGAGGAAACTGGCTCAGAGAGTTTTCAGTGAACTCAGATAATAAATGTTATTATCTGCATTTTAAAGATGAGATAACTGAGTTACAGAGATATAAAGCAACTTGCCTGAGGTCACAGTTTGGAAATAGTGGAGTCAGCATTTAATCACAGACCTGCTTTTATCTCCAATTTGTTCCACAATTTAGTTTCAAAGCTTCGCAGGATGCTGAACTAAAATACTCTGATTACCTAGTCAGCCCATCAGCCATATTATTCTCCTCTATGTTCTCTGACTTCTGTATCCAGTCTGGCTCTCATTGCTGTCCCTTCCTCTCCATCCTCCCTGAGCATGTTCTAACAACGCAAGGCTATTGCAAGAACCCCCTCACTGGTTCTCTTGCCTCAGTCTTACATCTTCCCATTCATTTCTCACTGGCTGTCAGGGGTTAACTTTCCAAAACTTAAACTTGATGATATCACTCCTGTGCTTAAATTCTGCCAGGAGATTCCCACTGCCTACACATAGTAAAGACAAAGCTCCTTAGCACAGTGTGCAAGGGGCTTCATAACCTGGTCCCTGATTACCTTTTTCACTCTGCTCCCTTCCCTGCTGCATAAGTTCCACTCACATCCAGCTGCTTGCTGTTTCCCAAACATACCACTTTCATACCTCTGCCTAGAATGCTTTACCTATAAGGGTAAATAATTGAGAACAGTTCATTTTTAAAGCTGAGCTCAAATAGTTTCACCTCCCTGGTGGAAATGACCACACTTTCCTTTGTGTTCTACCAAATCTTGTATGTTTTTGTTCTGGGTCTGCACTATATTGTGGCTCACATTTGTTTATATACAGTACCTCTCTCCTAACTAGACCATAGATAGAGGCATTTACTTGATTTTGCATCCTCAAAACCTAGTACATTGTTTGGCACATAGCAGGTACTTAAAAATGTGGAAAGGAGGGAAGGAGGGAATAAGGAAATACCTGGCATTGACTTATCCTTAGTGAGGAGTATAGAAGTTTTGATAACTGTGCAAGTAAAATGTGGGTATCTAACTGTATTCAGCATACTCTCTCCCTCTTTTTAGGTTTAAAACTTCAGGAGAGAATCCCATCTGTTCTGCAGGTAAGCTCTTATTTCCTGATGTAGTCTGCCTGCTTTAAGTGATTCTGTAACACTCTGTAATAATTTTGTCTAGAAGGATGCTAACATATATTTGAGAAGAGTGGCCGGAACCAAACCCTGCCCCTCACGTGGAATAGGACAGTGGGTGAGAACATAAAGTGGTGGTTCAGAGCAAGAACTCTGTAGTTAGTTTGGATTCCAACTCTCCCACATACTCTACCACATAGTCTGTGACCTTTGGCTACCTCTCCATAGCTTGCTTTCCTCACTGTAAAGACATGAGGATAATTATAGTACTAACTACAAGGAATTATTTGAAGATGCAATTCGATAAAACACATAAAGTGTTGTTTTTATAATAAGAGCTGTTGTTGTTATTTTTACTTACTGCCACTAGTCCAGACCTATTGTTCATGTCCATCATCTAACAGGCTAAGGCTTTTCTTATACTGTTTTGTTCAAAATGAATGTCCATTTGATCTGACTAATTCAATACATTTTAATCTGTTTCAACCCAATGACTTGCCATTTTTGCTTTGTCTCTTAAGTGAGAAATTTCAAAGCAGTTGTTGGATTTTAATGACATTAGTCATTTGTCTAAAGAGTATCAGAGGCAAAGGAATGATGGGAGTAAAGAAGGGAACTGTAATAACACAAGTTCCTAATATGTGCCATGAAGTGTATAAGAGGTTTTATATCTGTTAATCATTTCAGAAAATGGATTCAGTGTGTAGAGAATCACCATTTCTACAAGCCCCAAAGCCCAGCATCTCAAAATACGGGCTTCGTTTTATTTATTCATTCTCTCAACAAGTATTTATTGTACCAGAATGTGTTTTAGGTGCTAGAGATACAAAATTAAAAGGATACAGTCCTTACCATTTGGAATCTTACAGTCGTGTAATAAATAATTTTTCCCCCAAGAATATACAATGAACATTTATGTACCCACCACTTACATTCAACTGTTGTTAACATTTTGCTATCAGACATCATACCTCATACTTAAATACTTCAGCATGCATTTCTAGAAATAAGGACATTCTCTACATTCTGTTAAAAGACCACAAAACCATGATTTCACTCAAGAAATTAATAATAATGTCTCAATATCATCTAATAACTGTATCCATTTTCTCAATTGTCCCCAAAATAATTTTCGTGAGTGTTGTTTATAACCAAAAGCCAATGAAGTTTCACACTTTGTATTTCACTATTATGTCATCTTTAATCTAGAACAGTTCTACCACTTTTTTTCTACAACAGTGACTTTTTGATTAGGTCAGACCACTTGTTTTGTAGAATATCCTCTCTTCTTGATTTGTCTGATTATTTTCTCATGGTGTTGTATAACATGGTATTCTGTCCCCTTCCTACAAACTGAAAGTTAGCTCTAAAAGCTTGCCTAGATTTAAGTTAAGTTTTAACAAGAAAACTTCGTAACTGATGCTCTGAATATTGCATCCTATCAGGAGATTTAAAAAAATAACTAAGCATAAATGTCTCATTATAAAAATGAAAAACATCCATTTTAGAGAATATGGAAAATAAACACAGATATGAAGAAGAAGATGAAGAAAATAAAAATGACCTGTAATCCTACCATCCAGAGATTATTGCTTAACATTTTGATGTATATCCTACCAGGTCTCTCTCTATAGATAGATTGACAGATAGATAGATAGATAGATAGATAGATAGATAGATAGATAGATAGATAGATAGATAGATATACAATATATATCTTTTTGTCTTGCAGTAATGGGAACAAATGATATACAATGCTTTATAATTTCCTTTTTTCCCCACTTAATGTATAGTGAACATGTTTCTACTACAATAGATAAATAAATATATAATTATTTTGAATGTACTGCCTTAAAAGAAACAATTTGGAAGGGAAGTTTCTGAATCCAATTTTGAACATGTTGGCTTGAGTGCTTGTGAGGGGGATATATTAATTAGCCCATTGGATGCACTGATCTTGAGCTCAAAATATAGGTGTGGATTGAAACTGTAAATTTGAAAGCCATCATACTGTCCATTTCAATTGATGTCATGGGAATAAATATGATCGCTTGAGAACAAGTGGAGAAGAGGCACAAGGATCAGGCCCTGAGGAACTTCAGCATTAAAAAATTGGGTAGAGAAGGTGAAAGAACTGGAAAATGGGAGGCCAAAATGGTGCAAGGAAACCAGGGTAGTATAGTTTCATGGCAGCCAAAAGGAGTGTTTCAAGAAGGAAAGAGTAGTCAACCATATTACAGTTTCAAATGTGCTGCTGAAAGATCATGAAAGATATCAACAGTATCTTTGGTTTTAGCAACAAAGAGGTCACTTGGTGACCTTAGTGAGAGCAGTGTCTGTGTAGGGGGGATAGGTCAGTTGTGGAAGTCAACTGTGGGTTGACAAGTGAATGGGAGTTTAGGACTTAGGGAAGGCTATTATAGACAATTTTTTGTGAAGTTTGACTGTGAATGGGAGGAAAGAAGACTGGCAGGAGATGGAGAGGGATTTGGGGTCCAGGAAAGTTTTTCTTTTTTTATGCTTATTTCTCTTTTAATGACATTTTTTATTTTGAGAGATATGAAAAAAGGTAGAAAAGCAAAACAGATAATATATCAAATAAACCCAGATCTGGCAGTTATTAACATTGTTTTAGATTTTTTTCTTTTGTATTAAAAAGGAAAGGATTATGTTCAAGTCCTCTTATTCCCTAGCTGTGGTTTCATCCCTTAACCCACAACCAGAGACAAAGTTCATTTTGAATTGGTATGTGTTCTGAGGAAGTTTTTTTAAAAATTAGTATGAAAATTATCAACTGTTAAAAAAAAACTTAAATGCATTCATATGGATGCATATGGTAAAAGTCAATATAAACTGTACAAAAAGATGTATTTTTTTCTATTTCCCAGTCTTACTCCAGTGGTATCCACTAATACCATGTTTCCCCAAAAATAAGACCAGGTCTTATATTAAGTTTTGCTCCAAAAGACGCATTAGGGCTTATATTCAAGGGATGTTATCCTGAAAAAATCATGTTAGGGCTGATTTTCCAGTTAGGTCTTATTTTCGGGGAAACACGGTAGCAATTTCTTATATGTTTTTCAAGAAAGTTTTTTGCATATTTGAACATACACATTACGTGTGTTATGACTGCATCTCAAATGCTGTCTGATTATTCACTTAAGATATGGTTCTAAAAGTCAAACTCTTATGTCAAAGGAAATGCACATTTTTAAAGCTATTGATGTGTATTTCCACACTGTTCTCCAGAAAGACTGCACCATTTTATACTTCTTTGGTATTTGAGAATCCTTTTTTATACACTCATCAACATTGAGTGTTATTATTTTTTTATATTTGCTTACATTATAAGTTTAAAAATGTCACCCCTTGTTTTTGTAATTTGCATGTCTTTGATTACTAGTTGCTTGAACATATTTTCATACATTTACTGACCACTTATCGTTTCCTTTGCCCATTTTTCAATTGTCATCAGGGAATCCCAGTGTTTAGAAGGCTCCAAGGCCCAAATGACTCATCAGTGTTGGTATGCCAAGATCATTCTACTGGAAAAGACACAGCTTTGTTGGCATTTTTCATGGGTTCTTTGAGAGATCTTTAAAGTCAGAAATTTCAAAATTGAATTATAATGATGTTCAGAAAAGAACAGCAGGGAGCAGTGCCTCGTTCTTTCCTTCCCCCATCGTGCTCTCTGGGGGTCTGGGTACCATCCCAGCTGCTCTCTCCACGGTGTGGCCCTGACTGTAGCGGCCATCTTTTTCTTACTGATTGAAACGTACATAGAGAGGTAGGAGTAATTATTTATAAAGAGGTCTAAAGAGGTTAAATGAAGGGAACTTAAGAGTCCTCTGAATGAGCAAAAAAGTGGAGTTAGAAAAACATGGTATATTCCAGTTCAAGTAGTTCAGTGTAATTAGCAAAACAAAGAAAAGTTTGAAGAGCTTTTGAAAAAAGTGGGTAGCTGCCAGGGCCAAATCATTGCAGACTGTCTTGGTAAACTACCTCAAGAACACACATATACACACACACACACATTTATACGTTTATACATATGTATATACATATATACATTTTCTGAGCACATACTGTTTGCCAGGTGCTGGGGTATATCAGGGCCTTGCAGTCTGTTGAATGGAGAGAATATCCTGTAATTAATCCTTGGCTGGGGCTACCCCAATGTTTTCCTTTGAAGGAGGAAACAACTAAAGTGAAGTTGTTTACCCCCATCCTGGATTGATGGTTTAGTACTCAGTTTAGTAAACAAGAACATTGAAAAACAGTTGGCTCTGGCATATGTAAAAGAAGGGGTGTGATGTGGAAGAAGCCAGTACGTGATTACGTCCTATAATTGTGTTAATTGAAAGATTTTCAAAGCCTCCTTTTGAAACCCTGCGGTTTTGTGTCTTCTTCACTGAAAAGAGTTGCCTTTTCTCTCAGGAGGCTGCAATGTTAATATGACAGCAGGAAACCCAGCTTAATGACACGGAGCAGGGGGAACATTCAGTTGAACTTATTAGAAATCAGAGGCTTTCAAACTTGTAAATGTTATAATTGAAACAACTGGCTAATTAAGCAGTTTAACCACTGATAATTTGACCAAAACCTTTCATTTAAGGGGGAAATGGTTAATTTAACAGTAAGTTGAATCAGCTTCTTAATTAACCAGCTGCTCTAATTATGGGAATTGCCCCAAACTGAATTTGAAAATGCCTCTTTGCCAAGGAATTCCAGTGGGTGAGAGGCTGAGGCAAGCATTTGTGACATTTCCACCTGAGATGTGTCATCATCTCAAAGATCACTTTCAGTTCTGCTGTTTGAAACCACTGGTGGGTTATTGACTTTCTCTGTGCTTAAATGGTGATTGGCATCTGAGTTTTCTTTTTTATTTACACAAAAGTTTTTCTATATAATGGAGGCATGGGAGAGCTGTAACCATGAAGTAAACTCTGTGATTTTTCTATATTTAGGGCAGCATAAAAGTTTCCCAAAGATGGTGCCATTTGAGCTGGCCCTGGAGGCTGTAGGATTTCACCAGTCAGATAGGAACAGTCCCAACAGGGGGGAACTGCCCAGCATGGCACAGAGGCATGACAACTATATGGTTTACACAGAATGGCAAGTGTATCTCTGGCTGAGGAGCAACTTTTCAAAGGCCTGGAGGAGTGGGAGAATGAGGAGATGAGGTAGTTGGAACTAGACTAGAAAATCCAGGTTCTTCATTGCTTACCTAAGGAGGGGGTATTTTGGGCAGTGGAAAACCATCAGACATTTTGAAATATGGCAAAGACCTTCCCTGTTTCATTCATTGGTGTGTCTGTAGTGACTGGTGCAGTGCCCTGCACATAGTTAAGTACTTTTTTAAAAATTATGTGTGTGCAATGAAGAAATGGTTGAATTAATGAAAGAATATAACATGGTTAGGCCTGTGTTTTAGAAGGATTAGTTTGTCAGCTCTAGAAGATGGAATAGAGAGAGGGGTGTGGATACAGTGAGATCGCCACCACCAACATAGCCAAGGTTACCACTCGAGTTTCCTAGCCCTTCCATCAGATTCCTCACCACCCACTTTTCCACACAACAACCAAAGTGATCTTCTTAAAACACATCAGACATGTAACTTCCCTGCTGGCAGTCCAGTCTGAAATCCAAACCCTTAAGAAGGCCCAGTGTTGTGTGTTTTGCCCACTGCCCCCGTCTCTGGTACACCGTGTACCCCTCTCACTGTGTCAGCCACACTGAAAGCCCTGCTGGTCCTTGAATGTGCCAAGCTGTACCCCACACGGGGACTTTGCACAGCTATTCCTTCTGCCTGGAACATTCATACTCTGTTTACCTAATAAACTCCTATTTGCCTTTCAGGTCTGAATTTATTTTATTTATTTATTTTTGAATAGATAATACATATACGTGGAACAAGTTTTAAAAGATACAAAAGAGTATAAAATAAACAGTAAGTCTCCTCTCCTCCTGCCTTTTAGCCACTTCCCCTCCCTGGGGATAACCAACCACTGTCACCACTTCCCTCGAATTCTGTTCTCAGTTCACATGCCATTTTCTCAGAGAGGCCTTCCCCGATACTCCAATCTAAAGTAGATCCACCGATTGTATTGCCACAGCCCTTTGTGCTTTTCCTTTTTATTATTTATCACAATTTGTAATTTTATATTTATTTTGTGACTAGTTCGTTAATGATTCCTTCCTCCCATTAGACAGTCAGCTCCATAACCAGAGTTTTGTTGGCCTTGCCCACTTTTATATCCCCAACTCTTTGTACAGAGCCTGGCACATCCTATATAAGTACTCAGTAACTAAGCCCTTCCTAAGCTTTGCCTGTTTTTGTGAACTCATGCCTTGCCACCTTGCGCCTCATGCTCTGCCTTGAAATTCTCTCCTTCCCTCCCCATACCATTTTCTCTCCTTACTAACTCAGTCATCCTTCAAGTTTTACTTAAAAGCCACCAGCTCTAAGAATCCCTTCCCAACACCTCAAGTCCAGCCTCAGTGCCCCTCTCATGTATAGAGCCCTAATCAGTGAGAAAAGGATGGCCGCTACAGTCAGGCCCACACCGTGGAGAGAGCAGCTGGGATGGTACCCAGAGCCCACAGAGAGCACGATGGGGGAAGGTAGGAACAAGGCACTGCTCCCTACTGCTCTTTTCTGAACATCATTATAATTCAATTTTGAAATTTCTGACTTTAAAGATCTCTCAAAGAACCATGAAAGGGCTCTATGTACAGAGACGGCATTGGTATTACTGCCTCCCCAGTAGATCATAGGTTCTGTATGGCAGCGACTTTGTCCATTGTTGTAGCTTCTAGGGCACTGTGTGGTACCAGTCAGTCCTGCCATGGCCACTGGGTTGTTCACACACTGCTCACCTTTAGTGTGTGCCCTTCACATGGTTGTGAGGGTATAATTGTTGCTGGCTACCCTGACGGGCAATAATAAATAACTGTTGCATGAATGAACATGCTTTGCAGAGTTCAGTGCTTTTTAGGACAGCAATAGAAGATTTCGCTGTTCTACTCAGGGAGTCTTCAACATCACTTTTGGGTCTTTGGTTTCTTTTTTTTCTTTTTCTTTTTAATGGTGAAAGAGCAGTTTATTAGAAGAAAAAGTACACTTCAAAGAGGTAGCAGTGGGCCCAAGCAGAAGGCAGTGGCTCAAAGGCCATTATTAGAAGAGAAAATGTACTCCAAAGGGTTAGGAGCGGGCTGCGGCTCAAAGGCTCAAAGGGCCAAAGGCCAAGGCCAACGGCCTCTTTGGCTTATTTTAATGCTCCCACGTAACCATGCACATCTCTCATTGCTTCTCCTACTTTGAAGTTATAATAAAATCTTGGTTATACATAATGAAATTCACTTGAAAGGCTCTGCTCTGAGGGTCACTGTATACCCATCAGTACGATTTGGATATCAGCCCTTTGGGTGAGGCCCCAGGCCCCAAGTTGCAGAGTTGGAACCTGAAAGCTCAAAAGGTCAAAGGTCTTGGATTCAGAGAGACAGAATTGGGACAACAGCCAAGAACACAGCTGTTATGATCAGTGCTCTTTGGGAACCTCTGCCAAAAATACCCCCTTCTTCCTTGCATGGTAAACTCCTACTCCTCTTTTAAGAGTGCAGCTTTTACCTCTTCTGAGCCTCTTCCCCTGCACCCTTCACCACTCCCACTCCCACCCCCACTGCCCAAGGCAGAATTAGTTGTTCCATCCTTTAGGCACTCACTACCTTGCTTTTCATCTCCATTAAAGTATTTTGTACACCGTACGGGAACTCTGCATTCCCATCATCTTTCCGAGGTACACGTTGAGTGTCTGGGGAAAGGAGCATATTTAGTCACCTTTGTCCCAGTGTTTATACAGTTGTTGGCATGTTATAGTAAATGTGGACTAATGTATGTCATCCAGCATTGTGGGTTGGAAAGGCAGGATTGATTCTGAAGCCAGTCTCTGGTTGGCCTGGCGCAGAGCAGACGTGCTTGGAAGCCCATTTTAGAAAAGAGAAGCTTACGCGACATTCCTCTTCTTGATGTCATTAGACTTTTCCACACCATGTTGCATTTAGTCCCCCTGCCCCCCACCCTGAGTGATGACCCTGGGGAGATGAGAGCAGGACCATAGGAGCTGGGAGGAAAGAGCAGAACCTAGTACTAGTACTTTTGCTGAAGGTGGACAGCGAGCAAGAGAGACCGACAGACATAGAGGAACAGTGAAAGGGCTGAGATAAGGAACTGAGATCTGAATTAGAAAAGATCAGACCTAGCTAGATTTTATATTCCAGAAATTCAGATGTTATAACACATCTGAGCACATGCTGTTCAGCCAAATAGACCTGGGTTTAAATTGCAGTCTGTCTTTTTTTACTTGCTGGATTTTACTTGGCCCATTCACCACTATTTTTTGAGCTGTCATTTATTTGTAAATGAGGATAAAAATAATGAGGATTAGAGTCCGTCCTTGAAGGGGGATCTGGGTAGCGCTTCTCTGGGCCTGCCATACTGAATATGTACTCATACGGGAGAACCTGTTTTATACTCAGTAGTAGTACATACACACTGTCTGACATTAGGTTTCTGTTTTTATTGTTATTCACTTAACAGTGTGTGTTAGAAATTGTTCTGTATCAGCACAAATAAATCAAATTAGATGGTTTTTAAAACTTTGTGGAAATCTGTGATTGTCCTCTTACTGGGTTATATTTGCCAACTATTTCTTTGCTATACAATCTGCAGTAGAAGACTTCAAAAGGATTATTGCCTGTTGAGGGGCCAAAGAAGAGAAAAGGGGGGTAAACTGAGAGTCAGCCCAGGATCAAAAAATAGCTCTGGTTCTTTAAACCAACAAAAGGCCTGCTATTTGCAAATGTTACCAGCCTTGCAGTGGAGAATTTGTCTCCTCACATGTGATCTGTCCCTGGAGGTGCTCTGAAACAGGTTTGTCTTATTTTGTCTCTTGTAGGTGGCATTGTGCTGAGTACGAGTCGACACTACAAGACAAAGCCCACCCATGGCATTGGAAGATACAAGCACCTAATTAAAGCGCAAGAGGTAAAGGGGCAGGAGTCCTATAGAAAAGGAGAGCATGCAGCTTTTACAAACACCAGAAGGTCAGATTTGCATAGGTTGGATAGTAGTGGAGCTACTAGTTACTTAGTTACTTAGTTTGGATACTATCCAGAGTGGAGATGTTCTTGCCAGTTCCCAATCTTGTCCCTAGGCCAGGTTATCACAGTGAAAAGCAAATCATTTGCTTTTATTACTTGTGATACTTTAAAAATACTTTTCTTGGAACTTAGTTCGGTATAGACCTCACAATGGAAACGATACAAGTACATTCGGTTTCGTTGAGTGAATGGTTTGTGGCAAGTAGAGGTGGATTGACACGTTTAACCAAATAACTGAATTTTATAGTATTTGCAGACTTAAAATATGTACTAGGTTAGGACAGTTAAGTTTGTGAACTTATCCTAGAAAAAGTGCTCCATACCTCACTGCTGAATATCACTATGGTCTCCTTCAAAGTACTCACCTTGGGAAGCTATGCACCAACGCCAGTGCCTACCTATAGTCCACCCTTCAAAGCAATTTTGGAACTCTTTTTCTGGCATGGCCATCAGAGCTGTCATCGTATTACCCTTGATGTCCTGAATGTCATCAAAATGTCTTCCTTTCAATATTTCCTTTATCTTTCGGTAAAGAGAAAAGTCATTGGGGGCTTGATCAGGTGAATAGGGAGGGTGTTCCAATACAGTTATTTGTTAAATACTCCCTCACAGACAGTGCCGTGTGAGCTGGTGCATTGTCGTGATGCAAGAGCCACGAATTGTTGGCAGAAAATTCAGGTTGTCTAACTTTTTCACGCAGCCTTTACAGCACTTCCAAATAGTAAACTTGGTTAACTGTTGGTCCAATTGGTACAAATTCATAATGAATCATCCCTCTGGTATCAAAAAAGGTTAGCAACATCGTTGCAACAAGTTCAAGAACTTAATTGTCAGACCTTGGTTTGTGTTCTCTGAATCCATTGTCACAGATAACTGGTAGTTTTAAGCATTATAAGATTGTTTAGCCTATTTCAGTGGCCGCAGCTGCAGGATTGCTTCTGTGGTGGTTCGATTTTTGTGCACGTGCAGAGAATTTTCTGGTGAGGTGAGCACAACACTGACCTGAAAGTCAGAAGGTTTGGCTTTGAGTCATGATTCTATCACTTCCTGTAAACAATACAGTTAAGAAGATTTTGCTGTTCTTCTCAGGGAATCTTCAACATCACTTTTGGTTCTTTGGCTTATTTTAATGCACACACGTAACCATGCATATCTCCTATTACATCTCCTTGGCAGAAGTTCAATACCACTGTACTTGGGCCTCAGAAGCCACTAAACTTGCCGTATTCTCCTGAGCATCATTCTTTTATCAAGGAATTTCATGACAGGAACAGTGTCTGAGGCCTGTACCGGACAGTCTCCCATCAGAAAACAAACCAACTCAGATTGTCTGTTTGTAGTGGGGAGAGTACTGAACTGGGAACCAGTAAACTTGTGTCCTAGGTTTGGTTCTGCCACTTACTAGTTTTGTGACTTTGGATAAGTTAACCTTACTACCTCTGTAGGCATGGTAGGCCCTGAAATTTTATGTAAAATGTTTTCTTTTCCTTTTTCTTTTTATTATGGGGGAATGTTGGGGAACAGTGTGTTTTTCCAGGACTCATCATCTCCAAGTCAAGCCGTGTTTTCAATCTAGTTGTGGGGGCGTAGCTCACTGGCCCATGTGGGACTCGAACCAGTGACCTTGGTGTTATGAGCACTGTGCTCTAATCACTGAGCCAACTGGCCGCCCACCAGCGGCTCAGCTCCCAGCTCAAGCCTTGCTTCTCACTGAACCATGAGGGAATCGAACTGGCGACCTTGGTGTTATGAGCACCACGTTCCAACCACTGAGCCAACCGGTTGCCCTCAAATGTTTTCTATGTGAATTTTTCTGGGAAGAGACTCCACAGGTTCTTTCAGATTCTTTAAAAAAGGTTGAGAAACGCTGGATTAGAATATCTTTAAAGAGTTTTTCAGCTTTGATATCATATAACTCCATGATGGTATGAAATATTTATCGAATATCTACTGTGTGCTAGGCACTATTGGGGCTGCCTTGCCTATTCAGACTGGGCTGCAATAAAATGTTATAGGATGAATGAACAAGACCTGGTTTATGCTCAGAGGGAGCTGGTAAACCATTACAGATAAGACAGAGGATTAGCAGAAAGTGGCAAGGACTGAAAGGAAGATATAAAGTGCTATTAAAATTCAGAAGGAGTGATTTACACCCTTTCTGAGTTGTGACACCTTAGAGTAGTTGTTGGAGTTGTTTTATTTTAGGACATCCCTCTTCTAAAGTTCCACATAAGTTAGTAGGAAATGAAATTTGTTTTGTTTGGGTGTGTGTTTTGGGGTGTTTTTTTTTGTTTTGTTTTTTTTAATGTTTTTGGATCCTCCCTCTTAAGATAATTTTCTGCATATGCCATACTTCGACCTGCTCTTAGTTTGGTATAAAAGGACGTTTATTGGCATATTTAACACCATCTGTCGCCATCTTTCTCTCTAACCTCTTCTCCTGTCTCATAGATACCATGCTTTAACTGCACTGGGTCTCTTTTCATCCAAATCACCATACTGTTTCAAGGCCTCTCACATGCTGTTGTCTGGAAGACATTCTCCCCCTCTTCACTTGGCTAATACATTCACAACCCTTAAATTCCAGTGAGGAATCAGGATGAGGAGGGAAAAAACTGAATCTCCCTTTCTGAAAAACCTTCCTGGACTCCCTGCATTGGGTTGCTTGTCCTACCACGAGCTGCCAGAGTGTCTTGTGCTTCCTCTGTCCTAAGACTTACTGCTCTGTTTTAACCATCTGTTTTGATAACCATCTCCCCTTTTACTTATTTAAGGTTTTTACTAAAAATAGTTAACATACAACATTATATGAGTTTCAGGTGTACACAATAGTTATTCAACATTTATATACCTAAAGAAGTGATCGCCATGATAACTCCAGCAACCATCTGACAGTGTACCATGCTATCATAATATTATTGACTATATGAGTATTCCGTATGCTGTACACATCCCTCTGACTAGTCCAGTAACCACCTGGCACTATACATAGTTATTACAATATTATAGACTATATTCCTGATGCTATACCCTACATCCCCATGACTACTTTGTAATAACCAATTTGTACTTCTTAATCCTTTTCCGTTTTTCACCTGCTTCCCATCTGTATGTTCTCTATATCTATGAATTTGTTTCTGCTTGGTGTGTTTATTTTGTTCTTTGGATTCCACATAAAAGTGAAATCACATTGCATCTGCCTTTCTCTCTGACACTTCACTCAGCACAATACCCTTCAGGTCCATCCATGCCACTGCAGATGGAAAGAACCCATTCCCTTCCATGGCTGAGCAATATTCCATTATATATATGTACCACCTCCTCTTTAATCCATTAATCCATCAATCCATCAATGGACACCCAGGTTGCCTGCCCATTGGCCATTGTAAACAATGCTGCAATGAATATATGGATGCACAGCTACCCTCGAAATGGCATTTTGGGCTTTTTCTGATAAATATCCAGAAGTGAGATTACTGGATCCTTTGTCTCTTGTTATAGCCTTTGTTTTCAAATTTTGTCTGATATAAATATTGCTACCCCAGCTTTTTTTTTCATTTTCATGAAATGTCTTCCATCCCTTTACTTTCAGTCTGTGTGTCTTTTGATCTGAAGTGAGTCTCTTGTAAGTAGAATATGTAAGGGTCTTGTTTTCTTATCCATTCAGCCACCCTATCTTTTGTTGGGGGCATTTAATCCATTGACATTGAAAGTAATTGTTGATAGATATGTAGTTATTGAAATTGTATTATTCATATTTTTAATCCTTTTTTTTGTCTTAAAGAAGTCCCTCTAAGATTTTTTGTAATTCTAGTTTGGTGTTAATGAACTCCTTTAACTTTTTCTTGTCTGGGAAGCTCTTTATCTGTCCTTTGATTCTAATTGATAGCTTTGCTGAGTAGAGTAATCTTGGTTGTAGGTCCTTGTTTTTTATCACTTTGAATATTTCGTGACAATCTCTTCTGGCCTGCAAAGTTTCTGTTGAGAAATGAGCTGATAGTCTTATGGGAGCTCCCTTGTAGGTAACGAACTGCTTTTCTCTTGCTGTTTTTAAGATTCTGTCTTTAAACTTCGGCATTTTAATTATGATGTGTTTTTCTGACAGTTTTATGGGAGCTCCCTTGTAGGTAACTAACTGCTTTTATTTTGCTGCTTTTGAGATTCTTTCTTAGTCTTTAACTTTTGGCATTTTAATTATGATGTGTCTTGGTGATGGCCTCTTTGGGTTCATCTTGTTTGGGATTTTCTGTGCTTCCTGGGCTTGTGTATTTATTTCCTTCATTAGGTTAGGGAAGTTTTCTGTCATTTCTTCAAATAGGTTTTCAATTCCTTGCTCTGTCTCTTCTCCTTCTGGTACCCCTATGATGCAAATGTTGGTACACTTGATGTTGTCCCAGAGGCTCCTTAAATTATCTTCATTTTTTTTATTCTTTTTTCTTTTTGCTGTTCTGATTAGGTGTTTTATGCTACCTTATCTTCTAAATTGCTGGTTTGATCCTCTCCTTCATCTAATCTACTACTGATGCCCTGTAATGTATTCTTCATTTCAGTTATTATATTCTTTATTTCTGACTGGTTCTTTTTTTTATGATTTCTATCTCCATTTTTATGTTTCCTATCTCTTTGTTGAAGCTCTCTCAGAGATCACTGAGCATCCTTATAACCAGGGTTTTGAACTCTGCATCTGGTAGATTTGCTTGTCTTCATTTTGTTTCATTGTTTCTCTGGAACTTTGTTCTATTATTTCATTTGGGACATGTTTGCCTCCCCATTTTGGCTGCCTCTTTTTGGTTTTCTTCTATATATTAGGTATGGCTGCTATGTCTCCCAGTCTTAGTAGAGTGGCCTTATGTAGTAGGTGTGCTGTGGGGGTCAGTGGCATAGTCTTCCTGGTCACCTGAGCCATGCACTCCAGGTATGTCCCTTGTGTAGGTTGTGTGCACCCTCTTGTTGTAGTTGAGCCTTGGTTGCTGTTTTGCACGTCTGTAGGAGGGACTGACCATTAGGCTGATTGGTTGCGAGGACTGGCTGTGACTACAGTGGAGGAGCTGTGGTGCAGGGGCTGCCCCTATGGAGCAGGATTTGCTTTAGCAGGGTTCTGGTGCCTGCCCAGTCTGTCCTTTGGATATGCTGTCCCAGGAGGTAGCTGGGTGATGCTCCAGCTGGGTCTGAACCTGGCCACCAGGCATGCTAGCCCCAGGCCTCCTGGGAGGGACCAAGTTCAGCCACAGCCTATGCCCTGCTCTGGGCCGCCTGACATGAGCCACAAAGCAATGCACAGATGGCCACTACTTGTGCTGGGCTGGGAGGTGCCTTGAGAGGCCAAACCACAAACCAAGGACAGCTGTGGCTATTGCTAGGTTTAGGGTTGCTTAGCCAGAGATACAGGACATGCCAAAGCCAGACGATGCTTGTTTGGGTTTTGTGAACCTTTGAGAGATTTTAGGAAAGTCTGCAGCATGAGCCAAGACTGGCCATTTGTATGGAAGAGAAATTTGTGTAGTGCTAGGTCATTCTCAATGATGGCTGTTCTGTAGTTTAATTGCAATTTTGATATGGTCGTAAGAGGAGGTAAGCACAGCATCTACCTACTCCACCATTTTGACCGGTTTTCTAAGTGACCATCTCCCCTTTTAGATCATGAGTTCTCTAAGAGTAGAGGCTGTGTTCATTTTTCTCTGCATCCTCATTGTCCAACATAGAGCCTGGCATCAAACAGAGGACAGTAAATATTGATTGAGCTGAACTGAAATTTGGTTATTGAAACTGCCCTGAGGTTTTATAAATCAGAGCTGGAAAACACAACCCACTATCTGCAAACAGCTGGCTCCAGATGACCTTGGTTGCTTGGAGGGAGCAATGCTCCCTTTGGTTAGGGGTGTAGGCTTTTCTCTAGTGTCATTCATTGTCCCAGGGTAGATAGCACAGTAGTGCTGGATAGTGGTGGCAGCTGCTGCAGGCTCCTCACTTCCTGCCTGGAACAACACAATGAAAGCTCTCATCTGCCAGCCTGCAGAGGCTCTGTCCCAAGTCCCTCTTTGACTCTGCCCTGGGGAACTGGGCTGGAAAAGCTAGAAGGTATCTTGTGGCCTCCTTTCTCTCACTAAGCCTAAAACCTAGAAAAAACAGTAAATAGCCAGATTCCCATTTTTTTCCTCTCTGGGGCTCAGGCTGGGGCCTCTATTCTCTTGATCCCCACATCTCTGAGATGTGAGTTAATTCTCACGCACAAAGTACCCAGCCCTTGTCTCATTTCTGCTGGTGTAATCTCTTCACTTCTCCTTCCAAAGGTTCCACACTCAGTCTTATGACTGAACCTTGGGAAGGAAAAGTCACAGCAACCTCATCTCAGCTTTCCTTTTCAATACTGGTTTAACCTCTTTCTTTATTGAGTGGCCTGGTTGGTTCCCATCCCTCCATCCTGTGCCCTTGTCCTCGATGCTTCTCTGAGAAGAGAAGAGATGAAAAAAAGCTTCCTCATGGGTGGCAACATGGGGATGATAGCAAATCATGGAATTCCAGGTCTCATAGCATGGACCCAAACTCCTTCTCAAGGATTTCCTTTTTTGGACTCAATGGTGTCCTTTTTTGTTTCAGGTACATTTCTCATACACCCATGCTGTCTCATGCCTTTGCACATGCTCTTTCCCCTTTATGGGATGATCCCTTTCTTTTTTCTCTCATCTGTAAGTCCCAGCTTGACTCCTGGCAGTGAAGGATCACATTTGAGAGCCTATCTCCAGACTCAGCTCTGTGTCTCAATGTGTAGATCTCATCATTCTCTCAAGGACCCAGCATTATTCTGTTGAATTTAAACAGCTTCAGATCGTTCAGGGTGATTTTTATTCGGTAGAAATAAAAATAATATAGTCTTTCATATTTGTGTAGTGCTAGGTCATTTCTCCCACTTATTTACTTGCTCTCAGCTGTTGTCCTGCCTCTAATCTTGGGGTAGTAGCAACCCACGCGTCAGAGAATTGCCAAGAAGAAGATATGGGAGGATGAAACAGAGGCAACATAAATTGCTGTCAGTTTGTAGTTGTTATATGTTCTATATTCTAGGCCATGGGGTGAGAGTCAAGTGTATCTTTTGTAAGGTAGGCAATTTACTTTGTCTTTATAGAATGGCTCCTAGGAATCAAGATACCTTTTCTCTTAGAAACTTAATGCTGTTTTTACTGTTGACATAGAGGAGATATCTGCCATTTCTGACTCCTATTTATTTTGTTGTAGCACCCATAGATAGATTAGCTCTGTGAGGAGACTGTGGCATCATTCCTGGAAAAACATCAGCAGCTCAGAATCACTTTATGTTGACAGTCCTAGCTTCCTAGGAACAGAAAGATTGTTTTGGCCCATCAAGTGAGTGTAGGGCTAGACATGGATTATAGGACTGGCTTAGGAATAGTTATTTTAAACTAACATCCATGTTACCTCTTGTAACTCACTGAAAAGGAAAACCGTCATTACTCAGGTGACAGGGACACAGTATCTTCCCACAAGAAGTGTACAGTGGGCTAGGGAAGATTGTGCTCAAAAACTAACTAAATACATGTGGTAAGTGCTTTTCTAGGGGAATGAACTAAATATCAAGAGGACAAAGATCAAGAAGCAACTCTCCCTGAAAGGATCAGTGAAGGTGTTACGGAGTTCAGCTCAACAAACATTTATTAAATGCCACCTGTATTCCTCTTACACTGAGTATGTAAAGTGAACTGACACTCCTGTAGGAGTATCCAGTTGCTTGTGGTAGCTGGAAACACTGGGGCTGTAAAGAACATAAAAGAGTTTTCCAGAGCTTTTCCAGTCACTTCACAGTGACTCCTGTGAAGACCTGACTCTCAGCCTGTGCTATCAGAGCACCATGGTCTCCAGCGCACTGGAGTCTCCTCCTGCCTTACCTGTTCTGCTAACTTACAACAGTGTCAGAGTTTTAAAGGGATTCATATTTGATGTGATAATAGTAATGATCCCGTTCCATTTTCAGAGTGCTTTCACATCCGTTATCTCAGTGTCTTTCTCACCATCTATCCTTGAACACTGCTGATCCTAGAGCTGAACCCTCCCTCAAGTTTAATAATGCAATCTGCCACATTATAGAAAGACAGTAAGTTAATAGATAGAATTTTCTAAATTTCAAGTTTTTCTCCCATCAGTTTTATTTCACATAAACAAATATTAACAGAGAAACTCAGCTATGTTTTTATCTTTTGAGATGCAGAGAATTCCATTTATATAATATAACCATATTTCCTGCTAGTAAAATAGTTCTTGTTTTATATGATGAAAATACATTGATGAGTAGTTCATGTTGTTTCACAAAGAAACATAATTTTTTAGGCTCTTTGCAACCAACAAATTTGAAAACCAAGCCTTTTGATTCACCAACTATCCTGTGAGGTAGACAGAGTAGAAAAGGAAACTGATTGAGAAGCATAAATGATTTCTCTATGACCATATAGCTAGTAAATGACAGTACCAGAACCAGAATTCAGTTCAGTTCAACTCAACATTTAAAATTGCTGGGCTCTAGGAATAGAGACATGAATCAGACATGTTACCTTCTTATATGAATTGAGATAGTGGTTGGCTGCCATAATAGAGAGATCTACTTAATTGAGGGGCTTAAAGAAGACAGAAGCTGATTTTTCTCTCATATACAAGTATAAATAGATATTCTAGCTTTTGGTTTTCCCACACTTATCATACTGCTTCTATCTTATAATCCGAAATGGCTGCTCCCTCTCCAGCCATTATGTCCACATTCCATCCAGCAGGGAGGGGAAGGGGAAAGCAGTGTGTATGAGCTCATATCCCATTGGCCAGAACTTAGCCACATAACAGTATCAAGCTGCAAGATTGGTTGGGAAATATAAATTTTATTATGAATGGTCATGTGCCCAGCTGAAATCCAGCAGTTCTGCTATTCAAGAAAGAAGAGGTTATAGATACTGAGGAAACTGGCAGGCTCTGCACACTCTTCTTAAAGGGAAAGACAGAGGTTAAGAGAAATGTTTTAGAATTAGGCAGACCTGAGTTAAAAGATTTAGCTCTGATGCTTCTTAGTTGTGTACCCTTAGGTATGTTACTTAACTTTCCCAAGCCACAGTTTCCTTGGCTTTAAATAAGGAATTATACTTCCTAATGTTGTGAGGAGTAAGTTAAATAAGAAAAATTTAAGTACGTAGCACAGTGTCTGAAACATAGAGCCTATAAGTGGTGATGATGATGATGATAGCATTAGTCCTTTTTATAATCTCATAGCAGTCTGTTTTCCTCCCTCAAAACATGCAGCTCTTTGTAATTGCTGTTCTGTACATGCCTTTCCTGATAGACTGAAAGCTTCAGCAAGCAGAGAGTATGGCTGTATTATTTACTATTGTATCCCTAATGCTAACCTTGGTCTGGCTCATCACTGCTGGTCAGTAAACATTTATTGAATAAATGAATACATGTGAAAAATGATAGTGGTATATTGGGGGTTACTATGGGAACAGATAGGAGTAGTACCTAACTTAGCTATAGGAATCAGGGAAGGCTTCCTGGAAGAGCATGAGCTGAGTCTTAAAAAATGAGCAGGAGTTGCTCACATTAAGGGTGTGAGGTAAAGAGTCAAATGCCTTGCAGGGATGGGAAACATTCTGGGCAAAGGTGGGGCGACCCTGAGCCTGGAGATGCAGTTGGGAAACTTTTAGCAGTTTGTTGATCCTGGAGTCTCAAATGGGCACTAGGGAATGAGGGAACATGAGACCTGAAAAGTAGGCAGATCTGGGTCAGCCTTTTTTAAAGATACCATTTATTGAGTAACTACTATATGCCCTCATGTGTCTCTGTTCACAGCCCTTTCAGCTGCACCCACCTGAGGTGGCTGTTCTTGGGTTCCCCTGAGGGACTATATCAGCCCGGCAGCCAGGCAGTTTGTGCTGAACTTGCCATGGGATGTGGGCTGTTTTTCATGATTAAATTGAGAGGATCTGTTTTTTCATGCGTGTCTTTTCTCTCTTTCTCTCTCTCTGAACTGTAAGGTCCTTGAGGCCTGGGAGTGTGTTTTCTCTTTCTTTGGTGTCTTTCCTTACAGTAGTTGAATCAGCACTTTGCACACAGCAGGTACTTAATTAAGTGCTTCATCCTGTAAAGCATACCAATAGGACACCATGGGCATGCTTCTCTCCAATTTATAGTAATAATATTATGTCCTATCTCTGTACATCACTCAACCTTTTTAAAAGATACCATTTAGAGTAATTGCTATATACTAGATGCTGTAACTACTATGTGCCAGGCTTTAAAAACATTATTTCATTTTACGCAGTACAAATAGTATATTTTATTTAATCCTCAGATATCCTATGGTTATTAAAGACCTTGTTTGAGGAATCTAAGACTCGGAGAGATTAAATGACTTGCCCAAATGGCTAGTAATTTCCAGAGCCAATATTTGAACTGAGGACGGTCAGAATGCATCTAATGGCTATGCTATTTCCATTTCATATAAATTCACTATTTTTGAGCTTCACAAGAACCTTAGGTATTAAAGATGAAGAAACTGACACCTAGAGAAGACACTCAAGATCTGAGTCCAGATTTTCTTTGGCTTCCAGCTAAGTCTAATGTTCTCTATGCAGCACCAGGCTTTGCCGCTTTGCTACCCAGTCAGGGCCAGGCCTTCTGTCTGGTGTACATGTTAAGTGTGCCACACTGAGTTATAAACATAATCACTTGATTTCTATGCACCTTACAGCGCAGCGTACCATCACCAAATCATTCAAGACCCCAGGTGTAAATTTTTAAATTTCCATCACCAGAATTTCTGGAAACTGAATATGCTTTAAGCATATCAGGCTTTTTATTTAAGGATTAGAATGATACAATTCCTTCCCAACTTTCCCACCCTGGAGAATGCCACCTATAGTGATAGGCAGATACTACTCGCAGAAGCTGGAGAACCTGGGCTGCTAAAAAGTGGGTACCTTTGCCATTTCCTTACGATTGTGACCTTAAACCACTCATTTCCCCTTTTTGGGCCTCAACTTCCCCCTTGTGTAAAATTAGGGACGGAAGGAAGGAGAGACTGTTATCTCTAAGATCCTTTTTAGCTACAGCAGCCTGTGATTCTAATCTGACTCCTTTCTCTATCTGCTCTTTCCTAGCAAAGTTTCCCAGTAACCTTGGGCAGGTAACGTGCCTTCAGAGGACCTCAGTTTTCTGTCTATAAAATAAGGATAATAATGTGGACATTTCTGTACAAAAATGGTTTAGTAATTTATCCCATGGCCCATTTTGAGGATCATAGTGCCATCCTACAGGGATTTAGGAATGGCCATCCTGGGTCATCCCACAGTGAATCCAGGTCAGTCACAGGTGTGCCAAAGTTTGATAGTGACAGTAATTCATCTTCCCTGCCACCTTTCTCCTAGCCTCCCTTCCTTTCCTGCCTGGCTCTCCTCCACGTGCAGTCAGGGTGGCCTCCCCAAAACACAGTTCTAGTCAGGTGCATCCCTTGCACAGATACCTTTAATAACTCCCCATGGCAGTCATTAAGGCAGTTGGAATACAAAAGGAAGGGAAGGATGTGAGAAAGATTGTGCAGATAAAATGATAGGAATTGGCGATTGATAGTATGTGCAGTCAAGCTCTCGCTGGTTATGCTGTGCCCTGGCTCAGAACTGAAATAGAATATCACAATGGGCTCCTGATGGTGTGGATTGCTCCAGGCATATCTAGGCCAACACAGAAAAGCAAGTGAAATGCCAAGAGGATACTGGAATCAGCTTTCTTTTTTTTTTTTTTTTTTTTTTGTTCCCATAAAATGACACCTTTGAAAAGCCTTGGCATTTTCCCTGGTTAAGAAAAGCCTCCTAAAGGCTTCAGAGAAGCTCCTCCCCTCTCTGCTGGAAAATTTCAGCTGCTCCCCATTGCATTCTGACGTTAGCATTCTTCCCAGCTCTGACTGCGGTGCTGGCTGACATGATGAAAAGTCTGGATCACGGCACTTGACCACGGGGATAGTGGGCTCTGAAGAAGAGAGAGCCACACCCCCCTTGATAGTGGCCTCTAGTGGATGGCGTCTCACTCATAGCAAAGTGTAGGATCCTGGGGTGGACACCACCATGAAGCACTTTAGAAATGCAGAGCCTGCAGTGGGAAATTCCCTGCATTGGGGGTCAGAGGTCTGGGTTTTAGGTCCTAGGATCTGTCCTGTCTGGCTGTGTGACTCTGGGGAACTTACGTAATCTCTCTGGGCTTCATATTCTTCCTCTGCAAAGAGGAAGAACTGGGACAAAATCATCTCTAAATGCTGTCCTGTTCTAAAATTCTAAAATAATAATTCATTGCATGTTGTCTCTGCCAGGCCCTATGCTACGTAGATATGAGGAATATAAAAATGAAAATAGTATTAACACTTAATAGTTATTGAGTGTTTAAATATGTGCCACAGATTGTATCAACCACTTCACATACAGTGTTTTCTTCAGTTGTTGGAACACCCTTGTGAGATTAGGCCTGTCATCAATAGTACCGGCCTTGTGAAAGGACTATTTCTTATTCCTCCTCTGCTTCCTCAGATTGGGTCCCTGTTCTCTTAGACTGACCTGGAGAGCAGCGATATAAGAGAACCATTCCAGGTGCTCTGCCAGAACAACTCTGCTGTGGCGGCCACTCGGCTGTTGTCCAATAGATAGGGATGACTTAAGACATGTAAATAGAGATAGATTTTTCCCCCTTTTTCTTAAAAAACAAACTGATTTCTACGAAATAGCAAGACTTCTTATAAATCTCCGATAATTAGGACAATGTGGTATTGGCAAAGGATAGACAAATATCCTAATGGAACAGAATAAAAAGTCTAGAAACAACCCACATATCTATGGACACTTATATGACAAAGGTGACACTGCAGTGCAATGGTGCTGGGTCAGCTGGACTGATGATCATATAGGAAAAAAATGGCTCTTGACTCCTATTTCAAACTATACACAAAAATCACTTGAAAATGGTTTGTAGATCAAAATGTTAAATGTTAAAATAATCAAACTATTAGAAGATGACATAAAGAATAACTTCATGATCTTAAGGTAAATGAAGATTTCTTAAATAGGACACAAAAATCAATACAACCATAAAAGAAAGAATAAGTTGATTTACATTAAAAAGAAGAGCTTCTGTTCATCAGAATGCACCATTAAAAAGTGAAAAGAGGCAGTATAATAGCTGACATCATAAAAATGGCAGCGTGAGGTGAGCCTCTTGAAATCTCCCCTGGAATTTACAAAAAATTGAACAACTATAAACACAAAGGACTCCCGGTGCAGCAGACAGGCAAGACTGAGGCACACTACTGAAATCATCTAAAGGCGTAAACAGAGCTGCTGAAAGACATGGGCTCTGAATCTGATGCAGGAAGAGCTTTGGAACTGCAGGAGCTCTCCACATGCCCCCACCAAGGTGGTACCCTGTAACTCAGGCAGACTCTTCACAGAGGAGAAGCCCACCTTCCAGGGAATCCCCCCATTGTGTGTGAAGTCGGAATAGTGCATAGAAAACAAAACACTACAGTGTGAGAGAATAAAAGGCTGCAGTCGGAGAGAAAATAAAACATTCTACCAGCACCTACTGGAAAACAAAAGAAAGACTTCTTTCTATCAACCTGTTGCACAACCCACTCCTGTAGATGTCTAGGAAGAGAAATAATAAATCATTAATTGCCATGAATAACCAAGGCAACAAGACAGCTCAGAAAGAAAATGGAAAGTCTCCAGAAAATGAACTTAAAGATATGGAAATATGTGATTTAAATGACAGAATTCAAGATTGCAGTTCTTAAAAACTCAACGAGATGCAAGAAAACACAGACAGGCAGTTTAATGAACTCAGAAACAATCAAAGACCAAAATGAACATTTTACCAAAGAGATTGAAATTTTAAAAAAGACCCAAATAGAATTTCTGGAGTTTAAGAACTCAACAGAAAAAAATAAAGAATGAAATAGCCAGCTTAGGTAGTAGAGTTGACCAGATGGAGGAAAGAATCAGTGACATCGAACATAGAAATCTGGAAATGACACGGATGGAAGAAGAAAGAGACTTGAGACTTAAAAGAAATGAAAGAACTATACAAGAACGTTCTGACTCCATCAGAAAGAGCAATATAAGAATAATGGGCATACCAGAAGGAGAAGAAAGAGAGAAGGGAACAGAGAGTATATTCAAACAAATAGTCGATGAGAACTTCCCAAACTTGTGGACAGAACTGGATCCTCGAATCCAAGAAGCAAATAGGATGCCTAATTTACCTCCACCCCAACAGGCCTTCTCTAAGGCACACTGTAGTGAAGCTGTCAAAATTCAACGACAAAGAAAAGAATCCTCAAGGCACCAGGGAAAAGAAGACAGTAACCTAGAACGGAAAGCCTATTAGAATATCATCAGATTTTTCAGCAGAAACTCTACAAGCCAGGAGGGAGTGGAACCAAATATTCAGACTATTAAAAGAGAGAAATTATGAGCCAAGAATAATATATCCAGCAAAGATATCCTTTAGATATGAAGGAGGAATAAAGACCTTTCCAGACATACAGAAGCTGAGGGAATTTTCTAATACACGACCTGCACTACAAGAAATACTAAAGAAGGCTATTCGACCAGCATCAATAGGGATAATTTGTGGCAACCAAAACATAAAAGGGGAGAGAGTAAAGGCCTGAACTGGAATATAGGCATGGAGAAAGTAAGCAGGCTAAAGAGAATGGAATACTCTAAATATCAAACTTTCTTTTACATAAACTTAATGGTAACCACTCAAAAAAAAAATCCAGAACTGAAATATATAATGTAATAAAAGAAGAAACAGAGGGGAAAATCATAGAATACCACCACACAGAAATAACAGACAACAACAAAAAGGCAAAGAAACAATGGAGACACAGCCTTACCAGAAAACTAAAGCTAGAATGACAGGAAATCCTCTCACATATCAATAATAACCATAAATGTAAATAGACTGAACTCACCGATAAAAAGGCACAGAGTAGCAGATTGGATCAAAAAACTAAACCCAACCATATGCTGTCTCCAAGAGACACATCTCAGCTACAAGGACAAGCATAGACTCAAAGTGAAAGGGTGGAAATTGACACTCCAAGCAAATGGTATTTAGAAAAAATCAGGTGTAGCCGTAATGATATCAAATGAAACACACTTCAGGATAAAAAAGGTAACAAGAGACAAAGATGGACATTTCATAATGATAAAGGGGACTATACAACAAGAAGACATAACAGTCATCAATATTTATGCCTCCAATCAGGGAGCACCGAAATACACGAAGCAACTACTAACAGAACTAAAGGGAGAAATTGACCAAAATACAATTATACTAGGGGACCTAAATACACCATTGACAGCTATGGATAGATCATCCAAACATAAAATAAATAAAGAAATAGCAGCCCTAAATGACACATTAGATGAAATGGACATAATTGACATTTATAGAGCACTTCATCCTAAAACATCAGACTATACATTTTTTTCTAGTGTACATGGAACATTCTCTAGGATAGACCATGTATTGGGACATAAAACTAGCCTGAGCAAATTTAAGAAGATGGAAATCATTCCAAGCATATTCTCTGATGACAAGGCTTTGAAATTGGATATCAACTGCAAAAAGAAAGCAGGAAAAACCACAAATACGTGGAGATTAAACAACATACTTTTAAAGAACAATTGGGTCAAAGAAGAAATAAGAGGAGAGATCAAAAGACACACAGAAACAAATGAGGATGAAAGTACATCTTACCAAAATTTTGGGGATGCAGCAAAAGCAGTTTTCAGAGGGAACTTTATGTCATTACAGGCCTATCTCAAGAAACAAGAAAAATCCCAAATAAATAACATCTCATTACACCTTAAAAAACTAGAAAATAGAAAAGGAAGAACAAATGAAACCCAAGGTCAGCAGAAGAAAGGAAATAATAAAAATCAGAGCAGAACTAAATGAAATAGAGAACAAAAAGACAATAGGAGAAATTAATGTGACAAAGAGCTGGTTCTTTGAAAAGATTAACAAAATTGACAAACCCTTGGCTAGACTCACTAAGATAAAAAGAAAGGACACTAATAAACAAAATCAGAAATGAAAGAGGGGAAGTTATCACGGATGCCACAGAAATACAAAGGATCATCCAAGAATACTATGAAGGACTATATGCCATCAAATTCAATAACCTAGAAGAAATGGACAAGTTCTTAGAAACATATAACCTTCCTAGGCTGAACCATGAAGAAATGTAAAATCTAAATAGACTGATCACCAGTAAGGAAATTGAATAAGTCATCTGACACCTTCCCAAAAGCAAAAATCCAGGACCAGATGGCTTCACTAGTGAATTCTTTCAAACCTTCAAAGAGGATCTAATACCTGTCCTACTCAAACTGTTCCCAAAAATTGAAGAAGAGACAATACTCCCTAACTCATTTTATGAGGCCAACATTACCCTGCTACCAAAACCTGGTAAGGATAACACAAAAAAGGAAAACTACAGACCAATATCTCTGATGAATACAGATGCAAAAATCCTACACACAATTCTAACAAATAGAATGCAACAATACATTAAAACGATTATTCATCACGACCAAGTGGGGTTTATCCCAGGGGCACAAGGATGGTTCAACATATGCAAATCCATCAATGTGATACACCACATAAACAAAACAGGACAAAAATCGTATGAGTATATCAATTGATGCAGAAAAAGCATTTGATAAGATACAACATCCATTTATGATTAAAACACTTAATAAAGTAGGTATAGAAGGAAAATACCTTAACATAATAAAGGCCATATATGACAAACCCTCAGCTAATATCATAATTAATGGTGAAAAACTGAAGCCCTTTGCTCTACGTTCAGGAACACGACAGGGCTGTCCCCTCTCAGCTCTGCCTGATTGCTCTGAAAGTCCTCGCCAGAGCAGTCAGGCAAGGGAAAGAAATACAAGGTCTCCAAATTGGGAATGAAGAAGTTAAACTGTCACTCTTCGCAGATGACATGATGCTATATATAGAAAACCCTAAAGACTCCACCAAAAAGCTATTAGAAACAATCAACGAATACAGTAAAGTTGCTGGCTACAAAATCAATGTACAAAAGTCCATTGCATCCCTATATACTAACAATGAAATTTCAGAAAAAGAAATAAAAAAACAGTTTCTTTTGCAATTGCAACAAAAAGAATAAAATACCTAGGAATAAACTTAACCAAGAATGTGAAAGACCTATACGCTGAAAACTACAAGACATTTTTAAAAGAAATTGAAGAAGACACAAGGAAACGGAAAGATATTCCGTGCTCATGGATTGGAAGAATCCACATAGTTAAAATGGCTGTATTACCCAAAGCAATATACAGGTTTAATGCAATCCCCATCAAAATACCAATGGCATTTTTAAAAGAAATAGAACAAACAATCATCAGATTTGTATGGAACCACAAAAGACCCCAAATAGCCAAAGCAATCTTAAGAAAAAAGAACAATACTGGAGGTATCACACTCCCTGACTTTAGCTTGTACTACAGGGCAACAATAACCAAAACAGCATGGTACTGGCAGAAAAACAGACATATAGACCAATGGAATAGAATTGAGAATGCAGAAATAAACCCACATAAATATGGACAGATAATTTTTGACAAAGAAGCAAAAAACATACATGGAGAAAAGACAGCTTCTTCAATAAATAGTGCTGGCAGAATTGGAAAGCCACATGCAAAAGAATGAAACTGGACTGCTATCTGTCACCATGTACCAAAGTTAATTCAAAATGGATCAAAGACTTAAGCATAAGACCTGAAACAATAAACTGTATAGAAGAAAACATAGGTACTAAATTTATGGACCTTGGGTTCAAAGAGCATTTTATGAATTTGACTGCAAAGGCAAGGGAAGTAAACGCTAGAATAAATGAATGGGACTATATCAAACAAAAGCTTCTGCACAGCAAAAAGCAACCATCGACAAAATAAAGAGGCAACCAACTAAATGGGAGAAGATTTTTGCAAACAGTGCTTCTGTTAAGGGGCTAATATCCAAAATATACAAAGAACTCATACAACTCAACAACAAAAAAAACAAATACTGAAAAATGGCCAGAGGACCTGAAGAGACATTTCTCCAAAGAGGACATACAAATGCCCAACAGACATGAAAAAATGTTCAACATCACTAATCATAAGAGAAATGCAAATAAAAACCACAATGAGATACCACGTCACCCCAGTTAGAATGGCTATCATCAACAAGACAAATAGGAACAAGTGTTGGAGAGGCTGTGGAGAAAAAGGAACCCTCATACACTGTTGGTGGGAATGCAGACTGGTGCAGCCACTATGGAAGGCAGTGTGGAGGTTCCTCAAAAAATTACTAATAGAATTACCATATGACCCAGCAATCCCTCTCCTGGGTATCTACCCCAAAAATCTGAAAACATTTATCCATAAAGACAAGTGTGCTTTAATGTTCATTGCAGCTTTATTTACGGTGGCCAAGACACGGAAACAACCAAAATGTCCTTCCATAGATGAATGGATAAAGAAGTTGTGGTACATATACACAATGGAATACTATTCGGCAGTAAGAAAAGATGAAATAGGACCATTTGTGACAACGTGGATGGATCTTGAGATTATAATGCTAAGCGAAATAAGTCAGACAAAAAAAGTAGAGAACCATATGATTTCACTGATAAGTGGTATATAAACCAAAAACAACAAAAGAACAAGACAAACAACTGAAAGAACAGAAACTCACACACAGCCAATAGTTTAGAGGTTACCAAAGGGTAAAGGGGGAGGGAAGTGGTAGATGAGGGTAAAGGGGATCAAATATATGGTGATGGAAAGAGAACTGACTCTGAGTGGTGAACACCCAATGTGAGATATAGATAAATGTATTACAGAATTGTACACCTGAAATCTATGTAACTTTACTAACAATTATCACCCCAATAAACTTAAAAAAAATTAAAAAGTGAAAAGGGAAGCTACAGAGAGGGAGAAGATATTTGCAGCATGTATACAGAGGGTGCCAAAAAATTATACACATTTTAAGAAAGGAAAAAACTGTATTAAAATTGTAATACTCAATATATACGGATAACAAAAGATGAATACAAGTCACATGACTTCTGCAATTACAAGAGGTGTTCAAAGTGGTTACCATCAGCGTCCAGACACTTCTGATCATGGCGAACTACTGCTTGAGCAATGCTGACCAAAGTGTCTACTTGTATACATTTTTTTGGCACCCCCGGTATTTAACAAAGAATCATATCAAGAATATATTATAGAAAGAACCTCTTCAAATCGGTAAGAGAAAGGCCGATGATCCAATCTGAAAAATGGGCAAAATACTTGAATAGGCAGGTTACAAAAGAGAACATCCAAACGGTCAGTAAACATATGGGAAGGTGCTCAGGCTCAGTAGACTTAAAGGAAATGCAAATTAAAACCCCAATTCATTACCATTTCATACCAACCAGAATGGCTAAAACAAACAAACCAGAATACCTGACTATACTAAGTTGTGAGTGTTCACAAAAACATTGGACAACGAGAACTCATTTAGGCTGGTGGAAGTCTAAATTGGAAACCACTTTGCAAAACTGAGAGTATTTATGAAAGATGAACATATGCATACTCTATAACACAGTAGTTCAGGTTTTGGGTAGATCCTCAACAGAAATGCACACATATGTTCACTGAAAGATACATACGAGAACATAGCAATACTATTCATAATGGCCCCACACTGAAAACAACCCCAAATTTCCACCAGCAGTAAAAATGATAAATAAATTGCAGCATATTTATACAATAGACTACTAGAGCAATGAGAAGGAAAGAACTGTTGTTTCACCTAATAAATGATGAATCTTATAATGAATGAAAGAAGCCAGGCACAAAAGAGAACATAGTATATTACTCCATTTTTGCGAATTTCAAAAACAGGCAAAATAACCCTCTGGTTTTAGAAATCAGAATAGTGGTTACCAATTTGGGAGCCAGGAGACTTTTGGGGTATTGGTGCTGGTTTATTTCTTGTTCAGAATACTGATTATATAGGTGAAAATTCATCAAGTTGTGTACCTATGCATTTTTTCAGTATGAATATTCTATTGCAATAAAATTTTTACTAAATTTATTTTAAAACATGGATTTTGAGATTCTAAATTTAAATTAATAAAAGATTCACATTATTAAAAATTCAAAAATATAAAAGGGAAATAGTTAAAAGGTCTCCTTTCCACCTCTATAACCCAGCAGCCCTCCAGTTCTCTCACAGGCAGCCAATAATATAAGTATTTTTGTGCATCCTTTTAGGGAGATATTTTTTTGGATATACAAGCAAACACACACACACGCACACTCACACACACACCTGTTCTTTTTAAATGTATGGCATACCTACCCTTTTTAAATGTATGATAATATTCTGAACACATTATTGTACAGTTTGCTGTATCATTTATTTTAAAGACCTTTCCATATCAGTACATAAGGAAAGTCCTTACTCCTTCTTACAGCTGCATAATGTACTATCGGATGGATGTTCCATGATTTATTTAACAAGTCCTCCCTCTTGATGGGGATTTAAGTTTGATTATTTCCAGTTGAGAAACTTCCTTGATCCTGACATATGTTGTATTAAAGATCTGTTTTTCCGGGCTTCATTTTAACTTTTTAACAGCAGCTTGCACAAATTGATATGTAGTAAAGCAATACTTTACATGAAAGGTAAAAGTAGAAAAAAATTTTATTTCTACTTCTCAATTCTTAAAAGGAAGACTGTCTAAATAATTACAGAATTTTAAAGCTAGGAGGGCTGGAAGAGAACTACTGAGTTTCCTTGCAATTGATTTCTTTAATATTCTGAGGAAAGCTAAGGATTCTCTCAGAAAAATGTGCACACATGTAAAATTTTGCACATAAATGTTGGGGTTGATAGTCCCCGTGAAATTCCTTTATGGGTTTTAGATTAAGAATCTGCTATCTAGCATAGCCCCATCAATTTAAAAATTGGGAAACTGAGGGCCAGGATGGGAGGCGAGTCTCAAAACATATTAATTGCAGGACACAGTCACTTGTATTCAATATTTCAGCCCAGACTCCAAGGGGAGCTGCCCATTCCTTCCCAGGAGAAGTTCATTTTGCAGCTATGGTAACCTGAGAGAAAAATAGCAAATAGGTTTATATGAAAGATTGATTTTTTTTTTTTAAATATCAAGATGGTATGATTAGAATTTCTTGTATAATACTTTGATTTTTCTTCTTTCTCTTTTTGTTTCCTCTTCAGCCCAAGAAGAAGAAGGCAAAAGTGGAAGTGAGACCCATTAACTTGGGGACAGATTATGAATATGGGGTTTTAAACATTCACCTAACTGCATATGACATGGCCCTGGCAGAGAGTTATGCCCAGTATGTTCACAATCTCTGCAATCATCTCTCCATTAAGGTCGAGGAAAGGTATGAAATGTTCTTGGTGTCGGTAGCATGCTCTGTTTTGTTGTTAAACGAGGTTTTGAGATATAATTCACATGTTGTAAAATTCAGCCTTTTTATGGATATAGTTTGCCACAATCTAAATATAGAACAGTTCTATTAACCCCAAAATTTCCCTAGTGCCCAGGTGTAGTCAGTCTCCTCCCATCCCCCTCAAGTCCTTGGCAAACCACCAATTGATTTTCTGTCTCTGTTTTGTAAAGTTCTCCAGAACATCCTGGAAGTAGTCATATAGAATGTAGTTGTTTGTGTCTGGCCTCTTTCACTCAGCACAATGCCTGTAAGATTCATCCATGTTTTTGCAAGTATTTGATTACTGAGCAGTATTCCATTAACTGGTGGACCTTAACTGGCTTATCCATTTACCAGTTGATGTACATTTGGATTGTTTCCAATTTATTGGTTATGAATAAAGCTGCTATAATCATTTTCATACAGGTTGTATGGGTCATATGTCTTCTCTTGGATACCTAAGACTAGGATTTTGGGTCGTATGGTGAATGTATGTTTAACTTCGTAAGAAACCACCAAACGGTTTTCCAAAGTGGCTGCACCACTTTGTATTCCCACCAGCAATGTAACAGAGTTCCAGTCACTCCTTATCCTGGTCAGCACTCGGTATTGTCAAATTTTTAAAAAGCTATTCTAATAGATTTATAGTGGTGCTCATAGAGATTTTAATTTTCATTTCCCTAATAAATAATGATGTTGAGCATCTTTTCATGTGCTTATTTGCCTTCTGCATATCTTCTTTGATGACATATTCAAATCTTTTGTCTATTTTTAAAATTGGGTTGTTCTTTTTAATGACTGAGTTATGAAAGTTTTTAAAATCTATTTTTGGATACTAATTTTTTTTCAGTATGTGTTTTGCAAGTATTTTCTCCCTGTATATGATTTATCTGGCCATCTTCTAATCTGAGTCTTTTGGAGAGCAGAAGTTTAAGTTTGATGAAGTTCAATTTATCAATTATTTATTTATTTATTTATTTATTGTTCATGCTTTTTGGTGTCACATCTAAGAAATCTTTACCTAACCCAGATCACAAAGATATTCTCCTATGTTTTCTTCGAGAAATTCTATAGTTTTAAGTTTTACATTTAGGTCTGCGATCATTTTGAGTTATTCTCATATATGGTATGAAATGTGGGTCTAAGTTGTTTTGGTGGTTTTTTTTTAATATATAGGTATCCAATTGCTTTAGGACCATTTGTTAAAAAGATTTTCTTTTTCCACTGAATTGTCTAAGCACCTTTTGAAAGTCAATTAAGCATGTTTGTATAGGTCTATTTCTGCACTCTATTCTGTTACATTGATTTATATATCTGTGCTTACACCAATACCACACTATTTTGATTACTGTAGCTTGATTACTGAAACTACAAATTTGTTCTTTTTCAAAATTATTTTGGCTAGTCTAGGTCCTTTGGTTTTTCACAAAAATTTTAGCGTTAGTTTGTTGATTTCTACAGAAAGCAGCCTGATGGAATTTTGTTGGAATTGTTTTGAATCTGTAGATCAATTTGAGAATTGACATGTTATATATTTTAATTCCCCTGATCCATTAATATGGTTTCTCTCCCCCCATTTATTTAGATATTCTTTGCCTGTTCTGCTTTTCATTTACTCTTTGGTTTTGTTGGAAAACTGTAATGGAGGAGACCTAAAATTTATAACCACCTACTCCAGGCCAGGCACTTCACATATCTTATATCAGTGTTTCAGAAAGTGTGGAATGCCCTGTGATTTGCTTTAAATAATATGAAATCAGAGGGTGAGAAATTTCATCCCCTTTCAGTTCTCATTTATCCTAATTCTGTCAGGTGGTTCTGGTATGTCCTTGACATCACTCTCGCACTTCCTGATATTTATAACAGAGAAGGGACCTCTGGCTCAGAGTCTTTGGCTAGCACTAGTATCCAGCTAGAATTTTATAACATTTTTTTGTCTTCATTGTATTTATTTTTAATTACTTTTTATTCATGACCGCTGATACCGGTTTTCCATTTATAGTAATATAAAGTCAGGCTTAACAAGATATAACTTACATTCAGTAAACATTCACACTTTTAGTGAACAATTTCTATGAATTTGGACACATGCACACAGTAAATACCATCATAATAAAGATCTAGAACATTTCCATCATCCTAAAAAGTTCCCTCCTGACTTTGTAGTCAATCCCTCCTCCTATCCCCAGTCCCTGGCAACTACTGATCTAGGTTTTTGTCCCTATAGTTTTGCCTTTTCCAGAAGGTCATATAAGTGGAATCATACAGTATTTTTCCCTGTGAGTCTGGCTTCTTTCACTTAGGATAACGTATTTGAGATTCATCCATGGTGTTGCCAGTATCAAGTCATTTGTTCCTTTTTGTTGCTGATGAGCATGTCACTGAATGGATATATGCTTGTTTACCCATTCCCCAGCTGACAGACATTTGTGTTGTTTCCAGTTTTTGACAATTATGAATAAAGCCACTATAAACACATACAGGTTTTTGTGAGAACGTAAGTTTTCTAGAAGTGTGATTGTTGGGTCAAATGGTAAGTGTAGTGTATGTTTAAATTTATAGGAAACTGCCAAACTGTTTTCCAAAGTGGCTGTACATTTTTTTCTCTCATCAGAAACAGGAGTTCCAATTGCTCGACATCTCAAGTTTCTTTTTAAATTAATTTTTAAGTAACTGGATTTAGAGAAAAATATTTAATAAATATAATGATAGTTTGATTGGTTTGTCACTGTGACAAGATAATACATGGCATAGTATGTGGATATGGCAAAAACTCTACTTTCTTACTCACTAGATATTAGTATATTCCCAGTGTACAGATAAGGAAACCAAGGCTCAGAATGGCCAAAAGTCATATAACTAGTAAGTTGCCTGGATTTAACCCATTTCTGCCTCTTCCAGTATTTTTAATTACATAGGGTCTTATTTTAAGTCCTTAAGCCAGATTTGAACTTTTGAACCTTTATAACTTAGAATATAACTGTGCTAAATGTGCTATTTGGAAGATTGGATAATAAGGTGTGATTTTAGCTCTCATCACTGATAGTACTTCAATTGTTTTAGGCCTAAAGATGTGTTTTACCTTTTCCTGATGCCCCAGAGAGTTGGTTGCTCTTTGAGCACTTGGCACATACCTCTGTCATGTCACTTAGTGCTTTGGCTGTAATGATCTATTCATGTGTCGGCTCCCCTCCCCACTGTCTAGGCAGAGACTGTGCTCTTTATTTCGTCAGTACCCAGCACAGGGCCTGCCTGCCACCTGGGGGACATTAAGCCACTGTTGAAAGAATGACAGGTTCTTGAATATGATTATACAGTCCAGTTGTGTGGTATACATTTCCTAAAGTTTAGTGGCTGCTTTTAATTATTAATTAATTAAAAACTATTGATTGAGCCTCTTCTTGCTATGTAGTAGGCATTTTACTAGACATTCTGACTAGAGGATACGAAGGTGAATAGCCCTGACTTCAGGGAGTGTGTATGTAAATGCAGGCACACAAACACACACAGGAATAATTATAACATAATGTGCAAGGTGGTAGTGAAAAATAAAGTGCAGTGTCAGTTCAAGGAGGCAGAGTAATATAATGTTAGAGCAATGCTTCTCCAAGTACCACTCCACAAAGATATCAGAAGCTGATGCCAAAATGTGCATTAATGCTTTACTTCCTTCATCAAGAAAGTCTTGCTGTTGAAAAAAAAAATGCTGGCTGAATTAAATAGTGTATTTCATCACTGTTGCATACTCCTTATCTTGTCCTGGACTGATAACAAATAGTGTGCTCACCAGCAGCTTATCTATGACCACACTTTTGAGTAACAGAGTACAAGCTCTAGAATCCAACTTCCTGATTTATATTCTAGTTCTACCAGTTATTGGCAGTATGACCTTGGAAATTCTGAACCTCAGTTTCCTCATCTGTATAATGGGGATGATGATTTTCTAATTTCTTTGAGTTCTGAAAATTAAATAAGATAGTATATGATAGCACTTAACAGAGAGACTGGCACATTGCAACACTCTAAATAATAATTAATAATGAAGAGATTTCTTTTTTTCAGCTGGCAGGAATTAGGGGAAGCTTCTCAAAAGTTGTGGTGGCAAAGAGGCATTAAATGTCATTCACAGAATGTTCTCATACCTACAGTGGATCTAGTGTTTTAAATTTTCAGAAGGACTTTTTAAAAGGTGCTGTTTTTAAACCTGGCTGTCAAAAGCTTTGACTGCATTTGAGTAAAGGCAGGAAGGCAGTAGCATTTGTTGAGCATGTACTATAAGCCAGCCGCTCTGCTAAGTACTTTTTTGTATATTTCAAACAAGTTATGTAACTCAAACAAGCATTTTGCACATCGTGAATCAAAGCTTGACTCTGGAGCCAGACTGCCTGTTTTACTCTTGCTTTGCTGCATTCTCATTGTGCGGCCTTGGGCAGTTTACTAAAACCCTTTGTGTTTAAGTTTTCTCATCTGTAAAATGGGGTTAATTAAAATATCTACTTAAAAAGGCTATAGATAAAATTAAGGGAATTAATATATTTAAAGTGCTTACAACAGCTCTCAGCAAATCTTGGCTGCCGTTATTATTATTATTATTTATTAAAGCTTGCCTATAGTCGTACACCTAATAAATAGCAAGGTCTGGATTTGAACCCACTTTTTCTTTTTCTTTTTTTGTAATTCTCAGTTCCTCCTAACTGGTTCTCCACACAGTTTTCAGTGTGATCTTTCTAGAATGGAAATATGATCATGTCACCCGAGTACTTGAAACCCTTCCATGGTTTCCCATTCCTTTAGGATCAAAATTAAAGTTCCTTGCATGGCTTACTAGGTGCCCCATGGCCTGGGATTTCCTCTCTTGCCTTCACTCATAATTCCCTCTCCCTCTCCCTCCAATTACACTGGCTTTGTTTTTGTGCCTTCCTACCTCAGGACCTTTGCATATGTTCTCTAGAGCTGATAATGCTCTTTCCCCTTCATTTAACTAACCCCTATTTTTTTCCTTAGGTTTCATCTTCAATGTCACTTCTTCAGAGACCTTCATTAAGTTAGGTCCTATGTTACATATTTAGTAGAAGTGAAGGTTACATAACTTCCCTTTCATAGCACTCATTTTTTAACTCTTGTAATTACTTGATCTTTCATTGATCTTCCTTATTAGAGTCTAAGATCTGTAAGGCAAGGATTGTTTGTCTTCATCAGCAGTCTAACCCTACGACCTTGCCTAGTACCTGACACATAGTAGGTACTGAATAAATATTTGTTGACTTGGATTGAGTTCCAGTAGGCATGGACATGATTCCTAGCACAGCAAAATGATGTGCTGCTTTTTGCCTCTTTCATGGCTCTTTGCTCCAAATAGCACAGAACATAAAGAGATGTTTGTTTTCAGCAACTCACTTCTCTGCACTGAGGTTGTTTTTTCCCTCAGACCATCGTATTGCTAGGCATTCTCACTGCCCAGCTTTTCAGAGCTGAAATGATTTTATTTTCTACTGATTTTCATTTCATCGTGATCCTTTTTTTCCTCTGGGAGTGGGGGGAAGGGCTCTGACCTTGAGATGGCATTGGGCGAGGGAGCAGTGGTGCTGGCTTTTGTTCTATATATGGTCTGCATTGCTGCAGCTGCAACTCACCCTGGAGAGGAAGGGGCCTCTTACGCAGGTCCCTTAATCTGCTTGCCACCCTTGCTGAGCTATTGCCTGGAGGGATGGAAATCTTCCTCATTTGGGAGAAGCTTCTAAGCTTAACGGTGATCTAGCCCCTTGCTCTGTGGAGAGTAAAAGCATCACTGTGTGCTACTCATTCCATTTTTTTAAATCCACTTACATTGTTTAAAGTGTAGGTATAACATATATAGTAGAGTCCACTATAGTAGGGATCTAAGTTCCCTAGCACCCAGCAGGCTCCCTTCTGTCCCATCTCAGGCAGCACCCCCAAAAGGTAGCATTATTTTGTCATGTTAGGTTGACTCTTGAAATTCAAGTATTTCATTTCTTCCCTTCTGTTTTCACTATGTGATCATCCAAGTAATGTTTATTGTAGAAAATTTGGAAAGTACAGAAAAGTGGAGACACTAAAGGAAAATTACCTGTACTCTTATCTATTCTACTGTGAAATGACCCGAGTTCCCAGTATTTATTTATCAAACTGTGTCTGGTTTTTCTGTTGGTTCTCTTTGAGGGCCACTCCTGCCTCCATGCCTTTGTAGATAACGGCTGCACTTTTTTGGAATGCCCTCTGGGCAAACACCTCTGTTTATTCTTTACATCTTGATAAAGCACTACTTCACCTATGAAGCCTTCCCTGAGCCCCCCTTCTCTCTCTCTTGTCCCTGTAATATTTGGTGCATACCTATTTGTGCCTCTGTCTTACTGTAGTGAAGATGTTTGTCTACTTATCTGTCCCAAACACTCTTAGCGAGCTCCTTTAAAGCTTAGGCTGCAGATTGGCCACCTGAGTGCCTAGGACAGAACAGGCTCTCAGTAAATGTTTGTTGAATGAATGAATGAATGAATGAATGAATAAACAAATCGTGCTAAAGTACTGAAAAATAAAATGTATGCTCAGTGGCAGGAATGGACAACTCTCACTTTAGTCAGTCTTTTCTGCAGAATGTCAAAAAAGAAAAACAGCACTTTAGAGTGCTTTTTACTTTCCTAAAGGCTTTTATAGTTACTGTACTTGATATTCCATAACAAGTCTATGAATATGTCTTTTTTTTTTTTCATGCAGGGAAGTTACTACCAGATTTGAATTGGAAGAGGCAATCAGAGATGCTGAAAAATGGGAGGGAATGTTATTTAGGGAGGCTGCCTGGAAGAGTTTTGCAATACCTACCATTCTACTCAGTTTATAAGAGCAAGGGAACTAGCATTTGTAGGCATACCATGTTTCCCTGAAAATAAGACTAACCGGAAAATAGGCTCTAGCATGATTTTTCAGGAGGACATCCCCTGAACATAAGCCCTAATGCGTCTTTTGGAGCAAAAATTAATATAAGACCAGGTCTTATTTTGGGGGAAACATGGTAGTATACGAGGCAAATTTATCTCATTTAATCATTGCAACAACCCCATGAACTAAGTAGTATTATCCTAATTTTATAGCTGAAGAATCTGAGACTCAAAAAACTGAATTCGTTTGTCTAAGGTCAAATAGGTAATAAGTGGCAGAAGCAACATTTAAATCCAGGACTGGCTGTCATGTCTCTAATCCATTTTCCATTATACCAAACTTCCTTTTGTAGCCGTGCATCAGTAGAGGGCCGTGCCCCCAGCTATTAATTAATGAAGCTTCATGTGGCATGAAACCTCAGGAATTCTACTGCTACCATTATTTCATTTGTCTTTAGTTTGAGGAACTTTTTCCTAAGATGAACACAACACTAACACATATTACTGTGTAGTCATCAGTCCTATCTCCTCTCCGTACCTGATCCTCACATAATCTACTGATACAGGCCTAGGTTGTAATCCTCTTTACACAGGAAGAAACTGAAGCACAGGGGGAAGTGACTTGCCTAAGTAAATATTGCTAGTAAGTGGCAGAGCCAAGATTTGACCCCAGGTCCAGTTTTCTTTTCACTGACGCATGTAGATCTGCTGAAGTTGATTATAGTAAGCATAGACTCTACAACAGTGGTTCTCAACCTGGGGACATTTAACAATGGTCTGGAGATTATTTTGATGGTCACTTGGGGAGAACTACTGGCACCTGATGGGTAGAGGTTAGGGATGTGTAGGCCAGGCCCCTGCAACAAAGAAATATCTGGTCTAAAATGTCAGTAGTGCTGAGGGTGAGAATTTCTGCCTTAAAACAACTGGGTTTCAGGCATCATTTCTCCGAAAAGGGGAAATACCCCAGTGAGCCTCCAAAGTATTCCTAGTGATGAGCTTGATTCTTTTTCGTGTATTATTTTAGGGACGATTTTAAAAAAAAAATCATTTCAGGTGTACAAGGCAACATAATAGACATTTACACCCCTCACAAAGTGATAACCCCCCTCGTCTACTACCCCTCTGCCATCGTACATAGCTGTTCCAGTATGAGCCTGATTCTTTTAGAATTGGCTGTTCTTTCGTAGCAGCAAATACTTATTAATCACCAGGTTTTATTCAGAGTGTTATATTAGGATACAGAAAGGCGTTAGACACGGTCTGTCCCCTCGGGGAATGCAGACTTCTGGAGACTTGAGATCTGGTGACTGTCCCGGCTGCAGATCATGGCCCTGCATTCCAGGAGCCCTGTGTGCAGTAGTGGCTGTATTCAGGGAGCATCCTGACTGAAGTGGTGCTAATGGCTTAAGAGAACCCTCACCATCGCTGACTCTCCCTTCCCACAGTTATGCGATGCCCACCAAAACCATGGAGGTGTTGCGACTGCAGGACCAAGGCAGCAAAATGTTTCTGGACTCAGTTCTTACCACCCATGAGCGAGTGGTGCAGGTAGGCACTCTGGAAGAAACTCGAAATGTATCTGCCTCTCCTGCTTCTTCTCTCTGTCCACTTTTCCTTCTCCTTCCATGCCTGTCTCATCCTCTTGCCTGCCCCTTGAGTGATGACATTCTCCAGGTCTCAGTTCTTGATCGCTCTCTCTCTTCTTATGTGATACCTTCCCTCTATGCATTCTCATTCATTCCCCTGGCCTCAGTGACCGTCATTATATACTGATAAGTCCCAGATATATATCTCCCGTCCTGATCTCTTGACAGAGCTTCAAACCTGATATCCAAGTGTCTACTGCACTTCTCCACTGGGATGTTCCACAGGTGCCCTACATTCAGTGTTTCTAGAACAAATTACAGAGGGACTGATGTTCCTGTTTTTCTATAATCCTCCCACCTTTGAGCCTAATGCTTGAAACTTCATTCATTCACCAAATTCTATAGCTTTTACCCCTAAAAATCTTTCAGATCCATTAACTTTGCTTTACCCTCGTACCAATGCGATCATGTCATCTTCCTGCATAAAACCTTCAATGGCTTCCCTTGAGCTCTAGCAGTGCTTCTCTGTCTTTTCACTGCAGAGACAGACGTGGACAACCACACCACCATGAGTGCCCAGAGCTATTAAAAATTTACACTTAACATCACCCCCATATTTAATAAGTTTTATTCATATGTAATACAATATACCCGCTTGAAATGTACAATTAAATGGCTTTTAGTATATTCAGTTATGCAACCGTCACCACAATCACTATTAGAACATTTTTCATCACCCCAAAACAAACTATCCATTAGCAGTCACTCCTCTTTCCCCATCACCTCAACTCCTAGAACTACTAATCTACTTTCCACCTCTATGGTTTGACCTCTTCTGGACATTTCATTTAACTGGAATTGTACAATATAAGGTTTATCCATATTGTCACATGTATCAGTACTTCATTCCTTTTTATTGCCAAGTAATATTCCAATGAATGGACATCATGACTCTTTTTGATCCACTTAAGAAATATATCAGCAAGGTAATGAGAGGAATGTTAAGGTAGTAACAACTTAAACCTATGTTAATTTTTTTAATAAAGTACTTACAGTTTTTGGTTCTTTATTATCAGGAATAAATTGAGATACATCTTATGACAGATCTAACTTGTCACTGAGGCCCATAGGATAGTTTGAACTCTTTAGATCAGCACCTAAGTACCTTCATGATTCTCATGCTAACACCTCATTCATACTACCCACACACGGAACTAGTTCTAAGTCCCTAGTACGGTGCGATGCCTCCACGTTTTACTTAATACTGTTTCCTCTGCCTTGAAAACTCCCACTACTGTTGAATTCTCCCACTTTACTGCTGTTTTTCTTCAAGACTCCACCAGACGTTACCTCTTTTGGAAGCTTTCTTTGACCTGAGGTATTTCTCTAGTGGGTTCTGCAGCCTCCTCCATGCCCTTCTACCATGGATCTGATTCACTTCCGGATTCTCAGCACAGGGTCCGACACCAATCAGGTCTGACCTATGTGGGTTAACCTGAGTTGAATCAAAAAGTCATCCTGGACTTGGTAACCTCTTTGGTCCAGTTATGACATCCCCTGCCTACAGGAGCACATATTGGCCATGACCATCTCAGCAAGCAGACCCCTTGGCAGACAGCAAGAGAAATCCTGTAGAGGCTGGGCTCTGAAACCCACTCTGGGTATTAAGCCTCCATCCAAGGGACCTCGAGTTCTGCTGGAGCTGACGTTTGAGCCCATGCTGTCTCCCCAGTCACCCAGCTTTCAGTGCCTCTCTTACAGCACCTTCTTTCCTTTTGCAGATCAGCGATCTGAGTGCTACATTTGCAGAGATTTTCTTGGAAATAATCCAAAGCAATCTTCCTGAAGGAGTCAAACTGTCAGTGAAGGAGGTAGGTGGTAGTTTGAGAAGAGGCCCCCTGGTGGCCCACCTGTGCTCAAAATACAGTTAAGAGCATCTAGACTGCCTGGTTTTAGAAACAAACAAATGTGGATCATTCAGCCCAGATACTAATCAGGAAATGTGTACAGGCTGGTACTACTGGCTCTTCAGGGAGGATGCTTTACGAACCATAAGCTGAATTCCATCACAGCATCCTGATGTTAGGTGTGAGCCCATTACACCCCAAAATTCCTTCCCTTCAGGCAGTTGTGTAGCAGAAAGAGCGTGGTTTAAGATCACATACGGTATAACGAATCAGAACACAAACAGGGAAATGTGATCTAGAGAGAAGTTTCCTGGATCTTCACGGCTTCACTGTATCCTGACTGAAAACATTCAGTAAAAAATGTCTGGCATTCTCTTTTTAAGTGCTTCTATTGTGCTACTTATAGCATTGTGACATTAGTGCTTTGCAAGTCTGTCTTCTCTCACCAGACTATAAGTTCATTTAAGGCAGGGAGGAAGTCCAATTCAGCTTTGAATCCTTGGTACCCATTACAAGCCTAGTACATAATAGATACTCAATAAAAGTTAGTTGAATTTGATTCATTCTCTACAGAGCTGGCTGATGGATCCTTTTTTGATGCTGTACATATGTGAGTAACTGAAAGCTTTGCAGTAATTCCCATTTATTTTCTTTTTCTTCTCCCCAGCACACTGAAGAAGACTTCAAGGGACGGTTCAAAGCTCGGCCAGAGCTGGAAGAACTGATTGCCAAGTTGAACTAGCTCACTGCAGACTCTTTCATGCCAGCATTGGACATATTGAGTGTCAACAGGGAGAGCTTCCTGGGTGGTCAAAGTTAAGAAGGAAACCCTGACCCTTACCTATCATAAGTACACATCACAATAGCCAGGAATGCCTTCTCTCCTCTGTGGAGGAGTGTTTGCCAATTGTCACCACTTTCCTTTGAGCCAATCCTTCATCTAATTAAAATATGCTGGTAATGAACGATTTATTGAGGTGAAATTCACTACCACAGAACTAACCATTTTAAAGTGAACCATTGCGTGGTATTTAATACAGTCACAATGTTGTCTGTACCACCTGTCTAGTTTTACAAACTCATTGCCTGTTTTTATAAATAAAGGTTTACTGGAACACAGCCATGCTCATTCATGTACATATCGTCTATGGTTTCTTTCATGCCACAGTGGCAATTGAGTGGTTGTGACAAAAGACTGTAAAACTAAAACATTTATTATGTGACCCTTAATAAAAAGTTTGTCAAACCCTGATCTAAGTCATTGGTCCTCAAACGTAAGCATAACCAGGATCACCTGGAGGCCTTTCTAAAACGCTAGTGGCAAATCACTAATGTATGATGAAGAGAACATAGCAGTCTAAACATTTTTAAGACTTCCAATAAACATTTTAAGCCTTCGAAATAAAAGACCTCAAAAAAGAAAAGAGGTCTGTGGGAGTTCAGAGGATTCCTAGTATTGCATGTACCTTTTTGAAACTCCTGGTTCAGTCCTGAAGTTATTTCAGTTCCTTTGCCCTGGTCTCCAAAGGCAACAAGAGGAAACTCCGATTTCCACCCAAGCTGTAACACTGAGGGAGGGCTGTCAAGATAGCAGGTGCCCTCAACTAAGATGGTTCCCTGAACCCAAACTTAAGGCTCAGCAGGCCAGGACTGCCGAGTGAACCCCACTGGGAGGGTGGCAGAATTTTCCAGGTGAGGACTGGTATTTTGGTTGTAGAATTGCTCATTGCTGTGTCTCTGTTAGGGAAGATAACAGAGCAGCAACTAATGGATGAGTATGAAGTTGAGAGAGTGCCGTGACATGAAGAGAAGGTGAATAAATATATGTAAACTCACAGACATACACCACCCCCACATCACAAGGGCAATGGCAATGTCACAGGGACCCCATGTGGAACCTGGAATACAGCAGTCTTTTCCAGTTGCCCACTTTTCCTTATTATCAGGCACAGGATGTCATAAATTAACAAGATATTAAAAGCTGAAGGACCTTGGGACCCAGTCAGGCTAACCCTCTCTTTCAGCAAGTGCAGGTGAGAAGAGCAATGCTTTACGTAAGTCCACAGCACACCTCACTGGCAGTGCTGGGAGAATTCAGATCTGATTCCCAGTCCATCCCTTTCCATGACACCACTGGGGCATGAGTCAGGCTTCTCTCTTAAACAGGAGAAACTGGGTTCTGCCACCTTGGAGCTCTTGTGTCACTGACCTAGTTGATGATTTATTCTCACAAGAGTCAAAGGGCTTTGTTACTCATGATTAGTCTGCCCTGAGACAAATGCAATTGCTTGTAATGCCTTATCCTTGTGAGAGGGACAGGAGATATTCTGATTGCTAGAAACCCAGAGTTACAAAACAATTATGAGCATTTGACTTTCTAGAGTAAGACCTAGAGGGAAGTGGACTTGCATAGGCTCACATGGCAGTGAAATCAGATGGGATGCAAGTCTCTTGGCTCTAAGCTGGAAATACTTTCCCCTCCCTTCCTGAGACAACCTATCATTAAAGAGGCAGACGAATCTGAGATATACCTAGTTTCTGCATTTATTAGTTTTGAGGCCTCAGGTGAGTTATTTTAATCTTCTTAAACTTCAGTTTTCTGATCTATCAATGGGGACAATTCCCTTTTAGGAATATGAGATAAGAGATACTGTATATAATGGGCTAGCAAGTGCTTAGTAAATGTTAGATTACCTTCTAAACTTCTTCAGCGTACTTTTTGGAAAGATTTTTTTCCATTCAGGTATAATTTGTATATAGTGAAACACAGATTTTAAGTGTATATTTGACCAGTCTTGAAAACGCAGTCCCCCATAAAACTTAAACTTCTATCAAGATAAAGAACATTTCTATCACCCGAGGAAGTTCCCTCACATTCTTTCATTTTTCCCCAGAAGCAACCACTAATCTCATTTCTACTGCCATAGTTTTGCCTATCCAGTACTATATATAAATATCATACAGTATGGAACCTTCTGTAGCTATCTTCATTTACCCAAGTGTTTTATCCATGTTGCTGCATGTATCACTTCATTCCTTCAGCATACTTTTAGTTTTGATTGCCTCAGGTTCAACTATGCCTAGTACTGCTATAAAAACGATGGGAAGGAGAAGAGCAGGAAGGTCAATGGATTAGGAATCAGAATAGCTGGGCTCTATCAATACGTAACCTTTGGAATAATCTGATTTGGCTTTCATTTTACAGATGAGTTAACTGGCCTCGGAGGGAAAGAGACTTGTCCAAGGTCACCCAGTTAACCAGTGACAGCCAGGAATAGCTCCAGGTCACTCAATTCGTGGTTCAGTGAACATCATTGAGATTTTTAGAAATGGAGTTTTATGTAGATCAGTAACTTTCAAAAAGGACCTGGGTCAAATGGGCAGTTTTACTGGTTAAAGCCAGTAGATTCTTCAGTTTTATGTATTAGTCCCTTTCCTCTGGCTGAGGAGGCCTTCCGCCCCCTCCCCCCCACCACAGAGCCTGGAAATTACCAGCTGTGGATTCTAAAAGGGTATGTTTTAGTTGTACAGAAACAAATGGAATCTGGATATTTTGGCCATTCAGACACCATGGCAATGCTCAGAGACCCCTGGTTCCCACTGTTTCTAGGATGTAAAGTGTACTTAAGGAAGGGAAGTTCTCTGAGCATGCACTGGCATGTATGTCTAAAACCAGATGTGCTGGAAAAGCACTGCAGACAGAGGCGGCCAATGTGCCTTGTGCTTGTTTAATCTGTACTTTGATCTCTTTGTGCCGTTTTTGTCTTCAAATATTTGATCTCCCTGGAGAATCTGAAATGATTCATTTAGCTCTTATACTCCCCCTGGAAAAAGGTTCATTCTCAGACATTTCAAGGTTTAGGGGATCAGCTCACCATCTAAAAAAATACCCGGGCTCTAAAGAATGAAAACTCCTCAGACGACAGAAGCTGCTCCATAGAAGGACCCTCCCACTTCCTCTCCTGCTGTAAGTCTCCGCTGGCGCAGAGCAGAGAGCCCTCGCCTTCACTACCGCAGGACAGTGGAAGGTTTCCACCCGGACTTGCTCTGGCTCTTTGGATTTCTAAAGTCAGTAGCCCAGGACTTAGTGTGGCAACTTTACCTGAGGGAGGGAGAGTGTGAGGAGTATCCTCTTACTTATCTAGTCAAACACATTCCAATGCACTTGAGCACTGGGCACAGGCCCCGTCCTCAGCCAAGGACCTTGGAGGGAAGAGCCAAATCACGAGTCTGCCCTACGCCTCCCCAAGGGGGCACCTCGCCAAGAGGTCGCTCCACTCATCCCTGGCACAGAGGTAGCTGTAGCTTGTATAGGGACAGGCACGGACCACATTAAACTCCAGCTCCATGGCTGTGGGCTGCAAAGCTGAGACTAAAAAATAGGCATACCGATCTAGACCACCGTGGTCAAGTTGCACTGGTTCATTTCCTTCTTGTAAAGCAACAAAAAAAAGTAAAGTGGTATTTACATATGGTTACTTACTGTTGTGTTAAGCACCGTAATGGGCACACGAGGCTTGTGAGAGAGCACAGAGCAGAGAACAGCACAGGCTGTACACACACTGGGAGGATGATCCTCAATCTGACCTTTATATCCTCCTCTGAAAGGTGAGCTGATGCAGCGCTTTGAGGATTGAATGATAACATAACTCAGGACAGTGACTAGCACACAATAATAATGACGCTAACAGCTAACATTTAGTGACTGATTATTAAGTGCCAGACACTGTTTCTAAGCACTTTACAGCAAGTCCTCACTTAATGTCATTGACAGGTTCTGCGACTTTAAGCAAAATAACATATAACAAAACCAATTTGACTAGGCTAATTGATATAAACGCATTAAGTTCTTACCGCATCTCATTATAACGAAAAGACATCGAATGAAACATTATTTGAAGACCTGCTGTACCAATAATAACTCATTCTTTCAACAACCCTACATTAGTTGTGAGGTGTATGAGGAAAGCATTATAACTATTTTTACAAAAGAAAAAACAGATCTTGATATGTTAAGTAATTGGCCCCGAATCACCCAGCTAGTAAGTGGCATAGCGGGATTTGAAAGCACATCATAGGGATTGAGAGCAGACTTTGGAACCAGACAGCGTGGGTTAAATGCTCCATAAAAGTTAGGTAAAGCTTCAATAAATGCTAACAATTTTTATTATATATTATCTCATTTAATTCTTTCAATGTGCCTATCAAATAGGAATTATCCCCCTTTATTTGAGGAAAGAGGCTTGGGTGGCAACAGAGCACCCTTTGCCAAAATACACTGTTACCCACCCAGTGTCAGCTCCCTGTTAGGGCCGGAGCCCTCCAAAACTTGCTCCCTCCACTTTGCTGGTTTGGAAGCCATTCCTCCTGCTAAGGAGGTCCTCCTACCCATCCTCTCTGCTGGGCTCTCCCCACCTCATGGCCTGTTATTTCTATCTTAATTATACAAGTTAATATATAGATATGTTCCTATTGTAAAAGATTTAAATATGTAAGCAAATATAGTCTTTATTGATGGAATGATGGTCACACTGTGACCATTTATTCACTCCTATACACGATGAACATCATAGTACAGACATTTTATAAAAATATATTTAAGAGAATTCCTAATAAATGCTGTTTAAACATTTAAAATATTTATAGATCCCACCATATTGCCCTCCAAAAGCTTTACTAAATTATGATCCCTTCAAAAGTGTGAATGTGTGTTTCCATCCCCACCAATACTGGTCATTATAAATACTTCTGCTTTTTGTCAACAGGATCAGCTAATAAAACTGTATTTAAATTTTGCATTTTTCTTATCAGTGATGTGAAATATATTTACATTTTCCTGTTTTGGGGGCATGTTTAACTTTGTTCACTTTCAATTGGGTAGTTTGCTTTTTCTTTCTGATTTCTAGGTACTTTGTGTTCCAGATGGTCATCATTCCTGTTATGATAGAAATGTATTATCTACTTCATCTTTAAAGGTTCAACTCAACTAAATCCCTTCTCTTCTCTGAGATTCTTGCTGACAGCTCTAATCCCCACTACTCCCTCTGATGACCTACAGCACCGAACAGAGATTCATCTTTATATACCATGTTTCCCAGAAAATAAGACCAGGTCTTATATTCCTTTTTGCTCTAAAAGACACATTAGGGCGTATTTTCAGGGGTTGTCTTATTTTTTTCATGTACAACAATCTACATTTATTCAAATAGCCATGTCATCATCTTCTGGAACATCGTCATAACATATTAAATGAACCCGTCTGGCTGACGATCTTAACTAGGGCTTATTTTCAGGATGTCTTATTTTCGAGGAAACACAGTATACACCCAGTCACCCCCTTCCACTTGGAAGCTGAAATTGGATTCTATTGTTCTTTAAACTGGTATTCCTCCTATCTTCTCCCCTCTTTTCTCTTTCCTCCCCAAATACCAACACAAAAGTAGTATTAGGGCCTACTATACTTCACATTTATGCTTCTAATACACACACACACACACACACACACACACACACACACGACACACACACAGGAAACATTACTGATGATGACTGTCCCTTCGCATCCCAGTTTCTATGACAGGGGTCATTCCCCCAACTCCCTCGCCACTCCCAATGCTTTACAGGGCTAGGCAGAAAGTAATATAATGGGTAATGTGGTTCCATGGAAACAAAATGAGAAATGGTGGCAACTATTGTTAACCAGAGAACACAACCACCTAAAAGAGAAACCTTACTCAGCTCTAGCAAATTGTTGTCAAGTAGGAATTGAAGCTCCATGATGACAACTTCTCTATTTTTCAAAAGCGGAAAAATCTGTATTTTACGTTCAATGTACTTTTTAAATGTCAAACCAACATTGTGTGTGTGTTGGGTTGGGAGTGTGTTAAGGTCAGACTCTGCATCTATTAATTCGACAGACTCTGGCATAGAAGAGGCAGAGTGTGTTTATTTTCCCATTTGCTTTCTTCCTTCCATTAGACTGAATGAAACATCCAGAACAACTTGTGAAAGATAAAGTCATTTATATCACTGGCAGGAATTAGTTGTTCCAGTGTTGTTTTATTTCTGTCTCTCAAACTAGACTAAGCAACATGAAGGCAAAGATCACATTATTTATCACATCAGCTTCTAACAGTGCCTAGAACATGAGAAGTTCTCAAAAAAACTTGTTGTTGAACCAAAGACTGAAGAAATGAAGACCTGATTAGATAGCCAATTTACCTTTAGATTGTAAATATACTTGCAAAATTCAATGTCCACGTATCAGCTCAGTACTTGGCACACTGATCCAAGATGGAGGTTAGCAGAGCAACTCTTAACCCCACTGTGTTTTACATGGTGAATATTGGTCAGTATTTCATATTTGTGCAATAAGACGGGTAGGGATGTGTAGGATCTCGCCATGAAAATCCGACAGCGTTTGATGGCAGTCATGTGCAAACCCATGGCTACCTGGCTCTCAACCTCAGTCCCAAAGACCATCCCCAAGTTTTATACCTCTTGGCCCACACTTCCAGTTGAGGATTTTTCTTCCCATGACCTCGCTGGGTGCTAGTTTCTTCAGGCCATGCTCTGGGGATAGACGGTTTGGGGTGTCAGCTGTGGGCACTGCCTTGCTCCTTCCTCCTCTGCAGCTCCTCCCGCCGTCTCGCCTGCTGTTCACTCATGCAGTCCCTGAAGGCCTGCACCTGTGGCTGGCACTGTCGCCAGTCCTGGTGCGCGGCCATGCACTCCTGCACCGCGTAGTGGGAAGCCGCACAGCCAGAACGGGAGATGAGCTGGTCCAGTGGGTCCTCTTCCTCACCCTCCTTCTTCACCTGTCGGGCCCAGGTATGGCCTTGAGTTGACATCTTTGGGAGTCTCTAGACATCAGTGGAGGCAAGGTTAGAGTAGGGACATGATTGTATATGAGGTTCCTCTTATAAGTAACACTGAACACTGCACGGTTATGGCCTATGTATACATATGTCTCCCTTTGGAGACTGTAAGCTATTTGCAGACAGATAATGGGCCTGATTCAACTTGGTGCCCCCAGCACGAGTCCTGGCAGAGAACAGGCCTGCAAAATGGTTTGAACGGAATGGAATGAAGTAAAGTATGTGAGAATGCTGAGCACAGCACTAAATAAGCTCGAATGGATTCTTCTAATAGAATTTGAATTGGGTAAAATATCACCTTTCTGAAGAAGCTATCTCTGATTCACCCTCAAAAGAACTAATTTCCCTTCTTCTGTTGGCCTTATTCTATGGCTTGAGAAGAACAAAATTTAACACTTAGGAGAGTACCCAAATACGGTAGGGTTTGACATGTGGAATGGAGAGAGTTGTGTGGCTACAGAATACAGCATGCAGCAGCCCGGGCAAGAGACGAGTCTGTGAGGTAAGTAAGAGTACTTCATGTGAACTCTATTTGCCCAGACTGTCTTCCCAAGTTCACCTACTTCAGAATATCCAGCAGAAGGTAGCATAAAGAACTTAAGAAAGAGATGAAGAGAAATGGCCTCAGTCTTTGTATAAATTTCACCATGACTGGCTGTAAAGGAGCTACGACTCCTTAATGCCTTTCCTGTGTCGCTGATTCATTCAGCAAATCATCACTGAGTACTCATCATGTACCAGGCACTATGCTAGAGTTGAGGATACAGGAGTGACCAGGACAGATACCGTTCCTGCCTTCATAGTTTACAATCTAGGCAAGTAAACAGCCAGTTTACTATACAGTGTATACAGAGAGCTCATACTGGGAACACAGTGGAGGAGTGATACCTAATCCAGACAAGAGGAGAAACAGGCAGGGAAGGCTTCCTGGAGGAAGTGATTTATAAACTGACAGCTGAAGGATGAATAGGAGTTAACTAGAGATGGGAAGGAAGAACAGGGTGGGGGGTTGAGACAATTTGAGAGGACTGGAAAGTTCTGTATGACTGGAAGCATAGAATATGAGAAAACAAAAGAAACTGAGAAAGTATCCGATCATAACCAGACCTTGTTAGCCATGTTAAGGCATTTAGAAGGCCAAGGGGAAGTCACAAGAAGGATTTAAACACGCTAAAGCCCTACATAAAACTCATTTGCTTTGGAGGCAGTACAATCTGAGGAGGGGGGAAACCGGCTTTGAAAACTGACGTGTTGGAAAACTAGCTTTGTCACTGACATTTGGAGTGACCCTGAGCAAATTACGTCACAATAGTCCTATTACTATATGTTTCCTCTTCCTAAATACACAGTGAGCTCTTTAAAGGCAGGGGGCAAACCTCTTAGAGCAAGTACGGTGTAAAGAAAAGTGGCTTGGATCTTAAGCCAAGAAATCCGAGTTCGAATACCAGCACACGCTTTATCTTGCAATCTTTTTTAGTTTGCTCCTTAATATTTAACTCGCAGAATTACTGTAAGAATTAACATAATGATGTCGAATGCATGGGCTACAAGAGAACTCAGTAAACGCTACCGTACGCTTTTCCCCACCACATCCCGGCTTCAGCCTCCCTTGGAATAAAAAAAGACCCTTGCTCAGAGATAACGGCAGGTTACGTGGTCGGCAGCTGCATGGGGAGGCAGGCTTGGATGAGAAAGGCATCAAAAAGACCAGAAAGCAAAGATACCCAAGCGGCCAAATCATCTGAAGCTCCTCTCCCACCTTCAGGAGAGAGCGCATGCGCCCGCGCCGCCACCGGGCGCGCCCACGTAGTGCCCGTTACGTTTCAGAGTGCAAAGAAGCGGCACGCAGTGCTCACCGAACTGGCGGACAAGAAGACCCGAATGTGCGTTCCAGCACGTCCACTTCGCAGGCAGTTGGAACTCTTCCGACCTTCCTGCCAGGAACCAACCTCTCAGGAGCGCGCGCGCGGAAGGGGGAGGGAAGGGAAGAGACCCACCGCGCATTTTCATTGGTGGTCTCTCTTTGTAGATCCCGCCCCCCGCCCTACTTCCGGGAAAGAGCGGAAGAGGCGGGCTGGTGGAGGTGGGGTCAAGATGGCGGCGCCTTTGAGGATTCAAAGCGACTGGGCTCAAGCCCTCAGGTGAAACCAGTCCCAGAACCCGGACAGAGGAGGCGGGTAGCGGATGTTGCCTTTTCGTTAAGGAGAGTCATGCCCGATCCAGGATATCCATAGGGGTTATCTCATCAATTGTTGAGGGAGTATTGGGTCTAGAAAACGAAGTCTCAAACCCACATGGTTATTGTTTTTCATTCTCTCAAGAGCTATCCTGAAGCTAGGGAAGCACATCAGAGCTGTGTGATCCCAGCATCAGAACTAGGATTAATGAGTTGTAGGAAGACAGCAAGACTGGGAGGCAAGAGGCCAAGTAGTCAGTCATTTAACAAATATTTATTGGTCGTCAGCTATTTGCAAAAGCCCCAGTACTCACCACCACCACATTGTCTTTTACTGTGTGATGGAATCTTTGTATCCTTCTCGGTCCCTAATGGCATATTAGTCATATTGGACCATTCTACTAAACAATGTAGCGCCTACCATGTCCAGACGCTGACCTGGATAGATGCTCCATGCAGTACAGTGTGTAAACTTAAGGGGTGGTTCCTGCTCTCAAGTTGACAGCTGCATTGGGAATGCACAGCAAACCATTCATTTATTTAACATATTTATTGATCATATAGTGTGCGTTCACCAGGATGAGTACAGTAGTGCCATAAATGACAATTTTTATTACTAATAAGGATTTTCAAATTGAAACAATGGTGAAGATGAATAAAACATTCCTGTATTTAAGAAACTTACACCTTACTAAGTGGGCTAAAATAAAGTACACATTACTTACTATAACACAGAATGTGTGATAAGTAATCAAGGAAGACCACTAATATTTATTGAGGGCTACTAGGTGCCTATGAGAGAAGGCAGGATCAGAATCTGAGGAAGTAACTTGCCCAAGATCATGCAGCTAATAAGTGATGGAGAATTGCTGGCAACCTATGTCTTTCTATCTTAAAAGCCTAGTGCCTTTCTGCTATACCCTAAGAGTGTATAGGATGCTGAGATAATGATTTGGATGATTGGGGAAGTGCATTCTAAAACATGAAAAGTCTGAGGTGGTAGAACACAGACATTGTATACTAGTCCCAGGTTTCATTTTCTGCTTCATAGCTAGGCAAGTCATTTCTCTCTGAGCTTCAGCTTTTTTAATCTTTAACCTGAGGATTAATAAAAGATATCTTGTTAAATTGTTGTCAGGATTAATGATGCTATATGCAAAGTGCCTAGCACAGGGTCTGGCTTACAATAATCCCAATAAATGTTTAAATATAAACTATTCCCGATTTTTCAAAGCTGTGCAATTACAAATGAATAGTGACTCCCTATTGATGAAATATTAGCCCTTCATTGAACCAACAGATATATGTATTAAACACTTAATCCACAAATATCTTCAACAAATAAAGTTTGTCTTAGAATAAGACAAACATGCCTGGATGAGATATTAGACTAGATCATGTCTAAGTAGTATGGCCAAACTGGAAATTATATGATCTTTCTCCCCTTGTACCAGTGGCATCCTTTTCAGTGTTGAGTGAGCCTAATTAGGTTTTTGTCTCTCTTCATAGGAAGGATGAAGGGGAGGCCTGGCTGAGCTGTCACCCACCAGGTAATGTCCTTAAGTCTATATGCATTCCCTTTAGAGAAAAAGGATTTACTACCCCTAGAAGAGAGCTTCCTACTTTCTCCTGGCCCAAACTCCTGGCGCAATGCTCATAGTCTTCAAATGTTCTTGACCAGTCTGTGATCAGACATCACCTCATCTCCATTCTGGGAGAAGGTCTTCAGATTGGTTTTCCATTTGGACGCTATAAACTTGTTCATGGAGACGCTGCTGATACATCTAAAACAGTCTCTTAGCTATATATTATTGTATTCTAAGTAGTTGTATAGCTTCAAGTGTGACCTTCCTGATGATTCCCAGATGTATCGCTCTCGCCCTGGCCTCTCTTCAGTTTCAAGCAGAGATTGAACAGTTGTCTGCTAGCTGTTTCTTCTTGAAGCTCTCAATGTCATCTTGAGTTTACCACATCCAAAACCAAGCTGAGCTCTTCTGTTGTCAAACAGGCTTCTTTCTTAATTTTCTCATTTCTAAAGTTACCATCCTTCTGGACATCAGAGTGTAAAATTGAGTCACCTTACCATATCCAGAGTTTCCACGTCTTAGCAATTTTCCCTTCAAATGAAACTCCTGTTATTCCCATTCATTTGTTTGCAGTTAGTGTGGTAACATTAAAAAAAATTCCAAGTGTGTGAGAATGTGTTGTTTTACTGATTATTTTGCATTTCAGATATCTTTGATGTCTTTATATAATATATTCTATTTCTATGAGAAATAGAGTTTGAAACAGTTTTCTTTTGAGGAAATTGGTGCCGCATGGAAGAGAGGATAGTAACTCGAAGGTTTATAGTCAAGGTTTTGTTTTATTTTTAAGATGGGACTTAATTGGAGAACAAGTAAAATATAGATTGTAGGTAGAGGAGAGAAGGACTAACAGAAATACCAATGTCTTAGGGAATAGAGGAGATTGAATGAAGTCTAAAAGACTAAGATGAAAGAAGGTGAAGGTAAGTGCAGATGTAAATAAATGCATAGGCATGGACGTGGAAATTTGTGAGTGTCCTATAGTCTCGGTTTTCTTTGTGATGTTGGAGGTAGGGTCAGCTCTTAAGGCAGAGGGCTTTTTGTTTTATTTTTAAAATAGGTTTATTGAAATAAAATGTGTGCTATCTGTGCTAGATACTATACATATATTTGTATTTCTCACAACCCTATGAGGTAGGTACTATTTGGATTCTCATTTTTAAAAAATAACAGCTTTATTGAGATATAATTCACATACCATTACATTTACCTTTTTAAAGTGTACAATTCAGGGGATTTAGTTTATTCAGAGTTGTGTGTCTATCACCACTATCAACTCCAGAACATTTTCATCACCCCTAAAAGACACCCTATCCTCTTTAGCAGCCACTTCCCATTTCCTCTTCCCAGCCCCCTAGCAACCACTCGATGGATTTGCCTTTTCTGGACATTTCATATAAATGGAATCATACAATGTGTGGCCTTTTGTGTCTGACTTCTTTCATTTAGCATAACATTTTCAAGCTTTATCCATGTTGTAGCATTCATTCCTTTTTGTGGTCAAGTAATATTCTATTGTATGGATACACCACATTTTTTAAAATAATTTTTTATTTTTCAATTACAGTTGACATACAATGCTATATTAATTTCAGGTGTACAACATAGTGATTAAACCTTTATATAACTTATGAAGTGATCACTCCGATAAGTCTAATACCCATCTGACATCATACATAGTTACTATAGTATTATTGACTATATTCCCTATGCTGTACTTTACATCCCCGTCACTGTTTTTATAACGGGCAGTTTGCACTTTTAATCCCCTTCCCCATCTTCCCAACCCCCCTCCCATCTGGCAACCATCAAAATGTTTTCTGTATCTGAGTTTGTTTCTGTTTTATTTGCTTATCTTATTTTTCAGATTCCACATGTAAGTGAAATCATATGATATTTCTCTTTCTCTGACTTATTTCACTTAGCAAATGCCCTCTAGGTCCATCCATATGGCTGTACATATGTACCATATCTTCTCTATCCATTTGCCTATCAATGAACACTTAGTTTACTTTCATATCTTGGCTATTGCAAATAATGCTGCACTGAACATAGGGATGCATATGTCTTTTGAATCAGTGTTTTGGGTTTCTTGGGATAAATACCCAGAAGTGGAATCTCTGGGTTCTTTGTCTCTTGTTACAGCCTTTGTTTGAAAGTCTATTTTGTCTGATATAAGTGTTGCTACCCCAGCTTTTTTTGTTGTTGTTTCCATTTGCACGAAATATCTTTTTCCATCCCTTTCAGTCTGTGTTTGTCTTTCAATTTGAAGTGGGTGTCTTGAAAACAGTGTATGTATGTATGTATATGTGTATATATATATATGTGTATGTATGTATATATATACATATATACACACACACACATATATATATACATATATATATATATATATATATATATATATGTATATATATATATATATCGTGTTCTTATCCATTTAGCTACCCTATCTTTTAATGGATACATCACATTTTTAATCCATTCATCAGTTGATGTACTTTTGAAAAATAATTGATGGACATTTGAGTTGTTTCCACATTTTGGCTATTAAGGAAGAAGGTTTTGATGGCAGGATGGGTGTCATGAGAAGTGGCTGCTGTGAGGAACAGAAGTGGCAAAAGGACTGCAAAACTGTACAGAGTTCGGAAACATGAATTGTAGTGGGGCCAGTCTGCACAGTTGTGTCCTTCTCTGTGGCAGCACTCAGCAGCCTCCAGGTAGAAATGCAGAAGGTGAGAGGCTGGATTAATCCCAGTTCTATTATGTAAAAAAACCAAGACTGAGGTCATGTTAGTGACTTTACAAATGTAGAGAGGTCATTGAGGGTACTAACAGGAGATTAGTTGAAATGATGCATCATGAAAGCCAGACTTCATGGGGCAGTTAGTGAAGCCAGGAGGGATTTGCAGAGTTCCTCAATCCTATTGTTGTGGCATCCCTCTGAACTAACATTTCACTAGCACCACTTCCTAGCCAAAAGCTTTTTCACTACAATAGATCTTCTCTAGTCCAAATTTCTACCCTAGCTGGTTAGTTCCTACATTAACGTCCTTCAACTACCTTTTCCATGACTGTTGTAACCAAACTGGTACATTGATTCTTCCTTCCCCCTTGTTCTTTCTGACTTTTTTTTGGTCTTGACATGACCCCTCCCTGATTTAAAGTTTCCTTTTCGTTATCTTCTTCCTAGTCCTATCTTTCTTTTAAGGTCCTACTCAAGTCCCACCCTCTCTAGAAGCCCTCCCACTCTGTGTGAATCCATGATGGTTTTTACTTCCCTCTTACTCCTCGAATTTCAATTTGGTAGAACAGTTATTTGCGGAATAATTTGTAGCAACCAGCTGGCTTCTGAACTCAAGGACTTCACAGTCTAGTGGGGAGATCAGAAATGTAAATGAAGTCTTGTGAACTGTTACAGAAGTGTATAAATACGGTGCAGAGTAAGAAGAGAAGTGTTTTTAACTCCATCCTTCCATCTGCATATGTTTATGTTTAGGATAATATTTAGCCCATATCACTGCAAAAGCAGTGTTCTTCTTAAGCACATTTTCCAGATTAATAAAGCTTAACTTGACTATGTATTATGCGTGTATACTGTGGAGAAATGCGTATATTCATATTGATCTTCACCTTTCATCCTGGAACAGTTCCATTTCACTGCCAGTAAAACTGAAGTTGAGATCACTTTAGTAGCTTTCTCTACAAATGCTATTCTTATACCTTTAAATCTTTGTTCCTAACCTTTAGCCCTTGCGTATATTCCCTCCCAACTTAGGCTAGTACTCTTCCTACTTTGCCTCATTTTTAGCACAAGTACATGCTACGCTTTCATGAGCCAATTTCCTACCATCTATACAGATGCCTGAATTGAGTCTTCAGGGAGAAAAATGTTAAATTCTTATGTTTTGAGATATGCTTCTTTTGTGCTATATAGGGAAACCAACTTTGTATGGCAGCCTAACTTGTCAAGGAATTGGCCTTGATGGCGTCCCAGAGGTTACAGCTTCGGAAGGATTTATTGTGAATGAAATAAACAAGGTAGGTTTTTATGTCTGCTAGATGGCACCGTGTCCAAAACTGTGGTAGTACCTATATATCTATTTCAAATATTTGTACTATCTGTGTATCAGTGTCCTCTCCATTTCGTTTTTACCATAATCATCGTTTTTACTGCCTTTGAATGTCGAGAGTTTTCTTTTTCTTTAGAAGTTACATATACTTTTAGATGCAATCTCACTTCCTCTTAACTTCCCTTATACCACCGCTGTCCAACAGATAAATAATGTTAGCCACATATATAATTTAAAATTTTCTTGTAGCCACATAAAAAAGGTAAAAAGAAACAAGTGGAATTAATCTTAATAATATATTTTATTTAACCCAAGACATCAAAAATATTTCAACCTATAATTAATGTAAAAATTATTAATGAGATAGTTTACATTCCTTTTTTCTTATTAAGTCTTGAGGTCCTGTTTATATTTTATGCTTATAGAACATCTCAGTTCAGACTATAGTTATTTATTGTAAATACTTGATATGTATTTAGGTTTTACAAAATTGACAGTTAAAAACATAGATTCATATACCCAAGTAGTTCCAATACTTAAAAAGTTTTCCAGTAACTGGATCAAATATCGATTTTTAAATTAAACTTTAAATAAAATTAAAAACTCAGTTCCTTATTTGCATTGGCCACATTTTAAGCGCTCAATAACCTTATGGGGCTGGTATCTACTGTGTCATACAGCATAGCATTCTAATATGTCTGGCTAGACCTCGGTGAAGCCATACGTTAATAGTACTTAATAGTTTTTCTCATTGGTCTTTGGGGTAAGTAGATGGCCAACCTAAGTGTTGCAGAACCTATGATCTGACTTTGCTTACTCGTTCAGATGGCTGCATATACTCGTTCAGATGGCTAAATATACTCTGGTGAGATGATTCCCAAAAAGTAAAGCAGTTGGTCTTTTCTTTCTTTCTTTCTTTCTTTCTTTCTTTCTTTCTTTCTTTCTTTCTTTCTTTCTTTCTTTCTTTCTTCCTTCCTTCCTTCCTTCCTTCCTTCCTTCCTTCCTTCCTTATTTTGGGTGTAATTAAACTTCTTTAGTTGTAAAATATTTCTGGTGTACTGACAAGAGTAAATAATACTTTATTTTTTACATAAGATTTTTCGCAAATATTCATTCATTACCCTCTGTGCAAGGTAATAGGCTACACGTTTTTATATATCTTATATTTGTTTTTCATCAATACCTATGGTATTGACGAAAGTGTCAGAAGATCTGAGCCCAACTGTTAACCCTGACACTTACTAGCAATATGAATTCAGACAAATAACTTATTTCCCTGAGCCTCAGTTTTCTCATCTATAAAATGGAGATAATATTTGTACCTCATAGGCTGGTTAGTGGGGAATGAGACTACATATAAATGAAACTAAAATATTACAAAAATGAGTCATTTATCGTAATAGTCCTTTTTAATTGGCATTTTAAATTTCCATTTTACAGATAAGCAAACAGACTTATTAACCCCTAATAATCAAAGCTAGTTGGACTATATGTTGAAATTGAAACCCAGTTCTATTTAACTTAAAGTATAACACCACCTTGCAAGCCTACATTTCCCCCCGGTGTTTCACCAGTATCCATTTGTAGCCTGGGTGCTGACTTCCTTTCTTCCCTTGGTACTCAGGCCCTGATACAATCCTTACCGTCCGACATCATTGCTAATTTCTGCTGTGTAGCTGCTGAGTCAGAAAGTAAGTGCTTATGGTTGAGCATTCATTTGTTTCCTAATTGCCATGAGTCACTTTGCTATTTGATGTTGCTACATTGCTCTTTTAAACAGATCTGTCAATATGCTTAAAAACCTAACCCCAGAAGATAAAAAGTTTGACTTTGAATTTTATCTCGGTGTGGAATACTCATACTACCCACCCCGCCCCCTAAATTCTGTCTGTTCTGATATCTCCTGCAGCTTTTCTTTAAAATATTTTCGTTAACAGCATGATTATCTACTGCTAACATTGGAAGGTAGTTTAGTATTTATCTTCCTTTATAGTCTGTTTATGGATTATGGATTGATTTGCAGGATTAATAAGCAAGAGAAAACAATTGATTCTTGAAATCTTTCGTATAATTAGCCCCAAAGAAATGGAGTCTTCTGAGAGCAAACCAGTGCTTACAGAGACCTGAACACTAAGCTCCCAGAGCTCCTTGCAGCCTTGCTTGGTGTGAATATTTAGCCAGGAGAGTTTAGCTGACATTTTAGTTTCAAATCCAGGTCAGCTCTCTGGCAGCTATATGGGTTTTGTCCTGCAGTTAGAAGCAAAAACTCATTTAATGAAAGGCCTGCAGGCAGCCAGGCCTGGATAAGCTGGCTAAGAAAGTACTGTTTGTATAGAGACTCTAATTGTCTTTTTAAAGGAGTAGAGGATCTGTAATAAGAGCATATTGATTTTCAGTGATAAGATTATTATAACTTTGAAACTGTTCTTTCTAATGAACCATGAGGACTGTGCTTATTGTACATAGATGAGCCTTATAGAGAGATTCAGAAAATCTTGATTACTGAAGACGTTTTCATTATCCAGCAGAATTTCCAGAAACTTTGAAGTACTACTGTGGAAGAGATAAGAAGTTAGGGGCCATTTGGGGAGGGCAGCTCCTCAGCTCTGTGTAGGAGATACACACGGAGATGATGGTTAGAGTAAGGGACTGTCATATTGAATCCTTGAGGAAAGGTTTACCAAGTCTTTTACACCTCTACACATGCTACCTTGAAGCACCAACGTACTTACATGTGATGGTTACAAAGGCTGCCTTTAGCAAGTCACGTCACCTGAATCTAGCATTGGTTCTAGGTATAATTTCCTACTATGTCACCAGTGTTATCTTACTACAGTAGCTGAAAGGTATGTGATAATGACTAGGCATAACACGTGGGGAATCATAATACAGCTATGACTGTGACGATGACCAGTCTACGAACATGTACAGTCAGTTTAGGTCCTAGGTGGGAATGGGTACCGCGACCTGACCAAGGCATACACATTGTAAGAGGGTACCATAGTTTACCAGTTTTCTCTGAAGGTTCTGATAGGCAGTAAGTTTACTTTTAGACTCGTCTGTTAGGCCCTGGGCTTGAGGGCTGGTGCTGTTTCCTCACATCTGTTGATCCTGTTCCTTGCCCCACTGCTAATTGAGAGTACTCCTATTAGATTTTCTTCTGAAAATTAATGCTCTCATGTTTGTCAGTTGTCTCCTAGTGTTGGTTTGTCTTCTGTGAGACAGTGTTACATAAAAAAGCGGTATCAAATTACATTGCAGCCTCCTCAGTGAAAGGACTGCTGATGTGGAAGGAGTGGTAGTTTTGTGGGCTAGGGAAGGAGGATTAGAGAAGATTAAAAGATGAGAATTTCCTGTTGTCCTAACGTTTAAGAGGCTTTAATTCCATTGGGGTAGCTTTATTGATGTATTTCATCTTTTCCTCTCTGTTTAGAAAAGCATTCATATTTCATGTCCAAAGGAAAATGCATCTTCCAAGTTTTTGGCACCATGCACTACTTTTTCCAGAATTCATACAAAGAGTGTAAGTATTGTGATAAAATAAGGAGAAATGTAATAGCATGTTAATTTTTCATTTTATCTGCTTGTCTAGTGCTATAAACATATTCATAATTGATGTGACTTTACTTTGCATTATAAGATAACACAGTTAATCTTATATCACACTATCATAAGGTGATAATGTTTGGGACCACACAGAATATGTGTACAAATCCACTCAATGGTAGTCTTAGAGAAAAGAATTTTGAAATGAAATTTCCTTATGTGTGTTTTAGCAAAGCTACTTGCCAGCTTTTGGATAATGATGATAGTAGCTGATGTTTGCATAATTTGTCGCTGCTCATATTTCTGTCCCTTTTGCTCTAGGACAGGGATATTTTCTCCAAGGACAGCTTATTGAGGAATAATTTTCAAAGATCTTTCTGATAAAGCTCTGTCTACTACCATGGGCTCTTGGAAAAAAAAGTGAGAAGTAATAATAGATTATATTAAAACCTTCCACCTTTATTGTGTGGTACATTTTTAAAAATAGCTATTTTACCCCTTATTGCAAAACATAATAGTGATGAAAATTTAGGAAATATATTATTGCAAAACATAATAGTGATGAAAATTTATCATAATAGTGATGAAAATTTAGGAAATATAAAAGAAAATGAATCACTCATATTTCCATAACCTAAAGGTAATTGTTGTGAACTTTTGTTATATAGCCTTTACATTACTGGACATTCAGGTATTTCTAATTTCATGAATTTCTATTTTGATGATATACTTATAGCTAACCCTTTGCTCACAAAGACAGGAAGAAATTAGAAGACATTTTGTAAAACTAGAGTTGCAGAGTCACAGGGAATGCAAATGAAAGGCTTTTGCTGTATTCTGACTGACCTCCATTTAACTGATTTTTTGAGTCAACTCTTGCTCTCCGTTTCCTCTGTAAAATATACTGACGGATGCCCACAGCATGTTCCCAGTTCATAAGCTCTTCTCTGAGGCCTGCATACTTCTGACACTGCTGGTTAAGTTGAATGCTTACCAAGGGTCAGTTGCAATGCCAGTTATATTGTTTTTGAAATTATCTGAAACTGATGAGTGTGAAAAGGCAGAGAGTGATTATGTCTATTATAGTATGTGTGAGCAAAATAATGCAAAATGTTAGGGAAAAGATTTTAAAAACCCTAGATGATTTTTTGCTCTTAGATTACTTTGTAAGTGGGAACAAAGATTTGCCTTGCTTTAAAGAAACTGGAAGTTGTAAATTGTACCTGTTGGTTATAGTTTATTAAAAGAAAGTCAAGATGAAGTTTCCTTGTTAGTAATCAGTAAACTAATGAAAAAGTTAGTGAATTTTAAAGTACATTTATATATTTGAGTTAAAATAAAATGTAGGTATTTATGCATCCTTTTTTATTATTTTGTACTTTAACTGAATTTTTTATCAGTTGACCTACCACTGGGCCCTATCCATTGACTAAAGTGATTTTTACTGTATGGCTTTTCTACCAGACTTATTTTCTGCCAATACTGTGTATTAGAATTTTTTGTTTTTCCATTTTGATAGATAGTATTTCATTATTTTAATTTGCATTCCTTTGGTTAATCATGGATTGACCACATTTTCATATATTTATTGGCCACTCTTCATGTTATTTGCCCATTTTTCTAAGTGTGAATTTTTTCTTTATTGGTAAGAGCTCTTATATTAAGAGTGTTGAACTCTTATATTAAAGGTATTGATCCTTTACTATATATTTTGCAGATAGTTTTTTCTAGCTTGTTGTTTGCTTATGATATCTTTTGACACAGATATTTAATATTTCTAAATAATAAAACCTATCAATTTATTGCTTTATCATATCTGCCTTTGGGGTCTTGCTTAGGGTAATCTGTGATTATACATACATACATATATATATATATATATATATATATATATATATGTATATATTATTTATTTTTATTTTTATTTTTTTTAAATTGCAAAACATAGTGGGTAAGAGCCTAGACTCTAGAGACAGAGTCATTGGATTTGACTCATTGGATTTAAATTTTGGTCTGCCACTTAACTGTGTGATGTTAGGCCATGTACTTAACTTCATATGTCATAGGTTCCTTATCTGTAAAATGGGGGTAAAAATAATATTTATCTCTTAGAGATATTATGAGGAAGCAGTTAGAATTGGGTCTCGAGTATAGTAAGCACAATATAAGTGCTAAAATTATAAATCTAGTATTTTCTTTGAATTTTTATTTTTCACATTTCGAACTTTGTTACTTGGTTTGAAGTAGGGACCTAACTTAATTCTTTTTGAAATTATTAGCATGTCACAGCATTATAAAGTAATTCATCCTTTATCTCACTGGCTTGAATTATTATCTTTATCTAATATTTAAGATTATCCCATTAATCTGTCTGTTCTTTTGCTGTGACTAAGGAATAGATCTTTAGCTTTAGACTCTGCCCTAGGCTTCTGTCCTGGCTGTGCTATGTCACTTTGGGAAATTACTTAATCATCTCTTAAACCTCAAATTCCTCATCTGAAAAACAGGAATAATACCTATCATACAGATTTTTGAGGGGATTATATGAGGGTATTGTCTGTTACACGTCTGGTACATAATAGCTATTCAATAAGTGTTAGTTCCCTTTCCTCTTTTTTTTAAATAAAATTTAGAGGCAGAAGACAGCTGGTATGACCTATAAACTCTTCAGTGTTTTGTCACTTTGGAAGAAATGGATAGTTCAGACTTAATTACTTTTTAGGTCTAGGAACTAGAGCCCCAAAGATATGTAACACAGATAAATAACACGATATCCCTGTCTCCTCAAGGGATAGTACGTTATTAACTGAGAGGTTACAATACCCTACATCAGAATTTCTCAGCCGTGGCACTATTGACATTTTGAGCTGGATGATTCTTTATTGTAGGGGGATGTTCTGATGCACTGCAGGATGTTTAGCAGCATCCCTGACCTCTACCTACAAGTTGCCAGTGGGACACCGCCCCCAAGTGTAACAACTAAAACTGTTCCCAGACGTCACCAGATGTCCCCTAGGGAGCAAATTTGCCCCTGGTTGACAGCCACTACAGTATATGAACATAGTGCAGAAGACTACTGGAAGTAATGAAATCCTTGGGAGAGTTGGGAAAACCATTTACCTTTTGAGAAGCAGGTTATTTTTAAAATATTCATTGTGCCCCTTTTCTATTTCTTGTTTTCCCTTTCTCTTATTTGAGCTTATTATTAGGTGATTCATGCATTTATTAATCACCTACTATATTCCAGGTACGCTTCTGGGTACTGGGGCTAGCAATGAATAAAACTGGTGTAGAGCTTACATTCCGGGGTGTGAGACCAGCCCGTATTTGTTAATGACTTGGATATGAGCTGTGAGAGAAAATTAGAGGAGTTGGGATGATTCCAAAAATTTTGGCCTGAGAAGTGGGTAAGTTGTGGTGCAACTTACTAATTGGGGGAGAAGTAGTTGTATTAGTATGGAGCAGGGGGAAATAAGAGTTCCGGTTTGGACATATTAAGTTGGAGATCTCCGCTCTAAAACCTAACGTAGATGCCTAGCAGGCAGCTGGATAGATGCCACCTGAGTTGGGAAAAAGGTTGAGCTATGTTGCTTTAGGGGTTAAATTGATTGCAGAGTGAGGAGAAAAGTGTTTCGATATGACTTGTTTCTGGGGCCCTGTGAATGGGCACAGCAGTTGGTCTTGTTGATACAGGTCAGATGGCTTTACTTTCCCATCTAGTATTGATAAGGTACTTCATCCTTGTTCCCAAACTGCTGTCATTAGGTATTTGTTGAGTAGTTACTATGTACATAGGCTGAGATTTTGTGTAAGAAATTGCTGTACATGGTTCTGACACTCACAGAGCTCATCATATAGAACCAGACATAGAGATGAAAAAAGTTAATTCACAATACAAGTAGTCAGACTTAAGACCCAGGATTAGGCTGGGCGCAGTGGTGTTGGTGAAGAAAAGTAGACCAGAGATATGTCTCCTACACTACAATGTGAAGGCAGAGCTATGTCAAATGTACTTCTGTGTCCCGAATGCCCAGTAGTGGGAAAACAGGAGCAGAATGGGATTATTATGAGCATCAAATTATATATATGCATTTGAAAATGTTTTATAAATAATAAAACATGTTAATTGTTATAATCTAAAATTAAAGGATCCAAAATTAACAGTCTTTTCTAAGGAACCAAAATAAAGAAGAAAAAGTCTCAGAAAGTGTTAGAGTTGATATATCCTTTTAGTTCTTGCCAACACCATTCATTATGGCTTAATTGGCATAGAACAAAGTAAAATGGGAAGTTGGATAATTAAAGCCAAAGTCTCTATGCTTTCCATAGTAATTTGGGTCATGTGGGAATCATTGTTGCTGGGATTATGTATCTCAATCCTACATTTCTGGAATATTTGCAACTGGGTGTTTTTTAATAAAAAGGGTGTATATGTATGCATGCATGTGTATGAAGGAGACATGGCATTCTGATCATGGGTTATGCATGAAGTGATGGCTAACATTAAAACTGCATAAGTGAATCTTGGAATTCTCTGTTACTTATTCTGAAATACACGCACACAATATTAGGATTTTACAGAGGGAATGTGAAGTAGTAAATTGGAAGCATCTTTGCTTTTCTTTGAATCCTTCTGGTGCATCTTGGAAGACTGTCTTTTGTGTAAGTGGTGTTCCTAAGAATTAGAAGAGGTATCTTAATTTGAAACTAAAATAGCAAAAGATGTAAACTATGAGATAGGGAAAACTTTTTAACTGAAGCAGGAGACTGTAGATGATTGTAAGAATATCTTTTTGTTTCGAGAAATAAAAGGTGTTGGCTCTAGCCTTGTTGGGAATTGGTGATAGTAAGTCAACCGTCGCATGAAACACACGTCCTTTGTGTTGGGAAGCATAGGCTGGAAGACGTCTCGGAGGAGTGTGAAACGGGAGGGTTATAACATATGAACACATTTCAAAGGCAAATGAGCATTTCATTATTTGTAACACTGGTTTTATCTCTTGAACAGATAACATGCCTGGACATTTCCAGTGGAGGAGGCCTTGGTGTGTCTTCTAGTGCTGATGGGAGCATGAAGATCTGGCAGGCTTCCAATGGAGAGCTCAGAGTAAAGGCTTTAGATACACTTTTAGTGTCTTACTCATACAGGGTGGGCTTAGGAACCTTATACTGGGTCATGGAAAGAAGAGTGGCCAATTCTAAAACTGTAGTGCCACTGCACTTCAGTTGATCTTTGTTCTTCCATTTGTGACGCTGAGAAACATCCTCAAGGTTGGTGATGTGCCAGAACAAATTGGGGCTGGCACAGTGGAGGAGCCAGGCCAACGAATGTCTAAGTGGGTGGTCCCTTGGTACGAACTGCTTTTGTAACCAGTTTCTACCAGTAGCGAGGCTGTTACACTGATTATATGACTGAGCCCCTCAGCCTGTACAGAGGATTTTAAGAATGGGTGTGTAAAAGAGTCCTCAAGCCTCCTCAGCTTCTTCTATATAGATCTAGACTTAGGGATGGCTGTGAGAGCCGTGAAGTTCAAATCCACAACGTCTGTAGCCAAAGCTGGAGAGGGAGCCAGCAGCTCTTAGAACACGCCCTTGTAGACAAATGAGCTAGAGATCCTTTGGACCGCCTTAGTTTTAAAACCCAGTATGTGGGTGTAGCATGTAGCTATTTCATTTAAGGATATGGGAGGTAAGAGAATATCAAAGGATGGACAAGAGAACTAGCATGGAATTTTCTTTTGTTTTTCCAGAGAGTATTGGAAGGACATGTGTTTGATGTGAATTGTTGCAGGTTTTTCCCATCAGGCCTCGTGGTTCTGAGTGGGGGAATGGATGCCCAGCTGAAGATCTGGTCAGCTGAAGATGCTAGCTGTGTGGTGACCTTCAAAGGTCACAAAGGAGGTATGAAAGCTTCTCTAATGATTCCCAGACATGAATCACCAAGAAGAAACAGAAGCTGATTTACCACAAAAATACAAATAATTTATTCAACTGGCCATTTAAATGCGCTGCTGTTTCCCCAAGGATTAGAAATTCCTTTGCGACTCAGCCTTGTTATTGCTGTCTAGAACTAAATGCCTCCCACAGATAGTTGTTTTCCCCAATTGATAAGCGAAAAACATCCTCCCCAGGAGATCATCTACTTGTGTGCTGAGAAAAAAGGATAGAAATAGTTGTACCCACATTTTCTCATGATAAGTCCTTTGGCTGAGGTGATCGTAAATGCTGGATGGCAAATGGCTGCATCACCAGACATCAAAGGTAGAGCATGGTACGGCTGTTGATTCCCATGGATTTAAATCACAGTTCAGATTTTTAAAATGGATTAGCCATATAACTAATCGGATTGTAGAGACAGAGTGAGAACATCATCCTTTTGTAACTGATTGGTTGGTTGGTTGGAAAAAAATACATTATTTTAAAGATGTTTTATCCCTTAATTGGAATGTTAAAAAGATGATAGATAATGTTATTCTTATTTCACAAGTTTGGATATTTTTGAAAATGTAATAATATCCCCAAGTAAATTCTTAACCTGATCCCTCCTTTGGAACCATAATACACATCATCTGTACCACTCATTTGAGAATTAATTCTGTATTGTTCTATACTTACAGTACTTAAAGCCTTGTTTTTGCCTTGTGTACCCAACTATATTATAAATAACTTGTGTGCAGAGATTGAGTTTTTAAGTTTTAATTCGTTTTATAATGGTTTTCAGATTACATACAGATCATCTAGCAAACACGTTAACCTTAGCAAATAAATGCTTTATTTCTAAGACTGTAAGTACATGAGTGCATTGAGAGGGAATTATCCTTTCTATTCCCTCTCAATGCACTCATGTACTTACAGTCTTAGAGATAAAGCCTTCACATTGAGCCTGACAGGGCTAAGGAGTTAAAGCAGCCCACATAGTAGGGGAGTCCAGGAGCCAAAGGAGCCTAGAGGAACGCTGTGGGATTCACCTCGGATCTGTCCATCCTTCTGAGCGTGTGAGGTGAGGGGGAACTTTCAGTGGAACAAAGCACGGCTGTACATGTTGAGCTTAACAAGATGCGTATTCAACATCAGTGCACACTCACTCAGCTTATGATACCTGTGGATTACTGCAGTTGTTGAGTGTGCCTTCCACGTGCATCCTAAGTCTCCCAGCATTCTTCCGTTCTCCTTAAGAATTACATGTGTGTCATTTAATTTAGCGTGGATTACAGAATGTTTGATCATCTGATTTAAGATTTTAATCATGTTGTTTGTCCCATTCTTTTGGCTTTGTGAGAAAGTGCTGGGGTGGGGTTGGGGGCTTCTCCAAAATGTAACAACCCTGACTTTTTTTTCCTTAAGGGGAGGGTTTTTAATAGATTGAACAGAAATGATAAACTGTAGGAGAAATGACGGGAAGTCAGAACCAGGCTGTCTGTCAGGTCTTGAATGCTCCTCTCCAGTTTGTTCTGTGAAGTAGCCCAGGTTTGGAGTTGCCCTTTCTTCTACAATACAGAGCAAAAATCAAGACTAATCTCCAGTAGTTTAGCAGCATATAGGTCACTGTCTCCAGCCAAATGACTTCCAAGTTGCTTTGTGTGGCTCCCTTGTTATAATCTTTTTAGTTATGAGATTTTGAAGCATTTTATTAGTGAAAGCCTTGAATCAAATAAAAAACAGTAAAGAATTGCAGCAGGTCCTCCAATAGTGTCATTTCATTCAATATCATTTCGTTACAGTCTTGATGAGAGGCTGTAGGAACTTAACTCTTGTTTATATTAGTGAGCCTATAATACAGTTGGTTTCGTTACATATCATTTTGCTTAAAGTCACAGAACCTATTGACAACATTGAGGACTTACTGTATTAGTGGTTTCACAGGTGGTGACAAAGAGAAGATAGTGAGTGTTGAAAATGAACATGGTCTTTTATTGCACAGGGTACATCTTGACAAGCAAGATATAAAAGAGAACACTAAGAAGACTGGACTGGACATAGCCTGATGCTTATTGAAAAGAATCATTAGGACACTAATAAAGTAGCTCTGTATATAAAGATCTGTTGTAAAGGATAATCTTTTATTAATTAAGTCCCTGGCTTGCTTACTGCTTCTAGTATATGAAAGCAGGGAAGCAGGGTAATAGAGTGGTTAGCATGGGATTTGGAGACATATAAATCTTGGTTTAAATCTTAATTCTTCCACTTAAAATCTATGTGACCTTGAAAAGTTGCTTAATTTTTCTTAGCCCTAATTTCCTCCTATGTAAAATGGGGATAGTAGTATTAACTGAAATGGTAATATGAAGAATTTCGCATAATCCCTGATACATAATAAGTGTACAATAAATGTTATTGTTGGTATAAAACATAAAACTAAACTTTAATCCCTGCCAGAAAAGGCATGCCCTGTGATGTTTTAACATACTTGTCAAATATGAAAAGCAGAAATTGTTATTTCTAATAGAAATTTTCAAATGGAAACAGATATCCTAGTTAATATGTAATTGGTCTTCCCTAATACTTTTAGATAGATATTTTGTATATAAATAAAGGATTAGTGTGTTCTTTACTTAATTAAGTCAGAGGTAAGATTTGTGTATGTTTCTCTTTCCAGTGAAAATAAAAATTAGTAGTTTGTTGTATGTAATATATGAGTTTACTAAGTAGCTCTAAAGTGTACTATGATCAGTGTGAAGTTTTAAAATTGCCCAGACCATTTAATTAAGATTGGTGAATTTGGAGGTATATATTTATAATCCTAATTCTTTGTAATAACACCAGCTCTTTCTAATCTATGAAAACATTGAGAACAAACGAAACAACATTTCAGTTGATTGGTTGAGTTTCTGTTCACCAATGTAGGAGAGATGCTTACATTTGTAGAATAATTCAAGAAACCAGGTTGCATTTTCAGCACTTGGGCCATTATTTTTAAACTCTTACATACTTTCTTTGAAATTAGATTTGCTGTCTCCAAATACAAACAGATCTTTGATTACTTAATAAGAGCTGGAGGCCCTTCCTAATGTTCCTATTGGTATGTTATTTGCACTCATTTTTTTCTAAGATCTGAATCATAGCCATTACTTTTCCCATGTACACATATATGCATCCTGATCTGTAGCAACATTGAAACAGCTAAATATGATAGTAAAACTAGATAATTTTAATAGAGTAAACTTGTTAAAAACATGACTCGAAATATGAAACTTGCTCTCTTTCTTACTAATACTTATTTTAGTCATAGTTTCATCTAACATTCTTATTTCTCAGACTTTGGCTAGGATGTTTATATGAGTCAGCTGAATCTTTTCTTGAAGGCAAATGGGTTTGCATCTTGGTTTATATGTTGAGGATTTGTATCTGTTTGGTTTGATACCTAAAGCCGTGGAGGCTTCTAGTAGGCCTAGTTATGGCTGCGGCTTTTATAAAGGCATTCCTGCTACTTCTGTAGCTTTCTAAAGTAGGTCCTCTGAAGTTCCTGCTTCTATAGGGCTCCTCTTTCTTTTATTCTTGTCATCTTAGAGTGAAAAGACCCATACTACATGCTACTATATAGTGAGTAACATTTTAGAGAAGGGGGTGATAATTTTACACTCTACTTTTGTAAAAAAGGAAAACTTTCTAGATGGCAGCTCTTAGGTGAGTGTTACTTACAATTTGTACACAAGTAATACCATGCACGACTCCTACCCACAGTTGGCGGCATCCTGCCTTGGAGACTTACTCATCAGAACTGATTTTTCTTTTAAAGCTTGAATCACTTCCGTGGAACTTAGTAACTTTTTTTTTTTTTAAGGAGGGCACAGCTCACAGTGCCCCATGTGGGGATTGAACCCGCAACCTTGGTGTCATTAGCACCAACCAACTAAGCCAACCGGCCACCCCAAGTAACATTTTTAAATAGCAGATGGAACTTTCCAATAAATACAAACAGATCTTTGATTACTTAATAAGAGCTGGAGGCCTTCCTAATGTTCCTATTGATGTTTCCTTAAGATTCTTAAAAGATCTAAGATCCTTTTCTAGCTAGATTTATGCTGAATGTGTTATGGAGGCAGAGTGGGAAGGTGGTGTTTTTAAACTCAAAATACTTTCTTTTTAAGTGTGTTTTTCCAGGACCTATTGGCTCCAAGTCAAGTAGTTGTTTCAATCTAGTTGTGGAGGGCGCAGCTCACAGTGGCCCATGTGGGGATTGAACCAGCAACCTTGGTGTTAAGAGCACCACATTCTAACCAAATGAGCTAACCGGCCGCCCCCTAAACTCAAAATACTTTACAAAGTGGTTGAAATAAAAAAACATCAAATAGCAGCAATACATGTTGCCTCCTTAGATCTGTTTCTGAGAAGAAGGCTATTTTGTCTGTAGTGGTCTTTATCCAGTGGATTTGCAATTGTGAGGATTACATTTTACTTTTCCAAAAACTATAGTCAGCTATATAAATTGGATTTAGTTTTTATTTTAAATTGGATATATTTGGAAACTTATGCTATAATTAGGTTCCACCTAAGTTGTCTCTAATCCTATTTTCTCAGGCCCTAAATTGGCTACTTTTTCAATTTGTGGCAATTTCAGAAACTCATCTTTTTCTGAAAAAGGCTTTCAAAGTGAAATTTCTAGTGAGAGTTGAGGCATGTGGTTAATTGCATGGGTCATCCATCACCTGTACCTTTTGTTGAGTTGCTGTGGACTTTTAGTTAGGGTTTGTATATATGAAGTCATCTCATTGAGAGGAATGGGAGCGAGCCAAAGATCATTAATTTGCTAAGTGACCTTTGGTCAGGTCAGATCTTAATAGTCAACCTGTAAGTATTTCTTGGGCACCTATAACAGGATCAGAAACGGGTTTTAGTGAAACAAGTACCAGCCCTGCCTGTAGGGTAGTCCATAGGGTCGGACTACATTTCTACTCTGTACAGTCCTGGGTTATCTCACAAATGCCACTGTTTCGTACCTCTTTATGTCCATGAATATCTCTCCCTTTTCATGCTGTATGCTCCTGAGGCCAGGGACCTTAGCAAATATTCAGATAAAAGGTAATAGATGGCTTCAAAAATCATAAAATCTGTGGCCATTTTGGATAGTACAACACTGCGGATCTTACTTGATGTTGTTTAGCAGGCAGGCCCCTGTATGGTGCCAGGGCCCAGGCGCTGTGTAGCTCGGCTTCCTGCTGGGCTCCTCTAACACCACTCTGGCCTAAGGAGAGTACTGGCTCGCACTACCTCTTTGCACACAGGGCAGCTTCTCCTTGGACTTGCTGATACCTTCCTGGTGAAAGTGGGGCACCGACTTGTACCACTTCAATTTGCATCATCTCCCTGCCTCCAAGTAGGTTTGTAAGCTCAGTTCCCTGCTGACTAACACCAGCGGAGGGGCTGGGGAAAGTGCAGTGCTACTTCCCACCTCCTCTTTCTGCCTCTTTTGGCCTGTTGCTGACAGGTGGGGTAGAGGCTCAGCTCCCCTCTGGACCCTGCTGACAGTACCCCACTGGGCTGGTCAGCATCGCAGGGCGGGGTAATTGGAGTGCTGCTTGCTGCTTCCATGCGGGCTGGGGTAGAAGATCACTTCCTGGTTAGCTCCGCTGAAACCTTGAGAGGGAGAGGTAGCAATTTTCCTGTTGCTGTTTGAGTGAGGTGGATGTTACCAAAAAGATTTTTTGTTCTGATGGCCACCCCTTTCCCAGTCTTTTGCCTGGGGCAACAGACTACTTGGAGTTTTGTTTTTAATGGTGCCTGTTCCTTTTATTGGTTCCGTGTTGGAGGATTCTGCAGTGTCCTATCCAGAATATGTGGGAGGCAATAAGGAAATCCAGGGAACTCATTGTCCTGTTGTTCCACAAGTCTTTTTTTTTTTTTTTAAGATTTTTATTAAAATATAGCTATTAGGTTGGTGCAAAAGTAATTTTACACCAACCTAATAACGTACATATTATATTAGTTTCAGGTTGTTCCTCAAGTCTTGAGGTCCCTAGGTGGTCTGCCATCTTCTTTCCATCTTTCAGTCTTACGCTTGTTTGTTATGCCCAGCTTGTTTTAGTTGTAAGAAGAAGGACCTGTCACATCCTTTTTTTAAGATGAGGAAACTAACCCTTTCAATTAGTTATCAATGGAAGCAGTGGGATCTTTAAAGATGGTGATTTACAGATGTAACTCACTATGATATCTACTTAATTTTTGTTTAAAAAACAGCTTTTAAAGCCAAATTAAAAACTTGAAACCACTGCTCTAGAACACTCCACTAAAAATTAAATCCAAAGCTTCTTTTTCCATGTCTGCCTCATAGCTGGTCTTTGAACCACTGGGAGGCAGGTACTCTGTTCTGTTTATTTCTGTTTCTAGCACTTGAATGTGTCCGGCACGTGGCACATGTCCAATACATGTTTGTGAAGGAAGGAAGTCATCTGTGCAGATTGATCTTCTCTGCCCTTGTAGTTCCTCTAGTACCAACTCCATCTTAGAATCTTTTTTTTTTTTTTCTCTTGCCAGGTATTCTGGACACAGCCATTGTTGATCGGGGGAGGAATGTAGTATCTGGTTCTCGAGATGGGACAGTGCGGCTTTGGGATTGCGGGCGCTCAGCCTGCCTGGGAGTCGTTGCAGACTGTGGTGCTTCCATCAATGGAGTGGCTGTGGGTGCTGCCGACAATTCCATAAACCTCGGCTCCCCTGAGCGGACGCCCAGTAAGTTGATAATGATGTGTGTGAGCTTAGTTTGTTGCCTTAGGCCCTTTAGTATTTGCCTGAGTTTCTCCTCTTTTCCTTATCCTTTCCTATGCTATAGCTGGCATTTCTGTTTTCATCATAAGATGAATATTTATTGCAAACCTATCTGTTTCTGTTGCTTTGATATCTACAAAGGAATTACATGTCATAGTTACTGCATTTGAATAAGTACAATATAATTTCAGATGAGACTGATGCCTATAAAAGAGAGAACAGTAAAATTTTGCCTGAAATAACTGAGTGATTCTTGGAAGAAGAGAGTGTTTCAGGTTAATGTAGATAAGAAAGAAGTCACAAAAGCAGTTGACTTGCACTTTGAAGGATAGAGTCAAGGTGAACAGACAAGAATGGGAAGGATGGGCGAATGGGAGCCAGGGCAGGGTCACCAGTGACTCCGTGTTGCCTAATCCAGTGTCACCTCTCTGCTTGTCTTCTTTCTGAGGTTGCAACAGTATTCAGCATAGTCACCTCCTCTTCTCAGGACACTCGTTCCTCGGCTTCTGTGATACCATCGTCCCATTTCCTCAAGCCCGAAGCCGGAGATTCATTCACGACACACCCCCACCCTTCCTCATGTCCCACCTCAGCAGATCTGTCATTTCTACCTTCAAAGTGTTTCCAGTTTTCCCATCTCGCCCTCCTTCCCACTCTTCCTCCTGCCAGCATCCTGGTCCAGTCTAGCAACGTCTGTTGCTGGTAATATTCTCCTATATCCATTCTCAGAACAGCCACTGTGGTTATCTACGCAACATGAAGCAAGTCATGTCATGGGTCATTTCCCTCCTCTCCCCCAGTGGCCTCCTTTTAGACACAGATTAAAATTCTAACCCCTTTGCCATGGTTTATCACAAACCCTGACACTTTCTGAACCCTACATTTCTCTCCAGCCTCATGTCATAGCTGCCAGGCCCACTGTGTTCCAGGCCTTCTGTTTGTTCTTTCAGCACAGCAGACTGCCAGCCAGCACTTTTCGACTCTTCACATGTCTGGTTTCTGTTTACCATTCAGGTCTCAGTTGAAAAGTGGCCTCCACAGAGCCTTTTTAAAGTTGAAGTTTAAATTTAAAGTGATCTTCCCCGCACTCCTGCCAATCTTCTCACCATCTGTTCATTTTTGATCGTATTTTCCTGTTTTATTTCCTTTGTAGAACTCATCACTGTCTGAAAGTATCCTACTTGTTTACCTATTCCACTCTCTCCTATTTCCACTAGAATCCTGTTTGTATATCACTATTTCCTCAACACTGAGAATAGTGTCTGATACATATTAGACCCTCAGTACATATTTAGTGAATAAATCAATTTTATTTCCTCTACACCATAAGAGCCTTGAGGGCAGAGACTCTATTTCATTCAACACTGTACCCCTGCTCCTAGTATGGTATCTTGTCACATTACAAAGGACTTAATAATAATATATTTCAGTTGGGTTTATTGAGGTATATTTTACATAAAGTCACCCTTTTTAATTGCACAGTTCTGTGAGTTTTGACAAATGTGTATAGTCATATCAACAATACCATAGTCAAGATATAGAACATAATAAACGCTTTCTTAAATTAATGAGTGAATCACTAACAGAGTCATTCAGTTATACAGCCATTAGTATCTGTGCTGTCTGAGTCCTGCCAGCTGATCAGCCCAGCCCGTTATTGATTTGGTTTATCTGTCATGCAGGTGAACGGGAGGTTGGAACAGAATCAAAAATGCTGCTGTTGGCCCGAGAAGATAAGAAGCTTCAGTGCTTGGGACTACAGAGCAGGCAGCCGGCAAGTGGTTTCTCTAAGACCTTTGACCTCTGGGGCAACCTGGTTCACTCTTGATTCTTGGAAAGCTGTCCTGGAAACCTTTCTGCTTGCTCACTTGACCTTTTGAGGAAGCTGCATGAGAGGCGGTCCAGTGTGATGATTAAAATCATGAGATTTGGAATAAGGGCAACATTTAAATCTCAGCTCTTCCACTTACTGGCTATGACATTGGACAGGTTACTTAACCTCTCTGACCCTCAGTTTCCTCACCACTAAACTGGGCCTAGTAGGACTTATAGGGCTATGTGATGAGGATTAAATGCACTACTGCTTTGTGGTCTTTGTTAAGTTACTTTCATCTCGGCCTTCATGTGCTATATGTAAAATGATGAGGTTGTATAGATTCCCTTTAACCTCTGAGGTGACGTGAAGAAATTCTGAGTAAAGGACTCCTGCACTAAGGGCTCTTGATCAACTGACGGCCAGAACATCTTTTATAGACGAATTAGTTCAAGTTTCTTCCTCACCCTCAGGTTTTGCATTAGGAACATACAGTGTTCCTAATTAAACTCTGAGTTCCCTGGGATTCGATTTTTAAAATTTTGTTCCAGCCCCTGTCACCATCACCCAGATAACTGTAATGATTTGGTTTGGCCAGAGGCTTTGTTTCATTTTATCTCGATCCTTCATTGTGCTGGTGATACTTCCATTTTCAAAGTTTATTCCCATAACATCACTATTTTTGATCATACTGCCTTTGCACTCTCAATTTCCATGCTGACTTTTACTTCCAAAAGGAAATCAAGGGTTTTATTTTGTTTCGTTCCTTTCCTTTTTAGAACATTTAAGGAAGAAATGATCAATTTGAGCTAACAGTAAGGAATAAATAAAATGTAATCATTTCTTGTTTCAAGTACACGGGGAGAATTGTGATCTTGAAATTGCCACTTTAGGTCAGCCTGTTTCTTTTCCTACAAAGCACCTCCTTTCAAAAGGTGTTAGAAGTGCCATGAAGCAAATCTTAAATATGTGAATGCAAGTGTTTCTCAAATGGAGGGTTGTAATGAAAAGAGGGAAAAGAAAGATTTTGGATGTTGAGGAGCCTGTAAATCAATGTGTTGAGGGGTAAGAGTTTGAAAATTGCTACCTATCGTATTTTATAAACTGCTTAAGTCCTCAGCCAACCTTAGGTTCCTGAAATCCTGGGAGTGCTTCTTCCTCTGTTATTGGTGAATGCTTAGTTTAGATCGAGTGCTTAAAGGGGGAAGAAAGAAAATATCTCTAAAAATAGTAAAATTTTCCTTTTCTTGGTGCTTGTTTATTCCTGGAAACAAATTAAGCTTTAAACAGCATTTTTGTCTCCTGCTTTTTCCCAGGTATTCCTCTTTATTGGCTCAGAAGCCTTCAACTGCTGTACGTTTCTCTCTGGCTTCTTGCTGTTGGCTGGGACACAGGATGGAAACATTTATCAGCTGGATGTGAGGAGTCCAAGGTGAGTCAGCATTCGTTTGCATGATGTAGGTCTTCCACAGAGTGGAAATTTTTATTGGCTTTAACATTGATTTAGCCTAACATATATGTGACTATTGAGTCAAGGGTATATTTTCCATTTATAAAGGTTTTCCAGTGTGAATTATCTGATTATTCTTATTATTCCTAAATCCTATTAAAAGATAATTTGATTCATACTGTCATGATTGTCCTATTGTAATTATTGCTTTGGAAATTAAACTTATATAATAAGCTAACATTTCATTTTAAATGATTTTGTAGAACATTGAATTTTAAGGAGCTCGGTAATTTTTTCTATGGTATAAGATCTTGGTTGGCCTAAGAGTGATCATTTTTCAAGTTCAAGTAAGCCAGCTCCGGTTCTTTATTTAGCTTTGATCATAACCTATCTAAACCAGGCCTTATTCTGGTCTTTAAGATATCCAGTCACACAACCTCTCTGCCCCAGGATTTAATAATTTCTACAATCCTACCCCTTCCTGCTTCCTTTGTTCAACAATATTTACTGAATGGCTTCTATGGGCACTAGGCTTTGTGCAGCACACTGGAAAACAGAAATAAAAGATTTAATATATACACACACACATATATATATATACATACATACATATATATATATTTATATTTATATATATATACACACACTCTGCCTTTGAGGCGCTTGGAGTCCAATAGTAATGATGGACAAGTAAAAGACTTGTGATGCGGTGTGATCAGTGGTCTGACAGGGCGATACACGGTGAAGTAGCACCGTGAAGGACAGAGAAGAAGGTGAGACTGCTTCTCCAAGGCGGTGAGGCTTTAATTGCATCTTGTCCAGGAGGAAGTTTCCAAGTTAGGAAAAGAGGGTTCTGCCCGAGGTAGAAGAGCATATAGAGCAGTATGAAGGCATGTGAAAGTATGACCCTTCTGGGGATCTCTGAGTAGTTTAATATGACAAGTATGTACCCTGGAGATGGGGCAGCGGTGGGAAATGATGCCAGATAGTAAAACAGGTGTTTTCTTAGATAAGACTGACATACCGACCTACGGAGTTTAGACTTTATTCCAAGAGCAGTGAAGAAATTCCAGCCAAAGAGTGTCTAGCTTGTACCTTTTCTTTCATAATTTAAGTTACTTTTGTACTTGTTTTTGCCTCCCTAGAGATAAGTAATCTCTGATCACCACTATAAAATCACCCTTACATACATATTAAATTGATTTTTCTTCACTTTTGTGTTTTGTTTTACAGAGTCCTGACAATTTTAATATTTCACAACTGTCTTAGTTCTGTCTATAAGTAAAAAGATGAACACTGTTACCTTAAACCCTTGTCAGGCCTCCCTGAAAACGAGCTATTGTAGGTGTCCAAGTTCATTCAGCTCAATGACATGTTTAGAAACGTGTTTAGATTCACAGCAAGTGTTTTTGAATGGTTTACCTTAATCTACCACTTAAGGAAAAAAGATGAACACTGTTACCTTAAACCCTTGTCAGGCCTCCCTGAAAACGAGCTATTGTAGGTGTCCAAGTTCATTCAGCTCAATGACATGTTTAGAAACGTGTTTAGATTCACAGCAAGTGTTTTTGAATGGTTTACCTTAATCTACCACTTAAGGATTTTGTAGGAAAGAAACCATATGAACATTTAATCTTTATCCATCTGTGTCCTGTTTGTTGTTATGGGCTAGTACTGTATGTTGAATATAGTCAAGCATTGCTTTTGAAGAAAAAAACTAAAATTGCCCCTTTTACTCTGAATCCTAGGGCTCCAGTACAAGTCATCCGTAGGTCAGGAGCGCCCGTCCTGTCCCTGCTGAGTTTCAGAGACGGCTTCATTGCCAGCCAAGGTGGGTCCGGGCCAGTGGAGAGAAGTGGTCCCTGGAGTTCTGCTAAACATACTCGTAGGGTTAAGTGCCTGGTCTATGGCTGGGCTAGGGGCATGGTCCTGCACGATTCTTTGGCATATGGTGCTTATCACATAGTGTTTATTGCCCTTCGTTGTAGTTGTCTATGACCCCCTGCAGTCCAGGCTTCTTGAGAGTTGTGACTGTGCCTTAGTCATCGTGTTATCCCCAGCATTTACCTCAGTGCCCACTATGTAGTTGGTGCTCAGTAAACATCAGTAGAGTAAATGTATTGGCCCTTATTGCAAAACATTGAGGATTCAATAATGAATCAGTTACAACCTCTGCCCTAAAGGAGCTCACAGTTAGTAAGGCAGACAGATGTGTAGACAGTGATCGAGCACAGTTTGATGAGTACTGCAGCAGAAAACTGTATGGGGACACAGAGAACAACTGACTCTAGTGGTAGGAGTGCTGCAGGGGACTCTTCATGGATTAAGTGACATGTAAGCCAATGAATATTTTACCAGCTGGATGTAAGAGTGAACATTGAAGACCTTTGCACCATGTATGTGTGCAAAGTCACAGGTGAGGGAAGGGGGCAAAAAGAAGGGATCTAGGTGCCTACTATGCAGTAGGGCCTGTGCTTGAAGCTTTACATATATAGTCTAGGTAAAATATGACCTTGGTGTAGCCAGTACAAGACACTTGGAATAGAGTTTGGGAGTGGGGTGGAGGAAAATGCATGGAACAAGTTACCCCGGAATCATCACAGGAATGATGTAGGTGACAGGACTGGACTGTATGGCCTAGGGGGACCCCCTTATCTATTTCAGTGTACCAGGATGTTTTGGGCCATTAGTAACAGAATACCCAACGAAAATAGCTTCAACAATTAGGAAAGTGTACTGCTTCCCCTAACCAGAAGTCCAGGTTGCTGGTGGTTCCAGATTAGATTAATTTAGTTATTCAGAAACAAAGTCAACAGAGGAGATTAAGGAAACTTGACAACTAAATCAGTGTGGTACCCTGGATTGAGTCCAGGACATTAAAGACTGGTGAAATGCAAAAAAGTAAAACCTGAAACTGGCTGAGGGCTGTATGAGAACTTGCTGTATTGTAACTTCTGTAAACCTAAAATTATTCTAAAATATAAATTTTTAATTTAAAAAGTAAATAAAAGCTTTTGAAGGAAAAAGAAATACAATCAAGAAGCTAGCTTTTTTCCACTTTTTGTTGCTCTCCTCCCTAGCATGCTGGCTTTCGTCCTCAGGCTTGTTCCCTCATGGTCACAGTGAAACATAACTGCAGCACGTCTTGTCCTCACGTAGCAGTGGATCCTGTTATCCTTAGTCAGAGTGAGGAAAATTCCTTAGGAGCAGCCCAGCAAACACCTCCACTGGCCAGATTATAATACGTGCCCATGCCCCAAACAGTCACTGGCAAGAGAATGGAATTATCACAGTTGTCTTGGATTAATCACAATTCATCCCATGTCACCTATTACTGGAAACAACTGGGGACTCTGTCAGTCAGGAGAAGGGCGGGAAAATAGATGAGTAGGCCGCCGACAGTGTCTGGATTTCCATGGCCATCTCTCTGATATACAAGTAGGTAGGTACCCTTCATCCCTGTCAAAACGGTGCCTTATGTCCTTAGCCCTTCTCTTTCAGGATTTCCAGACCATAGCAAAGAGTAATTGGGAATCTGTAGACCTAATTTTCTAGCTCTCTCTCAAGCTCTTTCTCCCTCATGTCTTGGCATCAGTTTGGTGATGCAGCAGGACTCTTTATAGAGCCTTAATAAGCGAACAGCTGGCATAACCTGTGACAGCTTCCCTTGATGCTGCTGCCACCACTCATTGCAATCCTTTTTCTTTGATTCCCTTCGCTGCCTTGCCAAACTCTTCCCTTGAGATCTCTGCATTCTGGCATCCATCCCTATCCCTCTGCTCAAACTACCTTCTTGAAAGTCATCGGTGCAGATCTCCTGGTTTTTCTCTTTCTTCAGTTACTGCTCCTTTCCCTGGTTTCAGTAGCTTAGGTTTATAAGTACCTGGCATGAGTCATGGTATACTGTAGGTTCTCAAATTGTTTGTTGAACTTGAATCCTTTTGCTATTCCTACTATTGTTGCCATCCCTAAACCAGAGATATTTTGAGTTCACCTTTTGTCCTTCTACCTTTTCTTCTCCATGCTTTCTCAAGGACTCACTCTTCTCATGGTTTTAGCTGTTATTGATTAGAATCCATAGCTCTAGCCCTGACCTTCTACTTCGCCCTTATTTTATTGGGCAGCAGCATGACATAGAAAAAGCATAGATTTTGGACCCAAACTGACCACCTAATCAGTGAATCTAAATCCTCACTCCATCATTTACTATTGTATTTAATCATGAAATTCCCAATATATGACCATTTTTGGTGTATACAAATGACAGTTATATATGGTTTAATCTAATAGTTCTATGACTTTGGTAAACCACTTCACTTTTCTAAGTCTCAATTTTCTTAGAGTAAAATATGCAAAGTACTCGACATAAAGTAGACATTCTATAAATGACAGTGTCTTCTTATTCGTGTTACTACCCCTTGCCCTATAAGCCCTCCTAAAAAGTGTTCCTTATCATGATCCAGTGACAAGTCACACAGCCACAAAAAGTAAAATTATGCTACAGAGCCAGATATGTTGAAGTAACAAAGAAATAATGTAATACATTTTACAAGAGATTGATGGAGAAAGCGTTTACTCTATTGGTTGGTTAGAAATGGCTTCCTAGAGGGAATGGAAATAGCTGGGGCTTATCAGGTAGATAAGATTTGCATATAGAAACTTGAGTGCAGAAGAGGAGCTATGGCGATCATACATTTTTTGAGGAGAGAAAAGAAACAATAGATGTCACTTCCTTGCTGAAATAATAACAATGAGAAACTGACGAAAGATTATGGTTGGTTTCCCAGTCTAGCTTAAAGTGAGATTTTTGAGTCAGGAGGAATGTAAATAAACCTAGCGCCACATGAGAAGCTTATGTTGCTTTTGTGGCAGTTCTGAAGTCACAGAGCTTAGTATCTCTGAGAACCAGCTTGTAGGCCACACAGGGCCTCTGCATTTCTTCCCTTCCCTGTCCTACCTTCAGACCGTTTAAATATATATGTATTAATATCTCTGTTGCAAGAGGATGTGTGGGAAAAGTGAAGGGTAATGTGGAGAAGAGCTAAACTCATGACCCTTCTACTCTTTGTAATTCTTTTTCCACTGGAAAGAAGGAAAGGCATAACTTCTGTTGTTAATATCTAAAGGCAAAGGGAATAAAATTATAACTCTGTTTTCAAAGGATAAAACTGAGACCAATAAAAGAAAGTTACCAGGAGCCACATTTCAGTTCAATATAAGGAAAAGCACTCTGCTGCATGAGAGAGCAGCTGGCATTGCACTACCTCAGAGGTGCTACTTTTATATTCAGTAACTCAAGAACAACAACAACAAATCACCTTAATCAGCAGTTTACAGATCATCCCAAGTTTCATTTGCCAATGGTCTTCTGAGAAAAAAGTTTAAAAATTAGATACACTTTTATTTCCTTGGTGTAACTTTTTCCCTTCACCTAATGTATGTGGTCAAGTTTATAGATTGAAGAATAATTTGGGAGCATAGAGGTTTCTTAGAAAAACATTTATATAGACAAATTCCCTGTTAAAAACTATCGTCTAAGATAAGTTTGCAAACATGTATAAGTCTGCAGTTGCTTGCTCTGTGCCCTTGACAGATACTGCTAATCAAAGACAACCCTTCTTCCCACCAAAGACACTTGGCCTTCAAATCCTCCCTAGCCTAGCGTTCTAGGCAACCATATAGGTCCTCATATTTGGCCTACGTAACGAGAACTTGTTCGCCATTCTGGGTCTTGGGACAATCTTTAGGCTAGTGATATACAGAAATAAACTGAAATATTGAGTTTTTGAAAACTCCTTTTCATGCAGCTTTCTCTTCAGTTGTCTAAATTTTCTTTCTGCCTTGTAGGTGATGGAAGCTGTTTCATTGTCCAGCAAGACTTAGACTATGTCATTGAGCTCACTGGGGCCGACTGTGACGCTGTGTACAAGGTACAGGCCCGATCGAGACGAGGCCTGGGTGATTCTCCCCTGGGACCTAGGGCCCTGGAGGGGACTGAATCCAGCCACTTTGTGATCTTAGGGGCGATAACATATTTAGGGGTGGGATAGAAAGAAATCAGAATTTTCAGTCAGAAGTAACTTCCTCACTTACTAGCTCTAGAAACTTGAAAAATCACTTCACCCCCTCTCCAGTCTGTTAGTTCATCTGTAAAATGAGGATAATGGATAATGCATATGAAAGCTCTTTGTAAATTTAAAATATTCTATACGTATTAGCGATCGTTATTATTATTACTTAAAATTCAAGACTAATTATCCATTGGAATGGAAAGAGAAAAATAAAAGGGGAAATAATATTTATTGACCAGAATTGTGTTGGTTGTTTTACATATATTATCTCATTTAATCATTGTTATCATTCCTTGAGGTGTAGGTATTAGCGTTTTTCTTCAAAAATAAGACCTAACCGGAAAATAATCACTAGCATGATTTTTCAGGATGCTCTTATATAAAATAAGCCCTAATGTGTCTTTTGAAGCAAAAATTAATTTACAACCGGGTCTTATTTTTGAGGAAATATGGTAGAGCTTATTTTATATTATGAGCATCCTGAAAAATCATGGTAGGGCTTATTTTCCGGTTAGGTCTTATTTTGGGGGAAACATGGTATTATTCCTATTTATTTCTTATAATTTAAGAAATACATACAATTAATACAGAGCTATAAAAATTCAAACAATACAGAATTACACAGACTTACAAGTCCCCTTTAAGAACTTTTTAGTTCAACTCTGCTTGCCAGAAGTAACTAGTGTTAACAGTTTGGCAGATATTTTTCAAGACTGTTTTTGTGTTTATGTATTTATGTAAATAATATTGTTTTATTTTCAGTTTGTATCTAATTGGGATCATCCTATATGTATTGCCCTTTGACTTTTTTTACTTAATATCTTGGAGCTCTTTCTACACAAATGCATATAGATCCACTTCATTTTTAAAACTTCCTGCATAATGTTCTGTACTGTGAATTAACACATCATTTTCACTTTACAAATGAGGAAACTGGGGCCGAGATGTAGAGAAAGTTGCCCTAGGTCGTGCCACTACATATTAGCAAACCTGAGATTCTGCTGACTCCAGAACTCATGCTGTTTCCACTAAATTAGTGCTTCTTCACCTTCTCTGAGTCTCAGACTTCTTTGAGAAGTTGATGAAATCCTCCTCAGGAAAAAAGACACATTTCGAAAACTTCTTTGCATAAAATTTTATGAAGGTCAGGGATCCCCAGGCCGATCTATAGGCCGTCTCCTCCCCAGATAGAGACTCTCTGCACCAAACATGCACAACGCTGATGGATTTGCTCTCCACTTGGCCAGTTAGTTTCTCTGTTCTGTGACATAGTGCCCTTGACCCAGCCAGCCATTTTTAAAATACATATCATGGATATAACTCTTCTCTTTGTCTTTGGAGTCATTAAAGCTTCTCGGACTCCCTTGTACTAGTGGGGGTGAGTGACCAGACTCTATCTTTTTGAAATGGAACAATCCTAGGCTTCCTTTGAGCTGTGAACTCTTGTGTTGCAGGTAGCCACATGGGAGAAGCAGATCTACACATGCTGCCGAGACGGTCTCGTGCGACGCTATCAACTTTCTGACCTCTGATTTCTTGGAAAGAGGTGTCCCAGTGAATGAAAAAGGCTGACCCTGGTCAACAGTGAGCAGAAACCTCGTCGGTCCTTTCCAGGGACCATGTCCTGGGCACCCTGTGCAAGTCACAGAAAGTCAGCTGCAGTGGCCGTGTGGAACTGCCATTCCGTGACGAGACTGACTGAGCTGAGTAAGAAGCTCACATGTACTCACGGCATCTGCCCAACTTCTCCTTGTATAAACTCACCCCACAACACAGATCATGGATTGCTCATAGTTTGATCTCAAACCAGTTGTGTTAAACGTTTACAAAGACCAGAGGACTAAAACCTGTTCTCTGAAGGAAATAAAGAATGTTTGGAAGAGACTAAATTTGAAAAACTTTGTTAAATACTCTTACTCCAGCAAAAAGTCGGTCAAGCTGTTGAAACTCCTTTCTCAGGCACTTCCTGTTGGCCTGGCCATAGACGACTATTTGACAGTAGCAGTAAATATCCCATGAGCAGCAACCTGGGAAAGATTTTCATACAGGTAGGGTAACCGACCGTCCCAGTTTTCCTCAGACTCAGGGGTTTTCTGCTGCGTGGGACTTTCAGTCCCGGGTGAAGTGACATGGTCGGTCGGCCTGTATACAGAAGATGAAGTTGATTCCTGTCATTGTCAAGGCAGTGGCTGATAAAGTGTGGCCCCTGGAACAGCTGCATCACTGTCACCAGGGGACTTGTTAGAAATTCTTGCGCCCCACCTCAGACCTAAATCAAATTCTCCGAGTGGGGCCACAATCAGTATTTTAACCAGCCTTCCAGGTGATGATGGTGTACGGCTAAAGATTGAGATGGAGAGAAAGATGGTAAAGGGCACGTTAGTCGTAGGTGGAAGCCAGGGCTCAGGATGACAAGCCTGGTGTGTGGAGAGGAGGCTGGAGAGACCGGCAGGGCCTGAGTAGTGAAGGGGCTGCATGCCAGGTAAGGAGCTGGAGCTTCGCTTGGGTGGCAGTGGGGAGCCATGGAGTTTTTAAGCAAGGGTATGACATGGTCACCTCTTTTTTTCTCTTAAACATAAAAATGAAACCATAATGTATGTATTCCATGGTTTATTTTCATTTAGTATCTGAATTCTTTCCATCTCAGTATATTTAGACCTTCCTTGTTCTTTTTAACAATTTCCAGAGCATGAATACCACATTATTTACATTTTAGAGATTATTAGAGAAAAGGGTTCCTGAAGCGTGCGACACTTGAGCTGGGCCATGTAGGCTGAGATCTGGATTTATTTAAGGGAAGAAGGTAATTCCTAGCTGGGGTAATAATATGGTTCACAGAGTTCTTAAAGGTACATTCTCATGTAATCTCTATTACTACGCTGTGATGTATAGGTAGTGAGACTCGAGGTGAAGTGATTTGCCAAGGATTGTGGAGAGCAGGAACTTGAACTTCAAAACCCATTTTTTTTCTACCTATTGTTTACCCCTAAACAAAATTGTGAAAATAAAGTACTGTAATTCACTGAGTATCCACTGGGTATCTACTCTGTCCTAGGTACTATACTTATATATTTAACCCTCACAACATTGTTGAAAAAGGAAATGAAATTATTCCTGTATTACAGATAAGGAAACTGAGGCTCAAGGAATTAAGTACCAGAGCCTTGATTTGGACTTTGCTCAGTCTGTCTCCAAGGCCTGTGCTCCTTCCACACTATACCATGTAGCCCTGAGACCTCTGGGACTAGAGCAGTTTCATTTAAGGAGTGATTTGTGATAGGGTCAGGTGACCCAAAAGGACATATTCCAGAGCTCAGAAACATTGACTACTGGGATGTCTGGTGGGTAACTCTAAGAAGTCAGATTAAGAAAACAGGATGAGGGAGGATGTGACTGAGTTCATCGCATGGCAGCTGTGTTTCCAGGACTCAGCCTTCTCCGTTGTCATTACATTCGGGGCTCATGCCCCTTTTCATAGGTCTCCTGGTTGTGATGGATGCAGTGACCCTCGACAGCTGCTGTGAAATCCAGACCCAAACAGAAGGAGCAGAGGCTAGCTCTCAGGAACCCTTTTAAACCCTTGTCTACTGTGAATGAAATAATCCCGTCTGCAGCAGACAAAGCCTGTTTTTCGTTTGGTTTGAAGAGTGCATTCTGGGTAAGGAAGGGTGGACAACCCCCATCGGCAGCAGCACAGGCCCTGTGAGCTCTGTACTAGACCTTGTTTCTTGGTTTTCAGATGCCCCCCTGTGGCTTCTGGTGAGAAGTGCCTGTTTCTCAAGCTGGCAGTGGCATCAGCTACTGAGCTCAGTCTTCACAATACCCTTGCAAAATAAGGTTTTTTTTCTTTTCTTTTTTTGAACAAGTGTCTGTAGATATATTTTGTATTTTTTTCTAATTTTTCTTTTGAAATAATTTCAAATTTGCAGAAAAGTTGCAAGACTGGTACAAAGGATTCCAATGTATCCCTACCCAGATCTCCTCCCAGTTAACTTTTCATTATGTTTACCTTATCATTATCTCTCTCTGTCTCTCTCTCTGTCTCTCTCTGTCTCTCACACACACACACACACACACACACACACACACACGCACGCACGCGCGCACGCTGCTGCCCTTGAGGTGGAGCAGAACTTCCCGCTCTGAGGGTGGGAGAACCCCGCAAACACTACCCACCCAGTCAGCACCACCGGTGACAAGGCTTATTGGTCGTATGCACCTTTGATTTGATGTGATAAGACTGTCTCTTTACCTCTGTGGTCTACCTTCCAAAACCCTACAGCCCCCAGTCTAATCAGGAAAGAATTATCAAACAAATCCTAATTGAGAGACATTCTCCAAAATAACTAATAAATAACTCCTTAAATTGTCAAAGTCATCAAAAACAAGTTAAGTTTGAGAAGCATTTGTAGCTAAGATGAGCCCAAGGAAACAAGACAACTACATGTAATGTGGCATCCTGGATAGGACCTTGAAACAGCAAAAAGACATTAGTTTAAAAACTAGGAAATCTGAATAAAGAATGGACTTCTGTTATAAATGATGGATCAATATTGGTTATTATTTGTGATAAATGTACCATACTCATGGAAGATATTAATAATGAGGGAAACTGGGTGTGGGGTGTTTGGGAACTCTGTACTATTTTCACAACTTGTCTGAAAATCTAAAACTTTTCTAAAATAAATATTTTTTAAACAGCAAAATGTATTTGTTCTGAAAACTTTTAATTAACACTAATTGCTACTCTCCTAAAAAAAAAACTCTCTGGTTTTTGAGTTGAGTGACCTTTATCAGGGTCACAGAATCAGCCCCAGTTCTCCCAATCCTTTCATTCACTCTTCTATAAGGCAGAGCTGAGAAAGTGGTTTGGTTAGGCAGCTAGGCAAGTTGGACTACAACTCCCAGAGTGCCCCTGTGCAGTTGTCCGGAGCAACGAAGGAATGCAGACTAACAGCTCTACTGCCAACCAGCCATGGGTCAGGATTATTACTCTATACTCCAGATCACTCGTAATTCAGAGGATGCCCAGATCAAGAAGGCGTAAGTTGGGGCAAGAGCAAGGCTTTAGGGGTGTGCTGGGGTAGGTCCACCCTCATGTCTTCCAAACTGAGCTTTTCTGCAGTTTAGGGCAGGCAAGGTAAACCTTCTTCATTCTCTTGCTTCTTGCACACCTACATCTTGGCTTTGGGCTGGGTCAGCGTTCACAATCTGTCATCCTTTACCCTATCTTCTCTCCTGGGTGCCCTCATGAAATGGGGACAAAGGAGACATTTGAACTTACTCTGAGTATTATGGAGAACCAACGGGTTGCAAATAGAAGAGTGATCTGGCCAGATGGATGTGTTACAATTTTTTTTTTCTTTTTTTTTTTCTCTATCACGTTGGGTTTTGGCATTGAATAAACTGTGTCAAGTCTTAGGAACTTTGTGGTCCATTTCTAAGAAAGTCCAGGACAAGAGTCAGCACATTTTTCTGAAAAAAAATTTTTTTTTGAATGAATACTTATTGAACAACTAACATATGGGTTAGGTGCAGTTATAGCAGCTGGAGATATAATCACGACTTAGAGATGCAGCTTAATGTTGTTGGTGAATACAGGTGTTGAATAAGTTACAAGTGTGATGAGTGTTACAAAAGGGGAAGTACAGGGTGCTGTGGCAGTTTGTATTGGAAGGAAGAGAGACCCCTTCAGAGGTTGTCCTGCTAATCAAGGCAAAAGAAAAGTCATGAAGTAGGGCAGTGGGCTGGCGAGAGGGGAAAGAATGGACTTGGCAATTAATTGGATCATTGGAGGGTAAAGAAAAAGGGAGGAATGTGGGTTAATTCAATCAGTTAAGGTTGGGTAGTGATACTGGTTTATTGGATTGCCCAGATGCTGTTCTGAGAACCTTTTATCATTATTTCATTTAATCCTCACAACAACCCTGAGAGGTAGGTGCCAAGGTCACCTGCCTAATAAACACCAGAGCCAGTATTCAGACACCATGCCTCCTATGGTTGCCTACCACGGGCCAGCTCCTACAGGGGATCTAAATGGGGTAAGTGGAGAGAGTCCACAGCATCTTTGGAGAAACAAGTCATGAACTCATGAAACAATTAGAGAACAATTTAGGAAAGTGTGTGATGTTACCTACTGTTCAGATCATCTCATTGGCCAATGGGACCCATCTAGAGAAAAGTCGCAAAGAGGGAGAGCAGTTGGAATGCAGAAAGATAAGCCCAGAGAGAAAGCTGCCGCTCCATCCCAAAGCCACACAACTCAGTTCCCCACCGTATGTCCCTGCCACCTCTCCAGCTGCTGCCCCAGCGCTGGAGCTCAAAGCCAGTGATTCTGTCGGTAATACGGGTACTATAGTGGTAAGAGAAAGGACATTATATAAAAATTCTGGAGGGAGATCCAAGTGGCAGAGTAGATAAAACACTGTGCTTGCTTCCTTCCGTTAACAAATTAAAATTACAACTAAATTATAGAACAATCAATCTGGAGAACCATTTGAAGTCTGGCTGAACAGAAGTTTTATATCTAAGCATATAAAGAAGAAACCACTCCAAAACTGGTAGGAGGGGCAGAGACGCGGAACGGGCTAACTCCAAACCTTCACGTGGCAGTTGAGAACTGGGAGGGATATTCTGGCCACAGAGGAGCCCAGAGTAGCAAGGGACCCCAGTCTCACACGGGCATCCCCAGTCCAGAATACTCGTCCTGAAAAGAGGAGCCCCCACAACATTTGCCTGTTGAAAAAAAAACAGTGGGGATTCTGACCAGCTGTGTGGGATGGAAGGTGGCGGGAAACCTAGATATCCTCTTAAAGGACCATGCACAGACTCTCACTCCCAGGCACTCACCTTGGGCTCCAGTGGAGTGATGGTAACTCGGAGGGTGTCGGAGACATATGGGGGGGTCAGACTGAGTTGTGTGGCGTCAGGACAAGAGTTGGAGGACTGTCAGCATTTTCTCTGTGAGAGGTCCTTGTCCCTGGCAGCCAGCTGGCTGGCGCCATCTTTCCTATGTTGAGCTCTCCCCCTACGCTTACGACCAAATTTAAATCTGATTGGTCTGGTGAGCTCCGAAGGTCCGCCCTGCTGACTCACTGGGACCCCACCCCACCCAATACCCTCAGTGCCAGAGGGTGTTGCTTTCTCTAAAAGCAGCCAGCCCTGTCTACATGCACTCTTTCTTGGAAAACTATCCAAGTCCAGCAGACCCCAGGCGGGTGGTGACTGGCCTTGGTGTGCTGTGAGACTTTTGTTGAGTAGCTTCAGGCTCAGCACTGGCACCAAACCAGATTTACGTTAACCTGGAAACTATAACTCTTCCCACTCTAGGGTCTCCCTGAGACTCTGCCTCACCCAACTGGCATACCGTGCGAGGCTTTATCAGTGGCTGAACCTTAAGGGAGCCGGTAGGTGGCAACAGGGCTCAGGGTGTCCTGGCATTTTGCAGAGCTACCCCAGGCCCGGTACTGGTAGTAGACACCCTTGGTTTGCAGTGTGGCCTCTTCTACATGCCTGCAGGGTTAGCATGGGTGGCGAACAACAACAGATCACTTTGTATCTCTTACCAGGTGTTCCCCCGCTGGTCACAGGCAGCAGGTGACTTGGGCCTGCACTTGAGCCCCTTGCAAGAGGGTCCAGAACCAACATACTTGGAGGTTGGCTTCAGACACATTAGAGCATTTACAACCAAGATTACCCAGGAAGGTTATCATTTAAAATTGAAGGACAGATAAAAAGCTTCCCAGACAAGAAAAAGCTAAACGAGTTAATCATCACCAAACCAGTATCACAAGGAGTGTTAGAGGAACTTCTTTAAGATGGAAAAAAAAAAAAATCGAAGTTAAATTTATTATTTATTTATAATAAATATTAAATAAATTTATTATTTTTAATAATACATTTATTAAATAAATTTATTATTTATTTATAAATAATAAAATGTCAATAGCTACATATCTATCAACAATTTCTTTCAATGTAAATGGATTAAATACTCCACTCAAAAGACATAAGAGGGCTGAAGGATAAGAAAACAAAACCCTTACATGTGCTGCCTACAAGAAACTCACTTCAGATTAAAAGACATACACAGACTGAAAGTAAAGGGAGGTTGTGATAACTGTCTTCAAGCCTCTCAAGGTAGACAGAGCAGATTCTCTCTGTAAGGGCCAAGCCAGGACCCTCATGGATGGAGGCAGAGTCACAGGACAGCAGACCCAGCTCAGTAAGAGGAAGTGTTGTCTAAAAGTCAGAGTGGTCCTACAGTGAGATGGGCTTCCTTGTGACACAGTTAGTTCCCATCATTCATTTACTCACTGCTGCTCAGTGCTAGGCACTGGGGACACAGAGAACTGGACAACTCAAGGATCTCACAGGCTAGTGAGAGAGACAGACCAGTCCCTACACAAGTGGAGCACTGCGTGCTAAATGCTGAGATCAAAGGCACTGGGGACGGAGAAGGGGAGTCTAATCTACCATGGAGGCTGCAGTCAGGGAAGGCGTCCTGGAGGAGTTGACCCTTGAGCTGAATTTTGAAGGATGAATAAAAATTTGCCGGGAGGAGATGGGAGGGGCTGAAGAGGGGTGAGTGTTACAGGTAAAGCAGTAGAATGTCAAAGGCATGAGCAATACAGTGTGGGGCATTTGGGCAGGAGAGGTTAAGGGAAAAGAGCTCCGAGTGAGGAGAGCAGAGAGAGAAGCAGGGGCTTGAATCTTAGAGACATTTGGATTTTATGCTGAAGGACTTAGGCAGGAGAATGACTTGGTCAGGAAGCATTTTAGAAGCAACAAAAAAGAATTTAATAAGAAAGACCAATCCAGCAGCAGCACACAAAATGGACTGGAGAGGGGCAAACTGGGAACAGGAAGAACTGATTCTACAATAGTCGTAGGGATGAAGAGGCAGGAACTTTAGTTAGAAGGAAAAACTGATATGCCTTGGTGATGATGGGATGGGGATGGAAGGGACGAAGGAGAACTTGAGTCAATTAAATACTCAGCTTTCTGGCTGCAGTGCCTGGACAAATGGGGAAGAAATTAGGAAATGAAAATGTGTTTACGTTTGGGCTGATTGAGTCTGTGGGGCCCATGGGACATTGGAGAGGAGATACCAAGGGAGGGCTGCAGAGTGGTCTGGAGAATATCTCAGCCAGGCCGATGGGGAGTTAGTTTGTAAGCAGAGGTTGCGAGTTGGAGGAGTCCTGTGTCCTGCAGGCTTGGGCCAGCACTGATAGGCACTGGCTGGGAACAGCTTGGTGGTGCGGGGGAGGTGTAGCCTCAGCACACATGCCCAGGGAGAGAGCTGCTGGGGCTGTCAGCCAACTATGCTCCATACACTGGGCTCTCTTCAAGGGAATGTGCACGCTGGCCACCTGATTTATCACTGGGAACATCAAAGCTCTGAGAGGCCACCAGGCAATAGACAGCAGAGCCAGCTCTGAACCATGGTCTGCACTCGGGACATGACAGCTGCTATGACTAGTGTTACCTTAACCCTCCCTCCTCTAGATACCGAAAACTTGCTCTGAAGAACCACCCGTTGAAGTCCACCGAGCCATCCTCAGCAGAGATATTCAAGCAAGTAGCCGAGGCCTATGACGTGCTCAGCGACCGTGAGTGACGGGGGCTGAGCCTGGAGGAGTGACACCAGGACAGCTCCTCTGTGCACGTTTCTCCATTAAGATCATTCCTTAAGTCTCTGAGTATTGGGCTTTCTGAGGGGCCCCAACAAAGCATAAGCAGAATCAAAACAAACTGAGAAAGAAAAGGGAATGAAGAACTGCCTTTGTCAGTAGACGCAAGCTAAGGTGGAAGGCATGGCATGGAGAGCGCGTGGATCAGACAGATGTGCTCACCCAGTCTTGTCGAGGCAGGATGTGAGGCAGGTCTCCCCACACCCCCTATGCCCCACCCGTCCCCTGCAGGGATGGAAAGAGCTCAGTGTTTTCTGCCAAGGGAAGAAGGCTAAGGCTGAGACCCAGATTATTCTTGTCAGATTTACCAAGTAGCTAAATTTCCATTTCCCCGAGGACAGCATGCATATAAAGGGGCAGAAAGAGGCCAGTAATTAGGAAGTCTGTCTCCTGTGGAAACCAGAAAAGTGGGAAAAGTGATTCTCCACCCCTGCCTGGGGCAGTGCCCATGTGGGTTTCCCTAAGGGCTTGTTCTAGAGACTGTAAATCAGGAACCATGCAGGAGAAGGTCAGATCACTAAGGTTTTTCCATCCCCGAGTTTTCAGGACTTTAGACTCTAGGATTTAAAAGCTATAGAATTTGGAAGATTTAGAATTCTTAGATTCTACAATTTCAAGGTTCTAGGATTCTATCTATCCCAGATAAGACAGCAGCTATGGTGACAGGGTTTAGCTAAATCCCAGAAGGAGAGCCTGACCCTTCGCCTCTCTGTTCCTGCTCCAATCCCCACCCCTCCCAGAGCAAGGCTCAGTCTTCCCCATCTCTCCTCTGGGCTATGGGGCCATAGCTGGATCCACCCACAATTAAACCCTTAATTTCTAGGGTCTCCTTCCAAAGATGGCCAGACAGCACACACTTTAGAAATAAGGCTGTTTTTGCCCCATGTTCTTCCCTGTATCCTCCTTCTTCCCAGCCTTCCAGCTCTCTTAGCTCTCAAGTCTCAACCCCTCCTCAAGGTGACGTATATTCACAGCTGTGAAGAGAGCCATCTACGACAAGTTTGGAGAGGAGGGTCTGAAGGGCGGGATTCCTCTGGAGTTTGGATCCCAGACCCCATGGACAACTGGTTATGTCTTTCACGGCAACCCTGAAAAGGTTTTCCATGAATTCTTTGGAGGAGACAACCCCTTTGAAGGTAAGAAGTCTTACCTACCCCCTTTTCTTACTGGGAAAGGACGTAGCTGTAAAGATGCTTTTCTTTGAGTGTGTATATATATATATATATATATATATATATATATATATATATAACATGATAAAAAAACAATAATAATTTATTAAAGAAATAAATTCCAGCCCTCCATTCCTTCTCCAGAAGAAGCCACTTACTATTAACATTTTATGTATTATTCCAGAAATATTCTATACATTTATGTGCATATATTTATTTTTACATAAGCCTTTCATTTCATTAAGGAAATGGGACCACATTGTACATGCTGATTTTTTTCACTTATTATATATTATTTTATATACAGATCTACTTTATTCATTCTAACAGCTGCATAAGATTTCATTGTACAGGTGTGTGTTAGTCAGATGAGTACATGCATGGATGGGTGGATGATCCCAGGTCCCAGAAAGGCTGACAAAGAGTTAATTTCTGAGGCTCAGAATCATCTTGTAAGGACAATTAACCTTTTAGACCTGTCTTCCTGGCTCCAGTTTTGCAACTCAACACAGGCTAGATTTTTCACTGCCTGGCTCCCCCAGCCCCTTCTTCCTGGCTGTACTACAGCCTTTCTACATTTCAAAAGTTCTTCCTCTTTTCCATAAAACTATGATAAGTGGGCTCTAGCCCACTGCCCCTCTACCCTAGAGACCCCTCGCACTGTGCATTGCCTTCACCTGTCTGCCTGAGGAAGCTGAGCTTATAAACTCCCTGTGAGACTGGGGAAAGCAAGGGACTTGGATTCAGAGGGTCTGTTTCAAATCCATGCGCTGCCACTTGTGAGCTGTGTGATCCTGGGCAAATCTCTTCACCTCTCTAAAACCTCAGCTTCCTCACTGTTAAATGGCTGTAATACTCCATTGCTCACAGCTGATTATCAAATGAGATAATGTTTATGAAAAGGACTTTGCAGTCAGAAAAATGCCATAGAGTGGACTTGTCTCTCCCAGGGACGGGTGCATGGAAAAGAGGCAGCTCAGAGGAGCCAAATCAGAGGGTACAGGGGCATTGCTCATTAGAGAAGGTCAAGTTCAGGGCTTGGGGATCGCTTAGGCAGTGCCCAGGAACTACACTACAATTGAGGTCTCTCAATTACCCATCACATCTTCGGGGACATAGCATGGTGCCACCTTGCCCTCCTCAGCTTAAGGTCATTGCACCATCTAGCCTGTGAAGTTCATTCCATGGCACTAACCATGACAGGCAAAGTACAGAAAATCTTATTATGATAATGACTCCTGATTCTACATTGTACAAAGGGCTTCATATCTAGTAGCAATACAGTGTAGTAGTTAAGGGCACAGGTTCTATAGTCAAATCGCCCTGGGTTCAGATTCCACCTTTACTATTTAACTAGCTGAAGAGGGACTGTTACATTCGGCCTCTGAGCCAATGAGGTAATAACATAATGAGCTGAAAACAGCACCTGACACACAGCAAACTCTCAGCAAGCGTTAGCTCTTCTTTTTATCACCATGTTAGCTACTCCTAATGGTGGAAGGCAGGTTGGGCATTATTACTCCATCTCACAAATGGAGAAACCGAAGCCCAAAGGATTTCACAGCACAATCGAGAGACGGGGTTCTCTGCACTAGGATGGAAGCGCAGGGCAGCAGGTGGGCTTATGAGTGTAGAGCTGAGCAGGGGAAAAGACGTTGAGGAAAAAGAAGTTGGGGATATGCTGGTGACCTCTTACATTTGTTAGGGACCAACCCTGCCCCTACCCCATCTCAGCTGCTGACTTTACAGAATCTTGAGTCTGGGTTCTCTGGTGGTCTTGGGCTGGTCTGGACGGTGAGGGGGAGTGGAGCCTGGGGAAGGGTGGGGAGGACTGGCTTGCTACCGCCCTCTGCTCCAAAAGTGAACGGCTTGAGTCAATTTGGACACTACCAGGTGCTGCCACAAGAGGGCACTCCTCTCCGGAGGCAGCCGGAGTTGCGGCGGTACTTCCCCAAGTAGTGGAGGAAGGAAGTCAGGAAAGTGGGGAGGATGTCCAAAATGGGGGATGAAGCAATGGGGAGTGGCAAGGGATGATAATCATTGGATCTGCAACTGAGGATAGCTTCTTGGCCTGACTAAATAGTCTGTGTCTTCCAGGTGGGAATGGGATCTGGATATTACCATGTTTCCCCGAAAATAAGACCTACCCCGAACATAAGCCCCAGTCAAGATCAGCAGCCAGAGGGAGGCATTTAGTACATTATAACGATGTTCCAGAAGAAGATGAAATGACTGTATTTGAATAAATGACGAGTGTTGTACATGAAAAAATAAAGACAGCCCCTGAAAATACGCCCTAATGCGTCTTTTGGAGCAAAAATTAATATGAGACGCTGTCTTATTTTTGGGGAAACATGGTATGCTTGGAGACTGAAGGTGCAGGGGTGGGGTGGGGAGTATCTATCAATCCAAGTCTCTAGACACAGTTTCTCTTAGTTCTGTCCTCTCTCAACCTCCTGCAGAGTTTTTTGATGCAAAAGGAAATGAGGTGGATTTGAACTTTGGGGGGCTCCGGGGCCGAGGGGTCAGGAAACAGGACCCCCCAATTGAACGAGACCTCTACCTGTCCCTGGAGGACTTATTTTTTGGCTGCACCAAGAAAATCAAAATCTCCCGCAGGGTAAGTACTTGGCTTGCTCTTCCCGGGAGCCACCACCTATCCCCTCCCACCCCGTCAGTCACCCCTCCCTGACTTTAACTGGAGACCTCAGGTATGATCTCTGATGGCATCATGCCATCTTAGATTTGGACACCTAGGATTGCGGAATTTTAGAATCTGAAGTTTGGAAGTGGCAATTGGGGATATTAGCCTGGTTCTTTCCTAGAGCAGGAATTTCCTCTGCAACATTTCTAACTGGGACAGGATCTTTCTCTTCTTCTCAGTTAGTCACATCCCTAATTCTCCTGTGAATTCTGCCCTCTGGGCATTCCCAGACCATACTCCCAGGATTTCATCAAAGTGTATGCCCCATGAGTCAGAAGGAGCAGCGTGTCAATGGAGGAGCGGCTGGGAGACAGTCTCTGAGGGGACTGCTTGAGGGAGACCCTCGGTCCCATGGCCCAGCGCTGCGCTAGCACATGAACAGGGCTCCTCAAAGCTTTGCCCAGCAGAGGAAATGCCAACTGTGGCCATGCTTTCCACAGATGGCACCCATCTGGCCATGTGATTGGGGAATGAATGGATGACATAATAGGGGAATGCTTCAGGTGAGGCTCAGATGGGTTGACCTCCATGTCTTTCTCGCTTCTGGATTAAGAGACCAGCCAGAGGCTCAGGACCTGAGGTTCTGGGGTGGGAGACAGGAACCAAGTATGTGTTCACTGTACGTCTGTTAGCAGCCAGGGCCACGCGATTTCTAGGGCTGGAGTTGTGGGCTTGATCTACTGATGGTGACTGCTTAGCAGCTCAGGCCCTAGCCTCACGACATACCTGGCCATCCTGGAATCCTTAAGTTCTTCGTTCTGGCCGAATGGGGTGGGAGTGGGGATGACTCAGGGAAGGTTCTCTCCATTGCTAGAGGTCTGAGCCTGAGGAGAGATCCCTCAGTGCTTCTTTCATGCTGGGAAATCCTGAGCAAGCCTCCCCCACCTCCTGCCATCCCACTATAGGTGATGAACGAGGATGGTTACTCCTCTACCATCAAGGACAAGATCCTCACAATTGATGTCAGACCTGGTTGGAGGCAGGGCACACGGATCACCTTTGAGAAGGAAGGGGACCAGGTGAGAAGAATGGAAGCTGAAGGTCAGTCCTAGGGTCAGTTACCTGGGCTCAGGTGGTGAGAAGACTGAGGGGGAAGGAGGCCGTGCTTTTTCCTGCCCCTGTGAGCCCTGGTATGGCAGGGAGACCAGTCTGTAGTAGGTAAGATGATCCCTAATGTTCCTTCCAAGGGATAGAGCCTCACAATGCCTCTGTGAGTGGGGAGCCCAGGGCTTCTCCCCATTTTACAGAGTGGGAAACTGAGGCCCAGAGAGGGGCGGGCCTTGCCTAAGGCAAGCCCACAACAGCTGAAAGGGGAACCCAGTCCTAAGTCTAGTGCTTGATTTTCTTCAGTGTTTCTCTGAATAAGGTCCAACTATAGGAGCTATTCAGAAACCACTTATTAACAATTTAAAATACTTATTTAAATAAAAATATAAAATTATTGTCCAAAGCAGTGATGGTGTTTTTGGAGCCAAGAGAGATTAATTTCTCTGCCAATATTTCTTGGCTGCTTTCTCACTTACACATTTACTTCCCCAAAACCCCTTCAAGACCCAGCTCCAGTGTGGCCCTCTGGGAGTTTTCCCTGATCTTCCCACCTGGGTCCGCGCCTCTCTCTGCCTCTGGGTTCCTTTTGCCAGTCTTGAGGCTGCTGAGGATTCACTGCACGTCTATTTACCTCTTGACTGGGAGCTCCTTGGAGGTGGGGGCCAGTCTGATTCCTGTGTTCCCAGGACCCAGGACAGACCTCAGCAGATTTGTGGTGGCTTAATGAAGCTTGGCAGGACAGAGACTTTGTAGAACACCGGCTCAGTGTGCTACCCACCATCTAAGGAAGCCTCAGCCCCCTTCCAGCTGAGTCCATCCATTTGGGCATGCTCAGTAGAGGAGGAGTGGGTTGGGGGGCCCAGGAATCATCTGCGTAGTCTTCTCAGAGGAGAGGCTATGGAGCCAGACTGAAAAGGCCCTTCCAGAAAACCTGGTGTGATCTCCTCATTGTTCAGAAGAAAACGTGGAGACCAGTGGAGGCAGGAACTTGACCAAGGTCACACAGCCAATTACTCCTTGTCACCCCTTGGTCTCCTCTGCACAGGGCCCCAATATCATCCCAGCTGACATCATCTTCATTGTAAAGGAGAAGCTACACCCTCACTTCCGCAGGGAGAACGACAACCTCTTTTTTGTGAAATCCATCCCCTTGGGCAAGGTGAGTGGCCAAAGTGGAAGAGCAGGGAGTGGGCAGATCAGAGATCCCCCTGCCCGTGGGAGGCCCCAAGGCAAGCAGGACCTCACTCTCCACTCGCCCCAGTGAAGGCACAAGCCTACAGGACGTGAGGAGTGTTGGCAGACTTTGTGGCTGTCTTCACGCCTGAGCGTGAGTGGCCCCGCCACATGCTCACAATCCAAGCAAGAAACTGAGCGCTGGCCTAGACTTTGATTCTCTTCCCCACCCCACCTATGGTCAGTCACTAAATCCTGTCCATCTCTCTCCACTTGGTCCCCCTCTGTTCATCCCCGCCGTCTGGGTCTATACAGCAGTCCTGGGGGGCTCTCCTGCCTCCCTGCTCATCTCCTCCAAGCTCTCGCCCACAGGGCTTTCCATACACACATCTGCCCAGGCCACACTCCTGTGTAAACGTCTTCCAGGCCCCCCCGCCATCTGGCCCCTGCTGATGACATCCCCTGCCCTCCAGCTGCTGTGCCACGTGAGCTCCTGCCCATCGGGTGCATTTTCACCCCTTTGTTCTCATTTACACTAGGCCCTCTGCCGAGAGCGCTGTCTACCTGCCTTGTCTGACGGGCAAACTCCTGCCCACCCTGTCAGGCCTCATCCACTCCTGCCAGCACTGTGCAGCCCTCCTGCCCCACCCAGGGTGGTCTGAGCCCTTTCCTGGGCGCCTGCCCGCCCCTTTACTTCCCTCTAACATAACACACATCACCATCAGTCCTCCCTACCAGACAGAACTCCTTGAGGGCAGGTAAGTGCGTGGCTCACTCACCTGTTAGTCCGTGAACATCCTCTTGTCTCCTTGAGGCCCAGCTCAGGCTGAGCACTGAAGAGGATCATAAGGCATCTTCTAAACAGAATGGCCACAGGGACCTTCCCACTCCCACATTCGGCCTTAATGTCTCCTAGGCTCTGACCTGCTGCACCGTGGAGGTGAGGACCCTGGATGATCGTCTGCTCAACATCCCCATCAATGACATCATCCAGTGAGTCCATCTGCTTGGGGACCAATACGCGGAACGGCTGGCCTGGGCCTTAGAGGGTAGTAGCAGTCAGGCTGGCCTATTCGTCGTTCAGGTTGCACCCAGCACAAGTGAAACCCAGCCTGGACTCTGCCTGAGCTGTGGGCTGCATTCACCTGGCAAATGGAGTTCAATTCTCTAACTTGCACGAAGCCACTGTAGAGGCTAGAGGCCCCCAGTGCTGCGCAATTCTTGTTGCCTTCCTCTCCCATCCTCCAAAACCTCTCATTAGAGTTCGGAGTTTGTTCCACTAAGCCCTTTTCAAGAAAAGCCCAATGCATGGGAAGCTTTGCTCAGCAGCCCAGCACTTCCCACCTTCAACCCAGGGGCTGCTCGCCTTCCTTCCTTCCTTGCCCTGTTTCCCGTACTTAAAAGGAGGTTTCTGGAGTCTCCCACCAGACTTGTGTAAAAAGGATTTCAGGGAGCAGGCTGTCTGGAACAAACCAGCCTCCTCTCTCCTCCCATCCAGTTCTGGCTGAAAAAAGCCGTCCCATAGTGGAAGCGGTGGCAACTGCTGTGTGCCTGGGGTGACGTAAGCAGGGGTGGCCTGGGATCTGTTGAGGTGCTGCTCTGGGGGAGCCCTCTAAGCTCCCTTCTTTCTTCCTCCCATCTCAGTCCCAAGTACTTCAAGAAGGTGCCAAGCGAGGGGATGCCGTTGCCTGAGGACCCCACCAAGAAGGGGGACCTCTTCATCTTCTTTGATATCCAGTTCCCCACCCGCCTCACCCCCCAGAAGAAGCAGATGCTGCGCCAGGCACTGCTGACTTAACTGGTGGGCCCGGGGCAGGAGCGGGCGGGGAGGCCGGCTGGCACAGCCTCAGGGCGTTCAGGGGAGTCAGCTCACTGCAGACATGACAGGAGGATGGGATGGCCTGGGACTTCTAAACTGACACAATAAAAGATTTATTTCCTATCCTCCTGCTACACCTAGGAGCATGTGGGAAGGGAGAGGAGCTTCATATAGCTCTTGTGGAGCGGGGAAACCAAGGGCCTGGGTACCCTGTCCTGACTTGGAGGGCATGGCCAGGTCCCTGAGGCTTCAGAGCCCATGTTCCCACCTTAACAGTGTGGGGCAGTGCTGTGTAGCCTGCGGGTCTCCAGCTCTGCCCATTTCTCATGACACGTGATCTTTAGAAGGGGCAGTCTCTACAGTGTGACGTGGCCACATTATACTCAGGAAAACCGAAATACAGAGAACACTTGTCTCAGGACAGACAAGGCTCCGTGGCAAAGCTGTCATCAGAACCTCGAAGGCCACTTCCCAGACTCACCCTGCTGAGAGGTCGCACAAAGGACGTAGTGATGAGAATGGCTTTCACCTTGCCAGTCTCAATTCCCTCATCTGTGGAGAGGGTCCTGCGCCACCCCTAGGCAGTGTGGCCTGGGAAGCAGACCGGGTTCTGCTCCCAGCCCTGCTGCTGACCCCTTGGATGTTACTGCCGTCTTGTCAGGAAAGCAGAGCTCATAGTCCCTCAGGCTGTTTGTGAGGACTTGGTCATTGGTGTGCGAGTGCTTGGTGAATTCACTGATTTCAGGTTACAGCATTGCTACCTCTGTGGCCTGTGGGAGTCCCAGCCTCCAGGCCCACTTGGGCCTGTGCAGACCACACCTTCTTCCATCAGTCAAGCGTGGTGTGCTCTTCTGTGCCAACAGACTCCTCAGAAAGTCTAGCTTTGGGCTAGGATAGGTCCGAGTTTAGAATAGGTGGCCACTTTTGTTGACTTCAGAGGTGCCAGAAAAGGCACATTATTATCCATATAGCTTGGATTCCACCAAAGCACCAGATTAGCGGTTTTTCTTCAGTGGGGACCCACTAGCACTAGTCAGCCATTTTTAACCCATCAGGGAGAAAGCAGCAGCTGCCTGAGATGTACAACCTGAACCAGGGGTCTAGGGGGCATCTCTGCAGTCATTAAAAAGCATGGCTTTGGAGTCTGATACCTCGGGTGTGCTACTTATGAACTGTGCCCTCAGGCAAATCCCTTCACCTCTGAACCTGAGTTGTAGATTACAACCCCTCTTGCAGGCCTGTGCAAACCTGATGAGGAATGAAGCTGATGGGCCCCGAGGCAAGACCTAGGTGGAGACCAATGGTGGTGGCTGCTGTTCCAAGCAGCAACTGGATGGGGGTGTGGGGACTGCACTGTGAAACTAGCACTCGGTCTCCCCTCTTCCTCGTGGTGAGACTCTAAAGACCTTTATGAAATCTCTATTACCGTAGTGCTCTTCAGTGCTACCTTGAGTCCGGGAAAGCCGGGCTTATCATATGCACATTTTATAGGCATTAAGGACAGAGGACCAGTCACTAAGGTTTACTGGTATGGTGTTCAGTGGTTCCTACCACATTCCGTAACTCACTGTCCCACATAATGCTCAGAACCACGAAATGTGGTAGACCCGTGTCTATCCCAGTGTCTGGGACACAACGTGGGCAAATGAACCAGCTGACACGCCATGGGTGAAAATTTCCCATTTCCTCTGGTGCAAAATAGTATAGTCTGCCTCACAGGATTAATGTGGAATTAAGGCGCATTGACTGGGTCCTCCATTTACGCTGACTCCCTGCAGCCCAGCAGAGAACAGCCTGGCTGAGCTGCCTGCCACCTTCACCCTGGCTTGACTCATGGCGCCTTGGGGACTGAGACCTCAGCTCAATTTGGCAGAAGCTGGGCCCTTTCCTTCTCCAGGAACATGTTTAATATCCTGACTCCTTGCCCAACCACTGAGAGGCCTAGCCTCCAGCTCTGAACAATGAGGAAGCAGCAGCAGCATCAGCTGCTTTAGGCTGTGGAGAGGGAGGTCATGTTCTCTGGTTCTGGCTCCACAGCTGCCCAACAGGATTCCTGCAGGACCCCAGCACTGGTCCCGCGTCCCAGATCAAGTTGTAGACATCCTGTGTCCTTGCCTGTACGACCCGTCTTAGTCCTCAGCTTCTTCAGACATCTATAAAACGGGCCTGGATGGCTTAATTCTAAGGTCCCAGCCCTGCATTGGACACCTTGGGAGTCTGGGACCTCAGAGTTCCTGACCCCTTGAAACAGAAGTAGCCCTGCCCACCTGCTTTCCTGCCTGAGGACAGGAGGTAAGAGGGGCAGGGACGCTGACAGCGCTGTGCACCTGAGCCGTGGCTGGTTACCACCACCCGGGGATCTCTAGCCCCTGGGAGAGGGTGCAACTCCAAGTGGAAAGTACCCTCGGGCCAAGGCCGGATGTCTGCCCTGCAGCCTGCCCTCCCAGGCGGCAACACTACCTCCTAAGGGTGGGAGGCAGGCAGACTTGCCCTCACCAGGTCTGGGGCTTTGGGGAGGTAGGTTTCCCATTTGCAAAATGGAATCAAATAAGCCCATAGCACCTAAGATTCCCAAGTTCTTCTAAATCTTCCAAGCTCAGGAGATGCAGGGCAGACAGGAACTCATTCTGCAGATAAACAGGCCTGGGGGCAGCTGGGGGGTTGGAAAGGCAGGTATTGGAGTACCAGGCCCTGGGCAAGTGAAAGCTCAAGTGGCTCAGCGAGAACAAAGCCATCATTGTGACCCTGGGCTGCTCCTTCACTTGCCACCTCAGCCCCGGGCCTGGTTTGGAAACAGAAATGGACTAGATGATCTCCAGGGGCCCAAATTGGACACTGGAGATGGAAGGTGGGTCGCACCCCACTTTCCAAGTCAGGTGGCTCCTCCCCTGCCCACTAGGTGCCAAAAGGGCCCATCAGACTAAGTAAGACCTCTGGTAACAGCTACAAGAGAGGGAGGAGACACCAAGGTTGAGCTTGTTTTATGGGTGACGTGCCGGGTAGGCTGGGCTTGGGGACAGGATGAAGAGGTGGGCTGAACTTTTCATGGGATCCTGGCTGGTGACAGGCCTCCTACAGTGTCAACTGGGGTCAGTTTCAGCAGGACTGAGAGGCAGTGGGGAGATGAAGTAGGGAGGAGGGGTGAGAATGTGGGCAGAGGGAAGGGAGGTGATGGGAATGGGAGGAGGAGGAAGGGGCAGGGAAAGAGAGAAGGGAAGGGAGGGAGGAGAAAAAGCGAAGCAGGGCCTGGCTGGAGCCGAAGCCAATCCAGAGGTGGTCAGGTGGGCAGCAGGAGAGGCTCAAAAAGGCGCCTCCCGGGAAGTGCAGGCAGCCATGAGGGCCCGTTTCAGCTGCTCATAGGTGACGAACATCACCACGTTCCAGGAACCCAAACGGAGAAAGGAGGGCATGAACCTAGACGGAAGAAAACACAGGTCACAGGGGGCACCTCCACCTCCCACTCACCGCGCTGGGCCCTGGCACCCAATCCAACCCCGCCGCTCTGTCCCAAAGGTCGGAAGGGCCCAGGGACTGGTGCCTCAGAGCTGTGTGGCTCTGAGCAAGAATCCCGTGAGTCTCCATTTTAACACCCATAAAGTAGGCAGCAACTCCGCGAGGAAGGAGTTAAGAGCATGAGAGGACATCAGTGAAATCCCACAACCAGGATCAGAAATAGTTTGACACCTGGTTGCTCCTCAGTTCCAGGTGTTCTCCCCCACCTGTGTGATAGGAAGCCTGGAATTGGGGGAGTAGATCAGAGGCTCACCCTTTGTAGAAGGCTCGGGGACCCTCCTTCTGGAACATGGTGAGGGCACAGTGGCCAGCGCTGCTGTACTGGCCTAGGGCAGAGTTCATGTATCTCGTCTTGACTACGTCGACAGGGGAGGCAATGATGGTGGTGCAGAAGCCCGCCCCGAAGGCGGAGGTGAAGTGGCAAGGAAGGTCATCTGCCAAGGAGGAACAGGTGAGTCAGGACTTCCTACCCCGTCATTCCAGAAGGAAAGAGATTATTTAAGTTACTGGAGAGACTCCAGCTGGGACCTCTCCTGAGGACCTAACGATCATTTTGCCTGCCTCGCCTTAGTGCCTCTACGTGCAAAGTGAGAGCTTTATCCCAATTGGCTTCAATACGGTGAGAGAAAGTCGCTCCACAAGCAAAGAGGAAACAGGATGAAAAGGGTGGTCTTCAGGCATCCAGATACCCACACCTGATCCTAGGTTGGGGGAAGGGCGAGACCCAGCACCCTTTGCTCTAACTCACCTGTCATGAGGTTGGCTTTCAGGAGGGCATCCTTGATGAGGTCGTAGGTCACCAGCTCAGCACAGTTGACAATAGCATTACGAGCAATATTGGGAGAGGTCCCTACATAAGAAAGGGGTGCTTATGTGAGAGAAGGGACTAAAGGAAGAGGAAGAAGGGGAAGAAGAAACACAGGTACACACCTTTCCAGAGACCGCGGAACCCTTCCTCTCGGGCAATGGTCTTGTAGGCATCAACAGTGCTTTGGTATCTCTGGCCACCTACAGCCCGGGCCTGGGCCTGGAACCGGACCTTTACCACATCTGTGGGTTGGGCCACAGCCACAGCCAAGGCACCTGTGGTGCTGCCTGCCAGAAGGCGGCTTCCGATGCCAGCATCTGTGGGAGAACCACGGGGATCAGTGGCCAGTGGGATTGCAATCACTTTGCACCTGTCCTTAGAAAATACACCATGTGACTGTACTCTCTTGCCTTTTGGGAACAGGATCCAGACCAGACCTTATTTTAAGACTAAGAACTCCTTACATCAAACAAAATATTACTGTGTCTATTCCTTGCTAGACACTGGGACACAGCAAGGAGTAGGACAAAATGAGACTTAGTGCTTTCTTTCATAAGATATTTTCATTCACTTCAGTTAACCTGTTCAACAGCCATGAGACACGAGAATCACTTCCATTTGACAAATATAAAAACCAAGGCTCAGAGCAAAGTGGCTTTCCTAAGGACTGGGACATATAAGACTTGGGTTCTCATCCCAGACCTACTTCTCCCTGCCACGTGATTTTGGGAAGTCAACCTTTTGATCTGGGTTCTCAGTTTCCACATGTATAAAATAGAGGGTAGGCCTGGCATGCTAAGGAGATGGAATGGAAGCTGAAGTCTTGGGTGTTTCCTGGCTTCCCACTGTGTGCCCTTAGCCAAGTCCTTTCCCTCCGGCAAGCCTTGGTCTCTTCATCTCCAACAGGTGGATCATACTACCTACTGTCAAGGTGGTTGTGAGGCTTGTCACAGGAGAATGCCCTGCTTGGAGCCGGGCACAGCCCAAGAGCTCAGGAATCATTAGGAAAATCAGGGCCCTTCCATTTCTCCGTTCCTTTGATCCTCCTAGGGACCTTAGGGTCGAAAGGAGCTATGCAGTGAAATGAACTAGAATCAATTGCCAGCGAGAAGAAAAGGCCACGGAGCCAACTGCCCAGTTCCACACTCACGCTCAGAGCCCTTGGTGTAGAACTGCTTGACGGAGTCGTAGAGGCCGATGCGGACCGAGGCGAAGCTCATCTGGCGCTGCAGGCCAGCGACCAGCCCGTTGTAGAGGCTGCGCGGCCCCTCGGTGCGCACCATTGTCAGGATGGTGCCCAGCACGCCGCGGTACTGCATGTTGGCGGCAGCCCGCACTGGCCCCTGCCTTTCTCCTTGGATCTGCAAGGCCAACACAGGTATAGGGATAGGCAGGTTGCCCTCATCTCCTGCCATCCCGATGCTCCAGGGTTTACAGTCCCAAACACCCCACTGGCCTTTAGAGAGTCTGCATCTTGGGGAGGGAGCAGACGAGACACCACCAGGCTTTGTGCCCTCACCTGCAGCCGGACTTTAGCGGTATCCAGGGGAAAAGTGATGAGGTCTGCAATGCAGGCAGCTGTGCCCGCCCCCAGGAACTTCACAGTGGCAGTCGGGGGCACATCTGTGGCCTTGAACCCAACCATGATGCTGATTTCTTGCTACCTCTCAGGAGGTGGAGAAAAACTGGAGAAGGGGGCGCCTTCAGTCAGCAACAAGACGAAATAGAGGAACTCTGCCGGAATCTAAGCCAAGGAGAGAGAAGCCCCATCAGCAGCAGCATCCCCAGGCCCTCCCTGCTCACCACCCACACACCTACCTTCCCTGACACCACAACCTCCCTACGCGAGGACCAGAGCAACCCCGTGAGGGACAATAGGAGTGAGCTCTGGAGGTACTCAAATAGGGGCCGGAGAAGCAATTCCTGCCCAAGGAGTCCATGTTTTGTGCAGAGTTCCCTCCCTTTCACAGCAAGGACAGTGTGGATCCCAGCTGTCCTAACACTGGCCCAGCCCTGGGTCTACTGGGTGCAGAGATTTCACTGATGATGCCCACATTCCTGCTTCTGGAGGGCCAACAGAAGCAGGGAAAAGGTTCCAGCCAGACCAACACCTGATGGGCACAAACCTACAAGTTTCTGCTCTGGATTTCTTAGGCAGGAGAGGTTGCCATGAGTCTGGAATTGTCTAAGTCTGGAAGAAGTGTCATGGACAAGTCCATTCAGTGCCGTCACAGCCCACCCGTCTCATTCCCCAGCCCCACACAGCTTGGGCTCTCTGGAATCATTCTTTCAACAAGTCTGCTGTGCTGGGCCTGGTACATTGAGATGCAAGAGATAATATCTACCCTAGGCGGGGCTTATTGTCTGGCACAGGGAGTAGGCAGGTATTTCAAGATGCATTGGGGCTTGCAGGACATATTCTCAAAATGGAGAAGGAACAACTAACTCCCTCTGGAGAGAGGTCAGGAAAAGTGGGTAATCGGAAAAAACTTAGAAAATATAACATTCAGCTGGGTCTTCAAGGATACTGGGCAACTTCCAGGCTGAGTAGTGCTCAGGTGCTCGGCTTTCTTCCCCTGGCTTACTGTGTGCCTCAGGGAAAACTGTCTCCCTTTCTGGCCGGTTTCCTCTCCTTCAACATAGGGGGACCCACATCTTTACCACAGAAGGTCGGGGTGGGGAGATGCAGGTCAGAGATATAGAATGACACAGGAAACCAGAAGCTCCATTTTGTTCTCTGAGTTGGAACGCCCTGCCCTGCCCTGCCCTGCCCTCCCCCATGCCTCAAGAGGAAGTGAGCCCAGCACCCCAGTGGGGGAGGGTGATCTGCTTCTCTTTCCTGAGCTCACTTCTCTGATTTTATAGGAGCAGCTGCTCTGAGTCCAGCCTGATTGGCTGCCCCTGTCACTGAGGTCAGGAGGAAAGAGCTGGCAGGCAGAGGAAGGATGTCCTAGGAACCAACTGTGAATACAGAGACCCATGGAAACAAACAGCTCACTCAGCTTCTTACCCCAGGTGACTGTGGCAAACAAGGAAACCCAGAGCCTACTTTACCACTCAAACGCATCAGCAGCTGCTGTAGGGTGGGGCCTGGCCTTATTTATATTTTCGTGAAGGAGATTGGTGCTCAAATGGCAAAATGAGTTGCTGAAGGTCCTCCAGACTCTCCAGACTCCCCAGCTTCCCTGCTCTGACATCCGTTTCCCCAGGAGGTGCTGCACACCTGTCCCCAACCCACTGCCTGGGGCACCCTACTGGCTCACTTACTCCTCAGAACAGCCTGTGAAGTGGCTACCCTTACTTCCATGTTACAGATAAGGGACCTTAGTAAGAGCCAAGTCTACAGGCTTCAAAGCTGATGCTATTTGCTTTGCATTCGTGCCCATCTCATTCCTTTTCCGCTGTTTTCTCAGCCCCATTCACAGGCAGGGCCTTTCATGAGATCAGGAACACCCACAGCCAAGTTCTCCCAGGCCAATATGACAGTTCTGAAAAGGTTCAAGCAAATGGCGTCCTTCTCTGGGTATCAGAGACATGATGACATGCGTCTATCATGTCCTGACCTTGAGCTGGGTTGCAGGATGTTGTGAGCACCAGAGAAGAATAAGCCCCAGCCCCTGCCCACTTCAAAAACAAGTGCACAGAGGCTCAGTTGCCTTTTTAAATGTTGCCTTGGGTTTGCCATAAGTCAGTCAGGTCCTTCAGAGGAATGGTATGGGGTCAGAGGTCACCTGTGTTAAAGACCCTATTGAAAGTAAGTAACACTCAGGCCTAGAAAGAGTTAATCATATTTTACAGTCCCAGGCAAATAACCCATTTCAGTGTCCAAAAAAGTACATGTGATTACTAATCTCAGTTTCAGGGACAGTCAGAGATGGAGTCAACAATACGTAGCTAGAACAATAAGTTCCTGTTCTAGCTCTGCTGCTGACACCCAGGGTGACCCAGGGCCAATCACTACCCCACCTTGGCCTCCATTTCCTCCTTTGCAAAATGGGGACCACCATCCTTGGCTTGTCAGGGTCAGCTTAAGGGCCAGAGTGAGACCAGGGATATGACAGTGCTTTGTGACGAGTGACCTCACTGTGGTGGTGGTAGCTTTTTTTGCTAATGTTCTGCTGACCTCCCCCCCCCCCCCCCCCAGACCATAGGGCTAGAAGGCAGCAGAAGACCTCTCCTTTAGACTGGATTCTTACCCGGCTTTTTAAGGTCTCACACTGAGGCCTCCAAGATCAAGCTTCTCTAAAGGCATCCCATTCTTCAAAGCTGCCAGTGGCTGTCATGGCCCGATCTTGTTGGTTTTCCATAGAAAATGGCTCGGAGACGAAACACCTAAAGGTCATACTATGTGTCCTGTGGATAATGGCAAAGGAGAGAGATCTGAAAGGGAAATTCACCTTAAAGGATCACACCCCAGTGTGGAAACAGCCACCTCTCCAAGGCACACAGCCCACTCAGTCCATGCTTGGGGAAAGGAACGGGGAAGGCACCCAGGATAGCTGGGGACTAATTAAGTGCACACACAGAAGGGGGAAAGTGAACCTAGGAATTCTCCATTCCTCGTCTGCTCTCTTGGTATCACCCACTGGCTCTCTTCCAGACTTCTGCTTTGGTGGCATGCAGTACTCTGGGAAGCATTCCCCAACCCAGTCAGCAAGACTAGTGAGTGGGAGTGTTCTGAGGGAGTCATGATGGGTCAGAGACTCGCTCAGAGTCCACGAGGGCTCAGCGCAGGGCAGCGAGGTTAGAGGAACTGGGATCGCGCCCCGCAGAGGCCGAATCAAGTAGCTCAAAGACTCCTCCTAGCAGAAACAGCCCCTGCAACGGCTTGGAGCCCCCGGGGGAGAGGTCATTCTGTTTATCGCTGATGCGACAGAAGGCCCCCACCCAAGGCAGGGCTGGCGGGGTGGGCATTCTGGACGAGGGAAGGGAGTGGAAGAGTGAAGGTTTAAATTACAGCTAACTAAACGCAAGAGGTAAAGAACAAAAACGAGATAGGAAAAGAGTACAAGGACAGAGGAAAAATACAAAACAGAATGGGAGGAGAGGAGGGAAATTAAAGAGGGAAGCGCGCTGGTCCGCGTGGCGGGTGTAGCGGACGTGGAGCAGGTGTGGCGGGCGCAGGGCTGGGCGGACCGGGGCCGGACTCACCAAGCCGCAGAGAGAACACGAGAGTGCGGGAGGCTTTGTCTGTCCGCGGTCAGATGGCGTGTGGAAGTTGCGGTCTGTACTAGACCTACAGGAGCTGCCGACCCGGCTTGCAGTGGAGTCGGCGAAGGCTGCAGCGCGTTTTAAGCCTTGGGGGCGGGGCCTGCGGGAAGGGGAGGAGCCTGCGAAGCGGTTTTGCTCGGAGAGGGCTACGCGACCCTTTAGCCACCGCCTTTCCGGCCTAGGGTTCTCCGCGCGCCTTTTTCCACTCCTATTTCCGTGCAGGCGGATCCCCAAGTCTACCCCTTAAGTCTCCTCCTACCCCTTACCCGGGTCACTTTCTCGCTCCGCCTCACACACTCCCTCCCTCCCCCCAGTCCGCCAACCTCTTTGTGTAAATGGCAAGACTGACTCCCGGAAAGCAGAGGCTGCCCAGGGTTGCACACGCCTCTGTCTCGACACCCCACTTCCCACCACCACCCCCCGGCCGCCAGGACTCTTTCTGACAGCGGCGCAGAGGCTCGGGTGTAAGGGCATCCCGTCTTTTCACTGGCCCAGTCCCCGATCCCCGGACTCTGCAAACCACCCGCGTGCCTCGGACGCGAGCACAGGTTCCCGCAGGGCGGGACCTCCCCACCGGCCTCGCTGGCGATTGGTTAAAGCTGCCGCGTTGTCAGGAAGGAGCCAATCTGGGCTTCAGCCGCCGGTGGCCCGCGACCGCCAACGGCGGTTGAGAACTGCTGGGCTTCCAGCATTTTCCTGCTGCCCACAGGCCTTATCCTGGGGATCCGGGGGACTTCCGGCCCGAGCAGGGCGGGGACACCAAGCGTGAGGCGAGCCGGTTCGCAGCCCGCGAGTGAGAAGACTGAACAGGGCCCTGGCCTGCTGCGTCCCCAGCCCTGGGATGAGAAAGGGACTTAGATGAGCCAGACCTGGGTCTCCCTTAGGTGGCTGGCGGTCTTGTGGGGGTGACAGTAACGTAAACAACCAGTAGTTGGGTACTCTGGCCTGGACGAGCACGTTCCTTTGGAGATTATAAGATCTCTGTTTGCCCTTGGACTCTTTCTGTCACTTTCTTCCTCTGTTTTCATCCTTGTTGGCCTCCCGGGACTATTGTATGGAGAAAGCTGTCTTCGGACTACACTGTAAGCCACTCCAGAGCTGGAAGCTATTTCCTGTATTTTTAGTATCACAAACATTCCAAAGGCCGATCTATTGTAAAGGCTCTCAATACTTGACTGTTTGGGTCGCTGTTGAAAAGTGTCTTGAAAAGTGTAATGGGAGGATGGAGGGAGTGCAGTTACTCCTTTCAGGTTCAGTGTGAATACCTCACATAACCCTGTAAGGCGGTGGTATTAACCACCCACCATTTTACAGGTGGAGAAAAAGAGTCCCAAGGAGGTTAAATCATCTGCCTAATGCTGTCACTTAAACCCTGGTCAGTCAGCTTCCTGTGTGTGTTTTCTGTATTGTCCACAAGGAGAAGGAATTGTCAGCTGAGGAGACAGACTATGTAGCTAGAATGGGAATGGATAATTATAACAGATGTCCATGAAAGAATGTCCAAACCTGTAGAAAACTTTTATAAGACTTTATTTGAGCTAAGTTTTTTAGGATATGCCTAGAAGCAAGATCTCAACAGATTGAGAAAATGCTCCAGAGAATGGCAGTTTTGCTGTTCCTTTTATGCAGTTAGAATCAGGAGAAAATGTAAGAAAGGTACATGAAATCCATTGGTGGTAGATTAAGGAGGCAGAAGAAAGCAAAGTGGGGAAATCTCTAGGACTGGATAAAAAGCAAAATGGTGAAACACATACTTCTTTTACATTGGTGCGTACAGGATAGTTAATAACATTTACAGCACATAGAGATGATACGCAGGGAACACGATCAAAATGAGGGGTTCTGTAGTCTCCTCCTCAGGTGGTCTTGTACTCTGGTGCCTGTGCTTGTGCCTTCACAGTGTCTAGAAAAGAAAATTACTCTGACATTACTCTGGTATGTTACCCTACATACATAGGAAAAATGGCCAGGGCTCACTTAAGGTAAATATTGACCTTGGCTAGAGGCCTGGGATGTGATTACCTGCTATGACCTGCCCAGGTAGGAACTTGTGATCAGACCATCTGTGTGGTTACTTTTGCTCACTGAGCTTGACAGACCTGCCATGTGGCCGCCTTGAACTTGTCAGGTTTATTGCATAGCCACATTTTCATTCACACAGGTAAGAAAAATACCCTGAGCACATGGCCCTGGTAGAAGCCGAAGCAAACTGGAAGCTGAGAAGTCAAGTCTCAAAAAATTACTTCTGGCGCTGAGGTAATCCTATCCACAGCTGGTCTTGCACTCATATACAAAAGCTAGACTAGCATAAGATAGTAAAACTTGAAAAAGGTGGCCGCTGTGTGAATATCCATTGATGAAGCACTTTCCTAGAATTAATAAACAAAGTTAAGGATATGTAAAGAGAGTTTTCTACTGGAATATCGGAGTTTTTGAAGACTTTCCTTTCTGCAAAGGTTGTGTGTAGCAGTTTTCCTACAAACTTTCTCATTTAATTCAGAGCTAAACAGTTAAACAGCTCTGAATTAAATGAGAAACAGATCAAGAGGAAACCAGTGGCTTCTGTTTTGGCAACATCAGAGTTCTGTTTTGTTGTTGAGTCCTTCGTTGCTTCCTCAATGACCGTTTCAAATGATTCTGTACTTTCATTTACTCTGAGCCAGAAGTTAAATCAGGTTCTCCTATCTCATCTGAAGCACCACCAAGTTTTCTATTTCTACGTTGACTAGAAGGATAGATATGGGGACATAACCACTGAAGTCCCTGCAAGCCCACTTTGTTTCTTGATTATAATGCTTGTGAACACCCATATTGACACAAGGAAACTCTTCGCAGTTCTGTTTTATCAAGTGAAAAAGGTTTCTCTCATCCCATCGTTCATAATCGGAAGCAAGGATTATGTCAGGATGATGACTTCAAAACATTATTAATACTTAGATGATGTATTACAGAATTGTACACCTGAAATCTATGTAATTTTACTAACAATTGTCACCCCAATAAATTTAATAAAATTAAATTAAAAAACATTATTAATGCTCAATAATTACCCTGAAATATATCTGATAGTTTTTCAAGTCTTATGAGTATATCTTAGGGCAGTGAAAGAAATGGGGACGTGACTTCTGGACAGTGACTTCCGGATAACTGGTCTCGTATTCTGGGGCATGCTATTGCTGATGGGCTGAATTCATTAGTGAGAGGAGCCAGGGAAACAAGCAATATGCAAGTTTTATTTAGAACTCTTCTGCAAGTCACAGCGTCCAAATCAAGAAGGCTTCCACAGTGTAAGAGATTGAGAAGAAAACCATAATTGGGTTGTTCTGGCAATGCAGCCGCGTGATTATATCATTATAATACACAGAGACAGTATTTGTCAGAGTAAAGTGCCTGATCAAAACATCTCTGCACTTCTTCACCAATGTTTTGAACCTTTTCTAATTCTGTAAGGAAGCTGTCCAGGAATTTACATGAGAGTATGCTAACTTTTGGTGAAAGATTTCCCATCATTAAAAAACGAGTTAAACAGGAAAGCAATATGTTTTGTGTATCCTGTAGACAGACCCAAATTGCTTATACGGTGTCAACTGGATCTTGACTATTTCTGTCAGTATCAGAGCTGACAAAGCTTCTTGTTCAGGACTCCTACTTTCCTCGTCATCCTGTGATAGGAGTATCTTTTGTGGATCGAACATGCTTTGAAATCTGTTTACCGAGGAAACATTTCACCATGATGAATGAGTTGATCCACATTATCACTGGCTCTTCTTATGGATAAAGCCCAATCAGCAATACATAGAAACCATTCTTAACCAGGGAAAAGTCCACCTCAAGAACATTTGCAAGCTCTGCATTATAGAAAGAAATACAGAGTTTCAGTGGGTGGTGAGGGAAGGCACGCTGGTTTGCTGTTGCCGCTGCTGCCATTGTGCCAACTCCTTGCGTCTCAACGAGGAGGCTCAAGGAGGCTGGGTGATGCTCCAGAATGAGAGACAAGGCAGTTAGGGAGCAGAATCAATCCAGCTTCATTTAGCATTACTACCAGTTATTTGATAATGACAGAACCCAACTAGGTGCAATTTACACTGACGCGTCATGCCTTTCGTGAGGACAGCAATGTAAGAGAAAGCTGCCATTGTGGAGAAGTTGTCTAACCTTCCATTGCAGAAAATCCAGCAGCACAGCATCACGGCCCAGGACCATCAGCCAACGTGAGATAGCTGCATCATCAGCATGGTTGTGGGGCATTAAATATATTTAACCAGATATTCCGATTAAAGAAGTTTTAAAAAATTTTATTGGGGAATACTGGGGAACAATGTGTTTCTCCAGGGCCCATCAGCTCCCAAGTCATTGTCCTTCAATCAAGTTGTGGAGGGTGCAGCTCAGCTCCAAGTCCAATCTCCGTTTTCAATCTTTAGTTGCAGGGGGCGCAGCCCACAATCCCATGCAGGAATTGAACCAGCAACCTTGTTGTTGAGAGCTCGCTTGTGCTCTACCTAACTGAGCCATCCAGGAGCTCCTCTGGAACAACAACAAGCTCCGCTTGGCAGCTCGTTGTCTTCAATCTAGCTGTGGAGGGCGCAGCTCACTGGCCCATGTGGGAATCGAACCGGCAACCCTGTTGTTCAGAGCTCGCACTCTAACCAACTGAGCCATCCTGCCGCCTATCTTTTTTTTTTTAATCTGCAGACAAGTTGCTCAAGTTACTCAATTCATTACAAAACCTTCAAGAGAATAAAAGTGTCATTAGACATTGATACATTCAAATAAATACTTTGTTATATAAACTATGTACCACATTCATTGTAATCTCATGAACTAACGAGTTCAGGACCTGAATCATTCGTCTTATTTACAGTGTATTTCTCAGGAAAAATGCATATCTTTATGTCATTTTTGTGATGTGACCAGCCTACACCACCTACCATGCCTCTATGGAAGTTTCCCCTGGCTTTATTGGTAGATGATGTGACCATTCTTCAAATTTCAAAAAGAAAAAATTTGACGATCTGTACTGATTTATAATATCAATATACTGCTATCTTTTTATGCCAAGAAGACGTAGACAGTCAGCCCCAGTAAAACTGGGCAATGAAGCATGTACTTTCTCATCGTTCGTAATGTTCTCTGTAATCTCAATAATACGAAAATGGTGTTATCCTCGGGCCCTTTACCATACTATCCAATAGATGGTAAAGGTACAGCATGAAATATTCTTGACTATAATCGTTCCTCAAAGCATTTGCATTTATCTTTCTTGACATGCTTAAGTGATATTTCTGTATCATAACTGAGTGGGGTTATGTGGAGGCCAACCTGCTTTGCATATTTTCTCTGTGAATTCCCAAAACCCTGTCACATGCTGGCAGGCAGCTGGTTGCATGGGTTCCTGTGCCTGATAGGGAACTCAGTGTCACTCCCCACCTATGGTGCGAGGGCCCTGGGATGGTTGGGGGAAGGCCGCTGGAGGCCTCACCTTCCACTTTAGAATGCCTGGGCTGCTCTGTGGCGAGGGCACCAGACAGCTCAACATGGCAGAGAGCAGTGTTGGGTACATCAGAGGATCCACGTTTCTTCATTCAATTATATTTTAAGGGGGAAAAAAACGTTTGAAATCATCTTTCTTATAAATAAATCTCAATGCCCACTGACCTACTCACGTATGTGACCATTCCTCGAATTTCAGTGAAGACTGGAGAATGACTTCATTTTGTACCGCTCCATTTCCATTTTTTTTGCCTGTGTAACTCTTATTTTATTTCTAGGTTTCTCACATCCATTTTAGAGTGATCCATCCCACCTGTACCCATTATTCTGTGCTCTTCTATTTTCTCTAGGACCTTGCTTCTTCTGCTATCTTTCCCCTTCATCTTCAGTCTTTTCTTTCTTCGTGTGTGTGTGTGTGTGTGTGTGTGTGTGTGTGTGTGTATAAATTGAAAGGAACTTGCAGGACTTTCCTACCCTTTTATAATAGCTTTTTTTTCTTTTTTCTCCTTCTGTTCTCTGCCAAACTTTCCAAACAATTGGCTGTCCTCTGACTTCTCAGCCTCTGGCACAACTCTTACATAGTTGATGAATGAATAAATGAATGATCTCACATTTGCCTCCTCATTCATTTAACACCCGCCACACAGACCTTCTGTTCTTTGAACATGCCAAGCTCATTCCCATAGGGCCTGTGGATTGTTTGTTCTCTTTCCTGGAACACTCTTTCTCAGATCTTTGCCTGGCCAGCTCCTCTCATCAGCCCTACACACACACACACACACACACACACACACACACACACACACACACCCCACACACAACTGCACATGACAGTCAAGTCAAAAGTAAGAGAAAATTTTAAATATGAATTTTATTTGAAAGCCAAACCAGACACTAAATACTTTTTATTATTTTTTGCTTCTGTTTGGACTTTCCAGTTTGTATATGCAGATGATTTAAAATTATAATTTAAACTTAGGAAAGTGCTGAGAGTGAGTGGATATCCTTTTTCCCAGGGTGCAGAGGAGTCAGAGCAGGGAAGGAGGGATGACTTGACTGAGCATTCCTGCGGGGTGGGGATTGTTCCCACTTCTCTGGTAGGACACTGAGGTAAGGATTCCTGGTGGTCAGGCTGCTAGTAAGGTGGGGTGGGGTTGAGGTTGGAACCCAGTGCAGTCATTAGAGCCACACAGGCTGTTAAGAAGCAGAAAAAGACTATCAAACTGAAAGATGTCTAGTCTTAAATTCAGAAAGATGTCATCTTGTTCCATCCTGCCTTTTACAGACAGAGGAGCCGAAGCCCTAAAAGGCAAAGCAACTAGCCAGCAGGAGAAGGCAGAAGGCAGTGTGGGCGTGTGGGGGCCAGACCGGGCCCAATCCTGACAAGACAGGAAGCCAGAAGTGAGAAAGGGAAATTCTGTCCAAGAAAGAGACGGCAGAAAAGTGGCTATACTCATTCCAACACCCAAGGTGTGAATTCCTTTATTGAGTCATAATAATTTTCCAAAAATTCTGAGCCCTGCTACTTGAGTCTCTCAGCCCAGCATTTACCTCCTTTCCCCCAAGCCCTACACTTTTCCAGGGGCCTCGTAGTCCCGCTGGCAAATGGGGGGCTGCATGGGAGTGGGGCCCCCGTGGCTGCACATCATCTGTCATCCCCGGCCCCCCAGCCCCTGGTCCTTTGGTCGCACCCCTCTACACAACTCTCTTTCAAAACCTTCTTCCCTGGCCCTTCCTCACTGTCCTGACAAAATCTCTCCCACAGCCCTGTCCTTATATTCACATTTGTACAGAGCGTTTGCTTTTATAAAGTGTTTTCCTCTCCAGCTTTTCACATGATCCTCATGATACCCCTGGTGAGGTAGCAGCAATGGGATTATTACTCCCATTTTACAGGAAAGGAGACTGAGGCTGTCCTTTGGGTTCTATAGTGTCATCAGGGACTATTTACGCGTCTCAGCCTCACACTGGTCCAGCAGTGCTCCTTTGGCACAGGTTCCAGGTTTTCTCTTTTTCTCTCTCTCTCCCATTCCTAGAATCCCAGTGGATTCTACACCGCAGACTCATTTTCATGTATGGTCAAGGATCCATGGTTAATCAAAGCCTTTGCATTGTCACAGCTTTGCGTTGCTTTGACTGGACCCTCTAGACTCCTTAGCTGATTTCCAAGTTATATGCCACTCCTGTCCCATGCTTGCAGTCTTTCCTCTTCATAATTCATTGTCTCATCAGATTTTTCAGGAGACAGAAGTTTGCAAATTTCCATTATCCAAATGGACCTGTTTTGGTTTATTTTCTCTGGCCTAAATGTTAGGCATCCAACGTTAATGGGTTTCAAAAATTAATATAATTTATTTTCCATCTTGTCGGTGCAAAACAAAGGTGTTCTTAAGACAATCTTTCCTCCTCTTCTACTTCTGTTTCTTGAATCAGCAGCAAGTAAACAGTTCTGTAAACATGTGTGGGTCTGTGTCCTGTTGTGCGTGGACCCACTGCTTTATTCCATTCTTAACTGGTTTTGTTCCAGTGAAGTCCCAAGCGGCCTGTCCTATTCAAAATGGGGATTCCCGTAGCATCTGTACATTCATCAAGGCCCGTTTCAGCTGCTCGTAGGTTACGAACATTATCACATTCCAGGCTCCCAATCGCAAAAAGGAGGGTGTAAATCTGATGAGAAAACAACCAAAACATCAAGCGGAACGGACTAAGTTCCCAAAGAGATCTGCTACCGATATGCTCACCCCATCACACTATTGGTACCAACGGACCTAGACTTGTGTTAGTCACGAACGTTTTCTAAGATCTGTTCAGTCTTTTTTCTTCTCTGCTGAGGGAATTTAGGCAGAAATTGGAGTCAGGAAAGGAAAGAAAGCTAATGTTTTGAGCCAGATTATTATATCAGGCAGTTAGTCTCATGCTTCTATACGGCAGCTGTGATTGTTGCCAGTTGTCTTTTTCAGAAACAGAGGCCCAGGGAGGTTAAGTAGCTCTGCTAACCCCACCTGACTCCACGCTGCTGCTGGGTGTTTCTGGGCTCATTTACATCCTGAGTGGTCACCCCTGAGGAGGCACTGCCAAGGCACCACACTGTAAAGGCGGTATAACAGCAAACCTAGCTACCGTGTTTCCCCGAAAATAGGACCTAGCTGGACCATCGGCTCTAATGCATCTTTTGGAGCAAAAATTAATATAAGACCTGGTATTATATTATATTATATTATATTATATTATTATATTATATTATATTATATTATATTATATTATATTATATTATATTATTATTATATTATACCTGGTGTTATGTTATATTATACCTGGTCTTATATTATATTAAAATAAGACTGGGTCTTATATTAATTTTTGCTCCAAAAGACGCATTAGAGCTGATGGTCTGGCTAGGTCTTATTTTCGGGGAAACACAGTACTCTCCAGGGAGCCTGCCTGTTCTGTAATAGCACAGCCGGAAGAGTCCCAACTTCAGCTGTGCTTCACAGACTCATGGAGGAGCCGTGACCTGACCCCGGCCCTCCTCTTCAGCCTCTCTCCGTAATTGCCTCCTGGTCCTCTGTCTGCTCATGCCAGACCCTTCCTTCCATGCCGTTGCCACGTTGCTCCTGCTTAGGATGTCCCTACTCTCCTTGCCTGGCTGGTTGCTCTTGGCTCTGTAGGAATCAGCTTGGCCACCAGAATGTCACGCCAAGGCGTCTCCTGAAGCCTCAGCCTAGACCCCTCCCAGGGAGTAGAGATAGCACTGGGGCAGTGAATATGAACTCTGGAGTCAGACCTGGGTTCAAATCCTCGTTCTACGAGTTTCTAGTGTCATGACCTTGGGCAAGTTACTTAATCTTTCTGAGCCTCAGTTTCCTTACATGTAAAAGGAGGAAAATAATGGCACCTACCTCATGGAGTCCTCATGGAGTTGTCGTGAGGATTAAATGGGTTAATGGAGAGCACACAGCACAGGCCCAGTATCAGTAAATGCTCCACAGATGTCACTTACATGTCAGCTGCTCTTTGAGGGAATCGTACATAGCACAAGGCCCAGCGGCACCCATGAGATGCTCAGTAAATGTGTGCCAAATAAAGGAATAGACTGGGACAAGTAGCTACAGCTGCAGGTTGTAGTGATAAAGGCACTTACAGGAAATGAACAGTCTATCAATGGAAACAGTTTTTTGACGTCATGCCCAGGGTTGAGAACCTGTTTGTTGGGTCCAATCTAACACTGGGTGCCAGAGAAGTGTCATCAGCGGGGGGCGGGTGCGAGGGCCAGGCAGAGCTTAGCAGTAGGATGAACAGCACGTTGCTGGTCTGGGCTTGAGCCATGGCTCTGCCGTTTTAACTTTGTGATCTTGGGTACGTTACTTGACACTTATGAGTGTCTTCCTCAGTAAGTGTAGAGAATACTGCCCAATTCAGGGGGTTGTCGAGACAATATATGGAAAGTGCTTCACACAAGGACTAATGTGCAGTGACTTAGCGATCGTGATGATTGCTAATAACCTGCATATTGAGTGCTGGCTGTGTGCTAGGGACTCTGGGAGACGACAAATGTATAAGCCACCAGACCTTGGCTTCGAGGAGCTTGCACTCCAGCATGGAGGATAATTTAAACTACTATTATGCAAAGTAGGAGGAGATAAATACCGTGCAAATGCTATCAAGGAAGTGTTGCTGAAGCTCTCAGGGATACTCGTGAGTGTTGGGGAGGAGGTGGCATTTGAACTCATCTTGAAGGATGGCTGAGATTAAGAGCATGTAGATGGCAGGGGAAACGCAGTCATGCAGGGGGAAATCACAAGACACAGAAGCAAAAAATCTTGACACACATCGAGCACTTCAGCTGCCATCAGCGGTGATCCACAGTTGTGGCAGGGGGTTGGGGAAAAGTCTCAGGGTCACCAACTACCTTTCCCTCTTTCTCCCCTGCTCAGAAGTTTGGGGCGCACTTTGACCTATGCCTAGACTACTTTTTCTTAGATAAGCCTCCCTGACTCTCCAAGTCAGATTTAGCTCACTCTTTTGTAACCTTCCACAGTTCTTTATGCTCTTTTGTGGCGTTTATGTCTGTGCTGTTCTCTACTGATCCCCACATGGGTCCATGGTTGGCATAATATACATGGAAGGGAGGGAGGGAGGGAGGAAAGAAGGAAAGAAAGGGAGGGAAAGAAGGAGGGCGAGAAGCCCGAGTTCTCTGGGAAGGAGCATGGAGGCAGGAGGGGAGGCTCACCCCTTATAGAAGGATGTGGGGCCCTCCTGGGCCACCATCTTCAGCATACAGTCCAGGGGGCTGCGGTATCGGCCTGCGGGGGAGTTCATGTACCGGGTCTTCACCACATCCACGGGGGAGGCCACGACCGTGGCGCAGAAGCCGGCCCCAAAGGCAGAGACAAAGTGGCAGGGGAAGTTGTCTGCAGCGGGGAAGGGAAGAGCAAACATTGAGCTGTGGGATGAGGAGTGAACTTGCTTTCTGTTCCATGTGTGCTTATCATTTGTCCCCAATTAAACTGTGAACCCTCTGAGCATAAGGGGAGTATTTTCCATCTCTCTCACTGCGCCCTGGGCGGAGCCCTTGGTAAGTACTGGCAACACAGAACTGAGCTGTCCCAGAGCGGGAAGATCACCCAGCCCAACCACTGTGTTTGAGGAAACTGAAGTCAGAGAAGATGACTCTCGCTTAACAATACATGGTAAGAAGTGGTGCTGGTCTGGAACCCAGGCCCCTGGCTTCCCTGTTCAGGGCTTTTTCCTACTCATTACAATGACGTGCTGGCTGCTGCTTTCCTCTCTGCTCTTTCTAAAGCCCAGCTGCCTCTGGGCGGTGCCGACCATGTGGAGCTGCAGGTTCCCTCCCTGCTGTGGGACGCTGCCTGCCGGGGGCTCTGGGCCTCACCGGTGAACAGGTGATAGTCTAGCAGCTTCTCCTTGATGACGTCGTAGGTCACCATCTCAGCACAGTTGACAATGGCATTCCTCGTGATGTTCGGCCACATTCCTATTAGAAAGGAGAGTGGGGGCTGAGAAACGGGGTCTAGGAGATGTGGAGCCCTGGCTGCAAGGCCACAGGCCCCGGTCTGGGAGGCACCGTGCCCCATTTCAGGGGTCTCAGAGTCGCCAAGCTCAGATGAGCAGACGACACCTTTTCTCGTGTTAACAGCTCTCAGGTGATCAGTGTTCTTCTTAGAGACAGAAAACGGACAGGCCCATTGGGGTGTGTTTGGGCCAAATTTTGGAGGGTAATCTGTAGCATCCATCAGAATTTAAGTACACTTCCCTGAGACTTGGCTAGAGCTAGAAAAGGAAGTCTTTCTTTGGAAGAGGGAGGCTGGGTTCTTGGAACAATGAGAGAACATAGTGCTGGCAGGACCAGAAGAGCATCAGACCAATCCCCTGGTTTCACAGAGGGCTGGGCTCCGGCAGGGCACAGGGCAAGTGAGTGCAGGGACAGGGCTGTGACCCACGTGTCCTGTCCTTAACCTTCACTGGGCCACTGCTTTTTCTGCAAGGATTCCTGTGGGCCCTGGTCTCCACATGGGAGTGACTCTAGCGTTTGTTGAGGTTGTGACCATTTAGACACATAGGGAACCCTAAAGCTTTGCTCCCAAGGAGGCTCTGTCCAAGACAGCGTTTCCCAGTGTCCCACTCCTCACGGCTGCCTCCTCAGGGGCTTCTGTCTCTTCTCCATGCCCTGCAGACCTTTGCTTGGAAGGCCCTTCCCTCCCCTCTCCGCACATCGAAAGCCTGCTGAGCCTCTGAGGACCAGCCTAAGTGTCACCTTCCTCCAGAGCCCACGTGGCCTCTCCTGCCTCTGAACCTGCACCTCTGCGTGAACCTAGTACATCCTGCCCCGTGTATGGCTGCTCCTTGACATGTCTCTTCTTCTCTGTGTGTCTGTGAGAGCGCTGAGGGTGTCTCCCTCTGAGCTGCCTGCACATGGTGAGGACTTGGCAAAGTGAACTGAATTTGGGGTGCTGTGGCAGGTCAGAATGTTCTTTGAGAATCACCGGACTGCACTATGCTGGGAATCCCCCATTTTCAGCCCCAGCCCGAGGGTAGGGAGAGCTCTGCCGAAGGCCTCTGGAGTATGGGGTCCAAACCTACCTTTCCACAGGCCCCTGACCCCTTCCTCCCTGGCGATGGTCCTGTAGGCATCCATTGTCCCACTGTACTTCCGGTCGCCTCCAGGCCCAACGTGCATGCTGGCCTGAAATCGGACCTTCACCACATCTGTGGGCTGGGCACAGGTTACTGCCATGGCCCCTGTGGTACAGCCCGCCAAAATCCGGGTGGTGATGCTGGAGTCTGGAGAGAAGAAGAGAGAGTGGTCCAGGGTGCTACCACCTGGCACCTCCCTGAGCCTGATGCTGTTCTCTGCGGGGCTGCCCCTGCCTGACGCCTGCCTCTTCCTCTGGCTCAGGGCTCTGGGGTTTCCTTGTTGGGGCTCCTGAGTGTCTGTTACCAGCTCCACAGGCCTCAGCTCTGCCTCTGAGTCTGTGCTGCCCTGGTCTCCAGACCCGGGCACCCAACCACCCACCAGGGTCCATGGGACACCCCACGGGCACTCACGCTCAGAGCCCTTGGGGGTGTAGAACTGCTTGACGGAGTCGTAGAGGCCGATGCGGATGGAGGCGAAGCTCATCTGGCGCTGCAGGCCAGCGACCAGCCCGTTGTAGGGGCTGCGCGGCCCCTCGGTGCGCACCATCGTCAGGATGGTGCCCAGCACGCCGCGGTACTGCACGCTCCGCGCCACCTGGGCTGGCTGGCTCTCCCCCTGGATCTGAGGGACACCCCCCCGCCCCCGCAGAGTTGTGAGGAGCTGGGTGGGCATGGACGGGGCTGTGTGCAGAGGGACCTGCCTCGGGCTAGACCTCGAGAACAAGCATGACCACAGCTGTCACATCCCAGGAAGAACAGCTGAGGTTTGTGCAGCAATTTACAGCTCACAAGCTGTTAGACATGCGGCATCTGATTCAGAGCAAATGGAGGGCGGGCTATTTCTCCCACTGCCGTGGTCAGTGGCTTGTTCAAGATCACCCAGTAACTCCTTACTGTTACTTCACACTTTATGGTTTGCAAAGTAGGGCTAGGCCCTGAGGGACCCTGTCACGTTATGCCAAAGAATTAAAGATTTTTTTTGTCTGGGGTGATGGTGATGGTGAGGTGGCAAGACGGGGTCTCAAGCAGCGGAGTGAGTGGCCTGCTCAGGAGACTGTGAGGAAGAGCCTGTGGCGGACGGTGCAGGTGCTGTGCTGGAGAACTCAGCTTCTCCTCTGATACGGCCAAAGGGCACCTACCTGCAGGCGGACTTTGGCTGTGTCCAGTGGGAAAGTGAGGAGGTCAGCAAAACAGGCGGCTGTGCCTGCCCCCAGGAACTTCACAGCCGTTGTGGGAGGCAGCTCGGAAGGCTTCAGTCCCACCATGGTCCCAGAAGGCTCGGTCCCGTCCCTCTGGGGCTCGGTGCAGGTCCAAGGAGAGAGGCTGCACTGCAGCCCTGGGCTTTAGTGCAAGGAGGAGGCTGCAGGAAACAGGTCAGAGGAGGCAGATGGAATGTGTGTCAGCTGGCTGGTCCCCAGGCTCCCCTTGGTCCCGGGAGGGCCTTTGTAAGGGAAAAGCCTGGGCATTGCTGTGTTTGCTGTGTGGATTTGCCTTGTAAGAACTGGTCACTTTCCCCTCCCTCATCTCGTGTTCCTCCACTCCCCTCCCCGCCTGCCCTGCCATGGAGCAGGTAGGGCTGGTGGTGAATCTTTATTGTACAGAGGAGGAAACTGTGGCTAAACAAGGACCAGACCTGGTTCTGACTACACCTCACAACCTGTTCTCCTTCCCCAGCAATATGCTGCTTCCTGGGAAAGGCCTGTTCCCTCAGGTGTGTGGACAGCCTGCCAAGTCTCACCACTACAGGGCCTTCTATCCCAAATCAACAAAATAAACGTGCCTCGCGACTCAAGTAAACTGCTAGTCAACTCAGATGAAAGCTTGTTTGTTTTTGTTTTTCGGTTTGTTTGGTTTGCAAGGCTGCCTGAATATACTTTTATTATATTAAAACAAACAAAATCCGTCTCAGCTTGTGATTCCTTTTCTGTCACTAAAGATATTAAGACGGTGACTAGAGACATCTTCTCCCAACACCGTAGGGTCCTGTGCTCTGCGAGGAGGCTGGAGGAAGACCACTTGGGCCCCTCTGGCTCTGCTTCCCGGGCTCTGAGGGAGGTGGCGTGAAGGGGGCCTGCTTCTGATGGCCGGTGGTGTTGGCCACATGCTTTCTTTCCTCATACTTCCAAGGGTGTCCTTTCTCCCCTGAAGAAGACAAGCTTCTCAGACAGAGGAGGATCAGTGTTGGGTCATGGGAATGTGTCCCCCCACCGCCGGGAGGCACCTGTGTCTGCACCCATCTTACCACTGGTTGACCAGGGACATGTTTACATCTGAGGCTCCTGGTTTAGCCTTGGTTACCTTGGGAATCTGGTGCACTTGTGATAGGCGGCGCTGCATTCTTATAACCTGGACTTCTATGCATCAGGCTTTGGTGCTGATGCCATCTCCGAGCAGTTCACACATAGTGGCACCCCAATTCGCAGTACACCCGAGTGTATGGGATTCTGGACCCTTCAGTGTCCTCACCGCTAGAGCCAGAGCCAGTCCCAGAGAGTTGTGAAGTGGGCACAGTGTGCGCCCCCTTCCCTACAGGGCAACAGAAAAACTCTGGCCCTGTGGTGAGGAAACCTGAGCTCCTGCCCTGTCTTCATGGCTTTACTGTTGGGTGATGGGACCTTGGATACATTGTTTAACCTCTCTTGGGTAAATGGGAATAATACATTACCTGTTCAAAGTGATAATTGGATGCCAAAAGATGGAGGTTCTTTCGGGACTGCCATCTACAACCCTGGTTCTCTCTGTGCTATCTCCTCAACCCACACAGGACCCTGGACTCTTATTCTTGCTGCTACCTTTCCCTGGAAAAGCCTGTTCTTAAGGAGCAGATGTTCTAATTCATGCTAAGGTATAAATAACTATCTTAACGATCAGCTATTTCTTGATCACTGTGCTAAGTACTTGGGAAGAAAAGATATGGAATGAATCATGTTTGGCCCTTGCCCTCAAGGAGCTTACATTCGGGAAGACAGGTAGGTGTAGAATTATCCAAAGGGAATGAAGGACGTGAGATGGGTACCTAACCTAGCATCTCAGCATTCTTAATTAAGTCAGATCATGTCACTCCCCTGTTTTAAAACTGTCTAATGTCCCACCCCCTCCTATTCAGAACAAAGCCCAAAGTCCTTGCCGTGCCTGTGGGCCCTCCATAAGATCCACCCCATGCCAGGCTCTGTGCTCGGCACTCCAGGAAATCTGGAGACCAGGAAAAACAGTCTGTGTGACCTGCCCACAAGGCACTCTCAAGGAGTGTTGTGGGGGTGTTAGACACGTACACAAATAACTGCAGTGCAAGATGGGCTGGACCCCATCAGAAGGAAGGAGCCATCAAAAAGTTCTCAGAGGACGGGGAGACCCTCTCTCTTGCTTGTGAAGTGGAATTAGAACAATTTCATGGTGGGGGTGGGAGGAGGGTCACATGACTTAGGCCTTGAAACTTGGGCAAGATTTCAGCAGCTGGAGGGTGGGAAGGGGGTCCCAGGTGTGGGGAAGGTGATGAGCTGTGTGAGAGTGTGGGGCATGGCTTAGGGTAGCAGGAGGGAAAAGCCAAGTGAGCTTTATACACAATCTCATGGAATTTTCATAGCTTTCCTGAGCTTTTGATGAGTAAACTGAAGCTCAGAGACATGTGCTCACTCAGTGTTAACAGCCACTAGTGTCAGAGCCTGGTTCACTGTGTTATACTAGGCTTGCAACAGCCCTGCAAAGAAGGCAGGACAGCATTTAAATCCATTTTACAGATGAGAAAAATAGAGGCTTAAGATGGACAGAGACTGGTTCAAATCGCAGAACTCCAACCAGGTCCTGGCGACAGCACTGAGGCTCCCTTCACCATTCTACTCAGGGGCCCCAGCGGATGTGGTAGCACGGACAGCCATGTCTTGCCTTTTTATTGAGGGCATTCAAAGCCCTTTGCAGTTATTAAATTATATGCAAGCCCATCTATGGGGAACTAAGTGCTAAGCACACAGAACAACAGCTTGGTGAGGAAGGCTGAGGGGACATCACTGCCCAGTTTGGCGGATGCAAAAAAATGGGCTTCCAAGGGCCTGAGACATCTGTGCAGGTTGCGCAGTCAGGCCTTGGCTCCCTCTGCAGCCTGTCTTCCTGCCTTTCTGCATTGCCTCCTTGACGGGGTCCAAAAAGGATCTTGCTCCCTGGAAGGGTGGTGTGGAGGTCCCAGTGCCCACACAGTGTCCCCTCAGCTTAGCCTGGCTGAGGGGACAGCCCTGCAGGAGCGCTGGGAACCACCGTCCTCCCCCTGCCTCCATCCTCACTCCCCTTTGCCCTACAGAAGGCCAGCAGCAGCCAGGGCAGCTCCTGGCTCCAGCCTGGGACTGGAATGCATGAGCAGGTGTGTGAGCAGCGGCTGCTGGCCTCCTGGTAGCCTCTCCTCCCTCAGCACTGGCTGTTTCCCTGCCCTTCCCCTCATGTGACGTGGGCTCTGCTTCTTGGAACCTCAGCCTGGGGAATCTGAGGGCCTGACTCTCAGAGCTGGGAAGCCCTTGGGGGCTGTGTTCTCTAGACTCTCTCACTGGTTGTGGGTCCCTTACCTTTGGTGGCCACCTGGGCTCTAGTAAAAGAACCTTATGAGTTAGGTATTTTCACTCCACTTTCAGTTACAACCTGAGGCCCAGATGGTGGAATGACCTGAGGTCACATTCAAGCCCGGCTTTGTGACTCCAGTGCTTTCTCTGCCATTGGCCCCCTGCTGTGGAGTGTGTGTGATATGCTGGTCCCGCAGGAAGCACTGCCCCTCGTCCCATACCTTCTAACAGGATCAGCTCTATAACTACAGTGGTTCCCCTCTAGACGGGGAGCCCCAAAGGCAGGGGCAGGGTTGAGTTATCCTGCTTCTCCCTGCAGCCTGTACAGGGATGGCCCAGGGCCAGAGGGATCCAGGGAGGACCAGCTGACCAAGGAATCCAACTTGCTGCAGGGGAGAAATGGGAAACGAGATCTGAGACGCCCACAGCAGCCTTTGGTGGAGGGCCTCAAACGCCAGGGCTCTGCTTAATCTAGCAGAGAATGGGGAGTGGCTGGTGGTTTTCAGGTTGAGGAGTGGTGACACCAGCGATCCGTGTGCAGCTTGGGTGCAGGTGTCGAGGAGGGAGAGATGGGGGGCTCAGAGACCAGTGAGGAGGGTGTGGGAATGGTGCAACGAGGGGTGTTGGAGCCTGAACTTGGCCAAGAGCAGCAGCCTGGAGCGTACTCCAGAGGCAGTCCTGAGCCACCCAGGGGAAGCAGAGTAGATAGGCATGGACTCAGGTCAAAAGGTACACATTTTGGGGGGGAGGGCTCTACAAATTTCACTGGTCAAGTTGGGGTACGGAGTGGGAGGCCACAGTGTGGGCTCAGGTAAGGGCTGCCCCAACCTCCTGCCTCCTTATTCCAGCTTCCTGAATCGGTACTTGAGGGGCCCCAGCAGTCAGCAGACCTTTGCCACTGGTTGGTAGAGGAAGACGTCAAGAGCAGAACCCTCCTCCCTGCAGCTCTGTTGGGGCACTTGCGAGACGGGGTGTCCTGGTCTGCACGGCCCAGCGCAGTGCGGCCCGTTAACGTTTGCCCAGAACTTCCTGCACCAGGCACCGTGCTGAGGGCCTTACAGGCGCTGACTTACTCAATCCTTTGCTAAGGCTCTAAGGTAGTTCTATGATTATTCCCACTTCATCTACAAGGGACCGAGGCTCCGAGGGCTTCAGCCAGTTATAAGGCTGAGGATGGCACTGGGATTGGAGCCCAGGGCTGTCTGGCACCCGGGCCTGTTCCGCTGCCCGGAGTCTCAGATTCAGGGCGAGCTGGATCCCTGGAACTGCTTGTTTACAGAGTGCCTTCTCAGCCCTCTGCCCCAGAGATCCTGACTCAGGTCTGGGCTGGGCCTGGGAATCTGCATTAGAAGTATGTTCCCTGGTGCCTCTGAGCAGGGGTCAGAAGACCCCATTTTGAGCCCCCCTGCCCAACCCCACCCTCCTGGCAAAGCCTCCACAGCACCCGCACTGAGGAAGTCACGTGGGCGGTAAGTTCCCATGGGCTCTGTAAACCTCCTGGCATGTGACCTGGGCCAGGCTCAGGCCAGAGATGCCCCCACGATCCCCACTCAGGAAACGGTTTCCCAGGGCCCTCATGGGGAGACCTTTATGCTCTGGAGGAATCCTGGGGGGATTCTGGGCCCCAACTAAGGAGAAAGCCACCTCTTATCTATGGGGATTTGCAAAATCACAGCAGAGCAAGGGGGAAGTAAGTCCTGGGTTGGTGACACGGGTGGTGAGATTGAGGCCCAGCCCTGCCACAGCCCTCATCAGAGCTGTAGTTCCTTTCTGTTGACAGGGTGGGGGCTGGACTCAGTCTCTCTCAGCTCTGCCACGCTATGGCTAGTGCCCCCTGCTCCCTGTAAGCTGCCCTGAGGGGAGAACATGGAGGAGGAAGGGGGTAGAGAACGGGGTCTTACCTGTGATCCAGCAGGGGCAGGGGAAGCGTAGGAGTCCTTAAGTCTCCTTAGGGCTCCATCCTAGGAAGCAGCAGCAGCAGGGATCTGATTGCCCCCTCACCATTCACTGTTGTCTCTGCTGCCTCCGGCTTGGCACCTAGCTTTATACGCTCCAGCTGACCTGAAACCTTACCCTAGAGACGCTGGATGACAGCCTGATCATTTGACACGAGGCGGCTGGTGCGGGGCAGGGAGGTGAGGGGGGAGGTCAGAGTTCCAGATCTGGTTCAGTTCGTTTGACTTGGGATTCTTTAAAACAGCTCCTTCCAGCTGCTGAAAGAAGAGCAACCTCAGGTGATAAGGGTATGTACGGGAGGGTGGGGCGGTGTTGGACTTGTCACCTTTGAGAGTCCAAAGGTCAAGGCCGCCCCCCAAAGGCTGGGCAGGGCTCTCCGGGCCTCCTCTTAATAACAATGATAATAACTCACCTCGTGGTGCCTACAATGTGCCAGATACCTTACGTACGTTATTTCTATTTTCACAACCTGTGAGGTAAGTACTATTAGGATTCTAAGTTTTTCTAAAAGGTAACAGTTTTATTGAGATATAAGTCACATACCATTCCCCTATTTAAAGGGTAGAATTCAATGGTTTTCAGTATATTCATAGTTATGCCCCCATCATTCATCACAATTTTAGAACATTTTAATCACCCCTCACATCAGTAATCACTTCCCTACCCCAGCCTCAGGCAATCATCACCAATCTACGTTCTGTCTCTATAGATTTGCTTATTCTGGACATTTCATATAAATAAAATCATACACTATGTGACATACTTCCGTTTCCGGCTTCGTTCGCGTAGCATAACATTTTCAGAGTTCATTGGTGTTAGTACTTTACTCCTTTTTATGGCCGAGGATCCTAACATTTGTAATGCTTATCTTAGAGAGGAGAAAATTGGTTTCGGAGGGACAGTGACTTACACAGGTCATGCAGATAGTACATGGCAGAGCCTGACCTCCATCCAGCCTGTAGATTATAATGTACTCGGGGCCTAACTGCTATGACCACTGTTCTCGATGACGTAACATTTGGAGGCTCCAGCATGGACACTGCTGGCACCAAAGGGAGCTGGGGAGGGTGCGTGCGGCGGGGTGGGAAGGGTCCCTGCAGCAGTTACTGTAGGCTCCGTTGGTAGGCACTGAGGGTAAGGGTTGGGCACATCTGAATCTGGGAGGGGAAAGAGGGGGGAAGGAGAAGGGGACAGGGGAGGGGAGGGCAAAGGAGGAGAGGGAAGGGAGTTAACTGGGTGAGGCAGAGGCCTGGATTTGGGCACGGAGCCATGGCCACGAGGCAGGTGGTCCCAAGTCCAGCTGCTCAAGTACAAAGCCTGGGCTTGTCCTCCTCCTTGGACCAGACTCTGCCCTAGTGATAGCAGAACAGGCAGCTGCATCAGACGATGGAAGGGGCTGCTAGGGCTATGGGGGTTGGGAGGGCTCGGGAAGTAGGTTCTGGGCTCCATCTGGAAATGGTGGGTGAATGGCAGCGGGTACTCTATATACAGAGGGATAAACAGTAGGAACCCAAGCAAGGGGGCAGTGCATGCAGAAACCGAGGGCGGGCGGCTCAGCTTCCTTTGACCTGGGAGCTTGTTGAGGGCAGGTTCCCTGTCCCCAGAATCCAGCCTGCTCTAGAAGTTCCAGGTTGGCTGCTATGGGTCAGGGTCAACCAGCCTCTGGGTGATCAGAAACACCCTTTTGCAGGTCTCCGTGGAGGGAGTGCTCAAAGGCAAGTGGGGGAGACACCGGCTAGCTCTGCTGGTGGTGGTGGGAACGTGTCCTCATGCCCTTGACCTGTGCCGCGTGACCCTCTGAGCTGTCACTGCGAAATAGACACAACTTCCTGGAACGCAGGGGGTTTCAGACCCTAAGGTGCCTCTGTGTCATGGAGGCTGCCCTCGCCTTGGGTAGAAGCAGCCCGTGTCCTCTGGTGGCCTTACCCTAACGTGACCCAAACAGGCTATTTACAGGGCCTGAAGCGGGATGTGGAAGGAATATTCTTTATCTGCAGCTTAACACCTCAGGCCCGGGCCCGACTGCCCTGCTGTAGGTTCTGTGTGGCCTCCAGGGAGGTAGAGCCCCAGGTCTTGAAACTGGGCTGGTGAACTGAGAGGGAGGCTCTGGGGAGGGGGTGAGCTGGCAGGCTGAAGTTCAGGGGTCTGAGGTGAACAGATGAAGAAGGGCAGGCTGGTCTGAGGGCACCGCGTCCCTCCATGGGGTTCCTGCATCGCCCTGTGGCCTGAGGGCACATCTTGCCCGGTCCTTATTGGTATGCTTACCTATCTACTGATCTGCCCCAGGAGCTCCAGGAGGTGGGGCGGAGGGGGCAGGGCTGACATTTCCTAAGCTTCCACCAAGTGCCAAGTGCACGCCAAGCACTTTCATAAATGTCATCTCATTACATCTTCACAACAACCCCGTGACGGGGTTATCATCTCTGTTTTACAGGTGAGGCAACAGAGGCTCAGACGGAGGGAGCGTCAAGCTGGAGGGGACCTCCTGGAGAAGTGGCAGAGCCAGACGGGTCTCTTCTCTCTCTGGGCTCAGCTCCAGACTTCTCTTCTAGGAAGTCTTCCCTGACTGCTCCAGCCCACGTGGTCTTTCCCGATGAATTCTCCGAATTAGAGCCCTGACTGGCTGTCACCTGTTTTGGTTATTGAGTGCAGCAGCTTTGCAACATCTTGGAAATGTCCTCCGTGATGATTCGCTTCCTAGTTACATCAACAGAGGCAAATTATTTAACTTTGTTGAACTTCAGTTCAACTATAAAATGGGAATCCTAATAGGAGGTCTGACAATTAAGTTCATGAACTGTTGCAACGAGGTTGCTAACCCTTTTTTTGACAGGCTCAGGGATTATTCACTATGAATTTGTACCAAGTGGACAGTTAACCAAGTTTACTATCTGGAAGTGCTGAAAAGGCCGCGTGAAAAAGGACCTGAACTTTTCACCAACCATTCATGGCTCTTGCATCACGACAATGCACCAGCTCACAGGGCACTGTCTGTGAGGGAGTTTTTAGCCAGGAAACAAATAACTGTACTGGAACACACTCCCTCCTCACCTGATCTGGCCCCCAATGACTTCTTTCTTTACCCGAAGATAAAGAAAATATTGAAAGGAAGACATTTTGATGACATTCAGGACATCAAGGATAATACGATGACAGCTCTGCTGGCCGTTCCAGAAAAAGAGCTTTGAAGGGTGGACTAGGCACTGGCGTCGGTGCATAGCTTCCCAGGGGGAGCACTTTAAAGGTGGCTGTAGTGATACTCAGCAGTGAGGTATGTAGCACTTTTTCTGGGATGAGTTTGCGGACTTGTCAGACCTCGTATGTAGATTATAGCGTTGTTCTGAGGACTAAGTGAAATGACCCGCGTCTGGGGGTGGGAGCAGGGCCCTCCATGGTAGTTCCCGGACCTGCTCTCCCAGCCACTCTGCACCTCTTCACCCTTCTTATCTTCTCCACAGGCCTTGCCTATGGTCGCTGCTCAAACGTTTGGGGTCTGACAGTCTAAGCCTGAGCTACCCCTCCCAGAAAGATGGGGGTTCTGAGTGGACTTGTTCCAGAAGACTCCTCCACTTTGCTGACAGATCTGAGGCACCAGCAAAGAAATACTGGGTGTCACCCTAATCTGGACCAGTCTGATCTTCGGGGGAGCTCAGCAGTCTGACCCCTGCTTCCACATGGGCTTCTCCAAGGGACTGTCTGGTTGTCAAGCTTTCTCTCTGGCCGTTAGAGCACAAATGAATTCCTAACACCCTGTCCAGTGGCCAAACCAGAAAACACTTGTGTACAGAATACAAATACCAATATGATTTTATTCAACACAGGCAGGAACAATAAACTCCAGAGCTGGGTAAAAAACAATAAGTTAAAAGCATGGTTAGAATTTCAGCCAATCAGATAAAACGTTTGAAGGAGGTGATTCCCCCCTCCTCTCCTACTGATTAATTCAACACAGCATAACAATAATTTCTATCTATAAAATACCCTTATTCCCAAGCAAATGAACTGGAGGTGCCGTAGCATTTCCTCAATTATGCACAATGCACACAATCAACACCCCCCTCCTCCCCAAACCCTTAAGGCAAAAATGGCCCATCATATGCAGGTCGAGGCTGGGCGTGTATCAGCAGGAGGCTGTCTCAGGACACTGGGAGGACTTTCTTAGCCGAAAGATGCCTGCCTGGGTCCCTTGGTCAAAAGATGGGTGGGCGACTTGGGCGCTGGAGTCCATTTTATGTGTAGCCTTTGCCTCACCATAGAAGGAAGAAGCCGAAATCCTCACAGGCGGACACCAGGCTGGGTTGGGACGCTCCCCCACTCGGGGCTGATGGGTCTCGAGGTGCCCATGGGCTAAGCTGGTGGTGGTTTCAGGGCCCTGACAGCCCTGAGGGAAGCAGACCTGATACCTCCCGCAAGCTGGAGAGGCTGAGGGACGGTGGCAGGTGGGTCCCTCCCGCAGCCTCTCAGGCTGCATTAGTCTTTCTGCGCGTACTGGGAAGAAAATATCCTTGAGATCCTGCGAGTTTCTTCCTCAGGCAGGACGGGAGGCAGCGAGAAAGGTCTGGGGCGACAAGGCCTTCGGGACGGGGCTCCTCCAGGGGCTTCGTGCTTGTCCTGGAGGGGAAGTCAGCTAGGTTAGCACTGAGGATACGGCACTGCCAAGAAATGGCGCTGATTCCTCTCATTTTTTGGTTTCCGGCTAAGAGGGATGCAGGGCTGACCGGTTTACAAAGCACTTTACACACCTGGCCTTACTGAACCCGTAGGTGGGTACATCATTCCCCTGATGAGGAAACTACAGTTCAGGTGAAATAAACTCAAGGTCCCACAGCTCGAAGGGGCAGAACCAAGACGAGAACCAGCACAGACTCTTTCTAGGCCTCGAGGAGGGGCCTTCAGGACAGGTTTGAAGCCGCCTCCCTTTTCTTCCTGCACGAGTCTAGATAAGTCATTTGTCCTCTGAGTTGTGACTGTCCCAGGTATGCCCCTGGGAATATATACAACTTCCGGGGAGATGTTGAATAAACAACTCCGTTGGCCCTTGGAGTTCCTGGAGGTATCAGGTGACATGAAGCATATGCGCATGGCCCTGCTACCAAACATCTCCCTGCCTTGGGCTGACAGGACATCACGAATTCCACCTTTGAGGTGTGTGCATTTAGCTTATTCCGCTGTGGTCCTCTGGGCTCCTCTATGACTCACTCATTTGCTCATTCAACGCCCCTTCCCCCGCTTTACTTGGTGCTTACTCTGTGCCAGGTTCTTGCCTGAAGGAGCTCCAAGCTGTGCAGGAAAACTACCCTGGACAGCTGGCTGAGAGCAAGGCCCTGGGGAAGAGGTGGCGGCCTGGTAAGGAAGAGGCAGTGCTGAAAGGAGATGGGAGTCGCCACCGCAGGCAAGCTTGGCTGACTTCACAGCTTGCAGCCTGCCCTGTGGATGGATATTTCTTCTCTGTCCCCAGATCGAAGGAGCTGAGATCTTAGCTAGCTGAAGGGGCACTACTTGTACACTGTACCTCAGGCACCAAGAACCAGCCTGGAGGGGACCCTAGAGATAGAGCCGACCCCTCTGCCCCCTGCAGTTCTGCTAATGGAAGACTGAGGCCCAGCTGCAGTTGCTTCTGGGCTCAGTAACATTCAGTAATCCTTCTTTTCTTTATTTCTTCAACCTATTTAACGCCTACTGTGAGAGGGGGACAGAAAGGAACTCAGTTCTTGACCTCCATAGTTGAGAGTTAAGCAGGGGCGACAGGAAGAGCTACTGAAATTAGAATTACAGCCAGGATATAAGGGGAGTGAAGTCGGCCATCCCCGCTCTACTGTCTGGGCACGTTTCCCACCCATGGAACAGAGGGAGGCGGGCAATCTGGAATTCAAAATGTCAAGGGAGTGCACAACCTGAGTAAGCTCTCAGCGCTGACAGCCCACAGCCAGGGTTTCCCGAGAACCAAGGGCAAAGTGGTGCTAGGGGCTGGGGTGCTAGGGTGCTGTGCTAGGTGCTAGACTAGCAGATATGACTTCTTATCTTCCACACAGGCCTAGTCTAAAAGGGGTAAAAGGTCTGTGTAGTTCTTCCTTCCAAAACATGGGAGCCACCTTCATTCCATAATGCCTCAGGCCGGGGGAGGCTCGTCGCCCAGGCCCTGCCTGTTTCCTTCCCCTTCCAGACTGGGTGCTCCTGTGGGGCATGGACTGATGCTTGTGCTCCAGCTGGGCCAGGTCCAACATAGCAGCTTGGTGGTGGCTAGACCAGTGCATGGGGAGGACCCGGCCAGTGACCAGAGGCTTCAACTGGATGGGAAGGAACCTCTTGCAGCAAACACCTCATTCATTCATTCTGGAACCCATGGTTGTTGGCCTACCATGTGCCAAGTTTTTAGTTGAGTCAAATCCTTTGTGTTGCATTTTAAGTCTCAGTATACCTCTCTCTACTCGCAAGATCCAAAATAGTTGTTTCCTGGGCTATTTAGGATTTAGGAGTGACACCAAGTCCCATTCCAGTCCTCTGGCTGTACTGTATGTAGATAGATTTTCTGGGTCGCCAGCTGTGTCTTACTTTCCATTTCTTTCTCTGCTACAGTGAAAGGGGACTAGGGAGGTGGTTTTTTCTATAAGCCGGATGGGAACACAAACCTAAGAGCATGGTCCTCTATCTCAAGTCCTAAAACCAGGCCTCTGTGTCTTCTCTGCCAGAGGAGAAGCCCTCTCTGTTTTGGAGAGGCTCTGATGAGTCTTGCTTTCCATGGTTGGAAGGGCCAAACATCTCAGTTCATGAAATGACCATCAAAAGACTTTTGTTGGTGATTCATCAAACGTTTTGGAAGCCTGTTATCTATTCAACCTGATCAATTCTTAAGGACAGTAGGCAGCCACGGTTCCTGTCCTCCTGGGGCTGCTCAAGCTAGAGGGGCGACAGACGCCGACCTCCCCAACTGTCACAGAGGTGAGGCCTAGGGCTTGGAAGCACAGAGAAAGGAGCACCTCATATCAGTTGGGCAGGTCAGGGGAGGCTTCATACAGAGGTGGGAGACGAGCCAGGCAGGGTTCAGCAGAACTGGGGGTGGGTGTGAGGTCGTTCCACTGGCGGGAACAGCACGAGCACAGGCCTGCACCCGCTGGCTGGGCCAGCATCTGCCCTGGAGCTGAACCTAGTGTGGCTGGTTCAGCCCACCTGCCAGCACCCACACGCAGACTCAGCGCCCTAGGCCTTATCTCCCGGCCCAGGCCCAGCGACCAGGGCAGGGACAAGGCTTGGCTCTGTGTCCAGGGCAGGGCAGGGGTGTGGAAGGACAGAGAACACTCCCTCAGCAGCATTGGCCTTTTGTTGATCTCAACAGGGTTTAGAAAACATCTTGACTAATAGTATAAAGGTTCTTTCTTCATCAGGATGGCTACCCTGAAACACACAACCCTGGAGGGACCGGGCAGAGGTGAAGCTGCCCAGAGCAGGACACTCCTCCTGTGCCAAGCACTCCTCTGAAATACTCCCAGGCTCCTGCTGGAGCCCCGGGCGCACAAGCAAGTTGTCACCATAGCCCGGGATCTGCAGGAACTCCAGCCTTCCTGCGGGGGGGGGCGGGGGGGGGCGGGCAGGAAGACCCCACATGGAAGCAGGATCATCAGACTGGGGGGCTGCAGGGACCCTGGCGTCCAGACAGTGGGTGTCATAGATGGGGTCAAGTCCGTGGAAGGGGACTTGAAACAACATGATGGTGGAATCTGAACCAGGAAGATGAGACGGTGTTCCAAGTGGAGGCTCAACTGAGCACAGGTGTGAAGGCATTTCTTTTCTGGGAAAGCAGTGGGCACGGGCCTGGTTGAACTGTAGGTGTGGAGAGCAGACGGCAAACCCAGAGGGAGGGCCTGATGCTTGCTGAGGCAAGTTCCCGAATGTCTGGGTGGGAATTCCTCCTGTGCCTGCCCCGGGGACAGGATCTGGGGGTGCTGACGACTGTCCTGGATTGAAGGATAGAACTGGCTTTTCCAGTGGTCGGGGCGGTAGGCATGGCAGCAGGCCAGGGCTCTCAGACTGAATCCACCCAGCTCTAACATTAAATCCTCCCACTTCCAAACATGGGTACCCGGACACCCAGGTCACGGACATCACAGACCGTTCAGCCCACCCGTTGAGACACATGTGTCTCGAAGGAGCCGTCAATGCCAAAGTTAGAACTCTGCTGAGGTGAAAATAAAGCATCAGGGAAGGAGGAAGGAGTGGTGCTGGAAGGAAAATTTGGGGCTTCCTGGGCTCCTCAAATCAAGAGGCTAACGTTGGCTAGGGAGTTGGTTCTAGTCCTAGCTCCAGCGCTATTTAGACAAAGGACTCGGGCAAGTCACTTCCTCTCTGGGCCTTGGTTTCCCCATCTGAAAAGAGATCAGCAGAGCAGACAATGCCAGAGGAGGTGCTCTGTCACCCTGGGACTTACCCGGCCCGGGGTTCCCTTTGGCCACGTCCCTGTAATGCAGCGTCTTCTCCAAGCCACTGTGCTCTGGTTCCCTCCCCTGCAGTCCCCAGATGCCTCCCCCTGAACAGGCCACCCACTCCCAGGAGTGGGGGAGGTGCAGGTGCCCCAACCTACCCCTGCTTCAGGGTGTCCCTGGGACCTTCGCACAGGGGAGGCAGGGGGAAGGGGTGGAAGGAATACTGGGCTGTGGCCCAGCCCAACTGCCCCACTTGCTTGAGGACAGGAACTTTCTCTGGGTCTCAGTATCTTCACTGCCAAACAGGGCCAAGAACTTTGGTTTGGCCCTCTTACCTCAGGTCTACTTGAAGTTGAAATAAAATTCAGATGTGACCAACACTTTGGCCAGGTACATCTTGCAAAACACAGGGGCTAAGACTGAGCTAGAGCCGACAATGGCTGCAGAAAACAAAATGAAGCCTTGCTGTTCTCAGACCTCACCCCAGGCAGAGCAGGAGTGGGGTACAGCACCTCCCTAAGGCATGCCCAGTGCTGGGCCAGGCCTGGCCAAGCTTTCCCCACTCCACTGACCCCCGCCCAGTGAGCCGCTGGGCCTGGCATCAGGGCTGAAGTTTTGTTGTTTTCCAGAGCAGTTCCCTTAAGTGACAGAAACACTTACTCAGGAGCTGGAAGTGAAATTTTCCAAAGCACTGCAAACTGAAAGTAAATAGCCGTCTGGTTCTGGCTGGCTGGGTGGGCTTGCCAACACATTGCTGAAGGCTCAGCATAGCTGCCTGCCTTGCTCAACTTTCACCCCCTTGGCTGGCTGCCTTCCCCTGGGGCGGCTCCCAGAGAGCTCTCCGAAGGCAGGGGCTAGGACTTGGTGCTAAAGAGAGCAGCAGACTCAGCAGCTGCAGCTAAGAGCAGGGGGGAAGTCAGGACAAGACACTCAGATCAGAGGCCCAGCCCTGAGAGGTGAAACCTGTGTCTGACCCACCCAGGCCAGAGGCAGCATGGCCGGGGTCCACGCTCTGAGCTCCCACTCCATTCCTTCATTAGAGCCCTGGTCACATGGGTCTCACCACCTACAGGCTTCCTGTTCCTCCCCACCACCTAATGCCTCCCTCTCCTTCCTCCGAGAAGCCTTCCCTGACAACAGGCCCATTCCGCAGGGCCCGGGTTACTCCCTCACCCTGAGCCCGTTTCCCCTTCTACACAATGATGAGGCCGGACTAGATCCAAGCCCCCTCCACCTTTTGAGCCAGTGAGAGGGCTCAAAAGTCCAGATCCTGAGGCTGAAGGGTTAAAGTGACACTCCCAGAGCCCCTGGCTCCTCCCAAACTCTGGCCTTAGAGCCTTAGGCAACTACCAGCAGACCTATAGGCCCTTTTCCTCGAGGTGCCTGCCACATTGCATTCTGGGAGAGGTGGGCACCAGCCAATTCTGGCTTTTTCCCGTCTTCTGTACACCGTTGGCCAGGGAGCTCACCTCCTTCCCAAAGCTCTGAGTGGCCTTTATCAGAAACCTTTTAACCTTTAGTCTCCTCTTGGAGCTCTGCAGAGGGCGAGGGTCTTGGTGGCTCAAAGAAATGAGGCAATAGGTTGGGGCCTCCTACCCTAGGAGGGGCAGCTCAGCCATCAGGCCTGGACCACAGGCTTAGGAGAGAGGACACCAGCTTTAGGAAGTTCCCTTGGACCGCTGCTGATCTGATCCGGTGATTTTGGACCCAGGATTGTGTGTATCTCTTAGATACCTCTTGGTTTGGGGAAGGGAAACCAAAGGATGGAAAAATTCCTTGGCGTCCTGGGAGAAAAGAAGCAGCTTTAAAGTCTTGACACTCACAGGTAGGCCACGGACTTCTGAGGTGAGGGCTTTATCACCCTTAGGTAGGGCTGGGGTACTGTCCTGGACCCCTAACTCAGGGTCTGACCTGAGCACCCAGGCAACGCTCTCCATACTTCTGGGGTACCCTTCTCAGCTCCCTACTTCCAGTGCTAAGCTCTATTCCTTAGTATTTCTTTCCCACTAGTGACTCCAAAACATACCAGCGTAAGAGAGAAGATGTATAAATGATGATAAAATGATGATAAAAATGATGATAAAAAATACAATTGTTGACATTCATAGAGTTCTTACTATGTGATGTGCCAAGAACTGATCTAAGTACTTGACGTATCTTACTCAGTTAATCCTACACAAACCCTAGGAGGCAGGTACATTTTTCCTGTTTTTCAGATAAAGGAACTGAAGCACAGGACAGTTAGGCAACTTGCTCCAGGTTAAATTGCTTGTAAGCGGCAAAGCTGAGCTTTAAACTTAGGCAGTCTGGATTCAGAGGCCATGCTCCTAACCACTACACGCCACTGCCTGCTAGGAGAGAAGAGGGAGGTATAGCCACAAATTAAGTGTGTGTTGCTTTCCCAGAGACCACAGAGCGACCTCGCCAAGACCTCAGAAAGCCAGCAGAGATCAGGTCTGCAGACTCTCAGCTCCCCAGCTGGCCTGGAGCACGCTGAGTACCAATCCTGTCTGCAATGCTGCGGCCTGGCTGCGTGGAGGTGAGAACACAGGGTGGGAGGCGGTGGGAACCTGCCTGGCCTTGTCTCTGACCTCCTGCCTCCTACACTCACTCTGCAGGAACAACAGCGTCTGGCCCCGTGCCTGTGGTTAATTCAGGGGCTTGTTCATGATGTGTGGAGAGCCTGGCCCTGAGACAGGCAGAGAGGCCAAGGCTCAAATGACAGATTGCTTCTTGCTCTTTGCTTCCGACTCCCATCTTAGCTTGACTGTTTCCATCCCGGCCTCTCTGTCCTCATCTCCGGCCTTCTCTCTAGCCCATATTGTTTGTACCTCCCAGTTGCCAAATTCTATAGATTCTCTGAGAGATTGATTTTCTCCAAATCCACAGCCTGCAAAGCTTTTCCTTCATCTTTGTTGAATTCTACTCAAGCTACCCCATGGGGTTCTGTATTCTTTTCCCTATACTCATTTCCTTTGCTTTGTTTTACTGGGGCGTTAATATAGGCTAATGTCACTTGAGGAAGTTAGTGAATGGTGCAGAGGCCAATGCCTTTCCAAGAACCTTGAGCTCCCGGAAGGCAGGGTCCATGACACTAGATCCAGTTCCTACGGCATTGCCAGCGCTTGGTAGGAGTTGGTGGACATATGATATAAAGCTGGCTACCCTGAGGAACTGAGCTCTTGAGCGAAAGGGCCATAGCTCCTCTGTCTCCCCCTGCATCTAGCTCAGGACTATGTCTTTGTATATGTGCCACATGATGCATATTTCAAGTTTGAGGCCCAAACTACCTTCCTACTCTCTGGCCCGCCTTCCTCGGGCCCAGCTCTGGCTGTCCTAGTCACCAATGGGAAGTAACTAACGGGTTCTCAGCAGGGAAGTCACATGATTTAACATCGAAGGGGAAAAGGCAAAAGCAGAGAGTCAAGTTAGGCGGCTCCTGCAATAATCACGCAAGAGATGATGATGAGAGAGACCAGGGTGGTAATAGTGGGGGTGATGAAAAGTGGTTGCATTTGGATATATTTTTAAAGGTAGAGCTGCCAGAATTTCCTGGTAGATTAGAAACAGAGGCACTAGGGAGGATTAGAAGGGTTTTGGCCTGAACAACTAAATTAAAAGGATAGAGTATCTATGGACTGTGAGGGGCAAGACTGAGCAACAGATGTGAGGAATAAAATCTGGAGTTGAGTTTTGGACATGCTGAATTTGAGACACCGATTAGATACCCAGGTGGAGAACGTTGAGGAGGCAGTTGGACATATGAGCCTAGAATTAGTTACAGGAGTGAGCTGAGCTAAATAACCAGAAGGCGTCTTCAGCACATAGAGGGGATTTAAAGCCTTGAGATCGAATGGAGTCGTCTAGAAAGTGTAACTAGAGAAGTCGAAAGACTACACCCTGGTTCAGCCCTATATTAACAAGTAGGGGAAATGAGGGAGAACCAGTAAAGAAGGCCGAGCAGGAACAGCCAATGAAGGAGGAAGAGAACCAACAGAGACTGATGCCTCAGAAACAAGGGAAGAAAGAAAGTGTTTCAAGGAGAGATCAACTACATCACGTGTATCACGTGTGAGAGGTCAGATAATAACTGGCTTAGGAATATGGAGGTTTTTTGGATTTTGGCAATCTTGAAGAGTTCCTCCCTGTCCCAGTGGTAAAGTGGGATAAAAGTGTGATTATAGTGGGAGATCCCATTGGCTGCGTAGTGGTGGGAAAGCGTGGATATAAGTGGGACTGGTTAGAAATGGTCATGGGCAAGATGCCTGGACTAGATAATGGAATGGTGAGAAGCGAGTGGATTCAAAAGACACATAGGGGTTAGAATTAACAGGCCCTGGTAATAGATTGGCTGAGAGTCGTGGGGGATATAGGAGGAGTAGGAGGAAAGATGACACCTCTGCTTCTGGCAGGAATAACCACATGATGGTGGTCGAGTTTACTAAGAAGTGCAGGTGGTGGAGGGGGTACGTAAAGGAAGGTGACAGGCTCAGGTTTTGGATACAGTGAATCGTTTGTAAAATCAAAGAAGACGTCTAGGATACAGGTGGGTCCATGTGTGTCTGCAGCACGGGAGAGAAGTGTAGAAAGACGTGAGAGTGACCAAACCATAAACAATAACTGAAGTAACTGGAGTGGTTGAGCTTTTCCTCAAGAAATATCTACAAAAGCAGAGGACAAAGCCTGGGGAAAACAACATGTAAATTACTGCTGTCTCATCTTTTACCTCTTTCCTCCCCTTTAGGGAAGTTTATAAACTAGTTTGCTCATAATGGCGAAGCAAACAGAATCATAAGTCACTTTAAATAAAACCAGGAAGCTGTCTGTCCCAGTGAGGAGGTATTTCATCACAAGACGGACGAGAAAGCAGAGGCAGCCGAACTGGACCGATTCACAGGTCATTTGAAACTGTGCCGTAGTCCAGCAGTCCTGCTAAATCTGCCATCCCACTCCTTCCTTTCCTTCTTGAAGAGGGACAACTGGAAGACAAAACCGTCATGAGGAAAGAGAGCTAAGCTGAGGGCTGGCCTCTGTACCCAGGCTTGGTCTTCTACAGTACAAGCACCCTGTGAGGCCTGAGAGCCCCACATGGCACATGAGGAAACAGACTCAAAGATCAGGAGACTTGACGAATGTCGCACAGAGACCTGTATCCACTGTACGTGGGGATGGAGGGGAGAAAAACCTGCTATACAAATGGTTCACGGGGAGCCTCTCTGGGAGTTCCTGGGCCCAGGGGCACCACTTCAGTGTGGGGTGAAGGAGGAGGCCTTCCCTTAGATCTTGGGGTGAAGCCAGAGCAAGTGGACCAGTACTTATAAGCTCTCTTTTTCAGGGATGGGTCACTTGCCCTGGCCCTGAAGCAGGTCAGCTACAGGACAGCAGTCCCAGGACACTGGTTGAGAAGAGCCCAGCAGCCTCTCAAATTGCTCCTGTTCAGGCTTCCGGGCCAAGGCTGGCGTCAGGGGGAGGCAGAGTAGATGGAATCTTCACGTGGGGGTACAGGACATGCCTCCTGCTCTTCCCTCCCCACCACTCTCTTTGAGCTATTGACTATGCCTGAAACATTACAGAAAATAGAAGCTTCCATCCAAGGGGAAACCCTACCACATTATCTCGCATCCTGCCTGCTTAGGGCCCATCTTTCCCCTCTTCTCTATCTTCCCTCCTGCTACAGGGAGAGTTTTCTTCTTCCTCTCAAAAGGCTACCACCTCCACATGTGCTCTGGATCCCATGCCCTTGGACCCAGGGACTGTTCTTTTTATTCTCACTCCTCCTGCATCATCCCCTTTTCCCCTTCTTTACTGGGTCACTGCACTAACATACAGAAAGCTGTAGCTGTTTCCATATTTAAAAAATAAAACCCAAACCCCTTCCCTTGATCTCCTATGCCACTCTAGCCGCTGTCCTATTTCTCTGCTCTATAGGCACGGCCATGGAAGGAGTCAGTGCCTCCATTTTGTCACCTTTAATCATTCTCAAAATGTTAATTACATATGATTTTGTGATTTCATTGTGTGATATATCAAAGACTCTATGTCACACATGTAAATTATAAAGTGTAATAAAAATTAACATCTGTAAACCCACAACCCAACTTAAGAACTAAAACATTACTAACACTGCTGAATAGGCCTGTGGGCTCCTCCCCTCCGCCATCTCCCGCCTCCACAACTATGAACACTGGAGTCAAATTGTTGAAAACCAAAGAGAAAATCTTGTGAACACAAAATGGGATTTATAGATGATGTGATACAGAATTGTACACCTGAAATCTATGTAACTTTACTAACAATTGTCACCCCAATAAACTTAAAAAAAAAAATCTTAAAAGCGGCCAGCAATAAAGGCCACATTACATTCAGGGCAACAACCATAAGGACGGTTGCTTCTCCCTGGAAATGATGGAAGTCAATAGTGTGGAATGACAGCTCTAAAATGCTAAAAGAAACAAACAAACAACATTCAAGTTAGAGTTCTGTATTCAGTGAAAAAAAATCTTTCAAAGATGAAGACAAAATAAAGATATTTTCAGAGAACTGAAGCTGAGAACATCAGATATCAGTAGGTCTGTATTACATGAAATTCTAAAGGAATTTCTTTTAGAACGTCTGAGTTCCCTGAAAGAGAACTGGTCCTAGACTGAAATGAGGACAGGAAGAAGGAATGAAGAATACCAGAAATAGTAAGTATGTGGGTAAATATAAAAAGACTGTTTTTTGTCTTAAATTTTTACAAGTGAGGCCACTTTTAAGACTTTCTGACTTTGGGTATGGTGCCCTTACCCAAATATAATTCACAACTAAATGTAAGATAAACCATAAGCATAAGTAAGTTAAGCAAAGTTCTGATTTATCCCATGGTAACTATTTCAATGCTTTAAAAAAAAATATGTAACTCTTAGCATTTTTTCTCTCTTAAGTTTTGGTGCCTCTACTTGCTGTGCCTTTAAACACATACTTGATTTGATTCCTAGGTTATCCAGCATTGGCTAGCAGCTAGTCAAGAGCATGAGACACAGAAAATATGCGGCTACAAACGCATCAAGTCATGATGGAGCCCACCGCCAGTGAGGACGACCAGCCTCTTCAGGTTTCCCGGGATGTGGGACTTTCAATGCTGATAATGGGGCAGTTTTGGGTGAACTGTGATGACCAGTTATCCTAATGGACCCAGAATGAGGTCCCAAGGAGAGATGAGGCCCTGAGAGGAGCAAACAATGGTGTTTTACTGTGGGCAAGAAAGAAAAAAGGCCGGAAAGTGTGAGACTTATCTTCTCAAAACTAAACTTGCCCTTTAATTGAAGTGAAAATTCTTCCTTCTCCCTCCCCCACACTTTCTATCTTGTGTCTAATAGATCAGATATGTCCCCTTTGGGGTTGGCACGTTATGAAGGTGGAAACATGAGGGCAGGAACAGCAGTTCTGCTTGGCAGATGAGGGACGACAGCTCAAAGTAGTGCACAGACCTGCCTGTGGGGCATGACTCACTGACACTTCACCCACTTGGCTGGGAGGGGAAGAGAGAAAGGGAACTAACAGTATCTGCTTTTTTCCTCCAGGGTAATTCTTGCTATCAGCCTATTAGGTCAGAATTATATTAGCCTGTGTTATTTATAAGGAACCTGAGACTCAGAAGGTCAAGCCGCCTGCCCAGCATTACTTAGCTGCTGAGCAGGAGATGAAACGTTTCGTCATATGGGTGCTTGTGCCTGTTGCCTGGACACAGCCCTGTGACCTCACCGATCCGCGCATGTATGGGACCTGCAAGGGAAGAGGCAGGGAGGAAGGATATGCGCTGGTGCCCACACACCAGAGTAGGAATAAAGGCGTCAAAAATGCAGAGCTCCTGCGCGGAGACCAGCATCTCCCCTCCTCCAGGAGCAGGTTTACACATTTAATAGAGACATGTGGGAACTTAGACTGAGCCGTGTGCCAAATAAATGAGATGTCCTGAAAATGGTGCTGGGGAGGCTGAGGGCGGGTGGGGAAGGAAAACCAGTGAAAGGATTAGACATCTGATGGCTTCTCTTTAGGACTATAACCCCAGGCTCTCAGGATATTTCTGGACTGACCCCATCTGTCATCAAAGTAGGCTCTGGCAAAAAATAAAAAGTGTTTAAATTGCAAAATGAAGCCTACTGAAAAGAAGACAAATTGGCTAGAAAAGGATACCGTAAGCCAAGTGTCACGATTAGAGTGGTGTAATGACAAGCAGAGTTTGGAGTCACATGTTCACAGTCACTTATTAGTTGGGAGCCCCTGGGCAAGTGACTTAATCCTTATGTGTCTATACAAGATAGAAATATTAACACCTTGTGGGCTGGTGGGGAAGCTCTGGGCCTCAGTTTTCTCATTTATTAAATGGGGATAACAACAGTACCCATCTCATTGGGTTGTTGGAAGAATTAAATGAGTTTACACAAGTAAAAACAGAATAACGTCTAATGCACAGTAAGCATGAAATAGGGGTTAGCTACTACCATTAATAAAAATAATAAACAAACTAATAATTTTGTCCATAGCATGTGTTTTTCTCTGACGTTATCTTGTTTGTTTGTTTTTTAAAGTTCCATGAGGCAGAGGCTCTATGCCTAGTTCACCCCAGGACCTAGAATGGTGCCTGGCACACATAGTACATTATGGCTCCCTTCTCCACTGCATCGCTGCAATTACTCTTTCGAGATAACCCAGGACCATCTGCTGCCAAATCTGAAAGACAACCCATTCTCCATTCAGCACCTTGGGTGAATTCTTTAAAACTGAATTAGATCGCACTCCCGTTTAACACACTTCAATGGACATCCTTGCATTGAGAATAAAATCTAAACTAGTTTTCGTGGTTTACACGTCCTGTATCATCTGGCCCTTCTGCCACATTATGTGGGTCTCTGTTCCAGTGCCACTGGCTCTGCATAGTTCCTAGATCATGCTCTCAGCCTCAGGACCTTTGCATTTGCTGTTCTCTCTGCCTGGACTACTAAGTTCCTTTCATGGCTGGCTCCTTCTCTGTACAGGACAGTAGTTAGAGACAGATTGTGAAACCAGACTGCTTGGGTTCCAATTCTGGCTCTACACTTACCTGTGTGAAGCAAGTTACTTAACTTCTTTGTGCCTCAGTTTCCTCATCTTAAAATAGGGATAAAGGAGCGTACCTCATCAAGCTGAATTATGGGAGCTAGTGGATAAAGTGCTTCGAACAGGGCCTGGTACCTGGCACGCACCACCACGATCTCCTTTCAGCTTAAACACGGCCTCTTCGGAGACCTGGTTCTTTACCAGAGCACCCAGTACTCATCCTAATTTGTAAATATTTTATTTTTCTTTACTACTTGTGCTCTGTGAAGACAGGGAATTTGTCTTATTTACTAGTGTATGCTCAGAACCAGCACAATGCCTGCTACAGGGTAGTTACTCAGTAAGTCTATGCTGAATAGTTAAAAAAGTAGTTATTCTTATTTTCGTACCACCTGCAAGAAAGGTCAGGTACTGTGCCAAGGCAGAAAAGAGAGCTGGGATTTGTACCAGGGTTCCAACCACGTGCCTCGGCTGAATGGGGAATAGTTATGAGGTGTTCTGTAAACAAGTAGGTACACCACTGATTTTAGTCTCTTCATCCAGATTTTATTCATCTGTCAGATCTCCTAAGGCTGCATCTTCTGACTGAAGTTCCCTCCACGCCCACCCACCGTGGCGAAGCTGGAGTGCCCACAGCGCTCTGTGTGCATTTCTTAGCTGAGTCCTGCTTTTATGCTTCTGTACTGTTTCTCCCAATGCCGTCTTAGCTGAGGATGCCCTGCCCTTGACATACGTTCCTGAGCTCCACGCCCACTGCTGGGCCCACGGGACATGCTCAGTATGAGCTTGGAGAGTGACCACGGCCACGGCCTTTTCAGGAAGCTGGCCTGGGGCAGCTCTGCATTTCACACACTTTCATGGAAGAGATGGTGACGACAGGAGGGAGGTAGGCCGGCTGTTCTCTTACCTGATCTGTTGCAGCCGCTGGGGGCAAAGCCGTAGACAGTGAGAGCATGCGCAGGGAGGCCTCCAACTGCTGGGGCGGCAAGAAGAAGTTGGGTACCACGACAGGCTCGGGGCTGCTGTGGCAGTTAAGGGACACAAACACCTGGAAACCTTGACCCTTGCCAGACCAGCATCTGCACTGACTCAATCACCCCTGTTCGGGTTTTTTCTCTCACCTGGTTCTGCCCGTGAATCTGAATCCTTTGCTCAAGCGGTTCCCTCTGCCCGGAAAGACCTCCCCACTCCTAACAAAGCTTAGTCTATGCTCCCCAGGGGTCAGTTCAGATGCCGCCTCCTCCAGGAAGCCATCTCCTAATCTCAGCCCACAGCCATCCCTCCTTCCTGATCATCTAGAGCAGAGTCGGCAACACAAGATAATCCTTGATGAGTGAGTCCGATGAGTCTCAGTGTGTTTCAATATTCCCTCAGCTTCTCAAAGGCAGAGATGCTGTAGTTTCCTTCTGTTACCTTGCTACTTCCCTAGAGCTCCACAGGAGGCTGGGAGGTGGCAAGCATTGAATGCTACTTGCTGAGGGCTTGCTGGCCAAAAGCTGACCTGTTAGAAGTCGGTCAGACAGGGAAGGTGGCTCCAGCGGCAGTGCCATAGATTGGGGGGAGATGCCTGGCCCCGAAGGCAGGTCTGTCCTCCCGGTTGTTCTCTGGTCACATCCTGAAATGAGAGCTCTGCCTGGGAGGACACAGCTGGTCCCCCCAGTCTGGCCCTTGGAGGCAGGTACTAGACATTGCACGTCTCCTCCGTAGCCCCTGGAGATAGCCAGGATTGTGTTGAGAACATGGTGTTCTACGAATACTTGTCCAATCAAAGCAGATTCAGTTTGGGAAGGGAGGGAGGGGGCTATTTTGATGATCTAATTTTTTGTTTCTGTTTAATAAGCTAAGTATGGTTTTGATTCAAATTGGTTTATCATCATTCTTCCATGCTAGACTTTGAACTCCAAGAGGACAGAGATATAATCTCTCTTTTCATAGCCATACTCCTGTTACCTGGCTTAGCACCTGGGACACAGTACGTGTTCAACACTGAATGAATGAAACGCATCGTTTCCTGCGTTGGTTCAAGTCCCTGCCTCTTCTTCCGAGGGCCTATTTGTGATCACTGCTCCGTCAGCTGATGCTGTGGGGGAAGGAACAGCTTTCTGGGAGGTCAGGGCTGTGTCTGCAACACCGAAGCTCCGCCTCTCAGCCCATCGCCTCCTGCCTTTCTAAGGGTCCTGTGCCAACAGTAACCTCTCCCTTATTAGATAACTTCAGGAAACTCCACTTGTTATGCCTGTTTCTTCACCAGTAAAATGGATGTAATAATAGTACCTTTCGTTTTGAGGATTAAGAGTTTATCCAGGCGAAGTGCTTAGAATGGTGCCTGGCACACAGCAAGCACTCAGTAATTGTCATCTCCTCTTGTCTCCGGTTAATGGGGAAAAGGGACTTGTTCTCACTGTCCTTACACTGGTGCCCTCACCCACGGAAGTCTGCCTTCCATTCCCCGCTTTGCACTGTGAGTACAGGTCAGGCCGGTGAGTACTGGGCCGGTCTTAGGTGTCAGGGCCGACCACTGCTCCCTGACGCCCCCACACCGCCTCTCCTGCTCCTCTTGGGGTGTCTGTTCTGCCTGCCCCTACACAGTGGTGATCCCTGGGGCTGTCCTGTGTGTGGGCCTCTTTCCACGCTCTCCCTGCGGCCCTTATCTATTTCCAGACACCTACCCTGTGGCTTACAGGCTCATGTACAAAATGGAAATCTGCTCTTCGCCCCAAACGATCTTTATGTGCTGTTCCCTATCTAGTACATGACATCACTACCTAGTAACTGTGACAGAAATCTCTAAGTCATACTTTTCCCCTTCTTTGTCATCCTCTGCCCCTCCCTATCTAATCCTCGCAAATCTCGCCCACTCTTCATCATAAAGCCATCTATGCTTTAGGTCAGACTTTCTTCATCTTTTATTATTATTATTGCAAGTTTCCTACCTGGTCTCCTTGCTTCTGGTTTCCCCTGATCTAATCCACTTTCTACAGGGAACTGGGTGACTTTTCCAACATGTAAATCTGACCATATCACACTTTTGTTTACAAGATAACATCTACTGAACACTGTGTACTAGGAACTACATTAGGTAGTTTTTATCATTCATTTTAATTTTCACAACAACCCCAAGAAAAGTTCTACTATTTTAAAGATAAGGAAGCTGAAGTGTAATTTGCTTGCCGCAGAGTCCAAGCACCTTAGGCAGGCATAAAAGGCCCTCGAAGATGCAGCCCTGCCGCACCTCTCACCGTGCCACTAACCCCTGGGCTCTAACTGCAGTGAACTGCGGCCCACAGGCCAGGTTCTGTCCCCTGGCTACGCCTCTGCACACAGTTTGCTTCCTCCTCTCTGTCCACAGAAGACCTAGTCATCTTTGAGGTTCCCTCTCATGCCTCTTACTGGGAAACCTCCAAGCAGAGCTCTGGCAGCTTCCTTCTCTTGCTCCTCAGCATTTGGTCCATGTCTCATCACAGCACTTAGAACAACAAACTGTCATCACCTGTCTCCTACCTCATACTGGGAACGTCTTGAGGTCAGGTCTGGTTCAAATCTCTGTCCTCAGCACGCAGCACAGGGCCTGGCAGTACTTGTTTTTCGAAAGAATAGGTGGGAAGGTCTGAATTGGGGCCTGTGACTGCTCCGCCACTGACCACCCACTCTGAGCATAAGTAAACTGACCATAAAAGGCAGCGACGTCAGAAGCCAGGATGAGCAAGGCCAGGCCCGAAGTCTGCCGGAGGCCGTCTGCTTTCGTGCTCAGCTTCCAGGCATTCCGCTTTGAAGCCTTTCCCGAGACCCCATCCCTACCCTTCGGTTTCTCTCTGCCCTGCATCAGGGATCACGTCTGTGTGGTGTGTGCAAACGTTTCCACTCATGTGATTTTCTCAAGAATCCTGTGAAACTAAGATAGTTCAGTTCAATCTGTATTTACTGATCTCCACTCTGTGCAATGTCTAGTGCTGGGAACACACAAAACAGACAAGGCCCCTGACCTCCCTGGAGCGTATATGGTCTGGTGGGTAAGGGCTTCTTGCCTCCATCTAATAGGTGAAGAAGCTGAGGCTCATATGCCCGAAGTCACAAGGAGCTGGGTCTACAAGGGCTGACGTCACGCCCCCTGACTTCTAGTAGAGAAAGATCTCTATTCAGTCAAGCGGCTGCTTCGCTTACCAGCCACGCAATAACCCCTGCTTGTTGGATAGTAGGTGAGCTGATGAGACTGATCTGACCAACTGGTTAGGCTGCACATGAGGGCTATTGATGGCCCGAGTGGTTTCCTTTCCTCATAACATGTTCATCCGGATTTCAAAGAAGAGGGGGACTGCCGGCCCGGTGGTTCAGACGGTTGGAGCTCCGTGTTTCTAACACCAAAGGCTGCCGGTTCACTTCCCACATGGACCAGTAAGCTGTCAACCACAAGGCTGCTGGTTCGACTCCCGCAAGGGATGGTGGGCTGAGCCCCCTGCAACTAGCAACAGCAACTGGACCTGGAGCTGAACTGCACCCTCCACAACTAAGATTGAAAGGACGACTTGACTTGGAAAATGCCCTGGAAATACACACTGTTCCCCAATAAAGCCCTGTTCTCCTTCCCCAATAAAACCTTTTTTTTTAAAAAAAAAAAGAAGAGGGGGAATGTCAGGCGCCCCTTCTCCCCATCAACACTGCCACACTGGGGGGGCTTGGGCAAGTCCATTTCAACTGTGCCCACCTCCCCTCCCCTTGGCTCCATCATTTGGTTTTTTTCTTTTTTTAAATTAACATTAGGCAAGTCACTATAACTGAGCCTGTTTCCTTACATGCAAAATAAAAATGATGATACCGACCCTGAAGACTTGTGATGACTGAATGAAAAATGTATGTCAAGTTCCCGGCACCCAGTACATGCTCCATCAGGGGTAGCGTTCCTCTTTCCCCTCTCTGCACCCTCCATTTCTATTTCAAATGAGATTAATGGTCTCATTCCTTAGAGCCAGAGCCTTGCCTTTATGTGTAAAATGCCCAGCAGATTCATCAGATAAATCAGGCGAGGTGAGGCTAATAAATATGTTCCCAACGCCTACACCCAGTTCAGAGCATTACGCTGCAGAGCGCTGGTGTGAACGGGAGAATCGGCGCATCCTGCCATGCAGGTGTTTCCTGAAGGGTCTTCCCACACCCCTCCGTGCATTCCGTGAGGGTGGCAGCCTCTGCTCACGCTCTCACCAGGCTGGCCTAAGCACCAGCACCCAAAGTGCACAGAGACGGCCTAAGGGGCTACTTATGGGGAACATCAAAGGATACAGGAGGCGGCTCAGCTTTGTGGAAACCGCTGACCCAGATGTCGCCTGCTTCTGCCTGAGGTCGGGGCAGTGCATGGGTGGCCCCGCATGGTTTTCCCGTTTGGCCCGGGAGGCTAGGTGCAGAGGGAGTTCCTCAAAGCTATCAGCAGAGTCACTTAGCTCACTGGAGGCAGCTGCATCCTCAGCTTGGGCCCTTGGCTTGGGCTCCTGGTCCTGATCTGCCCTTGGGGAGCAGGGGTTGCTCTGTTGGGCTCCTGAGAGTGTCACGTGTCGGATGAGCTGAGGGTCTGCTGAGGCAGGCTCTCCAACCCTGGCCTCAGAGCCCTCACGCTCATAAGGAACACGATTTCGGCTGGCAGAACGCTGCCTAGGCTGGTGGGGGTTGACAGCCCTTTCTGGGCTGGACAGAAGGCTGCTTTTGACCTTGAGCTCCTCGCTGGGGCAAGGCTCTAAAGAGGGACAAGAGGCGCCTCCTACCCTCTGCACCTCAGCAGCCTGAAGGCTAATGATCTCACTTGTGTCCGACATGAAACTGGACCAAGGGCTAGTCTGGTCTGTTACGGTGGTGATCTCATTGAGTGTCCTGGGCTCAATGATGTCTTCTTCATAATCCTCATCGCTGTAGGCGGGGCCAGCCTCAGTGTCCTCACTGCTCTGCATCCTTGTAATGGGTACTGTGTGTCCCAGGGTCTCATGGAGCATTCCTCTGCCACTCGAAGTCTCTTCAAGAGTCTTCGGGAGAGGTGGGGACTCCGTGCCCTCATCTGGAGCTTGTGCCAATGGCAGGTCTGGAGTTGTGCTTCGTTCTTCCATCGCCTGATTGTCCTGAGCATCTGAGAGCGTGGGAACTTCTCTACTTCTACTCCTGGATCGGTGAGAACTCAAAGACGCTTGGGGATTCCTGGTAATCGTCTGCAGATCTGAACAGCAACAGATATCACTCTTACTACAAGGCAGGGCACAGACCACTCAACTTTCCCACACTAGCCTCTAGCTTCAGAAGTATTCTTGCAATCAGACTTTGGACAAATCTTAAAGACAGTTAAACCACCCAAGAGTCAGTGAAACTATATTCAAGGCAGTACAATTTCTAGCACTTTATTCTAATATCAGAAGACCAAAATCTAATCTATTCATAGTTGCGGTTACATCTGCAGAAACGCTTTCAGACACTATCTGCTCCTGTTCAGGAATTCTCGGGAGCTGGGAGTTCTGGCGGGCATGTTCATGCTTCCATTTACTTCAGTAATTACCTATATTAAAAACCAAAATGAGAATCCACTTATTTACCTATTTGATAACAGCTATTAGAACTATCTATTTTACCTGGAAAACAAAAGCAAGGAAATATCTATCACCCAGACGATAAGGCAGGGGAGGTTTACAGAGAAAGTGGAGGAGCGTGGTGTGTGGGGGAAAGAGCAGAGGCTTTGGAGCTGATCAGTCTTTGGTTCAAATCTACCCATTTTGTGGTCGCCAGCAAACTATCCTCTCTGAGCCTGTTTATCTTTAAAACGTGATTAACACCAGTCTTTCCAAGAGGTTTTGGCATAAGAATACATGGGCTTACATTGTATGGCACATATAAAGACAATAAATGGAAGCTACTAGTCACCTCAAATTGTTTTGGGGATAAAATGGAAGGGAATAAATTAATTAATAGGCCCAGTACATGATATATGTTTACATGATTATTTGAGAGGGGAAAGGAATTGGGAGGCAAATTTAACTCCCAGGGGTAGTGTCATGTCTCCCTCACAGCACCTAAGAGAGTGCTCAGCCTACAGGAGGTACTGGCTGAGTTTAATACATTAATTTTCAGGTCTCAACGGAGAGCGAGTAGATTTATGAAAATGGAACATCCCTACCTGCCAATAGGAACAGGAAGCAGGAAGCAGATTTAGTTGATCCCGGTCCTTTAGCCTGAATTACCCTTCTGTCGTGGAGCAGTGTTTCTGCTTTTTATAAACCAGCCCATCCTTTAAGGCCTTGCTCTATAGCATCTCCTCCAGGAAGCCCTCGCAGATGCACCAGCTAGATGAGATGACTAATCAGCTTTGTTCTATATGGAAGCACTTAAGTACATGTTATTGTGTAACTGTCTGTCTATATAATTCTCGCATCTGATTGTGAGCTTCTCAAAGGCAGAGACTATGCATGTCTGATTCTTCTTGCAATTTCAGGTCCCAGCAAAGGACTTGGCATATGGCTGTAGCATAAATGAAACCCCCATTCAGTAACACACTCCCAAGCCTCACTCATGCCTACTGTCTAATGACTTCTTCAAAAGCCTACTGAGACAGGATGGAAGCAGGGGGAGTTTGTTTAAACTGGTTTCCCCGATCCAATCATGTCTCTCTTTCAAAATTCACCCTCTGTTTGTGAAAAACCGTTCTCACCCTGTCATTCCCTTGCTTAGAACTCCCCATTTTCTTCCAGGATAAAGATTAAACTCACAAGCTTGCCTTCAAGTCCCTCCAGCTTCAATCCTTCAATTGTTTCCTCGCTCCACGTTTAATATACCCCTTTAAAGGGATTCCCTATTTGCTCTCACCTCTATCCCAAACAAGACTCCCTCTGTTTTGCTGTTATGCTTTCTTTCTGAGGGGTAATTTCTTTGGTTGACTATAGAATGTATGCTTGATAAAAGCACAGACAATGCCTGTCTTGTCCACCCCTGTCTCTTCTTGGAACTAGTAACACAACAGTGCCTGGCATAGTTGGTGCTCAATAAATAACTGACTGAATATTATTTCCAAGCAAATGGAAGCCAAAATACAGAGTACACCTCTGGGGCCCTGGCTACCAAAAGGTTAGATATCTGGGAAAAGAAGGTAGGAAAAAGGCTTGTACCTAATATTAATCCTGGTGGCTTCCCCCTCCCCTTAAACAGAGAAAATGGAACTTATTCATCCCTGTGTACAATTTACACATTTTCCTTGAGCAAAAATGACACCAACTAAGAGCTAAAGGTGCTGATTCAATTGATTTCTCAATATTCCCCAAAGCATGCCCAATATGTAAGTTTCTAGATTTCAACCCTGGATTCTGATTAATTTTGATGGAGCAGGACCCAGGAAAACAATATTTCAAAGTTAAGTCCCCCAGGTGACTGTCACATTCAGGCAAGTCTGAAAATACTTGTTCTAGAGCGACCCCTGTCTGGGCTGCACAGTGGAATCACCTGGGGAGCTACGAACAATCCTGACGCCTGGGTCCCACTCTCAGAGATCCCGCAGCAGCTGATCTATGGTGCAGCCTGGACGCCTGGATTTTTAAAAGCTCCCGCAGTAATTCCAATATACAGCCACAGTGAGAACTACTGCTTTCAGGGGTCTTTCAAAGGGTGGACAGTGGAGTACCAACATCTAGAAGCATCTGGGGTCCTTGCTAAAAACACAGACTTTTGGGCTTTGAAAATCAGAATTTGAGATATATCTATAAGTTGATTTTTTCTGAAAATAGCATGGCACAAGTTCAAGAACTGCTACTGAAGAACTCATCGAAGCCACCTCCCTCTTATTTTCTTTTTTTAGTTGGGGAAACTTCAAGAAGGGAAAGGGTATGCTCACAGTCAAATACTAAGTCCATGCCAGAAACCACCAGAGACCCCACCCGGGTGTCCTGTCTCTCAGGCCAATGCTCTTTCCACTGCACATGCTCCTGTGCCCTTTTCAAAAGGAAGACGATACATGAATAAGAAGGATGATGAAAGCTGTTGGTCTCTGTTGGTCACAAGGGCTTGCCTGAGGGCAGACATTCCAGTGCTTTTGAATATGCTCTCGGTGACCATAACTCAACAAGAGGGGCCCTGAGCCATACCCTTGATTAAGGAGCCGACTTGTAACACCAGATTGTTGGACTTCTCCAGGATGCACTGGCTCCCAGGGTCTAGGCTGCTAGCTCCTGGCGCATGACGGTCCCTATGGCTCTCCTGGCGCTGCAAGACGGTCTGAGTCTGAGGACTGAGGGGAAGTGCAGGCTTGGTGAGTTTCTGGCTGAAATACCGCTGGATCTGATCCAGCTCACTCAGATTCCTCCTGTAGAAAAAGGGGAGTAGAGGACAAAAGGGTCATTCACTGCGCTTACAAGCATCTTTTATGTTCTGCTGACATTCTACTGCCTGAGCGAGGACCTTAATACCTCTCACTTGGTCTGTTAATACTAAGGCCCCCCTCTCTCCAATCCCCCAATTCATCCTTCACTTCTCTGACTATAATTCCGCTGCTGGGGACAAATTTCTCCCCCTTCTGTCTGGCTAATGTGATTCCTCTTCTAATGTCCAGCAAAAATCCTGCTTCCTTGTCGGGAACCATTCTTGACCATCATTCCAGTCCTCATGTCCTCTTACTCTGACAGAATAAGGCTAACACTGACCTTTGCTACCTCATGACCTTCCTGACCGCTTAAGCAAGCGGCCTCTGCTAGTCAGCCTACCCTGGCTCTCTGCATCGGTTTAAGGGCCGCCCCTTGGTGCTCCACAGTTCTTTGTTCTTTCAATCACATCACATATTTGTTTCACATTTATTTCCCAAAGAACTATGAGCTCTGTGCTGATTCCTTTGTATCTATTACACTCAGCATAGTGCTTGGCACAAAATAAATGAATGTTGAACGGATAAATAGACATGAACACATTACTTTAGAAAACAAGGCAAAACAAAAAACTTCTGTTCAAAAACCTTTAATGGGGCCACATTCATTCTTATCATTCTCCAGTGAGAAATCATACCAACCACTACCACCTTCATTTGCATAGGATTTTATGTTTTATGCTTTCAAATACGTTCTCTTGTTTAATTCTAAACAAGATAATTGGCCAACCAGATGAGATCAGTAATTATTGTTTTACTAAGGAAGGTGAGGATCGCAGAATTTAAGTGATCTGCCCAGGGTGAGTCGTAGTACGTAGCTGCATGCTTGGTACTCCAAGTCTTGTGCTTTTTCCATGACAATAGACGGGTCCTATCTCAGATTCATTCCTGTGTTTCAGCTCCTAAATGCTGGCACCTGAGGTCAAACTACTCCCCCTGCTCTGTCCCTGTCGCATTCAACTTTCAAGGTGCTTATATTTCTCCTTTTCAAAGGAGAAATCGCCCGAGATCCCTGCCTCTCCCTAAACTCCTTCACCCTTGGTATCTCCACTGGCCTGCTGTCTTAGGTTTTCCTTTAGTTTTCTCATTATGTGTTAGTTTCCCTAACTAGGCCATCAGCATCTGGTAATAGAAGATAATATCTCAAACTTCTCTATTTCTCTTGTATCCTCATGTGCCTCATACAACTGGTACAACATAGACACCAAATACCGGGGAAGTGAACCCAAGTCCTTCTATTGTTTTGTTAGGAACAGTCTGCATGTCTTAGAGTCAAATCCAGATGAAATGAGAGGACAAAACTGACCCTTATTCTGCCACTAGAAGCCACAACTCTATCCAATCACAGTGGATTTACTTAGGGGTCTGTATCAGGGGGTGCGCTACATGGATAAACACCTGTAGCAGGAACATATGGAATAATGGTGTAACCGTGTAAACACGGTGGAGCTTCAGAAAACATGCAAACCCAGCTAGCCTTGTCAGAGGTTCTGGGTGTAGACTCTACTAATACCAAGTTGTAATTTTCTCATCTGTGAAAAAGGTTTATTAATACTTGCCCTGAGGCCTCATAGGATTCCCATGACTCAAACAAAACACTCTTTTAGGGCTTTGTGAATGCAAGGAAGTAATGCAAAATTCATACTGACTTGTTTCCTTTCCATTCGATAATTGATAAGGTATTTATGGCAGTGGTTCTCGAAACCTGGCAGCAGCAGCATCACCTGAGAACTTGTTAGAATGCAAATTCTCAGGCACTATTGAATCAAGAACTGTGTGGGTGGGGCCCAGCAATCACTGTTTTAACAAGTCCTTTCATGTGACTCTGATACATACTAAATTTTGAGAAGCACTGCTCTAGGGCAGTGGTTTTTATCCTGGCGATTTTGGCCCTAAGAACGCATTTGGTAATGTGTGGAGACATTTTTGGTTGTCACAACTGGGGGAGGGGTGCCACTGGTGTCTGGTGGACAGAGCCCAGGGATGCTGCTAAATATCACAGGACAGGCCCCCACGGCAAAATATCTGACCCAAATGTCAACAGTGCTGCGGTTGAGAGAAACTGCGCTAGGGTAAAGGAGAGTTTCTTTTTCTCTTTTCTCAGTGGGTTCTAACATATGTTATGAGAATAACCCAATAAAATGCAGCCACACCATGGGTGGTTTTACTTAAATAGCCTCCAGTCTCCAGCTGAGACTAAAATGAGAATTCGAACATTTAACTTCCCTGTAATACAAGTTTGGGCAGTATTCCATATATTAGCACAACTGTTCAATCCTTTTTAACCCATGTCCCAGAAATCAAAAATATCTTACCAATCTTTCTTTTCTGAGCTTGTTTTATGAAAGCAAATAATAGGTTCTTTTGTTTTCCAAATACAAAATCTTTCAAATATTTTTTCCTCACACTTTACACTCTCCCTCCCCTCCCCATCACTTTCCACTTGAGAACCACTGTTTTAAAAGTCCAAACTCTTAGCCTAACATTCAAGGCTCTTCAAGATCTGACCCCTGCAGAACTCACCCTGCTCCTTACATCTTCTGCTCAGCTTCATCCTAATTGCATCCTAATTGGTATTTCCCCAAACCTGACTCGTTGTTTTATGCCTTTGGGCCTTAGCATGTTTTTTCTGTACAGAATGCCCTTCACATTTGTTGATCTGTTCCTTCAAAGATCAGTTGAAATGCTGACTTCTTTAAATCTTTCCATGACCAACCCAGAATGTTACTCATCCCTCCGTCTACCCTTGGCCAGGAAACGTGCAGCTCTTATCACACATCATTATCATTGCCTGGTAACCGGCTCTCTCCTCCCCTAGGAACGGCAGAGCCAGGATCGGAAGTCAGGTCTATACGACTGTGAGCCAAGTCCTTTCCACTGCACCCCACTTCTTCCTAGACAGTGCAGGCGCTAACCCAGACTATTGGAAATGGCCCTTTCAACTCCCACAGTGCTGCTCTGGCTCAGGTCCTGACTCAACTAAGAAGAGACGGGGAAGCACCAACAGGACAGATGCTGGGCTAGAAGAATTCAGTGGTTATGAGGTATAAGACCGTGGGCAGAATGAAGCTTTGTAAACCATAAAGCAGAAGAGAGGCTGTGTAGACGTGAGGGCAGTTATCATTAAGTTTGGTGAGCAGTGTAAAGTTCCTGTATTTACAGGTCCCTGAGTTGAGACAGATTCATCTATGAGGAGTCCCATGAGGCTCCAGGGTCCAATTCGAAACTAACAGGCACAAAGGCCCCTATTAAACCTCCCAGAGTGGTGGACGCTGGTGGACCAGCTGTAATGCAGGTTGCCATTGCCCATTCACCTCGCGCTCCACTATTATTTCCTGTGTCTTTTCTCAGCAGAGGACCTCACCTGAGAGAAGTCAGGATGGACGTATGGGAGGACAAGGGTGACGTGGTCAGTGTGTTGTCACTCGGCAAGCCTGCCTCTCCCTGCTGCAGGGACTCATGGAATCGGCGGACGTTCTGCACGTGCTCTTCATGGCGTGAAGCCTGGTTTCTTGCGGTACCGCTTCTGTCAGGAATAATAAGGGCACAAGAAATTCCTCACTAATGAGAAAGCCCCTGGTGTGACAATAAACCAATCACCCTCCTGAAATGCTATTGCAAATCCAGACCCACTACCCCAGGTCTGGCTTCATCGACAATTGTTTGGATTACAACGATCTCTCAAATTATCTTGCCTTCAGTCTTACCCACTCCCCTTTAGTAAATCCCCCACATTATAGCCTGAGTGATTTTTTTTAAAAACACGGATCTGAAATAACAATAACAAGAACGTTTATGGAGTCTTTATTACATGCTAAGCACTGTTCTAAGTATTCAGTGTGTACTGACCTATCTAGTCACCATCATTTCTTTCTAGCTTTGGTTTCTCTTTTTTATCTAGAGAGCAAATTTCAAATTCCTTAGCATGGTATTCAAGAACTTGATCCCAGCAATGATCTTCCTCCTTTTAAATAACAGCTTTATTGAGATGTAATTCACATATACAATTCACTCATTTCAAGTGTGCAATTCAATGGCTTTTAGTATACTCACAGAGTTGTGCAACCACCATCACAATCAATTTCAGAACATTTTCGTCATCCCCCAAAAAAACCCTATGCCCGTTAGCAATCACGCCACATTTCCTTCTCTCTTCCCAACCCCGACCCAAACCTCCCAGGCCTAGGCAACCATTGATCTACTTTCTGTCTCTATAGATTTACCTAATCTGGATAGTTCATATAAATGGAATCACACAGCATGTGGTCTTTTGTGACTGGCTTCTTCCACTTAGCAGAATGCTATCAAGCTTCATCCATGGTGTAGCATGTATCAGTACTTCATTCCTTCCCATGGCTGAATAATTTTTCATTGTATAGATATATCACATTTTGTTTATGTACTCATCAATTGATGGACATTCTGTTGTTTCTATTTTTTGGTTATTAGGAATAATGCTGCTACAAACATTCATACACAAGTTTTTATGTGGACCTGTTTTCATTTCTGTTGAGTCTATACGCCTAGGAGTGAAATTACTGAATCATTTAAGTACTCTCTGTTTAACCTTTTAAGGAACTGTCATATTGTTTTCCAAAGCAGCTGTACCATTTTAAAATCCCACCAGCCATGTATGAGGGCTCCAATTTCTCCACATCCTCACCAACACTTGCGATATTTGTCTTTTTGATCAGAGCTATTCTAGTGGGTATGATGTGGTATCTCATTATGGTTTTCCTTTACATTTCCCTGCTGGCCAATGATGTCAAGTATGTTATCATGTGCTTATTGGACATTTATGTATCTTTTTTGGAGATAGGTCTAGTCAGATCATTTGCCCATTTTTTTTTTTTCAATTGGGGAAAGGATACAGGACTTTATTGGGGAACAGTGTGTACTTCCAGGACTTTTCTCCAAGTCAAGTTGCTGTCCTTTTAATCTTAGTTGTGGAGGGTGCCATTCAGCTTCAAGTTGTTGTCCTTTCAGTCTTAGTTGTGGAGGGCTCAGCTCAGCTCCAGGTCCAGTTGCTGTTGCTAGTTGCAGGGGGCACAACCCACCATCCCTTGTGGGAGTCGAACCAGCAACCTTGTGGTTGAGAGGATGCGCTCCAACCAACTGAGCCATCCGGGAGCTCAGCGGCAGCTCAGCTCAAGGTGCCATGTTCAATCTTAGTTGCAGGGGGCGCTGTCCACCACCCCTTGCAGGACTCGAGGAATTGAACTGGCAACCTTGTGGTTGAGAGCTCACTGGCCCATGTGGGAATCGAACCGGCAGCCTTCGGAGTTAGGAGCATGGCACTCTAACTGCCTGAGCCACCGGGCCAGCCCCCCATTTGTCCATTTTTAAATGAGTTATTTATTTGTTTTTATTATTGAACTACAAGAATTCTTTATATATTCTGGATGCAAGTCCCTTATCAGATCTAAGACTTGCAAATATTTTTTCCCATTCTATGGATTGTCTTTTTACTTTTTGAGGGTGTTGTTTGTAGCATGAATGTTTTTAATTTTGGAAATTCAATTTATTTTTTCTTCTGTTGCTTCTGTATTAGGTGTCGTGTCTAAGAAACTGCCTAATTCAGGGTCATGAAGATTTACTTTGTTTTCTGTTTTCTCTTAAGTTTTATAGTTTTCTCGCTTAAACTTAGATTTATGATCCATTTAACTTAAAATCATTAATTTTTGTATATGGTGTGAGGAAGGGGTCCAACTTCAATTTTTCGCATGTGTATATCCAGTCATTCCAGCATCATTTGTTGAAAAGACTATTCTATCCTCATTAAATCATCTTGGCATCCTTGACATCTTGGCATCCTTGGCACATGGGTGTATTTCTGGATGTACATTTCTACCCTTATGTCAATACCATACTGTGTTGTTTATTGTAAATTTGTAGTAAGTTTTGAAATCAGGAACTTTGTTCTTCTTTTTTAAGACTGTTTTGCCTTGAATTTCCTTGAATTTCCTTGTGTCCCTTGAATTTCCATATGAATTTTAGGACTAGCTTGCCCACTACCATAAGGAATCCAGCAAGTGTTGTGCTAGATCTGTAGATCAATTTAGGGAGTACTGCCATTTTAACAATATTAAGTTTTCTAATTCATGAACATGGTATGTCTTTACATTTCACATACTTCTACTCTCTGACTCCATTTCCTCCCATCATCAAGAAATCACTCACCTCCCAGGAGAGGAGAAATGAAGCTCCTTTGATGAGGTGTGAGCAAGTTGTTCTGGGGTCTGTCTTGCAATGTAGCTGGGAAACGCAGCATACGAATTACAGACAGGGAAGGAAAATGGACCGTATATTGGGATCTGTAGAAACAAGGAGAAAAATGGTACATTTGTCACCACAAATCCTTTTGAAACAAAGCAGCAGAAATAAATTTGTAAAATTTATTGTATATATATAAATATATTTTACTGAGTATTTTTTCAGTATAATTATCTCATATAATTTACTGAGCATGTGTTGAACACTGTACTAAGCAATTTAGATGCATTTTCTCATTTAAATTTCACAATAATCTCATGAGGTAGGTACTGATATTATCCCTGTTTTACACATTATGCTATCAAATTGCTTTTTATTGTTTTATCTATATTTATGAGCTTATAACTCTAGCTTGTCTGTGAACTCCTAGCTGGATATCATTTTACATATACTTTACACATGAGGATAATCTGGCTGTGATATATATTTCTTGTCTCATGACTACCAGGGTTGATGTGAAGAAAAGACCTTCTTACAAAGGGACTATTTAACTCTTTGTTATTTTCTCAATCATTCATTCATCCAATGTTTACTGAGGCTGACTCTGCCCGACCTGGGCTTGGCAGGTGGGAGAAGAGAGATGGAAAAAACAGTCTTCACCTTGATGGAGCTCCCCCACCTGGGACAGTATGAAAAATTCACATGTCCGTTATAATTAAACTCCTTGAAAGAGTTGTCTATACTTACTATCACCAATTCCCCTCTTCCCATTCTCTCTCTCTTAATTGTTTTTAATGATAGACCAGTGATTTTAATGTACCAGAGTTTTTAGAAAGTTCAACCAATTAACATGGTTTCAGATTCCACACTGCAACTAATCTTATTTTATTTAAATTGAGATATATTTGATATGTGTGTGTGTATATATATACATATTTATTTATTTAATTTAAATTGAGAGATAATTCATATATTATAAAATCTACCCTTTCAAAGTGTTTAATTCAGTGGTTTCCAGTATCTTCAGAGTGTGCATCCATCACCACTATGTGATTCCAGAACATTTTTATTACCTCGAAAAGATCATGAGACAAATATACAACGTGTTCTGTAAGCTAGAAAGTACCAAGCACATGTAAAGGACGTTCTTACAGGTTTTGCTCAGTAGAACCCTTATTGATTAAGGATGTGAATCAGGGTACATACCAGTGATCCTGGGGTCTCCACCCCACGTCTTGTTTGCCTTTCTTCTTTGAAGTGCATCAAACTCTCCAAAGGGGAGATAGCAACTTTTATCTGCCCCTGGCACTCTCCGCTGAAGTCTGTGATGTTGTACCAGCCACAGACAAACTGGAAGCCAGAGAGAAGCGGCGAGAGGTCCACTGAGGCAAAGCCAATCACTCTCTCCTCCTCTGCAGGGGAAAGAGAGAAGCTGGGCAGTGTGGCGGGGCATGTCCTACCACTGGAATTAGAGTCTACACGCAGGGAAGCTGACTCGAGGGGCTGGGCTGCTCCGCGATCCCCAAATCAACAGAAAAGACAGATAATGAGGATGAGAGAGACGGCAACCACAGCGTGATTTCACTATCATACATTCCCTTTGCAAAGGAATGGCAGGGAAAAGTTGGCAAGCTACTAGGAGACACCCTTCCAATACGAGAAACACTTGTTCTTTCCCCTGGGATATCATGTCTCCGTGATTTGTCTCAGGGTAGTGGGTCTTGAAAGAAATCATTTGAAACACCATCACCCTTGGAATTATGAGGGATTTGTATTTTCTCTTTTATACTTGTCTGTATTTTCAAAATTTCCCCTAATATACATAGTATTACATTAAATTAAAAACAAAAATGACACAAATCACAAAAGAAAGACAAATAACTCCCTGGAAAACCAGTATGGGGTGCAAAATGAGCTTGGGCTCTGGCTCGGAAGGGGGCTGCCCTTCCCGACTGAGAAGACCCTTTCCTGGCTGGACAAGCTACCGCGCAATGACCTTTGTTCTCAGGCTCATTGCTTCTTGTTCCTCATTTCTGATCTGCAAGTAGCCGGGGACAAACAGGCGCCTGACTCTCCACAAGTTCTTACTCTGTACTGGCTCCACCCCCTACGCGGAATAGCAAAGGGTGACTCTACCAAACGTGGACACGAGTCTCACTTCTCAAACTGCTAAATAAATCAAAGAACGCAACTTTTCAAGAGGAGGGGTCGTGAGTTTCCCAGTTCCTTGTGCGCGCTGCTGGTGACACTGAACTCATCCCACAAATGTCAGACAATAGCTATTTACACAGCTTGCTCTTCTGTAGACTGGGACCTACCTAAAAGCTAAGAGCAGGTATTACTCACTTTATGTGGCACAACAGCTCCCCTTCCCACATCATGAGGAACATGACAAACATCCACTGAGGGCGTGAGTGAAATGGCCAACGCAGCCTGAGACAAAGAAGCAGTGCACCACTACAGCACAGCCGAGCATGGCTTTGACGTGAAAACACATCCCTCTAACTCGCCAAGCCTCAAGTCTCAAATATATAATGAGAAGTACTGAACCTGATTTAAGATATTCTTCAACTTGGAGAGTCTTAGAGTCTAGGAACGCTTGAAGTTGTGTTCCCCAGAGTAGACCATTCTTACCTACTGGGGATGGACAATGATGGCTAAAGCTATTCACCTGCACTCCAAAGATTTGTTACAGCTTTGCAAAGAAAACTAATCTTGCTTTACTTGGTTATTGGAGATGTAATCTGTCCTTGCTATGTTCTAACTTCAGGTTTAGGTAACCCCACTTTGAGGGCTCTAACATGAAAGCACTGTATCCTAAACATACTGGACTCTGGCTAAGTTGCTCACTGAAAAAAACAATGGCTTTGAAGAGTTAAATTTAACTTCAGATTCAGCAGGACGAGCCACCATTCTCTTTGCAGGTCTGGTAATCTTGAACTTCCCGCATTTTCTTTACTCTAGGCTGCTGTATTTGCTGTTCCCTCTGACTACAGTATGTCCTGCCCCTTCCCTTCTCAGTGGAGTACGCAGCACGTTCCAGGAAGCCTTCTCTGACATCCTAAGTCCAGCTTAGATGCCCCCTACCAGAACATCCCGTATTTGCCTAATCATATTACAGCTAGACTGTAAGCTCCGTGAGGATAGAAACCATGCCTTATTTTACCTTTGAATCCCTGGCACTTAACATAGTGCCTGGCACAGAGTAGGACTCAGATATTTACTGAACACAGATTGATCTGGTTTGAGTACCTTTGGCAATAGGTTCGCCGAATCTGTGTGGAAAGGACGAAGTTAAGCAGAGAGAGGCATCTACATACACTGAGAGATAGTTTGGACTAGGCATTTTCCTCATCTCCATACACAATAGTGTCCTATAGGACTCTCTAGTGCTCCTGGAAGGTAGGGAATGTATTTTATTCTTCTCTGTACCCAACAGCCCTAGCACAGTACCTGACACATAGCAGGCACAGTGATAAAAAGAGCTCCATCTATTAAGTACCAATTATTCGCCAAATACGTTAATATATATAACATTACCTCCAATCCTTACAAAAACACCATGGGGCAGGTACTATTACCCTCATTTTTATAAATAAGGAAACAAAGGCTCAAAGAGGTAAATGATTTATCTCAGGTCACCATTTGTAAACAGCAGAGCCAAGATTTGTATCCAGGTCTACATCAGATCAAAGCTTATTCTTTTCTTCCTGTTAAAATAAGTACTAAATTAAGGTGTACTCTGAGCTGCTTTACGATTTCTGAAACACTTGAGAGAGAAGAGAAGAATAGAAAGCAAGGGAGGAGTGTGGAGCCTAACTCAACAGAGCAGGAATTCCTGGTGTTGATTCAGAGACAACAGATTTACGATCCGTTCCTGTCGCATTTATGAGGTTGGGCAGAGGTGAACCCAAGGCAGCGGCATGGAAGGGAGGAATCATCAAAACCCGAGCCCCAGCGTCACGCCCACACAGGAGCACGGGGGCAGGGGCAGGGAAGTTGATTTCCTTTATAGCCTGACTACTTTCAGGTCTTTATGAGGCTTCGGGGTTAGCTCTAAAAGGTACCAGTGGCTCCAAACAACTGAAGGTTTGGAAACCAGGCCCTAGCAGGAATCTCAAAGGAGCTAGATATACAGGTGGGATTTAGGGGGACAAAATTTTCCAAGTATAGGAGCTGTGAGACAGTTGGACGTCCTCACCACCTTCTTTGTCTGAGTCATCCAATCTTACCAGCATGGGGAAGTACAAACGGTGAAGGCTACACAGCCAGTGAGAACTGGGTCAAATTATAGCTCCATCGATTAGTAGGTGTATGACCTTAGTCAAACTTCCTTGGGCCTCAGCTTTTACATCTATAAAAACGAACTCATTATATTTTTACCTTGCAGGATTAGAGATGTTTATAAAGCTCTTAGCAAACACAGTGTCATTCACTAATGAAAACAAAAACTGAAATGGTGTTCACTAAACATCAGACATTCATTGAATTCTCCCAGAACTCTATGAGGTAGGTATTATTATTATCTCTATTTTATAGAGAAGGAAACTGAAGCACAGAGAAGTTAAGTTATTCACCCAAGGTCATACTACCTTGTAAGGGGCAGAACTGGTATTTGAATTTAAAGATTGTGGCTTGAGGGTCTGTGCTCTTAATGCCGTTGTATTATGCCTCTCAATAAATGGTAGCTGGGTGAAACCAGGTTCCAGGACCATGTCAGCACCGCTGTCCTGGGCAAGTTCTTAAAACACAGGAGGGTAAGCTGTGAGACTCTCATCTTGTGTACGGCTTGCAAATGCTAGGGTCTCAGTTACGTAGCCGAGTTAACAGAAGGCATAACATCATACAAAGGGGGGGGGAATCACTTGTGTATGGCAGGCTGTCCATTATGATAGTTGAGATCCAACTGGAAAGATTCACATCTGGGATTTCTGCACTAAGCACGTAGTCAAACAAAACGATACGATTCCTAAGGATGTAAGTTGCGATGGTATTTTGTGGCATTTCCTCTAACATACTCAAATATATACGCATTCTCAGTACCAGTGTCATTGCTTCACTTGGTTAAAAAAAGGATTAGAAAACTGTCAACAGGGTGTGAGCTTATTTTTCCAAGAAGATCGATATTCACAGACTAGAGTTCATACCTCCTTTATGCCAAACTTTGAAGACCAGAGTTTGCTGTGGGTCCAAAAGAAGCTCTTTTGATAGCCTATTAAGAAAAACAACCACCATAAATTAACTGTGCAGGAAACTTCGAAGTATGAAACTTAAATTTGAAGAATATCTTGTAGTTAGCAGAGCATTTTCCTAGTGCTTCCGGGGTCATCTTCTAGGATATACTTTTGTTTTCACAGTTAAAAGAAGGAAATGGACGCTCAGAGAGGTGAAGAAACTCGTCAAGACTTGGAAACAGGCTCCCCTGATGCAGTCCTTTCCCCCCCAATAGTCACTGTCACATTCAAACTCTGTCTCTTTGAATTCCAGTTCTACCCGAGTGACCCTGAGCTTGGTTTTCTTTGAGCTCTGGTTTTCTTACCTATTAAGTGGGAGAATATTATCTACCTACAAGGTTGCTAGGAGAATCAAATAAAACAATTTTGTGCTAAAGGAATGATAAACAGTACCATTATTCATTTTTCTTCTAATCTTGTCTCTGCTACCTACAGGTTATGTAACTTCCCTCGGCCACGAGTGACAGGAGATTGACTCAATCTCCGATTTTTTGAGCTTTCCATAGGAGATCTAACATTTATTGTGTATCTGATAAGTATCATGAGGTAATTTTCTTAAATGTCATCGAATTTGGACCTCACAATAACACTGTGATTTACCCTACTTAACACAGGAGAAATATGAGGCTCAGAGATGTTATGTAACTTGTTCATACAGCTAGTAAATGACAGAGATGGGGTCGGAGGCCAACTCTCTTTAGTTCCAAAGCCCAGCCTCTGCACCAGAAATCTTTTATAAGGATGTACAATTCATAACCTTTCCTGAGAGTAGCTTTCTTTGCATTCTTTACCTAGATAACTTACATATACTCTTCCACACTTAGCTGAGGTATCTTATTTAAGAAGCCTTCCCTGAACTTCTAGCTCTCATCTTCTAAGAATCTGGAACCGAGAGAAGCATATGCCATTCTATGTAATTTTAAAATTTGTCTTAATCATCATATATACCCTGCTCTGTACTAGGCACCGGGAATGAAAGATGATTAAGGTTCTCACTGCATCTTTTATGGGCTGTACTGAGCAGAGTGAAAAAACACCGCAATAAAACCTTTAAACCACTGCCAGCTGTGAATTTATAAGCACTAGGATTAAGTAATTGTTTGATAAGAAAAGCATTTTCCAGGTCTGCTCAGTACTATTGCGTCTGTTATAATCCCCGCTCTGAGTCTGTCTCTTGGAACAAAAAGCAGATTCTGGAAGGCTGATGTAACATCATAAAATACAAACCTTGATTGCTGTTGAAAATTCCAGATGGGGGAATCTGTGTTTTCAATTACTTGAGTGTAGACAGGAGATGGCTCATCAGCTGTTGCAAAAGATACACAACAACTGGGTGTCGATACTTTCCGCTCTGTCAAGGGGCTCCCTGAAATAGAACAGATGGAGTGACTGCACTTCAGGATTTAGGAGTCAGATGATCAGGGTGGCCTGGTGGCTCAGGTGGTTGGAGCACTGCGCTCCTAATGCTGAGGTCACCGCCAGTTCGATTCCCACATAGGCCAGTGAGTTGCGCCCTCTACAGTTAAGATTGTGAACAACAGCTCGACCTGGAGCCGGGCTGCCGTGGGTCAGCAGGTGACCGACCGCCTCAGCCAGAAGAGCGAGGCTCCTAATAGCAACATGGGCCAGGGAGCTGCATCCTCCACAACTAGACTGAGAAACAACAGCTTGCACCGTTGGGGGAAAAGAAAAAAAAAGTCAGATGATCAATTATCAGCTCTGCTATATACACATTTTAAGAAAGGAAAAAACTATATTATGTTAATACTCAATACATACCAATAACAAAAGATGAATACAAGTCACGTTTGACTTCTGCAATTACAAGAGGTGTTCAAAGTGGTTACCATCAGCGTCCAGAAACTTCTGATTACGGCGAACTACTGCTTGAGCAACGCTAACCAAAGTGTCCACTTGCATACATTTTTTTTTTGGCAACCCTGGTATATTGTGTGACCTTGGGAAAGGCCTGTCTAGCCCACAGCGTCCTCAAATAGGGCATATGGCAATAATACCTCCTAAGATGTTAAAAATAAACAATAATAGTATGTAACACTTATAGTATATCACTTATTATGTGCCAGGCACTGTTCTAAGTACTATACATATATTAACTCCTTTAATCCTTATGACAACCCTATGAGGCAGTTATTATTATTATTATTCCCATTATATAGATGACAAAACTGGGGTTTAGAGAGATCAAACATTTATTAAGTGGTCACACATTTATTACATGGTAGAAGTCAAGCATTCTGGCTCTAGAGTCCAAGCTCCCAGCCATTAACCATATTGCCTCCACTACAGAGTTAACAAATGTGAAACACTAAGCACTGTGCTAATGTTAATTTGTATAAGGTCGGATTTCCAATGTGGGAAGACTCAGTCATTTATTCTCTCTTAAAACAATGTACAATGAAGACAGTTGATGGTATTAGTCTAGCTGAGCTGTCCAAGAAGATAACCACTAGCCACATGTGGCTCTTTAATGAAAATAAAATAAGATTAAAAATTCAGTCCCTTAGTTGTACTGGCCACATTTCAAATGCTCCAACGGCCACCTATGGCTAGTGGCTGCCACACTGGACAGCCAGTGTGGCAGAGAACAGAGAACACCTCCACCAGTACAAAGCTCTTTTGGACAGTGGAGTAATAGCCTCTAAACAATATAGACTATGCGCTCCATAAGATCCCTTTCAGCTCTAAAATGCAATAAGTCTCAGATTTACAGATGAAGGAAAGAGAAGAGAAAAGGCAAAAATAAATAATGTCTCAAACATTATTTGTATGATCCAGAGGAACAAATTCTGTCCATGGATTCTAACTGGTTTGTCTTCTTTCTACCTGTCTAGCTCAAGGTTTCTCCAAATCCATACTTCCACTTCACCTTGGAGGTGAAGTTAATCTTTGAGGCTCCACTCCACTCTTTCTCTACCTGGCTGCTCCTTTCAGTAACTACTTTTCCAAAGACGTCAGGCTATTCTGTGGACAGAAAGCAATCTGATGAAAAAATTCATACTCGGGAACTGCTGATTTTACTCCCTGCACAAGCAGTGTAACGTTTCATAGAGCCTTTAAAAGATAGACTCTAGCACCATCTACTCTCAGAAGCCTGTCTTGACGCTTTAGAATCACTAAACTTTATGCCCCCAGTTAAGATCTCTCCAACTTCAACTTTCTTTTAGGAAAACAGAAGTATCTGAAACTTTGCTTTGATATATTTTTCCTTGACCAAAACATTTTCCAATAGAGTAGACCAATTCTTTCCAAACTTTTCCACCAAAGTTAAAAAAATCTGAAGAAAACACTAAACTATGGAGTCGTTGGGGTTCTGCTGCCTTGAAAGAGCAACAATCTATTAGCAGACTTGTTACTTTATTTAAAAATTCATGAGGATTTCATATTATCTTCCATCATATAGCCTTATGTGTTTAAACTAAAAACAATTGTTTTTTTCCCCAAATCTTGGTAAAAAAAAAGGACATATCTTGTTATTTAACTTTGTGACGTGTAACACCTAAGAGCACCAAACCAGACCAGATGGCATTATTTTTTAGTCCATCTTACTGGGGTCGATTAATAAAGAAAGAAAATGGGTGATGAGGAGAGAAAAGGGAATGGAGATTTTGCAAGGAGGCCTTGGGAAAAGAGAACTGAAGAGGAAGAAGCGGAAGGCCAGCTTTACAAATGAGATCTGGTAGTGTCTGCGGAGGGAGCTGGAGGCATGTGTAAGAGTTGCCAACAAAGCAGAACCTGGATAAAGGTTCTTGGAAATAGAAAAGCACTAAAGATACAGAGAAGAAATGTATGAGGAACCAAATAAAACAAAAAAAACCACTGGCTACAACACGGCAAAACAGTGTACAGGCATATTCTTGAAAGAGCAGGAAAAAACGATTCTAATAAAATGGTAGTAAGCAAAGAATAGTTAATGGAAATTGGCAATATAGTACCCATTATTACAAACATAAAATGTATAGATTAGCACTAAGAGTACCTTTATCTAGTGAGCTATCTTCTTAAAATAAACTTCTTAGTTTTATGTTAATGAAACTAAGCAGTATTTATGAGGATGGACTTGTGCAGGCAGCATCAACCCCCCCCTACATTTGCTGTTATTGTATTCCTTTACTGCAAAGATTCAAAGGGTTAACAACTACATTTCCCAGATTCCCTTGCAGCTAGAGTATGGATACAAATTGGCCTCTGTCAATGAGATGCCGTTAAAACAGATTTGGAAGGCAGACATGAGGCAGAGGACATCTTCCTTTTTTCTTCTGCTTTTGCTACTAGCAAGGATGACATTGAATTTTCTGTTCCAGGACTTGGTCCCCGGGTGCCCTGAGGCCCTACGGTCATAGGGATGAGGAGAGTTTTGGCATTGTATTCTGAACTTAAAAGATCTGTGGTTAAGCTTAGCCTAAAGCCCATTCCTCTAGCCTTTCCAATGACTTGCAGTACTTTAATATTCTGTATTAAACTCTTTACTGTTTAAAATGGCTGGAGAAGGTTACCTCTTATAACTGGACTCTCCCTGACACAGCTTTCATCTCTCTCTGTGTTCTTCTCCCACTTTCCTTCGTAGGTTTCAAGCTTTACAACTGATTTCTTCCAAGAAAATGTCATCAATCTTCACAGCTAAGGAGAGATCATGAATCTGCCTTTCTGCTGGCAGTTGCTACAGCACTCTACAATAATCTGTGTGCTGTGTTTCCCTCATAGACTGAGAGCTCCTTCAATGCACAGAGTAGGCCCAACGCCCTATTAAACATCTGCAGACTCCCCACTGCCCTTTAGCTGTAGATGGCTGCAGGGTTGGAGAGAGACAGAAGCTTCCTTGTCGGCTTGTTGTGTGCACCAGTAGAGGACAGCAGCATCTGCTCAGGCAAGTTCTGAGAGAGATCAGCAGAGAGGGCCAACTGCAGTTCTGAGAGGCAGGACCCCTAGGTTCTATTGTGCTCTTAAGACAATCTTAGAGATGATCTTGTATGACCGTCACATTTTACATCTGAGAAAAAGGTGAATGGGTTTTCCCAAAGTAACAGAGCAAGTTAATGGCTCAGCTGGGGCTAGAACTCAGTCTTTGGACTCTCATTCCAGAACTTTTTCTATCACTTCATCGTTTGGAGGGATGATGGGCAGCTCTGCACTCCAGGGTCCAGCGCAGTACCTGACCCACACATAGGTGTCTGTGGGGGGAAGGGCTACACGGGCTGATCACTGCAAAGGTGGGACTCAGGGTACAACAGAAACCTCTGAAAGTCAGATGTCCTCCTGCTGCTTGCTGTGACCTGGCTAAGGCACAGAAAGAAGCCAAACAACAAGTGATTTACAGATTTGTCACTCATGCCAGAAATGTCACAGGTGTTGAGTATCATATTCACTATCCAGAGGACATTACGTTTGCTGAGCTGCATCGTGAAGATCAAGGTGCTGGGGTACAGAAATAAACCACACACAGTTCTTGTCCCCAGGAAACAGCCCAGTGGAGAGACACACTGACATTTTCAGTACAGAGCAATAAATGCTATGAGGGAGGGAATCTGTGGCGGGGTGGTGACATGGGGAAGTGCCGACGACACCGAGGGAGATTTTCTGCTGACAGGGGTGGTCAGTCGGCTTCAAAGTGTTCCAGTTACTTCAGTCCACTCTTGAAGGATGAGGAGCACATTTACTGAATAAGGAAAAAGCATTCTAGATAAAGGAAATAGTATAGGCAAAGGTTGGAGGTATGAGAGAATGGGGTACACTGGCAAAAAGCAAATAGCTGCATCTAAGACATGGTAAGAGATGAGGCTGAAAAGACTGATGAGGGCACATGGGTGGCACTTTGTGTGCTCTGTTACCAAGATTGAAGATGATAAGAAGCAACAAAGTATTTTAAGTAGAGAAAGGAGGTCAGACTTGTTGACCAGACAGGTAAGCTCCATGGCAGAATAAAAAGATATTGAAAGAATATTGGGAGCAGCAACCACTGAGAGGGCTACCTAACCAGTCCAAGTTTCTGAGGCCTGAACAAGCAAGGTGGCGGTGAGAATGGCCAAAAGGTGATAGAAACTTTCTAAGAGGCTGGGATCCTGTACCCTGTACTGCACACAGTGGGAACTTAATAAAAAAACCTCCTTCTGACTTCTGTTAAATTCTCCATAAGTAACTTGCCTGCAGGAGAGGCAGCATAGGAAATCAGAGATGGTATTAAGGAGAAGGCATGTGAGCAAGGCCTCAGATACAGCCTCTTCATTTACCAAATATTTACCACTTATTACATATCGGATATAGTTCTTACGTTGGGAATTCAGCAGTAAATAAAACAAAACAGATAAAAATCCCTGTCTTTGTAGGACTTATGTTCTTCTAAGACAGGCAGAAAATAAACAAAATACACCGTTCAAGGCTACAGACAAAAAAAAAAAAAGCAGAAAAGAGGGATAGAAAATGTTGGGGAAGAGCTGCAATTTTAGATGGGTAGCCAAGGAAGGCTTTGCTTAGACAAAGCCATTTCAGAAAAGACCGGCCAGAAGAGAAAATTGCTCCAGGCGGAGGAACATCCATTCAAAGACCCCAAAGCAGGGGTTTGCCTATACATTCAAGGAAAAGAGAACGGCGAATGAGGAGAATAGGAATGCCAGCGGAGTGGGTGGAGTTTTGTGGCTGGGGAAGAGAGAAAGGAACCACACACACACACACACGCACGCACGCACGCACGCACACACACAAACATATTGGCAAAGAAACAGTTAGGAAGGTGCATGAACTAAGGCCCAGGGAACTGCTTGTTGTTACAGTAGGAAGGGAAAGGAAGCCAAGCACTGCTGGAGGAAAATCACCAGGAGGAAAGACGTGCTGTTCACAGCCATCTAACATCATGTCCATGAGTCTTCGTCAAGCCCTTGCTGCTGTTCAGCAACTTTCTTATTTATCTCTTTATGATATCCTATAGCTCCCTTGTAATGACCTTGAGCTGCAGCCAAAGAGGAACAATTGCTATCAGATCCTCCACGCCCCCTCCAAGCAAGCCCAGAGCACATACACGTTCTTACTTCAGTAATTTTGTTCAAGCTGAAATATCCACTTGGAATTCCAGTCCCATCTTTCTGAAATCCTCTTCATTCTAAAAAGTTCTCTTGATTTCTTAGAATATCTGATTTCTCTGTTTCTAAACTCTGTAAACACTATAAATTATGTTACCCTTTGGCCCTCGGAGCATTCTGCTTCATATATATCATTAACTGTGTACTTACTAATCCCCTTGACCCGGTTATCAGCTCTTGGAGGACACAAATGATGTGTCATCTGCTCTGCACTCTCTGTACCTGGCACTGGCCCCGCATAGATTTACTACTTGCTGAATTGAACTACCATTCTCGCAATGTAATCACAGGACTGGGTACGATACATGCCCCACTTGGGCTTGAATGACTGGTAAACAGAGTGTAGACACGCCAACCTGGCAAACACAGCTACAGCTCGTATCTGAGAGGCAGGATGGTATAAAGCAAAGAGCATGGGCTTTAGATCCAGACCTAACTGGATTCAAATTCTGGCTTTGCAAAGCTTATTAACTGTATAACTCACATCACTTAACCTTTTTGATCTCCAATTTCCTCGTTTATAAAATGGGTATGTACTGTAATCCATTCATATCATAATCCCACTTGTCATAAGGACTAAATGAGATAATTAACTTACAAAAATGAGAATAGAGAACAAGGATATGCTCAATAAATTACTGTCAAATTACCTTGCCAAGTTATATTTTAGAAAACACTCTCACTGCCTAATTGAAAAGTTACAAGTACATTTCGCTTTTTTAATATGGGGACGCCCCTGAAAATGGGATGTAAATCATATTTTTGTATATTAAATTTTATTTTCAATGCTGTAAAAAAGCCAAAATAATTCTTGTAAAAAAATCAAAGGTTTTATGTACTTTCCTTAAATTCATTCATGCATTGATTTTTCTCTTTTAAAAAAATCAGTTTTTATATATCAAGTTGTCAAAAATAGGCTGCTCTGGTGGGCCAGTAAAAAAGCAAAAACTGTTTGCCAATTTTGTTACTCATCTGGGATCTCAGTATCTTTAATACAGCAAAGCAAGACTGTACTTGGAGAAGAGTTTGTCCTGAGATAAAATGTTTCACGGCCTCTGATACACAAAGATTATTGAAACGTCTGGATTCGTAAGGCTATCGTTTCTGGCTCTCATAGCCATCATACATCTCAGAACTGTTAAACCCAGCCATTTATATCTGAGAAATCCAAGGTACAGAAAGAAACAATAACTTGGTCAAAGTCACACACACACACACACACACACACACACACGCACGCACACACACAAACATATTGGCAAAGAAACAGAGCTGAATATATTCCTACTAGAATGTAAGCTTCACGAGGGCATGATTTCCATCTGTTTTGTTCACTACTTTATTCTCAGCACCATGGACAGTGCTCGCACATAGCAAATACTACAAAAGTTTTGTTGCTGAATGAATGAATGAATGAATAAGAAAAGCTTAAACAGCTCATATCTAGTGGAGAAGAAAACCATGCAGAAAATTTTAGTACTGTGGGGGGCCTTGATGTCAGGGAAACTCTCTAGTAAATGGCAGTGCTTGAGTTGTGTCTTAAGACAGCGATGGAATTAGCCAGGCTTTAAAAGAGATGGGTGATGGCAAAGCGAAAATTTTAGGAGCGATTATAAGCTGAGTAAAGGTAGGACAAGGATTCTTTCTGCCATGGACTCCTTTGGCTGTCTGGTGAGGTCTATGGGGCTCTTTTTTTAAAAAAAATTTAATTTTATTGGGGAATACTGGGGAACAGTGTGTTTCTCCAGGGCCTATCAGCTCCAAGTCGTTATCCCTCAATCTAGCTGTGGAGGGCAAAGCTCAGTTCCAAGTCCAGTTGCCGTTTTCAATCTTTAGCTGCAGCGGCACAGCCCACCATCCCATATAGGAATTGAACCGGCAACCCTGTTGTTGAGAGCTCGCGCCCTAACCAACTGAGCCCTCTGGCGCCCCTCCGGAAGCTCAGCGGCAGCTCATTGTCTTCAATCTAGTTGTGGAGGGCGCAGCTCACTGGCCCATGTGGGAATTGAATCCGCAGCCCTGAGCTCGTGCTCTAACCAACTGAGCCACCCGGCCGCCTACGGGGCTCTGCTTTTAACAGCGCTTTTTAAAAAAAATTCATAATGTAAAATCCACAGGATTACATAAAAATCAAATTATATTGACATATTTATTGAAACACTAAGAAAACTTTGATATGGTAATATATATGCTTTACTAATGTATAATAAGATCTGACTGTAGGTTTAATTACTGAACTTTGAAATAATAGGTATAAGTGATTTTCTAAGAATCTGCAATAACTACAATGAGATACAGAAATACCTGTGATTTCTACTGTTGACAACGTCACAGGTACTGTTAATATTACCAGAGTCTATTGCCTACATTCACAATTAGAGGAAATGTTAAACTTTAGTTAAACGTTAAAAAAGTTAAGATGTAATTATTTTCCTATCCAATTCACCAGCCCTGATTTTAATCCTTGGCTCCCTTGGCGGTTTTATAGATCCTGTGTTAAGATACCTTGGCCCTAGCTGCATAATGAAGAAGACCTGAATTGATAGCAATGGAAAAGAAGGACGAGATCTAAGAAAATTTGAGAGAGAGAGCAATCTAATGAATCTGACAATTTGATGGTCGATAAGGAAAAGAGAAGTATCTGAGCTGATACTCAGGTTTCTGGACTGCGAAATTTATGATATGTCAAATAAGGAAAACTGACAAGGTCCACATATGTTCAGAAAGGCTTTCATGTTGCTTAAACCTTTATGCTTGAGAAACATAATTACTGATTAAGATAGTTAATAGTTCTGGCAGATCCTGCCACAATTTGAAAGATCTGTGAAGATAGGACCATAGCCTGAGGAGTCAGATATATATTTCTGGATAAGTGAGCAGAGCATACCTTTCAAGCTCAAGTGCATTGCTCTTTCTACCAGGATACTGACTGCAAAAGTTCCATCAAACTCAGCAGGGCCCTCCTGGGCCGGACAGACTCCAGTGGCAGTGCTATCGCAGGGGACCTGGGTGGAGGCAGGAGACTTCTGGTGGCCAGGTGGTGGAGAGAGCTGAATCTCATCATTCCTTCTGGGGGGTTGCTCAGACTCACTGTGGCTACTGCAGTCCATTGAGTCCAGCTCATGAGTGGGCTCAGGATATGGGGAAAGAGGAGAAAGAACCACATGAACTCGTAAGACGGCTCCTGAGAGGTTGGAAGCATTTCGTCCAAATAGAGGATACACACCTGCAAAAGGAGGGAGGAGAATCAGCCATGCCAGCAGACACCACGGACACTCTCAGACCGGGGAGGACACATCTACGACAGTGCTGATGGCCCTTTCTGTTTGGGTAGGCCTACGGGCCCCAAATACCAATTTGCAAAAAACCCTGCAAAGTTAGTATACAGTGGGAAAATTTTTACTCCCCCTCCTCCAAATATACACACTATTTCCAATAATGGAAAATAGTGAGAGCTCTGATTTGAAGCCAAAAGCAAATGACAACCAGGAAGAGCTATCGTGGAAGGGATTTATGTGCTGAGGGGCAACTAGACTTAGACGACTTCTGAAGCCCCTTCAAAGTCCAATACTTTTATGAAATCAGGAGTGGCCTGTCTTCTCTTCCACATGTTCCACTGACTCGTTCTTAGGCCTTCTTCTCATCAGGGAGCTGCCCTGATACTCAGAGTTTAGCCTGTTTCACCAACTAAATATGTTCTGGCAGTAGACCTGGAGATCATTTGTAAGGAAGAAGGACAGCGTGGCAGAGGAGGCAAGAAAGAAAAGTAAGGAATTAATATTTGTTGAGTGTTTTTCATGTGCCAGAATCTCAGAGGGGTTAGTAAGTGCCAAGATGACTTTTTCATTAAGGGGCAGATTTAAACCTAGGGATTTGAGCTTTCCTGGCTTGCTGGATGTTAACATGAGATTTTATTTATAAAGTAGAAGGTACTAATAGTTCTTTCAGAATCTCAAAGTTTGCTTCATTAGAATCAATTCAGGAAAACAGAGTTAATGGATTCACAGATAGCAGTAAGATGGAACCTTTCCTGTCTTCTTCTATTTTTAGGTAACCTGTTTTCTTTCACGCAATGAATAAATTATGAATATCACAAGCAGAAACTAAGGGCAAGTCACAGGAGGGAAGACACCAAAAACAACAGAGTTAAATCCTTATCCTCCAGAAACTTAACAGTAATTGGAAGGACGGTTGGATGGACTGACTGACTCACTCAGCAAATGCATCAAATGCCACACCTTATACAAAGCCCTTTTACAAGAGCATAAAAAGCTTAGACTGGTGGGATGTGGAGAAGTATGAGGTACATGGATGATCTTAAAAGTTAAATACCACCTTTGGTATCACTCAATAGAAAGAGGTACTTGTGTTTGAGTTCTGATCCTTAAATCCACATTCAGTGTCCCAAACCCACTTTCTTCAGCAGATGGGAGTGGGGAGAGGATGGGGGAGGTGAAGGGATTAGAAAGAGCAAATTAGTAGACACAATATAGTCATGGGGATATGAAATACAGTATGAGGAATATAATCAACAATGTTGTAAAGATTATGTGGGTGCCAGGTGGGCACTGGACACTGGACTTAGCAATGGCATCACGTCATAGACTGTTTAGATGCATAACCGATGCGCTGTACAACGGAGGCTGAAGTAGAATCATGTTGTTTGTCAACCAAAAGTGTGTGTGTGTGTGTGTGTGTGTAGTCACGGGAAGAGAAGTATAGTATAAGGAAGACAGTCAATAGTATTAGAACAGTTATATAAGATGTCAGAGGGGTAGTAGCTTTGGGGAGGGCGGTTATCACTTTGTGAGGGGTGTAAATGTCTAGCTGTTATGTTGCTTTGTACACCTGAAACTAACAACAACAACAAAAGTCTGTCTTTATGAACTTTAGTTCAAGTGAGCAATGCTCACTTCAAGGCCCTTTTTTGCAATCTCTAAGGTGACTCTAAGCCACCAGCCCAGATAAAACAGGGCACATGGAATTTGATGAGCTGCTCAATAGAGCCAGACTTACACCTGCTGGGTCCAGCGAGAACCAGAGAACCTGGGATGATCACCCAGATACTCAGTTCTCCTCCTTCCGAGGGCGACCTGCTCAACAACATGGTCAGAGCACAAGGCTAACAACTAAAATTGGGTTGTGACTTTGTTTCTTCAACTGCATGGCGAGAGTGGGAAATAACTAACCTTACAGGAATGTTATGGTGAATAAATAGCATGTTTGTAAAAAAATCTGGTCTGGCCATCTCCTATTCATTCTGCACTATAGTTGCTACACTTATTTTCTTGTATGCAAAGCTATGTCACTCTTCTATTCAGAACTCGTTATAATTGTTTTCCATAGCTCAGAATAAAGTCCAAACTCTTCTTCTTAGAAGCAGCCTTCAATGTAGTAGTTGTCTCGTCCACCTGTCTGGCTTCATCTCCCATCATTTCCCAACCTGCGTAATTTAGGATCCTGCAGAACCAAATTACTTATCGTGCCTAAAACGTATCAAACTGCTTCTTGCCTCTGTCTTCACACATGCTGTTCCCTTTTAAAATATCCTTCTCTCCCCCTTTTCTTGGCTTTTTCCTCAATCCTTTGAAACTCGAGTCCCGTTCCCTAAGATGCTGTCCTTTAAACCAAGAGATGCTACGTCCTTGTGCTCATAGCACCCCTGAAAAAACCTTCCTCCCAGCTCTTATGCTTCGCTGTAACTGTTTACTTGCTACTCTGTTGTCCCATTAGACTATAAACTTATTCAGGTCAAGGACTATTTCTTACTCATCATTGAATCCCCAGAGGCAAGTACATGTACCAAGTATTGAACAAATGTTTGAAGAAAAGTACCTAGTACATAATGCCAATTGCAAAATGTTATCTTTTTCCTTTCTACACTGTGAACCAATTTATTACTGTTTAGATTTTCTTCATGATTCCAAGATGTGCTGACCAGAAAGCACATCCTAATTTCATTAGCAGGTATGCTTTTCAGTGTATATAAAAAACTAGCATTCTAGATTATCATACAGGCTCGCCTACATGTGGATAAAGGGAGTCCCCTAAAGTCACTCATTATATTACACATGGTAACTGAGTACTTACAAGGTTGTAGGCACTATGTTAGGTGGAAAAATCGGATACATTTGGATGTACGTTAACACTACAAGTTCACCCAGTTCTTAGAGCTGTGGCGGTCCCACCAAGGTATACTGTCTCTAGGGAATGCCCCTTTTTAAGCAGCCAGCAAACCTTTCTTTGGAAATCTCTTTAGTTACGATAAGCATTACTAAATTACCATTAACCTGTTAGCACACAATAATGGAAAGAACACTTACTAGCCTGTGACCCTGGACAGTTACCCAGCCTCTCTGAGCCTCCATTTTCATGACTGTGAAATGGGTCTGATACCTCTCTCACAGGATTGCTGAGAGGATCAAATAAAATCATGCCTGAAAGCATGTCTCACACAGCATGTGTCACAGAGCATGTGCTCAAAGCACAAGAGCTGAGGCTGGGTCTTCACTTACCGCTGACAGTTAGTGTCCTTGCTGTCCTCTCTCCAAGTCTGGCCAGGTCCACATAGGCGGAGCCAATCCAGCTGTCCGTTTGGTGGGGCCTCTCCACACTGTCATTGCCATAAGCCCGCCACACTTGGATCTCTAATCTCTCCTCCCTGAAGTACCAAAGCAGTGAAGGGCCCCTAGTGACTTCTGCTCTTTTGGATGCCTTAAAAGTGACCATGACCTGCTTTTTGTCTGTAGATTCCTTAGGCTTCTTAAGAGGGGTCCAAAAGCCTTCATGATCATACAGCTTGTAGCGGAGGTAGAAATATGTGCTCTTGTGAATGTGCTTCTGGCCGGCAAGCAGCACGCAATGGATGGGCAGCCAGAGCCGCGGTGTGGCGATGGTGATAGTGGCTGGCTGTGCTGGCTCCTCTCCGTCCATCTTGACAAGATCCTTCAGGTTCTTCTCAAAGCTCCAGCCTAACAGCTCAGCCGCTTCCAACACCCGCTCTCTGTCTCCAGGATGGGTGAAGGAAACTGAAAGCTCTAGACCACCCACAATCTTCTGCATGAGCTCCAAGCCGTGAGGCACGACCCCATCTTCTGGTAAAATGACAGGATACCATCCTGTGATCCCTTATGGGAGAAAAGATGTTCAATTATTGTCTTAAAAGTAAAAAGACTGACCCACTTTCCAGCCCAGAGCCACCATCACCTTGGCTCAAGACAGAACAGAAAACATATGTTCGCAGTGCATTGTCGTTGTTTCATCTGACCCCTGAAAGGTAATGAGAGCAGGTGGAAGAACAGAGGCGAGGAGCTGGAAGACGGGGATTCTCTCCCTGGCTCAGCCGCAAACCAGTCGTTCAGTCTGGATAAGCCATTAATTTCTCTTAGCCTTCGTTTCCTTACTTGACAAATGGGAAAATGAGTGCTGATCTTGCCTACCAGACAAAGTTGTTAAGATCATCAAATGAGATACTGGTTTGAGAAGAGCTTTCAAAGAGAAGTGCTATTAAAAAAATGTGAAATGTTATTGTGGTGCTATGAGTACAATCAAAAAGGCAAGAAACATGAAATCAGGAAATCTGGTGTCTAGTCCCAGGTCCTCCACCAAGGCACTGCCACGTAGTGAACATATACCAAGGACTAGGCACTAGATTTCAAAGTAGTAACAGCTACTCTGCTGAGTATTTACTATGTGTCAGATATTCTCCTAGTGTTTAGTAATATGTATTACTTCATTTAATTCTCCTGATAACCCTGTGAAGTGCTGAGAATTAAGTGGGACAAGAACCTGTACTTTACAGAAGAGAAAATGGAAATCCAGAGACCTGCCCAAGTTATCACAGCCACCGAGTGGCAGAGCTAGGGTTTGAACCTGGGTCTCGCTGGCTCCAAAGCCTACACTCCACCTACAATAGGGTCACAATATCTTATCTGAAACCCTTAGGGCCAGATTTGTTTCTGAATTTAGGATTTTTCAGATTTTAGAAAGGTGATATGGTATATAAAGTGAATATTATATAACAGTCAGTGATTATAACAGTCAGAGTTGGTAAACTTACTCTGTAAAAGGCCAGACAGGAAATATTTTAGGCTTTTGGGTCATATGGTCTCTGTTGCAATTACTCATCTATGCTGCTGTAGTGAGAAAGTGGCCACAGACAATATGTAAATGAATGTCCATAATGTGTTCCAACCAAACTTTATACAATCAGGGTGACTTAAGGCATAATTAAAGACTAAACAGTCTGTCAGTTGAGGTCAGATTTGGCTGCTTAATGAGTTAATAAAAAACTTCCGATTTTCTGACCTTTTTGGATTTCACAATTATGTAAAACAAACTGTGGATTGGTACAATAATATTCACAGCAGTTTTCTGAGAAAGGTTCCATTAATTATACTTTATAGGTGAGAAGATTAAGACTTATTGAAATTAATTTGCCAAAGGTCACGTAAGGCTTTCTGACTTTTGGAAAAGGTATAATTTTCTGGGCCTTCCTATTTTTCATCCGTTGAATAAGGAGGATGAATATGTTGATCTCTAAGACTCCTCTGGCTTGGCCAGTATAAGCACCTATGGCCTTAGCTTTAATAACTCCTCCTCCCTGAGTATTAATTTCCCCACGGCCTAGTAGTGGTTCTTAACAATTTTTGGTGACAGACCTTTACGGCTCTAATGAAAGCTACTATCTCCAGAAAAATGCAGAAATGCACATACACATAACATTTCACACCATTTCAGCACTTAAGAACTGCTAGATGATTCTATAATTGAGATTATCGGCAGGAGGAAAGAAAATAGAATGTTCACTTTAGAATACTCTGAAAACAAAGGTAAATGATGTATCCCAAACTGTCTAAAAGGTTTTATTTCCAAGGGGTTAAATTTGATTTGTAGAGATGGGACTTCCCAGATGGTGCCCGTTGCCTGACAAACTCTGTAGTAAGTTTCAGAAGGAAACTGAGCTTTCCTGTGTGCCTCGCCCCATGCCAAGATCCTTTACATGTGTAATTCCATGGAGTGGTTCAGTAATCTTGCAAAGTAGACCTTATTGTTTCCATTTTTACAGATGAGGAAACTATGAATCTGAGAGACGAAATGACTTTTTCTAGATCACTAACAGTAAGTGACAGAAGTGAGACTTAAATCCTCTATCAAGTTGCACAGACTTCTCTCTGGCAGGCATATCGTACCTGTTTATTAGAGTACTGCTCAAATTTCAATTTATAATTAAACTTGGGAGATGTGTGACAGAATTTTGTAAACTAGATTACACAATCCTAGGGAGGAAAACGGGCAAGAGAAGCAAAACAAACATTAACTGAGTGCCTACTATGTATCAAGTACTTTATCTATCCTGTTTAGTCAATTCCTACCTTGTAGACTTGTCAGGATTCACTGTCTCCATCCAGGAGCTAAGAAAACTGGGGCTGAGAGAGGTCATAATCACTTTGTCAAGGTCACCAAGCTAGTAATAAGTAGGAGGAGACCAATATTTCCCAACTGCCTTGGTGGTTGTGTCTTCACCTCTTACCTTTATTCCCTCTTTAGTGAGAAAGGAGAGTATAATGAAAGAGAATGGGCAAAGCTAGATTTGATTTTCAGTACTGCCACTCACTAACTGTGTGGTTCTGGCAAATCACTTAACCTCTGTGAACCTAAGTTTTCTCATCTGTCAAAGAAAAGAATAACATCCTGTATCTCTGCCAGGCAGGGTTATCACAAGGCTCAAACAAGTTCTAAGAAAACATTTCACCAAGTGCTATATAATGTAATGGATACCGCTGTATTTATTATTTGCAGCATCATCATCATCTTTCCTAGAATAAGATGACAGTACAATGTTTTGAGCTTCTTTGCTTTATCAGAAGAACTTTGATATGATTAGGAGAGGTCTTCAAATGCTTTTGGGAAAACTTGTGAGGTAACTGGGGGAGAATTTAGCGGCATGTATTAAGGGGTCGTGTTTCCTTTTGCATATCTTGCAAGGGAGCCAGACAAGATGATCTCTTGCAGGAAAGTGAATGGGAAAGGGTAGGATTAGAATAATCTACAGTCCTTACCAGATCTCTTGACTAGCAGCTCTTTTGTCGGAACCTTTACTACTCCGAGCAGATACTCTCTGAATGACTGGATACTGGTTATATCACTGGCTGTCAGAACAAACAAAAAAAGAGAAATTCTTTGGTGGTTTACTGACCAAAGAGTTTATACTTACATATATTCACATAACCCTCCATATATACTCGCTAAATCTCCGTGTTGGAAGATGCATTAGAGATCATCTTACTCCAGTCAAAGCTTAAATGCCCTCTAAATCATTTTTAATTAAATCATTAGTTGTGTGTGTGTGTGTGTGTGTAAATATAATTTTAAATCATTTAATTTTGAAAAAAATTCAGGCATACAGAAAAGCTTCAAGAATATGACAATGAACTTCTATATACGCTTCAGCTAGATTCACCTAGTAACATCTTGACACATTTGCTTTCTCTCTCTCTACATTCTCTCTCACACACATACACACACAATACATATTCTACTTATTTTTGCTATATACTTCAAAAGTAAGCTGCCGAGAATATGACCCTTCACCCCTGAATACTTCAGCATGTATCTCCTAGGAAGGCTATAACATTCAACACAGAGCCCCTTTTAATTCTAGTTGTGATGAGTCATTTCGTGCTCACCTGACTTGGTATCTTCATGATAAATAGCACAAGTGACCTCTGCAAACTCTAACAGCTCTGCCAGGAAACAGGCCTCTCCACTGCAGTGCTGAGTTACTAAGTTACACGAGAACTCGGCATGATGGGAGAACTCAGGGCAGAAGGTACAGGCCACAGGGCGGGTTTGGCGCTGTTCTGTCTTGGGCAGGAAGGACAGATGAATGGTGACAAAGGCATTGACCCCAACTGTAGCACTGAACTGGAGAGAGGGCTCCTGCTCAGCCAAAGCCCTGTAGGGGAGAAGGGTGGGAAGGAGAAGAAGGTAATATCAGAAATCAGCTTGACTGCCTAGAAAACATTTCTCCCATGCTTTTGGCAGTGCCACAGTGTGCTCTCAGTAATCTGGCTATCAGCGTGTGTGTGCATGGGGGTGGGAAGAGAACATTCATCTGTCTACCAAAGTGTCACTCCAAGGACACTCCATTGTACTGTCAACGCCTTTCAGTCAAAGACAACCAGGAACCAATTGTAGTTGAACAAGTTGGGCTTACTGTCCATTGCAATGAGGGAGAACACACACCCTAGGGAATCATGGGGCATCTTAGTAAGAAGGTATCAGAAAGGACTTATAGCACTCGGTTCATGTTACGTGATTTGAAGGAGTGTTCGAGGACGCTGTTAATGAATCTTACCTAGAAGGAGGGAAGACTAGAATAAGGTTAAAACTGTAATTTGTAAAGCAGCAGCAATCACTCACGTTAGCCACGGTGGAGGAATGCTGGGTATTCTGTGGTTTTCATAATGACCTTTTTTGGTTTGTGCTCACACAAGACTATGGCATTGTCTTATTTTTGTCTCACTTGAGCATGGTCACAGAGCAGCCTTGTCAGAGGCTGGGGTTCTGTGAGATCGTTTATGCTCAACAGGAAAACACCAAAGCCTAGCTATGAGTGGCAAATCAGTTCCCAGATGTCGAGGGCCGCTTTTCTCTTTCTCAGTACAGATGTTCCACAATGTACAGACAAAATCTGCCCACCTTTAAGTGATACTCATAAAGAGTAGTCATATCTTTTGTGTGTGGGTATGAGACAAACTTCCTGACCCCAAATTCCCCAACGGTATAAAATTGACATTTAAGCAAAGAGGTCGCCTCCTTTTGAAGCCAACTTTAGGGTTCCTTCCTCTAAAATTCTTACTATTTTTGGTATATACATCAGTAGAGGAGTTATACACATTTGGGTTTGAATCCTGGCCACACATTTACTGTGCGCCCATGGACAAGTTATGCAGCCTCTTTCAAGTTTCAGTTTCCTATTCGCCAAAATGAGGAAAGTATAAGGATACAATAGATACAAAAGGTGTGTATCCTTTAGTATCTGTTGCAATTTCATTTTCTAAAGAAATTAATCCAAAATGATCATTAACGGTAGATTGGTATCTATCCATACAACAGCATACTATGAAATATATATTACGCCTAGGAAAAAATAAGATGGAAATAAATCAGATGTTAGCAGTGGCTAAAAAATAAGGATAAACTACTCAGTGTTGTAAAAAATTAGAATAGATAATATAGAGTGCCAAAAAAATGTATACACATTTTAAGAAAGGATACAGCTGTATTAAAATGGTAATACTCAATATATACCGATAACAAAAGATGAACACAAGTCATGTGTATACATTTTTTTGGCACCCCTGGTATACACAAAGCAGAGAACCTGCCTATGGGCAGTAAAAAGACTCTTACCAGGGAACTCTCAGAGATGGCAGTGATATGACAGAAAAGTTTGGGCCCCAACTTGGTCTGTATTCATTCGTTCAATAATTACTTGCTGAGCGTCTGCCGTAGGTGTTATGCACTGGGTTCAAAGCTAGATATACTGTAGTAAGATAACCATAATTTCCTACCCTCATGGAACTTAAAAACCGGTGGCTATGTCCAAGGAACTTTCTACTCACTCTCAGTTAAAGATCAGGTGAGTCAGAAGACTCAAGTGAATAAGAAAGAAGTGCCTTCTTTACATAGACACTGAAAATGTATTTCAGGACGACCACTGGCACATAAATGAAGGTTGGTGTCTTCTGGTGAGAGAGGCTTTAATTCACAGCACCTGCTATCTTGATACCAGAGCGACGATTCAAAGGAGGAAGCTTAGAACACCAAGAATTCCTCTCTTCAATATAAAACTTATTTCTCATTTTACTACATTCTAATGGCTAATAAAAGTAACATTAATTATCTATACAAATGGAAGTAATCACAAAAACCCATATATTGGTATAGAAGTTGGTCGTTTATAAAGCGACTTTATATTTGTTCATGTTTACAGTAATCCTTAGAAAATCAGGGGAGGTGTTCATAATTTCCATTTTCAGATAAAGACACTCTGAAAGCTAAAGAAATTAGACCAAGATCATGCACAGCTAGTAGGAGACGGGTGGGACGAGAAGCCAATGGGTCCAATTTCTAGTGCTATTCTGTTTCCATCATACCACGCGTTGTCTCACATCCTGTGGAACTCTCCCAACCCACCAGAAGAATGTAGTATGAGACTGGCCTGGCTTCTCGCCCTTCCTTCTTGAAAATGTAACACAGACCCAATGTGGGACTGACAACAAACTGCTTGCCGTACAATCTGAACTTCCTCACAGGTCCCCAGAGAAAGGGACGACTGAGTTTCTTATCTATTATTCAGTCTCTTTCAGATCTACTGAGCATCTAAATTCCAAGTCCTTCTCTGCCAATTAAATTTAATACCATATTTAAGAATTCTGACCTTGGCTGGGTCTTACAAAGAACAGGTACTGTAGATACACAAGTTTCATGCCTCCAAGCCTTTGCATATAAGTTCTTCTCTGTGACCAGAATAATTTTCAGCTCTGTTAGGTATTTTGATAAGTCCGACTCTTCTTTCAAGACTCAGATTAAGAATTTTAAAGGACCTTGAATGCCAAGTTGAGCACATTGGACCTTATCCTGAGGACCAGTAGTCCCTAAAGTGGATTATATACAACCTAGGGGTTCATAGGGTAAACTATTTGGGCATAGGAAGAAAATACTAAAAATTATACATTTGTTATCTGATATATTAAAGTTTTACTACTCTGACATGTTTTTCTAATGTATATAATATATTAGTATAATAATACATGAAGATGATTTATACATTAATAAGTATATACATATTTGGAAAGTATGCTAAATTTTAATGTTTCTATTAATATGAATGCACAATTAAAATTAGGAGACCACTGCTATTGACAATGGAAAACCACCAGAAGTTTTAATGCGAGGGAGTGACATGATTTCAAAACTGCCATGGTATCAAGACTAAGATGTTGTCAGGCAATTATTGAAAAAGTCTAGTTAGAGAATTTAGTGAGGAAAAATATTAACTAAAATGAACATTTTATCAGCTGCTTCAGTGTCAGATCTCACACAGGCAGTAATTCAATTAGTTGTTCAGAGACTATGAAGTTATTGTTTAATCTAAGTTCCAAAGGAGAAAGTTAAGGCGCACTTGCTGCTTCTCTCTGGAACCCATGTCTGAAGGGAACTAGTTCGCAGCAGGAGCATGACCTAGTTCTCTTTCTTGCTGAACACCTGTTCTGTGCGGCGGGGAGGCGGGCACTGTCTGTGACTACAGGACCTCGCGGAGGAAAACTCATGCATGTAAATAACTTCAACAGAGTGATATGTGCTGCAGCCAAGATGCTAGTAGACAAAGGACAAAGCACCAATTCGGCCTACATGCAGGAAGAGATAAAGGCAGGCTGCAAAGGAGCTGCAAAGTATTGAAAGAAAATAGGACTTTGTTTAGTGGACAAAAGGAAGAACAACCAAGGTAGAGAGAAATATGAGCAAACACCCAAAGGAGGTAAAGAGGGCCATGCTGTTTATATACAGAACTAGTGTTCCAGGCAGAGACAACAGCAAGACAAAGCCTGAGAGGAAAAGAACTTGGTGTGTACAGAAGCACTAAGAAGGCCAGTGGCTAGAGTGGAGTGTGCAGAGGGGAAGACTAACAGGAAGAGATGAGTTTACAAAGATAATGGGGTCAGATCAGTGGAGTCTTACCACCACCTTAGGGAGGCTGGCTTTTACTCTGAATGACATGGAAAGTCATTGGTGGGTTTTTACACAGAAGTGTGTCAAGATCTGACTTAAGTTTCCACAGGATCACTGGCTTCTGTATTGAGAACAGACTCGAAGGGGAACAAGCTGGAAAAACAGAAGGTGGCTCCAGAGACAGAACATGAGATTACAGAAGAGTTGTAGTGATTGGTCCTGGCATGGTTTCAGGGTGGAGGGTACGACTGCAAGTGGTTAAGTAGGGTAGAGGATAAAGTTGTTGGACGAGGTCAAGGAACTAAGTGGCTAATAACAGTTAAAATATTATAGCAAAGCTTGCAAGTGATTTATTCACTTATGTTCTTATATGCTTTCTTAAGAGAAAAGGAAAAAAGCAGAGTTGTGGTTAACAAACTGGAAGTTGTACACAAGAAAGTTTTGTGGGATGGCTGGATTGCTCAGTTGGTTAGAGCGTGTGCTCTTAACAACAAGGTTGTGGTTCAATTCCCACATGGGATGGTGGGCTGCACCCCCTGCAACTAAGACTGAAAATGGCGACTGGACTTGGAGCTGAGCTGCGCCATCCACAGCTAGACTGAAGGACAACGACTTGACTTGGAGCTGATGGGCCCTGGAGAAGCACATTGTTACCCAATAAAATTGAAAAAAAAAAAAAAAAAGGAAGTTTTGTGTACCCGAGCACCGTGTATCTTGAGGACGGCAGCGGAAAACCGTTTGAGAATTGCGTTTCTGAGGCAGACTTACTTGGCTGCTGCTTGCAGACCACAGGCTCTGATAATCTGGACTGAGATGGAGACAGCGCGGGCAGCAAGAACTCCCTCTGCTGTCCTTGGAATACACCTGTACCTTAGGCCCACATCCAGTAAACCTGAAGCATGAGGACAAAAGGAAAAAAGATAGACAGGTGGCTTGGGAGAATTTCTTTTCTACTGAAGTCCAAGTCCTGGCCAGGAAGGAAGGAAGGGCGAGCATAAACATTATAATCCTAATGAAAAATAGGGGCTTTAGCAGTGAGAGAATCTGTCCATCATATTCAGAATCATATCATATTATTGTACTTTGGGATTAATAAAGGCAGAACAGAAGTTACTCTTTTCACTTTACATCCAAGAAACCATGGCTAAGAGATTCAATTGCCTGCCAAGATCATACAACTATCAGAGGCAGAACTTAATCCCCGAGTTTCTAAAATCCCAGTTATTTTTACGGAATTGAGATGGCCTCTAGCCATTTTTCTTTTTAAAGTTTTAAAAGGTTTTCATACCCCTATACTTCTATCACCCTCCTGCCACTACCACCTTAAACACCCTTAAAAAAAAAAAATTCTACTATCCCACTATCACATTTTAGGGAAAGCTTTAAGGAACGACAGAACAAGCTGATCAGTGAGGGTAAGGAAGAACAACTCATTCTTAACCACGGCAAGATAAACCCTTGTTTTGGCAGACACTCTCCAGCAAGCATGCACAGTAACTTGACTTAGGGGGCTAATCTCAGTTGTCTAGGATGTACTTGGGAGGGTAGGTCATCCTGCTAGATATAATTCAAAACTCCAAACTCTAATTAATTCAAATTCTAACTAATTCCTTCCAACTTTGAATCACTTCCTTTACAGTGAATTCCCAGTTTATGACTTTGAAAGGGAAAGACAAGCTCATCTTCAATTACCTGATGATTGGTTCCTCAGTTCCTTCCTGTTCTCAAGCCTGGGGGTTAAAGGGAGATTAAAGGTCTGTATTCCCACATCCTCACGGTGCTGCCTGGTGACCATGGCACAGATCCTCGATAATGGCAAGGTTCCTTTGGCAACCATCTGGTCTCTCACATTAGGATAATAGTATCTGTAAGCCACAAAGCACAAGCTGTCAGTTGGAAGAATTGGGTGGATGACTGATTCAGTCTGCCCAGGGATCAACTTTCAATATCTAGTTATCTTTGGAGCCTGATCTGTATTTGTGATATACAGCAGTGGTCGTGTCTGGCTGGTTTTACTGCCCAACAGGTGGAGAAGGAACGCCATAAATGATACCCTGTGTTCAGGACAAAGCCCGTCTTCCCACAGGTTTCTTTCTGAGGTAACTGCACCTGGCCTGGACCTCTGGGAGCAGCCACTCCTGAAAGCACCAATCCTGCCGTAGCACAAGTGCTTCTAAGTGGAGCAGTCCTAATCTTTTCTTTTGGCTTCAGACCCAAACCTCTCAAATTTGGAGGGGTAATGAGGACCTGTTAGTATCTACACTACTTCCCTCTCATGTCAAAACATCCCATTCTTGGGGCCGGCCCAGTGGCTCAGGAGGTTGGAGCTCCGAAGGCTGCCGGTTCGATTCCCACAAGGGTCAGTGGGCTCTCAACCACAAGGTTGCCGGTTCAACTCCTGGAGTCCCGCAAGGGATGGTGGGCTCTGCCCCCTGCAACTAGCAACGGCAACTGGACCTGGAAATGAGCTGCGCTCTCCACAACTAAGACTGAAAGGACAACTTGACTAGGAAAAAAGTCCTGGAAGTACACACTGTTCCCCAATAAAGTCCTGTTCTCCTTCCCCAATAAAATCTATATAAAAAAAAATCCCATTCTTAGATCACAAAGTTATCAAACCTAATTTCCACCTGATTCTGTTCAGGTAGTTTCTGGCAAGTGGATGGTACTTTTCCTTAAATCTGTTTCCTCTCCTTTTATTTATACTCTCTTAGCCATTTTAGTTGTTTTTTTCGGGGTGGGGATGCAAAGGGGGAGGGTAAACACTTGTTTTCATGCCATTAGGTTTCCTGCAATCTGCCAAAGTCTACGACATGAGTTAAGGGAAGGATGCTCTATGATTGTGTATTTCCTTCCTAGGTACGGGATTGGCTTCCCCACACTGTACCTGCACCAGACTTCAAAGTGGACTCCACCTCCAGGCACGAGCGCCTGTGCAGAGAAGGCACTGAGCAGGAGCCTTTGCACTGGAACCTCAGTTGGCAGCAGGAGAGAGTGATGGTGCTCACTATTAAAGATGGGATCTGGAACACAGAGTGTGGTTGCAGATCTGAAAGGCTTCAGACTGATTCCTGTGGAAAAGCAAAGTAATTCAGAATAATCCAACACATCATTTAGTGTTGTATATGCAGTAAGACAGTAGGTCAATATCCAGTATCATGCAATTTTACCCTCACGACAAAGAAAACAAAGCTGATATTACTCCTACTTCATAGATGAGGATATGGATACCCTGAGGTTACACAGTGAACCCAAACGTCTCAGAGCTAACAGGCCAGACCTGGAGCCAGAATCTGTATCTTCAGACTGTGTTACTCCTAACAGGTCCATTCCCTACTAGCTATGGTATTTAAGGTCTCATGATAGTACAGAAGAAATCCTTTGTTGGTGGACGATGAATGAGGGTTTCAATTTCTCCACATCCTTGCCAACATTTGTTAGTCTGTTTTTTTTTGAATTATAGCCACCTTAATGGATGTAAAGTGGTATCTCATTGTGGTTTTGATTTGCATTTCCCTAATGACTAATGATGTTAAGTATCTTTTCAAGTGCTATTGGCCACTTGTATGTCTGTGGAGAAATGTCTATTCAGATCTGTTGCATATTTTTAATTGGATTATCTTATTATTGATTTGTAAGAGTTCTTTATATATTCTGGATACAAGTCTGTTACTTGAACCTCAAAACTAACACTGGCAGCACTTCTGCAGGTATTTGCTGACATGCTCAGAATGGCAAAAATATTTGAATCACCCACTTGCTCATTCCAAGATGAAGTCAAAGAAGGCGACACTCTGCCTTCTTGTTTCCGCTCTCAGAAATGACCAGAAGACAGAGGTAGGGGAGAGTGTAGTGCAAAATGCTCTGGCTCTGGGGCCAGTTGGATGGGGCACAAATGCCAACCTTGGCACTTGCTAGTGAGGTGGCCTCAGTCATTCACACTTCTGAACCTTGTCTCTTTTGTAAAATAAAGAAAATCGAATCAATCAAGTTGTTTTGAGGATTTAAGATCATAAGCTCTGTGAGATATGTGCATGTATATATTAGGAACAATGGCTTAGTATTCTCTAATTCAGTGTTCTTGAAACCTTTATAGAATATAACTACTGTGGATAGTGAGAAACAACTGTATGTTTATAGATGGTAAGAGTGATAAGGCATATATATGATATAAGATGGGACAAGATGTAAATAATTGAGATAGATGTAGGTAAAGTGTATAGAGAAGTTCTTTTTTTTTTTTTAATTTTTATTGGGGAATATTGAGGAAGTGTGTTTCTCCAGGAACCATCAACTCCAAGTTGTTGTCCTTCAATCTAGCCCTGGAGGGCGCAGCTCAGCTCCAAGTCCAGTTGCCGCCCTCAATCTTAGTTGCAGGGGGCGCAGCACACCATCCCATGCAGGAATTGAACCGGCAACTTTGTTGAGAGCTCATGCTCTACCCAACTGAGCCATCCGGCCAACCCTATAGAGAAGTTCTTTGTAATAGTTTCACAACTTTCCCATACATTTGAAGTCAAATCACAATAAAAGTTCCCAAAAAATTTTTAAGAAAAGAAAAATAAACACTTAGGCTATCTCCTGTACTGCCCAGGTAAGACTACAGGGGAAAAAAAATTCCTCAGTATATCCAACGCAAGAACTATACAAGAATGAGGTGACCTAATCTTCCAAACCTACCATCTTCAAGGAACTCAGGTCCTTTTAGCACACCGGATTGCGAGCCTTGAACTGGAAAGTAGTATTGGATGTAACAATCTGCTTCTCCCCAGACTGTTGCCTGCAGAGGGGCTAGCCCTTTAACCTTTTCTATGTGAAGCTCAAAGTGGTGCTCCATCAATCCATTTCCTTGGTCCTTTGCCTAGTAAATAAAACAGAGAGACTGGTGAACTTTAAAGAGTAACTTGCTTGGAATATTCCTGCTTCCCTATGAAATCTGAGGATAGATGAAGAAATAAGCATAATTAACGAGCTGACACTAAAACAGATACTTAATTTTCATTGTATATAAATCTCACAAGTGCTCACTGTAATCAGATTAAGATGGATTTATTCTAGACTGTGAGACTGGGTCAATACTATGATATCCATAATTGTAATCTAGTACATTAATAAAAAGCAAAAAAATTACTATTTCAATAAAGGCTAAAAAGCCATTTGATAAAATTCAACATCTTTTCCTAATTCTCAGTACACTAAAATAGAAGGCTATTTCCTTTAATAGGATAAGGAACACATGTTTGAAGCAAACTGGTATTAATTTACTTAATATTATTTTTAATAAAGTTAGGAATAACACCAAAACTGTTCATTAATGGTAAGGTCTACTTGGAGAGGTAGCGAATACACTGTTAGTGAAAGTACTTCTACTAATAACAATTACTAATATAGTTATTATTTACTATGACCCAAGCACTATACTAAGCCCTTCATTTATATTAGATCATTTAACATGCATAGCTAATAACAGTCGAACCAGGGTTTGAACTCAGGTAGTCTGACTCCAGAGCTAAAGTTCTTTACAGCTATTCTATACAGCCTCAGCAGACACTAGAGACTGACTACTGGGAATATTCAAAGGGGGAATTCAGGATTCAGATAAGGGTCAGACTGTATGATTTATACATATATAACATTTGAACTATTAATCCAATAAAACTGGAACAGAGATTGTATTAGGTCTTTGCTTTGAAATCTGAAAACACATGTCATCGATCTGCTAAAAAACCATCCTTATAGAAACAGACAACTTGTAAGTTGATTCCCCAGAGAAGAAAAATATAGGAAAAATAACCTCTCTGAATTACAGCAGCTGTTTAATGTGGTCATACAGTATTACAGTAATTTAATAATTCAGTTCTGCAGATGCTGAACTGGATGATGGACTTATGAAAGTAAGGAAAAACAATTGTATTTGTTGATATCCAACTTTCCAAGGACTTCTTTTGTGAATATAGTGAGTAATATTTTCTAATGTTTAGTATGGAATTTCACAAAATCTCAGTCTACACTGCAATGTGAGGGCCATATAACATCTAATAAGATTTGGGAATATCACAGATGATTTTTTAAAAATTTGTGCTTTTATGTCATTTTTAAATAAAAACACTATCTATTGATAAACACTAATATATTAAAAAAACAGAAAAGTTTAGCATTCATAACAAATAAACAACAACCTACTAAGATATTTTTCTAATAGTTCTTTCTTTGCTAGACAGTAAATTAGTCACTCAGATTCAGACTGAAAAACAATATACTTAAATGGTGTAAAGACTGAGATTTGGCTACACGAGATACCAAGAGACACCAAGTGTAAGATACAATAGGACACGACACAGTGGACTCAGAGTCAGAAGACCTGTGTCTGAAGCCCAATTCTCCCATTTAAGCTACGGGACCCTGGACAAGTAACACCACCTCTTTGATTCTGTTACATCACCTCTAAAAAAGAATGACAATGACCCACCTCATGTAGTGCTTAGGAAAAGAAACACGATAAAGCATATTAAGATGCTTTCTCAATTACATAGCACTACACCAAACAAATTACTTTTAAGTTATTAGAAAGGCAAGGAACTTCACTGTAACTTTCCAACATGGATTTGGTTAAGAAACAGAGTAAGATTTTGCTGGCTTACATTTGGGATCACTCTTTATCCCCCCACCCCTAATTTTCCCGCCTAGATTATTATTATTATTATTATTTTTTTTTTTTAAATTAAGACAATTTTTTTAGAGCAGTTTCAGGTTCACCTCAATATTTTTTTTAAAGGCAATTAAGTTAGTAATTTAGAGAATTAAGATCTGGCTGTCCAGTTAGATTTTCATTAAAAATTCAAGGAACTCAGAGGGATACAGATATCCATTTAAACCATAAAGAAAAATATCAGTGATTCTTTTGATCTATAGCAAGCACTGGAGTGCAAGTATGTTCTTTCGTTAAGCCTTTCACCACTGAAATAAGGATTTGGGGCAATGGTTGCATTAAACATGCAAGACAAAATGAGGTTATGATACTTGAAATTTGCTGAGAGTAGATCTAAGTGTTCTCACCACACACACAAAAGAAGGTAACTACCGTGTTTCCCTGAAAATAAGACCAGGTCTTACATTAATTTTTGCTCCAAAAGACGCATTAAGACTTATGTTCTGGGGATGTCATCCTGAAAAATCATGCTAGGTCTTATTTTCAGGGAAACACGGTAGGTGAAATGATGGATATGTTAATTAGCTTGAGTGTGATAATCATTTCACAACATAAGCATATCAAAACTTCACGGTTATACACCTTAAAATGAGATTACGGTTTTTGTAAACAATCAAGTGTTTAGTCACTACCATAGCAACGGATGCTACAGGTGGCTGGTCCAGTAAATGGGCTGGCCTAGGGCTGAAGGGAGGAAGTGTTCCTTCTTCATTCTTCAATCTCTGTAGTGCCATTATCTGATCCGAAGAACCCATGGCTAAAAAGACTCGAAGACACCCGTTTTGCTGGCCTGAGAACACATCAACCACAGGCATGTAGCTGTCGACAGCAACAACTGGGTACTGAGCATCCAGCAGCAGGCGAGAAATCTTGGGATCTCTAAAGGGAGAGAAAATTGTACATGAGCAAACAACAGTCGTCAATCATGTTAGAGTTGCTTAATTTTGATGGCTCATTTCACTTGGCTAATTTCTAATTTCACTTGTCTCATTTCGCAGTTTGTTAAAAATGGATCTATAACTAGGAAAGTAATGGTGGTTTGGAAAAAACATGATTGTATCCATAATCCATCAAATAGAAGTTACGAGGCAGATAAGTTCCAAATGCAGAAATCTCAGGGCAGATAATGTGTCTGATTTACCTCGGTATCATCATGGCCGCAAGCACAGTGTCTGAGGTTGAGTACTCTCTCAGTAGAGCCCAGCTGAACTGCATTGTTTTACAGGTGGGCAATGAGGCCAACTAGAAAAAGTATGGACTTCGGAGTCTGGCAAGTATGATTTAGATAATATGACCAATAATACCATCTGCTGAGAGCTTACTATGTGATAAGCACTTTACAGAGTTTCTATAATCCTTCTAACACTGCAAAGGTAGACATTATCCACTATTCACAGATGAGAAAACGTCCAAATGCTCTTCATTATACCATACTGAATCCTAACTCTGCTCTTTACTTGTTATATGGCACTAAGTAATCAATTTAACCTTTCTAAGTCTATTTCCTCATCTGAGAACTGAAAGTAATAAAACTTCCATCAAAGGGCTGTTGTTAGGACTAAAGTGAGAGAACAAGTATAAAATACCAACTATGATGCTTGGTACATGGTAAGTGCTCAGTAATTGGCAGCTACTATTGTATGCTCTCTCAGCAAAGAATGGGGTCTAATGAAAAGAGAAGGGAAGGAGAAAACCAGACCAGACAAATATCACAACTGAGAAAAAAGGGGGGAAACGCCCAAAGCCTACAGCTGGCAGTGGTATCATGATTCCTGCAGTACTCCTTAGCCTGACCGTGCCTTTCAATGTTACCATCAATAAGATTTAACTGTTCCCAAAGGCTTACCCATTTATTTTCTCGCTAGCATCTCACAATTGCTCCAAGAGAGACAGGGGATCTATCAGCACCCTCATTTTACAGATGATGAAAAGAAGTCAGAAAGGCTGACTTCTCCAAATTAAAGGACAAATTTCATTTGTAAAATGGGGGTAATGGTAATACCTCCTGGGGTTATAGAAAGGCTCACAGGAGACAGTGCCCACAAAAGTGCTCTTTGTAAAATACAAAAGACAGCATTTAAAACACAGATCCATGAGAAGGCTGTTAGGAAAAAGGTCAGTGCTAAAAAAATGAAAAATCAGTACCTTGAATCAACACGAAAAATGAAGTCCGTACTGAGGATAGAAATAGCCTTCAGAAAAATCAACACCCCATCTAGGTGTTGAGTAGTGATGAATGAGGTACAGTAATCAAATCTGAGGGTCTAAAAGACAATCCTCAGTAGTGAAATGGTGCAGATAGCTGACGTGAAGAATACTAACGTTTTGTGACAGAGAGATGAACGATTAGTTTTGTCAGGTGGTAACCTTTGGCAGGAGAGCTTCTTCAGGAGGAGAGTGGACTCTAGAGTCAGGCTCTCCTGGTTGTAACCTGGTTCTACTACTTAGGATACATATGACATGTTATTGAACTTCTCTGTGCCTGTTAACTCACCTGTTAAATAAGGAAAATAAAAGTTACCTGGCTCGGAGGATTGTTGTGAGGATTAAATGACGTTATGGGAGATAAGGTTCTTAGCAGAGGGCCTGAAACATGGTAAGCAGTATCTGTAAGACTGCTTTAACATAGGAGAAAGGGCAGAAACTACAGTAAAATTGAAAAAGTTCTCCAAGGACTTATTGGGCTACTCATGTTTGCAAACCAAAAGAATTCCTTCTCAGTCCAGACAACATTAAAGATGTAAAATAAAGAATACTCCAAAAGATCCTATTTACTTGAATGACATGTAAAACTGATGGAGGGGGAGTTTCACCAGCCCGAGCAGCTTGTCCTGTCCTGGGCTCCGCACCTTGTTCCAAGTTTCGATTACCATCACATTGTTCTTTAGTCTTTCCAGGTATTTGGGAGACAGAGAGATAGGAATCACCTGGGGAGAGAAAGAGCCAAAAGACAAAAGCCCACACCTGAGACAAATGATTCATGTATATTCTACACACATTTACTGAAAGTCTACTATATGCCATGAACAGTGCTAGGAGCTGAAGACCCAATCTGCATCCTCAGTCTGAAGCCATGGTCTAGTGTCTGTGGTTAAATACAAAATGGTATGAGTTCTCTGATGACAACGCTCACATAGCTAGGGCATCATGGACACACAGAAAGCTGTCAGACATGTCAATCATGTTGCCTGCCAATTCGTTCAACCTTCCTAAGGCAAAATGACCCATTTGTAAACCTCTGCTAAAGGACTGATGCTTCTGAAACAAAGATGGCTACTGACTAGACAGGGGTTGAGCAACCAATCAAAGGGAAGCCAGTCCACTGGTTGGCGGGTATGGCCCTGTGCAAAAAGCTCTGCCCAGTAGGTGTCACGGTAAAGAGCAAGGCCAACTGTTCATCTGGATTTTCAGTGTAAAATGACTCCAGAATTGGCCAGCCACCTGATAGATGAAAGATAAAAGTGAAGTCACAAGGAGAACCAGAGCTCTAGAGCCAAGGGCAGGTCAGTCAAACTAATGACAGAATCAAAGACCCACCCAATTTCAAGGAACCCAACGTATAGTACAACTGCAACAGCAGAGGAGAGGCGAGATAAGCCCCAGTGATGAGACCAATAGAAAACGTGAGAGGCAAAAGGGTAAAACCAGAAATGATATAAGGCCTGATGAGAGGAAGATACCAGAAGAGCAGAGAACCAGAGCAGAGCTACTTTTGTATCCACCAAAGAAATTCCAATTACATAAGGTACCCTGAGCACATTTCTGTTCCCTGAATTCCCCCTGCCCCACCTCCCAAAAAAGGAGAACACATCAATCTAACCTACAAACAGGGAGATTTCAGAGAGAACTGCTGGGAGAAAGTAACCCTAAATCTTAAGGATAAGCAGGAGTTAACTAGTACAAAAAGTTCTGCCTAATAGAAGTCATGAAAACTGAGACGGAATTCCACGCAGAAGGAACAGCACATGTAAAGGCAGGAAACTGCAAGTAGCTGAGCATAACCAGACTACTGGAGTGAAGAGTGGCAAAAGTGGAGACTAGAGAAGTATAGACAGTTCTTAAAGGGTCTTGGAAACTGAGGATTGGACTCTATCCAGAAGGCTATAGAGAAATCGCTGAAAAGTTTGAAGCAGGAAAGTATTATAAAATATTCAGTTTAGTGTTTAGAAAGATCATTCCTGTTGGTAGAGGAAGGAATGGACAGGGAGCGGCCACAAACCAGCAGGCCAGTCTGAAGGCTATTTGGGATGAGAATGAGAGCCTGAATGAAAGCAATGGCAACGAAGTGGAGATACGAGGATTTATTCCAGAGATAACTAAGTTTGAAGCATCTATTGGATTTGGTGAATAATTATGTAAGAAAGAGTCAAAGATAACTTTTAGATTCCGCGTGGGGTTCTGAGTAAATTATAATATGCATTAGGACAAACAGGAGGAGAAACAGATTTAGAAGGAATAATGAATTCATATTTGAATTTCTTCTTTCATTGACACATATTTATTGAATACCTGTGATATGCCAGGTGATGTGTTAGGTGCCAAGTGTAAAAGGGCTTTTGAGACGTCCAGGTGGGGATCGACTAGCAGGCAATTAGATGTAGAGACTGAAACTAGAGGGGAATGTCTGGCTACAGAGAAGTGTAGATTTGGAAGTCATATAAATGAGAGCTGGCGCTAAGAGTAGATGTGGTAACCATGGGAAAGAGAGGGTTTGAAAGAAGTCCAAGGATAGAGTAATTAAAGGTAAGACCAAGGGAGAAGTGCTGGGGTCGCTACTCTTTTCCCACTGGCCCAATGACCAAAAAAGAACAGTTCTTGAAGAAAATACAAGAATAGAGTTACAAAAATCAAGAAAGGAAATTATTTAAGAAATAGCATCAAATTCTACAGAGAAATCATGTAAGATGAGTCTTGAAAAAAGTGGAGTTACAAATCAGAGTGAGAACAAACAAACCAACAAATGAGAGATTGGAGAAACAGAAAAGAAAGGGGTAAAAGTTAACTGATCAAAGCCCTAGAGGAAGCAGCAAGGAACAGAACCCAGAATTCAGGCAAAAGACTGAGAACAGAAAGAAATAAAGACAAAAACAATTAAAAAATGGTGGCATTGTCTTTTCCTCTTCCCATCCAATAGTGGCACGGGCTCACCAGGTAATTGCCCCAGCTAGTGCACACCAGATAATTACAAAGGTCCCTGCCTGTCTGCATGTTCTACATTTCTCTTACAGTGGCATTATGATTTGGGAAACATACTCGTCTCTTAAGTCCATCCATCCCTAGTGGATATGACATGTGAAGACACGTACAAAGTTACCTGAGAAAAGTTAAAGACGGGTTTTGTGGTACCCCATACGATGACAGATCTGGCAACTTCCTCTGTGCTGAAGAGCTTGCAATTTAAATAAACATTGCATGGTGGTGGTTTCTCAGACTCTCCAGTAACAAAATCTTTCCCATCTGGCACCATCAGCAACACATGCAACAGCAAAGTGCGCTCTTTTGTTGACCCATTTGTCTGATTTACTAAATTGTGAGAAGGATTTGGTGCAACTGGGCTTGGTGCCCTTGGTGTGGGGAGCACCAAACTCTGTGCTTCCTTTGCAGTTTCTTCATGAACTTGATGTAGGTTCTGTGGATTTTCGGTACAAGTAACAGGTTGGCTTGTTTCTGGTAGTTTCTTCTCTGGACTTGTTAGAGCACAAAGTCGGGTATGCTGGGTGCTGCTAGAGACCTTAGTCCTGACACCAGTGAACTCTTTGTTATCTATAACAAGCTCCACAGTTACCTACGGAACACAAAAGGAAGAGAGTTAGTAGGAATCTTTTCTAGAATCTCAGAATCAGAATTTTGGAACTAGATGCAGCATTGGATTTTTAGCAATTAAATTAACTCATCCTCAAATACTGTAAGAGTAAGAACATGAATAGACTGCATACACATTACATTACCAGAATTAAGAAAAGCTAGGCAGATGACTTATTAATAATGTAAGATGAGCCTGGAAAATCATCTTGTGCCAGAAAATAAGGACATGCTCAGAAAAGGACGGAGACATACTGAAAGAATCCAGCTGAAGTGGCTCCCACTGGCCAAATCTGGGAAAACCTGAACATCAAAATGAATAATAATAGTAATGGGTTATAACCCCCTGAATAATGTAAGAATTAATGAGTCTGTGCCGATATAAATAAATATGGTAGAAGGGTCAACTCTTCCAGACAGTGGAATGCCAATTAATAAATATGCTAGGAGTTAATGTTAGAGTTAGGGAATCATCATCTTTCAATCATCATAGTAATGTGTGATTCGGGTAAACCCTAAATGGAGGACACTTTACAAAATAACTGGCCATACTTTTTAAAAATATCGAAGTACTGAAAGACAAGAAGGGCTGCAGAACTGTTTCAGACTAAAGAAGATTAGAGAGATGTGACAATTAAGTGCAATGGATGAGCCTAGACTGGAAAAACAAAGGGAAGTATTGGCACAACTGGTGAAATCTGAGTCTGGACTACGGATACAGTATCACCGTTACATTGATTTTTATAACTATACAGTGTTACGTATGATAATGTCTTTGTTCTTAGGAAATGTACACCAGAATTTAGAGGGAAAGAGGCATGCATGATGTCTGTAACACATTCTCAAACAGTTCAGTAAAAAACTGTGTATGTATGTGTAGAGAGGAAGGAGGGAGACAAAAAGGAGAAAGAGAAAAGGAGACAGAAAGAAGAGATAGACACCCAGTGATAAAGCAACTTTGACAAATGTTAATAATTGGTGAAGGTATATGAGTTCTTTGTGCTATTTTTGCAATTTTTCTCTAAATTTGAAGTTATTTTTAAAAAGTTAAAAGTGTTAAGTATAAGGATGCAAGATAAATGATGAAGAATAAAACTGGTCACTATTATGAGACTGAATTAATAAAGAAAAAGGGGACTTGCTGTTTCTTTTATTTAAAATCCATAGTAAAATTATTTTGCTCTATTGAATACAGATGGCAATCCATCTAGAACAGTATTTCTTTCAACAGAGCCAGGATGGAAACAATTTCTAGTCCATCAGTTCTATTTATTACCTCTTTCTGATTTTAAATTTTGCAGCCTAGAATGAACGAGGTAAGGAAAAAATAAAATTTTCATAGAAGAGTAATGTGTTGTTAATTTTTTGCAATGATAATCACACAAGTCTTTAAAACTAAATGGTATTTATTACTAAGACCAGGAAGAGAGCAGAAAGGGCTTCTAAGAAGTGGGAGCATCATGAAAATCAAGAATAAAAGCATGGGGGCATAAATCAACATGATACCTTAGTGAGTCTTTACAGAGTTTGACATGGCTATTGGTAGGGAAGCGGCAATGGAGAAGGCTGCAGTGGTAGGCTCGGGTCATTAGTATGCCCTGTATTTTATCCTTTGGGTGAGGAGGAGGCACGGAAAGGTTTTAGGTGTGGGCTGTGATTTTAAAAACTCACCAGGACAAGACAAGCTTTACTTAAGCCACACATTCAAATTTTGCCACCTAAGAAATTCTGATGCTTCTGAATACAAGGAAAGAACCCTCTCCAACAAATTACACCTCAGAATTCATTCCACCAGCAAAAACTCTGTTCCTTCTCTCCTTGTTGACTGCTGCTACTCTAGATCAAGTCACCAACCATCTCTTTTCTGGACTAATGCAACAGCCTCCCTACTTCCCCTCTTGCCTCCTACAATCTAATTTCCACACAGTAATCTTTTAAAATGTAAATGACATGTCACTCCCATGCTTAGATGTCCTTTCTTGGCTCTCAGTATTAAATCTAAGCCCCGTACTCTAACCTACCAAGCTCTCAATGGTGTAGCTCCCACCTGCCTGCCCAATCTTATTTTCTACCACTCTTGCTTTTGGCTCACTATCCTGTGGCAACATTCTGTTCCTTAGCAACACCAAGCCCATTCCCACTTAAAGGCCTTTGTATGTACTATTCCTTGTCTCCAGAATGATCTTCCCCATGCTTTTTACTAGGCAGCTTCTTTCTCTCATTCTTCAAATCTCACCTTAAATGTCACCTCCTTAGAGAGACCTTCCTGACCACTATCTCCTACTTCCTCCCAGGTACTCACTCTCATATCATACCATTTATTTTCTTGACAGCACTTCTGTTGTCCTATTTTAATATAAATTGCAAGAGCAGAGACCCTGATTTTCTTGTTCACTGATAGTCGTAGGGCCAGCCAGTAATACATGCTCCATAAATACCTGACTGCCTAAACTATACCTACATACCTTGAGGGGGCCAAGTGGAGTTGGACCATTTTCCTGTTGCACTGGAAGCTGGTCACTGAAAGAAAGTAGCTCAGACTGAATGACAGCTCTCAAAGGCAGTAATGCAGATCCAATGACTTCTGGCTGGGAGAACAAGAAAAGAAAAAGTTCAGATTAAAGAGGAGCGACAGGGAACTTTAACTGAAGTGACAATATAAAAGAACTGTTGTCTTATAAAGGAACCCATGCTTTAATAAGTAAATAGCTTAATTATTTGACGGAGGCAACTATAAGTAGGAGCCCATATTCTGCCATATTTTGGTGCCCCTTCTGGGTTTCACTACTCTGTGGAAGATTACAGAACATTTCAAGAGTCACAAATAAGTTGGAAGATTATCTTTTTCTATTTTTAAGAGTTAGTTTTTCTATGAAAAACGTTCATCTTCATTCTTAAAAATATAAAATGAAATTAAGATGATATAAAATTTTGCTATTAAAGCTAGTAAAATTATCCCTGATGCTATCAAGATTATGGAGAAGCACAGACTGTCATATGCCTAGAGCTGGCAATATAAACTGGCTACATACATTTGGGCAGCAAATTTGGCAATAAATATAAAAAGCTTTAAATATTCATTCATATTCTTTGACCTAGTAATTTCACTTCTTGGAATTTATAATAAAGAAACAATAAACAATATATCAAAAGCTTATACACAAATAAGCATATTTAAAAAATTAATGAGAAATAACTAGATGCTCAATAGTCAGAAATTATTAATTATAGCACATTCCTACAATGAAATAATATGTAGCCATTAAAATGATGTTTACTAAAAGTTTGAATTAATATAAACAGTATTTGTTGTAATGTTTGGCAAAAAAAGGATATTAAATTATATATATAGTAAACCTTCAAATATTTGTAGTGATGTGGAAAAGATTAAATATATATTTTTGGAAAGAGTGAACAAAAACCCTCAAGACAATGTTAAATAAAAAAAGCAGGATAAAAATCACAGACAAAATTATCTGAACACTAAGATTTACATATATAATATATTCATTTAAAAAAGATAAAGGAGACACACAAATATTAACAATAGTTATTTCTTGGTGATGGGATTATATAGAAGTGAGTAGGTGAGTTTTGCTCTTTAAAAATATTTTAAAGCTTTCTATAAAAAAAGTATAATTCTTTTATAATTAGAAAAAAAGCCATTAACTAGGTGATTCAATGTAAATATACTGAAACGTTTATAGAGGTTATCTTAAGGTTGTGGAATTATATGTTTTTCTTTCTCTGCTGATCTTGCTGTATTTTCCAAAAAGAACTGGTGGTATTTATAGCCTCTGAGACAAACAAACAAAAAGAAAACAAGATGCATTTCTCATGCTATCCACACCAAAGAGGTCAAAGGTTACAAAAGCTACTCTTTTACTGAAAAAGTAAAAACTGCTCATGATATAGTTTACTGATTTATGTTGTACTAGTTACAAATGGATTTTATAATGTTGGAATCAGCTGCTCAAAACTGCTGCTCTCATTATATTATTCTAGGCATGGGCTGGATACCTACCTACCTTATGTATTTTGCTTTAAAAAAAAAGTAGAACCTCAAATTAAGGCTAACGGCCTACATCAATCCAAATATTCAACTCTCCATGTTAGGTAGCACTGTAAAGACATTAAGAACTTAGGATCTAAAGTCAAAATACTTGGGATGGAGTCCTGGCTTTGTCTTTTATTAGGCTGGGTGACATTAGACAAGTTACTTCACTTAATCTCAGTTTTTTCACCTGTAAAATGAAGATAATGTCCCTAATTCATAGTCGTGGTAATGATTCAATTTGACAGTGTATTCATGTAAAGCCTTTAGCATATTCAGTCTATAACAAACAGCAAACAGACCATAATATCTGGTCTATAACAGAGATTATAATAATAATAATAAATAATAAAAATAACAAATAATTATAAGCATTAGTGTTTTTTTTAGCCTAGAGAAATTCCTAGTTTAGGTAGAAACATAATTTTAAGTATGTTCCAAATCCCTGGTATAAACGGTAAGGCAAAGGTCAAAATCATTTGAAGTACCTTTTTCTGTGGGGTTTTCTTTGCATAAATTTGGAAAATGAGGTTGGAATTCCACCAGTGTTCTATCATTGGGCCACCAAACTGTACTGGAAACACAAATCTCTGCTGGAATTTCACCACTGTAAGGAGAACCAGACACATAAGCACATGTCATGATACCCAAGTAAAGCCGTCATCAATGCATGCTTTGACACCACTCTCCTCTCATTCAAATCTAACTTAAATCAGTGTTACTTCACAGAAGTGTTAGCGCTGTAGGGACTGAAGAAGCAAAGACAAAGAGCAAACCCTGGCTATAATACAAAGAAGAAAAGCAGTGTTATGTTGCACTGCTTTGCTATGAGAAATGAATGACAAGCATATGAGCACCAGATGTGTAGAGATACCATACATTTCACTGGGTGTCAGGTAATACGACTCAACTGTTTTCACAAGACAAGTTCATAGGCAGTGTAACAAATGAAGGGAGCTAGCTGAATCGGGGGACAATGAAGGTAAATGAAGAGAAGAAATAACTGAATCAAAAGCTATAATAATGCAAATGATTTTATCTTCTAGCTAAAGACTTGGGACTCACAATCAGACAAGGTTCCAAGTACTGATGTCAGCAGTGTTAGGCGGTGCAGAGCCTGTCTCTTGGATGAAAAGGAAGGGGTTTTTGCTGTAATAGCAAGTGTGAACGGGACAAAGTGATGGTAGTATTTGAGTCTGCTCACTGCTATGGGTTTTTAACAATTTTAAAAAAAGGAATTTGGCACTTGAATCCTTTGTTGAAAGTTCTGTTACTTACTAGTGACCACCTCAGTCACAAATTATCACCTGTACAATGATCTTCCAGTCCATTCACTTCTAGACCCTTAAAATGGATCTGAAGAACCCTCACAAAAGACCCAGTTACAGAGAGAATCCACTATCGTTAGTATTCATTCAAACTGTTCATTTTGACCTACTGATCTGCTTCTCTTTGCCATCTTAATTCTTGACTTTGTTTACTTCTTTTAGTACTCACAGACAGGATGTGGCTCTTGCTATCTGGATCCACACACAGGAACTGTGAACACAAGGTCTGGGCCCAGGAAGCCCACACCTGCTACAACAGCTTACCTGCTTATCCTATCAAAGGAAGTAGCACCTACACCTCATCACTGTGCGGGGAGGTCTGACTGAGGTAATAGATGATAAAGCACTTGGGACACTAAAAAATCCTTTGTATACAGACAGAAATCTGTTTCAATCTGGCGCCATTCATATTTCTCCTCACCACCTAGGTACATTTTTGCACTATATTACCATATTTCCTACATAATTCTCTGTTTCTTAAGCTCATGTTCCTCCCCACCAAATCCCACCCCCCGCCACACACACACACTAAAAGTGAGTTATGGCAATAGAAGAGAAAGTTCATGTAAACAAACTGGTAACAATATTCTGGAAATTTTTTGTTTTTTAAGTTGGAAGGAATCCAGAAAATACCTAGTCCAGTCCATACTATTATTAAGAGAGGCCCACAGATGAAAAGTGATTTTGTCTAAAGCCACACAATTAGTGTGTGGCATAATGAGAACTAGAACCGTCTTCCAATTCCCAGGTTGATGCTTATTCCACGCTTCCCATATTATCGTCCTTAGAAAGACATGGGGGGAACTCAACCAAGGTGGCCAATAATGCGTGATAAGCAAAATGGATTAAGAGCATTGGGTTTGGAATAAAAAAAGTTCTAGGCTCAAATTCTAGCTCTACCATAAACCAGCTGTATTATCTTAGACAAGCTATTTAATTGACTACTGCCTCGGTTTCCTCTTTCCTCATCTGTGTGTGTGTTTTAATTTAAGGAGTAAATGATTAATGTGTGTAAAACACTGAGTAAAGTTCCTGGTACATGATTTAATTCCCAATAAATGTGACCTACAATTAGTTGCATACTATTTTCAAGTTTACTGCTTTTATATTTATTATCCCATTTGACTATCCAAAAATTCCCTTGTGTAACAAAGGCAGTCGTTGTTTTGTAGGTGCTATGTTAACTGAAACTCGTGCGTATCGTTGCTATATCTCAATTTTACAGATGGGGAAACTGAGGCTCAGAGAAGTTTTAAGAAACTCATTAACTGTCATATAGGTAGGAGGAGGTAGCTGGGGAAGACCTGAGAAAAGTCAACATTTTTCTTTGCATATGGGATTTGATAAAAACAGTTTAACTGAAGTAAAGCTCCTAACATATTTACTTTAGCCAACAGGATGAAATAAACATTCTCAAATGTTCTAAACAAACCTCCAGAGCAGCTTCTTTTGCTATCGATAATTTAAACATAAAGCCAGGAAATAAACACAAACAATTTTAAATGCCCTAATTCTTCCTTAGCGATGAGGAAAGTAAAATAATGTATTCTAATAAAAGAGTATATTAAAGTACTGTAGGTGCTGTTTTTAAGAGTAAATAAGCATCTTTAATGTTTGTGCTGGATATACTCACACTGAGTGAGAAATAATGCATTATTTATTCATTGAAGCAGTGTTTTGAACAGCAAAATATTAAAAACAACTTAAACACTGATCAATAGAGGGTGTTTAAGTTATGCCATATCCGTACAACAGAATATTACGTAGTTAGTCATATAGGACTGAGGAAGTTCTTTGTGTTCCAGTATGAAAAAATTCCTAAAATATAACATTAAAGAAAAGGTACAGAACAGTGTATATGGTATACTAATACTTGGATAAAAATGGAGGTAGGGCAAAAAGGAATAAACATATTTGCTTCTATATACATAAAATAGCCAGGATGTAACAGAAACTTACAATATTGTTTACCTACAAAAATGGGACTTTGCAATTTTGAACCACATGAATAAACTATATTTAGTTCAAAAACCAAATAAACAAACAAAACAAAGCAAAATAAAAAATTTTAAACCCAATGTTACTCTGCTGTATATAGGAGGGTTATGTGAATGTACAGGAGAGTTAGAATCACATCTTTTACTTCTCAAACTACCTCCCAGAGAAGAAACTCAACACTGATGGATCAAACTGCAGAATCAAGGAAAAGATATTCTCAAAATCTGTTAGAAAAGCAGCTATAATTTTGGATGGCAAGAACATAAATGTTTATTGTATTACCCTTTAACTTTCCTGTATTAGAAATATTTGAAACAAAATAGGAAAAAGATAATACCGAAAGCACATCAACAAAAGAAATAGTTATAAAGGACTACATCAAAATCAAAATTTTGTGCTGTATGTGATACTATTTAGAAAGTGAAAGGACACCCATAGAACGGGAAAAAATATTTACAAATCGCAGATCTGATAAGAGTCTTGTATCACTAATAATATAAAGAACTCTTACAACCCAATAAAAGTTCTAAAATGAGCGAAGGATTAAAACAGATATTTGTTCAAAGAAGATTCACAAATGGACAATAAGAACATGAAAATGATACCACATTATACCCACTAGGATGGCTAGAATAAAAAAAAGGAAGATAACAAGTGCCAGTGAGGCTGCAGAGAATTGGAACACTCAAACACTTATGAGTATATAAAATGGTGAAGCAGCTGTTGAAGAGTCTGGCAGTTCTAAAAAAAATTAAAACATACAGTTTACCATATGACCCAATAATTCCACTGTTAGGCATATACCCAAAGGAAATGAAAACATGTCAATACAAAAATGTGTACACAGAGGTTCATAGTAGCATTATCTATAATAGTCAAAAAGTGGAAATATCTCAAATACCCATCAGCTGATGAATGGATAAATAAAATGTGGTATAGCCATACAATGGAGTATTATACAGCCCTAAGAGGAATAAAGTACTGATATAGCCACAACATGGATGAAACCTGAAAATATAGGTCAAAGAAGCCAGTCATAAAAATCACATGTAATTCAATTTACGTGAAATGTGCAGAATGGGAAAACTGACAGAGACAGAAAGGAGACCGGGAGTTGCTTAGTACTAGGGGTTAAAGAGGGCATTGAGGAGTGACTGCTAATGAGTATGGAATTTCCTTTAGGGGGAATGAAAATGTTCTAAAATTACATTGTGGTGATGGTTGCACAATCCTGTGAATATATGAAAAAACAATGAATTGCACATTTCAAGTGGGTGAATTGCATGGTATGTGAATTATATCTTGATAAAGAAAGAAATGTGTCAACAGTTGAAAGAACATGATCTGGGCATGGAGTTCTGAACCATGCTCTCAGCGACGTGACTGCCTTGTAGTCTTGCATCAGGATAGTCACAGAAACTCTGGGCTAGCTTCCTCACTGATAAAATAAAGAATTAGAAAAGATTCACTTCAAAATTCTTTCTGTCTCTAAGAGTCTATGATACGGTAAGAGTAAGAGGAGTAATTAGGGATTCAGAAATTCTTCCCCAGCCAAAATGTCTAAGGAGCAGAAAACCAGTCTCTCTTACTTCCATCTGTAATTTTACTGGAGGCGAGTCGAACGACCTCGGTTATCAAGGTTGTCTTTCCCAATCCACTTTCGGAAAAGCCCACAGGAAAGTGATATTCCACAAAGAAGGTGCTAAAAAATCAAAACAAAAACAACAACAAAAGGGATTAAAAAACAAACCAAATAATACACCTATTTTTCTGTCTGATAATCTCATATATCTTTTAAGTCTCTCCTTTCAGGACCTCAGGTCCTCAGAGGAACTACCTCCTCTCTTCAAAGCCTTCCTTAGCCCTGCCAGGCAGAATGCAAGGTTCCCTCCCTTGTGCTTCCACAGCACTTTTAATATAAAACTTCTATGTTGGCCCCTCTCCTGCTGACTGTAAGGTATATAGAAACAGAGTTGAAGTCCTAACTTTATTCTCACACACACATAAGCATAGTGCTTGGGACCTAGTGGGGGATTCAATACATTTCTGTTGATGGAGGGATGCATAGGAAAGCACTTTATAAACCATAAAGTGCTATACAATTATTTATTTATTATTATCAGACTCTTTCCATTAATGTCAGATTTCGTTTTCCCATGTTAATAGACATACCGTTTTTTTGTTGTTGTCAGCTTAGGTGGTCTCCCAGGAAAGCTTTTGTTGCCAGGGGTCACCTGAGGACTATCTGGAGGAACTCCCATTGTTTCGATGATGATTCTGACTGAATGTGTTCTACCCAGAAGGGCCAGTCTATCCACACTCAGCGTCATCGCTTGGGCATCTTCTGGAGTTTCTGATACCACCTGTTGTTCAACCAAATTTCTGAAAAGAATTCACATAGATAGACAGGGAGGGAGACAGAGGCCGAAAATGAAATGATCTGGATTGCACAGGCAAGAGAAAAGAGGAAGGGCAGCAAGCATCTTAGTTTTCAAGGACTGGAAAATGGCTTTAATCAGAATTCTGGTCCTAATCTACAGTGGAAGAAATCTAAAAAAAATGTAAAAACATTCTTGTAATCTAAAGGCTTATCACCACACAAGTATGCAAACTGATGTTACCGAACTAGTTTTCTATAAGGGATACAGACTTTAACTTCAGTTACCCACTACTTTAACTACTATTGTTACTTTTGTGCATTCCGTTTCATTCGCTTTCCTTCTACGCATTTTCTACATAGTAAGTATAATACAGCATACATACGACCTAGAATTCTGCATTTTCCCTGAATAATTTCATCATATCTATCTTTTCATGTTAGTACATTGAGGACTGCAATAGAGTAACTCACTTAACCAGTCTGATCGTTAGGTAAACACAGGTCATTTCACTTTAGGAGATCTTGTGAAAACAATCTTCCTTTATTTTTGCCTCTAAACAAGCATTCGTAGAGAAGCGCACCTATTTTTCTTGTCCGCTGCTCTTTTCTTCAACTTATGATCATTTGATTCCAGAACCTTAGATCTGGCAAGAGCTTTCGACTGGTTCATTTTTTTAGAAGGGACAATATCATCATCTTCACTGAAGAAATCACTAATGCTGGTATCCGATTTCTATGGGGGGAAGAAACAAAAAGAGAGGTACTAAAATATAACTGCTTTGGGGATAGTGGTAATAAACGTATTTCTCTAAAAGTAGTCAAATTCTCTGCATATATACCATTTTCTTGATGAGATAACTAACACCAGGGAGCTAATCCCACGTTTATCCTGGTTCTACAAAAATACAGTTGACTCTTGAACAACACAGGGTTAGGGGCACTGAACCCCTCCCCGCCAACACACACAGTTGAAAATACACCTAAAACTTTTGACTCTCCAAAAACTTAACTACAGTTGGCCCTTCATATCCACAGATTCACCCAACTATAGGTTGAAAAATATATTTTTGGATCCACAAATGGAAATCCATTTTTGGGAATGCAAAAATACTGTTTTCAGTTCACAGATGTTGAATCCACAGATGCGGAACCCACAGATATGGAGAACTGGCTGTGTTTACTGAAAAAAGTCCACAGCTAAGTGGATCTGCGCAGTTCAAAACTGCTGTTTAAGGTTCAGCTGTAATCTGAAGTTCACAAAAATAATCTACAAGTTCAATTTAAAAAAAATAAGTGAAAACAGATTCTTCTTTCAAATTTTCAATAATAACCACTATTTATTGACTGCTTACTATGTATCTGATACTATGCTAAATGCTGCATGTATTTCTAACACCACATTTCTATGTGGTGTCCTTATTTCAATTTTTACAAGTGAGAAAATGAAAGCGGAGAGAAGCTGGGCAGCTTGCTTTCGATTCACAGCTGTACGTAGGAAAGGCAGATTTTGATCTCCATATGTTTTAAAGCCTGTATTTCTACCAAGGTCGGAGGCAAAATGCCTGGTAAAACGTCACCTAACTATATGGGTGCACAGACTCCACTTATTTTCACCACTCTATACAACTAATGATTCATTCTACTTTTAATCTCACTAAGATGAACTGTTTATATAAGTCACAAATGTCCTTAATGACGGAACCAGTGGCCAAGCCCCTTGTAATTAACTTTATTTTGAGATAAAGCAGCTATCACAACTGACTGATCAGCTCTTTCTACCACAAAATGTAAAATGGAGAAGATGGCGTTATAGTTATTTTACTAGTTATATACCGTGTTTCCCCGAAAACAAGACCTAGCTGGACAATCAGCTCTAATGCGTCTTTTGGAGCAAAAATTAATACAAGACTGGTCTTATTTTACTATAATATAAGACCGGGTCTAATACAATATAATATAATATAACACCGGGTCTTATATTAATTTTTGCTCCAAAAGACGCATTAGAACTGATTGTCCGGCTAGGTCTTATTTTCGGGGAAACAGGGTAGTCAAAAAAGCTTGTTAATATAAATGCAGGAGGTCAATCCAAAGTCATCCAACTCGCTTTTTTCAGCACCTCAGGGTGTATAATGTGTTGACCTGTGATAAGAGTAACAAATTAATAATTTAATAAGCATGATCAGAATATCCTTCTAGGAAGCAACTTTTTCAAGGTGAAATTACAAAGCTTTTTGCTCTTATTTTTCTTTATTAAGTGGCAGCTTTAAAAATGCTTGCTGACAATGCAATCAAAATCTAGATGGGTCCACGGCCTGAAGGAAATTATAATAAACACAAATGAGGGTGTTCAAAACTAAGAATTGCAGGAACCCAAAACACAAGGCAGTAATTCTGAATTTCTAAACTGTGGACGTTATTCAATATTAAGAACATAAAATACTGACCCTGGGGAAGGACACGAGCATTTAATTCCTTGGTCTCCCCATTGTCTCACGGTCAATTTTGCATTCTTCCAGTCAACAAACATTTGTTCACACAGCATGGGGGATTCGTTTGTTCCATTCATACATTTATTCATTTACTCACTAAGTATTCACTGAGTACTCAATATGAATCAGGCCTTTGTTGTACTGGTACCAAAAAATAATTAAGACCTGTTTGTGTTCATGAGGAACTGTATCATATGGGGTAAGGGCTCTAACAGATGTATGTGCAAGATATTGCGGACATTCAGGCAATAAAATTGGCTTGGGGGAGTCTGGGATGGTTGCTTCATGGAGGTGGTGAGTTGATTTTTAAAGAAGGAAGAGAAGTTTAGCAGATGTACAAGGGCACTTCCACATTCAAAGTAGAAGGATCAGTATGAGAAAAAAATATGGCGACAGAAAATGAGCTAGAATGTTTGAGGAAAGGTGCGACAATTAGTATGACAGGAGTCTCCAGTGGGTACAGAGCAAACCTGGGAGATAAGAATTCTAGTTCTGTCACTTAATTACTAGTATTTAATGTCTCTAAGTTTTTATTTCATGATATGTAAAAAAGATAACACTAGCTCATGGGATTAGAAAAAGAATTAAATAATGAATTTAAAACATCTGGTACTGTACTCAATAAACAGATAACGTAAATTGCCTGGCACACAGAAAATGTATAATAAGTCTAAGTTCCCTTGCTTTTTTATCCTATAGGTTACATGGTGTCAGTGATGATTTTTAAGGTAGGAAGTCATGAAATCCTAATAATTCATAACGTCCTTTCCAATCCCATTGGTGCCACGGTCATTCAGGCTCTGTCTCTCTCACACCTCCCTCCAGTAATCCAGTGGCTTCCTATCTGCTTCTGGTTGTTCTCTCCTGTTAGCTCCCCACATCATTTCCAGATTAACAATCCGAAAATACGATTTTGATCATGTCATTTCCTGCTCACTTGACATTCACAGGCTTTCAAAGACTGGCTGCAGTGCAATAGCCTGCCTGATTAACGACTTCTTTTCCACACAAATTCTCATCCAGAAATTAGAGACCTTGCAGTGCACAGACTGCTTCTCTAGTAGGTCATTCTTTTCATTTCCTTTGCATATCCTTTCTCTATCTCTCTAAACTCCATTTTTCAAGTCTCAGTTAAAACCCTTTATTCCTCATGTTGCTCTTTCCTGACAATCACATGTGAAAATTTGCCCTGCTTCATCTGAACACTGGTAGCTGTTACTGTCTTACCACTGAGCTGGTATAAACCACCTTGCCTAAAAAAAACAAAACAAATAAACAAAAAGCAAACAAACAACAATAAACCACCTTGCATTTCAGTTATCTTTTCCGACCTGGAGGAAAGGAAACTCAGGAGTATGACAGCAATGTTCACAACAAATAAAAATGATGACTTGTGTGGAACAGGGATTGGACTTATGTATAGACCTTAGGACATGCTAAACCAAGAATAGAACATATGGCTTGATATAAAAAAGAACTTTGAAAATGCTAGAACTGCCTAAAAAGACAATGTCTTAGGGTCAATAGAGGCATTTGTCACCTGTGAGTAGAGGTATTTATGGAATATTTTGAAAAGATACCTGTCAAGGGTGGTTCTGAGGGGTATACCTGCATTAGCTCTTCCTTACAGGAGCACTAAAGAAGCCACATATTAATATTATGTTAAGATCATAGGCTTTGCACTCAGGTAAACTTGAATTTGAATCCTGGCTCTAAAACTTATGTGTCCTTGGACAAAATACTTACTCTTTACTAGACCTGTCTCCTCATCTATAAAATGAGGATAATACTTTCCTCATCAGGTTGTCATTATAATTAAATCAAGTATGTAAAATGGATAGTTCTCTATCTGGCAAGTGGTAACATGCTGGCACCTACTAATATTATTAATACTCGTGTTCTCCAATTCCCAAAGCTTTAGATTCAATGACTTACAGGTGCCGTGTAAAACAAGTTCTCCAGGAGACTCTGGTCATACTGAGGGTCATTCAGCTCACTGCTGCAATACACATCACTCCCAGGAGATGGAGAATCTGGAGGAGAACCTAGCCCATCCCAGTAATGACCTTGGGATAATTCAGCACTGCAGAGATAAGAAACACAGAGCAGAAGGACTTTAAAAGAAGTTTCAGCTGAACTTTTCTTTTTAGTGAAAACTTTCTAAAGTTGTAAACATGGAAGAAAATATATTAAACAGAAGACTCACATTAAAGAGAAGACTATCTGATAAATATTTTCATATTATATTCCCCCTCCTCTGGGATGCCAACAGCTAGTATTCAAAAAATACACTACTGACACTGATTGTGATCTCATTCATGTATTTAACAAACACTGACTGGGTACCTATTATGTGCCAGGCATGGTGTTAGGTCCTGAAGGATACAGAGATGGCTAGGCTAACTAGCTCTACTCTTGTGTTGCTTCTGGTCTAGCAGAAAGAAAAAAAGAATTAACTATAATTCAATGAGTTAAATGTTGTATGTTGTTTTTGTGAAGAATGGCTAATTCATAAATATGCCTTCTTCCATTAAGCAAAAATACGTGTATTAAAGGTTAATTACAGCAAGATTAGTTGTATGTAAGATACAGAAGTGAATAAAACAGACACCCTAGTTAGGGTTTATAAACTAATAAGGAAGATAAACATACAAGTATGTGTATATTTCTCTTTTTTTTTCTCCTATAGTTAACTGGCACTTAATGAACATCTGTTAACGAACTTACTGAATTCTTAATAAACATGTTATCAATAATGAAAGCAGTATTTATTAAATACTTAATATGTGCCAGATGCTGTGCTAAGCATTTCAATTATTCTTCCAACTTTGCTTCCCTTTCAAGCTAGCTGCTATACTTTTCCCTTCTTTAATTTCTCAAGAAAATAGCACAGAAGAACTACCTTCAAATTAGATCATGTTCTTCCATTTCTTGGAACAGATGCTCAATAAATGATCCTTTCCTCACCGTTCCTTAATCTGCAGCAGGGCTTCTCAATCTCAGCAGTACTAACATGTTGGGTCAGATTATTCTTTGTCATTGGGAGCTATCCTGTGCATTTTGGATCCCCGGACTCTCCTCACTAGATGCCAGTAGCACTTCCCCACTTCGGACAACCCCAAATGTCTCCAGACATTACCAAATGCCCCATGCAGAGGGGGATAGGAGAGAACTGTCCCCACGTTGAGAACCACACCGCCCTATAGTGAAATCTCTCTAAAGTCAGAACAACTTCCTGACTGCCAAAACCCAACCAGTGACTTCCCAATCCACACGGCTTCTCTGCAGTTTGAGAGCTGAGCCTTTTTGCAGCTCTATTTCTTGGTATTCTATATAACTCTCGCTTGCCACTTAAGGTCCCCCCAACCTGCGACTCAGCTGCTTGCTGTTTCCCCCCAGCCATGCACACCCTTAAAGTTACCAAGATCTCCACGGTTCAGTATCCAGTCCTCTACTTTTTATCTTGTTTTCAAATGAACATTTCTTTGAATTTATTCTATTGTCTCTGACATATTAAAAGGGCATGCCATTTCCCTCCATGCACAATTTGGACATACTAACACCAGAAATTGGGAGGGGTCAGAGCTATTCTGCATGGGCTAGAGGCCTGGGGCTCCTGTGCAATCGGGAGGGCAGAAGACACGAGAGTGGGACCAAAGGAGGGGTGGGCTCTATTCTTTGGTAACACGACAAGCCCACTCGCCCACTCAGCACTGTCCTCTTCCTTTTCTTCTCAAACATTTTTAAATCAAAGAGTACATGTACCTACTTTAAAAATAAAATAGGATTATAAAACACAATAAAAAATAGTCGCTGCCTGCCACAGAGCTAATCACTTTCAACACCCTTCTGGTATTTACCGTCATATTTCCAAGTAACACATATATACTGCTCTTATTTTTCATTTTTCTAAATAATTTACGGACTTCCTATTACAAAAAATGAAAAATCCACTCTCTTATACTACTACTCTTGGACAGATTTCCCTTTTACCCATCTTCTCGATTTAGTTATATGACAATTTTTTGTTATCAATCTTTAGGGTTAACATTGTATCAGAGGCAAGTATAATTTTTTACATTTTCTTATACAACTTCTAGTTTTCCTCATTTTAATAACTGCCTGAATTTTCATCTACTTAGTTTTCCATGTGCCTATTACTATTTCATTATTTAACTCTCCTATGAAAATTTCCTCTTGATTTGGTCAAACACGAGGAAAATGTGTCTCCACCCGCTCTTCCCTCCTTAGAAATATCCCTGTCCAGCTCCTGTAAGGAGTGTTTGTTCTGCAAATACGACACAGATCCTAAACCTCCTTTTCTCTTTCTTCTGTGTTACATCCCCTGCTTCCTGGACTCCATGTCTTATGCTTTCTTCCTATACTCTCTTTGTGATAGAAAATATCATTCTGTGCTTTCCTGAGGTATAGTGTGAGAGAGGTAAATTTGAGACTTTGGACACCTAGATATTTTTACCCTCACGCTTGATAGTTTGGGAATGGAATTTGAGGTTGAAAATTTAGAATTTTCAGAATTCTGAAAGCATCTCTCCATTGTCATCCATAGAGCAGGTAGAAAAGTCTTTTTTCGTTTCCAGCTTTATTAAGGTATAATTGACAAATAAAATTATAAAATATTAAACATGTACAATGTGATTTTATATATATACGCTATGAAACGATTCTCGCCATTGAATTAAAACATCCATCATCTCACTTTTTTTTGTGTGAGAACATTTAAGTTCTACTCTCTTAGCAAATTTCAATTATACAATACAGTGTTATCAACTAGTCACCACGCTATACATTAGATCCTCAGACCTTATTCACCTTCTAACTAAAAGTTTATACCATTTTACCAGCCTCTATTTCTCCCACCCACCAGAAACTATTTTCCTACTCTCTGTTTCTATGAATTTGACTTTATTTTTAATTCCACATATAACTGATACCATAAGGTGTTCGTCTTTCTTTGTCTGACTTATTTCACTTACCATAATGTCCTCAGGTTCATCCATGTTGTCACAAATGACAGGATTTCCTTCTTTTTTAAAGGCTGAATAAAAATCCATTACACACACACACACACACACACACACACACACACACACACACCTTTTTCTTGATCCATTTATCCACTGACAACCACTTGAGGTTGCTTCCATACCTTGGCTATTGTGAATAATGTTGCAACGAACATGGGAGCACAGATACCGCTTCAAGGTAATGATTTCATTTCCTTTGGATATATACCCAGAGTAGGATTGCTGGATCATACAGTAGTTCTATTTTTTAATTTCTTGAGGAACCTCCATACTTTTTTCCATAGTGGCTATATCAGTTTACCTTTCCACCAACACTGTACAAGGGCTCTCTTTTCTCCAAATCCTCACCAGCATTTATCTCTTCTCTTTTGATCATATAGTAGATATCCTAACAGGTGTGAGATGATTTCTCATTGTGGTTTTGATTTGCATTTCTCTGATGATTAGTGATGTTGAGCACCTTTTCATGTACCTGTTCTGTTGGCCATCTGTCTTCTTTGGAAAATGTCTATTTAGATCCTTTGCCCTTTTGTAAATGAAGCTATTTGATTTTTATTTTTTTCCTATTGAGTTGTATGAATATTAACCCCATATCAAATACATGGTTTCGAATATTTTCTATCATTCCAAAGGTTGCCTTTGCATTTAGTCGATGGCATTTCTTACTGTGCAGAAACTAAAGTTTCAAGTAGTCCCCACCTGTTTATTTTTGTTTTTGTTGCCTTTGCTTTTGGTGTTAAATGCAAAGAATTATTAAGACCAATGTCAAAGAGCTTACACCCTGTTTTTATCTAGGAGTTTTATGGTTTCAGGTCAAATGTTCCAGCCTTTAAGACATTTTTGAGTTGATTTTTGTGTATAGTGTAAGATAGTGGTCCAGTTTCATTCTTTTGCATGTGGCTGTCCAGTTTTCCCAACGCCATTTATTGAAGAGACCATTCTTTCTCCGTTGAGTATTCTTGGCTCCTTTGTTGAAAACTAATTGATCATATATGCATGGATTTATTTCTGGGCTCTCTATTCTGTTCCATTCATCTATGTGTCTGTTTTTAGGTCAATACCATACTGTATTGATTACTAGAGCTTTACAACATAGTTTGAAACCAGGAAGTGTGATGCCTCCAGCTTTGTTCTTTCTCAAGACTGTTTAGCTAGTTAGGGTGGTTTGTGGTTCCATACAAATTTTAGGTTTTTTTCTATTTCTGCAAAGGAAGCCATTGAAATTTTGATAGTGATTGCACTGAAACTAAAAATCACTTCGGGTAGTATGGACATTTTAAAAATACTAATTCTTCCAATCCATGAGTATGGAGTATCTTTCCATTTATTTGTGTCCTCTTTCTTTCATGAATGTCTTATAGTTTTCATTGTGTAGATCTTTCACTTCCTTGGTTAAACTTACACCTAAGTATTTTATTCTTTTTGATGCCACTATAAATCGATTGTTTTCTTAATTTCTCTTTCTGGTAGTTTGTTGTTAGTGTATAGAAACACAACTGATTTTTGTCTATTGATTTTGTATCCTGCAATTTTACACAACTTGTTTTAGTTCTTACAGTTTTTGGGTGGAGACTTCAGGGTTTTCTATATATAAGATCATGTCCTCTGCAAATAGTGACAATTTTACTTTTTCCTTTCCAATTTGGATGCCTTTTCGTTGTTTTTTTTCTTGCCTAACTGCTCTGGCTAGGACTCCCAGTACTATGTTGGATAAAAGTGGTGCAAGTGGGAATCTGTTTTGTTCCTGATCTTAGAAGAGCTTTCGGCATGTCATTATTGAATATGATGTTAGCTGTGGCTGGTCATATATGACCTTTGTTGAGATACATTCTCTCTACATTCAGTTTGTTGAGAGGTTTTATCATGAATAGATGTTGAATTTTGTCAAACTTTTTCAGCATCTATTGAGATTATGTGATTTTTATCCTTCATTTAATTACTATGGTGTATCACATCTATTGATGTGCAGATGTTGAACTATTCTTGCATCCCTGGAATAAATTCCACTTGATCATGTGTAATCCTTTTAATGTATTGCTGATTTTGATTTGCTAATATTTTGTTGAGGATTTTTGCATGTATATTCTTCAGGGATATTGGCCTGCATCTTCTTTCCTTACAGTGTCCTTGTCTGGCTTTAGTATCAGGCATCATGGTCAGCAGTGATATGCCTGTTAAGAATTACTTCTTTGTTTGCTATACATTTTGAGTCCTGTGGACAAAAGCCCCATTGGCTGTTAGAGCTAGGTGTTTTGGGAGTGCATCTGTCTATGGTAGGAGTCTTAACAGTTGGGGTACTAGATGTGAAGTCCAAATCCTTTGTTTAAGGAGAAGCTAGGAGTTGAGGGTTCTCTTCTGACTGCATGGCACTGGTGTAGGGTGGGGTTTATGGCAAGAGTGTGTCTTAGCCTTTCCTACCATTTTCGATGGTATTTTCTCATTTGTCTGACGTGTAGAAGTTGCTCATTTACTTTCTATCTGTCTTTCAGAGGCACTGTTCTGTGTGTAGCTGTACATTTGGTGCATCCATAAGAGGAGAAGCGCTGAGAAGTCTCCTCTGTCAACATGTTGGTCAACTCTCTGGAATGTCTGCTGTCATTCCAATATTTGACACTGTACATACTACTTTTTTTGTTTGTTTTTCCTTTCTAGAGACTTTTAAGATTGTCTCTTTATACCTAGTATTTTGAAAATTCACGATTCTGTATCTTGGTGTATCTGTTTTCATTCACTGTACTAGATTCCTGACCTTGTTTATTTAGCCATACTCCACATTACATACAATTCATCCATTTAAAGTGAGCAATTTAACATTTTTTAATATATTTACAAATACCAACCATCACCACAATCAATTTTAGAACATTTTCATCACCTCAAAAATAAACTCTATGTTCTTTAGCTATCACGATTTACTCCTATCACACCCAGCCCTAAGGAATCACTAATCTACTTTCTTTCTCTATAGATTTGCCTATTTTGTGTGTTTCATACAAATGGACTCATAAAATATGTACTCTTTTGTGAGTGGCTTCTTTAATTTAGCATGATGTTTTCAAGGTTCATCCATACTACAGTGTATTATAAGTCCTTTACTCCTTTTATGGCCAAATAATACTTCATTTTATGGATATACCACTTTTTTAAAATCCATTCATCAACTGATGTACATTTTTGACTATCAAGAATAATGTTGCTATGGAAATTCATGTAGATGTTTTTGTGTGACCTTATGTTTTTACTTCCCTTGGGTTTATACCTAGGAGTTGAATTGCTGGGTCATATGGTAATTCTATGTATAATAGTTTGAGGAACTGACAGACTATCTTACAAAGTATCTGTACCATTTTACCTGCTACCAGCAATGCATGAGGGTTCCAAATTCTCCACATCCTCTTCAACACTTATTATCTGACTTTTTGGTTCTAGCAACCTTAGTGGGTATAAATTTCATTGTTTCTTTCTTGTAAAAAGCAAACAAACATACATTTAACTTTAATTATCATCATTTAAAGCTTGGTTTTATAAAACACAAAGACATTTTTAAGAGTTTTGTATCACTGGAATTTAAATAGTAGAAATACCAATAGCTTTGTTAGTGTAAATTATATAAATTAAAATCAAATAATTGGAAATTTTTTTCAATATGAAAACTATACAAATGAAATAAATGGCAAAAAGACCTAATAGCAATATTTTGTTATTTATGGATTATCAGTTACTTTAGGATCTAAACAAAGATTCTCAATATTCAGATTTCTTTTGCTGTTTTTCATATTTAAGTATCTCCCTAACTATATTCTGAGTCAAGCTACTTGACTGAAAGGTCTGATTCAGGACGGCATTTAGCTTTATAGGAAAAGTTTTTCCATCTACAATTACCACCTTCAAAGGAACTGACGTTACAGTGCTGATGTAATCTGTTAGTTCTCTTTTGAACAGAGTGCAAAAAATTATGTTAACCCTATGGAAAGTCAAACAGGTACCAAAAAAATGGGACAATTATGCACAATTCAGTAAAGTATGTTAAATTTTTCCCATCTAAAAATTAACCAGTGAAATAAAACATATGAACTACAATTGAGTTGGTTTCAGGAAAAGCACATTTGAGAATTACATTATTGTTCTCATCTCATCTTCAGTCACTGACAAGGATTTTGTAGGCCACTATGCTATTTACTTTGTGATTTATAGTAGTGAATTGGCGAAGATGGACTTGCTCAGAGTTGGAAATGAACTGTGACCCGACTTTTCCCATGTTTCAGGTAAAACCAAATCTTTGTCTGTATAAATCAGTAGCTCAAATGAACAAGAAACTTCCAACAGTGGCAGAAATGTCACTGTAGCTGTGATCTATCTGATCACTGAATAGATTTCATCCTGAATAGCTTTCTGAGACTTTTCTCTGGGTCTACTGTCCTCTTTGGCAGTCTTGTCACACTCAGTATCAAATTGCCATCTTTCAAGGACCTCGCGACTTCCAGTATTTGAGATGACTACCACCAGTTTCTGAATTGAACATTTATATAACCAATCTTGTAGCTGTCCACCACATTATTTAAGTATTCAAGAGCTCAGGATCAGTAGTTACAAGCAAGGTGAGTCCATATTTTTCCACCCGACTAAACTTTTCAGATGGATATATGCCATGCTGATATAAAATGCTACTGATGCCAAATGACAAGAACTCTGCCAGGATTTCGGCGCTCCTGTGTAGGGTGATGCCTTGCTCCCAAGAGAGCTACAGCACCATGGCCAGGCCCACAGACGTGGTGTGTGCCGACTCGCAGACGGCCACGGCAGGGCTCCATAGCAGCTCCCACCTCTCATTATAGTTTTGATTTGCATTTCCCGGATAACTAATGGTGTTGACATCTTTCATGTGCATATTAGGCCTTTGACTATCTATTTAGAAGTATCTATTTAGATCCTTTGCTCATATTTTTAATTGGATTATCTGTCTCTTAATTATTAAGATGCATGGGTTCTCTATATATTCTAAGGTGTAAGTTCTTTATCAGACACAATATTTATAATTATTTTTTCCCATTCTGTCATCATCTCTTCATTTTCTTAATACTTCCTTTGAAGCACAAACATTTTTAACTTTAAGTCTAGATTATTTTTCTTGTTGCTTGTGCTTTTGGTGTCATAAGTAAAAATCCTTCCCCAGCTCTAAGGTCATAAAGATTTACCTCTACGTTTTCTTCTAAGAGTTTTATAGTTTCAGTTCTTTTGTTTAGCTATTGGATCCTTTTTGAGTTAATTTTTGTACATGGTTCGAGGTAAGGGTCCAACTTCATTTTTTCATGTGTGGCTAGCCAGTTGTCCCAGCACCATTTGTTGAAAAGACTATTTATTGAATGGTCTTGAAATCCTTGTTGAGTTTCAGTTGACCATAGACACATGGGTTCATTTTTTAAATTATTCCATGATTTAGATGTCTGCTCTTATGCCAGGATCAAACTGACTTGATTATTGTTGCTTTGTAGTAAGTTTAAAAATAGGAAAGTGTGAATCCTATTTTTTTCTTTTTCAAAATTGTTTTCGCTACTCTGGGTCCCTTATAATTTGATAGGAATTTTCGAATCAGCTTATCAATTTCCAGAGAAGTCAGCTGTGATTCCGATAGGGACTGCGCTGAATCACGAACATAGGATTTTTTCCTCCAATTTTCAGGTCTTTTTTAACTTCCTTCAGCAGTGTTTTGCAGTTTTCAGAGTTTGTTTTGCATTTTTGTTAAATTTATTCCTAAGTATTTTATTCTTATCGATGTTACTGTCAATGAATTGTTTCTTCATTTCATTTTTGGATTACTCATTGCAAGTATGTAAAAACAAAACTGATTTTTGTATATTTATCTTGTATCCTGCAATCTTCCTGAATTTGTTTATTAATTCTAATTGTTTATTAGATTATTTAGGATTTTCTATATACCAGATTATATCATCTATGAATAGAGACAGTTTTACTTCTTCCTTTCCAATTTGGAACTCTTTTACTTTTTTTTTTCCCCCTGCCTGATTATGCAAACCACATAGGTAACAGGAGACAGACTCCCGAATCCCAACTTGTGTTTGTGTAAAATCCATGCTCTTTTCCTCATACACCACTAATATTGGTGTTGGAGATAGAGTTGGGAGATATGAATGGAAAGGTGATTGGATACCATTCTATAAGTCAGACTAAGAATAAAGGCTATAAAGATTGGATTTTTATATAGCAGGTAATGAATAATGATTTTTATTTAAGAGGCAATAAGTAAGCAAGGGAATGACTTGGTTTTTCCAAGGAAGTGTTACTTCACGAAGATAAATCTGTTAACAATGTACACAGTGAACTGCAGGAAGAATTTAAAAGAAAGAAAGCTAGGTGAGGGCTCTTACCTGCCCAGTAGCAGCTGTATGGCTCTGGTATCAGCTTTTGCATCCTGTTTCCAAAATGGATTCTCATTCGGAGGGACGAGGTGATCCTCAATGTGGGCTTTAAATTGATTCTTAGACAAGGCTTTGATTCTAAGATGTGGAAAAATACTTTCTGAGTGGCTAACGTGGTAAAAACCCAAATCAGAATTAGTTGAGCTCAGGATGGTTCACAGGGCAAATTTAACATACTTTAGACGTAACTACCTAAATATATGTAAAACTTCACAATGTACAAAGCCCTTTCCTATGTTAGAATCTCATTTCATTTCTGTAAGAGAGGGAAGAGAGAATATCTCCACTTATATACAAACATGCCAGTTCAGAGGGAGCAAAGAATTTAGCCATGTATGTATTTAGTAAGTGCCAGCGGTAGTTCTAGATTTTGAGTATCTTAACTCCCAGTTTAGGCTTCTTTTCCACCACATTAAGAATTATTTGCTGAACACTTCCAAAATTACTTAGTCCATAACTTGACAAAAACACATGTGAACAACTATTAAGAAAGAAACTGGGGCCGGCCCGGTGGCTCAGGCAGTTAGAGCTCCATGCTCCTAACTCTGAAGGCTGCCGGTTCGATTCCCACATGGGCCAGTGGGCTCTCAACCACAAGGTTGCCAGTTCAATTCCTCGAGTCCTGCAAGGGATGGTGGGCAGCGTCCCCTGCAACTAGAAATGGCAACTGGACCTGGAGCTGAGCTGCACCCTCCACAACTAAGACTGAAAGGACAACAACTTGCTTGGAAAAAAGGCCTGGAAGTACACACTGTTCCCCAATAAAGTCCTGTCCCCTTCCCCAATAAAATCTTTAAAAAAAAAAGAAAAAGAAAGAAACTGTTGGGGTTCATGCTTATCCTGTAACTTACTGTGTTGATGGTCTCAGAAAGTCTCCCTTCTCAGGAGAATGAACTTCGCCCAACAACATGCTCATATCTGGGCTTGATTTCATCGCAGAAACCACCATGGCATTACGGAGTTTATTGCCTTGTTCCAACAGAGCTATGGAGGGCAAAAGTAGAATACAGCAAATCTAAAACCCAACAGAAATACTTGCAATATTTACCACCTTTGCTTCTATCAGAGGACTTACTACAGTGCACTGTACTGGCTTACTTGTCTGCTTGTCCACTAGCTTGAGAATTCCTTGAGGTCATTCATTTTATAACAAATATTTACTGAGCTTCTATTATGTGGACTGTTTTAGATGCTAGTTATTACAGCAGCGAATGAAGTCTATCCCAAAGAAACTGACCTCTTTGTAGGAATCATTATATGCATGCATTGACTCTTCCAAATGCTGTTTGTACATTAAATAAAGTTAGTAACGTGTATATATGTATCCACATATTTTATTAATTTATCAGATTATTTGTAAGTTTAATGTCATTCATATCCAGGAAACATGAACAACTATACCAGCTAAACTTTAAGGAGCCATAGTGATAATCTCTTCCAAATTTATACTTTTATGGATGACGAAAAGAAAGCCACAGAATTTTCATGACTTGTCTAAGATCATACAGCAGGATAATAGAAAAGTCAGGATCAAGTCTTCAGACTTGCTGATAGGTAAAATTGATCCTATCCCTAAATAACAACACCACCACCACCACGTATGGCAGATAACATTTATTGAACCCTTACCATGTGCTGGGCGCTACTCTAAGTATGTTGTATAAATATAATCCTCGCAACAATCCTGAGACTACTACTATTGCCTTCACTGTCCAGGTGAAAGCAATTGAGGCAATTTACACGCATTAGCTGTATAACCAGCTACTCCACATCCAATGATTTTAAACACTATACTATATATGACACTACTTCAGTTCTTAGGCTTCTTGTTAAAAGCTTAGGACCAGTGGCATTATTCCAAGAAACATTGGTAAGTATTATTTTCTTGAGGTTCCAGTTGCTTTGAAGGTAAGTGAGACTAGACACCAAGTAACCATCTCTCTTAGTCTAAAGCAGGGGTGTCCAAACTGCGGCCCGCAATCCATTTTTTATTGGCCCGCAGCAAATTCCAAAAATATATGTAGTTTACTTAAATAAACTAGGTGAGGCAATATGTACTTCACCTCGAGTGAGTAGCCTGGCTGTTTGTGTATTTTACCGCATATGGCCCTTGGTGAAAAACGTTGAAAAATGTTTGGACACCCCTGGTCTAGAGTTTTATAGCTTCTATAAATAAAGAAGATACAGTGGTCAGGCCAAGAAGAAAAACTAGCCAAACAGATCCACAAACATCTAATATTTGTTAGTACAAAGAGTTCAAAATATAGGTTAACAACAACAACGGAAAACCCTGAAATATCCTATGTTCGATGTGTAATGTGAAAATACAACTAAACTAAACTAAAAGAAAATCAAGATCACCACTGTGGCAGACAGAATCCTAAGATGCTCTCCCTCACCCTCAAAGATTCCTCAGCCCCTGGTATACACATACTTTCTCTCAGTGATTCAAACACTAATGTAGGCATTGCTGTGAAGGGATTTTGCAGATGACATCATGGTTCCAAATCAGTCAACCTTAAGATAGGGAGAGTACTGGTGGGCCCAAACATTTTACAAAGTTTTCTCTGGCTGTTTGCAGGATACGAAGTCTGTGATTTGAAGCATGTAAAGGATTTAATGTATCATTGCTGTCTAAAGATGGAGGGAGCCACGTGGCAAAAAATGCAGGCAGCATCTAGGAGCTGAGAATGGCCCCAGCAGACAGCCAGCAATGAAATGGGACCTGTCAGACAATTGCAAGGAACAGAATTCTGTCAACATGAGTGACCTTGCAAGAGAATTTGCCCCCAGAGCTTCCAGATGAGAATTTAGCTTGGCTGACACCGTGATTTTAGCCTGTGATACCCTAAGCAGAAAACCCAACCATACCCTGCTGGACTTCTGACCACAGAACTGCGAGCTACTAAATGGGTATTGTTTTAAGCCATTAAGTTTGTGGTAATTTGTTATGCGGCAATAGGAAAATAATATACCTAATAATGCCACACCCAAAAATACTGACTGTTAACATTTCAATATATTCCTTATATAGGCGTAACTGATTTTATTGTACTTCTCTTTATTGGGTTTCACAGATACTGCATTTATTACAAATTGTAGGTTTGTGGCAACCCTGTGTTGAGCAAGCCTATCAGGGCCATTTTTCTTTACTTTTTATGGTATGAACGGCCTTTATTGATTGCAACCAGAAGTGGAACAGGAAGGGATACGACAGCTCCGGCTCCTGGGGCGGCTTCACCGACTTCGTCGCAGCCCGCAAAAAGGGGGGCTGTTTTTTCAACAGCATTTGCTCACTTTGTGTCTCTGTGTCACAATTTGGTAATTCTCGAAATATTTCAAACTTTTTCATGACTTATTTTTGTTATGGTGATCTGTAATCAGTGATCTTTGATGTCACCATTGTAATTGTTTTAGGGCACCACGAACCACGCCCATGTAAGATGGTAAACTTAATCAATAAATGTTGTATGTGTTTTCACTACTCCATTGACTGGTTGTTCCCTATCTCTCTCCCTCTTCTCAAGCCCACCCATTCCCTGAGACACAATACTACTGAAATCAGGCCAGCCAATTAATGTTACAATGGTCTCTAATTGTTCAAGTGAAAGGAAGTTAATCGATGTGGCAAACTTCCTTGTTGTCTCATTTTAGGAAACTGCCACAGCCACCCCAACCTTCAGCAACCACCACCCTGATCAGTCAGCAGCCACCAACATCAAGGCAAGAACCTCCGCCAGCAAAGAGATTACGACTCGTTAAAGGCTCAGATGATGGTTAGCATTTTTTTGGCAATACAGTATTTTTTAATTAAGGTATGTAGTACATTATTTTTTTGACATAATGCTATTGCACACTTAATAGACTACAGACTAGTGTAAATATAACTTTTATATGCATTGGGAAACCAAAAAATTCATGTGAAATGCTTTATTGAGATACCTGTTTTATTGTGGTGGCTACAATGGAACCCACAATATCTCTGAAGTATGCCTGTAGTTTTTTAAATGTATACATACACACATACATCTGTATTTTATATATATATAAATTTTTTTTGCAAAAATGGTATATATTATGTATACTGTTTTGTAACTGCTTTTTCATTTAACTATATGCGTTAACTTTTTCTATGTAAATAATGGCTGCATAATACTCCATTCCGAATTCATGATATTTGTTTTAATTACAAAAAGTCTCTTTGGGATTCAGCCAGAAAATGGCTGTCTTGTTTACTCACTGAGAAAGGGTGAGGAAAACACAGTCTGCTAGCATTGAAAATTTTTGCTAAAGAAACATGTTTTGTGACAGGAAACCCTCCTTTAGTTTCTAGTTGGCACTTGGCTTTATTTGATATGGTTTAAAGTTTTTTACTGAGATGGATACACTCAATAAATGCTTTATGAATAATATAGTCAATGACAACCAGTGTCAAAAATAAACTTTACTTGATTTTAGGGCCATGTAGAAAAAGTTTTTCTACGGATAACCAAAATGTTTCTAAGCGATAAACAGCCTTGGTACTTTATGATCTAACCGTACTCAACTATTTTCACACACAATACTTCCTTTGTGCTCTCAAAGTTCCAGGTATATAATTCCGTCAAAGAATTTATCATGCAGTGTTATAATTGTGTATCTCACCCCGTCAATTTCTAGACTAAGGATTGACTCTTGTTGGTCTTTGTATCCTCAGTGCCTGGTACAGTGCCTAGTATATATCAGGCATTTGATAAAATGTTTTAATAAATATTTCCACTGTTAAATGCGTCACAAATATTGACTGTGTCTGCTTTAGAGTCTGTTTCCTTTACTAGCCTGAATTCTTTAAGGTCAGGGTCTGTATCTTTTTTTTTTTTTTTTTAATTTATTGGGGTGACAATTATTAGTAAAATTACATAGATTTCAGGTGTACAATTCTGTATTACATCATCTATAAATCCCATTATGTAGGGTCTGTATCTTATTTATCATTCTAACCCCAATAATCAAAACAATGACTGACACAAAATAGACACTCAAAATATACTTTCCAAAAGCCCATTTTAAAAAGGAAATAAGTATTAAGGAGAACAAGTTGAACAAATCTGAGCACAGGTGGCCCATTCATTGGCCTCTGAATGGTTTCATTACTGAAACAGCCATTCTTGGAAAAGTTTCTCTCAAGTCCAAGGCATGGCGACAAAAAAATCTGAATTCTGCATCTCAAGAGAAAGCTGGTACCTACACTATAAGGGCTGTAATGGCATCTTCCTGTGCCTCAACTCAATAATCATTTCCTGAACACAAAGGAAGGGCACTCAGGTGAGTTCGGGACAAATGTTTCCCTTGTTTACTTCCTACACAACATGGCACAACTCCTGCCAAACACAGGGAGGTATAAGACTTCTGGTTTTTGTTCCAACTCTTTGCTATCTATTCTAACCCCCAAGTCTTAGAAGCAGGATGTATAGTTCATTTTTCATAAATATGAGCTGGTTGACTCATTCGGCTCTGTACCCCCTTTTCTGGTATGAGGTCAGTACAATAAAGACAGACCAGGAAGAAAATTAGGTTTACACATTTGTTATATCCCTCCCATGACCTCAGCTCTAGACCTGCTTACTAAAGTGGCCCACTTCATCTGAGTCCTCCATAATCTTGTGGTGGGCAGGGAACTTCAAAGATCGTATCTTTTACTTAATGATTTATTCCAATTGGTAAGAGTTCCATCAGAAGGTTATCCAGCCTGTGCTTGACTATTTCCAGTGATACAGAATTCATTACTTCTTGAAGTTGTCCTTTCTCATTTTGTACAGGTCAGACTATGAACTAACACTGAGTCACAATCTGTCTTGCTTTAACTTTAAACCCACTGATCCTAGTAACGCTTATGGAAGAGGTTGCACATTGGCAGACCATGGGTTGTGCCCGGCATACTTTGTTTGGCTTGAACAGGTGGCCAGTACAGTTTTGATTTAAAAAAAATAAAATAAAATAAAAAAGGCACGCCTAGGTCAACAGCAAACTTACAATATAAGGCAGAGGACTCTGCCTTAGAGTCTGGGACAATAGTGAACTGGAGCTGAGGAGCAGCCGCCCTCTTTGACAAGGCAGCACCTCCCTAACTCTAAGCCTGTGTCTTCATTTTAAAATGGGGATGACAATCCCTACCTCACTTTTTTCTTTTAAGGTTAAGTGTATAGGTCACTTGCCATAGTTGCTAGCACATAATGAATGCTCAATAAATGGTAGCTGTTTTCTCAAAGCTAAATATCTCTTGGTGGGACCTTCACTGGCCTCATTACTCTCCTTAAAAGGAACTCATCTGCTTTAGAGCTTTAATGTTACCTTCTTAGCAGGCATTCCTTTGTCAACCTATGTAAAACTAACATCCCCTCTTCTCACCTTCCTTGCTTCATATTTCCCTAATGCCATTATCACCACCTAACACTCCGTACCTATTTACCTAGTTTATTGTTGGTCTTCCCATCTAGAATACAAGATCCATAAAGCAGGAGATGGCGGGGTGTTTTTCTTTTTTCTTCTTTTTAATTTAAATTGCTGTATCCCTGACTCCTAGAAGAGTGTCAGGCATTTGACAAGTGCTGAATAAATAACTGCTTAATGAGGGCGCAAATATCTTTCTCAAAGTCTGATGCCCAGGTCTACACATAATATTCCAGGTGTGAGCTGAGAAGTGCTGAGTACAGTGGGACAATTTTCTTTCTTGTTAACGTAGTCGAGGGTTGTGTTAAAGACTAAAATTAATAGATTATAATCAGAGTATGTTTGTAAAAATAGGGGATCACAGACATTTCAGTTGAGAAAACATAAACAGAATGTCTTTCTTCATTAAAAAAGTACCCTTACTAATGTAAATTACATACCTAAATAGTTATTTAAAAGACTTTTCTACTAATACTGCAGATATTCTACTGTGAAAATTTTACTTGTGAGAATGGAGACAAATTCCTATCATGCCCTTGATGTCACAGAGACATATAGTTGATCGTAACAATGTAATATAAAGTACCTCATTTGCTTTTATAACACATTCCCTAACATGAAGTAATCTGATCCAGTTCCTATTTGCTTTTTCACTTCAGCCTAAGCCCTTACAGAGGTAAACTGCCTCCTCTCTACTTCTGCTTGGCTGTGAGTCATATTTAATTCCCAGGCTTAAGATCAGCAGTTGCTGTGCTCTGACTGTTCCCACTCTGAGACCAACAGTTTTCAGAATGTGAGACGGATTAGCACTAGCTTCTGTATAGTCACACAAGTAAATGCTGATGATGAGACAACAACCTTGTTTGCTTTGAATTATTTGGGAAAAAATAAGGACTACTATTTTTCTATAATAAAGGCTTTCTCCACATATCTAAGTTCATTTGAAATGGTTCTTTCCCTTAAACTTACAATTATAAGCACCTACTATTTAGAAGTAACTAAGTGGTTTAATAGAGCTGCCTTCAAACGGTGAGAAATTCTGGACTCTAGTAAGATTACTTGCTTTTATTTGGCTATTTATATTTAGTTCAAAGGGAAGCCTTGGTTCTCTTTGTAGGCTGGCTAATGAGCAGAGTAATCCCAATAAATATACCTCAGTCTCAGTTCACAGATACACACATACCCGAAAGAAGGTCCTTGGTAGGGGGATTGTTTGAAGAAAGAATGCATGAATCACTGCGACTCTTGGAGGCTGTCCTAATTTGAGGCTGGAATTCAGAGCTGTTGAGGAGGGACATCTGCTTCTGTGGGGCTTTGCCTTTCAGAGTCATAGACTCTAAACTCTGTCCTGAATGAAGATGGTGCTGTAGTCCTAAAAAGGAGTCCTTTATTATATCAGAGTTCTCTGCAAAGTACAAGTGGTCTTTCCCCCTGTTTTAAAATAAAGGAGACCATCAGCAGTGTATTATCCATTTTGGTGTCTTTCCACTTTATCAGAGATAGAACGTGGATCAGTGGTTTACAGCAGTATCGCTTAGACTTTGTAAATCTGGTTTTCATCTTCTAAATGAAATAAAACAGGAGATGCTTTACCTACTACTGTGTGGTTATGGCTAAAGTGAGACAATAAAATAAAGAGTTCAGTGCTGGGCCTGATACAAAGCAAATGCTTCATAACTATTTAAAATCGAAACCTATTTCTCTTACTGAATTCTGTTTCACAAAATACTGCCTTTTCCCTCTTCTCTCAAGGACCTCTATCATATCACCTGTATGACTCAGTCATACATATTTACCAGTATGTTGCTACCCCCTCCCCCACTAGATTGGAAGCAGTCCTCAAAAACAGGAATCGTGTCTTATTAGTTTCTATGCCCAGCACGTGGTACTAGACGAGGAACATGTGGTTACTTAATACTTATTTGTGGAATGAGTGACTACCTTTAGTCTTTTACCCAATCACAAATGAAAGACAGAAAGTATGAGTACAGTGGGAGTTAGCAGACAGACTGACTGGTATTAGGTGTGGTAATTACCTTGGAGTGGTTGATCTACTACTGTTGGCTGCTAACTCTTTTCCATCAGTTTGGGTGGCAGGTATCCGATGAGGCCCCGATGGAACTAGAAACTGGGAATTGCTGGGTTCAGTATATTCTTTGAATCTCTGCTCAGATAAAAGCACATTTTCTGTCATGTCAGTAGTAGGAAGAGGGTTATAGCTGTCATAAGTTTCTGACAGAGGCTCCAGGACAAGTGAGACCTGAAAGAAACATGTAATATATCAGAAATTTCCTTTGGTATTAATTTTAAGACTCCTTATTTACTGTAAGTTAATGGCTCCCATTCCTTACAGGATCAAGTTCAAATTTCTGTCTACCTCAGAAGCCTCATCTCTCACTGTGCTTCCATCTCTCGCTCCTAGATTTACCAATTATTTAGGGTTCTCTCAATGTACCTTATATTTCATTCCCTTATGCCTTGGTATATGCAATGTCCTCAGCATTACTTCCTCTGTGAAAACTTGTGTTCACGTAGAGATGTCATGGCCACTCCCTTCTTCAAGATTCTACTTACGCTGTATCTATCCATCAATAATAACCACCATTTATTGAACACTTTACTACAGGCTAGAAACTGTTAAATTCCTCACACAGAGAACTTCCTATTATAACTTTGTCAGAAAATTACATTACCCTAATTTAAAGATTAAAAAAATAAAGCAGAGGCTTAGAGGAATTTGTAACTTGCAGTTTGTTTCTCATCCTGATTAGATTATGAATTCCTTGAAGGCATGGACTGTCTTATTCATTTTTCTGTGGACTAATTAGTGTAGCACATAGTGCATACGTCTAGTGTTTAGTATTCCCAATAATGCCTAATGGCCTGACCAATAAAAGAATGACATAGCATCACCTGTGTCCCTACTGTTAGTTATTTGAGAAAAATAAGGCCCTCGTTCTAAGCTGGGGATAAGGCAGGGTGAAGACAGAGGAACGCTAAGATGAAAAGTAATCACTTGAAGTTTCCTTTATCATCTCATTCCTGTGAGTTCAGGTTCTCTATTAAAAGGCTCTCCAGTCCTCTGAAAAGTCTAATGGAGAAAAGCCTAACGGAAGAATAAAAAATAAAATAGAGCGTAAAGCAAAACTTTAGAGAAGAACGAAAAGAATATACTCCAAATGAAAAGAATAGTGTATTGAAAGTTCAGTTACGATGACAGAGAAAGCAGACAGAACTGCTTAAGCAACCAAAGAGAATCAAATGATGATGAATGGCCTAAAACAAAAAGGAAAGATTGCAGTTAGATGTTTTAGGACATCTCTGCGAAGGTCAATGGAATAATTTGCGCAGAGAAACTGCCAAGGCACAGACGCAATAAAAGACACTTGGGTCTTGATTAAGAGTTTTTTCATGAACCAGGTAACATAAAGTCTTTTAAATCTATTCATCATCAAGATTTTCTACAAACACAAACGACAGGAATGCTGTGGGGCAAACACTCTGTGCAGTGATCACTGTTACAGTATCACATAAAATCCTGCCTGCCCAAATGTAAATGTCAGAAAGTGTTCCCTTGCCATTTATCACTTGCCAAAAGACTGCTACTGGGTATGGCAGGTACCTGGACTTTCTTCTTTCAGAGGCACTTGAAGAAAGAACAAAGTCCAGGTACCTGCCATACCCATCTTACAATCAAAACACAGGTGCTGGCCTAACTCCTCTGTTCAATTAACAAATATTTGTCCATACTAGCTCAGCGCCAGGCTCTGTGCTCCTGCCTGAGGCAAAGAGATAAAACACGAAACCTGACCCAGAGGATCAGGATCCTGGAGGGGAACTTAAAAAGAAGTAATTGTAATACAAAATGGTGAGTTATGAAATAAGGAAGTGCACTGTGAGTTCTGGGAACACCACAGAGGCGTGGGAGCTTGGGGGAGAGGTGAGGAAGGAGGCCAGGGATGGTTTCCAGGAGGGAAATATCAACATCTGAGTTTAGAATCTTAAATGTGAACGAGACAGATAAGGCGGAGGGGGTCTGAGAGAAAACATTCCAGGCAGAGGGAGGAGCGTGAGTCAGGCTTTGGAGGTATAGAACAGAGCATCATTCCAGCCATTCCTACCAGTCCAAGGGATTTTCACTGCTAACCCCTCTGCTTCCACACAACATACCCAACATACTCCTGAGTTCATCTCCCAGGTGGTCCTTACGGTCCACCTCAGGCAGGGTACACTCTTGTGCTCATCCTCTGCTAACCTCCCTTCAGAGCCCTGTACAATTTCTGTTTTATATAAACCACCTTACCACCTTAACTGAACATCTCTTTCTTAAAATGTCCCCATTTCCCCAGTCTTCTCCAACGGAAACTACTTCTTTCACTACTAGCCAGGGTGAGGGAAGTGAGGGAAGTTGACTTACTCCTTTTGGGTGCCATCTCCAGACCATCATTCTGTCACCTAAATATATCACATCTCTTCTGAAGCCCAAATAAGGTGATTCTCACACCCATAATAGAACAACCTCAAAAACACTCATCAGTCTTCTCTCAATATCTCAAGGCTCTCTAGCACCGAGAGGCCCACAATCATCTACTACATCTATAACATCTATCAGTATAAGAGAGAGCGTATCAGTATGACTATTTTTCAGACTTATGTCGGTCAACATATCATTAAAAATTAAAAAAATAAATAAATTATTTAACAATGCTTTAAATAATAAGATTTTATGTAAAATTTTGGATTTTTGGCTTCTCTTGAAAAAGCAGAAGATCTGGCAGATTTGGTCCACCACTGGGCAAAGTTTGCCAACCCCTGTTCTAAAAGTGTATCAACAAACTTCTCATTCTGTGACCCACTGTCAATACTATCCTCTCAAATTCAAGTAAATTTGGCGAGTCCTTGTCACGCACCTAAGTACATGTGAAGTGTTTCCATATTTCTTCATGTCATTTAATCTCCGCAACAATGCTATGAGGTAAAAGTTTTAATATCATCACTTAAAAAAATAGTGTACTGAAGCTCGGAGAGTATAAGTGAACACCAGAATGGTTTCTGTAACCAATTTCTCCATGTCCAAGTCTAGTGATATTTCCATTAGATCACACTACCTCTCCCTCTTTTCACTGTCATTTACCTGGGAAACAAAAATTTCTAATTGTTACTTCCACTTCTTCTCTGTAATTACTACTTATTTCCTTATCCCTTAATCTTCAAAAATCTGACTTCTGTCTCCAATGTTCTATCAAAACAATTTTTCAACAAACCCAATTTCATTTAAATAAAAAATACACAAGTATTATTGTATCGACTGACATTTAAATATGGAAAAAAAAATGATGCAACCACTTTAGAAAACAGTCTGGTAGTTCATTAAATTTAAACATAGCTACCATATGACCTTAATTCAATTCCTAGGTATATACCCAAGACAAGTGAAAACATATGTTCAGAAAAAACTTGTACATGAATGTCAGAGCAGCATTATTTATAATAGTGAAAAAGTGGACACAATCCAAATGTCCATCAACTGAAGAATGGATAAACAAATGTGGTATATCCATACAATGGAATATTATTCAGCCATCAATAAGGAATAAAGTACTGGTTCATGCTATAAAACTGATGAACCTTGAAAAGATTATGGTGAGGCCACATATTATTTTATTTATATGAAATGCCCAGAATAGGCAAATATGTAGAGACAGAAAGTAGATTAATGTTTGCCAGGAGCTAGGGAAGGGTGAAAAGGAAATGACTGCTGATAGGTACAGTCTTTCTTTTTGGGGTGATAAAATGCTCTGGAGGTAGTACTGAAGGTTGTATAATCATGTGAATATACTAAAAATCACTGAATTGTATATCTTAAAAAAGTAAATTTTATGGCATGTGAATTATAACTGAATAAAAACAGGAGAAAAACCCAGCTAGAATCCTATACTCCAACTGTTTTCATTTTTCCATGCTTATTTATCCCAGTCATTGGTCATTATACATATATGTGGACATAATTTTAATTCTCTTTTGTCATCAATCCAAAATCAGTTTTCCATGCTGCAATACAATCATAATTATGTAATTTTATCTTTTATGGAAATAAAATATTCCACTAATAGACTACAACTTTAATATTGCTGAATAAATTTTCATTTTTTCAATTATTAAAAGTGTATTTCCATAAATAGAGCTAAGTATATGGCTTCTCTCTCTTTTTCTGGTATTACTTCAAGATAAGTTCCCAAAGGTAGAATTACTGAGGTAAATGATATATGATAATTTTTATGGTTCTTGAAACATAATGCCAAACTGTCTTCTAGATCTGATGCAAATTTACACCATTATCAGAAAAGTATGAGTAAACCAGACTCACTTAATCACGAAGTTACCAACATAAGGTGTCACTATATTTTAACATATTGTAAATAAAAATATGATAAACAAAACAAAGAAAATGTTTTCACTTAGTTGGATCTATTTCTGGATTCTATTCTGTTCCACTAACAGAACGACGTGCTTGTGATTTTATAATGGGATCTTACATATGATAATGTTATGTGTTCTTTCCTCACCTTTTTTGAACTATCTTCTTATATACCTGTTTAAATTTCCATATGTATTTTAGAATACATTTGACAAGGTATAAAACTCAAGAGATTACTAAGGGGTTTGATTATTCAGAATTCTCTAGGAAGCACTTCCCCAGAGTCTCCCCTCAGAAAGGGGCCCTTCTATGTCCCTTCCTACCATCCTGTACATATCTATACCATACTACGTATCGCATGGCCTTCTACTTGAGATTCTTTTCTATTTCTTCCTACGTGATTTTGAAAAACGAAATGACAAGACCATCTCTTATCTCTGTATCCTAAGTTAGTGGCACATACTCATTGTGTAGCAAAACAATGTATGCTGAATCAATGAATGAATACATCAAAGACACCACTGACATGAGTCAAATAAGCAATTATCGTTTGGTACTATGTTAGGAGCTGTGGGAAAAACAAAGAAAGTAGAAAACATTGTCCTGCCCAGGGAATCTAGAAACTGAAAGGAAGGGAAATTAAAGGAAGACTACTAATACATAACTTTGGAAACTACATAGGATTATAACTGAGTAATCATTATGTAATTAGTATTATGAATTTAATAAAGAAGACAGAATGAGTACAGTAGGAGCTGTGAACGACTCTTGGAACTTGAGATGGGCAGTAAAGCACTAAGAGGATTTGCATAAGTGGAAACAAAGGTATGTTACAGTCTTTGAGTAAAAACATGAACAAAGGCATGAAGTGGGAATGAGCATGGTATATGGGAGTCATGTACCATTCTACAAACAAACTTAACTACTTGTGCCCCAAATGTTTTATTCTATGCAGCAAAGATTAAAGATTTGTGTGTTTTTTTACCTGGAGTTCTCCAAGTTTCTTAGATGTTGGTGAAATAATGGTAAAAAATCCACTGATGTGGTAAGTTGGAGAAAGCTTGGCTAATCCACTGATCTGAACTCTACCAATTGGAAGATGATCAAGTTTGGTGATTACTTCCAGCACCAGCACAGCCATATCTAATCAGAAACAATTACAACATATGCAGATATTATTCATTTACTTTTTGGGGGAACTGGACAGAGGAGTATATATTAGAAAACTTTTTTACATAAAAAAATTATTTTATTTTCAAATAAACCATACACTTACCATATCATTTGGGGTGGGGGAAGGGGAGAGATGAACTCAATATCAAAAGAACAATAAAGTTTTAGAGAAGAACAATGACAAAATGAAATGACACTTGAAGGAAAAAAATTACATTGAATAAAAATATTTACCATATCAAGGATTGATAAAGAAAATACCTTTAAAACAGGAGGGTTTTTTTGTTCTTTTTTTTCCTTTTCTTTCTTTTTTTTTACATATTTGGCAAGAATTCAGGCTTTGCTTTTGAAAGGCAACAATTCTCAGTTCTTTGATTCTCACCATTTCTAGTTTTGGATTGGACAAAGGGCTTCTCTTACATGGATGCAATGGTTGGTTCCTGCCTCCCAGGAGTATCTAATTACTTACTTCTTGATTGTATTGGGAGCCCTGAAATACTGAGAGGACTTGGAACTGAGAGGAATGGAAATAAACTCCTTAACTGTATTCTTTATTTAGTCACTTAGACTTAATACCTTCATGGTCATAATTTACAGCAGGAGAGATTTAATGCATGCATATGGAATCTGAGATTACTTCGGGACAGTATAGCTTCTGAATTATTTTCTTACTGAAGTTGAAAAAACGGTTCAGTTTCACCACTTGTTCAATACTGTAGTGAAAAGAGCATAGGACTTATAATGAGAAGACCAGTGATTGTGTTATAGCTCCAATATTCACAAGCTACTTCTGTGTATGCTTCTCTGTAAAACAGGCATCATAATACCTACATCATGGCCGTGAGAGGAAAGGAAGAAGGGCAAATAAAACACCTAGCAGTGTCCTCATGTGGTAGTTGCTCAATGGTGGTTATAGGACTTTAGGTAAATTACTTAACATATCATGGTCCCCGTCATACCTACTCATGGAAATTATCTGAAAATCGTATGAGCTAATAAATGTCAAAGCGCTTTGTAGACTATAAAGTGATATGCATATGTAGAATAATGAAAATGTACCAACATTTCTTGGTTATTTGCTAACAGCCAGGCTCTTCCATATCTCATTAATTCTCTGAACAACTCTGTGATAGTTATTTCTGTCCCCATTTGAGGATTGAAGCTCACAGAGGTCACATAACACACCTAAGTTCACCCAGCTTTAAAGTGACAAAACTGGACTAATAGTTCAGTCTTACTGCAAAGTACACTACACCATGCTGCTTCATTCTTCATTGCTTCCAGGGATAAAAAACTTAATTCTTAATAGGCTTCACTTTTGCTGTGGAATTAGAATCCCTATTGTCCAGCATACTTTTCACCCTCATTGTCTTTCATATTCCTACTAATCGAATCCTAGTTCATAAAAGAGAAGCAAAAATCAAGTGGTGAAGCTCAGTGAAGTACCAAACTTTCCTTGGTTTCTACTCTAACCTTCCCATGCTCCAAACATTTTCATGGCTGCTGTATCCTGTGAACAGATTAAAGAGGTAAGGGAGGAAAGGTGTCAGAAGAGAGGATGAGGCATACCTCAGAATCCTATAATCCCTCTATTTCCTGAGGCAGGACGGTATAGCAGAAACACTCATGATCTTAGAGTCAGGGCATCCCTGAAATTAGGGTTGGTGTAACGGTGACCTTGGGTAAGTCCCTTTTAACACAAACTCAAATTCATCACCTAGAAAAGGCTAAACACCCACTGCAAATGTACAGGGCCTCAGAGCATGCATTCTAGCACTTCAGTGGCTTGCTCTTATTCTTCCTACTGTATTTTCACTTTCCTTAAACAAAAAGTTCTTAAAGATTTAAAATGTAAAGATTTTCTCACCAATTAAAAAAAATCGGAGTACTTACCATGTTTTTGTAATTACCCTAACTTCTGTTCAAAATAAGACAAAATAGACATAAAGAAATGAATAAAACAAACCACCCTACCTACTTCACAGGGTGGTTTTAAAAATCAAATAAGATGATGGACTTGAAAGTATTTTATGAACTGTAAAATGCTATACATTTTTGCTTGTTCCTTTATATTATTTTTATCTGAGGAATTCATACAATCTCTGTTTTACTGCCTCTCTCTTTCCAACCTGGACCTATTTACGTTTTATGCTAACATGTGACAATGTATTCATTAGCTTACTTTACACATTTTATTTTCTTTTAAATGAGCTAACTCCATATACAAGAGTACATAAAAGTATAATAAAACAAATACCACATATCTTAAGTAATAGTTAACATTTTTCCACGTTTTCAGTTAGAGCACACACTCATGTGAACTAATGCTTGATCTTTTGTGTGTTCATTTTCTAATAAACATATCATACTCATGTCCACAGCGCAGCCACCACTTGCAAGGTTCACCTCATCTGTTCAAATGCAACCCTCTCCCAGGCTTCTTCCCTAACTAGAATCATGATATTTGAGTACTGGCCAATTTGGTGGCTAACCCCTTCAATCTACCAACGGGAAAATTAAGGCCCAGGAAGATGAAATAAATCGCTCAAAAGTCAAGCAGCAAGTTAGAGCACAACAGAAGTAGGATTCTGGTTTCCTACTAACTTATGATAAGCTTAGCCCTTATTAATTTCCTGGAATATTCATATGTACCAAGTAATCACCCACTTAATTACATACTGTCTGGCATTGCTCACTACTGTTTCATACATGTCAATATTGTTTTTTTCAACAAATCTTTGTAAGTTCCTTTTGATCAGAGACTACATTTAAAATCTCTGTAAACCCCCACAGTGCCCAGGACTTTATATTTTTATAAAATTCACATCAATGTGCTACCTACTGGACCAATCACTTTACAAAATTTTTTCATTTCATCTTCACAATTCCTGCCAGGTAACTGCTATTATCCCCATTTAACTAATAGGAAACTTAGAATCCAAGACCTTAAGGAATCTTCCAGCATCATAAAGCTATGCAATCCTACAGCCACAGTTCAAATTCAAGATTGTCTGACTTCAAAACCCATGTTCTTCTCACTCAACCAGGCTGCTTCTTCATTAAAAAGCCAGGTGAAAGGGCAGCTATTTGGTCCCATTTTACAGATGAGGAAAAGGGGGAGGGGTCAGAAATGGGAAGGGACTTTCCCCAAGTCCCACAACTGATAATACCAACCTAAAGTTCAGATGCCAAGTGTAATGCATTCTTTCTTTCACCACAGGATGCTTGAATAAATGTCTGACCTGTTAATTTCATATTAACAGGTATTTTGTCTCTTACTAAAAAATTTCTAATCTCTCTTCGTTTGTTAAATTATATAAAAATACCACCTGAGGATTTAAGTTTCAGGTTTACAGTACCCAGAGTATCCACAGGTAGCCTTTAAAAGCACTTATCACTTTCTACCTGCTATTGTAACTAAACTGCTCTGTAAATTTAGTTAAAATTAGATACCATTCTGATTTATTTTTTTTTCCATTCATTTTTGCAATTCGTACAGTGGCTAGCACAATGTGTAGCACATGCTAATAATGTTCAATATGTATTTTTTGAATGACTGAATTTTTTTGTTCTTTACATTGACATTTTCAAAATATTTTTCTTGATAGAACATAAGCTTCATAAAGACAGGTTAATCTTTAATTCACCTTGACTCTCCAGTATTCTTAGCCCAACAATGTTTATGTGATCCATGCTTAACTTTTACTGACTTAAACAATATTGATTTGATAAATAACTCCACCATCCAAAATATGTTTATCTGAAAGCTTGACCTGAATAGAGAAATAACAGTACATTTAGAACACTTTCCTTGAACAGAAATGAAGAAATTTTGGCGTCTGGGTCCCTGTAGAACAATCCTTCCCCTCTTCAAAAACCTGTAGTACTAACTCACTAAACCATTCATTTGGCATTTAGCATGCATTATCTTATACTAGTAGTAAATTTTACACCTATATCCTCTTTCCTTGAGCATAACGTAAGTCCCAGAGCAGAGACTACAGTTATTACTTAAAGAAGCATGATGTGGTGAAAAGTAAGAGTTTTGCTTGCAGACAGAAGTGTGTTCAAATCCTAGTTTTGCCACTTATCGGCTGTGTAACCTTAGAGAGTATTCATTTCATCTCTCTGAACCTCAGTTTCATTGCCTATAAAAGAGAAAAACATCTATCTTGCAGGACATTAAGCACTAGAAACAATATGTATCAACTGAAAGCACATAGAATACTCTCAATAAATGATGGCTACTATAAAACCTCTTTGACTTCTCAATAATTAACAATGTCACAGATACTATGTACATAATAGTACCTATGCTGACAACATAACCATATGCTTATTAGGCCTGTAGTGAAATGATAAGACAAAAACATACCTGTTAGATAAGAGGTAAACTGCTTTGGACCACAGCGAATAGCATAACGTGTAGTTGTTCTCATAGCTTTTGGTTCAGTCTGCAATGTGTCCCTGGGACAAAAGAGGGTTCCATCTGATGTTTCTCCCCACCATCTCACTCGGACAAGTACACCTGAGGGAGGCTTTGCAATCTTCCATACGACTTTATTAACAGAAAGTTTCAGAAAGCAGCGTAGCTGACCTTCAACCAGAGGTGGCAGGCTTGTAGATGGAGGAATGTCACTCAAACCTGGGGAGGAATCCAAGAACACAAAGTAAAAATGTAGACGAAATATAGAAAACATATCATCTGTTTTTTTGAATGAAAACACACAAAAACGCTTTAGTCTCCACAGAGAGCAGGCTTATCCTACCTATTCTAATACCTGAGAAGTAACTAGCAAACCACAGAATAACCTACGTGATCACTTAAGCCACCCTGACAACTACTTAATATGTAGGTTTTGATTCCAGTCATTATAAGAACATACCAACTTAAGACATTGTCATGCAGGGTGTCATGTGGGTCTCTGCTCCCGCTCCCCACATAAGAACACAGGACATGGTGAGGCCGAAAAGGAACACCCACGGAGCCATAGATAGGGGAGGCATACCACCATATTCTCGCTGGTGGCTGGGTTGGAGACACAGGAAGCAGGAGCCACACTGTTCACAACCCTCACTGCGCCGCTTGCAGGCTCAGTCACCATCTTCTTACTAGCCCCCATTTTCCTTGCTAGACCCCATTTTGCCGCTAGTGTAGCCACAGCAGTTATATTAGTGGCCAGTGGCTCACTGGTTACAGCTGATGGCCATCCAATCACAGTTGATGGCCACTTACTAGCTGAGCCAGCACCTTTCCACGTGAGGCCGAGAGCCTGGAAACTGCTCTCTGGGGCTCTGTCCCCACAGACATGCTAATACAAACTCCTCCTTAATTGAAAGATACCATTTTAAAAATACAAATACAATGATAGGTTTTTAAAATCTCAGGAGTAGTTGAAGTTTTCTTCCAAGTACTGTTGTTTTGATTATTGCAAAGTCCACAGTCCTTAAGATATGTTATCTTTACCTAACTCTCTTATTTCAAAACCATCACTAAATTTAGAACTCGTTCAAACTCAACTCTCAAATGATTGTCTATACCATACAACTCAGCATTTCAATAAAGACCACCTTAAATTGTCTATCTTTTCTTTGCTGCTAATATCACTCAGCCAATGAGGACAGAGATTATCGTCTTCAGATTCTGCACTATTTATAGCACAAGCTGGCTTCATAATATTTATTGGTTTTCAGACATAATAAAATATAAATGAGGCAATTAATCATGTCTTTCTATAAAACTTTAATGTATCTTCTAACCAAGACTGGGCGATTTAAGAAACCATTCTTACGAGTATATTACACATACATTTCTATTCCTCTGACTTTTCCTTTGGGGAGTGGTAAGGCCTCACAAGAAGAAAATATACTGAAGTCTATAGATCAGGAATCTATATAACTAATTCTTAGGATTTTTTAAGTGAACACCCTCTCTGTTCTCTAGAGTGGAGAAAAGACCCACCATAACCTTTATGCATAGCTAGTTTCAATATAAAAATTATGCACAGGTGTATACGTGAGCATTACTGCATATGCAGATGGTATAGAGAATGGAGCATTCTTATTTCTAGTTTGATTTTCCTCCTATTAACGAAATATGCTTCACCGGTTTGACATAGGGAACACCTGCATTGACCACTTCCATGTGTCTCACATCCTCCCATCATTCCTGGCAGGTAAGACACTGCTTCAAAACTTAGCTAACTTTAAACTTAGCTAAAATTTATTCCCAGACTGCAGCGTCAGTCCTCAACCCAATGGCCTAATGTACCATCACTATTCCCAATACCTCTTTGCGTATAATGTAAAAAAGACAGTAACATGATGGGTTTTGTTTGTTTCGTTTTTTGAGGTAGTGCTGTAGAGATTCAATTTCCAGTTTCCTGATCTGCCTTGGGTTCCTAAGGTGACTGTTCCTCCAGCAGCTCACATTTCCCTACTCTCTTAGTGAGCTGTTTCTCCTGGAGCATACTAACCTGATAAGGTCCTCTTGCTACACACTCTTTCATCATCTCAAATCCTTCAGAGAGCCTCATGTCCTTACCACCACTCCAACTCTAACTGCCACACCATGTCGCTCTCCACTCTTTTCTTCCTCTTTCCTCCACAGCTATCTTTCCCAGTTCTCACCTGTAGCCCTTCATGCCTCATGACTGTTTCATGCTTTACTCACTCAACTAACATTTACTGAGTTGTGCTTCATGCTAATTCTTGGGGAGTACTGTATAAAGTGTGATTCTTGCCTATTACGATTCCTGACATACTCCCCTCTCCAACTTATGTTTCTTCCAGCCCTACATGGACCTCCAAAGGAATACCCCTCCCCCCACCGCACGTTGAACTGTTACCAAAAACAATCCTAATCCATGGGGATGTAACGTACACCAACGATGATTACAGTTTGTATATTTGAAAGTTGCTAAAATAGATCTTAAAAGTTCTCATCACAAGAAACAAAATTTTTTAACTATGTATGGTGATAGATGCTAACTAGATTTATTATGGTGATCACTTCACAATATGTACAAATATCCAATCATTACGCTGGGCACCTGAAACTAGCAATGCTATATGTCAATTATATCTCAATTTCCAAAAAGTTAAAACATTTTTCGAGAATTTTTTTGTTCCCTTCCTCTAGAAGCATCCTGCCTTTACCCTTTCGGTCTGCACCTGTCCCCATTTATTCGTCCAGTTTGCCCCCCACGCCAGACCCTATTTCCTTACCATTCGTTGGAGGGCCAATTGCCCTCTCTTTTAACCTTCTCATTCCCTGGTTATCCTCCTTCCTCTGTCCCTTTCCCTTTTCTTTATTTCTTTCTTTCTTGTTTTTTTTTTAACAGGAGTGTGTGGAGGTCTCCCTAGAATTCCGTACACACTGCTCTCCTGTTCCTCCCTATTACACCTTCACAACCTCTGGTCGCTCAGGTTACCTCTTTTCTTGCGGCCACGACCGCCCCCAGGCCCTTGGCCTTTTCGTTGTTTCATGACGAGGCGGAACTCTTCATCAACTCAACTCCGGTCCCATCACCTAAGCCGTAGCTTCCCGCCATCCCTTCCCACCGCGCCTGCGTTCCTCGGCAACGGGCGCCGCTGGGCAGCCTGGGAGGCAGGAAGAAGCTGCTCTTCCTCTAACAGTCTCTGGGAGTCCGTGAGAAGGGAAGGCGCCAAGCCTCCTTACCGCTAATATACTACAACGCCCAGGATGCTTTGCTCCCTACCTCTGCGGGGTTGGACGCTGTTTCTTCTAGCTGCGCAAGCGCAAAGGGATACGCCCTTTGAGGACTCCATTGCCCAGGGTGCATTGCCTTAGGAGAGCTTCTCTTTCCGGTGAGAGTCGCTAAGATTCCCCGCTTGGGGTCTGAGGGCTCCCCAGACTTCGTTACCCAGCTTTCCTTGTGGAGCGCTGTTGCGCACTTCCGGTGGAACCGCCTGAGGAGAGGGGGTGGAGTTTACGGAGCCGGTGGGCGGTAGGCGGTGCTGCCGGTAGCTGGGTGCTGTCCAAAAGCGACTGTGCGTCGGTAGAGAGGCGAGCTGTGACCGGTTGGGCCGCACTTAGCGTGGGACGAAGCTTCGGCTCCTGTTTGACTACCTGCGGCCTCCCCTTCATGTCGGCCCTCGAGAAGAGCATGCACCTCGGCCGCCTGCCCTCTCGCCCCCCTCTGCCCGGCAGCGGGGGCAGTCAGAGCGGAGCCAAGATGCGAATGGGGTACGTGACCGGTACCCCTTCTCCCTAGAGGCCAAACCCCGGCCATTGGAGAATGGTGTCTCTGGGCGTTTAATGCTGCACGGAAAGGGAGGCTAAGGATAGGAGAGAATGTTGGCGGCGGCCTGGAGACGTTTAGATGGAGTAGAAGGCAGATTTGGGCACTAGGGGAGACGCCAAGTCGATGGAAATTGGAGGACAAATAGTATTGAAGGGAGAGGGAATAAAGCAAAGATTAAGGAAGCCCAGAGGGTAGTTTAAGAGATATAAGAAGCACCTCAAGAAGACGGGATGGAGGAGGTTTGAAGAAAGGAAGTGGAGAGGTGATAAAGGTGGGGGGAAAACTGCCGGGGAAGATTGAGGGAAATGAGGATGACTGAGTGAAAAGTTGAGGGGAATTAGGGGAAACAACTAGGGAAAAATTTGCGAGGAGTAAGAAGACTATGAGAACTAGGTATTAGAAAAGCTGAGGGAACTAGAGAACACCTGAAGGAAAGTGAACTGGGGAGCAGAAGGTTCTAGAGAGTTCCTAAAGGGGTAAGAGGCAGATTCAGGGAGTTAGGGGATGACTAGGAGAACTGAGAAAGCTTGGGGAAGAGGCGTAAAGAGAGATGGAGAACATAGCCAAGAAGACAGTTAAGGATAATAGGAAATTTAATGGGATGCGAGCGTAGGGAATAAGAAGAGGAAAGAAGAGGAGTGATGAGGGCTGAGGATCTTAGAGAGTGACCGTGGACTTTAGAAATTGAGAAATGACGAGGAATAGGGTTTAGTGAATGGAAGTGCTGCAGAGATAATGTCTGGGAAGCATAAGGAGAAAGATTTGGGCAATTAATTTTTGCTGGGCAAATAGGTCTGATGGAAGCTATGTACTGGTTTGATCAGACTCAGAATTAATGAAGGATTGAGAGTAGCCACTTAAAATGTTTCAGAGGAACCGTTTACTAGGAAGAAAGCTGTGTTGAGAAGCTAGACTTTTGGAACTGTAGGTTGGTGAATGGTTTGTGCCAGGTTAGGGATCTCAGTGTAGGAGAGAGCATAATGAGTTGAACCTGGGAGAGGTACTTGCTGGAAAGCAGAGAGAATTGAATAGGCAGTTGGTTTTGAGGGGTATTTGTAGTATCAGACAGGATTCTGGAGACTAGTGACTGTAGAGAAAAGGGGCAGGAAGAACACTTGGGTATTAGGTAGTCAAGAGTGTGTTTGGGATTCTAGAGATGGGCTGATAGATATTCTTGGAGTAAGGACTAGAGAAGAGAAAACTTAGGTTTTCAAGAAGTATTATGTACAAAAACTAATCAAAAAGGAGATGAAGATAGGAGATGTAGTACTGAGAAAGTAGGTCCTAGGAATGAAGAGAAAGCAAAGTCCTAACAATTAAAACACTGGGTTAGGAGGTGGTGAGAATGGGTGGAAAAAACCCAGGAAGGAAACTTAAAAATTGAAGTGGAGACTTGATTATGATATACAGTAGAAAAATGGAAAAACCTTGACAAGAGAAGGTAGGTCGATGGGCGCACAGTAGAAAGAGTTGGTAGAAGGCTGCATATAAGGTAAGATGAAGATGGTTTTGTCTTTGGAAGACAAAAAGGTAGGACTGCAACATGAATAATAAGGAGGATCTGGAAACTGATCCATAACAGATTATTTGGGAAAATTAACCTGGAGTATAAAGGTAACTTTTATTGTTGTGTATCTTAGTTGCTGCCTATCTTAATCTAAAATTTGATCTTTCGGTATACGAGCACTGTTCGGTAAAAATGTACAAAAATAATAGTTTTTTAATAACTATACATGCTTTAGATAAGTTTAATTAGAGCTCGGCTTCTCACTTTTGTCAAAACAAGTTCTCTGAAGATGAAGAACTGAAGAAAAATACTAAGAGAAAATTAAGGGAAAATCTGCTGATTAGACGATTATATAATTGTTAGTAATTTATCCTCTTTAAATAGATACTTTCGTCTTCTTAATTTAGGTTAACTGCTTCCTGGAAAATAAAGCTATTTAGAAAGATGCTTCTTTATAGTATTGTGAGGAGACGACCATATGTTGGCGAATTTTATTTGGTCCTCAAGTGGCTTATTTCCCTGTATTTTTTTTTCTACTTCCTGATTGGAACATAGGCAGGCCTCATCTAATGTTAGTGATAATAATAGACTCTCCCCTAGAATCATAAAGCTGGAAGAGAGCTTTAAAATGATCTCATCTCAGCACTTCACTGTACAGTTGAGGGAATTGAGACTCAAAAAAATTCTGTGTTCTGTAAACTAAACTAAGAGGCAGGGGACAACATTTTCTCTTAATAAATGGCAAAATTGAAACTCAAATCTTCCTTATACTGAGGCACCCTAGAAGCTTGGTGGTAAGGCCCCTAAGGACTAGAATGTGGGTCTCTTGACTCTGAGACCCACTGTGTCTTTTTGGATTTATAGCTATTATCCTGAGAATACTTAGTTTGAGTTTTGTATCTTATTCTTTTGCAAATATTCTAGGATTCAGTGTTTCCTTTTGCTCAATCCTGATTTATAAAGTCTCACTTTCACCAATTTCAAAGCATCCTTCTTTATTTCTCCTACTCACTTGCTTTTTTCTTACCTTACCATTTTTCCCTACTCTCCCATCTCTCACTATCAAGTTGGGCCTGTTCCTTTGACAGTCACTTATATGACTTACTCTCTTAACTATTTTTCATAATTTTGTGCCTTCAATTTCACTAAATCTTACTTAGATGTGTTTGCATATTCAGGGTGGTTTTGAGTTTATGATTTTTCTTGAGTTTCTATAATTTTTCAAGTTGGATTTAGTTATTATAGAGTATTAATGGATAACGTAGTAATAGCAATTACTTTTTTTCTGAGTAACTATTGTGTGCCAGGCATTGTCGTAGTAGCTTTATGTATTTTATTTAATCTGCCCACAACCTCTCAAGGTAGATATTTTCTCGCAAATTCAGACTCTGAGGTTAAGCGTCACCCAAGTAGCATGTGGCAGAACTAGATTCAATCTAGGATTAGTCTCTAGAATCCATTCCTTTTCAAAACAACAATGCTTTTTCTTTGGTAAGGCTTGAAATTCCTGTTTCATTGTTCTTTGATAGATGCCAGTAGATGATGCCAAAAAACAGTGGTTATAAACTTTTTTATTAAAGCTTTTTGGAGCGACTCTGATTTAGTTTTCCTGCTTGTAACTGGTATCTTCTATCAGGGTTGCCATAACAAAAGTACCATAGATTAGGTGGTTTATAAACAACAGAAATTAGTTTCTTACAGTTCTGGAGGCTGGGAAGTTCGATATCAAGGCACCAGCAGATTTTGTGTCTAGTGAGGACCCCTTTCTGGTTTATAGAAGGCAGTCCTCTCACATGGTAGAAGGGGAAAGGGAGCTCAGTGGGGTCTCTTTTGTAAAGGTACTAATCTTATTAATGAGGGTATAGCCCTCCCAAAGGCCCCACCTCTAAATGCTGTTACATTGGAGGTTAGGATTTAACGTGAATTTTGGGAGGACACGTGTTCAGTCTGTACAACACCTGGTGTGCTTGAGAGGAGTGTTTTGAAAATCACTGCTTTAATATGTTTCAATACCATTTGAGAGACAATAGATTATTGAAACCATTTTTCAGCATGTTTTTGGTTTATCAATAATACTACATTTCTATAATTATCTCTTTCAATTCTACAGTGCTTTGATTGACATGTATATATTAGTGCCTTTTTGTATTTTCTGAGGCAAATTAGGACAAGGGTTAATATTTTCTGTTAATGAGAAAACTCATGTGTTCATTGACTTAACTAAAATCACAGAATCATTAAGTGGTAGAAACAAGAGTCAAACCCTGACTTTAGATTTTGAGCCATTGTTGTTCTTGTACCTTGGTGCAAAGAGATTGGTGTTTAAAGTTACATACAGCTGAGTTTGAAGCCCAGCCTGAGTTTTACTTTGTCAAGTCGTTTAAGCTCTCCTAGTCTGTTTCTTATCTCTAAAACAAGGTTACTTCTGCTTGCCTTAGAGTGCTGTGAAAATGAGACGATACATGAAAAGTACTAATGCCTCCTGACACACAAACTCTTAAGGAATGATAACTAGTAAATTATTTTATATTGAGAACTGTGAGAAAGGCTTATTCTTTATGAAGTAGAAGCTGTCCATTCAGTCTGTTATAATGTCAGCTTTTCTCCCTCAAACTGTATGTTTATTTATATCTGATTAGATAAGTCTTTCATTCAACTTTTAAGTTTATTACAGATATCAGGCCTCAGGAAGGCTTTAAGGAGCTGAACTGTTCTCACAGATGGAGAAATAAACGGCAAAGTAGTGATTTGCTCAAGGTCACATACTGAGTTACTAGAAGAATTAAATTCTAGTGTTTCTATTTTAGTTATTAATTTAAAAAATTAAGTTATAATTCACATACCATAGAATTCACCCTTCTATGGTGTACAGTTCAGTGGCTTTTAGTATATTCAAGGTTGTACAACCATCACCACTAATTCCAGAACATTTTCATCATCCCATGAAGAAATTACATGTTAGCAGTCTCTAACCCCTTCCACAGCCCCTGGTAATCGCTAATTTACTTTCTATCTCTATGGATTTGCCTAGTCTGGATATTTCATTGTAAATTAAATCATACAAAGTGGCCTTTTGCAACTGGCTTCTTTCACTTACTAATGTCATCAAGGTTCATCCATAGAGTAGCATGTATTAGTACTTCATTCCTTTTTATTGCTGAGTGATATTCAGTCGTGTAGCTGTATCACATTTTATTTATTCATTTATCAGTTGCTGGACACTTGGGTTTGATACTTTCCATGGAACCCCCTTTTCATCCATGGGTTGTTTCCAATTTTTTGCTATTATGAATAATGCTGTTGTTAACATTCACATGTAAATCTTTGTGTGGAAATATGTTTGCCTTTCTCTTGGGTGAATATCTGAGAATGGAATTCCTGGGTCTTATGGTAAAAAATTTACTGCGAAATTGTTTTCCAAAGTGGCTCTTTGAAGTGTTTTATGTATTTAGGGATATTTTCTTTTTAAAAGTGTCAAATATTTTTCCAAGTTGCATTTTTACATGGCTTCTGATTTTTTTTGCCGTGTAAAATGTTTTGTTTTTAAATTTTAATATACTCAAATCTAGCTAGCACGTATTGCTTCTGGATTTTGAATCACAAAGACATTTCCTTCTCCCAGATTATAAAGGAATTCATATAGGTTTTCTTGCAGAACCTCTATGGTTTCTTTTTTTACATTCATTTTAAGTTTAGCATGATGTGCATAGTAAGGAATGGATCCAGTTTTATCTCTATCCACAGACTGTCCAATTGTTGTAACACCAATTGGACTTTTTCTTTTATTAAAAAGTTCTTTTCCCCTTATGTGAATTTCACCACAATAATAATCAGTCCTTTTCCCCACTGATTAAAGTGACATCTTCATCATATACCAAATTTCCATGTAGATTTGGGTCTGTTTATGAAGTTTCTTTCCTTTTCCATCAGCCTGTCTATTTACTTATATGCCACTACTATACTTTTAATTAGAGAGGCATTATTAATATGTTTTAATAGATGGTAGTAGTAGCTTCCCCTTAATTCTTTTTAAAGCTTTTTCCTGTCTCCTCTTGTTTATTCTTACCAATAAACTTTCTAATCAATTAGACTAATGCCAGAAAAAAATCCTGATAGTATTTTTATTGGGACTGTATTAAATATGTAAATTAACTTAGAAGAAACATTTGTGTGATGTTGAGTCTTCCTTGAAGAAATATAATATGAATCTCTTTTGAAGAAAAAATATTTCAGATCCCAAGTATTGAATTAAGTTATATTTAATGTAATGTTATTTAAATATGTACAAAATAAAACTAGGAATAAATTCCTTATGTGCAAGAGTAAATCTCACATTACTCTTATATAATTATAAAACTCAACAGATTTACTATTTAAATAGAATTAAACCTACAAAACTCACCAAATTCATATTAGCAACATTAGATTAATAACCTAATTTGCTGTTGACAGTTTACTGTGGTTCAAACCAAAAGGATATTTATTATTAATAGGAAGTTCCAGAATTGATTCAGTCATTCAACTGAATCATTCAGGACCCAGGCTTTTTGCATCGTGTCTTTTGCCATTCTTGAAAATATTGGCTTTTCCTTCTCTTGCTTGTCACCTTATGGTTGTAGGACAGCTGCTGCATCTCCACTTGCATTGTACCTTTTATTCTATCTTTCCAAATAAAAAGGAAGGAATAGAGAGGGGCTGAAGCCTTTTCCTAGCTAAGCTTGTCTTTTTTTATTTTTTTTCCCCTCCTGGAAAGGGAAACTTCCCAGCATATTTTTCCCTTAAGCCTCATTGTCTAGAACTGGTTCACATGTCCATCCTAAGACCAATCGCTAGTAGTAGGGAATGGGATTACTATGACTGTTTTAGACCAATTCTAATTCATTCCCTTGGGCTGGAGAAAAGATAATGAGATTTCTACTAAAACAATTGGAATTCTGTTAGGGAATTCCAAATAGAGAGTGGGAAGTGGGGAAGGAATGTCTGGAGTAGAGTTAACAACATTTACCTCAAGTCCTGATATTAATCAGTGGGAGAGACTGATCTTCTGACTTCAAATTCCCCAGTTTTCCTTGCAGCACAGGTATAGGAAGTGACCCCTTCTCCCCACCTTTCCTTCTCTCCATTTGTCAGGTTTGAGCTCAACTCTTGACCTGAGCACTTGTGAGTAAATGTCCATTTTTCTATTGTTGCTAAGCTTATAACCAGCAAATCTATTTCTTCTTAGTGTCTCTAAAATTGGATAATTGGATGTTTTTAAAACCTAATGAGTCCTTATTACGTTACTTGATGTCAGATTTGAGAAAACACCTCTGGTTGATTAGGAAACACTTCTTCCTTCATGCTATGAAGTTGTTTCTTTTAGAGAAAAAAGGTTTAATTCATAGCATTATTAAAAGGGTGGTCCACTTATACACTTACATGTTCTTCAAAATACAGTATACACATACTTTGTTTTATTGCGATACTGCATTTTTTCAAGGTCTGGAAGGCAAGACCCTCCACCAGCAAAAAGATAACAATTCACTTTATTGCAATACTCGTCTTATTGCCGTAGTCTTGGATCAAACTCACAGTATCTCCGAGGTATGTCTGTACTGACAACCAGCCCCAAACACATACTACCAATATGTTTTGAAGATTGAGTAAGAGGTTGTATTGAAAATTCCAGTCATTCCCAACATGGATGGATCTTGAGAGAGTAATGCTGAGCGAAATAAGTCAGACAGAAAAAGCAGAGAACCATGTGATTTCACTGATATGTGGTATATAAACCAAAAACAACAAAAGAACAAGACAAATAAATGAGAAACAGAAACTCATAGACACAGACAATAATGTAGTGGTTACCAGAGGGTAAGGCGGGTGGGGGGTGGGAGATGAGGGTAAGGGGGATCAAATATATGGTGATGGAAGGAGAACTGACTCTGGGTGGTGAACACACAATGGGATTTATAGATGATGTAATACAGAATTTTACACCTGAAATCTATGTAATTTTACTAACAATTGTCACCCCAATAAATTTTAAAAAAATAAAAATAAAAATAAACGAGAGATTTCCTGATTTAAAAAAAGAAAAAAGAAAATTCCAGTCATTCCAAACCACAGCAGAAGGCTGAAGGTGTTTACTGTCAGTCCTTTTTCACCACACCTCTGTGTGTGTCCTCTGCCATGGACTTTTTCCAGGTATAGGTAGAAACCCTGTCTCTGCCACTAATAAGCCATGTGGCTCTGGTCAAGTTATTTTTCCTTTTTCTGGGCCTCACTATCATGGGGTCTTAAACACCAGACCTACGTGAGTTTAAATCCAAGCTTCAGCGCTACTGTAAGTGGCTCTAGGCAAGTTATGTGTTATCTCTGAACCTGTTATTTCCCCATCTTTAAAATGGGGATACTTTTCTTGCGGAACTCAAAACACTGCTTGATACATAATAGACAGCTAATTGTTCCTTCCATAAAGTTTTGGGTTAGATGATCTCTAATAGCCCTTTTCCAGTATGTAGTTTTTAGAAAATCTTTGTCTGCTGCTTATATAACATGCCCTTATCTCTGGTAGTGAATACTTCAAACTACCACGACACCAGACAGCCATCTGGTTGCCTTCTTTCCATTATCTTCAAAGTGTTGCTAATGAGGGCTTTTGAAAAAGGCAGTGGTGCCTTGATTTAAATAGCTGGCTGCAATTAAGCTTCAGTATGTTGCCTCCACTACAAGACTCCTAGACAACAGTGTCTAGGAGGGTTGCAGCCGTGCAGCCTGTGACTCATTAATAACTTTCTTAACAGACTTAAGAAGCCTTGTAGATGTTGACGTGTATTATACCTGTTTGGATTTGAGACTTCACTTAAAAACATACAACTGTGTTTCTTTATTACTTGTTCTCTAAGTAGGCAGGGAAAAATTTTCCTCCCTCCCTGTTTTCTTCCCTCCGAACCTCCCTTCTTTCTTTAGCAGTTGATTGTATAATTTTGTTGGTTTTGGTCATTATCTCCTAGTACGCATCGTCACATAGTAGGCAAGCATCGCTGCCTCTGTGCCCCCGTCACCTTCTGTCGATATAACACTTATCCCTCTGACCTGTAATTATTGGTCGACTGTCTACTCCTCGAGACTCTGAGCTTCTTAAGGATACGAATTGTCTTAATTTCCCCGGTGCCTAGCATGTTGGCTACGTAAGTGCTGTCGGAATGAGAAAACCAAATCCTAGACCTATTTAGCCTCATTCTGTAAGAACAACTTTATTTCCTCACCAGTTCCATTAAGATGGTATAACGAAAGCTAGACTCCCTTTCTTCTGAAAGCTGTTTCACTTCATTAAATAACAGAATCTGTATTTCATTTCAACACCAGCGTTTAGGCAAAGTGTGTTGTGAGTGCTTACAAATACCTTGTCTTAATTTGAGATTTAAAATACTCATATTGTTGAAATTCAGGCTTGGAACTAGCCTGTATTATATGTAAAGATTCATGCCTATTACTTGGTTTTATTTTATCAAAATTTACAATTTATGTGTTTCTTTCTGATTCCCCAAACTTGAAAGCAAGTCCTTTACAATAAGAGAACAATTAGCAATTATTTTCAGACTAGCTGCATATTATAGGATTGGGTTTTTCTGTCCTTTCTCACTTTATGTCTGATTCTCTCAGAGTGAAGACTATTTTCCAAGGAGGCAGTGTCTACACATAAGTGACTCTACCAAGTGTAGGGACCAGAGCAAGCTGTCTACTGTTAAAAGCCAACATTAAAAGCTCTGCGTAGTCATATCCCAGGCAGTGTCAGTTCCCTGATGTTTGTTGCCCTTGCCAATTGCCAAGTTTATTCTGCTTGCAATGCCTCCCATTTCACTTTTTCAAGTCCTACCTGTCCTTTAAAACCCATGAAGCTCTTTCAGACTATTCCAGTTCATTCATTTGCTCTGTTCCTCCTCTGAGCATTTATAACACTTTTTGTCTCTTCCACTCGGCAATTATTGCACATTGCTACTTGGTATTGTATTTTTTAAATTGTTATGTCAAATTTACCTATGGTAATTTTATGGCAATTTAAATGGACAATTACCATAATTTATGTTTCAAGGTAAATTTTTTTTAGTTTCTACAGTAAAACTGGAGGGCACAGAGTGCTATGGCCTTTGTTTTTATTTCTTTGCATTTTCTACAGTAGCATAGTTAAATAAATGTTTTTATAAGTTTTTATTTAATAGACATGTGGCACATAATATTAATTTAAAATGAGATCCTGAAGCTTTTCCTGACCATTCAGTCTGCACTGACTGATCTTTCCATTTTCTGTCCTTTTGTAGCACCTATCATTTATGTGAGGGATTGACAAACGTTCCCTATAAAGGGCCAGATAGTAAGTATTTTATGCATTGCTGGCCATGCGGTTTCTGTAGCAACTAATCAGCATTGTAGTTGAAAGCAGCCATAGACGATATGTAAATCAATGTGATTGTGTTTCAACAACACTTTTTTTGTGGACACTGAAATTTGAATTTCATGTAATTTTCTTGTGTTTTTAAATATTACTGTCTTTGTTTCCCCCCCAACCTTTTAAAAATGTAAAGACCATTCTCATTTTATGAGCCATACAAAAACAGGCGGTGGTTGGATTTGCCCATAGACCATAGTTTGCCAACTCCATATCAGTACTATTAGTTCTGTATTTGACTGTCTTGTAGTAGAAAGAATATAGTAAATCAACAAACTAGGATTCCCTTCCTGGCTTTACTACATACTACTTAACTGGTACAAGCTTGACTTTATTTTCTTAAAATGTCGGTAATATTAGCCTCAAAGAGTTGTTTTTGAGGAGAAAGAGATGTGTGTGTGTGTGTGTGTGTGTGTGTGTGTGTGTGTGTATTAGGTTGGTACAAAAGTAATTGTGGTTTAAAAGGTTAAAAATTGAAAAAAACGCAATTACTTTTGCACCAACCTAATAAATGTGTGTGTGGGGTGTGTGTGTGTGTGTATGTGTATACACACACGGTGCCAAAAAAATGTATACACATTTTAAGAAAATAAAACTATTAAAATTTTAATACTCAATATATACCGATAACAAAAGATGAATACAAGTCACGTTTGACTTCTGCAATTACAAGAGGTGCTCAAAGTGGTTACCATCAGCGTCCAGACACTTCTGATGACGGTGAACTACTGCTTGAGCAACGCTGACCAAAGTGTCTACTTATATACATTTTTTTGGCACCCCTGGTACATTCTCACACACACACACACACACACACACACACACACACATTCATTATTTAAATTGTAAAGCTATATAATGGAAACATATACTGTATTTCATAAATTTTAAGATACATTTCTTTTCATATTTAAAATAATAGTGTCTTAACAATTGTTGTTGGGCAGGTCGGAACTCTAACTTGTTTCTCATTGCCAATGCATAAGTGAACACCAAAACCAACATCGAAACTTGCAAAGTAGGTGTTGGCAGCTTGGAAGAAAATTCTGGAGACAAAAGTAGAGCACTTTTCACCATGAAGAACTGAATGGTTGTGAGAAGGGGTGAGCGAGAGTCAAAAGTGAGGTAGCTCTCTACATAATGGTAGAAGTCGGCCTATGAGCTGGTGTTCAGTTTCAAGGAACACTCCATTACCAAAGTTCAGGTGAGGCACGGAGGACTGTATTAGTCAGTGATTCATAGTATAAAGAAATTGGCTAGGAACACCTTAAGTATTTTATTGTGCTCTCATTTTCCTTTTTACACGTACCCATAAGTGATATGAATCAACATAAGTACAAAAGAGCTCTTTCAAGAAATGAAAAATGATTCTGAATGATAAAGTGTGTCATAAATTGGCAGCTCTTTTTTTTAGTGGTACATAAAATTATGGTTCATCTTAACGATGGTGCCTTGTAGATACCGTGTTTCATCTGTTCTGCTTACAACTAGATTGTGATCTACTTGTTCAGTCTTCACGGATGTAATTGTAAACTCGTTTTGTGTTTTATTTACTTGCCCCACAGTGGCTAGCACACAGGCTCTCAATAAGCGCTTGATGAATTAATCATACTCAGATACAGTGCACATGTGACATTTTTTTCCAACAGTTTAGAATTGTCCACCCTGAATTTAGTAGGGAAGTAAATGGGAGGGAAGAGCCATTGACTTCTTGAGTATAGAAGTGAGACTTTAACACTGATGATTGGCAGTATGCAGAATGAAGTTGTGCCCTGTTTATACCCTTCTGTAATCCCGTATTTATATCCCTCTATCGTTATTAAGAAAGTGTAGCTCGGGGTGTTGTGAGGGTTCTATTTAGATGATGCCTGTAGAATGCCTAGCACAGACATGTGCATGTCTGGTTTGTTTCATTGAATCCTTGTCGTCCCTTTAATTAAACCAACTTTTCCTTAAGCATAAGAACCATGATTCAGGATACATTAAAATCACTTCAAAATCACTTTTCTGTGTTAACCGCCTGAACTACATCATTATTATTAGCTGACTTTCGTCACAAACAGCATTTTAGCGTATTACGGCTAAGTAGACTTGGGGGTGGAGCTACCCAAAAACATCTACCAGTATTTCATAATGCCGTTAATCAGGGGAAATGTGCTTCAGTTTCCCCAACAACTGACTTTACAAACCTTTGGACTAAAAACCCATATTTAAGTTGGAAAATCTCTATACTAACATTTTTTCACTGAATAGTGGGAAATCGTACTCTTTTATTGGTAATTAAAGGATTTGTACTTTTGCCTCTTTCCTATTTAGGTCATTGTTTAATGAGGACAGTACTTCAAATTTTTATAGCATTTGATTTAACAAAATCTCCAGATACAATTTTTATGAATCTTTCACAGGCCTGATTTGATCACCATAAGTGCCTCAAATAAGATTGGATGTCCCATCGATGAGCTCTCATGGTATGCTAGCCTTGTTTCTGTCGTAGCTGTAGTATACAGTGACTGTTTACTTACCTATTCCCCACCCAGGCATGAATTCTCTGAGGGCAAGTACTAAGTTTTATTCATTGATGGGAATTTCTAGCTTGCTGATTGCCTTAATACCCAGGAAGTATATATATAATACCCAGCAAGTATACCCTGCCATATGGGGCATACTTAAATGTCTCTTTAATTGAATTGGAATTAAATTAGCTGCTTATATAAGCAACTTGTGACTAGAAAGAGGCTCTAAAATAATTACTCTAAAGATATTTGCTGTTTGCTTATGAAATACGTCTTTTATTCCAGATCATCATGTCATTCATGTGAGTCTGGGGAGGGGGTTATATTGCTGTTGGTTCTGAAATATACCTCATGAGAGTCTTCTGTATGGACTTTATTGGCTTTTAAACTCTGACCCCAAACCTGCTTGCTTTCTTCCTGTTACGTTACTGTCTAAGCAGAAGAGTAGCTTACATAAGCTCTGATCATTGAGTCCGGCCACACACAGTGATTATGAGAGTGAACAGCTATAGTTAGCTCTTGCAAAACTCGAAAAAGCCTTGTATTCTGCCTGCTTTCTTGCTGATGTGTCTGGTTGTGTTTTGAGGTCTGATCACTTTAGTAAAGTTGTCATTATATTCTTTTTTCTCTTTACTGTTAGGGTTTTGGAAAAAGAAGTTATTAGTTGTTCTTAGGTTGGGTGGGTGATGGAAATAAAATTTAGAAAATGTTCTGTCTTAAAGCAGAATTCTTTATTATGAAAGGTATAAAATTACAGTTCCTCCTGTGCTGCAGCAGTCTGTCTTCATCCATCCATTTAAAGCTAGGTATATTTTTGTGTGATCCGACTCAGCAGGCTGGAAGTTCCCATAGTTAAGTATTTTATCTGATAGTGTTTTTAAGTGAGATAAGTTTTCATTCATTAGCTGGAAATCACATCATATATTGAGCCATAGGTATCCTGTGTAATGCAGGGGATTATGTGAAATGTTGCTATTTACATTTTTGGATTCTGTGATGCCCAAGTAACAACATTCTCACCAATGGCCAACACAGAAAACTAATAGGAATAGGATCTAGGATTTTCAAGCACATGGTAAATCAGTATTTAGTAAGTTAGAACTCTAAAAAGAGCTCCTCTGTTCTCTCTCTGTGAATGGCATCAGAGAAACTTGAGAATTGTCTTTGATTCTTCTTTCTCTTTCCACCCTCCTGCTCCTTCCCATCAGTATCATTACGGTTGTAAACCTTGACTCTCTTCTTAGTCTATGGGGTACTCATACTTGCTACATGAGTCCTTGACCAATCATCCCCTCAGCAGGAACCAGTCCTCTTTCACCTCTTCCTGGGGCTCTCTGGGTACTTAGTGCTAGCTTTGGTGATTGCCAGAAATGGAGAAGCTAGTATTATTTTGAGAGTAGTATTGAAAACTGATAAAGAAGCGACCCTGAGAATGAGATTCTAGCCCAGGTACTTTCTGTGGTCTTTGATGAGTTATTTAAGGTTGGCTTTAGTTTACAGGGATAATAGTAGCTACTACCCCAGAGAGTTGTAGTGGAAATTAAATCAATGTTTTATCTGCATTCTTTCTCCAAACCCCGTTAAGTTATAGTAATTTGCAAAAAGGAATAAAACCAAAGGACAAAGAAGATAAGGGAAGATAAGGTACCAACAAGATTTAGGAAGATAGCAAGTTGAAGAATACTGACTCACAGAAGAGCAAACTGAAAACTGGCAGAAGGAGAATGAAAGTGTAAGCTCATCCATATGACAACCCTGTATGGCTCAGGAATTGTAGCTGCTAGTAGGTACCTCTGAAAGGGGGTTAAAAACCAGGAAGACTGGTTGAAAATCTGTATAAGGTACCAGTAGACTCTCAGATCTTCTCCTTTCCCTCAGTGACCGGAGACAGGTTAACTGCTGGAGGAACTGAACCAGCGTGGCTCTGGATTCAGAGACAGTAGGCGTGTAAGGTAAAGGTAAAGCAACACGATGAAAACAGGGATTGAGGGAAGGTATACATCTGTCTGCTACATACGTTCTATCTTTCTTTCCTCCTTTGAACATTTACAGCACATGCACTGTACTTCTTAGATTATTTAACTCTGTATATTGTGTTAGATATTTACGTATTTAATATTGGCTTCTTTAGAACAGTCATTGTCTCACTAGTATATAAAGATTAATGTAAGGTCCTGGCTGTCTACTTCATGTCTAACGTTGGTTGCAAAATTACCTGAAGTTGTAGAGTGTGTAAATAATTATGTGTTCAAATGAAGATGTTAGAAGTATACCAGAAAACTCTCTGGGAGTAGTAGCAATCTTTGGAGGTACTGATTATTGGCTTTTTCACCAAATGGGAATTACTCATATGTTGGTATAAGTCCCTGGAACTTTTTTTTTTTTTTTTTTTAATGAAGGAAATTAGAAGTGGAGGGTATTCTGGGAACAATTTCTGTTTATAGGAAGTAATTTTTCTTTAAGTGGTGCCAATTTGGAAAGTTTCTGTGGCCTTGACAAAGTCAGTCATATTTAGACTCTGAAAAGGAAACCTCTGATAATATGCCCTAAAGCCTTATTACTTTTCAGAAGCGTAAATGAGAGAGAGAGAGCGAGAGAGCAAAAAGGACTCTGAGAATGATTACTATAGCATTGGGGTAAAGAGCAGAGAGTTGGAAGAGTAATGGAACTGGATTTGAATCCTGTTACTACCACTTAGTAGTTGTATAACCTTGGGCAAGTTACTTTATAGCTCTAAATCTGTTTTTTATCTCTGAAGTGGAGATAAAAATAACTCACAGTTTTGTGAGGATTAAAGGGAATCATGTAAATGACCTGTAAATTATTCGGAACAGTGATTCACTGTTGTGTACAGTAAATGTTAGTTAGGCACTATTACTATGGTATCCTAGGTCCAGACATCAAAACTCAGTTCACATAACAGACCCTTAGACTCCATTATAACATGCCATGCTGTGGTTGTTATACTTGAAATTATTATATGCATAGGTAGGTTTGTGAGTGACTGATGAGTAAATAGGATTAAGAATTGTGCTTTTAGTTTTCCAGTAGGAATTCAAGTACAACCAGCAAACAAAAAAATAGGTCGAGACTGAAGTTGTAGTTTACTTCCACAGAGGCAGTTTTTCTATCACAAGATAGGATTACTCATTTACAGAGCAACTACCAAATGCCAGATGTAGTAGATTGTTTTAAAATATGTTATTTTATTCAATCACTACAATCCAAGGCAAAAGGAGTTTAAATAATATGAATTTGCCCAAGCCCATATTATTAGGAATTTGTAGGGAATTACAGGGAAATAGTAGGAGCTATGAGGAATCTTATTCTAAATCTACCTTTGTATTCCTAGCACCTCTCTCTCAACTTGGAGAGCTTTAAAAAATAGTCCCTAGGCCACACCTCAGACCATTTAAATCAATTTCTAAAACTAAGACCCAAGCATCAGTGTTTTTTAAAGTTCCCCAGGTGATTTTATTGTTATATGGATTGAGAACTACTGAGCTGTCTCAATGCTTACAAGAGAGTAGATATTCAATAAATGCTTGACTGTTGGAAGAATACATACCTGACTGCCCTGCTACTCCATTGTAATTCTTTCTATTATTATAGTCAACCAAGGGTGCTTTTGTATTAAGTCTTTAAAGGGGGCTTTGTATTATACTTTGTACATATTCTCCATTCAGCCCTGTGGCATACACAGGAAGATGTCTGGCAGGAGGTAATGTTTTGCTGCTCCTAGAATTCTGAATTTTCTCCATTACTGGGAAGAAGAGTAAGTGTGGAAATACAGGAAGATTTAGGGTTTCTTTTTTGTGTCCCATCCAAGGTTGAAGACAGGTTGTAAATAGACATTTATTGGTTATTTTTGTTTTAAAATTATCTTACTTTTTTAATACATGGTTCAAAAGTCAAAAGATTAGAAAGGGATATACATTGAAAATTGTCCCTCTCATCTCCCAGGATACCATTCCAGAATACCATTAATGTTATATCAATATTCTTCCAGAGATATTCTAAACATGTATAAGCAATTATATTTATACGTATTTCCTATTTTTACCCAAATGGTGGTATGTACATCATTTGTGTATTTAACAGTATATATTATCCATATATAAATAATTTTCAGTATATAAACGTTTCTTTCTTTTTACAACTAAATGTTGGTTTTCTATGTAACACAATTTATTTCAATCATTCACCTTTTGATGGATATTTAGGTTTCCAATTTTTCTCTATTACAAATGATGCTACATTGATTGAATAGATAAGTCATTTCACTTCTGTGTGACCATACATTTGGATAAATTTCTAGAAATTCAAGGTATGGATATTGGCAGTTTGCTTTCTATGTAGGTTGTATATTTATTGGTTAGGAAATGACAAGTGTAAAATAATGTGAGCAATTAAAGGTATGAAGAAAGATTAGTGACCAAAAATGATACCGCATTTCCCTGAAGATAAGACTGGGTCTTATATTAATTTTTGTTTCAAAAGACGCGTTAGGGCTTATTTTCAGGGGATGTCTTATTTTTTCATGTACAATAATCTACATTTATTCATGTACAACAGTCTACATTCATTCATTTATTCATGTACAAAAGTCTGCATTTATTCAAATACAGTCATGTCATCTTCTTCTGGAACATTGTCATAACTCTCCAAACCCTGAATTCCAGCTTGAATTTCTCACGACTCCATTTCCTGTAGAACCACTGACCCCAATCTCTCATGTCCAGCAATAGCGCTCTCCTTAAATGAGCACTTCTTGTCCACGTAGTTTGCTCTCAGTGCATTGGCAACACAGCTGTCAGTGATTTTATCCCATGATTTCTTCACCTAAGTCACGACCTCTTGCAGGCTAGGCTTCACAAAGTTTCCAATCTGATTTCTCTCCATTCTATTTTCAATGTAGTCATTGATTTCCATGCACAAATGGTCCTTGAATGGCTTTTTTATTGCAATGCTAAGAGTCTGGAGATAGGCAGTCATTCCTGCAGAAATCATTATTTTATCTATTCTTCTCTCTGCAAGGAACTTCTTCATGTCTTTAGTGCGGTGAGTGCTGGCTGAATCCCAGACTAGCAGACCTCTTTGGCCACCTCGCAAAACAAGTGACAGCATTAAATCGACCCACTTCCTTATAACTGCTTGTGTGCACCAGGCTTTTTCAGTTTCAAGAACATAGATGCCTGAAATACATTCTACCTTATCTTTCTTGCCCTTAGTGATGATTAGAGGTGGGGCTTTCTTTCTATCCAGACGAATTGCCAAAATACAGGTAACATGCACTTTCGTAACCAATGGAAGGAATGTAGATTGATGAAGCACACTTCTGATCAATTGTCATTTGAGATCCTTGGCCCATAAACACTACAGTTTCATTCATAGCAATCATGTTGGAGAGTTGGTGTTTACAAAAGTCGATGCCATCAACAAAGGACTTCAATGCAAGTGCACGTTTAATAACTTCAGTATCTTCCAGCTTGAACAGTGTTGTCGATCTTGGAGACAGTTCATATCACTGAAGGAAGCCATCCAGCCAGTGTTGTGATGCTTTGAATTCTTCTGGGGATATTTCTAACTGTGGTGCCAAAGCAAGGGCAAATGTTTGACTATCAACCCTGCACACAAACAGAGCCTTTGCTCTCCTGTCAGCAGTCCATTCACAGATGATTTCTTCCAGCCCAGGAAATAATGGTTGCGGACCTGATCCACACTTGCGCTTCTTACTTAGCATTTCCCTCGTCCACCTGTTGACTGAGGTTATCGTACTCTGCCGTGTTTGGACCATTCGGAGATCCAACTTCTTCTCTTTGCAGAAAGCCGTAAGAGTCTTGCCCCAGGAGTCCTCCACGATTCCTTTCTTGTACTCGACGGAATAGGTCTTTCTTTTTGCACTCATCTTGTCTGCGGGGTGGAGGGTGGGGGGGTGGGATCAAAATATTATTCCCCTTAAATCTACCATTAAATCACGTGTTAATTGAACACTTACGAGACAGGAGTGGCAACAAAAATGATGACAGTTAAGAATGATGGTTCACACAAAAGCGACGAAAAATTGCAGGCACCAAAATTCAGAAAACATTTCTTTATATCACACGAGTGCATTAAGTACCTCCATTACAACACATGACCTATTGAATTACAAAGATTCATATTGGGCACAACCACATCCGTTCGTTATTGAGTGCACACGTTATTCGTGCATTGTGTCAGTTCTCTGATTGGTCATTCAGCAATAAGTCTCGAGTTCATCTGTTTACATAGGTATTTACCTCTCCAAAGGCGCCCACTTGGGTATTTACAAATATTAATTATAATTAATCATTTAAGTGTTAATGTCAATATTATTTATATTACATATTAATATTATTTTATAATTTAATACATCTGTCGTGTGTTGGAACGGATGTACTAAATGCATCCATCTGGCTGACAATCTTAACGAACTTATTTTTGGGGTAGGGCTTATATTATGAGTATCCTGAAAAATCATGCTAGGGCTTATTTTCCAGTTAGGTCTTATTTTCGGGGAAATATGGTAGTAGCAGGAATGATATTAAAGTAGGTTGAGAGGATAGGAATGAGCCTAAAGCCAAGAACAAGGAGAGAGAACTAGCAGGTTTTGTGGTGTATATATACATGGAATACGTTTGTGATTAAAATATGCTAATCAATTTCCTAAAATCCTAAATGTTTTCACTCTTAAATCTATATTTGAACTTTTAGAAACACACATTTTTAATGTGATACTTTGTGTATGAAATCTCCTCATATCCTTAAGAGATTTACATTTAGCTATTTTCATTTCAGATTTACATTTAGCTATTTTTATTTCAGATTTACATTTAGCATTTGTTTGATCAAGGTTTTATCTTTTTATGCATAACTTTTTACTTGAAATCTCTTTCTTTTTATTTCCTTAGCCCTGGAAGGAAGCGAGACTTTTCCCCTGTTTCTTGGAGTCAGTACTTTGAGTCCATGGAAGACGTAGAAGTAGAGAATGAAACTGGCAAGGATATATCCTTTGCAAAATGGATTATTCTTTTAATGTTCTTTAAGTTAGAATACTTGTGTAGTTGCTAAAATGTTCTTTATTCCTGTTGTTTATTTCATTTTTATTCTCCACCTGTTTTTTGTACAGCGTGGAATATTACCTGAAAGTCTATGCCAATATCTTACTTGGCTGTAATTGTCTGATGCATGGGAAAAGGATTAAGAATTAAATTTCTGAAATCGATATATCTCTTAAGGACCCAGGGGAAAGTTTCATGAGTCAAGTGAGTTGAACCGGTTTTTAGCTTTTAGAAAGCAGGAACTATGTCCTCGTTAGTGCAAAGAGAATCTTTTTTTTTCCCCATTGAAAAAATTGGTCATACTGGGTCCATGCTTCCAAAACAGAGGTTTGGTGTCTCACAAGCTTCTATTTAAGTGTCTCTGAAGTTTGAAAGTCTGCAGCTTTGCATGTAGCTTGGTGCTGCCTGAGTTGTCTAATCAGCGTATTATGACTAATCAAAAACATCAGTGGACAAAAGCTTAGATATGTTATCTTTAACTATTCATACACTTTTCGAGTTTACAAGAGTGGTTCAGCGGGTCCAGTCCTACTCCTTCTGCACGGAGGAGGCCATTCTGCCCTTTCCTGGGCTGTGTTCACAGTAAGTAACTAGTTGGTAGTAGAAATTGATGTTACCACAATCATTGTTTACTTCTGGATGAATTTGACTAGGCTGACTCTTCCTTCTCATGTGGCTTGATGTAGGAAGGCTAGGGATGTGAGTCAATGTGTATTTAAACTAGAGGTTCTTAGTTGGGGTGGGCTTCAGTGCATGAATTCTTCAAACAATTTATAAAATGTATATATTTCATTGGGATGAGGGGGATGGATTTGTGCCTTGTCAAAAGTGAGGGTCTGCCTCTCAGTAATCTAAGTAATGGATAAGCAGACATTCTATTCAGGTGCTCTTTAGATAGGGATATCTCCCTAATAGAGCCTGTTGTAGTACTTTACACTTGGAGATATCCCATAAATATTTGGAAAATGTTCTTTCCTTTTTTCAAATAATGCTTTAAATGTTAATGGTATTTGCGAGTTACTAGGAAGTAAACAATATTTGGTTGATGATACCCTGTTCTAGAGTAGAGGATATACGTCTGTGTGAATGCTGCCAGTTGTACATCTTGCTAATATCCTTGACTCTGTGGTGAGATGGTTCTTATGCAAGGAGGGATGCTACTAAGGAAGATATTAGCAGCATTCCTATCTCATATGAAATTGTCATCTCTTCTTATGTGTATCAAGCAGATATACATTCTTCCTCTATGTACCACTAGGGAGTCTGAGGGACAGAAAATGAGAGCAAGTGGGAATGCAGCACTAGATACCTAGAGCCCAGATGGTTGTGGAGTTAAGGGAGGCCCCAGATATATCATTTTGTTCCTGGCAGTAGGATTACTGGGATTAAGTATAAAAGCACCTTCTTGTCTCTTCTATTAGACTATGAATTCCTTGAGAACAGGGATAATGTCCCTGTTTCCCAAATGTCTGGAACAGTTCTTGACACATAGGCACTTATTCAACTGTTAATGATGATTAAATGATTTGGCCCCTGTCCTGTTTTCTACTTCTTTTCTCTTACCTTAGGCTATAGCTGCATGATTTGCTCTTAAGTGGCAGGTTCTTTCATGTCTCTAGACCTTTGTTGTCCAATAGAAATATAATGCAAGCTGTATATGTAATTTTAAATTTCCTGGTAGGAGCATTAAATAGGTAAAAAGAAACAGGTAAAATTGATTTTAATATTTATTTTATTCATTGTACCCAAAATATTATCGTTTCAATAGGTAATCAATATAAAAATGACGGTTGAGATATTTCACATTATTTTTAATACGGTCTTTGAAATCCAATAATACTTACAGTTTGGACACAACCATATTGTTAAGTCCTTAGTAGCATAGATGTAGTTATATATATTCCTCAATGAGATTGTGAGCTTTTTTAGAGGCAAAGATCATGGCTTATTTATGCCTGGCACATATTATACGCTCAAGTAATGAACAAATAATAGCCACATATTCCTAATGTAATAGCTGTGGTAGTAAATGTCCTCCGGTTGTCCTGAACCAAGGTCAGAGTCATCAGAAATGGCTCATGTGCCATGACTTGCCTGGCTCTGCTGTAAGCTAATACAGTGGTACCTCGATTTTCCAACGTAATCCATTCCGGAAGACCGTTCGAGTTCTGAAACGTTCGAAAACAGCCAACAGCTAGGCCTCAGGATCTTGCACTTAGCAGAAGCTGCGTGACAGGTTCGACTTCCGAGGCGTGTTCGAAAACTGAAGCATTTACTTCTGGGTTTATGGCATTTGTAAACCGAAATGTTCATCAACGGAGAATTTCGAAAACCGAGGTACTACTGTAAATATACTGTCATTGGCAGTTAACATGTTGGAGACATGGAAGGAAAGAGATGTGTGCCTGGGGAGAGGAAAGAGGCACCATCTTAAGTGACATGTCATATTCACACAACTGGATTGAAACTTGCTAGGGATAGTAACTTCAGGCTCTGCCTCAAGAAATTTGGCAAAAAGTAGTCTCTGGATAGGAAAAGCTTTGTTCCAAGGATAGTACTTAACGGGTTATAAGATTTTGTAAAATTTGATGAGAATTACATACATAGGCCAGAGGTAGAACAGACTTTCCATGAAACAGCTATTGTTTTCTACACTAAGGGAAGGAACAATGAAGTAGGAGTCTGAAGATGTAATTTCTAGCCCCGATTTGACCAGTATTCTTAAGGGAGCCACGTAAACCTTTATGCTCCAAATATAGTCTCCTGACACTTTAAGGTTTCTTTGAAGATTATGTAAAATAATGGATGTGAAAACTGTAAGTTATAAAGCCTTGTACAAATATTACTATATAATAAGCTATCTGTTGACATGTATTGATATTAAATATTTCTATTTCATAGAGAGGAACAGTGAAATAACATGGAAAGTGCCTGGCGTAGAGGAGGTGATTGATAAGTAGCTGCTGACATTATTATACTCGTTATCATTGTAGAAGATATATCTAGTTCTTCTTTTACCAATATATATTCTACAGATTACAAATTTCATGAGTAATTAATGAAATAAGGATTTTGTGATTGAACGAGTTTGAGAAATATTACATATAATCTTCTTCTCTAATCTTACTCTTGGAAATTCACCCTGCATATCAGTATATTATTGAAGCTTTTATGATGTTCTTCTAGAGAAATCTATTTAATTTAACTGTGTCTTCTAAATATATTTGATCACTCAATTCCTTTTTTCCAAAACATCTATTAACATCCCACACTTTGTGAAACTTTTATAGATCACTATGTCCCAGTTGCTTGTCTGGTTTACTTGTGTAAACAAGGGAATTCCCTACCACTCAATTAATTTAATAGCTTGGGCTTCGGCTGGTTAAATTTACCTGCCCTTTTTTGTTGTTGTTATTCCTGAAAATGTACCAGCCCATTGAATGAGTTTATATATGACTATGCTTTGAAAACAAAAAGGGCTACATAAAAGTTAGTGCTCTAGCAATTGACTTGACTCCAGAGCTCATATTTCCTCAAGCACTGAAACATGTCTGGGGATCCAGAAGGCAACCAGCAGGAATAAGCTAAGCACCTTATAATCATGAGAGGCAGAATTTCCCTCAGAACTTCACCCAGATTATAATTAGTAAAACAGAAGGCAGTAAAATAGAAGCAGAAAGATACTGGCATAGCAGGAGGACAAGTATATTGACAGCCAAAGGAAGAGATGAACAACTGTGATTGATACTTACGATGGTAGATCACGAGATCCTTCAGATCAGGGACTGCACCTCATATGTCTAGCACACAGGGCCTGGCATGAAATTGATGCTCAGTAGTTATTCCTTGAATAAGTTAATGCCAACCTGAACAATTAAGAAAAGGTTAAATTTTGTTCATTGTATTCTGTTCAAGAAAGTAGAAAAGTATGTAATTATCCTAAAGACTTTATCAAGTGACAGCCAGTCATTTACATATGGCTGATACATAAAGAATTGTATAACATGGATAAGAAAATCCCAAATTCCAGGAGACTCAAGGCCAAAGGACATGAAAAGACAGTTTATGGAGCACAAACAGACATAAGAATGTGCCTCCTCACTATTAATCAGATATGATTCATAGGAGCTATCATTTTTTTACATACAAAATGAATATTTTTCAAAACTAATCTTCAGTGTTAGCAAAGGTGTAAGAGAATAAATAATTTCAAACATTGCTGGTGGCATTGTAAATAGAGCTGTTTTGGAAAGTAAATTGAGCATATGATTAAATCATCAAACTATACCATTGACACAAAAATTGTACTTCTAAGAATCTCTTTCAAGGAAAAATACCAAATACAGGAAAAGCTGTTTGTCTAAAATTAACAATCTCTCCAACAATAAGTAAATGGTTAAATAAATTGGATGTACCTATAAAGGGGAATATTTTATAGCCTTTTTAAACAATTCTCCTGGACACTATGGAAGAAAGCCTTTTTTCGATTTTTCTGCTTTCTAGGTTTTATTTCAGTTGTATGTTTTTTATTACTTTCCTAACTTAATGATTTTTTTTTTTCTTTAATGGAAACTATTTTCAAAGGAAAAAGTTTGTATTCATTTCAAAGGTTGTATTCAAAGATTCTGTTTAGTTCTGGATCCCACAAGTTAAAGGAATCGAGATTGGCAAACTAGAACTTGTTCAGAAAAGAGCAGCCAGGATTAGAGTACTTGAAACCATTCAAGTAACATTGAAGAAACTGAAAATGTTTGGCCTGAGAAAAAGAAAGACTTGAGAGACCCAGTACTTGCTTTCAACTGTGATATTAATTTTTTAAAAAATCAGCCACATCTTTTAAGCATTTACTATGTGCGAAGTACTGTGCCAAGTGCTTGCCTGCATGATCCCTTTTAATCCTTTCTGTATTTCTATGAGGTTAGGCAGATGAGAACATTAAAATTTAGAGAAATAACACAGCCAGTCACAGCACCAAAACTCAAACCTACCTCTGTCTACCTCTGCTCATGTTTCTCTGAAGACCAGTTCTACACTGCCTGAGAGTAGAGACTCAAGACAGAAACCATAGAGACGTATTTTTGACACACATAAGGCAGAACTTGTAATGAGTAAGACTTTCACAGCAGCCCAGGCCCTCCACAGAGGAGAGCGGAGCAGCGTCTTAGTCGTGTACCAGCACAGTGCATGCCCGTCTTGGAGGATTTAATTGAGAGTACATCCTTCGAAGTTCCTTCTTACCCATCTGTAAAATCCCTGGACCTGGGTAGAACACCTTTACATCTAAATGTTTTGTGGGTTTTGTGGGGGGCCGCCAGAGATTCACCTGAAGAAGTCCTAGTAGTAACTGTCAAGAGAAGAAGGCATTTCTGTGTTGGCTTTAATAACAGGAAGAAAAATACATACCTATGTATATTTTATATATGTGTATGTATATAAAATCATTTTTGTGAAACTATCAAAGGGTTATAACAGATGAAATGATGGTGTTTTAAAGGGTAAGCTTTAGATTTCTAGAAAATTAATTTTTTGGAAATCTTTATTCCTTGGTTATAATCAATAAATTAATTATTACTGTAGTTGTTGCTATAATAAGTTGATCACATATAGTGGATAATACAATATTTGGGACTTCTATAGGCCTCTCCATCAGTAAGTAAGTACTGGGTAGAACACACTGGCCTAATTGCTGTGGGAGAATCCAGAACTAAGCAGAAATTGAAGTTTGGCTGAGAGAGGAAAGGAATTCTGGGAGCTCATTAGCACGTGCAGTCTCTGCAGGCTAGATTTTTGCCAGCCTCCCGTTGTTTTCAGCTTTGGTACCTCTAAGGGGCCTGGGACCAAACACGTGTTAATTGATTGAAGACAAGAATTGAATCTGAAGTGTCTGCTTATTCCCGTTTCTTTTTCCACTTAATTCAGTTCATATTAGCAAATATTTGCTGAGTATATTCTATATTTCAGGTTTTGTGCTGGGTTACTAAAGATAGAAAAATGAGAGTTCACTCTTTAACAAGATCAGTCAATCAGCAAAAATACGTGTTAACCCCGACTTTGTACCAGACGTTATGCTGAGTGCTATGGATACAGTAGAGAATTAAGCATGGTATCCTCTTGTTCATACGCTGTTTTAAGCCTAATGAGGAAGATAGGGAAAATGGAGATGGCACATGAACAAATAACACAGCAAAAATTATACGAAGCTTTCATCTCACGCAGACTGGGGTTTGAATCTCAAAGCAACTTAATCTGTCAAGCTTTAGTTTCTTAATCTTTAAAATGGGTTTAATACCACCTAGTTAATAGGGTGATTATGAGACTAAACAAAAGATGTGTGGTTCTTGATAAAGTGCTTGACTCAAGCATTGTTTTAGATGAGCTTACAGTATCTTTATAAAGGTATAAAAGTAACAGGAGGATACAGAAACTTATAAAAATGGGTCTACCTTATGATTAATGAGGAAAATATAAAGTAAAAGAAAAAAAATACCACTGTTCACTTATCCAATTAGCTAAAATTATAAAATTTGAGGATATCATGAGTCTGTGAGGACATCTGTTTCACCACACCTTCACCTATGCTTGATGTACCTTCTCAGAACCTGTTTGGTCAGCTACAAAAATTGGGCTAATATTTTCCCAGCCTACTTCTCAGGTAGATAATATGGTGAGATAACAAAGTGATAAAAATGTTATTACCACCCAGATTTTACTTCCATTCTTGTCTCTTACGCTCTAGTTCAGGGCTAGGCTGAACTTTGGCTGTACGTTAGAATCACCTGGGGAACTCTAAAATGTATAGATACCCTGGAGCCTCTCCAGATCCCTTAAATCAGAATTTCTGGCGGGTTAGCGCCTGGGCATTAGTATTTACTGAAGCTTCTTCTTTTTTTTTTTTTTTTTCCAAGTCAAGTTGTTGTCCTTTCAATCTTAGTTGTGGAAGGTGCCGTTCAGCTTCAAGTTGTTGTCCTTTCAGTCTTAGTTGTGGAGGGCGCAGCTCAGCTCCAGGTCCAGTTGCTGTTGCTAGTTGTAGGGGGCGGAGCCCACCATCCCTTGTGGGACTGGAGGAGTTGAACTGGCAGCCTTGTGGTTGAGAGCCCACTGGCCCATATGGGAATTGAACCGGCAGTCCTCGGAGTTAGGAGCATGGAGCTCCAACTGCCTGAGCCACCGGGCCGGCCCCTTTACTGAAGCTTCTTATGTGATTCTGTTATGCAGCCAAGGTTGAGAGTCACCTGGAACCAGACGGCTTGAATTTTAATCTTGGCTTTGCATTTATTAGCTGTTTGGCCTGGGCAAGTTACTTAAGCTCACTGTAAAATGTCCTCACCTGTAGCGTGATGAAAATTATGTCTGAATAAGAGATGTGAGGAAAAAGTTAGATACTTCATTTGAAGCACCTCGACTGGTGCTTGACACAGTAAGATTTAATAAATATTAAGTGCTACTACTATTGTTGCTGTTATTGCTAACACAAATTCTACTGACAAAGTGAAAAAGTCTAGTTCTTGAATAGCTGCTTTTCACTCAACCCATTCTAGAAGTGGCAAAGTCGTACTGTTTAAGACAAGGTCTGGAGTGGCAAGCATAGACATGCTCTGACACTTTTTTTATTATCTCTAAAACATGCTGCTCTCTGAATTTACTGTGCTCATTTATTGTTTTCAGTTTTCCTGTGCCACATAGAATGTAAACATCATGAGAGCAGAAGCATTGCCTGTCTTTTTCATATTGTAACCCCATCACTCAATTGGTGCCAGATTTTTAGCAGATGTAGTTTAGAATGATTTGTTAAATAAATGAATGAAAAATCTGTTTTTAATGTCAGTGTTTTCTGAAAGGCACATTAGGTAGTAAATTATTGCTTTCAGGTTAAAATTGGAATTGACATTGCTGCCTTCAAATTAGTATTTTGTTGCTATGATGTGGATTTGTTTTTACCTTTTTTTTTAATGTACAGCAATCAAGCAAATTTGATAGTATGTTTGTCACTTAGTTTTATTTCCAAAATACAGATTTGTTTTTTGGCACTGAAGACTTTACTACCACCATAATGTATTAAAAATTCCTGTAAATTAGCTTTCAGAAACAAATAGCAGTGTATAGTAGAATTTCAGTCCATTGTTCTTTTTAAAGGTATTCATTAATTAGAGTAATAGAAGTAAAAACAGACTTGATTTTCTAGGTGATTTTTAAAGTGTGATTTCATTTACTAACAATGAACTATCCGAAAAAGAAATAAGGAAAATGATCCCATTTACAATAGTATCAGAAAAATAAAATACTTAGAAATAAATTTAACCAAGGAGGTAAAAGATCTATACACTGAAAATTACAATACATTGATGAAAGAAATTGAAGAAGACACAAGTAAATGGAAAGATATCCCATGTTCATGGATCAGATGAGTTAATACTGCAAAAATGTCAAGACTATCCAATGTCATTTACAGAGTCAGTGCAATCCTTATCAAAATTCCAATGACATTGTTCACAGAAATAGAAAAAAAAAAATCGTAAAATTTGTGTGGGACAACAAAACACCCCAAATACCCAGAGCAATCCTGAGAAAGAGAAACAAAACTAAAGGCATTACAATTCCTAATTTCAAATTTTATTACAAAGCTATAGTAATCAAAACAATATGGTACTGGCATAAAAACAGACACATAAACCAGTGGAACAGAATTGAGACCTTGTGACTAAACCTATGAGTATACAATCAACTAATATTTGACAAGGGAGACAAGAAGACTCAATAGGGAAAGGATAGTCTCCAATAAATGGTGTTGGGAAAACTGGATAACCACATTTAGAAAAATGAAATTGAACCCCTATCTTACACCACTCACCAAGATTAACTTGAAATGCATTAGAGAATTAAATGTAAGACCTGACTCTAAAACTACAGGAAGGGATTGGAGGAATAGCCCCTTAATATTGGTCTTGGCAATGATTTTTTGCGTATGACACCAAAAGTGCAAGCAACAAAAGCAAATAAACAAGTGGGACTACATCAAACTAAAAAGCTTCTGCACAGCAAAACAAAACAAAACAGCAAAATGAAAATGTAACCTATAGAATGGGAGAAAATATTTGCAAACCATCTATCTGATAAAGAATTAATATCCAAAACATACAAGGAACTCATACAACGCAATAGCAAAAAAAAAAAAAGAGAAAAAGACTTGAATAGACATTTTTCCAAAGAAGACATACAAATGGCCAACAGTTGCAAGAAAAGATGCTTGACATCCCTAATCATCAGGAAAATGCAAATCAAAACCACATGAGCGATCACCTCACAACTGTTAAAATGGCTGTTATCAAGAAGACAAGAGACAAGTGTTGGTGAGGCTGTAGAAATAAAAGGGAACCCTTGTGCACTGTTGGTGGGAATGTAAATTGGTACAGCCACTGTGGAAAACAGCATGCAGCTTCTTTAACAAGTTAAAATTAGAACTACCATATGATCCAGCAATCCCACTTCTGGATATATATCTGAAAGAAATAGAAACACTATCTCAAGATATCTGTACCCCATGTTCATAACACTGTTGTTCACAATAGCCAAGACATGGAAATAACCTGAGCATCCATCAATGGATGAATGGATAAAGAAAATGTGACACATGCATGCACGCACGCACACACCCATGTATTAGTCATAAAAATGAAGCGAATCCTGCCTTCTGCAACAACATGGAGGACCTTGAGAATATTATGCTAGGTAAAATAAGTCAGAGAAAGACAAATGCTATATGTTGTCACTTATATGCAGAATCCAAAAAAGTTGAATTCATAGAAATAGAGATTGGAATGGTGGTAGTGAAGGGTTGGGAGGTGGGGGAAATGGGAAAATGCTGGTCAAAGGGTACAGACTCCCATCTATAAGATGAATAAGTTCTGGGGATCTAATATATAGCATGGTGACTGTAATGAATTATACTGTCTTATATACTTGAAAGTTAAGAGAGTAGATTTTAAATGTTTTCACCACACAAATAACACATAATGGTAGTTATGTGAGGGATGGAGGTGTTAACCAACCTTAGTGTAGTAATTATTTTGCAGTATACACGTAATCAAGTCATCACATTGTACACCTTAAACTTACATGTATGTCGATATATCTCAGTAAAGCTGGGGGAGGAGGGTGGAGCTCATAGAAAATGCCCAAACAGATGGCAAAAGACTACATTTGGATGGCAGGTCAAAGGGTTTTTTCTCTTATTAACTTTATCTCTCTCTCTCTCTCTCTCTCTCTCTCTCTCTCTCTCTCTCCATATATATATATATATATATATATATATATATATATTTATTTATTTATTTATTTATTTATTTATTTATATATTTATATATTTATTTTTTAACTTTTATTTATTTTTAAGTGTGTTTTTCCAGGACCCATCAGCTCCAAGTCATATAGTTTCAATCTAGTTGTGGAGGGCACAGCTCACAGTGGCTCATGTGGGGATTGAATTGGCAACCTTGTTAAGAGCACTGCTCTCTAACCAACTGAGCTAACCGGCTGCCCCCACTTTCTATATTTTCAACTCTTTTATAATGATAATATAGTCAAGATGATGTATTTAATCACTTAAAAATAAAGGGGAAAAATGTGATTTAGGAAATCCGATTTGTGTTACACATTGACTATTATATTGGTAACTTACCTTTATTCTGGTTCTGTGTTTACTACTAACTTGTTATATGACCCTGAACAAATAATTTTCTTTCTCTTGGTCTTAGTTTCTTCATTCATAAAATGTGAGGGTTAGGCTAGACAGGTCTCCTGTTTTATTCTTAAAAGTTAAATGTTGATGACATTTACTAACACTAGTTGTGATGTATTATTGTCAAAGAATATAGTTCATTTGAGGAAGAAGATCCCCAATTATTTCAGGTTTGTTTAAACCTCTAAAATTGTACCTCCCCATGATATTATGATTTCTTTTTCAGTATATTTTTATTTAACTGAGATACAAGCTTGTGTGTACTCCTGTATCTATCTTAAGTGAATCTTTGGTAGATTTCATGATTTGTACTGCTTTCAGAGTTATTTCATGATTTGAATGCTGTTACATTTGTGTGATGTCCTGAGCCAACATATTAACTGACTCATGGTCCTTACTTAGGCAATTTCCCTGCCAGAGTATGGAAAAGATAACCAAGGAATATGGATGAAAATCATCGTTAATCGAACACAGAAGGTCATTGCTTAGAGGTGCTCACTCTGTGTTTCATGAAAAGCTAGGAAGAGTTAAAGTCTAAAGAGGGATTTAGGTGGAGAAAGCCATATTTTGAAGATGGGATAGAACCAGAATCTGTACCAAAAAAGCACAGAATCATCATTTTTAAATTTTTGCTTAAAAGTGGAAAGTCTTTTGATTGTCTTGAGATCCTTGAATTCTGATAGCAATTCATTCAACAAAGTTATTGGTAATGGAGAAAGATTTGCTAACCCAGATGTATCTTACGACTTTTCCTTTTCCTCCTAGGCAGCGATCATTAGTAGGGTTCAGTGTAGGATTGTGGCTTTGGATCTGCGAAGTCATGGTGAGTAAAGTTCTTAATTAGTTCTGATGTAACGACATATTTGCCAAGCTCTTTGCATAGCGTTAAATATTACACATTTTAGTGTGGCTGTAAAATAACCTAGTCTGTTCCATTTGGACGTCTTGAGGGAAGTCCTAGCTTACAGTTTTTATAAATATTTTATAAATACACACTATATATATATTTTTGTAGCTTAGCTAAGAAAATGTCCTTTAATGTAACTAAATTCTGATGCTAGTGGTATATATGTAAATAAATCTTTGTTAGGCTACTGTAATTATTGTTCTCAGGGTGCTCAACTGTAAGGATGTGTCCATAACATAGAAAATCCTTGCTAAGCCCATCATATGCAATTATAAAGTCCCCATTTTATTGTCCAAAGGTGAGATTTTTGAAAGAGACTACTCTTGCTTTTGTAATTCCTATCTTTGGGAATTTTATTTTTAAAATACTTTCTTTTTAGGTGAAACAAAAGTCAGGAATTCTGAAGACCTGTCTGCAGAAACAATGGCAAAGTAAGTAATCTAATATTGTTTATACATCACCTGGCTTCCATTACTATAGTAGTATCCTTTATCACTCTCCTGGTGAGATTGTTGGACAATAATTAGTACATTCTGTTATTTTTGACTTCTATATCTGGTCTCCTTACTATTTAATCTTGAAAGAAACATTCATTTTTCTTGGTATATTCAATGTGATTGGTCATACATAAAGCACATGAAAATTCTTCGAGGCACAGTTCACTTTGTGTTGTCTTTTGAAAAGTTTTCTTTTGTTGACATTGTTGAATAGCATCTGGATATCTATTGGGGACCCATGCTTGGAAAAGTAGTTGTATACAAGAGGCCCTGTGAGATGTTCTTAAGGCATCTTGCCCACATTCTTTGTACAACTTCATGGTAAGACAGAAACAGGGTATTAAAACATTAGTAATTATACCCTGGGCCTCAAAGTAAAAGATGAATGTAGCATATTCAGTAGCTCTCAAACCTGGTCACTCTTTAAAATTGCCTGAGAAATGATTAAAATACAGATGATTTGTCTCTACCCCATATTTACTGAATTAGTGCTTCTACCAGTGAGATCTGGGTGTTCATATTTTGATAAAGTTCTATAAAGGAATCTGATACAGCCAGTCCATGACTGCTGTTTGGGAACTACTGTCCTATATTGTAAGCAGAATTCTTCTCACTACCCTGCTTTAATACATGTTCTCTTGTGTACTTAATACATGTCTTCTCAAGTGTTTGACCAACTTTGGCCAAAAATATCTTTCTTATCCCTTCTTACTTTAGTAGCTTTAATCCAAGAGTAAACTGTTTTTCCTTTAGAACCCAAACTCATGTGGCCATAATTTTATTGTTAATAGTAGGTGCTATTTGTGTCCTCTCTATCTGCCAGGCCTTAAGTGTAAAATAAACATTAAGAATAAATAATTTATTTGTTATTTCTTTTAATTTATCTACGTTATTAACTCTGTAGTGTAAATATTATCATTTTTTTTCACCATTGAGGAAATGAGCTCAGATAGGTTGAATAACTTATGTGAGGTGACACAATTAATAGACCAGCATTGTGATCATTCAGCTGTAGTGCTTGGTGGGGCTGGGAGGAGGGGGAGGAGAGAGAGAAGGAATATGAATGACCAATGTATGAATACCATTCCACTCAGTCAACATACACCTGAGAAACCATGGAAAGGGAGCCAAGAATCTGTTCCCTCAATTGTTCCTAATGCCTTTGTAATGTGAGCACAATAAAGCCTGAACTAATCAAGCATGTTGATGATACCTATAGAAAGATTTATGAATGACTTTTAAGGATTTAAAGGGTTTCTTGACTGTTGACAAAAAAGTGAAATACATCAGTTAAGTGGCTAGGCAACCAGACAAAGGGTGATGATGGCTTGGTTGACATTCTAGAGGAAATGAAAGAATTAATTGAGGGCCTTAAGGAAACATTGTCTAATAATGTATCAGTCTGGACAAACAGGAGAGAGAAACTACCAGTAATTTGAACAGAGAAAGTTTAATATAAAGATTTATTAACGAAAACATGAGATTGGAGTAATGAAGAATTGGCTAGTAAGAAGTAAAGAGAACTCTAAAGAATATAGGATTAATTAACTTGATTGTGGGAATCATTTCACAATTTACACATCTGTCAAATTACTTAAATATATTACACTTAAATATATTACAATTTTTATCAATTATTCCTCAGTAAAGGTGGGGAAAACTTCAAAAAGAAAGACAAAAAGAATATAGGAATAGCACATGTAAGAAGCAACCACTGTCTTCTCAGGCTGAGGTAGAACACAAAAGGGTAGAGTTTCCGACCTAGACCTTGTTGGAGAACACGACTGTGGCTTACTGAACAAAGGCAGAGAAGTCACTTTGATGCCATGTTGGTAGAACTTGCCATACGTCTGCCCTCTCGGGTACAGGGGAAGCGGTTCACAGGGAGGTATCTCACAGAGGCACTGCAACAAAAATATCGGCGGTGGTTCCAGAGAGCTGCTGTACACGGTGCTTGTCGTTAATAAGATTCTGCTTACTTCAAATTGTAAGAGGTTAAATCTTACGTTAAGTGTTCTTATGACACACACCCATGCACAAACACGCACACACACAAAAGTGACGCAAGGAAATTTTTGGAGGCGATGAATGTGATCGAGGTAATCCTCGATCATGATGTTAACGCAAGTGTATATATCCAAACTTACCAAATCATAGACAATTAATTATGTACCATTTTTTGTATACCAATTATAGCTCAGTAAAGCTAGGAAAGAAAAACACTGGGGATGGGAGGATGGAGTGTTGACGAAGTCAGGCAGCAGGGAAGCTGTGTGTGGTGCAGGTGCTGGGGGCTAAAGAAGTACAAGGAGCTTGTGGAGTCAACATGGGTCAGGAATAAAGTCCTCTCTGCCATGTCTCTCCCTTGTCCTCTACTGATATAGTTTAACATCATGTCAGCTGGTAAAGGAAAAATACTGAAAGGCCTCAGATCCAGTTTTGCAGAACGTGTAGTGAAGGGTGAGTTGGAGCTGAGAAACAATAAGTTGATAACTGGCACAAAAAGGTTAAAAAGAAAATAAATGGTTAAAACCATCTACACCAGATGAAGATGATTATCAAGAATCAGAAGAGCCAACAAATTATATTCTTGCTGAAATAGTCGAAGCAATAAAACATTTATATGAATTCATTGAATTAATATGAATTCAATCACTCTGATACAAAAATCTCCAAATGGGCTATTAGTGGGGTTTTCAAATAGTACTGACAGCACGATTTTTGCCGTAAATATCAACTTCAGAATCTGCACATTACATAAGATGCAATGCCACTGAAAGTAGACGAGCCAAGATTTGAGGTCAGGTTATTCTGCTAGTCCTTTTTCTGTTAAGTCTGTGATATGCTATACTGCTTCTCAGGAAATGAGCCTAGTATTAATAAGTAGGACAGAATCCCCTTAAAAAGCCACTACCAAAGTTGTGGTACATCCATTTACAGACTAGATTTGTAGTTAATCCCTGCTGCTTCATCTTTATTTGATTTCTCTAGAATTTCAGGACGTGTCTCAAATAAGACAGTAATCCTCATGACTGAATACTTTGATTAACTTTAATAAGAATACATTTCTCCAGAGGATAGATGATCAAGTGATTGAGCATAACCAACTTTTACCTGGATGAAATATACCTTTCCTAAGCTGAGACGCAATATTAAGTTGGTTTGTTTCAGACCCTATCCACCTTCATGCATGAAGCAGATACTGTAGGACTCCTCCAACTTAGTATTTTAAGGAGACCTGGATTTAGATACTCTTCTGTAGCATCCTTTTATTTTACTCATTATATTTGTTACTAACCCAAAATTTTACCCTTAAATTTAACTCCAAAGGAATATTAAACCATTATTTGTTTTCACTTATAAAATTGGGTGGCCTCCTTATCTCCCATTCAGATTATCTGCACTTGCTGCAGCTGCCCTATTCTCATCTGTAATTGTATGAGGTTTTTAAGATTAATTCCTGCAAAAATAATAGCATTCACTATTCTGAATACTTTGGAGACCATATTTGAAAGGCTGTGTTTCTACATCTACACCTGCTATATTTGGCTAACACTGTGTGAGTGCTTGAGGTATGTAATGACACTCAGCAAGCCAACTCTGTCTTTTGAGGTTGACTCACTCAGCCACTCCCAAAAAAAGACAGCAGAGCCAGTGATCTCTAGAAACATACCATACTTACCTATTGCTATACCAAAGAAGGCCTATATGCAAATAAATACCAAAGTTCCTACTTCAGTTCTCAGTTTCAAAGCTTTAAGGTCTTTGTTAAAAAGATCCACTCATACTTACAGACTAGGATAGAAGCCAATAAAAATTATCTGTCTAGTTTCTCAGAACATTATACTCACATTTATGTTCGTACTTCAAACAACTTTACATGACGAATTATAAATAATAATTAACATTTGTGTAGCACTTTACTCTTTTCAAAGTATTTTCACATTCATCAATGTTGCAGTTAAACCTCACAGCAATCCAGAATAGTAAATGATATTCTTAACTTCATTTTATAGATGTTGACATTCTGAGAGTTTAAATGACTAATCCAAGTCCACATAGTAAAAAATAAACTAGGGCTGTAATTCATCTCGTGACTCCAAACTTCGCTGCATTATAATGCTTGATAAAGTTGTTTTCCTGTTTTGTAGATGGGGAAGCTGAGGCATAGAGCAGTTAAATGATTTGTCTAGACTTTCAAGCTTAGGTTTAAAATAAAGGCATATGTTTATGTAATTGTACTAAATGTGTGGAACAGTGAAAGTATGATAAAGGAAAATCAGAAATTTTGGGTTCTTAGTTCTTAAACTGCCATTTATCAGAAGAGCTGGCTAGATGTGTGGCTGGCTATGTGTGTAGATACTGGGGGCATGCTAGGAGTTTTAACAGGTATGTTTGCAAGATGGCCTAGTAGACCTTTATAGTCCTAGGACTGTTAGGTACAGACCAAAGGAAGAAGTTAGGAAAGAAAACTATTTTTACAGTGTCAGAGAGCATTCCCAGTCTTTTTTCCTTCTCTTTGCAGAGATGTCGGCAATGTGGTTGAAGCCATGTATGGGGACCTCCCTCCTCCAATTATGCTGATTGGACATAGTATGGGAGGTGCTATTGCAGTCCACACAGCATCATCCAACCTGGTGCCAAGCCTCTTAGGTCTGTGCATGATTGATGTTGTGGAAGGTAAGTTTTCTTAGTGCTAACCAAATCAAACTGCTGGACTTACAAGAGCCATCTATGGTCGGTTATTGTTACTGTGTTTTAATGTATTGTTGATTTCACTCATCTTAAGTATGTCCCTCCGTCTTTTTTATCTTTCTTTCATGTTATTTTGTGGCATAAGCACTCCAGGTATTTTTTTAATTGAGATATAATGCACATATAACTTTGTATTAGTGTCAGGTGTAAAATATAATGATTTGATATATGTATATATTGCAAAATGGTCACCACAATATGTCTAGTTATTATCTATCACTATACATAGTTACAATTATTTTTGTGATCAGAACTTTAAGATCCACTCTCTTAACAACTTTCAAATATATACTATAGTATAATTAACTATAGTCACCAAGCTGCACATTACATCCCTAGGACTTTATTTTATAACTGGGAGTTTGTACCTTTCGATACTTTCACTCATTTCACCTGCACTCCACATTATATAATCATTCTCTGAGTCATCAGAAATTTTTCATAAACATCTTTATGGCTGCATATATTTTAATTGTATGCACCATAATTTTATTTAACATTAAAAATATAAGTTGCTATGTCTTTTATGACTCAGTCTCAGAAGTCATACTGTTGCTCATACAAGTCAGCCCCATTCATTGTGGGGGGACTACACGAAAGGGTGAATACCACGAGGCAAAAATCACTGGAGGCCGTCTTGAAACCTGGCTGTCACATCAGTCTTAATGTACTGAATTTTCTTAAACTGCATCTTTTTTTCCCCAAGCATCGCTGAATTCTGCTTTCATTGAAGGCAGACGTATATGGTTGACCTAGTAAGTGTAAATGCTCAAAATATGTAGTTAAAGTTTTTGTTTAACATCTAGGTACAGCCATGGATGCTCTTAATAGCATGCAGAATTTCTTACGTGGTCGTCCTAAAACCTTCAAGTCTCTGGAGAATGCCATTGAATGGAGGTAACCCACAAATATATATTGTCTATATTTTAAATGTTAGATTGTAGATTTCTTTTTTCATCAGCTCAAGAACCAAGTTCAAGGGAATAATCCCATGCCTTGGCTTTATTGTAGTATCCTGGGTGGAAACATTTATGTAAAGAGCAGAATTTAAAAAAAAAATATTTTAAATGTTTCAGACTTGTCTCAGTTGTACAAAATCCACTCTTTTTCTAATACAATATACCATGTTTCCCCAAAAATAAGACCTAGCTGGACAATCAGCTCTAATGCGTCTTTTGGAGCAAAAATTAATAGAAGACCCAGTCTTATTTTACTATAATATAAGACTGGGTATAATATAATATAATATAATATAATATAATATAATATAATATAATATAATATAATACTGGTTCTTATATTAATTTTTGCTCCAAAAGATGCATTAGAGCTGATTGTCTGGCTAGGTCTTATTTTCAGGGAAACCGGGTAGTACCTCCTAGAATCTTAGTAATTTTGAGTCATCTGTTATCTAGTGGTTCCCATCTCTAAGGTGCGAGTTTGTACTAAATGAGATTCTAAGGCCTCTTCCATCTCTTATGCTCCATGGTTCTAGATTCACTTTATGTGTTCTAGAGAAAATGATGGAGAAGCAGAAGATGGGTGTATGTTCCTTTCTCAGTTTTTATTTGAGTTTTGGGTAAGTAAAAACCCTTTTGGTAAATAGTTTTCATAAAAATGACTGACAGAATTGTTTATGGCTTCCACTTAAGTAAAGGCTGTTCAGTCATTAATTTATTCGTTAATTCAATTAATTATTTCATTAAATATTTATTAAACACTTACTTTGTGTTAAAAGGTGAAGACTCAGAGACAAGTAAAACACTGCCCCTTTCCCAAGGGGATCAGTCTTGGGATAAAACATCCTCAGTATCCTGTCTTCCTACCTATTCTTTAAAGTCTATCTCCAGTACCTTCTCCAGAACCTTTCTCTCACTCCTCCAAACGACGCAGTAAAATTTTTCGAGACCTTTAAGTCTGTATTATATCGTACTGTTTAGCCTTAAGTCTTATAATCCCCCCTTAAGGGATATGCTTATTTTCATTTCTGTCTAAACTCCCTTCCTATATCATGAGGGCAGAAGCTATTCTATTTCTTTTGTACTTTCATACAGCATATAGCATACTGCTGTCTGCCCTGGCAGGCAGAACATGTCTATTAACTGAATCAGAGATAACAAATGGAAATTAAGGAACTGATAATCATACCCTAAGGGAGTTTTCCTAGGACAGAGGGTCTCATGCCAAATATGGCTTGCCAGAATGATGTGTGTGTTTGGGGAGGTCACTTCTACCTCCCGGTTTTCATGCTACTGTTCTCTCAGAAGCACCAAAGACCTCTCTTCCCATCTTGCTGCCAGCTCAACACGTAGCTCATGTACCCTGCCTATTTCCCCAGTAAGAACCAGTGAGAAAATTATTCCAAATAACTTTTTAAGTTTATTCAGTAAACTTTTTTTTTTTTAAGTACATAAGATGTGTCAGTACTTGATTTAAGAACTGGGGATGAATCAGGCCTAGTTCTTATCAAAATTCTGGGGATGCCAACAAGTCAATACATAAAGCACAGTAGCAACAGAAGATAGGTACCCAATCCAGCCTGGGGGTCATGGTGGACCTTCTCTTAAAGGAAACAGAGTCTTGATTCTCGGGTGGATGTAGGATAGGATGAGGGTACTGTTTGTTGAATCTTAACATGTTCTGGGTTCTCTGAGAGCCACTAATTTTCAGGCCCACTTTCTGAGCCTGAGACTCAGAAAGAATCCTATGAAGTATTGGGTAATTTTGTTTTGTACTCTGCTGGATATCTGATCAAGTTTATGACTCATGACCAATTTGGGTGTTCCAGATTTCAAAAAAAAAAAAAAAAAAAGCATGTTGAAATACAAGGCTAACCTATTTAATTCAGTAAAGATATAAAGTGAATTCCTGCTTTTGTTCTCTTGCTCATCCTAATGAGAGGCAGTAGGGTACAGTCATTAGGAGCCCAGGCTTTGAAATCGAGCAGATGGATTTACATCTTGGTTCCAGCGCTCTGGCTGCACTGAGGAAAACAGAATAGGAAAAGGAGTGGAGAGTGGGGGTGATAATGGGAGTGGGGGTGATAATGGAAGTGGGAGATTGCTTAGGAAACAGTTACAGTACAGGAGAGTAACGATGGTAATCATAGACTAGGACGGCAACACAGGAAGTCATATGGTCAAGTTGAGTGTATTGTGAAGAGCTGACAGGACTGCGTATGGCTGGGATGTTGGGAAGGGGCAGCACTCAGGGGTGACTTCTAGGGTTCTGGCCCATTTGGGTGGGTGGTAGAGAGACGTAGATTTGAGAGCAGGGAAGGGATAGGGAATCAGGATTTTAATTTGGATAAATTGAAGAGCTTATTTTCTATACATCTAAGTGAAAATGTTAAGTAGGCACTTGTACATACTGCAGATGCTCCTCAACTTAGATGGGATTATATCCCGATAAGCCCATTGTAAATTGAAAATATCGTAAGTTGAAAATGCATTTAATACACCTAAGCTACCGAACATCATAGCTTAGCCTGGCCTGCTTTAAACATGCTCAGAGCACTTACGTTAGTTTACAGTTGGGCAAAAATCATCTAACACACTAAACACACAGTAGAGTATCAGTTGTTTACCCTCATGATTGTGTGGCTGAGTGGGAGCTGCTTCTAGCTCTGCTGCCCAGCATCACAAGAGAGTATAATACTGCATATTGCTAATCTGGAAAAAGATCAACACTCAAAGTTTGAAGTATGGTTTCTATTGAATGCATTGCTTTCACACCATTGTCAAGTTGAAGAATGATAAGTCTAACTGTCATAGGTCAGGGACCGTCTGTAATTAGAAGAGGTTTAGCTAGAGATAAATTGAAGTGTAATGATTGCATAGATAATATTTAAAGCCAGAAGACTGAATACACTCACATAGGGATTTGATGTTGATAGAAAAAAGATTCAGGAACTGAGCTTTGGGATACTACACAATATTTAGAGCTTGGGAAGAAGAGGAAGCTCCAACAAAGGAAACTGAAAAGACAGTTGGTGAGATCGGAGGAAAGCCAGGCAGGTATAGCAAGTGTTTCTAGAAGGAGGGACAGAGCATCTGTGTCAAATAATGCTGAGAGATCACCGAAGGTGAGGGCTAAGAAGTGACCATTAGAATTGGCGTGATGGAGGTGACCTTGCAAAGGAAATCTCAGAAAATAAGTGGGACATAAAAACCTGTTATAAGATGGGGATATTGGTTGAGGAAAGGATGGAAGGTGACCAAGTAGAGAAAGCAAGTAAGAACTTTTTTGCAAAGTTTTGTTGTATAGGAGAACAGAAGTGGGGCGGTATCTAATGGTGAATGTGGGGTTAAGAATATTTTCAAAGGCTAGAGAATGTTTTTAAAGGACGTTTTATAATATCCACTAGAGAAAAAAAAATGAGATAGGAGAAAGAAGATAACTAAAGGAAACAAAGTCCTCATAAGCAAAAGGGGATGGGAATCGTGACCAAGGTTGCCCTTGAACAGGAACAGAGATAATTCATATATGAAACTAAAGTTGTCAGGGCAGAATATACGATCATGAATACTGGTGGATTTGTAGATACTGTAGATTCAATTGGTGGTAGAAAAATGTAGTAGTTCCATTTGCTTCTGTTTATCATTAAAATAAATACGATAATTATCTAAGGGGTGTACACTTTAAGTTTTTATATGATTTTTTTAAGCTAAAAAATGAGATTTAAAGAAATGTGTTCTGGAGGCCTGCTTCAGGTGGTGTTTCCAGTTCCCCCCGGAACACGCAGTCATTTTGCTTGGCCCTTCGGCATACTTAGGTGGACAATTCTGGGAAAACTAATGTATTACGGTGGAGTCTAAGCTCCTAAGCTCTGTATCATGGCGTGCAAGGACCTCTAGGAGCTAGCCCCTGCCTGCCTATCCTATTCTGTCCACTCCCCCTATTAAAATTATCTGTTTGTGTTCTTTTCTCCCCACTGAATGTTATATTTCTTGAGCACAGGCCTGACACATAGTATCCTTGGTAAATATTTGCAGAACTGAAATGACTTCAATGTCTTTACTTAATTTTTACTACTTGGTTTATACGTAGCAATAATCACCAAGTGGGAAGGAGTGGTAATCTCTACATAAGCTACCTTGGTAACCGTAATTTTTAATAGGTCCCACAGAATCTGCAGAATTATTCATTTGACCCTAGTGACATGATAAGGTGGGTGCTGAATAACCTCCTCTCTCCCTTCTCACTTTTTTCTTCTAGTGTGAAGAGTGGCCAAATTCGAAATTTGGAGTCTGCCCGTGTCTCAATGGTTGGGCAAGTCAAACAGTAAGTCTTATCTTTCCCTGTTGGGCTGGTTAGAGACTGAAACGTGGTGAAGGACTTACAGATGGCTTTTTTGTCACATACCTACCCTACCATCCTTGTGAATGCCTTCATTATTTTAGATAATTTTTATAAGTGAGCTCAGTTGGGCTAGTTGTACAGATTTTCTTTTCTTTTTTCTTTTTTTTAAGGAAATCCCAAGACCAAATAGTGTCTTCTATATAATACTGTATTAGTTTATTAACACAACTCTGAGTGTTAAAAGTGAAGAATCCCAGAAAATGGACATTAAAAATTAAGTGTCCACTCTAGTGCTGACAGTATGGTGTCATTCTGGTAACAGTCTTCTTCTAGGCCAAACCTGATTGTGGGGAAATTATAGGAGAAAAACGTTAGCATCGCCTGAGCAAAAGCCAGATTCTAAGGATGAGCTAAGGTTATTTAGCCCAGCTGATCTTCCTGGATAGGGTTACGTGAGTCCTAGATTGCTATGTAGTCACAAAATAAACTTTAGGTGAATTGAGAAAATGTTGCCCAATGGAACATGTAGGGAGCACAAGAATTGATGAAAATGACAATGACATTATTGAATGTCTCCTCCTTGCACTGTGCAGGGTGTTTTATATACACTGTCTCATTTTTTTACAACCTTGTATTACAGAAATTTTTCAAACATATAAAAGTAGAATAATACAATGAACCCCAGTGTGCTCATTGCCCATTTTCAACTCATGGCCAGTCTTGTTTCATCTGTGCCCCTATTTATTTCCCCTAAGCACAACATTTTGAAACTAATTCCAGACAAACACAGTTTCCTCTCTAAGATTTCAGTGTGCTCTCTATAGGGTCCACTTCTCTCTCTCTCATTTTTTTCCTTAAAGTTTACGTGTTGAGGAAACCTGGTTGTTTGCCCTGTAGAATTTCCCACAATCTGGATTTACTGATTGATTCCTCAAGATGTAATTTAACATGTTCCTTTGTTCCCTGTATTGTCTGTAAGTTGTTAGTTAGATCTACCGATTTGATCAAGTTCAGGTTGGTTGGTTGTTATTTTGGTTATTTAAGTTTTTTTTAGGAATAGATAATATTGTTTAATGTCATCAGGAAGCACTTAATGTCTGGTTGTCTCTTTTTTGAGTGTTAGTAGTCATTGATAATCATTCCCTGGATTCATTAATTCATTTGCACTATCTCATTTAATCCTTACCTCTTTAAGATAAGTGTTGTTTTACAGGTGAAGATGTAGAAGTTCAGAAAGGTAAAGTGATTTTCTCAGGATCACACAGCTAGTGAATGACAGAGCTCAGATTCAAACTTCTATGTATTTGACTCCAAGGCCTATATTATGGATATTATGCCTGAAAGGGTTATCTGAGTAGTAATGTCTGGCAGACACAATGCAGAGGCTTTGAATAAACTGTGAAACTGCCCACTTTTTCAATGCCTAAATATTTTGAGATCTGACTTGTTTAAGCAGTGGTAAAGCATTTTATAAGGAAGTTATATGGCTTATATGCAGGTAATTCAGTGAATTTTAAATTTTACTTAATTTGTAAACTTAAGTGTTATTTTCTCTTAATATGTAAACCTGTGTATGTAAGAGTATGTGTGTTTTAACTGTCACATAGATATGAGCTGGAACCTTCCTGCCCTTCTTGATCTAGGTGAAATTCTCTTGAACTCCCAGGCCCTAGCTGTGGAAACCCAAAGCACATGTTGTTTCTTTGTTTTGGTTCTTCAGTCTAGATGTGGAACTCGGTACCTCAAGTTCCATAGAAAATCTCCACTTCACAAAACATTTATGAACATACACTTCTCTGAAGGGTTGGTGGAGGAGACAGAGAAGGAGACGCTGTCATTCGTAAAAATCCACCACTGAAGTTCACTGACCTTCAATTTATCCTAGTCTCTTTTTATCTTGCTTGTTCTCTCTCCTCTTCTCCCTTTTTTCTCTCCCTTTCAAGGGCAAAATAATAAATTCTTCTCTACCATGCGGAGCAGACCTTGGTATTAACTGCTACCCAGGCCCTTGGGATTTTTACCTTTACCACTTGTCAGTGTATTTTTCCAGTAAATTCTCTCTAAAAGAAATTACGGTACCAGCTGTTGATATAATAATCATTTTTCTACCTAATTATATAATAAAGAGATACTGTTTTTTAGAGGAAAAACAACAATAATTGGCTGGATCAGATGTTCTAATCTCCAAGGATCAGCTGGCATGGTTATAGTAAACTGCCATTTTCTCTCGGCTAATTAAAAAGTGAGGGGCTTTTGCCATTCTGTTTGAGCCTTGTTCTGCTATAAGCAGGGTACAGTAGAAAAAAGCACCATACTTCAGAGTTAATTGGGCCTGGATTTGCCTCCCAGCCTCACCCAATCATGAGCTAGGTGATCCTGGACCAGCTTTTTAACTCTTAACGGCTACTTCACAGGATTGTGACGAGTATTAGATAATGCCAGTAAAACCCTTGTCACCATTCCTCAGGAAATGGTTGCTCCCTTCTGTGGGTCCGTATCTGTGCAAGAACCAGAAACCATCCCTTGGAGTATAGTCATATATTGGCCATGATCTTCCACAGCCCTGGTCTACTTTTGTACATTTAAAAATGCACATTTTCCGCATCCTCCCAGGAACATTGTTAAGTTTTAACTAACGTTTGATTATTAAAGGCTATAAGTATCAGAATTTCTGAGATATTTGTTTATGGAATAGAAGTGTGTGATAGCACTTTTTTTTGAAAAACAAAACCTAGGTGTGAAGGAATTACAAGTCCAGAAGGCTCAAAATCTATAGTGGAAGGAATCATAGAGGAAGAAGAAGAAGATGAAGAAGGAAGTGAGTCAGTACACAAGAGAAAAAAGGAAGATGACTTGGAGGTGGGTAAAAACCTGCCCGTTCTTGGAAGGATGGGGTAAGAAACGGTTCATAGTGTGGGGATGGGGAAGGGGAGGTGACGTTCTTCTTGTCTACCATTAGGTATTTTAGGGAGCAAAGATGCTTAGATTAACTAAAAGATGTAAAACACTTGTTGATAGCACTGACAGATCGGAGCATAAAAATTCCAGTATATACCCTACTCTTAAATAGACTGCTCTCTTATCAGGCTCTTTCTTGCCTCTGTCCTTCTGTTCCTGTGGTTCATCTCATGAGTAAAATCCCATTTCATACCAGTCTTTGCTTAGTCCATCCAGATTTTACCCATCTTTCAAGGTGTATCTCCTTGGGAAGCTTTCTGACCTCAGTTTATATCAGTCCCTCTCCAGCACTGAGAGTCTGTGTAATACAACTTAGCACTTGTTTTTTGAAGTTATTGCTAACTCATAGAACTTACCTTCGTAAGCCACATTCAGAGATACTATGATCTCCTAGTAATTATCCCTAGCATGCAGATTCAATGTCTTCTAATTGCCCAAGAATTCTCTCTCAACAAAAATAACCTGTGTATTTTGAAGGTCGAATCTGATGTTCTATATGAATTTCCCTCAGCATTTAGCTCAGGGTTGTGTGCATAGAAAGTGTTCTGTGAATACTTGCTGAGCAATTGATTTGAGGACAGTAGTGGAAAGGGCTGCCTTTTTCTTGGAAATGATTAGTGAGCATGACCAGCAGACTTTCTGGGTTGGATTATAAACATTTAACAAATGGCAGGTAATGAACTTGGTGTATACCACATATTCCTTTGCATTTGGCGAAGCTACTGTTAGCAAGAAAGAAAGTACATTTTTTAAGAGTGTTTTTAATTTAATGAGGATCTTCTTGTCATCCTTAAGATCGGTGAATAATACTTTGTACATCTTTGGAGTTTACAAAAATATAAACAATGCCTGATCAATTTGCCCTCCCAGCACTCTGGAAGGTGAGGGGAAGTCTTTTCTCCCATGTGAACAGTGTAGAAACTGAGACTCAGAGATGAGGAGACTTGCCCCAGATAATCAAGGAGTATTTAGTATATTTGAGACTCTGATACAAATATCAGTTATGTTTTACCTGTTACGTGCTAGGAACTATATTGAGTGCTTCACGTTTATCATCTCTACTTCTCATTTTAGTTTTCTGCATTGTAGATATAATCGCTGTTTTACAACTCAGGTACATATACATGCCTTTGGTCACACATAAATGTTCGCTCTAAAACACATCCATATACTCTCATTTTTAATTCTAACTCGTTTTTTCTTTGCAATTTTTTATAAGCCCAATTATATGAAGTTATATAAACTCCAGCAGTTTTGTTAGGAGGACAAACTAAGGCATATCAAGCAATAAGGAATATAGTTTAAAAAGTCTACACTTGAGGAAGGATACAAAGAAACTCCAAACAACAGTCACAACTTGCAACTAGTAGGTAAATAAGTCCTGGAGATGTAATACACAGCATAGTAATTATAGGTAACAATACTGTATTATAAACTTTGAAGATGCTGAGACTAAAACTTAATTGTTCCCACCACAAAAAATAAATTATAATTATGTGACACAGTAGAGGTGTTAGCTAAGCTATGGTGGTAATCATACTGCAATATATAAATGTGTCATATCAACATGTACACCTTAAACCTATATATTGTTATGTGTCAGTTATATCTCAATAAAGAAAAATAAATAGAGCAATTAATTTATTAAATAAAATGGTGGAGAAAATGTTAATAATACAAATTAAATTTAACAACAACAACAAAGAAACCAGCTGCAACTTCTAAAGCTTGATATCCAGAGGTCATTTAGGTCCCATTAGCCATCAGGGGCATCTCTGTTACAGCACAATATAAAAAGCGGTATTTGAAATGATCCTGAGACATACATAAGAGGTCAGTTACATCCATTCTGCTCTGTAAGATATACATTTAATGAGAATGGGGGGGAGGCAAATCTGATACAAAATGGTTAAAATACAGACAAGAAAGGGGAAACATTTACGCTTTGGTCCTTAAAGGAATAAATTTCAGTTTGTCCAGGAGGTATTCCTTTATGCATAAATCTCTCTATTTAAAACTACTTTATTGAGAGATAACTCACCCAAAGTATACAATTCAGTGGTTTTTAGTACGGTCACAGAGTTGGGCACCCATCACAACAATCTAATTTTAGAACATTTCCATCACTTTAAAAACAAAATGTCATACCTAGTTTCAGTCACTTTCACATTTTTCCTCAACCTTCCCACCCCTAGGCAATCACACTTTCTGTCTTTATAGATTTGCCTAATCTGGATATGTAATATAAATGGAATTGTACAATATGAGTACGTGGTTTTTCGTGACTAGCTTCTTTCACCTTAGCATAATACTTTCAAAGTTCAACCATGTTGTGGTATGTATTAGTACTTTATTCCTATTTATGGCTAAATAAGATTCCATTCTATGGATAGACCACATTTTTTTATCCACTCGTCAGTCAGTGGACATTTGGGTTGTTCCCACTTTTTGCCTAGTATGAATAATGCTAGTACAAACATTTGTGTACAAATTTTGTGTGGACATAGGGTTTTATTTCTCTTGAGTATACACCTATGAGTGGAATTGATGGATGGTAGGTAACGCAATGTTTAATCATTTGAAGAACAGCCAAGCCAGACGGTTATCCAAAGTGCCTGCACTGTTTTACATTGCCAGCAGCAGTGTATGAGGAATCAGGTTTTTCTGTATCCTTGTCACCACTTGTTATTGTTTCTCTTCTTGATTATAGCCATCCTAGTGTGTATGAAGTGGCATCTCATTGTGGTTTTGATTTACATTTTTTTAATGACTAGTAATATTGAGCATCTTTTCATGTGCTTATTGGACATTTGTGTATCTTCTCTGAAGACATTCATAGAAATGTCTATTCAGATCCTTTGCCCATTTTTAAATAGGGTTATTTGTCTTTTTATTATTGAGTTGTAAATGTTCTTTATATATTCTAGATACAAGTCCCTGATTTGCAAATATTTTCTCCTGTTCTGTGGCTTGTCTTTTCACATTATTTATTTATTTTTTTAAAGAGAAAACTTATATGAGTTTATTTGAGCCAAACTGACGACAATTGCCGGGAAGCAAAATCTCAATGAATTGAGAAAATACTCCTCTTTTCACATTCTTGATGGTATTCTTAGAAGTGCAGAAGTTTGATTTTGATGAAATTCAACTTACCTAGTTTTCATTTTGTTGCTTGTGCTTTTGGTGTCATATCTAAGAAGGCTTTGTCTAGCCCAGGCTCACAAAGATTTATGGCTATATTTTCTTCTAAGAGTTTTCTAGTTTGAGCTCATACAGTTAGGTCTGTGATCCATTTTGAGCTCATTTTTGTGTATGGTACGAAGTTGGGGATGTAACTTCATTCATGTGGATAGTCAGTTATCCCAGCACCATTTGTTGAAAAGACTGTCCTTTCTCCATTGAATGGTCTTGGCATCCGTATCGAAGATCTTTTGACCATATACATGAGGGTTTATTTCTGGGCTCTAGTTTATTGCATTGGTGTATTTGTCTGTCTTTATACCAGTACTATGCTATTTTGATTACTGTAGCTTTGCAAATATGTTTTGAAATCAGAGAATGTAAGTCCTTCCTTTTTTTTTTCTTTTTCAAAATTGTTTTGGCTGTTCAGGGTCCCTTGAAGTGCCGTGTAATTTTAAGATGACTTTTTCTAGTTTTAAAAAAAATGCCATTGGGATTTTGTTAGGGATTGTGTTGAATTTGCACATTGCTTTAGGTAGCATGGACATCTTAACCATCCAGTGATCTTGAACACAATTATGTTGCTGTCTGGTGTTCATTTCTAGATTTTCACATTGTGGTTAATGTGGTATCCCAATTATTTTTTTCAGTTGTAATATTTCAAATTTTCAATGATTCAGAAAAGTGTAGAGAATCATTTATTTGTTCAGTTTGCATTTGATGATTGTGTGGGACTCTGCCCACCCATCTATTTTATATTGAGACTTAACAGATATTGACATTTTTGTCATATTTGTGTCAGATTCCCTTTTTTAAATTACTATTGCAGCAACATTATATCGTTATCATAAATCAGAATACAGGGGAAAAAATCTCTACTAACAAATCATTGTATTTTCAGTTTTCCCTTCCAGTTCTTTCCCAAAATATACCGCATTTTCCCAGTATTAATCCTAACTTAGATGACATGTTGTACTCTGCTTCTTTCACTTAATATTTTAAGCATTTTTTTCAGCCTGCAGTGTGGTTTTTGTAATTACCCTTTTGATGGTGTGTTCTTTTTGCCAAATGGATATAAAAGAAACTTAGTCTTGGCTCTACCATTTACTTGTTTTGTGATCTTAAGAAAATCTCCTAAGTTTGCTGAAAATAATAGAAGTGAAAGTAAACTTCTAATTATCTAAACATGGAAATAACAATATCGTATTACAATGCTGTTATAAAGATTAAATGTATATTAAAATGTCTGGAACATAGTACGCCCCTGATAAGTGCTAGTTTCCTTCCCTTTCCTTTCCTTAGGGACCTAGTTTTTATTCTGTTCCTCCAAGGGTTGCACTCAGAGACTCAGAACTTGCTCTTATTCCTCCAGACCAAGAAAGACCATCCATACACTTGGAGAATTGAACTGGCAAAAACAGAAAAGTACTGGGACGGATGGTTCCGAGGCTTATCCAATCTCTTTCTTAGTTGTCCTATTCCTAAGTTGCTGCTCTTGGCTGGTAAGTGTGTATATGCATGCATTAGTAAGCTCGGGCTATCATAACAAAATACTATAGACTGGGTGGCTGAAACAACACATTCATTTTCTCACATTTCTGGAGGCTGAAAGTCTGAGATCAGCGTACCAACATGGTCGAGTTCTGGTGAGAGCTTTCTTACTGGCTTGCAAACAACCTCCTTCTCACTGTGTCCTTACATGGCAGAGAGAGAGCAAGAACAAGTTCTCTGGTTTATTTTTTTTTTTTAAAGATTTTATCAGGGAAGGGGAACAGGACTTTATTGGGGAACAGTATGTACTTCCAGGACTTTTTTCCAAGTCAAGTTGTTGTCCTTTCAATCTTAGTTGTGGAGGGTGCCGTTCAGCTTCAAGTTGTTGTCCTTTCAGTCTTAGTTGTGGAGGGCGCAGCTCAACTCCAGGTCCAGTTGCCATTGCTAGTTGCAGGGGCCACTGCCCACCATCCCTTGCGGAAGTTGAACCGGCAACCTTGTGGTTGAGAGGACGCTCTCCAACCAACTGAGCCATCCGGGAGCTCAGCGGCAGCTCAGCTCAAGGTGCCATGTTCAATCTTAGTTGCAGGGGGCGCAGCCCACTATCCCTTGCGGGATTCGAGGAGTTGAACCGGCAACCTTGTGGTGGAGAGCCCACTGGCCCATGTGGGAATTGAACCGGCAGCCTTCGGAGTTAGGAGCACAGAGCTCCAACCGCCTGAGCAACCGGGCTGGCCCTCTGGTTTATTCTTATAAGGACACTAATCCTATCATATGAAGGCCCTGCCCTTATTACCCCATTTAACCTTAATGACTTCCTCATTTAATCTTAGTTACTTCCATATCACCAATTATGGTGACATTGTAGATTAGGGCTTCAATATATGAATTGAGGGGGGACATAATTCAGTCCGTAGCAGTGTGGGTGTATTGTCGTCTGAATATGTCCTTGTTATATGTAACTACTCACCAAGTGGGTAATGACTTCCAAGGTGAAGTACCATCCGCACTCACTTATACCCTTTCTCCTCCCCACACCAAATCCCTAAACCTAAAGAAACATAGCATCCACCTGGATGGCCTGATTCTGGCCTGGCCTCTGTACCTGGTCAAGCCCAAGCCTTTCTCCTAGAGTGGTATAAGGATATTCTGAGTATAATGGAAATTAAAAAAGAAAAACCCTGTTTTCAGAAACCAGTTTAAATGAGTAAAGTGATTGCCTGGAAAGCTTCATGTGTTGAGACTATACCCTCAGGGAGTTTTGATTACCATTAACATGAATTAAGAATGTCATCATGTTTACAACTTCGTAACAATTTTTATTTCATACTTGAATAGCAAAACCTATTTCACACGGCCTTTTCTAGTAAGGTACTTATGGAGTCTCTTATTTTGCTCTAGGTGTTGATAGATTGGATAAAGATCTGACTATTGGCCAAATGCAAGGTAAGACACCAAGAAATTATGTCCCTAGGTCCTTCTCTGAAGGTACAGAAAGGAGCAGAGTCATGTGGAAATTAATGTTCTGAGATGATGAGGTGCAGTGGAGAAACCATGTGCTTTAGAGTTAGACCCAAATTTGGCATCCCCCTCTGCTTCTGATCCCACTACATGATTATGGGCAAGTATTTCCCTTTTCTGAGCTTTGATATTTTTTCCCCTTCTAGAAATGTGAATTATACTACCATGTATGTCTCAGAGTTGTAAGGACTAAAATGAGGCAATGTCTTTGAAAAGGGCATTAGAAACTATAAAGTACTCTATGGGTATATAATATTGTGAAAGGAGATATTCTGAATACTGATCAGTATTTTTATTGTTTGAAGTCTTAGGAAAAGGAAAGGTCCAAGATAATCTAGATACAAAAAAGTGTAAACTCTGTTTAGGAGACAGCATGGTGAGGCGGTAAAAGCAAGGGCTCTGAGATTCAGACCAGATTTGACTACTGCTTCTTTCCTACTAATTTTTTGACACTGGGCAAGTTACTTGATCTGCCTTAGCTTTAGTTTTCTCAGTCTAACATGAGAAAATTGATGGCAGCCTCAGCTCTGAGAGGCACAGTGAGCAGGAAAGTGACATGTGCTCAGGTCCAGGTGTGTTGGCCAGATGACAGTAGAGGCAGTGGGACCAATTTTATGGAGGTTCTTGCTTTATTATGGACGAAAGTCTCGGTGTAAGTGAAGTCAGTTGGCATTGGCAACTTTTGAGTTATGGGAAGAAGAGGTGCCAACTTCAAGGCCAACATTTCAGGCTTAAGGTACTGTTGTTGACCTTCCTTCTTTTCTACTTACTCTCTCTGGGCAATCAAATGGCTTCTGTTTATACCCTGGTAAATCGCAAAGCTAAACGTCCAGCTCATACCTTTCTCCTGAGCTCCAGGCCTGGCCCGTGTATCAAACCTGCTGGGCATCTGCACTTGGATATTTCATGGGCCCCTCAAACTGTTGTGTTAGCTGTCCTCAAGCTCTCCACAGAGAAAGGGGCTATACTTCCACACAGCAGTTGTTCAAAGGCTCCTGGATGATTTGTCAGACTCTGGCCCCAGGCTGTTGTACCGTTCCCTTCCTCCAACTACAGTGTCCTGAGCCCTGGAGCAGGACCGGGGACTAGGACTGTGTGACTTTCACGGCACTGTTGTTGGTAACTCTGAGCTTAGATACCTTTCCTGAAATTCAATGTGAGCAAACCTTTCCGAAGCACTCTTTCTGTGTAAGACCTATGCTTGATGCTGGGCAGAGAGAAGAATGAAACATGGCCCCTAATACTACCTGAAAGTAGTTAATCTGGACGGGAATAGCATTGGAACCAGTGTTGATCGCCAGCCTGGAAATTAGATAGGCCTGGGTTTAAATCACTGTTACTGGTTTTGTGGCCTGAGTGAATGGCTGACTTCTTTAATCCTCAGTTTTTTCATCTGTAAAACGGAGATGATATATCTCAATATAATTGTGTGAAGTGTAAATGGGTGAAGTAAGAGTCTGACAGATGGTAGCTTCATTATGTCCAGAAAGCACTCACGATTCTTCATTAGATGCCCTCCTATTTCCCCCGTGAAGATTATGCCAAGACCACGTTCTCTTTCAAAGCATCCCATGAGTATAGAAAGTAAATGTCTGGGATGAGGGACATCCCATAAAACAAAGGGAAATGGCTAAGTCGGCACAGATTCCTAGCCACAACCTTCCCAGCATTGTGTTTAAACCAGCTGAATTAGGTATAGAATCCTGGAAACCCAACACTCATTCATGGTGCAACTTGGGTGAATATTAATACTTCATATTCTCTGAACTTAAGGTTCCTCATCTGTAAGGTTCAAACCCTCTGAAATTAAGGGTTTGGAAATATGCCCACCTCATAGAGTAATTGTGAGGATCACCCATGATCACATTATTTTATGTGTACTGCACTTAGTGTTGTTAGTATGTGTGAGTTCTCCTTGACTCCTTATACCCATTCTCCTAAAGAGGAATGAAAAATGCGTCCTAGTCATGAAGCCTGGGGTGGTTGGAATGGTAAGTTTTATCTGGTCATTCTCTCAATTACTGATTCATCCAAGACTCAGCAAGCACTTGCTCAGTGTCTAGCCCTGTGTTGGGCCCTATGAGGGATATAGAGCAAGTAATGATACTAGCCCCTGTTCTTACAGAAACGACACAGTCCTGGCATATAAAATATAAGCTTACAAACCAAGAGGGGCATAAGCTGCTCTGTGTTTGGAACATTAGAAGATCTAAGGAAGAGGGGAATAGGCTGGAACACCCTGGGCAGCTTACAGCAAGAGGAGGGGCATGAGCGGGGCCTTACTGAATGGAATGGTCTTAGTTCCTCTACTAATTAAGCCACCTTGGGCAAATCTCTTCACTAATCATGGCCTCAGTTTCATCTCAAAAAAGAGTTTCCGTATTTGTCCTGCTTAATTTTATAGTGTAGATTTGAGAATCAACATAAAAAATGGGTAGAAGAGTATTTTCAAAAACATTTCAAAACACTGTGTAACTGGAGTAAGAGTCACAGAACATGATGATCAGAAGGACTTTCAGAGCTTATCCCTTATTTTGTAAGTGGAGACACTGAGGCGCTGAGCGTCTGCTCTTTACCTGTGGGAGGTCGGGGTCCCGTATCGTCTAGTCTGCTGATAGATTTTGCTTTCTCAGTCATCATGATGGTTCACTCTTAATGGCTATCACGTTAGTTGTGAGCTTGCAGTGTGCCACAGACAGTATGAGAAAGTGCTTAGCACAGTGTCTGGCGCATAGTTAAGTACTCACGTGGTCACTTATTACTGTCATCATAAATTTCAAAATCCTTAACGTAGTTTATAGAACCCTTAATGGTATGGTCCCTGCGTACCTCTTCAGCTTCATTATTAACTCTCAAAAGCACCATGCCAAACTTTTTATTTCCAGGGACAAGCATTTTATCTCCTTCCCTTTGTGTAAGCTGTTCTTTCTGCATGGGAAGCCTCCCTGGATCCCTGTATGATGGTGAAGCCCCCTTTCCTATGTTCTTCCAGTTTCATGTACTCAGTTTAATCAAAGAACTACATGCTGCATTAAAATGTTCGTTCTTGTGTTTTGCTCCCCCACTAGACTGTAACCCCCTGAAAACTGGAACTGTTTTTTCCCATGTGTCTGGCCTAAAGTAAATGCACACTGAGTAGTTGCAGAAGAAAAAAAGTGAAGGAAAAATGATTTGCCCAAGGTTACAATTACAAGTATTACTGCCCTCCTCAAAGACTTGGTAACTGGGTCCGGAGTATTGGGGGAGGCAAGAGGGGGTTTCTAGAGTCCTGTGCAGCTGCAGAGATGGTAAGGAGAGGGCTGTTTTCGTCCCTGAGGTTGCCTGGGTTTGTTTCCTCTGCAGGGAAGTTCCAGATGCAGGTCCTGCCTCAGTGTGGTCACGCAGTCCACGAGGATGCCCCAGACAAGGTGAGTCCCGGGCTTGATGACTGAGCTTGAGGACAACTGTGAGAGTAAGTCACCTTGGGGCTCACAGAAGGTAGAGCAAGCCTGTGAGTCAGCCTGTGGGGCCTGCACCGGGGCCGCTCCGCCAGCCCCCACGCTTCTCCCTGGCAGCTGCCTGTGTTCTGGACTTTCTGTGTGGGCTGAGGAGCTCACGGCTACTTCATCCCAAGGCCCTACATGAAGAGCTTAAGCTCTACTTCTCCATTACCCCCAAAAGCCAGATGGAAAAAGGGATAATTGGGGTAGAAACTGCTCCCTAAACTACAGTAACAGGAATTAATATGTGTTCCCCCTGTAGGAAAAAGGTACTTTGTAACTCTCAGGGAATAAGTAAGCCTTCACATCATCCCTTGACTTCTCGCTAGTTCTCCTTGGCAGGGATGATAGGGAAGGCTCCTAGCCCTGCGAGAACCCGGGTCCTTTTGATTTCAAGCTCCCAAGACCTTTAGGAGACTTGAGTCCTCTAAAAGCCTAACCTTCCCACAGAAGTCCACAGGACCCCCACTGCTAACTTGCATATGGCCTGTAATATCTCTCCCTTTTCCAGGTAGCTGAAGCTGTTGCCACTTTCCTGATCCGACACAGGTTTGCAGAGCCCGTCGGTGGATTCCAGTGGTAAGGAAGTACAAGCCCAGCCCTGCTGGCCAACTCCAACAAAAAGATATTGCAAGGTGGTAAATATGTCCGCCTTCATCATGCCGGTTTTGGGTCACTATGCCTTCCCTCTTTCTCCTCAACACAGAGCCCAGCATGTGTGTTTCTACAGCACTATCGTTGGTTGTTTCTGTGTGCTCTGGTCCAGTGGGGGTTGCTGAGCTGAGATTAAATTGCGCCTCGTCCCTCAGTTCCCCACTGCAGTTTGCACTTCCAGAATGGCCCTTCTCTGAGGGCTGAAATGGGAATCAGTCCATTCCAGGCTCTTAGAGAACTTCCATACTCCTCCTGCCCTGCTGCTGAGGAAGGCTGGGCCGCCGTGGAGGCCGTGTAGAAATCCAGAGCAGGGATTTTATCCTCAGCACTACTGACATTCGGAGCAGGTAATCCTTTATGATGGGAGCCGCCCTGTGCGCTGTAGGATGTTTAACAGCAGCCCTGGCCTCTGTGCACTGGAATCCGGCAGCACCCCCACACACTTACAGTTGTGACAAGCAAAAATGTCTCTCGATTTTACCAAATGTCTCAAGGGAGGCAAAATCACTCCCAATTGAGAACCACTGGTCTAGAGGAAAAAAGGATACCTCTCGTCCTGGGGTGCTGTTCATCTGATTAGGGGGAGACAGTTGGCCTCTTTGTTGAGGATGAGGAGGCAGAGAGAGAGGCATGGTGACCCAAACCACGTGGTGTTGGCCCCACCCCAGGGGACTAGCATCTGTGCTACAGAAGGCCCATGATCATTAGAAAGCCCACAAACTTGATGAAGAGTCACGCCTGCCAGTTGGAAAGTTTCTTTTCTGGTTTTGGTGAGGGCCCAGGGGAACCTGTTCCCCACCCTCAGGAAGTTTGAAGAAGAAATGTTGAAGAAAAATGAATGGCTTCTGCGTTAGAGAACCTGGAACGCTAGGGCCTGGGAGCTGAGGGTGACAGAACAGGGTAGGCACTGGAAGTGAAAACAGGAGCCTGGCACAGTGAGCCTGGCACACAAATGACTCTCTTATGCTGAACCACCCTGCAGACTGCTGACCATTGATGGCTCTCAGGAATCAACAGTAAAGACTGAATTTCTCTTAATATGCAGTGTTTGGTTCCCCTGGACCTTTTGGAGCTTTGGTCAAGTCAGTACTGAGCAGACCCCGTGTCTAGCCCTCAGTGGGGCTGTGGGGAGGAGGGACAGATCTGCATGGGCCTTGGCAGTCGTTAGGGAGGGTTTCCTGGAGGAGGCTGGGTGAGCAGGGGGAAGGCTAGTGATGGTCACACGGGTTTCTCTTCTTTCCACTCTTCACAGTGTGTTTCCTGGCTGTTAGTGACCTGCTGTCCGTCCCTCCCTCAGCATTGAGCTCTGTTGTAAATACATCGCACCAGAGGCCACTGTGATGCCGCTGTCTCCTCCTCACCTTCCTGCCCGACCATGTGACACCGGCTCCCTATAGACGGGCATCCCCCGATGTACAAGCCCTTTCATGTATTCCTGCCAAAAGCATTGTTTTCCAGGGCCTTTGACTGACACAGGCCTCCCTAGTCCAAGGCTCCCTGGCTCCCGCCTTTTCCATGTCCAGGGGTAGCCCCTGCCTATTCTCCCTGCCTTACCTAGGGTGCAGTCTCCATCAGAACTGCCCCCCTGGGCCCTGATTCCCGGCATTAGGCAGTGCACATGGTCCAAATGTCCTCCCCCCACCCCCACCCAGGCTCAGGGACCTTCATTCCTTGAGGTTGTTCTTACATGGTCCTCCCTACCTTAGGGGAGGGACTGTGCAAAGGGTAATCCTTATTTTTCCCTTTCAATTAAACACCAGTCAGATACCTTTTTATCCCAGTCTTACTCTTCCAGGCTTGGAAGACTTACAGAGTCCAGGATCCAATCCTTAGGTACAGGGAGGGGTGGTGGATAGCATCACAAGAAACTAGCCTGAAAATCAGGTCCAGCCAGTCCAAGCACATGGCCTCCCATCTGGGGAGAGCCCACCGTCCACTCCCACATGTCTGGGCACCTGCCCTGGGCTGAGGCCAGGCTGCTCCAGGGGCCTCTTGAGCCCTCACCTGCCACAGAGCAACCCAGGTGAAGTACAGCCCATGCACAAAGCCGCAGGCTGAAGCCTGTGGAGTTGTTTTTAAGAATCAAATTTAACGGTTTTCATAATTGGTCCCTGGAGGTGTGCAGAGTGCCCGCTTGCCTCTTCAAGACCCACAGCTTATCTTTGCCATTTGTAGTTTCATGTCGCTCTTCATAGAAACAGTACAGCCCAGCATCCTTCATCTTTGCCCTCTTCCAGCTGCCTCATCACAGCACCGTGGCCTCCCCCTGCTGCCCAGGCACGACATTTCCAAGGGCAGGGAGGGGCAGCCTCCTGCAGCCCATCTTTTCTGTGACTGTCTTAGGTGATGCGTAGCCCCCTCCACCTTTCCACCCAACAACTTCCTATCCCTGTCCTGCTGCACGGTCCGGAGTCTGGGACCTACTTTGTTTCTTTGTTATTTATGACCTTGTGAAAGAAAATAAATACCTCCCAACCTTTATCAGTCTAGTCTTTCTCTCTTAGTTGTCCATATTTCTGCTGACAGTGTGTTGGATGTAGTCACCATAGAGCCCCACAAACCCCTTTCCTGCAGCCCGTCAGCATCATGTGTTCTGCCTGCTCCCCAGATCCAGAATGCCTAGTGGAATGAACAGAGCCAACCTCCACCACAGCCAGGGACACGTGGAATCCAGTCCCATCTCTTCACATTATTTGTTGTGTCAACTTTGGTCCAGAAAAGGACAGTCTGTGTACCGTCCACGTGACCTCAGACCCTTATGGCTTTGCCATCTGCCAACACCCAACCTTTGCCCACAGCCCTGATCGTCTCCTGAGCGCTAGACACTTAGTTCCATCTACCTCCTCAGATCTCTCCGAGATGACCAAAAGCCACTCATGTTGACCATTCCTAAAACTGAATTAACTTTCCCCCTAAAACTAGTTCTTTCCAGGTTTCCTGTCTCAGGAAATGGTACCACGATTTCTCCAATTGCCCAAACCAGACAGCCAGAGCTTTCTAGACAGCTCCCTCTCTTACACTCATATTTAGTCTACCAAACCCTGTCCATTCTCTTTTCTATGTCCCCTCTTTTACCCCACAGCTGCGCTAACTGAGGCCTCGTCTGTCAGCTAGGTCACTCAGGACCCTCGCTGGTTCCCTGCCGAAGCCCCTCCCTCGGGCATCCTCTGCAGACTGTTGGAGTCCTCTTCCTAGAAGGCTTTCAGGCCGGGATGCCTAAATTAGCACCCAAGGCACAGCTCTTACAGGTTGTATGAGGTAACTACGTACTTTCTTTGTGCTGTAGTTTCCTCATCTCAACAGTACCTACCCACAGGGTCTTGAGTACGTAAGTTAATATAGGTTAACTGGCTCTCTCAGTAACTGGCACAGAGGAGGCACTAAATAAATAAGTTTGTGTCATGTCACTCCCATATTGTCCTTAAGACCTTTACTCAGAGTGGTCTGTGGGCCAGTAGTATCAGTCTCATCTGGAAGCTTGTTAAAGATTTTGTCCCCACGCGGACCTACTGAGTAAGAAGTGATCTGTACTCAACAAGCACGTGAATTCTGATAATTCTGATTTAGATGTTCACGAAGTATTTCAGGGTGAAGCATGACATCCCCAGCAAAGAAGAAAAGTGCCTTGTGTGTGGTGGTTCTCCCACCAAGCCCTTTGGAGGACTCTTTGCTGGGCTGTGTGCCCTTTGTCCACAGGGGGGCAGCATGATCACATGTGTGGTTTTCAAGAACACACATGAGCCACTTTTGTTCACCAGGCAAGTCATACTAGTCATCACATTTTAGACGTCACCTAATTCACTTTATACATATCTCATTTAATCCTCACAGCAACCCTATGAGGTAAATGATTTTGTGTTCCTTTTACAGGTAGGCAGACAGGTCCCAATTCATACAGCTCAGAAGTGGCAGGGGCAGAATTCAAACCTACGTTGTTTTCATGCTGTCTGCTGGACTACGCAGGGGATCCTGGGCAGAGGTCATTTGGTCCAGATACCAGACTTAAAAAAGCAAGAGGATGTTGACCAGGAAAATGAGGCTCTTCAGGTTTGATGGATGGAGACAGAATGAATGAAATGTTTGTTCAGCTTTGTGTTAGGTATTGTGCTAGTCACTTACATTTCCTTGATCCTTTATCTCCAATTTAAAGACAAGGAAACGGAAGCTCAGGGATGTGAAATGTGTTGTCCACAGCTACAGCCAGGAGGGGGCAGCATCTTTGTCTACTGAGCGTTTCGCTACACTGCAGCAGAGAAGGAACCGTTCATATGTTCACACACTATATCCTTAATGAGCACCTACTATGTGCTGGCCGTAACAATATCCTCATGAAGACTACACCTCAGTACGATAAACTCAAGAAGGGAATACACAAGACCCCTGGGCACTTTGAAGGATTATTACAGAGCCAGAAGGAGCATGTTTGGGTCAAACCAAAGGCCAGTGTGTCACACACACATACACACTAAAAAATTCCCAAGGAAAAGTTCTTGAAAGAAGAAGGGAGGCAAATTTTGGGGTAAACACATTTAATGGTGGGAAGAGAATCTTGAGATTGAGAGGACTCAGGCCAAAGGCATGACGGGAGCTGGGCGTGTCTTCTTGGTGGTATCTTCTTTTAAACCTGCTGTTACGAGCACTTATTTACTGATTACACAAACCTGAGCACCTCTTCTGTGCCAAGCTTCCAATGGCCTTTGGAGACAGATAAATACATGAGGAGGCTCTTCACATGGCCGCGTAGTCTAGAGACCATTAGAGTGACCTCGTTACGCAAAGGCAAAGAGGACAACCAAACTTCTCTGGAAACAGGTCAGAGAAGGTTTCCCAGAAGGGAGCATTCGAGTTGAGCTTTGAAGCATCATCACGGAGGTAGAGAAGGAAGGGAAATACATTGCAAGTAGAGGGACAGCATGCAGAAGCCCAGGAGACTTGGAAGTCAGTCTGAGAACGGGAAGATAGTACGCTTAGTGTGGCTGGAAGAGAGGCTGTGGCAGGAGGCAGGCCATAAAAGCCTTGAGTGGCAAGAATGGGGAGTTGTCTGAAGTTAGGGCACGTGGGTACCCTGTGTAGATGGATTGGACATCTGTAAAGAGGCAGTTGTAGCCCAGGTAAAATAAAAGGCAGTGGTGGACCTAACTAGGACAGTGAGAAGAGAGGACGGGCTCAAGGTTTTGGCGGTGGGATGAACAAGATAGAAACTGATTCAGACAGTGAGGTGTGAAGAACCCGTAAGATGGATTCGAGGGCTTGTCATCAGAACTGGGGGTAGGGAATGAAATAGTCAAGGCATTAATGAGGGAAAAGCAAGAAGAGAGCCCGCAACAGGAGTAGAGAAAGCAAAAGGCAGTCACACTCGTCCCTGCAGGAACAGTGTGTTGTTTGTAAGCTTCGAGCCAACTCCTCCTGCCCCAGCTGGCTGTGCCATCAGCAGCCAGAATCAACACATTCTCACTCTGGTTCCATGGCTCAGAAAGTTATGTAAACTCAAGAGGCTCCCTTATTCCTAGAGCTGGCTTTCTCTCCCAGCAGTTTGCTAGAAAACCCCAGCCGGTAGCCAGGCAAAACCTTGGAATCTGAGACGAGCCAAGTGGTTGGCCTCTTACAAATGGATGGAGAGAACAGCTGAGTAGTTAACTGTGTGATGGCGGAGAAGGTTTTTCCTGATGATCAGTGATGATGCCACATGTTGGTGACTAATCAAACTTAAGCTTAGTATAACTGACAATATAATATGTTCCATTTCTAAAGCACATTTTCATCCTTGAGATCTCACAGCTCTTCTGTGAGTGGGCTGAGCAGACAGGTTAGCAGTGCCATCCTACAGATGAGAAAACAAAAGCTCTGATAAGGAAAGTGATTTGCCCAAGGTCACACAGTAGCGCAGCCTGGCTAGGACTCAGGCCTCAGAACTCCCAGACCAGTGCATGTCTTACCACCCCCAAACCACACCAGAGAAGAGATGAGGGGTGAGGTGTGGAAGAAGATTGGCGCCTGGTGACAGGCACTCACTAGTGGTGACCGGCTCTCAGCCACGTACTAGCTGGGTGACCTTTGGTGCATCAGGATCCTTATCCAAAGAAAATGGGTTGATAACCCTTAAATCATAGGTGGCGTGAATGTTAAATGAGACCTAAGGGCATAGTATAGTAAATGTGTGCTTCCTGCAGTAGTCAAGGTGAAAAGCGGTAATTGCCATGGTGCTAAGAAGATAAGGGGATGGTTGGGAATCCCAAAGGGAGGAGAAACCAACGTAATAGCCATTAGATCCAATGTGCATTGGGTTCCCCTCTCCAACCCCACCAAGGGGGGCTGCTCTCAAGCAGAACAGTTAGTTGAACTTGGTGTGCACTTGGGGCCTGAGTGCTTCCCAGTATTGTAAACCCTCCTATGGCCTAGGAATGTCCTCAGATTTATTAACAGCTTGTTTTCAATTGTGATAAAATACGCATAACATAGTCTTTTATCATTTTAACCATTTTAAGTGTATAATTCAGTGGCATTAATTACATTCACAATGCTGTCTACCCATCACTACTATTTATACTCAAAACGTTTTCATCGTCCCCAACATAAACTGTTCTCCTAAACAGTAACTCCCCCATTCTTCCTCCCCTGGGCACCTCTAATTTGCCTTCTGTCTCTGTGAATTTGCCTATTCCAGGTAGCTCATGTTAGTGAAATCACACAACATTTGTCCTTCTGCATCTGGCTGATTTCACTTAGCACGCTGTTTTCCAGATCCATCCATGTTGTAGCATGTATCAGAATTTCATTCCTTTTTGTGGCTGAATAGTATTCCATTGCATGTATACACCATGTTTTGTTTATTCCTTCATCTGCTGATGCACACGCGGGTGGTTTCCACATGTTGGCTATTGTGAACAATGCTGCTGCGAACACTGGTGTACAAATACCAGTTGGAGTCCTTGCTTTTAATTCTCTTAGATTATACCTAGGAGAGGTATTACTGGGTCAAACAGTAGTTCTATGTTTAACTTTTTGAGTAATCACCAAACCATTTTCCACAGCAGCTGCACCATTTTACATTCCTACCAAAAATGCGCAAGGGTTCCAATTTCTCCACATCCCTTTACAACACGTATTTTCCTTTTTTAAAAAATTATAGCCATCTTAGTAAGTGTGAAATGGTACATCAATGTGTTTCACTAATTTTTCATTCCAGGACAGGCAGATGTGTAGGGAGAGAGTGAGGAACCCTGGGAAGAGCCCGCTAGAGGGCCTTGGAGTCGGGCCTGTGAGCTGACGCTGACTGGCCCAGGCCCGGGAGGCTTTCCCTGAGTGTCCCCTAAGAGCCAGAGGGTCTCATGGCTCCCCCAGGAGAAGGTTCTCTCTAGCACCGGCGAGCAGCGGAGGCTCAGCGGCTCCCATAGGAAGAATTGACCGAGCAGAGGCAGCGGGATAGATAACCTTGCTTCTCCAAGGTAAGCCGCTGACGAATCCTCTTTCCCTTTTTACTGCAAGAGAGTCCAAACCAGCGATTCCAGAGCCCTAGGACCTGAAGGGCATCGCGAAGTTTCTAAGCAGATGGTGCCTTCTACGGGACCTTGTGCAATTTTTAAAAGATTAATACAATGGTTTGGTTAAGGGAAAAACAAATCTGTTTTTCTGAAACAGAATACAGAACATAAAGTTAGACAAAACCTTTTCTCCTGGAAAGACATATCTGAATTCCCAAGACTAAAGAAAAATTTAAGTTTATCAAAAGAAAAAGGTATGGATTTTTTGAGTTTGAGACACATTAATCTAAGGACTCATTATACACCTGTGAGGTAAGCTCCCATTTACATCACACACACACACACACACCCCTAAACCTTCTTCTCAAGGCCCAAATCAAATGTCACATAAGCCGGTCACACCAGATATGAAGCGATGCCCCTTCTGGACTTTTGTTACACATCACATGTCCCCTTTCTGCAAGTATTGTCATCACGCGGGTTTTCTTCTCTGGGAGCTCTTCGAGGACAGAGAGTCAGAGTCATCCCAGCATCTTCAGCCCCTGCCAAGGGCCTGGCACAGAGGTGTCAGCAGTAATGATTAGTTGAATGAATGAGTGATGGACCACATATAAAAGTTGTGTCATGAAAATACCATTGGTATCGGTAGCATCATTCGCCCACTGCTCCTGCCCCAAGCACCTGTGAAGCTTTGGAAAGAGCCTGCGTCCCTGAGTCAGGAAATCTGCTTGCTAGTCGGCTCAGACACTGACACACTGTGGACAAGTCACCTCACCTTCCTGGGCCAGGGAGAGTAACTGCTGCCCTCCCACCAGGTAAGGTGATGAGCAGATGAACAGGAGGCCTCAGGGTCATGGTTTTAGTTATATTCCACCTGAAAATGTGATGAACTTGAAAGAAGGTAGAGAAGGTACTTATCTATGGTGATCTGTTTGGGTCATGCCCTTAAACCCTTAGGCAGAAAGACTGTCACCTTAGCACCTCATTCCTTTGAGATAGTCTTTGATTTCACCAGGGGCTACCCAGTTCAAATGCGAATATGCCCCTGGCAGGGACAGAGGGACCCTCTGTCACTCAGACCTGAGGGAGAACGAGCCTAGCAAGCATTTGATGGGAAAGGTCATGTGACAAAGAAAGGGAATAAAAGAAGGATGGGGCAGAGAGGAAGAAGGGAAAGAGACAGGCTTTACTTCCTAAGGGAGAGAAAGTTGTGGGGAATCCCAAGGTGAGAAAGGAAAAAGTCCAGAGAGAAAGAGGTTAGAAGCAGTTGGTAGGGGAGACCTCCCCAGCGCCGCATCCCGGCTCTGCTTCTAGCTGTGTGAACTCAGGGAAGTCTTTTCTTTGAGCCTCCTTTGCCTCCCTTGTCAAAAGGGATGATAATTGTTGTGAATAAGACAAGGGAAATAAAACAGCTGGCACAGAACAGGCACAAATGTTTGTCTCCTCCCCTAGTCCTTGGCTGATTTCATAGCTTTGCCAAGTGTACAGCAGTCTGCAGGCAAATGCCCATCTTCCCACCTCACCCCCTCTCCTTTGGCTTCTCAGCTTCAGCAGCCAGGGTCCCCACACAGGGGATTCTTTGAGTGGTTCCATGAAAGGGCAGTTTGTGCTGGCTGCCCTCAGCATTGCTGGACAAAGGCCCCCCAGAATCAACACCCTCTCACTTCCTCCTTTCAGACTGCTCTCCCTGCCCCCTTGTGTGGGAAAGGAGACAAGTGAGGTGGCCGCTGCTCCCTGCGCTCCATAGGGATGCATTGCTACTCTTTCCATGTGTTTCTGGGCCCCAATGTGGAAGCCCTCTCAGCCCACTCTACCCATAGGGCTGTCCCCTTTCTCCCAGCTCCCATGATCCTTAGGGTGAGTACCCCACAGCTTTCCACTTGATTGTATCTAATTCTCTGTTTGGGCATGTGCTAATTTTGCCTTAAGGGCAGTGAGCAGGCCTCCTCCTTTTCTTCCGTGGAGTGCCTAGCATGAGATTGGTCATACAATAGGTGTTCATTGCGCATCTGTAGAATTGAGGTGATTCATTTGCATATTCAACAAATATCTCCACCCGACAGGGCTCTTAGCCATTAGGCATTAATGGCACACAAGACTTTTCAAAGTCTGGGAAAAGGTTGGAGACTCCTCTCAAAAACTTGGCTCCAAAAGATATTATTGCTAATGATAGCAAAACAACCACAGAAAAATAACATGTAACGCAGACAACAGAGAGCTAGTTAAGACCTTTGGAGACAGCCAGACCTGGATTTGAATTTTACCTCTGTCACTTTACAGCTGTGTAACCTCAGGCAAGTTCCACATTCTCTGCCTCAGTTTCCCTCATCTGTAAAATGGGGGTAATAGTACCTATCTCGTTGTGAGGACTGAGGAGCCAAATCCACCTAAGTTCTCAGTCCAGTGCCTGGCCTGTGGTAAATGCTCAATATGTGGTTACTAATGATAACAATAATAGTCATTCGCATAAAGAATATTTATTTCTTGGAGGGAGGCTTTCGAGGAATATAGAGTGCAATGCCAGGAGCCCAGGTTGGACGAAGCTGTTGGAGTAAAGGTTGAAGAACAGTGCAAGAAAGAAAAAAACGAAATCATAAGCAAGCTCTGCCCCAAGTCAGTCCTATTTAGAATTAACTGTCCACCCACTAAGCACTGTTAGGGCCCCACAGCAGGACTAATCAGAGTTTCTGAAGACATGGAGACTCGTGCAAATATAAAAGAATAAGGCCTTGCCCCCTCTCCAGCTGTGCTGCAATGGAGGGGCACAGCTGTAAAAGCCATTGAGAGGAAAGGCCTGGTGAGGTAGAAAAGACGGGGACTCAGGCCAAGCTCCCCTGTGTAACCCCAGGCATGACACTAACCCTTCCAGACCTCATTTTCCTGCTCTGTTGTCCTCCCTGGGTAGGTGAGGTTCAAGAGAAGGAGGGCTAAAGTGTTTTGAAAACAAACATACTGGCCAAACGTAAGGTGGTACTATTTGTAGCTCTGGGGGGCGTTGCTCCTCCTGCCTCCCCCATTTGCATGGCCCTGCCCCTCCCTCCGAGCCTCTGCAGACCCTCCCCATCTTCAAGACTTGGCCATCTCTCCTGACTGTGATGTCTCTGGGGGGCCTCTGCTCCTGGCTCCACCTGTGGCCACACTGTCTCGTAATAATCTGCGGGTCTGGGCAGGGTCAGCACCTAATTCTCCTCTTCATTCCTGGTCCCTCAAAGGGCCCGGCTCTGAGTCAGCACCTGGGCAATGTGATCTGAAAAGACAAATGACCCCTTCTGCTCTGGATTGCAGCCTCCAGGATAATCCATCGCTATGGCATGCAACATTTTCACACTGTGCTTGGCTAACATTTCACTCGGGATGAACTTGTCTCGTTCACCTACTGGTCGTCAGCTCCCAGGAACTGCACCCTGCACCTCACAGCCCCACAGCACGAGCCCTGGCTTGCCCCTAGGGATGCTCAGTAAGCACTTGTTGCTTCATTTGCAGCCAGACAGTTCTTGGGTCTCAGTCACCTCGTCAAGATGTTTGATAGTTGTCACCTCTCAGACATTTTGAAAGTAGTGGTTCACAGTACAAGGTTTGGAGCCAGACTGTTATCTAACTGCAGCTCTGCCTTCTTGCCTGTAAAATAGGACAATGACTGGCTCAAGCTCATAGGTTTGGGAAGAGCATTAACTCATGGATACACATGAGACGGTGCCTGGTGCGCGGGAAACTCACCAAGTTCACGGTTGCTGTGATTAGCCCAGACCCACCCTGCAGTTCTGAGATGGCCTGGCTCTGATCCCTGCGGCAGTGAAGAAGGGGAGCAGTGTCGCCCACAGACAGTAGCTTTCTGTCTTAGTCGGTTACTCTGGAGCTGCAGGAGGCAGGTTGTCAGGATGAGACTGAAAGGGAAGCAGAATTTGCGCGCGCACACACATACACCCCCGCATATATGTCGCTCTGGCAAATTGATTTTTCTGAGCTGTAGGCACTTGAAAAACAGCAAATGCGGGGAGAGGCTTTCTCTGAACTCCCCTTATCTGCCTAAAGATAGATTCTCCAAAAGGAACTCTGCAGTCATAAATCCCCTTCCCGGGAGTTTCACCAACCAGGCAAGACTGACTCATCACAGGAGAAGAGACCAGAAGTGGACACCACACCCAGACAGACGACGGCAAACTATCACACCTCCCATCTATTCTAAGGGCCCTTCATCTTTCCTAAAAATCATTTCCTCTCCCCTAAGAGGCCTACATCGTCCCTCTTTCCCTACTATGATGGTATTTAATCCTGAATTCTAAGCCACCTTGGGGAGCTACTCATTTTTCTGAGTGTCCCCATGTATACATGGTATATACATGTTAATGAACTTGTTTGTTTCTTATTAATCTGTCTCTTACGAGTATTACAGAGGTCTCAGCTAAGAACACTGAAGGGTAGAGGGAAAATTATTTTTCCTCCTCTTCATGTCAGTAATTTAGTAAGAGAATTTCCAGAATCGGGGAGTACTCTGCAGAAACGCTGGGGGTGCGACCAGGCGCTCAGCGAGGCTCTGCAGGAAGCTGGATGTCAGCACCTCAGAGCCCTCTCCTTGGAGGCCAGAGAACTCTGGGAAGCAGAAATCCTGACGTGCATGGTGCCGGGGGGGGGGGGGGGGGGAGCACAGCATCTAACCTCCCAGAACTATGTGGCTTCTTTGTGAGCAAGACACACGCTCTTACCCGTTGAGGAACCTGAGCCAAGTTGCCTGGAATGTTCTCTTTGCACAAGTGCTCAAGTCTGACAGTCACTCATCAAAGCAGCCTTAGCTCCTGCCAGCCCTTCTGCTGGGAAATACGGCTCCTCATTAACACTCTGCCTGCAGAAGTTCTACCTGTCCTTCAAAGCACAGCTCGAGGGATGTCTTCTTATTCATTTACCCCCCAAATGTTTGCTAAATGCCTACTAATTTCGAACCAGACCTCCTTCTGGGGGGTACCCAGAGGACTAAGGGGCGCAGAGTCTAGTGTGAGCAGCCAGGCAAATAAATAAATACTGAAGTTCAGTGACATGGGGGCTATAATAACACAGGCATTTATGAAGTATAGTGGGGTCTTAAAGCATCACCCTTTAGGGAAGGCAACTGGCCACAATTAAATAGAGCAATTTCAATTTAAGAAACGTGTGATGACGAAAAAAGAATCAGTACATGTGAAAGAAAATGGCTGGACGCTCAAGTGTTCAGCGAAGGCCTCTCTGAAGTGACGCTGAGCCAAGAGCTCAGCCAGGGAGGATTTGAAGGAGCAGCAAATACAAAGGCCTGACAAGTGAGTATGATTTTGGGGGCGATGAGGATGGTGGTTCTGAAGAATAGAAAGAATCGTGCCTGGAATGTAGTGAGAGGGGAATGGTGGGAGGTGAGCCAGGTTGAGACTATGGCGTAACGGGAATTTTGTACTCTGCATTTTTTTCATGCAATGTTATATTGTAAGAATATTCTCAGTTGTGACAAATGCTTCGTAAACATTTTTAATGGCTGTCTTAAAAATCATCATATGAAAAAAAAGAAAGTTGCTTTCTGCGTAAAAAATATCATGTGAGGTACACGGCTGATACAGATACACTCCCTGCTCAGTCTTCAGCAGAAGGCAGTGGGCAGAAGGGCAAAAAGCCATGGGAGCCGGGCTAGCCCGCTCCTGCAAGTGTCCTCATTGCCACCTCTGGGTCCCTGTGGTCAAGGCTCGAAATGGTAAAAGCCCCACTGACCAAACAAACCCCAGAAACTGTTGCTATTGTCCTGTTCCCAGCAGAGAGTGTCTGAGTTCCAGAAACCTCTCTCCAGCATTCTTGCCCAGTCCTTTGTATTGTCCATTCTGCGACTCATGCCTGGAGGAGAAACAGTGTGAGTTCTCAGGTGTCCCCTGGTAAAGGCCACTTCCTTGTCTCCCATTTGCAAGGGACAGACCATGCTGACAACGCCCTCTTCCAGAAGGTCATTCTCCTTTCTCCTCTCCTATCCTAACTTCTGGCTTCTGGCTTCTCTGGAAAGCCCAGGAATTCCACCGATGTTCTCTCTGCCAACAGTTTAGTCTTCAGGGCTTGAGCTGCAGGGTCTGCGGAATTCCTGTCCATACTCGTGTATCCACTTGTTGGCCACTGGGAGAGGATGGGGAGGAAGAAGAGATCGAGCTCAGCTGAGCGGACAGCGGCCGTGCTCACTGTCGGGGCTGTGTAATGGCCTTAAATCTGCACCAGGCAACTCAACTGCCTCACTGGCAACTCAGTCCAGCTCTGCTATGGACTATATGATGTTGCTTCTAGGAGAAATAAGTAGCAAAGAGGACACTGTCCCCTTGAAAAAGCCCCTGACAGGTCCTGTCTGATACAGACTAATGTTCAAACCTGTGGATTCTAAGAAACAGTCCCCTTTGATTCATGTGGCTCCTAAAAGCCTCCCACCCCCGGGTGCCAGACTAACAAGAGAAAAGGGGTGGCTTCTCCTGTCAGTGGCCATCTCAGCGTGAGAATCCCTTCTACTTCTGTCTTCAGAGTTCAGTGCTTTTGAACACATATGACATAAACACGTCCCTACTTAGTTATCTCTTCCTGGTTAGACCATCTCTTCGTGGGGAGGCATTGATGGATGGTTCTCACCTTGGGATGGAGGCCTGGGACTTAGCAACTACTCCTCGGCCATACTCAGGACTCAAGGCCCATCTGGTCGGGTCAATAAACTCTTCCTGACACCTGTTCTGTGACAGGATTCCAATCTGTTGGGGACAACCACCCCAGAATCTGATCGCAATATAACGGGGTTCTGTAATGAAGCTTTTGGAATGAAAGGCCTATGCTATTTTCCATCCACCCCCCTCTCCCTTTATTGTGAACCCCTTACCCCATTCACATGCCCTGAAAGGCAGGCCTTACCCCATTTATCTCCCACCAAGACAGGACAGCCAGCGTGAAGTGTGTCACCGTCCCCTTTACCACTCCTATGCAGGTTCCACCAAAACAGTGCTGCATTCTGAAAACAGAAAGGCCCCGCACCAGGGGGGTGTCAACCCAGAAACTCAGTCTTTGAAAGCACATGACAGAATAAACACATGCACGTTATTACAAGAAAACAGACTGGAGGCAAGGTATGCATCAAATGGCACAAAATGTCTCAAGTTGCCATTTACTCAATCATTTGTGCATATGTCATTTATTGAGGGCCTCGCCTGCTGCAGGCCCTAAAGATGCAGAGACAAATCCTGTCCAATGCTACTCTCAGGAGCTCACAGTCTTGTGGGAGAGACAGACATAAAAACAGACCAGGACGGGACAGCATGAGAAGTCCTAGGAGAAAGGTGAGCATAGGGGGTCACTGGATCAGAGGGGAGGCACTCAACAAAAACCACAAGGTGGAACAAAATATGCGTAACACAACTAAGAACTTACTAATTCAGACGCTTACCCTTCCTTTGGCACTTGCTAATAGCACCCCTCAGGAAGCCAGCGTTATCACACTCCCCACTTTACCAGCAAGGAAGCAGAGGCTTAGGGGCTTTAAACAATGCAACTAAGAAGGAGCCAAGTCAGAACTCAAGCCCGGGTGTCTTGAATCCAAGTCCTACATGTCCTTCTTTCTGCCCATACCCAGCATTTTTTCCTGTACACTGTCTATGGACTAACTTTAACCTTGGTCAACCCCATGAGTATTCATAGGTATCTGCATTTACTTATCAAACACACTGTGCTAAGTGCTTCGTAGGCATGATCTCATTTATTTGTCCTCATTTCATTCCTGCATTCAGTAAGGGCGCCATCCCTGATTGACTGATTTGAAATTGGGGGGAAATATTCATTCAACACATCTCTTATGCACGGTCCTCCTCTGGGCCTCACCTGATTTCACTCTCTATTGCCATATGTGGTTACTGCCTGTCGCCTGTCTGTGAGCTCCTGGAGGACAGGACTCTGAGTTTCCCTCATACCCTCACTGCCTCCAGCCAGCCCGCAGTGTTTACTGAATGAACGACTGAGACCAGTTGCTGGAGAGGATCGAAGATTAATAAAACAGTTCTTCCCTTTGAGGAGTTCTTTCGTAATAGGAAAGGCAGATATGTAATCATCTACTTGTAATATAAGTGTAAGTACTATAAAAAATAGAGGCACAATACCATGTGCTTGTCAAGAACACGAAGGGGTTATCTTTTGATTCTGGGCATCAGGGAAAGGCCTCTTCTTATCCCGCCTCCCAGGAAAAGGCTTGCAAGCACAGACAGCATGAAAGCCAGGGTGTTAGGTGCTGTCTTCTTACAAGCATCTGTTGGGACCAGACCCCACTCACCTTCACCACAGGCACACTGAAGTTGGCATAGATGAAAGCTGTGGCTCCTCCCGCTTCCACCGAGCTCAGCTACAACACGAGAGAAAGAGCCAGAGTTGAAAGAGCCCCTGCCTGCCCGATTCTGCCCTACCTGACATCTGATGGCCTTTCTGCAGGTTCCCTCCTGTGAACACTCCTATTTCAGCTCTGGGAGAATTACTTATTGAAAGACAATCACCCAATTTAGGAATTAAGGGAGCCTACTCAATGGCATTAGTGTTTGATGGCAGGGCTTCAAGAGGACGACACTTAGGAATCCCCCTTTCTTGATCCTTCCAGCCAGCATCCTGATGGAGGGCTACAATGAACAGCTCTGAAGTAAAGTAGAAGTTTCATAAAACATTCTTGCTACATAAGATACCCTCTGTTATTTTCCATTTTATCTTATTCTATTCTAGTTCAGAATTCTTAAATGCTGACCAGATAGACTAAATTGATTTCACAGTTCACTAATGGATCATGACCTGTGGCTCACAGGACAGTTTAGACTATATGATGAGTTTTGAAAGTTGGGTACCGTAGGAACTACTGATAGCATCTTTGGCATGTTTCCCAGATCACTCAGTCCCTCTCTAGGTAAGTAACCTTAGCTAAGGAGTTTCACCACTGGTATACTCTAGAATTATCGATGTGTTCTTTTAACATGAAGATGTTTTTCTGATTGTCAAAAAAAAAAATACATAAAATTTTTTTAAAATAATAGGAAAATACTTAAAAGTAATATTCCTCATCATTTTACCATCCAGAAAAAAAAAGCAATGTTATATTTTACATCCTAATAGTTGACTTTTTTTGAGGACTGACTGACTATATGCTAGGCATTATATTACCGTGTTTCCCCGAAAATAAGACCGGGTCTTATGTTAAGTTTTGTTCCAAAAGTCGCATTAGGGCTTATGTTCAGGGGATGTCATTCTGAAAAATCATACTAGGGTTTATTTTCCAGTTAGGTCTTATTTTCGGGGAAACACAATAAGTCTTTACAAACATATTATCCCACTTATTCTTCACAACAATCCTAAGAATTGTTATTGTTATTATTCCCATTTTACAGATGAGAAACTGAGATGCAGAGAGATTAAGTACTTTACAAAAGGTCACATAACTCTCCAGTGACTGAGCAAGGGTTTGAGCTGAGCCAATGCTATCGGACTACAAAGTCCCCGCTCATACCTTTATGTTATTACATTCTTGACATTCAGGGTATTTCCTAATGTTTATTATTATAAACAACACTGCACTGAACATCTTCGTGAATAAAATTATTTTTGCATTTTAGATTGTTTTTATAGGAAAGAATCCAAGCATTAGTATTACTGGGTCAAAGTATATGCATATATTTAATACTTTAGTTAGTTTGTTTCATTTTAAAAATTTTTAGAAATATAGCTAACATACAATATTATATTAGTTTCAGGGGCACATCATAGTTATTCAACATTTATATACCTAAAAAAGCGATCACCATGACAAGTCCATCAACCATCTGACCCCGTACCATGCTACCACAATATTATTAACTATATTCCCCATGCTGTACATTATATTCCCATGACTTATTTATTTTATACCTGGAAATTTGGACCTCTTATTCCCTTCCTCTTTGTCCCCTTTTATAAATTTTTCAATTACAGTTGACATTCAATATTCTTTTATTTTAATTTCGGGTGTACACTATTGTGGTTAGACATCTATATAATTTAAGAAATGATCCCCCTGACTAGTCTAGTACCCACCTAGCACTATACATAGTTATTACCATATTATTGGCTATATTCCCTGTGCTTTACATCCCCATGACTATTTTGTAACCAATTTGTACTTCTTGATCCCTTCACCTTTTTCACCCTGTCCCCCAGCCCCCTTCCATCTATCACCGCAACAAATCTAGTACCTATCTGACACTACACAGTTATTACAATATTATTGACATTACTTCTTATGCTATACCCTACATCCCCATAACTACTTTGTAACAACCAATTGTACTTCTTAATCCTTCCCCTTTTTTCGCCTACACCCTCAACCACCCTCCCATCTGGCAACCATCAAAGTGTTCTCTGTATCTATGAGTTTGTTTCTGTTTTGTTTGTTAATTTTGTTCTTAGATTCCACATATAAGCAAAATCATATTGCATATATCTTTCTCTGTTGATATACTCCACTTAGCACAATAACCTCCAGCTCCATCCATGCTGCCACAGATGGTAAGAACCCATTTCCTTCTATGGACGAGCAATATTCCATTGTATATATGTACCACTACCTCTTTATCCATTCATCCATTGATGGACACCCAGGCTACCCCCATATCTTGGCCATTGTACACAATGCTGCAGTGAACATATGGATGCACATGTCCCCTCGAAGTAGTGTTTTGAATTTCTTTGGATAAATACCCAGAAGTGGGATTACTGCGTCCTTCATTGTCTCTTCTTATAGCCTTTGTTTTAAAGTCTATTTTGTCTGGTGTAATAATTGCTACCCCAGCTTTTTTTGTTTGTTTGTTTCCATTTTCATGAAATATCTTTTTCCATCCCTTTACTTTCTGTCTATGTCTTTCAATCTGAAGTGAATCTCTTGAAGGGAGCATATGTAAAGGTTTTGTTTTCTTATCCATTCAGCCCTCCTATGTCTTTTGATTGGAGGATTTAATCCACTTACCATGAAAGTAATTGTTGATAGATATGTAGCTATTGCCATTTTATTATTCATAATTTTGATTTTTTTTTTCCATCTTAAAGAACATTCCTTGTAATACTAGTTTGATGGTGATGAACTCCTTTAGCTTCTTCTTGTCTGGGAAGTTCTTTGTCCTTTGATTTTAAACGATAGCCTTGCTGGTAGAGTAGTCTTGTTTGTAGGTCCTTACTTTTCATCATGTTGAATATTTTGTGTGAATGCCTTCTAGTCTGCAAAGTTTCTGTTGAGAAATCAGCTGACAGTCTTATGGGAGACTTAGCAAAAGTCTCAGAGCACACTGAGGTCACTCGCCACCCGCCAGGGGCCTGCCAGACTCCAATACCTAGTTTTCCAAGAAAGAATACAATGTGTGTGGGGGGGCTGACGGCTCACCCAAGAGAGTGCCTCTGGCGTTGGGGGAGTTGGGTGTGGCAGGGTCCCAGTGAATCTGCAGGGCGGAGCTGCAGAGCTCAGCAGGCCGATCAGATTCAGATTTGGACGTAAGTGTAGGGGGAGGGCTCAACACAGGAAAGATGGCGCCTGCCTGCCAGCTTCACAGGAGGAGGACCTCACACAGAGAAAATGCCATCTATCCTCCTGCCCTCCCCCCACAGCCACAACTTCAGAGTACGCCCCTATGTGTTTCTGACACTTCCCGAATCACTATCCCTCCGCTGGAGCCCAAGGTGAGTGCCTGGGAGCAAGTGAGTCTGTGTGTGGGCTGTTTAAGAGGATATCTAGGTTTCCCGCAGCCTTCTGTCCCACCCAGATGGTTGGAATCCTGACTCTTTTCACAGCCAGATGTTGTAGGGTCTCCTCTTCTTGGCACCAGTGCTCTGGGCTGAGGAGCCTGGTGTGGGAGGCTGGGGTCCCTCGCTCCTCTGGGGGGAACCTCCATAGCAGAGATATTCCTCTTGATTCTCAGCTGTCACATGGAGGCTTGGAGCCCATTCCGTGTCTCTGTCCCTCCTACCAGTCTCAATTTGGCTTCTTTGTATTTTCAGTTATAGGACTTCTGTTTGGCTGGTCTTCAGATGATTCTCCAGTTAATTGTTATATAATTTCATTGTAATTTTAATGTGTTCACGGAAGGATGTAGGCACAGTGTTTATCTACTCTGCCATCTTGGATTTCTCGTATTTAAAACTTTTAATACACACTGCTAAATTATTTTCTCACCAGCACCATGACACAACAGTGCCAGTCTACACCTCACCCTGGTTAACTGTCTCCCAGAACATTCATGGATCCCACCATATTCACCTGCTACAGAGCGAGGGCTGTAGGAATTAGGATGTTAGCACTTGTCAGAGGAAACTGGACTCACTTGGTGACTCAGAACCCAGAAATGGCAGGGGTGACTTTTAGCCTTTCTGGAATCCTCCCTGTAGCCCTCTGGGAAGGACAATGAGAGCAACAATTTGCTCCTGTGTTCTAGTAACTAACAAACTGGATGATTCTCCTATAACCCCTGTTGTCAACCAGTGTGGATGTAAGCAAGATAAAACAGAAACCTGGACTTTCCTGTCTTCCTCTACCTGTGGACTTATCCAACAAATTTAAAAGAGAATCTGATCTGTGTACTACGAAGCTCATGAGCAGGAATGTGAGGTCGGTGGGGAAGGGACGGAAATCTTCCCTCTGTAAACTTCCCACTGTTTTATACCAGGACTGATCTCATATCCAGTCTGAGCAGAAAATCACTAATTTGATTTCAACTCATCCCTTTGTACTTCTCTACAACATGACTCTCATATGCTCCTCAACGTTAATGCTTGTCTTTAGAAATGTTTATAAAGGTCTATACCTCAACCTGAAGATGACAGCATTGGGTATAACCTATACTTCCAAGGTCCCATGACACGGATGCCCCTTTACGGGGTCCTTTACTTTGTGGGGTACAATAATAGGAACATATTATATGAAACTTGACAGAATGACATCCCCCTATATTGTCTCATCAGATCCTCAGGGCAAGAAAACAAGCTCAAAGAACAGATGTGATTTGTGTGAAGGCCACATATTAAGTAGCAGAACCAGAATGAGGCCAACCGACTCCAGACCCAAAGTGCATTCCAGTCCAGTGTTTCAAATGCTCACAGCCTAAATGCACACATGCACGCGTTCTTGCCTTTGCGATTTAAAATTGCTGGGCTCTTGCATCCATGCTACCCTTATCGTAGTAACTGGGCCTCTCTAACAAGGGAATCAGCTGTGGAAGATATTTGAGGGTCAAAAAATAGAGAAATACTGGCCACAAGACATCCATTCATTGGTTGGTATCAATAGTCTTCAGTGCCTGTGACCTTCCATGTTAGCTTGCTTCATCAACCAGAGATGCAAACAGCTGCCGACTCAAGATGTAGCCCCTTCCTGGAGAGCTGGTCAGCTATCCCTCTATACCTGATCCGAATACTCAGAATGACCACTAGAAGCCAAATACCATTGGAAATGGCAGCCTTCCAATTCTGCAGGAAGTATAAAACTGAGCCACAAGAAACACGTTGGAATCGCCAGCATTAAAGACTATAGAGTGCCAGCTTCTGATTGCCCTTCCGTGGCTGCATTGTGGAAACCAGATACAGCAGTAAGAAAAAAGGGAGGGGCAGCTGGTTAGCTCAGTTGGTTAGAGCCTGCTGGTCTTAACAGCAAGGTTGCTGGTTCAATCCCCACATGGGCCACTGTGAGCTGCGCCCTCCACAACTAGATAGAAATGACTGCTTGACTTGGAGCTGATGGGTCCTGGAAAAACACTTGAAAAAAAAAGGGAATGCTAGCGGGGAGGTGTCTGCTATTCTAATGAGCCTGAAACCAGGACTTCATCTTTGGGCGTTACGTAGAGCCCTTATATTTAGCATATTTATCCTATCAGTTAACAGTAATACACCTCTTATAACTTAAGTGACAGATGATTGAAATTCTGACTAGTCCATAGAAAAGGAGGTGAACCCGATATGATCGGAAGGGGAGAGGATAGATGAGATCATAAAGACTGGGACCAAATCCTGTAGGATTAGGTATAAATTAGGTGAAGAGGCCAATTTATTTTTTAAGGGGGTGTAATGTAGATTTTTATAGGGAGATGAAGTGCATTTTCATTACATATGAGCGCGTGACACTTACTGAATTTCTCTCTAGGCATCATCTCTGTTCTTCCCCCCTGTAATCTCAGCTGCCTCATTTCTCTTCTCCTCCCCATCACAGTTCCACAACTTCATCTACAGGTCTGTGTTTTTCACTGCCACTCATCTATGGGACCTCAAAGAGAGGCTCTCGCATCGTCTTCCTGGGTTGGCCCTCAGAGTAACCCAACTTCCCGTCGTAATCACGGCTTGTGATAAGGTCATATTAGGTCTACACATGCTTGGGTCTGACTTGTGTTTCTGTTTCTCTTGAATATAATTAAAATTTTTTATTTTTATTAGTTTCAGGTGTACAAAGCAATGTAATGGTTAGATACTTACACCCCTCACAAAGTGATAACCCCCCACAACCACCCCCAATCTGACTTGTAGTACCTCCTGTAGTGCCTAAGAAAAATGCTGTCTGAAATTGAAAAAGTCCTGCAGATTTTTCAGCTGTGAGTACCAGACCAAATCGACCTCTGAGACTGCTTTGAGAACAAGAAAAGAGACACCTGGATAGTCACTAAGTAAGAAGCCCTGGTTCAGAGCAAGACTCACATAGATCATAAACGTTGCAACTCGGTTCCCGGACTTCATTCTGTACAGGGGGCTGCTGGGTGACTGAGACAGAAATAAAACGTATTATTTTATGCAGTTGGCACCAGAGTGAGAGCCAGGATTCCACCATAATGCTGGGAAGAGAAAAATGGGGGTGTCACGGATGGGATATAGCCTTGAGCTACATCTAGTGGGGTTTGTGCCCATCTGTGCTGGCAGGTACTCAATATGCATTTTTTTTTACTCATTTATTAGACACTCATATAAGTGAATTGTATGCTAATCAAACAAAATTGCTTGCCAGTAGTGAAAGTACTATATAAGGGGTTAATTGCACCTTTAGGTTCTTGGTGAAATAAAGAAATAAATATATAAAAATTATAGATGGTTATTATATAGGAATACCAAGTTAGAAGACTGGCGTTCCCATTTTTTTGCTGAAGAGACAACCCCTTTTCTTGGGTCACAGAACAGTTTGAGATATAATTTACATATCATAAAATCCACCCATTGTAACTATACCATTCAATGCGTTTGAGTCAATTTTAACAGTTGTGCGAGCAACCGTTCCCCCAATCCAGTTGTAGAAAACTTCCATTGGCTGAAAAAATTCCCTCACGTCAATCCCCACTCCCACACCCAGTCCCAGGCAAACACTGATCTACGTTCTGTCTCTATAGTTTTGCCGTTTCTAGAAATTTCCTATAAATGGAATCAGACAATACATAGATAAGGAGAGTGACTGGAGGAAGGGCAACCTTCACTGGAAATCCCTGAGTGAAGCAAGACAGAAGACTCCATGACAGGCCACATTCTTCTCCCCACCAGCAAATTATGGAGCGGGGGATGGTGGCACATAAGAAAATGAGTAAGCACCAATTGGCCTGAAACCGAAGCTTCAGGTCTTCCTGGAACAAGAAGCTTTATTTTAAGATTTCACGTAGTACTCCCTGGGAGCCCTACATGAGTTCTGCCTCAGAAAAATAAACGATAGTCTGGTTCCCCACCCCAGGAGGCTGGCCCCCGACCCCCCAGTTACCGTAGCATGGTCAAAGTGAGGCTCGTAGTGCCCTCCGATGCCGTAGTTCACCACCTGGAGATACTCTGCATAGGGAGCCTGGACATCAAGACCTGTGAGAGCAGCGATGCGATGGTCAAGGGTCAGCAGCACGGGGTCAGCGGTGTCCTTCAGCCAGGCACTAAAACACACCACAGACATGCGCATTAGTGGTCTGATGCCCGAAATGACAAATGTCTGTGAATGAATGAATGAATGAATGAATGATGTCAATTGCCAGAGGAAGAAAGAAATGGAAGGAGGGAGGCAGGACAGGAAGATAGACACAATGCCTAATGACCTACTCATTCCTATGCTAAGTCTGCCCAGTCCATTTTGAGCTTTGTCTCAACATTCATACATTGATTCAACATTCTCCGAGACCTACTCAGGTCCTGGGCTAAGTGCCGTGAAGAGTGAAGGTTCAAAGTACCAGGCACTGGGACACAAAGAGGAAAACAACAAAAACCCTGCCTTTAAAACTGCTATCATTTCCCCGAAAATAAGATCTACCTGGGCAATCAGCTCTAATGCGTCTTTTGGAGCAAAAATTAATATAAGACCCAATCTTATATTATATTATATTATATTATATTATATTATATTATATTATATTATATTATACCTAGTCTTATATTATAGTAAAATAACACCAGTTCTTATATTAATTTTTGCTCCAAAAGACCATTAAAGCTGATTGTCTGGCTAGGTCTTATTTTCAGGGAAACATGGTATGTGTCAGACATGTCAGTAGCTGTGTGCAATGGAAAAAGCTATGGATTCAAATTAGTAAGACTGGTCCCTGATTCTGTGTGACCTATGCCAAGCACTTAACCTTTAACCTCTCTAAGGTTCAGTGTATTCATCTATAAAATGGGGATGGTAATAATTAATCTCTACTTCACCGACTTCTGAAGACCGTGAGTCGATGCATGAGAAGATGCTTTGTAAGCTGTATGTTAGTGACTGCTGTAAAACACTCTGAAAAATCTCTGCTCTTCTGCTCTACTCCAAGACAAACCAGGATAGGTCAAAGGCCAAAGAGCAAAGTTCAGTCTCTTTTCTTGCCGGTCTTGTTGAGGTTCTGACAAAGTGGAGGATTTGGGATCAGAATGTAGGTCCTAGAGAAGTGAGGAAGCGCTCCCCAAGCAAAGCCAGTGAGCGTCCTGGGGAGATAAGGTTCTGAAGGGACATGCCTCAGAATGATATGGAAAGACCACTTCTTTGCTCTTTAAATGCTGGATTGATTTGTTCATTGTTTCATACGGAGTGCATGCACAGTGCTATGCTATGTGCTCTTAGGTTTATGAAGCTATCCAGGACAAAGCTAGTGTGTTCACAGAGCTCATGGTAGAAGATACATAAATATAACTGAGTACAGATCAAGGTAGAGTGAAAATTGAGACCAGCCTTTAAAGTAAAAGTGCTGGGGAGCACAGAAGAAGCCGATGTTAATTCTGACTGGGGTACTGAGCTAAGATGGATATGTAGGCCAAATTTCGAAGGTTGTATAAAATTTCAATAGATGGAGAAGACATAGGGGTATTCCAGGCTGAAAAAAACAGCGTAAGCACAGACAGAGGCGTGACACTGCACAGTGTGTCCAAATGTGAGAGCCTTTGGTCTATGAAAGAAGTAACAGGCGATAAGTCTGGGCCAGTCGGCTCAGGGCATGTTGCAGACAGCTGAGGACACCACGGTCAGAAAACTGGTCTTTACTTTGTTGATAATGGCTGATCAGTGAAGGCTCATGAGAGGAGAATGACTTGGCGATTAGGAGTTCACTACTGACCCTTGAGGGACCAGTTCCAGTGAAGTTGTGAGGACAGAACCAAGATTCACAGGAGGGCAGAGTGATGGAAAGGAAACGGAGGCTTCTTTACCTCAAAAGTAAAGCAAATACCACCCACTCCCCTGAAAGGTTAATTTTCTCTTTGACGCCTGAATGTCAGAGAGATTAGAAAAGCAATGAAGCTGAGGTCAGATGGACCTTCCAAAGCTCAAAAGATAACTCGTAATGTGAAAGGTCCTTAAATGTACTAGAACAAACGACTGGTCAGATGATTAAGCCAGATGACTCTGCATCAAAGCTTTCATCACTCACCTCACTTCCCAGACAACAAAAACTGCACCCAGCCTGCGGTCTGGCCTCTCCCCAAGGAGGCTGTCGTTGGTGTCTCCCGTGGCGGGGATGGGGACCCTCCTCTTACTGTAGCATCGGCTCTGTCCTTACGGTGCAAATAAAGCGCTGCAGTGGGGGGTGGGCAGGGCTGGAGAGCAGGAGATAAAGCTGGGCTCTCACAGCTCAAACTGCCCTGCGAGGGAAGCCATCATGGCCAGAGATCCTCGTCATCCTTCTTGCCTGAATGTTGGCAAGTCATGCTGTGAATATGAGTCAGGAGGTGGGAATGGAATCTTGTAAAGTCAGATTACAAAGGGGACAAGACCGTATTCTCTGGAAAAGCAATCCTGGTGAGGAGATTTTTTTTGGTCTTTTTTTTTCGGTTTAGGGCATAGGAGCTTTTTTGCCTTTTTCTAATGGCCCCCTAGTTAAGTCCTCAGATCATAAAACAATCTGTGAAAGGCCCTTGGGTGAGAAGAGTGGACATTTCTCCCTCTCAACAAGAATGTGCAGATAGACACATGAACTACAGGTTCTCGGCAGCGTCTCCGATGGCTCCTTAATGGCAGCTGTGCTGGAGGGTGGGCAGCAGGTACGGCCGGGGCTCCTGCCAAGGAAGGACCCTCTTACCTTTTGCTGATGCGGTACTCCACCGGTAACTGCTTTTCGCCTGATGCCACCACGGATCTCTGTAGCTGGTGGGGAGGACGTAAGAGAAAGCCCAAGTGGTTTCGATGTGGAGGGAAAGGCTCTGTCATTCCCATAGATATGCCGTTCTCTAAGCATAAACCTAACAACAGCCAGTTCCTCCCTTATTGAAGGATGTTTTGCACATGCTACTAATTTAGTGATAGCTATCGATCTTGAAAATAAAAAAAAATAAGGGTGACAAAAAAACCTTAGAGTTGAAAATAAACTTTAGCATCGAGTCTATAGACAGTAAGCATTCAACAAAAGTCTGTTGCACTGAAACAAAGTGATATTTGAATCCCTTTTGCATTTGCAAGGCTGTGAGTTCTGTAAGAACAAGGGCTGTTTTGCTTTCATTTTTGTATCCCAGTGTCTGGCATAGGGCCTGCTTGATGGTAAGCAAAGCACTTAGTATCTGTTGAATTAATTGAATACCTCCAAAAACAGGAAACCTCTCTTCCCTCGGAGGCAGCCTGCTCCTCCTGGACACAGCTAACAAAAGCCTTCCTTACAGACCACGTCTGCTTTGCTACAACTGCCTTGATGGCGGTGGGAGGGGACCAAACAGGTTTGAAGTCAGTAATTTAACTGAATGTCTCTATTTTGTCCTCAATGTCTGGACATAAAATGTACATTATTTTTAAATAAAGTGGCTTCTGACTACAAAAGCACTATACCAAAGAGAGGCAGGGAGATATTAATTATCTACATCTACTGCATGTGTCATCAGAATGTCAGCTCCATGAGCACAAGGACTTGGTCTTTTGTCAGGGCTGTATCCCCAGGCCTCCGAGAAGGCCTGGCAGGGAGTGGGTGCTCCATAGTGGGGAGGTGAGCAGATAAATGAGTGACCCAGAGTCCTGTACTGAAAGACCCAGCCCTGGCACTTCACAGGCAGTCAGAGCAGTGCATGGAGCAATGAACTGCTCAAGACGAAAACCCTTTCCCTTCCCGGAGGCTTCTGTAATGTTATTGTTCCTGCTGCTGAGCCAGGTAGATGCCCTTGGGAAAGCCTCTTCCTTTCTTTGGACCCGTTTACCCAGCTATAAAATGTAGCACATGAACAGCACGTTCTTGGGAGTTTCTCTCAGCCCACCACTCTACAATATCAGGAAGCAGACAGCAGGTGACTGATACTGCCTCTATCCTCTATCCAGTCCTTCAGCAGGTATCCTGGCAGCCTCACCTGAGTCATGCATGCAGGAGAGAGGAGGGGTGCGCCCTCCTGGTCTTTCAGGACAGCGTCAGTGGTTTCTAAAAAAATCTTAGGGACTCTCTGCTCCCTCTCCCCATTAAAGAGATTTCTTGCACTTAATTCCTTTAACAATTATTTGTTGTATACCTCCAAGTATTCCTTTGGGGGGATAAATATTTTTTGGTTGTTCTCTGTGCTAGGCATTGGAAATACAACATATGACACCAGATGTAAATCATGGGGCCTAATGGGCAAGCACAGGGTGCTATGAAAATAAAGAGAAGGCACATCCAGCCTGTTCTTACAAGACAGGAAGGTTCCCAGAAGGCCCAAAAGACAACTGGGATCAGACAGGTAAAAAGAAGCCAAGGAAAGAGCATTTTGGACAGAGAGAAGAGTATGTGTGCAGGCTAGTGAGAGCCTGGCTTGTTCATGGAGATGCAAGTTGTCTAGTGCAGCTGAGGTGTTATGTGGAAGGGGGACATGCTAGGGAAGGGGTTGGCAGCAGTCAGGCCAAGGAGCTTTGTAATCGTTAGCAAAAACGACCCATTAAATAGTGTAAGCAAGGGTTTGACATGGTCAAGTTCGACATTTTAGCACTCACTCTGGCTACAATGGGCATACTACGAGGCTAGGCCCTCCAAGGACACCATGTGACTAGTTTAGTCTAGTTGGGGAGATAGACTGCTCACCCATGAAACTGTCAATGATACCAGACAACACACAAATGGCAGAATAAATGAAAGTACCAAACAACTGGTGACAAAAGCTTTGAGTTCAGAGGAGGGAGAGGTTATTGTAGGTGGTCTCCAAAAAGTGCTCTGAAAAAAATGTTCCTACTGAAAGAACCGATGAAAGTGAGCCAGAGTGGCCAGGGCTAGTGGGCCAAGGGACGCGAGGGGTTTCAACTGAGTCTTTAAGGATGGATAGGATGTGGATGGGGGAGGAATGACAAGAGAGCATTCATTGGAAAAGGGACAGTGAATAGGAAGCAGACAAATTCAACACAACCCACTGAGGCGTCTGTGCTCGGCTCCCGAGGGGCAGCCATACAAGCCAGGGCTTATTCCTGGCAGAGCCAAAGACCAGACAGGGAGGGATCTGCAACCCCAGCAAGACACTTCTGGGGGAAGGGAGTGTGGCAAGGTCTGTGCGTGCCAAATAGATGACCTGGCCATGAGGGATTACACCAGCGTCTCTGAGTGGGCCGCCTGTCCTGTTACTATGGTAACAGAGTTATTCTAAGGAAAAAGTAGCTGCTGGCCAAATGCTCCAGTGGCTCCCTGAGAAGCTGAAGCTACTGAAAATACATCGTTCCAATTTCCCAGTGGAGCGTAATCGTCTCCAAAACTTTCTCTGCAAAGATTCTAGACTTCATAGCAGGGCCTTTTAGATGAAATGATTATTGCTACTCTTCTCTCCTCCAGTCCATGTTTGCTGTCAGAATCTTCCTTAAAAATCTGCAGACCTGATCTTCCCACCGTCTTGTTTACAACGGCCTGACAGCTCACCCTCTGCCTACAGGATAAATCCCAACTCCCCAGCGTGATATTTACAGCACTTCCTAGCGGTCTCTGACCATGTAGCCTCTCCTACACCGCACCCCCTCCCTGACACACATCAGCGGCAGAGCTTCCTCCCATCCTCTGAACACACCGCACCGCAGGCCCTCCTTGCACAGATTGTTTTGTCTTCCTGGGACACCCTTAGCCACCTTGTCACGTTGATGGATTTCACATCCACAGGGAATCCTGCTGTCTCTTCTTTCTCCATCTGCTCCTCACCCAACTGCCTTTCCCACAGAGGAAGGTTCACTTTTTAAAAAAGATTTTTTAATTAAAAATATAGCTAACATACAAGATTGTATTAGTTTCAGGGGTACGCCATAGTTATTCAACATTTATATACCTCAAGAAGTGATCACCATGATAAGTCCATCAACCATCTGACACCTTCCTATGTTATCACAATATTATGGACCATATTCCCCATGCTGTACATCACATCCCCATGACCTAGAAATTTGGACTTATGCTACCCCTCCCACTGCACCCCCGTTTTAAATTTATCAATCACAACTGACATTCAATATTATTTTATATTAATTTCAGGTGTACAGCATAGTGGTTAGACATTTATATAATTTAAGAAGTGATCCCCCTGACAGGCCTAGTACCCACCTGGCACTGTACACAGTTATTACCATATTATTGGCTATATTCCCTGTGCTTTACTTTACATCCCCGTGACTATTTTATAACTCACAATTTGTACTTCTTGATCCCTTCACCTTTTTCACCCTGCCTCCCAGGCCCCTCCCATCTATCACCCCAACAAATCTAGTACCAATCTGACACCATATATAGTTATTACAATATTATTGACTATACTCGTTATGCTATACCCTACATCCCCATAACTACTTTGTAACAACCAATTTGTACTTTATCCCTTCTCTTTTTTTCACTCACATCCCCTAACATTTAGCAACCATCAAAATGTTCTCTGAATCTATGAGTTTGTTTCTGTCTTGTTTGTTAATTTTGTTCTTAGATTCTACATATAAGTGAAATCACATTGCATCTGTCTTTCTCTGTCTGACATACTCCACTTAGCACAACACCCTCCAGGTCTATCCCTGCCACCCCAGATGGCGAGAATCTATTCCCTTCTATGGCCGAGCAATATTCCATTGTATATATGTACCACCTATTTTTTTTCCATTCTTCCACTGACTGACACCCAGGCTGCCTCCACATCTTGGCCATTGTAAATAATGCTGCAATGAACATATGGATTCACATGTTTCCTTTGGGTTGCTTTAGATAAATACCCTGAAGTGGGGTTACTGGGTCCTTCACTGTTTCTTATAGCCTTTTTTTTCCAACTTTTATTTATCTTAAGTGTGTTTTTCCAGGACCCATCAGCTCCAAGTCAAGTGGTGGTTTCAATCTAGTTGCGGAGGGCGCAGCTCACAGTGGCCCATGTGGGAATCGAACCGGCAACTCTGGTGTTATGAGCATCGTGCTCTAACCAACTGAGCTAACTGACTAGCATTTGTTTTAACTAACATTTGTTTTAAAGTTTGTTTTGTCTGGTATAATTATTGCTACCCCAGCCTTTTTTGTTTGTTTGTCTATTTTTTCATTTCCATTTTCATGAAATATGTTTTTCCATCCCTTTACTTTCTCTCTGTGTCTTTCAATCTGAAGTGAGTCTCCTGTAGGCAGCATACATAGGGGTCTTGTTTTCTTATCCATTCAGCCCTCCTATTTTTATTTTTTATTTTTTTTTAAGATTTTATTGGGGAAGGGGAACAGGACTTTATTGGGGAACAGTGTGCACTTCCAGGACTTTTTTCCAAGTCAAGTTGTTGCCCTTTCAATCTTAGTTGTGGAGGGTGCTGTTCAGCTTCAAGTTGTTGTCCTTCCAATCTTAGTTGTGGAGGGCACAGCTCAGCTCCAGGTCCTGTTGCTGTTGTTAGTTGCAGGGGGCGCAGCCCACCATCCCTTGTGGGAGTTGAACCGGCAACCTTGTGGTTGAGAGAATGCGCTCCAACCAATTGAGCCATCTGGGAGCTCAGCGGCAGCTCAGCTCAAGGTGCCGTGTTCAATCTTAGTTGCAGAGGGCGCAGCCCACCATCCCTTGAGGGAGTCGAGGAGTAGAATTGGCAACCTTGTGGTGAAGAGCCCGCGCTCCAACCAACTGAGCCATCTGGCCACCCGGGAGCTGAGCGGCAGCTCATTGACTTCATTCTAGTTGCGGAAGGCACAGCTCACTGGCGCATGTGGGAATCGAGCCAGCAGCCCCCACTGCCCAGAGCTCGCACTCTAACCAACTGAGCCACCCGTCTGCCCCCCTCCTATGTCTTTTGATTGGAGCATTTAATACATTTACCTTGAAAGTAATTGTTGATAGATATGTGGCTATTGCCATTTTGTTAGCCATAATTTTGATTTTTTTTTTCCATCTTAAAGAAGGACCTCTAACATTCCTTGTAGTACTGGTTTGGTGGCAATAAATTCCTTTAGCTTTTTCTTGTCTGGGAAGCTCTTTACCTGTCTTTCAATTTTAAATGATAACCTTGCTGGGAAGAGTAGTCTTGGTTGTAGGTCCTTGCTTTTCATCACATTGAATATTTTGTGCCAATGCCTTCTGGCAAACTTTCTGTTGAGAAATCAGCTGACAGTCTTATGGGAGCTTGCTTATAAGCTACTACTTGCCTTTCTCTTGCTGCCTTTAGGATTCTCTCTTTGGCTTTAACCTTTGCCACTTTAATTATAATGTGTCTTGGTGTGGGCCTATTTGGGTTCATCATGTTTGGGACTCTCTGTGCTTCCTGGGCTTGTATGTCTATCTCCTTTGCCAGGTTAGGGAAGTTTTCAGTTATTATTTCTTCAAATAGGTTCTCAGTCTCTTGCTTTCTCTCTTCCTCTGGTACACCTATGATACAAATGTTGTTATGCTTGATGTTATTCCAGAGGTCTCTTAAACTCTCATTTTTTATTTTTTTATTTTTGCTGTTTTGATTGGGTGTTTTCTGCTACCTTGTCTTCTATCTAAATCATTGATTCAATCCTTTGCTTTGTCTAGTCTGCTGGTGATTCCTTCTAGTTCATTCTTCATTTCAGCTTTGTATTCTTCACCTCTGAGTGGTTCTTTTTTATAATTTCTGTGTCCTTTTTTATGCTTGCAATCTCTTTGTTGAAGTCCTCACTAAGTACCTTGAGCATCCTTACAACCATCGTTTTGAGCTCTGTATCTGGTAGGTTGCTTGCCTCCATTTTGTTTAGTTCTTTTTCTGGAGTTTTCTCCTGTTCTTTCATTTGGGACACATCTCTTTGTTTCCTCATTTCGGCTACCTCTCTGTGTTTGTTTCTATGCATTATGTAGACCTGCTATGTCTCCAGTTTTGGCCTGGTGGCCTTATGTAGTAGGTGTCCTGTGGGGCCTAGTGGCATAGTCTCCCTGGTCCCCTGCTCCAGGTGCTCCAGGAGTGTCCCTCGTATGGGTTGTGTGTGCTCTCCAGTTATAAATGAACTTTGATTGCTATTGGCATGTCAGTGGGTAGGATTGACCCTCAACCTGACTGGCTTTGGGGTTTGGCCACGTCCACAGTTTATGGGCTGCTGTGCGGGAGGCTAACCCCACTGAGTGGGAGTCACTTCAGCAAGCTCTGGTGCCTGTTGAGACCACTCTTCGTGTGGGACTAATGGGGCGGTGCTCTGCTTTGGTCTGAAGACAACCTCCAAGTATGTTGGTTCTGGGGCCTCTTGCAAGAAGCTCCAGTGCTGGCCCAGTCACCCACTGTCTGTGACTGTTTGGGGACTACCTGGTAGGAGTTACAAATTGATCCATGGTTGTTCGCTACCTATGCTAAACCTGGTGGAACATGGGGAGGCCACACTGTGAACCGAGTACTTCCACCCGTACCAGGCCTGGGGTAACTCCACAAAAATCCAGGACACCCGGAGGCCTGCTGCCACCTGCTGGCTCCCTTACGGTTCAGCCACTGCTAAAGCCTCGAGTGGTCTGGCAGTGGTCACCAGGTTAATGTAGACTCTGGTTTGGTGCCAATGCTGAGTCTGGAGTGACTCAGCAAAATTCTAAGAGCACACCAAGGCCAGTCGCTGCCTGCCTGGGGCCTGTGGACTCAGACAGTTTTCCAAGAAAGAGTGAAATGTGGGAAGGCCTGGCTGCTCTCAGAGAAAGTGCCTCAAGTGTGCAGGGGTTGGGTGGGGTGGGGTCCCAGTCAGTCAGCAGGGTGGAGCGACAGAACTCACCAGGCCAATCAGATTCAGATTTGGCCTGTGTGGGCGGGCTCAACATAGGAAAGATGGTGCCCGCCTGCTGGCTGCATAGCGGAAGAGCCCTCACCAGAAAAATGCTGTGTCCTCCAGTCCTCCCCGCACAGCCACATACCTCAGTCTGCCCCCTGTTGTCTCTGAGACCCCCAAATCACCATCCCTCCGCTGGAGCCCAAGGTGAGTGCCTGCCAATGAGTAAGTCTGTGCGCGAGCTGTTTAAAAGGATGTCTGGATTTCCTGAAGCCTCCCATGCCACCCAAATGGTCGGAATCCCCACTTTTTCACAGCCAGATGTTGTGGGGGCTCCTCTTCCCAGCACCAGTACTCTGGCTAGGAAGCCTGGTGTGGGGGGCTGGGGTCCCTCACTCCTCCCAGGGGATCCTCCATGGCTGAGATACCCCTCCTGATTCTCAACTGCCACATAGAGGTTTGGGGCCTGTGCCGCGTCTCCACCCCTCCTATAGTCTCCTCGTGGCTTATTTATATTTTCAGTCATAGGACTTCTGTTTGGCTAGACTTCAGCTGGTTCTCTACGTTGATTGTTCCGTAATTTAGTTGTAATTTTAATGTGTTTATGGAAGGACGCAGGCACCGTGTTTATCTACTCCGTCATCCTGGATCTCTCGAGGAAGGTTCACTTTTAATGCTGCCATAGCACAACTCCCTACACACCCTTATGACAATACGTATCACAGTGTATTGTAAATATCTGTTTTTCTCCGTTCTGCAGTAAGTTCCTAAAGGAAAGGGCCACAATTTAATCTCTTTGTAGAAGCCCAGCACCTGATACAGTGTCTGGCACACAGCAGACTCTGTCGTCTTGATGAATGACTGAACGGCTGCCTGGATATATTGTACCCTATGAACGGCACCATGACATAAGTAATTCTGAGACAGTCTTAATTTGTATATGTTAGAGTGGTGAGGTAGATTGAATTATTTTTCTAAATATTTGCCACACTTTCTGGGGGAACAATTACACATCCCCTCCACATTGACAACAAACATGGCATAGCAACTTGCAGTGCCTTCCCTGCAGGACAATTAGACATTCTCTCCCTCTTGACTGCAGTGGTGGCCGCACCCTTTGCTGTAACCAGTGAAATGTGGACGGAAGTAAATGTCTGGCACTTCCAAGCAGAAGCTTTAAGAGCCAGCTAGCAGTTTGTCATCTCTGTCTTTTTCAACTCCGATGAGTCTGGCAATGTCCCACCCAGAGGCTGCACTATGAGGCTGGGTCCCATGGTGAAAACAGTGTGGGGCAGAGCTGCAGCCAGCCCAAGATAGACATGTAATGTGAGAAAGAACCAAACCTGTATTGTTGTCTTGGAGATTTCGGGTCTTCTTGTGACCAAACATAACTTAGCCTAAGTTAACTGATTCAAGAAGGCAGACTAGCAGAGCAGTGATCAGTGTACCTCTAAGTTCCCGTCTGGCTCTAGCTACATGTGTGACCTTAATCAAGTCCTCTCCCCTCTCCAGGCCTCAGTCCCCCCTTAACAAAATAATACAGTTGAACTAGATAATCTTCCCACTGTGTAATTCTGTAAATCTGGACCAGGATATCACTCCTACCCCTGTCATTTCACCCATTTTTTTTTCTTCTTTTACCAATTACATGGAATGATGGACCTTTGCAGGGATACCTTCTTTTTTTTTTTTAGGTTGAATACGATATGTACAGAACTCAAGTGTGCCATTTACTGAATTTTGACAAAGGCATACAGTCGTGTACTCCACATCCCTAACAAGATATTGAGAACACATTTTCAGTACCCCAGAAAATCCCCTGTCCTCTTCCCCAGCCAATCCTCTCTCTCCAGAGGCAAACACTACTGTGATTTTTTTCCCCCCACTGCTGATTAGTTTTATGGAATGGTTGGTATTCTGAACTTCTGGACTGATGAAGTGTCTAGTTGTTCAGGCTGCCTATTCTCACACTCATGAACTCCAGGTGTGTGACGACACAAAGGGTAGTTCTGGGCAGGCTTTGGGGACACTCACCCACGGTGCTGCAAGCCCTTTAATTTTCTGAGCCTCCGAGTCACTGACGAAGTCATGGTAGAGAACCACGTAGGGTTCCAGGTGGATGACCTCCTTCCGGATGGGCTGGAGCAGGAGGTAGGGACTGGAGTTGGTCTCATAGGAGCAGTAGAGGCTAGGGATCTGGTAATGAGTGGGCTGGAAGGAAAGACCAAAATCAGCATTAGAGGAAAGGGGCCTAGGAGCTGACACTAATTTAGGGGAACAGCATAAACTGGAATGTGGGAGATTCAGAATACGGTCACTGATGAGCTTTATTATTATTATTATTTTAATGTATCAATCCTTTTCCTCACACTGTCCCAGTTCTACCTTCTCTCTCTCTCACCAAACCTGTTCCCCTTTTCTCTTTCTCTGAGAAATCCTACCTGGGAACCCAGGGTCTGACATAACCCCTCATAGGTGTCTCTGGTCTGTAGGTGGGGTACGTTGGGTCTCTGGATGACAGTTTCCATGACTGCCTGGTTGGGGCTCTCTGCCAAGAGTTTTTCATATTTCAGGACATTTCTGGCCATCCTCTTATTATCTGGGCCTGGGAGAAATCAGAGCAGGGAATAATACAGATTAACAAAGAGTGGACCCAAGGAGTGCTGCTAAGGTTTCCTAGAGCTTCACTGTCATATGTGACCGGCAACTGGACGCCTTGAATAACTCCTGTGTCCATGCACAGTCAGACGTAAGGCCTTCACTCCCAGAAGAATACCTGGTATTAAAAAAAAAAAAAAAAAAAAATGAATTGGGTCTAGTAGATGTGATGGTGCAAAGGACTTTGGGAAGAAAAGTGGTACTTCATACTTTTAGAGCAAGGGATCATCGGGGTGGTGGCTCTAGGAGCCTGTGATGGTCAGTTTTACATGTAGAGAAGAAGCTTCATTCATTCATTCACTCATCTATTCAGTAAATCTTTAGTGAAAATCTAGGATGTACCAGATATTAAGCTAGAGGTTAAACTCCCAGAGTTAAGAATCTAATGGAGAAAAGAGACATTAAATAACTACTTGCAATGAAACATGACAAGTAAGTGCTGTAAAAGAGAAGTAGAGAGAGCCAAAACCTATACGAGAGACCCAACCTATTCTTCCTGGAAAATTGGAAGCTAATTCATTCCTGATTCTACTAGATCCTTCAAAATTCCTAACTGGCCTAGATGCAAAGCAGCATGGGACAAAAAGGTTCTAGTTTGGGTTGTAGCCTGGGTACCTGCAGGGGTTTTGTGTCTGGCTTGTGCCCACTTTGGCTGCAAGATGCCCTGTAGGTTGGCAGCAACCCCTGGCCTGCTAGCCTCTGTGCATGGTCCTCAGTGCATCTCAGAAGGTGCTGAATTGTTCTCATGCTCCCAAAGTGTCTTTCTCTGAGGTGCTCTGTGTGCTAACCACCACCTCCATCTGGCAGAGGAGGGACGGAGGGGACAGAAATTACTATCCCTTTTTAACAAGAGGAGAAATGAAGCTTTGGAAAATGTAAATGATGAGCCCAGAACTCTAAGGAAAATATTGCAAAGCCACATATGCAAATAGGAGTCTCAATTTGCTGGGTCCTGCTTATCCACCTATAATAACAGTTTGGGTTCTCTGGGAGAGGCAGAGATTTTAATAGCTCGAGACAAAGAAATAAAGGGATGTTGGGTTATTATCATTTCAGCTGTACCACTAATTGCCCACGTTTCTAGACCCTACAGCTCCTCCTTTATCCTATTGTTTGCCAAATTATCAGAAAGGAATAATGTTACTAAATAGATTCATTACAAAGTGATAAATGCAATTACGAAGTCCTACATGAAATACTTTATAAATATGAAAACACAATATACAGACAGCATAAGGATTATGTATCTTTAGCATCTAAATATTTTATTAAAGGAAAACCTGGGAAGCCATTTACTCCCAAAATGTTAAGCAAAAATATCTAAGCAGAGAGCTAAGTTGGCAAGTCTCCCTCTGGTTCTACTCTGGTGAAGGTTGAAGCTGAGCTCTGCTAACTGGGCAGGATGTATGCATAGCAAAGTGAGCTCTGATTTAAAGAGAAAAACTGATATCTCTTTGTAAGCAGCCAAGGTGAAGAATCCTGCTGAGTCACTCTCTTTACACACACAGCTCTCATTGATTGCACTCATTCCCAGGTCTACTTCCAAAACCTGGGTCTTTAAATGCCCCTGAAGAAACTGGCTTCCAATCCAGGACTTGTTCCCCACTGAAGCAACACTAATCTATAACTGGTTGAGGGTGGCGGAGGAAAGAGACAGGTTGATAGCATCAAAGCATTTTCCCACTAACTTAAAAATTTCCCCATGACGCATTGATCAGTAAGTAAGATTTAATCCCAAAATTAGAAATGTGCCTTGGATTATGAAATTAGAAAAATAAAAATAGATAGCTGTATTTCACTTGCAGAGATTAAAGGCCAAAGCAGAAGGGATTTTCCCGTAAATCAGGCCTGTGGCTATCCTTCATCATTACGTACTGTAGAGAAGAAACTCTCGGGAGAGGCTCAGGGCACACGAAACATTTCCCGCCTATAGAAAAAAAAGAAAGAAAGGAAGAAAGAAAAGGAAGAGTTAACTGCATTGAGGATATCTCCTCTGACCAAATCATTCAACAGATTTTTTAAAAAATTATAAAATCTTTTTACGACAAGTAGAAAATAAGATTCATTGAAATGAGCAACAGAGTAGAAATGTGGACGTTCTCTATCCTAACTCAGGATTTGCAGCCCTGATGCAAATCTGGTCTCCTCAGTTTCCTCATTTACAAATGACTTATTACCACCCTTACCGGGGAAGGTAGAAACATAAATGAAAATAAACTTAAAAAAAAAAAATTCCTCAAATCCTAAAGCATGCAAAGCCATGTAATTATAGGGTGGCGTTGTTTTGGTATCGTTTATTATTAAATTTAATATGGAACTATAAAAATGTAGTAAAAGAATTTTTTTTTTCCTCCAGGCTCAGGACTTCCTAGAGCCTACTAAGTTAGTAGGAGGAAGGCAAAGAAAGAACTCAACTGAAATATGCCCACTGCCTAGTAATGAACTCTCTCTGTAGCCATTCAACCTTGGGCTATACATGTGGTCAAAAATAAATGGGGCTTTCCAGGGAAACCTGGGGAACAAAACCCAGTATAGGTGGGCTGCCTCTGGGTGTGGTGGAATGGTGATGAACAAATAGAATTGTATTTCCTTCTGATTATTTTATTTTTACATAGTAAAAAATTCCTTTTCAGTGACAAAAGCAACAACAAGCACATAAAACATAAGAAACAGAAAAACAATGCTCCACTGAAATCCAGGCACTCCGAGTACTCTGGATAACACTCAGTCTTCACAGAGTTATAATCGTATTTCTTATACACTTTCATACCCTGATTGTTTCACAATACACTGTTATCAGGGGTATTTTTTTATATCATCACAGAAATAGTCTTCAAAGACAGCCTTTTAAAATTATTATTTTTAATTGTGGTAAAAAACACATACATTTACCATATTTACCATTTCTAAGTGTACAGTTCAGTAGTATTAAATGCAACCAACTCCAGAATGTTTTCATCTTGCAAAACTGAAACTCTGTACCCATTAAGCAAAAACTCCCAATTTCTCCTCCCCCCCAGCCCCTGCAACCCCCACTGTACTCTCTGTCTCTATGAATGTGACTACTCTAGATGCCGCCTACAGCATTCGTCTTTTTGTGACTGGCTGATTTCACACAGCATGATGTCCTCGAGGTCATCTATGTTGTGGCGTGTGTCAGAACTTCCTTCTTTTTTCAAGGTTGACTATTATTCCATTGTATGTATATGCACCACATTGTGTATATACACCATCTTTCGATGGATACTTGGGTTGCTTCCACTTCTTGGCTGTTGTGAATAGTGCTGCTATGAACATGGGTGTGCAAGAGAGACAGCATTGTCTTTTTAAATTAAAATTTATTGGGGTGACAATGGGGTGAAACCTAAAATTACATAGGTTTCAAATGTACAATTCTGTAATACATCATCTACCGCGATGCCAAAAAACGCATACACGTGTTGTATTCATCTTTTGTTATCGGTATATATTGAGTATTACAATTTGAATACAGTTTTTTGCCTTTCTTAAAATGTCTATACATTTTTTTGGTAGCCTCTGTATATATCACGTTGTGTGTTCACCACCCAGAGTCAGTTCTCCTTCCATCACCATATATTTGACCCCCTTTGCCCTCTTCTACCATCACCCTCCCCTCCTTACCCTCTGGTAACCAGTAAACTATTGTCTGTGTCTATGAGTTTTTGTTTCTTTGTGGTTTTTAGTTTTATATCCCTCATATCCGTGAAGTCATATGGTTCCTGACTTTTTCTGTCTGATTTATTTCACTTAGCATAATAATCTCAAAATCCATCCATGTTGTCGCAAATGGCAGTATTTCATCTTTTCTTATGGCAGAGTAGTATTCCATCGTGTATACTCGTATATATTACCACATCTTCTTTATCCATTCATCTATCAAAGGACACTTTGGTTGTTTCCATGTCTTGGCCACCGTAAATAAAGCTCCGATGAACAATGGAGCACATTTATCTTTATGTATAAATGTTTTCCGATTTTTTAGGTAGATACCTAGGAGAGGGATTGCTGGGTCATATGGTAATTCTATTTTTAATTTTTTGAGGAACTTCCACACTGCCTTCCATAACGGCTGCACCAGTCTGCATTCCCACCCAACAGTGTATGAGGGTTCATTTTTCTCCACAGCCTCTCCAACACATGTTACTATTAATAGTCTTGTTGATGACAGCCATTCTAACTGGGGTGAGGTGATATCTCACTGTGGTTTTTATTTGCATTTCTCTGATCATTAGTGATGTTGAGCATCTTTTCGTGTCTATTGGCCATCTGTATGTCATCTTTGGAGAAATGTCTCTTCAGGTCCTCTGCCCATTTTTTAATTGCACTGGTTTTGTTGTTGTTGTTGTTGTTGAGTTGTATGAATTCCTTATATATTTTGAATATGAGCCCCTTATTGGAGGCATTGTTTGCAAAAATCTTCTCCCCTTTGGTTGGTTGCCTCTTTATTTTGTTGATGGTTTCTTTTGCTGTGTAAAAGCTTTTTAGTTTGATATAGTCCCATTCATTTATTTTAGGTTTTACTTCCCTTGCCTTTGAGGTCAAATTCATAAAATACTCTTTGAACCCAAGGTCCATAAGTTTAGTACCTATGTTTTCTTCTGTGCAGTTTATTGTTTCAGGTCTTATGTTTAGGTCTTTGATCCCTTTTGAGTTAATTTTGGTACGAGAGGCAGCATTTTTAATGGCTGCATTTTACTCCATCTAGAAGCTACATCACAGATGACCTAACCATTCTGCTGTTGTTGGACATATAGATTGTTTCTAATTATTTAACATCATGAATTCTGTTCTATACTTAACAGAGGGATAGTTAAGCAATCTATTGATATCTTATCATGTCAGATATTAACTCGGGGTTATAGCTTTTCAAACTCTTTTGAGATGAAGAGAAATACAATGTAATTTTACATATTTTTTAAAATGTAGAGTTTTATCATGAGATAAAGTTACATTTTATCAAGAACAAAGTTAGAGTTACTTTTGAAGTCCCAGTTACATTTATTTGGAAATGTGTACACTAAATAATGAAACTAATGAAAACGAGTACATACACTTGTAGTGTCTAATAATAATTGTTTCCATTTATTGAGTGCGTATATGTTATGAACTGTGTTAAGGGCTTTACATGTATTAGCTCATTTAATCCGCACAACAACCCTTTGAAGTGAGCATTGAAGGGGGGCAGAATATGCCACCCCCAAATGCCTCTTTGGCATAAGGATTATTTTAAGCTAATTATTTCAAGAGACAGCAGACACAGAAGAAGCTTTGAAACACAGAGTAGAAGTTCCCCCTTTGTAAGGGACCAGGAAGAGAACCATAATTGCAAATCATAAGAGAATCTTACCAATGGGGAAGGCATCCGTTAAAATGTGCCTAACAACTTTATCCTCGTTCACCATGCTTTCCAGAGTAACCTCCCATAACTGGCCTCCCCTCACACCTGTCTTTCTTTGTCTTAGCTAAAGATGACAGTTTTTTAATTTTTTAATTATAGTTGACATACAATATTATATTAGTTTCGGGTGTACAACATCGTGATTAGACATTTATATACCTTACAAAGTGATCACCCTGATAAGTCTAGTACCCACCTGGCACCGCACATAGTTATTACAATATTGTTGACTATATTCCCTAAACTGTAAGCTGAAGATAATATTTAAGGTGTTAGCTAGTCACCTCAGAGGGTTACTCATTTCTCCCCTGCTATCTCCCATGTATATATTAGGTACACATGTTAGTAAACTTCTGTTTATTTTTCCTCTTGTTAATCTGTCTTTTATCAGAGGGAGGTCTCAGCCAAGAACTTGGAAGGTTAGAGAGAAAATTATTTTCCTCCCCTATAGCATCACCACTATTATTCCCCTTTTAAAGATAAGACAATTGAGGTCCAGGGAGGTTAAGTAAGTTGCACAAGTTGTCACAGAATTTGAACCCAGGTCTGTCTGACTTCAGAGTCTATGGTTTAACTACTATACAGTTTCTCATTATTAACAGTTACTGAAGTATTTTTTATTAAAATATATCATGAAAGAGTATTATATATGATATTAATATAATTTTTTCATGGTATATAGACCATATATAATTTAATACGACAATGAAAGGTCCATGGAAGGACATTTATGTCTAATTTAGTGGGGGTAAAAATGGGAACACAAATCATCTATAAGACAATGCCTTATTTGTTCTGTTACTGTGGCATTAAAAAAAAATGTGCTGTAAGAGCACAAAGAAGGAGAGTCTGTGGAGTCCCCGGAGAACCAAGGAAGACGCACAAAATAGGTGACATTTGAGCTACACCTTGTAAGATGAAGAAAATTTACCAGACAAAGCACGATTGTGGAAAGGGAGAGTCTACCAGTGAGTGGAGGAGAAATCTGAGCCATCATAGGGGAAATGAACCCAAAACTAATAATCAGGCACTGGATTTAAAACCCATCTATCAGGGTAGCTGCTTTAGTTCAACTGCTCTGACTCTCTCCATGTCAATTCTCCATTTTCTTCCTCTATTAAAATTCAATTACTTCCTGCCCTTTGCTGCATCACAGTGATTCTATTTCAGTTTTAATATGTAGCAATTGAGCAGGAAAGTTAGGAGGAGCACCCTGGAAAGTTTTACAACAAAGATCCATTTACTAGAAACTTCTATGAGAGGAGCGGGACCATTTGCGGCACTGAGAATAAGTATGTTTGGGGAGCCACATGTGGGGTTGGCCCACCCACATTCTCCTCCCTTTTCTCAGGAAAAGGGGGACAGAAACAAGAATGGAAGGAGCAGAACTGGTTTATTAGCTTTGGAAAGTCTAGGGCATTGGCCCAGTAGGGATTTTTTTCCAGCCTATTCTGGAAGACTGTAGAAATCTGTTTGGAAATGGGGTTAGCTATACCAAAGGATGGCAGCTCCCATCTGTAGGGAAATGAGCTTCCATGTGAGGCACAACAGGTGGCAGATCAACAGTGCCAAGGGAAAACAACACAGAGAAGGCACTGAGGGGGTACTGTGGACCAGGTGGCCAGCTGGATAGCGAGACGCTAGGCACATTTACAGGTGGACTCGACTGCAGATGTGAGAGGATAACAATCAAATTTCTTCCTTGGATATTGGCGATATCATGGCATAATATCTGTGAAGAGTTATGAATTGTTGGGAGTGCAAAAAAGATCTACCTGGAGTATGAACCCCAAAAATATTTGTTGATGCTGCTGCTGCTGCTGCTACAGGTGAGAGACTGCCTCCTCTATGGGAGATGGTGATTTTAAAGGAATCAGTGCATTGAAAAGAGCCCTGGACTAAGAGTCAGGCAGACTTGGGCTCTCCTCCCAGCTCTGTGAACTTTGTGACAAGTTAGGAATTTGGGGGAGACTTTGTTTACTCACATTTGAAATAAGGAAATAATAAAACAGCTGCCCTGCTTGACTCACACATTTGGTTCTGTTGGGAAGATGAAATAAATGAAGAGACATGAAAATGCTTAGAAAATTATAAAGCAGATATAAAGCCTTCCACTTACTGTGATGAAAGCAGTGAGATTCACTCACTCCCCTACCTGGAAATAGGCAAAGGCCAAGTGGTCCAAGGCGTCCTCCAGACTGGCCTCATCTTCCGTATTCCATTCCCCGTAAGACCCACGGAAGAGACTGACAGCCTCCTCCAGCCACAGGATGGCATGGTAGTAATCCCCCATGTCATAGGCCACCTGGAGGGAACACAATATCATCATTAAAGCCTCAGTCCACAGGTGGAGGAAAGGAAATGACAATGCAAACAGTGGAGGGCCTTTGGAACCCAAGAAGGAAAGATTTCATCTCAAATGCATTTAAATTCAATTTATTAAGCATCTATGATAGAGAAGGCATTGTACTAGGTACAGAGAGGACACAAGGATTCTTGCATTTCAGAAATTTATAATCTGGGGAGAAGAGAGAGGAACTCAAGTTCACTATAATGCTGGGCAGAATGGCATGACTGCTCGAAGGAAATACGCTAGGAGGTGCATAGATAAGGGAGGAGACTTGGGAAGCTCAGAAGGCTGCATGGAGGAAGTAGCATCTGAGATGGGACTTCCTTGAAGAAGAAAAAGAATTTCAATGAGCAGAGATTAAGAGGAAAGGCATTTTAAGATGACGGAATGGTAGAAACAAGCCCAAAAGAAGATTGTGTTCAAACAGTACATACGGCTTTTGTGTAAGGTGAAGAGAAGCAGGAAATGAACTCAAAAAGGCAGCACAGCCTAAGTTAATGAAGAGTAGTGAATGTCATGTTTTCAGGAAAATGTTGCTGGTAGCAATGTGAGGAATGGATTAAAGTCAGTCATTTATTTGTTTAGTATCTACTGAGTATTCACAATGGGCCTGGTGGTCCCTGCCCTTAAAGAGTTTACGATCAGGTGAGGAGCACGTGACAAACCAGTAACTGTGACACAGTGCATTAGATACCGTAATGAAGGTAGACCTGGGAATGCTATGAGAGCTCAGTGGAATGTCCTGTATTAAATGTTGGAATGCTGGGAATATGGCAACATGTACTAGACATAGCTACTGTCTCCTACTAGCTTACAGTTAACTAGAATACCAGAACTGCAGATGGAATTTCCTGGAACTTGATGTTGGAGGCAGCATGGAATTATAAAGTCACAGACTTAGAAGGACTCTTTCAAAATGATCTAATTTGGGAATAACTTCCAGACAAGCAGAAAGGCAGGAGGACCTTGAAATACTGTGACTCAGCAGCCTAAACAATGTCAATTCCTATCCCAGGTCTGCCATTAACCTCTGGTCCTGAAGTTTCCTATTTGTAAAAAGGTTGAGTTGAAGAATAAAAATAAAAAATGACTGAACTTTTTCTGCTAAGTTAATAATTTATTTAATTAAGATTTCCATAAGTCCCAGCAATATGATAGATTAAGATCACTGGAATCCTTCCAACCATAAAGACTTAGAAATTTTGAATAAACTATAACAAGCATTTTATATAATTTCAAGAAAGAGTGGAAAATACCCAGGTACTAGAAACAAAAAAGGAGCTTAAAGTCCAAGCAATGAGCTCACGAGAGGATGCTGAGGCCGCCTAGACAGGGGTGGGTATTAGTCCTAGTAACCTTGGTACTTGGTAACCTTGGGTTATAATGCCCACATGAGGACAGATGAGCTTTCCATAGACCTCCCAGCACTTAGGAATTGGAATTAAGACACACTCATAAAACAGAACCATGGAAAACTACACCTTAAGGAAAAGAGTAGACCAGAAAAAAAAAAATCTACCCACTGTCCCAAGGAGACAAGAAAGCTGGTTTCTTTCTGTCTGGGCTCTGTTTCCCTAAATGTCACCTTAGAATATTCACAACCCTATGTTTATACTTCACATGAGTTTAGGGTTTGAATTTACATTATTCATACAGTTAAGGAACCGCTAGGCCAATAAATCAATATAAAACTGGATCTGCAAGTCAAAACCACAATGAGATATCACTTCATTCCTGTTAGAATAGCCATTATAAAAAAAAACAACAACAACAAGAAATAACAAGTGTTGGTGAGGATGTGGAGAAAAGGGAATCCTTGTGCACTGTTGGGGGGGATGTAAATTGGTGCAGCCACTACGGAAAACAGTATGGAGGTTCCTCGAAAAATTAAAAATAGAACTACCATTTGATCTAGCAAGTCCACTTCTGGGTATTTATCCAAAGAAAATGAAAGCACTAACTTGAAAAGATATAGCAGAAAAGATATATGCCACCAGTGCCTAGAAGAAGAAAACCCAAAACGCCCTGGGGGGGGGGATATTCCCACAATTCTGGGCACAGAGATTCTCTTAGGGGTAAAAGAAAATACTGCTAAAAATAAGCTCACAATCAAACATGATACGTCATATCAGGAAATAATCAATCATGAACAAGAGTCAACAGGCAAAATAGTAGGGTGGTAGAATTAGACAATAACAATTTAAGAAAATTGAAAGATGGATCTGCTTTAAAATAATCCATGGAGGAGGGAACTGGAGATATGTAGATGAAACAAATTTGGCTATATGTTAATACGTAGCAAAGCTTATTCTTTGCCCCAGTAATACCACTTCCCAGGTATTTAACCAAGAGAAATGAAAACAAATGTCCACAGAAAGACTGACATCAGAATGTTAATCTCAGCTTCTTCACAGCACCCCATGTTGGAAACAATACAAGTATCCATCAGCAGGAGACTGGATAAACAGTTTGTGGTGCATTCATACAATGGAATACTACTCAGCGACAAAGAGGAATAAATTACTAATAAATGCAACCACATGGATGAATTTCAAAGATATAATGTGCTGAGTGAAAGAAGCTGGATTCAGAAGAGAGTACATACTATATGGCTCAGGACAACACTTACCTGATACCTGGACAAGGGTAAAACAGAAAGGGGAGAGGGTGGTGAGAAGAAAAAGGAGTGAGGCTTCATTTAACTATATGTAAATTCTTTTTTAAAAATCTGAAACAAATACAGCAAAATTTGAACATATATTTCACCTCAACTATAGATATAATTGCTTGCTATTTTTTGTACGTTTCTTATATATGAAATGTTTTATCATTCAAAGTAAATAAATACAGATATACAGATTGTCAGTGAGACTTTCAGCAAATAACTTACGAAGTTTTCAACATATGGTTTTAGTCTCAGAAAGGCCTCCCTGAGAAGCATCGGTGCCATACATGGAACTATTTTAACGGCCTTCAATTTAAATTAGCCATGAACATCATGATTGAGCTCTGAGTCCATTAGGGGGTCTCAGGAAAGGAAAAATGGTACATACAGAGGCTCAGGGCAACCCACTCTGCATTAATTTGGAAGACTGAGCCCCAAAACTTGGAATCAGGACACATGAGGCCCACTCTGAGATTGGCTAAAGAAAACTACAGGGATTGGCAAAAATTCACTTTCCTGCACTACACATCTTCAAAATTAAAAAGGATTTACTCCCTTACTTTTTAAGTCCAAGGCTAACAAAGAGTATATTGTACAATGACCTCAAGTGTGCTTATAACTTATGATCAAAGATCAGTTAAATATTTCACATGGAAGGTTCCTGAAGTCTATTTCCTCAAGTAATGTTAGAGTGAATGGCTTGTTTTAGGACACTAATTTACTATTTCTAAATGCCTAGGAAATGTGCAAGGGATTCCAGAAAGTCTCAGGAGACTGAGTTTCCATGATTTTACCTTCCCATCCCTCTCTCCTATCCCTTCTCCCACCCTTAACCCTGCTTCTCCTTCCCCTCAGCTGTTCATCGACAGGCAGGGTGCTATATTCAGAGTGATCAAAGGACCATTATACCCAGAACAGCCCCACTTCATGTCTGCTGTCCTGGCTAACAACACCCCTTTCATTCTCAAGAGTGTCCTTAGCACGCGGTCACTTCAGCTACCATGGAAAGAGCATGGGATTCGGAGTTAAAAGACCCGGATTCAAATTTTAGTTCTGCCACTTAAAATTGTGTAACCTTACGCAAGTTTATTTACTCTCTCTGAACTTCAGTTTGTTTAAATCTGAAAATGGGGAATAACACCAAATTTTTAAGTTTGCTGTCAGGGTTAGAAACATGTAAAAGCAACCGGAATATAGTTATTTCATCCACAAGAAACTAGAACCGAGTCATTCGCCCTCTCTCTGAATACTGTTACCTTGCCAACTTGGAAGCAGTCATCCGCTGTGAGGGAGAAAAGCCGTGTAGGGCTGTACAGGTCAGTGACGGCCGAGCCACTGACCGTCTGAAAGACGCCTCGGGCGAGGCCCTTCACATTGAGCATGTACACGTCCTGCAGCCGCATCAGGGCCCTTGCTGCTCCCTCCACATCCTCAAAGGCGGGCAGGTCCTGCTCCACCTTCTCATAACCATCCTTCAGAGCTGGAAAGGTCGAGGAAACATCAATCCACCGTTCAAACAATAGGCGGTGAGCATGTAACACATGCAAAGCATAATCATTACCTGTGCAAATATTTCATGAGCAAAGATAATGTCTGATCTGTGTTTGTTCCCAGTGGCAAGTTCCTGGCACAGAGTGGATGCCTGATACAATCTTCTCAAAGAGGAAGACGTGCTCTGGAGTAAAAACTAAGGCACGCACCTCTATCACCTTGTCCCATCCTATCTGTCCCCAGGAGTCTTGCCCTTTGTGGGGACAATTCTTCTTCCTTTTAACTTCCCCAAAGTCAACAAACTTCTTCAAGTTCAAAGTTGAGTAATTAGGAAAATGATCTTGTTACAGATCACATTGTAGCGGCAACTTAATAAAATAGACATTATTAGAAGATATCATTTGCTATACATGTAAATGGGATGATGTGACCTGTACTTCACAGGACTGTAGTGAAGATTAAATGAGATAATGGACACGAAATACTTCTTAATATATAAGGGTGCCAAAAAAAATGTATATACATTTTAAGAAAGGAAAACTATTAAAATTGTAATACTCAATATATACTGATAACAAAAGATGAATACAAGTCACGTTTGACTTCTGCAATTACAAGAGGTGCTCAAAGTGGTTACCGTCAGCATCCAGACACTTCTGATTATGGTGAACTACTGCTTGAGCAACGGTGACCAAAGTGTCCACTTGTATACATTTTTTTGGCTCCCCTGATTTAATCATATAAACATATTAAGAAGGGGACCTAGTTCTTTGTAATAAGGAGATCAAGTAATACCTACCCACTTTCTTATCCTTCATCACTTCCCATCAGAATCTCTCTCCTTTCCACTGAGTCAGGAGATAGAATCTTCTCTTACCCTCCAGCCCTCCTCCTCATTACCTCGGATGTTCTCACTGGCCTCCAGACTATGTACCACATTCCTCCAGTCAGACTGTAGGCGTTTGATGAGAGTAAATGCAAGCAGAGGGTTAGACACAGGAGTTGCTGGATCCTCATGCAAAGAAAGCACCTTGTCATAGAATCTGAAAGAGAGGAGTAGCACGAGCTCACCTACTGATCTGACCATTACACCTGGGGAGGCCGGCCTGTCGTATATACATTAAGAGTAGTAGTTAAATATGAAATGCTGAACCCCTTGAGACTCGTGTAATATTCTAACCAATAAGCACAAAGAATATGGAAACTACCAACACAAGAAAAGTAGGTCCACTCATTTGTTCATTCAATGAGTCAGTCTTTACCGGTCAATTACTATACATCAGGCACCATGCTAGAGACTAGAGATACAAAGGTAAGACAGGGTCCAGCTCTCAAGGAGTTCACAATCCAGAAAATCTTTTTTTCTCTCATCATCCTATATTCAATACTTAGAATCTGGTAGAAACTCAAAAAACATTGTTCAATTAATTGCAATAATTGCGATACATGCTATAGAGAAGTCACATATAATGCTATGCAATGCTATAGCAATCTGTAGGCAGGGCATCTCACCAGGTGAGTGTTAGGTGTAAGGGAAGACTTCCCAGAGGAGATGGCACTTGACCTGAGTCCTGAAGAATTAGTTAAAATAGTGAAAACTACTACTTATTGAGCCCTTACCATGTATTAGGCATTCTAAGTGCTTTAAATACACAGTTTCATTTAATCCCCCCCAACAACCCTTAGAGTAGATTTTATCATGCCCATTTTACAGGCAAGGAAACTGAAAACAAGGCCACACTGCAACAAAACCAGGAATGAATCCAAGTCTGCCTGACTCTGAAGCCTGGATTCTCAGCTAATTAGCCATATTGTTTCCCATGGAGCTAGAACAAAGAAGGGAGGAAGAGTATTTTTTTGAGCCAACAGGGACCAATGTGTATAAAGGCACAGAGACTTGAAAGCATTTGTTCATTCAGCAAGTCAGTCTATACTGGCTCCTTGCTAGATGTCAGATCCCAGCTGGAAACCGGCAGCGCAAGGGCCAGTGCTCAAGCAGCTGAGGGACAAGAACGTGGCTGTTTTTCTCATCACCCCATGCCTAAGTTCAACACATATTTCTATGAAAGAAAGAGTGAAAGACTATATTCTTTTAGTATCGAGGAACAAAATTTTGAATAAGACAATAACCTTGGTCTCAGAGACTCTAATGGGTAATATAGACACAAATAATTATATTATAGATGCAACACCAAGTTTAAGAACAGGCTTAGGGAGAGAGTACAGAGAGGGGTGATTCATTTGGCCAGAGCAGGTCAGAGAAGATGGTATCTCCTTTCATAGAGGAGATAATAAACTGAAACTTGATGAATGAATGCAAATAATGAGGAAGGGAGGAGCAGGCCTCCTCCCAGGCCGGCAGGGACAATTCAACAGACGCAAAGGTACAGAGAGAAACAGCAGGGGACATATAAGCAGTTTTGTGTTGCTGGAGCACCGGGTGTGTTGGGAGATGAGTAGACAGACTGGAGAAGTGAGAAGCACCTCAGAGACCTTGCTGAGGAATTTGGTTTTTACCCTGAGTGCAATTAGGAGCCACCAGAAGGTTTTAAGTCAGAGTGGGACGCACGATGATATGTTTATATCCATGAATCTGTGAAAGGGTGAGAAGGAGGGTTCAGAAGTGGAAGTGACTGGATGCAGAAGGATTAGCTGGGAGGCCATTTCAAAACTCAGCCAGAGACAAGGAGACTCTGAATCATAACAGTGACAGTGGGGGCAAAGAACGGGATGGATTCAAGGCAGATATGTAGGAAGTAGACCGTACAGAAACGTGATGGCTAACGGGGAGTGAAGAGGTAGGGGTGTCCAGCATCCTTCCAACCTTTCTGCCTCGCTGACATTTGCAGAAAAGGGCCAGAAAGTGTGGGGCCAGAAGTGATCGTCTTTCTAGGTAATTTCTTTCCTCCTCGTATCCTACAAGAGTGTTCACATACGCAGAAGATACTGTCTCCTTTCCTGGTATACGATGGTTAGTCGACTTCTAACACGCTAACAGGATTTATATTATTGACATTTATTATCATAACGCAGACTTACGAGCGCTACTCCTGCCCACTGAGAATTTCCCCCTTGTTTTAAAATTACTAATTTCCAGAAAATTTAATAACAGTGGAAGTAAAAGGAAAAAGTGTGATCAAAATGAAAAGGGTGCGGATTTCTGTGAACGTGTACAAGAGCCTGAGAGAATAGAGGAGTCCTTCGGCAAAAGTGGAGGACTTCACAAGTGGAAAGGGGTGAAAGTAAAGAATTAGAGACAGTGGTTGGGTGGGAGTATTTCAATCAATTCAAGCAGAGTCTGACTTAAAGAGTTCTCAAGGGTGGGGCCCTCAACTATAAAACAGAGCCTGAAAATAGAAGACGATTTGCCTCACGGTGCTTCCAGGGAGCCAAATCCTCCACGCAAGCATAAACTAAGGAAGGAGAATCTGGGCCCGGGTGCCCCAGGGAGGACATGGGAAGCCTGTCAAGTCCCAGGATGTCTCTGACCCCCAAGAGGGCTGTTTGAGTATGGCTACCTCAGGGTTTTGAAACAAAACCAGTCTCCAGGGTGTGGGTTTTTTTTACTACCCATTATTTCCTGCTTCAGCTCCATATGGAACTACTTAGGGAAAGATATTCCACTGCTAGACAAAAAAAATACATAAGCAGAGACTTGGGCTTGAGTCCAGCCTGAAGAGTACGAGTCCAGGAACAACTGAGGCTGAATGGGCAGTGATTTTATGACAGTCGAGCTGGGAGGAGACCTGACACTTATCCTGAAGCAGCCTCCGGCGAGCCCTCAGTTTCGTTCTCTATCGAATGACAGAGCTGGTCTAGCACAGAAGATCTCTATGGATCCTTTCAGTACAACCATTCTGTTATTTCTTTCCATCACCTTTTCCGCAACTGAATAAATCGATTCCTTATCTGGTGTTTGAGGACTAATGTTTAACAGGCATCAGAGGAAACTGAGGCACACAGGGAAAGATGCAAGGCAGAGGGGTGCAGATTGTCCCAAGTCATCCATCAGATCAAAAGCACTCTCTTTGTCCTTAATCCCACTTTGTGTTATGGGGTCAATATATTTAGGACAGGGGTTTGATCTTTACTGCAGCGTATAATTCAATTCAGTGTTCAGATACATCATTTTTCTGTCACAGAAAGAAAATAAAAACCTATCAACTAATATCTGAGGCTGGTTTGGAATCCAAATGTTGGCCCTGTGCCCAGCCTCCGAGCAAATAGCTGGTTTTCAGAGACCGAGTAACTGGATGCTGAATTCAAACCTCAGGGTTTCCTCCATGGCAAATGCTGCTGAGAGTGGAAAAGCAGATCCTTTCCTTCAAGAATTTGCACATAAAATTTGCAACCTACTCCCTGTATTAAACATAGCCTGGACACATTATCCAACTGCAATACTCAGGCTATTTTAATTCAATATGTTTCTCCTTTGGAATTCAGAAATGTCTTTGTCTCAGTTTGTCTGATACATTCTAAATGCTTAGTTCTCAACACAGAAATAATTGCTGCTGACACTACTCTTTCAATCTTGGCAGTTTTTTAAAACTGCAACAACAAAAAAAGCCATGGGTTTTTATACTATACTAGGATATAACTAGATGGACTATAATTAGTATAATTTTTAGTTATTCACATAGGGCAGGGAGTACTTTCAACATCAAAAAATATTTCATTTCTAAATATTAGAATTCAAAGAAGAATACCTACGGAAGCTCTTAGAAATAACATCTCAAGTTACATAAAATCACCAGATTGGGAGTTTAGGAAAATGAGTAGGAACTGCCAAAATTCTTGCTTTAGAAAGCAAACATTTCACTAGGTTTTAGAGCATTGACTAGAAAACAGTCTCTAAAATATCAAACTAAATTTTCTGAAATTAATGTCCATAAGTCATGAGAAGAGAATCTAGAGTTTTTCTAATTCTTTTTTATCTGGGCTCTCACAATCCTAGTTACTGTTTAGAGCCAAACGTGGGGTTTAGTTTCACCAGCCAGTCTTAAAATAAACAAGAATCATACAGTGCTAACATTTAATGAGCAATTACTCCATTCCGAGCAGGACACATGGGATTGGATCCTTCCAACACCCCCGTGGAAGGCTCATCATCATCATTTTACAGGTTAGGAAACTAACGCTCAAAGAGGTAAAGAAACTTGCCCAAGGTCAGAGCCAAGGATTCAAACAGAGGTCTGTTAAATTCCTGAATCTCGATTCTAACCATTATGTACTCTGGCTGCTCGTAAAAGCTCAGTAGTTACGGGGCTTATTCTGGGTCCTTGCACATCAGATAAGCAAGCAGTAGGAGCATTATAGCATGATGAAAAGAGAACAAAAATCAAAAGAACTGTGTCCTGGTCCTGCATTTGCTACCTACTAGATTTATAATCTTAGATAAGGTACGAAACTTTAGTGTTCTCATATTTTAAATCGTTTCTCATTTGTGTAAGAGAGTAATACAAACCTATTTCAAAGCACTATGTGAGAGAGAATTAAATGAGCTCAGGTTTGTGCAAGACCTCCCACTCCGACAATGGCAATGGTGATAAGACAGGGAAGCTCTGGCCAGCTGCTTTAATCAACGCTGCAAGTGTTCTCTTCTGAGCCTGTTCCCTGGGAGGCCTGGCATGGGATCAGGATTCTGACCCCCGTCTCCATTCGGGCCACCCAAATAAAGAGATTAGTGGTAAGAGAACAAGCACATGGCTAGCAGGGTGCCTCTGGGATCTGAAATCAAGGAGAAAAAGTCTGTCTATTTCGAGGTATCAATGAACTCAGACTCCAACGAATGTAGAGTTAAGAATAAAATTAAAACATTCTACTCTGTAAATGTGGGCCCATGGAACACTAGGCAACAACTATGCTACTCCAAAGCATGACAAGAATGATTGAAATTATGATCATTTATTGTTATAATTAATACACACATACCTATATATATATATTTATATATAAATGAGTGTGTGTGTGTATTGCCATGCTATTTCAAACTAACAGTAAATTTAAACATGCACAGAAAAGCTAACATGCAAGCTACATACTTAGGAGCACGTTCCAAATTACATCATCATTCAGTCACCACTGAGTAACAAACAAGATCTGTCACATATACTTCCACACACAAACTGATTCTCTTCTACACGGGCTCTCACACAGCCACAGTGTCCCACACCTTCTTCCCATGTGCCCCAGAATTGGTATTACCATCACATACACTCACAGTTTTATCAGCAGTACATTGTGAGGCAGTCTTTGACGTCTCAGCTCAGGAGAGGGTCACATGACATAAGCACAGTATTAACATATTCAGGTAACTATGTGGTTACACCATGTTTCTCTCAACTGTGGGCTTCTCAATGTCCCAAGCAAAGAAGGCACAACACATATTCATACACATGATATTATATACAATCATTCATCTTTCATAGTTTGACACTGACAGAGTGAATACAGGATTACAGTGCCCCAGTATTCCAAGTCTACAGTATTTTATCCCACAGTGTGTAGCACTAGGTTTTGTTGATTATACAGCAAAACAATATTGGCTGAGCATCTGCTTATATGTGCTACACTCACTATATTCTACTATCAAGGATGGTTTTGCCCAGTGTTTTCTTGGTATCATATACCTCCATACACATATAACATCTCAGTTATTACTTACTTAGATTTTAGAGCACTTTTATATGTGTAAAGAGAAAGGGGAGCTGAACGCAAAGGAGATGATGGACATCTTTGATGAACAATCGTGATGCTACAGACTTCAAGTTCCTTGAGAGAAGGGTTGAGTCTTGTTCACCATTTTATCCCCAGTGCCTGGGACAGTGCTTGGCACTCAAACATATGTGCTGAATGGACTGATGAACATGAAGCATTATTCATATAAGTGACCTGCACAATTACTCAGCATCTTTCACACGCAGAGTATGATATCCATAGTGTCATGTCCATCTAATCCCAATGACATGTAAGTCACAGAATGTCACCTGACTCATACCAAACACCAGTTCGCGGGGTCATGTGGTCACAAGTATGGCTACAGCATCACACAGTAGTTTCTTCATTTCACTCTGTCAGTGTCCGTGCCTCTCTGTGACACAGAGCCTGGGGCCCCACACAGGTTGATACATTGTCTTGTGAGGTCTTACTTGGCTTCAGAGTCACTTCACCACACTTTCCCATAGTGTATCAGCTTCGCTGTGTGGCACTGGATCTGGAATGCCACCGTGTGTGTGTGTGAGGGGGGTCATACTCAATCTCAGTTTCCCCATCACCCCATGCCACAGTGTCTCAGGGTTCCACAGAGGGTGACAATGGATCTGGAGAGTTACACCCACAGTGTCTCAGTCCCATGGTGTGACACTAGGTGTGAGGTCCCACACAAGGTGACAATGAGCCTCAGAGTTACCCCCCACCCTGAGGCACAGTGTCTCAGTCTCGCCCGTCCTCTGACTCAGTCTCCCCGACTCCAGCCCCTCGGTTGCTTCCCCTTCGTGCCCTCACCTTGTCAGGTCCCGCAGCCGTGCCTCCTCCCCGCGCAGGTAGCGCCGCAGCAGTCCCAGCAGCCGGCGCTCGGGCGCCAGGGCGCGCGCCACGCTGGTCAGCGCCGAGAACGTGTCCCCGCGCGCCGCGGCCCCTGCTGAGTCCCCTGCCTGGAGCGCCAGCACCGCCAGCAGCGCCGCCAGCCAAGCCACAGCGCCCATAGCCGGCGCTTGCGCGCGTGCCCTGGGTCGGTCTCGCCGGCCCCGGCCCCCGCGCCCCGCGATCGCCCCAGCTCGCCGCTGGGCCCCGCCCCGCCCCGTCTGCTCGTCTGTCCCCGCAGCCCCGCCTCGCCCCAGCGTCCCGACTCCATTGCTCTGACGCCTCCTCTCACTCTCAAATCTCCCACCCTCCTGCTCCTTAGCTCCTCAGACCTCGTGGGGACTGTCTGCAACCTCAGGGGCCGCCCGCCCTCCACTAAATCACAGCCCTGGGAAGGTGTTTCCGCTGTGCCATTTCACACTTAGGGAAACTGAGGCAGGGGTGGGGTGAGCGATGAATTAACTGGTCTATGGCTATACAGGACCGTCCCCAAAATTATCTCTGTCTGTCTGTCTGTCTGTCTGTCTCTCTCTCTCTCTCACACACACACACACACACACACACACACACACACACACACACACACACCTCACCCCTGATCAGGGGATGGAAATACAGAAACATCACTGTACTCTGATGGGGAAATTCAGGAAAGTAAATAATGCATTATGGTAATTCATAACTTATCAATTAAGTTCGGGAACTCATCCTTGAAAAAGTGCTACCTACCTCATTGCTGAATATCACTATGGTCGGCTTCGTAGTACTACCCTTGGGCAAAGAAAGAAGTCATTGGCGTCCAGGTCAAGTGAGTAGGGAGGGTGTTCCAATACAGTTATTTATTTACTGGCTAAAAACTCCCTCACAAACAGTGCCCTGTGAGCTGGTGCATTGTCCTGATGCAAGAGCCATGAATTGCTGGCGAAAAGTTCAGGTCGTCTAACTTTTTCACACAGTGTTTCCAGCACTTCCAAATAATAAACTTGGTTAACTGTTTGTACAGTTGGTACAAATTCATAATGAATAATCCCTCTGACATCAAAAAAGGTTAGCAACATCGTTGCAACAAGTTCATGAACTTAATTGTCAGACGTCGTACCAAGGTTTGGAGGTGGAAAATAGTTTTGAGTTCCAGAAATGATGAGAAGTTCCTTGTGTTTTGGACTGTCAGATTGTTAGGGGCTTTGCATGTCATACTAAGAAATTCAGCCTGTGCTCTATGAAAATCCAATGGAAGTTTTTAAGGTTGCAATAATAGTCACCCAGTGACTGAGCAAAGTCTTTTTCTTGCCTAGTTGCCTTGACTAGAACTTCCAGTATAATGTTGAATGTGAGTGACAAGAGAGGACATCCTTGTCTTATTCCAGATTTGGAGGGGGAAAGTTTTCAGTCTTTCACCATTAAGTGTGGTGTTTGTTCCCTTCTTGTTCCTAGTTCATTGAGTGTTTTTATCTATGAAATAAGTCTTCTGCATCTACTGAGATGATAATGTGGATTTTATCCTTTATTCTCTTAATATGATGTGTTATAATGATTGTTTTTTATTTGTTGAGCCAACCTTGCATTCCTGGGATAAATCTTGTTCATATGTTGCTGGATTCAGTTTGCTAATATTTTACTGAGGATTTCTGTATCTATATTAATAAGGTATGTTTATAGTTTTCTTGTGATGTCTTTGTGTGGCTTTGGCATCAGAATAATACTGGACTCATAGAATGAGTTGGAAAGTGTTCCCTCCTTGTCTATATTTTAGAAGAATTTGCAAAGGATTAGAGTTAATCCTTACCAATTTGGTGGAATTCACTATTGAAGCCATTTAGGCCTGGGTTTTTCTTTGTGGGAAGGTTTTTTGATTACTGATTCAATTCCTTCAGCAATTCTTTTACAGCAAGTCTGCTGGTAATGAATTCTCTTCATTTTCTTTCATCTGAGAATATATTTCATTACTTCTGAGGTATATTTTCACTGTATTTCAATTTTACTTCTGAGGTATATTTTCTTTCAGTACTTTAAAAATGACCTTCATGGTTTCTGATAAGAAATCCACATTCAAATCATCATTCCTCTATAAGCAACGTATTATTTTTCTCTGGCTGCTTTCAAGAATTCTGTCATTGTTTTTATTTTTCAGAGGTTTGATTATGATGTGGGCATGGATTTCTTTGAATTTGGGGTTCAGTGAACTTCTTGGATCTGTAGCTTTCTGTCTTTTGTCAAATCTCAAATATATTAATTTATTATTTCTTCAAGTACTTCTTTAAAAAAAAAATTCTTCCGGAATTTTGATGACATAAATTAGGTATTGCTGCACAGGTCATTAATCCTCCGTTCATTTTTTAAGAAAATGTTTTATCTCTCTGTTGTTCAAATTAGATAATTTCCATGCCGCTATCTTCAAGTTCATTGACTCTCCTCTGTCTTGTCTATTTTGCTATTGAGTCTGTGATTTTTTTTTATTTTTTATATTGAACTTTCTTTCAATTCTAACATTTCCATTGCATTCCTCTTTATACCTTCTATTTCTTTCTTGGTACTTTCTGCCTTCCCATTCATTTCAAGAGTGTTACCCTTACTTCTTAGAGCATTTTATAATAATCTTCAACAATTTCAACATTTGTGTCATCTCTTCCTTGACACCTGTTGATTGTCTTTCCCCATACTAATTGAGATTTTCCTGGGTTTTTGTATGCTAAGTAATTTTGGATTAAGTGCTAGACATTTTGGATATTATAAGTGTCTAGATCTTGTTTAAATCTTATGGAGAACTGTAATATTTTTGTTTTAGCATGCAGTTGACCCAGTGGGATTCAGAAGTCCTGACCTTCCTTCTGTTGTTTAGTTCCAATGTCAGTTCAGTGCTCAAAGCTTTCGCAGGGCTATTCAGATCTGTCCCAGTTGTGTGCTGCCTAGTGGCCAATCTTGGATCTGGACAGTGGTCTATCCCACACCTAAGTATTCATGTGTATTATATGCTATTTAGCATCAGATATATGAACATATGCATAGTTCAGGGGTGAGGCCAGGAATTATAGAGTTGCTCTCCTGAACGCATTCCCTCTCTGCGATCTCTCCGATACTTTCTAGTCCTCTGAAGCTCCACTTTTTGGTCCTCTGGCCCAAAACCTGGGCCTTTAATTACCCTACTCTGCTGTGTACTTCTTGTATCTGGCGCCAAGTGGCAGGAAAACAGAGGGAGGGAAAAAATCAGTGAGACTGCTCCACCCTGTTGGGATTGTCAAAAGCAAACATTACAGCATTGTTTGATATGGTTTCAATGTATGTAGATGTAATACGTAAGATAACTCAAAGTTTTAGGTGGCCGTAGGCCCTCACTACCACCACAGTCATTGAAGCCACCACTGTGGGATTGCCAGGGGTAGGGTGGGGTGCAGGAGAACAGCGAATACAAACAGGAAGACGTGGGATGTCCCTTCACCTCAATGGGAGGAGTCCTCATTCCTCTCCTGGAGCCAAAGCTAGAGGGCTTCTGCTGCAGCTTTCCCAGTCCTCACCTTAGGGTTGGGGCTACTATAGAATAGAAAAGGGGAAACTCACCACCAGTTCATTGGTGCTTCAAATTCAGTTTTTTTCCCCCCTCAACCTGTTATCATTTACTTTTGCGACTCCTTAAATGCCTGCTCCGTGCATTCTGCCCAGGTTTTATAGCTGCATTCAGTGGGTAAGATATCTTCCAATAAGAAGAACTTCCTACGCTATGCTGTTTCGTTTGAATTATGCATCAAAGAGGAATTTTTGAAGTCACTCTAAGTAACACCAAGATTCCAAGTTAATGAAAATCAAACTAAAATTGAACTAGATTATGCTACAAGTACAAATAATTATGTGACAAGAGAATAGATATTTTCCAAGTACGGCTAAGTTTGTAAAGGCTCAACTTATGTTCCTGTGTGGTATTTATCAAGGTTTTTGTTTGTTTGTTTTTTGTCTTCTATCATTAGACAAGCCCTATTTCTGAATGTCAAAACCCAAAAAATGTATTAGAGCTTTGAAGAAATGTTAGTATTATTGTTAGGCTTTTCATGAAAAAACAGAAGGAAAATTGAAGTCAAAATAAAAGGGGTCAAGGAAAAGATCCAGATTTCCAAATAAATGTCAAGTAAGGAAAAAAGAAAGGGTTTTCCAGAAGTAATAATCATCCTTTGCTTTATGTCATGTCACTCTCCCCTGCTCACTCCACACCACTCTGGCCTTGAGCCTTTTCATTTCCTGCTCCTGCCAAGCTCTTTCCTGATTTATGTGTAATTTCTGACTAACCCCTACTTATCTTTTGAGTCACTTCCTCAAGGACATTTTATTTGTCTACAGACTAGGTTCGAATCCCCATATTATTCAAAACACCCCCTATATTTTCCCTGGATAGCATTTATTACAGTTATTCCTTATTTCTATAATTAATGCCTATCTACTCTACTAGATCATAAGTTACATGTAGGCAGGACTGCCTAGCAGAATGCCTGGCAAGAGTAGGTACTCATCTAAAAAAAAAAAAAGAATAAATGGAGTACAAAGAGCGTTCAGAACAATGCCATCTATCAATCTCTTTATCAAGGGTCTTCTATGTGCCAGCCCTCTGCCACATCTTTTATAATATTTATCTCCTTTTTCCTCAGAATAAGCTTATGAGATATATATTTTTCTTCTGCATTTTATAGTTGAGGAAACTATAGCTCATTGAGGTTAAGTGATGCAGCTGCAAGATGGTAAAGCCTGAAATTGAACCCAGGGCCTCTAACTCTCAGTGGAATACTCTTTCCATTGCGTCATTACTTCAGGTTACTCATTATTTGTCCCTAGGTCAGCCTCCCTTACTGTATCCAAGGAGATGAACCCACTTCCACTCACTTCTCCTCAGTTTCGTCCTCTGTATTATGAAAGGATTCAGCCAATGGATCAGTGTTCCTAAGAGTGTGCTCCAAAGTCCAGCAGCATCAGAGTCATGCGAGGAGAGTGGATGTTCTTATGAAAAATTCAGATTCCAGAGCCCCAGCCAGACTCACTGAATCATTGAAATGTCAGGAAGGGGAGGAAAGGTGCAGGAATCTACCTTTTAACAGGCTCTTGAGGTGATTCCTAAGCATGTCTAAGTTGGGAGCACTTCATTAGGTTTTTCTCAAAGTTCCCTCCAGCTTTGATGGTCTTTGCTTCTAAGACGTTAAATTTGGAGGGTATGTCTTTGTATCTCCATCATCTTTTACAGAGCCTTGAATTCAGTATGCTTTTAGTGAATGAATATATATTTGAATTTGGAAGACAGATTCAAGACTCTGCCAAGGTATTTACCAGCTGCGATTCTTTGGGAAAATTACTTCACCTCTTTAACCCTTAAAGTTACCATTTTTAAGATGAAAATAATAAAATCCCTATTCTGGCTCCCAATAGTTGATATGGAAGATAAATTGAATCATATTTTTGAAACTTTTGATTCCAAGTTGAAGATGATTTCAAAACGGAAAACCATTACAGGTATAAACACCAACAGGGGTTACTTCAGTCCTTCAAGCTCACAGATGGCTCAGCTGTAGCTCTCTCAAGTAGACTGAATAGGGAGTTTATTAAAACACAAAACAACCACCACGTTTTGAAAATCACATTTCCATTCGAAGTAGGTAGGGTCTTTCCAAGAAAAAAAAGTTTTTAGGAAAAATATGAGGCATTCCCACAGTGCCCCCTGGTGGAACTTAAAAGCCAACTCAAATCTTCCATACTTGTCACCTATTTGCCGTTGGCTTAGCAGAGACATTATCAGTGTATATATCTGTTGTCCACCTAGACCAGGAGCTTTTTGTGGAGGTTCTCTTTGTCCCCAGAGCATACCATTCATTTTTTTTAAACTTTGAGGAGTCTACCAGTCTCTGATATAGAGACTCTCTCTCTCTCTCTTTTCTTTTTAAACTTTTATTTAAGTGTGTTTTTCCAGGAACCATCAGCTCCAAGTCAAGCAGTTGACTCAGACTAGTTGTGGAGGGCGCAGCTCACAGTGGCCCATGCGGGGATCGAACTGGCAACCTTGCTGTTAAGAGCACTGCGCTCTAACCAACTGAGCTAAACGGCAGCCCCCATTCATTCTTTGATGCATTCAGGCAACAGTACTGAGCAGCCATGGTGCCAGGTACTGTGCTTGGCACCCAGGGATACAGCAGAGGAGCCAGATGCTGACCCTACCCTCAGAGCCCTTACAGTCAAATAGTGGAAGCAGACAAATAGATAGCCAGTAACAATAGTGACGTATGCCACGTAGGAGGATGTGTGGGGAACTGTGGAAGTACTTTCTTTGGCCAAAACCCAATGATCAGTTTAGAGAAAAAGCACGGCACATTGAGGGATGGATGGCAAACAACGAGGCATGAAATGTAAACAGGAGCCAGATGAAGCTCGGATTTGATCCTGACTGAGGGCCACGGGAAGTAACTGAACCGTTTTAAGCAGAGGAATGACGTGATTAGATTTTTATTCTTTAAAGATCATTCCTACTACAGTGGAGGAAACAAGACCAGAAGTAGAAAGTCCTGTTAGGAAGCCACTGCCTCGTCCAGGTGAGAAATAAATGTTTGGTTAGGAGGGGCACACAGGGAGTTTAAAACACATTGGTAAAATTCCATTTCTTTCCATGGGTGGTAGGTACAAGTGTTTCCTTCTTTGCACCTTACACTATATAGATCCTGCCCTTGCTCTCTGCCCAGTTGGGAATAAATCTCTTCTACCTCTCCCCAACTTTAGCTTTCCTTATTTAGCCAGTCAGGTTTTTTGTTCCCCTTCAGCTTATGACTCTGCTGCTGCTGAAGTCTGGAAGCCCTCTAGCAAGTAAGTCTCAAGTACTCCTGCTTCCCCTCTGCACCCATATATTTGCTTCGAGTTGAATTTATTCACATACCATGTGTGCCCCCTCCCTTTTGCTGATTCACAGCCTACTTGCCTTCAAAGCATCAGCTCAAATTCCGATTCAGTTCACTTCAGCTGGATTATTTTTTTTTTTCCCTGAGGGCTTATTATCTGCTTGGCTTGTTTGGGGCATTGGGGGTGCTGCACTGAGTCAGCCAATTTCAGCCTTTGGAAGCTCACAGTTGACTGGGAGAGTCCAACATACAAACAGATCATTTCCTCATGGTGGGGCAAGTGCTGTAACAGAGGTCGTCAAAGGGAGCCATGGCCATCCAGAGCTAGGGGCGTGAGGGCTGCCCTGCTTGGTTGGTGGGATACAGGTGGGGGGACAGGCAGGAAAGACTCTTGGGCAGGGATGATGCTTGAGTTGAGGGTAAAAAGGAGGAGTTGTCTGCGAAGTTATGTCAAGGAGCGTACTGCAGGCAGAGCCCCCTCCCTGCCATATCTACTGCCTGCCCCACGTCAGGTAGAAAGCCCACCTTTTTCATTCTGGGCTGGTACCCCCATTTCTAGGGCATTATATTGATTCTGGATCCAGCTCTTTGAAAACTGTCCATAGGGTGATCAGGAAGGTGAGAGGGACCCAAAACGGGTCATACAAGGAACAGTAGCTGAATTATGTATATTTAGACTGAGGGGAAGAGATTTTGAGTGAAAAGGAAATAGACTTTCATATTACAGTGAGTTTCCAAGTGTAACCAAAGGGTAGAAGCTGCTGGAGGTAGATTTCAGCTGAACACAAGAAAGAAGTCTCAACTGGCCTTTCTTGAGACGAGAACGCGTCTTGGCCAGTTGTCCCTGGAGGGGTTCAAATACATATCCGCATTTGGTAGTCATCTTGTAGAAAATGATGAGTTGGGTAAGATGACCTTTAAGGTTCTTTCCAGTGCTGGATTGTCTCATACCATCTCCTTCACCCCCACCATCTCTGAGAGAACTTCTGCGTAAAGCTTTCCACGATCTTCGTCATCTGCTGATTGAAATTCAAGCTCCACAGCACAGCACACAGGGCCCTCTCCCCAGGTTCCACTCACACCCCAAAACAAAGCAATAACAACCATGAACGGTTCTCTGCACTCAGGCTATGCTCTGTGCTCCAGCTGTTCTCCTCTTCCTATGCCTACTTTCTGGTTATTCTCCAACACTCTGCTCTGGCACTGTAGTGGACGTTTGTCACCTTTTGTCTGTGGCATACTTTCCGAAGCATAAGTCAATTCTCTCTCACTGTATTGATGAAAGGGTAACTGCGTTGGCCTGCCTCTCACTGCCATTCCGAAGGGAGCTGAGGGGGTCCAATCCTTCCCTTATCAGTCTCCAGTTCCAGCAAGGAGGCAGGCAGATGACAAAAGTCCAGCCCGCGGGGCCTTCTCTCCAGGCACTTTGAATCCAAGGACATGAGGAATAGCTAAAGGTGATGTATCTGGTGATGCAGGGACAGTGAGGAAGATGTCCTGAACAGGCTGTTCCAGCAATCACATGGCTGCTGGTTTCTGTTTTGTTTTGTTGTTTTTCCTAGCCTTCTGGGGTGCCCTTGGTACCTATGCATTTGCAAGTCAATAAATATTTATAAAATGAATGAAGTAGAGGGATACAAGTCGAAGACTTAATTTAAAGCGAATTACCTGCAAGGCTGGACCACTTAATGATTAGAAACTGAGGTAAAGAGAGGGAATAAAGAGAATGGTCCCATCAGTGCTAGTTTAGGGAGGACAGGGAGGAAGAATGGTGAATACAAACATTTTTACTGTAATCCCGCCTCAAGACATCTCAATTTATATACACATCAACTCTTCTGCTTTGGGGACGATAACAGTCCTATTATTTTAGGTGCGTTAACTTCCGGTTCCCTGTGTAGGTGGGTCTCAGGCCAACAGCCTTGCCTTTACCCTCAGAGCCTATTACAGAGCTTGGCAAACAGCACACATCAGTGGCAGGAACAATCAAAGGTGACATGGAGCTTCAAACCAGGATCCAGCGCCACTAAGAAAAGGCAGGAAGAAAAAGCTGAGCTCGAGATTTCAGCAGGATGTGGGCAGAGATGACCCAGGGGCAGTAAGAAGTAGGTGATGCCTGGATGGGAGGTTGATTGATGGGTTTACAAATCTCTGGGTGGGTCTGAGGCCAATGGTGCTCTCACTACTGCACGTTTCTTATCATGTGCAGCTCTGTGTATGTGCAGAATCAAGAATTTAGTGTGTTTCTTCTGTAGGCAAGAACCTGGGTTTATTCATTCAATAAATATTTACTGGGCACCTACTCGGTGCCATGCACTGTTCTAGGCCGTGGTAAAGTAGTGAAAAGGCTCCATTCATAGAGGCTATGGAGCCAGATAATGATCCTACTTAAATTTACTTGTTCACTTGTTTGTGTGCCAAAAACAATATTATGTTAGTGGATGCTATTGTGGGCAGACAAATTAGGTCTGCTGAAGGAGAGAAAGAGAAAAATAAGATGGAAAGAACTTTAATATTAACTCTTTCTTCTGGGATTTCTGATGAACCAATCAAGAAATATTTATGGAGTGATGCACTAGAATATTTATTTAGGCTTTAAGTAGATTCTAGGGAATGCCATGCATAATATTTCAAAAACATATTCAGTTTGGATGGCAAACTTTATAAACTCCACAGTATCTAAGATATAAAACTTTATAAACTACACAGTATCTAAGATATAAAAATTACACAGAAACTCATGCCTATGAAGAGATCTGTTTATTACTGATAACACTTCATTGGGCTAAAACCGCAAGAAATCCACACATAAATATTTAAAGTGTAAATTCTCACAGGCAGTACTTATGATACACCCTGGTGTTTTTGTAGGGGAAAAAATTGGGAAGATGTTGACAGAAACTGTTAAAACAAGGGCACAATTTTCAACTACAGCTACACAGTCAGGAAAATAATTCATTCTTAACTGCATATATTTAATCTGGCATATTCAATGATGTAGACAAAGAATTTAGTTTAGCCTGTAACTAGAAGACCTCACCATGTATAGATGCAGACTCCTGCTTGAGTGGCTCTTGTCAGATATATGCTGACTCATAACACTAAACAAAAATATGCCAAATAGTATCAAATGAGCTGTGACTCACTTGGCAGGTGGCACTAGGAGGCTCAAAATGGCACTTATACTAGTGATAATGAATCTACATGGATACGTTCTTAACCTTCTTGGCCAATACCTCACTTTGAGTGTAACATACTAGGCGTTACATACATTTTCCAAATAGCAATATGCGTTCCTTTCTCCAAAGAAACGGAATATGTAAGGGTGTGTCTACTTAAAAAACGTGACTTATTATAAATTTCAGTAATGCGGGTTGTTTTAGAAGCCGAATTAGAAAATTAATATTTTTGATTGTTTCTTAAACTATTTGTTTCTATAAAATAAAAATCACTTAATTACTATCATCACCAATTAAGCATTCTATAACAGGTACTATACTAAGCGGTGTGGATATGAAAAATAATAAACCACGGTCCCTGCTCTCCGGGAGCTCATAGCTGGGTGCTCCTTCTTAGTCAAGGAATGCCAATAAATTCAAGAGAACAAACTGGCTAACACCTTCGACTGTATGAGAAAGTTCAGTGGTAACATAACTTTCAGGTCAGTTTAACTTGGCATTAATACTCTCAAAGGTCAGCTTCTAAAGGGCAGGAAATGCCCTAGATATGTTCTCTGTTTCTCACACTGGAGTCAGTGTGTGTACCCCCAGGGATACGCAGTGATTGAAGGGATTGTTGGGGGAGAACACTGAGAGACCATGTGGTAAACACAGGGCTCCTTTCTGGCAACACCGGTTTTGGTGAAGATTGAAGGAATCATTTTTATATTAAAACTTTTATTATGGAGAATGCAAAATTCACTTACATTTTAAAGACAGGACACAAAATTTGATGAGTGGTAGACTGCTTCTGATTTTGTTCTGAGGCCCCTTCCCCTAAACATTCACACTCTTCTGCTTTAGGGTCATGCTGATGGGAAAATTTGAGAAGCAAACTTTGGCTATGTCGCTTTGCCTTTATCTTGGTCGCTTCACTCATTCTTGTATGTTCTCTTTTTTAAGTACATAGTCTTTAATTAATAAAGAGAAGAGATGGCATACTGAATATAACAGTATGATGAATATTTTAAAGTAACCAATGGTCAACGATAACTTTGTTTCCAACTAGAACTAAAGTCATGCGGTGTAGAGTTAGACAAAGAGAGAGTCTCTTCTTTCTTCTTAGACTCCTGATAGCGTAGGGTAAGATGCTTTGAGGGACAAATACAAAAATACATTTCCTCAAATCTTGTGCTTTGGATGCCCAAAGTACAAGGAAACTGAAAATAAAATGCTAGATCATTTGACCATGCATTTTGGTTAGTATGATTCTTTCCTCATCGGTTTCTAGAGCAATCTCAGAAAACATGTGAATTGTAAAAGGCCAAAATAAATTAACATATAGTATCCAAACAGATCAAAAAAGTTATGAAATAGATTTAAAATTACATCTTACAATGTCTTAAATATTCTCACAATAATAACAAAATAACCAAAAGTCCATAAACCAACTTAGTTTAAGAATACGTTTAAAGCATTCTGAAGGATACAATTAAGATTTCTTATCAGTGAGGTAATAGGGCAATAGCATATCACAGTAATGAAATGTGGGAGGGCACCTAAGGAAAGAGGGAGGTAGAAAAAAAAAGGCATAAGATTAAATTTATGCAAGCAGAATTTGGATTTTTCAAGCATCACGAACAATGGAAAAGATCTGCAAGAAATACCAATAGCAGCAGTTCATAGAACAATTTCTCCTTTACACTCCAGCTAATACCTTTGTTGCATCACTTCCAGAAGCAATCTACTTAAAAAATAGGAGTTCTATTTCCTATATAAAGATATTCCACAGTATCCAATCTCGTAGAACCACTCTGTCTGCTGAAGTTACTACATCCAAATAACAATACTTCATATTTAAAACAAACCTCTCAAATATCCTATAATGTCATACATTCTTTAAGATGAACAAAATTGTGTTCAAGTCTCACTTAATGAAAAATAGCATCTAAGCAGGTTTTTATTTACTGCACTCATGCATCTACCGCTCAACATACAAAAACTATTGTGGGAGCTAAATTCTTCTAGATGTGGAGTGAAATTCAAATGTTACTTCCCGTGCACTTTATATCATCTTTGTTCCAACCTGAGTAAAAAAAAAAAAAATATTTGGAAGGAACGTGTAAAAACCATTCAGTATATCCCTTAATATTAAAAATTAGTTCTCTTAAAAATAAAAATTCAAATAGAAGCCTTCATAATGATTCCTGCCCAAGGTTTTAAATCTTAACTTACAATTTTCATGTTTTTTTGTGTTGTTTTTTTAAAGATCCTTATTCTCTCTTATTTTGTCCTTGCTACGGATGGAGAACAGTTTGTCATATTACTTCTTTCTTTGAGTCCTTCAATAAAAGACTCAATAACTTAAGATTTATTAAACTATTTCAACAGCTTTCTCCTCTCCAGAGTTAAATGATCTTAATTCTTTGGACTTCTTCTGAGAGGTATTATTTTCCAATCTATATTTTATTCCTTTTATATTTCTGCTATATCCCCTCCCCAGTTCCCATACGATCCTAAGACACAACAGCCTTACAGGAATTGAATCAGTAAAAGGGGTTCTTTTTCTCACCTTCTAAAACTTGGCCTCTTTAGTGGTCACTAATAAAGAAAAACAAAAGGTTCACTATTCGCTCATCATAACAAATAAACACAAGTAAACAACTTGCCCACAGTCAGTTTATTCCCTATTTTTAGGGTGATAAGTTTGCCCTTCACAAGTAGCATTTCCTGTGCCACCTTAATGACCTTTCTGTTGCTAATTTCTACTGTTTATTTCCAACCTATTCTTTGATCTTGTCCCACTAATTCTTCCTTTCCCCCAAAGCTCTAGAAAATCCCAGTTTTGATCTGCAGGCTCAGTGAGAGTGTACTCATTTCCATGATATTGTTCATAAATAAAAAGATAAACAACGCAGAGCCCAAGGCTGAGTCCTATTGGCCAGCACATCTGTCTCTCCTGGTTGACTTGGGCTACTGCATTGATCCTGTTAGGCAAGTGTACACCCACTATGTCAAGTTCATGTTAAATATCACACTACGACAGACTGGAGAGCTTGGCTAGAATCAAACAATTCTCTCAATCTATATACTTTGGGAACATTTGTAAAATTTTGTTAATTTTTACTTTGGATGTGAAATGTTTTGAGATAAGAACCCAAGCTTTAATAACTTTTCACCTTGCTTAAGATGACTTAAATGTTGCATTACACTACAGCACTCCAAGAAAACTCTTCTCTTTATAACAGAATGACAATCGTAATGTGGCTTTAGGGATTATGAATGGGGTGTTGCATCACTTTCGCTCCCTTTTGTTCTTCAGTCAATGAAACACATACACTAAAACCAAATATACATATTTTTCATATATATATATAGCACTGTTCATACCACTTTGTAGAATATATGCCATTTCCTAAATTACAGTCTACATTCCTAAAAGCAAATAAAGCAAAAAATTGTACACAATTCTTCAGTGCAAAGTCTTTGAAGACAAACTCTTTCAGAAATATGGTACTCTACATTTAGATAGCTTCTATTATCTACAGTCATACAAGATCCAGCTATAAGGAAGGAAGGAACGAATTCACAATAGTGGCAATACAATAATTTGAAAATTATATTTTGATTATATGGGTTCAATAAAATTTTAGCTGATAGCTGCAACAAACCAAACTACGATTTAATAAATGTTCTAATCAGTTCAAATCTTATGTTATTATTATTTTCTTTTAGGAAACAAATTCTCTAATGCCAATTATCTCCCATAGATACTTTGTTGAGTATGATTGCACCCAAGGCCCTGTTGTCATTACCCAATGTAACGATACCACATGTGTGTAAGTATTTTGTAGTTACATACGACACGATACACTTTAAGAGTAAACAGACCTTCTCCATTGTCTTTTTTAGAAGACTGCAGAATCAACCCAATACACCTTCCAATTTTTTTTTCTGCATTAGAAAAGATAGAGTAATCTTGTCATCAGAAATTCTATAGAAGCCAGCAAGATGTTAAGATAAACTGGGCTTTAGTTTTAAAACGTAGTTTTAGTGTTTCACACCACCTAAAATCTGAATGTTTTATTAGTAAAATTAGTATTACTTTGCCTGATAAAGGAATAAATCTACTTGTAAAAATGTAATTCAACAGTTAGACTTTTAAACAAATTCACAGCTCTTTTTTCAGTTCAGATTTTTTTTTCTTTGCTTAAAGGCTGTGATAACTGACACTAAATTCTAACACGAAGATCCTTAACTATAGTTACATTGAGCTGTTTTTATTAAGATTTTTTATTTACATTCATAAGATTTTAAAGTCAGCAAACCTATTTAATACAGAGGGGAAGCACCTATATAGTTCGGGAGATTTTCCTTAACTGTCTGAAAATGAACTGCTTATATTATATTCAATGCAGAAACACGGTTTCGAGTCATACCATACCCTGAGAAGGCACTGAGACATTCCACAAGAACAAAGCCACTAGGAATATTGCCACTATTGTTTCATGTTCAGTAAACATCGGAATTTTAAATACATACAATAAATTTCCACGGCACCAAGAGCACCTGAACCACGATTTAATGGTTCAGAAGAACTGGAAATCACATATAATAGTATCACATACGTTCTAAGCTAGAAATGCTAAATATCCTATTTCAAATACTCTAATTTGTAAGTTAATACCTGTGATGTAACAATGATACTTTTCCACAATATTCTGAGAGCAGTGCTGTTTTCCTCCCAGTTTTATGGATTAACTTCCTTAACTAACTCCACAATTATACAACATTTATCTGCCTTTTTTAGAAACCATGCTATACACAATTACAAGAATACGGAACTAAGCTTATGCACACTTTAATAAGGAACCTCACTTTTGCACTGTTTTGTTTCTGTTAAAGGAAGAATGACTTTACTATAACACTTTTAATGTATTGACTTTTGTTCAAGATGACGAAAAAATTGGAAGCATCTCTCTCCAGACCATTTCATTTCAGATTTATACAGTTTGTTTAGTTAGCCCACTAAAATGAAAGAAAATAAAAGGAAAAAGATACTTGGCTAGATGAGACAGAGAGAGAATGCTAACACGAGGTCAACATGGCGTTGTTGGTTGTCCTGTTCCATACGCCAGCACAAAGAATGATGTACTGGTGTCCACTAAACAGAACGCCAGGTCAGTCCATTTTTACTGGGCTCAAGAAAATTCTCAATCAAAGCTTCAATGAGTTTCTTCAATTCCTCTTCTAATACAGCAGTGTCACTGAGGAAAAAGATTAAGAGTTTTGAAATTCTTAATTTTCACAGCCTTAAAATTTGTTTAAATTTTTATAATTTTTTAAGAGGGCATATACCTGATGGAATGATTAAACAATGGGTAAACAAAAGAGAAATTCACTCCCTTAAAACAAAAAAAGACCAAAGGGGGAAGAAATGACGCACAAAGATAACATCAATCATAAACTGAAGTTGAACGGCATTAAGGGGAGATCCTTCGTCCACGGATGAGGTCTAGTAGTGTATCTAAGATTTCTCCTGGGTCAGGTGATTTAGTGGCTAAGAACACCAATACCAGGTATTAAGAGAAAATGGCTTCCTGAAATACTTTGAAGAATACCCTGTACAGATATTACAGGACAAGACAGCATACTTTTCAGGCAGCAGAGGGAAGTGTGACTAAAAGAATGAGATGTTTTAAAAGTAAAGGTACACTGACAAGTATGCCCTTCAAACTGCTGTTTGCCCAAAACATTTCTAGGAAAGCATCTTTTAAGCTGCTTTCACAGGCATTTTACTACCTAACAAATCAGTTTTTATTACTTTAATAATCATGCTTCATTTTCAACCAAATACAGCATTACCCAATTTGGTTTACTTTAAACTCTGCTCTTCCCACCCCCTCCCCTGACCATCCAGCAGCCATGCAAAGATTTAGGGAAACACAAAATAATGTACATTGGGTTCTGAAGGCAATTCCAAAACATCTCCTTCCAAAAAATATATTGATCAATGACAACATTATAGGAGGCATGCCTTTCAATAAGTTTAAATATGTTTATTAAAGTCAAGTTAATTTAATTACCATTCATACGCTTAAAAGGAAATATACTGGGCAGATTGTGTCAAATCACATTAGATGTAGAAAACGAAAATTTGGCAATAAACAAATTATTTGTTGATCATTTATGTTCATCACATAATAGTTAAAGCTCAGAGAGCTTTCTCAGGAAAATAAATTCACTAAAATTTTAAAATTCAATTCCCAAATAATACAGCTGCCTTGGAAAATGGTCCGGCAGTTCCTCAAAAGGTTAAACATATAACTACCATGTGACCAAGTAATTCTGCTCCTAGATATATAAACAAAAACTTGTACACAAATGTTTATAACACCATTATTCATAATAGCCAAAATGTCTATCACCAGATAAATGGATTAAAAATGTGGAATATCGATACAATGGAATATTATGGGGCCACGACAACAATTTTTTTTAAAAAAGGAATAAAGTACTGATTCATACTACAACATGGATGAACCTTGAAAACACTGTGCCAAGGAAAAGATGCCAGTCACATAGGGCCACATATTGTATGATTGCATTTATATGAACTGTTTAGAATAAGGAGCAAATCTATGACAGACAGTAGATTGGTGGTTGCCTAGGCCTGGGAGGGAGGGGAATGGGAAGTGACTGCTAATGGGTACAGGGTTTCCTTTACAGGTGATGAAAATGTTCTAAAAGTGATTGTAGTGATGACACGACTCTGAATCCACTAAAAACCATTGAATTGTACACTACACTTGGGTGAATTGTATGGTATGTGAATTATATGTCCAAGTTCATATATATATATTTTTTAAGTCAATGCTCACCTCTGGTCAGGTGATGCACACATCTCCGCATAATACTTTATCTTTGGTTCTGTCCCGCTTGTCCGAAGAGTAGCAACACAGCCATTTTGAAAACTAAATGTAATCATTTGGCTGTTTTTACTCACAGGCAGCACCTATGCACAATTGTAACAACACTTTAATTATACGTGGTAACTGTTTTCATTTTTAAGAGTTGTAAAATACATTCCACTTACATGAGGTATCTAAATTAGTCAAATTTATAGAAACAGAAAGCAGAAGGGTCGTTGCCAAGGGCAGGCAAAGGGACACATGGGGCGTTGTTTCACGGTATACAGACTTTCAGTGTAGCGAGGTGAAAACGTTCTGGAGGTCTGCTGTACAGCAGGGTGACAACAGTTAACACCACCCAACTGTAGGCTTAAAAATGGGTAAGATGGTCAATGTCATGTTTTGCGTTTTCCACCACAAAAATAAAAAATATTTTTAAAAGAATTATAAAATACAAAAGATTACATACATAATAATTCATAAAGATACCATTTACTTAACACTTATAATAATACAGGCATTGGGTTATATACCTTCCACACATGATCTCTCGGCCTCAACCACAATCCTGCAAGGTAAATATTACTGCCAATGTATGGAAAGGCTCAAGAGAGTAATCGACCTGCTCAAGGTCATCAGCTAAGTAGCAGAGCAGGAGTTGAAGGCAGGTGTATCTGTATCAAAGTCCATTCTGCCTCTACATTGCAAAGCGCTTTACAATTCCAAAGTGCTGTCACAGTTTATCAATAGTTTCCAAAGGGCAGTGCACATATCCTAGAGGATAGGCAAAATAGCCACTGGGGTACCAAAGAATTTTTATGTCTTTTACCTATAAATTAAAAAAAAAAAAGAAAGAAAGAAATGCTGCTTTCCCGACACTAAATGTATGGATTAACACTGCTGCTCTTCCTAGACCACAGGTCAGTCTGTGAAGGCATCTCGAGGGAACTGTGGGGGTTGTAGTAGGACAGAGGGGTTGACAGTGGTGCCTTCCCTCAGGTGACCCGAACCTGGTCCTCTTCTTGAGACCCGTCACTTGGCCAGTGGTACTACCATACACTAGTTGCTTAAGACAGAGATATTCCTTCCCTCTTTTCACTCACAGACCATCAATGAGCAAGTCCCATCTCTTCTATCCTGTATTTAAATCAACTACGTCCAATTCTCTCCATTAATACTGCTACTAATATACTAAGTTCAGACTCCCAGCATCTCTTCTTGATTACCACACAGCGTAGTCACTGACCTTCCTGCCAGGAAGTTCGCCCCTCTCTAACCACTCACCAGATGTGGCATCCTTCCACGCACTCTGCACTACAGTTGCAGAGAAATACTTGTCGTTTTTTGAAGGAAAACATACCTTCTCACCTCCAGACCCTGCATCTGCTACGTCCTTTGCCTGAAACACCCTCAGTTCCTCCTACAGCTGGATAACTCCTACTCATACTCTAGAACTCAGCTCACGAAAGGCCTCTAGAAAGTCTTCCAAGGGCCACTCAAATCTGAGTAAAGGTCCTTCCTATGCTCTTCCATGGTACCTTATGCACCCTCTGGGAGCGCTTATCATTTGGTAACGTAATCACTGTTGTTTGCCCATTTCCCCCCTGGACTCTTGAGTGTAGAAACAGTACCTTTGTCACTGCTGTATCCCCAGTGCCTGTGTCTATAGCACAGAAGGGTTTGGATAAATGCCTGTTGAACACTCAGATGAATGTCAGTCTGAAGTGTGAAGAAGAACTCAAGATGTCTTTGACACTTACTATGTGACCCTAAGGGATTAACTATATCTATCCTACCTGCCTTACAAAACTGTCGTACTCATCAGTGGGGAACAGGTAGAAAAGCACTTTGAATAACAAATGTAAAATTTAAAGGGAGTTACAGAGGAAGAAAACCATAACACCAAGAACTACTCTAAGCACGCAACATTAAAAAGTAAAAAGAAGCAAAACAATTGGTTCTCCTCTTCAAGCAGTTTACAAAGACAGAAAAATAGATACACACATAGGTGCACCTACGCAGAATACCAGTAACTGGGAACCAATAACTGGGAACCAGCGTTTTGTTGACTGGATGAATAGACACAAAGGGAATGTAGGTAGTATTCTACACAAGAGACTGCAGATTTCTCAAAATATATTATGCCCCTAGAATCTTGAGACAGCATCAGAACATGACAACATCATTAAATGAAAAGCTAGGCTAATAATAATAACCATAACAATAACCAAATAGGATCAGCAATCTGTGGCGTTGAAATTTTTGTTGAGCACCTACCGTGTAGGCAGGAGCTTTGAAAGGCAAAAAGGAACTTTACAAATGGATCTGCCACGTATAATACAATGATAACGTAAGATAGAAAGTGAGGAATGACAAGAGGAAGGCACACTATGTAATGAATATATAACCTCAGGAGAAAGATGTCTGATTGTGGGACCTGGAAGTTACAGGGAGAAGGTGACATTTGCCTTATGTCTTGAATAATGGGTAATGGGTGGGCCTGCACCGTAGGAGGAAAGGCAAACTGGGAAAAAAGCTTGAGCAAAACTAGAGAAAACTTTTTTAAATGTATGTAGATAAGAAACTATAACTTGTTCTATTTGGCTGGAGGTATAGGGAATGAAGCTGAAAAAGGTAGATTACAACTAGGAAGATGTGTAGCTTTTAAATGATAGACATTATTTCCAACATTATTTATTTAGTATCATCACACATTCTCCTTCCCTCCTTCCCTTTCTCCTTGTTTCTCTCATTCTCGCTCACCTCCCCACCCCCACAGGGCAGCAAACACTTGAGGATAATTAGGACATAATTAGAGGCAAAGAGCCAGTTAGTGGACTTAAATTGCTCTGGAGAAAAACAATGGATCCTAGTTTCAAGAAACTCACAGGCTTGAACTTCCGCTATTTTACTACAGTATGAAGTATTACAGATTATTAAAAACTTAAAAAAAAAAAGGTACTTACAGATTTCTTATTAGGCTGGCTGCTGTCATATCCAGTGGTAACATCTCGTATATGCAATATAGCAAATGTCCCACAAAATTTTGGATATTCTTTTGGAGAATCAAAATTGCGAAGCCTTTCAAATATACTTTTGATGGTCGTTGGATCATAACACAAGAAATATGAAGTCTTTGAAATATGATAACCATATCTGCACAGATTTAAAGTGTTAAAATCAGATTTCAGATACTTCTTTAGAAAAGTGTTTATTAAAGATAAGCCGAATTATACTATTATGTAGAAAGTGGCAGTCCTTCATTTAGACAATTTTAGTACTTTCTAGAAAGAACTGAAAACAAATTTAGAAAGCTAAAAGTATGACAAAAGATTAAAAATTTAGCATGTGAAATTCCTAACAGTAGGACTCACTTTTCATAAACCTTAGTCAGTTGCTGTTTCAATGTTATATTCATCGTGTCCAGGTAGGATGCCATCTCAGCAACAACCACGGCTGCACTCACCCCATCTTTATCCAAAACAGAAGTCCCACACAGAAAACCTGAGAATTCAAAAAACACCTTTAAAACTGAGAAAAACTTAAGCCTGTAATAATTTCAATGATCTTTCCAAAAGGACCAATGAATTTACAAGCCTAGTAATAGATGAAACCCATTGATACCAAAGGTATTTAGGGGAGCTTTAAAGGCCTTTTTTTTTTCTAATGAGAAATACATCCACATATTTCTGAGTTCTCTGTGGTTTTTCCACAACTCAAAATGCAAAGCCAGAAGACAAACATTCCTCTCTATAGAATTACTACATTAAAAAAAAATGCTCTCATTCAAATTTCAAAGATTTTAATATTTACTACATACCAATAGACTCTTCAAATGCAAAAAGGACTTCTTTCCCATTTTCCAGGAGGTCTTTTATCCTACTTCCAATCCATTTAAAACCTGGTAATGTTTCCTGAAATGCAGAGGAGGCCACTCTAGTTAAGTGACTCTCATAAACACATACTAGAGAAAAGCCTATCACTACACGCACTACTTAATACTCTCATAGTGATCTTCTGTTACAGTTTCGGGTCCATAAGATTCATCTAGTGGTAAACATACAGTCATAAAGTGCATAGATGCATATACTGCCACGGTGGATGACCTACTACTTACCAAGTACAGTAATAGGGATTTACACCAAGTGGTGATGCATATAGTCACAAAGTAACACAACACATACACATATTACGATCATCTACTATTTATCACACACTGTAACAAGAGCTTTACATCATTTTTTTTAATGCTCACAAAAACTCTGTTGCTGAAACAGGCTCAGAGGTTCAGTGAATTTACCCAAGAATATGCGGCATTTAAGAGAGGAAGGCAGGGCTCAATTACACTGCTTCTAAGGAACTGCCCTGTAAGCTGTATTATAAGCACTAAGAGTACCTATGAAGGTTGTGATTTAGTATCCCTGAGTAATCAAAGGCCACGAGCTTTTTAATGATGCATTTTCAACATTATCCGAGCATATGCTTAAACCAAGTGTTCCTTACCATGCATAACATCAAGTCCTTCTTTGCTAATTAGATTTAAGGACTTTTCATCTGATGAGCTATTGTTCACTTTATAGACATGAACTATTTTAGTCAACAGAAAGAGCATGTGATACACCCTGACTCTAGAGCTCACCATTACTAACTTGAGATTCCTAATTCATTTCTCTACTTCCTCACTGGATAAAATAAAATAAAAGCCAAAACCATCTACTGCCCCCATGTCCAACAATAAAAACAAGGAAGCAAATTTATAATATTGGTGTTTAGAATCGTTTCTTTTCTCTCTTTTGTACTCATTACACGTTTTTCTTGCCATAGATATAAATGAGAAAAATGTTAACATTATTGTAATTCAGAATCTTAGGCTTGACTACATTTTCAATTTCTTCTATTTTGATATTTGTATTTTAGAAAGCCTGAGATTGAAAGTTCTATTTCATTAAGACAGACACAATTTTCTTTTATTTAGCCAATTAGTGTTAAGACCTGTAGCTTGACTGTGGCTCAAGAAAAATGCCCAGAGGTGACATTTTCACTGATATCTGGCAAAGGGCAGAGGAAAAGCAACTTCATTGATATCAGTCCAAGTAGCTGTAAAACTGGTCGGCTTAACTGCCTGAGGCTCACAGAGGGTAACGATTTGTGCTGAGAAAGAGGCGTTATTTGTTTTTTGGATGCAGAACCATTGGGTCTCAATTTGCAACTTAGAAGACTACTTAAAGTTTCTTAAGACTGTACTTGAACAGCCTAAATAGGGGGTCGATGACAACTACAATTTTTTTGGAGTGGATTTTCTGTTACTGATGAGATCATCAGGAGCCAGATTTTCTCAGTATGAAAACCAGATACTGTTGTATGGAATAATAAGCATTAGTGCAATTTTAAAGACCATCTTATCTTAGTTTCAGAAATTTGCACACTGGATGAATTTGGCTCAAGTGTCTAACCTATGAAAAAGATGAAGTAAGTGTTAACAGAATTGGAAAAAGAGTGGGAATTATAAATGAAATCAATAAAAGTCCATTTTGGAGGGGAGATGACTTTAATTTATAGAAACAGGTTTAGAAAAGTAGCACACAAATAAGATCTATTCTTACTTCAAAATGAAATCCTTCTTTAAGTGCAATTGCCTTCAAAATTTTGGAAGAGACGGTGGTGGCTAACATATAAATGTTCTTCACATCAGCATTTCTTGATTTACTTTTCTTCCAGCAATCAAACATCCACCACCCGAACAGAGCTGCCAACTCATTCCCGGTGAAAACTTTCCAATGACCACTGCAGAGAGAATGAAGATTCAAGTCATTGTAACTTCTCATCAAAGCTTCTTGACCCTAAGACCTATAATTACCATCTTTCACATAGGAAAACCCAAAAATTACTGTATGAGATTTCTGAGAAAACATTTATTACTACTTTTCTAACTGATCAGGGGTAAGCTTAGGGTAGGAATAGTAGCAATGCCTTTGGAAAAATTATTACATTGTTACTTTTATTCTCCTACTTAATGAGAAAAAGAAGTTAATAATATGATGTCCTTTCTATGTAAGGACATCTGTCACAACTTCATCGTGGCAAAACTACATAGCTACTCAAAGAACCAAGATTAGGAAATGATTACATTGATAAAGAAATCTGTTGGGATATTATGCCATTTTTAAATTTAATATTTTAAACAATATTTAAGGACAGGGAAAAATGCTCACAGTATAATATTAAGTGGAAAATAATCAAGATATACAATTATATAGAGTGTGATGACAATTTTATAAAGACAAATATATCTTAAATATTTGAATAGAAAAAATATAGAATGGAAATGTTATATTAACCTAGGGGGTTTTCTCTGGGTTTACAGGAGATTTCTTTTTTTTTTTTTTTATTTCCAATGAGCCTGTAAGACTTAAAATCAAAAATTGTTTTTCAAAGTTTAAGCTTTTAATCAAATAACAGGTTCTACTGACTTCTCCTGAAGTTCTGCCACTGCCAGTCGGTCAGCATCAGGATCTGTGGCCAGCACGACCCGGGCGTTTTCTTTCTCTGCCAGTCTCAAGGAAAGTTCCTGAAAGAGTGAGCCAAAGAGCTGAATTGTATTGAAGACATTAAATTCAGTGTTAGCGTTCCTAAGTGTAGGTACAATGTTAGTGATATGAATTTTAGAAGAAATATAGTTCAGATGAATTTAAAATAAGCCTAGAGGTAGAGATATCCACCACAGAGATTTCAATTGAAACAGAACATATGGCTCCAATATAATTTGAAAGATGTAAACTAAAGTGGTTTTTTCTTTTGTAAGTAATCTTTGAATTGTTAGGAGTTCTATCTATTTGATGAAGTTTAATACATTAATAATAATTTAAATATAGGGGAAAAATATACCAGCACAGATTCTCCTTCTTCAGGATTTGGGCATTTAACGGTAGAAAAGTCTGGATCAGGATCCTTTTGTTCTGGTACCGGAATTGGAGGCTTAAAACCAAACACTTGAAAAGCCAACTGCACATAGTCATGTCCGACCCCATGAAAAGATGTATGTACAAATTTCAAGGTGGTCTTTGAGTTCAGTTCCCTGTAAAGGAAATCACCATTCAATCAATCATAAAACTCATTACTTGTGTGTAATATAATTAAAATAAGATAGAGAAAAAGTTAAAATTTATTTTGTAGGATAGGGAAAATATACTCAGCAAGTCAGGATGCCATCTAGCAATAGTGTTAGCTACTTATGAAATAGCTATGGAACTATGGAACTAGAAAAGGAAAAACAAAATTTTAGAGAAAGTTTCCTGATCTTATATAGAGGGAATACATATATTTAGCTATCCATTGTTTTATACAGCTTTGAGAGGTAATTAATATACTATACAATTCATGCATTGAAAGTGTACAATTCAATGGCTTTCATTATATTATTCAGAGTTTTTCTACCATTATCATAATCAATTTTGGACGTTCTCATTACCCCAAAAAAGAAACTCCATACCCATAGCTGCCACTCCCCAACCCTCCCATTCCTCCCAGCCACAGGCAACCACTAATATACTTTCTGTCTGTTTCTGTCTCTATAGTTTTGCTGGACATTTCATATTATACATGGACTCATACCGTATGTGGTCCTTTGTGACTGGTTTCTTTCACTTAGAATAATGTTTTCAAGGTTTTTCCATGTTGTAGTATGCATCAATATTTCATTTCTTTTTACTGCTGAATAATAGTCCATTGTATAGATATAATCACATTTTATTTATCCATTCATCAGTGGATGGATGTTTGGATTATTTCCCGTTTTTGACTACTATGTTATGAATTGTTCTTTTCAGCTATAATTTTAATATGATAAACAGCCAATATATTTTTATCCCTATTTCTCTCCCTTATTTGTTCATCTTATTCTTAGGTAACACTATCCTATATTCCGACTTGGTTACCTATAAAAACAGATCTTTTTCAGATCTTCCATGTAGCTCCTGCAAATGTCCTGCAGAGGATCTCTCTTCAGTGGGCTGGTATCCACTAAATTATCATTCCAGGAACCATTCCAGGGTTCCACACATTCTTCTATGCATTTCAGAATTTCTTTATCATGAGGAGATGTGATTTGAGCACCCGTTTCCCAATAAACCTGGAGAATAGGTAAATACAGTTATAAATACTTCAAATGTTGGCTATATATTTTTTTAGCTACAGTAGAGATATTTGACTTTATAAAGAAGCATACCAAATTAATCAAGTAGAAAATGTCAACATGGGGCTAACTTAATAAATACCAAAGGATATTGATGGTAATGATTCCAAAATGATCATGTATTGTTTGCTCTTTTAGACAATACAAGTAATCAGGGTATCATTATGACATTATAATATGTATATACCATAGTATCCAATCATATACAACTATATACTAAAGATAATCTGAGCAACCATGGAATAGCCATAAAACTGGTTATTATGAAATTTTAGCATTATAAAGTGGTTCTGTTATGTGATAAAGAAGAAATTATTTTTCAGTTATAAATTAAAGTAGAATTTATGTCACATCAAATAAAATCTATATCAGGAAATACAATTAATATGTTAATTATCCCATATACATTTTAGTATATGTATTTTCAGTATTTAATGAAAATATACTTCATTAAGTTGTCAGTTTAAGTAGTTTGATCAACAAGACATTAGGAACAGTTAACAAAAAAAGCAAGAAAACGTATTTCTGTAATTCACAGGATCTCAAAGTTAGAAGGCACTCTGCTTAGAGAATATCTGTACTGACTTCTACCATGTATATGACATGAATCCCCTCTATTGCATCCTGAACGAAGAAGAATACATTTGAATATGTATTATGTATTGTGCCCAGCAATATGGTAGACTAGATGACCTGAGAATTCTCACTCTATAAACTCCTCAAAATGTGAGATAAAGTAGAAAAAATATTATCTAAAATGAATAGCTTAGTTCACAAGAAGGAAAGGTAAAACTCCAGACAGTGGGGAAAAGGGGAAAGAATTGAAAACCAGAGTGAGAAGGCTGTGGGCTGATACTGTGGCTGCCTGGGGCTTGGAAACCGTCCATTTATCTGGTTCTTGAGATGTGGTGCCCATGTGGAAGGCAGGAACCTGGAGCTGAGATCCCCCTCTCAGTGGAAATACAGAAGAGAAAGTTCTGCCCATTATTACACAAAGATGATGAGGAAGCATGTTTGGTTTTTTTCTTGGGTTCCGGGTGACTTAAAAAGAGTCAAATCTGAGGTCTACATTAACATAGAAATTGCTCCCAGTCAGTGAAAATCCTGAGGTTCCTGTATAAATTAAAACAAAAAAAAAAATAAAATAAAATAAAAAGTGCTCTGAAGATGTTCCCACATTTCAAGCCACAAAAAAGATTCTATCCATAGGCGCTGAAAGCTCACCATGAACATTTTTATAAAACATGAGAAAAAAATTCTGGCCTTTCTCCCTGCCCACTTTTTCTTGCCTTATATGTGGACATGACGCCTAGAGGAACAGCAAACATTATATGATCACCACACTGAAGGGAAAGGCCAAAAACACTGCAGAGATGCTAGGCCTGGCATCAGTGAGCTATAAAACCACGTCAGCAGCCGTCTACCTTTAAACTTCTTGTTATGTGAGAAACATTAACTCCTATCAGCTTAAACCACTTTTCTGGGTTTTCTAAACCTACCAGAAAGTATCCCTACCTGACATAGTAACAGAAAAATCCATGCAACAAAATACACCCAGGAATAAACATTAAAAGGAATGTGATCTATTTTTTAAAATCTTTAAAATGTTACTAAAGAAGCTAAAAGAAGTCTTGAAAGAACAGAAAGATACATCCTGTTCATAGATAAGGAGACTCAATAATGTTAGAAAAATATTGAAGCTTGCTGAATTAATCTACAAATGAAATGTGATACCAATATAAATGCCAAAATAACTTTTATTCAAAATAGAAAAAAAAAATACCATAAAATTATGCATGGAAAAATATAAGTAAAATAAAAGGGGCAAATGATAATACGAGGCAGGGGGGGAGTATTTGCAAAACAAATGAACAAGAGCTACTTTTATATATAAAGAGTTGCCACAAATCAACAAGAAAAAGAGCAACAACCCAGAAGAAAAATGGGCAAAACCCTTGACAGACTTCTTAGGAAGGGGAACACAAACATCTTGTACATGAATGAAAAGATGCTCAACCTCATTCATAAGACAGGTGAAGATTAAACTTAATAACATTTCCACCTATCTGATTGGCAAAGATCAAAAGTTTGATAACAATGGAAAGTGTGGATAAAGACCCTCATATGATGCTGGTGAGAGTATCAATTGGTACAACTACCTTGAATAGAGAATGACAAATTTTCTATCATATTCCCTTTGACTCAGAAGTTTCACTTCTAGAAATTTATCCTTTAGATCAGCAGTGTCATAGAAATATAATGTGAACCACAAATGCAAGCCACTTACATAATTTAAAAATTTCTAGTAGCCACATTTTAAAACATAAAAAGAAATGGGTGAAATTAATTGTAATATACTTTCTACAACCTATATATCAAAAATATTATATTTTCAATGTTTAATCAATATAAAATTATTGAGGTATTTTACATTCTTTTTTTGTACTAAGTCTTCAAAATCTGGTGTATGTTTTACACTTACAGCACATCTCAATTCAGACTAGTTATATTTTAAGTGTTCAATAGCCATAGATGGCTAGTGGCTGACACACTGGCCAGTGCAGCTGTAGATGATAAGAACAAAAGCAACAGCTAACATTTACTGAGCATTTATCAGAGCCAGACACTATACTGGGCATTTTATATAATCTCCCTTAATCCTTACTCTCACCCTATGGTGTTGGTTCTATTATTATGCCCAGTTTGTAGATGGGGAAACTAATACACAGAGAAATTAAGTAACGTGCCTGAGGTCACAAAGCTTCTGAGTTGCAGAGGTAGGTTTCAAACCCAACCCATACTCTTCTGTACTGACTATATAAATCTACTGGCGCATATGAACAAAGATATCTGTAGAAGAACATTCATCGTAGCATTGTTTATACGTAGCAGAGGTCAGAAACAAATGAAATGTTCATTAACAGATGATTGGTTAAAATAAATTAGGATTCAATATAGGTTTTTAAAGATGAATGAGGCAGACATTTCTATTTATTGATCAATGGAGAGAATGTTTCATCTCCAAGACTGTTTCACACTGTTGTGTGAAAAAGGCAATGTACAGAACACTGTATATAGTCTCCTACCATTTATGGGGGAAAAAAAGGAGGGAGTGACAAATATACCTGGGGTGCCAAAAAAATGTATATAAGTGGATACTTTGGTCAATTTTGCTCAGGCAGTAGTTCACTGTAATCAGAAGTGTCTGGACACTGACAGTAACCACTTTGAGCACCTCTTGTAATTGCAGAAGTCGAACATGATTTGTATTCGTGTTTTGTTATCAGTATATATTGAGTATTACAATTTTAATACAGTTTTCCTTTCTTAAAATGTGTATACATTTTTTTGGCACCCTCTGTATATATATGATTACACATGCATTGACTATCTCTAGAAGGAAACTAAAACTGGAAAGAGTATTTGCTTTTGAAAGGGGTATTAGGGGAAAGGGATAGGCGAGATACTTTTTACTGTTTAACATTTTAGGCTTTTTAACTTTTATACTTTTTACCTTGTGCTTATATTTCAAGAAAAAGAAGTCTTTGAGGGTCTGCTATGTGACAAGTATGTTCAACAGCAATGAATATGAAAATAGAGTAAGTCCCTCCACCCATGAGCTTATGGGGAATAGGGGTGGGGAGGGTCAAACACACATGTCAATAAACAAACAAGATAATTCATCATAAAGGAAGCAGATAAATAGAGATAGTGGTAAGTTCTGTGAAGGAAATAAACAAGCCACTTCAGATAAGGTAGCCAGGGAAGGTCTCTTCAAGGAAGCAACACCCAGGCAGGAAGCTGAAGGATGAAAATAAGCCAGTCTGCAAGATTTGGGGAAGAGCAATCCAAAGAGAGGAAAAAACAATTACAAAGGCTCAGAGGTGGGAAAGAGCTTGGTATACTGGAGGAATTGGAGGGACAGAAAGGAGAGGCAGATGACTGCAAGGTAGTGAGCACAGGAGAGGAACGATGGTTGAAATGAGCTTGAAGAGGTCGGCAGGAGACAGAGGCCCTGTAAGCCCCAAGGTAAAGAGCTGGGTTTTAATCAAAGAATGAGAAGCCACTGAAGAATTTTAAGCAGGGAAGTAACATGACCTATTTATATTTTCAAAGATCATTTGGCCACTTCGTGTAAAAAGGACTGCAGGGGAGAAAAACGGAAGCAGGGAAGAGACCAGGTTGCAGGCTAGGATGGTGTAGTTCAGACAGAAGACAACAATGCTTTGGAATGGTGGAGGTAGAAGATATGGACAGAAGTAAACACATTCAACATATATGTCAGATGTAGAATGTGTAGAATATATTAGTGGATTAAATGTTAGGAGTGAAGAAAAAGGAGTCATCAAGAATGATTTTTGGTTTTTGGTTGCGGGGGGTGGTAGCATCAATTCAGAGATGGGAAGACTGGGAGGAACACATTTGGGTGTGTACGTGGCAGGTTGTGGGGGAATCAAGACCGCTGTTCTAGAGACACTGATGCTGAGATGTCTGCTAGAAGTCCCAGTGGATATCATGTAGGCAGCTGGATACAGAAACCTGAGGCTCAGAGGAGACTTGGGTTCTTGGCTCTCTTGACAATTAACCTTTCCCTCCTTGCAATTCTTTTATCCCTTTGTTTTTATGACACTAGTCTCTTCTTGTCTTTCTCCTATCTCCAGCACTTCTTCTTTCTCCATTCCCTTAAAGTTGATATTCTGTAGGGACCCCTTTTGGACCTGTTTTTCTATTATATACTGTCTCTGGGCTGCTCATCCAAGTAAAGGGCTTCCAAATACTCTCAAATGCTCTAATACGTACGAGTATGGTGACCACAAAACCTATAACATCAGCCCAGATTTCTCCCCTGAGCAGAAGATCTATAGATCCAACTGCCTACAGGATGTTGCTACCCAGTTGACTCACAAATATCTCAAGCTTAGCATGTCCAAAACTGAATTAATCATGCTTCTTCCATGCCTTTGAGAATGGTAACACTACCCACTTAGCTGGCCAGAGCCAAAATCTTAGATTAGTACTAAATCTTATTTTCCGCACCAGAACAGAACTCAGTGTATCTGGAGACCTCCCACACAAGAAGAAAAACAAATATAAGATCATGGATTCATCACTCAGGAGGCCCAGACACTGGTTCAATACTGTGCTGTGTATCTTCTGTTTGCCCCTCCAGAGCCACTATTCACCCTTCTCCACCCTGCTTTCTGCCACAGAGGCTGACACATCAAATGTTCTATGACCAACGGGAAGCCCTGGCAGGAGGCTGAAGGCAGAGGACAGTGAGGCCAACGTATCATTCCTCTGGCTCTCTTCCTGCAAACTCCCATTCATTCCTCATGTTCTTGGTACAATATGACTCTGAAATGGCTGAAAGGATGGACTTAGGATAGGCTAGGGAAATCAAGGGCAGTGAGACAGACGTAAAGAGAACAATGAAGAGACTTTTGTAATAGTCCGTTTTGGGAAGTCATTAAAAGCCATTAGGGATACACATTCTTTGAGTGTTGGCCTCAATGGTTTTATCTTTCTCGCCAATGTCTAGCCCTGCTCCTCACTGTAGAATATATACTCAGCACATATTATTTAAATAGAATAAGAACTATGAAAATAAGCCAAGAGCAGGAGTCTAAGGTTTACCTTGTAGCCATTGTCTTCTTTGCGGTTGTGAGATGCAGTAATCATTACACCTGCAACTGCTTTGAGCTCCTGGACTGCATATGGCTGAAAAAACAATTAACATCATAATTCCATTTTTCTTTCTAGCTACTCATACATTTGACATGAGAATACCTTTGATTAAATAACAGGAACAGACGTTAGGATATAAATTGCCGAAAATCTCAAAAATCAACTCCAGGTTCATTGGGTGGGGCTCACTTCTAATTAAAGGTTACCAATAACCATCTAACTATTAGATTAAATGGCTTTTCCCCAAATCTCATTTAGCTCAGTACTACAAACATTTCTTAGTATTTTGCTCCTTTAACAAATATTTAATGAGCACCTACTACACGCCAGACACTCCACTAGACTCTAGAGATATGAGTGGTGAATATAATCATAAAACATTAGAGCTGGAACTAAATTTAGAAATCACCTAATCCATCATATTTTATACTGAGGTTTATCCAACATTATACAATCAGAAGGGAGAATATGTAAGGGTAGGATATAGGTCTCTTGCTTTCAGTAACACAACACACTTACTACAAAAGGTGTAGGAACATATCTTGAAAATAGGTACACAGGAACATCTTTGGCCAGTAAGACTGCAGCAGTAAGTTTAGCAAGTCTGAAAAAAAAAAAAAAGAGAGAGAGAGAGAAAGAGAGATTTCACTTAGTCTTACCATTCTTTTAAAAAAACACACCTTCCACAAAATAAGTGTTTCATATTACAATTACTCTGAATATATAGTAGCCTAATACAACCAATTCTTATAATTACTGGTTATTTAAGCTTCATGCTCCAACTTAAAAACTTTACACAAATGTTTTGAAAGGAGCTTAGCAATGAAGAGAATTGACATTTTAATTTCTTCTCTTTTTTCCTCACTCATCTTTTTTTTTTTATGATAGAATTACAGTGTGAATATATAATGAAACAGATCATAAAGAGGCAATAGTAGGAAAGTATCTTTTTTTTTTTTCAGTTCTAATAGTTTTTTTATTTTTTTATTTTATTAAATTTATTGGGGTGACAATTGTTAGTAACTCACTCATCTTTTGATGGCTCTTTAACTAAGAAATAAAACCCCCCAAAAGCAAAAATAATGTAAAAATGTGTTAGGTTCGTACAAAAGTAATTGCGGTTTAAAGGTTAAAAATAATTGCAAAAACTGCAATTACTTTTGCACCAACCTAATAAGAGACTTTAATAAACACAATATGCGTAATTACCCCTGAAAAAAAAGTATCAGTATATCATGATTATCTGAGTGAAAATACCCTCAAACTAATCAAATGGGACCATAATGAGAAAATACAAGCTGTATCTTTACTCCTATCCAGTGCCTTTGCCAAAATGTTAATGTCCTAACATAAACCATGATGCCATTCTAAATACTAACTCTAAATATTTTGAAATGTTACTCCTTTCTATGAAGCTTATCCTTTAAATGCTTCTATTTCAGCTCTAAAATAAACATAAGCATGTGATTGCATTTCTATTTGACAGTTTCCTGTTTCAGAAATCCTATTACTGGGGGGAAAAAATTAAGGTTTTATTCCAATCCATCTTAATCTCTGAAACAATGAACAATGTACCTCTGGCTGCTGCAGCTGCTAGTTACTTGCCCCCGGGTATCATACCCAACGACAAAGCCTCTCTGCTTGAAGTCTGAGAAACATCTCTCAAGGTATTTGTACATCCCCTGAAGCAGATAAATACAAAACATTAGTTCCTGACTAATGCCTGCATTTTTCTACAACTTAAAATCCATTATTTTTATGTGGAGTGTGCAGATTATGGGCTCCTGGGGACCTGGCTTCCGCCTTTCTGCCCATGTTTACCAATGTGGGAACAATACCATTCAATCCTCAAAGGTGAGATGAAAAACATTTATTTCCTGGAGTTTCAGACACATTTAATACCACGGAAATATCAATTAAGTAACTCTTAAATCCAGTACCATACATAAAACATGAGGGGGGGGGGGGAAGATGGGACATGAGAGAGTCAGTGTGCTAAAGAAAATTGTTGGAAGAGCCAAAAGAAATTGTTTCTCGCCTTAAGGCTCTGGAGAACAGAGTTTTGACCATTTTAGGCCTTGCTAAATCCTAAAACCGAAGCTAACCAAAAGATTTCACCTATTTATGACACAAACATTTTTAATCAGTAACATAAACCTTCATTAGAACATTTCTCAAGATGGCCGATCACATTTGTAATTCCTTGGTTTTAAAATCTCACAGAAAGAAAATCTCATAAACTAGGAAAATTTGCAGTCAAGGGTGAGAAAAAAATGAAATAAATATTTAATACTGAAAGCATCACACTAATAGCTAAAACCATTTAACGATCTTATGAATTATTTGCTAACTTTAATACTTTCATCTCTAAAAATAATACTTCATATTGTTACAGTCCTTTAAAACTACTTTCACATGTTGCCAGGTTCACCTTTATAACAACCCTAACAAGAAAGAAATGCAGATGCCACTTCTACTTTTGTCTCTGTCTTTCAACATCTCTTCAAAAGGCAGGCAGAGTAAGACTGACGACCCATTTCATGACTTGCCCAAGGCCATTCATTCAACTACAACTCAGTTATACTGATTTATTGAAGACCTACTATATGGCAGGCATTATTAAAGTAACTATGTGGCAGCACCAGATGAAGCCCCAGTGACTTCTGGACCCTTCTTCCATGGCTTTCAAGTATAATTATTCTTCCCAAGCTACTCCGTGTGTGTGTGTGTGTGTGTGTGTGTGTGTGTGTGTGTGTTTCCAAATTGTCTAGTTTCACAAACTTATTTCTAATGATGACACTATTCTAAAACCTCACAGAATCTCATATTATTCTCTGGTATGAAAATCCATTTTCTCTTATCTCCCTATACCTAGATTCTGAAAAGGGCTAGGGCTGAACAATGAGATTCCATCTGGCGTTTCCACTTCACACAGTAGAATCTCACCTCCTATAAATCTCTGCACTTCTACAGAAATTGATTTTCAAACACCTCCTCCACCCTTTTTTGTAAAGTCAAGGAATCTTCATTTAAAATGAAAGCTTAAGAGGAAACCCAATAGGGGCCGGCCCGGTGGCTCAGGTGGTTAGAGCTCCATGCTCCTAACTCCGAAGGCTGCCGGTTGGATTCCCACATGGGCCAGTGGGCTCTCAACCACAAGGTTGCCAGTTCGATTCCTCAACTCCAGCAAGGGATTGTGGGCTGCGCCCCCTGCAACTAAAATTGAAAGGACAACAACTTGACTTGGAAAAAAGTCCTGGAAGTACACACTGTTCCCCAATAAAGTCCTGTTCCCCTTCCTCAATAAAACCTTAAAAAAAAAAAAAAAGAGGAAACCCAATATATAAAAATGAACTGAAGCATCTCTGGATGAAGGACAAAGGAGATGGGGGGCAGGTTGGGGGGAGGGCCCTTGGATCCTACCTATTCAATCATCTTATCATCCCTTCTTCCCTGTCTCTTACTTTAGCCCCTGGCTTTAGAGAATTCCCTCACAAAGCTAAAGATGATTTACTGTTTGGCAGTATCAATTAGAATTATGACTACGGAACATTTCTCTAGTCCAGAACTATTTTCAGTATATGCTAAATGTATTTTGGCCTTCAAACAAAGTATAGTTCCTTGAAGCAGTGAGGATGATTCACTGGAAAGAGAAGTTAATTTGTTTCCAGATTAAATTGCATAAAAATTGGGAGAAATAAAATAAGTTGTATCATATCACACACTGTCTTAAAGAATTCTCAAATGGATATGGAGAACCATATTAAAAGGAAATATTTTCAACTAAATTTTCCAAATACTCTGGTTAACCTTTATCAATGGCCCTATGCCAATAAGGGTACTCTAAATTTGTTTCTTTGTATTAATTGCAAATATCAATATCCATTTCCTGGTTCAAATGCAACATAAACTGTCAAGAAGGACAATGGCAACCAAAGTAATTCTTAGTCAGAAAGTTAGTTTGTGACCTAAGATACGTAAATTAAGATACATAATGACTTCTAAGACAAATCAAAGGTCAGAATTTGTTCTACATTTTTCACTTACAAGAGCCTGAATATTAAGGTTTTGCTTTTGTTTTCGTTTTTTAGAAAGGCTCTACCTAGTTTACAAGGAAAAAAAAAAAAAAAACAACAGTTACAAAGAGTGTATGTATAATACTTTATAATACTTACCTGTGTTGATTGTATCACTGTAAGGTCATTAATATAGCAAAATCCTGCCCCCATAGCAGAGCGAAGTCCTGCAGTCCCAAAAGTCATTCGGCAACAAAGTCGATCTCGCAGTTCCTTGTTCATTCCATTCCGTAACAGATTTTCAATTTGTTCTTTTGTTTTGGGATTCTATAAAAAAAGAAGTATTAAAACTTAATCAGGATCAAAAGCAGAGTCCTAATATGAGGCCCTCCTGAGGAGCCAAGAAGTACTATGCATATATCATAAGGTTCTAAATTCCACAGTGCTACTTGTTAAAATTAGTATGTAAAATAAAACAATACCTGCCATTGACTGGGTCCCCAAAGGAGCCAGGCCCTATTGAGGGTGGTTTACATTATTTCTAATTGTCATAGTATCCTTTATAACACATTCAAGAATGTTTTTTAAACAAATTGATAAACTTAAGAGCTACAGCTCCAAAATAAACCTCTTTGTCAAAAAATGACATCAATTAAATTAGAGTCTATGTTAAGTTTTTAAAAAAGTATAGAAGCTACCAGATAAATGTCATCAAAACGTGTCTACCAACTAAAATACTAAACCTCTGCAATTCAAACTGACCAGATAAGCCTACTCTTTAAACTCACAGAAAACCATTCAATTTATCTGTAGTAAGAGTTGACCATAAAAAGGTCTTAAGTGTTAAATGTGGCCTTGGTTAAGAATGAGAATGAAAATTCAGTCAAAGCAAGCCTTGTGAGGCAGGGGATGCCGACATCTACGTATATTTTAACGTTATCTATTTCATTAGCCCATACTTTAACTTATTTTCATAAATGTCAAGGATGCCTATGGTTAAAAACAGTGCTTCACAAAAAAGTAGCAAGTTTCAAATAGTAATGCAATGATAAGAACAAAACTTAAATGGATTTTCCCAGTATTTTCTTTCTAGGAGAAAGAATCAAATATTAAGAAAATAAGGTGAACCGTAATACCTGCTTAGATCTTCTAGATCTATAGTCCATACCTTGATAATGAATATTGAGAATTATAAACCAAGGTACCTGAAAGGTACTAAATATTAGAGCATATTGTACTTGTAAAGAAAAAAAATTATATATAATTTAAACAAAGGGTTTCTGGTTATAGTTGAAATTAAAGTAACCAGAGCGCATGCCACAAACTAATGAGAAGCCATGGAATTATGATTAACTGAAATTATAATCTGTTTAAAATAGATGGATGTTTAAATATATATATGTGTATATATATATATATATACACATATATATATATACACACACACACACATATATATATATATACCTAGACTCAAGGACTCTCCATTTTATAAATGGCACACACTAACAAATACATAAGCTACATAAAAACATGAATCGCCAAATATATGGTGATGGAAGGAGAACTGACTCTGGGTGGTGAACACACAATGGGATTTATAGATGATGTAATACAGAATTGTACACCTGAAATCTATGTAATTTTACTAACAATTGTCACCCCAATAAACTTAAAAATAAATATGAATCGCTACTAAGAGAAAAATCTGAACAATAAGATTATCTGGGCTATGATCATATTATTCCAATGTCTAAGATACCACCAGATTTGATACAGAAGCCAGAGACTTGGAGAGCGTTATTGTTTACAAACGAGCATAAGAATGACAAAAATTGAAAAGACTGAAAAACTTCAGTACTATGGAGAGTACACGGCACTGTAATACACTGTAACAGCACTGAACTGGGATAGTCTTTTTCAAGTGATTTTGCAGCAACTATCAAAATTTAAACTGCACGGGCCTTTTGGCCCACAGATTTCTCTGGCCACAGCAACACCTTCACATGAACAAAAGGATTTATTGATACAAAATATTCATTGCAGCATCTTACTGGTAATATTATTACCATTGTATTGACGAAGAATTTAAGATGCAGAGAGGGAGCCTAGTAACACTGAGCCTAGTAACACGGGAGGTCTAAGCAGGATTTGTTTGAATACAGGTTGGTCTGGCTCTGAAGACTGAACCATCTCACTACAAACAAAATAATTATGAAGGGTAAATTAATAATGCTTCTAATACAGAGCAAAACAACATTCCTTTCATTATACCTATATAAATATAAAAATGATACACCAGACATGAGTGCTACTAGGTTTCTGAGTATACTTCTTAATGTTTAACTGCACAGCTAGTGGAGTAGGGTCTAAAAATTCCATTCCCTGTTATAAACACTATAACCAATACTAACCTAATTCCTGGTTCTGAAAAAGTCTGTAAATTAGAGAAAAATAAAAATGGATAAAGAATCATTCTGCATTAGATGTAAGCAAATTTCTATGGTAAAAAGAACTAAATGATAAAGTACAACACAGGGAATATAGTCAATTATATTGTAATAATTATGTATGGTGTCAGGTGGGTACTAGATTTAACGGGATGATCGCTTCATAAGTTATATAAATGTCTAATCACTATGTTGCACACCTGAAACTAATATTGAATGTCAAAAATAAAAAATTTAAAAGGAATTAAGTGATTACTGTGACAGGCATTTGCAATCTACTTTAAACTCAGATTTCTCCACTATTTCATAACTAGACATTAAATTAGCTGTTGATGTTACAAAGTTTAAAAATATAGCTAAATGGATATCTATGTAGCCATGATTATCATATATTTTTCATTCAGATGATGAAATTACGGTTGTATTTTGTTAAAATCTTAAATAACTAGCTTTTATAAACTATATGAAGAGTCTAAAGAACTACAAATTATTTTTTAAACACGATTTTCACATAGAACTCAGATATACTAAATGAAAAGAAAAGCAGAAGAGTATATATAGTGTTTTAATTTGTACAAAAAAAGGTATCTGTATACTTATATATCATTCCAGAAATACTCCATGCAAACATAAGAGACTAAAAATAGTGATATAACTCTGATGAGGAAATTAGGGGCGACGTCTGAGGTAGAGTTTTTATTGCACAGCCTTGGTACTGTTTGGAGATTTTGTACATATTACTACTTATTTTATGGTAAAAACTAGTTGTATATCCATGATGGCTGAGAAAACCCACTTACTTGTATGTCTATATGAACACTTTTTACCTCACAAACCACTCTTTTCCCCACCTACAGAAAGCCATTAATAAGAGCTGAATCTATAAGACATCTATTGGAGCTTTCTCAAATACAAATTGTTTGCTTTCTAAATGTGCTCTTATTTACAATTCATTCATTACTTGAAGGTAGAAGTCTAATCAGCAAAAAAAGAAAATTGTTTAACTGATGCCAACTGTAAAAAAAAGCACCTTTGAAATTATAATGTCAGTCAGTAGGAAAGTTACTTGATTTACATACTTTTTGAAAATATACTTATTGATGTAATATATGAAGAACATTAGTTATTTAGAAAGTAAATTCATTCAATCTGAACTCAATTTGCTTTTAACTGCCATATTTTAGAGTCCTAATAATTTAGTATCCCTAGAAAAGTAATCCTGCAGAAAACAGAGAGGTTTTAGTGGCTACTAACATTTTCTGTACTTCATCAGGAATAAAGCTGATTGTTTAGTATGAAATCAGTAAGCTAAAGAATACAGAATTAAAGCCATGCATTATTTTCAAATTTTACCTGTAAAACAAACATTTTCCTTTAGGTTCTAATCCTATGGATTGCTGCAACTTTATGTGGCTGAAATGAAGAAAAGAGTGTGTCTTCTTACATAAAACTCTGTGGAGTTTTGTTTTGTTTTTCCATATTGTAGGCCCAATATAATCCAAATTCAAAAAAAACATGAAAGAATTGATTTACAAAAAAAGCACAACATTTTAAATATGTAGAAATGTTTCTTCTAACAAACTTCATGTCTTACAAACTTTCATAGATGTAAAGAAAGCTACCCACAGACCAGTGTTATCAACTCTGCCTGCTATCAAATGAAAATGTTAGCATTCACTTATGAAGGATCATTTTGGACTCACCTAAGCTTTCCTGAATCTATTCTGTTCATAATTAGGGAGCTTCTATATTATTTATGTGTAATAAATATAAATGAGTATAAAAGTATATTAAAAAATTAATGAATCATCATGATATAAACAAATGAAGTTTGTCAATGAGGAATTCAACTGTAAATTTTCTTTCCTATTTCTCTTATAAACCTAGTATTTTACTAATTCTTATACAACTTGAATCTAGTGTATTAATATTCCAGTATTAAACCTACAAGCTTAAAAATCATCTAAAATATGAATCTCATTGTTTACAAGATTAGAAGTGATTTAAAATAATATAATATATATTAAGAATCCCAAATCCTAATATTGTTATACATCTAAAGAGGGGGCAATACTATACAAAAATGACTTTTTAAGTAACTCAAATATATCTAAAACTGCAAAACTGTAAATAACATTTTAAAATGTTACAGAGACTGGTGTCTAAACAGTAAATACCAGTTTTATATAACTACAGAGAAAAAATTTTTAAGTTTGTTTCTAAACAGAAGTTAAAATAGGAACTGCAATCTGAAAATCTGAAGGGTGAACATAACTGATATTTACTTCTGAGTCAGCCAGATCCGAAGCAGAAAATGTTTTCAGAACCAGATGCTTCCTTATTGAGTCCAAAATATACTCTTGTTAAACCAATAATTTTTTCCCATTTAAAGGATCTTTGTCTAATTCTAAATTTAATTTTTTCATCTTTAAAAATTTGTAGAAACTGGCATAAATTGGTTTACATAAAAGACTTGAAAGACTACACTTCAAGTAACCCTTATTTTATTATTACAATAGTTCTATTTTATTATTAGTTATTATTGTTAATCTCTTACTGTGCCTAATTTATAAATTAAATGTTATCATAGGTATGTATGTATAGGAAAAACATAGTCTATACGGTCCTATCCGAGGTTTCAGGCATCCACTATGGGTCTTGGAACGTATTCCCCACAGATAAGGTGGGACCACTGTATTAGAAAAAAGTTAACAGAGGATAGTGGAAATACCCTTAAAAACAGTAACCGATTACTCCTATAATAGGGGTACCTTCAGTTGATAGGACAGACCATTTTCTAAATCTCTTTGTATCCTTCACAGTACCTAATCTATACCTTGTACACAGAAGATGCTTAATACGGGCCCATTGATTACAGTCAGTAATAGTGACAAAGTAGCCGTATTCGTTCAGGAAAAGTAAGTATTAGAGAAAGGAAATATTAGAATAAGTTTAAATTATGCAATCGAATATAACTGAAATGAATTTCCTAATTAAATGGATACATTTTTTTAAAGATAAAGGCCTATGGACAAATAATTTCATGCTTTTCTTTGAGGCTAAATTAAGTCACAAATATACACTTTATGCAATCACTCAAAAATGTTACTTTGTTTTCATTATTACTGTATCTCCAGTAGTGAGAACAGAGCCTGCCACTCAGGCGCACAATTGTTTGTTGAATTAATTGAAAATATCTATTTATTAAGCACAGGAAACATTATAGGGAACAAGGAGACACTGCTTCTGCTCTCACCGAGCTCAAGATCTAATGAGGCATAAAGATAAGTAAAAGGGCAATTACCACATAGAATATGAGAAGTATTAGAATAGGAGTAAGGTCTGGGTGCGATGGGAGCACACAGGATACAGCTCTAACCCAGAATGGTGGGAAGGGTGGAGAGCACAGTCAGGGAAAGCTAACTGGAAGAAGAAGTAATATCTGATCTGAAAAGTGAGTAGGAATTGGAGGGTGGAGGGTGGGGGGTGAGAAACAAGTTGGGGGTAGAGAGATAATGAGGTCAGTACTAAACTTATTGAGTTTGCAATGATATTTATAGCCAGCAAGCCAACTAATAACTTCCCTACTGGATAACCTCTTCTTAGTAACCAAGGAAATGAAAATTAAAATAAGATACTATTTTTTACCCCAAAATTTTATTAAGTTTTTAAAATTATTAAGCCCAACGCTGGGAAGAGAAGGTATATTAATTACTATGGCAGAGGTAACAAACCACTCCAAACTTAGTGGCTTAAATCAATAACAATATATTATCTCACAGTTTCTGTGGGTCAGGAATTTAGAAAGGGCACTGCTGGGATGGCTTGTCACTGTCCTACAATGTCTGGCGTCTCCGCGTGAAGACTTGAAGATTGAGGGTTGTTATCATTTGAAGGCTTGTGATGTTGACAGCTGGGGCCTAGATGGTGCTGTCAACTGAAATAACCATGGCGGTCACTCTATGTGGCTTGGCTTCCTCACAATGTTGGGTTCCAAGGGCAAGTGTCCCAAGAGCAAGCAAGCCATATGGAATCCATATTACCTTTTATGACCTAGCCTTGGAAGCCAGGAAGCTTCACTTCCACTGAACTGTATTTCCTGGGGCAGGTACAAAGGTCTGCCCAGGTTCCAGGAGAAAACATAGATCCTACCTTTCAACTGGGGTGTGCCAAAGTTATAACATGTGGGGTGGAATGAGATATATGTATATACATACACACACATATGTATGTATGTATATACATATATGTATATGATACAAAAGATAATAAATGCCTGATATAAAAAATTATGTATGTATGTAGCCATCTTTGAAAAATATATTTTGCCACAGATGGAGTATAATTTGATACAATTTCTCAGATGACAATTTGCCAATGTTATAATATCTTAAATATTAAATAACCTGTGATCCCACAATTCTACTTCTAGAAATTTATTCCAAAGAAATAATCATGGATGAATGTTAAAATTTAATCATGCAGATATATAATTTATTTATAATTATAAGCAAACTATATGTCCAATAGAAAACTGGTTAAATAAAAAGTATGATATAATAATGCATTAAAGGTGTATATATTTTTTGTAATTAGTGTTTTGGATTTCTTTGGATAGATACCCAGGAGTGGAATTGCTGGGTCATAAAGTAGTTCCATTTTCAGATTTTTGAGATACCTCCATACTGTTTTCCATAGTGGCTGCACCAATCTGCAATCCCACCAACAGTGCACAAGAGTTCCCTTTTCTCCAGCATTTGTTGTTTGTTGACTTATTGATGATAGCCATTCCTACCGGAGTGTGGTGGTACCTCACTGTAGTTTTTATTTGCATTTCTCTAATGATTAGTGACATTGAAGTCACAATGTAGCCAAGGGAATATGAAATACAATTTGGGGAATATAATCAATAATGTTGTAAAGATTACGTAGGTTGCCAGATGGGCAATGGACTTATTATGGAGACCACTTCATAGACTGTGTAGATGCCTGACCACTGCACTATACACCTGATATATATATATATATATATATATATATATATATATATATATATATATATATATATATATATATATAAAATCATCAAGGGATTTGGAGCACAGCATAGGGAATATGCTGTCAATGGAATTGTAACAGCTATATATGATGTCAGAGGGGTAGTATATTGGTTATCACTTTGTGAAGGGTGAAAATGTCTAACTATTACATTGTTTTGTACACCTGAAACTAATAAAAAAATAATGCATTAGAATAGTATCTTCAAAATTACTTTAGAATTTTAATGGCAAAACACTTAGAAATATATATACCATATGTGCAGTAAAATTCCAAATCTGTAAGATGAATACATATATACATATAGAAAAATAAAACAAAAAAGAAACAAACTGTCCTTCATTAATGGTGATTAACCTCTTTACTCTTTTATTTACTTATATGGAAGAATGACTTATGTAATCAGGGAGAAAAGTTTAGAGAATACAAATTAATCCCAAACTCTTAATCTGTGGATTGATGTCATTCATCAGTTTAGGAAATTTCAAAGCCATTATCTCTTCAAATATTCCTCCTGGCTCATTCTCTCTTTCTTCTCCTTAAGAAATTTCAATTAAGTGTATGTTAGAACTTTTCACTGTATTATCTTATGTCTTATATTTTCTCTTTTATTTTCCTTCTCATCCTTTTGGCATTCCATCCTTCATCCTGACTGTTTTCCACTGACCTGTCTTCTAGTTTACTAATTCTTTCTTAAATTCTTTTTGAATTCTTGATTTTGGTTATTGCAATTTTTCAGATTCATAATTTTTATTTTTAAAAACCCACAATGCTATTTTCGTGTCATTTTCATTTCTCTGTCCAATTTTTCGTCTTCTCTTTTATCTTCTTGAACTTGGTAAGCAAGTTATTTTAAAGTCTGCATTTGATAACTGCAGTATTAGGAGTCCCCACAGTTTCTATTATCTGTTGGTTCTTCAGGTTCTTGTTCTGTTGACTTGCTTCCTTGTGTGTCTGGTTATATTTGACTCTGTACTGAATATAGGAATAATTTGAAGCCTGGGGTGAAGGTACCTCCCTCAGGGAAGTTTTTTTTGCTTACCCCAAGCACCTGAAGACACTCGTAAGCCAGGTTCACCTTTACCCACTTTTTAGGCTCCAAATGACTCAAAGATGGGATGTGGTCTGTGTGAGTGATGTTTATTTTGAGTGCACCAATACTCATAGGGTAGCCCTTTGGAGTCCCAAATCTAAAGTGGAAGTGTTTTCAGAGTCCCCACACATAGTAGGCCCTAAATTTCAATATTTGTCCCTCTATCCCAGCAAAGCTAACAAAAAGACTGCTAAACCTCTTGGGCTTTTATCCTGGATCAGAAACATGCCCAGAGCAAAAGTAGCACTTAAAGGCTAAATTCAGTTCTCTAAATTTCTGTCTTCTTCAGGATTGTGGCTTGGAATTTCCCTCTTCTTCCAGATCTTGAACTGGAAATTCTTAGCTAACTAGTTGAGTCTTCAATATCTTCAAATAGATTTTTAAATCTATATTCTGTCTATTTTTTCTAGCTGTTGGAGGAAAGCTGTCCAAATCACTTTATCTGTCATTACTAGAACCGGAAGTCTTTTTCCCATATAATATTGCACTACATGGTACAGCTTTATGTACATTTAACTAACACATATTCAACAATATGTACTGAGTCCTACCTCCCAAAGCAGTATTAAAAATTGTATTTTGTGCAGGTGCTCTATCATATATGGTGAATTAATATATAGATTATGTATGACCATATATTATTGTTTAAGGTTAAATACTTTAAATCACGTATTTTTTAAATTGCCAAGGTTTCCAAGGGTAACTTTTCACTTCATGAGATTTTAATTATTTATTGACTTTAGAATCTATTTCCCAAGTAAGACAAGACTCCATTGTACCAGGAATGTTCTGGTATAAGTTACCTATTAGGGTTACTACAGACATATTTTTATTTTGAGAAGGAGCTTAAACAGGATGATATTTAAGTCCCTGTCAACTGAGACTCTACAAACCTATATTTAATTTAATTTTTAACAAAGATTCATGGCTCATGTTTAATATGTTTTGGAGTGGTGAAAATACTACCAATCGGAGAACCCTGCCCATCAGCATGAAAACTACCAACACAGGAAACAATAACATGGTTTTTTTGTTTGTTTGTTTTTTCAATAAGGCCCAATTTTCATATTCTTCTGAAATCATACTACAATTATGGTCTGACTGCATTTCTCAAAAATTAAATATCTCTCATGTGCATGTCATCTTTACCCATGCTAATAATACATAAATAATCCAAAAGAAATAAAAGCTACCTATATGTAAAATGATGCTCTCAGCATTATTTAAAATAGTTTTTAAAGATCAGAAACACTTTAAGCTGTCCAACAAACAGGAAATGGTTAAGTAGAATAGATCTACCAAATATTATGCTGTCGATAAAATTATAGTTATGTTCTACATGATAAAAATTACATAAATAAATCCAAAAGACAACCTGAAGAAAAAACATTTGTAACATGTGACAAATAAACCAAAGGTTTATTTCTTTAACTGTAAATAAAAGATCAATGACTTAAAAAAAAAAAATGGGCAAAATATATGAAGACAGTTAAAAAAAAAAAAGGAAATACAGGTATCTTTTAAATATATGAAAATATACTCAGCCTCTTTGTAAGAAAAATGGAAATTAAAACTAAAATAAAATATAATTTTCACTTTCACATTGGCAAAGAAAAACATTTGATTCTACACTGTGGAGTCCAGAATGTGGGAGAGTAGGAACTTTTATACATTGCTGGTAGAAGAATAAACTGGCACACCCTCTCTGGAGGGCAATTTGGCAATATCTATCAAAATTTTGTTTTATTATTTTATTGTGGAACAGTGGTGTGTTTTTCCCAGGACTCATCAGCTTCATCCAAGTCAAGTTGTTGTCCTTTCAATCTTAGTTGTGGATCTTAGGGCGCAGCTCAATCTTAGGGCTCAGCTCAGCTCCAGGTCCAGTCGTTGTTGTTACTTGCAGGAGGCGTAGCCCACCATCCCTGTGAGAGTCAAACCAGCAACCCTGTGGCTGACAGCCCGCTCTCCAACCAACTGAGCCATCTGGCCACCCGGGAGCTCAGCGGCAGCTCATTGACTTCATTCTAGTTGCAGAGGGCACAGCTCACTGGCCCATGTGGGAATCGAACCCATAGCCCTGTTGCCCAGAGCTCGTGCTCTAACCAACTGAGCCACCCATCCGCCCTTATCAAAATTTTAAATGCACATAATCTGATAATCTGACTCAATAATTCCATGTCTACAAATTGATCCCATAGAGATACTTACACACAGCTCTGAATATATATGCACCAGAAGCAATTCCTTGATTGTAATAGACAAAAAAACAACAACACTATAAATGCCTATGAATAAGAGATTGATCAATTAGTTTGGCATATCAATTCAATGAATAACATCCAGCTGTTATAAAGAATGGAGCAGTCATATATATATATATATATATATATATATACTGATAAAAATATTTTAAGTGGGAAAAAGAGCAAAGGGCAGGACACTGGCAGGATAGTATACTACCGTGTTTCCCTAAAACTAAGACCTAGCCGGACAATCAGCTCTAATGAATGTTTTGAAGCAAAAATAGTAATATAGTATAATATAATATAAGACACGGTCTTATATTCATTTTTGCTCCAAAAGATGCACTAGAGCTGATTGTCCAGTTAGGTCTTATTTTCGGGCAAACAAGGTATTAATGATAGTAGGGGGAGAGGTTAAATATCTGTGGAATTTATACAAAAAACTAATAATAGTATTTCCATTATAGTCCGGGAAACTAGATAGGTATGGGAAAACAATTTTCTTCATGAAAAAACATAAAACCTGATTAGAATTATAAACTTGAAAGAAAATGAATCAGAAAACTTTCCCACAAAGAAAGCTCCAGCCTCAGTTGTTTTTTTTTTAACTTTTATTTATTTAAGTGTGTTTTTCCAGGACCCATCAGCTCTAAGTCAAGTAGTTGTTTCAATCTAGTTGTGGAAGGCGCAGCTGACAGTGGCCCATGTGGGGATCAAACTGGCAATCTTGTTAAGAGCACCGCGCTCTAACCAATTGAGCTCACTGGCCACCCCCACCCTCGGTTGGTTTTAATGACAAGTTCCAAAGCATATTTAAGAAAGAAATAACTAAAATCTTATTAGAACTCTTCCAGAGAAGATAAAGAGAGGTACACTCATCAACTTTTTTTACCTGTCTAGCTTAACCTTGATATAACCACCAAACAAAGACACAATTAGAAAGAAAAATCATAAGACTCACTAACAAACACAGGTGCAAAAATCTTAAATAAAATAGTATCAAATCAATCCAGCAATATATAAAAGAATAATATATCATGACAAAGTTGGATTTATACCAGAACACAAGGTTGGCATGATATTTGAAAATCAATCAAGGTTATCTATAACATTGACAGGTTAAAAAAGAAAAATCATGTGACAATCTCAACAGATGTAGAGAAGGTGCCTGATAAACATTTATTGGTAAACAAGTTATATATATAAGCTCAGTGTGTGTGTGTGTGTGTGTGTGTGTGTGTGTGTAAAGATCCTGTTAAAACCCCTGCCGCCAGAGATCCCTTTAACTAGATGGGCCGTGTCCATCTCCAGCTGCTATAGGTACTACTGCTTTGAGTTCACACATACAGCTCTTCTCTGGAGAACTGTCCTGGGATAATCAGAGCCAGCTTGTGCAGAATACCTAGGGGTTACACACACCTTCTCCAATGGTCAACAGCCAATGACTGTTTGGTGCAGGTTGTAACTGTTGTGCCATTAACACTCCCGAGAAGCACAGAATCAAGCTGAGATTAAACTTCACCTGAAAGTACTGTATCGTTGCATTGTTCTTTCCTTTCCCTTTCCTGATTCTCTCACTCCCTTACAGGTTTCTCCTGAGAGCACTCCTTTTATAAATCATTTGCACAAGAATCCTAATCTCTGCTTCTAGGGAATTCAACCTTGGATACATATGTGTAAAAGTATACATTTGACCCTTGAACTAGGCAGGGGTTTGGGACACTGAACCCCATGCTGTCAAAAATCGGCATATCAATTTTGACTCCTCTAAAACCAGTCCCATAGTACTTGTGGGAGATCGATTCCAGGACCCCCGCGGATACCAAAATCTGTGGATGCTTAAGTCCTCTATATCGTATGAGGTAGAACAAGGCATACAGTTGGCTTCCACATTCATGGATTCCCAACCACGGATGTGAACCCTCGGGATACAAAGTGCCAACTGCATATGTTTTGAAAAATCCACATATAAGTAGACCTACACAGTTTACACCCATATTGTTCAAGGATCAATTGTATACATTTTTAACTTTTAGCACACAAGGAAGAGGAAGGAACTTCCTGAATCTGATAATGGCTAGCAATAAGAAGGAGAAAAGAAAAACCTATAGTCCTAGCCAAAGCTATAAAGCAAGAAAAAGAGACAAAAAGTACAAGAACTGAAAAAGAAGAAACAAAGCTCACATATTTGCAGATGAAATGATTGAGCACATAAAAAAATCCGTAAGAGTAAATAATTTTTAGAATTAATGTTAGAATATAGTAGGGTTGTTTGATACATGGTCAATATTAAGATGTCAATTGCATTTCTCTATACCAACAAACAGAAAAAGAAATAATTGTAAATGACACAAAAAAACATATACCATCTGTTTCCTATATGGTCAAGTACACTGCAACAATATCTGACCTTCCCACAGATAGCAACTATAAACTCTAGACAAAATAGAAAAACAAAGAAAACAAAACCAAAATCCACAAAGACCTGAAGGTACTGGATGGAGAGTGAACAAATGCAGGCTTAATTCTACAAGGGAGTTAACACTTGGGAGAAGGACCCAGCACAGGGAGTTTCCCATTTTTATGGCTTTTAATTTGAGGGCAGGTAATCGTGAGAGCCACGTGCAGTGGCTAAAGCACCAATGAAAATCCCACGGTCCTTGTGGCCTGCAGAACCAGAGCACTGAGTTCAGGACAACCACAGCCACTGGAGTGTATGTCCAAAAAGCAGAGAGTAGAGAGGGAGATCCCCACGTTCTGCACGTAAACTCTGCCCAAATCTCTGGCTGACTCTTGTACTGTGTATGTGTGGGACAGACTCCAGCTAAGAATAAAAGAATAAATTGAGATTCAGCCTCTCAAGAAACAGAGTTTGCAATCTAGGTTGACCAAGTTAACGACCTGTTTAAACACAAAAGAATCAAAAACTCTCAATACTTGAAAGATGCTTGAATTCTCAGTGGATTTATGAAGCAGGGTTTTTGGTTTTTTTCGGGGTTTTTTTAACACATGCAAATTACCAAAGTACTAAATACCTGTTGGTGTGAGTTGTATTGTAGTATAATGTCAACTCTCTTACTGTTAAGTTTTTCTTTGTAATTATGTAAAAATTCCTTGACATTTGGGGGAGAAAATATTTAAGTCATTTATTTTATGTAAGTACGAATTTAATTTTACAGAAATCACAAATGGATCTTATTTTTGTAAAGTATGACATTTCTACTTAGAGAACATCAGTCTGCATTAGCTGTTATTTTACTGTTGGCTTTCATTCTGTTAAGGAACTATAGCTTCTGAAAATCTTATAGTGTACCATGTAGAGATAAGTTAATAGTATTCACATTTTCAAAAGTTATATACTAAGTATTTATATATTATAAGAAACGTAATACTTCAATTTTGTTTGAGTGATTTCAGGTACTGAAATAGTTTTGACTGAGTGATTTTTGTTTTTAAAAAAGGAGCTGTTTAACTTCCAGGGCTATCTTTATTTGATAAGTGAAAAGCAAAACAATTTTTTAACAAAACAGAAAATTTAGACAAAACCCTACTATTCCTAGATATATGCCATGGTTACTTTGGGGAAAGGAGGAGAATGGGATCAGGGAAGTAAATATGGGAATTTAAACTAAATCTGTAATTTGCATATTTCTTTTAAAAGATCTGATTCAAATTTAGCAAAATGTTATGATGTAACAAAATGAGAAGCTTATTCTCTGTGTTTTCAAAATGAGAGAAATCAATTTGTTAATAAGTCTCATTACCTCTTCTTTAACTTTCCTAGAAGGCTCTATAGGCATCCTAACGTACAGCTTTGACATCCATATTTCTAGAAGAGTCTCCAGGCTACCTTCCACAAATCTAAACCCATCACATCCTAATTACATACTGCCGCCAGATTAATCATCCAGGAACCAACAGTAGAGTCCAATTCTGGTGACATCAAATGTAAAGGTTAGGCAGGATGGGATCAGATCCCAAAGGGCAGAGAAGTTCCAAACCTTTTTGAATTCAAGTACTGTCTCTATTTCTCTGAGCCTGAGCTTGTGTATAGGTAAAAAAAAATGGTAATAACTATCTCAAACAAACCTTGGGAAGATTAAAAGAGACATTTTACATGAAACCATCTAGTACCATGTCTGACATATGGATCACTCAAAAAACACTAGTTTTCTTTGCTCTATTCTTAACCACCACAGCAGTCTAAAACATATGCTATATACTTGAGTTTAAAGAAAATCTCTTCATTGTTCTTGCATGCATTGTTCAGTTTCAATTCCCTGATCCGTTCATTTTCCATTTTATTACTTTATTTCCCCCACCTTAAGTTTTCTGCCTCTCTACCCATCATCTATTCCTATCCTACGCATCCTTCAAAGTCCAGATCAAATTCTACTTTTTACAGATCTTCCTGACTTTGAACTCCCATTGCTCTTAAAAACCAGCCGCAGACAGTTGCCCACTTAGTTGTCCTTAGTTTATATTTTAAATTTTATTTTTAATTATTAATTACAAATGACAGTTACCCTGTTTTAAAAACATACAAATAATATAGATAAAGCTTTGACTATTACCTTCATTCCCAGACCCCTGCACTTTGGGGAAACTAGTCTTGTTTGTAATGTATCCTTCCAGAACTTTATGTACATCTATCTACATACTTATAGAAATGCAGTTTTGCTTTATTTCTTTTTATTATATATATATACATATTACATATATTTATTATATATATGGTATTAAATTGTACATGATGCTCTAGAAGTTATTTCACTGAATACGCATATATCTTGGAGGTCCTTTCAATACATGTAGATTTTATGTTATTCTTTTCAACTGCTGCAGAGTATTCCAGTTTATGTATTCTCTCCCTTATTGGTGGGCATTTAGGTATTTTTCTAATTTTTACTTGCATAAATAATGAAATATATCAGAGGGACACTGACATGAGAAAATTCTGCAGCAGAAACCACAAAATAAAACCACTACTTATACTGAATGTATTGAAGAGATTTTCTAAGGAGGTTCTGGTTAGCTGAAAGTTAAATGCCTTTGTATCTGAGAAGCATAGTACTTTTCATTTACATTATAATTTTCATATCCTTTCGGGCATTAAATATGGCCATTTCCATAGTTTTGTTTGGTAAGATACAGTATTCACTAAATTATTTGGCATAAAAGATCCCAAGCAGGATTGTATACACATTACTGTTCATTTTTCCCACCAGCATTTAATCATTGTTTCCATTAACTCCCAACACCAGAGGGCAGCAGCCTCAGCACTAATTAGCAATAAAGCAGAGACTAACTCACTAATGAAAAATTACTCCTTTAGTAAAATCTGCATTAATTACTAATCAACCTTCTACTTTGGGGAAATAAATATTTCTGAAAAACAGTACCTCCATACAAAATAGTAAAAACAATTAATTAAGCACATAATACTTGTTTTCATTACATAACTTGATCCTTGGTTAGTTCCTGATATCCACAGATTTTTCTAGAAAGTTGGTATGGGTTTTCTCTGTTTTTGTATATAATAGATATGTTTCTGCCAATCTCCTCCTAAATAGAACAGCCAGTTGGGATCTCTTTGTTGTGAGCTGGGCTTATTGTTCTGCAGACTTTGTCAGCACTAATTTCATTATGTAAACTTTCAAAAGAATAACGAAAACTAATAGTATAATGAAATGTAGGAGGGGTAGAGAATAGTGTGAGCGAGCTTCCATTTTTCACAGCACATATTTGCAGATGATATCTGAAATAAATCAAAGAATAGTGGTAATAGCATATTATTTAGTGTTTTGATGAGAATAACTAAAAAGTTAAAAATGGCTTCTAAAGAGTAAATTGAGAATGAGAAGAGCCAAACATTGCTTTCCATTACAATCCCTTTTGTACTATTTTTATCATAAGCATGCAATTCATTTGAAATAAATGAAAAATAAAATGGTAAAAACTGAGGAAAAAATGTAAGAAATTTGGAAATAAAAAGAAAAAAGTCATGGATATCCACGCATAAGTGAATCCAACACAGTTCAAACCCATGTAGTTCAAGGGTCAAATGTAAAGCCTTTCTATGACCTGGTCTATACGCAACTTTCCTTTTTTTCTTAAAAAGAAAATAAATCCAAACCCTCAGTCATATGTACTAAATTTCATGGACAGAAGGAGAATGTTGTTGCCAAGGAGACTAAAGCAATTGTTGAGCAGCAAATTCAGCTCTTTAAAAAAATTTCCCAATAATTTATTTATTCTGCTGAATATTACATCCCACTCCAGCTTTTAGAAAAGCCTATCAAATGGTTTTAATGAGGCCCTTGAAACTTGGTTTCTGATGTCACTAATATTTACTACCTAAGTATTCAGATTATAGAGTCTAGTACAGTGATGAGAAAATCAGAGTAAAGGCCAAATGACCTGGGTTCTAGTTCCAACTCTACCACTTAAAAGCCCTATGTCCTTGAGCCCGTCATTTTCCTTTTCTGAAACTCAGTTTCTTTCCTTGTAAAAATGAGGATAACTACTACCCAGCCTGCCTACCGCACAGGTTGCTGTGAATATCAAATGAGATTTAGAACATTTCACAAAGTTTGAAACACTAAAATTCAAGTAATAAGTACAAATATTTCCCCAAATTAATAAAGCCATATGTACTCTGTACTCTTCACTGATTAAATGCCAAATTAAGTAAAGTATTAGAAAAATGTGAACAAAACAATGTAATATAAACTGTTTTGTAAAAACTGGATTGAACTAGATGGCAGATCCAAGCTCTGGTCCAGGCTCCGCCACAACTGGATAATTTCCACAAATTCTTTGGGTCTCTCCACAATGAAACTGGACTAGATTACCTTTGGAGAGGTGCTTCATGGGTGTATTTTCCATCATACAATAATGATTTAAAAGAGAATTCATTCGCCACTTTTTTACCTGGGCTATGTTGTGATTGAAAAAACTTCACTACGAGATGTCTGAAAACCACTGGCTTCGATTGAAGTCGCTTATTTCTATTATCAGGCATTTCATAACCCTAACCTAACCTAATCTAGCTTTAACTTCACATTCTACTCTTTCTCCACATAGACTCACTTTCTAAGACTAGAATGTTCTACTCACCGTTTCTCTAAATGTCACGGCCTATTTCTGCCTCCACATTGTGGTCAGTACCAGTATACAGCTGTGGCTGCTACAGCTGGCTGAGCAGCTCTGCCCTGTGGCTGGTCTCACTCCCACTCAAACGTGGCCTGTTCTTAATATCTTGGACATAAGTTTGCTTTCAAAAGTTAAAACATACCGTAGATCAGAAACAGGAGATAGTTGTCATGTTAAACAAAACCTGGCTTCTAGGCCAGCAAGACTTGCTGCAATTTGATAGAATGTATGAAAACGTCAACAGAAAGAGGAAGCCTTAGTCAGCCCTAGAGCACAGAAGGGTCACAAATGACACTGCAGAATTGTCATCTGTGCACTGCCTGGAAGAAGAACATCTTGGCCACGTACTTGTTCGGTTCTAGCAGTAGGAGAGTCCCACCCTACCGATGGAGGCGTTCATTCACTTATTACAGGCGGATACTGTTAAACATTTATGCCATACACCTGACTTGTGATTGGAATTTATCACTAAAAACCTTCCAATTCTTTGACTACTCTTATGGTGCATCTAGTAAATGCCCTGATAGAGACAAATCCACTACTATATCTGTACCATAAATTAATAAAATAGCATTCTGAATTCAGTATCAGTTTCTTGACCTTAAGTAGGGTGAGTCCATCCTGAGACAAGACAGAATAACAAATTAGTCTGAAGGCATAGAAACCAACGGTCAGATCTTGGACTGCAGTAAATTTACCAACAGAATGCCCACCATAGAAAGTACACGGGATACCCCAATAAACTGCCCCAATAAACACCCTGTCTTGTTGCACTAGTTTCTTTTTAACACACATACCTTTATTTATTAAAGGCCACTAAAAACATACTATACAATTGACTTGGACACAGGTGTTAGGGACACTCACCCCTCTCCCAATTCCCCCCAGTCGAAAATCCATGTATAACTTTTGACTCCCCCAAAACTTAACTGTTAATAGCCTACTGTTGACCAGAAGCCTTACTGATACTAGCATAAACAATTGATTACCACATATTTTGTCTGTTATATGTATGATATACTGTATTCTTACAACAAAGTAAGCTACAGGAAAGAAAATGTTAAGAAAATCATTAAGAGAAAATATATTAATAGTACTGTACGTATTTATTGAAAAATATCCACATATAAGAGTATCCACACAGTTTGAACTGATGTTATTTAAGGGTCAACTGTAAAGCCTTTCTATGACATGGTCTCTACATGCCTTTCCAACAATTTCTCTCTAAGCTATACCAAAAACAAATGTTCTAAATACACACATAAAGATTCAGTCTCTGCTTAGAACAGTCCTCCTCTCCATGTTGGTAAATCAAAATTTTAACTCATTCTTCAAGTTCGGCACAAGTAACACTTTCTCATGAAGACTTTTCAAAGTACATCACACCACCAAGGCTAAAACTAGCAATTTTGGTGACTCAGGCAAGTAGCAAATTGCCCTCGGATCAATTTATCACTTATTATGTATTAACATCTCACTAGAGTCATTAAGAATCAGTGGCATTTGATAGGTGCCTTCTTTTCACTAACTAGGTACTAATCACGTATTAAACTCAGTTGCTCTATGCTAAAAGCCTACACATGCTGCCAACGTGTAATGTAATAAATGCTGTTAAGTCTGATCCCTTATTTTACATTTCTGCACTCTCCATTTCAGTGCCCTGGGACATAGCCTAGCTTACCTACACTATCAAGCCACAGTAGATACACCTTTATTTACCAATTAAAAATATTTTCTCCCATTGAGAGAGGGATTAAGTAATCATTTATTATTTTTATTAAATAATTATTATAATTATTTAAATCTATTCTTCTGTTAATGACACTTATTACTTGTTCTATGTATTATGTTTGTGAACTTTTATCTTCCATCCTATGTTCTTTAAAGATATGATCTATATCTATTTCATCTTTGTATCTCCCACAGGTTTTTCAGCCAATGCCTTGTATACAGAGGGCACTTTAAATATAAATCAAGAATTTCTCTTCCACTTTCAACGAAGGCTGTTTTCATTCTTCTTCTATGTATCCTATCTTTATTTATAGAGTTTTCCTTGACCATCCAGTCCACAAGTCACTCTTACTTTTGAACTCCTAAAAGAACTGTCTATAAACCATTTAATTGCCACCAATGCTACTCTAGCATTATCTTTTTATGTTTACATGCATTTTATAGTCTTTTTATATTTCAGTATATCTCAACAATATCTAGGCACAACAGAGACAATCAGTCTTTAAAAAAAAAAAATCAAGAGACTTATTAAGAAAAATATAGTCAAAACTAGCACCTAAAGAGAACAAAAGATCTCATTCATGGCAATGAAAACTAAACTCCTAATGTTGACGGGCTAAAGGCTTTGACATACATTATAGTTACTAGTAAATTAAATTGTGTTGGAATTCTGCAAGTGTCTTTGAATTTCATAAATCTTCCTTTCACTTTAGGGAGATGTAAGTACAACCACATTCATTTACTGACAATACCAATGATAGCAGATGGCTTTAAACAAAAACAATTAACTATGTTAAACATATAAGGAAAACATTCATTTGTAATTTTGTTAATTTTCCCTGCTGAAGATATTTATATAGTCAGTTTGTATTATATATCATTTTACAGGATGCTATGCCTTAACTCTTTCATTTCTATTAGGTTTCCTCCTCCCTAAAGGACTAAAAGCAGAAGAGCAATCTTTGAATCTTCACTTCTTTTGTATCCTTCCACAGCAAGGAACTATATTCATAGCAGGCATTTAATAAATATTGGCAAACTGGCTTTAAAGTTATTTGCACTTTGAGCACCATAGTGTTAATGGGATATCACAGATTTTGCACACTTGATTAAAAAATATATATACACATATCATATACATATACATATACATATACATATACATATACATATACATATACATATACATATACATATATATATATATATCACCAAATCCTACAATAAGAGAGTTAGTTCTCTGGTATGTCAATCAGAACACTCTAGAGTCTGGCTACTCAAAGTGTGGTCCACTTCGATACAGCAGCACTGATATCACCTGGGAGCTCATTCAGACTCTCAGGCCCCACCCCAGGGCCTCTAAGCCAGAACCTGCATGTTAAGATCCTGAGGTGATCTGCAAGCACTTCAAGGTTTTTTGAGCAACACTGGTTTAGACTCCAGAGTAAGAATTAGGATGTGCAAGATGCATATGACCAAGTAATACTAACTAACTCATTGGTGCTTGTTTGTTGCTCTTCCCTATCTGCTCACGCAGGCTTGCTGAAGGCAGGAACCCTTTCTGTCTTTCTCACCACTAGTGTTCCTTGAGCCTAATAGGCCCAGGAACATTACACAGTGCTCAATAAATACTTTGTGCTGAATGCATGAAGGACTGAACAAAGTGAAAATAAAACTTTTTCAAAAAGCTAATCCTTTAGGAAATTGTACATGATTTCTTATACTACCATGCTTATTCTTTAATTCAGTATTATTCATTCCATTTTTTAAATGTTGCCTTCTCAACTTTAACTTTAACAAATGCATTTAACAAAGCAAAAGCTTGGATCATCTTCCTCCGTTGGAACCACCAGGGGCCTCCAGCTACATTTTAATTCTAGCTCTCACAGATCCATCCCATATGCCTGCACAAGATGAAATCACCGCAAAACTTGGAGGAGGTGGGGGGAATAGAGGAGGAATGGGTAAAGCAAAAACAACGCTGTATCAAGAGCATCATGTGAAACCTGGAAAACATGATTATTATTTTTTTAACAGGATACGTCCAGGAAATAATTCCCATCAAGGAAAAAAAAAGAGGTAAGGGAATCCTTACCTTTCTCAAGAACAAAAGGTGAAACTAGAGAATATCAGGGAGTGATAAAAGCCCAGCGAATACCTAGCGACAGAAGGTGGAAACACACCAGACCAGAACTAAAGCGGATAGCGGTCAGAAACGTACAAGAAGGATGCCAAAAACCACTTTCAGCTTTGCAGAGAAGGAAGTCAAAGGAAAAGAAAGGGGAAAGGAAATAGCGCTATGACGGGTATAATTTACAATGATGATGACATTATTATTATTGTTATTATTTTTTTTTTGAGAGAGATGACATGCATGTGAAGGGAGGGTGGGAGGAGGGAGGTTGCAATTTCGCGCACTGCGAAAGAAAGCGACTACAGGGGTCCCTGCTCATCTCAGACGGTCCCGGAGAGGCAGCCCAGGCATAGGTAGGGGGCAACGCCCGGCTACGATGGCTCCCGCCCCGTGGCCTGAACCATCTCCTCTGCAGCCTGCCGAGCACCGGGTGGGGATAGGAAAGGGCGGACTGTGTGTGGGAGGACACGCGGGAGGGGATGGATGCTGGGCTGACCAGGTACCCACCTTATCCCAACGGAGCCACTGCCCGATGGCCGTATCTAGCTGAGGGTCCCCGGTGTGGTAGGGGGCGTGGAGCAGGTTGGAGTTCAAGTCCCCTTCTGCGTTTTCAGCCATGGCAGCCAGACTGGGCTGTGCGAGCCAGGGGGCCGACGAAGACACCGATTTGGGAGGGCCTGTGGTGCTCTCACCAGGGTCCCGACGCCCCTTCCTCACTGAAGGGCATCAGAGACCAACTGCAGGATGTGGCGCCGGAAGCAGGAGAACGGGGATATGCGGTCGCCCGCACCCCACCAGACCCGCTCCTGGTTCCTTTCTGGGGGAATACACTGAGGCGGTCCCACCGCGAGAGAACAACAACAGTCCCAGATGTCTGGGTCTTGGCTGTGGACGCCGCCGCCTCCGCCTTGATCACCTTAGGCCCCGCCCCCAAGGCCCTGGCCCCGCCCCTTCCCGCCTCTGCTGACTTAAGCCCCTTAGGGCGTGAAGCGCGAGGCGAAGAGCGTTCCCGACGTCTCTGCGGTTGCGGGTGTTAGGCTCTGCCAGGGTGGGGAAAGAATGGGGTACGGCTCTTTTTATTTTTTTAAATTTGCCTTTTATCACGTTTTCGTCCTTGTTACAATCCCCACACACTCCCAAGCGTCTCCTTTTCTCGAGCACCCCACCACAAGCTCCCCACTTCAGCGCTCGCAGCGCGCGCGCAAGTCGCCCTCCAGTTTCGCCTTCGGGCACGCGCCTGGCGGGAGGGTGCGCGGGGCTGTCCCGCACAGCCTTACGGGAGCTGTAGTTCTTTTCTTTCCCCGAGGTCTGCGGAGACCGCCGCAAGGACTACGACTCCCAGTAGCTCCGCACCCTCCTTTTCCTCCAAGGAAAAAGAGCTGTGTTAAGGCTGTTCCCTAGGAACACGCCCTGTACCTGTTAGTTACTCAGCGTCTTGTGGTCCTGGGCTTAAACTAAACAAGGACTGATACAGTAAGGTGACAACTTGTATCCACTTAGTGCTTTACAGTATACGAATCGCGTTTCTATTTCTTCAGCCCTCCTGTGAGGTAGGTAGGCGTGATCCATCCCCATTTTACACACAAAGAGGAAACTGCCTCTCTGAGAGTGAACTGACTTTTTCAGAGGCGAAGTTCGTAAGTGATGGAATCGGTTCTAACCCGGTTTCACATCTCAGCTGGCAGTTCTTTTCGCTCTGCTGCTACAGTGCACTAGGAGATAGAACAAGATGACGGAAAAATAGATAGGAAGTTGTGAAGGAGGAAAGATGGGCCAGTATTTAACCACAGGTAACAATGTATAAGCTCCATAAAAGGTACAAAGAGCAATGGCGACAGGAACACAGAGGAAGAAGAAAGATTATTGAGATAATTTTAAATTTCTTTTAATTTTGGCTTCCTCTCTTGTATGTAATGTTCACCTTTCAAGTCACTTGAGGTCTGGGAGATGCTGAGAAGTGCTTACCTGTCACTCATTTGCTCCTGAGTTTCCTGGTTTGGTTTCCTTACAATGACTGATTTTGACCAGTATCTTACAACTCTTTCCCTAGTCAGCTTTTTTTTTTTTTTTTTACAAGAAGGGTGTAATAATATTCACACCATGGCTACAGTAACCTAATAAATGGCTTTAGAGTGCTTTGAGGTTCACAGATAAAAGAAAATAAATTCAAAGTATTACTTTCTTTCCTTCAAAGTGCCATTTGCCATAATAAAATCCAAACTACCAAGGTGCAAAAGGATCGTACTGCCAAGTCCTGAAAAATTACATGCTGTAGTTTGTAGTTAAAGCTGCTTTTGCTAAGTAGTTGGGTGTTTCTTTTAATGGAGTCAGCAGGTTCTTTTAATCACATAAGGCTTGGAAAACAATTATGTGTCCTGGAGAAAAATTCATTGTTCACCATCACTGTTATTGTCCATGAGAAACATTAATTGAACATTTACTCTATGCCAAGCATTATGCCAGGAGCTGAGGCTACAAGAAAGCATATAACAATTATTCATTTCAAAAAATAAAAACTGTCAGGGAGTCGGGATCTATGCAAGAAATGGTTGCTCATGATAAACAGCAAATGCTTGCTGCAGATAACTTAAAGAATTCAGAGTCTGAGGTTGTCATTAAAAACAGCAAGCTGCAGGAAGAACCAGCATTGGGCATTGAGGAGCAAGAGGGCATTTTAAAACCATAGACCATTGGTTCTCAAATCTCCTTAGGAGTTTGTTCAAAGTATATATTCCTGGACTCTGCCCCAGGGATTAAATCAGTACATTGGGATTGGGATTTGACACATATCTATTGATGGTGACATAGGAGGCCATAATCTTGCTCCTCAAAGTGCGATAGGACCAGTGTATTGGTGTCCTCTGGGAACTTACTAAGAAATGCAAAATTTCTTAGATTCTGAATCAGAATCTACATTTTAACAAGACCCAATGATGATTTATATGCATGTGAAATTTGATAAGCAGTGGTTTTTGTAAGACAATTCTTATTCAATTCTGAGAAACACTACTAAATAACAGAACTTTTCAAGAGATGGAATTATATAGGGCAAGTATAAAAGATAGGAGAAATACAAGTGTTAATTGAATACCAGAGTCGATCAGCCCTCATTTTTATCAGCAAGATCATGACAGTTACAAACTGGTTTTCAGAAACCTGGCCCGGTGTCTTCAGCTTATGATTTAGGAATTGAAGGGTAGCCAAGGAGACCCAGAATTCATCAAATCCAAGAACAGTTTTTAAGTCTGTCCAGAAGAGGGAGTATAATAGTTCTACTAGTCAAGGAAAGCTCAGAAGCTTTAATTTCTGTTGGAATTTGCCCAGGGTGTCTTGTATTTTTATTTGCTAAATCTGGCACTCTAACTGTGGTTGTGAAAGATAACATTGCTCTTGGTTCTAATACATATATCTAATATTTTAGCATATATACATACATATATATATATCTTATTCTCAAATGGTTCAGAAAAATGCTGTGTATATATACATACACTTAAATATATAACTATACATACAAACACATAGTTATAGAAACAGCAAATAATAAAACAAATGGAAAATTTTAACAATAGGTGAATCTGGGTAAAGGATAGATGGATATTCTTTGTCTTATTTTAATTTTTGCAACTTCATTTGAAAGCATTTCCAAATAAAAATATTTAAAAGCAAAACCTCAAGTGTATTAGAAATAGCTGTTTCTATATTGTTTTAAAAAATCTAATTAAGAGACTCAAAGCTCTCCTGGACACTGCCCCAGAGATTAAATCAGTACATCAGGATTGGGTACCAAGAAATAAAATATTCATCAATATCAGGGGCTCCCCTCTCCACACAGGCTTTATAGGATACTGGGGAAACAGAAAGAGGCAATAGCTCTGGTTCCTCAAGGTTTCTGCCAAGGTCTTTTCCAGGGTTCTAGTGGTCTCTGGAAGTCTGACAGCTTTCTCCTTGCATACGATTTATAAGCTATGGCCAGGAAATTTGGTTGAGGCTATGAACCCCAAAGCCTCTGTCTAGGTTTACCACATGGTCATCCCCTCTAAAATCTAGCCAGTTCCTTAAAGTGCTGCCACCAAGAAGAGCTCAGGGCCTCCCTCGCATCACCCTCTTATTTTAAGAATGTAAATGTTGAGGAAATCTATCATTCTGCTGTGTGATTGCTCTGAAAAGAGAAGTATTTTCTTGTTGCTCACCAAGATATTTGTCATAAGCTTGATGAACTCTATACTTTAAAAAAAAAGAAAAAAGAGGAAAGGAAGTGAGTACTGTCTTGCAAGCAACTTCTACTTTTAGCCCTTTTACATAAAACCTCTGCTGAGGCAAGGGGATGTAACAACAACTAATAAAAAGCAGTTATCTTTATGTAAAGGGGGAAGGATGCAGAGCACACCTGGGATTAGAGTAAAGCAAGGCAAAGAACCGAGGGTGCCAAATCTAGAGGCACCCCCTTTCAAGTTTGTGGAAGGGCAGGACTAGCACCTGGGAGTTAGTGTCTCATTATATGTTGTAAACAGTTTTATTGAAATATAATTCACAAACCAAACAATTCACACATTTAATCTGTATAATTGAATGATTTTTTTGTTCTATTCACAGATGATATGTACAAACACCACCACAGTCATTTTTAGAACATTTTCATCACCTCACAAAAAACCTTGTGCCCTTTAGCTATCAACCCCCTATTTCCCACTCCAAGGCCTAAGCAAACATTAATTTACTTTTTACCTCTATAGATTTCCCATTCAGAACATTTCATATAAGTGGAATCATATAATACGTGGGCCCTTGAGACTAGCTTCTTTCACTCAGCATAATGGTTTGAAGGTTCATCCATATTGTAGCGTGAATCAGTATTTCATTTCTTCTTATAGTTCAATAATATTCCAATGTATGGGTGTACTACATTTTGTTAAATCTATTTATCCATTGATGGACATCAGGTTGTTTCTGCCTTTTGGCTATTATGAATGTTACTATAAACTTCATGTACAACTTTTGTGTGGATATATGTTTCCATTTCTCTTAGGTTTATATACCTAAGAGTAGATTTCCTGGTTCATGTGGTTACGCTATGTTTAATCATTTGAGGAACTACCAGACTGTTTTCCAAAGTGGCTGCACATTTCCACTAGCAGTGTGTGGGGGTTCAAAATTCTCCACAGATTTTTTTTTTTTTTTAGCTTAAAGCAACTCATTTATTACCACACAGTTTCTGTAACTCAGATGTCTGGGCAAAATTTAGCTAAGATTCTCTTCCTCAGGGCCTCATCAGGCTACAATCCAGATGTCAGCTGAGGCTGTCTCCACAGATTTTTTCCAACACTTAATTACTATTTCACTTTTTGATTCTAGTCATTTTAGTGAGTGTGAAGTGGTAGCTCATTGTGGTTTTGATTTGCATTTCCCTAATGACTAATGATGTTAAGGATCATTTCATGTGCTTATTGGCCATTTGTATATTGTCCTTGGAGAACTATCTATTCACATCTTATACCCATTTTTTTAAATTGAGTTTTAAAAAAATTATTATTGAGTTGTAAGATTTCTTTTTATTTCTGGGTATAAGGCCCTGATACAAATCAAATATGTGACTTGCAAATATTTTCCCTCGTTCTATGTATTGTCTTTGCACATTCTTGATGGTGTCATTTGAAGCACAAAAATTTTTAGTTTTGAGGAAATCTAGTTTATCTATTTTTTCTTTTGTTGCTGATACTTTTGGCGTCATATCTAAGAATCCTTAGGCAAATCCAAGGTCATGGAGGTTTATCCTTTGTTTTCTTCTAAGAGTTTTATAGTTCTAGCTTTCACGTTTAGGTCCTTGATCCCTTTTGAGTGTATGATGTGAGGAAGGGATCTTACCTCATTTAGCTGCATGTGGCTATCCAGCACCATTTGTTGAAAAGACTGTTCTTTCCCTGTAGGAGGGTTTTGGCATTCTTGTTGAAATTAGTTTACTGTAGATGTGGGTTTATTTATGGACTCTCAGTTCTATTCCATCGATCTATATGTCTATCCTTGTGCTAGTTCTACAATGTCTAGATTATTGTTACTTTATAATAAATTTTGAAAACAGGAAGTATGACTTTTACTTTGTTCTTCAAGACTGTTTTCACTATTCTAAGCCCCTTACAATTTCATATAAATTTTACAGGCACCTGGTCAATTTCTACAAAGAAGCCAGCTGGGATTCTGCTGGGGATTGCATTGAATCTATAGATCAGATTAGGGAGTATCATCATTTTAACAATGTAAGTCTTTCAATCCATGAACATGGAATATTTTTCCAACTATAGATTTTCTTTAATATCTTTCAACAAAGTTTTGTGGTTTTCAGAGTACAAGTTTTGCACTTCCTTTGTTAAATCTATTCCTAAGTATTTTATTCTTTTTGATGCTATTATAATAGAATTGTTAATTTCATTTTTAAATAATTTATTGCAAGTGTATAGACATACAGTTGGTTTTTGTATACTGACTGTGTCCTGAAAACTTGCTGAATTTGTTTATGAGTTCCAATCATTTTTAAGTTAATTTCTTAGGATTTTTTTTTTCTTTTTTTAAAAAATTATATTAGTTTCAGGTGTACAAAACAACGTAATGATTAGACATTTACATCTTTCACAAAGTGATAACCCCTCCAAGCCTACTACCCCTCTGACATCGTATATAGCTGTTATAATACCATTGACTGTATGCTGTACTTTACATACCATTGACTCTATGCTGTACTTTACATCCCCGTGAATATATATATATAATTATAGTGGTCAGGCATCTACACAATCTATGAAGTGATCCCCCTGATAAGTCCAGTATCCGTCTGGCACCCTACAAGATCTTTACAGCATTATTGATTATATTCCCCATGCTGTATTTTACATCCCCATTACTATTTTGTGTCTACCAGTTTGTACTTTCTAATTCCTTCATCTCCCCTACCCCCCAACCCCTGCCCATCTTAGGATTTTCTTTACAGGAGATCATGTCATATATGAATAGTTTGATTACTTTCTTTCAGATCTGCGTGCTTTTACTTCTTTTTCTTGCCTATTTGCCCTGGCTAGAACCTTCAGTACACATTGAATAGAAGTAGGAAGAGAAGACATCCTTGTCTTGTTCCTTCCCTTAGGGGGACAGCAATCAGTCTTTCACAATTACATATAATATTAACTGTGGGTGTTTTTGTAGATACTCTATAATATTGATGAAGTTCCCTTCTGTTTCTAGTCTGTTGAGTGTTTTTTGTTTTGTTTTATTTTTTATCATGAAAGAGTGTTGGATTTTGTCAAACTCCTTTCTGTATCTATTGAGATGTTCATGTAAGTTTTGTTTTCTTATTATATTTATATGAAGTATTACAGTAATTGATTTTTGGAAGTTAGACCAAACTTGCATCCTACTTGGTCATAACATATTATTGTTTTTATATGTTGCTGCATTTGGTTTGCTAGTATTTTGCTGAGGATTAATTTGTCCATAGTCATAATAGATATTGGTCTATAGATTAATTTTCTTGTGATGTATTTTTCTGGTTTTAGTATCAGAATAATATTGGCCTCATAAAATGAGTTGAGAAGTGCTCCATCCTCTTCTAATTTTTGGAAGAGTTTGTGATCTCGTGTAAAGAAAATCTTGGTTTAGGCTTTGTGGGGAGTTTTCTGATTATTATATCAATCTCTTCACTTGTTATTGGTCTATTCATTTGCTATTTCTTCTTGAATCAATTTTAGTAATTTGTGTCTTTGTAAGAATTTATCCATTTCATCAAGGTTATCTAATTTGTTAGCATACAATTGTGTACAGTTTTCCTTTATAATCCTTTTTCTTTCTGTTAAGTCAGTAATAATGTCTCCTCTTTCATTTGTGATTCTAGTAATTTGAGTCTATTTTTTTATCAGTCTAGCCAAATATTTGTCAATTGTATTGCTCTTTTCAAAGAATGAGCTTTTTGTTTCATTGATTTTTCTCTATTGCTTTTCTATTCTTTATTTCATTAATTTCCACTCTAATTTTTATTATTTCTCTTCTTTCAGTTTCCTAATTCTCTCTCTCTCTCTCTCTCTCTCTCTCTCTCTCTCTCTCTCTCTCTCTCTCTCTCTCTTGCTTCAAAAAGTTTTGTTGTTTCAATTTGGTCCATGGCATGAGAGAGGGCTCCAGGGTGGTTAGAAGGCTGCCTAGTGGTTTCAGGGAGAGTCTCAGGCAGAAGCCCAACACCAAGATGATGCAGAGGGGCCCCTCAAAGGACTCGGCTCCAAAGGCTCCTGGTCGTGCTTGAGGGTGAGCCTTTTGAAGAGATACTGGCCCAGCCTGGCCTGGGGGCTGGGCAGCCTGCGGAGGTTACTCAGGTGGTCGCCCATCTTCTTGATGAGTTTCACCTCCTCATCCAGGAAGTGGCTCTCCCGGAAGTCACAGAGATGTGCGGGCAGAACCCAGGGCATGCAGATCCAAAAAGGCCCGGTTCAGGTTCTTCTCCATGACCATGGCAGTGTCCATGGCATCCTGAGTTTTACTCCCCTCATCTTGGGAAGGCTTCTGCAGGTCCTGAAAGAGGGCGTCGCCACCATGCTGGTTTTGCATCTTCAAGAGACACTTGGCACCCTCACATTTCTCCTCAGCCAACCTGAGGAAGAACTAGCTCCCACCCTCCAGAGGCACATCTTCGTGGTCAAAACAGAAGCCCAGGGAGAGGTAGGTGTAGGAGGCCACCTCGGTGGAATAATTCTGACAAACTTGGGAGCTCCTGGTTGCTCGGCAATAGGGAGTTAAGCTCAAAAATCGGTGTTGGCTGGTCTCAGAGGCCGAGGGTAGCAGAATTGGTTCTGAAGGTTGAGACTGGAAAAGAAGTTGGAGGGTGATCGGCGGCTGGAAAAGGGGCATCCCTGGGTCTGTTCCGCCCAAACTCTGTTGAAGCAAGAGACATCCAGGGGTCTGCCTAGGGTACTCCCCTAATTCTCTTTTCATCACAATCTGATCTACTAAACTGGGCCTTGGGTTTTGTGTGTGTGCATGTATTCTGATGGAATTTTATTTACTAAAGCAGGAGGCAGGCCACACTGGGCCTGTGGCCACAGTTTGCCTGTCCCTGATCCAGAGTAATGGTTCCCAACCCTGGATGTACAACAAGTTAAGGAACTGACCCCTGGGCCGCACCCCTGAGATTCTAATTCAACTGATCTGGGTTGGAGTATGATAATCAGTGTTTTTTGCTTGTTTGTTTTTTGTTTTAAGCTCTCCTATGTGTTTCCAATGTGCGGCCAAGGCTGAGAGCCATCTCTTCAGAGCAGGGATCTGACCTTTGGGGAGTTTTTGTCTGTCTGTTTGTTTTTGACTTAAAACAAATCTACCTCAGAGTTTGGAGGCCAGAAGTCCAAGTTGAAGTGTCAGTACGGCCATGTTGAAGACTCAAAGGGAGCGTCCTTTCTTGCCATTTTCAGCTTCTGGTGGTTCTCAGCGTTCCTTAGCGTATGGCTGCACCACTCAAATCTCTGGCTCTGTTTTCACATGGGTTTCTCCTCCACCAATTCAGGAAAAGCCAAATGAAAGAAATACACAGGCCAAAGTATGGGGGGATGGAGTGGCATGGAGCTTCCATGCTCTCTCAGGGTGTGTCGTCTGCCCCCAGAAGCTCCACGTTTAGGGGTTTAATTTCAGTTTTGTATTTTTTATTTCTGGAATTGTTTTAGATTCTTTTGCAAATTTTCTATAGCATCTTTTATGCTTACCTCTTCTCTATAGAGATCTTTAAACATCTTTCCCCTCTTTACAGTCAGCATAGTTGTTCAATATCTGAAATCTTTGTGGATTTTTTCTGTTGTCTATTGTTTTGCTAGTTCCTGATCATAGCATCTGGTTTCTTTGTGAGCCTTGTGTTTGTGTGTGCATTGGACATTATATTTGACAAATTATTTGTGAGAATAAATTTAGATTTGCAATAAAAGTAGTTTCTTCAGAGAGGACATGCATTTTCTACTGTCAAATGCCTGGGAGTTCAACTATAATTCTTTAGGGCTTGAAATTCTCTGGTGCTGTTGTGAATCGATTTATTCTGTAATTCTATGTAAAATGTTTCTCTTCTAATTTATCCTCACTCTGGGTGTGAAGTCCCAACATATTGTGGGGAACAAATATATTGTGAGAAGTTTCTCCCATTAGACTCTCAATTTTTTGCAGCCCCTGGGTTTCTTGCCCACCAGGGTTTTAAAATTAAGGTTCAAAATTTTCAGAATTGGCAAATGCTTTCAGGGCAAATACCAAATTTTCTCTAGTTACTACTCCGAGATGACATTTTCCCCTTCATTTTGGCCTGGTAATTTCTTGCAGGCTTCTCACCTTTCCTCTGTGATTTAAAAGAAGGTTAAAAAATTTGTTTGTTATTTAGTTATAGCAGGAAGGTTAATACAAATAACCTAGTCAGCCAATTTGAGAAACATTGTTATTTTGATAATTGTCTTATTCCTGTAAAATCAAGTTGATCTACTATGCTATTTTTTAAATTAGTCTCGTTTTGTAGGACTCTTAGCTCGTCTCCGTTTTTTTCTATAATAGATAACAATAACAATGAGCATCTTTGTTATTCATAAAGCTGTCTTTCTGCATTATTCCATACATTTGTATTATTCCATCCATCTAATTTCTTGGGAGTACAATTCTGGGGACTATCCTAGAAATGTTTAGGACATTCAGTTTCCAAAGGGTTGAACTAATTTGTTATGAATAAATTACATAATTGTAATCTTTTTAATTCTGTCATCGTAATATTAATATTAATTTTAAAATTAAGTCCAATAAACTAGTACTGGCCATCTGTGTAAACAGTTCTCAGGCAAAAAATGAACATTTGTCAGTTTTCTTTTACAATATTAACTCTTTTACATGAACATTTAAGTTCAACTTAATGCAGCAAATGCTTGCAGGTCTATAGGGCACATGCACTCTTCTAGGTGGTGTAGATTCAGTGGTAAACAATAGAGATCCTGGTCCATGCCCTTATGAAACCTAAGGTGGGGAGCTGCAATATTGAGATTTATAAGAAATACATACTTTATCATTCAGATAACCTAAAAATATTTTTCATAATATATATGTGGTCATCTTATATAATAATATATATGTGGTTCCTGGCAAAGAGCTTCTAAAATCCTTGGAATTTCTTAAGCTACATGTGCAACGAGTTGTCTTTTGTTATGTTAATGAGGTAGTTTGGGGATGGCACCTGAGAATGGGGGCTGGTTGCCAGGGTAGCCAACCAAGTGATTAGAGGGTTGGAACTTTCAGTCCCACCCCCTGACCTCCAGGGTGGGGAGAGGGGCTGGAGGTCGACTCACTCACCAGTAGCCGAGGTGTTAATCCGTCATGCCTATGGAATGCACCCTCCATAAAAACTCAGAAGGACTGGGTTCGGAGAGTTTCTGGATTGGTGAACACCTGTAGAGGGCATGGAAGCTCCTTCCCTTTCCCAAATACCTTGTCCTGTGCATCTTTTCCATCTGGCTGTTTCTGAGTTATATATATATATATAGGTATATCCTTTTACAATAAACTGGTGATCAAGTCAGTAATGTTTCTCTGAGTTCTGTGAGGTGTTCTAGCAAATTAATCAAACCCAAGGAGGGGGTGGTGGAAACCTCTGATTGACAGCCAGTTAGGATAGACAACAACCTGGATTTATAATTGGTAGTCTGCGTTGGAGGGGGTGGTTCAAACCTGCAGTCTGTGGCCAGTTGGTCAGAATCCCAGGCAACAAACAACCTGGGCTTGTGACTGGCATGTGAAAGGGGGTTCAGTTTTACAGATCTGAACCCTTAATCTGTGGAATCTGATGCTATCTTCAGGTAGATAGGATCAGAATTGAGTTGAATTTTTGGACACCCTGTTGGTGTATGAGAATTGCTTGGTGTGTGGAGGGAAGGCTCCCAACTGTACACACACACACACACACACACACGCACACACACACACACACTCACACTCACACAGAAGTTGGGTCCAGAAACCTAATTTAGAAGCGCAGACAAATAACACATTATTGAACACACTGTGATAAGTGCTTGGATGACAGTAGTGCAGAATACAATACGAGTACAGAAGAGAGACACGTAACCCAAACTGGAAGGATCATGGAAGATATCCTAGGGGATGGAATAGCTATTATAGTAAGTCTTCATGTCAGGTAGCCTAAGGTCTCCAACTTTGTCCTTATTTTTCAAGATTCTTTGAGTTTTTTAGGTCCTTTGCATTTCCATATAAATTTGACAAGAAGTTTGTTAATTACCCCCTTCCAAAAAAAGCCTGCTGTGATTATGAAAATGGTATATCTCTTTATTTTTAGAGTTTCTTTAATTTTCTCTCAGCAGTGTTATGTAGTTTTCAGTGTAGAGGTCTTGTAAGTCAAACATATTCTTAAATATTTTATTTTTTATGCAAATGCAAATGTTTTCATTTTATAGCATAGCTGGGAACTGAAGAATAAATAAGACTTAGAGAGGGAAAGGGGATATGGCATTGCAGGCAAAGGAAACAAAATAAGAGGATATTTGGATACTGAGAGCTCAAAATGACAAATATCTGCTGCAAGCTTCTTTTATGCTCACAAGGAAGAAATATTGCTGAGGTGAATAACAAGAGCAACAAAGAAGACACATTCTTCTTTTTAAAGTCCAGAGTCTGCAGTTATACACCTAATAATAATACCTAATAATGTCTATTAGAATATTATCTATCAATAAAAAAATAATATCCAATAAGTTTATGATTTAGTTTAAACTCTTTTGAAGAAGAATAAATTTGTAGAGCTTACTTGACTTCCAGACTTTACTACAAAACTACAGCAACCAAAAGAATGTGTGGTACCAGCCTTAGGGTAGACAAATATATCAACGGAACATTGAGCCCAGAAATAGACTCAGTCACTTGATTTTCAACAAGGGCACCAAAACAAGCCAATGAAAAAGAACTTTTCTTCAACACATGACGCGGAAACAACTGAATATATATCTGGGGGGGGAAAAAACGTCGACTTCTACCTCACACCAAATATAAAAATTAATTTTAGATGTAACCAAAATCATAGATGTAAACAAAAAGCTAAAGCTACAAGCTTATAAAAGAAAACAAAGTAGAATATCTTTGCAACTTGAGAATAGGAAAAAATTTCATAGGATAGAGAAAGCATCAATCACAGAAAGATAAAACTGATAAATTAGTTGTCAGCAAAATTAAACTTCTGCTCATCAAAAGACAGCCTTAAGAAAATAATTAGGTAAGCTACAGACTGGGAGAAATGTTCTCAAAATATCTGATGAAGAACTGATATTCGAGATATATGTATATAGAACTCCTGAAATACAATAATAAAAAGAAAGAAAAACCCATATCTTTTTATTGCAATTGAGAAACAACCTTAATATAGCTTAAGTAGAAAACAATTTTTGCACAATAGTGTGAATGTGTTTAATGCCACTGAAGTGTACACATAAAATGGTTAAAATGGTAAATTTTATGTTATTTATAGTTTACCACAATAAAAAAAAAATGAATTTAGTGGCTTACATACCTGAGAAAAGCAAGAGTGGAGAGAGCATCAGGCATCCCTGGACCCTAACATGAGACTCTGTCACTGTCTTTCAGCTCCACTCTCTGTTTCTCCCCTCACAACCTCAGTCAGTCCTATTTAATGTTGCAGAAGACAGTTATGGATACACCCAGCTTCTGGCAAACATCATCCCAGCTAGCAACCCCCAAAGGAAAGAGGATTTATCTGTCTACTTCAGCAGATATAAATTTCAGTAGGTATAAAATTGTCCAGCCATGCTCACCTCCCCTATGGCCATGGGGTTATACCAGAAGAATTACGTAAAGTGGATAGTGAAGGAGGAACAGCTCCACAAAGGAAGAGCAGGTTCTGTTACTGGAAGAAGGGGAAAGGGGACATTAAACAGATTTTTAAAAAATAAAAACCCAAATGCCTTCATGATTAATTTCGTTTTTCTGACTTTAAACAAGTTCTTTACCATCTGTCAGTCACTTTTCTCAATTCTCTCTGAAATATGCTAATTTTCATTTGTTTATTCAGTGGCTTTATATCGTGTACCTGCTGTTGTGCCATGCACTCTTCTAGGCATTGGGGAGAGAGTAGTGAACAAGTCAAAATTCTTGTACTCTTGTAGCATGAATGATTTTCCCTTTCATAAGCAAGTATTTGCCACCTTCACATTGTGGCACATCGAAACACCACTAGTAAAGAAACTTTTATTTTCTGTTCAAAGAAAAATGTTAACTAAGTCTGCTATATTTGAAAGGTCAAAACTAACCTTCCACTTTTTTGTTGTTGTTGTTGGGAAGGGGAACAGGATTTTATTGGGGAACAGTGTGTACTTCCAGGACTTTTTTCCAAGACAAGCTGTTGTCCTTTCAATCTTAGTTGTGGAGGGTGCAGCTCAGCTCCAGGTCCAGTTGCTGTTGCTAGTTGCAGGGGGCTCAGCCCACCATCCCTTGTGGGAGTCGAACCGGCAACCTTGTGGTTGAGAGGACATGCTTCAACCAACTGAGCCGTCCGGGAGCTCAGCGGCAGCTCAGCTCAAGATGCCGTGTTCAATCTTAGTTGCAGGGGGCGCTGCCCACCATCCCTTGCGAGACTCAAGGAATTGAACTGGCAGCCTTGTGGTTGAGAGCCCACTGGCCTGTGTGGGAAACGAACCTGCAGCCTTCGGAGTTAGGAGCATGAAGGTCTAACCGCCTGAGCCACCAGGCCGGCCCTAACCTTCCACTTTTAATGATGTAGTAGTATGTTTTACCTATAGCCACTTAACATATATATGTCATTCTAAACTTCAAAAAATCATGAAGTGTCTTATATTTATTTTAGTTCTAAACTTTGATTTCCCCAGTTTGTGTTCATTTTCATTTTCTGCATACTTGATAGCTCACTTTGAAGTAATGTATTATGTTGTTTTCTATTTTATAAAAAGTCTTTGCTAGATGCTAGATGACTATAAAATGTATGGTACCTTGTTTTCCTATGAGAGAGAGAGAGAGAGAGAGAGAGAGAGAGTTCTGTTTATTCAGTGAAAGAACTGGTAGCATGTAGTCAATTTTCTATCCGTAACAGTGTTTTCACTTCCTGATGAAATCCAAGATTCACTTCCTGTTATAATGTGCAAGACAGTATAGTATATAGTAGACAAAGGGAAATTGAATCCGTTGGAGTCAGCTCTGGGCTCTAGGAAAGAAAGCTATGATTTTATGATGGTGTGATATCCTCAGCCTCATACTTCCTCCTGGAAGTTTCTAAGATTATAAGAAAATGACAAATTTTGGACTCAGAGCAACAGAGGATAAAAACACAGATCCAGAAAGCTCGGAGACACCAAGCAGGAATAAATGCTGAAAAAAAAAAAAGAAAAAAAAAAAAGGAGAAGAAGAAGAAGGAAGCCTATACTTAGACATATCATATTCAAATTGCTGAAAATGTAAGACAAAGGAAAAAATCCTGAAAGAACCCAGAGTTAAAAAACAGCTATTGATATAGGTGCAAAGATAAGAATTACATCCAACATCTCCTCAAAAACCATGCAGACAGGAAGAGAATAGAGTAAAATATTTAAAGTGTTGAGAGGAAAAGAAAAAATCCAACCTAGAATTCTGTTCCCTGCAAACTGATCCTTCAAACATAAAGAAAAAATAAATACTTTCTCAGGCAAACAAAAACTAAAGGAATTGTTGCCAGTAGACTTGCCTTGCAGGAAATGTTAAAAGAAGTATTTAGAGAGAAGGAAAATGATACAGGTCAGAAACTTGGATCTACATAAAGAAAGGAAGAGCTTTGGAGAAGGAATAAATGAAAGTAAAATAAAAACTTTTAATTTTCTTATTAATTGATCTAACAGATAGCAGTTTGTTCAAAACAATAATAGCAACAATGTTTTTTATTACATATGTATATATATATATATATTTATGTACGATGAATAATATAAATAAAATGAATAATAGCAATGATACAATGTAAGGGAGGGAGGAATTACGATTATTTTGTACTCAAACTATCTGTGAAACAGTATGGTATTATTTGAAAGTGGAATTGGATTAGTTGTAAAGGCATACTGCAAACTCTAGGGTAAACACTAGAAAAAGTTTTTTTAAAAAGTATAAGTGGGGCTAAAAAAGGAGAGAGAATGGGATCATATAATAGACTCAATTACAATGACAAAAGGTGGAAAAAGAATGGAAGACAAAAGTAAGACCAAAGGACAAGGGCAACAAATAGAAAACAATAACAAATATGTTAAATATTAATCCAACTACAACAATAATGACTATAAATGTCAATGCTATAAATGCATCAAATCAAAAACAGATTTTTCAGAGCAGGTCAGAAAACAAGACCTAACTATATGTTTTCCACAAGAAACCCATTTTAAATATAAAGACATATGTAGATATACCATGTTAACACTAATTGAAAGAAAGCATGAGTAGCTATATTAATTTCAGACAAAACAGAATCCAGAGTAAGGAAAGTTATCAGAGATGAAGAGGAACATTATGTAAGGAGAATTTGGTCAATTCTCCAAAAAGACATAACAATTGTTAACGGACCAAAACTGATAGAACTGTATGGAGAAATAGATGAATCCACTACTACCGGTATAGTTGATTTTATCTCCCCTCTATCAGGAATGAACATATCCAGCAGTCAGTAAATCAGTAAAGATATAGTTGAACTCAATAATACCATCAATCAACTGGATGTCATGGACATCTATAGACTACTTCATCTAACAACAGCAGAACACACATTCTTCTCAAGTTCATATGGAACATTCACCAAGATACACCACATTCTGGGCCATAAAATACACATTACACATATAAAAGAATGTCTGCTCTCTGTTACTGATTTCTAGTTTAATTCCAGTCTACAGTGGAATTAAACTAGGAATCAATAACAGAAAGATAGTTGGAAAACCCCCAACTATTTGGAGGTTAAACAACACACTTCCAAATAACACATGTGTCAAAGAAGAAATCTTAAGAAAAGTTTAAAAATATTTTGAACTAAATGAAAATTATCAAAATTTGTGGAATGCTGTGAAAGCAGCCCTTAGAGGTAAATTTATAAATTGAATGCATATATTAGGAAAGAAGAAATATCTAAAACTAATAATCTAAACTTCCATCTTGGGAAACAGAAAAGAGCAAATTAAATCCAATGTAAGCAGAATCAAAATAATAAGAAGAATTAAAGCAGGAATCAGTGTAATTGAAAACACGAAATCAATAGGAAAAAAAATCAACAAATTCAAAAACTAGTTCTTTGAAAAGATTAATAGAATTGATACACCACTAGCCAAGCTAAGAAAAAAGGAGAGAGAAGACACAAATCAGAAATGAAAGAGAGGCTGTAACTACAGATTCTCTGGACATTAAAAGTATAATAAAGAATACTATGGACAACTCTATGTCCACACATCTGATAACCTAGATTAAATGGACCAATTCCTTGAAAGACAAAATCTGCCAAAACTCACACACGAAGAAATAGACAATCTGCGTAGCTCTATTCCTATTAAAGAAATTGAATCAATAATTAAAACTTTCCAAAACAGAAAGCATTGGGTCCTGATGGGTTTACTGGTGAATTTTCTCAGACATTTAAGGAAGAAATTATACCAATTCTCTACCATCTCTTCCAGAAGATGGAAGCAGAGGGAATACTACTTCTCAATTTATTCTATGAGCCCAGCATTACCCTATTACCAAAAAACAGACAAAGACATGACAAGAAAAGAAAACTATAGACCAATATTTCTCATGAACATAGATGAGAAAATCTTCAGCAGAATATTAGCAAATTGAATCCAACAAAGAATAAAAAAATTATACATTAAGATCAAGTGCAATTTATCCCAGGTATGCAAGGCTAGTTCAAAATTCAAAAATCAATTAATGTAATACATCATCTCAAGAGGGTAAAGAAGAAAAATCACATTATCTTATCAATAGATGCAGAAAAGCATTTGACAAAATCCAACACCCATTCATGATAAAAACAAAACAAAACAAAAAAAACTCTCAGTAAACTAGGAATAGAGGGGAACTTCCTTGACTTGATAATGAATATAAAACACTTACAGCTGACATTACACTTAATGGTGAGACACTTGAATCTTTCCCACTAGGTTGAGGAATAATGCAAGGATGTCTCCTATCACCCCTTTTCTTTTTTTTTTTTTTTTTTGAAGGGGAACAGGACTTTTATTGGGGAACAGTGTGCACTTCCAGGCCTTTTTTTTTTCTTTTCCAAATCAAGTTGTTGTCCTTTCAATCTTAATTGTGGAGGGTGCCATTCAGCTTCAAGTTGTTGTCCTTTCAGTCTTAGTTGTGGAGGGCGCAGCTCAGCTCCAGGTCCAGTTGCCGTAGTTAGTTGCAGGGGGCGCAGCCCACCATCCCTTGCGGGAATCGAACTGGCAACCTTGTGGTTGAGAGGATGTGCTCCAACCAACTGAGCCATCCCGGAGCTCAGCGGCAGCTCAGCTCAAGGTGCCGTGTTCAATCTTAGTTGCAGGGGGCACTGCCCACCATCCCTTGTGGGACTCGAGGAATTGAACTGGCAACCTTGTGGTTGAGAGCCCACTGGCCCATGTGGGAATCGAACCGGCAGCCTTTGGAGTTAGGAGCACGGAGCTCTAACCACCTGAGCCACCGGGCCGGCCCCTCACCCCTTTTCTTTTAACATTGTATTGGAAATCATAGCTAATACAATGACATAAGAAAAGGAAATAAAAGATATTCTGATTAGTAAGAAATAAAACTGTCTTTGATTGCAGATAACATAATTGTCTATGTAGAAAACCCAAGAGAACTGACAAAAACAAAAAACAAAACAACTGGAACTAATAAGGAATTATAACAGGTTGCAGGATACAAACCTAATTGCTTTCTTATATACCAGCAATGAACAAGTGGAAATTGAAATTAAAATAATTACACCATTTATATTAGTACCCCCCAAAATGAAATACTTAGGTATAAATCTAATAAAATATGTACAAGATCTATATCAGGAAAACTATGAAACTCTGATGAAAGAAATAAAAAAGAACAATGTAAATGGGAGCTATTCCAATTTCATGGATAGGAAGACTGAGTATTGCCAGGATGTCAGTTCTTCCCACTTGATCTATAGATTCAACACAATCCCAATCAAAATCCCAGGAAGTTATTCTGTGGATATTGACAAACTGATCATAAAATATATATGGAGAGGTAAAAGACCCAGAATAGCCAATATTGAAATAGAATAATAAAGCTGGAGGACTGACGTTATCTGCCTTCAAGGCTTACCATAAAGCTACAGTAATTAAGACTAGTAATTAGTGTGATATTGGCAAAAGAATAGACAAATTGGTCACTGTAACAGTATAGAGGGCCTAGAAATAGACTCATATAAATATATTCAACTGAACTTTGACAAAACAGCAAGGGCAGTGCAATGGAACAAAGAAAATCTTTACAACAAATGGTGGTGAAGCAGCTGGGCATCTATATGCAAAAAAAAAAAAAAAAAAATCTAGACACTGACCTTACATCATTTATAAAAATTAACTCAAAATGGATCATAGACTTAAATATAAAACACAAGGCTATAAAATTCCTAGAAGAAAACATAGGAGAAAATCTAAATGACCTTGGGTTTGGTGATGACTTTTTAGATATAACACCAAAGGCACAATCCATGAAAGAAAAAATTCGTCAGCTGGACTTCATTAAAATTAAAAGTTTCTGCACTGTGAAAGACACTGTTAAGAGACGGAAAAGGCAAGCCGCACACTAGGAGAAAATATCTGCAAAAGACATATCTGATAAAGGACTGTTATCCAAAATATACAAAGAACTCTTAAAACTCAACAATGAGAAAATTAACAACCCAATTAAAAAATGGACCAAAGACTTCAACAGACATGTCGCCAAAAAAGATATATGGATGGTCAATTAGCATATGAAAAGATGTCCATGAGATACCACTACACACCTATTAAAATGGCCAAAATACAGAACAGTGACAACACCAAATTGAACTGACAAGGATGTGGAGCAACAGGATCTCTCTTTCATTGCTGGTAGGAATGCAAAATGGTATAGCCACTTTGGAAGACAGTTTGGCAGTTACTTACAAAACTAAACATACTCTTACTATCCAATCCAGTAATCACACTCCGTGGTATTGACCCAAAGGAGATGAAAACTAATACCCACACAAAAACCTGCACATGAGAAGCTTTATTCATAATTGCCAAACCTTGGAAGCAACCAAGATGTCCTTAAGTAGGTGAATGGATAAATATACTATAGTACATCCAGACAATTATTCAGTGATGAAAAGAAAAGAGCTATGAAGCCATGAAAAGACCTGGAGGAACCTTAAGTGCATATTACTAAGTGAAAGAAGCATCTGAAAAGGCTACATACTGTATGATTCCAACTGTATGACATTCTGGAAAGGCCAAAATATGGAGGCAGTAGAAAGATCATTGTTTGCTAGGAGTTGGTGGGGAGGGAGGAATGACTAGACAGAGCACAAAGGATTTATAGGGCAGTGAAACTATTCCGTATGATACTTTAATGATGGGCACATGTCAGTATACGTTTGTCCAAACCAATATAATGTACAATTCCCAGAGTGAATCATAATATAAATGATGGACTTTGGGTGATTAACACGTTGCGTACGGCGGGGTTTAAATCCCTCGTGAAGATTCTCGTGATCCGTACGCAACGTGTTAAGATATGTCAATGTAAGTTCATCAATTGTAACAAATTACTACTTGTGTGGGAGATATTAACAGTGAGAGAGATTATTCATGTATAGGAGCAGGGGTTATTTGGAAAATCTTTTGCCTTCTGCTAAATTTTGCTGTGAACCTAAAACTGCTCTTAAAAAAGGGCTATTAAAAAAAGATGATTATGCTACCTTAGCATTGCATGTGAATTCTAGGCAAGGTGAAAGGTGAAGGGCAGAAGGTACATGTGAGCCAAGTCTGCCTACCTATCTATTTTTAATCAGAAAAGCAATTGCTTTCCCATGAGCCCCTCCCAGCAGACTTTCCCTTATATCTTATTGGCCAGAAATATGTCACATGGCCACTCCTGGGAAATCAAACTTATAATGGGAAGGAATTACCTTACCATAATTCCTGTGGCTTCTATTATGGACGAATTGATGATGTTTCTCAAACCAGTGACACCAGCCTTTGTCTCTCTTCTGAACTCCCAACCCTGTCAAGTATTTCCACTTGGATATCTCATAGACAAGTGTTACGTATTCTGACTCCATTATTTTAATACTATTTAACCACTGTTTCAACCATGAGAATATTTTGAGTATTAAGAACCTCATCAGAATTAGGTAAATATTGGTGAATTTTCATTAAGAAAATAATTGAGGAGTAAATTCTATCAAATTTTATTTAATGTCATGATAAACTTTATAATTTAAGCTCCAGTTTTCCTCTTATTTTTATTTTTTTCTAAAATTATTTTTTTTAAATAAATTCTTTTCATATTTTACAACAAAAATTTGATTCATTGATCAGTTTTCGTCCATATCAAATATTTCCAGAACCTCTGCCATTTTCTTTTGTGGCCATTATTTCCACAGAAATCTAATTTTTCTGGTGTAGATATTTTTGACTTTTTTTTTTTCTGGTTTATTTTATTTATTTATTTATTTATTGTGGTTGCCATTTGGCAGTGCTTTGCTATCAAAGAATTGAAAATAAAATTGTCTGCTATTCATGTAGTTTTTTGAGAAACAAACAAATTACAAGGAAAAAGTAGGGAGAGGGAAAACTATAGCTTAAAAGAGACTTAAGAAACAGCAATCAAATGCAAGCTGTGCACCTTGTTTGATCCTGATTTGAACAAATTGACCACCAAACAAAATTATGAAACATCCCAGGAAATTTGAACATTGACAGGACATTTAATGATAACAATGAGTTATTATCAACTTTTAGGTATGATATGTTATTGTTATATTTTGAGCTTTTATCTCTTAGAGATACTTGCTAATCTTAGAGGTATTTCCTAGTGAAATAATATGAGGTCTTGGGTTTGCTCCAAAACATTCTGGAGGTAGGGAACATGGGTGGAGATATAGAGGAAAGAAAATTGATATTGAGTTGATAATTGTTGATAGGTACATGAGGCTTCATTATACCAGTTTCTATACTTTTGAGTATCTTGAACTTTTCCACAATAAGAAAATTAGATAAATCCTATGAAGAAAATTTGATGCCCTAAAATCAACAAATTTTACTGTGTGCAATTTTAGCCATTGTCAATTTTATTCGGTGTTAATTATTTTTATCAGTCATATGTATTACAAATTGAATAAAAAATTGATAGTGTGTTTTCATTTCTTAACTATCCATGAGAAACTTGTGATAAATGTTGTTAGGATGTTTCTGTAGCAAGTAACAACAAACCTTAACTCGATTGGTTACAACTGTAGAATGTACTGTGTCTCATAACTAGAAATTTTGCATTGCACCCACACCAGGGCTGATTCATCCAGTGCCTCAGAACTCTGCCATCCTCAGCGTGTCACCCGTGTCCTCAGAGTAAGGGACTACTTCATTTCCAGCCATCACATCTGGACCCAATAATGTCTAAGGGCAGAAAAGGACAGTGTGTCTCTTTTTATTAGCCTGAGAAGTCTTTTCCAGATGTCCTTGGCAGCTTTCTACTCACATCTAATTGCTTAAATTAGATACATGCCTGATCAATCCCTGGCAAGGAGAATGAGACCACATGAGGGCCTTAGATGGGCCCCTCCTGGACTGGGCTGGAACTAGAGAGACTTGGGCAGGAATATGGCATCTACTCAGAAGTGGAGCTCTGCCCGAGTGAGGAAAGGAAGTGGCCCGTGGAGAAACTCCAACAATATCTGATAAAGACGGGGAGACAGGAAAAATAACAAGGGCGGGGAGGGAGAGAGGAAGGGAGAGGCAGAGAGGTCACACTATCCTAAGCTCTTGAATGCGCTGTCACATCTCCTGGGGAGGGCGTCAAAACATCATACATCTCCCACAGGAACCTCAAGAGACAGTTAATGTAGAGATTAGTAGGTGCTCAATTCTTATTTTTGAGTGCATAAACTTTTACATTAGAGGAAATAATCATTGGCCTCTTGGTGTTTTTCAAATATTTGGTATAAATCTGTCCCAAGAGCAGCCTGTTTTCCCTATGATTTGTGCTCATGGAACACTTGGAGAGATTGTTGCTATGTTTGATCTCAGTCACAGCAAAGTAAGCAAGGATAGAGCTCTGTGGACTACCTGGTTTTACTTAAAGCATTCTTTGCCATCAAGAAATAGGATATTATTTGTCTGAAGTGAGTGGAATTTCATTCAATTCCTTTGTGAGTCACTTTTGAAGTTTTTTTATGAGGTCTTTAAAAACCTGAGGCAAGTAGCCTTAGGGTTGGAAAAAAGCCTCTTTAAAACAAGTTGAGCCAGTTCCCCACCCGCTTCTTTAATCAAGTTAAACAGTTAAAACAACCACACAGATTGGCGTTTATCACACGCATTCAAGGTGAAAAGAAATTCAGGGATCTCAGTGAGTCACCTGCAGCAAGATCAAAGTTTGTCTCTGGCCTTGCTATGCAATTCTTTCTTTGCACCTGCCTTTTGGTTACCATGACAACCATAGAGCTCTGGGGAGGAAAGATTGTTTTGACTGCTGGATTGAGAAAAGGAGGAAGAATTGGGACAGGTGTAAAAACATGGATTCAGGTCAGGGAACAATGAGAGCTACAGACTATGTGAATGTGCCCTGTGGGGAGAGAGCCAGGAGTACAGTTTCCAGGCTCTCGCCCTCACGTGGAAAGGTGCTCACTCGGGTAGTAAATGGCCATCAGCTGTGATTGGATGGCCATCAGCTGCAGCTAGTGGCTGTCAGCTGTAACCAGTGAGCCATTGGCCACTAATATAACTGCCGTGGCTACACTAGCAGCAAAAATGGGGGCTAGCAAGAAGATGGTGGCTGAGCCTGCAAGAGCGGATTGCAGAGAGGCACCGAGTATAGTGGTATGACTCCCTCCCCTACCTATGGTTCCGTGGGTGTTCCTTTTTGGCCTCACCATATCCTGCATTCTTATGTGGGGAGCGGGACCAGAGACCCCGCCTGACACCCTGCATGACAGTCCACACTATTTTATGATATTTTGTAGAGAAGACAGATGCTGAGTAATATTACAATGCAGAGCACACCGGTAAGACCTGGAGAACCTCAAGGCGAGTGGGGCAGGAAAGTTTGGTGTAGGCAGCCATAATGTCCCCTGCTCTCCCCTACCGCAGATTGTGTGCCCTAGTCCACCCTCAGAATATGAGTGCCTCATCCACCCAGTCCATCAGCCAGGTAGGTAACAATGAAAATAGAATTAATAGCTAAATAAAAATCCCCGCCCCGCTCCCTGTGTTATCAGGGTGTGTTGAATAGAAGAACACAACCAGCTTGGTGCTGTCTTACTGAGGTGCCCTCAGGGGAAGGGACGTGGTGGCAGATAGTAGCAGATGGCCTTCACAGGGTCTCTCCAAAGTGAGAGCTTCTCTCCAAAGTGAGACTTGCTAGCTTCTGCACTTTGGAGAGACCCTGTGAACGCCGTCTGCTACTATCTGCCACCAAGTCCCCAACTCATGGAGCAGCCAAGGTGTGGGGGTACATTGTCTCCTGTGGTGGCCCTGGGGGTAGGTACTGGCAACTAGCAAGCTAAACCTCACTTAGAAGAGGGCAGGTGTTCCCAAGTTGGACCTGGGCTAATTTGGTCCACATTAGTAATGACTGGTCGCCACACGTGATGCCCTTCTTGGCAGTTTATTCTGTCTACTTGTGCCCCAGGCACAGCCACCTCTTGGGCTCCAGCTGCCACAGGGACAGTTTCAGAATTGGTTCTGGTATCTGCTCATCCCAATGCAGCACCATGCCTTCATTTTTTTTATTTAAAATTTGTTTTATATATTTTTAAAAACATTTTTATATTTTTATTTATTACCTTTGACTTGTTGCAATACTGATTCCTAGTAGAGGGTAGAATAATGTGCTTGTTCCCCAGAATAAGAATTGGAAAATTTTACTGCTTAAAATTGATGAGTCATTTGACCCTCAGGAACTATTTCCTAATGAATCACTGACTTGAATTCTGTCACATCTTTATTATAAATCTGCCTTTTGTGTTATTTCCTCTATTTCTCTGACCCTCTTATTGGTGAAAAGGGAGTTTGGTGACTTGTAACCTTTGAAAAGTGTGTTCATTAAGGCTCTCAGCATCCTGTCATTTGAGCATTCTAATCCTGATTTTTTATTGTGTTTCTTTTCCGCTTATGCTCAGTTTTTATTCCTGAATGTTCTGCAATCTCTCTTTCCTGCATGCTTGAATTACAAGTATACACAAAAGAAGTGGCTTTTATTGCATGCTGAGGCGAGGATGTTGTGTTCCAGCTTTATAATAATAGCACTGGAGAAAATATTTTATTTCAAAAAGATTGAATTGGTTCTACCTCAAAAGGGTTTTAGTGAATTCAAGTTAGGGTGGTGAAAAGCCTAAAAAGTAATTCTTTGACCATATAGTATTTTTATTTAGCTATGAATTAAATATATTTTTATTGTGTTTATAGCTTTACCTATTCATACTTTGTTTTCAAATAGTCAAACAAAAATGGATGTGCTTGTTGTACTGCCTTTACTGTACTTCATTATTCCTTTTGGCTCCATTATATGCTACTAAAAATGACTTTGTATTTGCTAACACAGTATTGATGATGATTGACATTTATTGCACAGTTAATAGGCGGTATATTTTGCACCTTGGAGTAGCAACCTGGGCATCTGTTCTCCTGCCCCCTCCCTGCAAGCCATCTGCTTTCTCTGCTAACAGCTCTCCTGCCTGCGTATTCCACATGGTGCCTTTGACAAAAATTCATTTATTAATTTACCAAACCTCCAACATGTCCAAGGCACAATTGTACACATTGCAGGAAATGTAGAAAAATAACACTGATTATATACTGTTTTATAATTTAAAAAAAATATGTTTCACAATGCGGTGTGGGTGGGAAATAGTCAGGCAGGAGGTAGGATTCGTGAAAGATGAACCCTGAAGTAGATGGTTAGGATATTGCCAGGCGACTGAGAGGGAGGAGATTCCTATGCAGAGATGTGAAATAGGTCAAGTTTATACTTCTCTCTCCCATCTTATTCCTCTCCTTATCCGAAGTTGGCTTCCAGCAGGCCCCCCTGTTCCTTACCCGAATGACTGTGAGCTCCAGGAGGGCAGGGGTTTTATCTGTTGTATTCATTGCTGCATAGTCAGCACCAGTAATGCCTGACACTTGTAGATGCTGAGCAGGGTTAGTGTTTGAATGAACTGATAATTATCTGTAAGGTGTAGGGTCTCTGACCTTCTAAGATGTAACATCTCCCCACCAGGCTATTTCTAGCCCTGGGGCACTACATTTTTCTTTGTTTCTACCCATATCTTTATACATAATCTCTGTTAAACTGTCCTCAGATTACTCGATCTGAAAGGCCACTCTTTCCTGTCAGCGTGCTCACTGGTACACCGAGGTGACAAGTGATCATTTTGGAAAAGGCAGGCCTGCAGTAGAAGAGAATGAGAGAGAATGAGGGTGCAAGATTGAGAGGGAAAGCCCTGGTGCTCTGGAGATCCGCATTCCAGTCCCTGAACTCCTTGTTTCTGCAGCTCTTCTTTCCATTTCTTCAGTGACCTTAGTATACTCCATCGCAAACAGGCAACTGACAGGAAGCTCATTAGTGTCTGGACCAATTTGAGTTGAGTCTTCTGTTATTTGCCATGAAGTATACTAAGGTAGCTCATGGCTTAGGAAACTGCCAAGTCTAGAGATAGGTGTGCATCGGCATTAGTCAATCCAGCAGTTTAACAATGTTATCAAAGACCCTTTTTGCCATCCACAGTGTCAGCTCCATCTTCAGGCTGGTTTTCTACATAGTGTTAAAATGGCAGTTGTAGCCATTCTCCTTACGTCTGGTGGGAGACAGTTGCTTCCAGATATTTTCTCAGAAAAGTTAGGAGATTCTTCCCCTGAATCTCTCAGCAAACCTCTCCTTGCTTCTCATTGGTCCATATCAGGTCTCATGACCATCTTTGAACCAATAACTGGCTGGAGGTGGGATTAGGCTGATGAGTGTAAACATGAACATAAGCCCTTCTTCCTGAACCAGGGTGGGAGGGTCAGTTTCTCCAAAAGCATATGGGCTCCACAGTCGGGATGGAAGGGGAGAGTAGATAATGAACAAATAGCAGAGATACCAAGAGAAGAGGAAACGGACGTTGGAGAGAAGATAACCCCAATTATCTTTTATACTTTCCCAGCTGTCTGAGCCAAAGTTTACTTCCTGTTTATACTATTTATGTTAAGTTTCTTTCTTGTCTTGAAAAAGCCCTGATTAATACAATTAGGAATATCTTGGTGCTAGTCCTAGCTCTGTCATTTCCTAGCTGTGTGACCTTGGGCATGTCACGTAAGCCATCTAAGCCTTAGTTTCTGCTTCTGTAAAATTTAGATGAATAGCATCTGCCTGACAAGGTTGCTGGGAGCTCAAGTGAGATGAAAGATATGAAAGCGCTTTGTAACCCATAAAGGGCTAAACAAATGTGAGGGCTCTTTATTAGCAGTCGCATTGTATTTGCCATCCCCTGGCGATCATGTTGCTCTCTTTAGTGAGGAAATTAAACTCCCACCTGACTCAAAAATGCTAAATTGCTAACAACCTCCCTAAGGTTTATCATCTTCCTTTTTCATAAAAGACTTCTCTCTGAGCTACTAAAAGCCAGAGTTGAATTAAATTATAGTGTTTTCTCCACTGCCCTGGAAAAGAACCAAGATGTACAGGTCATTCTAGTCCATCCAAAAGCACTTATTAAGCACCTTCTGGTGTCTCCTACTGTGCTAGAAATAAATAAAACCATAACAAACTGTTCATGTCAATTATCACAGAGAAAGCAGCCCTCTATGCAACTGGAAATTAGCTGAGCAGCCAACATTTCTTGTGCTATTTTCTAGGCATGAAACGAATTCCTATCAACCTAAGGGCTTTTATGAGTTGACGGTGAAAATGAGGAAAGCACTGAAGGAAATGATGATATGGTTAGGAATTTGACAAGGTGGTTTGGTTAAGTAGACTGGAGCGAGCTAAGACACCTATGAATCTCTGTGTTTCCCACTCCAGGCCCCTGGAGAGAGAACTCTGCTTTGAGAAAACAGTTACTGGGTTCAGTTGAATAAAAATAGCTCTCATCATCAGAATAATCATGGAGATATGGAGAAAGATGCTTTTTCTCTGTAATTGCACAGCTGTTAGATTTAACTACACTGAATAATCTAATGCTGCAATGGTTCTTACCAGGAAAATGTTTTCCGAATACGTACATCTCTTCCTCACTTGCTCTCCCATCCTAGGGGACATCAAAGAGTAAGGGAAGGGAAGAATCAGGCTAGTATATTTTGATAAAAAGTGAGCCCCTCTCCCCCCCACACACACCTTTGAGACCCACTAGCCTAAGATAATGAGTTTTGAGTACCCAGGGCCCCCCACTCTCTTCATCCAATGTTTTCTCCCATTGTACCCGAGAAGCTCAAGGGGTAAGTAGCTTGTTGGTCCAGAACCCCAGAGCCAACACATAAGCTGGAGCCCATGCTTCTAAATCCAGTCTTCTTTCTCACTCTTCCAAGCTGCTGTGTTCATTTTCAACATACACCTCAACAGGGAGTGTATGGGAAATACGTATTGCCCTTCTATTATGTTTAGCACACTATGATAGAACTACAAGATCAATGTATATATGATTTTGTACAAGTCATATACCCTCCCTGCTTGGTTTCTCCTGTTGTTAAAACGTTATAAAAATAGAACCGTCCTTATAGGGTTGTTGCAAGAATTCAATGAAATAATGCATGTAAAAAGTTGGAACAGGGACTGACTCACATTGAGCCCTCCATATATGGACACCAAGTAGACAAGGAAGAGACCAGAGGCGGGGAGTCCAGCCGGCCCTTGAGGGGACTGTATGACCACAAAGGCAGTGTCTGCCTCTAGTGAGGATGTTGGCCTGTGGCAACATGTTTGCCTGCTAACATTTAAGAGTCTTAGAAACTTTTGTGGATTGACTGCTGAAATTTTTTTTTTTTTTTGCATCTCTATGTCAGAAACAGAGAAAGCTTGTATTATAGTGATAGCTGGTATAATGAGCCTTTTTAACATAATAAGTTCTTAACATTTACACAATGTGTTCAACTATAAAGTATTCACATCTTTTTGGCATTTGATCCCTACTGTGCAAATACTTAGGAATCGTGGCGTCAGAGTCTAGTCATTCATTCAATAAATATTTATGCAGCATTTGCCTTGTGTTGGGCTCTTTGCTGGGTCCTGGGGGAAATAATGGTACGGGGAAACAGGAATGGTCTCTGTTCTCATAGAAGTTACTGTAGAGTGGGGAATAGAGACAAAGTAAACAGGCAATTAGTGTCCAGGGTGATTAATGTTTTGTTGGGGAAAATATGGGTGCTTTTAGGAGGCAGTCCTGACTCAGACCGGGGAGACAGACCAAATAAAACATATTGCACTTCCTGAAATAAAGTGATCTAAATGGATACCTGAGAGAGAAGTAGGAGTTAGCTAAGATGATGCCTGAAATTTTGCCATGAGTCAAGGCTAGTTTGCTGAAAGAGTAAGTGCATGCTGAGAAGTAGTGAAGAGACTATTGCATAACACTGAGACCTGGAGGTGACTAAACAGTAATATAGTAAAACTGACCTGGATAAGTCTTCTCAGTAGGTGACCCAGAGAGACAAAAGGACGGGAAGAAGGTGAGATTAAGGGATAGCTCATCTTTCAGGTCATAAATGGGTAGAAAAACAAAAGGTGATACAATGGTGAAAACAAGTGTCAGATGACATGGAGTCTGATCTTGGTTTAGCCATTACATTTTATTATGTGACATTGGAAAGAAATAGTCCCTCTCTGATACTGGTTTCTCCATCTGTAAGCTGTGTAGGTTAGAGTAGTTGAGAGGAGACTGGAAATGAATGCTACAGAACTGAAAGTGAAAGTGGTCAGCCAGCCAAATAACATTCCATTTCAATAACATTGTCACCTGAGCCATAACCTGGCCAAAGCGTGGCAGGATTTTAAGATCTGATGTTGAAAGGGGAAGTCAGTGGCTACCAGTTCTAGAAAGAGAACGTACCTTTCTAGATTTGTGGCTCGCTTGTCTGATTATTTATTGAAGGTTTACAGAGGAAAGTAGACTGATTTTTACTTAGTTGCCCACCCCTCTACCTGTGGTCACTCTTCTGCTCTCCTTCTGCTATAGGGAACACAGAGAAGGTATTGGAGCAGCTCAGAATATGTTGCTCATTTGTTCAGCAAACACTGTTGAGGCTGTACCACTGTCAGGCCCAGAGTACAATGGTGAACAAGACAGATTCTGCCCTAACCATGCTGATAATCCAGTGTGAACATGAACCAGGAAACAGGCAATTCAAGTCAAGTGTGGTAAATGTGATGGTGGGGGGACGACAGGCTCCTTCTGAAACAGCTAAAGGGGGGCACTACACCCCATCGAGTTAGGGAAGTCTTCCCAGCAGAGTCACTGCCAGCCCACTTGCTACCTTTCTGTGAATCAGAAAAAAAGAAAAGGTGCCCTTTCCTCAAAACACTTAACTGCCATCTGCTGGAAATTGTCATAAAAAAATATAAATCTCTAATATCTATGCTGTAATTGGCCTCCCCTACGCGTGAGCAGTGTGCAACCTGCACAACTGTGTATGGCACCCTGCTTCCCAGAGGAAGTATTATGGAAGCTGAGATCCAAATGGCGAGAGTGAGTTAGCAGACTCCCCACGTGTAGGCCCAGGCCCGTCAGAGAACTGGGTCTGCTGCCCAATGGTGCCATTATTTATTTAGGCAGCACAGCCCTTCTGTGGTTGCTCTCGTGTCCTCCTGGATGCCACATTCTTTTCCCTGCACTTCAGTCTGGTCTCCAAGGGAGCCTGCAGGTCATTTAATCTCCCTAGACCTGTTTGTCTACCAGAGACTAGGATAAGGGTTTGTGTTACTGGACCTTAGCCCTCAGTGGTGCTTTATTCAAAAAGGAAGAAACCCCAGAGAGAAAACCTGATCCTCGCCGGGAGGGGCTAGCCTGGAAGATACAGTATCTGAAGGCCTGGGGATTGTGGGACCTGCTCCTATTGGCTGCTAATTATGCCATTCCTTTGACTGCAGTTTTTGATTTGATTTGATTTTAACCACGGTATTTTCTTAACTCAAATAGGAGAAATAAATAAGAAGGGAGCATGGAACCCTGTTGTTCTTAGAATCCTGCAATATTCGTCCTGGGAAAAATCCCACGGTGTGCTTTCACAAAACCCTCCCAGAATTTTTATCTAGTGGAAAATAAACAACAAATGCAGATTTAAAGGGGAGTAGAAATGACTTGTTTTTACAAGAGAAAACTGGAGGAGGCTTCAGGAGAGGACAGGGACAGCTCCAACTTCTTTGTTTTGCTGGGGGTTCATGTAGAGATGGAATAGATATGAATCTCAGATCTTTCAGTACCAGCTAACAAGTGGAACTAGTTTGCTTCCCGGATCGTCTGCTCCTCTATATAAAGCTAGAACGGAGTCACATTTCAATGCCCTGGATGTCTTGATCATAAAATGAGCTCTACTTTCACCGGTCCCTGTTCCTACACTCTAGTTGCCTGTCATAATGCTTGTTATGTTACGTTATGTCGTGCTGTGTTGTTATCATGCTGTATGTGTTACATGATTCCTGGGTTCACTGGACATTCTTCTCATCTTCCACCTCCTCTCTTTCATGGCTCCTGCAGGGTCTAACAGGATTATTTTAGGGGAACAGCTAGTATCTTAGACGGTTCAACTGGAAGAACTTGAAAGAGTGTCTGTCCTAGCTCTGCAGATGATAGCCAAGGAACACAGACCCACAGGGGGACTGAGTGACAAAGGTCAGCCAGAGAATTAGAGGTAGAGCAGCTTAGGAGTCATGCCAAGCGTTCTTTCTACCCCTGACACTAGCTCTGCTGCTAGGTGATTAGGCTGGATGAATTTGGGCATGGTTCTGAAAAACCTACTATCTTATTTCTCTAGCTACAAATCCTTCTTCCCCAGTTCTTTCCTCTTCCCTTCTTTCTCCCTCTCACATTTTGACTCTGATCCAGGAGCCACAACAGGTGTTGGGCCTCCCTCTCAGCAAATCCTGAATCTTGGCTGGCAGGGCCCTAGGGGTGGAACACGCGCTTGTGCCACCCGTTTGGCTGCCAGATCAGTTTCAAGGTCTCTCTGGTAACTCTCAAGCCCAGTTCTTCTAAAAGGCTCCTTCCTCCTTGGAACATCCAATGGTTGGCATGAGGAAACTCTTCAAAAGTCTCCTCTGAGCTCCCCAACTAAGGAGGAATACTTTATTACAGTTTCACCTTGAGCTCCCTAAGGGTTGTTCTCTTTTGTATTAAGCTTGACACAGTATTAATATACAACAGAGGCTATTAAAACATGCCTATTGTTGACAATAAAGGTAATAAAAACTCAGCCGATTATCTGAAACCTTGCCAGACTCAGTCATTCTACTGGCGAGGGTGGGGCTGCTGTAGTGCCGAGTGCAATACCTTTTATAGGCTCCATAAATATGTGTAATAAATATACAAAATAGGCCTCAGTTTGAGCTTAAATCATGTCCACTTTTTGAATTCACACAGGTGTGCGCATATCCAGTGTGGCCGGCATGGGAACGCACGTCTCAGATCCCCCACAGAGAGCCTGCTGGGAGGAGTGGAGTTAGCTGACAGCCTCTAGCAGGAGCACCTTTGGCATCTACTGCAGTGTTTACATTACAGTCATGCTATTTCTGTCCTTCTCCCTGTCTGACTGAGCACTGCAGACATGCTAGAGCCAAGCCATTCCTGCCCAACATGGTGCTCTTCTAATGCGCAACCTGCTTGCCAGCTCCCTATTAACCCAGCTGAAAATTTCTCAGAGGCTGCATTGAAGTCTGAGGCTTCTCCTGCCCAATCCTCCTTCCTTCCTACTCTCCTTTCACAGGGGTCAGAACGGCACTGCTGTCTGAGGCTCTCCCACCTTCTCTTGTTCCTTCTACCCATCACAGGTGTTTCCCCCAATAAATCCCTTGCACGTCTTACTCCATCTTGGCATCTGCTTCCTGGAGGACCCAGACAGGCACTTCTGAGCTAGTAGGCCCAACTCACCAAAAGTCTGTTTTTCATGAGGGCTTTGGGTCTCTCCTGGGAGGGAACTCATCCAAAGGAACGTGAAAAAAATAGGCAATGTGGGTCAGGTAACAGAATCTTCAAAATCAAAGAGGAGTGAGTTTAAGTTCAACATTAGGTTTATCATGCATATTTTGTTTCCTGGTCTTGTTCCCCCACTATGGGCTTGTGTCTAGTAATTTGTGGAGGGTTATGGGGTGAGGAGGAATCAAGAAAAAATAGAACCCAAATAAATTTTAATTTAAAAAATTTTTTAAAAAAGCACCCCAATAAACTAAGAAAAAAATTTAAAAAAAAAAGAAAAAAAGAATAAAATAGAAGAGCTGCTTTAGTAAAATGTCTGAGTCAAAGGGCATAGATAATACCTACTGAAAGCCCATGTAACAAAGTATAGCACGATGAGAGGAGAAAGGTATCCTTCTCTCTGTTGCACGATACATATAATGGGTACTTTGTACTGGGGATTCCAGAAGGGTCCGTGTCACCTGGCATTTCAATGACACAGTGTGTAAGGATCACTCTCCGGGCCTCCCAGAAATTTAGAGGAACATTTCTCTAGTAGCTAGGGTTCTTCATTAGCACAGAGCCAAGAGCTTGCAAAACTACATACAAATTTGAATCCCAGACTATCAGAGCTGTAGGGAACTATAGAGATCATCTAGTCTACTGGTTCTCAAAATAGACATTCTCAAGGGCCTGTGGGGAGGAGTGCTGCAGGCGAAATATAAATGTCTGAGAGTTCAAATCAGGGAGAGGTTAATTTGATGCAAGACAGTTTTCAATAAAAGCAAGGGGATGAGCAGTTGAATTAACCAGTCTAGGCCAAATGGCTAATAAGTGGAGGAGCTAAGATGGGCATCCTGCTTGCCTGGCTTCTTGTGTGCTTTCTTATGGGACTTAAGCTGTTACTTTTGTAATGTCGTGGCTGTAAGCAAATTACTCAGAATGGAAAGAATTTGGGGGTCATGGTTATATTTTGTCTCTATATTCCTACTCCTGGGAGAGGGACAGATTACATCTGCCTTTTGGATGCAACTGGGTGACTCTAAACAAGTATGCTTTTCCTGGAGTCTGGTTTTTATTTTTCTGTCCTCGGGCTCACAAGTCAGCTGGGGCAGAGATGCCGACAGAAAGGCCTAATGGAAGGAATATGTTTGCTTCTAATTTAGAATAAGAACAACCACACCCCATAGATCAAAACCCATGGAAACTTCTACTGCCCTGCAGCAGTATCCGGAGCAGCATTTCTGAGAGAGTTCTGAGAGATACTTAATATGCTCCTGAGAAAGGGTTTCATATCAATACTTTGGGGGATGTTCCACCTTATATCCTTGTCTTGGAGATTCATGTTGCACACAGGAAAGTCTCTGAAGAGCTCTTCAAAAGATGTTTATTTAGCCTTAGCCTAATGTTTTGCAAACGTGCTTGTTTGTGGAAACTTTTAATCATGGAATCTCTATTATCATCACACAGAACACGCTTGGGAAATAGTGAGGTGAAGACTACTGTAAATTGGGAACAGGACTCTGGATGGTGGCCCTGGCTCTGCCATTGCCTTGCATTTTTCATTGTTTTGTTTTTTTTTGGACTTCATTTTCCTCATCTGCAAAAGGTTAGAATCAATGATTTAGACAGGAAAAAAGGACTACCATTTATTGCACACGTCCTCTGTGCCAGGCACTGATGTGCCATCAGGGCGCCATGTTTAAAAGGGGCCCACGCTTGGTTTCACCATATTGAAATTCTTAATTTTTAAAAAAGGAGCTCTGCATTTTCATTTTGTACCGGACCCCGCAAATGATGTGGCTGGTCTCATGTAGATTGATTGATAGGTAGATAAATATTATCTCTAAAGTTATCTTTAAGCTTCACATCAGCCTAATGCAAATGCATGTGTATTATTATTTGTGATATATAGACACGGAAGCTGAGAATGAAACAGGTTAAATAAATGGTTCAATGTCACATAGGGAGTGAATAGCAGAGGCAGAATTCCAATCTAGTTCATTTGGCTCTAAAGCCTTTGCTGTTCACCACTAGACCAGCTGCCAGGTACAAACATTCTATGATTCCAAGATTCTTTTGTTCTTCAAACCACTACTAGATCTATCTCATTGTTCAAGTAACAGAATGACTGTATTAATCCCATTCACTATTTGAGTGAATATTTGGCTGAATGAATTATTGAGTGATGGACTGGATGTCAGTGAATGAATGGCTATAGAAGTTGGACAGACGTGGAGTCCAACGAGCCTGGTTCTGACGTTTACTGGCCATATGACCTGGGGCAACCCACTTGACTTCTCTGTCTCCATCTACTTCATAGATGTGTTGTGAGGATTAAGTAAAATAATGCGTTGCCTAACACATGATAATCCCCGAAAAGATTATTGCTCTTCTTTTATTAACCTGGCCAGGTTAGATTTGCTATCGTGATATCAGAGCTTCAAGTATTGGAACCCTTTGATTTGTTCAATAACAAGTGCAAGAACATTAGATTTCTTTACTATTTTTCTAAATTAAATCAAATTAAATTTAATGTCACCCTACTGCCAGGTTTCTGGGATATCCAATTTCAGAGCTTTTGTGGGGATGCAAAAAAATCCCAGGGTGTTTTGTGCACCTGAAACTAATTAAAAAAGAAGGACTAAAAAGGAAAAAAAAAAAAATCCCAGGGTGCACCCAATCTAGAAACTCTGGGGAACTGTCTTTATTTTTTATTTTTGTATTATTTATTTTATTTTATTTTTTTTCTCCCCAGTTGGATGCCATTTTATTGGCGAAGTCATTTGGCAGATTCTATGTTTTGGCTTTTTCCCAAGTCCTTTGCCCATTTATTTATTTATTTATTTAAAAATTTTAAAACATTTTTTAAATTAGTTTCAGGTGCACAAAACAATGTAATAGACATTTATCATTTATATCCCTCAGACAGTGACAACCCCCCCATCCACTACCCCTCTGACATCACACACAGCCATTACATTTCCACTGTCTCTATTCCTAATGCTGTACTCCGCTTCTTGTAACTATATACATATACATATATATATATATATATATATATATATATATATATATATATATATATAAAATTGTAGTTGACATTCATTATTGTTCAGCTTCAGCTTCAGGTGTACAGTGCAGTGATCAGGCATCTACATCATCCCTGAGGTGGTCTCCCTAAGGGGACAAGTGTCCATGGGGAACTGTCTTTAGTCCATTGTAGTAGTGGCTCATTGTCCAAGGAGGTGTGTTCCAGTCAGATGTATCTGGCCCAGCTGCTCAAGGCATTTACTCCTTCCCTTCTAAATCTGGCCACCAGGAATTCCTAGATGGCTCCCAAAGCCATGACTTAGTGTTCATTCCCTAAGTGCCCTTGTAGTCTTCACTGCCAAAGATACTGGGAGAGAGCCAAGCACAGGTCCCTAGCACCCACCTCCTCCTGCTTTTGTAGAACTCAATTCTGCTCTCCTTTAACCTTCAGAGCTTTCCCCTTCCAAGTAAGCCAGCCCTATTGGGACACAAATGTGTGTGTTGGAAACAGAGACCTCTAAGTGCTTTCCCACAAGGTAAAGAAAGCCTTCCAGCCTACAAAAAACTAACTGTCCTTCCAAAAAGGGTATAGAGAAAATTTTTCTTTAAGTCTTTTTACTATGTCCATAGCAGAAAAAGAATAATTGATTTAATTCACTCAGTTATAATGTTCTCAGACTTTTTCATCTTCTGTGAAGACTCCCATGACCTCTCTCCCTTGGCCACTAGAGTTCCCCTCTAAGCCTGCATGTCTTATCTTTACGACAACCTGGGAAGGAGGGGGCATGGGTAAAGGGACCGACCTAGATAGATTATATTACTGATTCTCTCCATTTGGGATGAGAATTGTCACAACCATTTGGAATTCCACATTTTTGATCTTCAGAATCCCTTGGGAACAAAGAGGGCAGAGGGTGAAAAAAAACCACAGGCTTTGGAAGCCTTGATTTATGGGAATACATTTATGTGCAATGGCACAGAGGGCTTGGTGCCACGGTACTGAAACCGGTTAGGACCCTGATGCCCATGAGGTAAGTAAGACAGGAGGAAGGCTTCGGGCCGACAATTCTTTCCCCCCAGTGCAGCCAGTTATGCTGGGTGTCTGCCAGTCAAGGGCAAAATGAGAATTCTGCTCTCTGAAGGAGCAGCAGAGCTGTAGACCTGTCCTGCTGGGCCCTCTAGCGGCTAGTTCTTATTCAAGGAACATAACTGGCTGTTTTCTGCACGGCCAGTCTCTATCACTGATTTGTCTTCTTTTTGGTTTTGCTAGAACCACTAACTGCCTCCATCTGTATTCTATCACCCCACTCCTCTATCATTACAGACACGAACTTTGGAGCAGGCTCAGTGTAAGTGCACAGTTCTTGAGGGAGAGATGGATTCCCTTGGAAACAGACTGAGCTGGAGAGTTGCGTGCAGGTTTTTTGGGAGTGTTCTTGGGAGGTACACCAGGAAGGAAGTGAGGAAGCAGAAGTGGGCAGAAGGAGACGCTCACTCACCATGTGGTTGTAACTGGAACCTCAGCGGATCCTATGGGGAGTTCTGGAGCTGAGATGGCCCCTCAGAGTTGTCCCAAATCGAAGCCATGGAACCAGACCTTTGTATCCCTGCATCAGTCTGTCACTGTGAGCTGTTCCCAGGAGGGGGTGTAACCTGAGATGAAATAGTTCCCTGTGGCCCATGGCAGTGAGGGACACAGTAAGGGACGCAGCTGTGCGCTGTCAACAGCTCATGTTCCCAGCAGCTGGGTAATGGGTACATTGGCCCCAAGTATCCGAGCAGAGCACCACTGTGTCTACTCCTGGGAGTCTGCAGTCACATTCCTGTGTAGGCACATCCCAGAGCTCTTTTTATATGTCTCTTTTGTTAGTTGCCCCTTGATACAGGGAGGAAAAGTCCAGAAATGGAAGTCAAGAGACATAGACTCTAGTACAGACTCCTGCTGTGTGACCTTAAGTATGTCACCCAAATTATTCTGGCCTTAGAGTTAGCACGAGAGTTCAATAACAATCCTTCACCATTTATGTTTTACAAAAGGCTCTCACATCCGTTTTTAGCTGAATCCACTGGATCAAACTCTCGAAATGAAATGCGATAATGGAGATGGAAATACTTCGAAGGGTTGGAAGCACAATACACATATGAGAGGTTATGTTGCACAAAATTTATGATAATGTTGATTCATTCCACCGATATTTATGCAGCATCCATTTTGGGCCAAGCCTTACCCTAGTGATCAGGGCCCAGAGATATATTAGACACAGTCCTTGCCTGCACCTTTGCACTGTTTCTAAGAAGGGGAAAAGACATGCCTACAGGGTACAATGTGAGAAAATTACCATAGAATTATAAACAGAGCAGTAAGTTGAGTGAAGCAAGCCTCTTTCACTTTGAATGGGGTCCAAGGGAGGCCAAAGGGTTCAATGTAAAGCTTCATAGGAATCGAAAAATTTTTAAGTAGAAAAACTGAAGTGGGTGAGGTAATCCTTGCTCCACGTAGGAAGGGGCTGTGCCTATCTTGTTTTCTTCCATATTCTTAGAGCCAAACCCATTGCCTGACATCTAGACACTTAATAAATATGTGTTGCATGAATGATTAAAAAATCAAGAGCAGAAATGTAAGCCTGCAGCTGTTCCACAGAGCTCTTTTGAAGTGAATGTAAATAATCTCTCCCCAATTGAGGGAGGTGCTCCAATGATTCACATTAGATCTTTTCTAGAGATTAAACCTTCCTGATCTTCCAGCAAATTCTGTGGCTGGCCTCTCTGTTCCCTTTGTTTCCAATGTTGAGAATTCCTGCTGCAAGGACTCAGGGGCCCTCATCTAAGAGGTGTGTCAATTAGCTTATTATTTCCATAAGTATTGTGACAATGCCGTTTTCCTTTCCTTTCCTTTCCTTTCCTTTCCTTTCCTTTCCTTTCCTTTCCTTTCCTTTCCTTTCCTTTCCTTTCCTTTCCTTTCCTTTCCTTTCCTTTATTTTTGTTTTGTTTTGTTTTGTTTTGTTTTTGTTTTTTAGGCACCTTTGTTGAGGGTAGAAGGAGTGGGACAAGGATGACAGTCTGACTGCTCTACTTGATCCCTGACGGGGAACAGAGAGGCCAGCCACAAAGTCTGCTGGGAGAAAGGATCTAATATAACTCTCAGAGCTCTAGCGGGGAGAACATGGGCTTTGAATTCAGGCAAGTTTGTGTTGAAATCTAGACAGCGCCACATATTAATTTAAGTGAATGTTAAGCTTCTGTTTCCTCATTTATAAAATTAAAATAAAAAATTTTCCTCAAGAATTTTTTAAAAGGTGAAATAAGGTAACATGCAAATTCCCAGCATAGTGCCTGTCAGAGATTGGTTGCTCATCAAATATGTTTTTCTTCCTTTTTTCTTTCCTGTTCACTAATTTCTGACTCTCTCGCTCCCAGGAGCTCATTCTCTGTCACAGTTTTACCACTGCCACAGATGGCTTCTCTGATTTCATGCAGGCAGATCATGTTCTTGGTTTCTTCATGGTACCTGAAAGAGGACTCTTTTTCCTACGCAAAGTTGGCTGAATGCCTTGCTTTGTCTATTTCCTCTACGCCTAAATTAATACCTTAGATATTACTACTCCAATGAGAGGAGAGACCAGACCAGTGCCAGAAAAAAACGGAGCAAAAGTCACACTGCCAGGACAGACTTAGCTATACCCACAAGTGCTCACCGTAACCCCCATCACCCAGAAAACAGGATTGAATCAGAGTAACAGCACTTCTTCCTTCTTGGCAGGCTGTACATGTTTTGATCATGGCCAGTCCTGGGGAAGGGTGAAGTGTGGGTGAAGACTACTAGCTGACCACCAAAATCTATTCTTCCCTTTCATGGTAATAGAGATGGGGCTGGGACCTGACTGCCCAGATAGGAACCTCATCTGCCAGCACCTCTGTGGCCAGTTGTGGCCATGTTACTAAGCCCTTATCAAAGGATGTGAACAGAAGGCTTGTATGCAGCTTTTGCCTGGCTTGTTTAAGAGTAAATCTCTGGCCCTGGACTTCTTCCTCTCTCCTAATTAGAAATGCTTCCACTGTGGTAAATGTGGAAGTTACATTCAAGGACCCAGGTAACCATTATCCTGGGTCCCTGAATGACTGAGTCGAGCAGAGCCATCCATGTCCTTGAAGCACCAGCTTGGACCATACTACGTTGGACCTCTGAATCAAAGCCTACCAGTTCTTCATACCCTTCCTCAGATATCCGGGAAACAGCTTTGGATACCTCCCTCTCCTCTTGTAGACTGTCACCTGTAATATCTGTGCCCCACATTTTCTGGTACATAACTATATTGTTTGCTACTCAGTTCTATTTGGTGTTATCTTGTTTTGTTCTCTTTGCTGTGTGCTTCTTGTCTCTTAAACTATAAGGAACTCCCAAGATGTGACCCTCTGCTGCTTCTCCTGTTGTCCCAATAGCACAGCTGTAGAGGATGCTGACGGAGCCCCATACAGACCCCTTCCCCCAGCTGCGGTGAGTGTCGGCTGCCATCAGCTCAGGGCTGCCCTATTCTCCAGTGACTCTGCCTTAGCCAAAGTGAGCACCCCCGGGAAGTTAATTCCCCCGCTAGCAGCCAGCAGCCAAGGATGACTGACAAGGGGGAGAAGCAGCTAGCCACAGAAGGCGGGGCCGATGCTGTGATGAGCTTTAGAACCTTCCTGAGGAACCAGGCTGTTGCTAATCTCCAACCAAGACAACTTCCTTGTTTATCTCTCTTCCACCACTGTGCCAGCCTGCAGTAGCTCACAGATGCCACCCTTCCCCAGAGAATTGCCCTCAGCTGATGAGAACCTCCTTCCTTCCCTCCACTTGTCCTCGCTCCCCACCAGGGCGGACCACAACCAATGACTGACTGATACGGGGGCATAAGAGGCCAGCCCTCTTCCTTCAAGGGGGTGGAATCCTGCCGTGTGGTTTATGCCCGAGCCGCGTACAGCGGTTCCTTGTGGATCAGGCAGGACCTGAGACACACCTGGTTTGGCTTTTCCCCTTTCCTACCTACTTCATTCTCTCCCTTGCACGTTTTTCCCTGACATGCTCCTCTCAGTAAATGCCTATCTCAGGCTCTGCTTCTAGGGAACCCACCGTCAGTCTATTGGTGTCAATACCCTGCCATCATTTTCCCAAGTCACTTTCCCATTGACTTCTGGGAACTGTTCAGATCCATGCTCTGGGCTGGGTGTGCCATGGCGCCGAAATTGGGCTTAGGGAGCTGAAGATGAAAAGTGCGCTCTATTGAAGTAACCGTAAGGAAAACCTACTAACTAGGGTTGTTGTGAAGGCTTTAAACGCTAAATGAGTTAATGTGTGTAAAATGCTTAGACCACTACCTGACATGTGGTAAATGCTCTTAAGTATTAGGGCACGGATTTCTTTGCTCTTTCCTATTTACTTCTGTATTCCGTGTGTGCCTAGGCATTCAAGACATATATCTGTTGAACGAGGGATTTCAGGTTTGGCTTTGAGGGCTCAGGGCGGTGTGCTGGATCTGGCCAGCAGAGGGCAGACCCGTGCAGACAAAGAGCCTGTGAGCTGAGAGAGGTAGAGGGATAGAAATCCCAGACAAACGGGGTGGGGCAGAGCTGGGGGGAGGGGAGGGGAGTACCTGTATCATAGGATATTAGAATGCTCACATTACACCACCTTAAAATCCTAGAATTGTACTTAGTCCCATCCTGGGTGTGTGTCAGATATACTGAACCTCTACTTTGTGAATGCATATTAGTTCCAGGCTCTGAGCTCCCTGGAGTTGGCCCGTGTCTGCATCTCCTCTTTTGAACTTGTGATTGCCCCATACTCCTCTCAATAAATCCCCTCTTGCACATATGCTAATATGCATTGGGTTTCTGTAACTTGCCAGCAACAACATTTGTATTATTCTATTATCAAGCCCCGTGAGTATAAGGACTGTGTGAAGGGGAGCCTCCTCTCTGGGCGGGGACCCTGAAATTTAGCAGCCATGCTGGGCCTGCTTCTTCTCTTCAGGAGGGTGGTCTTCCCACGTTTCTGCCTCCAACCTGCCCTTGTCTTGTTCCATTCATTCACTCTGCCCATTTAGATCTGTCCTGCCATTCAAAGCCCAGTTTAAATTCGACCTTTCTCTGCCTCCTCCAGATCTATTCAGTCTCATTTCTCAAAACTCTTCCAGCATCCGTCACCTGACATTCATTCTTACTTACACTTGATTACAATCCATATTTTATTTGGGAGTTTGGGCTGGGTGGTCTCTAAAGTCCCATCAAGACGTAGAGTTCTGAGTCTGTCGTCCCTTACTTCACGTCTTCTGCAGCAGGCCTCCACCTTCTCCCTCAAGAAGGCATAAGGACAGGCTGAAGCACACACGGGGCTTAGGGAGTGAACATAACTAATTGCTCACGAGAACAAATGTGTTCTGTGATCCTCCATTCAAGAAACACACTGGCATTTATTTTTTCAAAGTGGAAGTAGCTCCCCCCCCCACCCCCCGCCTTATTATACAAGTAACATACTTATGGGCAAATGAATAAAATATTACATAACATTTTAAAGTAGAAAGGGAACATTACCCATAATCTTTCTCCTCAAAGACAACTGCTATCAAAATATTCTTTTAGAGTTTTTGCTATACTTGAATATGTATGTTTCAATATGGCCTCCTGGAGACTCCAAGGAGATTCCTTAAACAGAAATCAAACAGAACAGTGGGAGGTTCCAGCTTGGGATTTGTAGCTTGTCAAGTATTCAACCTGCCACATTGCAGGTTTAGACTGAACCATACGAAACTACCGACATTCAGCTGTTTTTGACCCACAAACACAGCAGTTTTATATAGTTCAACCTAATGTACATGAAGCCTAGACTGTCAGAACTGGTAGGGCTCTTAGAGCGTCTGTTTCACTGCCGAAGCGGGAAGGGATCGGAGAGGTGACTAGTCGGTATCATACTCATTCATGGTAGAATCAGGGCGGGTTCTCTTTTCACGGACCAGGTACCTGCCTGGTGCACACTATTTCTTTTAACATGATAATCTAGGTGTGGTAATAATTTCAAGAAGCAGATTTCAACTTGGTATCAGAAAATTTCTCACAGAACTCAATCACAATGGAGCAGGCTGCGTGAGAGGTAGCGGAGTCCCCATGACGAGCTGTGGCTGGGAAGGGCGCTGTGACAACTGTGACATGGCTGGAGCAGCACCTGAACCATGGAGCCAAGGAGGCTTACCATTCAGGGCCCTGCACTGGCGCGGTTCCTTCTTAAGGTCTGAGGAGGCTCCCTAGCCATGTAGTAACATGGTCATCTGTGTTTGTAATATTTGTAGAAGTAAGATATTTTTGAATTCGTTTTCTTAAGGAGGGCTCCCCGAATTGTATATTGTTCAGGTCTGGATCCACCCCTGTGTGGCAGAGTTTTGCAAAGCACTGGGCAAGGAGACCCGAGTTCCTGGGTTCTAGTGGCACCGCTCTGGCCCAAGTGAGCAGAATTGCACCTTCCCTGCTTTCCTCACAGGGGGGTAAAATCACAAATGTTAAGTGGGTTGAAAAACATAAAATGTGAACAAATATAAATAAGTACTATTACTCAGATTTCCTGTGATGCGGGATAATCATTGCTGCTTCTCATGGTCATTGAAGATAACACATCAAAAAAAAAAGTGTCCTCAGTGCATCTTCCTGTTTCATTTCCTTCTGCCACAACTTCCTTTTCTCCTTCCTCCAGCCCCTAACCCCCAACCCCCAGGGCTCCCGCCACTGGACCAGTCATTGGTTATTATCTTTTGCTACTTCTGTATATTTGTTCATGGGGCTCCCACTATTATAAAATCTATCTTTGCTGGGAAAAAGTCCTGATCCACAGGGCCCAGGCTTGCCCCTCTCCTCCCAGCCCACGGACGGCATCCCTTAGCACTGTTTCCGGTTGACCTTACAGGTAGGGACACTGAGACCTGTGTGATCCATGGCTGAGTTCTGGAGGCCCCAGAAGACAACCTGAAGGTCTTGATCGTGAGCCACCCAGACCTCCTGGCCTCAGATCATAGACACGCGGTTCTTGATGTACACGTGGTAGGGGTCGCTGCGCTTGTCCACTTTGCGGGAGCGGGTGTATCCCAGGATGAGGCTGCCCACAGTGACGGCAAATAGGAACATGACAAAGAGAATATACATGTAGGAGTTGTCATTACGTCCAGGCAGGCTGGTCTGCCGCTCCACAGTCAGGTTGTCTGGCCCCAGCCGGCAGAGCAAGTTGCTGTGAAGAGTGGCATTTAGAGCCTTCAGCACAGCGTGCAGACTCTCATACCAGGTTTCGGTCCCATTGGTGGTCTCCATAGCAACAGGAATTGAGGTGGGGAAGTATGGGAGGATGCTCTGGTGGTGACAGAAAAGAGAGACAAGGGCTTCTGTTACTTATAGCTTGAATGACCTCCTCACTCCACACCCCAGCTAAAATCCCAGCGTCACAGTTTACTTGTCTGTCTTCTCCACTAGATTTCAAGCTCGGTGAAGGTAGGGACTATGTCTGTTTTACTCACTTCTACACATGAGCACTATGACAGCACGCAACAGATGCTCAGTAAGTACTTGTGGAATAAAGCCTGCCTTGGCCATTGTAACCCATACTGATCTGTCTTTTCTTTGGAATCTGTATGTCACTGAGCTTTAAGCTAGAGGACCTTAGCGGTTATTTGATGTAATGCCTTCCAGTTTACACAGAGGGAAACTGAGGCCCCGAGAGAATAAGTAGCTTGACCATGATCCAGAGAATATTAGAGGTAGAGCCAGGAGAGAGTCCTGCTCTTCCATGACCAGCTCACTGCTCCTCGACTTCCATGCCAGCTCTGGGCAGGACTGTGGCATTATTAGAAGACAGGCAACATAGCTCTTTTGTTATACTCCATAGACGCCGTTTAGATGTTTGGGGATGGCTCAGATGTCACTCTCCCTGGAACCAGAGGCTGGGTCACTTGACCTCTCAAGCATTCTATGTCCCAAATACCCTGGGTATTCCTAGCTATTTGGGGGAAATTCTGTTGCAAAGGAGGTGGCTGGGGTGAGGCTGATAACCACTGCAGGTGCTGGAGAAGAGGACAGGGTTGGGCCTGAGTGAAAGGAGCAGTAAGTCTGCTCTGGAATTTTACCAGCCCCCAAAGAAAGAAGACACAGCACCTCAACTATCCTGCCTTCTGACACAAAGTCACTGTGTACTCGGCATGTAATAGGTGATAATAAATGTTCCTTTTCCTTCTCGGAGATCCTTAGTGTATAATATAGAAAAACATCTGAAGACAGCTTTGCATGCTAGTCTCTAAAATACCATATGTCAGTCCCTTTAAACGAGGCTCCACACTCACTTCCTTCAGGAAACCTTCACTGAATGCTCCCACCCCTTAACCATACTCCACAAGCTTTATCACTACAGCCTTCGCTTTGTCCCAGCACTTACGTATAAGGCAATGTGGGTCTGTCCTCTTGTTTGGACAAGGGTATCAGCAGACCACATGCTCCTGGTCAGCAGGGCTGTGTCTCTCCCCCAAGTCTAGGGGACTATCCTGAGATTAGCTGGGAATTCGCCTTCCCTCAATGGTCTCCAGTAACGATGGCCATTAGGGACGTGTCCATAGTCCAAGCACTCAGTTCACTGACCACTTCCAAAGCCCTCTATCTAGGTAGAGCTGTCAACCAACCAAAGTTAATACGCTTGACTATTAACTCTAAGATCTCTTTCCCAGAAAAGATGAGAGTTAGTTGTGACCATGATAAATACTCATGAACAAACTGAATGCAGAAGTTGGGGGGAAGAATCTAAATAATACAGCAATCACCTAAGACTGGCCCACATGTCATGCAGGGCCTTTGGGGTCCCCTGCTGTCTAGCACTTGGGCTACCTTGTCTGGATGGATGAGAGAACCAGGACTCACTGAGTTAAGATCCAGGAAGCATAGGTTCTCATCTACGCCACTGGTCAGACAAGAAAACTGTGCCTTCTTCTTCCCTCGCATGAGCCCATGGAAAGCAGGAGCAGCATAATGAAATTAACGGCTCAACTAATTATTCAGTCAGTCATCATTTATGGAGGCCAGCTCTTCTATAATGCAGGGGACAAGCCAGGGGCTTGAAGGAAGAAGGGATGAGTTTTGATCAGGGCTCAGCGTGTGCACAGTGATAGAGGCAGTTCAGTTGGACCTTGGTAGGTTTTTAGAAAGTAGACAAGGCGAGGAAAAGAAACAGGAACACAGGCATGCCAACAAGAGAGCTCCTAAAATGTGTGGAAGAATGGGGAGTAGCCTAAAGAGGTTGGAGTATAAGATGTATGGGAGGATAAGCTAGGTTGTGGGACAGAGACACTGTCCTGAGCCAGGTGGAGGGCCTCGAGTGCCAGCCTGAGAGTTGGAACTACATCTTGTAGTTGGCAAGAGCCATGGGACAGCATTTACAGAGGGGGTCTGAGGACCAGATCTGCACTTGGAAAGGAGACTCTGGCTGCTATGTGGACTGAACTGAGGGCCAGAATTAAGTCAGGGAGCCCCGTGACAAGTGTCCTGAAATGGTTCAGGGGAAAGACGCTGAATCCTGAGCTGGGGCCAAGGGGATGGCAAGGTGGGGGCAGAGACAGATGTGAGACGTGAGAGGCATTTTTGGGGAGGGAGTGGTTAATGCAAGGGGGAAGGGGAAGGGGCCTCAGACAGTTTTTGTTTTTGTTTTTTAACTTTTATTTATTTTAAGTATGTTTTTCCAGGACCCATCAGCTCCAAGTCAAGTAATTGTTTCAATCTAGTTGTGGAGGGCGCAGCTCACTGGCCCATGTGGGGATCGAACCGGCAACCTTGTTGTTAAGGGCACTGTGCTCTAACCCACTGAGCTAACCAGCCGCCCCCTCAGACAGTTTAGAGGTAGACAATGGACAGATGGCGTAAACGCCTGGAGGAGCCCACTTTGAGAGAAATAAGTTTCTTACCCTGTTTGGGCTTTAGTATGTTCATCTACCGAAAAAGATTAACATCAGAAGTTGCTGTTCAGTGGGTATAGAGTTTCAGTTTTGCAAAATGGAAAAGTTCTAGAGAACTATTGCCCAACAGCGTGAATACAGTTAAGATGACTGAGCTGCCCACTTAAAAATTTGTTAACATGATCAAAGTTATGTGAGTTTTTTTTAACCACAATTTAAAAAAAAATTATCATCCCATTATGCCTCCCTCCAGGTTTGCTCGAGCATATACTTTTTTTACGTTGAAGAAGATTTTCAAAATATATTTTAATGCAAACGTGTATGTTTTTTTTTTCATTAAAACAAAAATCCGTTTTTCATGTTTGAGAAGTAAATATACATACAATGAAGATGAAGTCTCCCTGTTCCTAGCGGCCCAGGGCCCCTTCCCAGGGCAGTCACTGCTACCAGTTTTCTTGGATATCCTTCCAAGGGGGTTCTAACTGACAGGGCAGATGGAGGGCAACCCCAGTCTGGAAGACTCACCAAATTGCAGGCAAATTCTCTGGCTCTGAGGTGGCTTCAGGAATCTCCGAATGAGCACCCCAAAGCTTCTCAGCCCCTCAGCCTCTTCAGGATATCTCTGGACACATCTGGGTTCTCAGTATTGACTTTGGGGGCTGGAAGGCCCAGAGCTGGAAAGCAGGAGAGGGGGCAGAAAAGGAAGGAACAAGACACACAGAAAAAAACTTAAGAACCAGGGTGGATCACGCAGGCCAGGCCCCCAGGGTTGTGCAATAGCCTTGCTGTGGGTCTGACCCCCTCCCACTTCTCCCCTTCCTGTAGCAGCTGGGTCAGGAGAAGCCTAGGGTTAGAGTTACAGAAATTGTGCAATGGCCAAGGGACATCTGATTGCTGTCTCTGGATGCCAGGTCCACACTGTCTCAATTGGATGACTTCATGAGGAAACTCAGTTTACCATGTGGACTCCAGCTCAGGGCGCAGCAGCCTACAGCATTCCCTTTCTCAAGGCTACTGGCATCTTAGCAGGAGCCTCTGACTTGCTGGCTGACAGGGCCTGAGATCCAAGCAAATGATGTGAGTGACAGAATGGCAGTTGGCAGTTCGGTTGATATTTTACATACCGTTTCCCCGAAAATAAGACCTAGCCAGACCATCAGCTCTAGTGCGTTTTTGGAGCAAAAATTAATGTAAGACCTGGTCTTATATAAGACCCGGTGTTGTTATGTTATGTTATGTTATGTTATGTTATGTTATGTTATGTTATGTTATGTTATAGTATGTTATGTTATAGTATGTTATGTTATATAAGACCTGGTCTTATTTTACTATAATATATTTTGTATATTAATTTTTGCTCCAAAAGACGCATTAGAGCTGATGGTCCAGCTAGGTCTTACTTTCGGAGAATCACAGTAGGAACAAATGATGTCCCCAGTCACCTATTTGGATAAACATGGTCGCAGCATCACACTGTCTGTAGCATAGCTCACTGGGAAAATTAAAGAAGAAAAATACGCAGTGCCTGGCACTTGACACTCCACAGACATGGTGGTGGTTTTATTTTTATAGAGCAGACGCTGGCAGGGCCTGCAGAGTCCATCCGGTCTAACCTCCCTCATTTTACAGTGAAGGAAATGGAAACCCCAGGAGCTGTCTTGGTTCAGCTGCTACTTGTGTGACTTTGGGCATGTGACTTCCCTTTTCTGGGCCCTAGCTTCTGTCTGTATCTATAAACTGAAGGGGTTTTACTGAGAAATCTTCCAAGGTTCCCATCAGCTCTAATATCCCATGAGGGTACAAATCAGAAAACCACACTGTGAGATTATGGGAGATTGGGCATGCTGGTGGGATAGGCATTTTGGGGGCTTTCTACAGCCCTTCAAATCAGAATATATAGACGGCTGCTGACTTGCCCTTCACATGTTAAGATTCTGAGCCCTGGGACTGAGTTACACTTAATAGTTCAGCCTAGATAAACTGAGAACCAAATCGGTTGACTTGATCATTTTCCCTCTTAACAGCTCACCTGCCAGGGTTATCTAGCTTGGGGAGGAGACAGACTCTAGGCAGAAAGTGGGGGACAGGGTGGACTCTGAAGCAGGGTTCAGTGAGAGGAATAAAGGTTCACAAAACCATTCATCCCTCAGATGCTCCTTCTAAGACCTCTCTGAATAGACCCGGATGCTTGTGGTTCTGGTGGGAGGAGCAAAGAAGCCAGAGTTACTTATCTTTCGGTGTTGGGTTGGGGTGGGAGTGAGGACCTGGGTGCAAGGGCATCCTGTTGGGTCAGGGGAGGCAAAGAGTTGACAAATGGACAGGTTGGTTCTCTATGACCTGCCTCTGGGCCCCAAATCGGGGATTTGGCAGTTGGGCAACATTGGGAATTTTGTTCCTCTTTCTGAGCTCCTTGGCTTCCCTTTTCAAGATAGTGACTGATTATAAAGTTCATAATGATGGGGGAGACGGAGCTCTTGCCCTAGAGAGTCCTTACCCCGAAGCAGGAGATAGACCAGTTAGGGAGGAAGGTGAGCAGTGACCGACCAGCAGAAAGAGATTTTAAAGATCATTCAGCATCTGGATTCTAGGCCTATCCTTCTATTTTGTAGATGGGGACACTGAAGCCTGGGAAGGGAAAGTGACTCATCCAAAATGACAAGGCTAGTAAACAGCAGCGCTCGGACGAGAACCCAGGTCTTTGGGGGTGCTGCTCGGGTCCTTTTTCTACCACCAATGGCAACATTCCCTGACATGTGAGCTGCACATGACAACACACACAGCCTCTGTGTCCTGGGGCAGCCTCTCCTCTAACCCCATGACTGCTGCTATTTCCTGCACTACAGAGTCTCGCCAATCTTAATCGAGGATCCAGTAAAAGGGGAAAGTGATGAGTTTTGAAGGAGGAGTTAACCTTCCTCTAGAGCAGGCGTGTCCAAACTTTTTTCAACGTTTTTCACAAAGGGCCATATGCGGTAAAATACACAAACAGCCGGGCCACTCACTCGAGGTGAAGTACGTATTGCCTCACCTGGTTTATTTAAGTAAACTAAATATATTTTTGGAATTTGCTGCGGGCCAATAAAAAATGGATTGCGGGCCGCAGTTGGCCCGCGGGCCGCAGTTTGGACACCCCTGCTTAGAGTCTCCTCTCCCATGGCCCTTTCTGCTCCAGACCTATTCTTGATCCTTTAAACAAGCCAGGGGAGCTCTCTTCCTCCACATTCGGTTACTGCTATTTCCTGCACATTAACAGGTTCTCCCTAAATGTTCTTGATGTGAATTTGCTTGGCCTCTAACTTGGGGGTGGAGGTATAAAGCTGTGATCTGAAGGATGAACCCGGTATCTTAGTGAGATTTTTCTTTCAGGTTTCTCTGGGGGAAAGTGAAACTCCACCACTGGTTTTTTGGTTTCCCCATTGCTCTGTTTCAGCTACTCTTTCAAATGAGTGTCTTAAGTACCTAGAAATGTGGTAGAGAGAGATGAGGCAGGGGTGGGGAGTGAGGGGGGGCGGTGCAGCGCAGAGCGGAAAGTCACACAAAACAGGTAGGGAATACAAAGGTAATTCCTGGGATTGCACAATTTTCCCTCTGAAGGTCTTATCACCACCATGGACGAGGGAGCTGGTGGATAGGAGAGGAGTTGCAGGAATGGACCTTAAATACAGTTGGAAGGAGACACAGGAATAGAACCTGAATTAGAAGAGATCTTAATAATCACGTCATTGGTGCAACCCCCTCATTCAATCAGTGGGAAAAATAGAGCCACCCCAGATGCAGAGATTAAATCACTTGCTCCAGGTCTCACAGCCTAGGAGGGGTATCCAGTCCACAGATCTTTCCACCATAAGTTCTCTGCTGCCTGCAGGACAGGCTAACCTCTGATTCTCATTCAGCCTCCTTTGGATGTGACCCTGCCTCTAGTCCCATCTCAGCACAGCTTTCTCCAGTGCCCTGTGCCCCATTCTCCAAACATTCCTCGTACTTGCACACCTCTTTCCTTTGCTCATGCTGTTTTCTTAGGCAGGAATGCCCTTCCTGTTTTTATCTGCACAGTGAACTCCTACTCATCCTTCAAGACCGAGCTTCAATGTCATCTCTGTAGACACTCTCCTGAGACACCTCTCCCTATTCATTAGCCAGTTAGTCCCTTCCTCTTGTCTGTTCCCAAAGTGCTTCACATAAAACCCTGTGAGAGCACTATGCTGTACTGAAATTATGTGTGTATATCTATATAGATTTGCTAAACTGTGCACTGTGAGGCGTGAGGGCAGCGACCTGCGCCTCATACATTTCTTTATTCCCGGGGACTGAGCACATAGCAGGCACTGAAGAATAAATGAATTAATGCCTCTTCTTATCAGACCATCCCCCTACAGCACACACATACACATTCATGGAAACGGCGTACAGTACTTAAAAAACAACTTCAAGGGCAGGCCAAAACAGACTCCATTTGGTCTGGGCAAGGGGAGGCTCAAAGAAAAGAAGCCGTCTCAGTCAGGTGGGGAAGTGAGCCAGGAGGGGAGGAATTAATTCTAAACCTCCTTTGGAAGCCCAGACATTCTCTGCACCTGAACCCCATTTAATCCAAAGGGCAAACTTTCTTGGCCCCAAAACACTGGCCGTGGCCTTGCAACCCTTTTCTCTGTATACCTACCCAGGGTGTGGCCACACCCTCACACACACACGTACACACACACCCACTGTGCACACACAGTCCAACTCCCAGTCACCCAGCCTGTGATCTTGCCTTCAAAGTGTTCTTTTCATGGTTCCAATCTTGGCTGTATGCTTGGCTATGTGACCTTCAGCACTGTACTTATTTCCTCTGAAATTCATCACGAGATGGGGATAATTACCCCTGATTACCTCACATGGGAACTGGGGGAGACAATAGAGGGGAAGGTGTTTTAGAACCGCAAAGTATTATATAAACAAAAGAGGCAATTATTAGGCAGCCTGGCCACCTTGTTTCCTTTTCTGTTTCCTTACCCACCTACCCACCCCAATATTACCAAGAACAGCCTTCCCTAGGTCCCTTCTCCCCGCCCTTGGTTCTCCTACCTTCAGAAGAAACCAGAGGTTCTTATTATTCTTCTTGCTTCTCAGACACACTTACTTCTTTCCTCTCTAATCAGCCCTGCAGTCTCTTTCCATTTAGGGGTACCAGTCCTATACTTGATAGAGGACACACTAGAGTGGGAATGGAGACCTGCCCCTATTTCACCAAGGTGTCTAGCTATGTGTCACGGTCAAGTTGCTTCTCCACTCTGGCCCTCATTTTCCCTCTTAGTAAGAGAGTTTTTCTCATCTTGCTGTCCTCCTAGTAGGTATTTTGAGCATACAGCCATTCCGTGTGTGGCTAGAAATGTGTTTTGAGAAGTGTGGAGTGAGTGAGGATGAAGAAGGTTATTGGCTGCCATCCCAAGGAGTCAAGAAAATCGGAAAGTAGTTGCCATGGCTCCGGCATGGGCTTCCTCCAGTTGGAGAGACAGATCAGCTGGATGCGAGGAGCTTACACGTTCACAGCAGCCTTTGTAGGTGAAGTGCAGAGAGCCCTGGGCTAGGAGTGAGAAGACTTGGGTTCTCCTTCTTTCTGGTCCTTTGTGTGATCCTGGGGAAGTCATCTCCCCCTGGGCCCTCGTTTCTACACACGCAGATTGTGAGGAGCAGGTTGGGGGGCAGGAGGAAATAGTCTCCGTGGGCCCTCACACTAGAGACTCCCAGGTCCAGATCCCTTTCCCCTCATGCCACATGGGATACAAGGGCAACAGGACCCGGAGGCTTATTTTACAGCTGGTGACCCCGGAGAAGAAAGAACTAGGCATAGAGGGGGTAAGGGGGCGACTGGCACAGAGTCACAACCCGTAAACTAGAACCCAAGTCTCCTGACTCCCAGCCTAGACCTATGTTATTAGCAGCAGAATATGCCTTTGGGAGTCCCAGGCTTTCCCCGATACTGGGGTGCATATAAGAAGGGGGGCACAATGGAGTAGCGAATGGTCAAGTCAACTCTCCAGAGCAAGCGGCTCTGACCAAGCAAGAAGACCGCGCTGGCTCCCGGGTGCCATTTCCGCGCGTGCGCTCGCTGCGAACCCACAGGTGTTCGCTTGCATATCTGTGGATGTGGAAGGTGCTTTCGTGCCTCCCTCCACAAGCTCCCACGGTTTCCAGGCGGGGCGGGCCAGGAGCCCAGCTCCGAACTCCCAGGGGGGGCCCCGGGATCCCCGCGGCTAGATTCTGGAGAGGATCAGTTTGGTACCTGAGCCGCCCCCCACCTCGGGTCGGCTGTCTCGAAGGAGGCGAGAAGATCCCTCATTTCTACCCCCGGCGCCAGCCCAGCCTTCCCGACCCTACGGGTGCGCTTTACCTGCCTCTCCGCAAGGCTCCGAGGGGCGCGGGTCTGTTCGTCAGACACCGCGCCCTGTGCTCGCGGGTGCACCCGCACTGTACCCTTCGCTCCGCCGGCCCCTCCGTGAGCAGCCAGCGCCCAGCATGCGCCCCCTCAGCTGTGCGCTCCGACCGGCGCTTTGCTCCCTTTTCCCTTCCTTGGGGCTTCCCCTCCCCCGGCCCCGCCCGGGCGCAGCACACCCCCTTCTCCCCAGGCTGGCTTCGGGCGCCTCCGCCCAGCTGCATGGCCTCACCCCACTGTGGGCTCCGACCCTTCCGTCCCCTGCAGCGCCTGCTTCCTGGACCTGAGACGGAAAGCCTCTCGCTTCGCTTCAGCTGGCTCAGTCTGAGGCCAGTCGCCAGAGGAGAGGCTGAGCGTTGCGTGCTGGTGGAATCAGGCTTTGCTCTCAGTGTATGTGTGATGGTGGGTAAGTCACTGCTCCTCACTGGGCCGTGGCCTCCTTGCGGTAAAATAGGTACAATTCCTGCACGCATTCTCCACAGGGTGATTGATAATTAGGGTCAGGTGAGATCTTAGCATCCAAACCGTGAAAGCCAGGTGATTACTGGAGAAGTCATCTGACTCTAACACAGAGGCCAAGTGTGGGGAAAGGACTTGCCCAAGCTCATGAAGGAAGCTAGAGGCAGAGCTCAAGACTCGGAATCCACTACACCACGTTCCCTCCTTCATCCCAACTGGCGTCTCCTCTCTCCAAGTCTCAACAGTCACTTACATGCCCAGACAACTGGTATCCAGCCACACCTCACTGGTCCCTGCCTCAGACCACCCTTCGCTTTCTGGCCGTCAGGCCCTCACTGAAACTGCTGCCTCCTTGCTGATGACTCCGCAGGCTCCAGGAGAGAGAAGTAGCCAGGGGCATCTGGGACATGAGAGCCAGGAGGCTATGGGCAGGAGAGTGGACAGTGGCAGGGAAGTGCCCTCAGAGACTCTGTGGGGAGGGGCTTCTTATTAGCTCCTTCTTTCCCAGCTTATGGCCTGGGAATAATTAATAACAAACAGGCCAACTCTTGCTCCCTGGCAAACAAAGGTCTGTTCCAGGGCATGTGAGACACATACTCTCAATCACAGAATCTCAGATTGTATCTAAGAAGTGCTTTCATTTTTAAAAGACCTGCCACACACGGAGGGATCATTGTACAAGATTACTAACCTTCATCAAAACACACTACTTCCGTGTTATTCTGTGGTTGCATATTCTGACCCAGTTGTTCCTTTTTCTCAGCGTGGATATCACCTGGGAGCTCAGGGAAGTCATGCGGGAGTCTGGGCTTGCAGTCTCAAATTTCATTCTGCCTAAGACTCACCTGGGAGCTCGTTTTAGTAAAGTAGACTTTGGGGTTTCACTCCAGAGGTTCTCATTCAGGAGATATGGAATGTAGCCCAGAAAGTAGCATTTTTTTTAAATTTTTTTTTAGAAAAGAAAGATTCCCAAATAATTCTGATGCAAGTGGTTTTTGAGACCAACCTTGAGGAAAGAGTCTTGGCTCAGTTAGGGTCCCTGCCTACATCTGACTCAGGGCCTTGCATTTACTCTATAGAACTATTTAGTATAGTTATCAAAAGTAACTATTTGCCGACCTCATCTACCAGATTATGAGTTTTTTGAAGATAGGGATTGTCTCTTATTCTAATAAAATTTTAGAATCATAGTCTTCGGATCACACCATCTTAGAGTTCTAGAATCATTTAGTGGAGGAACCTAAGTTGGAAGGACTCTTAGAGTTATCTAGTCAAATCCCTTCCCTAAGAAACCCCCCACCCCCCACCCTGTGTATTGCAGGCTAGCTATTAGCTTGGGTGACCCACTGTGTCTACTACCCTGAGAGCTGGGTCTAGTGTGACTCATGTGCTCAATAAGTGGCAGCTTCTATTGTTATAGATTTGAAAAGGGAGGATGAAACAGAATTCCTGTCCTGGGGAGACCATAGTTTGAGAAGAACCTTCAAGGAACTCTCCGATCCAAAGAAGTTCAGGACAAGACCCTGACCTTGGGACAGGGAGAGTGGGGTGGGGGTGGGGGGTTGACTGAGGGGGTCAGGGGCCCCTCCTAGAGATATACTTCCTTCAAGTCTTTGCTTAAGTGCCACCTTCTTGGGGAGGCCTTCCCCAACCAGCCTATGTGCAAATTCTAATCCCTTCCTCTTCCTGTCCTCCCTAACCGCCTTCCCTGCCTTGTTATTCTGTAACACCTAATATCATCTGATATATTTAACTTACTTTTAAAAAGTCTTTGCTGTTGCTGCTCTTGTTGCATCCCTCAAGTGAAGCTCTCAGCTCTGTATGTCAACCCAATCTCAGTGCTCTCCCCAGTTCTGGATTCCTGTAGCCACCCCCTTTTCTCTCCCTCTGAGGCCTGGGGAGGTAATGATGCCACGGGGTACTTCATGACCCCTTCTGATTGCCCTGCCCACCCCTTTGAGTAGAGCCCCCTCAAATTACTGACAGGAGATGGCCATCGGCTACCTGCCCGATACAGAGGTCCCTTCTCCTGTAGCCCCTGGCTCTTCCCTTGACCACGGCACTTACCATTCTGTGTTGTAATTGTCTACTCTAGTTGTTGACTCCACACCTAGAACATAAGCTCCTTGAGGGCATGAAGCCAACACCAAGCCTACACAGAGTAGACCTTACTGAGAATTTGTTGAATGAATGAATGAATGTCATGAAAGAGAAGATCAGTAGGAATTATGTTATCAGGGAAAGCTTCCAAGGAGAGAGATGCCTGAGAAAGCCTGGAAGGATACAGGATGCTTTTTCAACCTCTAGACCAGACCTCTGCTCTGAGCACTAGATTCCTATATGTAACTACCTACTTGGCATCTCTTTTGGGATAACACGTTGGGGCTGGAACTCTTGACTTCCTCCCCTGGCTCCCCTCAGTCTTCTCTCAGTAAATGGAACCATCATCCATCCAGTTCTCTGTCTTCCTCATAGAACTGAATCCAGTCTTCTGCTATCTGTGTACTGATTTGGGGTCTGCCTTTCCCATTAGACTGCAAGCACTGTGAGAACGTAGACTAAGCGTGTCTTTTCCCCATGGAACACCCAGGATGTAACCCAATGTCTGTCTAGAAGGTTGGGAGGTAGGGTGAGCATGAATGGTGTCTGTCAGCAGTCTCAGAAGCCTGGGTCACCAGGGGAAATGCAGCGTGAATCACAGAGGAAGTTTAAGGATCACAGGAAGTTACTTTATTCCTCTACTCATCAGGAGCCCTCGTCTGTGCTTCTGCGCTCTTGTCGCCTCTCGGCCTGACAGTTGTGACCCTCAGGACACTGTGTCTTCTCCTGCCTCTGCAGGCAGCACTGAACAGTGAAAAGAGCACTGGACGGGGTGGGAGCAAAGGTGGGAGGTGTGGTGTCAGGAGAGGAAAGATCTTCGTCGCCTCTTCTCCTCGTCTCACCCTCACACACATGTCCTGGGAAACAAGGTGGCCCAGTGGCCCAGAGCATGGCCTCTGGGGTCCAGCAGAGCTGGGTTTGAATCCTAGTCCTGACACTTACTGGCTGTGAGAGTTTAACCTCTCTGAGCCTTAGTTTTCTTAGCTGTGGATTGGGGGAGATAAAAATGCCTTTTTTTTTTTTTTATGGTTGTGTGGATTATTTTAAGACATTATATGTAAAGTGCTTCACCTGGTACCTGGCACATAGCTAGTGCTCCATGAAGAGTAACTATCAATGAGGGCATGTGTGTTCATGGTTGTGTAAATATGGACTTTTGAATCTTATGGTTTAAATAATAAGTGCTGTGGGAATGCAGAAGAAGCTGAGGTCAGCGAGGACTAGGGTTTGCAGAGAAGGTGGGTGTTATCAGTCAGGAATCTTAGTTGCAACAGACGGAAAACCCAACTCAAACTGACTTAAGTAGAAAAAGGAATTTATTGGCTCATGTAAGGGCAAAACCCAGACATGCAGGCGTCAGGCATGGCTGGATCCAGGAGCTCAGATGATGTTTGTGGGAAGTTCTTTCTTTGCATCTTTGGGCTCTGCCTTTCTCACTATTGCTCCATTCTCAGACAGGACCCCACTTTGTGGTGATAAGACTGCTGCCTATAATTCTATGCAAACAATTCTGTCAATAAAACCAGTAAAAGAGCTCCTTTCTCTCACAACAGAAGTTCTGCGTCATACTCTTTATTCTCCTAAAAAGGCCTAGTGCCCATCCCAGCACCAATCACAGAAGTCAGGAAAATAAGCTGGTGGGGCAGCACTCTACCAAAACACACAAATTTGGGTGAGAAAAATGGGTGAAGGTGGTCAGAAGGTACCAACTTCCGGTTATAAATAAGTCATAGGGATGTGATGTACAACATGGTGACTATAATTAATAATACTGTATTGCATATTTGGAAGTTGCTAAGAGAGATCTTGAGAGCTCTCATCACAAGAAAAAATAGGTTTGTAACTGTATGATGACGGATGTTAATTAGACTTATTGTGGTGATCATTTTGCAATATATACAAATACTGAATCATTATGTTGTACACCTGAAACTAATATAATGTTATATGTCAATTATACCTCAATAAAAAAAAACCCAAACACATAAACTTAAAGTGGGTGAGGGTGGGGGTTTGATACCCTAAGGAACATTCGGATGCTCTTATCAGCAGTCGGGTACATAGCTGCAGAGGCTAAATCAGCTGTGCAGTGGGCCTTGGAAAACAGATATGATTTGGGCAGACAGAGGAGGGAAGAAGGCATCCTAGGGAGTCACTGCCAAGCAAATGTGAGAAGAGGGGAGTAGGTGTGCTGTGAGCACAGCTCACGCCTTTGAGGGGGTGCAGACGTGTTCTGTGGAGTCCTTGAGAGAAGACCTGGGAGCCAGCGGATTTGGAGATGGGGTTGTCACAGGACCCTGATCTCTGCTCCCTGGGAACATGGAACAGGCTGCCTCTGGGGGCAATGGCTTCTTATCCCGGAGGTGTGTAGGCAGAGCTTCCTTGTCAGGGCGGCTGTCAGAGAAGCCTTCTAGATGGGCTCTGAGATCCCCTGCATTCCCCAAATCTGAAATTCTATAGTCAGGAAATCAGCTCCTTCCCCACCCCATCCTCATCCTCACCTCTTCTCTCTCTTCTAAACTCCTCTCTAAGGGGCACGCTAATCCTTCTCACCGATATGTTTATGGGGTGCCTCAGACATCCTGGATTCTCATTCTGGCTCCTACAGCAAATGTGGGACCTTGGGAGAACGACTTAACCTCTCTGGGCCTGTTTCCCCCTCAGCACAGGAGGGAGGGAGGCTGTCTGATCTCTGGGGCCCCTGCCAGTTCTGGCAAAGGCTCCTGGGGATGGACAGGGCACACCAGAGTTCCCTGGCCAACCAGGTGTGTCGGCTCTTCAGGGCCTTAAAAGCACCTTCACACTTGCTGTCTCGTTTGATCCTTTCACTGGACCTGTGAGGAAAGCAGAGTGGGAGCCTGTTTAATGCACAGCCTTTGTGGGGTGCTGTGTAATGCACAGGACTTGGGAGTCCTGATTTGAGTTCAAATCATGGACCAGCCTCTAACTACTACATGAACTTGGGCTTATCTTCACCCAAGTTGGTTTCCTCTTCTGAAAATACGGTAATTCAAACTTGTGGGTTTGTTATTTGCTGTGAAGATTACCATGTTTCCCCGAAAATAAGACCTAGCCGGACAATCAGCTCTAATGCATCTTTTGAAGCAAAAATTAATATAAGACCCAGTATTATATTATATTATATTATATTATATTATATTATATTATATTATATTATATTATATTATATTATATTACATTATATAAGACCCGGTATTATATTATAGTAAAATAAGACCGGGTGTTATATTAAGTTTTGCTCCAAAAGACGCATTAGAGCTGATTGTCCGGCTAGGTCTTATTTTCTGGGAAACACAGTAAATATGTGTATGAAGTGCTTAGAACAGCCCTGGGCACCCTGAGTGGGGCTGGAGAGGGTTGAGTGTGTGGAGTTGAGTTGAGCTGAGTAAGACTAGCTCCTTGGAAGCCCGAGCTTCTCACAGGGCACAGCATACCCCAGTCCAGCCTCTGATAGCAGATCAGGGCCTTGTGTCAGTCAGGGTTCTAGCTGAAAACAGATGACACCTGAAACGGGGTAATTTGAAGAAAGTGTGAAAGAGCATTTTATGCAAAATAACAAAGAATAGTGCAGGTATGTCTGGTTAGTAGTGATGGGAAGGGAAACCACTGCTAGACTGAGAGGGTGGGGGAAGGGGACCTGGAGAGGCAAGGGCCCCAGTAGGGTCACTCAGTAGTGGTCAAGGCTGCTCCCAGGGACCTTAATTCCCCAGCACAACCCGCCTGACCATGGGTGAGCAGCTCCCGTCCTCACCCCCACACGAAGTCTTTAGATCGAAGGTGCAGAGGCTAGCAATTGGAAGTAGGCCTATGGCACTGAAATGGTGTGATATGGTGATTTATAATAAATATAGATTTGTTCTTGTCCTGTTCCTGGCACAGAGCTCCTAAAACCTTTGGAATTTCCTAAGTGACAAAGGTGTGTTTTATTATCTTAAAGAGGTGACTTTTGGAAAGCAGCTGAAGTTTGGTTGCCAGGGAAGCCAACCATGTGACTAGAAGGTTGGAACTTTCAGTCCTCCTCCCTTCTTTATCCCTCTCAGCCTGCGCCCCCCACAACCTCCAAGGAAGGGGAGAGGGTTGAATCAGTCGCCAATGGCCAATGATTTAATCAATCATGTCTATGTGATGAAGCCTCCTTAACAACCCAGGATGGGGTTTGGAGAGCTTCTGGGTTGGTGAACACTTAGCGATCTGTGAAGAGTAGTACGCCAGAGAGGGCATGGAAGTTCCTTCCCCTTCCCGCATACTTTGCCCTATGCATCTCTTCCATCTGGCTATTTCTGAGTCATATCCTTTTTTTTTTTTTTTTTAAAGATTTTATTGGGGGAAGGGGAACAGGAATTTATTGGGGAACAGTGTGTACTTCCAGGACTTTATTCCAAGTCAAGTTGTTGTCCTTTCAATCTTATTTGTGGCAGGCACAGCTCAGCTCCAGGTCCAGTTGCCGTTGCTAGTTGCAGGGGGTACAGCCCACCATCCCTTGCGGGAGTCGGACTGACAACACTGTGGTTAAGAGGATGTGCTCCAACCAACTGAGCCATCCGGGAGCTCAGCGGCAGCTCAGCTCAAGGTGGCATGTTCAATCTTAGTTGCAGGGGGCGCTGCCCACCATCCCTTGCAGGACTCGAGGAGTTGAACCAGCAATCTTGTGGTTGAGAGCCCACTGGCCCATGTGGGAATTGAACCGGCGGCCTTCGGAGTTAGGAGCATGGAGCTCTAACCGCCTGAGCCACTGGCCCAGCCCCCTGAGTCATATCCTTTTATAATAAACTGGCAATCTAGTAAGCAAACTGGTTTCCTGAGTTCTGTGAGCCACATTAGCAAATTAATCAAACATGATGAGGGGGTCATGGGAAACTCCAGTTTACAGTTGGTTGGTCAGAAGCACAGGTGACAACCTGGACTTGTGATTGACACCTGAAGTGGGGGCAGTATTGCAGGACTGAGCCTGTAACCTGTGAGATCTGACCCTATTTCCAGGTAGACAGTGTGACAGTGTCAGAATTGAATTGAACTGTAGAACACTGGTTGGTGTCGGAGAGAATTGGAGAATTGCTTGGTGGTTTAGAAAAAAAACCCACACATACTAGAACTGAATGGAATACTCTGTAGTCATTTTAAAAATGAGGATGCTCATTATATTCTGATCTGAAACAACCTCCAAAGTACAGCGCTGTGTGTATAGTACACTACTATATGAAAAAGAACGTACATTGTAATCATGTATGCTTACATACGCATAAAATGTCTCTAAAGTATTTAAAAAAGATATTTACTGTCATTTAATCCTCCAGGAAAGGGAACTGGGTTTACAGGAGAAAGGGATAGGAGTAAGACTTATATTTCAATGCTCCTGTTTTGTACCTTTTTAATTTTATTCCATGTGCATGCATTGCCGATATTTAAAAAAAAAAATCTAAGTTTTAAAAGAAATAAAAAAATCAAAACATTCAAAAATATAATTATAAAGACTATGTAGCAATGTGGGAAAATGCTTGTAACATTATGTTTAGTTTAAAAGAATATGCAAATTTTTATTCACATAATAATTAAAAGTACATGAAATATGTGCCTGTCCATGATCAAGTACTAGAGACACACAAATGAAAGGAACATGTTGTTAGGTGGGAGTGCAAGTGCTGTTTTCTTTTTAAAGTTATAGGTATGATAATATGGTATAATAATGTGTGTGGTAATTACAATTTAAAAAGAAAAATCAGATTTAGATTGCAAAAATCTGATTTCCATGAGGTTTTTTGAAAGAGGCTTTTTCCCTGAAGCTTGATGCCCACCTGGCCACACTGCCAGAGCTGCTTGTTTGATTTCCTGCCAGCCTCGCCAGAGGAACAAGGTGCTGGGCAAGTCACTGCCGTTGGTCACGTCCTCACACTCAGCATTCATTCAGCGGACCCTGGACAATCTAGTCACTGGGGAGACACTCTGCACAAACAAGAGGCTTTCTAGAGGCGAGAAAGCCGGGTGTTAAATATCCTCCTTCCTATGCTCAGCTTCCTTCCTTCAGGAAGGGCCCCAGTGGGAAACCAGAGGTGGGCTCTGACCAGGCAGGAAGGAGAGTCAGGAACCCGCAGCACTGATGCCACAGGCCCAGCAGCAGCCAGACTCTGGTGCTGTGCTCCTTACCCTCCCCAGCTCTGCCCACCCACCTGTTCTTAGAAGCCTATCTCCTCCAGGATGCCTGCCCCACTCCCCTTTCAGAGGCAGCTGTGGAAGAGTGGAAAGACCCAGACTGGGAGTCAGGGACGGACTCTGCCCTTAAATGCATGACCTCATACAAGTCACTTAGCCTCCCTGAGCCTCGGTTTTCTCATCCAAAAAATAATCCTACCTATCTTGCCATGCTGCTGGAGGAGTGAATGAGATCGCCATATTGTCTCATTCTAGGCCCCCGCTACTTCTCTGCCTACTGCTTCTCAGTCTCCTTGGCCTGCTCCTCCTCAACCTGTGCCTCACATTTGTCAGTCATCCTGCCTTCCTCTTCTCTCTCTGTGGGCTCCCAGACCTAAACCTTCACCCATCACGCCCGTGCTCCAGATCCAGACACCCAACTGGCCCCTCTGCCTGCACTTCCCACAAGCGTCTCACGTTTATCTAAAATTGAACTCATCATCTCCAAACTCGATGCTCAGCCAGTGTTCTCCATCCCAGCAATACTCCTAGCATCCACCCAGTGGCTCAAGCCAGGAACCTGGGGATAGTCCTGGACTCTACTCCAACATTCACGGATAACAGCAGCAGCCATCTTCCACCACGTGGCATGGGAAACAGAGAAAGCAGAAGGGAAGCAAGATACAGGGAAGCGAACACACCAAGAAGTCTGGAAGAGAATAGGAGAGAAAAGACTACCTGGGTTCCTAAAGGGCTACATGCTCTGGTTCCGTTCTTGAGCCCAGCTGCACCCTCACCCTTGAATTTTATGAAAACCCAAGTACCTTTTCCAATTACCCTGTTTGTTTGTTTTACTTTATTTTGAGTTGGGTTTCTACACTTGCAAATATGAGTCCTAATTAATATAAACACCGCCAGTCAGAATAAGCGAGGTTACGCTGTGGTAATGAACAACCCCCACATTTCGGTGGCTTTAACGCCGCCATGTCCATCAGCAGCAGGGAGTTCTCCTCATCCCAGTCCCTCGGAAGTAGCCACCATCTCGAATGTTGTTGGTCACTGTTTCAGAGGGAAAGAGAAACTTTAAGGGGTCTGACACCGACAGTTCACTGTTCCAGTTCAGAAGTGACATGTCCCCTCCATTCATTGACCAGAACAAGTTACCTGGCCCCACCCAACCACAAGGCGGTCACAATGTACAATCCTGCCATGTGCCTGAAAAAGTTGGTGAATGACATTAATAACTACCATACATTTCCTGCTGCCTGTTCTGTGCCAAGCTCCGGCCTAATGAAACTGAGGCTCAGGAAGGTCAGAGAACTCAACCACTGCACCATGCAGCATGATTCTGGGGCCCAGAAGGATGGGACAGGCTGCTGAATGAGACAATGCATTTAAGAGGCTTAACACAGTACCTGGTGCTAAAAAGAAATGCTAAGTAAATATTTGTTTCTTTCCCAGTCTCTGAAGGCATTCAAGAATAGGCTGCATGGTCACTTATTAATGTTGCAGGAGAGGGAAGCCGAGTACCAGATGGGGAACAACACTGTGCACTGCCTTCCAGCCGTGAGAATCTAACTGTACTTTTCCTAGAACAATTATTTCCCTCGTTGGCAATAATACTGCAAGGTAATTATCAAGTACTCCCCACCTCCACACTCCTACAACAACACTGTTGGCTCCACAGGTAGGAAACTAAGGCCTAGAAAGGATATGGGCAAATTCTGGATGGACAAACCACCAATCAGCTAATACTGACTGAATGTCCTATGAGGTGTAAAGCATATTGTCCTGAGCTTGTAAGTCAGTGTTTACAGTAGGGAAAGAGCATGAGAAAGAGGCTGATACGTAGGATCTATTTTTGGCTTTCTCGTTAATTTACTGGGTGGCCTTGAGCAAGTTTCTTCCAAAGTCTTGGTTTCATCTTTATACAATGAGGGGACAAGAATACGAGGTTGGACAATTAAGTTTGTGAACTCATCCTAGAAAAAGTGCTATGTACCTCACTGCTGAATAACACCACGGTCACCTATGAAGTACTCCCTTTGGGAAGCTATGCACCGACACCAGCGCCTAGTCCACCCTTCAAAGCAATTTTGGAACTCTTTTTCTGGAATGGGCATCAGAGCTGTCGTCGTGTTACCCTTGATGTCCGGAATGTCATCAAAATGTCTTCCTTTCAATACTTCCTTTATCTTCGGGTAAAGACAGACGTCACTGGGGGCCAGATCAGGTGAGTAGGGAGGGTGTTCCCATACAGTTATTTGTTTACTGGCTAAAAACTCCCTCACAGACAGTGCCATGTGAGCTGGTGCATTGTCGTGATGCAAGAGCCATGAATTGTTGGCGAAAAGTTCAGGTCATCTAACTTTTTCATGCAGCCTTTTCAGCACTTCCAAATATAATAGTAACCTTGGTTAACTGTTTGTCCAGTTGGTACAAATTCATAATGAATAATCCCTCCGATACCAAAAAAGGTTAGCAATATCATTGCAACAAGTTTGCGAACTTAATTGTCAGACCTCATATACCTCTAAACTCCCTTTCGGCTGGAATACTGATATAAATTATGTGCAGAGTCAAAAATCAAACCTCAGATGTGGGAAGACTCACCTTTTTTCTAAGATGCCAGTGAGGCCACAGAACCCTGGAAGTTCAAAAAGGACTTTAGATACAACAATGTCTAAAGCTGCACTTTCCAATATGGCAGTCGCTAACCCCATGTGGCTCTGGAAAATCTGAAGTGTAGTACATAATAAGGTGTGCTGTAAGTCTAAAATACACACCAAATATCTGGATTTAGTATGAAAAAAAGGAATGTAAAATATTTTTATATTGACAATATTTTGGGTCTATTGGGTTAATTAAAATGTTATTAAAATTGTCACTTGTTTCTTTTTACTTTTTTAATATGGCCACTAGAAAATGTAAACTTATAATGTGGCTCACATTATATTTCTACTGGACAGTGCCCGTGTAAGGGAAAACAAGCCCAGAGAGGGTAAATGACCTGGCCACAGAACTGGGACTGGAACAAGTGTCACCTGAATTCTCATTCAAGGCTCTTTCCATCCTAACTGCCTGTGGTAGCCAATTTCCAAGATGCTCCCTAATGATCCCCACTTCCCATCACCCTTGTGTATTCCCTTCCGCACTGAGTAGGACTCACCTATTAGGAGACTGCAGAAGTGACTGTGATTTGCAATGCTGGGTCATGAAAGACATTGTGGCTTCCATCTTGTCTCTTTCTGGCATCACATGCTCTGGGGGAAACCAGTTGTTGGGCCATGGGAACAGTCAAGTAGCCCTATAAGGGGCCCACGTTGTGAACTGAGGACTCCTGTCAACAACCATTTGAGTGAACCATCTTGGGAGCTGATCTTTCAGCCCCAGTCAAGGCTTCAGATGACAGCTGCCCCAACTGACATCTTGACTGCACCACATGACCCAGAACCACCCAGCTAAGCTTCTTCCAAATTCCTGACCACAGAATAGATATAATAAATGTTTATTGTTTTAAGTCCTTATGTTTTGGAGTGATTTGCTATGCAGCAACAGATAACTAATACGCAGCCTTGTACAGAGATCTCATATAAGAACTCTTACTTCTATTTTTGGCATTTGTAGTGTGAGAAATTATTTTTGTCTCCCCCCCTCCCAGTCTCTGGCCTAAATCATATAATTTAACTAAAGATACCATGTTTCCCCGAAAATAAGATCTAGCGGGATAATCAGCTCTAATGTGTCTTTTAAAGCAAAAATTGATAAAAGACCCAGTCTTATATTATGTTAGATAAGACCGGGTCTTACATTATAGTACAATAAGACCGGGTCTTATATGAATTTTTGCTCCAAAAGGCACATTAGAGCTGATTGTCCAGCTAGGTCTTATTTTCGGGGAAACATGGTAGCTACCAGGCTTGGGGAATCCAACCCAGGAAGACAGGATCCCATTTTATTCTTTAGAGAGGTTTTCCCCCTTTCCCTTTATTGCAGAAAGTATCACATCACATCCCCTTCACCTGGGCCATCCAGAGACATGATTCCTACAAAATCAAAGGATCTGGAGCCCAGAATTGCCCAATTAAATACATTATTGAGGAAGTAATAGCAATGACCTATGACATCTGAGTTTCTCTAAGTTTAGAAAATGGTATTAATAGTAGTGCTTAATGCCTTATGTTTTTATAGCATGTGTTGCTTTCAGATCCACTGTATCTGAAGTAGGTGGGCGAGATATAAATAAACCAGGTTACATATGGAAACAATGGCTAAGAGCTCTTGATTTGCCCAGTCTCACGGTGAGTGAATGACAGGGCCACATCTAGAATCTGGGTTTCAGTGACTCCAAGTCAGCTTTGGTGCTTTCCAAGGTAGGACCTCCCGACTGGGATAACATGAACACCCTTCAGTTGGAACTGTCCTCTGAGATCAAGGTGCATTTGTAGGTCTCCTTAAAGGCCTCAAGAAAAGATGGCAGTACTTCATCCACAGTGACGTGCCTCTGGAGCTCCTTACTCAGGGAAGTGACGCCTGTCCCCACCAGTCCGCAGGGCACAATGTGCTCAAACCACGTGAGGTCTGTAGAACAGTTCAGAGCCTGGCCATGGGACGTGATGTGCCTTCCACAGCGGACTCCTGCAAGACAAGCCAAAGGGTCTTAAAGTCGATCCCCTCTACCCCTAGGCGCCAGGATCCCTTTCAGTGTGTTGAGGGAACTGGACTAGATCACTGATTTTCCAACTTTGTTTCTGGAGCTCCCAAGGGGTTGTGCACAGATCGGAGAGGGGGACAAAGTGAGGGCGGGGACAGTGTTATGTGGCTCCACAGCAGCTGCACTTGTGGAGATTCCAGAAAACCTTCTTAACACACAGATTCTGTTGCTTAGGGAAAAAAAGTGTGAGAACTGCGCCCTTATTTTGCTGACATTGTGAAATAAACTGGCAATTCACTTTTCGAGTCTCTCCATTTGTTAAGTTGTACAAGATGACCTCTGAGGACCATTCTGGCTCTGAATAGAATACATCAGTGAAGCGGCTTAAAAAAAACAAACAAACAAAAAAAACAATAACAACAACAAAAACTTAAGCGCAGCGGATGGTTCTGATTCAAAGCCCGCGGCAGATTCACCTCCATTGGCCCCGCCCCGCCCCGCCCCGCCCCGCCCCGCGACGCTCACCGACCGCGCAGATCTTGCGCTCGCCCAGCCAGACGCCGGTGTAGGGCGGAGGCCGTGCGCGGGCGCCCTGGAGACCTTGGAGCTCGCAGAGACGCACAGCGCACGCCTCCAGCGCCGCCACGTGGGTGCGCAGGCGCAGGCCCAGGTGCCGGAGGTCAAGTATCGGGTGGCAGAGCAGCTGGCCCGGGCCGTGGAAGGTAGCCAGGCCGCCGCGGCCTGTGGCGCGCACCTCGGCGCCCAAAGCCCGTAGCCGCGCCGTCTCCTCGGGCGTCAGGCCACCGCGCAGCCCGGCCGTGTACACAGGCCCTGCGGGCTCGCAGAGCAGGAGCGCGCCCGCTTCAGTGCCCGACAGCGCCTCGGTGCCTGACTCCGCCTGCAGCCGCCGCAGCCAGCGTTCCTGCAGCGCCAGCAGCTCTGCATACGGCACCCGACCCATCCACACCAGCCGTACCGCGGGTTGTCGCATAGTGCCCGCCGCCGAGTCTGCGGGACCCGCCTCCTGCCTGGGCCCGGGGGCGCGCCGGGAGGGGCGGGGCCTAGGGGCACGTCCGGAGCCGCTGCTCGGAAGTGCTTATTACAAGCTTTTAACAGATTGTGATCCGAAGGCCCAGTACAAGGTGTCTCTTCACTCATTCATTTCAGCGACCAGTATTTACGGCCTGCTTGTGCCCTAGGCACTTGACACAGTGGTGCACGTACAGTGTATGGGGAAGAAAAGGTCTGTCCTGGGAAGCTTACGTTCTAACAGCAGACAATAAGCAAGGATTAAAGTCTAAATAAACAAGGTTATTTCACATACTGATAACTGCTATGGGAAGAAAAATGAAATAAGGTAATGGGAGATCCCCGAGGAAAAGTCTGAAGATATTAATGTGCAGAATATTCACTGGGCTTGTAGAGGTACTTTGAAGATCACACTGGTAAGCAAGTGATGGAAGCAGAATTAAGCAGAGGGAGAAGTTGAACAATCTCACCAGAGGACTCAGGCAATCCCAAAGAATACTCTGAGCCTGGGATGACCTTTCAGAGTTGTTGCAAATTAAAGACGGCCAGAAATGTATATTCTTGTATTGACCAATGATAGAGGCTGTATCTGGAGAGGCAGGTAACTTGGCAACGTCTTTCGGTGGAGGACGATTCCCAGAAAGGAATTATGAACCATGAGCAACCTACTCCCAGTAGTTGGGGGAATGACTAGCTCCTGAGGAAGGATCTGGACCACAGCATTTATATATTGGAGTGTCATTTAAAATGACAAATCTGAATTCATTCAGTAAACCTACCGAGTACCAACTATGTGTTAGGCCCATTGCATTCAAGAGGATACACAAGACTATCCCACCCCAGTAATCCTAATAGCGTACAGAACACGGTTTTTATATCCTCAATCTAATTTCTGAATCTGTCTTCCAAGTTGCGGCCAAGGATCGTTCAATTGAAAAGAAAGAACAATGAAAAGAAGAAAGCAGAAAAGTATTGAGAATAGTGTAATAAATTGTTGCCCACCCTCCAGCTTGGTCAAATTTTAATATTGTTTTTGCTCAGGTCTTTTTTAATTTTAGAAAGTAATAACACTGATTGCTCCCACAGGAATCTGAAACACATTTCATAAATATATACATAAAAACCCTAAGCAAATATTAGCAATTTAATCAAGAAATGTATAAAAAGATGAATACATCATGATACAGTAATGTTTATCCCAGGAATGCAAGGTTGGTTTAACATTCTAAAATCAATATTATTTATCATAAGGAGAAAAACCATGTGATGATTTCCCATAGATGCAACAAAAGCAATTGCCAAAAATCAACACCTACTCAGCAAACTAGGAAGAGAAATTTCCCAGTCTGATGAAGGGTATTGCATCAATCAGGGTTCAGACGAGAAAGAAACCACACAGATAATATTTTAATTAAATTTTTATTTTGAGAAAATGATAGACTCACATTGTAGTTGTAAGGAAGAAGACAGAGAGATTCTGTCTACCCTTTACTCAGGTTCCCCCAGTGGTAATGTCTTGCCAAAGCCACAGATAGGATATTGACTTTGATATAGTCAAGATAGAGAACATTTATACTACCACAAGCATCTCTCATGTTGCTCTTTTATATCTACACTACTACTTAACTCCTGGCAAACACTAATCTGCGTTATATAAATGGAATTATGCAGTATGTAAACTTTTGGAATTGGGATTTTTTTATTTAGCATGATTTTCTGGAGACTCACCTAGGTTGTCACATGTATCAGTGTTCATTTCTTGTTATTGATGAGTACTAGTCCATGCTGTGGATGTACCACAATTTGTTTAACCATTCACCCATTGATGAATAATTAGGTTATTTCCAGTTTTCAAATATTCAGGATAAACTGCTATAAACATTCATGTACAGGTATTTTGTGTGAATGTAAGTTTTCATTTATCTGGAAAAAATACGTAGGAGTGCAATTACTGGGTCATATAGTAGCTGAATATTTAGTTTTTTAAGAAACTGCCAAATTGCTCTGCAGGATAGTTGTACCATTTTTACATTCCGGCCAGCAATGTGCAGTTTCGCTGCATTTCTCTTGCCAGCATTGGGCATTGTCACTATTTTTTATTTTAGACATTCTGATAGGTGTATAGTGGTATTTCATTTTCTTTTAATTTGTATTTCCCTAATGCTAATGATGTTGAACTTCTTTTCATGTGCTTATCCTCTCAGTGAAATCTGTTCATGTCTTTTGCCCATTTTCTAATTGATTGTGTTTTTTACTGTTGAGTTTTAAGAGTTACATTCTAAATACTAGTCCTTTGTCAGACATGTGGTTTGTAAATAGTTTCTCCTACTCTATGGCTTATATTTTTATCCTATTAATAGGGTCTTTTGCATAACAAAAGTTTGTAATTGTGATAAAAGTCCAGTTTATCCACTTTTCTCTTTAAATATCATGCTTTTTGTCTAAGAAGTCTTTGTCTAACCCTAGATCCTGAAGACTTTCTCCTGTGTTATTCCCTAAGTTTTGAAACTTTGGTCTTGTTTTTTGTTGTTGTTTGTTTGTTTGTTTTCTCTTATGGATGTCCCATTGCTCCAGCACTCTTTGTTCAAAAGGCTATGTTTCCTCCATTTAATTGCTTTTACACTTTTGTCAAAAACCAGTTGGGCATATTTGTGGGTGCCAATTTCAGGGTTCTCTTCCATTGATTTTTATCTTACCCTCCACCAATACCACGTATTCTTGATTGCTGTAACTACATAATCTTAAAATCAGGTAGTTTGATCCCTCCCACTTTATTCTTCTTTTTTTCCAAAATTGTTTTAGTTATTTGCCCTTCCATATCAATTTTAGATAAAATCTTGTCTATACCTAAAAATCTTGATGGGATTCTGATAGTAATTACATTAAATTTGTACACCAAGTTGGGAGGACTCGACATATTTGCCACATTGGGTCTTCCACTCCATGAACATGTTGTATATCACCATTTATTTGGATATTCTTTGACTTCTTTCATCACTGTTTGGTAGTTTTTAGCATACAAATTTGTATGTGTTTTGTTAGACGTATATGTATTTTTCTTTTTTGAGTGATTCTTAATGGTATTTTTTTTAAATTTCTGTGTCCAAGTTTAAATTTTGTTTAAATTTAAACAAAATTTATTTTGTTTGTTTAAATTTCTGTGTACACACCTGATATTTGTACGTTTATCTTGCATCCTGTAATACACCTTGCTAAATTCACTTATTAGGTTTTTTGTAGATTCCTTAGGATTTTATACATAGACAGTCTTGCCATCTGCTAATAGAGACAATTCTGTTTTTTTCTTTATTATGGGTATGTATTTATTAGGTTGGTGCAAAAGTAATTGTGGTTTTTGCAATTATTTTTAACCTTTTAAACCGCAATTGCTTTTGCACCGACCTAATAATTCCCTTGTTTTGCTTTATTTCACTGACTAGAACTTCCAATACTATGTTGACTGAATAGAACTTCCAATACTATGTTGAATAAGAATAGTAAGAACAGATACCCTTCCTTGCCTTTTTCCAATCTTAGGGGGAAAGCATTCTATCTTTCACTGTTAAGTGTACTGTTCGTTGTAGATCTTTTGTTAATGATTTATATCAAGTTGAGGAAGTTTCCCTCGATTCCTGTTTTCCTGAGAGTTTTTATCATGAGGGGTGTTTGAACCATGTCAAAAGCTTTTTTGTTTTTTTCAATGATTCATATGATCATGTGATTTTCCCTCTTTAGTCTGTTAATGTGGTAGATTACATTGATTGTTTTTTTTAAATTTTGACTATCCTTGCATAGGTGGAACAAATCCCACTTGGTTATGGTGTATAATTCTTTTTATACATTTGGTTTGCAAATATTTTGTTCATGACTTTTGCATCTAAGCTTATGAGAGACATTGGTCTATGGTTTTCTTTTTTTGTGCCTCTCTAGTTTTGGTATAAGGTACTACTAGCTTTACAAAATGAATTGGGAAGTGTTTATTCTCTTCTATTTTCTGGAAGAGATTGTATAGATTGTTTTTATTCTTCTTTAAACATTTGGTGGAATTCTCTGTGAAACCATCTGGGCCTGGAGATTTCTTTGTTGGGAATTTTAAAATTACAAATTCAATTTTCTTAATAGTTATAGAGCTAGTCAAATGATCTGTTTCATATTGGGGGAGTTGTAGTAGTTTGTGTTTTTAAAGGAATTGGTCCATTTTGTCTAAGTTGTGAAATTTATGTTTATAGAGTTGTTTATAGTATTCACTTATCCATTTGATGTTTACATGGTCTGTAGTGATGTCCTTTTTGTCATTCCCGATGTTGGTAATTTCTCTCTCTCTCTCTCTCTCTCTCTCTCTCTCTCTCTCTCTCTCTCTCTCTCTCAAGGTTTGTCAATTTTATTACATTTTTATGTTTTCAATTTCATTGACTTCTGCTCTTATCTTTATTATTGCCTTCCTTCTGCTTGCTTTGGTTTTATTTTGTTCTTCTTTTTTATGTTTTCTAGGTGGGAGCTTAGATAATTAATTTGAGGCATTTCTTCTTCTCTAGTGTATGTATTTAGTACTATGAAATTTCCCTCTCAGTGTGACTTTAGCTGTATATCACAAAGTTTGATATATTCTGTGTTTATATCCATTTAATTCAATGTATTTTTTATTTCCCTTGAGATTTCCACTTTGACCCATGGATTATTTTGAAGTATGTTATATTTTTGTTGTCTTTCTGTTGCTGATTTCTAGTTTGATTCCACTGTGGACAGAGAACACACTCTGTTTGATTCCAGTTCTTTTAAATTTGTTTTTTATAATGGCCCAGTATATGGTTTATCTTGGTATATGTTCTGTGGACACTTTAAAAGAATGTGTATTCTGCTGTTGTTGGGTATGGTGTTCTATGAATATTAATTAGAATATGTAGGTCAATGGTATTGGTGACGTCTTCAACATACTTGCTGATTTTCTGTCTAGTTGTTCTACCAATTATTCAGAGAAGGGTGTTGAAGTCTGCAACCATAATTGTGGATTTAACTATTTCTCCGTTAAGTTCTATCAGTTTTTGCTTCACATATTTTGCAGCTCTGTTGTTTGGTGCATATCCATTTATGATTGCTATGTTTACTTGGTAAATTGACTCTTTCATCATTTTATAATGTTCTTCTCTGTCTCCAATAATTTTCTTTGCTCAGAAGTTTACTTTATCTGATATTATTGTAGCCACTCCTGATTTCCTTTGATTAGTTTTGCATAATATATCTGTTTTCAATCCTTTTTCTTTCAATATGCTTGTACTGTCACATTTAAAGTGAGTTTCTTATAGACAGCATATAGTTAGGTCATGCCTTTTCACCCCCTCTCTGCTAATCTCTGTTTTTCAATTTGTGTATTTAGTCCATTTAGATTTAATGTAATTATTGGTATGTAAAGGCTTAAGCCTAACATTTTTATTTATTTATATTTTTTGGTGTTCTCTCTGTTTATTATTTCTGTATTTTCTTTTTCCTGTCTTCCTGCACTCCACGTCACTAATCATCAGGGAAAAGTAACTAAGAGCCACAATGAAATGTCATTACACACCAGAATGGCTAAAATTTTAAAAACTGAAAATAAGCGTTAGCAAGGTTGTAGAGCAACAGAACTTTCATACATTGTTCGTGGTAGTGTGAAGTGGTAGAAACCTTTTTAAAGGTCTGTCATTTCTTATGAAACTAAGTATACGCCTATTATATGACCCCGTTTTAATCCTAGGAATTTATCCATGAGAAGCAAAAACACTTATGCCGTAAAAAGATTTGTACAACAAAGTTCACTGCAATTTTATTCACAATACTTCCAAATGGAAATAGCTCAGGTATCTATTGATAAAAGAATGTATATACTGTGGTATATTCATACAATGGAATACTATTCAGCACTTAAAATGGACAAATCGTCTTCCATGAGTAGCATAGTGTGTGGCTCAAAACAGTCTCAAGTACTCTGACTATACTAAGTGTTTCACGCATTTTATCTTATTTAATCCTCCCGGGTGTGTGAGGTAGTCACTATTATTATTGCTAACTTCCTTATGTATATTTTCTTATTTAATCCTGTGCAACCTTATAAGGCATTATTCTGACACCAATTGGTATAATGAAATACAGTTTAGTTCTAATGCTAACCACCCAGAGTTAGCACCAAACCCCACAGGTTTAAGGGCGTAGTTCCCAACAAGACTATCCTTACTTCAGACACCAGCTGAACTTGGGGGTCCCCTGGCCACCTGCACTTCTGACCAACTAGTTACAAATTCTGGAGTTCCCACAACCTCCTCAGGTTCAACAATTTGCTAGAACAACTCACAGAACTCAGGAAAGCAATGCATTTATGATTACAGTTTTATTATAAAGGATACAAATCAGGACCAGTTACATGAAGAGACATCCGGGGGGTTCTGGGAGGTTTCTGAATGCAGCATTTCCTTGCTCCCCCTTTATGGCCTCAGGGTGCATCACCCTCCTGGCACATGGATGTGGTCACCAACCAGGAAGCTCTACCAAGCTTTGGTGTCGCGTTTTTATTGGGATTTCATCACATAGACATGATTGATTGAAGCATGGCCATGTGATTGCACTCAATCTCCAGTCTTCCCCCTCTATCTGGAGATCAGGCTGTCTCAAACCCCCAACCCTCTAATCATTGGGTTGGTCTTTCTGGTGACCAGCCCCCATTCTGAGTCATCTCATCTCTTGGCAGAAACTCAGGTGTATGGTCCAAATAGCTCATGATAACAGATACTCCTATTATTTGGGAAATTCCAAAGGTTTAAATCCACCTTCCCAGGAATTAGGGACAAAAATCCAGTCAAATTTCCTGAATGAATAAATTACTAGGAAAACATCAGAGATGATTCTGAAATTTCTGGCTTGGGGGATGGAGAATGATCAAGGCCTTTCTAAGAACTTCCTGGTTTTGTAGGGTCTAGCCCATATTCACATGTTTCTATAGCTTATATCAAATCTTATTTCTCTGCTAAAACATGTTGGAAAGGATTTTTTAAATTTTACTTTGAAATCACTTGGCTATGTCTACTTAAATTATGGCAAGATTTGATTTCTTGGCAATCACAGTCCATATACAGAATGTTTACAAAGTGAGAAAATCAAATTTACAAATTATTTTAAAATGTTATCAAATGTTTGTGAGCACCAACTTCAGTTCTCCTTTTACGGTCTGCATCACAGTCAGGGGCAGGGCCACCACATGGCACAATGGCAGGGGGCACTATCCACCTAGACTACAATTCAGGTGTGCCCCCTGGAGTTGTCCAATGCAATGGCCCTAACCAGTGAGCCAAGGCAAAGATGAAGAAGAACCCAGATTTGCTGCATAACCAGAAGCAGCAGGTGTCACTGTACCCACTTCCCGTGGGCAGCTTAGTCACGATACAGATGAGGTGGGGAAAGTAATTCAATTGATTTGGTTACTGTAGAAGATGAGCTCAGTGCTCTTGTCTGAGAAAGGTCCTGATGTGAATGGGAAGGAGTTGGAGATTTGGGTTCAAGCTCTGTGTCTAGCACTGTGTACTTGAGAACGTGAGCTCCTTTGGAATCAGTAACGCACAGTTTTATCTCTGGATCCTCATCTAGCCGGGTGCCTGACACACAGTAAGTTCTTAGTAAATATTTGCAAATGAATGAATGATCTGTCAAATGAATAACTAGCCGTGTGTCTTTGAACTTGGACCTCGACCATGTTAGGGTCTCAACCATAAAAGGAAACATGGGTCAAGATGGCCTTCAGGTACCAAGTGACCCTAAGTTTTCAGGACATGAGCACTGATATTTGGCTACCATCACCCTAACAATTGTGTGCCCTATAACCTGCTGAATCAAATCTAAATTCAACCCACAAGGCTCAGCTCAAAGACCAGCTCTTTTACAATGCCTCCCTCACCCCTTCCCTCAACAAATTGTCTGTACCTCTGCCAATACATCGTCTGCCTGGGTTATTGTGAATTGGATTCTTCATGCTCCCACCTCCCACTTGACCTGTGACCTGAGAATACAGAGTAAAGCTAACTCTTGTGTTGTACTCACCATGTGCTAAACACTCTAAAAGCTTTAAAATCATCAATGCATTTAATATCTTAACAACCCATAAAGTAGGTACTATATTTTCCTCATTTCACAGATGAAGAAACTGAGGCACAGAGTGAGTAATTTGTTTACCATTAGGCTGCTAGTAAGTGGCAGGGACAGAATTCAAATACGGGAAGTCAGGTTCCAGAATCTTTGCCCTTAACCAGAATCCTGACATATTCCTCTTTAAATACCCCATAGTACAGTTTAAATACTCAGAGTTGGCACATAGTAGGCCCTCAGTAAAAATGTTTGCAGAATGAATAAACAAAAGCAGTAACACGGGAAGCTAGATATTAGAAGAGCATGTGATTCCCCTGAGTACCCATCTGCCTACTGAGCGCCAGCCTTTCCCCAACATACATCCAGCCAGCCAGGCAACTGTCCATCCACCCACCCTCTCATTCATCCATCCATCCAGTCAATGAATAGTTACTGTCCTACCCCCACCACAGTGTGTGCCAGTGATACAAAACTGAATTGGCATGGAAGTAGAGTCAGACGTGTCATGTCCACAGACGATGGCAGTACAGCATGACGTGAACTACACAATAGCCACTAACTCTGCCCAGGCACAGAATGATTCAACAAAGTTTATTTAATTTTGGATCTTATTGTCAGTCAAAATTATTTGAAAATCTTGATTATAACAACATAGTGATTTTGCTAAAATGAAGGCAAGAAACAATTTTATGAAATAATCATTTACGAATCACGTATTTTTCTTTACTTATATATTACTGTGTATCAACAGAATGTCATTAAATTCAGTCATCTTTGATATCTTGCCTACTTTCAATCATAAAAAATCCGTAGCTTGTGAGAAAAAGAAGCCAGAGACAAAAGAGTGCATGCTGCATAATTCCATTTATATGAAGTCCTGGAACAGGAAAAACTAACCTATAATAATAGAAATTAGATAGGTGGTCACCTGGGGAAAAGGGGAGGGGAAATTGACTGCAAATAGGCACAGGAAAGCTTTCTGGGGTAAGAAAATATTCCATATCTATGACTTATTGGTGTGGTGGTTACATCAATGTATACATTTGTCAAAGCTCCTCAAACTATGTACTTAAATGTGTGCATTTTATTGTGTGTAAAACATACCTCAATAAACTTAAGAAGGCTTTATCTTTTAATAAATAGCTGGTTTAATTTGATGTATAACTTTTACATATTTAGAGTTATGGTATGTGAGCCCCATTGTATTTTGCCCTGGGCCTCAGGGATCATGCCTTGGTTTCCGGCAATAGTACCTGAACAGACGATGGAGCCATCACTGAAATGGGGAAAGCACAGGAGGGTTAGGTGTGGTGGGGGCAGGGCTGCTATGCAGCTGGTGCATTTCAGGACTGCAGTGCTGGTTGTGCCCGTGGAGAAAACCGCTGCTGTTCTGAGTCCCCCCCCCACTACCCCAGCTGCCTGGACTTTCTCCTGGGCCCCTCAGGTCCTCCCACTCTCTAGCAACTGAAGGGTTAATGCCTGACACGCATGGGCCTTCAGGATGCTGATCCCAAACCCTGTGAACTTATTTGTGCCTGTGCCCTAAATATTTTTAATGTCACTGATGGTAGAATTGGACAAGAGAGCGTATAAGCCAGGGTTCATTTTGGGAAATATATATACGGTTAGAGACGACTATGAGACATGCAAGTGGAAATGTCTGTACAATATTATACATATGGATAGAAGTTGAGAGGAGAGGTCTGGGCTGGAGGTGGAGATGGCGGGCTCCCCATTGCTGACAGATTCCAGTTCAAACTCCCTGAGGTTGGCAGTGCAGGTCTTTATCACCCAGCCCCCACCTATCTTTCCATTTCCATCTCCTGCCACCTCCCTGCCAGGACCCTGCTATCTTGCTGCTTCCTGCTCACTCTGTGTTGTAGAACATGCTGTTCCCTCTTCCTGGAATGCCCGACCAGGTCTTCTCCGCTGGCCACCCTCCTCCTTTTCCTTCAGGGCTCAGCCTCCTGCCTCCTGCCTCCTGCTCTGCCCTCCACGGCCCTACACAGAGAACATGCTGCCTTTTATACCCCTGTTCACATCCCTGCTGCCACCCTGGGCCTCCCGCTCCTGCAGATCCAGATGGGCTCTGGTGGCTCTCTGGGCCCAGCAGACACTCTGGTATGGAACCATTTTCCAGTAAATATTGAAGGAACGGATAGTAATACCGAGTCCTGACTGTATTTCCTGCAGACCCAGGCTCACTCCATAGCCTCTGTGCATGTGGAGCCACACGTTAGAGAAACTAAACTTGGCCTTCTCGAAAGAATAGGCTCTTCAAAGGCAAAGACCACTCCTTCCCCATCGCTTCTCACTGTCTCACAGCCCGAGAGAGAGCTCACAAATGAAAAGAATGATGGAGCCTGGTCAGACAGAACGGAATCTCAGACTGGACTTTTAGGAGTGACCGTGGGGAAGTACTTAACCTCTCTGAGCCTCAGATTTCTCAGGTGTAAGAATGGGGTAACAGTACCTACCTTATAAGGTGGGTGAGAGGACTAAATGAAATAATGTATATAAAAGTGTTCAGTGGTTACAAGGGGCTAGAGAAAGGGGGAACCGGGGGTTACTAATGGGTACAGAGTTTCAGTCTGGGATGATGAAAAAGTTTCGGAGATGGACAGTGGTGATGGGTGTGCAACAATTTACATGGTTTTGATGCCACTGAACTGCACACTTAAAAATGGGTAAAATGGTACATGTTATGTTATATATCTTTTACTACAGTAAAAATAAATATCCTGAGTAAAAAGAAGCCAGGCCCTATCTCCCCCACACACAAAAAAGCCTGGTCCCAGGGACACAGTGCATGATCCATGTGTCTGAGTTTCCTTCTTTCTTCCTTCTGGATTTCTCTTTACCTGGGTTCCAGGGCCTTGGCCAAGAGGCAGGATGAGGGAGAGCAGGACGGGTGTTGAGGGAGGAAGTGATTAAATGTTGAACGAGGATCTGGTGGTTGTGAGGTCAACGCCAGGACGGCCCGCTGGGAAGGCCAGGCTTGAGGAGGTGGGTTGCCTCCCTGCCTGGAAGGAAGAAGGATATCCGGGTCAGGGGCGACACTGGTGTTTTTGGCCATGTGAAAGAAATGAGATATCTAAATTAAGGAGGAAAGGTGGGTGGGAGTTGCAGGATATCTATATTGGCCTATGTTGCAAAAATAAATGCTTCTGGAAGTAAATACATACGTAAATAAATGAGTACACATTTTTTTTTAAAGCCCCCAAATCCACTTTCTGGGTCTAATTTTCTAAGGACGAGGGCAGCTGAACGAGCTGACTAGGGAAACAAAGAGATTTTAGATTCCGGCTGCTATGGGGAAATTACAAACGCGGTCTGACGCTATCTTTGTTTCTTTTTCATGATGAAAAATACCTCCTTGCCTGACATGGGCACCCTGCCACCATTGGGAGAACCGTGAGAATCCAGTTTGTTCCCAAAACACTGCCATGGGGAGGTGAGGTCACAAGGGAACATTGCTTTCCCCCAAGGCAGCCCTGACCAAAAATAAATAAATGAATAAATGATAAATAAATAATGTCCTGGAAGAAACCCTGAAATGGGAATCAGAGCACATAGCCTCTGGTCTGGTGCTTTCACATCCTAGCTGGGTACCCTGGTGCAAGACATTTTCCCTCTCTGCATGTTAGTTGTCATCTCATAGGGTGCTTCTATCTCGAATATTCTATGAGTCTAGGATATGCTTTTTTCCAGCCCTTGAAGAGAACAACAGTGGGGATGGGAAAGAGCAAAGAAAATGCTGAGCTGGATGGTGGAACTGAATATCCCAGAGCTAGAAGAGAGGTCACTTAGCTCACTCGCTCATTCATTCATTCATTCATTCATTCAGTATTCCACTCTGAGCAAATTCCCTGTGCCTGGCCCTGTGTAGGGAAGTGAGGACCAGAAATGGATCAGACTCAGTCCCCACCTTCAAAGGTTGCAGGCTAAGGGATGGAGGACATGATGTGGGGCAAGGCAAGAGGGCAAATGAGTGATTATCTCACCAGGGGCTGTGGGCTGGGCACTGAGTGTATAGGGTACGGTAGGGGTACAGGGCGGGCAAGACTCGCTCAACTTGTGGAGGCCAGTAAGGGCTTTCGGAGGAAATCCACTCAAAGGACAAGAAGGTCACCAGGCAGATAAAGGGGAAAACCAAAGCAGCATATGCACAGGTGTGTGACCCAGTCATTCCAATGCAAGGGGACAGTGCTCCAGGGCCAAGTGAAAGTCAAATCAGGTCTTGACGCCCTGTCAAAAATGAAGGTTTTCCAGGAGTTTGACAGAGAAGCACGGTAGGAGCTGCCTGCAACACAGAGTGCTATGGGCATGCTAGACTCAAAAGAACTGTCACATTAAACTGCAGTGTTTATTTGAATTTCATAGGTTGTGTAGTTTTGCTTGTTTTCTGTTTGTCTTGGTGTCGAGTTACAGAGGAACTATAAGCACAGGAATATATATTTATATATAAATATGTAAGTGGTACTAAAAATAATTTAAGTCAACTTTGGCGTGAGTCTGTGGGAATTTTAAACGGGCCTATCCATTACTTGAGTCTGAGAAACATTCTGTTAGCTACGTGGTGAACAATTCTCATTGTAAGAATTTCTTCTTTCAGTCTAACGGGAGTCTTTCCTGCTGCCATCTAAGATCCAAAGGACCTCCAAAAAGATAAACCTATTATTATGTACTTCAAAAAAAGGGTATATAGGGCTCTAGAAGGTAGCTGCATCTTCCAGAGTTAGGCACATATGACATTTACTTTACCATTTTCTGCTGCCCCTCCCCCCAATATGTACCTTCTGCTGCAGCCATGCCACAGAGATTGACACCGTGGGTAAAGTCCTTAGTTTCTCCAAGCTCCAGGTCCCTAGTCTATAAAACAGTCACACTAATAAAACTTCACATCTCAGAACTCTTGTGAGGATTGAATTGGACAAGTGCCTGGAACACAATGAGAGTTCTAATACCCGCCAGTAACACTAAACACGTTTACTACTTTATCTTTCTTAGTCTTCCCAACAAGTCTGCACAGAGATAGTTTATCTCAGTTTTATAGCTCAAGAAACAGGCTCAGAGAGCTGAAGGGAATTGACTCAAATGGCTGAATGGGGATTCAAACCTAACTCTCAACCACGCAAATGGCCATTGCTTGTGACCATTGCCCCAAATACTCACACCCTGCCAGCTCCACCGATGGAAATCCTGCCCGCCTTTTCACAGAATTAAGGCCACCTTTGCTTGGCCTCATGGATTGCAGGAATTTAATCTAGCTTTGATCATACAGTGTCAGTTTAACCAGGACACACCCACTGGGGGGTGGGGGATGGGGACAAGTTATCTGGGGTGTGGGAACAATCAAATGTTCTCTGGCTCTGAGCCCCCACCCAGTGAAGTCACCTCCATCTAGAGTCCCTTCCCAGAAAATTCCACCACTCCTTTTCCTGGGCCGGGTTCCCAGGGGCTCACTTAGGTGTTTGTTGCATTGAGTGGAGCCAGGAGACTGGAGCTCCAGCCCCTGGCCGGCGACTACCATGTCGGATTTGGACAAGTCATTTGAACTTCCTGGGCCTCACACTCTGTCAAATGGTGTGGAGGTGCGTGTGGAGTGGGTGCTTGGTGAAGGCCACCCATCTTCATTAACGTTCTATGCCTCTAAAGTTGTAGCCAGAGCATCAACATGAGACTTGTGGGCAGAATAAGCTTCTGGGAGCAGGGCATTTCCTGAGATTATGTTTTTTGTACTACATCTTCATGAGTCATAGCAAGAAGGGGAAAATGCATATTGAAATGCAAAACTTACCATAGTCATGTTTGCATTCCAGCTAATGCCACATTCATCAATAGAGACAAGATTTTATTTGTCTAGAAAAATACCATGCTCAGCCTTTTTGGACATGGAAAAAGGTGAGCTTTTCTCCCTCACCCCTTGAATGGGGTATCATCTGGAAGGGAAGGCAAAACAGAAAGATACAAATTGTACTGAGTTAAAGAATAATGAGAACTTAGGTATTATTCATGGAGAGACTAGAAGGTAAGAAGCTTAAGAACAGAGAAGGGAGAGATACATGAACTTTAAAGAGGGAGAAAGATGTAGCCAGTGGGGAAATCCTCGTGACGGGATGGCTAATTAATCTTTAGAGAAGTAGCATTTGACACTCAATTTCTTTCTTGTCTGGGATGTAATCACTCCATCACGGGTAACGCTTCAGTAATAACCTTGTGTTGGTACCACTTTGGGAAAAAGGAGGATGGGGGTGAGGTGGAGGATAGGGAGGTGAGTGTAGTGTCCAGTGTGTGGCAAAACAAGTCAGAAACAGTGCAGCAAGCCCAAGGCAATGATCAGAACCAGGACACAGCAGAACTGCTGCAGCAAATCAGTGCAACCCGGACTGACTGGAAGAAGGTAAAATACCTTTCAAAGCCCTTGGAGACATTGGGGAGGTCTCTGAATTTCTGCAGTATATGGCATGAAGAATTGGTTCTTTTTACTTTTTATTCCTTAGCTCTTTATTAAGGTTTAACTGACATATAATAAACTGCACATACTTCAAATGCATGATTTGATAAGTTTTGACATATTTACCTACCTGTGAAACCACCACTGCAATCACGATAATGGACATTTCTGTTACCCCCAAAGTTTCCTTGTGCCTTTTTGCACTCCCTTCCTCTGACCCCTTTATCCATTCCCAAACAACCACTAAAGTGCTTTCTGTCACTATAGATTAGTTTGCATTTTCAAGAATTACACATATGGATTCATATAGTATGTATGCTTTTTGTATGGCTTCTTTCACTCCACATAATTAGTTTGAGAGTCATTCATGTTGTAGCATGCACCAGTAAATAATTCATTCCTTTGTATTATTGGGTCATATTCCATTGTCTGGATATACCACAGTTTGTTTATCCAGTTACCTATTGATGGACACTTGAGTTCTTTTTTGTTCAAGACTTTTACCAATCAAGCTGTTATAAATATTTGTGTGCAATTCTTTGTATGGACATGCTTTCATTTCTCTTGAGAAAATATATAGGAATAGAATGGTTGGATCATATGGTAGATGTATGTTCAATTTTTTAAGAAACTGCTAGAATGTTTTCCAAACTGGTTGTACCATTTTATATTCTTACCAGCACAGTATGAGAGTTACAATTGCTTCACATTTCCACCAACAGTTGGTATGGTCAATCTTTTAACTTTAACTATTCTAATAGGTATGTAGTAGTATCTGTATGGATTTAATTTATATTTCCCTAATAATTAATTATGTTGAACATCTTATTTGCCATCTGTGTTATTCAGGGTTCCAGAGAAAGAGAACGAATGTCATATAACATTTAACTTTTTGAACATATGGAATACATTTATAACAACTGTTTTTAATGTCCTTTTCTGCTAATTCTAACATCTATGTTCTGGGTCAATTTCAATGCATTGATTTTTCTTCTCATTTCCTGTCTCGTTGCACATCTCCTAATCTTTGCTTAGATGTCAGACATTGTGATTTCTATCTTGTTGAGTATTGGATATTTTTGTATTTCTATAAATATTCTTCAGCTTTGTTCTGGGATACAGTTAATTTACTTAGAAACTCTTTGATCCTCTTGGGTCTTGCCTCTATGATTTTTTGGGGGGATCTGGAGTAGAGCTCATTCTAGGGCTAATTATTTCCACCAGTGAGTTAAGACCTTCCTGATTGCTCCATCCAGTACCACAGGAAATTTAATTTTTTCCACTCTGCCTGGTGGGAAGTTCTGGTCACTGTCAGCTCTAGTCCATGTGGGTGGTTTTTTCCCCCGGGCCCTGCTAGTTTCCTCACACGCATGCACTGATCATTAGCTGAAAGACAAGATATTCTGCAGGTTCCGGGAGTTCTGTCTGAAGTTCTCTCCTCTCTGTTCAGTGTCTTGTGAACTCTAGCCATTCCTCCATATTGAAAAATTTGAGAAAGCACTGCATGTTATAATCGATGAATATATTAATAAGAACATTTATTAATATTAATTGAACAGTTGCAATTTCTGAATGAAGAAACCGAGCTTAGAGAAGTGATTTATCAAAGGTCATTAAAACAGAGGTTGTCTGTCTCTAGCATTCACATTTTAAGCCATTAGTTATACTGTCTTACCATATGTTTGATGTGTTATTATTTCCTTATTTTTATGATAAGTTGCTATTAAATCCATGGTGTGGTTTATAATCAATGGCAGCTTAGAATAGAGGATTTTTTTTTTTTTTTTAAGATTTTGTTGGGGAAGGGGAACAGGACTTTATTGGGGAACAGTATGTACTTCCAGGACTTTTTTCCAAGTCAAGTTGTTGTCCTTTCAATCTTAGTTGTGGAGGGAACAGCTCACAGGTCCAGTTGCTGTTGCTAGTTGCAGGGGGTGCAGCCCACCATCCCTTACGGGACTCGAGGAATTGAACTGGCAACCTTGTGGTTGAGAGCCCACTGGCCCATGTGGAAATCGAACCGGCAGCCTTTGGAGTTAGGAGCACGGAGCTCCAACCGCCTGAGCCACCGGGCTGGCCCAGAATAGAGGAATTTTAATAATTTAAAAAACTGAGAACCGAGAGTAAGAGAATGTAAGGTCATGTGAGTCGCCTAATAACAATAAGTATTGTTAACTTTTACCACGTATTTGTTGCAGACCAGACATTTGGTTGAATGCTCTGCATGCACTAACCCTCTTTTATCCTCACATTCTATTTGACAAATATTCTGTTTGGCAAATTTTACAAGTGAGGAAACTGAAGCTGAGGAAGATTAAATTAAGTAGTTGCCCACCATCCATATTGTGATGGCAGACCTAGACCATACCAAGTTCTGACTGCTGAACCCATGCTGTTTACCACTCCACTAAACTGCCTGTTTTTGGAGGGTCTGAAAAGACAATAATAGGTAATAGAGGATCCCTGCCCTCTCAGAGATTACAGTTTACTGGAGGAGATAGGTGTGAAAAGAGTTGCATTATATGAGTATTGTTCTTTTAGTCAGGACTTTCTTGATTGCAAGTGACAGAATTCCAATTTGACCTAGCATAGTAAAAAGGGAATTCCCCCCTCCCCCACGTAATCATGAGAAGGATAAGAAAGCAGCTGGGCCATTAGGACAACTGGACCTAGAGGCTGGAATCTCCCTAGGATTCTCTCACTCTCTGACTCTTGTCTGTTTCTTACTCCCTCCTTCAATAATTATAAAAAATTTGAATACCGTGTTTCCCCGAAAATAAGACCTAGCCGGACAATCAGCTCTAATGCGTCTTTTGGAGCAAAAATTAATATTAACACCCGGTCTTATTTTACTATAATATAATACCGGGTCTTATATAATATAATAATATAACATAATATAATATAATATAATATAATATAATATAATATAATATAATATAATATAATACTGGGTCTTATATTAATTTTTGCTCCAAAAGACGCGTTAGAGCTGATTGTCCGGCTAGGTCTTATTTTCGGGGAAACACGGTATACAGAAAAGTTGAAAGATTTGTACATGCATATACTATCACTTAGATTTTACAACAGTTACCATTTTGCTCTATTTAATTTATCACACATCTGTCTATTCATTTATGTTTTATTTTGCATATTGGATTTATTTTCTCAGATCAGCTTTCCCCTGATGTCCAAAATTTCCAGCTCATACCTCACGGCCTTAATTTTTCAGCTCCAGTTCAAAAACTCCTATGGCAGGATTCAAATTCATCTAACTTGGGCTGTACACCTGCCCCCTGGACTAACTAAGGGGAAAGTATGCTCTAATAGGCAAGTCCCACGAGGACTAAGGGTGGGCAGGAAAGGGAGGCAACCAAATAAAACAGTACAGTGTGATAAGTGCTGTGACAAGGGAACGTCGGGGGGATTGTGGGAGTGCAAACGGAGACATCTAATCCCATTGGGAAAGTCAAAACATGACTTCTTTCAAAGGAGGTGATTCCTGAACTGAATCTTTAAAAACATGGCAAGTTAAGCATTGGGAAAAGGCTGGAGGCTAATAAGATCATGGAGCAAAGTAGTGAGAAAGTCTGGGGAGGTATAAACTAAGAAAATAAAAATAATGTGGCTATACACATGTGCTCCAGTGTTGAAATACTTTATGATGTAGGCAGTAGTGAACTGGCTCTCAGAGCTGATTGTATGCCTATTAATATTAATACTTTGAAATTGGCCAGTGAAGTAGTATTTACACCATGGAAATCAGCAAACCTATAAATGAGGGCTTTTTTTCTCAGAGGTTGGTTAAACATTAACCAGCACTAAAGGCCCCCAGCTATGAAAACCTAAAGATGACTATTATATCTTCTCCTGATGTTCTCTCGCATAGGCTGAAGTCTTTCTATTTTAAAAGTTTCTCTTACATATTCTGTTTCTGGCCTTGAATTACTTTCCCTTAAAGTGTCATTCATTCATTCCATAAACCTACCTATATGGTGCCATGCTTGTGCTGGGTGCTTCAGCTATGACACCACCAAGAAATCATGGCACCTGCTGTCAAATACTCCCAGGAGCCCAGGGCCAGTGCCCTTGTTCCCGTCTAAACTTGGCAGAGCATTTTAGGAGGAACTAAAGTGGGCAGATTGCTATCAGCAAAGAAACATTCCTTAGCCTATGGGATTGTTTTTTAAAATAATCCATTAATATCAATGGAATCATAGCTGGCTCCAGGGCACCTCCTGTCTGGCTCCCATAGGCGATTACAATAGGGGTTGGCACACTTTCCCAAGTACTCTACCAAGTCCATGTGGAACCATGCCCCTATTCAAAATTTTGTTTCCCTGCAGTCATGTGTTCAGACTGTCTTCACTATCAACAATTATTTATCCAAGTACCCACTGAGCCATGCCAAAATGACTAAGACACACTTCCTGCCCTTGAGGAGAGTCAGGACCCATTCATAAATATATAAACAAAAATAAAAACAAAAATGAATAAGAATAGTACTTAAATTAGAAAATCCTAAGCGTGGAAGGAACTATTTGATACCTTTATTGCATGTGTCATGTTTTCACTTTCTTGAGGGTGTGCTTTGAAACACAGGTTTTTAGTTTGTTGATGTCCAGTGTATTTATTTTTCTTTTGTTGTTTTACCTTTTCATGTCATATCTAAGAAATATATATGTTATTTAATACAATTGCTTTTAAAATCAGTTCATAGAATAAAGGATAAAGAATATGCATTTATATTGTCTTTTATAATTATAAGAAGTAACAATCACTTTCAACTCTGCTTTTTATTTTTTCATGTGAATTTGAATTTCCTTCTGGGGTGAGTTGCTTTCAGGCTGAAGAACTTCAAAATTTCTTGTAAGGTAGGTCTGCTAGCAAAAAGTTCTCTCAGCTTTTATTTCTCTGGGAATGTCTTTATTTCATCTTTATTTCTGAAAGATAGTTTTGCTGGATATAATTTGTTGGTTGGCAGTGTTTTACTTTCAGCACTTTGAATGTGTCCTCCCATTGCCTTCTGGCTTCCATTCTTTCTTTTGTTTTTTATTGGGGAATATTGGGGAACAGTGTTTTTTTCCAGGGCCCATCAGCTCCAAGTCAACTCGTTGTCCTTCAATCTAGTTGTAGAGGACCCAGCTCAGCTCCAAGTCCAGTCCCCATTTTCAATCTTTAGTTGCAGGGGGTGCAGCCCACTATCCCATGCGAGAATTGAACCGGCAACCTTGTTGTTAAGAGCTTGTGCTCTAACAAATTGAGTCATCCAGCCACCCCTCTAGCAGCTCAGCAGCAGCTAGTTGCCTTCAATCTAGTTGTGGAGGGCGCAGCTCACTGGCCCATGTAGGACTCAAACTGGCAACCCTGTTGTTAAGAGCTCACACTCTAACCAACTGAGCCATCCAGCTGCCCCCAAGGCTTCCATTATTTCTTATGTTGAGTCAACTATTAATCTTACTGGGGTTCTCTTGTATATAAGTCATTTTCTTTTGCTGCTTTCAAAATTCTGTCTTTATCTTAATCTTTCATCATTTTTTCTGTGTGATATGCCTCTGGGTGTGGATCTCTTATTTATCCTTCTTGGAATTCATTGAGCTACTTGGATGTACAGAGGAATGTTTTTCATCAAATTTGGGATGTTTTCAGCCACTATTTTTTCAAATATTTTTTTCTGCTCCTTTCTTTCCTCTCTTTCTGGTACTAGCATTACACATATGTTGGTGTATGTAATAGTGTCTCACATTTATCTGAAGCTCTGTTCATTTTTTCTTATTCTTTCTTTTCTCTATTCTTCAAATTGTAAATGTCAATATATCTTCAAATTCACTCATTCTTCTGTTAGTTAAAATCTACTGTTGAGCCACTCTCATGAATTTTCATTTTAGTTATTGCACTTTTCAACTCCAGAATTTTCATTTGGTTATTTTTTATAATTTCTATCTCTACTAACATTTTCAATTTGATGAAATATTGTCATCACATCCTCCTTTACTTCTTTAAGCATATTTCTTTTGAGTTCTTTGAACTTTGAATGCTGAACATTGAATGCGTGAAACATAATGGCTGCTTTGAAGTCTTTTGTCTGTTAAATCTGACATCTAGACCTTTTCATAGGCAGTTTTTGTTGGCTGCTTTTTTTTAACCACTGTATGGACCACATTTTCCTGTTTTTTAGAAAGTCCCATAAATTGTTGTTGAAAACTGAACACTTAAGGTAACATACTGTATCCATTTTGGATTGTGTTTCCCTTATCCTCTCTCTTGTTTTTGTTGTTGTTTGCTTGTTCATTTACTTAATGACTTGGCTGGACTGTTTTAGTGAAGTCTATTTCCACCACAGTGTGAAGCCTCATATCACTTCTCAGAGGACACAGCCTTAAGCACGTGCAGTCACCCTGGGGTAACAATCGTTTTAGCAGGGCTCACTGTTGCCTTTTTCCCTGATCTACCTTTTAATCTATGTGCCACATTTGGTATCACACCGAGATGTTAGGATCCATTAACTGCTGGCTGATTGCTCTATTGCTATCAACAATGCCCTGGGGCATTAAATTGCTCTACAGCCTAATTTAACACCACAGATACACTGCCCCAGATCTCACTTCAAGGAGGATTTGTTGCCCTAATTGCTAGGAGTGCTGCTGTTAGACAACTTCTAGTTGTCATTTCCTATATTCAGCTATTTAGAGAGCTATCTCACCCAAGGTATTGCCCTTCCTGGGGTAGCAGCCCATGTTGGGTGACTGAGTGAAGTAAGGGCATTAAGGCTTGGCCATTTTGACCTACCATAGGACAACTCTGATGGGTTATAAATATTTCAGAGGTCCTCATGGGTTGGCTGAAGCTTTGTCACACCTGCATAGCATTTGGGCTTTTTCCTCTACTCAGTTTTTCTACCTTCCCCTCCCTCCCACAGATGTGGGTCCCTGATAAATATTCTGCAGGCCATATTCCTGCAGACATCAGCATCTGCATCTGGAGAACCCAATCTGTAGGGATTGGTCCAGGAGTGGTCCCAAAACAGCAGGTGGTAAGATGGGGTTTTTAAAACTAAATCATTCACCGTGGGATTGACAATAAGGACCTCATCACTGGTGACAGGGGGAGCAGAAGCAACTGGTGGCACAAGGTGATGGAAGTATTAGTTCTCTTCTACCTAATGATCTTGATTTCTTCCATGTGAGCAGTACCAAATCTGAATGCCCTAGTTTAGCAGAGAGGGTAGAGTGTTAAACTAGTTGGTATAATTAAGTCTCAGTGAGGTTATATTGGTTTCCTTTTGCTGCTGTAACAAGTTACCACAAATTGGTGGTTTAAAATAACAGACATTTATTCTGTCACAGTTCTGAAGGGCAGAATCCCAAAATCAGTTTCACTGGCCAAAATCATGTTGTTGGGTCATACCTTCCTCTGGAGTATCTAGGGAAGAATCTGTTCCTTGTATCTTCTAACTCCTGTGGCTGCCAGTGTTACTTACGTGTGGCCACATCCCTCCAGTCTGTGCCTACATGGTCAGTCACATTGCCTCCCCATCTCTGTGGGTCGTCCAGCTCCCCCTGCCTCCCTGTTACAAGGATACATGTGATTACATTTAAGGCCCACCCTGATAATTCAGGATAATCCCCCCATCTCTAGATCTTTAAGTCCACGTGCAAAGACCCTGTTTCCACATAAGGTGGCATTTACATGTTTCAAGGATTAACACATGTCTTTAGGGGCTATTATTCAACCTGCTATAGGGTTGAATCTGAATTTTACCGCATTCCAACAGGGAAGAAAGGTCTTTGGAAAGGAGCGACGAGACAGAGTTTGTTTGCATGGTAACACAATAAAGTTATGTTTTGAGTGATAGTCAATAATTTAAAAGAAGATTTTATTTGTCTTGTGGACTTTCTTCTGCAGGAGACCAGTGAAGGACATGAGATTCTTCCAATTGTGTTAACCATAGATCTCAAGGATCTGATGCTCCCTCTTCCATAATGGGATACCTTATAAGGAGACAGAAGATTATGGTCAAGGAGGAGATAAGGGAGGAAGAGAGAGAGAGAGAAAGAGAGAGCCAATGGTTAAGTGTTTTTCCTGGTACAGATCTGTAGTCACACATCTTCCCAGATGTTATATTTATTAGGCATTATATTTATTCTTTTGATGTGAATGTGACTTATTCCTTGGGTGGTTGCAATTGTGGATGATAAAAAATTGGGTACAGGTAGTCAGATAATGTTAAAGTCAGCTCTGTCCATTCCGTAGAGAAGAGAGATCTCTGTATGACAATGTTTCACACACGGGAGAGATTTCAAATAGGAGCTGGGGCTTGAGCTAGACTGTTAGAAACTGGAGGATGACTGTAGATGAGAAGTATTCAGACAAGCCATGGAGAGGGCATTCAGATTCAGCTGGGCAACTGGCATAAGTAAAGAAACCAGAGCTACTTTTCCCTGGGTGTCCTGGTGACTTCCAAAACACATTCCTTGCACCTAGGAAATAGCACTGAAAGTGCTAGTGAAGTGAGGAGATTAATCTACCCTTTCAGTCTGATCACCCAGCTCCAAGCACTATTTGATACATTCATTATATAAGTAGTCAAAACTCCATATAACAATTCAATTCAGTAGGTCAGCTCCAAGTATGAATTTTCTGGTTTTTCTTTACTACCTCTACCATGTTTAATGTCTTTTGGGGCCAGTTATCTAATTTCACCTACTAATAGCCAGATATTTTTCCCCTCTTTTTAAATAAATGAGGTCTATATGGAATTCTAAAGAACTCAGCTTATTTCCTTTGAGAAACCTCCTTATCCCAGTACCACCAACCAACAAACCATTATAGTACACCCAGTCAATCCATTTCAGATCAAAAAGTTGATCACTTGCTTTGTCATCTTATTAGTTAATTAATCTTATAGTATGGGCTCCTCCGAGTTGAAGCTTGGTGGTATTTTATCTTTCTTCTGAATCTCCAGTATAGAACTTGGTCCATAATGGGCCCTAAATAAATGTTAATTGACATTTGATACCTAGGTTGGGCCAAAGTATCAAACTCATTAATGTGAAGGTGTAGTTTTAACCTCAATGTAATAATAACAATAAACCCTAAACTTAGCCTGAGTCATCAAAAATCTACCTTTTTAGAAAACTTGTTTTTAAGTTTATTAATCTTAAAAAAAGGGAGCCATGACTTACTTTGTTCATAACATAGGCAAAATTATACACTGCTAGAATTGTGAGAAATGTATGGGATTACCTAACCTAAAATTTCTCATTTTATACCAGAGGAAACAGAGGACCAAAGATATAAAGAGACCTACTGGGGATCTGAATGGGAGTAAATAGCGGGCCCACTGAGAGAGCTGCCCAAGGCTCTGGTTTGTAAGGGGAACCAAAACATCTGTGGGTACCAAAATACTGCAGGAAATGTAACAAGGTAGGAAAAATTGTGTGTATGAGAACTCTTCCAGGACAGAGTCCTCTAGTCTTTGTAAGGGATACTTTGGTTAGTAATTTAAGATAGGATTGAATAACAACAAACGCTCACTCAACGGCTTCCTAAGGAGACTAGATTGATTAAACAAAGGGTTTTTGTTTTGTGGAATGGGGTATGCAAGTTTGGATCATAATGGGATACAATATAAGGAGACAAAAGATTATGGTCAGGGAGGAGATAAGGGGGGGAGAGAGAGAGAGAGAGAGAGAGAGAGAGAGAGAGAGAGAGAGAGAGAGCCAATGGTTAACTGTTTTTCCTCGTACAGATCTGTAGTTGAATTGCCCTGGAAAATAAAGGTGAGGATTAGCACTACCACCTCTGGCCCCCCTTCCCCCTTTACAGTACTCAACGGTCTGTCCTCTAATTGTAGAACAATAGTTAAAGAAAGCTGATTTGAAGAAAGTGTGCCTATATGTCTTAGCTGTAAATTTACCCTTCCCAACTCTGAGATGGGTTGGGACTCTGCAAACCACATTTCTCTTTTGCCAGCCTGCTCCTCTGTTAGGGTCTCCTTACAAGGGTCACTGGAGGAAGACTGGAACATGGGAGGAGGGAGATGGGACTTGTTCCTTCCTATTTATTTCCTGCTCCTGTTAGTGTCACCCTCGCAAAGGCCATTTACCTTGACAACAGCAGTTGGTGCTGTTGGAGGGCCCTCTCCGAATAAGCCCAAAGTCCAAGCTTCTGGATTTTGAAAACCTCATCCTCTTCTTTTTATCCCCCCATCCCTGGGGAAGTAGCTGCGAATGCAGTTATTTTCTCATTTATCTTTGTTGCCCCTTCTTTCAGTTCTCTAACACTCGTTTAACTAAATCCCTATATTAGGTTCTAGTAAAGTGACTAGTGTGAATTGTTTTCCTGAAGGGATGGAACTACTGAAAGGTGACAAATCATTAACCTGCTCAGGGTTCCTACAAGTTAATCCAATCTTGAGTGGGGCTAACAATAACTACCATTTATTCAAGTACCTGCTATGTGCTTCATACTTAAATAGATTATCTTATTTAATCCTCACAACAAGTCTAGGCGCTAGGTATTACCCCCATTTTAACAGATGAGAAAACCGTCTCAGAGAGGTTTAAATTAGTTGTTCATGGTTGCCCAGCTAGTAAATGATAGAACTGGGATTCAAACTTAGGTTTTTTCTGACTGCGAAACCTATGCTTTTTCTCTTTCCTTTTAATTTTTAAACATACTTTTTAAAAAATTAGTAGAGTAATACATGCACTTTATATTAGTCAAACAATAGATAAATTAACATAAATGCACATGTTAATAATCCCCTCTTTTTTCCATTTAGAACCTTCTCTATTCTGTTACCACCATCCTCTACCCCACCCCAATTAATCGTTGTTAACAGTGTTATATAACTTTCCACACCATTCTTTTTGCTAATACCGATATATAAGCATAAAAAGGATGTTTTTTTTCTTAACAAATAAAGGCACATGCAATACAAGTTACTATGCAACTTGCTTTTTCAATTAACAGTATTTCGTACACATTCCTGTTGGTTGGTACATACAGACTTAACTTATGTTTTAAATATCTATGTCATAATCCATAATACAATGTAAGTGCACATACATAGAAAAATATATTCAGTCATTTCTCTGTGTTGGACATTTAGGTTATTTCCAGTTTTGTTTTGTTTTTTGCCACTATTATAGCAATGGTTCCCATAAATATCATAAATATTCCCATAAATACTTTGAGATACTGATACTTTTACTCCAATATTATAGAGTCTTCCAAGAGAAATTACTGGATAAAAGGGATCATATATTTTAAATTTTAAAAGATTTTTCGAAACAGATTATGGTATAATGTTACACCTCTACCAGCAATGTGTAATGATGTTCATTTCCTCACTCTTTAACAAGGGCTGGATGTTCTTAATCGTTTATTTTTTTTCCAGACATATTGTTAACAAACTGTATCCTACTTTTTAAACTTTGCATTTCCCTGAATACTGGGTTTGAGTATCTTTTCATGTGTTATTTATTAATTTGTATTTCCTCTTCTATGAGGAAATTGCCTGTTCATATTATTAGTTTTCCATTTTTCTCTGTAGCTTGTTTGTCTTGTAGCCATTCCTCACTGCAATTTAAGTGGTCAATGAAAGAATTAGGACTACAACCCAATCCCCTAACTTCCATTCTGGGAATTTCTCCATTAGGACCACTTCCTGAATTACGATGTTTTTGTTGTTGTGTTGTGTACTTGTTTTACTGTATTTTTGACTCTGTTATGTGTAAGTGTAAGTAGTTTGTTGAACAAGCTGGACTCATACTGTTGCAGATAGAGACTTTATTTTTCCCACCAGTTTCTCTAAAATTTGATTTATGGACTAGGTCTTTCTTTGCCACTAGATGAAATCTTAGGCAGATTCCCTAAATTTGTTTGTTTGTTTGGCCCTCAGGTATTGAAATTCTCCAATTCCTTTTAAGTATTAAAAAGAAGACAAAGCCAGAAAGATGTACTCTGTCTGGTCTGGAAGAAAGCAAATGTTTGTATTATGAACTACATGGGGGGTGTATAGTCAGCTCAGGCTTCCATAGCAAAATACCACATACTGAGTGGCTTAAATAACAGAAATGTATTTTCTCATAGATCTGGAGGCTGGAAGTCTGAGATCAGGGTGCCAGCATGGTTAGTTCCTGGAGAGAGCTCTTTGCATGGTTTGTAAGCGGCTGCTTTCTCTCTATGTGCTCACATGGCACACAGAGCATACTCTGGTGTCTCTTCTTATAAAGACACTAATCCTCCTGGGCCAGGGTCCCACCCTTATGACCTCACTTAACCTTAATTTTAACATCCAAAGTTCCCATTTCCAAAGACATTTTGGATTAGGGCTTCAACACATGAATCTGGAGAGGAAAGGACACAAATATTCAGTCCATAGCAAGGGGTCACATGGCAAAGTATTGGGAGTGACCTAAGGGAGCTGAGAGTGGTCCCCAGCTGATAGCCAGCAGGAAAACAGGGACCTCAGTCCTACAACCATAAGGAATAACTAGTGATCTTGAAAGAGGACCCTGAGCCCCAGACCTTACCAATACCTTGATCAGCCTGGTGAGACCCTGAACAGAGAACTGAGTCATGCCAGGCCCAGACTTCCAACATACAGAAACTGAGATAACAAATTTCTGTTGCTTCAAGTTGCTAAGTGTGGGGACAGAGCCAAGACAGCAGTTTCCAGGCTCTCGGCCTTACATGGAAAGGTGCTGGCTCGGGTAGTAGATGACCATCAGCTGTGACTAGTTGGCCGTCAGCTGTAACCAGTTAGCCATAGCCATTGGCCACTAATACAACTGCACGGATTGCACCTAGCAGGTTGGTTGGTTGGTTGGCAGAGAAGCAGACGGCAGATTGTGGATCGTGTGACTCCTGCTTCCTGTGTCTCCACCCCAGCCGCCAGCGAGACTATAGTGGTATGACTCCCCTATCTATGGCTCCGTGGGTGTTCCTTTTTGGCCTCACCATGTCCTGCGTTCTTGCACGGGGAGCAGGACTAGAGACCTTGCATAACACTAAGTTTGTGGTAATTTATTACACACTAGTAGAAAACTAATATACGCTTTGAGAAAAATAATATAAATTATAAATATGAAATCCATGGACCTAAAGGGGCCCATGCAAGTGAGGGTCCCTGAAACGTAAGCTTCATTAGTTTCAAGGTCCATCCATCTCTGCCTCCAAGGAAAACAGAAGATGAGGGACTAAGGGCATCAGTTGCAATATGATGCTGCAGTCTGAGGCAGTCAGAGGTCCAAAACCCATTCTGGAAGACATTAGCAGGTCCTTTGGAGCACCTTCCCTGGAACGCCCACCTGCACTTGCCTTGACAAGGCAAGGCCTCTCCTCCGGGTCAGCTCCTGAGCCTCTAGCAGGCCATCGTCTTAGATGGGGTCACAGTGCCCTCCATGTGATTCTTTCGAGGCAGGCCGCTTTTAAGAAGATCCCAGATTAGCTCCTTCCTTCTAGATCCGCAGCAGTCCCTAGCACACACCTGTCATTGTCCCCATGGCGAGTGGGAGAAGAGTTGACTCTCACCATAACTATCTCTCTCTTTGTCCTACAAGTTCTATCAGTCTCTCATCTTTAAGTTCCTCAAGAATGTGTCAAACTCTGTGCCTTATGATCCCCAAATTCCATGGTCACATGTCAAGCTCTCTGAGTGGTTTTCTGGAAGTTCCTTATCTCCTTTGGCTTAAGGAAAGAGGAGAATACCCCTCCCTTTCCCTATGCACTGATTGTCGCCCAGTAGAAAGAACATTGGTGTGGGATTCAGAAACTCTCTGAGCTCTAGTCTGGGTTCTGGTACTAATTTTGTTTGTCCTTGGGAAACTTTCTTTTCCATTCTGGGCCTTTCTTCCCTGGCTCAGTTAAATGAAAATGCTGGCCTAGATTCACTGATTTAGTCCATAAATGTTGATTGAGCCCCTATTATGTGCCAGGAACTGTTCTGAGCACTGGGAATTAGCAGAGAACAAACTAGATGACCTTTAAGGGCGCTTCCAACCCTCACATTCTCTGATGCTTCTCCCCTCCCCAGCTCCCCTTCACCTCACCCACCCCCATGATAGCAGTCAGTCCTGACCACTCACATGACCACCTTTTTTTTTCTTCAACTTTTACTTATTTTAAGTGTGTTTTTCCAGGACCCATCAGCTCCAAGTCAAATAGTTGTTTCAGTCTAGTCATGGAGGGTGCAGCTCACAGTGGCCCATGTGGGAATCGAACTGGCAACTTTATTGTTAAGAGCACTGAGCTCTAACCAACTGAGTCAACCGGCCTCCTCAGTGACCACCTTTTTGATCCCAGGGCTGCATAGCCCCTTCTTGCTGGCATCTTTGATGGAACTAGGGGTGAGCTTCCTCTGCAGGCGGTATTACTGTCTCTCTCTGTTACTGCCCATCAACCTGGTCTGTCTGGCCTCGAAGTGCTGCCTGGCCAACGACGACAACGGAAAGGTTTATTTGTTGAGGTCAGGAAGTCCCCCATGACCCTTCTCCATCCACCTCTGGGACAGGAAGCCCCAGAAGGAAAAAACAAGAGATGAAACACTGGCTGATTTCCCAGCTTCCAAGTGGTCAGCAGTCCCCTGGTCTGGAGGATCCCTTCTGCTCAATGGACAGTGACCCCCTCAGCAGCTCCTTCCTTGTCATTGGGCCCCAGGCCCTCAGTTCCTTTCCAGGGGATCCAGAAGGACTTTGGTGACGTAAAAGAGGTAAAAGAAATGAAGATTGACTCTCTGGGAAAGGAGATGATGTCTTATCCTAAGCAAGTCACCAAGTCTGGGAGGAAAGGAGGCTAAATTCACAGAGTGGGAAAAATATTCTCGGTGGTTAAGGAAGTAAGTGACTCACCGGCTCTGACCTTCATCTGTGCCTTCCCGTGGCCAGAGTGGTGTCAAGGAGGGGGTGGGGATGGAAGAGGTTGCCAAGCTTCGATTTTGGCTTCCTGGGTTGTTTGGACACCTGACCCCTGACACCCCCATCCATTCATCACTCTTCTCCCAACAGCTTAGTTACCCTCCTGGAAGAAAATTAACATGGAGGGGCTATGACCTGTGTAAATGCCCAGGGGTTTGTGCTGAGAAGGGTCTCGTGCTTGGTTTAATGCTCTGCTGTTGCTATCTGGAAATTCTTTGAGACTTTCTGACCAAGCCTATGTCAAACTCTGTCTTATGATCCCCAAAGTCCACATTTTCGTTTTACACTGGGCTCCGCACAGTACACAGCTGGCCCTGATTTAGCGTGTCCCATGTGTGAGGTGCTAAGGCTGGGCCATGATATACTCATCTCATTCCAGCCCCTAACTGTGCTGAGCTAGAACTGTGAGCGCCTTGTTACCATTGATGAAAAGTAGGCTTCTGTAAACAACTTGCTGAAGGCCACATACCAAGTAGAGGGTGGAGCCGGGATTCAAGCCCAAGTCTGACTTTCGTGAGTGCTTGTTCCGGTCCACAGTGCTGTCTCACCAAGAGAAATGCGTATACTTCCTACTTTATGGGAGAGCTGAGTCTGGAAAAGCAATTCAGGGGAGTCAGTTGGGCCGGGGGGAAGGGCTTTCACCACAGCTGGAATTTCAAGCATGCCCTGAGTATATCTTTGTTGAGAGCCACCTACATGAGAGTTCACAGTCACACTCACACTCAAACCCTCATGCACATGTACTCGCAGGTGTTCACATTCAGTGACACACACTCACCCTCACCAGAGCCTGCCTTCAGAAGCAGTTCACTTGGGTGTACCATTACCATGAGGTATCAACACCTCAAGGACCCCTAGGGAAGTACCTAATCTGATCATCTGATTCCTTCATTTGACAGATGAGAAAATTGAGGCTCAGGGTGGGAAAAGACTTGTTTAGGTCCCACCTTCATTACTGGCAGAGCTAGGGGCCACATGCCAGCCTCTGGACTCTCACGTCAACAATACAGCATGAAGATGAATTGACAGGAGGTAAGACAGGGCAATTTCAGGTGTTTCTGAGCAGAAAGGAAGCTCCCTCCTGAGGTTAACCAGGATCTTTCTCTCCCGGCCACCTTTCCTCTGCACCCAAGCAAAGCTTACCATCAGTGTCTAGAAAGTGCTTTGCTTCTGACGCTAGTTGGGCGCAGAATCCTCCCAATTACCTTATAAATATTTATAGTAATGTTGCTCAAGACCCCAAAACACCTGCTTTAAGGGGTCGAGAAATTTGGATTAGCAAGGTTGAATTGTTCTTTCATTCATAAGCAAAACAAAACACAGAGGCAAAATATAAACAGGATGTGCCTGCGGATTTAATTAACCTATAGAAAGAGGAGTTTCCGTAAAGCAAAACAAAACAAAGTACCAGGGACTGCCCTGGAGGACCAGGTGACCTGGGGCTGGACCCAGCTTTTGGGCTTCTCTGGGCAATCTCCCAACGCCAGCCTCTGAGACCAAACCAGGCTTGAGATGGAGTCATGAGGCTAAAAAAGCAGAGTTTTGATACTCTCCGTGTTTCATTCTAAAGACCCTTCTCCTCCCATGTTTCCTCTTAGATGGATCTGGATTCAAATTTTGACTCTGTCATTTTCTAAATGTGATCTTGGTCATGTTGCACAATCTCTCTAAGCCTCAGTTTCCTCATCTGTAAATTGAGCCTGATACCCAAACCCATGTCCAGGCCTCAGGGGAGTCCCAGGATGTGAGACTTTCAGAGCTAAATCCAGGAGAGTCCCAGGCAAATTGAGAAGGTTGGTCACCTTAGGCTATTAAGAAGGTAATGTTGGTAAAGCATTTATTATGGTGGCTGCAAAAATAATTATCCTTTTTTTGGCTTCCAACATTTAGAGAACACCTTCTGTTTGCCACACTTTGTGTTAGGCACTGTTAAGATAAATTACAAACATCTGTAGAGCTCATTTACAAAGCATTTTCATACCTACTGTCTCCCTTAATCCTTACCACCCGAGTTCTCTTCTGCCATCTAATGTCTGGACTATGGCAGGAGTCTACTCCCTGACCTCTTTTCCCAGTCTCTCCTTCAGTTCATCCTCTGCACAGCATCGAAACAATGTTTTGAAAACAAAATGTCCACCAACAGCTCTCTATGGAAAAGAGGGAAGGCCAAACTGAGCTCTGCGGCCCTTTAAGAGCTGACCCCTGGTGACTTCTCCAGCCCCTCTCCTGCTGTGCCCTGTGTCATGCCCAAGCTTCCGCCGCAGTGTCACCCACAGCTGCCCCCAATGCACGCGGCTGGTCCATGCCCCTATTCCTCCCTTCTGCCTAGCAAGTCACCAGCCCACTTTTTACAGTTCTCCTCAAAGTCATCTCCTCTGTAAAGTTTATAACCTTCTCCCACGGAGAATGGAGCAGTCCCGTGCTGGTGCCCCTGTTTTACTCCTTACGCTTTTATCCTGGGATCCATTTTTTTGCCTCCTGCTCGCCGTGAGCTCCTTGAGGGCAATGGCAGTGTTTATTAGACTCCAACTCCATGGGGCTTAGCACAGGGCTTGCCAAGCGTTGTTGGTACTCCAGCGCTGACAGTGATTGCAGACATACATGAATGAATGAGTGTTGGAAAGACAGGGTCATCTGAAATACTTGCATTTTAACTGGAGTTATATACAGGGGGTGCCAAAAAATGTAAACACATTTTAAGAAAGGAAAAAACTGTATTAAAATTATAATACTCAATAAGTACTGATAACAAAAGATGACTACAAGTCATGTGTATACATTTTTTTGGCACCCCCGGTATATGCATAGAGGCCAGGGTTTTGTTGTTGCTGTTGCTGCTTGCTTGGTTGGTTTGCTCACTTGCCCAACATCTAAACCCCTTTCGTATATTTGGAGAATTCTCCATCATATGAGTCTTGAAGGAAGGCAGATCTTGACTCTCATTATAGAAGTGAAAAAAGCCAGATATTTGCTGTTCCAGCCATCGCTTCCAGCTAGGGTATGCACATATGATCTAAACAGGATTGGTCACATACATTTCTCCTGGAATAAGACACTTGTGTTGCATAGAAGCAGGAACAGGAGAGAAAGTGGTGGAGCAGTGGCAGTAACATCTAGGTTTTTGGGCAGCAATGCCAGCAGAGCAAGTGGTGGCCTCTGGGGCCGGTGTTCAGGACAAAGGTAGAGGTGGCGGTGGGGTCCTTATTGAATTGGTTCTGTAGCATGATTTGGGCTGAGGCTGTACGTGCCTTGTCTCCTTTTTTTCTGTCTAATTTTGTTTGTTTGTTTGTTTGTTTGTTTGTTTTTAAATTTATTGGGGTGACAATTGTTAGTAAAATTACATAGATTTCAGGTGTACAATTCTGTATTACATCATCTATAAATCCCATTGTGTGTTCACCACCCAGAGTCAGTTCTCCTTCCATCACCATATATTTGATCCCCCTTACCCTCATCTCCCACCCCCCACCCCCTAACCCTCTGGTAACCACTAAACTATTGTCTGTGTCTATGAGTTTCTGTTTCTCATTTATTTGTCTTGTTCTTTTGTTGTTTTTGGTTTATATACCACATATCAGTGAAATCACATGGTTCTCTGCTTTTTCTGTCTGACTTATTTTGCTCAGCATTACACTCTCAAGATCCATCCATGTTGTCACAAATGTTCCTATATCATCTTTTCTTACTGCCGAATAGTATTCCATTGTGTATATGTACCACAACTTCTTTATCCATTTATGTATCGAAGGACATTTTGGTTGTTTCCATGTCTTGGCCACTATAAAGAAAGCTGCAATGAACGTTGGAGCACACATGTCTTTATGGATAAATGTTTTCAGATTTTTTGGGTAGATACCCAGGAGAGGGATTGCTGGGTCATATGGTAATTCTATTCGTAATTTTTTGAGGAACCTCCACACTGCCTTCCATAACGGCTGCACCAGTCTGCATTCCCACCAACAGTGTATGAGGGTTTCTTTTTCTCCACAGCCTCTCCAACACTTGTTACTATTTGTCTTGTTGATGATAGCCATTCTGACTGGGGTGAGGTGATATCTCATTGTGGTTTTTATTTGCATTTCTCTGATGACTAGTGATGTTGAGCATTTTTTCATATGTCTATTTGCCATTTGTATGTCCTCTTTGGAGAAATGTCTCTCCAGCTGTCTATTTTTTTAAACAGCTTTATTGAGATATAATTTACATACCATATAATTCACCCATTTAAGATATACAATTCACTTTTTAGTATATTCATAGATATACTAATCATCACCATAGTCAATTTTAGAACATTTTTATCATCTCAAAAAGAAGCACTATACCTTTAACTATGACTCCCCGGTCCCCCAACCCTCCCCAGCCATGAGCAACCACTAATATACTTTCTGTCTATAGATTTCCCTATTCTTGACTTACATATAAATGGAATCATATAGTATGGAGTCATTTGATACTGGCTTATTTCATTTAACATAATGTTTTTAGGATGCAGTACTTCATTCTTTTTTATGGCCAAATAATATTCCATTATATACCAGATTTTGTTTATCCATTTGTCTGTTGGTTGACATTTTGGTCTCTTCCACGTTTTGGCTATTATGAATAACACTGTTACAAACATTCGCATACAAGTGTCTGCGTAGATATATGCTTTCGTCTTCTGCCCATTTTTGTTAGCCTAATTCTCCAGGCTTTCTGGTGACTCCACGAGATATAGAAGATAACCTTAACGAATTTATTTCTTATTCAAATCAGACAGAGTTGATTTCTGTTCTTGATAACCGTGAGATTGTTTCACCTTTCCCTTGGGGCCAAGTTCTTCACCCCAGAACAGAGGGTTTATAATTAGCTAATATGATACACTTCCCAATTAACCTTCAAAATCTTGAGTTTAACTTTCTCCATACTTTGATGTTCAATGAGATCCAGAGAGGGAAAGTGACTTGCCCAAGGTCACACAGTCAGTGATACAGCTAGGATTAGAATCTAGGACTCTCCATCACAATTTAATATTCTTTCCCCTACACTATGCTTCCTTTCATCAACTCAGCAAATGTTTGTCAAGCTCTGTGGCCACTGGATATATGGAAGACGCAGAGCATGTAGAAGGCAAAGACATGGTTTCTATCCTGGGCTTTGCCACTTTTTATCTTTGTAATCTTGGACAAGTTGCCCAGTGTCTCTGGGCCTCAGCTATGTCATCCATAAAAGCTGGGGCAGAGGGGCTGGAGAGGAGGGATTGAATTAGACGGTGGAATCTCAAATGCCTACAGTCTGTGTAGGATGTTACTGTTTTACTTATTCTATTTTATTCAGTTATATGCCCTCTTAATTATTGTTTACAGCAGAGACATTCATTTGTGTTCAAAAGAATAAGTTCTATTGATGTTTCAGTCCTGTTTCATTTTGTTGCTTTTTCATCTCACGCATTTTCCATATTCTTCTTAGTTCTTACCGTACTTTATATTCACAATGGCACCTTAGGTCATATTGTTTCAACAGAGTCACACAGTGCTCACTTCATTTTCACAAAAATTGGGTTCTTCCTCCCCCTCCCCCCTTTTTAAAATGTGGTCCTTTCAATGTAGCTCTTTTTTTCTTCCTTTTGTTGACGACATGGTCAAGAAATATATCACTTATCAGAAAAAAGTTTTAGAAAGATAGCAGTACCACTACTTTGACCAATGGCAAAAGGCACTTGGCCTAAGTATTGGGAGATCATAGAGAGTGATAAGGATTCCAGGCCGACATGTTAGTGCCACGGCCAGAGGTGGCAGCGAGGTGTTTGGATTAATAAATAAAGCCTGAAATCTGATTTTAATGTGGAATCCTCTAGTCTTTAAATTCAATTAATTCAATTAAAGTGTGGCCCTCAATAACCAAGTTTTCTACTTGGTTATTGAAGTCCTGTGTTCATTGTTTTTCTTCATGTGAGAAGGAGCCGCAGCTGCTCCTAATGGGAGATGACAAAAGGAGAGGTGAGTCTGCCATCTGCTGCTCATTGACAGTATATACCTGCCTGTCCTTTGTTAGGGTTCAGGCACCACCGTGTCTGAAAGGGTCAGGCCTCGAAGACCTTGTTAAGCACCCAACGTGTTATGGGTGGGTGTCTGAGGCAGCCAGAAGTCTTTCATCCCAATACCCGGAAGCGATCGAGCCAGCTCCTGGGTGAAATCCACAAGCGGAATCTGTCCTGTGCTGAACATCAGGAATGTGCTGGCACAGGCCCAACATGTGGCTAGGAAAGGGTGTGGGGAGAGGAGAACAGATCGGAGCAAGAGACACCAAGTGAAGCTATTCCAGAGCCCCAGGAATGGGGCAAGGGCTAAGGCAAGAAAATGGAGATTAAAAAAAGAGTAGTTTTGAAAAACAGAAAGAAAGAACAGACTCGGGGAGACATGGGATCCAGAGAATGAAGAGGTGGGACTGCCCATGCCTGCCCATGAGTTGCACCTTGTGCTACCCGATTAATCTTGATAAAACTTCAGTTTGATCATTAACTCCAGCCCGTTTTGGTTTCATCCTGAGACCAGACACAAAGCAATCTGTCCCCAGGTGGACACGGAATGCCTCTCCCCACCTTCAGCCAATCTCTCCTATGACTTGTCTATTAAGAATCTTAGACTGGGCGGTGGTCAAGAAGTCCCACTGAGAGTCCCAGAATCAGTCATTTTTATGGCGGTGTGAACGTGGAGAAGGCCACTAATCATCTAGAAGTTTAGTTTACTCATCTGAACAATGGCTCCCTGTATGACGCAGTCTCCTGAGCCAAGTGACTATGAGCTAATATCTGACATCTGTCATCTTATTGTTTCCTTGCAACCCCAGGAGATGGGAACTACTCTTACCCCCATTCACTGAGGAGGACACTGAAGCTCAGAAAGACGGAGTAGCTTGTCTAAGGCCACATAACTAGTAAGTGGCAGAGCCGGAATTAAAACCCAGACTGCTTAGCTCCAAAACTTTCTTGCTCTGACTCTCTGTATCAGCTAGCTTTTGCTATAAAATGACTCACTCTGAAACAAAGTCGCTTAAAACAATTACTATTTTATTGAGCTCACAATTCTATAGATTGTCTGGTCGTGGCCAGCTCAGCTAACCTGTGCTAGGCTCCCTCATGGGTCTATAGTCAGCTGGCGAGTTGGGTGATGGCTGGATGATCTAGCAGGGCCTCACTCCCATATTCAGTGATGGGCAGTCGCTGGCTGACTGCTGGCTGGGCACCTTGGTTCTCCTCCATGTGGCCTCTCATCCTCCAGCAGCCTAGTTTAGGATTCCAAGTGCAGCAAGAGGAGGCAAGCACCCATGCACAGGCATTTTTCTTGTAGTCGATCCCAAACCAGAGTCAGTGTGGAAGGGCACTTTCAGAAGGAGTAGATAGACGGAAGGGGATAGCTCCTGGCTACTTTTAAAATCTGGCATAGCTGCTAAACTATAATCCCTGTCTACTTGTCTCACAGAGTTGATCAAGGGATACAAAGGATGTGAATCAGCCTTGTGACTTTCTATAAAGCACGGCCCAGATGAGAGGTGTTGTATATTATTAGCACTATTTTCTACTAGTACCCAACTCAATATGTGTGATTATTAGCTCAATTTTACAGGTGTGGAAACTAAAGTCCAGAGAGGTTATGTGGCTTGCCCAAGGACATACAGCCAGAATCTGAACAGAAGTCCACATGTCCCGTGTTCTTCAATCACTTAATTCTTTATCACTTTGTTCTCTAATCCGTTTTCCTAAGTCTTGTTTCTTCAACTTAACTAACAATTCCTTGAAGACTTCAGGCATTCCTTTTATTTTTTTAGTGGCCCTTGTGGTGGCTAGCAGTATACCAAACACATGGTAAGCACTTACTGACTTATTAATGAATGAGTCATTCATTCAGTTATTCATTCCTTAAGCTAATGGTTATTGAGCCTCAACCATGTCATAAGTAACACACTATCCCGTTACTTAAGGAACTCATTGCTTAGTGAAAGAAATAGTCAAACTGACATTGTAATCTCATTTGATAGAGAGACTGGCTCTCAAAGGGTTATGGAAATAAAGAGAAGGAGTCCTAAACTATCCTGGGAGCCAGAGGGCACCTGCCTTTTTAAGTGCAAAAGAAACTGGGGAGGGTACTTCTGGAAGAGGGCACAGCATATGCAAAGAATTGTAAGTGAGAAGTAACATAGTAGGAGGAAGGACTTATCAACAATCTGTGGTGCTGGAGCATAGGAAAGAAGCAATGAGGGCGGAGAGGTGAGATTGAAGAGATAAGAAGCTTAAACTTAGGGTGGTCAGAGGGCCCAGTTGGTTAGAGCACAAGCTCTCAACAACAAGGTTTCCAGTTCAATTCCCACATGGGATGGTGGGCTGCACCCCCTGCAACTAAGATTGAAAACAGCAACTGGACTTGGAGCTGAGCTGCGCCCTCCACAACTAGATTGAAGGACAACAACTTGGAGCTGATGGACCCTGGAGAAACACACTGTTCCCCAATAATAATAATAAAAATTTTAAAGAAGCTTAAATTTGATCTTGAAAGCACTGGGATCTACCAAAGAGAAATGAAAACATATGTTCACACAAAGACTTGTCTGCAAATTTTTTAGTAGGAGTTTTAGCACCAAAACTGGAAACAATCCAAATGTCAATCAATTGGTGAATGAATAAAATATGGTATATGCATACAAATGGAATGCAGCAGGCCCTCGAATAGTATCATTACATTATAAAGTTGATGAGATGCCGTGGGAACTTAATTCTTATTTATACCAGTTAGCCTATGGTAAAATTGGTTTCATTAGCCATCATTTCCCTTAAAGTCACAGAACCTATTGACGATGTTAATGAAGACTTACTATACTGCTCAGCACTAAAAAGTAATGAACTACTGATATTTGTTCTATCTTGAAGAATCTCAGAAGCATCATGCTACATGAAAGAAGTCATGTTAGTTTGCTAGGGCAGCCATAGAAAGTACCACAGAGAAGGTAGCTGAAACAACCGAAATTTATTTTCTCAACAATTCTGGAAGCTAGAAGTCTGAGATCAAGGTGTTGACAGAGTTGATTTCTGCAGAGGCCTCTCTCCTTGGCCTGTAAATGGCCGTTTCCTCCCTGTGTCTTCACCTGGTCTTCCTTCTCTGTGTACGTCTTCGTTTCTTCTTCTTATACAAACACAAGTCATGTTGGGTCAGGGCCCACCCCAATGACCGCTTTTTAACTTAGTTACCTCTTTAAAGACCCTATTTTCAAATACAATCATATTCTGAAGTACTGAGGGGTAGGATTTCAACATATGATTGCAGGGGGGCACAATTCAGCCCACAGCAGAAGCCATACACAAAAAACTACATGTTGTATGGTTTTAGATATATGAAATTTCTAGAAAAGATAAAATTATAGAGACAGAAAGCTGATGAGTGGTTGGGGGCCAGAGTGGAAAGAGGGAATGATTGCATAAGTGGGGAAGGAAGGCACAAGAGAACTTTTTGGGGGTGATGGAAGAGTTCTAAAATTGAATTGTGGTTTTAAATGTGTGGGGGTTAACATCCTCACATCTGTGTTTTAGAAACACCAGTCTGGAACTGGTGTAAAAGATGGCTCGGGGTGGGGACGGTGAGCAGGGGACGACAGAATGGAATAGAGATGAGGCGAGAAGATGAGGATGAGCATGAATTTCCTTTATAAGCAGAAAAACAAGTTGTTGTTTTTTTAAAAGACTGATGATAAGGAGAGTCTGAAACAGGGCAGGTCCAGGGTGAAGAGAGCTGTGATGGAGGTATCTCCTTGTGGGACAGAGAGAGGGAAATGAGGATAATTAGTCTGGGGGAAGTCTAACCATATGATTTTGTCTTTTGCTCTAGAATCTCAGAAGAAAATATTGAAAGTTAAGATACTTCAAATTAGTCAACCCAAAACGCATGGAGTGTTTATTAGATACAATACTGTGTACAAAGGTTATAGGTATAGAAACATATGAAGTTTCCCTTTCAGGGCTCCAGCAATGGTGCTCTTTGAGCCCTCAAGTCTGGTTATGACATGGGTTGGTCCTAAGTTTTATCCATTTACGCTCACCCCTCTCCCCCCATTTCTAATCAGTGGGCCTTTGAAGGAAGCTGGATTTCCTGGTTTAGCTTATCGGTAATGCTCACCTTGGTAACAGACTATGTAACAATTTCAGTGGTGAAAGGAAAGGTAGAAACACCTTCCACAAACAATATTCTGTAGACCAACAAAAGGGATTGTAGAGCAGAACAATATTTAATTCAATTTCATCCATCTATCCAACTGTTCCTTCAGCCGTTCAATTATCAGTCAACAAATATTTGCTGAGGGCCTACTCCATGCCAGCTTTGGCCACACTGGGTACCGGGAATCTAAGGATGAAAAATCCTTTGAAGAACTTCCGTTCCATGGGAACTTAGGAGTGACCACATGCCCTCCTCCTGCAGATTTAGGCCTGCAGCTTTGGAGGCATCTCTGACTGGGGACATTCTAGATGGAAAAGATCCCAGAATGTCCATTATGCTTTTTTCTAAGACAGCACCTACCACCACCTCCCAACCCTGTTATTTAGTCAGGCAAGTTGTGAAGTTCATGACCAGCCTCACTCCCACCCACTTCTCTATTTTCAAGTAGTTAATTGGCCAGAGTTGGCTCTACCCACCATGTTCAGTTATTCTCACTCTTCCTCACTCCTTAGCTCACGACAGGCTGGCTTTTGTACCTCTCAGTCCTCCAGCCAACGTTACCAGAAGCCTCCGAATGGCCAAATCCAATGCATTTCTCTTAAGCCCTACCCAACACCATTTTGGGGAAGGACTTTCCACTGCCCATAACGCCCTCCTAAAAACTCGCTTCTCCTTTTGTTTCCACACTGTACCCTCCCAGCGTTCCTTCTCCCTCTCAGTTCTTTTTTTAGGACTTCCCTTTTTGGCATGTCCCTTAACTGCTGATGCTCCCTGGGGTTCTGTCTTCCGCTCTGTCCCTGAGTGATCTAGTCCCCTCCGATGGTCTCAGTCCCAATCTATATGCTATGGGTCCCCAGTCTAACTCTGCATCTGAGCACAGACATATCCCATGGCCTGCTGGGCATCTCCAATGCATGCACCCCGTGCATTTCCTTTTATAACGTGATCTTGACACTGTTAATCTGTTTCTAACAAGGGCCATAAGTATCTTGTATTCTACTGTATCTCCTATAGATAGTGAGTTAGTAAAAGGAACTCAGTGAACAACTGAAGAATGAATAAATGAGCACCTATCTAAGAGACACCTGTCCACTGGCTGCTCAGGATCCTGAAAAAAGGTATTGATAATCCGAGATTTTAAAAAGCCGAAAACCTGAGATAAGCTGAGCAAATCAGTTTCAACCATTTAGACATCATAAAATGGGGCATTGTTGAAAAAAATCTGTAGTGACGGGTAAAACCTGGACGTAGTGGTAGAGATGAGCCATGGCAACCCATTGCTGTGTCTAAACTAAAATTATGAGGAAGTAGAAACTGTAGTTAAGCCACAGAAGAAAACAACAGTCATAGAGAGGCAGTGATGCCAGCAGAGAGAGACAATGAGGCAAAGAGAGCCTCCCACTCCATCAAGACGGTGTCTGGAAGGGCCTTTGCCCCTTCTTTACAGGATATTAAAGCTGAGGCCACATGCCATTTCCTCAGGAAGCCTTCCAACCAACAGTGCCGGCAGCCACAGAGCAAGGGTCTCTGAGAGAAGGCTCATATGCTTCTTTCTAGCCCTGAAGGCCTGACCCTCTAACCCCCTACCCTCGATTTTAATAATGCAGAGATGATGTGCTTAAGATAAAACTTCTCATAACCAATTTCCAGTTGTTTTCACTTTTACCAGCATCCCTGCAAAGCACCCTTCCAGCCCCCAAGGGAATGGAGAAAGGAGAACAACATACAAAGCAACTGCAAGATGGGGGTATGTGTGGGAGGGTCCTCCTGCTCTTTTCCTGAATGTTCAAAGCAACAAATGGAGCAGTGCGAATGTCTGGGGATTGAGCTGAGGAACACACAGGCTGGGTGTGCCTGTGGGCTGGGGTGGCAGTGAGTGCAGTGGGTGTGAAACGGGAACTGGGGTCTGAGTGCCCTCCCTCTTGGGCCACCCACTTTGTTTTGGTAACTGTTTTACACTGATTTTTATAGAACTCATAAGGTGTTTTTGAACAGCACTGGGAGGCTTATCTCACCCTCCCCTGGGCTCCTGCCTCCCGGGCTGTCAGGAAAGTTGATGTGTCCTGGCCTGGGTGGCTGTATATTCCACAAGACAATGTACCTTATACCTACACGTCTACACAAGGCACACACTACACAAGTTCTCATAAAACAGTATTTTTTTTTTTTTAAAAAAAGGAAGAACTATTGGCCTGTGTGTATTGTTAAAAGTTATAACAACCACAGCACTCTGATGTCCTTTTTTATATATTTTGCCTAAAGTCAAAGGAGGGATTACATGGTATCTAACCCTGGGTACCTAAATCCAGTTTCCCCACATGTCCTCCCATCCTCTGGCTGGGTTAGTTGCTTCTACAGGGTTCCCATGGCACCCTGTGCTTCCCTCACACTGTATTGCTGTTTACCCCGCACAGACTGAGTTCCCCAGAGATGAAGACCGTGCTATTTTCCACTAGTCACATAGGGCTTGGTAGACAGGCGGCCTTGAGTAACGTTTGATGAATGAATGTATGAAAGATCTAGTGCTCAATACCTGGTGTTGATAAGTCCTGGGCCCCTGAGACTCTGGAATGACCCTGGGACAGTTATGTGGCCCCCAAGTCATGATTCTTCATCTTGTATTCCTTGGTGCTGACCTGGAATGCTATCCAGAGAACTGTGCGGTTCCCGAGCTCCTCCTACAGGCCCCCTTTCCCGCTCAGCATCCTGACCTACTTCCCCTACTGAGTCTGGAGAGCCTGTCTGCCTATAGGTTGACCACTCTTCACTTTCTCCCTGCTATTGAGTCCCATCTAGACCTGTCAGAATCATTAGACTCTCTGACGCCAGTCATTTCTGGGATGAAGTGGGGATGAAGAGGAGGAAAAAGTAAGGTCAGCCTTCTATTTCTAACACTAACCTTATGTTCTCTTTTGAGCCATGGAGGCTGAAGAGTCTTGCTCCTATGGCTCCCACTGCTAGTATCGGATAAAACCGCCATCCCCAACAGTTTTGTCTGGCCTCCTTTGCTGAGCAAATGCTTTGGTCGATTGGTTGTTCTGGTTTCTGGAGAACTGCTCTTGTTCTTAACATTGATGTTAAGGCTCATCCTTAAGGAACAAGTGAGTTGTCTTTTCTTTCTTTCTTTCTTTCTTTTTTTTTTCTTTTTTAAAGAAGTAGCATTTAAGATATATGTAGGAAGGTTGGTACTTTTCCTTTTTGGAGATGTGCCTTTTACACTTGAAATAGGGAACATTACAGACACCTGGAGTAAGGAGATGAGTTGATTTCACATCGCCAACTGCCCTGTTTTTTTTTCAAAAGGAATATACGTTTATTTTTTCTGATGATAAAAATGATACAGAGGTTTGTAAAAATTCAAACATGCATAAGAAGAAAAAGCGAGAATAAAAATCAGCCAAATGCTCTTCTCTGAAGCCAACAACAGTGTTTGAGCATGAGGTGTGGGCATGCCTGGGCAGAAACACATTGCCCGCCACCACCTACTAGCCTTATGGTTTAGGGCAAGTTACTTAACCTTTCTGAGCTCCAGTTTACTCATTGTAAAACAGGGATAATAGAAGGTGAGTAACAATATTTACTTGTTTTATAGAATTGTTTTGAAGATTAAATGAGAATTTCAAATAAAATGCCTAGCATGGTGTTTGCACACTTAATACACTCAATAATAACAGTGAACAATACGGCAGGCCTCCTTGCTCCTTCATCCAGTGTTTTCCCCCCTGAAATCTCACTGCCTTCAACGTATTAATAATTGAACTTAACTCAATAAATATTTACCGTATTTCCCCGAAAATATAATTATAAGACCGGATCTTATATTAATTTTTGCTCCAAAAGATGCATTAGGGCTTATACTCAGGTGATGTCATCCTGAAAAATCATGCTAGGTCTTATTTTCTGGTTAGGTCTTATTTTCAGGAAAATGTGGTACTGATCACCTGTTAGATGCTGGTGTTGTTGTTGTTGTTATATTAGAAAGAGGCCAGTTCTAAAATCCTACTTAATTATTAGTTTAAGCAAAGCTTGTCTTGGAACCTATATGGAATCATTTCCTTTTCACTCTTCCCTCTAACATAAAACTGATTTACATCTAGGTCCTTTATATAACTACATATATAGAATTTAATAGGGTTGTTTGAATATCACATGAGTCATTCTCTGCAAGGTACCCACAACATGGTAGGTGTTCAATACATATAGTTATATCACCCCAACAATGCACAAGACTTTCTCACCTGTGCTTATGGGAATGAAAGTGCTCTTTTCTGGTTTACGTTTGACCCTAGAACTAAGCTTTCAGGCATGATTGAGATAAAACACTGATCTTCTGCACACGGTCCTGGGCTTGTTTGCCAGCTGTGGTTCCCTCCCTAACCTAATCAAAGATCCGTCCTCCCTAACTTTCCTTCCCCTTGTCCTCCTAACAATTGCCCTGACAACTCCCAAGATTAATTTCTCTTTGCCTGGAGTGTATGTTCCCACATCCTGTAGATATTCAGTATATACCGTTTGTGACTTGGCTTCCACTGAAAGCCATTCTCCTTTGATTGATGTGTACAGGATTCCAAAGTTCTACAAAAAAATGTATTAGTGTTCACTGTACTTATTATTGTTTTTCCTGTATGCAGTTATAAATTAATAATGAGACAGAAAACACATGTTTAAGATCCTGGATGCTGGAGCCAGACTGCTTGGGTTATAATTCTGGCTCTGCCACTTATTCTGTGATCTTGGGTAAGTTACTTAACTTCTCTGTGTTAATGTTTACTTATCTAGAAAAAGGGGATAATAACAGCTTTGCTCTCTAGGGTTCTTTTGGTGATTAGATGGGATAATATTTGTAAAGCACTTGAAACAGAATCTGGCATATACTTAGTAGTAGATAAGCGTTGGTTATATAATAGTTACCATTTATAGAACACTTAGCTATCTGCCAGGTACAGAACATGTTACTTTCAATCCCCTCAATCATGCAAAGTAGACAAATTATGTGTAGTGGTGTGCTAGAGCTGGCCTGTACTTGCTTATGAGAGCTGAATGATAACATTTCAGAAAGTTTGCAAATCAGTTGTTAAACAGAGCCTTACTAAAAATTAAATTCTATAAATTCTAAAACTTTAATTCTATCAATTAAATTATATTAAAAACAAAGACAACAGATATTCAAATCTCATCACTTTCTAATTATTTTACTACATGGTTCTACCTCTGTGCTCTTTCGATTAGTTGTTTATTGTACTTGTATGGTGGAAATAATGTTGTGATGTCGTGCATCTCTACCTAACTGTGTTTGGTGACATCAATAGTAGTAGCTTGAAATCTGCTGTGGTGGGAGTATTTACACCACAGAAGTTGGCAACCACTACAAATCAGGACTTTATTTTATTTGACAAATTAGTTGTTGAACAATAGGCCATTCTTTAAAGGGACATTTTTCTAATCCCGTTCTAGTCCTATTACTACATCCCAGACTTGGAGATGCCTTCGATCATTAATCTTAATTTGATAGTCCCATTATTGTGTTGCCTGGGGTCCGTTTTTGTCCCTTATTCCTTCTTCCCAGAATCTCTTTTCTTTTGTCCAATATTAAGATTGAACTCATTCTTTCTAATACCTGTACCTATTTCCTATTTTCCTGGTTTGAGAAGGCTTGGCACAGTAGTTAAGATCCCTCAAATACCGTGTTTCCCCCAAAATAAGACCTAGCTGGACCATCAGCTCTAATACGTCTTTTTGAGCAAAAATTAATATAAGACCTGGTATTATATTATACCCGATATTCTATTGTATTCTATTGTATTCTATTCTATTGTATTCTATTGTATTCTATTGTATTCTATTGTATTGTATTGTATTCTATTCTATTCTATTCTATTCTATCCTAGACTGGGTCTTATATTAATTTTTGCTCCAAAAGATGCATTAGAGCTGATGGTCCAGCTAGGTCTTATTCTCGGGGAAACATGGTAATCACTTTTCTTAAACTTTTATTGGTGCAAACATACAGAAAACGATACACATCACAAGTGTACAATTCAAATCATTTTCACAAACTCAACATACCATGAGACCAGTACCCAGATCCAGAACCAGAACATTACTCTTCTCTTGGAAGTTTTCCAGTTTCTGCCCCCCCCCCAAGGGTAACCACTAACCTAGCTTCTAAAAGTCATGCAACTCTTTTAATATTGGCGTATCTAGCACTGTGTTAAGCCAGGTAGACTATTATCTGCTTTCGTTGGTGTTGGGGTAGTATCAAGACTCTTTCTGGTCAATTATCTTGTCTTATATCCTACTCCTGTGGAACAATGACAAGAAACTTGAGTTCCAATCCCAGCACTACCACTTACCCCTGTGACCTGAAAAATCCATGTCTCCTTTCTTAAGATTCAGCAGTCTAGTCTATAAAATATGCACAAACACAAGGCATTTGCAGGGTTGCTATGAGGATTAAATGAAATCTCACTTTCAAAGCACCTGGTACACACAGAAATACAAAGGATCATACAAGAATATTGTGAAAGACTATATGCCACCAAATTTAATAACCTTGAAGAAATGGACAAGCTCTTAGAAATATATAACCTTCCTAATCTGAACCACAAAAAAACTGGAAAATCTAAATAGACTGATCAACAGTAAGGAAATTGCAATAATCGTTAAAAACCACCCAAAAAGTAAAAGTTCAGGATGGCTTCACTAGTGAATTCTACCAAACATACAAAGATGATTTAATACCTGTCCTTCTCAAACTATTCCCCAAAAATTGAAGAAGAGGCAATACTTCCTAACTCATTTTATGAGGCCAACATTACCTTGATACTAAAACCTGGTAAGGATAACACACACACAAAAGAACATTACAAACCAATATCTCTACTTAATACAGATTCAAATTCTAAACAAAATATTAGCACATTGAATATAATGCATTAAAAAAGATTATACATCACAATCAGATAGGGTTCATTCCAGGGGCACAATGATGGCTTAACATATGCAAAACGATCAATGTGATACACCACATAAACAAAATAAAGGATAAAAGTCATACAATCATATCAATAGATGCAGAAAAAGAATTTGACAAGATACAGCATCCATTTATAATTAAAACACTTAATAAAATGGGTATAGAAGGAAAGTACCGCAACATAATAAAGGCCATATGTGACAAACCCTCAGCTAGCATCCTATTTAATGGTGAAAATCTGAAAGCTTTTCTCTAAGATCAGGAACAAGACAAGAACGCCCTCTTTGACTACTGCTATTCGACATAATATTGGAAGTCCTAGCCAGAGTAATCAGGCAAGAGAAGGGAATAAAGCATCCAAATTGGAAATGAACAAGTCAAATTGTCACTTTTTGCAGATGACATAATTCTTTATATAGAAAACTCCAATGACTCCACCAAAAAACAAAACAAAACCCAAAAACAAACCTATTAGAAACAATAAACAAATACAGTAAAGTTGCAGGATACGAAAATCGATGTACAAAAATCCATTGTGTTCCTATATACTAACAATGGAATTTTAGAAAAAGAAATGAAAGAAACAATTCCTTTCACAATTACAACAAAAAGAATAAAATACTTTGGAATAAAATTAACAAATGATTTAAAGGACACTGAAAACTACCAGACATTATTGAAAGAAGTTTAAGATACAAACAAATGGAAAGATATTCAGTATTCATGGACTGGAAGAATCAACATAGTTAAAATGGCCATATTATTACCCAAAGCAATATACAGATGTAATGCAATCCCCATCAAAATACCAATGGCATTTTTTAAAGAAATAGAACAAAAAATTATCAGATTTGTATGCAATCACAAAAGACCCCAAATAGCCAAAGCAATCCTGAGAAAAAAAGAACAAGTCTGGAGGTATCACATTCCCTGACTTCAAATTATACTAGAAAGCCACAATAATTAAAACAGCGTGGTATTGGCAGAAAAACAGACACACAGATTGATTGAACTGAGTTGAGAACTCAGAAATAAACCCACATATATATGGGCAGATAATTTTCAACAAAGAAGGCAAAAACATACAATGGAGAAACGAAAACCTCTTCAATAAATGGTGCTGGGAAAATTAGAAAGCCACATGCAAAAGAATGAAACTAGACTGCTATTTGTCACTAACACAAAAATTAACTCAAAATGGATCAGAGATGTAAATATAAGACCTGACATAATAAAATTCATAGAAGAAAACATAGGTACTAAACTTATGGAACTCGGTCTTAGAGAGGATTTTATGAATTTGACCTCAAAGGCAAGGGAAGATAAAGCAAAATTAAATGCATGGGATTGTTTCAAATTAAAAAGCTTCTGCATAGCAAAAGAAACATCAACAAAACAAAGAGGCAACCAGCCAAATGGGAGAAGATATTTGCAAACAACACCTGTGATAAGGGGTTAATATCCAAAATATACAAAGAGCTCATACAACTCAACAACAAAAAAAAATCTGATTAAAACATGGGCAGAGGACCTGAACAGACACTTTTCCCAAAGACATACAAACTGCTAACAGATATGTGTATATGAGAATATGCTCAACTTCACTATTAGGGAAATACAAATCAAAGTCACAATAAGATACTGCCTCACATCTGTTAGAATGGCTATTATCAACAAGATAAGTAACAACAAGTGTGGGAGAGGTTATGGGGAAAAAGGAATCCTCATACACTGCTGGTGAGAATGTAAATTGGTACAGCCACTATGGAAAATATTATGGATGTTCCTCAAAAAATTAGGAATAGAATTACCATATGACCTAGCAATCCCTCTTCTGGGTATCTACCCCCCAAAATTGAAAACATTTATCCATAAAAATATATGTACCCCTATGTTCACTGCAGCATATTCATGGTGACCAAGACATGGAAACAACTGAAATGTCCTTCGATGGGTGACTGGATAAAGAAGATCTGGTACATATATACAATGGAATATTACTCAGCTATAAGAAAAGATGAAATACTGCCATTTGCAACAACATGGATGGATCTTGAGATTATCATGCTAAGCAAAATAAATCAGACAGAAAAAGCCAAGACCCATATGACTTCACTCATTATATGGGATATAAAATTGAAATCACTAAATGAACAAGACAAACAAACAAAAACTCATAAACACAAACAACAGTTTGGTGGTTACCAGAGGGAAAGTGGGGAGAGGGAGGTAGAAAAGGGTAAAGGATATCAAATATATGGCGACACAAAGAGATTTGACTTTGGGTGGTGAACACACATGCAATATGCATTTGTACAGATGATGTATTATAGAATTGTACACTTGAAACCTATATAATTTTACTAACCGATGTCATCCCAATAAATTAATTTTAGAAAAGAGTTAGGAAAAAGAAAAAAAAAAGCACCTGGTACAGTACGCCTGATATACAGTAATGTAATAGTTAAATGTTATTGATTTTATTGTGTGTCGGTAAATATGAGGGTTTTATGTATATTATCTCATTTATAACTCTAGCCAAATAGAATTCTTTAATATTCTCATTTGCTCTTTCAGTCTTTCACATCTCAGTAGCCAAAACATCACCATTTACTTAAAAATTAAGGTTCCAAATCTAGGTATTTTTCTTGATTCCTGTCTTTCCTACACTCTGCTCATCTAATTCATCACCAGGTTTTGCTGACTCTAAAAAGAAAACCCAAGTCACTCAGTTCTCTAAATTTCTACTACCATTATCCTATTTTAAGCCACTACCATCCCTCACTTAAATATCTTCAGGAGAATGTAAGCTACATGTGAACAGACTCCATGTATTATTAATCACAGCTGTATGCCTAGCACCCCAGCACCCAGAATGGTGCCTGGCTCTTAGTAGGCTTTTACTAGCTATGTCTTGAGTGAATGCATGGTGCAAGAACACTTTGAAGTGGGTAATATTATTATTTCCATCTTATAGATGGGAAAATGGGCGTGCAGTGGTTAAATAACTTACTTAAGATCACACAAATACCAAAACCAGGATTCAAATCCAGGGTCCAACTTAGAGGCTGCAGGTTATCCACTATGCCGCCATACTGAACTACACTGGCTAATGTGCTGAAGTTAATTATTAAGGGGTTTTTAGCTGATGTAAGGAGAAATTGTAGTTGAAATTCCCCAACGTGAAAACTTTTCCTGAGCATAAAGTTCATGTGCCCCTTCGCACAGCCTTGTAGAGACATCATCAGTTGGCTTCTCCCAAGTCTCGTCTCTCGTCGTTGGCCTTTCTCCCCAACAGCCCAACTACAATGAACTCTTTTCTCTTCCCAGCAAATACTCCTGCCTCTATCCGAAACACTGCCTCTCTCTTCTGAAAAACCTTTCCTAATTTCTCAATACTCAACTAAAATTACCTTTTTTATTTCTTTGTTGTTTATTGCTGTGTCCCCAGTGCCTAACAAGTGCCTGCAATAGAATAGGTACTTGATAAATATTTGTTGAATAAAGGTATGAAAAGGCAAGGATTCTTTTATCAATTTACAGATGGAAAGACTGTGGCTCCTAGAGGTCAGGTATTTTCCCTGCGTCAGTGACTAAAGTGGCAGAGGTGACATTTGAATCCGGGTTCCACTGACAGCCGCCCCAGACCACGCCCGCCCTCCTACTCCTCACTTCCGCCCGCTCCTACTAGCCCCACCTACTTCGGCGAGCGCCGTCGCTCAGACTAGTTTGGCCCTCGGGCGGCCGCCGTAGCGCGTCTTTCCGTTGCTCTGGGAGACGACCCCGGCCCAGGGTTGGAGGAAAGACGTTTCCCGCCGGCGGGAGCTGCGGTTGTGGCGGCTTGGGGAGCTCAGAGACTGCGGGGCGCGGCGCTGCAGCACCATGGCGGACCAGCTTTATCTCGAAAATATAGACGAGTTCGTCATGGACCAGAACAAGATCGTGAGGAGCTAGGACCGGGGAACTCGGGCGTGCGACTGGGGAGCTAGGACGGGGGTCCTGGGCCCGGCGAGGGCGGTGGGAGCCTTGACCCCTCTGCGTGTGTTCTCGTGGGGACTGGCGGAGGGAAACAGGTCCCCCCACGCCCCAGGGCAAGCGAGGACTCGACAGAGAGGGCCTCAGGCGCGCGCGCGAGTCGCGTCCATTGGGTGGGCGTGCTGGGCGCTGCACAGACTAGGGGCCGTGGAGGGAGGAGCATTGATTGATAATATTTCTAAGGCGTCTTCTCTACACCTGTCTGATAAGGTGGTTGGAATTTAAAGCCCCAAGTTTACAGTTGAGGAAGTTGCACGGGTTTTAAGTGACAAGCTATTTGACCTTCCAACAGTCGGTTTCCTCTTACTGGAAATTTGGTATTGATACAGGCTTGACCTGTCTCAGGAATGGGGTAAAGATCAAGTGGGACAGTGGATGTGAATACACTTTGCCAGTGTGAGGATTGAGTGCCTCCTGTGAGCTTTGGACACACATTATTGCATTTCATCTATGCAGTGACCCAGCCAGAGGTCGGTAGAAGTATTCTTAGAAAAGGCAGTTGAAGTAGAGGGGCCAACTAACTTCTTTATTTGTGGCTGGTAAGGGATAGGCAGTTTACCAACTTCGGGCCGTCTCTGTTGCTAATGCTTTCTTCTGTTACACATCACACTGCCTTTGCCTAACCTATGTAACACTTCTAGTTACTGGAAACTCAGCATTTTGAATTGGAAGACTTTGGAGAGAGGAGTGACAGTAGAGCTAGGGAAGGATGGAAGCTCTAGGCTTGAACCCCGGAGTTCCCAATCTAACCTCTGATGCAGTATCCATCCACCCCATTCATTTCCTGACCCATGCACCACCTATGCCTTTAATGTTTGTATGGCTGCAACTTTCCTTAGAAGTTTTTCTGACTCATGCACTTCAAAGTAATCTAGCTTCTGGGTGAATTTTAGGATTGTTTTCGGTGGTGGCCCCCAAAACAAAAAGGGCAGAATGTGAAATAAAAAAAGCAAAACATGGAGTGTAAGAAAAATAAGAACTTTTTCTTTGATGTATATATCATGTTTCCCTGAAAATGAGACCTAGCTGGACCATCAGTTCTAATGCATCTTTTGGAGCAAAAATTAATAAAAGACCCGGTCTTATAATATAATATAATATAATATAATATAATATAATATAATATAATATAACATAATATGTTATAATACTATTTTAATATAAGACCAGGTCTTATAATATAATATAGTGTAATATAATAAATATAATACCGGGTCTTTATATTAATTTTTGTTCCAAAAGATGCATTAGAGCCGATGGTCTGGCTAGGTCTTATTTTCAGGGAAACACGGTATAAGCCTTCCTCTTTAGACTCTTTGCATTGATTGGTGTAAAACAAGCATTTTAGTACTTGTTAAGATAAATATGTCAGTCTTGCCTGCCCAGATGGATGGTTCTTGGTAAAACTGGGATAGTGTGGGGACTGAGCCAGAAGTGCAGTTTCCAGGCTCTCAGCCTCACGTGGCAAGGTGCTCACTCAGGTAGTAAATGGCCATCAACTGTGATTGGATGGCCATCACCTGTGGCTAATTGGCCGTCAGCTGTAACCAGTGAGCCATTGGCCACTAATATAACTGCCGTGGCTACGCTAGCAGCCAATGGGGGTTGGCAAGAAGATGGTGGCTGAGCTAGCAAGAGCGGATTGCAGTTAGCACTGCGGATGCCACCAGCGAGACTATAGTGGTATGACTCCCCTATCTTTGGCTCTGTGGGTGTTCCTTTTTGGCCTCACCATGTCCTGCGTTCTTATGTGGGGAGCGGGAGCTGAGACCCAGCATGACACCCTGCATGATAAATGGTATTTAGTATAATTTATAAGGCATAATCATCTAAGAGTAGGAATCTTTAGGAGCCTTTAGAATTGACCTGTACTCCGGAGTCATCTAATAAAACATTGAAAAAAGTTCTTTTTCTTGCAGGTGACGTACAAATGGCTGAGCTATACACTAGGTGTTCATGTTAACCAGGCCAAACAGTAAGTCCAATTTACTACTAATTTTAATCACAGTGGAGTCTTGTTTTTCTTGTTTTTTGTTTTGCGTTGTTTTTGGCTTTACAGATAGCCTCTAGGTTAGAACTTTTTTTTCCCCTCTGAGAAAATGGGAAAGAATATTATTTTTACATCTTACTACTTTTGTCTATTATTCAGGAGGTTGGTAGACTTGTGTGCAAATGTGTGCTAATACATTTACTGACTTTATGTGTAGTCTTGCCCGCTGGTTGACATCACTTTGTTATTTCATATTTATTAAATGGGCTAGCCAGTTCTGTTTCTATCTCAGATTTATGTCTGGTATCTTACAGCTTCATGACATTTTCACACATGCTCCTTAGGCCCATCTCTGGGTGTTATTGAAATAACTCCATAATGAGGTCAACAGGTGTTTGACACAAGCTGTATGTGTAACAGTAGAAAATGGGGACAACGATTTAAGTGAAACTAAAAAGGTGAGTGGTTAGGATGGTGTAGACCACTGCCCTTCTTGAATTTTGCTATATCACCTTTTCTTGCTGAAACTTGTAGTCCAATGTGAGGCCAAAAGGGAACATTTTGTAATTCACTTCAAAATTTTTTGACCTGTAAATGTGCAGATGTTGTTTATGTCCCAAGGGAAGGGAGGAGTTGGTGAACAGGCTGAGACACATATATTGAGTCAAATACTTCATTTAGCTTGTTTTCTGAAGGTGGTCTGATTTTTCCCTATTCCTTGAATCGTAGGAACGTTCCATGAGTCTTAGAAAATCCCTGATCTCTAGAATGGGTTGATTTGGCTTTATTTGGGTTGCTGTTTGATAGATCTAGGAGTCTGATTTTGACTGGATGTTTATGCCTTCACGATGTGAAACCCTTTGTGCAAGGATGCATTTGGACAGATTTTGACTAAGATTACCGTTGCTAAGACCAGTCCTGTCCCAAACCCAAGAGGTTCAGGTAATTTTGGGAATGGACACCTATAAGAGTAATTCTTTGTGGTGGTTATGGATGTTTAATATGGAATGAAGTAATTATTACTATATAAGCTTGTTTGGATTTAAAGGTACATATTGAAGATGTAATAAAATTGCAATTTTACTGTAGCTACCCTAATTATAATTTTTATAGAATTAACACGCTGTCTGTTGTTGCCTGTCTGCTAATTTCATCCCCACTCTCTATCTCTCTTATACTCTAGCCATGCTTGCCTTTCTGTTTCTCAAATGTGCCAAGCTCGTTCTCACCCTAGGACGTTTGCACCGTTCCCTCTGCCTGGAATGCTCTTTTCCCTCCTGTCCTGATCCTCCAGGTTTCAGCTCAAATTTCACACATTACTTCTTGGAACAGCCCTCCCCTAATGCTCTATTTCAAGTATCCCCACCCCTCCCTAACTTTTTGTCACATGTATTTCTTTCGTTATTTTTTCTAACAGTTTAATTGAGAGATACAATTCAGGTACCATGCAATTCACCCATTGAAAATGTATAATTCAGTACTTTTTAGTATATTTCCAGAATTGTGCGGCCATCACTACACTTAATTTTAGAACATTTTCACCCTAAAAAGGAACCCCGTATCTATTAGAAGTCACTCTCCGTTTTCCCATAGTCCTCTACCCCTAGCCCTAGGAACTATTTTCTCAGTCTATGATTTGCTTATTCTGAACATTTCATCTAAAGGGAATCATGTAACATGTAAACTTGTGTGCCTGGTTTCTTTCATGTAGCATAATGTTTTCAAGGTTTGACCATGTATCAGTACAATAAGATCTCACATAACGTGGTCGATAGGTTCTGTGACCTTAAGAGAAATGACTTATAATGAAACCAATTTTATCATAGGCTAATTGATACAAACAAGTTCCTAGGACATGCTATCACCATTACAACGAAACGATGTTATTTGAGGGCCTGCCTGAAGTACCATAAAAAGGTACTTCATTCCTTTTTATGGCTGAATTATTCCATTATGTGGTGTTAGTTTCCTAGGGCTGCCATAACAGTACTACAAACTAGGTGGCTTAAAAACACAGACTTTTATTGTCTCTCACAGTTCTGGAGGCTGGCAGTCCAAAATTAAGGTGTCAGCAGGGCCACGCTCCCTCTGAAACCTATAGAGAAGAATCCTTCCTTGCCTCTTCCTAGCTATTGGTGGTTTACTGGCAATCTTTGGCATTCCTTGGCTCATAGCTGCATAACCCCCGGTCTCTGCCTTTGTTGTCTCATGGCATTCTCCCTGTGTCTGTGTCTTCACATGGATGTTTTCTAAGGATAGCAGTCATTCTAGATTAGGAGCCCACCACCTCCAACATGACCTCATCCACAGTGATGCCATTTCCCAATAAGGTCACATTCTGAGGTACTGGCAGTTAGGACTTTAACATACCGTTTTTTGAGGGGGAAGGGAGAAACAATTCAACCCCGAACATGGACATACCACATTTTGTTTATCCATTCATCAGTTGATGAACATTTAGGTTGTTTCCACATTGGGTGTTATAAATGGTGCTACTATGAACAATTGAGTACAAGTTTTTGTGCATACATGTGTTTTCAGTTCTTTCGGGTATATGCGTAGGACTGGAGTTTTTGGGTCTAATGATAAATCTGTATTTAGCATTTGGAGGAACTGATGAACTATTTTTAAAGTGGCTACGCTATTTTACAATCCCTCCAGCAATGTATGAGGGTTCCAATTTCTCCATATTCTTTTCATCCCTTGATTATCTGTCTTTTTTATTTTAGCCATCCTAATGGGTGTGAAGTGGTATCATTATGGTTTTGATTTGCATTTCCCTAATGACTAATGAATTTGATCATCTTTTCATGTGCTTTTTAAACATTTGTGTATCTTTGGAGAAATGTTTTTTATGATCCTTTGCTCATTTTTTCATTCAGTTGTTTGTCTTTTTGCAAAAATTTTCTCCCGTTCTGTGGGCTATTGATGGTGTCCTTTGAAGCACAAAAGTTTTTATTGTTGGGGAAGTCCAATTTATTTTTTTTCTTTTGTTGATTGTATGTTTTATATAGTATCTAAGATGGCTTCACCTAACCCAGCCAAGGTCATGAAGACTTACTTGTGTGTTTTCTTCTTCTAAAAGTTTTGTAGTTTTAGTTCCTACACCAATAATTATCACTATATTTAAGGTTTCTATGAGTCAAGTGCTGTTAACATTAAAAAATGCCTCAGGCCTCACAATAAGAATACACTATAATTTTCAAATTAGGTATTGGCTCAAGCTAATTTTAAACGAAGCACTAAAATGTGTAGTCACTATTTTTTCTAGGAATCATTTTGTAGATGCTGTGGGGAAACAGTACGACTTCTTTCCTTTGCATATGGCTATCTAGTTGATCCAGCCTTTCATAATTCCTATTACTGTCTGACATTTTCTTGCTTATTGTATGCCCGCCCCCCAGAATATAATCTCCTGAATGGAGGGAACACATTTAAGTTCATCCCTGTTCCAGTTACTATTGCTATGTAACAAATTACTTCAAAATTTAGTGGCTTGAAACAACTGTTTTATTATGCTCATAGATTTTTTGGTCTGGAATTTGGGCAGGGCACAGTGAAAAGAACTTGTCTCTGCTCCATGATGTCTGGTTTCTCGGCTGGGAAGTCTCAGCCACCGGAGCCCTCTGTCATCGGTAGGCTTCTTTGAGCACACGTCTGGCAGTCGGTGCTGGCCAGGGGGACTTGGGCTGAGGCTGTTGACCAGACATTGCGTATGGTCTTTCTGTCTGGTCTGGGTTCTCATCAGAGCATGGTGTCTCTGGGTAGTTGGACTTCTTACACAGCAGCTCAGGACTCCAAATGCTCGTTCTCCAGCACAAGGCAGAAGCTGGTTGCCTCAGAAGTCGAGCAATATCATATCTGCTTTATTCTTTTGATTAAAATGAATCACTAGCTCTCTCAGCTTCAAGGGGAGGTGATGGAGTCCGCCTCTCTCTGGGTGTCTGTAGAAGAGTATGTGGGATAGGAGATGCTTGTTGTAGCCTCTTTTGGAAAATACGGTATTCCACAGTCATTGCTTCTTCAGTGCCTGGCTCATATGAGGTGACAATAAATGTTTGCTGAATGAATACTAAGCACTGTGGTACATATTTCCTTTTTCTTTTTCTTTTTTTTTACAGATTTTATTGGGGAAGGGGCACAGGACTTTATTGGGGAACAGTGTGTACTTCCAGGACTTTTTTCCAAGTCAAGTTGTTGTCCTTTCAATCTTAGTTGTGGAGGGCGCAGCTCAGCTCCCGGTCCAGTTGTCGTTGCTAGTTGCAGGGGGCACTGCCCACCATCCCTTGAGGGACTCGAGGAATTGAACTGGCAACTGTGTGGTTGAGAGCCCACTGGCCCATGTGGGAATCGAACCGGCTGCCTTCGGAGTTAGGAGCATGGAGCTCCAACTGCCTGAGCCACCGGGCCGGCCGTGGTACATATTTTCACAAAGATTTATCCCACATAATCTTTATAACAATCCAGTGCAATGGATGTTATTAACCTCTCTTAACAGATGAGAAAATTGAGACTGGAGTGTCCTGTCACCTGTCCCTATTTTACCGATAGTGGAAGCATTTGAAGTATCAGTGTTGGCACTGAGGGCGGTGACTGGGCATGATTGTTAGTGATTTGCTTGGATTCATTAAAAACGTATTTTTCTTCAGTTCTTACTAGATTTTTAGCATTATTTTCGGCGCTGTCGTAAAACAGCAAACCTGACAGACAAGGTCCTTCTCATCACTGATTTATACAAGATAATTTGAGGTTTTAAAAATGCTGTGGAGGAATTAAATTGGGTTGAGAGGGCAGTGTACAATAAACACTGTATTCGTTTTGGGGAAAATTATAGGTGGAACTGATGAGGAAGGAAAATTAGTGAATTAAGATGAGATGGTATCATTAATCATGTCTATAGGAAGTGCATCTTGTAAGAATTCACATATGGGGGTGGCCGGTTAGCTCAGTTGGTTAGAGCGCGATGCTCTTAACAACGAGGTTGCCAGTTCGAGCCCCACATGGGCCACTGTGAGCTGCGCCCTCCACAACTAGATTGAAACAACTACTTGACTTGGAGATGATGGGTCTTGGAAAAACACACTTAAAATAAATAAAAAATTTAAAAAAAGAAAAAACTCATGTTAATCACTCATATTTAAAAATGTTTTGCTTGTGCTCGCTTCAGCAGCACATATACTAAAAATGTTTTGCATATTTTGTTTGTAAAATAAAATGGTGTGATCAAATTAGATAAACATGTCTTAGAGAGTCTAAAGGTATGCAGAAATTGTGTTTTTTTTTTTCCAGAAAGAGTTTGTGTAGTTTTGACATTCCTGTTAATATTAAAAGAACTGGGGTTGATTTGGGGAGACAAGTACATAGAGGACATCTGTGATGATATAGGCAAGACTATGAGTTGTAGATAATGAATTAGCCAGCAAGCTTGAGAGCATCTTGGGCATGGTACCTGCCTATCATTTCTTCTAGTAGCATGATCCTAACTAGCATGAATAAACCAAAATGTTCATGAATTGCTGTTACCCTGTCTTTCCTAACATAATTGCTGCATGGAAGGAAACACTAAAGAGAACAAGATATAGAGGAATTAACAACAATGCTAAATAGGGCACATTTTTGTCCTCCAGGAGCTTATAGTTTAGGGGGGATGGCAGATACATAAACTAGTTAGAATACAGTGTGGTAAGTGCTATAATAACAGATGTGGTATAGGCTCTATTAGAGATTAGAGGCAGGGGTACCCTGCGGGCCTGTGGTGTTAGGGAAGGCTTCCCAAAGGAGCCCAGAACTGAGGTGCTGTCTTGATGAGGAATTAGGTGGATGAGGCTGAGAAGAGTATTCCACGCAGGAGGAGGGACATGACATATAAAGGAGCAAGGGAAACTGCAGAGTGTTTCATGCAGCTGAAAACAGTGTGCGTGTGGCTGAATGGTAAGAGAGAACAGGCCAGGACAAGGGCCTTGCATGTCATTGCCAGGGAGTTGGAGCTGATCCTTACGGGGTGGGGAGCTACTGAACATTTTTGAACAGGAATATTCAGCTACTTTTCAACATCACTTAATGACCAGTAGGTATCTTAGACTTCACATGCCCCAAAAGCTAATTCCTGATTTCTGCCCCACACTTACTTCTCCTGCTTTTCCCCATCTCAGTGAATGACAACTTTATTCTTTGAGTTGCTTAGTCCAGTCATCCTTGACTCCTTTTCTCTCATACCCCACGATCAATCCATCAGCAAATACTGTTGTTTCTCCCTTTAAGTTCACCCAGAATTCATCCACTAATGTACTACCTCCATTGCTGCCCCCTAGTCTGAGCCACCATCATCTCTAGCCTGGATTACCGCAGTAGCCTCCTAAGTGGTCTCCCTGCTTCCTCCCTTGACACTCGGCAGTGTATTCTCCACACAGCAATCAGGGATCCTTCTGAAAGGTGAGATCATGGTATTTCTGCTCTAAACCTTCTAATGAGCTCCTTGCTTCAAGTTCTACATGTCTGACACTTGGCTCGGCTCTCTCTGCCACCACTCTTCTTCCTTACTCTGCTTCAGCACACTTGCCTCCTTTCTGTTCCTTGGACCTTGCCTACATTCTTGCTGCAGGAACTTTGCATTTGCCATTCTCTCTGCCTGGAGCATTCTTCCCTCAGGATATCCACAGAGGTGGCTTCCTTAGTTCCCACAGGGCGCTGCTCATGAAACCTTCCCTAATCACCTAATATAAATTAGCAAACTTCTTCTCAGGCACTCTCCATTACTCCCCCATAAATTTACTACCATCTAACATATATTTACATGGTGTGATCAAACAATATAGTGAATGTTTAAATAAAAAAACCAGTTTATTTTAGTAAAAGATACGTTGCCATTAATCCCCCTCAAAATATTCCCCCTCACATCAAACACACTTATCCCATCATTCTTGCCACTCGCTGAAGTTCTGGAAGTCCTCTTTTGTGAGTGTCTTTTGTTACGCTATCGTGGCTGCCTCAATGTCCTGAATGATTTTGACTTTGGGAAAGATCCGGAAGTCGCACGGTGCCAGATCCAGTGGTTAAGGTGGATGAAAACACACCATAATGTTTTTATTTGACAGAATTTGCTGTACCAGAAGCGATGTGTGACATGGAGCATTGTCATGATGGAGGGTGATTTATGGCACTTTAAAACAGACCTTCTCTCAACCGTAGCTCACATCTGACTGACTGCACCAAACAAGTTGGAACTTGTCACACACTGTTACTAAGGTTCAACAGGCCACTTCCCGTATTGAAAATCCTTGCCTTTCCATTGGATGGCACTCAGCAGCAGCATTCACCGTATTTTTTGATCACACCTCGTACTTATTTGTTTGTCTCTCTTTTCTACAATTTAAGCTCTGAAAGGTTGGAAACTTTGACTGCTTTGTTCATTGCTCTATCCCTAAGGCACAGAACATAAAGTATCTACTCAGTAAAATTTTGTTGACCGAATGACTTGATTTGTATTTTTAACACTTTACTATGGCAGCCTCATGGATAATGTTGGTGGGGAGGGGGCAGAACTGACACTTGGAATTGAAATAGTCCAGTTAAGAGATTTGGAGGGCATGGAGTCAAGAATTACTTGGGAGGGAGAACTGATGAGATTTGGCAACTCACTGGCTACGGAGAAGCGAAGGATAATGACTCCCAGATTTCTGGCTTTGAGCAGATGATGTTGTCTGGAATAAGTGAAGCCATGGGGATGAATGAAATAGACCAACCATCCTGGTTTGTCCAGAACTGTCGGTTTTAGCACTAAAAGTCCATGTCTCAGGAAACTCCCCTCAAATCCAGGCAGACCTGGATATTTGGTCACTCTCATATGCAAAACCCCAACTATTACGGAAACGGAGGAGGTAGTCAAGTCTGTGCAGGAAATGGAGCGGAGGCAGTTCGAGGGGTACCAGGGGACTCAGTAAGGCACAGGATAATGAAGCTAAGAGCAGATACTTCAAGAAGAGTGGTCAACAGTGTAGGTTGAGTTTCCCATGGAATTTTTGAGTTTCCAGCTGTTCTTGGCAGAAGTGTGACATGTTATAGAGACTTAATATATGTTTCTTGAAATAAAAGGCACGTATGTCTCTTTTGTTGTTGTTTTTGTTACAAAATCTGTAAGTTATTGAGGGGAGCCAACTTCTGATACTTTACAAGGATAAAAATTGAATTTAGGGATGTTATTAAAAGCAACATTATTTTTACATGGAGCATTTGGCAATCTCAGATTAATGAATACTCTGAATACTGGGCAGTGTGAATAAGCTGTTGCATCCTGCAGTTCTGAAACAACATTGAAGCTGAGTGACCATAAAACTGGAATTTCAAAGCTGGACATTTGTGATCATCTACTTAGTGGTTCTTAATGTTTTGGAGTAATGATCTCTTGTGAAACTTGAAAACCCTGAACTGTCTCCCATCCAAAAAGCACATATACACTTTACTTAAAATTTTGGGGGTGAAGGGTTATAGATAGCCACATGAATCCCAGGTTAAAAGAATCACTGGTCTAGTACTGCCCTCCCCTTTTATACCTCAGGATATTAAGAGGACTAGAAAAATGAATTCACTTGTCCAGTATTGCATAGCTAGACAGTGACTGAACTTATTCTTGGTTGTGTGTTCTAGTCATTATATGTCATTGTCACTGTTTTATTGCAGGTTCAGTCCCTCTTGGCCTATTACTAGATTTATTTCAGTTACTTACTGGGTCATTGTGCCAACTTGACAAGTTGACCCCAACTTTTTGCTCTGTCCATAAACTGAGCAAAAATTCTGTAGAAAATTTGATGGACTGGCAGATTTAATATACCTGACTTTTAAGTCACAAATTAAGAGTTGATGACGTAAAAACTCTTATTAATGACTTTCTTGTCCCTTTTGTTTGGAACAGGATGCTGTATGATTATGTTGAAAGGAAGCGAAAGGAAAATTCAGGAGCCCAACTGCATGTCACCTACTTAGTATCTGGCAGTCTCATTCAGAATGGATATTCGGTAAGTTCTCAGAATCTTATGAGCTTAAATATGTTTGAACTATAAACGTTAAATAACAAGATAGGGGAGAAAAACCAAGATTTAGTATTATGGAAGTTTGAAAAAGCTACCTGAAGATGATTGTTTTGGATTTTCAGACTCAGCCTAAAACTCTGAGAAGTTTTGGTAATGTCTTGGCTGTGATGCAGAGACTATATTTGTTACGCAGTTTTCCTGGGCGATAAGACATTAGGAGGCTGCTTCTGTTATTCCCCTTGAAGGTACATTAGGGACAATGGGGGTTGGTTTCCATCCTGTTCAAAATGTCAAGCCACACACGCAGGTGTTCAGAAAGAATAATTTTAGTTTTTTTAATTGAAATTGACTTCAATTTGAGCATTCATTTTAGTAGGCTTATGTTTAAAGAGGCTGAAGGATGAGGGTGTTGGCCAGGGGCTGAGCTAATGCAGAAGCATGGGTTGGGAACGTGTTTATTTTCGTGCATCTTTTTAGAGTCTGGTCTGGTATGTGGTCGCCCCTCCACTCAGGTCACTGCTGCATCTTCATCATTCTGACCACAGAGCTTTCTCGGGTCTGCTGACTTTCTCTTAGCTGCTTCCATAGCCCTCCCAGGGGCAAAGGGACCATCCTGCTACTCCCATGACGATGAGCACCGAAGCTCTGCCGAGATAACTCGTGCCTTCTACACCAGACTGGTCCTTGGGCACTTTGATAATTCTTCCTCTCTGGCTTCCTCCCAAAAGGAGGGCATACCTCCTCTGTTCTCAGCTCCCCAAGCCTCTTGTCTGAAGGTCCTTTTGCTCGCACCACCACCAGCAGCCCCACAGAACTCAGCTGAGGATCAGGGCTCCTCAGCGATCACTAATAATAGAAGTTTTCCTCTGCCCTTTGGACTTTCCCTGACTCCGAAGTTCAGAAGCTTGATGTATCAAAATACTGACTAGATTTGTTTTATAGCAACAGAGTCCCAAGCATGTGAGATTTAAATCTAGAATGACAATTGAGTAATTTACAAGGAGAAGCAAGGTTGTCAGGGGCATCAGATCCTTTATACGAGTATTCTTTGACCAGCAATTTCTTGTTGGGAAGCTGTTTGGCAAGCCAGGTGATAGTCAAGACGTTTGCAAGTGTAGAATCAGACGTCATACATCTGAAACACAAAATTAAGCAGACCTGATTCATTTAGTCTCAGAAGTAAACGTGGCCCCAGAATCCGCTCTTTGTGTGGCTCTTGAATGGATGCTGCCAGAGCGTGCCTCTGACAAACGTGTTTCCAAGGGTGAACCAGCTTCCTTCTGTCTCTCCGGTCAGTGCCTTCGGTCTAGTCATAGGCAATTCTTTACTTGGGAGTCACTGTGTTCCTTAAAAGCAGTGCGTTTTATTCTTTTCTTTTTTTTTTGTCACTGATTCCTTTGAGAATCTGAAAGAAAAATTAATATGTCGACATATTTATAAACCCTTGAGTGTTCACACATCTTCTGGAGCAGGGTCCAAGGTTAAGAATTTATGTTTTAAGATAAAGTTGTAGATTTTTATTCTAAGCCATATGACAGAGGCTCTTAATTTTCAATTTTTGGATGGTCTTTGGGGTTCAGGGGATTCCTGGATGAACTCCTGAAAGTGCATTCAGACTGTGTTCCTCAGTGCATTCTTTGGAGACCGTTTTTCAAAACAATGTGTAACCCATGTCAGTTAAAAACAGCTATGCTGTGGCTTGCTTATGAAGGCCTTTTTTTGGTTGTTAATTTTATTTAACAAACACTAACACATTGCTTCCTATCTGTCATCACAAAGGCCTTTTATTTTTAAACTTAAGAGGGCATTAAAATTTTGCCCATCTTTGTTTTTTAAGCAGCAGAATGCCTTCAAATGAAATCTTAGTTAGAATCCTAATATTAAAAATATAGCAAGAGTAGGATTGCCATGGTGGAAGTGATTGTGGAGATTTTGGATCCTGTACTGCCCGCCCCTCCACACAGTGCCACCGAGCAGCTCTTTGGACCTGGATGACTGACCAGGTGTGTTTACCCACGCTGTTTTCCTTAAAGGGAGCCCTCCTACGGAAAGGCAGATTATTAAGCATACTTTCAGGTTTTGTTCTTGTTTCTTTCCATTTTTTAAGTTGTGTTTCTAGAAAAAAAAATACATGATAGGCTTTGTATTGATTTTTAAAACTTTTGTAAAAGCTTTTTATTTTTCCAATGATTGTGATTATTGTAAAAAAATGTTTAACAATACATAGAAAGTAAATGCCTCTTTCTAATTTCATCCCAGAGAGTCTCCCAAAGAATTATGTGAACATTTAAAGGGAACATTTGGTTGATTCTCATTTTGTGTTTGCAGACGTCAGCCTGATTCATCCTTTATGAAGTTCCCCATTAGCTTTTCATCTGATTTTAGCTGAGATTGATTTTTATTATTGCCTAGATCATTAATTCACAAGGAGTTACAAAATGGTGTTCTACTTCTGTCATTCCTTCCACATTTATTGGCGGGTATTTTTCTATAAAGAACTTACTCTCATCAACTTGCCATATTTTTCCTTTAACTGCTGAAAAGCTCAGGGGCTTACCCTCAGCCAGGCTCTGGGTTTTTGGATACTGAACTTAATTCTGTGTCCTCCTTTTAACAGGAACCCACTGAATTTGAGCTCTGCTCTGTTGTGCGATGCTTTAGCGTCAGCAAGCTGGCATTTCCACTGAGCCGTTTTCATGCATTTTCAGTATCCTGAGGCAGCACGTAGCCATACCAAACTGTCTAGGCTGTCCAGATTTTCTCCTGAAGGTACCAGTTATTATTTTTAGGGCTCTTATTACAAAGTTGCATAGGTTTGAGCGATTCGTTCCTAATACTCTTTTTCTATAAGCTCTGTAATTTTTATTGTAGTTTTGCAGCACGTCACATTTTTAAGAATACCTGTGTTGTTTTTTTAAGAGAAAATGCATTATGAAAACATACTAATATTCCCAGTTCAGATCTACAATTACATTTTTTTTAAGTTATTTAATTTTATATTACTCTTTTCTCATATTATGTTGGGAATTTTGGTGGTTCCTATATTAACATAAATATGTATTTGCTTTAGCCAAACATACAAGATTTAGAAAAGCAAAAGAAATATTTTTACTAACAATATGATTACTGAAAATAGGTTAAGGCTCTTTGTAGTTCTTTTTGTCTGTAGGATATACCCCATTACGGATGTGCAAGCAGCCAGTGTTTTAGAAACCCTTGAAATAACTCCTCTCTGGTTAAGCCACCAATTCAGTATCTAGTTATTAATAAATTCAGTTTTTTCCCCCTCTTTGAATTTTTAGGTTCTCTCTTTTTCCTTACAAATAACTTTATTGGTTTTGCATTCTCCTTCCACTGTTTTTGTTGTTGTGTATATTTTTAATATAAGCAAATATATATTTATATTAACCCCTTTTATTAGATAAAAGTTTTTATACATTATACCCTATTTTGCACTTTGCTCTTTTTACTTAACAGTAGATCCTGAGCATCAGTCAATAGAGGTTATAGAAATATTCCGCGTTCCTTTTTACAGCCATATGATTCTACATTAATAGCCAGACCTTAGTTTATTCAGTAGTTCTTTATTGATAGTTATTTGAGTTATTTACAATCTTTGGCTATTACAAATAGTGCTGCAGTGCATAGCTCAGTGTATATGTGTTTTGTGTATGTTTGCCAGTGTGTTTTAAGGTTACGTTCCTAGAAGTAGGATGTATATGTACTTCATTGGGCATTGCCAAATACCTCTCCAGTTTTCATTCCCGCCAGCAGTGTATGTGAGTGCCTGTTTCCGCAAAGCACATATTGTCATGTGTTTTGGGGTTATTTGCATTTCTTTTACCGTGAACTGTCTTGTTCATACCTCTTCCCTATTTACCTAAAGGAGTACTAGTCTTTGTTTTCTCTACTTTAGCAGCTATATATTAACCTTTTGTGGTATAACTTGCAGATATTTTTTCCACTTTAGCATTTGTGTTTGTACTTTTGGTAAAGTTTTCACTTTTATTTTTTTGTCATCCAAAAGGTGTCAGTTTTTATGGATTATTTCAATTACTTCTGGATTTTGAATTATAGTTAGGAAATTTCCTCACTCTAAGATTATATCAGTTTATAGAAGAATTCACATATTTTCTAGTGCTTATGTGGTTTCATTCTTTATATCTCAGATCCATTTAGAATTTATTCTTTTGTATGGTATGAGAGACAGATCCAATTTTCACCTGGTTCCATATGATTATACGGTAATTCTCATTATGTTACCTACTAAAAAGTCATCTTTTCCTCACTGATATGAAATGCTGTGGGGATGATGGTGATGATATTGATATTTGTACTCCATCGCTTTCCTTAACCTCATTGAGAAGTTTGAATGTAAGCAAGTTAAAAATGAGTGTGACTCTTAAACTGTAAGATATCTTTTCAGAGGTACTTAATATTCCTAATTTTATATCCAAGTGCAATCGAATTATTGGCAAGGAAACTTTAAAATTGCAAGTCGTACTACTTTAAACATTAATGAAGTGTTATTTCCCCACAGTGCCACAAGGTTGCAGTAGTGAGAGAAGATAAATTGGAAGGTAAGTGTTTTAGCAGTTTAGCAAGTTTTTTCTCTTATACCATCAGTATAGGTAGAACAGAAAATCTGCTCCTAACATCTGTATACAGTATATTTAGCTGTTTAACTGAGGAGCTGTATAGTCCTCTTATTTGTAGTTTCTGAAGCATGTTAAAATATACATCTGTCTAACTTCCCATTTTTAAGGTCATTATAAAGCACTTTCATCACAGGATTTCGAAACTCGTATGACAGACGTGCAAAAAACTATCCTGAATACCATATAGAGCACCTCAGCAACTGTAAAAAGACAGTAGTCTCTAAATATTGTGTTGTGTTCCATAACAATTTTTTTTAGGAAGGAAATTAAAGAATGCATTTCTGAAGTCAGAAAGACTTAATATAATGTATAAATTTTTCCACCTGTTTCAAGACTAATGCTGCTGTTCTATTTTTTAAAAACTCAGTTTGAAGGAATTGTATAACAGGGTCCGTGTGATCTTGGACCTATGTTTCCAGACAAAACCTGCACTGTCATGCTTTATAAATAAAGACTCCTGCCAGTGGAGTCGTTTTCTTACAAATTAACTTTGAGGTATTCAGGGTGGTGGCGATGTCCACTTTTTTCTTTCTGAATTCCACACTAGTCGGCAAAGCAAGATTTATTCATTTAGTCGACACATAGTGAGTATTTATTCTGTGTCAAGCTCTGCTAGGCATTGGAGACTTGGAACAAGTTAGGCATAGTCCTTTCCTTTATGGAACCTAACATTTGTTCTTGTGATGTCCTTTTGTGTTTTTCCTCTGCTGACTTACCTGGTTAGTAGTATTGTGTCATAGAATTGCTTTTTCTAAAGTTGAACTACGTAAGTGAGTCTGCTCAGATAAAAATGACTTATTACTCAATTATATGCTAGAGTGTAAGATTCTTCCCTGACTGAAAAAAAAAAATCAGTCATCATCAATCATTCGTTAATATTTACTGAGTGTCCACTGGATGAGTGATACCCTCACAGGTGCTGTACTTAGAACTGACTCACCACCACCTACCTTGTTATAATGTCCCCACTGGAGACAGAAGAGTTGATGTTATACTGTATATGTGGCTCTTTAGCCTTTTAGAGTTTTTTGGACCACCACAAATTGCAAATGGTTTTCATGCAGAAGGGTTTCTTGTTAAAGTCCCCACATGCTATGAAGTTTGTGTATTAACAGACCGCTTTTCCTGTTGACTTGTAGCAGTGAAGTCCAAGCTAGCTGTGACTGCCAGCGTCCATGTGTACAGCATCCAGAAAGCCATGCTAAAGGACAGTGGGCCTCTGTTCAATACCGACTATGACATCCTTAAAAGCAACTTGCAGAACTGCAGCAAGTGAGCTCCTTAATGTTCCTTGTGGGCTTCTTTACGAATTGATTTTGTAAGATGTTTACACAGTGGCTGCCTCTTAAGAGTGAATGCCAAGTCTAGTAAAACCCCATTTATCTTGCAGTAAGACACATGCCTGGTTTTATTAGTACATCATAAGGTGAAAAATAGCAGCCACAACCCATATTGAAAACCCCAGTGGACTCCCCATAAATCTATTTCTCATGTATTTATCCTGTTACTGCCACCAGAAATGTTTGCTGTGCCCCCTCATTACTCCCTTACCCCAGTCTCTGCTTGTCTAAATCCTGCTCATCCTTTAAGAACCAGTTCAAATGTTGTCCTTCAAACAACTTTTCCTAATTTGATATCCCTCTACCTTTCATCCAAAAGCAGTTGATCCTCCACAGGCAGGGTCGGATCTTGTTCATCTTCTGTATGCTTCGCAGCACGGGGAGCTGATGCTCTGTAACGCATGTGGGTTTGGGGAATGAATGGTCACGGGCTTGAGTCGGGCCTTTGCTGCTTAATACCCCATGGCTTTGGACAAACTGCTTCAACTCTGAGATTTGGTTTCTTCATCTTGAAATTGGATATAATAATGCCTTCTTTAGGGGGCTGTATCGAGGGTTCAGGTCAGTTCCCCAGACATATTGAGCACCTACTACTTTGGCAGGTACTGAGCAAGGTAATTTGAATTCATTTATCAAAGATCTGATGAGTACCTTCAACATGCCACACTCTGTAAGTGACTCTGGCCAGCTGCCTGCTTATGGAACTGATGGTCCTGCGGGGGAGAATTACAGTACAGGGTGACATTGTTATAATAGGAGCTATCATGTGGGAAGTACTGAGGGGGTACTCGTCCCCCAGTTTTGGGTGGGGTGGAGTGAGGCAGTAAGACAGAGAAGGCTTCTTGATGGGAGCAACACCTAAGTCGAAGCTTGAAGGGTGAGTAGAAGTAGCCAGTCAAAGGAGAAGTGGGAGAATAGGACAGAGCTGAGAGAAGACGTGGTGCTTGTACGGAACCACAATCGTTTTGTGTAGAGTGAGAGGTAGGAAGTCATCTGATGAGACATAAGACTGCAGTAGGAGTCACCTTCCATGCATTGGCCACTAGGCTAAGGGTTTTCGACTTTATTCCAAGGCCTGGGGACCGACTGAAGATTTCTAAGCAGGTGGGTGAAATGATAAGGATTGCATTTTAGAAAGATGACTTGCTGTGATGGTGAAGACAGATCCAGATGGGAGTAATCTGGAGGCCGGGCCCTCGTGGAGGAGAAATGTTGCTGTGATCCAGAGTGGACATGACAGTTATCTGTGATGGTGATGGTCTTAGGGAGGGAGCGATACAAAGGTTAAAGAGTCAGGAATAAAGATAGAGATGTGGGAATCAGATAAAATAGGGAATTAATTGGGTAGATACAGTCCTGCAGAGAGAATGTATAGAATGAAAGAAGAACAGAAGGTAAAACTTTAGACCGTAATTACCAGCTGTGGGCAAGTTAACCTGTCTGAGCTTCGGTTTCCTCCTCAGTGAAATGAAGATGCAGGAGTGATAACCTCACAAGGGAATAGAGCATTACATGGGTTATGTATGTAAAGTGCCTAGAACAGTGCTTGGCACAGAATAAGCACTGTTTAGTGGTAGCCATTTTATGAAGGATAGGCAGAAAAAGGGGGGGCGGAGAGGGAGTAGCCAGAGATAAGAGGAACGTTACAAGAGTACATGGAGTTCTAAAAGCTAAGGAAAGAGTTTCAAGAAGGAGGGACTGGTTGAGAATATCAAACCTTGCTGAGGAGCTAAGTAAACTAGGAACTGAAAAGTGTCCATTGGATTTAGTGATGGCCTTAGAAAGAGCATTTTCAGGGAGTGACCAGATTCTGGTCAGCTGAGTAAATACAGACAACTCTTTCCAGGAAATATGATTATATAATGGAGAAAAAAGAGGGAGGTAGCTAAAGAGGAACTAAGACTGAGGATATATACATTTTTAAAATTGAGAGTGCCTTGAACTTGTATTGTTAGGAAAGAGCCAGAAAAGAGCAAATGGCTGAAGGTACTGGTGGAGATGAGATAACTGATAGAACCAAGTCCTTGAGGAGCAATAGATATAGAATTGGCCAGCATAGTTTCTGTAAGTTCCATGAGAATAGGGAGTGCGTCTGTTTCATTAATCACTGTGTACTCAGAATGTGCCTGGCAGATGATAAGCATTCACTAAATAATTGTTGAGTGAACTAATGATAGACATTAGTTTTTTCTTTAGCTCAAAACCTTGAGTGTAATAGGCATACAAATGTTTATTAAATAAATTATATAGCTAAAGAGTAATAATGTCTGGTATCTTTTAGGGAAGGATTACAGGAAACAATACCTGATACATTTATGTAAATTGTATTATTAGATTTCAGAAATAGTCTATTTTAAAATCTAGTCATGGCATGTCAAGTTCTGAAAAAATCAGTTCTGTTGTATCTCGCAAGTAAGCAAACAAGAATAAGTGACTCAAAAGTTCAAAATGAAATTTGCACAGGGACCACTAAAATAAACATGGCAAGTAGAAATGTGGTAATAGGAAGCACTTTAATGAAACTTTACTTACATTCTTAAAGTATCCTTGGTAAAAATGTGAAGAATTTATCTCCAATAAAGAAGTTTGTATTTGGTCCTGAGAATTATTGGCCAACTGAGATCTGACTCATTGTTTCATGTGTTTTAAGAAGTGCTGTGACAGGAAGAAAGTTGAAATTTTAGGATTGAGCAGATTCTTCTCTCTTCGGACACGTTCCCAGCCTAACTTGGTCTCTTCCTCATTGCCAATTCCTGGTCCTGACCCTGAGGTGTGGAATGTAGACCAAATGGAGAAAGAGTTGTCTTGGGGCCAACTTTAGATGTTGACAATGAAATAAAACATTGCTCTTTTCCTTGTACATGGAAGCACTGCAAGGCCAGAGAGGAAGAGTGGTGGGTGAAAGGAAATGATTTCCGTCTGTTCTTAATTCTGATGCACAAAATATTTGTGTTAATTTAGGGTTTTCTGATGTGGACCACAATGAATCAGTGGAAGATTTTTGGAGCTGTAAATTCTAGCTGTTCAGTCTAAAGTTACTTTTGAAATTAAATGATTTATCAGGAATTGTTTTCTTAGGCCAGTTATTCTTGCAGCTAATATTGACGTTGTGCCTGGTTGATCACTAAGATAATTACTTTGACGACAGAGTTTCTTTTCCTCCATCTTCTCCCACCCCAAGCTGAGGTGGTACACTGAAGAAGGGAGAGAAGACAGAAGCCTCACTTTCAGTGACTTAAATAATCATTCCTTCAGTATATATTTCCTGACACTTATGGCAGGTCTTTTACTGTGTACCTGAAATATAAATGATGAATAATGCATTTCCCTACCTTCAAGGAGCTCTCACCCATCCCTAAGAAGCAAAAGACGGGGGAAAATAAAATGTTCTTTGTTAGGAAAAGTTGGGGAACTTTGCTTCAAGTACAGCTGTTTGAGAAGGCTGGATCAGTTATCCACTTACAATGTGGAACATTACATTATGGATTTGTGTAAAACAGGCACACTTACAATGACTAGAGAAGAAGAGATGAATGTTCCCCCTGAATATCCATGCAAACAGTTCCAAATTTCTTCTCTTGACTTTGGGCATACTTTTCTGGTGCTGTTAGTTGGTATTATTAGAAATTATTAAACAACTATAAAGGACCACAGGTTATAGGAGCCAGTGGCTATGGTCTCAGCCTCTTCCATATTTTAAAGCATGATCCACTCTGACCAGGAGAGTTGTCAGGAAATGTGTTAATATTTACAGTTCTTAATTTTGATTCACAATATTTATTGCATATCTAGTTCTATAAGGTGAAAGTCTGTAAAAACAAGAGGATAACCATTTGGTGTCCCAAGGATGGTGAAATTACTGATCCTTTATTGTTTGGTGTATTCTTGCTGTTTTAAATTAGGATGCTTTTTTCAAAAAAGCAAGAGTATTCAATATGGTATGGTAGATTCATACCCCAGTTTTGATTTCAATCCTAGTTCCATTACTAACTAGATATATAACCTAGGACAAGTTACTGACTTCTCTCCAGTTCTTGTTTATCTAAATGAGAGTTTTGCACAAAATAATTTCTAAACTCTGTTCTAGTTCTAAAATTCCCCCGTTTAATAGCATTAGGCTTAGAAAGTATTATTTTGAAGAAGCAAGAGTTTGACCAGAAGGTTTGATATGGACATTTATGTAATGTAACATTTCTGTCCACAGGTTTAGTGCCATACAGTGTGCAGCTGCAGTCCCTAGAGCTCCTGCTGAATCCTCATCTTCGGAAAAGTTTGAGCAGTCAAATCTTCAGGTATCAAGTGAGACACAAGCCAATAATGAGTTGACCGCCAATGGTCATGGGCCACCTACCTCCAAACAGATTTCCCATCAGCCTAAAGGAATTATGGGAATGTTTGTCTCAAAAGCTGCTTCTAAAACCCAAGATACCAACAAGGAAACCAAAACAGAGGCTAAAGAGGTAACAAATGTAAGTCTTCTTTAAAGATATGCCTTTACAGCTCAGAATGGGTAATTAGAAAAGCAGTAGTTCCAGTGGTAATAGTTTAATTACATAAGGGTCTGTCTGATACTTAATTCTAATTTTTATACTTTAGTTTGTATCCTTTAATTTTTGATATTCTCATCTGAAATAGTCCTTTTCCTTTTGATAATGTTTCTCACCAAGCAGTAAACCATTAAGTGGTAGAACCAGCATTCACATCTACTTCTGGTGATTACAAATGTAATGTTTTGAAGGTTTTTCCCCATCATGTACCATACTGTCTCTGATCTGTTTTAATTCTGTCAAATTAAGGAGTTTTTAAATATACTCAAAAAGTTTAGATACATTCTTGGATAATTTATAAGCACTGTGAGAAACTAAGCACTGGAGGTTAACACCAGCTGCTGTCTGGTGTAGATTTTTTCTTATGTCTAATGCCTACACATTTTGGCATGATTCTATAAAGACTGTACCATCATGACTGCACTCTGCTATTGAAGAGATTTATTTATTTATTTTTTGGAAGAGGTTTTTTGAGATAGGTACTTGAAGAGCAGCCAGAACACTAGGGAAAAACTTGTGTGTTTTCTTTTCCACTCTTTTAGGCATCGTCGGCAGGCAACAAGGCACCAGGGAAAGGGAATGTGCTGAGCAATTTTTTTGGAAAAGCTGCTATGAGTAAGTACGTTCTTACCTTCCTTAATACATGAATGCTAATTAATTGTATTATTGCAGGTACAGTGAACAAGGAGGGCTCCCTATTTCTGTGACTATTAATACATGAATGTTATTATAGTAACTTATATATCTGAGGTGAAAGCCACCTTATCCCGTTTTTACCCATCTAGAACACTACCATGGAGCATGCCTGGATCCTAACATAAATTTTCAGCCTACTGACCAATATATTGATGAAAGTAACCCCACTGGAACAGTGGATTCTATGGGAGAGCTGGGTTCAGTTTAGATCTCTTGGAGTACACGGTTTACGATTCCTAATTTTACCTCCTGCCTTGAAAAGAGAAATGTGTTTCATAGAGCTCTTAGAAACGGGGATTAAGGCAAAAGGGAGGCTGCCTGGTTAAGCAGTGCAGTGTTGAGGTTAATATCTTGGATACTGGGGTCAGTTTGCGTACTGTGACCATTACCCCTGTCTCCCAAGGGGCCACCAGAACAAAGCTTTTGCCTTTCTTTAGTTAGTTTTGCAGATGACTCATAGTAATGAATTAGACCTCAGTGTGAATTAGAAGGGCCCAGATAGTAGTGCCATTTAAAAATACTTATGTTTTAAGAAAGCAAAATCTCCTTCATTTAAAAAAAATTTCTAAATAAGAATTCTTTCATATGGAAGGAACCGATAGTCACATATTTTCATGCTTCTCATATCAAGTAAATAGCCCCTGAGGGTATGTGGCAGAATACCAGGAGCAGTGCTGGTGCCACAGGATAATTATGGCACACTTTCTTGGAGCTTCAGTTTTACAGAGATCTTGCACGGAAACATTTTGTATGTGCCTTTGCACACAAAATTAGTCAGAATTCTGCTTTTCCGTGATGGTCAAATTGGTGGTTGGGGGAGGGGTTGGAGTGATATTTTTTTATTTGCCATAAAAGCTATCAGAACATTTTTGTGTTCTGAAAGTATGCAGGTTATTGGGAAACACGATCATGTTATTGCAGGTACCAAGAAGGGCTCCCTATTTCTGTGAAAATAGGTCATGCTAATGTCACTGGCTGTGTGGCTGATACTGCTCCACTGTACCCAATCAGATTGGGTGGTTTCTTGGCAACTTCAATGAGGTCCGCATGTGTTTTTTTTTAAATGTGTTTGTAACCTAAAAACCAGTGCATTTTTAAATTATTATTTTAAAAATACATGAGATGTGAATATTTGCTAATTGTTTTTAAAAAAAATCAGCTTCTCATAGAAAATACCAAATGACGGATGCCGCCTGTGCTGTGGGAGGGCTCAGACGGGGGGAGGGGGGGCGGGAATCAAACTATACAGAAATATTCACTCACTTATTCATGTGTTTTATTTAACAAATATTTGTTGAGCAAATTTGTTGACTTACTGTGTGCTTGGTACTAATTATGCGCTGGTGCTACAGTGGAGAAAACATAGACAAATAAGATCCCTGCCCTTAATGATTGTAATTGTTAGGTAGCGAATAAAGGGTGTTATGATAGAATGCAATGGAGGAGGAAAACTTGGATAAAATAAAAAAATATTTATTTGATAAAAAGAATGACTTACAAAGTTGATTTAACAGATGTTTTTTCAAGACTGAATGTTTAGAGTTAAATTATGAATATTTTTATTATATTTAACACACGAGAAGACCATTGCAACTGAAAATGAAGCTTGAGTGTTAGATGAAGAGAGTTGGTTGTGGGGACTTGAACCACTTACAGCTTAATGCTGGACAACAGGAATGTTGCCAAGGATGTGAAGAAGTTGAGCTCTCATACGTTTCTGTGGGGAATGTAAAATGATGTGCTCGCTTTAAAAAAACAGTGTAGCAATACTTCGAAAAGTTAAATGTAGAAGTACCCTGTGATTCCACTCCCAGATATCTACTCAAGTGAATTAAAGCTGTATGTCTACACAAAAACTTGTCCACAGATGTTCATAGCAACATTATTCATAATAGCTAAAAAGTGGAAACAACCCAAAGGTCCATCATCTGATGAATGGAATATCCATATAATGGTATGTTATTCAGTCATACAAAAGAATGAAGTACTGATACATGTTAGAACATGGATGAACTTTGAAACATTATGAAAAATAAAAGAGGCCAAACACAAAGGGCCACATATTGTTTGATGCCATTTATGCAAAATGTTCAGAATAGGCAAATCTATAAAGACAGAAAATAGACTAGTGGTTGTCAAGGGTTGGGAGTGATGAAAATATTCTAAAATTAGATAGTGGTGATGGTTGCACAAATGAAAACCACTGAATTGTACTCTTTAAAAGGGTAAATTTTATGGTGTGTGAATCACATCAATAACAAAAACCTTAATGCTTTTTATGTTACAAAATTGAAGCATTGGTGACAAAATTAATGTCATGTTATCCTTGCTTGTAAAAGGGGTTTCATATTTTCTTGAATATAAAAATGAGATGCTTTTAATTAGTCAGATGATACAAGTAATTTGATCATTCAGATAACAAGAAAATTATTAAATTTTCCATAACAGTTGCCTGAAATTGTTGCAATGAACTACCTCTTTACCAGTTAATCGACCAATTGTAGCTGTGTATCTGTATAAATCAGAGTTCCCAAAATGCTGTGAAACCAAGACAGAGAGTAAAACTCTGGATGCTGAATCTGTTTGGTCCATGATATTTAGATCAGTTTTCTGAAATTCGTAGGCTTGATGCAATAGCCTTTTTCCTTAACCCATGAGGTAGGTAGAAAACATTAAATTTGGAGGTTTTTCCTCCTAATGATATAATTTTAAAACAATTGCTATCAAAATAACATAAATTTTGTAATAGACTGCAGAATTTGCATAAACTTTAAAGATACACATGTAACTTCAGAGAATTAGTTCTTTGGTCACTGACCCTTGTATCCTGTGGAGACACATGTTTACTCTCCTGTACAGTTTGGAGGGAAAGTTTGAGAGGTACTAATACATGAGAACAGCAGTAGTACAAATGCAAGGGAGAATGCCACCACCGTAGGGCTGGTGGATTCCACCATTCAGATTTCCCATTTAAGTCTTCAAAAAATTAAGCACAAACAGATTGCATGTTACATTTTTATCCATCATGTGTTCTTTCAAACGATATACTTGATTTATACATTATTATGCTAAGCTATGTGTAGCTTCTAAGATTAAGATAGCAGTCTTTTTTATTTTATTTTTTCTTAAATTTCAGTTTTGTTTTTTGTTTTTTTTTTAAAGATTTTATTGGGGAAGGGGAACAGGACTTTATTGGGGAAACAGTGTATACTTCCAGGCCTTTCTTTTTTCCAAGTCAAGTTGTTGTCCTTTCAATCCTAGCTGTGGAGGGTGCCGTTCAGCTTCAAGTTGTTGTCCTTTCAGTCTTAGTTGCGGAGGGCGCAGCTCAGCTCCAGGTCCAGTTGCTGTTTCTAGTTGCAGGGGGCACAGCCCACCATCCCTTGCGGGAGTCGAGGGATCAAACCGGCAACCTTGTGACTGAGAGCCCACTGGCTCATGTGGGAATCGAATCAGCAGCCTTTGGAGTTAGGAGCATGGAGCTCTAACCGCCTGAGCCACCGGGCCGGCCCCTCTTTTTTATTTTTATACTGTAGATGGTTTATGCTATTTTACAACATATAACCGAAGCTACTTATTGGAGATCCTCATGCTGTTTTCAACTTTCTACGAGTTTTGTGACTTTTCTTGAAAAAAAAACCCAAAAAACTATCACTGAATATAGCATATAATTTCTATATATTTCTTCTCTACTATATTTTGCCATGTATAATGCACAGCCACGTTTTTTACCCAAACTTTCAGGGGAAAAATATCTTTCAATTTAATTTTTTAATTCAAATTTTTCTTTGCTTAGGTACTTGGTTTTTTATTTGTTTAGGTACTTGTTTTTTGTATTATAAAGGAAATTTAGCGTTTATTGTTAACATATTGTGGTACAAAACATTTTATGTAACAAATAATTACAAAACACAGGAACAGATACAAGGTAAAAGAAATTTTGCATACTGGTAAGAAATTTACGATATTTGTGCCTCATAGAAGACCAAGAACTCTTCGTCATTGCAAGTTCCTTGTAAGTTCAACAAAACCTATTATTGTATTCCAGGGTATTTTGCATACAGATACTGTTATTGATTTCTAGAGTTACACTTTTAACTCATAAGAATAAATAAAAGAATTAAAAACATATAGGTACGGAATTAGTACTGCTCATGTATAATGCGCTTCCTTATTTTTCCCTCACATATTTGGGCAAAAAAGTGCACATTACACACGGCAAAATACAGTAATTTCTCAGCTAGCCAGGCCCATCCTGCTTGCATTTCTTAATTCTCCGCACTACACAGTGGTGGTTTTTGTGTTTTGCAGCTTGGTGTAGGGAAAAGGTTAAGGACTTTGGGGAGTTAAACTGACTTAGGTTGAAGTCCTGGCTCCTACCTTTTTTATCCTTGGGTAAATCACTTAACCTTATATACTGATCTCTTTTAACCCTTATGATAATCTTGTAAATATTATTCCCATTTTTACAGATAAGACTGATTTTTAGATAAAAGAACTTGCCCAGAGTGAAGCAGGATTTGAACCAAACTTTTCTGATTCCAAAATAGTCTTTCAATTATATCATTAAGGTAGTAGTACATGAAAGTATCCAGGCTTAAAAAGATAGACTACAATAGAAAGAAAATAGATCTTTGTAGACATTTCTGTTGTCACTATTTATAAGCTGTGTACTCTTGGGTACATCTTTTAATCCCTCTGTCTTAGTTTCCTCATGTAACAAATGAGAAGGATGATACCTCATAAAGTTGTATTTGTTTTGTCTAAACTCTGCTTTTACTATCATTTGCCCTGTGGGCTATGATACTAGGAGGGATTAGCAGGAGGCAGAAATGAAAACAGCTATAGCTAGAGTGGTAGTTGGAAAGGCGAAATGCTCTCTGACTAGACCATGAGCTCTGTTAGGACAGGGACTATGTTTTCATCCCTTTAGTCCCTGCTCCTAACATATTACCTGGCACTTAGTAGACTGTCAAAGGAATGATAGATTAATATTGCATGATGGGTTTATATATCATCTGCTATACTTTGTAGATAAACTTAAAGTCAATTTGGATTCAGAACAAGCCGTGAAAGAAGAAAAAATAGTGGAACAACCTCCAGTGTCTGTCACTGAACCAAAGCTGGCAGCCCCAGCAGGCCTGAAGAAATCCAGCAAAAAAGCAGAGCCTGTTAAGATGCAGAAGGAGAAAAAAAGGTAGGAAAATTTTGTCACTTGTGGGGGAAGAGTGTTTCTCCTGGGGGTGAGAAGGTCTGTTTGGGCTTACTGGCAGTGGGGAGTTTTCAGTTGAGCACTAAATCCTACTTAATGCCTTAGGGATACAGCTATATAACCAAAGTGAGGGGAGAAGCTCAATATCTAGTAAAGTAGAACTGGAATCAAGCAGTTTAGATCATTTAGAGCCCAAAGTCATTTTTTGGGGCCCTATTGATCTAAATTGATTGTCTTTTCTCCTTCATTTGAAATTTGTGGACATGGCATAAGTATGCCTGATTATGTGGCTGTTTTTCACTTCAAATTGCAAATGAGGGGTCAAATTTAAGAGAAAACGTTCTTTGTTTTCTTTTTATATCAATGAGTTTATTTTTCAAGTGGTAAAATGTAATTAGAAAAGAAAATAAAAAGCACACAAGCTGTTAAAAATGGATCCAGGAATTTGAGACACTACCTCATAGCTGGTAGGAATTAGTCTGTTGAAAGAAATTCTAAAGGACACTGTCGGCACTGATAGGCCCAGAAATACTTGACTTTTGTGGCAAGGTTGGGGCTACTCCAACAGAAAACATCAACACAATGCTGACGTTTCAGAGGGTCAAGGCTCTGTCCAGTGGACCTCACCTCACATGTGATATAGATGGATTAAAACGCCCCAGCCATGGACATAACACTCGGTGGTGGTGGTCATTACCAAGAATGCATTCAGTATTTCACCACTAAGTGTGATGTTAACTGTATATTTTTAGTAGATGCCTTTACCAGATGGAGGCAGTTCTATTCCTAGTTTGCTGAGGGGTACTATTATGAATGGGTGTTGAATTTTGACAGACACTTTTTCTGCCTTTATTGAGGTGATCATACAGTGTTTCTCTTAATGTGAATTACATTGACTGGTTTTCAAATGTTAAACCAACCTTGCATTCTTGGGATAAACTCTGCACTTGGTTGTGATGTATTATCCTTTTTACATATTGCTGGATTCTATTTGTTAATATTATAAGGATTTTTTGCCTCTACATTTGAGGATTATGGATCAGTTATTTAAGTATAGATCAGTTATTTTCTAGTAACATATTAATCAGATTTCGGTATCAGTTATGCTAACTTCTTGGTTGGAAGGCGTTTCCTCTGTTTTCTGAAAAAAATTGTGTATGATACTATTTCTTTCTTAAAAGTTTGATAATATTCACAAGTGAATCTGAGCCTTGAGTTTTCTTTGTGGGAAGGTTTGTTTGTTTGTTCCAATGAATTTTATTTCTTTAAATAGAGCTATATGAATTTTCTTGTTATTTTTGGGTTTGGTTCTGTTTTTAAAGGCATTTATTTCTTTTAAATTGAGTTTATTGGTGTAAAGTTGTTCATAATATCGCCTTATTCTTGGTTTAGGGAGTAGCTATTAAAATCCTTATCTGTAGTTATCACTGCAGATTTCTTCATTCTTTCATTCCTAATATTAGTAATATGTATTTTTGTCTTTTTTATCAGTCTTGTAAAAGGCTTATTAATTTTATTAATGTTTGCCCCCAAAATAATGACTTTTAACTTTGTTAATTTTCTCTATTTTTATTTCACTGATTGGTGCTCTTTATTATTTCCTTCTACTTATTTTGAGTTTATCTTTTTCCAGCTTAAGGTAGAAAAGTAAGTTAATATTTAAAGTTACATAAGAAATAAAGTACTTGAAGATAAAAACTGTATCTCTAACACACATTGGACATTTGATAAATTATTTGTTGATTGAATAGTGTGATGGAGTATCATAATTTCAAGATAGAGTGTAGGTTTTTTATTATGTCATTAGAATCCCTTAAGGTCTTATGTCTCTAAGCCTTTGCTTATATTGTTCTTTCTCTTTAAAGTATGCATCTCCCTTTTCTATCTGATGAACTTCACCTTTTCAAGTTTTTAAGCGAGAGTCATATCCCATAATATTTGTCCAGGAAGATTCACCACATTGCATTATAGTTAGTAGTGTTTCTGTTTTTCTGGCCAGAGCTTCTTGAGAATAGTATTTTCTTGATCTTTGTGTCCTCAGTGTTTAGCAAAGAGCCTTGAATATATATGTAGGTAGTAGCTGTTTGTTTAATGCTTTTTAATTATTGAAAGGCCAATAGGGGAAGTTAAGAATTTAGAAAGGTTCTTGATTACCTGGTAGTAGCTTCCAGTGGTTTGTAGAGAGCTAGAGAAGATTTGTATTCTGGTCACCCCATAAAATGACCTAGTTGTGGTCAGTTAGCCTTGAGAAGAATTCTTGTTAGTCTATTTTAACTTTCTATCCTTTGGAACTAAGATCATGAGTTATGAAGCAAGACCCATAGTAGCATATGAATACTTACATTTTTATTTTGTGTCAAATGCTTAAATTTTTCCTGCATGGCAACAGGGGGAAGCGAGTGGAGTTATCTGATGATGAGACAAAAGAAACTGAAAACACAAAGAAAAAGAGGAGAAGAATCAAACTTCCTGAGTCTGATAGCAGTGAAGATGAAGGTGGGCATTGCAATTGTTTTTGGGCTGGTGGGATTGTCTCAGTCAGTTTCAGCTACTGTAACAATAATACCAAAGACTGGGGGGCTTAAACAACAGAAATTTATTCCTCATGGTTTGGAAGGTTGGGAAATCCAAAATCAAGGTGCTGGCTGATTCATTTCCTGGTGAGAGCTCTCTTCCTCGTTTGCAGAAGGACACCTTTTTGCTGTATCCTCACATGGCAGGGAGAGAGAACATCTTTCTCATGTCTCTAATAAGGGCACTAATCTCATTCATGAGGGCTCTACTCTTACGACTCACTTAGCTCCCAAAGTCCCCACCTCCAAGTCCCATCACATTAGGGATTAGGGCTTCAACATATGGATTTGGAGGAAACTCATTCAGTCCATAGCAGGGGTCAATTCTTATTCTCAAAGAGCTAAAAGGTCATTTATTATGGGTCATAATGACAGTAGGAATCCTAGCTTTGATACACACATAGCACCTATTTCTGTTTAAAATCTACTTTAGCCTTTTGACCAGAACTATCATTTTCTTGTAATTTGCCAAAATAACACAAAGGGAGAGAAAAAGGGTTATTAATATATATCATTAAAGACCTTTTCTTTTTTAAAAAAATAAACTGGAGATGTTCCGTTCCTGTGACTTTGAAAAGAGGTTATGTTGTAGCTGTCAAGGCTGTGGGTGGTCTTTCACACCATATAAGTAATACATTGCTAAGATGAAGAATCTTCAGTGTCATTGTTGAAAGAGAATGACGTCATGGGCCCTTCCTGTTTTAGGTTATAGACATTGTTGTAAGATAAGCAAACAGAGTAAGGGGAAGATTCTCACCTAGAAAATTAATGTGCCTTTTAAAAGAATATCAAGTATTCTAAGAGCCAAGATCTCTTCCCAAATTGTGTATAAAAATGTATAGGAAGAGAAGGAGGCTTAAGAGAAAGACACCTGGGTTGATATGTCAAATGGCTTTTACCCTGAAAAGCCTGCTTTGAGAACCAGTGAAGAGCTTGAGTTGCTATAACTGCTTCTCCATGAATTCATGCCGTAATAGGTATAAAACATTTTAGGAAATGGGGGGAGGGAGGAACCATTAGTCCAAAGGAATTCAGCATCACATAAAGGTATAGAGACAAAAGCAAAGAAACTGATACTGAGAGAGATAAAAACAGTGCAAAAAAAAAAGAACCTGTTATGCTGTTGAAGGACAAAACTAAACTTGTTAGATTCTACTCTTACCACAAACTGCTATAAGAACTGAAAATGGTAACAAGCTCCCCAAAAGGGGGTAGTAGCCCAACCATACCCCCTGTTCTTGAGTGGAAAAAACACTATATATGTATATATAATGGCAACAGAAGTGAACAGACCTAAGAAATTGTACAAGGAGGTTAAATCTGGCTGTAACAGAGGTGCTACGTTTCCCCGAAAATAAGACCTAGCCGGACAATCAGCTCTAATGCGTCTTTTGGAGCAAAAATTAATATAAGACCTGGTCGTCTATTATAGTAAAATAAGACTGGGTCTTATATTAATTTTTGCTCCAAAAGACGCATTAGAGCTGATTGTCTGGCTAGGTCTTATTTTCGGGGAAACAGTACATCTTTGACTCTTCTGTGGATTTAGATCTTACCTGTCTGCTTACACATTAAAATTTACGGCCTCTGATATCCTGTGAGAGGTCCAGTGCCCACCAGAGCCATGGTTTTTAATGACTCCATGGAATGGGTAGGAATAGGGCATTGTGGGCATCGCAGAGGGGCAGTGGCTATATACTTACTCCATGTCATTTATCAAAATGCTTCCACCACAATTACTGAAAGGAAGATTCCCAAGTGTGTGAATGAAGCAACCATCAAGGAACATTCTGACCAGTTAAGAATTAAGGAAATAGAGGCCATTCTATGCAGACACATGGGAAAATAATTAGGAAGTAATTTAGGAATATGTGCTAATTGGAAGAGTCTGGAAAAGTCTTTGAAGCCGTGAGCCTAATGTACATTAAAAAGGTACTAGATACTGTCGTGTTAGTGAAGGGGTTGGCTCTAAGTCAAGGAATTACTGTGGTTGATTGAGCACTCGTTACGTACTTCTGAAATACTCTGTAGTTCTGACCCTTAGCCCACAAAAATATACCCGTATGTGATTAGAAATATGAGTGGGGTTATTTAGTTTGGAAAGGAGTGAGAAGAAATGCGATAGAGGTAGACAACCTATAGTAACAGGTGGTATAGAGCAGAGGCTCTGAGATTTTTTCTCTGGCAAAGATAATTTTTGGCATCTGACTAAATGTATAAACCTTGGCCATTTTACCCCTAAATTTCTTTTTTGTCTCAAAGCCAGTGGGATTTTATTTTAAACCTTCGCACAGACTCTAAACTATTATTGTTTTATTCTTGTTACACTGAATATGTGCTGTTAGTCCAGTAGGTGGTCTTTAGCTCGAAGTTAGCAGATGAGCAGCAGGAGTGGAGGGAATGGCAGGGACTTGGGGGTCAGGCAGACTGAGTTTCAATCTGACCTCCGCCACTTACTCTGTGACACTTCAGACAGATTATTTCTTCAATTCCTTCTTTTCTCATCTCTAAAATGGGGAACTATGTAGGCTTTTAGAAACCGTGTAGGCTTTTTATGAACATCAAATAAGATGACGTGTCAAGAGTGGGTTTTCTTACTATTCACCCCCACTTTTCCTATTGAGGTGTTCAGTAAGTGTTTAATGTAGTAAATACACTCGCAGGTATTCTCAGAAAATTCCCTTCAACTTCATATCCTTAACTCTCTATTCAAGGAACTATTCCTTTTGCCTTCTCCCTGGCAGTGATAAGTACCTTTAGCACTTCTATATACTCTCTTTGTAAAGTGAGAAAAGGCCAGACACAGAAAGAAAGAACATTAAGAAGTACCATCTACATTGCAAGGAAGAAATCATTTTAACCAATATGTTTAAGTCTTTGCTAACATTTTCAGTCTTTGCAAGTTGCTTATGGAGAATCGTTAAACAAATGGCCTCTCTCTTTAGGTTAAAATAGGTAGTTTAAACTTTTTCCTAGGAAGTTATGAATGATTTCCAGGAATTCTAATTACGAATCTCTGCCAGAAAACTGATAAACAGTGGTTACATTGCTGGACCCTTGAAATTAGTTTTACCACAGTCTTATTCTGCCCCAACAAAGGGTGCTTTCCTGGGATAAGTGATGTTTCACTACTTGAGTACCTTTCATCTGAAGAGCTGCAAATTCGTTACAAATATATGTAAATTACACTCATGCAGCAAACATTTCTTATGCTATGTAACTAAAATATATTAAGGGAGAATGCATGGCCTGATAATAGACTAATGCTGACACAGATGGATTTTAGCATATGAATGTGGGCAAGTATTTTTTTTTTAGATGTCTTTGAACCTCAGTTGTACAAAACAGAGGTAATAGTACTAGTAATAATGATTTTGAGAATGAATCAATGTTATAAGAATGAATGTTTGTAAAGCCCAGAAAATTCTCATTGTTTTTCTGATCCTTCCTTTAAAATATATTTTTTTAATTTAAATACCTACATACAATTTCAAAAATGAGATAAAATAAAGTTTTATAATAGATAGTAACCTCTCCTATTTGACTCATCTAATTGACTGATGTTTCTCCTGTCAACTGTCTCCCATCTACCCTCATCTTCCAAGATTTGTTGAAATTTCTTATTCATTAAGAGCTCTTGGCTCCTCTCCTGCCCTATTCCTTGGTATGGGGGCATTACAACATTTCACTCCTTTGTTATCATTATAATGTTTCTCTTTGGGGATGTGTGGAAGGGAGAGGGAGAGATGTTCTGGTATGTGCTTACTTGACCAGGAAGCCCCTCCTCCCAAATTTAGTTCAGAAAACGACTGTTTTCCTTTAGTTAAAAAAAATGGTTACTGTGTATTCAGTGCCAGGGAAATCATGGTACCTCTGCCTCTATGGAACTTCAAGTGTGGAGGGGAGATACACATTTCCATCCAGTGCCATGAGAGGGGTCTTGGTGACACCGGGATGAAGTGTTTTCCTTGGTTAAGGCAAGAGGTTACAGAACTGGAAATAGAATTAAGAACTAATTGTGTCACTGTGAGTACTCAAATTCCTTGTCTTTGGCTTCCTTCCTCACTGCATAAACTTTCCTCCTACCACTGCAACACATCGTAACACAGCTTTCTTAATACCTTCAGAAAAATGGGTGCTTGGTTTGGTTTGACTTTTCTTTTGCTTGCCTGAGCGCCCGTCATGTTCTAGCCTCCCAGAGATGGGTTATTAGCTGGACTACTTTTTCTCAGCGTTTCTGTCTCTTGTGTCCCGTAGCTTATAAAGTTTTAGGGCCCGTTTCATACTTGAAGTGTATAATTTATTGTTTCATTCTGGCTCTTGTTCTGCTTCACCTCTTCAGGTCATTTGGCCTTGAACCCGCCACTGTCATAATTTTTAACACTGACCTAATCAGTTGGGAGAATTTCAGATCCAAGGCTTGTGCTGAGAGTTTGAATACTGCCAGGAGACTCAGGGAGCAGGTGAAGCTAAGCAGCTACCCAGTCCCTTGACCAGCAATTTGTGGTGATTAAGCAATAGGTCAGCTGAGGATTTTCACTTCCCTTCCCATGGGCCTTATACTGAGACCACTGTTTCTGGAACTATTTAGAAATGATGGGGTCCCTCTTGTGGTACTCTCTTCTCGGGTGATACCACTTCCATAGCAGTGTTTCTTTCCAGAAAGTGTTCTGCTCATCTCAGCGCAGCCAAACAAGCCTCATCAGTGGGGCAGTCTCTAGAAGCAGTTCCCATACAGCATGTCAAGCATGTCTTAGAGCTGTAACTGTGACCATTGCAAAGATGACCCCTCCCTCCCCCCTCCCACCAAGGGTTATGCTCTTAACATCAGCTGGAAAGTTTCAGGCTCACAAACTTCTCAAGTGATTGCAAATAGTCCTCAGACCACAGTCACAGAGACGCTGGCACGGACCGTTTGGTATAATCTGAGCATTATCTCCACTTACTCGATCTTAAGAGACAGTGTCTGGTCCGGAATGGTAAGGCAGCATGCGATAGTTGGAGTAGTAAGGCTGAGGGATCAGACTGACTTGGGTTTAAAACCTTCTGCCTCAGTTGCAGGTTCTTTGACCTTGGCAAGTTAAGCTCTCTAAACCTCTGTTTACTCAGATCTAATGTGTGGGTAATAATATTTGTCTCTTAGGGTTGTTGTGAGGATAAAGTAAAACAAGTGATAGACATGACTCATAGTAGGTGATCAGTGAATATTTATAAAACAACATCCTACCCTGATTTATCTGTAAAGTAAAAAGTTTAGCTAAGATAATCTCTAAAAGTACATTCCAGCTCTAATAATTCTCAATTCTCTGATTTTCTTTGTATAATAAAATGTAGGAGTATATTTTAAAGATATATAACTGTAGAGTCTGTGGTTGTCATGAATTACTGCTTGCAAAATGTCCTTTGTTGGCCGTGGAAACTTAGCCAGTGGAGAAGGTGATGTACCAGATAGTGGCGTAGCTCTCTTATCTCCTTTTGTCTCGTTATTTCAGTCATACCAGATTCTCCGGGGGTTTATGAAGCTGAGTCACCCTCGCCCCCACCGCCTGCATCTCCGCCTCCTGAACCGCTGCCTCCGGCTGAGCCAGAGCCTCCTATAAAGGTACAACTTCACTGGGATGGTTGCTTTTCCATGGGTCTTTTTTCACCCAAGGACCTAAACCTAAATCAGTTCTCTGCCGTGTGCTTCACAGATGCCAGTAGGTGGCTTTTGCCTCATTCTGCATTCTTGTAGCTCATACAGAATAGACACTCCCTCTCTTCTCGCCTGAAGTGAGATTTCAACTGTAGGGAAAAGTCTCAGGAAGGTTGCAGAGGTAGATCCTGGAAGCTGTGTGGGGTTTCGTGATCTCCGGCACTGGGGCTGCTGTGCCAACAACTCCTGTTGGAATTGTGCAAAGGAGGTCTTGCCTGCGTCAGAGCAAAGTGTGTGAAAGATACAGAACAAACAACTTGTGCACATTGGTTGCTCTTCAGAAGGTCTTCTGGAAAGGGGCTAAATAAGAAAAGCTGGCAACAAATGGGGAAATGTGGTTTTGAGCGATGTTCAGCCGCATCGTGTCTACATCTATTGGTGTAGAAAAGGAGTTGAGAAGATGGGTGCTGACAAGTTCTTGTTTTTCCTTTATGACTATCAGTTTTCCTTAATATATTAAGACTGTCATTTGTATTTTGCATTAATCTCTTCATTTGTTGAAGAGAAAATGGGATTAAAGACCAGTGGAGATGAACGGAAATTGGTATTGGGAATACCAGCCTAAGACTAAGTTGTATCGGTGTAGAGTTGCAGTGTCAAGGCTGAAACAGCAGGTATCTCCAGCGAGCACAGATGCCATGGAAACCCGGGTCTGGTTTAGGGGCCTTCCCTGTGCGCTCCCGGTACGTCTCCCCAGCTGCCATTAGAGCCCTTACCACAGTGGATTGCAGTGGTCTGTTTCCCTCGTCTTTCTCCTCCACGGCGGTCCTTGTCTTATTCATCCTTTTAACTTGTGGTGCCTGCAGTACCCACAGGTTTTTACTCAACATATTACTTTTCTTCTCAGAAACAATGAAATGTCAAGTCTGCATATACAATAAGCATAACTTACCTTTTTGGTAGGGAGGGCTGTTCCCCTAAAAGGAAATGTGTAGAATTCCTTGTTCAAATTTTTATCATCATGGAATAGTAGAGGTTGATTATTACAAATTGAAAAGCTTTTGTTATTTTTCTCTAATTGCACGGTCACCTTCATGTTGTAACTTCCGATCTTCCTCTGATCTTTTAGAGCTTAAGTGGAGAAAACAAAAGAAAACGAAAGCGTGTGCTGAAATCTAAAAACTTTGTGGACGACGAAGGCTGCATGGGTAAGAAGGATTTGGGGCTCCAAATCTAGAGATAGCATTATTACCATGGAGAGGCACCACAATCCTTTATAGAGCAGCGTCCGTGAGACTTTAATATGTGTGTGACTCACCCCCATGTGACACCGTCCTGCTCGTCTGGCCCAGACTTTGAGTAGCAGAGTATAGAGACCGTTCTGAGAGAGGTTAGAACACTTGGGTTCTTGTTAGGGCCGTACACTGTAAAAATAAGCTTTGAGATCTTGGATGAAAGTTAGGTCACCTCTGGTGGGGAGTTCTTTGATCTGTGGAATGGAGGTGAAATATCTATTTTGCCTGTATGTGGGGTTGTGAAGAGTCAGGTAAGGTAATATATCTAAAAACACTTTCAAGATGGAAACCACAATACTAAATTAAGATGATGTTATCACAGATGTTGAGAAACTTTTTTTTTTTTTAGAATGGTCATTTTATACATTTGAACAGTGGAAAAGAAGCTCCAAAGATGATTAAGCTCTGAGTAGAGTGTCACAAGTCTTTGGTATTTTGTCCCATTTGTTCTTCACAGAGATATAACTTCCAAGTCACTTCCTTAATGTTTCCTATTTGTAAGGCCTGCTAGGTACAAATATGTGCTTTTTATGGAGGCCTAGAGGGGAATAGAATTTAGGCTTTGAGACAACCTAAGTGTCCATTGACAGATGAACGGATAAAGAAATTGTGGTATGTATGTATATATGTATATATGTATGTGTACACACACACACGGTGCCAAAAAAGTATATACACATTTTAAGAAAGGAAACAACTATTAAAATTACGCTGATGGTAACCACTTTGAGCACCTCTTGTAATTGCAGAAGTCAAACGTGACTTGTATTCATCTTTCGTTATCTGTATGTATGAGTGTTACACAATTTTAATACAATTTTCCTTTCTTATAATGTATAATACAGTATTCCTTAAAATGTGTATACTTTTTTTTTTGGCACTGTGTGTGTGTGTGTGTGTGTGTGTGTGTGTGTGTGTGTGTGTGGAGAGAGGTAGAGAAAAAGAGAGAGAGAGAGAGAGAGAGAAAAGCATGCTTCAAACTTTAATATGCTGTGTGCACACACACCCCAGATTATTCAGCAATTATAAAAACAAGGAAAGCTTGTCATTTGCAACAACATGGATGGACCTAGAGGGTGTTGTGCTAAGTGAAATAAGTCAGACAGGAAAAGACAAATACTGTACTCATATGATCTCATTTACATGTGGAACCTAAAAGATAAAGGGATCAGATTTGTGGTTACCAGAGGCTGGAGTGGGGGGAGGGGGACTAGGAGACATGGTTAAAAGGTACTAACTTCCAGTTACAACATAAGTAAGTACTAGGGGTGTACAGTGTGGTGACTGTAGTTAACACCGTTGTACGATTATGTGAAAGTTGTTTAGAGTCAATCCTAGTTCTTTTGAAAAGGAAAAAAAACTTTGCCTTCTCTTTTTATTTGATCTATATGAGATGATAGATGCTAACTAAATTTATAGCGGTAATCATTTCACAATACGAGTATATGTAAGTCAAACCATTATGCTGTATACTATACAGTGGTGTATTTTAATTATATCTCAGTAAAACCGGAGAATATGTATAGTTAACATTAAAAAAAAGAATTCAGACTTTAAGTGATTGGCTGATTCTTCAGCCATGTTGTAGCTTGTTCTGCCTTTTCCACAATTGAACCAGACTTTTGTGGGGCTTTTAGGATTTAGCCTTGAGGTCCTGGAACAGTATTTCTCTATTTGAAAGAGTTGTGGGTTTAGCCTCTTAAATGTCTTTTAGTTGGATAGCCCATATTGTCATTTCTTCTTTCCTATAGCACATGCCATAGCTTGGCTCTCCTAGAGAAGTATTTTTTCCCTTTCTTGATTTTCCTTGTTCAAATTTTTGTCTAAAAATATTGACTCTGATGAATCAGCTTTTCCTAAGCAATGTGGTTTTTAAAACTAGTGAAGGTATCTTACCGGTTGTGAGCCTTGTCCCATTACCTCCCACCCCCCACTCCTCTGAAAAGGCCTCTGCCATTTCAATGGCCACATATGATCGGGGGAATAAAATTCCTTCCATGTGGAAATTCTGTCTTTTCAATGCCAAATTGATTGTGAGCCTGTGAATTCTGGACTTGGAGTAGTCTGTTTTGTTTTGTTTTGTTTTCAGTCTTCTCACGGTGCATTTTCAAGCTTCTAGATTTGACTGTTGGTGGTCATATATATATTTTCTGTTGAATTTCTTAATCTGTTTTTCTTTCGAATTAAGAGGACAAAAGCATCAGTGCTAGTTTTTTCCTCCTCCTCCTACCCCAAAAGAAAAATGTCAGATGCATTGTTGTGCGAGTTCGTTGGGAATTGTGGCTAATTCCCTATTGTCTTGGCCAGGTGTAGATGTGGGCTTTTTCTGCAGTGCTCTCTCCAGACAGGACTATTAAGAGCCTTGGATGCAACAATGAAAACTGTGCTCACATAGCACTTTAAAAAAAAAAAAAAAAAGGTTTTTAGTCCAAACTCAACCGAATGAATCTTGGCTCCTGTGCCCAACAAAGGCGCTCTGCTTTCCTCTCTACTCAGCCTGCACAGATGTGTCGGCACTGGGGGCTTGCCCTGTCCTTTGCTGGAACAGAATTGGTCTGTGGGTTGAGAAAGCTGGTCTTTTCCTCTCTGTGAGTTTGCTGCAGGCACTCAGAATTGGGCCTCTGAGATAAGTTTGTGGTGGACTTCTGGGCAAGGTGGATTTCTGAGAACAAAACAATTGATGGAAAAGAATTCTGTTACCCATGCGAACTGGGCCTCTTTTGATAGCATCCCAGAAAAGTGGCATGGCGTTCAGCTAAAATAAAGATCCTGTATTTTTAAGTTGAAATCTCCTTTGTCCTGCAGTTTGAAGGAGCTGCAGCTTTGAATACAGAAATGCTCCTTTCAGCTTGTAAAGTGTACCAAGTGTGCTGATGGAGAAATTTTGTTGGTGCTGCCCTGACTGGTTTTTAACTCCCCCACGCAATGCATTGCACAAAATCGCCAATGGGACAATCCGTGGTTTCGTTAATAAGTAATGAAATAATGAGCTATTTGATGCTGGAGTTGAATATTGTAGACATGCTGCCATTTGCATACAGAATATAGTTTATGAAGGAGCAAGCCTATACCATCCACTAGTAGTGAGTCGTGTCTGTATCTATAGATGGCTCTTCAGATTCTCTCGGACTTTGAGATACTGAGTAAATAACAGCTCATAATTTTGTTCCCATACTCCAGTTACATAATGCTTTTGAAGTTGTGTATGAGATGGGGACAGTGTTATGGGGCCGTAATTGCTGAACTGATAGGTATATACCATGGAAATTCCCTAAGTGTCTTAAAGGAACATTTCTCAAACTTTGCTGAGTATATGCATTGCTTGAAGATCTTGCCAAAATTCCAATTCTGATTTAGTAGGCTGGGTTGGCACCTGAGCTTCTGCATTTCTAATAAGCTCCTAGGAGAGTCTAATGCCTTCTGCTCTGTGGAGCACAGGTGACAGTAGGAAGGCCACCTAATATATATTTAACCTATCAGTGTTTTTAGCCGCTAAGTTGGCAGGAGTCAGCAAAGTAAATTCTAGGCTCTTGAAAGTAATGACAAATCCTAGGAACTCTTAGGGAGGGGACTGTTCATTATGTAACCTTAATGGCATTGGAAAGGTAAGGTGAAAGAATACTCCAATGGCAACAGCCTGTGGACCTTCAGCACGGCCGTTGTGAAGGAAAAACTAGCACTGAAGGGCGCTTGCCACGGATGACCTCGCGCGCCTGTATGTTCTGGGAGGAAACATATGCCCATTTTACAGGAGAGGAAAGAAAAGTGATTCTCGGGTCCCTGCCCTACAGCGGCAGCGGCGCCTGAGGACATGTTAGGAAAGCAGCTTCTCAGGTCCATTCCAGACCTCCTGATACCGAAACTGGAAAAAGAGCCTGGCAGTCTGTGTTGTAACAAGCCCCCCTGGGTGATTCTGATGCCCGTTCAAGTTTGAGATTCTATAAATGGCAGACTAGATATTAGAACCGAGATAAATTTGATTCCAAAACCTATGCCGCTAGAACAATTTGATTAATATATTTTATTAGAAAGACATGATCAATAATTAAGAGCTTAAAACTATCATTGTTCTTAAATGTGAAAAAATTCCTTTCACTGTAATCATTTGAACGTTATGCATATTGGCTTACTCTATTCATCTAAGAAAAGATGTTTTTCTTTACTGCTTCTTCGTCAATTTCTGCAGCCAGGAAGGCTGAGAAAGAATTAGATGGCATTGGTTATATCGCTGCTTCAGCTCTCTAAGGTCAGAGGAAGGTGGCATGGAACTGTTTCTTGTGGTTGGTGTAGGCATTGCGGCAACGTTGGAGAGACACCTTCATCAATTCTGTGACCTCATTGTCGGAAGCCATTGTCTGTGCCCTTTGGGGCTTCCTCACAATGACTGCTCACTGCTATAATTCTTTTCAAAGTTTTCACTGGGGAGGGTTCAGGGAGTTTTATTGGCAGGGGAGAAGGTGTAAAATATGCCTTTGGCTGATAGGGAGTAAGAATTGGTAACTATGTTTCTCATTTTATCATTTTCCTTCCTTAAAACGGTCAAGCTTGTCATCTGATAGAGTTTGCTTGGGACAGTTATCTTCATGATGTAGACCACTAAATCTTGGGTTAATTAGCAGTCGTTCAGACCTAAGAACCAAACAACTGAGTTACCTCCCATTCTCTGTACTTAGGATGTGCAGAGAGTGGGTGACATTAGGATAGAGCAAGTTGGGAGGGTCCATGGTGGCGAGCCTAGCTAGACAGGATGGAGACTGGCAAATAGGGCAGAGACTGAGACCAGGAAAACAAGCAATGGAAATAGGCAGGCACTGTGGGTCAGGGAGGGGAGCTCAAAGAAGTCAGTCAAAATATGGGGGTAGAAGTAGGTGTCTGAGGTACAGACAGTACCGTTTGAACTCAGGAAGTTAGCTAACACAGACACGGGCAGGATTCGGACAGTCAAATGATAAGGGCCCGTTTAAAAGCATAGGACATAGCAGTGAGGAAAGCTGGGTGAATGTTTTGATTCTAAGCCCCAACTAGAGGCTGTGTCAACTCAAGATACCACGTACTTCCTACCTGGGGCTTGATCTGATCTCCCAGTGGGAAAAAGTTTTGGTAGAAGATGAGCACACCTCCTTTGATCAGAGGGTCTGAGGGCCCTGGGTGAACGAGACATCTCATTCTCTTGATAGAATCGTGTTCTAAATGGCTCAACCCATTTTTCCCTTCTCCAACCAGTCACTGAAAAAGTCTACGAAAGTGAATCGTGCACAGATAGCGAAGAGGAACCGAAGATGAAGACATCCTCCATACACAGGCCCCCCACCATGGCTGTGAAAAAAGAACCCAAAGAGGAACGAAAGGGCCCCAAGAAAGGGACTGCTGCTCTGGGCAAAGCCAATAGACAAGTGTCCATTACTGGCTTCTTCCAGAGGAAGTGAGCTGCCATCTCTGTTAGGTCAGACATGGAGTGGTCAGGGAGAAGACCAAGACATACAGACTCTCACTTACTGTGTAAGTTCATCCAACGCCACGCCTCACCTATGTCAGAAAACTTCTTCCATCCTGCAAGATGTCTACCGTTGGTTTGTAACCAAAAGGAAATCACCTGGAAGCAAGGGGCAAAAGTATTTAAAAAGCTGGTACCTCCTAATGACATTTTTTAAGCACAATCTTTGACCTGTCAGGAGAATTTACTCCAAAAAAAAAAGTTAGAACAGGTTTCAGAATTCTCACTGAAGCCGTTTAGTGGCGAATTCTCTGCACCCCACCTACCCTTGCCCTGATCCGCTTATGGCTCAGGGGGTTCCTCCTCGTTCCTTTGTATTCTGTGGACTTGTGTGTGTATTCTTTTATCCCTGAATTTTACTGAATGTGTTTACAACTCCCCGTCATCCCTTCCCCACTACCACAGTTCTGTTTGCAGCTGTTTTTTGTAAATCTCTTAACTTGGTTGGACTAAAGGCTGAAACAAAAATCTCCCTGTAATCCTCTTTTCCTCCATCAGAAAGTACACTGACACCCGGCTGCATAGCAGCACATTACTTGTGTTCTACCCCTTTCAGAAAAGCTCTCTAGACCTTCTCTGGCAATTAGTGGTTAGGGAAACGCCTCAGGCACAGCACAAATAGAAATGTAATGTATTCAACTCCACCAGAAATTACTTAGAGTCAGCATTGAGGGTATTAGAGGCTGTCATGGTAGTGACACAGGGTGTGCTTTATACCGTCGGTGATTTTTGTCTCCTCCCCTCTTTCCCACTTTCAATACCTAGAGGGAGAAACCTATAGAATGAAATAAAGGCTGAAAAGAGAAAACCCTTACTACATGCAGTATACAATAGTTAAGTAAAATTTCTTTTTCTCAAGGAAATTGAACATTCAGAAACAGCAATTTCCCAGGAGGGTCATGAGGAAGAACGAAGCACACATTTATAATATAGGTGTTATTCCTCGGCATTTTTAACCCTCCCATTTGCCTAAAACTCTAGGCTCCCCAAGAAGAGGTGGAGTGACTAAGTTGTAAGTAGGTGTAAACTACTAGTAATAAGTGAAACATTTTCATTTGTGACTTAAGGAAACTCATTCATTCCAGTGATGAGTTTAGCAACTTCCATTATGGCTGCACAGTGGGCTCAGTAGACCGAGGTCATGCTGCGGAGGTCTTGCACAGCGAGCTCTGGGGAAAGGAACGCAAGCTCAGCTGCTGGTGTGACTCACTGTGACCAGACGAGGGGTGTCTGACTTGCCCCTTTCACCTTAGCCTAGTGTGTGTCCTAAGGGACAGTCAGCCATCTACTGGTTCAAGTTAGGATTATGACTACCCTTGGATTAACAGTTTCTTGTTTTTTTAATTTTTATTGGGTAACTGTTTTTTCCAGGACCCATCAGCTCCAAGTCAAGTTGTTGTCCTTCAATCTAGTTGTGGAGGGCGCAGCTCAGCTCCAAGTCCAGTCGCCATTTTCAATCTAGTTGCAGGGGGTGCAGCCCACCATCCCATGTGGGAATCAAACCAGCAACCTTGTTAAGAGCTCGCTCTCTATAACCAACTGAGCTAACTGGCTGCCCCAATAGCAGTTTCTTTACGAACTGTCACCCAGCGCTCTCAAGCCAGGCACCCAATGGACTCAAGACCACAGGATTGGGAGATGGCCTTGGCATTACGTCTAGGACTTGAAAAGGCAGAGGCTTTGTGTGCAGCAGGTTGAGTAAAGGTTTGACATATTCCAAACACCTTTCTCTTTTTCAATGGAAAAGGTGGAGAGAAGGATGGAATACCTGGATTTAAAACCTTTTCAAACAACTTCTGGAGAGGAATCAAGGAAAATGTAGTCATTTTTCTAAATGGAAATGAAAACTTAAATTCAGTCTTTTTAAAATTATTATGCTGAGATGCTAATAAACTAAATTTTGAATTGGAAAAGTCTGGTGCTGGTTGGAAGGATAATGCAAATCCTGTGATTGTGATCCTGTGAGCACTATGCCCAGAATGCTGCCTAAACTCTGAGCTGTCTGCAAGACTTAGTAAGTGGTGGCTTTTTCTTCTTTTTATACAAAACTACCATGTTATCCACATGAGTTAAATAAACTTGAGAAGTTGTTTTAAAACAGTGCTTCGAACTGAATGTCTGATGAGTCTGTTATTTGACAGGATGGCAATAGTGTGCAATTATTTAAGCTGAACAGGAACACGGCTGGTTTTTAGTTTATATTGTTAAAACTGCATACCCATAGTCTGAGATGGACAAGTTATTTGCTGCCTTCATCATATTTTCAGCCCTGTGGGAAATCTTAGTTCCAGCCAACTTCATTTTTTAGTTCATTTAGAAGAAAATCTACTCCTGATTTTGCACATTGTATTAGTTTGGCTTCACCACTTGCTAACTATGTGACCTTGGGCAAATTCCTTAGCCTCAGGTTCTTTACCAAAAGAGAGCTAAAAGGAGTTACCATAAATTGTGATGACTGAATGTATATGTAGCATAAATTCAGTATTCAGCACACAGTGCTCAGTACATAGGTGCTCTACAAATGATGGCGACCTTCCTGATGTCATAAATGATGCATTCAGCTACCAGTGTTATCAAGGATGTGGCACATATACTCTTTCCAAGTCATCATTCTGGCTATAAATGTGATCCAAAGGGGGAAGATAGTTGCCCTATTTTATGGCAGGTTTTAGAAAAATTAGATATTATCTTATTGAAAGATTCATAGATTGCTTCATTCACTATTCACGAAAACATTTATTGTGTCTACTATGTGTCAGGTCTCTGACCTGGGCACTAGAGGATATAATAGAATCCTAGGATGTGGCACTGTTCTGAGGATCTAGTGGAAGAGCCAAGCCAGTAAAATGAAATTATAATGTCATATGATGAGTGTGGCAGTAGCACAGAGTCCTCAGCTCATAGGAGGGAAGGTATGGAACAAGTCTTCCTGGAGGAAAGGAATACAAGTTTTTGAAGGATGAGTAGGGTTTTACCAAGTGGAATGGAAAGGATTTTCTAGGCAGAGGAACATGGCTTCTGGGGGCGGTGAGGGACCAGAATTTGGGAATAGGGAGGAAAATATATTGAGAAATGAAGTTTGGGTCCTGCTAAGGAGTCTAGATTTTATTTGAAGACTATGAGGGCCAAGTGAAGAATTTTGAGACAAGGAATAACATTAGAAGTTGATTCTCATTTAAGAGACAGGTCCAAGAAGGCAGCACGTAGAAGGACACTAAACTCGCCCCCTCTCACAAGCACACTGAAGTATACACCTACATAGACAGCAATTCCTCCTGAAAGACAACTGAAGGCTGATGGAACAGCTTCTGCACAACATGAAAGAGGCCAAATAGAGAAGGCTGGGAAACCATGGGAGCTCTGTGGGATCTGCAGGAACTCTCCAGAATTGGAGGAGCCAGTGAGCACCATTGTTTACGTCCCCTTCCACCTCTTGTAGGATGGGCAGGGGCTTTATCCAGGTCCTCGGGCCTACCTGCAAGATAGCTGCAACATGCAGCCTGGAGCCCATTTCAACCCAAAGGGAGCAAGCAGGACCAACAGGGCGTCACCACATGAATCTGACCTCCCTGGCCAGAGCCGCTTTAGCTCGGCAAACCAGCACCCGCCTGGCTCCAATTGGCCTCCAATAACTATCCAGCACACACACTCTACACAGATGTACTTCTACATGAGATCACTTTCTCCACAACAAATGAGAGACCTAGAAAAGACGGGACTGTGGGAGTTCTCCAGGAGCTGCGGAAATTCTCCAGGATCAGAAGTGCTGGTGAGCACCATTGTTTACTTTCTTCTCTACCTCAATAGGGCATGCAGGAGCTCTATCCAAGTTCCCTGACCTACCTGCAAGACCTCACAGTGAGTTCCTAGCCACATCACCCAGAACTCATTTTGTCTTTGAGCAAAGGGAGCAGGCAGGATCAATAGGATATTACTACATGCACCTGGCCTCCTTGCCCAGAGCCGCTCCAGACGAGTAGGCTGGCACCTAATGTACCATAGGCACCCACTTGGATCTGATCAGCTTGCCAAAATTACCCCAGTCTATACAGATATCACTTCTACACAAGGACAATTTTTCAAGACTGGGAGAGATAGGTATTTTGTCTAATTCACATAAACACAGAAAGTCAAACAAAATGAGACGGTAGAAGAATATCTCTCAAATGAAAGGACAAAAATCCCCAGGGGATAAGTAACTTGCCTGATAAAGAATTTAAACAGTCATAAGGATGCTCAACAAACTTGACAATGGAATAGAGGAATTTAGAGAGACATTCAACAAAGAGTTAGAAAGTATAATAAAGAACCAAGCAGACCTGAAGAATACAATAACTAAAATGAAAAATATTCTCAAAGAAATCAACAGCAGATTAGCTAATATAGAAGAATGTATCAACAACCTGGAAGACAGACTAGTGGGACTCAATCAGAACAGCAAAAAGAAAAAATTTTTTTAAAATTTTTTTGGAAGGATAGTTTAAGGGACCTCTGGGACATCAAGCACACATTCACATTATAAGGATCCCAGAAGGAGAAAGAGAAAGCAGAAAAATTCTTTGAATAAATAATAGTTGAAAACTTTCCTAACCTGGGGAAGGAAACAAGATATCCAGGTCTAGGAAGCACAGAGTACCAAACAAGATGGAAACAGAGACCCACACTAAGGCATATTGTAATTAAAATGGCAAAAGTTAAAGAGAGACAATAGACTATTGGCAGAATAAATGCTGTGCTCACCTCCTCCCATGACCACATCAAAATTACAATTAAATTACAGACCAACCATCATTGAGAACCACCTGAAGACAACAGAATTCCTATAACTAAGGATATAAAAAAGCCATGTTGAGACTGGTAGGAGGGGCAGAGATGTAGAACAGACAGGACATATACCCACAGTGTGGCAATTAAGACTCAGGAAGAATATCCCAGCTGTGGAGGTCCCTCTGAGGAGCAAGGTGTCCCAGCCCCAAACTTGGCTCCCCAGCCCACAACACCAGTGCTGGGAAGACAGTCCCATAATGTATGGCTGTGGAAACCAGCAGGGATTACATCTGAGTGAGACTGAGGGCTGCTGGAGGCAAAGGCACTCCTCTTGAGGGGCTGTGCACACTCATTCAATCACAAACTCACTTGTTCTGGGCTCCATCACAGGGGCAACAGCTCAGAAAGTGCCAGGGACATACAGGAAGGAACTGAGTTGACTAGGTTCAGGGTGAAGGCTAGAGGGGCAGGGATCAGCACATCTCTCTCCAGGGATAGAAACGTTAGCAGGCAGTATTATTCCTTTGTTGAACATTTTCTCCACCCAGCCAGCAGGCACAGTTGGGCACCAAATCTGTGCTTTCCATTAATCTAGCTAACACTGTTTGCCCCTCCCCAGTGATTGCCTATAACCCCACCCCAACCAACTTGTGCACCTGGCCCAAACCTCTTCCAATGTCTTTTCCATACAAGTGGACTGCCTCAGCTCTTGCTGTGGTCTTTCCTAAAATTTCTCAAAGGTCAACAAACCCCAAACAAGCAGTGGCTGGCCTCAGCATGCACTGTATCTCTTGCTAAGTGGCCCCAAGCCTGGTACAAGTGGCAACCAGTCTCAACTTGCATTGTAACCCCCATTAGGTGGCCCTAAGCCTGGCATAAGTGGCAGCCAGTCTTGGCTTGGAACACAGCTTCAACTAACCAGCCACAAGCCCAGCACAAGTGGCACCTAGCCTCACTTTGTGGAGCCCACCAAAGGGGTCCCAAGTCGAGCACTTGGCAGCTAACCTCAGTTCACAGCATAGCCTCTCCCAAGTGTCTCCAAGCCCAGCAAAAGTGGAAACTGATTGTAGATCACTGTGTAGCTCCTACCAAGAAACCCCAAGCGATGGCTGACCATGCCTGCACCAGAACCCCTACCAAGAGGCTCTGGTTTCAGAACAAACCAAAGAACCACCCAACCAGCTCAACAAATGACATACCTGAAAGGCAGACTCAGCTGACACCATAACTCCACTAAAGCAACTCACGCTCTATGGGGTCAGCCCTTGCACAACAGCTCACCTGCTGTGGTCACAGCCAGCCCTCACAGCTAGTCAGCCTAAGAGTCAATCCCACTTCCTGATGTGCCAACAGCAGTCAAGTCTCAACTATAACAGGAGGGCACACACAACCCGCACAAGGGACACACCTGGAGGACCCAGCTCAGGTGACCAGGGAAACTATGCCACTGGACTCTACAGGACACCTACTACATAAGGCCACTCTGCGATGAATGGGAAATGTAGCAACTCTACCTAATACACAGAGAAAAAAACAGGGAGGCAGCCAAAATGAGGAGACAAAGAAACATGTCCCAAATAAAAGAACAGGACAAAACTCAGAAAGAGAACTAAGCAAAATGGAGACAAGCCATCTACCAGATACAGAATTCAAAACACTGTTTATAAGGGTGTTCAATGAATTTAGGGGAAGGATAGATGAACTCAGTGAAAACTTCAACAGAGATAGAAAATATTAAAAAGGAGATTGAAAACAATAAAGAGCCAGTCAGAAATGAAGACTACAATAACTAAACTGAAGACTACATTAGAGGGAATCAAGAGCAGATGAGATGAAGGAGAGGATCACAGCAGTCATCTAGAAGACAAGGTAGCAGAAAACAATCAGAACAGCAAAAAGAAAAAAGAAAAAATTAAATGAGGATAGTTTATGGGGCCTCTGGGACAACGTCCAGAGTACCAACATTCACGTCATAGTGATACTAGAAGGAGAGTGAAAAAAGGGATTGAAAACCTATTTGAGGAAATGACTGAAAACTTCCCTCACCTGTTGAAGGAAATAGACATACAAGCCCAGGAAGCACAGAGTCCCAAACAAGATGAACCCAAAGAGGCTCACACCAAGACACATCATAATTAAAATGCCAAAGGTTAAAGACAGAATCTTAAAAGCAAGAAAAAACAGTTAGTTACATACAAGGGAGCTCTCATAAAACTACCAGCTGATTTCTCAACAAAAACTTTGCGGGCCAGAGAGATTGGCACAAAATATTCAAAGTGATGAAAAGCATATACCTACAGCCAAGATTACCCAGCAAGGCTGTCATTTAAAAGTGAAGGAGAGAGAAAGTTTCTAATAAAAAGTTAAAGGAGTTCACCACTACTAAACCAGTATTACAAGAAATGTTAAAGGGACTTCTTTAAATAGAAAAGAAAGCATCAAAAATATGAATAAGAAAATACAGGAAAGAAAATAGTTCTCACTCACAAAGGCAAACATTTAATAGAAGTGAATCAACCAGCGATAAAGCTACTATAAAGGTTAAAAGACAAAAGTAGGAAGATCATGTGTAACTACAACAGTAAATTAAGGGATATACACAAACACATGCACAAAATAAGTAAAAAATAATGACAAAAACAAACATGGAGTGAGTAAAAATTGTAGTGATTTTTGAATGTGTTTGAACTTAAGCAACTACCAACTTAAAAGAGACTGCTATAAATATAGCTTGGTGTATATGAAGCACATGATAACCACAAACCAAAAATCTATAAGATATATACAAGAAATAAAGACAAAGGAATCCAAACACAACCCTATAGAAAGTCATCAACATATAAGAGAATAAAAAGGAACAGAGAAGAACAACAAAAATCACTTAAAAAAACAATAAAATGGCAATAAGTACACACTCATTAATAATTATTTTAAATGTAAATGGACTAATGTAAACCAAAAGACATAGAGTGGCTGAATGGATAAATTAGAAAAAGACCCATACATATGCTGCCTACAAGACACCCACTTCAGATAAAAAGACACACAGAGACTGAAAATAGAAGGATGGAAAAGATATTTCATGCAAATGGAAACAAATAAAGCTGAGGTAGCAATAGTTACATTAGACAAAATAGACTTTAAAACAAAGTCTAATAAGAGACAAAGAAGGGCATTTCATAATGATAAAGGGCGCAATCCAACAAGAGGATATAACTCTTGTAAACATTTACACACCCAATGTAGGAGCACCTAAATATATAAAGCTAATAATAATGGACATAAAAACAGAGAGGCCGACAGTAATAGAGTAATAGTAGGAGACTTTAACACCCCATTGACATCAATGGATAGATCATCCAGACAGAAAATGAAAAAGGAAACAGTAGCTTTAAATGACACATTAGATCAGATGGATTTAATTGATATTTTTAGAACATTTTACCCAAAGCAGAAGAATATACATTCTTTTCAAGTACACATGGAACATTTTCCAGGACAGATCACCTGTTAGGCCGCAAAGCAAGTCTCAATAGAAGATTTAAATCATATCAAGCATCTTCTCCAATGACAATGCTATGAAACTAAAAATCAATTACAAGAAAACTGAAAAACACAAATACATGGAGTCTAAATAACATACTACTAAACAATGAATAGGTTAACAATGAGATCAAGGAAGAAATCAAACGATACCTTGAGACAAATGAAAATGAAAATACAATGACCCGAAATCTATGGGCTACAATTAGAGCAGTCCTAAGAGTGAAATTCATAGCACTACAGGTCTAACTCAAGAAACAAGAAATATATCAAGCAATCTAACCTTGCACCTAAAGGAACTAGAAAAAGAACAAAGCCCCACGTGAGCAGGAGGAAGGAAATACTAAAGATCAGAGTGGAAATAAACAAAATAGAGTCTAAAAAGACAATACAAAAGACTGATGAAACCAAGAACTGGTTCTCTGAAAAGAAAAGCAAAAGTTATAAACATTTAGCCAGACTCACCAAGAAAAAAAGAGAGAGGGCCCAAATAACTGCAGAAATGAAAGAAGAGAAGTGACAACTGACACCACAGAAATACAAAAGATTATAAGAATACTATGAACAATTATATGCCAAAACATTGGACAATCTGGAAGAAATGGATGAATTCCTAGAAACATATACTCTTCTAAGACTGAATGGGGAAGAAACAGAAAATCTGAACAGACAGATAACCACTAACAAAATTGAATCTGTAATCAAAACACTCCCAAAAAACAGGAGTCCTGGACCAGGTGAATTCTACCAAACATTCAAAGAAGTAATACCTATCTGTCTCAAAGTACTCCAAAAAAACTGGAGAGGGAAAGCTCCCAAAATCATTTTATGAGGCCAGCACTACCCTGATGCCAAAACCAAAGACATAAAAAAAAAAAAAAAAAAAAAAAAAAAAAAAATACAGGCCAATATCCTTGATGAACATAGATGCATAAATTCTCAACAAAATATTAGCAAACAAGATTCAGCTATACATTAAAGGGATTATACGCCATGACCAAGTGAGATTCATCTCAGGGATGCAGGGATGGTTCAAGATCCATAAATCAATCAATGTGATAGTCCACATTAACAAAATAAAGGATAAAACCCATATGATCATCTCAATCGATGCAGAAAAAGTGTTTAACAAAATTCAGCATACTTTTATGATAAAAGCTCTCAACAAAGTAGGTATAGAAGGAACATACCTCAACAGAATAAAGGCTATATATGACAAATTCACAGCTAATATACTCACAATGTTGAAAAACTGAAAGCTTTCCCTTTAAGATCAGGTACAAGATAAGGATGTCCACTATCTCCATTTCTATTCAACATACCCTGTTTCCCCCAAAATAAGACCTAGCCGGACAATCAGCTCTAATGCATCTTTTGGAGCAAAAATTAATATAAGACCCGGTTATATTATATTGTGTTATGTTATGTTATATTATATTATACCAGGTCTTATTTAATATAAGACCTGGTATAATATAACATAACATAATATAATACCAGTTCTTATATTAATTTTTGCTCCAAAAGACGCATTAGAGTTGATGGTCCAGCTAGGTCTTATTTTGGGGGAAACGCTGTAGTATTGAATGCCCTAACCACGGCAATCAGTCAAGAAAAGCATCCAAATAGGAAAAGAGAAGTAAAACTGTCACTATTTGCAGGTAACATGATTCTATAGAACAGACTCCACCAAAAAACTTAGAATAAGTGAATTCAGTAAAGTAAAAGGATACAAAATTAATATTCAGAAATCAGTTGCATTTTTATACAATGACAAATGTTCAAAAGGAGAAATTGAAAGAAAATCTCATTTACAATTTCATCAAAAATCATAAAATACCTAGGAATAAAGTTAACCAAAGAGGTGAAAGACCTGTATTCTGAAAACTGTAAGCCACTGAAGAAAGAAATTAAAGATACAAATAACTAGAAGGTTGTACTTTGCTCATGGATTGGGAGGATTGATATTGTTAAAATGTCCTTACTACTTAAAGCAATATACTGATTCAATGCAATCCCTATTAAATATCAATGGCAGTTTTCTCAGAGTTAGAACAATTAATCCTAGAATTTATATGGAACCACAACAGACTCCACATAGCCAAAGAAACCTTGAGAAAGAACAATCTGGGAGGTATCGTGCTCGTTGATTCCAGACTATACTACAAAGGTACAATAATCAAAACAGTATGGCACTGGCATAAAAACATATATAGATCAGTGGAATAGAACAGAGAGCTGCCGACAGAGCTGACTCCATCTTGAAGCTAATCCACCAGCTTAACTTCAGAATGAATGAACCTGGACATTTGATCCCCTCTCCTGTCCCTGAGTAGACTCTGGAATGGCTTCAGGCTAATCACAGAATTTCTATCGATCCTTCCTCTGGGGGAGGTGCCCTCGATGTTATCTATCTCTTAGCTTACTTTGGCGCCAGAGCCTCCCAGTATTTGTTCTCTTTGTTCCCCCGACTACCCATGCATTCCTTTCCTCGCTCATAGGTTCATTTCTGAGGGGGATAAAAGTGGATGAAAGGTGTGGAGAGCTGATCATCCTGTTGCCACCCAGGACTGTGTTTCTGTAAGTTCCCTATTAAATTCATTAACCAACAAGCTGGAGTTGTCTGCCTCGTTGTTTGGTCTTTCAGCTCCTTCAGCATTTGTGGGCTGCTCTGCACATGTGGCCATTCATGGAACAAGAACCCGGAAATAAATCTTCGCTTATATAGTCAATTAATCTACAAGGAAGGAGGCAAAAATACGCAGCAGGGTAAAGACAGTCCCTTCAATAAATGGTGTTGGGAAAAGTGGACAGATATGTGCAAAAAAAAAAAAGAAAGAAAGAAATTGGACCACTTTCTTACACCATATACAAAAATAAACTCAAAAATGGATTAAAAGCTTAAATGTAAGACCTGAAACCATAAGACTCCTAGAAGAGAACATAGACAGTAACTCTTTGACATCGCTCTTAGCAATATCTTTTTGGATATGTCTCCTTCCCTCCAAGGGAAACAAAAGAGAAAAATAAACAAATGGGACATCAAACTAAAGAGTTTCTGCACAGTGAAGGAAAACTATCAACAAAACAAAAAGACGATCTACTGAATTGGAGAACATATTTGCAAAAGATACATCCAATAAGGAGTTAATATGCAAAATATATAAGGAATTCATACAACTTAACACCACACAAAAAAAAAAGCCAATCCAATTAGAAAATAGGCAGAGGACATGAATAGACATTTCTCCAAAGAGGACATACAGATAGCCAATAGACATCTGAAAATATATTCAACATCACTAATCATCAGGGAAATACGAATCAAAACCACAATGAGATCACCTCACACCTGTCAGAATGGCTAACATAAAAAAAAAAAAAATTAAAAAAAAACTGCTGGTGAGGCTATGGAGAAAAGGGAAGCCTCACACTCTATTGAGATTGTAAATTGGTACAGCCAGAAAAGATATATGCACCCCTATGTTCACTGCAGCACCATTTACAATAGCCAAAATATGAAAGCATCCTAAATGTCCACCAATAGATGAATGGATAAGGAAGATGTATATGCAATAGAATATTACTCAGCAATAAAAAGGAATGAAATCTTGCCATTTGGGACAACATGGATGTAGAGAGCATTATACTAAGTGAAACAACTCAAAGAGAAATACCACTTATACGTGGAATCTAAAAAAAACAAATGTACAAACAAAACAGAAAGAAACCTATACATACAGAGAACAAGCTCATGGTTGCCAAAGGGGTGGGGGTGTGGGGATGGGTGAAAAGGAAAAAAATAATTTAAAAAAAAATTTTAAAAAAAGAGTGAGAGTGACAGCTGGTATTTTCTTTGATTTTGTATGCCGTATAAGTGAGTGTTTTTACCCAGTCATGCACAGTGTATCTTAGTTCAAGTAGTATTAAAATTAAAGTACTAATGAGATTAAAGAAAAATGTCATGGTTAAAATACGGCTGCTTAATTCTGGCAGCCAGTGTAGACAATTGCAGTATTTCCTTTGTCTTCCCCCATCAACACAGATTTCTTTAGCAGAAATGATCTGTTTTTAAAAAGTGATTTTAAAAGCTAGTAGTTCTTCTCTGAGACTCTCAATGATATGAGCCTCTGCTCACCTCCCTGAAATAAACGGGGGGGAGGGGGGACGGGGGGTGAGTGGAACAGTTCTATTCCTTTTCTATCTTTGTTTCTCTAAGAAGACATTAGTTATTACACAGGAGAGAGCTGAAGAGAAGGACCATATAAGGAAATGAAATCGTTTCCCCAGGACCTGAGTAGAATGCGTGCATAATAATGTATTTGCCAGAAACGTACTCTGTGTCAAGACTCGTTTTGGTAAACTTGTCTCCTTTCATTGGTTCCGGGATCTCAGTATGCTGTAATGTAGCTTTTTACCACCATGAAACATTCTGGAGCCACCTCGTTTTGTTGTGAGAAGGCAGTATTGCTTTCTGAGTTATTGCCCTGGCGGCTCTGTAAATTCGCCCATGCTGTCACCATGCCCTTTCTGAAGGGCACATTGTACCCAAATGACTGCATTTCGGATCGACTCTTGCCACTCCCTGCTGCATGACACTTCTCACCACTTGTATCTGTGTCCAGTTTTTTGTGTGTTCCTAAGTGTGGGCCACCCACAGATTGCCACCCAAGCTCTTTAGCCAGAGAAACTTGGCTAAACTTAACTCTAGACTTCACTGAACTCTAGACTTAACTCTAGACTTCAGTTCCATTTCAAATGCTAAATCTTGTCTGGCTCCCTCACACCTCTCCTCCTCTTTTCCTCATTTGCTATTGCCAGACTCCTTGTTTCTTGAGGCTTCACTTTGGTCTCTCCATCCCCCCCACCTTTTTTTTTTTTTTTTTTTTAATACTCAAAGTTCTTCATGGCTAGCCCTTTCTTAACTTCTTTCTTTGGTCTTTTAGGCTTTCTTTCTCAAGATTCTTATTTCATGTCTTTTACTGGAATGCTCTTGAATGGAAAAGCCACGTTGTTTAGTATCTGCTTTGGATCATTCAAATCCAGAGCATCAAGCAGTTGTTGAATGCTAGTTATGTTTAGTCCTGGATAAGATAATTTAGGGATTGCAAAAGCTCAGACGTTACCATTTTGGAATGACAAGACATACACAGTAAATAGCGTTATATAGCGGTTGAGACACTGCCTAGATGAGTAGTAGACGAGGGACTTAATAATTCAGAAAAGAACTGGGTATGGGCAAAATTTTATAGTCCTGTGCAAAGAACAACAAAGGATTTAAAACAAGACAGGCTGAGGGAGGTCCACCATTTTAGTGGATTTTCTTTCTCTGTTTGAATTTCACTTGCCTTTTACACAATCATCATGTAAGTAAACCATTTTTAAGTGAACTTTTAATGCAGTTATTTCTGTCCTCCCTTAAGGACGAGAATATTGACAATAAAGCAAGCTAGTAGCAAGGATTACTCCAAAGGGTACCATATAGGATATACATTGGCTCAGCATAAATTCAGTTTTATACACTCTCAACAATTTTGGCATATTGGGGGAGCAGCGTGCTTTGATAGAGACAACACGGGATTGGGAGGCAGATGGCTCTGGAGTCAAACCCTAAAGTCAGGTACTCATCCTCTGAGACCTCCACTTTCTTCATCGTTACAAGGATTGTTTTAGGCTTTAATAAAATACTGCACAGGCAGCCCCTATGTATTTTGACATATGTTAAACTAACCCAGAGCAGAATAACTCACATTTTTGAGCAACAACTATGTGCCAGGCACTGTTCCAAGTATGTTAGATGTATTAACTCTTAATCCTCATAGCAACTCTATGACATAAGTCCTTTTATTCCCATTTTACATAAGGAAACTGAGGCCGAGAAGTAACTTGTTCAAAGTCACAGAGTCAGCAAGCAACAGAGCCAGAGGGATAGAAATCTTGACAGTTTGGCTTCAGTGGCTGGAGTCTCACCACCGCGCTGTGCTGCTCTGGGCTGTGCATTAGTTCACACTTCCATATAATCCATGATGATTCATGTTCTCTTTTATAAGTGCAAGGACAGCTAGTTGTTCAGATCCCATATTGTCAGATTCGAAGGCGTCTTAATGTTTATCTAATTCAACCACTCATCGGCTGCTTGAGTCCCGTCTACAGCATCCCTGCCAAGTGGTCTTGAAATCTATAAACAAAGATTCAATTATGTCCAGTATACCATACTTACTAAATTATAAAGTTAGGTGAGTAGACTAATAAATGTTAAGAAGAATGTAAAGAGAGGCTAGAATAAAATAAAGTTTTCTGATTCATTTTATATCACCAGGAAACTCTTCTAAATTGAGCATAGTTTCCTAAGCAATCCATTTAATTGGTTTTATTTAAATCAAGAACAGTGTTTTTCCTTGAAAAAAAATTTGTTCAATGCTAGGCCTGGCCTTTGGCTTAACTTTTATAAGAAAATCAAGAGGAAATTTGGCATTTTTTCCCTATTTAAGCCACGCTGCAGGCTCATAAGACAAGGGATAAAAAGTTATGCCCTACCTTTATTGGTATGATGCTTTCACTTATCTTTTATCCCTGTGATAACCCATAAGGTTTTTCTCCCCACCATTTTGCAGAAACCAAGCCCAGGTTGTTTAGCCAGTATGCCCAACATCTCACAGTAAGAAAGTGAATCAGGGTTAGACTCTAGGTCTTCAGACTTCATATCGTGTCACTTTTCCACTGTATAGCAACCCCTAAGGAGAGAATCTGTTGGTACACTCACAAATGTGCCTTGATTGAATGCTTATAGATTTGCCCAATAACCATGGTGGCTGTTGTAAAAGATATCAGAGAAGCACATGACATGTTCTCTGCCCTCCAGGGACTGATAATCATATGCATATTTGTATATTTCAGAGTTTTGTTAAAAGTTTACTATGCGCCCAGCACTGTTGTGCTAGATGCTGGGGATACAAAGATGAATTTCTTCCCCTTGAGGAATTGACTGTCTAGTGAAGGGACATAGACAAACAATTATAATGTGCTATAATAATATTTATGAGTGTTTACCACAGGCTAAAATATGTACTAGATATTGAAATATGTTTTCTCTAATCCTCGCAACACTTTTCATTTACAAATGGAGATAGGGAGGTTCAGAGAGTTTAAATAATTTGCCCAATAAGTGGCAAAGGTGAGATGTGTATATTTTTAATAATGAATTTTTAATGAAAAATTGGAGGAACTAGAATACTGGAGTGGTTATGGAATGGAAAGGAGTAAAATTAATTACACCTTTCAAATTGTTGATTCTAGGTAGGGATGCTCTTGCCAGTGGTTCAGGCCACTGCATCTTCTGGTTATGGTTCCCTGCATCTATCTTTACATAAAGAAACCCACATGAGTGGACTATACATTTAGCTAGAGACTAAGGCTTTCTCTCCTCTGGCTGGTGTTCCAGCTGGCCTGGGGGGAGAGCCAGAATTTGAACTCTAGGCTTTCTGACTAGAGATGTGGGCCCACAAGTCAGTGTGGGCCCAGGGAAGGGTTGTCTGTGACAGCCTTAGGGATTAAGGATTCACAGAAGAGGTTGTGCTTAAACTGAGGTCTTAAGGAGTTTGCCAAATGGGAAAGGAGAGAGCATCCCAGGCAGAAGGAACAGGACATACAAGAAAGAGGCACAAGAAAAAGCATGGAATGCTTCGAGAGTTAGAAGCGGTTCCGTGAGAAGTAGAATAGTAGGTTATGAGGCCAAATAAGTAGTAGGTTTCTGCTAAGTCGTTTAGACTTCACTCCATAGGCAATAGGAAGCCATTGAGGAATTGAAACACATCAGATTTGGACATTCAAAAAATCACCCATTTTAGCCTGGAGAGAGAATTACTAGTATAAAGTATACCCTAAGTCCTCAAGAGTCAAATTGTTGCTGCATCTTGAGATAGAGCAAGCAGAAGAAAATAATATGAAGTTGGATTTAGTTCAGTTTTAGGCAAATGATCCCTTCAGATAGGAGAGAATTGGGAGTGACTTCAAATGTGGAATGTTTAGCCTTTTGCTGGGTCATCTCATGCTTGGAAATCCTCTGGCTCCTGCCTGAGCCATGGTCCTAGTAAACCATGGAGATGGGATTGGTTCCACGGTTCCACCAAGGATACATGGAGGCCATTCTCTGACGCACGCGTGCTCTCTTTCTCTCTTTCTCTCTCTCTCTCTGATTTAGATCTGGAACTGACTGCATCTCCCTGGAATTCTTTGGGCCAAAATGACCCATATTCCCAGACTGGTCGACTAAATTCATTGCAAGTCATGTTTATTGTACATGCCAGGTTCTTCCATATACTTTGTCACTTAGTCCTAACAATTTTGTGAGGCATAAATATCAGCCCAATTTTGTGAGTTAGAAAACTGTGTGGCAGAGAGGCTGCCCAGCTAAGCAGCACGTGGTAGAGCTGGGATTTGAGGGGCAGACTGTGAGTGTGCTGTCGTCATCCATTCTTCACGTGAGTTCTTTTCCAGTGGTGTGGGGTGCAGTGCAGTAAACAGCCTTGCATGTCGTAATGAGGGTGCCTCTCAGGCACTCACTGAACAGCCTATTTGGAACTATGCAGCAATATGCTTCTCCCCTAGCAATATGTTTTTTGCTACAAACCCCAAAGCTCATCCCTAAAATAAGGGAACAGCTGTCCTGAAGCTCCTAAGTAAAGCTCCTGTACCCTTACTTAAAATTGTGCATAGCTCACAGTATGAGTTAAGGGGCTTCCCAGCCTATAAAACATTAGAAGCAGCAGAGGAGCTAGAGACAGTCACTTCTTGGTTTTGTAGAAAGTACCTGAACTTCAGAGTTGGACAGACTGGAGCTCAGTGCACGTTTATTACCAGTGTGACTTCTAGAAAGTCACTTAACCTCTCCCAGCCTCAGTTCATGCACCTATAAGATGAAGGTAACATCTACCTCAAGACTACTGTACGGATTAGAGATAATAAATGAATTACCCAGTTCATGGTCAGTAAATGTAACTATTATGATTTTTAAAGCAGTGTTTTGGGCTTTGATCTTACCTATGTGAGATGAATGAGTTGTCATCCCTCATTTGTTTTTTTCCCCCAACTATTCTTTATTAGAGTGTCTACTTTGTTATAGACAACATATTGGACTATCAAAACTGATGTTATGATAAAGTGAGCAGAGAGTACTAACAGACCCAGTGTATCCGTGGGCACCCTTGTGAGTCTGCTCACCTGTCCAATCCACGACTCCCTTTCAGATGGGCTGCCATGTCATTCTGCATGCATTCTACACTCTATTTCAACCACATTTCTACTTGAAACAGAAGAAAGCCAGTGGTCTGAGTGGACATTTTATTTCCCCAACTATAGACATCAGAGGGCGCCTTTATAAATGAGAAAATAAACAGATCTCCAGCAGCGAAGAGGCCTCCCCCGTTCCCCAGTGATGTATGGGGTGCTCAGGCAATAGTCACGCCTGCAGTTTGAGCCCATCTGTTTTCTCTGTTCGCCTCCTGAGTACTGTCCCCTTGTGGTTTGCATCATTCCCAGAGGCTAGCCAACTCCAACCCTCCTCAATCCACTTGGTCAATAGCTGTCTTATTTAAACACACTCCCTCTCTCTTTGGGCGCCAGATGTGAAGTTTCAAGACAGCAAAGGCCAGGCTGGCTAATGCTGTGACACCTGCTTTAGCAGGCAAGCCAGTCAGCTGCTGCTTCTGATGATGTTGGCCCCTTTTCATGGACAGCATGAGGGTTTCACCCCACCAAACACACACACAGGCAGCTGAGGGAGCCTCATAAATTATGGTTTTGTTTGTTTACTCAGGGCAGGCAGCGTGGTGTAGTGGAAAGAGCCTTGCACTTTGAAGCAGAAAACATGGGTATGAGTCCTCACTGGTGATGTGATTTTGTCTTCAGAGCACCTCTTTCTCCATAGATACATAATATCTGAGATAGTGATAAGTGCTATTTGTTTATCTGCTTATGGCCATCTCCACCACAGTGTAAGTTCTAGGAGGGCAGGGGCTGTCTTGGCCATCATTCTATCTCCAGCACCTAGGACAGTACCTGGAACATAGTAGGGTTCTTAGAAAATATTTATGGAATGAATGAATGAATTCTAAAACTGCCTCTTCTACTCACTGACCATGTGATCATGGAAAAGTCATTTATTTTCTCTGGGCCTAGTTTTGTCAGTTGTAAAATGAAGGCATTAGATCTTTATCCCTGACACTCTACGACTGTAAAATTCATTCATTTAACAAACTACCTCACGACTCTGTTCTGGGCACTCTGCCATGCCCTGAAAATAGACAATGATAGACAAGTCAGAAACAGAACCTGCCCTCAGGCAGCTTTAAAAGGGAGAGGCAACCAAATAAATAATGGCATAAACAGGTAGGTAAGGACCATTGTGATGAGCCTTACAAAGGATCTGCAGAGGGCCCTGGGAGAGGACGTGATAGGAGGATCTCACCATGTTGGGAACTTTGTGGCTGTTGGTAGGATGTTGTCATTCTAAAGGCAAAGGGAAGTCAATGAAGACACCTGCTATCCTTATAGAGGGCTCACAAGTACAGTCACAAGGGAAAGCTGGAGCCCCTCCTTCCATGCCTGTCCACGGTAGATCACACAGATATTACCTCCTTTTGTAGTTGAGGAAATAGGCCCAGGGAGGTTGGGTGACTTACCCTGACCCCCGTCCACGTCGGTGGTGGAGCCTGACCTTTGAAATTTCAGTCCACTCCTCTCAACACTCCACCATATTACAGAGTTGAGAGCTTTTATCCTCTCAGATCCTCCAAATGCCTAAATTTTGGACCTGAATAACTTGTAATAAGAACTCTCATCTGAAAATTGGATGTCTCACAAGCAACTTTTAAGCAAGTCTGATAGAGAAATTTCTTCTAAGCATTATGCTTGCATTTTGGGTAACTACAACCAAATCTTTGATGTATTTTTAATTATCCTTAAGATAGCTTCCTAGAAATAGAATTATTCGGTCAAAGGATATAAATTTTTAAAAACTCTTGACACGTATTGCCAAATTGCCCTCCGTAAGATTGTACGTTTTGATGCTTATCATCAGGACATAAGAATTACTTTCTTACTGCTTCAAGTAACAGACCAATCTAATTTAACTTCAGCAAAACTGAATAAAGCTGAGTTTCCGGTATACTTATTTTGTTCAGTTGGGGACAGGAAATACAAGTAGGCTTTGACAATTTTAACTGAGGAAAGAGGGATAAGCTAAGACATAGTGCCCAAGGGAGGCAGAAAACTCCCTAAGGTCTCAGAGGAAGCCAAAGGGTGCCTCACACATGGTCTGGTCATTCATTCTCATGTGTGCAGTTGCTGCTCAGGACTTGGTATGTTTCCTGGAGATGTAAGCAGGGTTTATGAAGCTGATAGAACCCTGTGGATTGGGAGCCTTAAAAGTACTGAGAAGGAGGAAAATTCTTCCCCAGCAGAAGCTGGGTTGATGCCAAGAGTAGCAGTGAGTTATCACCATCCACAGAATCAAGAAGTATCAGGACTCGTCAGCTCAGCAAGCAGGGACGCAGACCCAACAGTCAGAGACCTTGGTGGCCGCCACCCTCACTTGGGCTGGTGGATGGGCCTGTATCTTTGTCTCCCACAGTGCCTTGCGCGGAGTAGGTGCTCTGCGTATGTTTCAGAGCCAAGTGAGTTTTCAGTAATTTGCTAATAATTCAATAAATATTGAATGTGCTGGGCAATGGAAATAGAATAAAAATTAGGACAACATCATTCATGCCCCCAAAGAGCTTACAATCTAGTGAGGGCTGACTGAAGTAAGAAGCAGTTGCAATATATTAAGAGAAGGGCTATGAGAAGAGAAGAACAGAAAACCATGAAAGGATATAACAGGGGCCCCAGACCCAGACGTGCCAAGTGTGGTTAGGCTAACAAGGCACCTTCCAATGAGGACAGAGACTGTATATGCCTGTTCGCTGCTGGATTCCAGCACCTGCTACATGACAGGTCCTTCATAAACATTTGATGAGTGAATGCACACAAGAATGAATGAATAAAGCGGTGTCTAAACTGGTAAGCCACGTTGAGGCTAGGAATAATGTTCCAAGCAGAGATAAAGGTAGAGGGAAGGATTGGACAGAGTAAGAAAGCAGTTTAATGTGGCGGAAGCAAAGTGAAGGAAGCTCAGAGTGGTGAGATTCCAGGCTGATGAGGTAAAAGGAGATCAGGCCATGGAGGGTCTTATAAGCCATATTAAGGAGTAGGAGCTTTTAAAGGGAAATGAAAAAAACCAAGGAAAGTTATTAAGCGAGTGATATAATTAGATGGTAGGAATAATAATAGTAGTTATTACATGTCAGCTATATACCAAAGACTTTACATGTAGTATCTCTTATTTTCAGAACAACCCTTCAAGGTATATATTATCCCGTTTTATAGAGAGTTTGGGGCTTATCTAAGGTCAAACAACACATCTGGGATTGAAACCCAGGCCTGTCTGACTCCTAAACCTGCGTATTCTTTCCACTTATCCCAATGCCCCCATTGTGCCAGATGCTTTCATTTTCATTCCTTGTTCTGGACAACAGCCTTCCCTTGGGCCTTGGCCACAGGGATGCCACCCATTAGCCAGGCATGTCTGTAGCTGGTTAGGACGACCCAAAGCCTACAGGCTGTGCCACTGTTGCTGAATTTTTGCTGAGTGGGATGGTGAGAGCTTGTGGCTTCAGGTATGATCCTTCACCTGACGGTGTTACTCTCTTGTTAGTCTTTTCAATCACATCTGCCAATACAGATCTTAACACACCGTAACGTAACGATCATTTGTGGAGCTTCTGCAAATGCTTCAGGCACTATCAGAAATTCATATATATTATTTCTTTTCATCTTAATGATATTTTGAAGTAGCTGTTGTGATTGACATGAAAAAACTGAGGCTAACAGAGGTTAAGTGACTTCCCTAAGATCACACAGTTGAAAAAATGATAGAGGGATTTCTGCTTCTGGTCATGCCGAGTAGCTGGTACTGAATTAGTCCCCCCACCACAAACAACTGCAAAACTGAATATAACATACGAAATCATTGTTTTCAGATATTAGACAACAGACAGAATAGGAACATGATCCATAATAGAAAGAAAATAAATACAATATGCCTCATTATCACACAATTTGGAGGCATTTTCTAGACCCTGAGGCAGGAAAGGGGAGGCCAGACAACATTTGCTAAGATGAGGAGACAAATCAGAGTTCATGGCCACCCAGGCAGCTGAAATTTGCAAGGCAGGGTTTCAGAGAGAATGGAGCTGCACAGAAAAGGAGCTCCAGAAATACGCAAAGGAGTCCCCTACACGTGCATAGGAGGACACTCCATAAGGTCAGGCAGGGAACTACTAGAGAACTGTGAGAAAAACAACTACCACTGCATACAGAGAAGGGAGATGTGTTTGTGTTCTAACTAGCCAAACAACAGAAATCTCATTGGGTACTCCAAGCATTCAGTACAGCTCTCAGAAAGGCCAAGCCTGAAGGGTAGGCTAATCTAGCCCTAAATATTTCAGATGTAACAAAACTTTAAAACCAGGCTCAAGCTCATCCACAAGTAAATTATCTGCCTGCCAAAACTCAGTACCTCACTAAGGAAGACAACAAAATCCAGATACCCAGCAATGTAGCATCCATAGTGTCCAGCATAAAATAAAATATTAGTAGACATGCAAAGAAGTAGAATAATGTGATTCATAACCAACAGAAAACAAAAACAGACCCATAAATGACATTAATGTTGGAATTAGCAGACAAGGAGCTTAAAATAGTTACTGTGTTTCCCCAAAAATAAGACCTAGCTGGACAATCAGCTCTCATGTGTCTTTTGGAGCAAAAATTAATATAAGACCCAGTCTTATTTTATTATAAGACCAGGTTTTATATAATATAATATAATATAATATAATATAATATAATATAATATAATATAAGATACCAGGTCTTATACCACACAAAAACCTATCCATGGATGTTACCTGAAATGTACAAAGAACTCTTAAAACTCAAAAAAGAAAGAAACAAACAACCCAATTTAAAAAAAAGGGCAAAAGACTTAGACACGTCACTAAAGAAGATACACTAAGTCCTCACTTAATGTTGTCAATAGGTTCTCGGAAATTGACTTTAAGCAAAATAACATACAACAAAACCAATATTGCCATGGGCTAATTGATATAAACAAGAGTTAAGTTCCTACAACACATTTTTGGCTACAAAAACATCACCAAACTTCTAACTAAAGACCAAAACACTTCTAACATTAAACATTGAAATAAATGTGAGCTACACATATATTTAAGAAAGATTAATAAAAACAAGTAAGATAATTATTTTCCAGCCCACTTATTCCAGTTCAAGGTTGTGGGTGGCTGGAGCCTGTCCCCGCAGTTCAGGGCACAAGGCAGAAACCACTCTGGACAGAGTACCCTTCCATTGCAGGGCACGCGCATGCACACACATACATATTCTCAGACAGAAACAATTTAGACACACCAATTAACCTCACATGCACATCTTTAGGATGTGGGAGGAAACCAGAATACCTAGAGAAAACCCATGCAGACATGGGGAGAATATGCAAACCCCACACAGACAATGGTCTCAGCCCGCAATTGAGTTTTTTTCCTCATCGACATTCTAATAAAAATGACGTTGAATAAAACGATGTTATTCAAGGAACTGCTATACACACATGGCAAACATATGAAAAGATGCTCCACATCATATGTTATCAGGGAATTACAAATTAAAACAACAAGTGAGATACCACTACACACCTATTAGAAAGGCCAAAATGCAAAACACCAACACCAAATGCTGGCAAGGATGTGGAGCATTAAGAACTCTCATTCATTGCTGGTGGGAATGCAAAATTATACAGCCACTTTGGAAGACAGCCTGGCAGTTTCTTATGAAACTAAACAATCTTACCATACGATCCAGTGATTGTGCTGTTTGATACTTATCCAAATGAGTTGAAAACTTACATCCACACACAAAAATCTTATGTCCACACAAAAACCTATACATGGATGTTTAGGGCAGCTTTATTCGTACATGAAGTAAAAGCTAACAGAACTGAAAAAAACAGACAAATCAATAATTTAGAAGCATATAGAATGATGAGGGCAGGACTTCTGGAATGGCAGAGTAAATGGCTCAGAAAAATCCTCTTAAAAAACAAAAATGTTAAAACAGGGCAAAATTGTCAAAAATAGCAGTGATCAAAGACTTACAGCAAATTGAGAAGCATTTGTTCATGAAAAACTACCGAATCTCCTGTAAGAAGAGTGGCAGACTGTGACATTATAGCCTGTGGCTGCTTCTAACCTTTCCCCCATGCCCCTCCCCGCCACCATCCTATTACCCCAGCCCAGTCACCATGGTAATTGTTCTACAGAGAAGGCAAGCTGTGAAAAATGGCAGCTTTGCTTCAGAAGGGGCTCACTTGATTTGAAGCAGACCTTGAACAATTCCATTCTCAGGGGCAATGAAAGAAACAGTAGCAACCTCAGTGATAAAAGAAAGAAAAAAAAATGGCCTCTTTTTCGTGGCGCCTCGGAGGCCGTCGGCTGCTTCAGGATGAAGCTGAACATCTCTTTCCCAGCCACTGGCTGCCAGAAACTCATTGAAGTGGATGATGAACGCAAACTTCGTACATTTTATGAGAAGCATATGGCCACAGAAGTTGCTGCTGATGCTCTGGGTGAAGAATGGAAGCGTTATGTGGTTCGATCAGTGATGGGAACAACAAATAAGGTTTCCCCATGAAGCAGGGTGTCTTGACCCATGGCCGTGTCCGCCTGCTCCTGAGTAAGGGGCATTCCTGTTATAGACCAAGGAGGACTGGAGAAAGAAAGCGCAAATCTGTTCGGGGTTGCATTGCGGATGCTCATCTGAGTGTTCTCAACTTGGTCATTGTAAAAAAAGGGGAGAAAGATATTCCTGGTCTTACTGATGCTACTGTGCCTCATCACCTGGGGCCCAAAAGAGCTAGCAGAATTTGCAAACTTTTCAATCTCTCTAAAGAAGATGATGTCCGCCAGTATGTTGTGAGAAAGCCCTAAACAAAGAAGGTAAGAAACCTAGAACCAAAGCACCCAAGATTCAACGTCTTGTTACTCCATGAGTCCTGCAACACAAACGTCGGCGTATTGCTCTAAAGAAACAGCGTACTAAGAAAAATAAGGAAGAGGCTGCAGAACATGCTAAACTTTTAGCCAAAGAGAATAAAGGAGGCCAAAGAAAAACGCCAGGAACAGATTGTCAAGAGACGCAGGCTGTCTTCTCTGAGAGCTTCTACCTCTAATGAGTCCAGTCAAAAATGAGATTTTCTAAGAGTAACAAATAAATAAGATCAGACATAAAAAACAAAAAAACAAAAACAAACAAACAAAAAAAACAGGAAGACCTGTTTGGGGCAAGCAGGGGACAGAAATTTAACAGGGATATACAGGGAATGAGACAGCCATAGTGGGCCTTCACAAACTCCCACATGATCAGGAAGAGACCAAAAAGTACCCTGTCTATTCACATATTCCTGGTGGAACTTGAAGCAATGCAGACAAGTAGAGGGAACATGAGAATGTCCAACAGAAAGTAAAAGCTGGGCCAGACTTGTAAACTGCTGGAATTTTGAATGTACTATCTAACCCCCACATTAGATTCATCACAGAGCCATTAAAGAAAGTGGAAGTATTATGGGCTCAGCATGTTTGAGCACAAACTCTGATCAATCATTGGCTGGCTACTTAGCAATGTTGACACAGAGGCAATCCCTAGGAAACAAGGCTTAAAAATAAAGAATAAAAGAAAAAAACAAAAAAAGAAAGACAGCAGTGGCTACAAACTGCAGACTCTACAGATTTAGTTCAGGCCAGTTACCAAACAAGCAAGAGCAACAACCCCTCAGGGGAAAATATCAGATATCAGAATTGCTAAAATATATTATTTAACAAAACCAAAAAACAAGATATTGCAAAGAAATGGTAAAGTGTGATCCATATTCAGGAAAAAAATCAGTTATTACAGTAATAGACAAGGCTTGAAATGCCTTATCAACCAATGTTGACATTTTACTCAATACTCAGAACACTATACTCAACAACTGCAGAAATCTGTCCTTATCAAGTGCTTCTGGACGATAAATCATATGTATATTTTACAAAATTCAACACCTAGTCTTGAAAAAAAAACCCCAACTTTCCAAAAACTATAAATAGAATAAATATCCTCAATCTGTAAAGCAGAACCTACAAAACCTATGCGAAATATGATACTTTTGGTGGAATACTGGCTTTCCCATTAAGCTTAAGAACAAGGTTATGATGTCTGCTATCATCAATTCATTCAAATTATTACTGGAGGTTCCATCCAATACAATAAGATTAAAAAACAAAAAAAAAAAAAAAGGTGAGTCCAAGGCATATAAATCGAAAATAAAGAAGTAAAATTGTCTTTATTTTCAAAGAATATGATCATGTACATAGAAAAACTTAAAGTTACAGAAAAAAACCTACTAACACTAATAAGTGAATTTAGTAAAGTGACAGGATACCAAGTCAATATGCAAGAATCAATTGTACTTACATATACTAGCAAAAAACAATTGGAAAATTTTAAAAATTGATGCCCTTTATAATAGCATTGAAGACAAAGTATTTCAAGATAAATATAACAAAATATATGGAAGACCTCTACATTAAACATTACAAAACACTGAAGAGAGACGTTAAAGAAACTCAAATTAATGGAGAGGTATACCATGTTCATGGATTGAAGGAACACAGTAGTTTTAACTTGTTAATTCTCCCCAAGTTGATCAATGGTTTCAAAAGCAATACCAATCAAATTTCTAGCAGTACTTTTTTTTAGAAATTGACAACTTGGTTCTAAAATTTATGTTGAAATACAAAATATCTAGAATAAAGTAATCTTGAAATAGGACCAAGGTCAAGAATTTACCTTTCCTGATATCTAGACTTACAATAATGCTACAATAATGAAGACAGTGTGGTATTGGCATAAAGATGGAAACAAGTAGATCAATGGGAAAAATAGTCCAGAAATAGTGTGTGGTTAATTGATTTTCATCCAAAGGGCAAAAGCAACTCAATGTGGAAAGAAAAGTCTGTTCAATAAACAGTACTGAAATATTGGCTATGAAAATGGTTTCTAGAAGAAAACAGATTATTTTCATGATCTTTGTATAGACATAGATTTCTTAGCCAAGAACCAGAAAGCAATAACCATGAAAGAAAAATCAATAAAATGAAATTCATCAAAATTTTAATTTTAATTTAAAGCTTCTTCTCATCAAAAAATACCATTAAGATAAAAAGTAAGAAAGTCATAGACAGAGTGAATATTCACTATCCGTCTATCTCTATGTGGTTGACAAAGAACTTCTATCCAGAGTACATAAAAAATTCCTACAGCTTAATAGTAAGAAGACCCAATTAAAGTCCTTTTTTTTAAAATGGGCAAAAGATATGAACAGACTCTGTACAAAGATATACAAATGGCCAGTAAGCACATGAATGTGTTTAATATCATTCACCAGCAAAATGTAAACAACACTGAGATATCACAACATCCCCATTAGAATGACTAAAATTAAAAAGACTTGCAACACCTAATGTGCTGAGGATATGGAGTCAGCAAAATACATTGCTGGTGGGAGTGTAAAGTGTAGTGATGCAACTACTTTGAGAATTAGTCTGGAACTTTCTCGTAAAGTTAACATGCACCTACCAAATGACCCAGCAATTCCACTTGGAAATATTTACCCAAGAAAATGAAAACATATGTCCATATAAAGATTTGTACACTAATGTTCATAACAGCTTTATTCCAAAACTGAAAACAGCCCAAATATCTATCAGCAGGTGAATGGATAAACAAATTGTGCTATATTCATATAATGGAATACAATTCAGCAATAAAAAGGAATGAACTCTACCAAATATTTAAAGAAGATTTACTACCAATTATTCACAAACTCTTACAGAAATTGGAAGACGAGAAAACATTTCACAACACATTTTGTGAGGTTATTGTTACCTTGATACCAGAAACCAGACAATGACATCACAAGAAAACTACAGACTCATGTCTCTTATGAATATAGATGCAAAAATCCTCAACACAATACTACCAAAAAAACTGAATCCAGCAACAGATAAAAAGGATTATGCACCACAACCAAGTGATATTTATCCTAGGAATGTACGATTGGTTTAACATCTGAAAATTAGTTAATGCAACACACCTTATCATTAGAATAAAGAAGAAAACCACATAATCATTTCAATAGAGTCAGAAAAAGCATTTGACAAAATTTAACACCATTTTGATTTCAAAATCCCACTCAAAAAATTAAGAATAGAAAGGAACATCCTCAACCTGATAAAGGGGACCTATGAAAACTCACAGCTAACATCATACTCAATGGAGAAAATCTAAAAGCTTTCCCCATATGATCAAGAACAAGACAAGGACGTATGCTCCTTCCACTTCTATTCAACATTGGACTGGAAGTTCTAGCTGGGCAATTAGGCAAGAAAAAACAATAAAAGGGACCTATATTGGAAATGAAAAAGTAAAAATATCTTTATATTCAGGTGACATGATCTTCTATGTAGCAAATCCTAAGGAATCCACTAAAAACTGTTAGATCTAATAAACAAGTGCAGCAAGATTTCAGGATACAAGGTCAATATACAAAAGCCAATTATATTTCTACAAACTAGCAATGAACAATCTGAAAATGAAATTAGAAAACAGACATGAAAACAACCAAAGTGTCCTTCAACAGATGAATGGATAAAGAAGTTATGATATGTATACACAATGGAATACTATTCTGCCATAAGAAAAGGTAAAATAGTATCATTTGCGACATGAATGGATCTTGTGATTATTATGCTAAGCAAAATAAGTCAGACAGAAAAAGTCAAGAAGCACATGGTTTCACTGATATGTGGTATATAAAACTGAAAGCAACAAAAAAACAAGACAAACAAATGAAGCAACAAAAACTCATAGACACAGACAATAGTTGAGTGGTTACCAGAGGGTAAGGGGGGAGGGAGGTGGTAGATGAGGGTAAAGGGGATCAAATATATGGTGATGGAAGGAGAACTGACTCTGGGTGGTGAACACATAACACAATGTATATGTGATGTATTATAGAATTGTACATCTGAAATATGTAACTTTACTAATAATTGTCACCCCAATAAACTTAAAGAAAATTAGGAAACAATTCCATTTAGTATCAAAAAGAAGAAAAATAGGAATAAATTTAACAAAAGTATAAAATTTATATTCTGAAACCCACAAATCATCGTTGAAAGCAATTAAAGAAGAACTAAACAAATGGAAAGACAACCCATGTTCATGAATCAAAAAACTTAATACTATTGTTAAGATGGCAGTAATCCCTACATTCATCTACAGCCTCAGTGCAATCTCTATCAAAATCCTACCTGGCTCTTTTTGCAGAAATTAACAAGCTAATCCTGAACTACATATGGATATGGAAGGGACCAAAATTTGTCGAAATAATCTTGAAAAGGGAGAACAAAGTTGGAGCACTCACACGTTTTGGTTTCAAAACTTACTACAAAGACACAGTAACCAAGACAGTCTGATACTGTCATATAGATCAGTGGAACAGAATCAATAGTCCAGAACTAAACCCTTATATTTATGGTTAGTTGATGTTTAATGAGGGTGCCAAGATGGGAAAGGAATAGTTTTTTCAATAAACGATACTGGAACAATTGGGTAACCACATGCAAATGAATAAGGTTGGGCCCCTTTCCTACATTATACATAAAAATTAACTCGTCGGAGCTTGGGGTAGGAGGGAATGTGGAGTTCTTTAATGACTACAGAGTTTCAGTTTTGCAAGATTAAAAGCTCTGGAGATTGGTTGCATAACAATATAAATGTATGCAACACCACTGAACTATACACTTTAAAATGGTTAAGATGGTAAATTTTATGTTATGGATGTTTTGCCACAAGTAAAATTTTTTAAATAAAGACATTTAACTCAGAATGGATCATAGGAAGAAAATGGATAAATCTTTGTGATCTTGGGTTAGACAAAGGCTTCTTAAACACCAAAAGGGTAAGTGACAAAAGAAAAAAATAGTTAAATTGGACTTCAAAGAACACCCTCAAAAAAGGAAAAGGCCACGCACAGAATGGAAGAAAATATTTGCAAATCATTTATCTGATAAGGGATTGTACCCAGAATATATAAATAACAATTATAACTCAACAATAAAAAAGACAAATAACCCAATTGAAAAACAGGCAAAAGATCTGAATATTTACCCAAAGAATATATACAAATAGCCAATAGACACATAAAAAATGCTCAGCATCACTAGTCATTAGGGAAATGCAAATAAAAATTATAATGAGAAACCATTTACACGTCCTGGACTAACTGTAATAAAAAAGACAGACAATAACAAGTTTTGGCAAGAACATGGATAAATTGAAACCCTCATACCTTGCTGGTGGGAATGTAAAATGGTGCAGCCATTTTGGAAAACTGGTAGTTCCTCAAAATGTTAAACATATAGTTACCATATGACCCAGAAATTCTACTCTTAGGTATATACTTAAAATAAATAAAGCATATGTCCACTCAAAAACTTGTACACAATATTCATAGCAGCATTATTCATAATAGCCAAAAAGTAGAAACAACCAAATGTCCATAATGGCTAGATAAATAAAAATGTGATATGTCCATACAATGGAATATTATTCGGGCAAAAAAAGGAATAAAGTATGGATGCATGCTACAATATGGATGAACCTTATAAACATTACACTAAGTGAAAGAAGCCAGACACACAAGACTACATATTACGTAACAATGGGAGGCAGAGTAGACTGGAAAGGTATAGCATATAATCAGTATTTACTGGATGCATAAATGAATTAAATAAAATGCCCAGGACTTGGCCAATTGGATTTAGAAGGTGAAAGAGAATGAAACTAAGGCAATGCTGAGTTTTCTAAGCTGGATGAGTGAGGGGCAGGTGAGAACATTAAAGAGACCAAGAGAAGCAGATCTGAAGATCTCAGATCACAGACAGGCACAGATTTAAGAGTCATTGGCTTAGAGGTGATAGGTAAGGTGAGGTGATGGTTAAAAGTTCACCAAGGGAAAAAGTTCAGAAATGAAAAGAGCAGCGTAGGGGGCATCTAAGCCTTCTGCCCATTCTTGTTTTGAGAAGAGGGTGTCTGAGACCCTGGGCATTCAAGTGACGTGGGCAGTGTGAGGTGCAGGGGAAAGATCCGAGGCCAGGTTCTTTGCTTTGGCTTCATCTTGCTGCATGACTCTGGGCAGCTGATTTTACTGTATGAAGCTCAGTTTCCTCACCTGTAATTAGGGACGATAATGCCAGCCCTCTCTCCCTCCCAAAGCTGTTTGTTGCATGGACCAAAAGGGAGAATGCATAAGAAAGTGCTTTGTAAACTGTAAAGACTCATCAAATGTAAGGGATTATTGTTGCAGTGGGAGATGCAGAAGGCCAATAAAGTGAATTTGCTTGCAGTAAGCACAGGGGTGATTTTGTTTCTTAAAAAAAAAAGAAAAAGACGAGGAAGAAGAAAGAAAAGAGAAGGAAGGAAGGAGGGAAGGAGGGAAGGAAGGGGGAGGGAAGGAAAGAAAAGAAAGGGAGAGAGAGAGAGAAAGGAAGAAAGAAAAAGAGAGAGAGAGAGAGAGAGAGAGAGAGAGAGAGAGAGAGAGAGAGGAAAGGAAGGAAGGAAGGAAAGGAAGGAAAGGAGGGAGGGAGGGAGGGAGGGAGGGAGGGAGGGAGGGAGGGAGGGAGGAAAGAGAGAGAGAGAGAGAGAGAGAGAGAGAGAGAAAGAAAGAGAAAGAAAGAAAGAAAGAAAGAAAGAAAGAAAGAAAGAAAGAAAGAAAGAAAGAAAGACCCAGCAGCAGCAAGTACTGCCAGGTGCACAGCGTAGTTTTTCCAACTTTGAGAAGCAAATAACAGAGAAGGGCCAACTGGCTCATCCCAGGAGGCCTGTCTTCACCAATTGAATCTGAAATTATGGCCCGGGGAATGGCTGCAGGCACGGGCCCAGGACAGCAGGCCCTGTCCTGGCGGGGTGGGACCCAGGGACTGCAGGGCCAACAGAGGTTGTCCACATGGCCAGACACCTGGTCCCTGGGCCCTTGCAGCCCTTCCCCCCCCAGCCAGATGTACTCCGTAAAGTCCCAGGGGGCCCATGAAGGGTGCTGCCCAGCCCCCGGCCACGTTTAGGAGCATCACCTCAGGGTTAGGCAGAGAAGTGACGTGGCTTCACCACAAAAGGGCCAGGCTGGGTTTCTGTGGCTCCCCAGGTGGCCAGTCCCGTTAGACCTGAGGGCCGCATTGGGCCTGCCAGAACTGCTGGACAAGGTCCAGCGCAGGAGGCTTGGGGAGCTGCTTCTAGTTCTTTCCACGCCCAGAGACACGTCCCCCCAGTGCCTGGCTAAATGTGAGCCCCTGGAATTTGCATGCCAGCTAGAGACAGTCCTCTTAAACGATATCTTTAAGGCAGCCGCACTCTTCTCCGACCTTCTTGGCCAGGGCTAACGAGGAGCTTAGTGACCTCAGCCTGCCCGCCCCCATGTTCAGTCGAATAACGTCAGGCCCAGAGAGGCAGGACCTTGCTGAAAGGTCAGATCAGAGGAGCTTCTCTAAGGCCGAACAACGGCACGGAGAGCAGAAATCATAGGTCTTCAGCTTCCCAGCTGTGCACCTCTCCTCTCCCTCCTTCTCTTTCCATCACTGGTATTTTCCAGTCTCTTCCCCTTGGGGCCACTGCCCTCTCACCTCTCGCTGAGCTTCCTGGCCAGCCCTGCTGCACCTGAGCCTCCGATTCTGCTTCCCCGCCTCTGCTCTGCGGCCAGCTCCAAGGGCTCACAGCTGCCCCGGAGACTGTCCCCAGCCAGTGGGGTTAGGGCACGGGGGAGGTGGAGATGAGGTCAGGTTCCCCCCCACCAGGTGCAGTCCTGCTACTAATGGGTATGAGCGGGCACAGAAAGGTCACCTTTTGAAAAACGCCTTTTCTGTTGAGACTTTGTCTTAAAGCTTCTCCTCTGCCTCCTTACACTAGCTCCCGGAGCATTTGTTCTACGCTTCAACATCCATTCTTCATTTCTAAAGCCTTGCTGAGGACTTAGAGCCAGGGCCCTGCCCTGTGAGGGCCCCAGGACGCAGACTGTACTTACCAGCTCCGTCCTGCCCTTGGCGCTCCCAGTCTGGTGGAGTGTGATCAGCATAGGATAGAGGGAAGCACAGCGCCCAGAGGACACCCCCTGTTCCCCATGGATGCCCTTTCTACCGCAGCCTAGGCCCGTCAGAGGCTTGAACTCAAATGGAACTTGAGGAGTCATTTCCTAGGCAAATGAGGTGGGAAACGAGTCCCTGAAAGACCACAGGGGAGAGGGGAAGGGGAATGACAGATGCAGAGAACAGTGCTGGACTTCATGTCACTTAAACCACAGGCTGTGCAGGAGTGAGGGTGGCTGAGGCTTGGGGGACGGGGGTCAGCAGAGGCCTCGTGGAAAGGGTGCTAAAGGCACATCCGAGGTGCGCGTTCCAACACTGCCAAGCAATGAACTCAGTTCTGACGCTATAATGACATCAGGTTCCACGTGTTAAGGGCTCAGTCTCACGACTGCCCCCACCCGTGCTTCCGACTAATTGGCTATGCAGGCATGCCTTGGAGATATTGCGGGTTCTGTTCCAGACCATTCCATAATGAAGCGAGTCTTACTCTTCTTGCTGGTGGAGAGTCTTGCCTTTAATTTATAAAAAATGCGATACCTGTGGAAATGTGACACAATAAAGCAAAGCACAAGAACACAAGGTATGTCTGTAAGGAAACTGGAGGGTCCCACGGCCTTCTCCTCAGGTTCAATTGATTTGCTAGAGCATCTCACAGAACTCAGAGAACACTTCCTTATGTTTACCAGTTTATTATAAAAGATACAGATGAGCAGCCAGATAAGGAGGCACAAAGAATGTTATTAAGCCCAACCATCCCTTTCCCTCGTGCCCTGGGCCTCCTGGAGAGGGGCCGGGTACATCCCACGAGCCCACATTCTTTGTGTCATACCAGGCCTGGTATTTCTTTTCCTTACTGAGCCCTGTACTTCCCATCTAGCCATAGAACTTTCTAAATGACAAACACCAGGGCCCATCCCAAGCTTACTAAATCATCTCTTCATGCCACAAATATTTGTTGAGCACACACCACGTGCTGGACAGAGTTCTAGGCAGCAGGGATACGGTGCTGGGCAAAGCCCCTGCCCTCGTGGAGGTTTCACGCAGAAACTCTGTATTTAGGAAAGCGCCACTGGTGATTCCAAAACCTAGTGTTATGTCATGCTCAAAATTCATATGTTGAAGTCCTACCCCCCAGAACCCCAGGATGTGACTATTTGGAGATGGGGTCTTTAAAGAGGTAATTAAGTTAAATGAGATGACCGGGGTTGGCCAAATCCAAAATGACCCGTGTTCATATAAGAAGAGGCTAGGACACAGACAGAGAGGAAAGACCACGTGAAGACACCGGGAGAAGGCGGCCATCTACAAGCCAAAGAGAAAGGTCTCAGAAAAAACCAACCCTGCCAACACCTTGATCTTGGACTTCTAGCCTCTAGAATTGTGAGAAAATAAATTTCTGTTTAAGCCACCCAGTCAGTGGTAGGCAGTTATGGCAGCCCTAGCAAACTAATACACGCTGCCTCACCCAGGAACGACGCGTAAAAGAACTGGACAAGCATGCAGAAGGCAAAGGGAAGCACATCTAAGCAGTGTGAGCTTCCAGATGTTGCTCTAGGTTTGACCTGACAGAAGCCAGTAGTTTCACGTAGTTCACAGAGGCATGACCCTTCTGGAAGTGTGGATGCTTTCATGCAGCCTACAGCTAGAGCCCTGCCTCCACTCCGACAGGCCTGGCACAAGCTCCTGCTCACCCACAAACAGCCATATCCCCAGGAATGACCTGAAGAGCCCCCAAGGTTTTTGCCCTACACAAGGAGGCTCCAGTGGGAACGGGTCTCAGGTACAGCACCAAAGACCCATGCTGCCCAGAGGGACCCAGAATGGGCCAGGACCTGGCTGAGGTCACACAGCATGATGGATGGCATCCAAGTTGAAGTCTCACCCCCTGCTGGTCCCAGCTGCTTTCTTCTCCAGCCTTAGCATCTTGCCCAAACCTGCTGCCACCCACTCTGCTTTCCCACCCTCTCCTCCCCACCTCTGCCTCTGACTAAGGCCAGGAGCATGACTTCAGAATGATGAAATCCAGCTCTTGAGGTCACCCCGGCCTCTTTGCAGTGGCTATAATTTTACACAGCCCCATCCCCCCTCCCCAGTATACTGGGGAAGCTGCCAGGCCTTTGGCACATGTCTGGGGAGAATGTGACCATGAGACAACCAGAAGAGATCACTTCAAACCAGGTTGAGAGGAATTGTACGTTATGGACTGTCTCCTGACCCAGCACTGGTCTGGGGGACACACAGATTGATAACGTGACCTTATGCTCACATCATGCCTTCGCCCGCCACCCTACTTAATCCTCACAGCATCCCCCGTTGCACTCAGGCTTTCCATGCAACACCACCAAGTTGCTGGTACTTCTCTCTGTGCTGCCTCACATCTCCGGGGTCTTGCCTCTACTGTTTTCTGTCTGGATTGTTCTTTCCTCCTTTCTCCCTACCTTCCTTGCCTGCTTTGCCTGGCTAATCCTACTCATTCTTTAAGGCCCAGCTCTGGTTCACCTTTTCCAGGAAGCCTTTCCTGACCATCCCCTGACCCCCAGCATGTGGGCCTATGTACTTCTTTCTGTACACTCAATAATCTATCTGTGTGTTCATCACATTGGATTTTAATTACTTGCTTACACATCTGTCTGTTTCCCTATCCAGAATGGGAGCTTCTCATGAGCAGGGATGGGGTTGGGACTAGGTCTGGTTCATCTTGGGGCCCCAGCCCCCAGCACAGAGCTGAGTATAGAATGAGTCACTGAATACTGGACAAGCCTCCCCTCCCCTTCCAAAAATAGATAATGGAGTGGTAGCCTCCATTTTACAGAGAGAAAACTGAGACCCAAAAGGAGTTACCTGACCTGTTCAAGGTCCCAGGATGAGTTAATATCAGAGCAGGGACTAGAATCTAGCTTTTCTGGAGCTTAGGTTGGTTATCTTATGCTCCAAGGACAGTATGCATGGAGCAGTCAGCCAAAAAGACCCACTGAGCCATACTGGGTGTATTAGTTTCCTGTTGCTGCTGTGACAAATCATCACTAACTTTGTGGCGTAAAACAACACATACTTATCATCTTACAGTCCTGGAGGTCAGAAGCTCGAAATGGGTCTCACTGGGCAAAAATCAAGGCATCAGCAGGTCTGAAATTCCTTTCTGGAGGCTCTAGGGGGGAATCCATTTTCTTACCCTTTCCAGCTTCTAGAGGCTGCCCGCATTCCTTGGCTCAGGGCCCACTTCCATCTTCAAAGCCAGCAATGCCTGGTCAAGTCTCTCTTACCTTGCAACACTCTGACACTCCCTCTTCTACGTTCCTCTTCGATTTATTAAGATCCTGTGATTACACTGGGCTCATCCAGATAATCCAGGATAATCTACCCCTTTCAAGGTGAGCAGATCTGCAACCTTAATTCTGTTTGCCATGTGATCTAACATATCCTCGGGTTCCAGGGATTGGGAAGTGGCTCTCTTTTGAGGGGGAGGGAGACATTATTCTGCCTGCCACGCTGGTGGGCAAGGAGGTAATGGATCTGCAGAGGATGGAGTGACCAGACCTTCCTGTATGCCCAGAACTGTCCTGTTTTAAACCTGTCATCCTGAGGTAATCATTGATAGCACCCCGTCCCAACTCTCAAAATATTCTGGTTTGAAGGACAAGCTATTAATATATGGTTTCCCTAGTCATAGACTATTCAAGCAGGAAATCCAAGCCTACCATTTGGCAGATAAGGAAACTGAGACACCGAGAGGGGGAGAAACTTGCCCTCCTTGTCACATGGTTAATGACATAGCTGAGACTAGAATCCTGATATTTTGCCAGCTTTGTGCCCAGTTCAGACTGAAATATTTCTTTCATCAAGTCAAGAAGGCTTCCTAGAGGAAGCGGCAGGGATTCCTCCGTGGTGATGGTAATGAAGACACTGCCGCTGACGACAATTTACTATTTCCTATGTCCCAGGCACTGTTAATTAATGCTGAGTGCTCTGTATGTATTATCTCATGGGGTCCTCATGAAAATTGTGGGTCATTTTACAAATAAGGAAACAGATTTAGAGTTGTTAAGTGACCAACCAATAGGTATTGAAGCTAAGTTTCAGACCTCTATCTTTCTTATTATAAACTTAATCCTTTCTACTTAGAAGGTTCCTGGGCTTGGGGAAGCTTTACTTTGGAGAAGTATTAGCTTTAGGGTAGAGATGGAGAGTGATGGCGGGAGCTGTTGATTTATTGAGCCTGTCACTCTATGAGACACTGCGTGTGAGGATGACGTGGCTCGAACAGTTGTGTTTAATTTCCACTGAAGATTAAAATGATGGTCATAGCAGGAAGAGTTTATCGATTTATTTTTCACAGTTTAGTTTCTTTTTCCATATCCACTCAATATAGAACGTTTGGAAAATACCAAAAGTGAGAAGAAGATAATAATGGTGAGAATTCCATACTCCCGAAGGACCACTGTTACAATTTTAGCCAAATTCTTTACAGGAATTTTTTAAAATAAAATGTTTCAGCATATGAAAAAGTATAAAAATAATATCAACACCCAACCCTCCAGCTTAAGAAATAAGCTATTACATATATAATTGAAGTCTGGTGGGCCTACTTCCCGTTGTATTTCCTCCCTTCCTGACAAGAGGTCATTCCAGGCTTTGGTCCCTGCATAGTGCTTTTACTTAGTTGATGGTATTGTGATTTTACAATTTTGTACCAGACGAGTTCAGGAGAGACCTTAGAGGGTCCCCAACCCTCCTACTGTCAGTGTTTCCCAAACTTTTTCTTTTGAGAAACAGAAAGTAGCTTTAGCCTGGCTCCTCCTGTACACATCTGGCTCTTGGTGGCCCACTGATGTCACTGTACCTTTGGCATTTCCTGCAGCTGTGGACCTGGTTCAGCATGACGCCTCCCTCACGTCCCCACCTGTCTGAGCTGTGTGCTGTCTCCATCCTCCCTCTCTGTCTCGACCTCTCCGTTTTCTCCCATCGCAGCCTCACTGCCTTCTCCCATCAGTCCCTTCCCTTTCGCCCCCATCTGCTTTCTTGGGCACCGGTCCTCATCGAGATTCCTGCCCTTCCCCTATGTGTTGCTCAGCGAGGCCAAGCAGCTGCCCAGGTGGAGAGCAGCTCTGCCTCCTGCTGCAGGCCCTGCTGCCCAGGGGTTACAAGGCTCACCCATCTTCCCACGGATGCCTCCCACTGGGCAGCACCCACCAGGGCTGAACCCCTCCCACAGCGGGCTCCCAGAGGACTGGTGTGTTGTGTGTTGGGTGGCTTGGTTGGGTGTTGGTCACCTGCAGAAGGGGCATGAGCGGGATGGGTGAAAGCCTGGCAGCTGTATCCTTTCAGGGGAAGAGTGTCGGAGCTGCTGAGGTCTCAGAAACCATCCAAAGTCCACTCCTTCCAGGCAGGAGTAAGGCGGAGCTCCGAGAGACTGGGCTTTGCCCAAGACAACATACATTGTCTGTGGCTTTCAGTTAACTGACTCATATGGAGTGTCTGCCCGCACCAGCTTGCCGTGGGGGAGAAAGAAACCCACCAGCCCTGAGGCAATGCTGGCCTCTCCTCCTGTGTTCACATGTCTCTTCCTAGTCTTCTGAAACACCTTGCTCTCCTCTCTACCCTGCCTACTCTCCTCCTCCTCAGTGCCCCCTCCCCATCTTTTATGTGCTTGAGTTCCTTGGGATGGGGAGAAGCAGGGGAGAGCTCCTGGTGGGAAGAGGTGATGGTGGGAAGGAGGCCTGCTTGGGTACAGAGAGGAGGGAGACCCATCTGGTTGATGGTTTTGAGGTCGTCCTGCAAAGTCTTGAATGCCCGATGAAGAATTTGATCTTCACCCAACAGGTTGTTGTGGGATGGATGTAGGACATCAGGAGACAGGATGGAGGCCCAGATAGAACATTTACTAGTTGTGTGACCTTGGGCAAGTCAGTAAACCTCTCTGAGTCTCATAACAATAACATTTAATGCGCAGATTAAATAAGACAACTCAGAGTAGGTACCCAGAGCAGAGCCTGGCAGCCACATTTAACCACAGGACATGGCAGCTGTGTAACTCCTGCAGTCGTCCTGGGCTCACACTGGGCTGCTGTTGCTAAGACCCTGAGGTACACCCAATTCCTTAGATTTTGAGAACTTCCCCACCAAGGGCTTGACCCCATGGGGAGTCAAAGGTGCAAGGGACACATTCTCTCTGACCTGTGAAATGTAGAGCTCACAGTCTTTCCCAGGAGCGAGCTGCGTGCACACCCAGGAGCTGCAGTTCTTACTGGTGAGGGGTCAGATGCAGCAGGGTAGGGGTGGGTGCCCTGAGCGGGAGCATGGGGGTTGAGAGGCAGTTCTGGCCACACCACATGCTCATCAGGGTGTAAAAGCTAAGACTGTGCTCTGGATAGCAGTGCCCAGCACACGGCCAGGCCAGAGCAGCGATACATCCAGACCCTGCTCAAGAGCATCCATAGGCAGCCGGGGATTCCGGAAAGACCACAGGCCTGAGGCAGCTCCTCCTGGGTTCCAGCCCAATGTCACTGCCGTCACTGCCACTAATTGTGTGACGTTGAACCAGCCTCCCTGAGCCTCAGGTTCCTCGTGTGTAGACTGAGGCGAATAGCATCCACCTGATGGGGTATCCATTCAACGAAACATCATGGAGGGAGCACACGGCACAGTGCTGCTTTAGGGGAGGTGCTCCCAAAATGGCAGTAATTATGTTTTGTATGAATCTCATCTTCCCAGACTGTGTGCCCTTGGAGGGTGGTGCTGAGGTCTTTTTCTCTTGTGCCCCCCAGACCCAAGTGGGGCCAGGTACCCAAGTGGTGCTTTTTCTGTATTCATTGACCAAGTGACTAAATAATCTGCTAACCTGAGGGAGGGAAGAAGGCAAGGATTTGCCATTTGGTGTTTTCAGGCCGGTGAGGTCATACACGATGAATCACATGTAATTGGATGCTGAGTCTCGGTGTGGTTTCCAATTTGTGATCTCATTTTATTCGTACAACCCCCACCCCCTGCCAACATCATGTCTTGTGGGAGGATATGGAGAAACTGGGATTGGTCTCCCCAATTTCCAGATAGGAAAATTGAGCTTGGGAGAGGCTGAGTGACATATCTGGGTCACCCGGCAGTTAATGCCATGGTTGCGGCTTCTCCCTTCCAGCTCAAGGGTTTTTTTCAAGAGTCTGGTGGTAAGTTTGGGTTGCTCAAGTTGCAAGGAACAGAGACCCACTGAGGTGCTGTGAGGACATGCCGGAAAGGTGAGGGAGCACAGAAGGACTTGTCCGGAAGCACAGCCTTTCTGGTATCAGCGTCTAAACTGGAGCTTGGCTGGGCCCACAGCCCCTCCAGCGCCATCCAGAGGCACTTTCTCAGTTCCAACCTTAGCCTCTCCTGGTCCCATGACTCTGAGCCTCCCACTTCAACCCCCTAAGAGACAGAAGCTAGTAGCTAGATAAGCATTTTGGTTGCAGGGAGCACAGGCTCTCTCAGATCATCTTAGGAATCCTTTTTTTGGGGGGTGGGGGGCTTATGGCCTGGAACTGGAAAGGGCTCAGACACCAAGGCAGCCCTCTGCACACTCTACCCTCCTCCACTTTCATCAGACCGTTGCTCTGGCGGGCCCCGGTCCAGAACCCCCGAGGGAGTGTTCAGACAGGCTGAGCTATTCACTACTGCTGAGCTTATCACCTCACTACGCAGACTCTTTCAGAGGTCACCTTGGGAGTCTAGGGAATCTGTGAACCGGGGTTCTCCCCATCTCTAGGGTCTTCAGTGGGCTCCCCTGGGCAAACAATTGCCCAGCACTGCTTCCTTGAAAGAGGGTGGGATAGTGTAGCTATTTTACCGGAAGAAAATGTTGGGCAGGGAAGGCAGGGCTGCCAATATCCTTAGTGCCCTCAGATTGGGTTTACCTCTGCTTACCCTGGAGTGCTCTAGGGAACAGTATTCCTGAGCCAGGCCACCTATAGAGCACTGGTCCATCTGAGATCCAGTCTAGAGAGAGGTGCCTTTGCCTTAGGTATGGCTAAGGTATAAGGGGCATGTAACTCAAAGGTGGCCACTTTCCTCAGAAGGCGCTGATGAGGTTAGGCTCCCTGAGGTAGGGGATGAGGTTAGGCTCTCTGAGGTAGGGGATGCCTCTCTACTGCAGACGATCTCAGAGTCTGTGAACAGAGTGGCACAGCCAGTTACTGCCTGGGTCTACGGTCAGAGCTCTGTCAGCTCAGAAGGTGTATGACAGATGGGGACTCAAGGCAAGCATTGCATCATGGTATTCTGGAAAGTTACAAGCAGCAACGGGGAAGGTATAGATGCGATGAGGTGGGTATGGTAGAATGGTTGGAGGGAATGTGCAGGCCCCAGATAAGCTCGTCTGGAATGAGGCCATTGCAGAGTAGAATTCACTGTGGCATCAAAAGAGGAAATGGTACACAGGTCCCCACTCCAGCTGAGCCTGGGGACTGGAGACCACAGGGGGACAATGGCGAGGGGCTGTGGTGAGGAGCCCAGCACAGCCAGGTTCGTCTGGAGAGAGGTTATGTGTCTTCACATTTGCTGACCACCTGCTATAGAACCATTGGAATGGGGCCTGTATGAGCACCAGGAATATTACAGCTCTGGCTTTACTTTCCCATTGCAGGGATGGGCATTTGTTTCTAGTTGGATGGATCTATGGGGAGTGCTAGGGAGAGCAGGGTAGGAACCACCTTCCCATGAGCTGTGTGAGGGCCAGGACCTACCTATGTGACATGTCTAGGGGAAGTCCTGGATCCAGCTAAAAGCAAGGCACTGCAGGGCAGTCTGGCGTTCCTGCCATGGGGCCTCCCAGAGCCCTTTTAGCTCTCATCCATTGGGTCATCCAGAACAGGAGTCTTCCAGGGCAAGTGACTGGCCTCCTACAAGCCACCCCACTGAGTTAGAAGGAACCCACGGTCCCCTGAAGCAATATGAGGAAGCTGTAGTCCCATCTTTACCGTGTGACCTCAGACAAGTTATTAACTGCCCAAGCCTCAGTTTCCTCAACTGTAACCTGGGAAACACAATAGATATTGTTTTGTGAGTTTACATGAAAGCTCCTTGAACAAAGCAGAGGTCTGTGCACACCTGAGCAGTTCTTGACATTAGACGATAAGGGAACTTAAGCAGAAATCACATTCCTGCCTGTCCAGTTCACTTTTGTGTACCTGGTGTCTGGCACACAATAGATGTTCAGTAAATCCTTTCTAAATAAACCAACAGTGGAAAAGTAGCATTTTGAGACTCATTTTTAATTATGGCCATTCTATCAGCCAGCAGAGAGGGATACCAAGGGGCCTGCTGGAAAGGGCATCAGGCAGCACACCTGAGTTCCGGGCCAGTCCTGCCACTGGCTTGCTGAGGTATCTGGGGCAAGTCACATCACCCAGTTTCCTCATTTATCTATGAAAGAGTTTGGCAAGAGGAGCTCTTGGGTAGCTTCTTGGCTCTCTGGTCCTGAGGATTTGCTGAGGGGCGACCACGTACCCTACCCCATCTGGGTCCATGGAGCCACTCTCCTGGCCCTGCCTTCCTCCCCTCGTGTTTTCTTTCTTCATCTTCTTGGTATTGTTTACTGATTGGGCTGTTTTCATTTGTAGGAGTTTAAACCCTGCTTTGGTCTTTTTGTACATATGTGCCCCCCTCACCCCATCCCATCTGGGAAGCTCCCTATGGGCAGTGCTGTCTCACCCACCCACCTTACAGACAAGACTGTCTTCCCCCTCAGGCTGCACATTCCTGCCTGCCTTCCGATGGGGACAAGCCTCATCTTCTCGCTCGGTCTCTCCCCTGGATTGGACCCAGGGCTGTGACCACCATCATGACGGGTGGGGGGAAGGCAGTGACACACTTGCTGACAGACTGAGGCGGCGCTCAGAGGGGAGCGGGCCAGCAGCCGCAAAGGTGCAGCCTGTGCCAGGTGGGCCTTGCCAGCCAGAGCTATTTTTAGAAGCCATGTTTGCAAACTTTGTGTTAATAGTGTCTCTGTCCAAGCTCTGGCTCCCAGGGCTTAGGGAAAGAGAGTCTGAGAAACCCTCCCTCCTTGTTCTCCTCCTCCTTTGAGTTTTCCTCACAGGTGGCTGGGATTAGTGGGGGATCCCATCCAGGTCGAAGTCCTCCCCAGCTATCAGTCTGCAGACACAGGAACATGGGGGTGGGGGGTGGGGAAGTTTAGAACTCAGGTTGATAGAGAGGCCCAGTCTCAGAGGGACGGCAGGACCCTCAGCCATAGGACACCTTTGTCAGCTTTCATGTCACTGGATGGGAACTGTCAGATGCCTGGTTTGTTTCTGCCTTAGGCAGTGAACTGGGATCCCTACCAGGGTTCTGAATCTCTCTGACGACACCCACCCTCGCCCCAAGTCCCCCAGCCAGGCCTTAACTGAGCTCGTTCCAACCAGAGGAAATACTACCCAACACATCTTCCCGGCCCATTTCATCAAGAGAGGGGACTGGTGGCAGAGAGGTGAGCCAGGCCCACACTGTCCCATCCTCATGGGCCCAGGTCTGGCAGGGAAGGCAACGACCTTGGGTACATCATTACTGCTGTGCCGCTTATTCCCAAAGTCAAATAGCTGAGAGTATATAACGTGCTCTGAGCTGACAACCACAGCATGAGTAGAAGTCAGGTGAAGAGTGAGTGGAAGAGAGATCCACGTGCTGTGAGGAGCAAGTTCTCCTCACAGGAGTGTAACGGCCCAGAGCATGAGCTTAAGTGATTCTATGGCCACAGACGTCAGGGAGTCCCTCCAACCACAGGGGCTCATAAGGAAGAGGCTCCCATCTCTTCCTGGTCCCCCACCACTCACACAGACCTGCACCCCACCCCACCCCCAGGATGGCAGGTGCCTCCCCTGCAGGGCAGTGCCACTGTGTTTGTCCAGGGATTCTAAAGACCCGGGCTGAAGGGACCTCTGAGAGCCACCACTGGCTATGAGGAGGGCTCTGTTTGAATATTCCAGCGCTAGGGAGCTCACTCCAATGGGCAGCTTGGTAGGGAGTGGGCAGGCTCTGACCAGGAAAATCCTTTCTACTGAAACCCACCTTCCTGTGCCACCCCCAACTGGCCCTAGCTCTCTGCTCTCCCTCTGCTAGGCGGCTGCCTGCTGTAGCTCCTGGAGTCAGTCTTGGGTCCCGGACCTTACTCTCTCATTTAGAACTATGTGACCTAGGGCAAAGCACTCAACCTCTCACGCCTTCGTCTGTAAAATGGGGATATTATTAGAGTTCGGAGGATTAAACAAAATGAAGTGGGAAAAGACTTATCCCAGGGCCTGGAATACAGTAAGCGCTCCATAAATATTACTTCTTAGTAATAATACTACTAGGTTACCACCATTACCATATAATTAATACATGGGGGAAACTGAGGCTCCACGCTGTAAGAGACTGGCCCAAGGTTGCCCCAGGGGGCGAGGGCAGCCAAGCGAGCCGGGAGCGGTGTGCAGCCGGACCTGGCGGGGCGGAGGGCCGTGGCCTCAGGGGCCCTCTCTCGGCTGGGCCCCCCTCGCCGCCCGGGCACCACTCGGCTGCAGCGCTTTACGAGCAAAAACAAACACGTCCCACAAGCGGCCCCTGTGCGGCGCGGCCCCGCGCCCGCCAGCACCGCCGCCGCCCGGTCAAAGCCGGCTTTGTGCCCGCCCTGCCGCCCCCGCGGCCCAGGCGATTTTAATTAGTGTCTGGGTCTGCGCCGGGAGATGGGAATCAAAGCCCCCGTTCTTCCAGCGCCCCCGCCCCGACCCCCGCCTTCTGCCCCCCTGGATCCCCAGGGCTCCGCGTACCCCTGCCGGCAGCCGCGGGAAGTGGAGCCCTCCCGAAGCCCCAGCCTCGAGTTCGAATCTCACCTTTTGCAGCGAAGAGCTCTGGGACATGCTGTGGGGGCCCTGAGCCTCAGTTTCCTCATGTTAGTTCCTAATACTACACTCAGCTGAGTCATCCAGCTCTTAAAATGATGCTGGGAGGGTTGATTAGGTCTGACTTCAGCGGAGGCACCCACCAGAAGAAGGGGGGGAAAGGAGGGGGCCTTGAGACTGCAGACTGAATCGTGGACAGCATTCCACGACGACTGAGATTTTGATCCTTATGTTCTTGGGGGTTTCTTAATGGGTAGCCTGGCCCTTCCAGTCCAACTGGAGTGCTTGTTTAAAATGCCAATACCTGGCCCTACTCTACACCTGCTGAATCAGAATCTTTGGGTTTGAGGTGCCAGAATCCACATTTTGAACAATCCCCATGTTGCTTCTGATACATGAATATGGAATGTGCAGAGAATGAATGAGCCATAGTCTGGAGGAAATAATCCCTGGTGCCTCTTTTCCCAGCACCATGATGGGAGTGGGACATTGGCCCCAATACTGAGTCTCATTCTCCTCATAGAACACCATCTGCTTCAATGGACCGCCGTGTGCTGGCCCATAAAATGGCACAGCCTTGTTCATCCACTTTCCCTTGTAGGGCTTTGGGGGAATTAAAAGTGCCCTGGAATGGGAAAGGCCTTTAGAGGCAGGAAGACTCTATAAACATTTCCCTCTTCCACACCTGCCATTAGCCCCTCTAAAGGCATTTTTGTGCAGGGCTACTGTTGTTCAACATTCTTCTGTGGCTCCTTACGCTGGTGTCAACTGAAGGTTGTCACTGCCAAGGACACATACAGGAGGCCCCAATTTGGGTTGGGGTGAAGGGGAGATTTTATTCAGTAAAAACAGCTCAATCTTAGGCTAGCACAGCTACCAAGCAGCCTGGGAAAGGAGGCCCTGGTATTGCAGCTCCACCTAGGAAAACACAACCTTCATGAAAACTGAAGCAGAGGTGAAGCTAGCTTATATAGAGAAGAGTGCCCATCCCTGGTCCCTGATTGGTCCATTTCTATGCAAAGGCAATTGGCTGAAGATGCAAATGAGGCTGTTGCTGCCAGCTCCTATTGGACAGGAAGAGTCTCAGTCTTATTGGTTGAATTTTGATCCTGGGAGCTCTCTTATAACAGTTGACTCAGATGGTAGGAGCACAGAGCAGGAGGCTTGGCAGCCCAGCCTATGTCTTTTCCCTGAAATGCCACGTGAATGAAAGCCCTCAGTAAACAATGGCTGCTAGACTCTGGTTATAAATTTGAGCCTAATTAACCACAATAAGTCATTTTTGGCAGATATAGTCTTCTTGGGGTCAACACTGGTGTTCCAAATTGGGTCCTTTCCCCCATCTTGGTCTGAAACAAACCTTCCCCACTCCATCCCAAACACCTATGCTTTCCTGCTTCCTTGCCTTGCCCCTTCCTTGGACATACACTTTTTCCCTCTCCCCCTTTCCCCATTTTCAAACAGCCATATTCTGTTATTTCTTTACAACTCTGTTGAAAGGCTACCCTCTTCCATTGCTGCCCCACCCCAGCTCCAGTAGAGGTGTTCTTTATCTCCTATGAACTCTGTAAGCTCTCTTTATTCCTCTGTTAAAGCACTGACTACCTTCTACACTGGTTAAAATCTTGGGTTTGGGTGTTTTGCTGCTGATACCACTGTGTGAGCTTGAGCAAGTCCCTTAACCTCTCTGAGCCTCTATTTCCTCCTGATGATTATTGAGGGGATTCAGGGACATAAGAAATGGGAAAGTACTTAGGGCAGTGTCTAGTCAGTGCAGGGTCACGGTTTAGTATAGGCTCTAACTAAAGTGCATGGGTTTGAAAACCATACTGCTTTCAAACCTCCACTCATTGGCAGTATGATTGGTAGGATTACTAAACCACTCTTTGCCTCAGTTTCCCCAGCTCTACAATATGGATAATAATAGTGTGGCTGACTGTCCCTAGCGTGGTCCCCATGATGCTCACACTATAATCCCTCCCTTTGAGTGACGGTGGGACCTGTGATTTGCTTCTGGCCAGTGGAATATGGCAGAAGTGAAGGGATTTTACAGCTGTAATTAAGGTTCCCAAATCAGTTGATTTTGACTTACTCAAAAAAGAAATTATCCTAAGTAGGCCTGAATTAATCATGTAAAAGCCCTTAAAAGAGGAATTAGACCTTTCCTGGAGTCAGAGATTCTTTGTTCCTGACTTTGAAGAAGTGTGTTGTGAGAAAGCCTGTGAAAAGGACATACGGCAGTGTCTAGGACCCAGGAGTGGCCCCTCGCTAACAGCCAGCAAGAGAACAGGGACCTCAGTCCTATAACCACAAGGAGATGAATTTTGCCAGTAACCTGAGGGAGCTTGGAAGTGGATTTCTCCCCCTGTTGAGTCTCTGGAGGCCAACACTCCTGCTGGTAACTATATTATGGGCTGGTGAGACCCTAAAGCAGAGAACCCAACTAAACTGTGCCCAGACTTCTGACCTATATAAACTGTGAGATAATAAATCTGTTTTAAGCTGCTAAATTTTAGGTAGTTTGTTACTCAGCGTAGAACCCTAATACAACTAGTATCTACCTGGTAGGGTTCTGATAAAAATTAAATCAGTTCACTGAAGTAAAGACTTACCCTGGTGTCTCGCTCATCCGAGATGCTCAGTAATCGGTAACACTGTGTTTTCTCAAAAATAAGACTGATCCCAAAAATAAGCCCTAGCATTATTTTTCAGGATGACATCCCCTGAACAAAAGCCGTAATGCGTCTTTTGGAGCAAACCTTAATATAAGACCTGGTCTTATTTTCAGGGAAACACGGTAGTTAGCGGCCATTGTTATTATGTTTAAAATATAGCAGTTTACAAAAGTAAATGTTTAGGGCCGGCCCGGTGGCTCAGGCGGATAGAGCTCCATGCTCCTAACTCCGTAGGCTGCCGGTTCGATTCCCACATGGGCCAGTGGGCTCTCAACCACAAGGTTGCCAGTTCAATTCCTCGAGTCCCGCAAGAGATGGTGGGCAGCGCCCCCTGCAACTAAAATTGAACATGGCACCTTGAGCTGAGCTGCCTCCCGGATGGCTCAGTTGGTTGGAGTGCGTCCTCTCAACCACAAGGTTGCCGGTTCAACTCCCGCAAGGGATGGTGGGCTGCACCCCTTGCCACTAGCAATAGCAACTGGACCTGGAGCTGAGCTGCGCCCTCCACAACTTAGACTGAAAGGACAACAACTTGAAGCTGAACGGCACCCTCCACAACTAAGATTGAAAGGACAACAACTTGACTTGGAAAAAAGTCCTGGAAGTACACACTGTTCCCCAATAAATAAATAAATAATTTTTTAAAATCTATAGGATTTGCAGGCAGGAAATCTATAAACTTACTACAAACTTGCTATGAGACCGTCACCTTCTATGAGACCTTCACCTTCACCTTGCTGTTAGGATGCTTTAGGCTGCAAGTACGAAAACCTGACTAAACCTGACTAACAGTGGCTGTCTTGGGCTGGGATTCCTAGAAGCAGAGATGAGGAGTCATGTGAAAGTGATGAAAGTGATGTATTAGGAAGTGATTCCAAGACAAACCGGTAGTGGAGAAGTGGGACTACGAGAGGGAGTATGATATCAAGCCAAGTCCCATGAAGGCAAACTTTGGCTCCATCTTGCAGAGGAGCTCTGGGGACAGTGCAGGTCACTCCTCAGAGCTATTTAGGTCAGTGCAAGGCAGCTGGAGGACTGACCGCTCCATCCATACTCATCTGTCCTTGGTGTACATTCCCAGGCTCCTCTGGCTTTCCATGCTCATAGGCACGGTGGGCTCCAGTGGCCTGAGGGTGGTCCTCTGACAAGGAGAAGCAGGTGCTGGCTGTTGGGAGGGAAAGCACACTGGGAGCCGGTGTGTATGAAAATGTTAAAGTGATGAGAGGGTCATTGGCAGCGCGGCTACAGTGGCATAAGCTATAAAGACATCTGTTGTTTTCTTATCAAAAAACATAGGTGGTGCCCAGATTGGCTCAGTGCGGGTCATCGCTGTCGTTGAGGACTCAGCTGCCTCAGCCTTCCTCAGCAGTCCTGGCTTTCAGAATCTTCAGCCTCATGGTCACAACATGGCTGCCGCAGCTCCATGTCTCATGCGCTTAGCTGATAGCATCTGGAGGAGGAAGCACAGGGAGGGCAGCATAACAAAAAAGCTTTCTCCTCATGTGACTCTCTCCTGTGAGTAGGAATACATATCTCCCTCCTAACACCTCATGGGACTGGATTATGTACCCAGCCCTAGACCAGTCACTAGCAAAGGAGAGTTGGGTTGCCAAGGCTGGCTGTAGTCAGTCATGATTCACCCGAGGTGCCGAACACCCAGCAACTGGAGTTCAGTTAACAAAGAGGAGGTAGGGAATGGCTGCTGGGTAGGCAAGCAACAATGTTTGCTATAAGGCATCACTTTTTCGCATTTGTGAAATAGGAATATTGCTACCCGCCTCTGAGATTCATAGTAAGGATTACATGAGCTGATTTTAATTGCTCTGTATGTCCGCACTATTCCTTTGTTGCACTATGAGCTCATGGAAGGCAAGGACCATGTCTGACTCACTCTGGCTTCCATTGATTCTACCCTCTAAATAGCACCCCCTCCACTTCTCCCCATCTCTGTTGCCACCCCCTGGTCCAGACTGCCATCATCTCTCACCGATAGCTGCAATTACTGATGGATCACCCTGCTTTCATTCTTGGCTCCCTAAGACTTTCTTCCACAGAAGCCTGTCACATCGTTGTAAAACACAAATATGATTGGTTACATCCCTGCTGAAAAGTTTTCCAGGCTCAAAAAAAATCGGGATGATAGAATAACTACTGGTTTGGAATAGACCCTGGACAATCGGCAGAGGCACCAGTATTGACAGCCACACCAACGCATCCTCCCTGAACAGCAGCCCTGTTCCGAGGGCTCTGGAAGAACTGGCTTCTGCCTACCTCTCCAGGCTTCTCTCTAGAGACTGGTACCCCTCTCCCTGCTGCCTGCACCACCGGCCTCCACCACCCAACGCGACTTGTCAGGCTGATCTGCTTGCATTTCCCCAAATGCACCACTCTTGCTTGTTGCCAGTCCTCTGAACACGCTATTTCCTAGAACGGGAACATGATTTCTCAACTTTCTCTGGCTATTTCCTTAAAGTCTCTATTTGGGTGTCCCCTCTTCCAGGATGCTTTCCCTGATACCCCTCCCCCACCATGGTCTCTCACAGCCCCCCTGTGCTTTCTTCTACCAGAGTGCTATCACTCTCAAATGTCACATTTTATATCACTTTCTCCCTCACGAGACTGGGATCTTTCAATGGGACACAGAGGACAGTTGTATCACCAATGCAGGTAGTAATAGAAGGTGATAGTGATGGTGATGAAAGTGGAGGACAGGACCTCGGACCCAGGCAAGAGGGGCCCCCACCCTGGGCCATGCTTGCTAGAGGGCCCCACTCTGACCATCTTTCAGTTGTACCCCTTCCTATAGCACAAGGAATCTGTGTGATCAAGGGGATGTGTGCTCCCAACCTCCTTCTAGACCAAGGAACCCAGGATCCTGGAATTCTCTGTCCAAACATTCCAAGTCTGCTTCCAGGACTGCAGGGTCCTCTTCCCCAGGTCTGTTCGCTAAGACTGAGGGATAGTTTGTCCTGGGGTTGGGGGGAAGGGTAGGCAGAAAGGGGGCTTGGATAAAACTTGGACTTTGTTCCAGTTACAACTACTACCTTAAAAGTTACTGTAAAACTTAGCAGCTTCAAACAACTATTTTGTAACGCTGATGAATTCTGTGGGTCAGGAACTTGGACAGGGCCCAATGGGAATGATTTGTCTCTGAAGCCCCACGATGTCTGGGGCCTCAGCTGGGGAGACTTGGTGGAGGGGGTTCTTTATCCACATAGCTGAAGATTGATGCTGCTAGTTGGTTGTGAGCTCAGCTGGGGCTGTTGACTGGAGCGTCCATGTGTGGCCTCTCCATGTGGTCTGGGCTTCCTCACAGCATGGTGACTTCAAAGTAGCTGGACTTCTTACATGGTGGCTCAAGGTGCCAAGAGTAGTATCACAGTAAACAGAGCAGTAGCTGCATTGCTTTTTCTGGCTTAACATAATTTCTTCTTGCTTCTATCGGTTGCAAATGAGTCACAGCTCACCTAGATTTAAGGGGAGAGGACATGAGCCGCACCTCTCAATGACAGGAGATAAAAGCATCTGTAGACATATTGAAAACCACCAAAGACATGCAGACCGGGTGTCCCTCACAGTACAGGACAGAGTTGGAATAAGAGAAGAGGTGGGCCAAGAGCTGGAAGCCAGGGACCAAGGGTGGGTCTCCTTGTGCCTCCATGTTCTGGCAAAGAATTTAAAGAAGTGTGAAAATTTTCCATTGGAATTTGGCCATCCAGGCCACTAAGAAGGTATATTTGTCAAGGTAGAAAGATAGGGTAGATTTAATAGTTTGTTGGTTTGTTTCATAATTTTTAAATATTCAGGATATGATATGTAGGCTCCATTTGTCTTCCTACCTGGGCCCTACCTCATGCCCTACAAGCATGAGGGGTGGTTCTGGTGGTGGAGGTGGTAATAAAGGGGGTGGTGGCAGTGGTACTGGCAGTGACGATGGTAGTGATGATCCTTCAAGGGCTCAACTACCACGTATTGAGCACCTCCTCTATGCCAGCGTCAACCACATCCCACCGCCATTGTCTTCACCATCAATGTCACTCTTCCATCCCTCATTTCTGTCTTCACTAAACATGTACTGAATGCCTCCTGTGGACTAGGGGCCATGCTAGGAGCTGGGAATGCAAAGATGACCATGATGTGGTCTCTGACTCAAGAATCTTCCTGTCCAATGGGAGAAAGCCTCAGGAACAGAGCATTGCAGCCCAAAGAGATGAGTTTGATTACAGAAGAGCATACAATGCTGGGGCAGCAGAGAGGACCAGGGGGCTTTTCAGAAAAGGACTTGAAGGATCAGCTGGAGTACTACAGGCAGGGAATAGGGAAAGGTATTCCAGAAAGCAGAAACAGCACGTTTACGCTGTGGAAGAAAGGACGCTGGTTTAAGAAAAGGTCTAAAGTTGTAGTTGTGCCAGCCTGGGAACAGGGATCCCTTTAGTGACTATGTGTTTGCTGCCCTCCCCCTTATTTGGGGGAATCACTGTCCCCCTCCAATCATATGATTCTAGAACCTCATCCCTGACCACTGAAGATGGATTATATATCACCCAAGATAGACTGATCAGAGTCATTCCCCAGAATCTTTCTGTTGGAATTGGAAGGGCAGATCCTTTGCACCCTATCTGATTGAGAGCTGCCAGGATGCTGAGCAGGGCATGGTGTCTTCTTTGCTTCTTGGAAGAGTTGACTGGCAAGACAGTGCTGATATGCAGGGGGCAGCAGAGAGAGGACGTCCTGATGGTGTCAGAGTCCGAGATCCATCCCAGCTTGGCCAGGAAGGGCAGCAAACTGGATCCTGGGGTACTACTGGGAGAGCTAGTGAGGGAATTGGGGCCAAAGAGGCAGAAGGAACTGGATCCTGCAGGGCCAGGACAGGGAGCTTGGACATTATCCTGAGGACAGAGGGAAGGTGTTGAAGGAGGGGCTTCATGAAGGAGAGGCGGGGTGAGATTTGTGTTTTTGAAAGGTCATTCTGGATTGATAAGCAAAACTTCCTGGGAAGCGGAAGGGGTGGAGGGGAGAGGCGGGTGGCAGGGGAGCTGGTGAGAAGCCTGATCTCCTCATCCTTGGCCCAGACATCATGGAATGGAGAGAGAGGGCAGACTTTAGAGTAGGACCCTGTAGGTTCTAGCCACAGCCCCAACTCTCAGTTGCTGTTTGACTTTGGGCAAGTTATGTGTGCTCTGTGCCAGGTGTGGATAAAGATGGGACTAGGGAGAGACATCATGTGTCATATGGTCATTCAAACAGCCTTGAGCTGGGGGCCCAAGATCTAGGTCCTAATTCTTATTCTAGAAGGGCAGAAATAACTAACTCTCTGTATGTAGATACTCACGCCACTCCACCCACTTCCAACCTCAGCCAACCTCCCCCAGCATTTCCTGTTCATCTTCCAGGCACTGACCCTGCGGGAAGAGAAGGCAGGCAATGATTGTCTTCCAGGGACCAGGGAGAGGGGAAGGAAGGTGACTGGGCCTGTCCTGGACACAGACGCCATTGTGCCTGGTTAGACCCCAAGACTTCCCTTAGCCCTAGGCCAGCCCCAAACCACAGGCCATGTCTTGTTTCTTAGAAATACTGCCATTTCCAGGAGTCCAGGCTTTGTGGGGGGAAAGAAGGAGATGGCCTCACAGCAGCTGGAGGAAGAAGAGGAGGAAGCCTCCCCAGGAAACCTGGAGGGCACGATTAAGTTCAGGGGCCAGGAAGCCACCTGGGAAGGTGAAGTGGAACAGAGACTCTAAGCCCAGGTGGGCTAAGCCTGTCCTAGTCCAAGACCTGGCCCTTCCTGGGATCTGGGACCCACGAGGGCACAGAATCACAGACCTTAGCTGGAATCCAACTCCTCCATTTATTAGTGTGTGATCTTGATTACGTCACTTCCTCTCCCTGAGCTTTAGTTTCCTCATCTCTTAATGCAATAATCCCCATCTCATGAGGTTGTCCTAGGGATCAAAGAGACAACAGACTTCAATGTGCTTTGTTAACTAATGGCGAGGCATGTGGGAGGGGATGTGACTGCTTCATCCAGAGCCCGGGCTGTGCCCAGCCTGGCCACCAAGCAGGACAGTGGTCCCACCCGTCTCCCTACTAGAGTCTTGGGGCGCCCCTTCCCTGCCCCTCGTCACACTCAGCCAGTGTTCACAGCAAGTTAGCTGCTGAGGGAGAATGGATTTTAACTTGTTCCTAAACCTTCCCTTCCTCCATCCTCACTTTGCCCTCTCCTCATCCCCAAGACTTACATAAATCTCTTCCATCTGACAAAGCCCTCTTCTTCCATCCCATGCATTGCCAGCTACTGCTCTGCCTCTCTTGTCTGTTTCCTCACCTCCCAGGTACTGCCTCAGCCCCCCAAAGCCCACCCCTGCCTTCTAGCTCTCCTGACATCGCCTATGGCCACAGGCAACGGAAGCCCCGGTCTCCCTATGGAGGACCCTTTCCAGGCCTCACCCCATTGAAGCCGGCCGCCGCACTCTCCTGGCTTCTTCCTCGTCTCCATGGTGGTTCCTTTGCTGATGCTCCAGGCTTCTGTCCTGGTGCCCCTTCTCTTTTCACTCTACAATCTCTCCCAGGCTAATCGCTCCCGTCTCCTGGTTTTAGTTACCACCAGCAGAATAACAGCTCCCAAATCCTCATCTCTAACCCAACTTCTCCCGATCCATAATATACCCAAAAGGCTAGGTGTATCTCCTGATACTCACCATGCACTCAGCTGGAACTTCTGGGTTCTCCCTGGTCACCACATGAGACACCAGAATCCTCCCTCCCTCTCTCAGCCCTACATTCAATCCGCCATCAGCTCCACCTTCTCTTCTATCCCCATTGCCTCTCTCCTGTCCTGGCTGTTGTCGGCCCTCACGTGAATTCCCACACCAGCTTCTGATCGGGTCTCTGCCTCACTCCACCACACCAATCTTCACCCAGCAGGCGGAGCCAGCTTTCTAAACCTCAAATATGCCTCTTCCAGACTCCGTGCATCCAGGATGAAGCCAAAATGATCGGCTGGGTGTCAGCCTCGCCTCCTTTGTTCTTTGCCTGAGACTTTCTTATTCAGCAACAGCAAGTTGTTTGATTCTCCCTACAACATGCTGTTTTTCATCTTCCATGCAGCTGTCTCTTCCTATACCATCACCCACACTCTTCCCTCCCTCCAGCTTTTCTTCTAACTCCTGCTTATCCTTCACAGCCAGCTGCAGTGTTCTCAGTCTGGGCAGGTCTGTGCTTCCCACAGCCCTGATGGCATAGCCTCAGCATTCGCAGTGTTGCGATGCCTCATCTCCTCCTCGAGACTTTAGCTCCCTATGGACAGGCAGGGCCGTATGGGTTCCTTACACTGCATCAGTGGTTTAGCATAAGGCCAACCCCAGAGTAGCTTGGAGAATTTTTTATGAATGAATACATGGAAGGGGAAGACCACAACTTAGAGAGGTATGAAACCATGGAGAGGTGCTTAGAGATTCCACCCTTGTATTTACACCCTGACGAAGGTCTGGACCAAAGTGAGGAGATGCTGATGTGATGAACATGCCTCCCATGGTGGGAGAGGTTCGGGGAGAATATGACAGGCTTCAGATAAGCCCATCGGAGAAACCAGGAAGGCAGATGGCCTGCAACATGAGGAAAAGCATACAGGGAAGTCCATTCCTGTCCAGAGGCCCTGGAGCCCTGCCTCCAAACTCCTTCTTCAGCAGAGGGGAGGGGCCGTTGTACAGGGCGTAGGGGTGGGGTGGGGGTAGCAAGGAAAGCTTCGCTGAGAGGAAGGCATCTGAGCCAGCCTGAAGGATGATGAGAGCTTACCATGTGAATGACTGAGGTTTCAGATTCCTATGTTTTAAATGCTAGATGCTCAGAACACATCCCCAAGGTTCCAAATTAATCCCACGTAGTGAGCAAACAAGGCCAGAAGGACGAGTCTTCTCTAGGACGGACAGGCAGAAGCTGTGAGGAGCTGGATGTCTTCTGACTCGGAGGATGAGGGGGAGAGTCCAGCCATGTTCCTCAAACTCCAGCCTCTCAAACCAGGCCCCTGGGAGCTGGCAGAGGGAGTTTAGGGAGGGTGACACCAGTCCCTGCTCAGTGAGGGCAGCATTGGTAGACTGCTTAGTACACTTCCCCAACCTCAGTCACACAGGTACAAGACTTGGCTCCAAAGACAATAGCCAGAGCCCTCTAAGGGGCTGCAGGTGACAGAACTCCAGCCAACAGGCCACTTTCACCATCTCTGCATGGCTTCACATCAGGCTTGGGGGTGCGGGGGAGTCGTGGCTATATTGAGGAGAGCGTAGGGGCCTGGTAGCCAGCAAGCCTAAGTTCTAATCCTGGATTCACCACTCATCACTGTGAGGCTTTGGGTATGACATTGGCCAATCCTGAGCCTCTGGTTCCTCCTCTCTAAAATGGGAGTAAGGAAGGTCCAAGATGGCAGCAGCGTAGGAAGACACTAAACTCACCCTCTCCCATGAGCAAACTCAAATACATGCGTATATAGAGAGCAATTACTTCTGGCAGATAACTGAGGGTTAAATAAAGAGCTTCTGAACAACAAACGAAAGAAAGAGACAGAGTAGAGAAGGCTGGGAAGATGCAGGCGCCCTCAGGGAGCTGTGGAAACTCTCTGGCCAGAAGAGCTGGTGAGTTTCATTCCCCTTGACTTTGATAAAGCAGGCTGGAGTCTATTGGGGTGCTTTGAGCTACATGCAAGATCACCACAGCATTTCCCAGCTACATTTCCTGGAGCCTTTTGCATTGGAACAAAGGGAGCAAGCAGGAACAACAGGGTGGCACCACGTGCCCCTGGCCTCCTTGCTGGGAGCCACTCCAGCCTGACAAGCCAGTATCCCAAGTGTTATATGCACCTGCTAGGCTCCAAGCAGCTTCCCCAAACTACCTGGCACATAAAGCCTACACAGAGGTCACATCTACACAAGACCATATTTGGTATAACAATCAAGAGATAGATTGTATACAGAAAGCTAGGGAGGCATGGGAGCTCTCCAGAAACTGTGGGAATTCTCAGGGGTCTGAGGTACTGGTGAGCGCCATTGTTTACATCCCCCTCCATCCATAGGGTGGGCAGGGGCTCTATCCAGGTGCTCTGTCCTGCCTGCAAGGTCATTGCAGTGAGTTCCCAGATATATCACCTGAACACATTTCAGCCTCAAACAAAGACAGCAAGCACAATCAACAGGATATTACTACATGCACTTGGCCACCCCACCTGGAGATACTCTGACTAAGTAGGCCAGTGCCTCAGATGCCTTAGGCACTGCTCAGCTCCTACTAGCCAGTCAAAAACACCTGGCCTGCCAAATCCTCCCAGCACACACAGCCTATACAGAGGCCACTTCTATATAAGGCCACTTTTTCAAGACTGGGAGAGATAGATACTTTGTCTAATTCATATAAACAAACATAGAAAGTCAAACAAAATGAAAAGACAGAAGAATATTTCTCAAATGAAGGAACAAAAATAATCCTTGCGGGGAGGGGAGAACTAAGGAAACAGAGATAAGTAATTTGATGATAAAGAATTCAAAGAAATGGTCATAAGGATGCTCACCAAACTTGAGGACATTATAGAGGAACTTGGGAGAATGTCAACAAAGAGAAACTATAATAAAGAACCAAGCAGAGATGAAAAATACAATAACTAAAACGAAAAAAATACTCCAGAAGGTATCAACAACAGCTTAGCTAATACAGAAGAATGGATCAGTGACCTGGAAGACAGACTAGTGGAAATCAACCAATCAAAACAGCAGAAAGTGAAAAGAATTAATAAAAAAACACACAAAGAGGATAGTTTAAGAGACCTCTGACATCGCGCTCAAACATTCTCATTATAGGGATTGCAGAAGGAGAAAAAAGAGAAAGGAATTGAAACTTTGTTTAAAGAAATAATGGCTGAAAACTCTAACCTAGGAAAGGAAAGAGACATCAGGTCCAGGAAGCAAAGAACACTCCAAACAAGATGAAACCAGAGACCCAAACAAATGAAAATGAAAACGCAACTTTTTAAAATTTATGGGGTATAGCAAAAGCAGTTTTAAAGAGAAGTTCATAGCTATACAGGCCTACCTCAAGAAGCAAGAAAATTCCCAAATAAACAATCTAACTCTACACCTAAAGAAACTAGAACAAGAAGAACAAACAAAACCTAAAGTAAACAGAAGGAAGGAAATAGTTAAGATCAGAGCGGATACAAATGAAATAGAAATCTAAAAAAACAGTAGAAAAGATCAATAAAACTAAGAGCTGGTTCTTTGAAAAGATAAGTAAAATTGAGAAACCTTTAGCCAAACTCATCAAAAGACAGAAAGAGAGAGAGAGAGAGAGAGAGAGAGAGAGAGAGAGAGAGAGAGAGAGAGAGAGAGAAAGACCAAATAAATACATAAAAGCATAAATGAAAGAGAAGTTACAACTGACACCACAGAAAAATAAAGAATCATTGAAGAATACTATGAACAATTACATGCCAACAAATTTGACAATCTAGAAGAAATGGATATATTTCCAGAAGTATATCTTCCAAGACTGAACCAGGAAGAAATACAAAATTTAAACAGAACAATTACTAGCAATAAAATTGAAGCAGTAATCAAAATACTCCCCCAAAACAAAAGCCCAGGACCAGATAGCTTCACAGGTGAATTCTATCAAACATTCAAAGAAGAATTAATACCTATCCTTAAACTATTTCAAAAACACTGGAGAGAAAGGAAGGCTTCCAAATTCATTATATGAAGCCAGCATTATGATGCCAAAACCAGACAAAGACATTACTAAAAAAGCAAGTTGCAGGCCAATATCCTTGATGAATATAGATGCATAAATTCCTAACAAAATATTAGCAAACCAGATTCAAGAACACATTGAAGGGATTATACACCACGACCAAGTGGGGTTCATCCCAGGGGGGCAAGGATGGTTCACCATCCATAAATCAATCACTGTGATACTCCACATTAACAAAATAAATGATAGAACCCATCTGATCATTTCAATAGATGCAGAAAAAACAATGACAAAATTTAACATACTTTTATGATAAAAACTCTCAACAAAGTAGTTATAGAAGGAACATAGCTTAACAGAATAAAGCGTATATACAACAAAACCACAGCTAATATCATATCCAATGGTAAAAAGCTGAAAGCCTTTCCTCTAAGATCAGGAACAAGACAAAAATGCCCATTATCACCACTTCTATTCAACATAGTGTTGGAAGTCCTAGCCACAGCAATCAGACTGGAAGAAGAAATAGAAGGCATCCAAATCAGAAAGGAAGAAGTAAAACTCTTCTTATTTGTAGATGACATAATACTATATATAGAAAACCGTAAAGACTCCATCGAAAAACTATTAGAGTTAAGAAATGAATTCAGTAAAGTTGCAGGATACAAAATCAATATACAGAAATGTGTTGTGTTTCTATAAATCAATAACAAACAATCAGAAGAAGGAATTGAAAAAACAAAAAACAATCCCACTTAAAATTGCATCAAAAAGCACAAAACGCTAAGGAGTAAATTTAACCAAAGAGGTGAAAGACCTGTACACTGAAAACTATAAGACACTGGAAGAAAGAAATGGAAGATACAAATAAATGGGAGGATATACCTTGCTCATGGATTGAAAGGATTGATATTGTTAAAATGTCTTTATTACCTAAACTAATATACAGATTCAATACAGTCCTTATTAAGATACCAATGGCAAGGTGGCCAGTTAGCTCAGTTGGTTAGAGCATGGTGCTAATAACACCAAGGTTGGTTGTTCAATCTATCCTCACATGGGCCACTGTGAGCTGCGCCCTCCTTAAAAAATAAAATAAAATAAAATATTTAAAAAATAATAATAATAAAATAAAATACCAATGGCATTCTTCTCAGAATTAGAACAACTAATCCTAAAATTTATATGGAACCACAAAAGACCCCAAATGGCCAAAGAAATCTTAAGAAAGAACAAAATAGGAGGTATCATGCTCCCTTATTTCAAACTATACTACAAAGGCACAATAATCAAAACAGTATGGTACTGGCATAAAAACAGGTATATAGATCAACTGAATAAAATAGAGATCCTAGAAATAAATCCTGGCTTACATGGTCAATTAATCTACAGCAAAGGTGGCAAGGATATACAAATGGGGTACAGACAGTCTCTTCAATAAGTGGTGTTGGCAAAACTGGACAGATACATGCAAAAAAAGAAATTGGACCACTTTCTTACACCATATACAAAAATAAACTCAAAATGAAGCAAAGATTTAAATGTAAGACCTGAAACTATATAACTCCTAGAAGAAAACATAGACAGTAAACTCTTTGACATCATTCTTAGCAATACATTTTTGAAAATTTCTCCTTGGGCAGCCGAATGGCTCAGTTGGTTAGAGCGTGAGCTCCGAACAACAGGGTTGCTGGTTCAATTCCCACATGGGCCAGTGAACTGCACCCTCCACAGCTAGACTGAAGACAACAGAGCTGCAGCTGAGCTTCCAGAGGGGCCTCTCAGCAACAAGGTTGCCGGGTCAATTCCCGCATGGAATGGTGGGCTCCACCCCCTGCGACTAAAGATTGAAAACTGACTTGGAACTGAGCTGTGCCCTCCACAACTGGATTGAAGAAACAATGACTTGGAGCTGATGGGCCCTGGAGAAACACACTGTTCCGCAATAGTCCGTCCCCAGTAAAATTGAAAAAAAAAAAGAATTTGAAAAATGTTTGTATTAATACATTAAAAAAACAAACAAAAAAAAAAGAAAATGTCTCTTTGGGCAAGAACAACAAAAGAAAAAAGAAACAAATGGGACTACATCAAACTAAAAACTTTTTGCCGTGAAAGAAACCACCACCAAGATGAAAAGAACCTACTGAATGAGAGAAGATTTTTGTAAATGATACATCTAGTAAGGGGTTAATATCCAAACTACAGAGGGTGACAAAAAATGTATACACATTCTAAGAAAGGAAAAAACTGTATTAAAATTGTAATAATATATACCAATAACAAAAGATGAATACAAGTCACGTTTGACTTCTGCAATTACAAGAGGTGCTCAAAGTGGTTACCATCAACATAATTTTAATACAGTTTTTTCCTTTCTTGAAATGTGTATACATTTTTTAGCACCCTCTGTATATAAGGAACTCATACAACTCAACACCAAAAAAAACCCCCACAATCCAAATAAAAACGGGCAGAGGACCTGAACAGATATTTCTCCAAAGGGGACATACCAAAGGCCAAACAGACATATGAAAAGATGCTCAACATCACTTATCAACAGGGACGTACAAATCAAAACCACCATGAGATACCACCTCACTCGGGTCAGAATGGCTGTCATCAATAAATTAACAAATAACAAATGCTGGTGAGGATGTGGAGAAAAGGGAACCCTCGTGCACTGTTGGTGGGATTATAAATTAGTAAAGCCACTGTGGAAAACAGTAGGGAGATTCCTCAAAAAATTAAAAATAGAACTGCCATGTGATACAGTACTTCTACTTCCAGCTATATTTATCTGAAGAAATCAAGAATACTAACTCAAAAAGATATTTGCACCCCTATGTTCATTGCAGCATCATTTACAATAGCCAAGATGTGAAAGCATAATGTGTGCAACAAGAGATGAATGGATAAAGATGCATATACATATACACACACACAATGGATATTACTCAGCAATGAAAAGAATGAAATCTTGCCATCTGCAACAACATGGATGGACCTAGAGGGTATTATGCTAAGTGAATTAAGTCAGATAGAGAAAGACAAATACTGTAGGATTCCACTTACATGTGGAATCTAAAAAAACAAAACAAATGCATAAACAGAACAAAAAGGACCCATAGATATAAAGAACAACCTGGTTTCCAAAGGGGTGAGGGGATGGGAACTTTAAAAATTAATCTTTAAAAAATAAAATAAAACGGATAATTTCTACATTGTTCACCTTAAGTGGAATCACAGGCATTAAAATGTCTTTGAAAGGAATTGTACATGTGGGCAAGATAAATTATTGATGTCTTTAATTGTAACCGTGAGGCCTTCTTCCCAGACTGTGGTGCCAGGGATGGCAATCTGACTGCCAAGTCTTGGAAATCCTCTGAGGTGAGACTATTTGGGCTTCTGACATTGGTCGTGGTGGGATGGGAGAGGAGTGCTAGCCTGGAGCGGGAGACCCGGCATCCACTTCCAAATCTGCTGCTACCCTGCTCCGTGGCTGCGAATGATTGCTTCTCCCTCAACTTAGCTTCTTCATGGTAAAGTATGGCTGACCATTGTAAGCATCCCAGGGTGATTTGCTGGGAAAGTGCTCTGAGGCTCCGTTCACCCCTCCGCTGGCTAACTAGAGTCTGTCCCCTTTCTTAGGCTCAGTGCCACAGTGCTCTGGGAGGGGGGCTGCTCATAAAAGCTGGAGGTGCCATAGCCGGGGCCCAGGGTCAGAAACAGTATAGCGCAGGGGAGAGGCCCTGGGGGCAGACAAGGGCCTGGGTGGGGAGGCTGGGAGAACTAGCCCTGGCTCTGGGAACAGCTCATCACGAGGACAGGGGACAGTCTCTGCCCCTTCTGCCTCCCAGTTTCCAGCCCTGTAAAATGGGGAATTGTACATGTGGGCAAGATAAATTATTGCTGTCGTCTTTCCTTGTAACTGTTAGGCCTTCTTCCCAGACCGCGGCGTCACGGTGCAGTCACTGTGAGAACACACGGGGAGACGACATGCACTCAGCAGGCAGGGCTGAGGGGTAATGCACCTTATTTATTCATATATAACACCAAAAACGATAAAGCTCATATTTGCAACTGTTTAGGTCTTTGTTATAAGGTCTTGATTGCTTTGTCTGGACTGGCCATGACCTTCAGCTCTGGGGTCTGGGCTAGGAAGACGTTCCAGTGACCTGCATGGAGGAAAACAGAAGAGTTGTGTGTGTGGTTGTGTAGGGGTGTGTGGCGTGTGCGTGCGTGTGCACAGAGGCACAATGCCTGGTATGGGGAAAACAAGGTGAGAGGACTGTGGACCTGGGCTGGAGCCTACAGGGAGGAGGGGGTGGGGGTCCCCATCATACTCCCATATCCAGATCCGCTCTGGCACATGACCCAACCTTCAACCAACCAACAATTGGGGGCTGGGCTGGTTTCCTGATGCCTAGTTTTGACCCTCCCATGTGTGACTTCCTGCCCCCCACCTGAGGCCCCACCTGGGTCCATCTTCCTCAGTGTAGTGTAGAGCAAATGAAGGGCCTCAGAAGGAAGTGGTTAGGAGGCTTTCAAGGGGAAATGTTCCAGTAAAGGAGGCAGCACTGGTGTTTGGGGCTCAGACCTCCCTCTTCTACAGCCCAAGACTAAATCCAGCAGGCTCGGCTTCACCCTCCTGCTCTCAGGCACCCGAGTTGAGAAATCTCTGGCACAGACGCCCACTGGATTCCTGTGCCGGGAACTGACGTCTGTGGCTGACAGCCCCCCCTCCAGGCACCAGTAGCCTGGAGCTCCCCAAGAGGCCCGGGCCTCTAGCCAGGCTCTCGTCCCAAGCCCTAGTCCCAGCCCGAGGTCCCACCTTCGTGGGTGCCGGTGAGCAGCCGGAAGTTCTGTGCCTCTCTCTGAAAGTCTTGCTTCCTGACTTTCTTGATCTGAATCAAGTGGAAGATTCCTGAGGACAGAGACAAAGGCATGAGCAGGCAAGGCAGGGCCATGCACCAGGGAAATGGGGTGACAGACACGAAAGGGACCCACTCACTTCCCTCCCCTCCCCTATTCTGATCAGACACCAAAGCCTGTGGACTCAATATCTTAAATATTTTGAATCTGTTCTCCTGTCCCACTGCCACTGACCCCATTCAGGCCCCGTCATGTCGTGTTTGGGTCTCTGCACTAGACTTCTGACCACTTTTATTCCTCCTCTAACCTGTCGTCATTCGAAAATATACCTGTTACCCTGTCATTCCGCTTCCCTGACCTCCTGTCATCTCTCCACTGGCCCTGCTCCGGCCACCATCACCATTCTCCTCTCACAGCACTCACCTGTCCACAATGTAGAAACGGAGTGGGGAGCAGGGAAGGGAGGAAGGAGGAAGGAGGAAGGAAGGAAGGAAGGAAGGAAGGAAGGAAGGAAGGAAGGAAGGAAGGAAGGAAAGCTGCCAGACAGGTACGGACTGGTCAAACTTTTTTCTGGGCATAGAACGTATGCTAAAAAATCAATCGGTGTGCTTATTCAGACACCAAAACAGTAAGCATCAGAGTTGTAAGCCCCCTTTCAGCACAAGGCTCAGTTCACCCGACCACGAGGGGCGTTGCCTGTGCTCCAGCCCTAACCAACTAGTTGGAGCCCCGAGGGGCCAAGCCTTCACATATGCTACCTCCTCTGTGGGAACTCCTCCTATTGCCACCTGGGAAACTCCACTCAACCTTCAAGCCTTAGCTGGGAGTCTTCCTTGATCCCCCTCACCCTCCACCAGGGAGTTATAACTTCCAAGGAGGAAGTTACAACTAACTACCCATAGCTCTTGGCATTCGTTGGTGATTGTATCTATTTGTATTGTGTTATCATTGTGTCTGCTGGGAACTCCTGGAGGGCTTTCCTCTCTGGGTCCCCTGCATCTGGCCCACATTAGGCATGTAGAATGAATGAATGGATCCCTGGATGGATAGATGGATGCATGGATGGATGGATGGATGGACGGACGGATGGATGGATGGATGGATGGATGGATAAGCAAATATATGTGTAACCAGTCTAGGCCAGGCCCTGAGCAGGGATGAGGTATTACTTGGATCTCCTGATGTTTGCATTCCATGGGGAGCTGGCCACGGGCACCACACATGGTGCTGGGGCACTGAGCACATGGGCTGTGAGGTCGCACCAGCTGTTACCAGCAGGGTCTGTGGCCAGAAAGAACAGATGCGAAGGCAAAGCCTCAGCTAGGCCAGCACCACCCTCAAGGAAACCAAGAACTGGCCTTGCTTGTGGGAATCTGAGCGGGATCCCACAGAGGGGAATGGACAGCACAGGTTCCGGGACTGAGGTCCAGGAGGCCAGGAATGTCCTTGGGATCCCCAGCCCAGGTGCCAAAGACCAGATTGTGGAGAAGACTCACTCCAAAGACCCAGGCTAAGTCACAAGCATGAGAGGGGGATGAGTCCTCCTGCCGCAGGCCTGCCATTGCACACACCCCAGAACACAAATTGGACAGGAAGTGACAGGGATGCAGGCAGGTCCCCACACCGTAACCTGTAAAACATGATTGAAAGGACTGGCTCTGGGGCCTGGAATCAAGAGCTAGACGGAGGGTCACGGTTGTGCCTCCTGCCCTCTGAAGGGCATACCAGGTCTGGGAGCAGCTGGACTCTCCGGCCCCTCAGGGCAGAGGTGGCGCTGGTGGGTGAGTTCCAGGAGATAGGACAGGCTCAGCTCAATGTGAAGACGAACCCTCTCTGGACAGAGCCATCCAGTGTTGGAAGTCAATCACCTGTCTGGAGGTGGGTGGGAGTATGTGCCTCAGGGGCTAGAGACCCTCAGTGAGGCCACAAGGGGACTTCCTTCCTAGGTTGGAATAGGAATTGAGACCCCTAAGTCCCCTTATACTCTGAACCTCCAGAATCGAAAAGATTCTTAACCCTAAGCCAACTCTCTGCTCAGCTTCTGGGCCCTGGAGCCGCTCCCTGTGGAGTGGCCTCACTTAGCCCAGGTTTCAATGTCCAGCTACTCACTTTGTCTCCAGGCCAATTCTCCCCTTCCTCTCCCAGCGCTCAAGGCCGGCTGCTTTTACTCCTCTGCGTGAGGAAACAGTGCGGGTTTCCCACTGACAACTAGTCTGTGGGACAGGGAGAGAATGGAGGTAGAGAGGCCTAAAGGCTACCCAGAGGGTCCGGAGACACAGAGGGGGAGGTTTGCTAATGACAGGATAGCAGGGCCTGGCATTGGGAAGTGGAAGAGTCCCCGCCACCTTATTTCTTTTCTGCTGGGCTTGGTGGTAATGAGATTGGCCTTGAGCTACGATGCCCCTCTGCACCATCCTGGGCACACTTTGGCCTTCCTCAAACACCTACCTAAAAGCGTAAGGTCACCTCCCTGGAGGCAGCGCTGGGGACAGTGATAACTGGGTTTGAGTCTTTAGTTCACTGCTTAAACTGTGTGACTTTGAGCTAGTCATTTTACTTCTCAGACTCAGTTTTCTTTTTTGCAAAATGGGGCATTAATACATGCCCCTCAGTTTTCTTATGTGGAGTAAATGAAGCACATTACACGTAGTGCCACAACACACTGATCACAGAGCACAGGACATGTAAGCATGGGCTGTGGAGCCAGAGTTTGAGGCTGTCGCTGCCAGTCTGCCTGCAGTGTGCCCACCCTGCCGTTCTAGCCCCACGTCCATTTTCCGTGAAGACTTCCCTGACCAGCTCAGCTCCCAGGGAGCTCCTGCTGCACCCAGGTCACCTAAGGACAGAGGCTGGAGTCCATTACTCTCTGTGGTCCTAGCATCTGGTGGGGGTGGGAGAGGCCCAGAGTAAACCGGGAGCCAGCACCTGTCTAGGGACTGGCGGAATCTCAAGGGGCAAGAGAATTATAAACGTTACTGCACCTAACTCCAGAATCTCCAGCCAGCCCTTGCTGACACAATCCCATGAATGGAGCTTGCTCCCTCCCTGCATTACAGGAAGGCTCTAAATATGAGAAAGTGCTTCCTCTCCTTAGCTGAAACCTGTTTCTCTGCAATTCTAACCTATTGATGAGGTGGGATGAGAAGGATAGTGACAGCATCTACTATAGGTCAGGGGCTGTACCTATGTTCAGTTAATCCTCCAAAAACCCTCCTCCCCAATTAACAGAAGAGAAAACTGAGGCCCAGAGAAGTCAAGTGATTACCCAAGGCCACACAGCTAAGAAATGGCAGAGCCGGGATTCAAACCCAGGTCTGATTCCAAAGCCCCTGCTTGTTGTTCTGACCCCTGCGGTCAGTCAGAACACAACTGCTCCCTCTGCCTGGGGCAGTCCTTCAGAGCCACGAAGCCAGCGGTCCTGTCCCCCTGAGTCTTCTCTTCTCCAGGCTGGACAGCTCTGCTTTCTTCGTCCATTCCTCCTACGACAGGAGTAGAGCAGGGGAAGACCGCGATTGACGTCACAAGACATGGGCTCTAGCTCCTCCACTTACTGGCTGTGTGGCCTTGAGCCAGGGACTTCACCTCTCTGAGCCTCAGTTTCCTCATCTGTAAAATGGGGATAATAACGCCTAACTCTCAGGATCGTTGAGGATCAAATGAGATAATGAACGTGAAAGCACTTTGTGAACTCTAAAGTGCTTTACACATTGGTTGTTATTATCATTGTCATCATTTTTATTATCCCCTTACTGTCCCCTTCTTATCATCCCCTCGTCCCCTTACCCCCCACCCCCAGGCAAACCCATCAATAGAGAAGAGTGACCTTAGAGCTAATTCATACTTATAGGAGTTAGTTTGTTTTACCCTACCCAGGGGATTTATGTTTTTCAAGAAGAGCCAGAAAACAAAACCCTCAGCCAATTCCCTATCAATGAAAACTCCTCTTGACCTTCATTTGGTGATATGAGCAGCCTGTTGAATAGGGTGAGTTTCTCAGCGTGAGAAACATATTTTGACGTCAACTTACCTTGGAAGGATGGAGTCTACATACAGCAGAGGCTGAATGAGACTAGCTTCAGGCCCTCCTGCCTGAAAAGCTCTCTCCTCACAGAATACGGCAAGTCCACCAGTACACATCTCTATTTCATCAGGGCAGGCATTCATTACTGTCCTGGCTCCTTGCAAGGTGCAACAACCCCTTCCCCCAGGAGAGGGAGCACTTGGAGGCCCTGGCATCTCAGAGTAGGTGAGCTTATCAGAACTGTCAGAGCATCAGACAGAATCACTGTCTCCCTCTGTCTTGGAATCAGGGACTCCTAAACCCGGAAGGGTGACCAGAGGCAGGTCTTCCTGGGCTAGAGGCACTTGATCAACAAAACGCTCCTGAGGCCCCGGGGGGGGGGGAAGGGCAGGAGCACAGGAAGGGGGACAGATCAGAGGTATGCCCAGCTGGGAGTGGGCCAATGCTCACCTTTTACCAGCTTCCAGAGGTAGATGTCCACCTGTTCAGAGGCCTCACGCTCGAGGGCAAAGCGACGCAGGTTGTCTGGGCTTGGGGATACAGATGTGTGGACGAGGACCCGGCCCGGCGCCTTCGGACACCTGGTGGCACTGATTTCACTGTGGCCAGGGTCTGCCTTGTCATCTGGGAAAGACAAGGAGCTTCTGAATGCTCTGTCTCACCACCACCCCTGGTGGCTCAAAAAGAGAGGCCTGACATCCCCCTCAGAGTCTTTACGGTACTTGGGAGCCTGCTGGTGCCTTGGGAAGAGAAGGCTGTCTCTAGGGAAGTGGGGGCGCATCTCCCCCTTCACCTCCCATTGATTAGCAGATCAGAAAACTTCTCACCCTTCAGGGCCCAGCTCACCTTCCACCTCCTCTGGGCAGCCCACTTGGAACAGCTTAGCCCACTTTGTTTCCTCCCACTGGTAGCTTTTAAAATCCTACTTGCTTATGCCTCCCACTCATGCCCTTAATCCCACACTGCCTGGCATTGCCTTGTAATTGTTTCACCTGAGTATGTTTTCTCTTGAACAGAGACCCACAAAGTGAAGGGCAGGAGCCATGCCCACCAAGGCTTTTGAGTCCCTCACACCAAGCTCTTAATGAACATACATAGAAGGAAAGGTTTGAGGTGATAATGACAGTAATGATAATGATGGTCGTGATGGTGCAAAAGGTGGTGGCAGTGATCACAGTGATGGCAACAGTTGTGGTCGTAGGGCTGGTGGGGGTGATGGTGGAGATGGTGAGGATGGTGGGGGTGATGGTGATGTTGGGGATGGTAGGGGTGATGGTGGAGATGGTGGGGGTGGTGGGTGTGATGGTGGAGATGGTGGGGATGGTGGGGGTGAAGGTGGAGATGGTGGGGATGGTGGGGGTGATGGTGGAGATGGTGGGGGTCATGGGAGGGATGGTGGAGATGGTTGGGATTGTGGTAATTTTTTTTTTTTGGTGCCAAATTAGATCCAGTCCTAAAGCCTTGACATCCTGGAATTCCAAGGACATTCTCCAGAACTTTCCATGTACCAACATTCCCTGAGTATTTTTCAAGGACTAAAGGACCAAGTCCCTACACACACACACACCCTTCTAGACTCTTACTTGTTATGAAGCCCTTAAGAGCTATTACAGTCTTAATATTTTTAAGGGGAAATGGGCTGGGGTCTGGTGGCAGAACCCAAGGCCAGGCGTGTTTGTGAAGGAGCCCAGGAGCGAGGTTCAGCCAGTCTCATAGAGAAGTCAAGTTTAGCCCCAACTCCTCATGTGTTCTAGGCATCATCCCATCATGCTCCCTCCCTCACCCTGTCCTTATAGCTTATTACACTGATAAATAACAGTTATTGCTTAAGTTTGAATTTTGATTTACAATTCTTAAAGCATTTTCACCAACTCTGTGTCTGAGGCTCAGAAAGGTAAAGAAACTTGTTTAAGTTCACAACACTAACTAAGTAAAGAAGTCGGTAAGCAAGCTAATAATGCAAATTCAAATTTCCTGATGTTAAATGCTGGGGTAGGTGGAGACTTAGGGTGATTGTAGCCACTCAGTTATCTCATTTGTGAAATAACTGCATTGTGAGGATTAAATGAAATATGTGAAATCACCTGGGACTAGTAGGTTCTCAAGGCATGTTTCCTTCCTCTTTTTCTTCCCTGTTGCTCTCCTTTCAGCTTTGCCAACCCAGCCCTCGAACCCGAAGTGGTCAGGACACAAGCTCCCCTTGCGTCTTCTGCCCCACCTGCCTTCTTTCCAGGCTGCAGGGAACGGGCCTGACCCTCGCACCGGCTACTATTGATGCTCACAGGCTGTGCTTCTCAATCAGATACTCTGACTTTCCCTTCGGCACACTGATTAATCCTAGGGTCACATGACATTGTTGAAAGAACTCCGCCGGCAAGTCTAGAAGCCTGAATTCTAGTTCCAGCTTCACTACGACTTTGCTGTGTGACTCAGGAAAGTCCCTTCTCTTCTCTGGGTCTCAGTTTCCCATATATAGATGACAGCTGAAGGAAGACAACAGAGGTCAAGAGCTTGGTCTTTGGAGTAAGAGAGACCAGGGAGCAAATCCCAGCTCTGCCACTTACAGCTGTGTGACCTGGGACAAGGTACTTATCTTCTCTTTCTATAAATGGGGCTGGATACCTGCCTTGTCCATTGTGGGGAGGGTTATATGAATTCGTGCAGACAAAATACCTACCTGGCTCATAGCAAGTGCTCAATAAACAACGGCTATTTCTCTTAAAAGTCCTAATATCCTAAGATGCTATAACTTCATAGAATCCAGAACATTATTTGATTCTATGTAGATACGTCTGAGAGCCTCTGGATCCGTCTCTGTAACATAGATGGTTCCATAAGTAGTATGTATTACAAGTCTGGCATTTTCCACTACTGTGCTCCTAACTTTCTGTGTACCTAAACACCCTGCATCCTGTATCTCTGTCCCCGGCCCCATCCATGCTGGAGATGCTCCAAGCGTCTGTGTGCTGGGGAGAGAGACCCAGGGCTCACTCTGGCTAGCGCCCTCCCTGCCCCCAACATCTCTTTGTACCTGGGCAAATCTTGCAGCACTTCCCGGCCACTTTCTCGGGGTGATGGCAGGGGTACTCAGTGGGGCAGGTCACCCGCTGGCAGTCCTGGTGGCCGTCCTGACAGGAGCACAGGATGCAGGGCAGGGGTCCGAAGGAGCGGAAGGCTGGGTGCCACACCTCCCCGTGGGAGTACGTCTTCCCACCATGCACGCAGGCTGGGCCAAGGAGGGCAGGAAGGGAGGAGGGTCAGTGCCTCGGACTCCTGCCAGAGTCCAGGGGGTTTGGGGAGGCCCTGCTGCACCCATCTGGCCCCGCCACGCTGCCTGCAAATTGGAGGCCAGGGTGTAAAACTGGCCCCATGGCCCTGACATCCTGCTATCTCAGCACTCAGGACAGAGATGTGCCCAGTGCGGACTTGCTGAGACGGCGAGTCCTTCTCCTGCCCTCACAGCCCCTCTGGTAGAGCAAGGAGGGGCTGCTCTGACAGCAGGAGAACTGACATCAAGTTCTGTCTGGCTGCACACGCGCTGTCTGGCAGGCCCTTTCCCCTTTCTCAGCCTCAGTGTCCCGTCTGTACAAAGTGGCTCTGGGACAGACGCCTCTGCAGCCACCTCCACTCTACCAGCCAGGGTGCCCTGCGTGGGGCCACTGTCCTCCCACGCTGCTGCTGTCGCTGCCCATGTGGCCCCTTCCCACTCCATCCCGACTGTTCCCCTGCAGTCCAGCTCTGCTCCGTCCTTCCCTTGTCAAGAACTTGCCCTCAGCACTTCCTTGTATTATAGTAATTTATTTACATGTCTGGAGCCCCTCACGGACGAGGACCATTTTTCATCTCTCTGTTCTGTGCCCCTCAATTCCCAGCAACGATACGGCAGGTGCTTCAAAAAAATATTCTACTGACCCGCAGTCCTGGTTCCAGGACGGGTTCTGTCTCTAACTCAATACCCTGAACCTCAGTGTCCTCATCTGTCAAATGGGGGTTTAGACCTGATACCCTTTTAGGGTACCTTCAGTTTTGATGGAACTAAGCCTGGGAGAGGATGAGAAGGAAAGGGGATGGCCTGGCTCTGGTCCTCAGTCTACAAGGTCATGGCCAAGTTGAGATTGGAGAATCACTGAGTTGGGGGTACAGGAATGGGAGGTAGAAGCAGTCGGAGCCCTCCTTTCCCACTTCAGGGGTTGGAGGAGGTTCCAGTCCCCACCTTTCTTATGTTTCTCCTTCAGGACAATTTTGACTGTCGTGCTCCCTTCTCCCTTCGGTCGGAAGTGGCGAGGGATGAAGCCCAGAGGGGAGATGAGCCCACTGGGGGCTGGGGTGCTCAGGCTTCTCCTTCTCCCGTTGTCCCCTGAACACGGATCCTGGGAATGTCTCTGCAAATGGCAGGAAGGATGAAGGTCACTGCTAGGCTAGCGAGATGGTGGCTGTAGTGAGAAGCCTGAGGGCAGACACTCGCATGACCTCCCAGTGAAGAGAGGGCACAGGCCAGGGACAGAAAGGTAATCCGGACGGGGTCTAAGGCATTCTCAGACAAGGCATCTTGAAAAACTCTTCGAGGATAATGGTTTGGAGATCCAGCTTCCTCTACGCCCCTCTCAGGCCTGTCAGAGCCAGGACTTTGGGGCTGGAGTGGGCAGAGGGTGCTGAGGTCTCGATCTGGGAGACATAAGAGATCAGGGACCAGGGGAACTTAATATTTAAGAAATAGAAGGTGAGAATGTAGCAAGAATGCGAGTCAGGAAATTCTTCTTTGTCTGAGAAGATTTAGGTGATGGGACAAGAGGACGGGCCTTTGACAATCCTACCAGACCCCAGAATCCCACAGGGCAGGAAGAAGAGCAGCAGGCCCCATCCAGAGACGGGGGTCTCCGGAGCTCAGGCCCTCTTTCCGGAGCCCCTGGAATCCAAGATCCCATGACCAGGTCTTGGGAGGGCTGGCAGTGATAACAAAGGGTGTGCGGTGAGGGCAGTGTAATGTCACAGGAACTTTGCAGCTTATAGTTTGGGGATTGGCCCACCAGGTAATGGGAAAGGAGCCAGTGGGCTGGGGAGCTTTTTCTCCCCTTTGCTGACCAGAAGTGACTCACATTCCTTCTTCGATGGCCCCTTCCTGCCCCGTACAGTCTCAGTCAGTCCTCTGGTGGCTGGACTAAGCTGACAAGAGCCCCCAGAGTAGAACTGTGTCCCAGGACCAGCACAGGCCCAGGCACATAGGAAGCTCCCAAGAATGCTTGTCAAGTGGAAGAGAGGCAAGAAGGAATCGAAGAGCTCAGTCCCCAAACGGCGACTTGCCCACATCATCCAGTAAGCTGCTGCTCAGGGCCTGGCACTAAGCCTGGGAGAGGATGAGAAGGAAAGGGGATGGCCTGGCTCTGGTCCTGTGGCACAGAGGCCCCCACCTGAGAAGGCGCAGCCTGGGAAGGGAGGATAAGCTGCCAGAGGAGAAGGGAGAATTAATTAGTTCAGCCTCTGGGGAATCTCTGGGAAGGGACGCCTCCAATCCCCCAGGGTCCAGGTGACCCAGGCTGAAAGAGCAGGTGGAATTGGTCATATTGTAGACATGGCCCAGGTGTCTGTGTGTGAACTCATTCTCCCACCTCTTTCCTCTCCAACCACAGAGGGCTGGGCAGTTTAGCCCATCTTAACTCCAGACCAAGACTGAGAGGGGCCAAGACAGAGGGGGGAACAGAGAGTGCCTCCCAGACGAAGAACTGGTACCTCAGGAGCTGGGTGGGGAAGGCTGACCCCAGTCAGAGGCCAATCCCTCTGGGGAACGTGCTGCCCAGAGGCGACCTGAATAAGGACAGACATGGGCTCTGGATGGAACAGTGTCAAAGAGTTTCCCGGAAAGGAAATCAGTACGTCTGAGGCCTGCTCCTGCTTCTGTGGTGCTTTTCCCCAGGCCCCTCCTGGCCCTTCAGTCAGGATGGGAGCCATGTCAGGAGGCTAGGGAGAGGAGCGGGACATGGTGGGGTAATGGAGCTGACCCAGGGGACAAATGAGAAATGAGGACAATAACTAGTATTGCCTGCTCCAGAGTCATGGAGACTTAGGCCCTGGATAGCAGCCCGCCTCACCTCCTCTCCCCACCCTGTCAGTAAAGCTGTGCACTCACCACCCCACGGTGTGACTGTGTGGTGTCCTCTTCAGCTGATTTCTCACTTGACCCATCTGGAAACCCAAAGGGAAGTCGGGTCAGCCTCTGCCTCCTCAGCCTTGCTGGCTGGAGCCCTGCAGGCCTACACCTCTAGGCTCTGTCCCTCCAAGACTTGGTGCCACTTCAGCAGCCCGCGCAAACCAGCAGGTCCCTTTGGCTCAGTGGGGACTTATTCCCTTTCTCATTGGGTTGCTGCTTCAGCTTCCACACACCTACCTCCTGGTCACCATGACGACTGAACTGCTTGGCTTAGGCCCAGCCTCTTGCTCAGCGCCCATCATGGATGGCCCCAAATCCCATCCCTGCAGCCTGATTAGCGCCATCCCCTGGGCAGCCACTCTGCCCAACCACACTTGAAATCACCAGGCCTTGGTCAACACATTACACTCCTGGGCACCCCCCTCCACCTTTTTTGCCCCTCCAGCTGGGACCCCCTAGGACTCCTCCATCTCCCATCCTCTGAGGCACCAGGACACAAGGCCCATTGGAGGCCTGGGACTTCTGAAAGTCCAGAGTGGGCTTCTCTCTCCCTAGCCCCTGCCTCACATCCAGTCTGGCTCCTTCCAAGCATTCTTGGTTCAAGGACCAAGAACACTGCAATTAGACTGTCCCTTAGAAATCCCTGAGGCCAACCTCTCAGTGCATATGTAGCACAGCTGAGGCCCAGGGAGGGGAAGGACTCTGCAGGAAATAGCTGGAAGAACCAGGACTAGACTGGAGTCCCCTGGCTCCCGGTCCAGTGCCCTTCCATAACACCAACATCCAGGGAACATTCTACTGGGGTGAACTCCCCTCCCAGAGTCTTGCCTCCTCCAGGAAGCTTTCCTGGACTACCCCAGCCCACAGAGAACAACAGTTCCACCATCTGTTCACTTCACTCTGTTTAAGCCTTTTGCCCTTCACAAGCTGATATGTTGGCCTATCTCTGTTCAGTACAGAGATTCTACCTGGGTTTTGCTTGACATGTGTGCTGAGCCCAGTGAGCCCAGGCCTGTGCCCAGCTCTGCTGTGAGGAAGACAGGAGGAGATGGGTGCCTGCCTGTACAGACCTCTCTCCTGTGCTTCTTCTGATCCTCTCAGCCTCATCTGATCAGGGGGACTTTGACCACTTGTTACAGGCACTGCAGCAGCGCCCTCTCTTCATGGGCTCTAGCCGGCTTCCCTCGGGTTCAGCCTGCCAGCACTGTCCTCATGCCTGTGCCTCCCGCTCGTCTCCTGCCCTGCATTTCTTATCCCACCCCATTCCTGCTTCTGCTCTCAGGGCAGCCTACCACCCACATAGGCACATACGAGGAAGGACCACGACGGAATTTCCACCCTTGGGGTAAACCTTTGACCAATGGGAGTTGGTGGCTGGTGGACAAATTCTTACTCTTCCTCTATCACTCCCAGACTTTTCTGGGAAGCAGAACATGACTCAGGGCAATAGGTCACACTTGATAGCAAGCAGAAACAACTCCCCAACACATTCTTGAGTTGTTTCTCCCTTCTTCCCTGCTTCACTCCCCTTTTCTCTCCTTGCTCCCTGGAATTGCAATAAAAATGCACATCAGCCTCTGCTACAGGCTCAGCTTTTGGGGTGGGGCGGGGCAGGCTAAGTCACAACCCTTGAGGAAGGAATGGTCTGCTATATGCTGGGTGTTCCCCAAAGTCTCCCCAGCTCTAACCGTCCACGGCTGGGTCCCTAGGGTGGGGAGGTGGGCACTGCCAGATCTAGGGACAGACTCACCTTTGCAGGCCTGGCAGCAGGAGGCAGGCAGCGGGAGGGGTGCGGGGCAGCCGGGTTCTGGGCACGTCATGAGGCCGCAGTAGATCTGGCCCTCCTGATAGACAGAGCAAACAGGAGCTGGGAGATGAGCTCTGATGAGGACCAGCCTTGGGGCTAGGAGAGTCCCCTGCCCTGGAGGCATGTGGCCTTGAGGAGACCCTAAGGTGGGGGAGGGAGGGAGCAGCAGAGCATCCTGGGCAAGAGCCAGCCAGCTCAGGGGAGGGGTCTTTGTACCCTCCCCACTCTTACTCCAGGCCCTGAGGTAACATTCATCCTTTAGCTTCTAAAGCATTTTCACAGGCTCTCACAGCCACCTGCTGAAGTGGGGTCTTCCCGTCTCACAGATGGAGAGCGCCTACAGAGGGGCCTGGACGGCCTGAGGTCAGACACAGTGGGGCAGAATGGACCAGAGCCCAGTATTCAGACTTTTCCTACTGAAATCAACATCCTTCTCCTTTGGCTTGGAACAGGAGGCCCAGCATAGGGGACAGGGATGGGTCGGGGACACCTGGGGCTCATCTTGCTCTTACTGAAAACCCTAGGTCCCCAACTTTAGAACCCAGCCTAGAGAGGCAAGACTTCAGGGTAAAGGGCCTTCTGGGAATCAGGAGGACCAGATGACCTTAGGTGAGTCACTTCTCTTCTCTGGGCCTCAGTTTCCTCTTCTGCAAAATGGGGGCACTCCTGTCTGGGCTGTAAAGATCAAGTAAGGGGACTATGTGAAAACCCTTTTTAAACTATAAGGCACACTGTACCTGGGAGGAAGTGACATTACCTAGGGTCGTTTCCATATTCCTTTTCCAATGAGTCTCAAAAATAAGGATTCTGATCTCTCAGATGAGGCCAGGTGTCAAGCCAGACTCACATAAACAGGGATGAGAAGGGGGAAGCAGTGACCCAAGTATCCAGGGAGAAAAAATAATGCTCTCCTCTCACCACCTCACCACCATTCTTTCTGTCTCTCCCCACCACCCCCTCCTAATCAGGCCCTTGTCCCTTTGTAGGAAGCAGCACAATGCAGGGAAAGGACCATGGGGTTTGGAGTCATGGGACCCTGGGTCTGAATTCTGGCTCTGCCATTTAACTAGCTGTGTGACCTTAGGGAAGTTGCTTAACTGCTCTGGGATTCACTTTCCTTGTCTGATAGCCTTCTCCTAGGGTCATTGGGATGCTGTATATAAACCCCAAGCATTGGAGGCCTGGGACTTCTGAAAGCCTAGAGTGGGCTTCTCTCTCCCGAGCCCCTGCCTCACATCCAGTCTGGCTCCCTCCAAGCATTCTTGGTTCAAGGACCACAACACTACAATTAGACTGTCCCTTAGAAATCCCTGAGGCCAACCTCTCAGTGCACATGTGGCATAGATGAGGTCCAGAGAGGGGAAGGAATCTGCAGGAAATAGCTGGAAGAACCAGGACTAAACTGGAGTCCCCTGGCTCCCGGTCCAATGCCCTTCCATAACACCAATATCCAGGGAACATTTTACTGGGGTGCACTCCCCTCCCAGAGTCTTGCCTCCTCCAGGAAGCTTTCCTGGACTACCCCAACCCACAGAGAACAACACTTCAACCATCTAGTAGGTACAATGGACTAGATCACTGCAAGAGGCTCAGGCCCCACAACAATAATCACTCTCGGGGTTGACTTCTAAGTCACCCTCATTATTTGTAAGTTGTTTGCAGCACAGATACTGTAAGGCTAAGAGCCTGACTGATGGGCCCTCTCACTGAACAGATTGGGAGGCAGGCCTGAAAGAAGTGACTCGCTCAAGGTCACACAGGAAACCACGGCAGAGCTGGAGCTCAAATGTGGTGTCTGACACTTAGTTTAGGTATCCTCCCCTCACATCACTGCTAAATCTGATGATTATTTTAAACAGAGAGGACGTTGGAGACCATCTGGTCAGACTCCCTACACATGCAGAGGAACTGGGGCCCAGAGAAGTTTGGTGATCAAGTAGTAAGGACATCAAGATGGCAGGAGAAACTCCTGCCAATGCACAGATGAGGAGCTAAACCCAAGGGTAAGGATGACATGCTGAAAGCCACCTACAAACCTATAGTGGGGCCACACCTAGGACCCAACCCCCTACTGAGGAGGAGGGAGAAGACTTTCTAGGTCAGGCCTTGTTTGGCTTCAGTCTCTCTGTGCCCTGCTAACACTGCAGAGTCAGACCTGACTGTCCCTAGGCCCAACTCTGACCACAGCAGGGCGAGTTTAAGTAGTTTCAAATTAAATTCCATGTGCTCAAACAGTCTGGCTCTGTCTCTGTACCCTAGGGCTAATAACTGATCATTTACTCATTCATTCATTCATTCATTCATTCATTCATTCAGCAATCATTACAGACATTCTCTGTGTGCCAGGCTCTGGGCCAGGAGCCTCTGAGGACACAGAAATGAAGTGGGTACGTCTGCTCTCCTCCAGGAGTGCAGAATCTATTGGGGGAAACCGAAATGGGCAAATGTCAGTGCGAGGTGCCGGGTGCTGTAACAGGTAGCTCAGGAAGGTGCAGAAAACCAGAGAAGGGCAGGATGTTCCAAATCACAGAAGTTCCCTTCCCCCTGAGCCTATTCACTCTCACTTTGCTTTGACCAGGAAGAACACTTTCCCTCCAGTCCCTGCTACGGTACTTTGCAGGCCAGGGCTAAAGGGAAGGTAAGAGGTCTTACGGTACAACTGCAGAGGACACACTGGTTGGGCAGGCGGGAAGGGAACAGCTCATGGGCACTGAAGATCTCTCCATGCTGGTACATGGTCCCGTTGTGCTGGCAGGACTTTGGGGGGGCCCGGAGACCAGAGGGGGTGTGAGGTTCTGCAGGTAGAGAGGAGCACAGGGAAGAAAAAAATAAGGTTTCACATGGACCTCAGAGCTTTGCCAGAATGAACTGGGCCACTTTTCTAAAGATTTTGCATTTCATCTCACCTTGGCATTTAAACTGCGCTCTGGCCTCAGCCTTCCCAGATGGCCCCCATATCAGCTAACCAAGAAGAGGTCCTGCAGACACCTGCATCTAACTTTGTCATTCCCTCCCATGGCCTTTCCGCACCTCAGGGTCTGAGCTGGTCCTGACCAGAGCAAGAAGGCAAGACCAGAAGCTTCAGCTCCTCTGAGCCTTACTCCGTGGGGAGGTGCATTCGTTCATTCAGTGCTCAGTGGGCATCCATGGAGAGCCTCCTAGTACCAGGCAGTGTCTAGTGCTGGGGACACGTCGGTAGTGAGCAGAACAGAGGCCCTCAGGGAGTGACATCCCAGGGGAATCAGCTGAGATGATGACCTAGACTGTCCCTGTGCTTGGTGTAAACTCCTGTCATTTACTGGCCATCACAGCCTTCCTCCCCATCACCTGCCCATTAGCCAGTCCTCTTCCGGCCGCGTAGAGGGCTAAGCCTCTAAGCTTCTGGTTCTGAGAGAACCTAGTCATTCTCTCGGGACACGTTTACTAAACACCGTTTCTGTACCAGGTACCATGTGTCGCACAAGACTCAGCTCCTCCCATCAAGAAACTCACAATCTAACTGGTAGAGAGACAAGCCATGAGCAGGGACACTGTCACATGGTAAGGGCTAGGGCACCGAGGAGAGGCCCTAACTCAGCCGGGACATGGGGGTGGGTGTGGTCCAGGAAGGCTTCCTGAAGGAGCTGGTGGCTGAGCTGAGTTGTGAAAAACATGCAGAGCCAGGCAGGCGAAGGGGCAGGGCCAGGAAAGAGAGCAGGAGACAGGAGCATGTGAGGAAGACGGGGCCTGAGCCAAAGCACAGTCAGCAAGGAGCGGTCAGGACTCCTGGAGTCAGCCTCAGACGGGGAGGAGGCACGATGCCCCTTCACTGGGCAGGATGAAGTTCAGAGCCCCAGCTCTGGGAGGGAATCCTGAGCCAGGCATCTCTGTGACCAAGGCAGAGCCACGGTCAGATCCTACTGGGGTCCCACTTGGAAAATGAGCCCCTCTATACCCACTCTACACAGGCCCCCAGCTCACAGGAGAGCCCTGGTTCCAGAGCCTGGTGGCTGAGGCCACAATCTGAGCCTCCCTTCCTCACCTTCTTGACGCTTCTAAACATCGATTCTTCACTTAACACCCTTCCCCCACTCTTCTAAGTTGGCCTCCCCACTGGCTGCCTCTCATTGGCCGCGTGGTTGTGCCAGTTTCTTCTCAGACCACCTCTCCTCTCCTCCCTGTCTCTTATCTTTACTCCCTAGAATGCCAGTCGTAGAGGCTCTCAGAATCGTAAAATTGTGGAATCCTAGATCTTTAGCATCAGGACACACAGCGTCTCTGAACCTCAGCACGGGGAGGAATCTCGGAGTACTTACTCAAACTCCTTCAGTCATTCCCAGTCCCAGGGCCGTCATCCGGGGTCTCGGGCAGGTCCTCCTAGCCCCCGCCCACTCATCTGCACTTACACAGACACGTCCACTCCCTCTGGGTCTGGCCAGCAGAGACACTGGGGCCCAAGTGTGCCATCAACAGGCCTCGTGTGCCCCTCTTTCCTTCAGCTACTCTCCACATTTTCTCTCTCCCTCTGCCAAGCACAGCTACTTACGAATGAGAAATGTGTTTTTACCCCAGCCCTCCTGGGGGATCCAGGATGTTTCTTCCCTGGAGCACGTTTGTGTCTCTACACCTCTGATGGCTAGAGACCGTCCCTCTCATTCCAGGGGCTTCCCCCTGCCAGAGGCCTGCATCAGGAATGGACGAAGGGTCAGCGAGGCTACTTACCCACACACCGGGGACAGCACTGCTGGGGCTCAGTCACAGGCTGGGGGCAGTGGACAGGCGGGCAGTGCAGGCGGTAACAATTCACATGGGCACTCTGAAGGGGACACAGGGGTCAGTCTTGGTTCCAAAGAGCCATTGCCTCCCACCAGAACCCCAAACCCCAAACCCCATCCCAACTGCGGGACACTACACTCGTTCTAAGTCTGTGATGGGATAAAAACAACAGACTCATCTGTCCCGTCTCTCCTCTTCCCCTGCTCACTCGTGTGGCGCACCCATCCAGGACCCTCCCCCACCACGGAGGAGGGCACAGTGTGCATGGGCTGGCACAGCTCTTGTGTCCCGTTCATGGTGTGTGAGACATATAAACAAAAGCCTTGAGTTGTATTTCGACATTGATCTTGATTGTGTTGGTTTAACTGCAGAGCTTTGTTCTTTGTCCTCTGGGCCTGAGCTTCATGTGACTCCTGAGGGTAGGTGACAGGGATGGGAACGAGACTAGAAACCTGATGTGGAAAAGACTCAGGGTTTCGTGATCTACTCCCTACATCTCTGGGACATTTGGGTGACTCTGCACAAAGCCCTTGGAGTTGGCACCAGAGAAGGAGAGGCCACAGAGTTCTTATGCTTTTTCAAGTAGAGCAAATGACGGAGAAGGGAGCAGAGAATCCTGTGCAGAAAAGATGAGGAGCTGATGAGAGAGGCTACCACCCATGTTGGCAGTTTGTCAGCCTATCCAAGGCTTCCACGCCTCAGTCTCCCCTTGGTTATAAGGGTCGTTGCACTGTGCCGTAAAGAACCACTTACTTCTGTCTCATCTATCCCACCACACGTCTCAAGAACAAGGACCAAGCCTCACACTACTCATCTCTGAATTGTCAGCACCGGGCCTGGCTCCAAGCTACTGCCTGCTACAGTTTGAATGAGTGAATGAAGGATGAATGAGAGCCAGGAGAGGACGGGCAGATGGTCTCTCTTAGATGAATGGAAGCAGCTTTGCTCAAACTTTGAAGCTGGCAAGTTTGTTTCCAACCTCCTTGTCTGAGTGCCCTGACAGCACTTCTCCAGCAGCAGCCGCTTGCCCGGTGGAAAACCATGGACCAGGCCCTAGTACTTCTGGCGTCACTGCTTCCCAAGACGGCCAGAGGTGGTCGCAGTGCTACGGGGCACCAGAGTCCACAAAATTGGTCTGGGATCCAAAAGGGGCCTTCTAGAGGGCGGGCACACGTGAGTACCAGATAAATGTCCAGAGGGCGAACTGAACCCCTCGGATAAGAAAGTAGGATGGAGTGAGGGCCTGAAGAGTTAGAATCTCTCGATTCTTGGCCTTGAAGGAACCCAGGGATGAAGATAATCGGTGACATACAGTAGGAAATAAGATGGAGACAGGCTAAAGGGTGAACAGGCAGGGGGCCTCGCAGCCACAGGGGGCCTCTCAGGAAAGTCATAACTACCATGCATTGATGGGCACTAGCTGGGCGCTTTATGTGATATAGAAGTGTATTATCTCATTTCATCTTTTCAACAACCCTAGAGGTAGATATTATTATCCACATTTTCAAAATGAGAAAAGGGCCTCTGAGAGGTTAAGTTGCCTAAGATGACACAGCAGGTAAGCACTACCTCCAGGGCTGTGTACTTTCCACGATGCAGAGCTGCCTCTGGTGGGCTGGGCGGGGACACATGCAGTCACTCAGGATTAGCTGTATGACTATTGGCTGCCAGGGACCAGGCAGTGAGTGAGACTGGCAAGGCATCTGCTCTCACGGAGCTTACCTCCTAGCCTGGGGAGACAGACCATAAAAAATAAACAAGTAGGAACAAGACCATTTGAGATGTGAAATGTATGATAATAATCAAACAGGGCAATGTGACTGAGTTAACAAGGTTAGACTATTTTAGACACAGCAGTCAGAGAAAGCCACATAAGGAGGTAACATTTCTGTCATGAACTGCGAGATGAGAGGAACTATTTGGGAGAAGATCCAGGGGGAGGACTTTCCAAGTGGAGGGACGACAGGTACGAATGAGTTTGATGAGTTGGCACAAGTAAGAAACGAGGTTGGAAGATAAGGTGGAAGTCAGGTCACACAGAGCCACGGCAGGGAGTCTGAATTTTATTTTAGGTGCAACGAACAGCTGTTGGAGGGTTCTAAGAGCTTCCAGAATGACACAATCAGTTTTATGTTCAGAAAAGATCCCTCTAGCTGCTGTGCAAAAGCTGGATTTAGAGAGGGGACAGGAAGGTTCAAGTCGGGGAGACTCAAGTAGCATCCAGAGGAAGGTGGCTTAGATTAGGGGGACAGTGAAGTTACGAGAAGTGGGATATTCAGGGTATGTCTTGGGGGTACTGGGATATTAGCTACAGTCCTTTGGGTTGAGGAAACTGTATGTGTGAACTCGGGAGGGAGAAATGAATTAGCTCCAGTGGATCACAAAACTTGGACTTGGTCAACTGGACCACATGATATGTCTGGAATTTTTCTGTTATGGTTTCCTTCCTGTTCTTTGGCTATATTTCATAAGGTTCTTTTTGAAAAGCAGATTGGCCTCAGATGTGCTAAGGAAAACCAAGGGGAGGCAGTCGCAAGGGTTGTGTGCCCGTGGCATCAGAGTTCTACCTGGGGCCGACATGGTAGAAGCAGCGTGGAATCAGAGGGAAAGGTCCCAGGAGGAATGAGACCCCAGTGGTCAGAGTCAGGAGAGGGACTGCCCCATGCCACCTCCACCTCCCAGTGTTCCCTCAGAAGCCCTCTCTGCTCCCGCCGAGCTGAGGATTGTTGTCAGAAGGGAGGCTCTTACTGGCCTCCGGCATTCCTCTCTTGGCTTTGCGCAGGGAAAGAGGGGGCTTAAGGTGCTGGTTCTAGTTGGGAGCTAAGTACCCCCTCTCCCCAAGCAGCACCCAGATAGATAGATAGAACTGAGGACGTCACGCCAACCAGGATCGGCCTCAGGCAGCTGAGCTAAAGTCCAGGGCGTTTCACTCCTTCCTTCCCCACCTCTCCAACCTCATACCTGGCCTGGAATTCTGGACCATGTGGGGGCCTCATTGATTCCAGCCAGTTGATTATACAAAGCCCTGTGGAGGGTGCTGGGTTGTGAGTGGAGTGGCAGGAGACAGATATGAACAAAAAGGCAGGGTCTCTGCCCCAGTTCATTCAGCCTTTGGCAGGACACCAAACTAGATATGAGGGAGCGCCCAGGAAGACCCATCTAACAGGTGTAGCAACTGACAGACACAGGTAACTATTATAGTTGGCCAACAGTGATCAGGAGAAAGGGACAGAAAGACTTGTGTGGGATCCCAGAAGAAGAAAATACTTGCAGGTGAGGGACTGAGGAAGGCTACCAGTGGAGGTGGCATTGGGCCAAAACATTAAAGAACAACTCTGTGGGCCAGAGGGACTGGGGGAATGCATCCTACGGCAAGGTGGCAAGAGAGGGCTGGAGGAAATAGTACGAGGAAAGGAAGGCATGGGAGGCCAGGTCAGACAGGCTCTGTCTTCTGCTGCACAGGGGACAGGGAGCTGGCACCAGCACGGGTGGTAAGACGGCTGGGATGAGAGATGGGAGAGCCAAGTCCCCAGCACGGCCTAGCCACTGACCTGCAGTGTCTTACCTCTGAGAGGTACACAGTAGCCGTAGTAGGGATTGAATACTCGGTAGTGAAGTTGCATGGCCCCAAGTCCCTCAGCTATCGCTAACAGAGTATAATTCTAGGAGGCCTGGTTCCAGAATGCTGCTGACCTCTAGAGTCAGGCTGTCCTCCCTACCTCTGGGTGACTGCTCCCAGACATACCTGACGCAGGTGGCCCCGTGGCCAGAGGAACCTACCTCAGAGCAAGTGCAGCGCAGGCAATACATCAGGCCCTGTGGCTCCAAGTAGGGGTGCCAGCTCTCGCCGGGGGAATACCTCTTCCCATGGAAAAGGCAGAACATGTCTGGGCCTGGCAAAATGACCAGTGCTTTGTCAGTCCCAGGATGCTCCAGTTCAAAGACCGTCCCTCAACCCTCCTGTCTGGTTCTAGGAAGGATGTTATCCGGACCACTCAGGCAAAAGTGAATCTGCTGGATGTGCTCTCCCAGTTACGGGGCCAAACTGTTTAATGAGTTTGAATCTCAGCTTGACCACCCACTTGCTGTGTGACTTTGGGCATGTCACTGCCCCACTCTGAACCTTAAGCAGTTAAAGTGCTTTATGGATTTAAACTGTGGTATAAGTGTTAGTTATTATGATTAGATGAATAATCTGAGGCCCAGAGAGGATAAATTACACCTCTAAGGTCAAACAGCAAGTCAGTCACCAAGCAGGGGTGACAGCCCGTCTCCTGACTCACAGTCCAGTGCTCCTTCTGCCCTCATAAGCACACTTCTTTCCTCTTCTTCATCTCATTTTACTTATTTATTTACTACATCTCTGTACCCTCCCCTCCCTTGGTCTCTGCTGTTCCTTTCAATTCTCTCTCTCTCTCTCTCTCTCTCTCTCTCTCTCTCTCTCTCTCTCTCTCTCTCACCTACCTTTTGAATAAAGCCACTCACAGCAGCTTTCCTGCTTTCACACTGTACTGTGTCCCTATATCTCATTCAGATGGAAAGTGCCTGAATTGGGAAAACAACGTGTTGCCTAGTGAAAGGTTAGAAAACTGACTTTTAAATATCCTTAAAAATAGTCCATAGTGATTGCACAGTCAATTATTTTTGTAATCTGCTTATCAGTTGTCAATGTGTAGATGACTATTTCTAAGAATGACTGAAATAGTTTGTTTTGTTTTGTGGGTTAGATACCACTCCTGCAATCCTGCTTACTTGAAATCTCCACCTCTCACCTCCCATAGCCAACCAATCGCCCAGCCTTTTGGGTTCTCTCTAGGACACACCTGCCCTCACCTCTTATCCACTTGCCACCTACCTGTGGGTCAAGACTCCAGGTCCAGCTTGCAGCCCCTGGCCCCACCTCTCTGCCTCTTGCGCTATCCCTGCCCCTCAGATACCTGGTGATTTTTACCACCCGGAGGGGATGGTGCTATCATTCCTATGGGAAAACTCTCCATTATCTAAAGAAAAATCTGAGCTCTTTTAAGAAGGAACTGGGAGACACAGCACAAGTGAAGTGTCCACAAAGGTTTGTTGAATTAAATGAGATTGAAAAGTGGAGAAAGGAACCAACACTTATAGACTATCTTCTCTGTAAATACATTACTTAATTATCTCATTAACATTATTGTTTTGAGAATTAAATTGAAAGATGCTTGTAAAGTGCTTACTTAGCCCAGTTCCTGACACTTAGTGTTGAATGCTCTTATTATGCTAATCATGATAACAATGACCCTGCAAGATGGATATTATCATCTTGAATAGACATTTAAACTCAGGGAATCCCAGAGCACTGAAAGCAGCACACACACAAAGCAGGACTTGCCTTTCAGAGCTGGGGGTGGGCTGGAGCACAGCCCGTAGGCACACAGCTCCAGAGCTGAGGAGCTCAAGGGCCATTCCCAATTGTCAGAAAGTTTCCTTTGTAAGAAGCTGAAATCGGCCTCCTTCTGGCTCCTGCTCTGCCTCTTGGGCCTCCCAGAACAAAGGTTTGAGGCCATGGTTCTGTCCTCAGAGTCTGTGTTTCAATGGCCACTGGGGACCAAGGGACACATGCTTAGTTCCCTCCCCACCCCCTCTAAGCCCCCAAAGTAGAGGAGGGGAACAGACAGCAGATCCCATTCCCAGCAAGGCCCCGGCTGGCCCGTATCAAATGAGCTTGTGTTTATCTCTCAGCCTCGGCTGGCAGAGAGGGCGGGACACAGTCCCAGCTGGGGTGCTTGTCAGAGCCAGCCCAACTCTCCAAGGATTGAATAATGTCTTTCTTCTTCAGTCCCCTCCCCCCACCAGGGAGCGGGGGCGATTGCAACACTACCATGGCCTTAGGTCTCAGCCTTGTTGCTGAAGAAACCCTGTCCCACCTTCCTTGGGACGGCCTGTAGCCTGGCCCCTGGGCCAATTGGCACCCCCTCCCCCTCCCCGCCTTCTTAGAGCATGAAGACAGAGAGAATGCCTCAGCCCATGGCCAGGCCAAGAGGCCCCTTCCCCCTACCAACAGACCTGGCAGCAGTTGAGAGTGTGGGGGGCCTGGCAGGCCATCCCTCAACCCCAGGAGGCCTCCAGAAACCACAATCCCCACCTCACCACGCCCTCCTAGGTGAGAGGCACAAGGAAGGGTGGCATTGCCTGGAGCTCCCTCTTCCTCTAAGGAGGTGAGTGCCCAAGGCCATGCCAAAATCAGGCCGGAGGAAGAACTGCCAGGCTGGCGGGGGGTGGGGGGGGGTGGGGGGGGTGTGTGCCCGGGGGGCCTGTGCCTCTGTCCCTGCAGTTCTGGCACGAGCCCCAATACTTGCACTTGGCTGGTGGAAGGAGCGCTAGCTCCTTATGCCACAAATTCACTGTGTGACTTTGAGGAAGTCTCTTCCCTTCTCTGAGCCTCAGTTTCCCATCTGCAAAATAAGTGTGTGGGGGGGAGGGGGACTTTGATCTTCAAAGGTTTTCTGCAGTTTATGAAACCATGATTTCAAAATTCTAAGACTCCAAGGTTCTAAGTTTCTAAGATACAAGATTTGAAAATTCTGCTTCTAAGAGCCTTCATTTCATTAGAACATGAATCTTCTAGAATTGTACGATTTTGTGGTTCTGAGATTTGATCATTTTAAGCTTCCACCACCTGGGATGTGTTTATGGTCCCATGCACCCAGACTTTTCAGAGGCTCCAAGGGGGGTGGATAAGGTTCAGGGAGCCAGTGGGGCCTACCTTGAGTGACATGGAGAAGGAGGCAAAGTTTGTCTCCCACATCCCTTCCCGCCTCTTCTACTCCCTTAGGTCTTCTGTCGCCTTCCAACTCCTGCCCTGGCCTTGGGCCTGCCCTGCTTCCTCTCCCCACCCTACTACCACATCTCATCTCACCCACCTGTGCCTACATCTTTCTCCTCAACTCAGGTGGCCACGTGGGCCCTCTGTCAGAAGTCTTTCGGAGTTAATGGCCCCTGGCTGTCATGTCTAACCTGCAAAAAAGACTGCTAGTGAGGGAAGTTTTTGAGGACTGTTGGCCCTGTTCCAGGCTTTACAGAGATAGAGAAGAATTAAAGTTGGACAGGTTTCATACCCCTCAAAACCCTTCACTCAGTGAACACGTCTATATAGTCTAAAGACCCTGGCTTTGGAGTCAGGTAGGCCAGAGTTTAAATGGGATCTGCAGCCTGAGATGAGACAAGTTACTCAGCCATTTCAGGCCTCTGTTTCCAGATCTGTTAAATGGGATTAGTGATAATCTCTATCTCTTGGGCTATAATAGAATTAAATCAGATAATATATGTAATACGCCTAGTGCCTGACACATATTAGATGCTCAATTAAATGGTAGGTAAAACAGACAAAAAGCAGACAAAAAGGCACTGACCCCAAACTTGCCTACCAGTCTGTTTCTCATATTTCTTTCACTCCCAGAATTCAGTGAACAGCCACCAGGCAGCTATCAGGGCATGAATGTCACGGTACCTGCCACCGATGTCAACCCTCCCAGGTCATGTGTATAACCTCAGCAACGCTGTTTCCTGTGGCTCCCTGCTCTCTCCTAGCCCCACTCACCAACCAGACTCTTTCAGCCCCACTTGGTGCCTACACAGACCTCAATCCTTGGGCTGGGATACAGAGAGGAAAGTGGGCCAAAAAGGTTGGAGTAGAGAGTGGGAGGGTTGGGGTGAGAGGCCTCAGATAAGGTTACAGAGAGAGGCAGAGGCTCAAGAAGGGCCTCAAGAGTCCAAGGGCAAAGGAAAGCCATGGAAAAGCTTCATACTGGGGCGTGCCAGTTACCACGTTTGCATTTTAGCACTGTCCCTATGGTCACAGGAATAGAAGATGGATTGGAGGGCAAGCCTGGATGCAGAGAGACCAGCGGGAGGCTGTTGCAGTCAACTGTTTGAGAGAATGCTGGCCTGGACCGAGATAGAAGCAGTGCCCATGGGCAAAAGTGCAGATCTGAGGAAGAATTAGTAGGTACGGCAGGCAGGCTCTGGGACAGACTGGACACGGATGGACAGGGTGAAAGAGCATTCAGGATGGTATTGAGCTTTCTGGCTGGAACAAATAGGTGAGCACGGGCTACTGATAAGCAGTAAATGTAATGATCATTAGTGATGATGTTACTATCATTAGTAAGAGTAATATTACTTCCTGCTGTTCACTCACTGAGTTTTTAATAGATCGAGCCTTATACATGTCCATGGGCCTGGTCTCTGGCTAAGGAAAACACAGTCAGCACCTCAAGGAGCTCACAGCCTAAGGAAGAAGACAGGTAGATATAATAGACACAGTTTGAAAATTCTATGATAGTAGAAACATAGGCTCTTCAGGGAAGGCTTCCCTGAGACGATGCCCAAGCTGGATCTTATAGAGCTAACAAGGTGCCAGTGGGCAGCAGGCGCTTCCTGCAAAAGCAGAAGTGGAGTGACCATAGTTCACGCAGGCCACTGTAGGTGGCTGGGGTGACTGGGTGCCAACTCCTCGTCCCACAGGAAGCATCCCCTTGGGTAGGCCCCAGCTAGAGCTCTTTATCTAGCTTGACACTGACTTTAAGTGACTGGACGTAGTTGGCCTAACCTGAATTCAGGGCAGCAATATTTACCAGACAGACTCCAAATGTTATCAGGTCACCTCAGCCTGACATAAGCTGGCTCCCGCCTGCTTTTCCAGAAAAACTCTCTGCGATAGCCCCGTTCTCAGCCTCATCTCTTGCTGAATTTCTCAGTCTTCCACCACCCCCACCAGGCTCCTTCACACTTCTGTGTCTTTGCACATGCTGTTTCCTCCGCTTGGAAGGGGATTCCCCATCTCCATTGTTTGACCTACTGCTTCTCATTCTTCAGAAGCCTGTGGAAGTGCCACCCTTTCTGTGAAGCCAATCCAACCTTCCAGGCCACGGGCCAGTCCTTCCTCAGGGCTCCTATAGAACTGAGTTCAGCCCTCTCTTATGCCTCTCATCACACCGGATTAGAAGTACTTCAAATGGGTTCTTCTTCCTGACCCAACTGTGAGCTTCTTGAGAGCAGGAACCAGATCTCATTAATTTTTATATCTCCAGGGCTCCACGCAGAGCCTACATAGAGGTAAGGCTTGATAAATGAATGTACAATGAAAGAATGGAGTCAAAGAGAGGGGAGGTTCTGGCAGAGGAGGTGATTGATAGCTCTTATTCCTGAAAAACGCTTTCTTTAACAAGAAAAGAACTTCACTATGTGATAAGAGAGCCAAATCCCTCTTAGCACTTTGATCTGGCCACCTAATAGGAATTAGCCTTTGACCTCCCCCTTTCCAGCTCTTTCCATCGGGAACTCCCAAACCAGCTGCCAAACCAAACACTACGTACAAAAAGGTCAGGAGCCTGGGCAGGTAAGGGGTGAGCAATTCCATGATCTTCACATGTAAGTCAAAATTTCCAAACTGTCCCACCCAAGGTCATCCCACCCTCTGCCTTGAAACTCTCACGCTGTGATAAAGGTCTCGTAGGGGCTAGTTAGGAGTGAGTAGTGTGGTTGGGAATTCTTTCAATAGGAAGCAGAAAAGATAACCAGAAAGATGCTCCCCGTAGAGGGAGGCTGGAGGGGACCAGGAGGGGCTGGGGTGTGAGAAGAGACATCTGGAACTGTGGCTGCCACGTCCCCAGCCTGCAGTAACATAGGACACCTGAGTGAGCCAGGCTGCGCAGGCATGTTTACCTCTTCCCCTTGCGCCCACACAGCGATACTTTCTTTATTTATAGTCTCCTTTTCACCCAAACAAACTTGCTCCCCTCTAAGACATGAGCTCTGCTCTGGGCACTGGTACCCATTGTGGGAGGCCTCCTAAGGGAATCAGAAGTGCAAACCTCAGCTCCTCAGTAGCTGAGCTGTGCAACCTAGGAAAAGGGTCCTCCCTTCTTGGAACCTGACGCCTCTTATCTGGCATGTGACAGATGTTCGGGAGCATAGAATGACCTCAGAGGAGAGAATCATCAAATCAGGAGAGGCAGCTGTCACCTGACAAGGGTCGGGGGGCAGAGAAGAGAGTGTTTACATTCTATTCTGCCGTGGACATATATAGATTCACAGAATCTTAGAAAGTTAGGGACTGAGAGATAACATTCAATCCTCTACTTGACAGATGTGAAAACCGAGTCCCAGAAAGGGATTGGGACTTGCCTAAGGTCATCGAGACTTGCCAGCACAAACTCCAATGCCAGTTTTCAGATCTGAAGGGGGTGCTTATAGAAACACCCATCCTCTCAGGCACAGGATCAGAAGAAGTGGCTTTAAATGGCAAAGAAAAGGACTCAGGTGAGACATAAGGAAGAATGTGGACGATAAGAATGGGTAACAGAAGCACACTGTGGAACAGACTTTCGTGGGATGGGGTCCTGCCCAGAGGCAGGGGCATGCCGGAAATGATCTCCGTACTGCACCTCCCAGGGACACGGCTCTCATGCCAGTCCTTTTATTCGGGAGTCCAAGGGATTCAACATCCCTCTCCCAGAACCCGGCGCCATGGCCAGTAGCTGGGGGAACTTGAGAGGCCAATCCTGGAACAGGTGCAACAGCTGGAGCAACTGCGCAGCTGTTGCCCAGCACCGGCTCAGCAGTTTGCAAGCGAGTGAGTGAGACAGAGACCTCTACTGGTGAGAGATGGGAAGTGCAGAACCGCCCAGACAAACCCAGAGAGAGGGGCCTGCCTGGAGCCAGATGTCCCGCCTTTACTCAGGCGCCGGCCATCCTCTCCTGTACTTCTATCTGGACAGGTGGATGGGGATGCGACCAAGTTGAACAGCAGGGCAGGGTCCCCACTGGCGGGTGTCCCTTTACATCCACTGTCCCACGTACTTTCTCCTGGTGTCTGAGGGTCTATCTACTCTTCCCTGGGGCGCTGGAGGAGTACCGGGCTGCAGATCCACAGCCCCCCAACTCCCTTTTCTAAAGGACTCAGCAGACTCAGAATCAAGGCAACAGCATCTTTGGATCTTAGTGTCTTAGACTCATAGGATGTTAAAGCTAGAATGGTCCTCAATGATCCATCTGTGTCCAACCATCTTGCTTTATGGCTGGGAAACTGAGGGGCAGATAAAGGCAACTTGCCCCGCATCACGGTTGGAATTGGTGGCAGAGCCAGGGTGGGAGACCTGGCCTTCTGATTCCAAGTGTGTCCTTTGCACCACATCATACCCTAGGAGCTCCCATCCTGCCCCAGCTCTGTTTCTGGGGTCTGAGATTCTGTCACCTGGGAACAGAACTTCAAGTCTCACAGTACAAGCTTCGAGTCCCTTGAAGAAAGAATAGAGAGATCAACGTTTTAGCTTGATCACGGACTCTCCTCAAAGCAGGATTGGATGCGGGGAGGGGAGAGAGAGCAGAGCATGCTTAAGAGGGAGAGGCAATTCGTAAGGGGAGGGCACAAAGGACAGGAGCTGATATGGAGACAGAGCACTGGAGAGGGAGTCAAGATACCAGGCATGTTCTTGCTCCATAGAGGGATGAGTGCCCCAAGTGGCCGACATCCTGCATGCATGCGACTCCACCTGGGGCCGGAATCAGTACTGCTAAGTGACCAAGTCAGGGACCTGGAATCGGGGTTCAATCTGTGGTCAGGGTTTGAGGACCAGGGCTCAGCCTGTCCCTGGAGATTCAGTCTGGGTTGGGAATCACGACTCAATCTGTGGATGAAAATAGAGCCAAGGATAGAATAACCTTTTTTTGAATAGCCTTGTAATTAAACAGAGAAGCAAGCTGCCAAGCGTGCTCACAGGCCCTTGGCATTTGCAGGGCTGGGCCACCTCAAGAGTCTGACCCCACACAGACTTGAGAATTTCCATCTGTTGGCACCACTTCTGAATCACCTAAGATATCACCAGGAGATTTCTTACCCACAACAGGCCTGAGGTCTTATTTAAATGAAGTCAAGCACCCTCATAAGAGACTTTCAAATAGGACCCTGAGAAAGAACTATAGTATTTACAGATTGTCATCTGTAGACAAAATAAGCCTCAAAGAAGGGAAGTGATTTGTTCCAATTCATACAATCAGGAATTGACAAATCAAGAACTACAAGCCAGGTCTCTATTTTTTCCTTTAATAAATTTTCTGTGTGAACTTGGGCAAGTCACTCACCCTTTCTGTGCTTAGTTTAGTTATAAGGATAGGAAAATTGAAGGGTAGAAGCGGATGACTTTCAAAGGCTCTTCCAGCTCTGACATCCCAGAATCTTAACACACCCCTCTGGAGGCCGATCCACCTCAGCTTGACTCAACAAATCTGCTCCAAGTTATTTTCTTGTGTGTCTGGAGCTAAGCCGCAGACTGCTGGAGAGCCTGAATACTGGCAGGACCCAGTGAGAGGTATCCCCCGAAGGCCAGTGGAGGCACAGATCAGAGTGGATCGGTGGCCAGGGCGAGTTGGCTGAGAGGTGTGTGGAAGCAAGGTGAAGGGCTGACAAGGTGTGGGAGGCAAAGAGGAAGGACATGAGCAATCCCGCATCACGATCTGGTTCTAAGGCAACTTTCCAAGATGTATCAAGGACAAGAGTATTGGAGGAACACCTTGGGGGCTAAGAACAATGTGCCAAGTGGAAGGAAGGCAGGCATGGAGGGCATCCTGTGCTAAATCCCTTTTAGGAAACAACAGGTAACTGTTAGGCGGAAACCTCTAGGGCTCAAGGAGGGGGAGGAGACATCTACTGAGTACTAGGCATTGTGCTGGGCACTTGAACACAGTCACCTCCTTTCATCCTCTCAAGAACCCTTTGGGTTCCAGGTGAGTATACGTCTTGGACAGACGATGACATGGAGGCTCAGAGAAATCGTGACTTATGAAAAGTCACACAGCTACTGAGGGGCAGACCTAGGACTTGAACCCACACTGAACTCTTTCCACTACTTGTTCCTAAGGGCTTCTAGGAGTCTCGTGCTGCTGGTAGCCCACAGACGACCAGACACACAGCCTGCCTTCTTGAGCAGAGACAAGAATGAAACAAAACCCAGCCCCACCGGCTCCAGAAAGTCATATGCAAAAGAAAGGCAGATATGGGGGAACTGAACTGTGGAAAGGAGAGAGCACTAGGGTGGGAGCTGAGAAACTGGGGTCTTCATCCCAGGCTCTGCCCAGTGTAACCGGGAGCAAATCACTGTGTCTCCTGGGCCTCAGTTTATCAGGTGTTTCAGGGTTTGAATCAAGCTCCTTCCTTCTTATTAAACTTTGGCTTTGTTTTCCATTCTAAGAGATTGGCAGGGGATGGGGAGAGGGTCTACCAGACTATTTTGGGGGCAGTGAGGAAACTGAGGTCCAGAGAGATTATATAAAGTGTGTGAGGTTATGCTGTGTCCAAGTAGAAAAACATGAATTGTGGAATTGATTCTTTTTAAAGAACCTACCATGTACCAGCTAGTTGCTAGTGCTAGTTGTTTCATATTTTCTCTAATTCAATCCTCACAACAGTCCTGGGATTTTTTTACTCCCATTTTATAGATTAGGAAACTGAGGCTCAGAGAGGTGCCCTCTGCCTGCCTCCCACCAGCCAGTATTCAACAGATCTGGGATAATGAATACTTGGCTTTCTCACTGTGCCCTGCCGCCACCCAGGGTCTCACAACTCCACATCAGGGCTCCTCCCAGACCCTGTGGGGCAGGGGGGTGGAAGCACAGGATTTGGAATTGGAGAGTTCTGGCTTTGGGTGGCTTACTAGCTCTGTAAACGTGAGCAAGTTTCTTCTAAGTTTTCTCATCTGTAAAATGCAAATGATACCCACCTCTAGGGAGTGTTGTGGGGATCAAAAGAGATCCAGAGTGTTACACTAGTTAGCTCCTCTTTCTTTCAACGTGCTCTCTTTAAATGCTGTAGCGTTTTCCTCTTCATCCCACTCGTGCAGCCAAACACATGGGACTCTCTACTAGAATAAGCGCCCTCCCACTCCCACCCCCAAAGCTCAGTGACCTGCCCTCCTTCCCACAGCCCTCAGTCCTCCATCCTCAGGTCCAAGGCAGCAGCCCCCAGGGCTCTGCCAGGTTCCCTCCAGTCTCCCAGCCCATGCTGGTCCGCAGAGGAGCGCCACCCTTCCACACAGGTGCTGCCTGGATGCCAGTCAGTACACTTTGGGGCCCCAAGTCCTGGTACTTTCCTGCACATCCCAGGGGCTCGCATCCCTCCCTCAGCCCACCCAAAGCCACCCCCCACCACCTACTTACGGGCTCGAGCATGGGAATCCAAGGGAAACCAGAGCAGCGCGAGTCCCAGCAAGGAGAAGACCCTGCCCTCGGGCACCATCCTTCCTTCCCCCAGGGTCAGGCCACCAGGCGCTGAGCAGGAGGGGAGTCGGAGACAGTGAGATGAGGGGGACACTGAGGCACAGGGGCACAAAGCAATCCACAGCCCCAGGGGAGGCTGCTGCCACAGTAGAGAGTCAGAGAAGGGTCGAGAAGAAGGTGTTGAGGACAGAAAGGGAGCTCTAAGGTGGGAATAAGAGGAAGGTGGAAAGAGAACAAGAGGAAAGGAGGGAGAGAGATGGAGAGATGAGGAAGGTCCGGCAAGGGGGAAAGGCAATAAAAGCAAAAGAGAAGGTGAGAGGGAGGGCAGAAGAAAGACCGGGGAGGACAGGGGTCTGCAGAGCGCGCAGCGTTGGGCGAGGCGCGCGGGGCCGGCGGGCTGCTCCGGGCGCGCGGGCTAGAAGCGGCCGGCGCCCCCTGCTCGGTGGGCTCGGGGTCGGGCCGCGGGGTCCTGGGGCCCGGCGGGGCGGCGGTCCCGGCGGCGGCGACGACGCGGCGGCCACGGGGGGAGGCTGCACGGGGACCAGCTGTGCACGCCAAGGGCGCCAGGCGCCGCGCTCGGGCGCATTTGTACTTTGCCGCGGGAAGCAGGCAGCCCCAGCCTGGCGCTGGCCTAGCACTGGCGCCTCCTCTGGGGCACCGCGGGCTCGGTGGATTGGCCACCCGAGAAACAGGCCCACTTTTTCTCCTCCTCTCTCGTGCCGGTCTCCGGGACCGACGCTCCAGGCGCGGCGCCGAGAGGAGGCGAGGGGGCTAGGGAGGGGGAAGGGGCCACCCGGGCCACGGGTTTTAACCCCTGACTCCCCGCGACGCCCAGAGTGCTGGAGGACAAAACCCAGTTAGGCTTCAGGTGGAACTTTCTGGTGAGGAAGGATGAGACGTCGGGGTCGCAGAGGGAAAGCCGGCGGTGAAAGGACAGGCGCTCAGGTGGGGGCGCTGGGTGGTGCGTGCACAGCACTCAGGGTCTGGATGGAATCAGGACACTTGCTGTTCTTAATTCTGTCTGTGGTCTTGGCCGCTCCACCTCAGAGCCTGTTTCCCCATCTCTAAAATGGGGATCTTAATGTCGTCAGTGCCTTTAATACTTTTACTGTCTTCCCACAGTTGTTCGGCTCCTACTTACCACTGCCACCTACCCTACACCGAGGAAGTGAAATGAAATAATGAACGTCACAGCACTCAGATCTGGAAAAGTAGGATCATAATGCCAAGCACCTAGAACCCCCTCACCAGTTCCTCCTCTGTATTCACACAAGCCATGACTAGGTTGAAATCCAGCCCAGCTGGATCCTTGACCCTTAATCTGGAAGTCTTCCTCTGTTTCCCCCATTCCACTCCCAAAATCAGGACACAGTCTCTCCTCTGCCTTTACAGGTAAGGCCTGCACCCCTCTGGGAGTGTTGTGCATATTCAGTGGACTTCAGTAAGAGCTGGTTGTCAAAGTGTTCTTTCCCAACAGGTGAGCTCCCTGAAGGCATGGCCCCGAAGCTCCCGCCCTCAGCCTGCGGTTGGTGCTTCCTACTTGTGTTGAATGTGTGTGTGAATTAATAGGCTCCTAAGAAGAGAACAGCCAGCTGTCCAGACAAGAAACACCAGACTCTGAAATCAAAAGGGGAGGGTCCTTGTCCTGGCTCTCTCCCTGATTTGCTGGGACATTTTGGGTAAGTACATCCATCCTTGCTTTAGACCTCAGCTTCCTGTGAGTTTGAGTTTCTCTTGCAGAGTTGCTAGAAATTCCGATGAGAGTTAGAGAGATCCCTGGAAGGAGTAAGAAATGAGATGGGATGTTGAACCACATCCCACTTGGGTAGGGAATCACATCTCCACGTTGAAACACTTCTGACTTTCTGGATGTAAAGATATCTTCCTGGTCTAAGGCTGGGGTCCCCAGTCCGCTGTGCTACCATTCCGTCTCGTCCAGGACAGAAAGCGTTGGGAGCAAACAGTGATCCCAGAAACGGCTTCCCCCACGCTCCCAGGATCAAGGACAAACATGACCTGCCCCGAGTGCCCTTCAGGCATATCGTCTCCCATTCCAGCCTGGCCAGTCTCGTTGTCTCCCTGAGTATACTTTAACAATGATAGCTATGTATGCGATCAGGCGTCCCTTTTTGCCTTGGCTTTCAGGGAGCTCAGAGTTAACTTAAGTGCTTAATTACAGGGAAAAGAATCTCATCCCAAGGACCGGGGACAAAGGTCTTTTCTCCATCTTTGTTTAAAGTCTGCTCTACATAAATATTCACGTCTTAGGTGTAAGGGGTGGATTAAGATTGGCCTCCCCTACATCTTGCCCATTCTGCTTCAGGAAAGGTCTTTACCATGAGACCAAAAATGGTCTCAACCCTCCGCTTCATTTTTACTAGAGTTCAAGCCATCATCCTCCCTTACCAGATTTTCCTAACAGCCTCTTAACAAATCTTCCACTTCCCATCGAGGCCCCTCCAATCTATTTTCCTCACACCTGCCTTAGGAATTATGTTGATCATTTCTACTGACAAATCTGATCACATCACTTGTCCACTGAAAACCCTTATTGGAAATAAAAAATAAATAACATTAAATGCAATGTGGTAACCTAGATTGGATTTTGGGGGCAGTAAAAGGACACTAGTGGAAACACTGATGAACAAAGTCTATACTTTAGCTAATAGTAATGTACGAATATTGGTTTCTTAGTCTTGACGAATGTGCCGTGGCTGTGGAAGATGTTACCGCTGGGGGAAGCAGGGTGAAACAGGTACCGTTCTTAGATAAGAACTCTGTACTACCTTTGCAACGTTTCTGTCAATCTAAAATCCTTCCAAAATAAAAAGTTTATTAAATAAATAACAGGGAAAAAATTGCCTATCGTTTACAGATTAAAATTCCAAACTGTTAGCATGCACATTTTGCCTCCTACTTAGACCATTACCACCTGCCTTACACTTTTACCTACCACTCACCTCCCCAAACTGGCCATTACATTTTCAGGCCTCCGTATCTTTGTATGTTCTTTTCTGCTTGGACTATCTTTCTTCTCCTTCGTGTAGGGAATTCTTTTTTACTTTTCAAAAGTCAGTTCTCTTCATCCTCCCCCCACAACCCTTCCCTTTCCTTCTGGTAAAGTGGGTCAAATATGTGGTGACATAAAGAGACTAGACTTCCAGTGGTGAGCACACAACAGAGTCTACAGATGTTGTATTATAAAGTTGTACACCTGAAATTTATATTATTTATTAACCAATATTATCCCAACAAATTTCATAATAAAAAAAAAGTTGGCTCTGAGTCACTTCCTCTCTGAGGCCTTCCCTGATTTCCCTTAACAAAGCAAATTTTTGGTAGCACTTTGCATTGTAAGCTATTGGAGTGTAAATATTTATTTGCATTTGTGCCCTGCACGGTGAGGACAGGGGTCTTTTTTCATTTCTATCTATATTTGCAGCACATAGCCAAGTCCCTGATGCATAAAGATACTGAATAAATAATTACTTCTTGAATGAGTGTAGACCTCAGTGATTTGAAAGACATTATTCTTTCATGGGAGAACCTTCAGCACCCCTGTTGCCCTCAGCTTTAATCAATGATTGACATAAGAAATAAGCACTTGAGGAAAGTGTGTCTTCTGTACCCTTGCTTTTGAAGATGGCTGTCTGTGTAGTATTTCATATACTTTAAGGAGACTTGATAAATTCTTCCAAAATCTTGTCCAGACATAAAAATGTATCTATCCAGAGTCATTTGTTGGACCAAGTTTGTCTGGCACCTGCTTGCTTCCCTCTTAGGAAACTTGCTCACTGCCTTCCAAGGCAGCCCATTGCGCTGTTGGACAGCTCTGTTAGAAAGTTCTCTCACTCACTGAAATCTGATTCTCTGTGACTCCCTGCATCGCTCCTAGCTCTGTCCCCAGGGCTGCACAGAGCAAGCCAACTCCTTTTGTCTTTGGAGAGCTCTACAGAGAATCCCTCTTCCTTACTCTCACCCTTACCAGTTTTGGCAGCTGGACCCTTCATGCTACACTGAACTTTCCCTTTCTTCAGATGTGCTGAGCTGTTTTGCCCCACACCTCTGCACATTCTGTTTCTTCTAATGCCCTCCCTCTACCCACTCTTATTTGTCTAGCAAGCTTATTTTTCCAAGGTCAAGGCCATTGCTACCTCCTTCGCTCATCCAACAGTTACTGAGTGTCAACCCTGTGCCAGGCTCTATGCTAGGTACTAGGGACGACAGACACTGCTGCTGATAGTCCAGGTTCTTGCTGAAGTCTCTTTCGTGGCCTCTGAGTTACTTCTCTCTCCTCCAGGCTTCTGTTATCTCCATTATAGCACTTATCACATTGTCTTATCAAAGGTTACCTCCTCTAAAGTGCGTTCCTCAAGAACACAGACTACTATTTGTCTAATACTTCCCTAGCCTTCAGCACACCGTTTTGCACACAGTAGCTACAAAATAAAGTTTTGTTGAATAATATCCTTGTTTCTTCCAATACTCCTCCAGTGACATTATTTGTGGTTAAAGGCCTCCTCCTGGGCTGCAGTTTGCTTTATTATGTAAGGTTAGGATAGCATTAAAGATCATAGAGATCAGTGTCAAGGAAAGCCTTAACCCAGGCCACTTAATTCTGTAAGATTCTAAAAGCAGATTCACCCTAAGAGAAGTAATATGAGAGGTCTACATAATAGAGATGCTACTTCAGTGGTACGCTGGTACATGTTTAACAACCTGCTCTCCAGGAGAAAAAAAGCCCTGTTTTATAGCAGTTGCCAATTTCCCTGGTGTAAATACTCCCACCATGGCCAATTTCAAGCTACCAAGGTGACATCATTGAATGTGGGTTTGAGGAGAGAGGCACAGTGGGACACGATTTTGTAGTATTTCCATCATACAGATACAAAAAATACAACAGATGTAAAAAATTTCAAGAACATTCACAGTAAAAGGTAGTAAAATAATTAGGTGATGAGTTTGACTGTTTTATTTTTTATAATTAACTGTATTTTTAAAAATTTTATCTATCTATCTATTTATTTATGTATTATTTATTTTAAGGAGGGCGCAGCTCAGTGGCCCATGCAGCGATCGAACCGGCAACCCTGGTGTTATGAGCACCACGCTCTAGCCAACTAAGCTAACCAGCTACCCGAGTTTGACTGTTTTAAATATAACTCGTTTAACTGTAAGTTCATATAATTTCATGTTTAGTCATAACTGTGTTTAACAACCAGCTTGCAAAATTCCTGAAAACTTAACACTCTGCTCTCCTGAGCCCTTGCAAACCAGTTCTAGTACATTGCCTTTACTCTTTTTTTTAACTGAGGTATAACTGACATACGACATTATATCTGTTCACATGTACAACAAAATGATTCGATATTTGTATATATTGTGAAATGATCACCACTGTAAGTCTAGTTAGCATTTGTCATCACACATAGTTACAGAATTTTTTTCCTGTGATGAGAACTTTTAAGATCTAATCTCTTTCAAATATGCAATACAATATTATTAACTATAGTTGCCATACACTGCCTTTACTTGATAATGTCCTGAAAGGGGTGAACAAACTGATTCTTTAAAGCCGGATCCAATTTAGATACATTAGGAGGAAAGTCTTATTTAAAGGAGCCGTCAGTTAATTTATTTGTAAAGTGAACAATCTCCATTCTACTCTCACCCTTCACCTGGGTCAGAGTTATTTAGCCATGTAACAAATATTTATTTATAACCTATCGTGTTTCCCTGAAAATAAGACCTAGCTGGACCATCAGCTCTCATGTGTCTTTTGGAGCAAAAATTAATATAAGACCCGGTCTTAATTTAACATGATATAAGACTGGGTCACATGACGTATGATATGATATGATATAATGAAATATAATATAATATAATAAATATTATAGGACCGCATCTTATATAAGACCGTGTCTTATATTACTTTTTGCTCCAAAGGACGCATTAGAGCTGATGGTCTGGCTAGGTCTCATTTTGGGGGAAACACGGTACTATTGTTTTCAGACATCTTCCTTTAGATTTCCAGATACTGTGCATATAGTTGACCTAAAAAATGTTTGTAGCATGGATGAGTGACTCCTCAACACCCCCAAATAATGCCTGGTAAATTGTGGGTGCTCAATAAATATCTGTGTGAATGAGTGAATAGTATGAGTGAATGTTGATTAGTATGGGTTCTTATGTAAACATCCCCAAGTCTTTTTTCTTCCTCAGTGGGTCCTCTCTTCCCTAGACTTCCCTAGACAGCCAGCACACAGAAATTCTGATGAGGAAGATAAAAAGAAACCAGGATAGGGGAACACATAGCCCTTAATTTCACAGAGCACTCCTGAGGGAAACTGAGCAGGGACAAAGTGTCTTCAGTGGAAGACACTGAATGGGATCATCCTTCATCCAGGTCCTAAGTTCTGCCACCAGTCGGAAGCCTCTGCTATTGCAGGTGTCATCACTAACCAAGCACCAAGGAGAATGGAACTTCTGCTCCTGCCTCCTCCACGCTCAGGGGGACTTCCGGAAAGCAGTGTGTCCTGAGACTTCTTTCCACAGATCTATGAAGATGTAGCAAGAGTGCCTGAGAACAGTGCCAAATAACGGGTCCCACAGCCATATGGCAGCAGGCATTGTATCCACTCAAAGGTGGGAATGAGGAGCCACCAGAGTTAGCTTTTAAAAATGTAAATCCAGTCATGTCACTTCCTTGCTTAAAACCGCTTCATTGTGCTTAGAATAAAATCCAAACCCTGTACCCTATTTTATAAATCCCTCTATGACCGGGTCTCTGCCTACCCTCTTTCTTCAGCCATTCTCCTTGTGCTGGCTCTGCTCTAGGACATGGGCCTTCTTTCTGTCCCTGGGTACACCAAGCTGTCTGGACCCTCCGCAGGGACTCTGCCCTTGAGGTTTCTCCTGCTTGGATTGCTCTTCCCTCAGCTTTTCCCCCAGCTGACACTTCATTCAGCTCAAATGCCACTTCCTCCCTATTCCTATCTATCTCATCATATCCCCCTCCAGTCATATTCTATCATATTTTCTTGTTTTAGTTCGTGTCACTTAACATTGTCTGAAATGTGTCTTGTATATTATCTGCCTCCCCCATGAGCATGAAAGCTGCATGATAGCCTAGACCTTAATTCCTTTTTTTTTTTAGATTTTTTTTTTATTATTGGGGAAGGGGTACAGGACTTTATTGGGAAACAGTGTGTACTTCCAGGACTTTTTTCCAAGTCAAGTTGTTGTCCTTTCAATCTTAGTTGTGGAGGGTGCCATTTAGCTTCAAGTTGTTGTGCTTTCAGTCTTAGTTGTGGAGGGTTCAGCTCAGCTCCAGGTCCAGTTGCCATTGCTAGTTGCAGGGGCCCAGCCCACCATCCCTTGCTGGAGTCGAGGAATTGAACCGGCAACCTTGTGGCTGAGAGCACACTGGCCCATGTGGGAATCGAACCGGCAGCCTTCGGAGTTAGGAGCATGGAGCTCTAACCGCCGGAGCCACCAGGCCGGCTCCTAGACCTTAATTCTTGATCACCGCTATATTCCTAGTTCCTAGAACAGGGCCTAGCCCATAGTAGAGGCTTACTGAATGTTTTCTTTTTTTTTTTTTTTAAATCAATGGAGGCTAGAATATTTTTCTGGATTATCTGATTCATGTGAGGAATGAATGAACCTTAAGCTCAAGACCCTGAATCCTTGGAATTCAAACACAGTAGTATTTTCATCATTACTATTACTACCCTCACTTTTATTCATCTCACAACCATCATTATCAACAAGTGCCGCATGGCACTTGGCAGTACTTACTGTCTGTTGAATAAATGAATGTATGAATGAATGAATGGACCTCAACTTTACTGCTAATCTCAAACTTCCTTTCCAGTCTTATTTATTATAGTTGTTTATTGACATATCTGCCTTCTCCCTTAGCTAGTGAACTCCTTGAGAGCAGGGACAATACATTTCCATCTCTTTATTCTCAGGAACCATTGCTGGGCCTGCCACATAGCAGTTTCACGGTCTTTGTTGAAATGCTCCATCTGGTATGGGCATGGGCCACCTGCAGAGCCATGGTGCTAGGTGCTGGAGGAAAAGATATACAAAACTAGCCAAAACATGGTCCCTGGTCCGGAGGACTTATAATCTAATTGGAGAGACAAGTCCTTTTCACAGAAAAGATGTCACTGAAAACCAGTGTTTTCTGGAGTTAAATATGAGACCGGAGAAGCTGTAGTCGAACACACGTAGGACTGGAGTAGCCAGAAGACTTAGTTTCTGGTTCCTACTTTACCATCAACTCACTACGTGGCTTTGACAAATTGTTCCCTCCTTTAGACCTTGGTTTACTTCTCTGTAAATGAAGAGGTTTGATCAGAAGTCTTACATGATTTCAAAGCCCGTTACAGCTCTTGACATTCTGAGTGTGACTCCATGGAAACTGGGTGGAAGAGACCTTCGGGAGAGCGCAGTAGTCTCGGTTTGCCCCCTGGTGGTCACTCAGCGACATCACAGTCCTGGGAGACGGCTTTTCCCGGGAACGCAGATAGCAGAGCTCAGAGTCTAGTAAACAAAGAACTGTGGGACAGTGGCCATTCTAGAAGAAAAACAATCAGGCTTCTCACTGGTTAATTGGTATAGAATCCTATCCTCCTGCCGGACAAAGGAACTTGGGAAATCGTACTCTCCGTTCTCAGCCTTCAGCAAAACCCACCTCATATCTGTTTCTTTCCAAACTAGAGGAAGTCAATCTTTGGGACGCTGTTTTGTAGCCCCCTGCCTTTTCTTCTGCTTCCATCACAGTGCTCTCGTCTGAGGCAAATTCTCCATTCTGGCCATAAATAACTATCCATTTATTTATGACAAATTGGGGGTTGGAGTAGGGCCATGAACCTCTCTTCTGGGGTACTTGGTCCAGACAAAGGGAAGGTAGTAGTAGAAGGATTTCTTTGGTGAGAGGGGAAAAAGAGATAAGACACAGCTAGAATAAGACATGTTCTTTCTACTGTGAAAGTTGATCAATACTAGCTGAGAAAGGCTTGTCTTTTAGGTGTTTCACTCTGAATTGGGGTTAGGGAGGGCCATTTACCCATTTATTTCCTTGTTCTCTATATGTTAAACTTAAAGGACTTCTTTTTTTTTTTCTTTTATAAGTATGATCTTTGAGAGCTTAAAGGACTTCTTAAAGCCACCTCTATTCCCTCAAATAAAAAGAACTAAATCAAAGAAGGAATTGGTTGATTGGAATCGTGGGCCACAGCCTAGAGGAAGAAAGATAAGGACTTTGAGGATAGAAAAAAAGAGAAAGAAAGTCCAGGGGAATGGGAGGGAGGTATAGAGAGATTCTAGGGGAATTTATAGGTATCTAGAGGGTAAATTTAAAGAAATTAAAGAACTATTTTTCTCCACCAATGTGCTTGCTAAACAGAATGTTGTCCTTTCTGACAATGTCCTGTACTTCGAACCTTGCTAAACATTAAAAGCATATTTAAGGGGACAACACTCATTCATTCCACAGCATCTGGAATGTGCCAAATATTGTACCAAAAGCTGGGCCCACCAAAACTGGCTCAGCATCCATACCTTGCCTATCTTGTTCACTGCTGAATTCTCAGCACCTATATTATCCTGCCACATAGCAGGTACTCAACAGATTGTTGTTGAATAAATGAATGTTTCTCCAATGATATCGCCACTCCATGGGGTAGGATGAAGTCTGCTTAGATTATTTTTATTCCTCACTGGTAATTATATGATCGAGAGTTCTTCTTATAAAATACAAATCCATAGCATTCTTGTAACAAAAGAGAAGGAACTGAAGATAAGAGTGATAGTAAAAATGTAGCAAGAATCTTTAAGGCAAAAGGGAAGGGGCCAAATCTCAAGGGGAAATCTGGCTTGAGGGAGGAGGAGGACAGGAAAAAGATGCCACCAGAAGAGACGAGGAGGGTAAAGGAGCGGTGGTATGGTGCGGTCTGAGGGATTGAGCCTCCTCCTTCCTAGATGTGTGAGGTCTCAGGATGGACTCAGTGCCTGGGTTGGCAAGAAGGGGTTCTTGGGTCTGCAGGGAAACATAGCTAGTCTCCACCAAGAGCAAGGTGGAGATTAGCGTCACATCTGAGTCTTTCATTCCAACAGGAAGAAGCTGGCGCCTCCAGCTGGAGAGATAGAAGGAAGGTTTGCAGTGATGTGGATGAGGAATGCTGGAGGGATAGTGGTGGTATATGGACCATGGAGAGCTCCCTAGGTAGACACACTACGATAAGGATGGCAGGGAATTTTGGCAGCAATGCAGTCCTCTGAAAGGATGGCAGGAGGGGCAGAGCAAAAGCAGCTGGAGAGGAAGCCTTAGTAGGTGGGTGTGGCTATACTGCTATCTGGTCCAGTTGGCATCCTGGATGACTGCATTAAATTGAGTCTGTGAGCCCCTCTTCCCTTGGTACAGGTGGGGGATTAGAAACAAAGCAAAACATGACACTCGGGCTTGTTCTACTCTAGGCTGTCAGACTAAACTTCTCAGATCATTGTATAACTTAGGAAGCAGCCTTGACAACCATTTTCAGGTGACACTTTAAAAACAGCAAACCAACATCGCCGAGTACTGTGATACAAACAACAGAATTTGTGAGTAATCGAAGAAAAAAGAGAATTTACTGAAAGGATACAAAGAGTTGACAGGAAGGCTGGAGAGTCGGATATGGAAAATGGGTGGTAACCTAGGAAGGCCAGGCAGCAGGCACCACAACCAAGTTCGTGCCTCAGGAACAATCTGGCGTGGTCTCCATCACCATGGCAGGGACACCACTGTCCCATCCCCAACCCCCAAGGGACCCACTGTGGTTGGACGCTACTGTCTCTGTTGCTGTGAATAATTCTAAATTCATGAATATGTCTTACGTCATTCCCTAAAGATTCAAAGTTCAGAGAGGAGTGGCCGGGTGGCTGAGCCTAGGTCATATGTCATGTTTTGACTGCTAGGGGGCAGGGAGAAGAGTATCTCCCTGCTTCAGCTCCGTAGCCAGCAATACCACATAGAATAGGGCATTCACCAAAATAGGAAGAAGGTTTGAGTGATGATGGTAAACAAAACAAAATAAAATGTCCACAGTGCCCTCTTCTTTCAGGCTGCTTTTCTTTCTAGTTATTCTTTTTTTTGTCACTTGTCAGTTGTGATCAGAATCGCAGGATCCTAGGCGTGACACTTTGGAAGCATCCTCTTCTCTCTCATTTTCCCACATAGCAAACAACTCTCCAGATTTCTTAGATTTGCCTTGCCTTCTGTCACTGCTACTGCTTTAGTAAGATTGCTTTGTCAACAGCAAAGGAGGAGGACAAAGGGACTGGAAATTGGGAGTCAGACTTTTAGAATGTCGGAACTAGGAGAGACCTTTGAATTTATCTATTGCAGTGGTCTTACCTGGGAGTATTCTTTAGAATTCACATGGCATTAAAAACAATACACATGCTGGCATCCCATCCTCAGTTTTGGGGTTCACTAGCTCTGAGGTGGGACTTTGGTGGGTGGGCATGTGCAAGTACATGTGTTTCTGAGGTACATCCCAGGTTGAGAACTGCTGAATTCGAATACCCTTGTTTTAAAGATGAGAGACTGAGCCCCAGAGAAAAGTCATCTATTTGAAATCACATACAATGAGTTAATGAAAAGGGGAAAAGGGCCAGGACCAATCCCAGATCTCCTGGCTTTTGGTCCAGTGCGATTCAGACCTCTTGCTTTTTTTCCTCTCTGCAAAAGGAAATTTCCTGTCTTCATTTGTATCCAAGAACGCATGCTACACTTCTGTGGTCCAGCTCCTCCAACAGTAAATAGGCTTCAGATTAAGAGCCCCAAACTCAAGAGTGAACAGCCCACCTCAAGGGCCCTATTTCTAATGGTAGTTGGCTTGATCTCTGGAATACAGGCCTCCCTTGTCAGAATCTGGGCAAAGCGTCCTAGAGAACCTCAAGTGGGGAGTGAATGAGGAGGACCCCTGGATAAAGGACAGTCTAGCTGAGGCCATGTTTCTGTGTCTGGCAGGATTCTGACTGTGTGGGCCTCTGTAAACACAATCCTTGTTTCAATTACTCATTGACCCTTCTTCAATCTTTGACTGTTCTTTAGTCATCTGGTTCTCATCTTGGGAATCCACTTTCTTTTTTTCTGCTCTCTGACTTCTACCAATCACTCTGCCTTGGATTGGTTTACCACCACCTCAGGCACTGTTTGCAGGCAATCTCATGGAAACCAACTCAGGGCCTCCAATGCCTTTTGTTCCATTATGTTGCTTTTTTTTACTTTGCTCTCCTTACAAAAATTAATGTTTTCCTAAAGATTCCCAACAGGAAATGCCATTTGCTTAATGCCTTCCTGCTCTAAATCTACCTTAGCGTAAAGAAAACAAAGGATGGGAGAATTGCTATAGCAGAACTATCTATCAGAGGAGAGCCATTCCTTCTCCCATACTCTCTGCCTCCAGAAAGGGGGATGGCATCAAATTCTCAGCACCTCACCTGGTGACTAGCCCAAGTAGGGATGACATGGTCAGAGCTGTCCTTTAGGAAGCAACTCTAAGAGGTGTGGAGGATGGATTGTAGGAAGAGAGGCTGTGGGTAAGGCGACAATCCATTGATGCTACTGCAGTAATCTAGTTGAGAGATGATGACACCTGAAATGGGCAGTAGAGGAGAGGGTAGGTGGGAAAATAGTCATTTTGGTGGGGGAATTGATGGGACGAAGAAACTGACAGATGTGGGAGGTGAGGAAGAAGTCAAGATCAGTAGGTTTGGAGCTTGATGAATTGGGGGGATAGTATCTTTAACAGAATGGGGAAAATAAGAACTCTTTTGAAAGGAGGATAGAAGACAGTGATTTCAGTTTTGTGCATGAGGGATGCAGACATCTAAGATGTCGTTTACATCAGGCAGTTGAATATGCACGGTTGGATTCAGAAGGTCTGGACTGTAGATATCAATTTGGGAGTTTCAACTGGAAGTGTGAGGTGGAGGTGGGGGAACAGGCAAAGTGAGAGAAGAGGCTTGAGGCCTGAGCCTAGAGGAACACCCATATTTAAGCACAAAACAAGGGGGGAGGGCTCAAGGAAGAAGCCTGAGAAAGAGCTGTGGGGATGGGAAAAAAACCAGGAAGGGATGGTTTTGCCAGCAAAGGGAGGGGAGTTTTCAGGAAGGGATGTGAGAAGGATAGGAAGATGAGGACTGACAGGAAGTTATTTTTTTGGCAGTTAGTTTCTGGTCACAATTAGCTTACTCTCCGTCACAACAGCAACCCTCACATCAAATGAAGCACCCAGACAGGATTCTGGATGATTTACATACTTCCCACTCTCTTTAGCCTCTCGGGGCCTTGCAGGATAAATAAATGTAGTTACTTCATGAAGTTTAATGTCGCTCAGATTTTTCCAAATAAACCCCAGTTCTCAACTTTATTTGATTCAATAAAGAAATTAGAAAGTCTGTAGAAGGAGACTGAAGACGGATATATAAAGTATAACTAACAAATGTTAATAAGGTTTCACCTACGGCCAACCAGGTCTGGGAAGAAGCTGTAGCCCCGCCCTCTTATGAATATGTAGATAGCGCTGCCCGCCGCCCGCTGCCCCGCCCTCTACTCTTCTCCCTCGCAACGGACTCTCCCCTCAAACGGGAAACAAGATGGCGGCGGCAGGTCCGAGTACTCGGGCCTCTTCCGCGGCGGCAGCAGCAGCTCTGAGTCGGCGGGGCCGGCGGGGCCGCTGTGACGAGATGGCGGCAGCCAAGACTGGGGCCCCGGGCTCGGCCTCTGGCCCCGCAGTGCTGGTGTTGCAACCGCCGTTGCTGCAGCCGCCGCCACCGCCGCGGCCAGAGGAGTCGGGCTGCGCCGGGTGCCTGGAGACCCCGGGGGAAGCAGCGGCCCTGCCTTGCGGCCACTCGCTGTGCCGAAGCTGCGCCCAACGCGTCGCCGACGCAGCGGGCCCAGGTTGCCCGCGCTGTCGCGCCCGCGGCCCGGGTTGGGCCCGCCGTCGGACCCGCGACGACGGCCAGGCCGACGCGGAGGTGCTGGGCGAGCGCGCCCGCCGCGGCCAGCCGGAGCGCTGCCGCCTGCGCCGGGACGGGGGCGCGGCCGCCGCTGGGCCCAGGCCGGAGCAGGAGCCGCGCGCCGTACCCGCGGAGCCAGGTGGAGCTTCCCCTCCTCCCCTTGGGGTCCGGAGCGAGGCCGAGCTGGCCCGGCCCGGCCTGGTTAGAGGGTGGAGGGTCCCAGGCCCTGCTTGAGCGGGTGGAGAGTTCTCGTGGGGTCGGAACCGGGCTCTGCCCATGTACATTATCTGTTTCGGAATTTTGAACTTTAGAATGAAGTGCGGGCACGATGGATTTGGAGGGGCATTGAGGGGATCCTGCGCCTTATGTAAGTCAGAAGTTGGGAGCGAACCATGGCATTCTTGTAACAAGTTAGGGCCAGGTTGGAATCGCTGTGTGGAAGGAGGGTACTAAACTTCGTTCGCATGGGGCCCTGGAGGATCAGAGAAGTGCTTGGTTTAGTGTTGGGTGAAGAGCTTGGGGTCGAATTGCTTGTGGGCCTGAATGGATCGGTGAGAGGTGTGGAGTATTTGGAGTTTAGGGAGCAGGTTGAATTTGAGGATGTGAAGGGAGCTTTTCAGACTTGAGGGTAGGGTGGATTGAGGGAATGAGCTCACAAAATCTTAAAAAATGCGTGCTTAACATAGAGCCTGGCACATAGTGAGGAAGCAATAAATGACGGCTATTTATAGTTATAATAACTAATAATAAGCTACAGTAGAGCTCGACCAAAAAAAACCAAAAAACTGGATGGGGTTAAAAGTTTAAGAAACGGAGATTGGTTGGCGGGGGCTGCTTCTATGTACATGGCAGTGTAAGTTTCCTGCTGTCATCGTAGCAGTTAAAAAAGTTTCAGGATTGTTGCCTTCAACTTCTTTGCCTTTCTTACGTCCCGCAGCCTGCCACTCGTGCTGCTGAGCTTGACATAAAGTGCCCTGTTTAAAATACAAAACTGTTATAGCTTAAATTAGGACTCTGAGACACACCCACTTAACACATCTACAGCTCTTTAATAAAAAATGCTTACCTAGGTTTTCAAGAAACATAATCTTTAGGGAAGACTAGGTATATTTACACCTTTTGTGTTGGGAGTTCTGCCATGTGTTATTTTCAGTAGGGTGAAGGAGGCATTGCTTGTTTATGAAAGTGCAGTCCCTGGAAACTACAGGTTCCAGAATGCAGTCTGTTTTGATTCAAGCAGACACCTGCCACTGTCCTAGGATATCTTACTTTTATTTGTGTCTTATTTTCTATGCTCCTTATTATTGCTTTTAAGCTTCACAATATCCTTATGAGATAGGCACTTTTATTTCCATTTTACAGATGAAATTGAGGCCCAGAGAGATTAAGTAACTTGCATAAGGATGAAAACTTAATACCACCTGATTCCTGCTCAACTTAGGGGTCAGGGACTCCTCACACATCATCTAATTCATGGATACTGTGTGATGATCTCATGTGCTATTTAATTTGCTTCAAATTCTGAGATTAGGCCAAAAATTAAGAATATTTCTCTGGTCTCCTTATTAGTACTATTGATTATATGGTCAAATTGGATAGAAATTCCTATTTTTATTTCTAAAGCCTGGACTGCCTGTGAAATAATCGGGTCTGAAATTTGAATCATGAGAGGGAGTATCACTTGATGATTTGTGTGAACTTTTCCCCTTGAAATTTATCATAAAATGTATCAGTGATTTAGGAAAATCTATAAAATGAGATTCCAAATTAGGGTCTATTGAGTCACTGAGTATCCAATTACTTTTTATGTTCATATGCGGACCATAATGAAAAATATTTTTCTTTAAATGTTCTTGTGTTTGGATCATTAAGTGTATGTAATTGTATGCTTATTAAGTCAAAGCATTATAGGAGAATATTGCTGAACAGGGCTTGGGAATTACATTCTAGCTTCAGTGGGTTGTCTGGGCCTCTTGAGGTTATATAAATATTTTTTTAATTTAAAACTTTAATAGGCAATACATTCACATAATTCAAACAAAAATATAAAGTATACAGTGAAAATATTCGTCCTGCCCCTTCATTTCTCACTCCCACCAGAGATTCTTGTTTATTCTTCCAGTTTCTTTATGCTTATACATGAAAATTCAAATATATTTTACTTATACAAAAGGGTTTTTATTACACACACTGTTCTGTAACTTGCTTTTTTCATGTAACAATGATGGAAGTCTTCATTTCCATGATGGAAATCTTTTAATATATGTACATAGAAGTTTTCTTCATTCTACTTCATAATTGCAAGTAATTTCATTGAATGGATGTAACATGGTTTACTTAATCATCTACTAGTAGGCATTTAGGTTGTTTCTAGTCTTTTGCTATTAAAAATAATTGTTTATAAAATTGTTGTATAAGTGTATATGTGCATTTTTATGGAGGGTCACCTGTAGTTTTCACCAGATTCTCAAAGGGTTGTAAAAACATAGAACCTTTGTTTTAACTCAGGTCCCTCATTCTACAGAAGAGAAATGATGCCCAGGACAAAGTAAAGCGACCAACTAAAGGTCATCCAGTTCGCGGCACATAAACAAGGGCTGAAAGGGTAATCCATTAATAAGGGCCTAATTCACAGTTAAATGCTCATACGGCTTTTAGTAGGGAAAACTGAAAATACCACTTTCATAAATATTTACATTGCACTTTTAGGAGTGGGAAACAGCAACAGAATGAGCAATTTTAGGTATATTTAGAAGTATATTGCTTAGCAGTAATCTTTTGGCATAGTTAGCTCAACTGATGAAAGGTCAGGCATGCTTTACGATACTGGAAATGAAATTCTGTAGTAAATACACTGGCGTTTAAGTGAAATTCTTACAATTTTTTTTTTATTTTGTTGAAGCCCTACAACTCTTTTGGAATTGAATTGTATAAAAAAAGTGCAAGAGTCTGCTTGTTGAAAATTTTGGTTGTGCCGGTGACATTTTTATTTTTTGCAAGCTTCTTGGCAAGCTTTAAGGTTCAGTACCTTAGTGATTCCTGTGTACAGTGTTTTATTTTATTCTTATATGCATCGTCAGTTTGCTTTTGGATGTAGTATCTGTTGATTTGTGCAAGACTGTGTGAAGGCTAAGGCGATGATCATTTCAAGAAGAACCCAGATCCAACTTTATGTTCTTTGAGTGTTTGTAGCTCATTGTATGTATTGACATATTAGGTATTTGGACCATCTTGAGCGTTATTCAGCAAGTATGCAATAATGCCAGCTCTGTGTCAGACACTATTCTAGATCTTTGGGAGACATCAGGGAATGAAATATTCAAAGATCTGTCCCTCTTGGAGCTTACATTCTAAATTTAGAGACAATCCTGGCCCATTGATTTTACAGAAAAGAACATTTTTGTAAAATCGGCCTACACGCAGGTGTATGTAGGTAGATTTGTGTATCTGTACAACAGCAGTAATTAGGCCTCATTGATAATAATGATTGTTAAGAATTCATTTAGCCTTGTGATTTGAAATCAAGTATTCTTGATTATTCTAAATTACACTGTCTTTGAAATTGAAACCAAGACCATTTTAGGACAGTTCTTTTTCTCCTACCATGGGTGATAATTAAAGAGAAAAGCTAGACATAGGCTGATGAATTTTTTAAATTGGCAGTTTAAAATTTTTATCTATTTGTAGTATTGAAAGTGCGTTTCAAAAATTTAATAGATCAAAAAAATTGAATAGTGCCTCATTTATCCCTTCCCTTTACCCCACCCCAGTCTCACTGTTCACTTAGGATTAACATTTATACATTTAAGAAATTTCCTCTTTCTGTGAAAAACAAGTAGTTCTGGTTTATTACTCATTTGACAGACAACGTTTGCTATGTTTGCAGCCTAAATTGCATTTAGGACTAATGAATAATGAAATCATGTGATTGTGGTGTAAAAGGACAAGAATGTCCCTCACCTGTAAGGATTTGTTTTAAAATGTATAAAATGACTCAACTTTTTATTTTTAATGACACATACTCTAGAATTTGAGAGTGTCCTTATGTGTTATACTCATGCAGGAAATATTTGCCATGTGCTTATGTGTTTTTTTAAACTCAGGATGAGATTACTTCAACAAGTAAACATTAATCACCACTGAAGGAATAGTTCCATTCTTTAGAATTCAGGATTGAACAGCAGGAACTTCAGAGGTATTTGTCTTTGTTCATTCATATTTCCACTCCATGTCTAAGTTCCAGTTAATCTTGGAAGAGTTACCTACCTTGAATTCATTTATATCTGAATTTGCGTGCATGTAGTATGTAGAATACGTTTGTCAGATTTCATTCCACTACTTCAGTGAGAATTTGGGGGCACACATTGTGTAAGATAATACAATAAAAAAGATGAATAAGAGGTGGTCCCTGTTCTTTAAGATTACACAGTCTGGTTGGGGAAACACACCTTATCAAATAACAATACAAAGTGGTAAGTGAGGTAAATGTGTGAGGCCAACAGAGTATCGGAATGGGATAACTGACAGTCTGGAGGAAACCTGAGGAAGGCATTTGAGCTGAATGTTGAAAAGATGAGTAGGAATTCACCAGGTAAGGGAGAAATGAATGGACATTTCAGGCAGAAAACCTATCTATGCAAAGGTGCTTGGCATATTCAGGGACTGACTAGAAATTAATTAGAGATGGAGTGGGGAAGAAGAGAAGAGACTGCAGAAGTTAGATCATGAAGGGCATGGTGTGTCATGCTAAAAGAATTTGGGACTTTATTCTGTAGACAGTGTGGAACCCTTAAAGATTTTTTAATCAGTGGAATTACATCACGTGCTTTAGAAAGGCAGTATTGGTTGGAGTGTGAAGGAAAGATATGAGGAGAACTGGAGGAAGGGAGTTGAGTTAGGGGACTATTTTAATAGTTCAGGCAAGAGGTAAAGGGGCTGGACTGGACTAAAGCAGCAACTGTAGGGATATTTCCCTCCAGTCATTCATTAATTTAGTAACTATTTGAGGGCCTTCTGAGTGCTAGGCACTGGAGCTACAAATAGAAAAGAATGATTCTGTTTCTTAAATGCAATGTCGTTGGGAAGATTGGTATATAAACATGCAACTGAAATGTATAATAAATGCAGTTATAACTAATGCAAGATATTTGTAGTGCCAGCCTGGTGGCTCAGGTGGTTGGAGCGCCGTGCTCCTAATGCTGAAGTCGCCAGTTCGATTCCCACAGGGGCCAGTGAGCTGCGTCCCTCTACAGCTAAGATTGTGAACGACAGCTCTCCCTGGAGCTGGGCTGCCATGAGCAGCCGGAGGTTGGTGTGGGCTGCTGGGAGCTACCGTGTGCTGCCGTGTGCTGCCAGGAGTGGCCGGTGGCCAGTGTGAGTGGCCGGCAGCTGGTGAGAGCTGTTGTGAGCTGCTGTGGGCAGCCGACCAACAACCGGTGACCGACTGCCTCAGCCGGGGGGAGCACAAGGCTCATAATACCAGCATGGGCCAGGGAGCTATGTGCTACACAACTAGACTGAGAAACAACGGCTGGAACTGGATTCGGGGCGGGGGGGGGGGGTGAGGCAGAAGAAGGGGGGAAAGACATAATTGTAGAAGGCAATATAGTATAAACAGAGCAAGTTCTGAGACAGACTAGCTGTGTTGGAATTCCAGGTCTGCCATTTATAGTTGTGCGCCATTGGGTACATTGCTTAATCTCCAAGTACCTTAGTTTCCCATTTTGAAAATGGGGATAATGTTAGACAAATTGAAAGGTTGTTGTTAAGACTGAATTTTCAGAATGCTTGAGGCAATAAACGTTAGTTATTTTCACAAAATGAGAATGCAGCTTCAGTGAAAGGCAGACACTTGACCATGAGTATTCAGTAGGTGGATGAGGGCAGGATAAAGATGGGGGAAAACATTACATTTAAAGGTATAGGAGTATGAAATAACAAGGGGTTCTAGGGATTAGAAATAGGAGTGGTTGGAGTATAGAGTACATGAGGGAGAGTGGAAGGAGGTAAAATGGGCAGAAATAAGCAGTTACTGGATAATAGTGGACTTAGCCATGCTAAGGAGTGAAGATCTACTGAAGAGTTTTAAAGAGTTCACGTTTACATTTTAGAGAGATCACTCCTATGGGTATAATGTAGCAAATGGATTGGAAAGCCCAAATTCTCTTTTAGCAAGATTGCTAACAGATAAGCTGAAGACTTTTCTACAAATATCCAGAAAAGCTGGATGATATGAAACAACCTTTTTTTTTTTTTTAGTTTCAGGTGTACAAAGCAATGGAATAGTTAGACATTTAAACCCCTCAAAGTGATAATCCACCCCCCAAGCTACTACCCCTCTGACATCATACATAGTTGTTACAATACCCTTGACTGTCTTCCCTATGTTGTACTCCACATCTTGTGACTATATATACTTATATATTTAGTTGTAGTTGACATTCAATATTATTCTGCTTCAGCTCTTCAGGTGTACAGCGCATTGGTCAGGCATCTACAGTCTATGACGTGATCCCCTGATAAGTCCAGTGCCCATCTGGCACCTTACGTGGTCCTTACAACATTGTTGATTATATTTCCATACTGTATTAACTATCAATTTATACTTCTTAATGCCTTCACCTTTTTCACCCTGACCCTAACCCCATTCCGTCTATCACCCTGATAGATCTAGTACCTATCTGGCACATACCTGGTTATTACAATATTGTTGACTATATTCCTTATGCTGTAATCTGCATCCCCATGACTACCCAATTTGTTCTTCTTAATTCTTTCCCATTTCACCCATCCTTAACCCCTCTCCCATCTTAAAGAAGTCCCCCTAAGAGTCCTTGTAATACTGGTTTGATGGTGATGAACTCCTTCAGTTTTTTCTTGTCTGGGAAGCTCCTTATCTGTCCTTCAATTCTAAATGACAGCCTTTCTGGGTAGAGCAATCTTGGTTGTATGTCGTGGCTTTTCATCACTTGGAATATTTCCTGCCATTCCCTTGCCTGCAAAGTTTCTGTTGAGAAATCAGCTGTCAGTCTTATGGGGGCTCCCTTGTAGGTAACTAACTGCTTTTCTCTTGCTGCTTTTAAGATTCTCTTTTTGTATTTAACCTTTGGCATTTTAATTTGATGTGTCTTATTGTTGGCCTCTTTGGGTTTATCTTGTTTAGGACTCTCTGTGCTTCTTAGGCTTGTATGTCCATTTCCTTCACCAGGTTAGGGAAGTTTTCTGTCATTATTTCTTCAAATAGGTTTTCAATTCCTTGCTGTTTCTCTTCTCCTTCTGGTATCCCTATAATGTGAATGTTGGTATGCTTGATGATGTCCCAGAGGCCCCTTAAACGCTCCTCAATTTTTTAGATTCTTTTTGCTGTTCTGGTTGGGTGTTTTCTGCTACCGTATCTTCTACATCGCTGATTGGATCCTCTGCTTCATCTAATCTACTGTTGATTCCTTGTAATATATTCTAAGTTTCCATTATTGTATTCCTTTATTTCTGACTGGTTCTTTTTCATGGTTTCCATCTCCATTTTTATGAGATCATTGAGAGAATTCTTATAAACAGTGTTTGGAACTCTGTGTCTGATAGATTGCTTATCTCCGTTTTGCTTAGTTCTGTTTCTGGAGCTTTGTTCTGTTCTTTCATTTGGGACATGTTTCTTTGTCTCCCCATTTTGGCTGCCTCCCTGTGTTTGTTTCTATGTATTAGGCAGGGCTGCTTCGTCTTCCGGTCTTAGTGGAGTGGCCTTATGTAGTAGGTGTGCTGTGGGGGTCAGTGACGCAGTCTTTCTGGTCACCTGAGCCACGTGCTCCAGGTGTGTCCCTTGTGTTGGTTGTGTGTGCCTTCCTCTTGTAACCTCTTTCCCTGAAAATAAGACCTAGCCGGACAATCAGCTCTAATGCGTCTTTTGGAGCAAAAATTAATAGATGCATTAGAGCTGATTGTCCGGCTAGGTCTTATTTTCAGGGAAACACGATAGTTGAACCTTGGTTGATAATTGCACATCAATGTGAGGGACTGACCCTTGGGCTCATTGGTTGTGAGGACTGGCCTTGACTACAGTGGAATGGTTGTTGTGCAGGGGCTGACCCTACAGAGCAGATCTGCCTCAGCAGGACTCTGATGCCTGCCCAATCCACCCCTTAGGTGTGTCGTACTTGGAGACAGCTAGGTGATCTCCAGCTCAGTTTGAAGCTGCACCCCCCCACTAGGGGCGGCAGCCCCAGGACCACCTTGGAGTGGATCCACGGTAGGTCTACTTCAGCCACAGCCCGTGCCCCACCTGGGGCCATCTAAGGGGAGCCTGAAAGAAATCGCAGATCACTGCTGCCTGTGCTGTGCTTGGAAGATCCTTGAGAGTCCAAGCCACGAACCAAGGCCGGCTGCCGCTAGTGCTGGCTTAGGGCCTCTCAACCAGAGGGACAGGACACACTCAAGCCAGATGCTGCTTGTCTGGGTTCCACGGACCTTTGAGAGACCTTAGGAAAGTGCCGCTTGAGCCAAGGCAAGCAGTCTGCATGAAAAAGCCACTGAAAGCAGCCTGGGTGTGCCCGAAAGTTGGGCAGGGCCAGGTCTCAAATCGCCAGGACCTGGAGAACGAATGGCAGAGACTCAGGTCTGGCGGCTGCCTGTGTTCATGCGCCGGGAAGGATGAGGGCTCAATAAAGAAACAATGGCCTCTGCTAGCTCCTCCATCCAGGAGAAAGTGGCCTCTCCAGCCCCCATCCCAAAGCCAGACAACTCAGTTCCCCACTGTATGTGCTTGCTACCTCTCCAGCCACTGCCCTAGTGCTGGAGCTCAGAGCCAGTGATTTCGTTGGTGGCTAAATCCCTGCACAGTCCCTTTAAAAGGAGCACCCGAGAATGCAGCCACACTCCGTTTCACTCAGTCACAATCTCCACTGGTTTTCACAACCAGAAATTATGGGGACTTCTCGCCAGGACTGGAACCCTGGACTGGGGTGGGGCTGGTATCTCTCACTGTTTTAGAGGAGGAGGACCCCCACAGTCAAAATAGTGCCCCCATCTTTACTGATCACACGCGGATGTGGGACCAGCCCGTGCCGCGTCTGACCTGTCTACCAGTCTGGAGGTGGCTTCTACAAGTCCTTAGTTGAAAGGCTTCAGTTCAGCTTGATTATAGGTGATTCTCAATAATGGTTGTCTGAAACAATTCTTTGAAATGCATTTCTGAGCTTGTAGGAAAGACAGGAAAATCTACAGCTTCCAGAAACAAAATGGAACTAAAAACCAAAACTGTAGTAAGCCCTTAAGCTCACATGCTGTGTTGCCCTGGAGCAGGGCTGAAGGGTAGAGTGAGGGGTTATTTCTGGTTTTCTATTTCTAGCTGATTACATTTTAACCATGTGGAGGGAGGAACCAAAACTAAGAATTCTGCATAAAGCTGGGCTCTTGATCTTGATGTCCTGCATTCTGGGTGAAAGGGTGGGCTAGAGAAAAATCCTCCCACTGACACTGGCAATAAAAAGAAATCTTGTGTTGATTTACCTGGGCTCTATGCAAAGAAATGGGGAAACAGCTTACCTGAGAAGTGTAAGACCTATACTTTGCTCATATTTGGGATCTGAGTTTATATTATATGGTTCATGTATCCCTATGCTGAGAAATTAATATAAAAGCTGGCTTCAAGCTAGTGATACCCCTGGGTTACCTGGAGAAAGGAAAGAAAAGCGAGATCCCTAGGGTACCTCCATATCTCAGGGATTCTTACAGAAGAAATAAGCCCAGCTGAAGATGAATTTATAATTAAAAATAACACACAAGAAAACAGTTTTTCATCACAAATGAGAGCAGATATAACAGGATTATAGCTCCAAAAACTGAGCTAGTAGAATGGCAGTTTGAAAGATAAATTAGCCTATTTTAAGTGATTCAAGAATTAATTGACATCCCAAGAAATGAATAAGACGTTATGAAACAGGCACATTTGAAAAAGAACTAAACATAATGAAAAGTGTAGTTAGGTTAAAATACTCAGTAAATAAGCAATAGTCTACACAGATGAAGAGAAAATCAGTAAGCTGGGAGTTAGATATGAGGAAATCCTGAAAATGCAAAACAGTAAGATGAGGGAAAATATGAAAGAGAAATGAAACATCAGGAAGACTCAACATCTATTAATTCCAGAAGGAGAAAAATCGAATGAGAGAGACATGGAACTTAAAGGTGATGGCTTGAGAATATTTTGGCATTAATAAAAGACATAAATCCTTAGGTTTAAGACTCATGAGTCCTTGGCAGCAATTAAATGAACAAAAAACAAATCTCGCAACCAAATACATTACAGTGAAACTGCAGAACAACAAAGACACTTTAAAAAGCAACCAGAAAGGAACGACAGAGGAGCCACAATCAGACTGAGAGTAGACGTCTCTTAAAGAGAGACCAAAAGAAAATTGACTACTGTCTTCAAGTGTTGAGAGAGATCTGAATTTCATACTCAGCTAAATTATTCAAGATTGTGGGCAAAATAAAAATATTTTCAGATAAGTAAAAATATAGAGAATTTACCACAGTGTCTGAAAGAACTTTTATACTAAAGAATGTACTTCAGGAAGAAAGAAATATAACTTAGGGTATTGAGTAGGATACAAAAAAAAGTCTTGGTGAACAAAGAAATTGGTAGGTAAACTAAAACAACGTTGACTGTATAAAACAAAAGTAATTATGACTAATTTTTGGGAACTAAAACCAAAGTGGGACTAAAACACCAGAGAAGGATAAAATGTAAGCTGGGAGGAAAACTGACCGGCATTAAAGAGTTCTAAGGTTCTATATATAGTTCAGGAGGAGGATAGAGATATTGATTAACTTTAGGCTTTCAGTCAAATGCATATTAAAAATTTAAGGGTAACCACAGAAAGAAAAGAAATACGATGTATAACTTGATCTGTACACATACAGAACCATACACCTCCCAAATTAGAGAATATACATTCTTTTTAAACAAATGTGGAACACTTACGTAACTAGGCGCAAAGAAAGTTTCAACAAATATCAAGAACTGATGTGTATATATATATAAACCATGTTATCTGACTCAATACAGTAAAATTAGAAATTAATAGCAAATATAGCCAATTCTCCCACCTCCAATCCACGTTTAGAAATTAAAAAGCATAAAATGAAAACAAACTTCTATATAATGTATAGATGAAGAACAAAATCATGGAAATTGGAAAATATTTAGAATTGATTAACAATAAGAACACTGTCAGGATCTGTGGAATACAGCTGAAGCAACACTAAGAAAAATTTAAGTGCCTATGTCATATTTCATTGAATCTTAAGATACCATCATTATAAGATACACTAGTTCCAAATATAATGCTTTTTTATCACTTAAGACTTGTTAACTTTATACTTACTGAAAGAGCTCTTATAAATTTATGTAAACGTAGATTTAGCATATTGTGTATATATAAAAGAAAGTGAAGTAATAAATTAGAATATTTCTGTGACATATTCAAAGTCTGATTCTTCTAAATAATTTTTTGACTGAATCATAGGTGTTTGTGTTTTTCTGCATAGTATTGCTCACTATGTCTGGGAGTATTGGTAGTACAGTGTTTCTTAAAAGAGGACTCCACCGCCATCTCCAACATTTTCTTTCAAACTGCTGGCACCCATAAAGTTTTGAGGCCGATACTTTCTTGAGTTTGCCAGAAAGTATCAACAAAAGGTTTTCAGATGAGACTCACAGTTCTTCCTCACATGGTCTGTAATACTCAGTTTGTTGGCTAACTTGAGAGGTTACAGTTGTCCAGTGACACTACCAGGAATAACCACCAAGTCACTGCATTTTTTTTGCAAGCTTATTCTTTGTCTTACATTCATACATATGTAAGCAATGACAGTGGCATCATCACTGCTGCCTGGCTGACAGTGATAGAAGTTTCCAATTGAAACATCCCAATTTCAGAGATGTTAATATTAAAAAACTAAGTCCTAGAATCTATAAAGTATTTGAATAGAAGAGAGGCTGAAAAATTAAGTGGCCAACTGAAGAAGTTAGAAAAGTAATAGATTAAACCTAAAGGAAATAGAAGGTAGGAAAGAATAAAGATAACATAATGGAATAGAAAACAAGAGAATTAATAAAACCAAAATCTAATTCATTGATGATATTAACATAGGATCTATATTATAGACAAATTCTCTGGCAAAATTCATAAAGGAAAAAGCAAAAGCAAGAAGGCCTGAATGTTAGAAGTGAAAAAGGGAATACAATTACAGATATAATAAAGATTTTTAAAGACTTATAAATGTAGAGTATGGAAAACTTTATGCCCATGAATTTGAGAAATTGTATAAAATACTTAATTTCCTAAAAAATACAACCTATCACAGCTGACTCAAGAAAAAGTAGAAAATGTGCGTAGAAATGAACTAAAAAACCAAATTGAACAGATAGTAAAATCTGCCAACTGAGTAATACATGGATACAATGAGCAAAATCCAGAATATGGGAACTGCAGGAGAGATGGCCATTTTCTTCCATAAATATGTGAGGAGGAGGAGGAGGGGGAGTGGGAGGAGGAAGAGGAGGAAGAGGAGGAGGAGGAATAGAAAGGAAACCTGTAAAAGACAACCAGTTTAACTATATGAACTTATTTGGTTCCTGATTTGTAAAACTATAAAAACATTTAACAGAAATTGAAGACTGGTTGGATGTTTGTTGGTATTAAAGGTTATTAAAGTTTTAGTGTGACAATAGTTTTCTGGTTGCATATTTTGAGTCCTTTAAGAGAGATGCTAAAATGTTTATTAGTAAGGTGATAGGAGTTCTGGGATTTGTTTTAAAATCATTCTAGTGGGGAGGGGGCAGGTAATGATTAAGGGAATAGATGAAATAAGACTGGCAGTGAATTGATCGTTGAAGCTGGGTGATGGATATGTTGGAGCTCATTATACTGGTTTCTCTAATAAGTATTTGAGACTTTTCTGTAATAAAAAGCAGAAATTTATATTAAAGAAGCAGATGGTTTTACAGGTTACCCAAATATTGCAGGACGGATAATCTTTGTGCAGACTATTCCAAGGGATAAAGAAAAAGTTTCCAGATTCACTTGGGCAGCCTTTACAGCTCGATACCAAAATTACCCAAAAACAGTACAAGAAACAAAAAATACAGGCCAATCTCATGAATGTAGTCTTCTAATATCCCAAATGAAATATACACAAATTTAGTGTATTTTTTAAAAAATTGTAATCAAGTAGCATTCTAGGAGTGGGAGTTCATCAGAATCTAATTTAATTCACCATATTCATAAACCAAAGGAGAGTAAAACCATATGATCATCTCAGGAGCTACTCAAAAGAGCTTTTGACAGAATTTACCATCCATTCATTATTTAAAAAGCTAGAACACTTGGAATAGAGGGGAACTTTTCTTTTTTTAAGTGGAACTTGTCAGTAAGGATGATTAGTGGCTAAGAACAGTAAAAATTTTGGAGCACATTGCTTTATTAAATATTAAATTATTGTAAATATTAATTAAAACAGTAAGATATTGGTATCAGGATAGTTGAATAATCAGTATTAAATAATTAAAAGAGTACAAAACAAAAATAGAGTCCTATAACATGCCCTCATACATTTGAATTTGGTAGATGACAGGTGGCATTACAAATCAGTGGCGCAAAGGTTATTCTTTTCAGTTGTGGGTAGTTAGCTAACTTACAGAAAATAGGAAAAAACAGATCTTCAGACTACCCGCAAAAAGTTGATTCCAAATGGATTCAAGATCAAACTATAAAGCTTAGAAAATAACAAGGAGTATCTCTGAAAATAGAGTAGAGAAGGATTTTTTTTTTAATACAAAAACAAAACCCCAAACAAAAAACAAGGCATAAAAGATGGATACTTTGGCCACATTAAAATAAAAAAATAAAAAACTTCTGTATGATAACAGATGATATGAAATAAGGTAAACTGCAGGGCGGGAGAAAATATTTGCAATGAAATAACTGACAAAAAAATGTATGTCCAGAATATATGAAGAACTACAAATCACTATGACAGACACCCCCCAGAAGTGGTGAGGGGATTTGAATAGACATTTCACAGAAAAGGAAAACTGACAGGCCAATAAACATTTGGAATGATTCTCAAATGTCATTAGTAATCAGAGAAATGCAAATTCAACAAATGTTGAGAGGCCATGAGACTAGCGTAATTTATGATTGATTGATTATAATTAATAATGGGAACCTACATGCTGCTGGGGGAGTATAACTGTTGGTATAACTATTTTGGAGAGCCATTTGGCCATACCTAGTAAAGCTGAAAAGATAACGTTCTCTGCTATGTGGTGATTCCTTTTATAGGTGTCTGTCCTAGCAAAACAAACACACATACAATGGGTTATAAAAAAAATATTGCTCATTGCAGTACTATAGTACTGGAGAAAGTAGTAACAGCTGTCTACTATCAGTAACAGCTGATAGGAAAAGCAATAAAGAAATAAATTATGGTTGTGACCAGTATTAATTGTCTCACCAGAGAAAACTATTGTTAGTAATTGTGTACTTCCTATCAGCCTTTACTAGTTTTTTTCTATGCATAAATATTATATGTGGCTTTTTAATTATTAGAATTAGTAAAAGAAATGGTTTTACTTCAGATATGTAGGGTCAGATTGATATTTAATCTCTTAGGTGTTTTTAGAAACTGGGAAGCTTCTGTTGCGTCAGGATATCTCACATGTATCCTGTAGTATCTGAAATTCAATCCATATTCTCTTTAGGTCTCTTATTGTGGTTCTCTTAAGATGTAGGTACTTCTGAGAGAGAAAAATCAACTTGTCCATGTAGGGTATGAAGGATTTATTAGATATATGCATTGTTCCTTAAAGTTGGCAGTTTTGAAGAGAGAATTAGTATTTATGGAATTTATTTTGTACTAGATCCTATATATTAGGCCTTATAGTTTATTTACTATACATGTATATAGTGCCTACTGTGTGTAAGGCATTGACCTAGATGTTTAAAAAAGATGGACTTGAAGAAAGCAAGACTGTATAAAAAGGAGGAACATAGAAGGAAAAGTGATCTTTCATACTAAATAAGTGCTTCAGTCCATTTTAGAATAGGTTAAAATAAGTGTTAGACAATTGTGATGGAGACATGAAAGCAAAGCATAGTGTTTGATGATTATTCATACTGATGAAGGTGATGCGAGGCGGTCCAATTTCAACATGTCACTACTTCTGTGTTCCAGAGGAAAGGGACAATATTACTGTAAGGCAGGTGTGCGCTCATGCTGCGCAGGCTTCTCCCAGACTGATGCCTGCAGTTAAGACTGTATTAGCTGTTTTGATTCGAAAGACCCTTAGTTCTTAGGCTAAAGACTCTGTTTATCATATTATAGCTACTTATTGAACTCTTTTCTGCCTACATTATAAATTAACCCTGGGGGACCTTGAAGGTCTTTCTTGGTGACTTGATGAAGAGTAGTTTTGGTAGCGTGGTGGGGAAAAGGGCCCTAATAGAGTGAGTGGTTTGAAGAAAGCAGAAACAGCGAATGTATAGACTATTCTTTGAAGGAGTTTGCTGTAAAGAGAATGGGGTCGGGTGCGGGGGTGGGCAGAGAAATGGGTCAGGACCTGCTGGGGGACAGAACTCAGGAGTTTTTTAAAGATAGATGATATTAAGTCATGTTTGTGGTTTGTGTGTTAGATTTGTATATTATCACAGTAGAGAGGGAGAAATTGATGGTGCTGGAGAGAGTGGAGAAAACTGAAAGAGCTAAGTTCATGAAGAGGTGAGAGGATGAGGTCTGGAACACCAGAGATATAATATCTACAGAGGGGTGCTTCTCCCTTTCTGGTGACTACTCAGTCTGTTTTTGGACAGTTTTAATTGTTTGAAAGTTAGGGTTTCTAGTGACTCAAAATCTGCTTTCCTAGTTTCAGTGTTCAAGTATTTCAAGACCATGATTATTACTATCTAAATTTTTAGGTAAAACTGCTCAAATTCATCTCTCTGGTGCTCTTTCGCCTTTTCTCACCATTCTGGCCACACTACTCCATTATTTAGAGTTCTGGAATGTAGTGTGCTTTTGAAACCTGCCTGACCTTTTGTCACCTCTGATTATTCTACCTGAAATACTCGTCCCTCTTATCCTCCTGTCAAATCATACTCATCTTTTAAACCCAGGTGAAACACAAGTGCTCTGTGGCATTGTTTTCTCAAACAGGAGCCAGTTACCTGCCTTTGTGCCACCATGTGAGTATGTGCATCCCTCGTGTCACTGATTTCACTTCCGTGTTTGTCTCTCTCTGGTCTGCACTGAACTCTTTGAGGTCAGGGATTATTTCTTTGTGTATTCAGCACTTAATATGGTACCTAGAATGTATTAGATACTCAGTAAATGTTTAATGAAGGGAAGATTCCTAACAAAAATCCTTAAAAAAAAGTTTCTGGTCACATGTCATGATTCCTTTACCATTTTGCTCATCTTTAAATATGCCACTCAGAACTGACTGTCATAGTACTTTAAATAATGGCAGACCAGGGCAAAATGTCGCGGGGCTTACTGTCTCCCTAGGCTAGATGCTAAATTCTTATTACTGCTGCCAAACACTGCATTGGCCTGGCTCATACTGAGTTTGTAGGCAGCAAAACTGCTTTTCCCCCATCAACTTCCCTTAGGCAGTCATGCTTACCACATGTATGTACAATTCAATTTTTAAGCCTGAAGACAATTTATATCCAATTTTGGTTTGTATTTTTCTGAGTAGCAGTGGACTTATTGTTCCTTTGCTTCCTTACATTTTGTGATTTCTCTTGTGTTTTGCCTTGTGTTTGGTTCTGTAAAGCTATTATAATAAAACCTCAAAAGATTGGACTCCCTTAATTTGGAATTTACTTGGACTTTTCTAAAGTTTACTTTTGCCTTCATTAGAAAGAAAAGCTTTACTACATTCAACTCCTTTCAGACAACAAACTCTTGAAACGACCTTAGTCCAAAATGGTGCGGCTATTAAAGCACTTTTGCATTGATTCATTCAACAAAAAGTATTTTTAAGCCACTGTTTTACACTGAGACACATCCCTATCTTCAAGGAAATCTCCTAATTTGGGGAGGCAGAGGCAGAGATAAGTAATTGTAACACAGGTAATAAACGCTACTACAATTAAGATGGTGCAGAATGCTGTGAGGGCCTACAGGAAACTAATGTAATTCTGAGTCAGTGGGAAAAGCTTCAGAAAGGAGAGGGCTATAGACAGTATTTTGAACTAATCATCATATCGTGAAAGGAGAAAAAGCACTCTGGGCAGAGGAAGTGGCATATATAAGTCAGAGGACACACGGGGTATGGCATATACAGGAATAGTGAGATGTGGGGACGCTGGAGAGGCGAAAAGTATTAAGGGAATGGTAGAAAATGTGGCTGGAGTGGTAGATTGGTTCCTGTTTTTAAATCTTGGAGGCAGAGGGAAGCCCATGAAAGGTATTAAGCAGGAGGATGATAGGGTCAGGCCTCTGTTATGAAGAATTAGGGAAACAGTGTTGGAGAGAGATGGAAAGACAAGAGTCTACGAGACAGAGAGGCCAGTTAGGCTACCATTTAATACACACACTATCTGTACCAAGTAGGTATTGGAAGATGAGATAACCCTGTTCATGTAGGTGTTACTCCCATTTTATGGAGGAAGAAACAGGCTTAGCAAGGATAAATACTGGTGGATACAAAGCCGGTGGGTGGTCGATTTGAATGTAGGCTGATATGCTTCCAAATCCTGCACTCTTCATTTTGGTGTCGTTCCATCGTGTGGACTATTGTGAATGATGCTTTGCCTCATACCGTGCAGAAATTAAGTTCCATTGGAACACAGCCAATGAACACAGGGTTGTGGTGGATACAGAGAGGGTACAAGCACATGGTCTCGGTCTGCGTAGGTCTGCAGGCCTCCATCTCTGCAGCATTCCTACGCTCACATTTGCTTCTGTGACCTTTTATTGTGTGCCTCATTTTGCTTTGACTGTAGTGATCGAGTGTGGGCTGCCTAACTATGTCTTGTTGTTTGGGCCATTTCTGGATTCAACAAGGAACCTTATTTACTCTTGTTGAATTACCTGCTTTTGTAAATCCCACTGATCTCTATTCTTAGTTTGTGTTTCTCTAATGCAGGTGTTTTTGTCAGTTTAGGCTGCTATAACAAAATACCTTGGACTGGGTGGCTTATAAACAACAAAAATTTATGTCTCAGAGTCTTAGAGGCTGGGAAGTCAAAGGTCAAGATGCTGGTAGATTTGGTGTCTCATGAGGGCCCACTTCCTGGTTCAGGGACAGCCATCTTCTTGGTGGAAGGGGCAGGGAAGCTCTCTCGCGTGTCTTTTGTAAGGTGATAATCCCATACCCGAGGGCTTTGCCCTCATGACCTAATCATCTTTCCAAGACCCACCTCCAAATACCATCATATTGGGGGTTAGGTTTCAACATGAAGTTTGGGGGGACAGAAACATTCAATTTATAGCACCAGGGGTTGGTAAACTAGTTGGCAGGCCAGATCCAGCCTGCTGCTTCTTTTGTAAATAAGTTTTATTGGAACACAGCAGCCATACACATTCATATTGTCTGCGACTGTCTTCATGCTACAACAGCCAAGTTGAGCAGTTGTGAAGAGACCTTATGCTGAAAATATTTACTATCTGACCATGAGTCTATACAGCCTCAGACCGCCTAGGACTCCTCCTTCCTAGATCAAAGTACAAATCAAGTTAATTCTTTAAGCTAAGGGAGCAAGATGCAACTTGGAATTGGAATATTATTTTTATTAGCAGTTAATTTAATAAGTAAACACCTTCCAGTTGTCCCACTAATATACAGAAAAACACATCTGGCACTATTTTTTTTTCCATTGAATTCTTATATTTTCCTATAATTCTGAGAAATTCTATCCCTGTAAAATTTAAGTAGAATTTTTCTCTTTCCTTATAGGAAAATATCTAACATTTAATGAGTATCAGTTATAAGCTCAACACTACCAGGCATTACATTAAATCATGTCATTTAATCATAACCATTTGAGGAAGGTATTATTATCCTTTTGGAAAATGGGGAACCTGAGGGCTAGAGAAGTTGCAGCATGCACAGTGTCAACACTGGTAAGTGCTGGGGTGTGAGTGGTCTCCACAGCTCAGGGTCCCACTTAGAGAAGTTACCAGCCATACTCTTGTGGCTGGTAAAGTGCTGTATGTTAAGAAAAAATGTTTAACTGACCAACCAACCCAGACCAACATATTCCTGGGAGCGTTCCTGAAGTAGCTCCCTCACACTGAATGCAGAGAAGGTTCTGCCCAAATATGACACTGTAACCATATAAAATTAAAGAATACCCTATTCCCCAAGCCTGCTGGACAACTGAGGTTTTATTGTTTATCAATAGTCTTGCCATATTAATAAGATTACATATATTTGGTTGTATTATTGTTGCCAACAGAATAAAATTTAGATTCCTTAGCCTAATGAAGGTTTTCTAGAATCTGGCCCCAACCTACCTTTCTGGCCTATACTGCTCTCCTATATAAACTTTCTGCTGTAGCAGAACATATTTATTTACTATCCAGCCTCCACACTGAAAAACATTTTTTACATTGTGGCAAAAAACACATGGCATGGAACTTACCATCGTAACCTTTTAAGTGTGCAGTTCAGTAGCCTTATCACATTTTTGATCATGTTTTGTTGTTCATGTGAATTGCTCTTTCTTCATCATTTTACTTGTCTAAGTTTTACCAGAGAGACTCAGCTTCATCCCACCTCCTTAAAGCCTTGTCTCTCCTTTCCAGCTTTGTTCTCTTCCTCCTACAGACGGTTATGGCAACATCTGCTTGTAAGAGTCATTTAGCAATTGTTTATTTTGTGACATTGCATCTGTCATCATCTCTGTAGTTATTTAAATCTGTTTTAAAATTTTTTATGAATTTGTCTTACCTACTAAGCTATGTATAAATGCTTTGGGGAAAGGGTCTCATACTTTTGTGTATTTTCTCTTCCCACAACCCTCCCTTCTTCCCCACTGCTCATTCCCTCTTTAATTTCCTAATCTCTGGTAACTTTCCATTATTCGTGTACATTTATATGTGATAACTTGATGTATTATCACTATTATTTTATTTTTCTCCCTTTGTGACTTCTGCAATTATATCTGTTTCTTTTTCCATTCATTAATGTCATTTCTATGTTTGTTTTTTTCAAGTTTGAAATTGTAAGGCATATTTCAGTCTGGAAACTTGCATCTCATTTAACTTAACTGGTTTCCTATCTTGTTAAAGCAATGTCATGTTATTAAAAATCTTTCTATATAATTTTAATGGCAGAATAATAGTACATTGTGTGTACTAGCCATAATTAGCCTAACCATTCCCTCAATATTGGACATTTATTCTGTTTTTGTTTTATAATTATGAATAATGTTGCAATGAAAATATTTTTATATAAAAGTTTTTCTGTATTTTAGATTATTTTCTTCAGACTCCCGGAAATTAAGTTATTAGGTCAAAAGTTACAAACATTTTATGTCCTTGGTATTTTATGTGGGCTGTGACATTTTGATTTGATTAGTTTTTTGCCAAAGGATAGTATTAAAACATAAACAATGTTAAGTTAATGTAGTAGTAATCTGTGGTGGTAATTATGGTACTTAAGTAAGCAGCCTTAAAATTTGATACTAACATTTTATTAGCGTTTCACTTTTTCTCTATACTTCCTCTTCTTCCCAGGTAAATACTCTTTATGTTACCAGCTGTCAATTGTTACTGGTCTTGGGCAAGTGGGTAAATGAACAGCTGCATTAGTTTAAGACAGTTGGTACTTGGCTGTCATCTGCACTCAGAGAGTTAGAAGGACTAAAACAAAAAACTAGATAAAAGGGAGACCACTTTAGTTTGGTTTTAGAACTCAGTTGTGGTTCACTCCCCATGTTTCTACCTTCCTACTACTCTGGTATGCTTAATTTAACATTAAAATTTCTTCTTTTGCGTATTCCAATGACATAAGACAGGTAACCTGGAGAGTAATATGGATAATGGCCCCTTGTTTCCTGTGTATCTCTGCCCTTACATATGTTTTGCTACCTCTTGGTGTTCTATGCCCCACTTAGGTGTTTAGTTTATAACTTTGATGTTCTGTAGTTGTGTCACTCACGTATGTGTTTCTTTCCGTAGTAAGATTGTTTCTTTAGGACTTGGACCACATATGTCCTACCTTTATTATATGCTTTTCTTGACTTTCTCGAAGGAATAGTCTCTACTTCTTCCTCATTGCTCATTTTCTCTGTAGTAATGTCTTGTGGTTTCATGATGAGATTCTTGTCTTCTCCAGTGATTATGAAGAATGTAGATTTTGCTTCTGGCTATGATGGAACAGATTGAAGCAGACCAAAACTCCTGCTGAGAATAACTAGAAAAGCCTGATTTAAAAAAAAAAAAATCTATATGAAGGCATTGGTAAGTTGCCAAGGCAACCGGGACTTCAGACATTTGTGGATTCTTGGCAAAGGGAGAGTGCAGCTATTAAGAGGCAGAAAAACCAGCAGAGCTTTCTTCAGGGGGCTAGGGATATAAAAAATTGTAGTTCAGGGCTGCCAAGGCAACCAGAACTTGAGAGGCCAAGATACCCGAGAGAAGGGGGTGCGTCCCCCCTCCACCTGCTTTTCTTCTCTTGAGGCATTTGCTGATTCTTAATCTATGCAGGGTAAAAGGCTAACAGGTTTCACAAAAAGCTACTGAAAAGCAAAGCGCTTTTTAGCAGTTCTTCAGTGTTGAGGAGAAAAAAGTTCAGGACCCCCGAAGGAAGGCAAGCAGCCTTGGTAAACACCCTCAGTTGGACCATTGGAGGCCTACAAACTAGGGTAGAACTAGCTTTACAAGCTTTACAAAGACTGCAGCCAGCCCTGAATCAGCTCCTGATTGGATTGGGAGGCGATCTGCCCTCATTCTAACCGCTTGTCAGAGAACATGGTGAATCCTCTGTAGGAATATCATCCAGAATCTCTACAGTTTTCCATACACAATGAATGGCATTCTAACAAAAATTACCAGGTACCTGAAGAAATCAGACCAGGAATAAAAATCGGCAGTGTAGAAATAGATTCATGGTATCTAGTTATCTGATAATTTATTCAGTCAGTCTCTAATTGAAGGACATTTCCAGTCTTCAGTATTGAGTGATCTGCAGGGAATATTCTTGTTTATACATCTTTGTGCACATGTATGACACATCTTTAAGGTAAATGATGCCCTAGTTAACTCTTTCCTTTATCAAACTTTGGTCTTTGCCAGTCTGATACATAAAAGCGTTTTCGTTTAAAAGATTTTAATATCTTGAATTATGAGTGAAATTGAACAATTTTAATGTTTATAAGTCATCTGAATTTTTTTTTTTTAAATAAACTGCCTGTTCATGTCCTTTGCCAATTGTTTTATAGGATCAGGAAGCTTTATTTGTTTAATTATTAAAAAGATAATAAGACACAGTAAGAGCACAGGTCTTGGAGCTGGATTGCCTGGGTTTAAATCATAGGTCTTTCACTTATAGCAGTGCAGGCTTGGGCAAGTTAAATGCTCTGTGCCTCAGGTTCCTCATTTGTGAAATGGGGATAATAGTGTCTCCCCATTGAGGCATTATGAAGATTAAATGAGTTAATAAAGTGCTTAGAAATGGGCCTGGCATAATGTGCTACATAACTGCCAGCCATCATAATAGAAATTAGCCAGAGAGATTTTTGTATTTGCCCGAGGGCAAATAGCTAGTAAGTGGGAGTATTCAAAAAAGATCTAGGTCTTGGGACTCCAAGTCCAAAGCTGTGTTTCATTCTGCTGCACTGGTAAGAAGGATTAGAAATTCAAACATAGCCAGGTACCAAGGGACGATTACCTTCAGATTTAAGAGTTGTTAAGATAACATCTTTCCAGTACAGTTCAGTGAGGTCCTTTTTCTAATTTTGTATTGAGTGTGGATGCTTTGACAATGAATGGCACTTCATTCCTGAGAGTTTGGTACAATTAGCAAAATGCCTGTCTTGTAGTTTGTTTGTTTGCCTTTATTAATAAACAGTCACCTCGCCCCAGAGAAAAGCCTTTTTAGGAAGGATCTTTAAGGAAGTGTAGCTGCTCCTGCAGTTTACATCAGACTGAATGCAATACTCAGCTTAGATCACTGGCCACAGGTGTGAGTCATTCTTCAGGCATCACATCTTTAGAGAGTTTCTGTTGCTGTTAAACATAGTAGCAGTCAGTGGACAGACATCAAGAAAGTACTTCAACCATTGGATTTATTTACAAATATCAAGATATTCATCATCTCAATGACACCTGAAGAAGTTGCTAGCATTTCTTTTCTGTGAGGTGAAAGGCGAGTGGTTGTTTCTGTGCTACTGAAACACTTGAAAATTCCTGTAGAAAGTGGTGGAGGAATTGGTGGATTTGGGACTAACTCCTCTGGACTAAGGAATAAGGAATGTAGTGTTGCCTTTTCTGGTTCTTTTGGCATTAATTTTTAAAGAATTTATTTTTTAGAACAGTTTTAGTTTCACAACAAAATTGAGAGGAAGGTACAGTGACTTCCCTTATACTTCCTACCCCCACACATACGTAGCCCCCCCCCCCCCCCCCCCCCCCCCCCCGCTCCCCGCATTAGCAGTGTTGTTCACCAGAATGGTAAATTTGTTACCAAGGATAAACCTACAACGATATAATCACCCAAAGTCCATAGTTTACCTTAGGTTCCACTCGTGGTGTACATTCTATGGATTTAACAAGTGTATAGTGACATGTAATCATCATTATAACATTATACAGAGTATTTTCACTGCCCTAAGAATCCTCTATGCTCTACCTACACTCCTCCATCCCTGGCAACATTTAGTGAATGTAAACTGGTATTCCATCCCTACCCCTGCCCATTTCCTTTTACTCTTGAATAAGTCAAGGCGTAGTAAGATTTCAGTCAGGACGCAGAGTTCCACTTGGTCTTAGATATGAACTTTAAGATATCTTAATAAATATCCCAAAATGAACTTAGCTTTTCGTATAACACATGAATCAAAGCAGCTGAATCGTTATCTTTGTTTCTTAGAAATTGTTGCAAATCAGACTAAACCACAACTTTATCTCACTAACACCAGAGACAATTTTACAGTTATTAGATTCTACTGAATGCCACTCTCCTGGCTGAAATCATTACATTCATTTGATCCTCACGATAGTCTGGATAGGTATTATTCTGATTTTACAGAAGAAGAAGTTGAGATTGGCTTATCCAAGGCTCTGGAAGCTTTTAAGTTGGGGATTGAACTTTTAGCTTTCTATTATTTACACTGTATAACGAAGATGTTAAGCTCTTTGGACATTTTGTCCTAAATGTCAGCAAGAACCATTTTAGAGAAGCAGATTTTCCAACAGTAAGTACAAATTATCATTTCTACCGGGCTATCATTAAAATATTTTTGGTCCCTTGTGTTGGATAGTAGACTTATTTATAAGCCTGAATAAGGTTATGCTCCTCCTTCTGTTGCTCCCCAAGTACAAATAAAGATTTTGAATTTTTGTAGATGAGAAGAATCTTATACTTTGTACCAAAAGAAGCTATAATAGAATTTATTATTATATCTTGGTCTGAGGAAGGTCTTTCCAAACATGATACAAAATGCAGAAACCATAAAAAAGAAATGATTAATATAATTACATAAAAATAACCACTATAAGTAGTCAAGACAAATGATAAACTAGGAAAAGGATTGCTATTCAAGTGACATATGGCTAATTTTCCTTATATAGAGAGAGCTTTGACAAAGCAAGAAGAAAAAGTTAATTCAGTGGGAATAAAGGAAATTCATGTACCTTTCATGTCAAAGAAAATGTAAATTACTCAAACATAAAAAGTACTCAATTTTACTCATAAAATAACTATAATGTACATAAAATTTCACCTGTTACATTGGCAAAGCTAAAAAGTTTCAATACTCACTGTGTTGGAAAAGGTGTGAGGAAATGACACTTTGATTCATTGCTGGTGGGACTATAAATCAGTACAGGCTTTATGAAGGAAGAAGAGCCATTGGGGATTGTCTGCCAGAATTGCAACATGGTCTTTTACCCCAGCAATTCTGATTCCAACAATTTCATCTACGGATATACATGTAGGCATGCAAGGCCATTCCTTATAGCATTGTTTTAATAGTCTCTGGAGATTTAAACTCACCTTGGTATCTGTGTTTTGGTCCTCCTCTTTCTTCTTAGTATTAAATTGTCTTCTCTCTTTTTTTTCTTAGCCAGTTTTACTGGAGGTTGGTTAATCGGTCATTCCATAGTACCATGCCAAAAATGTTCGAATCAGTCAGGTTGTTAGTTTTAATCAGCAGAAATCTATTCTGGCAAATTTAAGCAGAAAAGGAATTTATTGAGAAACAGTATTGGATAAACCACAATAATCAGCCAAGTAGCTAGAAAACGTGACTTGGAAAATAGCTAGGATCCAAGTGCAAAGTCTGTATAATTCTTTGAAAATTTTTGAAACTTCTTTGTGACTTAGTGTATTTTTAATTGTTCTTTGTTTGCTTTAAGGAATATATATATTCTGTTCGTTGGGTGCATACATACATATAAATAAGATCAGGTTTGTTAATTTCATTCAATTTTTCTATATTTTTAATAACTTGGTCTGCCTGATCTAATTATGGTGTTACTTTTTCTTACTATTATTTTAGATTTATTAATTTCTCCTTATATTAGTTTTTGCTGTGATGTATGTTCACATAAGTTCATGATTATATCTTCTTGACTGGTTGCGTTTTTAATCATTATGTAATTTCTCTTTTTATTCTTATTAATGCTTTTCTCTTGGTTTTGCTGTGTACTAAGGTCTGTGGCCTTGAATAAGTCATTAATCTTTCATTTTTCTTATTGTAAAGTGTGTATAATACCTACCTTATAAAGTTTCTGTGACGTTTCACTGAGAAAATATGAAGTCTCTTACATGTAATAGGTTCAACATAAATGGATTCAAAGTATTTTTTTGCCTTAAGAGTTTTGCTTTTCCTTTTTCCCCTTTTAAAGCATCTAATTTGAAATACTATTTGCCTAGAGTTGGAAATGTGCCTAAAGAATATGATTAAAATAGTCATCAGGACTTTTTTTTTTCAGTGGGTGAAGGTAATGGAATTTTTTATCCCCCAAACCCAGGGTCTAACATTTGTTTTATACTTGGCAGATCTTTAAGCCACTGTTTTACGCATCTGGGTTAGGTGCAATATTTCTAAGTATCTTCCACATTTCTCAGGTGTACTAAATAAAAGTCTTTCTAAAATAGCTGAGACAACTGAAAAAGGACAAAAGTCAACTTTTTGAGGAGCCTACTTTTCTACAACAAATATTTATCAACCTCAATGGGGTGTAGAGTTATTAGTAAGTCAAAATAAATACTGTTTCAATCACTTAATATACATAGAGGTATATAGAGGTGTCATCTACATTTAAGGAGGTAGAAGTGTGTGTATTTTCCCTTCCTTTTTGATAGCATTTAGGACTTAACCTTTTATTCCTGTTCTTAACTTGGATTTTTATCATCTGTTTATATAACCAACATGTCCTGTTTACCTTCTGTGGGCCTGGATATCTTGGATTTAAAAATAGAGAGAAGGGGAAAAAAAACAATTTCAGCTGAGAAAACAGCATAAAAGACTTAAAAATATGATATGTATATTGTAACTAGATAGTCAAGGGCTGAGAGAGACTGTGCTTTAGAAAGCTAAGGTTATGCTCAAGACTCTGGAGAACCTTCAGTGACAGGTTGAAGAGTTTTGACTGTATTCTGTAGGCAGATCAAAACCACTGACGACTTTGAGGATAAAAAGATCAGGGTACATACTGAAAATATTTACGGGCTGTGTACAGGAACATCCTCTAATGGCAATGTTGAAAAGGAAATAGAAGAATACAGTACTATGAATAAAACTTCAGCTCATTTAATAAAAGGTTACTTGGTAACACTGAACTAAAAGCTTTAAATATAGTTTTTTCCTTGAGGGTCTTTTAATATGTTACTTTACCAGTGAGGCCCTTCCAGACCATTCCATAAAAAATAATCTCTTTCATCCTACATTTAATTTCTTCCATAGCACTTAGTAACGCCAGTTGTATTATATACATGCATTTATTTGATTATTTACTGTATGTTTCCGTTCACAAGACAGTAACCTTCATGAGAGCAAGGACTTTATTTGTTCAGTGCTTCTCCCCAGTGCTTAGAACTGTGCCTGGTTTACACCCTTTAACACGTATTTGTTAAATAAATTAATACATTTTCAAATTAAGATGACCACAATTTTTAATGTAGTTTATAATGTGTGGACAGCAATAGAACAAAGTGTTGGTTCCTTCCTAGAAAATCCTGTTAAAAAGTGTCGTCTTTTCTCTTTCTTCCAGAGTTTATATTCAGAACACCAATCAAATTAAGCAAGCCTGGGGAACTTCGTGAGGAATATGAAAGCCTGAGAAAGGTATAGTATACATATTATGATGCCATTCATTTTCTTAAAGTAAATTGAAATAATGACATCAAAGAAAGTTTGATTTACTTTGGGAGTTTGATTTACTTAGGGGTTTTTAAATTTACAAAGCAGAGCCTGTCTTTTTCCACACTACCTTCGATCAGCAGTTAGATTCTGTAGCTGTAATGGAAGTGGAGTAAAACTTAACTAAGAACCCCTTTGAATCTGTCCTTTCAAAGCTGAAAATTTAGCTCATAGTGCCTGTTACACTTCTGCTGCAGTAACTGGCCACCAAGAGTGATATTCTTGGCATTTAGGTGTTAGTTAAAAGCTAACATTTATTTAATAATAGCTTATATTATTTTTCCTTATCTTGCAAGGTTCTTCTAATTACATATAACTGGTATTATCTTTTTTTGCTTTCACTCTGTTAAGTACTCCAGAAGAACTGTAACTTAGGCAAGTAAGGTGTAGTGGATTATTATAATTTCCTAGAAAATGTTTACTGTTGGGAAAGCTTTTAGCTGTGTCCACGTTATCTTATTCTTGATGTTTTCAAGCTAATTGTCTAGGAATCACTTAGAGAATTAAGACTTCAAAAAGGCTGGTAGTAAGAAGTGTGTTACAAGATTCTTATCATCCTTCCCCAGCCCTCTTCCTGTAGCACCATCCCTTACCCACCTTCATAAATGATTAGATAATCATTCTACGTGTGGATATTTAATATTTTATAAAGGTAAGTAATCCACTTAATCTGAATCAGATATCTTCATAAAACAGAGGGGAAGCAATGACATTATTGTAGCATTTTATACTGAATGAAAAAATCAGTATTAACAAGGCCATGTTAATGAGAAAAGATAATAGAAAACTGCTTAATTACTATACATTCTTTGACCCTTTTTAAATGAGTGTCAAATGTTGACTTGGGTCCTCCTGCTCCTTTTATATTGGTATTGTGAGATTTTTGTTTGTTTGTTTGTTTTTTGAAAAACATTTACAAAGCTTTATTTCTATATTGTAAGAAATTCTTCTTAGGACCACATCAAAGGAACCACAGATTCCTCTTAAATGAAATTCCAGAATATGCTGATACTTAATTCTAATATACCTTTTCAGAACTTGGAGAGTATGGACATTTCAGAGCTCTCAGCTTAAAGATAAAGAGGAAACAAGGACTTAGAAGTAGAAAAATGAGGCAAAGCAGAAGGCATAGTAAGAGTAGAGGTTTTTATAAGCCTTGGGAGAGAACCTTGGGGAACTGTACTTTTGTTCCTCTTAGGAGGGAGGAACAGGAAGATGGTTTTAAAAGGGACTGATGATATAATGTTATTGAGTGAAGCTAGGACAATCTCATCCTGTATAAAATGGATTGGGTTTGCAAAACACTCACCTATATTATTTGGGTTAAATAAGTTACTTATAGGTCCCTCTCCCTTACAACCCAAGTACCCAAGTTAATCCTGCCTCCATTATACAACCTGGAAATTGGAAATTCAAGTCATAAAATCAGAAGTTACTAATATGGCACATCCATATGTTGGAATGCTATTTAGCAATGAAAAGGAATGAACCACTGATACATGGTACCACATGGATGAACCTCAAAAAGATGCTAAGTGAAAGAAGCCAGATACAAGAGATTACATATTGTATGATTCCATTTATAAACAATATCCAGAATAGGCAAATGTATAGAGACACACAGTAGATTAATGGTTGATTGGAGTAGGAGGTGGGAATGGGGATTAACAGTAAATGGGTATGAGTGATTTTATTATAGTCGTGAAGATTTCTGAAAACTGATTTAAGGTGTGTCCCACAACTTAGTAAATTTACTAAAAATCGTTAAATTATAATTCATCCATTGAAATGTATGATAAAATACACCTCGATAAAGTTGTAAAAAATATTAAAAGACACTAGACATTTGTATGGAGAACTTCATAGAGAAAAGGATGTCTCTCAGAATGCACATTTTCTGAAATAAAACAAAGTAAATATATAATTATCTGGATGAATCTTTAGGGGAGGAAGGTCTTTAAAAGTTGCTACTGAGCAAGGGATGGTAAGTGGAAATCAACTGTACAGAACTCATCATTACTAATTTGATGTGTAACATACTACTAATATACTTTTTGTTTAGTATACTTTTATTATTTTGTATAAGTGGCAGTACAAATCTTTATAAAGGCTATAAAAAGTTAGTAGTAAATTTTATTCCCCTAATTCTAGTTCTTTTAAAAGATGTTTACTTAATAATCATAATTATCTAACCTGTGGGGTAGTGTTATGCTTACTGGGATTACTATGAGTTTCTACATTTTGATTCTATGAATAGGTTTATATTTCTAAATATGTTTAAAATTTTCTTCTTGCCAGGTGTTATGGTTGTCTTTTATAAATAAGAAAAAAATAACATAGGAAATGCAGAACAAAATACGAAAATTCTTATTTCCCATTCTCTTCTTCAGAGGTAACTGGTATCAACAGTTTGGTGTATAGCTTAGATCTTTTATCTACTTACACTCTCTCTCACACACACACACACACACACACACACACACACACACACACAGAGTTTAGTCTTTCTCAGTATAAATGAGATCATGGTGTGCATTCATTTATTCATCATGTCCCTACTGTGTGCCAGGTAGCGGGGATACGGTGCTGAAGAAGACACCCAAGGTCCTTGCCCTCGGGGAGATTCCATTCTAGTAGGGAAGACAGACAATAAATAAACAAACACATATTTAATATATATTAATAAAGCAGGAGAAGGCGTTTAGGAGAATGGAGGGAAACTTGAGGAGACACAAAAAGACTGTTTTATGTTTTAGATAGAATGATCAGGAAAGATCTCTCAGAGAAGGCAACATTTGAGTTGTGACCTAAAAGAAGTGAGGGAGCAAAGTAAAGGTATGAGGAAAGAGCATTCCAGGCAAAGGGAGCAGCAAATGCATATGCCCTGAGACAGAAACAAGTTCGGTCCGCTCAAGGAACAATGTGACTGGGGCTGAGTGCAAATGGTGGGTGGAAGGGTAGTGTGGGGATTTGGGAGGAGATGAGCTGGGAGAGGTAGAAGGGCCAGACCTACCCTTCTGGTCTAGTTGACCTAAAGGGTAAAAGAAGGCCTAGTTGACCTGGTAGGGAACCTAAATTCATTTAAGTGTGATAGGAAGCTAGTAATACTATCTGGCTTGTACTTTTAAAAGGTCTCCGGTTGCTGTGTGGGGAATAAACTGTAATGAGCCTAGGAGTTAGGAATTCTACAGAGGGTGCCAAAAAAATGTATATACATTTTAAGAAAGGAAAACTTATTAAAATTGTAATACTCAATATATACTGATAACAAAACATGAATACAAGTCATGTTCGACTTCTGCAATTACAAGAGGTGCTCAAAGTGCTTACCATCAGCGTCCAGACACTTCTGATTACGGTGAACTACTGCTTGAGCAATGTTGACCAAAGTGTCCACTTGTATACATTTTTTTGGCACCTCTGGTATTTACTGTGAGTAGTAGAAACTCCAAAATAATGACTGAAACAAATTAGCAGTTTTATTTTTCTCAAGTAATAACAAAAAAACAACAAGGAGGCAAGTAGTCTAGAGTTAATATGGCAGCAGCTCTGACATCAGGGATTCAGGCTACTTCGGTCTTTCTGTTTAGACATCTTCAAGAGTGCCTGTCTCACTGTGGTGTAAATTGGCTAATCCTCTAGAATCACATCTAGACAGAAGGCAGAAGAGCACATGTCAGCTAAATTGGGTCCTTTTAAAGGAATTTCTCCAAAGCGCCACCCAGTGACTTCACCTTTATTTTATAGTCCAGTGTCACAGACTTCCTTTAGGTGGCAGGGAGGCTGGGAAGCGTAGTGTTTTAGCTGGGTACATTAACTTCCAAATAAAATCACAGTTCTCTTATTGGAATGGAAATAAGACCGAGTTGGACACTTTTGGAGTAAGCAATGTGTTGGGTTTAACCAGGGTTAGGATTTTGCCAGAATATGTCAGATGGAGAAATGCAATAGACTTGAAGATGGATACAAACAAGTTGTTACAGTTTTGGACCATGGTTATTTAAGGAGGGAAGCGGTATTTATATGATAGACAGTGAAAGAGTCATATAGCCAATGGACTGGACATTTTGATGGTGATAAAGAATTGTAAAAGTAAGGCTACTAGCATACAAGTAAAGTTGGAAAGCTAGGAAGTGGTGGTCTAAATGTGAGAGGCTTAAAAGTGAGACTGGGAGGTAGTTTACCATGTTTCCCCAAAAATAAGACCTAGCTGGACAATCAGCTCTAATGTGTCTTTTGGAGCAAACATTAATATAAAACCCGGTATTTTATATTACATTATATTAATTATATTATATTATATTATATTATATTATATTATATTATATTATATTATATTATAAAGATCTGATCTTATAGTAAAATAAGACCAGGTCTTATATTAATTTTTGCTCCAAAAGACGCATTAGAGCTGATTGTTCGGCTAGGTCTTATTTTTGGCAAAACATAATAGTTATTGGACATGAGAAGGTTTAGGGTATGATCACGGGAATAGATAACTAAAGTAGGATGGAAGAAAAGATTTGTGTAGAAGGAAGTGAAGGAACTGGGAGAACATACTGATACTGAAATCTTCAGGAATGATCACTGGAGTAATTGGAGAGAAACTTATTTGGTAAGTTTTTCTGTGAATTAGGGGAACTGACAGACAGGTAGGTAGGTGACTGCCAGAGAGAGGTGTGGGTGTTACAGTCTGATGGTAAATACTTTGAATAAGCTAGGATTTTTTAGGAATAATATGATCTATTATGTAACTTGCTTTTTTTTCACTAACAGTATGATATTTGGGGGGAGGGGAAGGAGCTTTCATACAGATCCTTTTTCATCCTGAGTGATATTTCATAGTATGGATGGATGAGGCATAATTCACTTAACCATTCCATTATCGTTGGTCATTTAAATTGTTTCCCATTTCCCCCAATTTAAAAGAGAGACTGCACTGAACACACATGAACATACGTGAACAAATACCTCCTTTAGGTTAATTCCTAGAAGTGAAAGTGCAGGGTCAAATGGTATATACACTTTGTATGTTGGTGGATATCAACAAATTACCTTTAAAAAAGACTTTTCCAATTTATTCTCTCACCAACAGTAAAAGAGAGTTCCTTTTTTTCAAATCCTTGCCAAACCATTACCATTATTTTTAATATTTTGTTAATGTGCTGGATAAAATGCTATATATCATTTTTTTTCAGATTTTAAGTATTTATTTACAAAGTTCTTACTACTACAACTGCTTTTAAAATATAGCAGTAAAGAGTCATTTACTATTTAAAAGAGGCACATATATTGATATCTCCTTATTTTAATTTACATTTCCCTGATGACTAGAGAGAAGGAGCATCTTATGTTTCTGGTTATTATATGTTTTCTGCTTTTTATAACGTTTAGATATGAAAACCAATTCTATCTTTTGGGTATTTTTTATTTTGACTGCTTAATGGCATGCTTTTTCTGTTTCTTTTCTGTGCTTTTATAATGTAGTCTATGAAAAAGAAGTTTTCTGACATTTTATGAGGTTTTAAGTGGAGGGAGGATATTAGCATTTACTCAGTCCTCCATCTTGCTACATTGCTTGAGGAATCATTCTTGAAAAAAAAATGTGTACACACACATACACACACTTTTTTTTTATTAGTTTCAGGTGTACAAAACAATGCAATAGTTAGACATTTCACCCCTCACAAAGTGATAACCCCCTCCCCCCTAATCTACACATTCTTGTTATATTCTTGTCTTGAAATGAAAAAATTTGGGGGGAGAAATTATTTCAATATTGATTTCATTTTGTTTCCATTTTATATGAGCTTGTTAGTCATGTTTGTTGAAATAATTGATTCATCTCTGTTAAGTTCTATTTATTTGTTGGATTAAACTTATTTACACCATTATTTCTTCTGCTTATAGACTTTGTTAGGTGCTTAACTTTGACCACATGGTTAAATAATAGTTGCTTTGGGAAACCTATGATCCAGCATGCTCTGGTTTGTCTTCTTCGAATCGCTGGTGTCTGGGAAGTTGAAGGTAGGGGGAAGAACAGACTTAGCTTCTAGAATGCTTATTTCCCTGGTTTCTGTAGTGGGAAAGATGAACTGCTTTCGATAATTCTGTGGATCACATGAGTGGTTTAGGCTTTCTCTGAATTGGTTTACTGACCTATCCATTTTCTTTTTTCTCCCTCTCTACTTTCGTTTTGGAGGAGTATTTTCTCCCCATTGCTGGCTAAATTATTCAAGTAGTAAGCATGCAGTTCTTAGTCCTTAGAGCGCCCAGTAATCAGATACGGTCAATGAGTTGCTGAAGTGAATAATATCTCTATAAGGCAGACGTTAACTTTAGTGAAGGAATTTTTCAAAGGTAAGTAAACTTTCAGGACCTAATTATCTATGAAATTATGTATCTTTAAAGTCTTTTTTATTATCTTTCTGCCATGAATTGTAAAATATAATGTACTTCATTAACACATAAACATTTCACTTAAATCTCATTGGCTATGCAATGCATCATGAGTTGAATGTTGAGCTGGCCTTACTCCCCACCCCATTTTTAAAGTTTACTTATTTTACCTGGTAAGTTTAAAATATGTTCTGTCACATTGCAAGAAGCAGCAGATTATTTGCTTGTTTATATTAATTTTTTTCCTATTAGATTGTAAAATCTTTCAAGATGGATTTGTTAAGTCTCTTTAACTCTCCACTGCATCTAATGTAATATCTTGCACAGAGGTATTCATCAAATGCTGACTGAATCGAATTGTTGCTCACATAGTTGCAGAGCCCCTTCTTTTAAGAGAAATGACTTGTATAAGGACATACAGCTGGCTCATGATAGGACTGGATGTATTTTGATATATTTTAAGATTTCTAGAGGTGTTTTTTTTGCTACATTTGTTCTTTCTTCTTCCTCTGAAATGTTATTACGTAATCTTTGAGGGAATGCTGACTTTTGCATGTATTGACATGCCTCTTTCTGGAACCAGAAAATAGATACAGAATCTCCTAGTACATCTTTAACAGCAGGTAAGCTACATACATTTCTTTCATACTAAGAAAAAAACCCTCAAAATAATAAGTTTTAATTTTGACTGCATGGATTCTCAAAATCTAAAAATGTTAAACATGGTTGTTTTCTCCTTTTGCTGCTTACAACTACCCAGGTGAGGAGAAACAACTTTACCAAGTAATGGGCCTTTTAAAGAAAGTAACACATTTAATAAATTCAAAACATGATTAAATTCAATTAGAATGGCAGGTTATTCAGGTTATTTCTGCAATGTGCTGTCTTTCCTTGACTCTTTCATTTATGAGAGGAGAGGATCAGTAGTTGTAAGATTACAGTATTAGTATAATATTTGTATGGTGTAGAGAATAGTTTAAATGAAATCATTTCAACGCTACTTGAAAGCCAGACTAGAGAATTTTCTAGAAGCAGTTGCAACTCTTTTGTCTCTAGTACAAAATAAAATATTTTGTCAAAATATTTGATTAATGAGGGTTTTAGTAAATTAAAATAGCTTTATTTTTATAAAATGTTTATTAAAATAAGAATTATAAATGTTATGAAAGAAGAAAGTTCAGATTGTAAAAAGATTTAAAGGGAAATTTACCAGTAATCCTGCCAATCAATAACCATATTTAAATTTTTATCATAAACTTAAGCTTAAGACCTATTACAAAATAGATTTGGGATCACAGTATACAGAGGGTGCCAAAAAAATGTATACACATTTTAAGAAAGGAAAAATCTATATTAAAATTACGCTGATGGTAAGATAAGTATATGTGTTTTATTCTAAACTCTTTAAGGATGGCTAGTTAACATCTGAAGTACTGTTAGGTTGGTGCAAAAGTAGTTGCGGTTTTTGCAATTGTTTTTAACCTTTTAAATTGCAATTACTTTTGCATCAACCTAATAATAGGGAATACACACTCTTGAGTAGTAGCATTTAAAAGACTAATCTGAACCTTCACTGCAGAGGCTCCTGTGAGGTCTTCAATTATTTTTGTAATCACTCAGTACCAAGTGAGGTTTGTTGACTAGCATAATGGATGTTATAAATGATTTCTAAATTTTTGATTTTTGCAATATTCAAACAAACAGAAGTTGAGAGCAATAAAATGAACCCCTGTATACCCATCACCCAGATTCTACACTTATGAACGTAAATAATTTTTCATGGTGAAGTAAGTATTTTTCAAGACGTGGATTAATTACAATTATTGTACAGGCATCTATGCTCTTTCATGAACAGGATTTAAGAATTTAGTGAGCTCAACAGCAAGTTCCTTCCATGGAACATTGCCCTACGGGTAGGAATTCTGTTTGGCTGTGTTTTTAACTATATAAGTGGAAAACTCACCTACCTGATTCTGACCAGAAGATTAGTTGAATCCTGCTTCATTCAAACAGGCTTTGAATGAACCTGCCATGCTAGATGTTTATTGTAGTATCTAAAAGGATAGAAAACTAGCTGGAACTTCATTATACTTATAGAATAGGTTATGACTTGTAAAAAAAATTTTAAGTGCTATAAAATATATGTAACATAAAATTTGCCATTTTAAGTGTACAGTTCAGTAGGCTTAAATAAATTCACAATGTTGTACAACCATCACTGCTATCTTTTTCCAAAAGTTTTTCATCACTTCAAACAGAAACTCTGTATCCTTGAATCAGTATCTCCCCATTCCACCATCCCCGCAGCCCGTGGTAACCTAACCTACTTTTTATTTCTACAAATTTGCCTATTATAGATATATAAGTGAAATCATACAGTATTTGTCCTTTTGTGTCTGGCTTATTTCACTTGGCACAATGTTTTCAAGATTCATCCACACTGTAGCATGTTTTAGTACTTCATTCCTTTTTCATGGCTGAATAATATTCCATTGTATGTATATATCACATTTTGATGGACAAAGGTTGTTTTCACTTTTTGGCTGTTGTGAATAATGCTGCAGTGAACACTGGCATACAAATATTTGAGTCTATTTTGAATTCTTCTGTATTACTGTACTTTGCCATGTATAATACGCTCCTTTGTGTAATGTGCACCCACGTTTTTGGCCCAAACTTTTGGGGAAAAAGTTTCATTTTAATTTTTTAATTCAAATTTTTATTTGTTTACATCTAGGTACTTGTTTCTGTATTGTAAAGGAATTTTAGCATTTATTTTTTAACATTATGGTACAAGAAATTTTATGTGACAAATAATTACAAAACACATGAACAGATACAAGGTACAAGAAATTTTATGTACTGGTAACAAATTTATGATATTTAGCATCATGGATGGCCAAGAACTCTTCATTGTTGCAAGTTCGTCATAAATTCAACAAAACCGATTATCGTATTCCAGGGTATTTTACATACAGATACCATTATTGATTTCTAGAGTTACACTTTTAACTCATAAACATAAATAAAAGAATTAAAAACATTTATATAGATATGGAATTAGTACTACCCATGTGCATCCTTATTTTTCCCTCACAAATTTGGGCCAAAAAGTGTGCATTATACATGGCAAAATACGGTATGCACCCAGGAGTGGAATTGCTGGGTTGCACAATAATTGTAATTTTTTGAGAAATCATCAAACTGTTTTCCACAGCAGTTGCACCATTTTACATTCCTACCAGCAGTGTATAAGGATTCCAGTTTCTCCACATTCTTGCTAGCACTTGTTTTTTTTTTAAAATAGTCATCCAGTGGGTATCTCATTGTAGTTTTGATTTGTATTTCCCTAATGAACAATGATGTTGAGCATCTTTTCATGTGCTTATTGAGTTTTTGCACTTTGGAGAACTGTCTATTCAGGTCCTTTGTTCAGTTTTGAATTGGGTTGTCTTTTTGTTGTTGAGCTGTAAGAGTTCTTTATGTATTGTGAATATTAAATCCTTATACTATATACTGGGGATGTCAAAAAAATGTATACAAGTGGACACTTAGTGTTGCTTAAGTAGTCGTTTGCTATAATAAGAAGTGTCTGGACACTGGTAACCACTTTGAGCACTTCTTGTAAGAGCAGAAGTCAAACTGACTTGTATTCATTCATCTTTTGTTACTTGTATATATTATTACAATTTTAATAGTTTTCCTTTCTTAAAATGTGTATGCATTCTTTTGGCACCTCTGTATATATGATTTGCAGATATTTTCTTGCATTCTATAGGGTGTCTTCAATTTTTTTGTTAATGCCCTTTGCACATAAGTTTTCAGTTTTTATGAAGTCAAGATTATCTGTTTTTTTCTTTTATTGTGTGTGCTTTTCTGTTTGGCTTTTTCACTCAGCATAATTATCTTGAGATTCATTCACTTTGTGGCATGTATCAATGGTTTATTCTTTTGTATTGCTGAGTAGTATTTTACCATATGGTTTTGTCAGTTTGTTTTATCTATTTTGCCTGTTGATAGACATTTGAGTTGTTTTCAGTTCTTGGCTATAACAAAATAAAGCTGCTATGAACATTCATGTACTAATCTTCGTAGAGATGTTTCCTTTTTTCTTAGGTAAGTACGTAGGTCTGAAATGGCTGGATCATGTGGTAGGTGTATGTTTTATTTTTTTAAGAAACTCCCAAACTTTTCCAAAGTGATTTTACCATTTTAATTCCTACCAATAGTATATGAAAGTTCTGGGTTTCTCTCAGTCTTTGCCAACATTTGGTATGGTCAGTCTTTTTAATTTTGGCAATTCTAATTGGTATGTAGTGGTATCTTATTGTCGTTTTAATTTGCATTTCCCTAATGACTAATGATGTTGAGCATCTTTTCATGTGTTTATTTGCCTTTTGTGTATATTCTTTAGTTTAATGCCTGCTCAAACGTTTTGCCTTGTTTTTTTTTTAAAGTGAGTCGTGTAGTTTGAGATTTTTACATATTCTGGATACAAGTGTTTTATCAGGTATATGCTTTGCAGATATTTTTATCTCAGTCTGAGTTACTCTTTTCATTCTCTTACAGTCTTTTGAAGAGAAGTTTTTAACTTTCAAAATTACAGTTTATACATTTTTTCCTTTGTGCATGTGTACTTTTGGTGTTATATCTAAAAATTCTTTGCCAGCTCAAGGTCACAAAGATTTTCTCCTATGTTTTCCTCTGGAAGTTTTATAGGTTTAGGCTTTATGTTTAGGTCTATGATTAATTTTGACTTAATTCTTATCTAGCGTGGGGTAGAGATCCAGTTTCCTTTCTGTGCTTATGGAGGTCTCAGTTGTTCCAGCACCATTTGTTGAAAAGACTATCTCTTGTCCACTGGAATTTCTTTGCACGTTTGTCAAAAATCGGTTATCCATATACTTGTGAGTTTATCTCTAGGCTGTATATTCTATCTGTACCATTGATCTATTTGTTTATTTTTACACCAATACCATGCTGTCTTGATTATTGTAGCTTTATAATAAGTCTTGAAATCTGATAGTGTTAATCTTCCAACTTTGTTCCTCTTTTTCCAAGTTATTTTGGCTATTCTTGGTTTTCTGTATATCTACCTCAATTTTAGTATCATCTCACCAATTTCTACAAAAAAGCCTGCTGGGATTTTGATTGGGATTGCACTAAATCTATAGATCAATATGGGGAGAACTGACATCTTAATAATATTGAATTTTCAGACCCATCAACATGGTATATCCTTCTATTTATTTAGGTCTTCTTTAATTTCTCTCAGCAATGTTTTGTGGATTTCAGTTTCCACATCTTTTGTCAGATTTATTTTAAGTATTTTACATTTTTTGATGTTACTATAAATGGCATTTAAAAATTTTCCATTTCTAATTGTTCATATGAGTATATAAAATACAACTGATTTTTATATTTTGATATTCTATCCTACAACCTTGCCCAACTCATTTAGTAGTTCTAGTAGCTTTTTTGTAGGTTCTATGGATTTTGTGCATGGATGATTATGTTGTCTTCGAATTATGACTATTATTATTGGAGGACTTTATTACCAGATTTCAAGACTTACATAATACTAGTCATCAAGATAGTGTAATATTAGCATAAGGAAAAGGCATATAGATCAAAGGAATAGAATATAGTCCTGGAACAGACCCACTTATATATAGTCAGTTAATCACACAAAGGCACAAAAGTAATTAATTCCGTGGCAAAACAATAGTCTTTTCAACAACGGTGCTGGAACAAACTGAATATCCTATGAATAAGTAAAAGTGAATCTTGATCTCTGCTTTATACAATATACAAAAGTTAATTCAGAATGGATCACAAACTAAATGTAAAAGCAAAAAGTATGCAGAAGAAAACACAGAAGAAAACAAATTTTTGACCTTGAGGTAGGCAAAGATTTTCTAGACAGGAGCACAAAAAATCCTAATAACAGAAATACAAATTGATATATTAGACTTTATCACAGTTAAAAATTTCTACTCATTAAGGAAATAAAAAGGCAAAGAGAGGGAGAACATAGTCTCAAAATGATATCTAACAACAGACTTGTATCCAGCATTTATAAAGAACTCTTGCACCTAAGTAGTAAGGTTAAAAAAATAGGGTAAAAGGTTTGAACAGCTACTTCACAAAAGAAGATATGCTACTAAGCACATGAAAAGACACGCAACATAATTAGCCAGCAGGGAAATAGTTATTAAAACCCCAGTGGGGTATCACCTTACATACTCTAGCATGGCTAAAGTTAAAAGGCTAACAATTCCGAATGTGAGAATGTGAATCACCTGGAACTCGCGTGCACGGCTGGTTGGAATACACAGCACACTCCATTTTATTGCACTGCGCTTTATTGTTCTTCACAGATGTTGTGTTTTTTAAAAACTGAAGGCAAGACTCTCCAGCAAAAACAGTACAACTCACTTTATTGTGATTCTTGCTTTATTGTGGTGGCCTGGAACCCACCCACAATATCTCTGAGGTATGCTGGTAAAGTGGTATAACCACCATGGGAAACGTTTTGGCAGTTGCTTTATAAATTTAAACATATACTTAATGTGTGATCCAGCAATTCCTCTTATGGCTATTTACCCAAGCAAAATAAAAACATCTGTCCACAAAAAGACACGAATGTTCATAGCAGAATGTTCTTAACAGCCCACAACTAAATAAAACCCAAATGTCCAACACTTGAATGGATATGCAAATTGTGGTATATTCATATAATGGAATATAAATCATCTATAAAAGGAGTGTCTGAATAATAAACTCAGTAGCATGTTGAATGTCAAAAATATGTTGAGTGAATGAAGCCTGACACAAAGGAATATCACTGTATGATTTTATAATAGGCAAAACTAATCCGTAGTCATAGATATCAGATTAGGGGTTGCATAGGCCAGAACAGTCTGGGAGATTGATTGCTAGTGGGCTTGAGGGGACTTTCTTGAGTGGTAAAAATGTTCTATATCTTGATTAGGGAGATGGTTACATAGGTTTATACATTTGTCAAAACTCATTGAGCTATACATTCTGTATGTGTTCATTTTATCATATGTAGATTAAGTCTTCACGTAGTTGATTTTTTAAAAAAATCAATTCTTAGTGTAGATCTAAACGTGAAGGGTCAAATAATAAGCTCCTTAAAGATAACATGGGAGACTTTCTTACAGGATATAAAAAGCACTAACATTAAATTAAACTGCATTAAAACCTGGAACTTCGTATCTTCAAAAGGTACTACTAAGAGAGTGAAAAAGGCAAGTTACTGTGTGAGAGGGGGGAAAAAGTATATGTATATACACACACACACACGTATATGTATTTTGTAGAGTAGCCCCCCTTTATTTGTGGGGGATATGTTCCAAGAACCCCAGTGTATGCCTGAAACTGCAGATAGTACTGAACCGTAATACATTGTTTTTTCCTATACATACACACCTATGAAAAAGTTTATATATCAGGCACAGTAAGAGATTAACAATAACTAGTAATAAAATAGAACAATTATAACAATAAGTGTTACTTGAACACAAGCACTGTGATATCCCAACAATCAATCTGATGTGGCTACTAAGTGACTGACAGGTGAGGAGCGTATACAGGAGCATATACTGGACAAAGGGATGATTCACGTCCTGGGCGGGACAGAGCAGGACAGTGTGAGACTTCATCATGTTACTCAGAACCACACGAAATTTCAAACTTACGAATTGTTTATTTCTGGAATTTTCCATTTACTATTTTAGACCATGGTTGACTGTGGGTAACAGAAACTGCATAAAGCAAAACTGTAGATAAGGGGGACTACTGTATGTATATGTATGTTTTTTTTCCTTGAAAATTGCCTCATATCCAAAAAAATATAAATAACTCCTACAAATTACTTGGGGGAAAAGCTAAAATATCTAAAAGAAAAAAGGGGAACTGTGAATAGGCACTTCATAAAAGAGGATTTCCAAATAGTAAACATATGAGAAGCTGCTCTACGTCTTTAGTCAGAAGAGAAATGCAAATTGAAGTCATAATGCAGTACAAATATAGACTCACTGGAATGTCTGAAATAGACAAATAGTGTTGAGTGTTAACAAACCTGAGAACAACTGTCATTCTGCCACACTGGGGCATGGGAATGTAACTTGTACAACCAGTGTGGTAAAATGTGGCAGCATACCCATACCTTATGACTAAACAGTTTCTTTTCTAGAATATGCCCCACAGAAGAGCATGTGTATCAGGATACATATTGACAACTGTTCATAGCAGTTTATGTGTAAATAGCCAAAAATTAGTAACCACTCAAATATCCGTCAGCGATAGAATGGTTGAATTGTTTTGTAGTCAAGCAATGGGATACTATAACACAAGGAGAAAGAAACTGTATGTACCTACCTGGATGCATCTCACAAATAGAATGGTGTCTGAAGGAAGAGAGATTTAATACACATATAAGATTCCACTTATATAAAATTCAGAAATAGTAAAATGACTTTTTTAGTGTTGGAAACTGGGATTGTGGTTACTTTTGGGTGAGAAGTAGGCACAAGGGGTATTGGTAACATACCGTTTTTTGATCTGGATGGTGGTTATGTGGATATGCTAATTTTGTGTAATTTATCATGCTTTACAGTTATGATTTGTACACTTTCTGGGTATAACACTTTGATTTTTTTAAAGTTTATTTTTTAAAATTATGGCAAAGTAAAGATATTTTTAGGAAAAACTTGCATGGTATTATTAGTAGTGTGACTGAGTATAAGATTACAGAAGTCAGTAGTTTTTCTCTAGTAATTAGTATCTGAAAGGGAAGCAATAAAGTCACTGAGTTTACAGTAGGGGGCAGCTTCCCTGTTACGGCCTGAGATGATCTTGTTTGGGCTCCTGCCGCTCGCCTCTTGCCTTTCAGTCCTAGGGCTTCTCTGTTGTTGCTGCTGCAGTGCCCACCTTGGGAACGTACTCCAGTCCTACAAACCAGTGTGAGGGGATTTAACACCCGTGAACAAGCTTGTTGGTCAGTGGGAGGTGGGAGCCAATAGATACATGCTTCCCTTTTTCTCCCATCTCTGACAGTCTTGAGATGCATATCTTAGTTTCTCATTTTGTTCTCTGTAGCCAATGATTGGGCCAGTTGTCGCACCCCGTTTATTGGGTGTCTTTTCTTGTTATGCTACTCCATCCTTAACTCCTGCTCCCCAATAAAGTATTCATGCATAAGCCTTCTTATCAGACTCAGCTCGGCCCACCGTCTAGCCCAAAATGCCAATAGTGCTGAGGTCGAGAAAGCCTGGTATCTGAAGCCACTGGCTTGTTTTAAAATTCAAGCTCTTCAATATTCAGTCACTGTGACTTTGGGAAATAACCACTGAGTGTTGATTTTTGTGTCTATAAAATGATAATGATAGATACAAACAGAGCCCTTAAGGATTAAATGAGGTAAGCTCTATAAGTGCAATGCCTGGGACATGGAAGACTTTAATAAATAACAGCTATTGCTATTTCTTACTAGAGTTTATATGCTACTTTCTGAGTTTCTCAGAGGCATTTTTCCCTGAGTATAAAAACTCTTTCCTAGAGACCAAGTTCTCAAGTCCTTACAAATAACCACAAAAAAATAACTTCTGCAGAATCGAGTATGGAGAAAGCAGCAACATGATTCATGTGAGGATTTAAATGGATATACGGATTTTTCAGTTGTGTAAACTTTTAGCTTTAAGATGATGCTGTGTTAGCAGACTCAGCCTTGCAATGAAAAGGTGGTTTTGCCGGCAACCCAAGTCTGTTGTTATAAACTTTGAGAACAGCAATAAACATTATTAGGAGGCTGAAGGATACATTCTAAAACACTTAGGAAAGCCAACTCTGCCCAAGTCAAACAAGAACACAAGAGAAGACGAAGAAAAGCAAATCCATAACCAGGGAGAAAGCAAACCTGAAGTCTGTGCTAACTGCCCACATGAAAGATCAATGCCTTTTAATGATATTACTGACCATTTAATGATCTTTTAATGATCTCACTTACATATATAATATGTAAATTCCATTAAGCACTAAACAAGTTAACACTAAAATATGTAAAACAGAAAATTTAATAATATTTTAAATAGGAAAAAGTATATATATATATATATATACTTTTTCCTATTTAAAATATTATTAAATTGGCGTTAAATATTAAATATTAAATATTAAAACATATATATAGGCGTTATCCTGTGCATTTAGGATGTTTAGTAGCAACCCCTGGCCTCTAGCCACTAGATGCTAGAACACACACACCCCCACCCCTAAGTTGTGACAACCAAGTGTCTCCAGACATTGCCAGATGTACCCTGAGAGGCAAGATCACTAGCTGGCCTGCGATAAACCTTAATTTGAATTCCAGCGCTAGGGCTATGACTGTGCATTTGAGCACATTACCTTACTCTTAAACCTTAGTTTCCTTAAGTGAGATAAGGTGAGTACTGGTATAGTGCTTAGCTCAGCACCTGACACAAAGAGTTCAATATAACAATCATTACGATGCTAAACCCAGTTCTCTTTAGTGCCACTCTCTCTCTCCATCCTCTAAAAGTGAAATGCCCTTCTGTGTAGCCTGTGGTCAAGTCGTTAAACAAGAATTTCTCAGTAAGATCATTAAAAGGCATTGATCTTTCCTGTGGGCAGTTAGCATAGACTTCAGGTTTGCTTTCTCCCTGACTATGGATTTGCTTTTCTTCCTCTTGTGTTCTTGTTTGACTTGGGCAGAGGTGGGAGTACGTTATTTCATTTGAATCTGCTCCTGACATTACATTGTATATGGTGTTCTTTAAATATTCATAACCTCTTGAATTAGACTTAATGTGTTAAAGACTAGTTCAGGCTTACAGGAATCAGACCTGTAAAAATTGGAAAGGTAAGATTAAATCTTTATTGTTGTTTCGTTTTTTTCACTGAGGCAACAACCAATTAAAGTATTTATTCTTTAGCTTTACTTTTTTGCAAGTATTTTGCAAATGTTAGTAGCCTGTAATTGCTTTGATACATATTATGTGATTTAAATTTTATTAAAACCCTGGGCAATGAAAAGAGAATACCAGATTAGGAAAGGGAACTCTTGATGTACTATAAGTACACAGCAAGACACTACATTAAGTACTTTATTATCTCATTTACTTATAGCACTATCTGCAAAGTAAGTAGCATTATCCCTGTTTTGTAGGTGAGCATATGATGCTTTATTTGCCGAACATCATATAGCTGGTAAATAAGTGACAGAACCACTAGAACCCAGGTTTTTATTCCAAAACCTATCTTGTTTTCATAATGCCATGCTACTTCCCCCAAATGAGGAGCATATGCCTTTGCCTTAAATTTCTTCATGTATCTTGACCTATTCTCTGAATCACAAAATAGCATAAATTGTAGGACTTTGGAACTGTGATCAGTCTTTTTTTTTTTTGTTACTACTAGTGCTACAGACCAGTCTTGCCTAGCCCAGCTTTTCTGGCCCTGTGGCCTACCTCTCTGCTGCTCTCCTGGTCCATTACATTTGTACCTGGCTTATGGGAATAAGAAAGTCTTTAGGTTCAACCTTTTTTGGCTAAATGAACAAATTATTTTTTGATTGTGTGTATTATCTTATTTTATGGGTTCATACTGCTTAAGAATTCAGAGCAGTTAAATCTTAAGCCATGAAGGGTATGTTTGGCAAGAGTCAAGTACAAGCAGACATTAAAAATTAAGAGGACTTTATATCTAATAAGGAAAATAGTATCAAAATTGCCATGTGATCTGTTTGTTCTCATAGACACTGAATAAAAGATGTTTTTAAGTGAATAGTTGCCTAAAACTCTTCTGTCTTGGTATGATTTGTAATTTTAGCTCAGAGAAGAAAAGTTACAAGACGAGAAAACCTCTGAAGATCAAATCCACAAGCTGTTACCAGAGGATACAGAAACAGGGAAAAGGAAAATGGATGAACAGAAAAAAAGAGATGAACCACTAGTACTGAAAACAAATCTGGAGCGTGTAAGTAGATCATCTTTTTGACAGACATCTGCCTCAAAATCAGTAATTAGCCCAGGTGGCATGGATCTGCAAAACCAGTAACAGTCATTGACTATGCAGTTTAAGAGTCGTCAGGAACTTAGTGTCCAGATGAGAGCTAGAGAAAATAATTTATGAATGGGACAGTGAGACTTGTGTGGAAAGATTAAGGGAACAGTGGGAAAGGATTGGAGGAAAAACCTAGTATACTACTTGTCGTAAGTTTTATATGTGTATTGTCATTTTGACTTATGTGTTGTCATTTGACATTTGAGTTTTGTATGTCTTATATCCTCTACTAGAGTTCCTGAAAGCTTGACTTTTACTTCCCTATTTTCTTTATAATGCCCTAAGCAGCACAGTGGTAGATACAAGATATTAGATTATATGAGATTAGATACTTAATTTAAACTTAACCTAATTACACTTCTAATTGTGCCTTATCTTGCCTGATTTTTTTTCATTACTTATTTACCAAGCAAATTACTGGAAAAGATTGTAAGTGGTTTAACTTACATAAGAAAGTGCTTTTGGAGGGTCTACTGAGTAGCTCAGGTGGGTAATTACGATTGAGTTTTTTTTCTTTAGTAAGTCATACTGGATTGTACATCTTTTATTGCTTGCTGAATGTACTTAACATATCTTTTAGAGTCATATCTTTTAAAATAGTTTGTGATTGAGGCTTGTTAGTATTTCCATTATATTTCCAATTAGCCAGAATTAATAAAGCTTTACTGTATAAAAATACAGACAACATAGAATAGAAACAAAAAACAAAAAAAATCTCTGGATCAGAAGTTTGCCTCTTAAACAGGTCCCAGCATGAAATAACTTTGGCCAGGTTATTTAAGTTCTTTGTGCTTTTGATTTACTCTTTGCAAAGGCATTTTTCCTGAATTTCAAAAATTTAAGTTATTTAAGCTTTCTTGGATTGATAGTATTTGCTGATTGTCAACAGGCATGTGGGGCTTTTAAATTCCAGTTATAATAATCTTTATCATTTAATTATTAAAAATAACTTGTTTTTATTGGTAATAGCCAGTTATGCAAAATGTTTAGTGCAAAAACACATAAAATCTGATCTATGAACACTTCGTGTTTTAGATTTTTGTGATTTTTACCCTTTTTCTGTTTGCTTTTCTATTTCTGAGGACTTTTAAATGGCTCTGATTTTGCTTTAAATGTCTTAAAGAGTTTTTGGTGTTGAACAGATAATTTTGTTTAGTTTAGCCAAGGCTGAATTCAAATTGAGACCAAAGGGAAGTTCAAGTAGACGTCAGGGGAAAGCCAGCTGAAGATTATATTTTATATAGACAGTATTATGATTAAAGCTGGACTGACTATTTCCCTCTCCTGCCCCTGAAACCTCAGTGATTCCATGTCCTGTGGAATCCAATGAGAACTCTTCACGCCAGCTTTCAGGTCCTTAGTGTTATTCCAGCTTCTGTTTCCATCCTTACATCCCAAAACTCTAGGGAATGCAGATGTTGCTTTTCCCCAAATATGTACTCTGTATTTTCCCTCCTTAGAGTCTTTGCTCTCCCATCTTTATTTCACTTAAATGTCACCCAATTTACCTGTTGAAAAGCTATTCATTTTCCCGTGTCCAGTTCAAAAGCTGTCACCTTCCTGGAACCTAGAGATTCCTCACTTGTTTCTCCTCTCCCATCATCCCCTCTTCCCTCCCAGCTTCCCTCCCTGTACTTTGTAACTTTTACAGGACTTATTTCACTCCCCCTTACATTATGGTTATTTGTGTGTTTGTTTCTCTACTAGATTTGTAAGTTTCTTGAGTATAGGAAATGTCTTACCTATTTTTAAATCTCCCATAGTACCTTGCATAGCACAAGTGTTTATCCGTTATCAAGTTGAATTCAAATGGAGGAAGGAAAGTGCTTATTCCAGAATCAGAGATTATCATTTGTTATTTGTTCAGAATGGAAATAAAATGGGCAATGTTTAGTTTATTATGATTTATTATGGTATAATTAGTATCAATAATAATAATGTGAATTATTGGAAAACAATTTGGTATAACAATTATAGTTATACCAAAGATTATAAAACAAACAGTGAAAAACTGCTTGTCATCCCATAACCTAGAGATAACCCCATAAACATTTTAGTAAATATTCTGCCAGACTTTCTAAGTGCTTGTGTGTATATGTCTATACAGTATATATACACACACATATATATGTACTGTATATTTTTTCTTTTTAGAAAATACAACCCAGTGTACTTACTGTTTTATAACTTTTTTTTATAAACTTAAATTGTAGATGTCTCTCCATGTAAATAAAGAATCTCACATCATTATTTAGTGGTCTGTTAGTATTTACTGTAGAATTTATTTAACTTAATTAATCCCTTATTGATATTATATTTTGCTATCTAAAACACCACTATGATGAGATTTACTTGTCTTATTAGTTCCTTAGAATAAATTACCAGAAGTGGAATGACCAGGTCAAAGGGAGTGTCCTTTTGAAGACTTGGTACTTATTACTCATTTGACCTCCACAAAGTTTGTATATAGTTACACTCCCATCGGTAGTACAAGTACTAATTTCCTCATACCCTTGCCAATTCTGGTATTATCATTCTTTTAATTTTAGGGACATTTTTTTAAAATATCACTTTGGGGATTATATTATGCATGTTTTACACCATTTTAGGAATCCATAGTGCTATGGGCTTATTTTTATCCAAAGGGAAAGAGGTAAATATTTTCCTATCTTAATGGTTCTAGGTTTTTGGGGGTGGAACTACTGTGTTTCCCCAAAAATAAGACTTAACAGGACAATCAGCTCTAATGAGTCTTTTGGAGCAAACATTAATATAAGACCCGGTATTATATTATATTATATTATATTATATTATATTATATTATATTATATTATATTATTTTATATTATACTATACTATACTATACTATACTATACTATACTATATTATAGTGTATTATATTATAAAGACCCAGTCTTATAGTAAAATAAGACCAGGTCTTATATTAATGTTTGCTCCAAAAGATGCATTAGAGCTGATTGTACGGTTAGGTCTTATTTTCGGGGAAACGTGATATAGAAGGATGGGGGGCACTTTCTGTAATTATTTATTTATAATAATAAATTTATTTTTCAACAATTAAAAGGAACCTAGTGTATATTATAATACTGAAGTTTTTTCTTAAAAGATTTTAGTATTTAAATTGATAAAAATAAAATCTATCTTTCATTGAGCACTTACTACTTAATGTACTCGGTGCTTCTAATGGTTTATCACAATCTATGTGGTAGCAGTCTTTATTTTATAGATGAGGAAACTGAGGCTCAGAAAGATAAAGCAACTAACTTGCAGTGACCATGATAATAGAACTGGGATTTGAGCATTCTTTTATTTGGTACTGAATTGATTATCTAGAAAGACCTAAATACAAATTGCCATTATTTATTCCATTGAGTCTATAGATGTCAAATCTTTTTCTTTTTTTCCAGAGTTAAGAGAATATCATATAATATTTGAGAATGGGTTAGTACTATTAAAAAGCTTCTCAAGTGTGTAATTTGTACAGCAGGGTTCTTTAAGGAGTGATACCCTACAAAATTGAAAAGCTTCTCTGTAGCATGGCCAGTTAGCTTGGTTGGTTACAGTGCGGTGCCCTTAACAACAAGGTTGCCGGTTTGATCCCCTTGTGAGCCACTGTGAGCTGCGCCCTCCAGAACTATATTGAAACAACTATTTGATTTGGAGTTGATAGGTCCTGGAAAAACACACTTAAAATAAATAAAAGTTAAAAAAAAAAAAAAGACTCCTTCCCCTTCCTATTTAAAAAAAAAAAGAAAAAAGCTTCTCTGTAAATTGTAATCCTTCAGCTATTTCTCAAAGGCTAATTTAGGAAACGTAGCCTATTGTATGTCTGTGTCCCTTGGCCTAGAGAATAACAAAGCATTTCAGGAATGCAGGGTACTCTAAGCCCTAAGACGATGCCTTGCAGGCCTGTCTACAACTTTCACTTTGATTGCCATTTGATTCTGTTAGATCACTGGTTCATCACTAGATGATTAGACATTTTTTGTTTACCTGCTCTCTCATGGTATTGGGAGTCTTAAAGAAAAGATGGTCACTTGCTCTGACAGTTTATTGTCTAAAGCAGAAGACAGACTCTTAAATAAAAAGCTCCAGTTCAGTGTGACTGGTTGCTCTCTCTAAAAAGACTCTACTATTGAATCATGAGGCAAATCATCACTATATGTTGTATGCAAAGGCACGTGTAAAAGACACTTCAAATGTAAATTGAAAGGCTCAAAAAGAGACTCTGAGAGAAAGTTAAGGTAAATGAATGAGTACCAACAGATGGAAAATGCTGACTCTAGGGGTATGTGGAAGCCTTTGCAGAGAAAGTGACACTTAAGATGCCTCTGAAGGGCCAATGAGCATTTTATAGGCCAACAATGTGGAGGGGGAATATCAGGCCAAGGAAATAGCATGTCCAAAAGAACAGAAGGTTTTAAAGACTGTGATGATAGCTGTGGAGAGTAGAAAGTAGGTTGGTTGTACCAGAGCTCGAGATGTTCCCTGTGTGGGAACTGGTGTGAGAAAAACTATGAAACAAGGCTGAGTCTAGTTTTGAAGGTTATTGTATTATGCTGAGGTGTTTAGACTTGATCTTGAAGTCACCAATAGTTAAGCAGGATTCTATGTGTGCTTGAGATAGTATGGAAGGGATGAGACAGAAGAAAGGCTGAACAGAGTGAAACCAGTAAGGAGATTATTGCAATAGTCCAGGCAGAAGATGATGAGAATCTAAGGAAAGGCAATGAGTGTACACGGGAAGTTAGATCTGAGAGACATTTTAGCAGTGGAATGGAGTCAAGTGGAAATAGCATGGGGGCAGTTTGGAGACCGATGTTCTGGATTTAAGTAGCAGCATTATCTATTAACTCTCCAATCTTACTCCTACCTAGGCAAATTAACTACTCTGAGCCTCAGTTTGTCATCTGTAAAAGACAGGCAATAATCCCTTCTTAACAGAGCTGATATGAAAAGTAAATGAAATAAAATATTTAGATGTGTTGGGGTACTCAAAATCTCTAGACCAGGCGTGTCCAAACTTTTTTCAACGTTTTTCACCAAGGGCCATATGCGGTAAAATACACAAACAGCCGGGCTGCTCACTCGAGGTGAAGTACGTATTGCCTCACCTGGTCTAGTTAAGTAAACTAAATATATTTTTGGAATTTGCTGCGGGCCAATAAAAAATGGATTGTGGGCCACAGTTGGCCGCGGGCCACAGTTTGGACACCCCTGGTCTAGACAATGTTATTATGGCTTCGAAGAAAGGGAAAGAGTCCTAGATGACATTGAGGCTTCAGCTGGGTTGATAGTGTGGCTTAGAGAAGATAGACTTTGATTTGGGATGTATTAAGTTTGAGCTACACTTGGCATGTCCGGATTGGGATCTCTAGGCGGCAGCTGGAAACGTCGAATGGAGTTCAGATAGAAGTGACATAATAGAGATTTGAAACAACAGCTATGGGAGATTCAATGGGAACCACAAATGGACAGTGTTGTCTCCCTTGTCTCCTGCCAGTGTCCTGCGCGCCTCTCAGATTCAGAGAATGAAGAACCTTCCCGAGGCAAGATGACACAGACACATCGCTCGGCATTTGTTTCCAAGAACAACTCCTACTCCTTAGCTTTCCTGGCAGGGTAAGAGACTGCTAATGCATTCAGTCAAGGTTCTTTCATCTTGGGGTATGAGACGAAAGACTGGGGGAGCAAAAGTATTTGTTGTAGCTACTTTGGGAGAGGTGGGAACTGGTTTTCAAATATCGAATAGGGACAAGGGGCTGACCTGCGTTTTTAAAGAAAAGTAAATTTTATCCATTTCTGGTATCTTCAGGGTAAGACTGTGATAATTGCTTGGCTACAAAGCGTGAACTTTCCATCCGGGAAGGAAAACAATTAGGCCTTCCTCAGCTGACAACATCCATGGATTCTCTCTGTGGACTTTTTTCTCTTAGTAGGAAGGGAGGCCAGAGTTGATTTTATTTTTTCAATGTCTAGAACTGAAAATATATCTTGATATGTTTCAAGAAGGCAAACTGCAAGTTCTTAAGACCCTTGCCAAGGAATCTCTTGATCCTTTATAGACTTTTGCAGGCCCTGAGGAGGAGAGGCGGGAGGAACTGGACTGGATGATGGATTATTGGGGAATAATGAAGGGCTAGATGGAAGGAAGGAAGGAAAGGGAGGAAGAAATGGAAGAAAGTAGGAAGGAATCATTCATTCAACAGACATTTTGTAAGCAACTACTACGTGCCATACTCTGTTTTAATATAAAGATTAAAAGACAATCTTTACCCTATTTTTATCTATTTTTGTTTATAGCTGGCATTGCTCACCCTTATTTCTAGGATTCCTCTTGTTTCTTTCCAGTAGCACTGTAAAGTAGATCTCTTGCTGTCCCTATGGACACACACCTGGACCCTTTTTATCAAGGCTTTTTATTGCTAGTCACTAATATGACCCAAAAAAAGCTACCAAGTTTAAGGATGTTATGAAGTATATACTATTGTGATCCCTGATGTAGTTTCTGTATCTGAATTTTTTGTACATAGTCTTTTGGAGCACTGATTTCCTGTTATTTCTAAGAGTAAAACTCACTAACTTCACCCCTCCCACTACCCCCAAATGCCGCCCCTTCTCTAGTTAATGGTAGCTCCTTCCAGGAGGCCCTTTTCTAGAATATTTATTCACTCATGACATTTGTTGAATGGACACTGTATTGTAGCCACTTAAGCTTGAGTGATGTAATCAGGACCCAATAAGTAAGATGTAAACCAGTGTACTTTACATTTATGATGAAGATGAAACTCTGGCTTGTGCAGATGAGCTTCAACTATAGATGCCCTCTCAAGTTAGAAAAGATTGCGTGACTAAGAATTGTCAGCTGCTGATTGTGTATATGGATTCCCCCCCACCCCATTTATAGCAGGCATCTCTTAATGATTGTAAGAGGGATCTACTGAAGAGAAAAAGATCATATCATTCTTCCAATCAAGTCACAATAAATACTTACTGAAACAAATAAATGTTGATTTGGGCAATCTATGATTAGTTAATTAATATCTCATAATTTGGAATGACTTGGGAAAAAAATAAATTTTTATTAAAGTCCAAATATTCCAAGGCCAAATTACCCTAATTAGTTGGAGTGGATATTAAACAGGTGAATTTACTTATAACCTGTTCCAGTCTCTCCCCTTGTAATTCATTCTTTTAAAGCTGGTAGCAGAAATGAAGTATAAATAGACACATACATACATACATACATACAAACAAACAAAGCTGGTATCAGATTAACACGTCATTACTTAGACATGCCTATCAAGGAACTTAGAAAATTCTTCTCTAAAGGGTAAAATGTAAAGCCTATTACAGTGGGGGTGTGCTTTTGATTGCGTGGCTCTGGAATATCGGTGATGTCTCTTCTTTTCCTGCTCCTTGGCCGTCCTCGCCCTTATCCTCTATCATTGAGCCACCAGGGAACTAATTTATAGGAAAATATTCACTTAACATTTTACTGCAAAGAAATGTTTGTAATTAGTATTACACATTTCTGGATTTCAGTATTCATGTTTTTCAAATATCCAAGGTTGTGGGCTGAGTTCAGTTATTAATACAGTTATTAAAACAATTGGATTTGCTTGGTAGGAAATAGTTTGCTGATGTCATGGAAATCTTAGGTTGGAAAATCTATTATGGTAAGTAATACTGTGAATTGCATCTCTTATTTAGTCAACATGCTTTTTTCGGTAGGTAAGAAAAAAAGTTCCAGTTGCAAACGTTGACAATGAGATGTAGCATATGGATATATTGAAAAAGAATTAGCTTGGTGGTGGTTGCACAACAGTGTGACTGTAACCTTAAAACAGTTAAAATTTACCACAAAAAACAATTAGCATTGTTAATAGTTTTGGGATATTTCAAATGTATTTTTTTCTGTTAACAACAAAAGGTTTTCTCTGAAAGCTTTTTCCTAAAGAGTGTTCATATGTAAAAGCTTTTAAAGTTTTTACAACTACTTAAATCAAATAAATCTGCATTTGTTTTACTTACCTACTTTGTAAACTTTTCTTTCTTAAGCCCAAAAGCATGGAGGTAAAAGTAAAGTAGGCCTGAAAGGATGGTTATTTTGGAAGGAATCCATGAATAGATTCTGGCTATGTGTCTTGCCACCAGCTCAGTCTATTTTCATTTGAAAAATTCAAAGCAAAGAAGGCTTTGTAGCACTATTAATGAAGTTCTATAGCCCTTTGAAAATGAAACTTTTAAATAAGCAGACAGAGGAATAGTTAACCCTGGGTCATTCCTACATTAATCTCAAAATTTATTAGTTGAAAAAATTAATTTGATATATAATTGTAAAGTTAAACTTTTATTTCAGATATCTGAAAAATTGGTTGGATGGTTGGTTGGTTTTCCAAATTTATTTCCCTTCACTCCTAATTCTCCTCTTCCCCACTAGAATCAAACAAAAAACCTGGTTGCAAATTTTTCTAAAAGCCCACCCTGGAAAAATTTTCTCTGTTGAGCTAGTGTCTTTTCTAAGAGCCAGATGTCTAGTTGCGTTTTCCTCTTTGCTTTGACTGTGAGGAAGTATAGGATACGGACAGAGGTTTCAATTCCGTCATCATGGTTTTCCAATACGTTACAGAATAGGAAGTGTTCGTCCACCTGGCGCTAGCAGAGCCGAAGTGTTCCGAAGTGTCCGGTGTTCACGTTCTGGTTATGTCCTGCCTAGTCTTTCGGTTCCATGGGGGTGGGGGGGTGGCTTTGGTTCTGGGTGCAGCTGGACGTCAAAGTTCTCTCCTTTGGGCATACTTCAGCTGTATTACTGAGTTTTGGTCTGTTGTCTCTGAAAAGCGACTCCATATCTCATTAAACAAGATAGGACCATTTTGAGCTGATTCTGCAGTTACAAATTCCCTCTTTTTGTTGTTCATTCCTCAATCTTAAGGGAAGTAGGACAGCTGGGTCCAGGTTCAATTAAGATGGAGGATTAGCTTCAAGACAGAGTTCGATTTGTTCACCCATTTTTTTGTACCCTTTATCTGGCTCTTACAATTTCATGTGACCACCTCTTCTACAGTGGTCCCTAAGCCTTAGAGGAGGCATTCTGGGTGTTCAATTTACAAGACGAGACCACAGCAACCATAGGCAGGGGTAACAGAAGGCCAGGAGACCTGTACCCTAATATGAGATAAAGAATAAAGAGTAACTCGTTATTTCCCTCAGGACCCAAACTGTAACGATCATCATGATAATCGTTGGGGAGCACGTCTAGTTGCAGTTTGGAATTGCAGGGTTCAGGAAAAGGGCAGTTTTAGTTCTCAGTGACTCCGAATCAAAGGATGGGATAAAATTTGGAAACATATTTAGAGTCATAGGAAGATAATGGAGGAAACTAGAAGAATTCAGGATCCAGTCCAGTTTACAAGTAGAAAACAAAACCAAGCCCAAAAGACAATGAACTGCACTAGACTCTAATAGCCACAAGGGTATATTAAAGTTTCTACTGAAACAATTTTTGTCTCTAAAAATCACCCCCATTTTTACCAAAGATAGTCAAATTAAGATTAACTTATTTGCAAAATAAGTCTAGTTTCAATAAACTTGGCCTGATTATTTGGATAAGTCCAGCAAGAATAGTAATTACCATATAGGCACTTTTAAATCTGCTTTGCTGGAATTTTTTCATAAGTAATCTTCAGATTGAACTTAAAAAGGCCTCTCAAGACCAGAAAAGCCAAGGACTTACAATCAGAGGACGCCTGCGATGCCTATCATTTGGGGCAAATTCCTGTGTTCTCAAGGTCCCCGACGTATCCTGAGGTTCTTTCATCTAATTATAACAAGCGCAGTGGCACCGTCTCTGTCAGTTAACTTCTTGTATGCAGCTGGCGGGTTTTGTGCAGGCGGTGACTATCAGGCACGTTGTCCCAGTGGTGAAGGTGGTGGGATCATTTGCAATGTGAGCAAAAGACCATGGTAAGCGGCCCGTCTTAGCGCACTTGGTGTCCTGCTGTCCACAGAGCATTGTAGCCGACCTCAACAGGATCAACAGGGATCCCTTTAGCTGGGACACACTTCACTCTCCAGGAGGACATATCCTGTCCAACTTGGGGGAAGTTGCCAGTCCAACCCCTGTTCAAGTGTCCCCTCCCCTGGTTCAGTATCTTGAGGAGCTCTACACAGTAGCTGAACACTGGCCCTTTATCAGCTCTGGCGCTAAGGCATCAGGCCATAGCCTTCTCCAGAAATGTCCAGAGGAACTTCCTTTGTAGCAGTTCCTAAGCCTTGGTAAGGAGCCAACCCCATACTATTACTGGCCAAATTCATTCTTCTAACTTCCTGGGCAATAGCCTTCGCCCACCCATGCAGGGTAGAGGATTGTTAGAGCCCACAGCTACTTGTTAGGAGTGTAAACCTAGGGTCTTAAGGAATGGAGCTGCTTTGTACCTAATTGCAAGTATTTACATGGGCCTGGGTGGGCGTTGTTGTCCTGCATTACTAGTATTTGATGCCGTGGTCTGCAGCTCCCGAGCAACACGTGACCAGGGCACAGCTACCACCATGTTCAGCTAGGATATAAACCAAAGCAATTCAGTTACCTAATACAACTTTGGCCAGAGAGTCTAAGGCCTCTTTTGAGATGCTATGGCTTGAGCAGTCTTGTTGGCTATTATTCCTAAAGTTATTGAAAGATTTCTAATCATGTATTCGTGGGCGCTCACTCACCACCAGGGAGGTAAGGTCCTGTCAAATGTTGGCCCAAAACCATCTTCCTGATAGCCAGATAGACAGTCAGAATATTGGGGAGCTTCCCTTTTGAGTCGGTTAAGTAAATTTAAAGGAAGATAATTAAATTGTGTATGTACAAAGGAGATGGTTTCAAGTGAGTGGAATTTTAGAAATACAAGCAAGTAAAGTGGAAGACAAAGCTGCACGGAAGGGAGTTGTGCATTACTTATCTTTTGTTAGTTGTCCTTTAAATAGTTAACTTGAGATATGTTAGGGGCTTGCATGAGTATTCCTACTGTTGGGACATAACTATGGCCAGGACATGTCCCCCTGTGATTTCTGGAAGCCTCTGAATGAATTTTTGTCGGCGGTGAGGCCATCCTGGTTGTTCATAAGAGACGATCAATTTAACAGAGGAATGGGTTGTTAAAAGAACTTCGTAGGGTCCCACCCACTTGGGCTCAAGCTGATCATCAGGATATTTGTTTTTCCATGATTTTACTAATACCCAATCTCTGGGACGGATACGATGAGAGATACATCAATTAGGTACCTCATCCTGCTCGAAGCAAACTTAAGAATAGGTATTAAAGTTAGACCTAAGGACTGCCTGTAGATGACATAAAACTTAAGATGGCATGGTTATAGAGCTGATTAAAATGCAATTGACAGAAATTTGCTTTTCTCTGTAACATAACATTTTAAGATAAATGAAAATATTATATCACAACACTGTAGACTCTTGGAGATTATAATCTCTAGAACATTCATTTAGTAATAAGAATACGTATACGCATACAAATACAACATAATTATTTCTTTATTTGACAAAGCTTCCCATGTAATTTTAGTATATCAAATAGGCCTGATTATTTTAAATTTTATTTTACAGAGGGAGAGAACAAATCTTTGAGGCATTCCAGGAACCCTCTGGGAAGTTTGTCAAAAAATATATCAGAAGTTTTGAACATTTGACTAAATAGGATCGTAAGTCATTATGAAGCAATACTTAATTATCCATTTAACTAAAGTGACAATAAAAAACAAATAAAGAAGTTTACATAATTGTCAGCAAAACTTAGTCCTTACTATTGAGGAGATTCAGTTGTTTTTTTTTAGGTAATCAAGTACCTGATTAAGACAACATAAAACACAGAAAATTATTTTGATAAAACATAGAATCTTTGCTTCCTAGGCAGAAAACTTCTTCACAGTATCGGTAGCAGACCAATAGTCCAAGAAACTTAGTCCTTTTTAGCAGAGAGAGGAAACCAAACTAATTTTGCATCAGCTTACTTTTGACACTACCTTTCTCAGAATTCCTTTTCCACAACCCTTCTACAACTCCCCTCGCTCCTTTCCCATTCTGAAACTAGCCTCACTTCAGGACAAATGTATTTTCTCCTTTCCCTCAAAAAAAAACCCAACCAAACAAATCTCCATACTGTGTATCTTTCTTCCGTTTTTTTTTTTTTTTTTTTAAAGGAGGGCGCAGCTCACAGTGGCCCACGCAGGTCTTGAACCGGCAACCCTGGTGCCTCCAGCACCACGCTCCAACCAACTGAGCTAACCAGCCACCCCCTGTATACTTTTCTTTACTGAAAACATCTAGTAACAACTAAAAAAATAAGCAAGTCAGCCTTCTTTAGGTTGGTAAATATATGAATACATTTCATAACCTCTAGAAAAATAGGCTTTTGTTGGCAATTATTTACAATTTTTTTAGAAACTTTTTTTTAATAAAGTACAAAACATTTATTAACAGATCCAAATTTATCTTTTAGTTTCTCAGTAATAAGAAGCCAAAAGTAGGTAAACTTAGACTTACCTAGCAATTAATGTTTCAGTATTTCACATTTTGTGGAAATATCTAGATATTCAATAATTTTTATTATTTAACTTAGTAAAACTCTAAAGTTTCAAGTTACCAGAGATTTGGAAATTCATTTAAGTATACATACAATATAATTATTGCTAGAGTTAACCTGAAAGAAACTTTCAACCCCATTTACATTTATTTAATATACTTGTTCCTAACAATTAAGTTTAGATTACTTATGAAAATTTTATCATACCAGGTTAATTTCCTTACTGACAAATTTTGCAACAGAGATTTCATGAACTTAGTTGACTAATAAACTCGGGTAAAATAAATGTATTATTTAATGCTGATGATTGTAAAGATATGCTTACTTAAACGAAACTCAACAAGCTTTAATGTCAAATATTTTACCGATTACCAGATTCTAAAAGCATTTGGGTTAGTTTGTTATTCGAGGTCTGACAATTAAGTTCACAAACTCACCCTAGAAGAAGTGCTACATACCTCATTGCTGAATATCACTATGGTCACCTTCGAAGTACTCCCCTTGGGAAGCTATGCACCGAAGCCAGCGCCTAGTCCACCCTTCAAAGCAATTTGGGAACTCTTTTTCTGGAATGGCCATCACAGCTGTCATCGTACTACCCTTGATGTCTTGAATGTCATCAAAATGTCTTTCTTTCAGTATTTCCTTTTTCTTCAGGTAAAGAAAGAAGTCATTGGGGGCCAGATCAGGTGAGTAGGGAGGGTGTTCCAATACAGTTATTTGTTTACTGGCTAAATGCTCCCTCACAGACAGTGCCATATGAGCTGGTGCATTGTCGTGATGCAAGAGCCATGAATTGTTGGTGAAAAGTTCAGGTCATCTAACTTTTTCATGCAGCCTTTTCAGCACTTCCAAATAGTAAACTTGGTTAACTGTTTGTCCGGTTGATACAAATTCATAATGAAGAATCCCTCTGATATCAGAAAAGGTTAGCAACATCATTGCTACAAGTTCGCAAACTTAATTGTCAGAACTTAATTGTCAGACCTCGTGTATTTTTTGAGAATTCTCATAAGTACTTGTTTGTTTAAGCCAATCTAATATTACAAATTAGCAATATCATCCAGTGGTAGAAATATGCTACATCTAGAACATACATATGTAAACATGCATAAACATACAAACATAGACAAAGATCTCATAGCTTTCATTTTAAAATGCTAGCTTTTATGTCCCAGGTATAATGCAAACTCAGTGGAAAAACTTGATCCAAATTATGTTTTCACAGATGGACTAAGTTAAGATTTTGTTCAGATGGCCAAAGCTTTATATGCTGAAGAACTCATTCAAAGCCATTTTAAAATTAATTTATAATCAGTCATATTACAGAATCCATCCCGTTGTCCCCGAGAGGCACGAGATCCTGTCTTTCAAGGGTGCCCTTCAGACAAACAACAGAAAATGGTAAGCGAGTGCACACAATAAAGCTGCAAAGCTCAGAGATAGGAGGAGCGGCTTCAGAACATCTGAATTTAAAGTGGCAGGTGTTCCCAGAGGAAACTGACGCAGGGATGGAGCCTGAGCACAAGATGGCGGCTGCCACATGTCAGCACGGGACGCCGCTGCCACACATCTGGAGACGAAGGTGGGGGAAGGGAAGGAGACGCCGCAGGCGCCATTTTACCCCACACCAGGCCAGCCGCAAAAAGGAGAGGGCTTTTTCTGTGCCCCTCCGAACAAGGCATGAGATGAACTCTGGGAATTGAACCAGGGCCAGGGCAGTAAGCGTACCGAAGCCTGTTACCACTAGAACCCAGGGAGGTGCGGGTTAAAGGCTGACCATGCGCCACATGGATTCTTCTTGGGCACCAAGTGCAAGTGAGCGGCTGAGCCCCCAGGCCCCGCCGGCTGCTTTACCACGGACTGTGAAAGCCAAGGGCGGTGTTAAGTCCCCAGTCCCCGGGGAAGGGCACAGGAAGCCAGAGGGCGAGAGCAGTGCCTCTTCTACAGGGTCGGAAGGCTCAGAAAAGAAGCTCCGTATGGTCATGGAGAAACTCAGTTCCTAAAAGTTAAATCATTTAAAACAAGTAACACCAACATACAATACGCTTCACTCACAGTCATACATCCTCACCCCCATACACAAGTTTCAGACTTAATCTGCCAACTCCAGATCAAATTCAAAACTGGTCTCAAGTTTAAAACAAAACTCCATGACTGGTTTCAAACATACCAAACGATTTCAATGCAGATTGCCGGGGAAACTTCTCACAGCCTGTTGTTCTCTTACATAACCAGTGGGAAATTCCCGGCCCACCGAAAGGGAAACTTTCTTTGGCGTCGTCGCACATGAAGTTACTCACCCAGCGCCATCTTCCAAGCCAAGTACCCAGTTTCTTCCACTGCAACAGGAAAGCGCCGTAGGGCGGCCAGGCCATCATGGTGAGCACTGCAGGTCCGTCCTGCACATGCAGCCCAGGCAGCTGCTTGCACGGAACCTGGAGAGACCGCCACTGGCCAGAGGTCGCCGCACTCAGGGCTACGTCCCTTCGTAGGCACCTTTTTTGTTACAGAACAGAAAGCGTTTGCCCACCTGGCACTAGCAGAACCAGACACTAAACTGAGAATTTGCAGTAGAGAAATACGCTATTTTATTATGAATGGTGCTACCCAGGACAAGAGGAAAACTAATGTTCAAAAGCTCCCGAACGCCCAAATCCAGGGTTCGGGGCAGGTTTTTAAGGGTATAGGGGGCATCGGGTATGCGGAAGCGCTGGCGGGGAAAGTTTTAATTGGAAGATCTTGGAGTTTGGCCATTTATGGTAAGGGACGTCACCACAAGGTCTTCCTGGACAGCAGATCCTCGGATTGTGAAAGGGTTCCAGCGTTGTTTCCGGTTGTGTCCTAGTCCTTTGGTTCTGCGGGGAGGTGCAGGGGCGGGACTTTGGTTCCGGATGTAGCTGGAGGTCAGAGTTCTCTGTTTTGCGCAAGCCTCACATGCACGACTTGTGGTTTTGGTCAGTTGTCTCTGAAAGGCAACTCAGTAGTATCTCATTAAACAGGATAAGAGCATTTTGCAGCGGTTCTGGGGTTGCACATGGCCTGTAATTGTTTAAAAATATTTTTTTGGTATACTCTTCACATATTTATTATGGGAATAATAAATATTCCCATAATAAATATCGGAAGAGTATATTAATGTGGTCTTTATTCTCTGTTAAGGCTCATTCTTTACGTATTTTTACTGCAGTCATTTAAAATTCTTGGAAATGGGGAATGACCATAAGAAGAAATGTAATCAAACCACTATCCTCTTTCCAGTTTACAATAACAAAAAGAAAGTGATGTACTAATGCCAGTACTGCAGGTCCGTAAAAATTGTATCTTAAGTAAATGGCGCCTCGCAGAATTGCTGGCACATGATAAAGTACTGTTGCTGCTATTTTGTTATTTTTAGAAAGTGGACTCTTAAACCTGAAAAGGACCATAAATATAAAAATAATTCTTGTTTTATTAATGAGAAGCCCAGAGAAAGAATGTGGCTTGCCAGATCTTAAACTGCTAGAATAGTGGGAAACTGAGTTAGAACTGAGGTTTCTTGGCTCTTTCCACTGTTTCCCATTATTCCCCATGGCCCCATAGATCCTGTGTTGCCTCTGCCCATCTTCCCACTGGACTTGAAATCCTTTGCAATCAGGGACAACATCTTGTTTACCATTACATTTGCAGTACTTAGTGCCTGGCACGCATAGTAGAGGCTCAGTAAATATTTGTGGAATGTTTGAGTAAGACAGGGCTCGTGCCTGTGGGAGGTAGACCGGGGCTTTGTCAGAATTGTCAGACCTGCAGCACGGGGTCTTGAGAGCAGGCTCCGGGAGCTGTGGAGGGACAGATTAGCTGGCGGCTGTTTTTTAGACTAGATTCCATAGGATTAATATGGGATTTAGGGAGATCTAGTAACCACATTGATAAAGCTTTTATGCGCTAAAGTTCCCTTTAGCCTTCTACTGCATTAGCAATAGCTTATGACGATATGTGTTATAGATTGTATGAAAGAAAAATCTGTGTCCCACTGAGTAGTAATGAAGCCTTAATTAAGTAAAAATTAGCTACATTATTTTGTTTTCTAATGTCCAAAAGCTTGAGTCTATGGTTCATAGTGGGGCACATCAGAATAGACCCAACAGAAGTGGCTGTACTTACTATAACCTGTGTGTGTAAGGAGAGAGACACAGACAGACTGACAGACTCGACAATGTTAAATGCATGCCCGGTAAGTATTGGAGTGAGTTAAAATACTCTGCAGACTTGTCCCTCTTCCTTAAAATGAACAAATGAAAATACAAATGCCTTTTAGGTACCAGATACCAAACAGACACATAAGTGATATGATACTGGAGGACTAGCTCTAGAATTGATTAAAGGGGGGAAAAGGGGGTGGGCTCGTCTAGGGGAAGTTTTAGGGAAGTAGCCGTGTGAGCTTGAATGAAAGGAGTTGACCTCCTTCAGTCTCATCCATGGAAAATGCCGGTGGTTATGCCCTGCCTACTTGCTGGGCAGGGAATTTTACTGAATGATTTCTTAAGATTCTTTCCACCTCAAAACTGAAGTGTCTAGAAGTGGTTTAAAGCAGTTTCAAAGGGTGGAGGCATGAAAAGAAAGGGGTGAGGGCAGTTAGAAAGTTTTGTAAAAATGTAAGGATTAGGCTTAGCAAGTTGTGTGTAGGGAATAGTCAAAACAATAACCGTGAGGGACAGGACCCTATAAGAGAAAGATGAGGTAGTGAGTTGAAAGAGTCAGGACTTGATGAGGGCCTAGGGCTTGTTGATGGAGGGAGGGAGGGATCCACCTAGTGGATGAGCTGGTTATTAAGAGGACAAACCTTGTTAAAAGTAACGGAATATATTTGGAAAGTGAAGAAAGCTTAAGGAGAAGTGAGGTAGAACTGAAGGAGAGCGGCAGGTTTTAGAGGTGTCAGTAATTCTTTGACATATTAGAATAGAAATATTCTGGTAGTTTTCAGAGGGACCAGGTGGGATGGTGAAGGAACTAGCGTTTCCCAGCGCTTCCTGCCATGTTGGGTACTTTATATACCTCATTTCATTTAGTTCTCACATTGATCCTACAGGATTTGAATATTATTCCCATTTTACAGCTAAGGAAAATGCAGTTCAAAGAGGTTAAGTAACCCAAGAACTTCTCAGTTCAGTAGAGTCACAGAGATGGAACTGGAGCTAAGGTCTCTCTTGACTGCAGACCTATGCTCTTGCTATCAAACCATTGTCAGAACCCTGTGACAAAAGGACTTGTGCTTGGATCTTTGTCTTGAAATGATCCACCTTTGCAACAGAAAGCTGTCTTTCTTCTTTTTGTTCATAATTTATACCCTGTCTTGTTCTACAAAGGTACAAGGTTGCTACAGAGATGGGTAAGAAGCTGTCCAGTTATCTTGCTGTTTGAGGGGAGTCAAACCTCTTTGCATTACACTAGGCCTTTTCGAATACAGCTGTGGAAAAGTGTTCCTATTCACCCGTAAACGAATACTAGTATACTCGTGTGTCCAGAATAGGCAAATGTGTAGAGACATTGGATAGATCAGTGGTTGCTTAGGGCTGGAGGAGAAGAGGGAGTTTAGAAGTGGTAGCTAAAGGCTATGAGGTTTCTTTATGAGGTGATGGAAATGCTCTAAAATTGATTGTGGTGATGCTTAATAACTCCGAATATACTAAAAACTATTAAATTGTACACTTAAAAAAATAAAGGGTACTAGTGTGCACAAGGCAAATAACCCAGGTCATAAATATGCAAGGGAAGGATTGTAACAACATTTTACCCATTTCTGGGTGCATGGCAGCTACAACTAGGCCTGAGGAAGCCAGTGGTTTCATTCAGATATTGGAGGGGGCGCAGTGGGGAATGCGGGATGCTCACACACCGCGCCAGGGCTGGGAGGAGGGTCCTCTCCAGCTTTTACCTTCTTGGTGGGACTCAGGTCTTCCAGGCCTGGGAGTTCGATTGAGAAACGAACATGGTGTGGTATGTGAGAGTAGAGTGATGAGTGAGCAATTGAGAGCACGAGCTGTGTAATGTTTTATATCTTGTATTACCATTTGAAAACCCTTTAAGCAGTCTTTTATAAGCATTAAATCTTCCAGCTTTCCAGCTGCATGTTTATACTGGCTGTCCCTCCTTTTCTTTGTTTGTAAGTCAGACTCATTGTGGTTATGGGTATTTTTAGGCTAACCAGACATCCCAGAAACCATCTGGTCTCTTGGCAGTGGAAATTTTAAGCCATTTGCCTTTCAGACAATGCTGCTTTCTCTTGTTTATGACTTCGCCACGCATTTGTAAGAGAGAGCTTCCCCAGACGCGCTGGGTCTGCTCTATGGCAGAGTAGAGTAGAATGTAAGGTCAGTATGGTGTGGTAGCAAGCACAGGCCTTAGAATCACAGAGATACAAGTTTAAATCTTAGCTTCAGCTGTGAAACCTTGGAAAGATCACTTCCCTCAGTTCTTTGTAAATTGAGGATGGTGATACATGACTCACAGGGTTTCTATATGGATTAAATGAGATACAATATATTTGAAACACTTATCACAGTACCTGACAAATAATAGTTTCCTAATAAATGTATAAGTTTCCTTTCCTTAAGGAGAAAATAGGCATTTCTGTACATATTTTGATTAATTTATAAGAAATTTATTAAATATATCCACTGTGTGCCAGGCACTGTGTTAGGGTTTGAGGATACAGAAATTGGTGTGTACAAGATGCAGGAGTAGTTACTTCCCCTATTTTTTTTTTTAACTTTATTTATTTATTTATTTATTTATTTATTTATTTATTTATTTATTTATTTTTTAAGTGTGTTTTTCCAGGACCCATCAGCTCCAAGTCACGTAGTTGTTTCTACCTAGTTGTGGAGGGCGCAGCTCACAGTGGCCCATGCGGGGATCGAACTGGCAACCTTGGTGTTATGAGCACAGCACTCTAACCAGCTGAGCTAACTGTCCACCCCCACTCCCCCTATTTTTTAGCGAAGGTATTGTTTGAGCTCTTTCAGTCCTCTAAGAACATTATCAAGTTCACTGCTGTTGACTCTTCTCAGCCAGCATTTTGAAACCTCTTAACGTGACCAAATACTACCATAATATCTGTATGTTGTGTTTATGGTTTATACAATGTTTTCACATTCATGATTTTTGTAACTGTTCATGTGAGGATAACACAGTGGGGGGAAGGAGTTATATAAGATCAAAGTTTTGGTATGCTATTGAAATTGAGTTGCTATTAATTTGAAATAGATTGTTGTAAATTAAGATGTTAATTGTAATTAACCCCCAAGGCAACCACAAAGAAAATAACCTTAAACTTACACAATATTATATGTCAGTTATATCTCAGCTAAGCTGGAAAAAAAGAAAAACCATCCAGTTTGCAAAGAAAGAAGTAAAATTGTGTCTATTCACAGGTGACATATTATTCATAGGAAATCCTAAAGAATTCATGAAAAAACTATTAGAACTAATAAATTAGCAAAGTTGCAGGATACAAGATCACCACACAACAATCACTTGAATTTCTATGCACCAACAGTGAACAATCTGAAAATGTAGTTAGGAAAGCAATTCCATATGCAATAGCATCAAAAAGAATAGAATAGTTATGAATAAATTTAACCAACGTGGTGTAAGTCTTGTGCACTGAAAACTAGAAAACATTATTGAAAGAAATTAAAGAAGACCTAAATAAAGGGAAAGACCTTCTGTGCTCATGGCTTAGAAGACGTAATGTTATGATGGCGGTACTGCCCAACTTGTTTTACAGATTCATTGCTATCAATACCTATTCAAATTACAACCTACTTTTTTACAGAAATGAAAAGCTGATACTAAAATTCACATGTGGAATTGCAGTGGATCCCAAATAGCCAAACCAATATTGAAAAAGAGCAAAGGTGGAGGACTCGTACTTTCTGATTTCAAAACTTACTGCAAAGCTATAGCAATCAAAAGAGTGTGGTACTGAAATAAGGGTAGATATATCAATCTTTGGAATAGAATTGAGAGTCCAGAAATAAACTTGTACATCTGTGGTCAGTTGATTTTCGGTCAGAGTGCCACGACAATTCAGTAGGGCAAAGAATAGTCTCTCTGCCGATCGTGCTGGACAGCTGGATATCCACATCCCAAAGAATAAAGTTCCTCCCACCATATACAAAAATTAAGTCTAATTGGATCAGATACTTAAAAATAAGCATGAAAACTACCGTGTTTCCCCGAAAATAAGACCTAGTCGGACAATCAGCTCTAATGCGTCTTTTGGAGCAAAAATTAATATAAGACCCGGTCTTATTTTCCTATAATATAAGATTGGGTATAATATAATATAATTAATATAATATAATACCAGGTCTTATATTAATTTTTGCTCCAGAAGGCGCATTAGAACTGATTGTCTCATTTTCGGGGAAACGGGGTATCTAGAACTCTCAGAGGAAAACTCTTGGCGAGTGGAGCTCCCCTGCAGCAGCTGAGCGCTGTGGTGCCGTGGACCTCGTGACCGGATGCTCCTGTGGGTCGGGATTATTCTCTCGTCAGTCTGGCTCTAGTGCTTTGCACAGAGTTGGTGCTCAGTAAAATCTGGTGACTAAATGAACAGAAGAGACAGTGACAGTTTCAGCCCTACCGAGGTTCCCCAAAAAGATTTTAACTCATCAGAAACGACTTTGGTGTCTTTGTTGTGCTTCAGTGCCGTCAGTGTGGGTTTCCTTCCTGCGCCTTTTCTTTCACCGGAGTGGAGTTAGGGGGTATATGCAGAGGTTCTCCCCAGCAAAAGGTGGTTGTCATGTGTGCATCTGATAACTAGGGCATGTTGCCAATGTCTTTAAATTTGATTCTGTTACTGCTGACAACATGGATCGTAGCCTGTTTGTTAAAATTATATTAAGCTAATTCTTGTGGAATGTTTAGAGCTTAGAGTATAGATCCAGCCTTATAGTTTGAACATCTCTAATGACATGGAGCTCCGTGCCTCCCAAGGCAGCTATCAGTGAACTGCTCTGACTGTTGAAAGTTACAAAGTTTTTTCTTAGGTTGATCAGAAAATCTTTTCCTCTAAGTATCCACCTGTTTCTCCCATGGAATCATGCCAAACAAACCATGTATTTGAAATAAAAGTGCTGTCTCTTTCAGCTTGATTCATTCCTCTTGACCCAAAATATATGTTATTCACCCCAGCATTTTAATCTGCCATCCAGTTCACTTCTGGGTGGCTTACTCCACTGAGAATTCGTGTGAGTTCTGGGAATGCAACTGGATTTCAGTACTATTCTAGGTAAAATGCAAACCAGCCTGACTTCTAAGCAGCTGCCTTTATAGGGTGATACTGAAGTTTCCTACCTGCTCCAGCGTGCACCTCCACTAGGTATTACAACGCTCACATTATTTGTTTAGGCTCAGTGTTGAATTTTCTTGGTAAAATGCAGACAGGTGATGTAGGTTGGCCACCACTTTCTCCTTTATAAGTTTTCTCTGAGCCAATCCTTTAAAAGTCTTTTGCTACAAAAAAATAGATATGATGTATTCCATTTCAAAGCTAAATATGCTAGAACTATTCGAGGAAGTAACTTCTGTTTGAGATCATATGCATGGCTATGTGTCCACCTTGACTTCTGGCAAATTCTTATTTATCCTTCAAAATACCAATGCCACAGAAGAGCTCTTTCACCTCTACTCTCATCCCATCCCTGGTAATTACCAACTCCCTCTTTTATGCCAATCTGTTTTCTAGGCACACTTTTTGTGTGGTACCTTTTCACTGTGTTGTGTTGAATTATTTATTTGTGTGCCTCACTGGACTCTGATTCCTTGAAAACCCAGACGCTCTTCTCTGTGTTTTCAGTGCCCAGACAGTACTCATCAGTGACTGGCTTATAGAAAGTGGAGGATAAATGCTTGTTGAATAGAGTTGCAACACAGGTATAGATCAGTTGCAAGCCTTTGCAAAAGCACTATTTTGGTGAGAATACACGAGACGGGTATTAAGCAAGAGTTCGGGAGTAGAAAACAAAGGTGAGTAATGGGATAACCAGGAATTCCTGCTTACAGCCTGTGGGGCAGGTGACAGCCAGCCGCACCTAATTCTTACCCAGTAAGATTAAGGTTATAACACAGGTACTGTGGGATTCGGTTTGGGTTATAAAGTCACAATGTCATGCACGCATAAGGCAAAACAAGTCATGTGTTCTTGAAATCTCTTAAATCGCCAGGATTTAGGCCTTTGGAAGCTCAAATGTAATGGATTAAGGGAGAGACTACATTGAATGTTGACTCCCCACATAAAAATCCAGTGCACCGCTGTGTGTTTTGTAAGTACTTAAATACTTGTTTCATGGCTGATTTAGATTGTTTGGGGAGACATTTGGAGGGAAAAAAACACACCTGTTGTTTCCAAAGGTGATTTAACACTGTATCCACCCCATTAAGGAAGGGAAGTATCCCTCCATCTCTCAAATCATGAGCAAAACTGCAGTTGGTCTTGTGGCGTTTAAGCAGTAGATCTGCTTAAACGCCACAAGACCAACTGCAGGAAACAAAGGCTTAAACCAAATGTCCCCTGTGGAGAACTCTCTCATTTGACAGGATTTGTTCTTAGAATGTGTTTTGTTAATAAATTAACTCATTTTCTATTGTAGTTGCCCAAGGGAATTGTCTTTCTTGGTGTGCGGCTTTGAAAGTGCAGAAGAGATTGGTTATTCCCCCCCTTAGCTCATACCTGGGCTACTTTTGACTATTGGTCTTTTATTTATTCTTTTTTAGGAACCTAAATTCCAAGGTGGAAAGGAGTCAGAGCTGCAGTGACACTGCCCAGGACAGAGCAAAGAGCAGACTCAGAGCAGCCCCAGCCAGCAAAGCCAAGGTATAGTCACATGCAGGCTTCCAGGGCTCTCCGTCCGTCCCATGACCTCCTGCCCAGGGCCACCAAAGAAACCATCCAGACAAGAAGAGGTGGAATGGGTCCCAGGCAGGCCAATTATGCTGCAGAATTGTACAAACAGATGTGAAGGAAGAGAGTTGGAATTAGACAGATGGGTGGCATGAGGGTTTGCAGAAGAACATTTTCAAAAGTTCCAGATGAGTGTTTTTCCTATAGACTTTCAATTTTATTAATTGTTTCAAGTGTGTAGGAATTTCTGTCAATGGTATACATTCTAGGTTAGGGATTTCCCCTATTTCTTAGGTCAGCATCACCCTGTATCGCTTTTATTACCCTTCCCCCTCCCTCTTCCCTATACCATTCTGAAGGAATTATGAACACACACACACACACACACACACACACACACACACGTATGTATAATCTTTTCAATCTCTTTTAGGTCACAACTATAACCCCAACCTCCAACCCCATCATTGGTGTCCTCCTGTCCACTCAAAACAACCGTTGCCTCTCTGCCCCCGACTTAACCGTTGAAAAGCGCCTGCCCTTCAGCTCGCTCTCGTCCCTGGCCTCCCTGCACAAGCCGGAGCGCTCCATCAGCCCTGAGAGCAACGACAGCATTTCCGAAGAACTCAACCATTTCAAGCCCATTGTCTGCTCCCCATGTACCCCTCCCAAGAGACTCCCTGATGGCCGCGTGCTAAGCCCCCTCATCATCAAATCAACACCCCGCAACCTGAACAGGAGCCTACAGAAGCAGACTTCTTATGAGGCCAGTCCTCGGATCCTCAAAAAGTGGGAACAGATCTTTCAGGAGCGGCAGATCAAAAAAACCCTTTCAAAAGCCACCCTCACCTCCCTGGCTCCAGAAACGGGGGAAGACTTACTAGTCTCTGAAGTTACGCATTCTAGCAAGGAGAAGCCACTTCTGGCTTCAAGTACAAAACTGTCCAGTGGGCATGTACTCTCGGAGTACACTGCACCCACCCCCACTGACCTGGATTACTGCCCCTCTGTTAGCCAAACGAAAGCAGAACAGGGCAGTGACAGCAAAAGGAGCACTGAGGTCCCATCGGAAACCTGCTGTTCTTCAGAACTCAGAGTGGGAGCCCGTGGACCTTCTTTGGAGCGAGAGCAGTTTGAAGGGTCAGGGTCAACCCCAGATGCCAAGTTAGACAAAACCTGTATAAGCACAGCCACGAAAGCCTCGACAGTTAATTCAGTGCTACCCAAAAATAGTGTTTTGGGTGGGGTCCTCAAAACAAGGAAACAGCTGAAGACAGCCAATCATTTTGATCTACCGAACGGTGTTCTGGCGGACAACCTAGGTGAAGAGCCTCTGCCCTCCTTGCGTCGGGGCCGGAAAAGACACTGTAAGACCAAGCACTTGGAACAAAATGGCTCCCTTAAGAAACTGCGGCAGAGCAGCGGGGAGGTGGGTCTGGCCCCAGCAGACCCGGCGCTGCGGGAGATGGAGCAGAAACTGCAGCAGGAGGAAGAGGACCGCCGGCTGGCTCTGCAGCTGCAGCGCATGTTTGACAATGAGAGGCGGACTGTGAGCCGGCGGAAAGGGAGCGTGGACCAGTATCTCTTACGGTCCAGCAGCATGGCCGGGGCCAAGTAGCACCCAGTGAATAGTGTTACCTATTTGTAAGATGTCTTCGGGCTTGATCACTTATCCTGAGGAGCTGAGTGTTCTCACTTTGGGTTTCTTCGAAAGGCAAAACACTGTCTTATGTGGTTCTGAGAGGTGCCAGGGCCTTCGTGGGCTGTATCCGAGGAAACCACCTCTGTCTCCCTGGGACCCAGGGCCGGAGTCCTCCCCACCCTCTAAGTGACCCATGCCTGAGGGCTTCTGGGCCAAACCTGGCAGCACCCACCTGGAACGAGACTCAGGAGCACGATGGCAAGGGTTAGAAATGGTGGCGGGAAGAGGGGATGGATACCTTCTCAAACTGGTGGGCCTCCTGACTTCTTCCAACGGGGTGTGTTTTTTTTAAATCAGCCTTGCAGATAAAAATGAGTTTCATCTTTTTCAAAGAAGTGGACCTAGTCTAGTTCTCCGGCAGATCCAGAAAGGTTATGTTCCCCCTTCTCCTTACCCTTGCCACAAGTAAATATATCTAATGAAATCAGTTGAGTTTATGCTTCTACAAAAGTTAACTTACATTTCCTGTTTAAAAAATAACATTTGATTAATGCTATATAGTTGACAGACCATATTCACAGCCATTGTTTAATTTGATCTTCCCAGGGGACCGAAGATGTAAGTGGGATGAGCCCTGTTTTTAGATGATGAAACTGCAGTGCAGATGTTTAGATTTTCTCACGTGCTAAGTGGCACAGCCCAAACTGACCGCCGGGTCTCCTGACAACAGATCCCATGGCTTTTCCACACTGACAGGTTGCCGTAATGGACTGCAACCCAAGGGCGTGCCAGTGGAGCCTGGGGAAAGCCGGCTTGGCATTGAGACCCTATTATGCAGAATCTACATGCAGATAATTGAGATGGACTGGAAGTATAGTCATAATACTGTACATTTATCGCCACCCCCACAGTTTACGGCCTTCTGTTTTCCTGGGGATTCCACCCTCTGAGATAAAGAACAGTTGGAAATCATTGTTACTCTCCACGTGGCCAAGGGTTATCTGCAATGTTGATCTAAAATCCAAAAATTTAGCCCAGAAGTCAGGCAAGAACAGTGCTGGAACTCCATACTATGGAAACAAGGTATCTAGCTGGATGCAGCTGGTAAATTCAGTCCCATGGCCCTTTGGGGTTTATTTTCCTTAGCAGCTGACACCATGTGTCATTTGCACCCCTGGTGGTGCTTGGTGCTTCTGCCCGTCTGGGCTCATTGAGAATAGGGATTAAGGTTTGATTATCAGGAGTCTCAGATGGGCTGGCATTCCCTGTGCATGTACAAGCTGTTACTATAAAGTCCTGTGACTGGCATTTTAACAAACCTTTCAGAGCTTATATATCCCAGTGTGTGTTGTCCCCCTTGAGCGGCCCCCAGCAGGTGATACTGTATAGTTTTTCCAATGATGTTGCCATTGGTGAAAATATTTCTGAAACTGCCCTCAAAGTCTAGAAGCATAGACTCCTCAAACGTTAGAACTGGAAGGGACCTTAATGGTCATCAATTCCAACTTCTTCCTCTTATTAAGACAGAAGCTGAGATCCAGAACAATGACTCACTGATCAAGGTCACTAGGGATTTACTCCTTCACCTTCTTTTGCTTCTTCTCAGGAGATTTACCTCCCTTCTCTGAACAAATCTTTAATCTTTTGGGGTTCTAGGAGAACTTTAAGTTTGAAACTAGTCAGATGCTATGTGAAGCCTCTAGAAGAGAAGGTAGGTTAGTAAGAGGGTTTGGAGTCCTAAATGAGGTGCAGCTCTGAAGTAGTCAGAGCCATTTTTTTTGGCAGCTCCTGAACAGTTCCGAGAGAGAAGTTCCAGAGAAGTCGTCAGCACTGTGGTGATCATTGAGGTCCGCGGAACCTCCTTAGTGACTGCTTTGGTGGGGAGTGTCCCTCACCTGAATGTATGTATTCTGTGTTCTCTGTGTCTGTGCGTGCACACGTGCAGATGTATGTTTGAAAAACATACATCAGTCTCCTTACTTCATATTCGCACCACTTCAGTTCTAGGTCCTACCAGCAACATATGCCCTCTAAAGGCTGTTGGAGGGCATAGTGGTGCCAAGATAGAAGGGTTGGCACTGGTCTGCAGAGGACGGAGAGGGTGACTTATAATATAAATGCCCTTAGAGAAAACATCAGTTACTACCATTTCATACCATTCCTTTTCGATCTTAGTAAATAGTACTGGGAGGCTAGTCTCAGTGGTAGTAGCAAAGACACTTATTTTTCCACTTGCCACCTTTTTCTATATCTCCAGTAATTTGGGGAAAAAAACACAAAAACGCTTTTCAGTTGGAACTGATTTTTGTTTATGGAAAAAAAGATAAATATTTTTAATAGAAAAGATATATATTTTAAATATTTCCCCAAAGTAATACTTTCATTTTAAGAAATTGCATAGCAGTAGCTACAAGTTTTAGCTTCAGGTGCAGAGTGAAGAGCTGCTTCTTGTTAAAGCGTATATTCCAAACTCTGGCTCCAGCTTGCTGACTTTCCCCCTTGCATCTGCTGTGATGCCTACAACGGCATTGACAGTTGTTTTCCAAACTTCCAGCTGAGCAGTAGTCCTTCAGACATAGGCAGAGCAGTTTAGGTTGAAGAGGAGGAGGCTTAATCTTCAATCTGCTTGGCTTTGGAGGAGGAAAAAAACCACTAAGGTATTATCTGTATTTTAAGATGCTTCTTCCCACACTTAATAACTAAAACCTGAACACATTTTCTTTCTGAAAAATATCCCTCTCTTGTCGCTTGATTGTGAAGTTGGTCACAAATGGAGTTGTTGACATGAATTCTTTGGAGAAAAGGAGACAAGGAAGGAAAATAGAATGATGGGGAGAGTTTCTGAGCTAGAATGAGAGATGCACTGTTTAACAAAACAAACATATTTCTCACAAATCATTGGAATCCGATTCACCACACAAATTTCCCATGTCCTACTAACTCTGTTCCTTCTGTGTATGCATTCTTTGTTTTTTCTTATTAAAGGAGAAGTTATGAGAGGTTGGAGGATAGAGGTCATTCTGATGAGAAACCTAAGAAATGTGGTGCCCTGAGAGGGGGATTCTCAGCCCTTATCCTTAGGGTGGGAAGACGCTTGGGGAAGGGATTCATGACTCCGTCAGTTGTATCTGCTGGAAGAAGTCATCTGGGCCTGTTGGGTTGGTGTCAAATCAGGGGAGTATGTAAGCAGCCCCTGGCCCTTTTCATAGAATTGCCTCTTTTTATAAGGTTAATTCTTGGCTGAGGCTTCCCAGGAAAACCTTTTGTAAGTGGCTTCATTTATTTTTCTTATTTTAATTTTTAAATTTTTGCCCGGAGGGAGCACCAGTGGTGAATGCCTTCTCTCTGTGTTTTTTGTTCATACAAGAAAAATGCCCTTAAGAGATTAAAGCTGCTTAATGAATTGCTGTATGATGACAAACTGACAAACTGACTCAAGTGGGAAGCTGCCACTGTGCTTGACTGGTGAAGCCGATGACCGAAGGCTGTGCTGTTCGTCCTTTCTGTTCCATTTGACAGACATTTCCTGAGCTTCGAACTTGTGCCAACCTTATGTGGGGTCGTGGAGATACGGACATGGAAAGGACAGTCCGGCTCTTGTGGAGCTCAATGTCCCATGGAATGTATTTGAATGTATATGTTGCTGGAGGGTGTGTTCATGGTCTTAGGAAAGGCCACTTAGCGATGATCTTGGGGGGTCCCGTTCGAGGTCCTGTCCAGCGCCGAGCAGGCCGCCTTGAACGTTTTAGATATCTCATCAGTGTTGTCGATTTGATTGCAATGCCACTCTCCATTTCCTAAGTAAGTTTACCAGAGGAGAATGAATTCTCTCAAACTCCAGAAGCCCCAAGAAATGAGGCAGGTTGTGGGTCACCCGTACAGTCAGGGGAGGCCCACATCTCAACTCTGTAGCCTCCTCACTGCTTCCCCAGTCAGACCTCTCAACTAAGCCAGTAGCAACCTGGGTGGGATTCCTTTCCTTTTTCCTGCCTGGCTTTTCATTGAGATGGAAGGCCAGCGGGAGAGGAAGGAAAGAAAAACTGAAGGCTGGACGATAATCACAAAATGTTACATAGTTGGAACGGGCACAGAAATCATCTAAGTCAAATTCTCCCCTTTGCTGCCCTTCTTTTAAGAGATTAGGAACTTGATGTTCAGTGCCCTGTGCCCTATTTTTCACTATAGTTTTCTAGGGTCGGAATAAATAGTTCTTTAAGTTACACACACACACACAGTTTAATAATGAGGGGGACACCCAAATGATTTAGGAGGTTTTTTGTTTCAACGGCTTTTCTTTCTGATTTTTTCAATTAGAATAAAAATGTACCTGTGTCCCCTGAATACACACCCAGGTTGGGGAAACCCCTATAGCGTGAGCAGTGTGAATGTGAAATCTCGGGAAGTGGTATATGTTGATTGGAACAGTCATTTTAACTACCAAGTGTTAAACCCACCCAGCCCTTCATTTTTCTTTGAAAATCAAGAACTCCTTAGGGACTTAAATCTTTATCGGCCAGCCTTTTCCTTCAACCTGGAGAGTGGTCTTTTGGCCTGGTTTTTAGAAGTGAAGATAGTTGCTTATAAATTCTTGGGACTCAATGAAAAAGCACGTCTGCTTTTTGCGGGGGAGGGGGATTCTAGGGAAAGAGGCTGCTGAATAGATTTTTCTCCAAAGATGATCCAGAAATGAATCTTTTACATGATTATTATCCACTGTAACTTTCTGAAGATTGTTCTACAGAAAAAGAAACTTAGAGATATACAGAGGTCACCCGTTTAGAGATTGGTTAAATTGGATGAAGGAAAAGTGCCAAGACTATGTGCACATTGTTCTATGTATTATCAGTATTTTTTTTTCTTCCTAAGAAAAATATTTACACACTTTGCTTTGTGAGTAAATGCTTCCTTAACGTCTTGTCAGTAAGTGTGGGAGGCAAGCTCAAATGTGGAGCAGGCTCCCTCCCTACATTTTCTGGTGTCTTAAATCAAGAACTAGGTGGGACAAAGCCAAGGTAAGGCCAGGCTTGCTCATTTTCCTTTCCTCTACTAAGGGGTAAAAACAGGCAACGCACTCCTCCTCACAGACGAAGCAGTTAGAGCTCTAAAGGGGCTTTTGGGCCCTGGCTCCAGATGGCAGCTGTCAGACTCTCCCCTGCTGGCCCTGCCCACCCCCCAAGCTGTGCCACCAGTGGGAGCAGCGGCTCTCCCTCAGTGGATTTAACCCTTAGCCTCCAGCAGAAAAACACTTAGAGTCCTAATGAGAGACTGGATAACTGTGCAAGGAAAAGGTGGTTATCTTAAATGCCAACGAGTGGATTTTGGGGAGGAGTACTTGATGTGCTGGTGCCTCTCAGTTCTCTGTACAGACACAGTTGTTTGTAGGGCCCTTTCCCCTGCCACCTAGAAATAGCAAATGGGTTATATATTGATTCTATTCATCCAATTAGAATTGGAGAAGGGGCCTGGGTCCTTGTTGACTGCCACTGTTGGCCACCTCCACCCAGACTCATTCATCATAAAGAGCATTTTGACAGAGGACTCAGTACAGGGCAAACCCTGCCAGGGATGCTTCTGCTAAAAAGGAAACGGCATGAAGTCAAATGGGATGGTGTGTTGTTTATACAAACAGGACCAAAGTGAATTCTTCAATCTGGTTTACCTGCTTGAGGAGAGGCCCACGTTGAGAACACTGTGAAGCAAACTCCTGAAAGTGAATGTTCTGTTTCTAGCCACAGTCTTCTCCCTGTAGAGCTTTCTGAAGAAGATTGTTCTACAGAATGTCGGGCAAATCTGGGCTGAGCTTAGACCATGTGTGTTTGGTATTTGATGCTCTTTGCTCTGGGAAATGCCCCGTGTTGGAATGTGTTGCTGCGGCATCAGAATGACGGGAGAAATGAGGTGGGGTGGGGTTTCTTTCCATAGTGTACAACTACGTCTTTTGAGTTCTAAGTTTATTTCCCGTTTACAGCTGTTCTATCCAACCATTCTTCTAATGACAGCATGAAGAACAAGTTTGAGTAAAGAACAAATGTACAGGATGACGTTGTCCTTGCCCATTACACTGGACTCAGAATGTTGGAGGTTTAAAAATACCTTCTTTGGAACCATTGCTCAGCATCTCATCAAAACCCCTTGGTGTCAATTTCTCATCCAACAGAGAACAAATGTATCCCTGTTCCATCTAAACTTGTAAAACTGATTTGAAGGACTGATGTAGGAGTCCGTGCCATACATGGTAAACCAGCACTTGGGGCACATTTGAAATCACCTGGCCCAAGCTTTTTCAAAGGAGGGTTGTTAAAATGATGTGCAAGAAACCACGCACCCAGTCACACATACAAGAACAGAAATTTGATTGTCCCTTGGCCTGTAAAGTAACAGAAAATGCTCTACATACCACACTCATTAATTCCCTTATGATCTGGTACGGTCAAAGTGGTGGCCCTCACGGATGGGGAACTGGCCCTGACTGCCTGCACGCTGGGTCCTCTGACTCCAAAGCCACTGATTGCTTTTTCCGCTGCCCTGACTCAGATCAGCCTCAGGGTGGTGCCATCTTCCTCCCCTGGCCTTGGCTAACAGTAGTGCCAGTTACTTTCTGGATTGGCTTTTCTCCCAGACTGGGCCTGACAGGGCTGAAGAGATGACGCTCCGTTGAGGGTGGGAGGTGTCGAGGTAGCAAGGAATCTGAGGCACATCTGCATCTCAATTAGTTCTCCTGTGGCCACGTCCTGCTCTCCCTGGGCCATCACTGGTACCTTGGATAAATGACTAGGAAAATGGATACAGACTTTTGAAGAATCGGTGGTGGGAGAAACTATTTCTAATGGTTTCCTCTTGTTAGAAGATTGGAGAAGGCTCAGAAGAGTGTGGCAGCCAGCTTTCCATCTGCTTATGGAGAAGGAAGAAGGAAGTGGGCTCTGCGTGAGAACCAGTCTTGGGGATGGGGGGGAGGGGGTTTGAGCATTTGAGCAGCTAATGGCAGATCAGACGTCCTGGAGAGAGGGAGTGACTGTCCTGGCAACAGGGAGGGTGGGTACCACCCAAAGGCCTGATTAGTTAACAATTCTGGTTCATTTGACAAACGTAGTCTGAGGCTTTACTCACTGAGACGAGGACTAGGCCACGTCTCTTCAAAAGCACAAAACTCAGGAAACCGAGCAACTGTTTTTAAACACCAGAAGGACCCACAGAAATTGAAAACCCCCTGGATGCTACTGGGAAGGTTAAATGAACTGTCCTATATCATATAGTAACTAAGAGAGAGGAGTGAAAATTGAACCCTGGGAATGTGACAGTGTGGATTACTCCTGATATAGAAAAGAACTGGATACAACAGATAAATGTATGCCTTCCAGAGATGCAACAATTCAACTGTATGGGATGGTGGGGGAGTGAAGAGTCTGATACTTTGCCTTAAAACAGCAGGCGGGTTGGAATGCTGTTTCTTACTGATTCGAATGTGGTGGTTTTAAGGGAATGCCAAGGTAGTGCGCGTGGGAGCACGCCCAGCACTGGCCTTAGCCACAGCTGTGTACTCCCCTTAAGACAGCGGGCCTGAGCTGTTCCCCAGTATGCCTACACATTCGTTCAGTCTTACTGAGTGCTTCCCGGACTCAGGCCCTGGGCTGAGCACCAGAGGTGTTATTTGGTACAATGCAGTATGATGCCCAATGAGGTGAGACTGGGTCACAAAAAAGGAAAGCCCACTTCAGTTCAAGATGAGTTCAAGGACACACTACCTGAGCTGAGGCTGAAAATGAGTAAGAAACATCAGCTCCTATGTGGTCTCACCTAGGTCTTCCTAGATGAGTAGCAGTCACTGTGTAGCCTCCTAGGGGCTTCCTTCCTGGGAGGTCTACACTGACATGATTTGGTTCTACATGAGGGAAAAGGGGCCAGCTCTACACTCTGTAAACAGCCTCCAAGATGGAGAAAATTATTAATATCAGGAATGCAGAATGATTCTGGCAGCCTAGAACTCCAGGCTGAGGCTATGAGATGAAATGTAAAAAACCCTACATCAGATATCAAAGGTCAATTTCAAGTATAAAAAAGGGAAAGCAGTTCTGATAGTAGTCAGCAGATAAAGGCTTAATAAAACCGAAAGGGATAATGCCATTGGTTTTAAGAATAAGGAGGCAAATAAAATGTTCAGCTGTATAAAAATGTCCCATCCAGAGAAGGGAGTGGGCAGTGGGGCTGTGTGGTGCACTGGACACAGCTGGAGCACCGCATCTAGGTATCCTGAGTAAGGGGAAAACCCAAGCCTAGGCGAGGCAATCCATTTATTCAGATGGTATGCTGCGTGGAATAACAGAAACTTAAGTGTTTGTCCTGGATAAGGACAGCCTCTGTAGGATATTTTCCTATCGGTGAACGGTTGTGGCCAGAGAGAGATATACTCTTGACCAAAAAGCAGAGCTAGGACTATCGAGGGACTTAGGCAAACAGCTTAGCCCAATGGCTAAAACTGTCCTATAGCTTTCCCAACAAAGGAGGGGACGGCCTTTGGAGGGAATGAGCTCCCTGGCATGAGATGCGCAAGCAGGAACTTAATGGTCTGCTGTGGAGTTTGCCAGGTGCTTCCTGCCTTGAGGTTGGGATAGGATGTTCCCAGGAGCCTCTTGGGCCTGAGAGCCTATGGTTTGATAGTGTTTTGTTTCTGGCTGAAGGGAACAGTCCATTTCGCCAGAACTGGAAACTAGTGAGGTTTACAGTATGAAAGTTGGGGTGGATTCTTCTTCCTGACAGGGAAAGGTGGTTTGGGGCCCCAGGAGATCCATGGTGGTGAGTCAGCAATATGCCCCTGCACTGGAGTGCGCTGTGAGTCACTCCTGTCCAGGTGCCTGTGTGAATGAGTGAGATATGACTGTGTAACTGGATATGTGTATGTGTCTGGTATGGTAAATATTGAACTGGCCACTGGTGTGAGAGTGTGGTTGAGTATGACAGTATGCAAATATTCTGTGTCCTAAGAGTCTCACACTCGAAATATGGCATATACTCCATGCTTCTGTTAGATCTGTGGCTACAAGACTATATTTCTATAATCACCTTAATTACAACTTAGGTTGTGGGAGTTTGTGTTTTGCTGAGGATCCTTAATCCTTGTGCCACTGCTTCCTGGACCCTGGGAACTGCAGGCCTGCTCTCAGGTCAGCGCTGTAGGCAGCTCCAGGAGAGCAGCCTCAGGAGCAAGGGTTATGTGCAGCATCCGTCTCTGGAATTCAGCCCGTGGCCTCCCCAGCTCCCTTGCAGCAGCGAGAATGGGGCAACCCCACAGGCTGCCTTGGCCATAACTACGTTACTTACTGCGAGCAGGGGCTGGCCTTGCACAGCCCTAGGGTGTGTTTTCGAGCCACAGCCCATGGTGTTTGCATTTGAGACTTCAGTTTGTGTCCTAGATTAGAGGACCTGGGAAAACTCCATGTAAGGCCTCTACTCGGCTGTCCCAACTTCTTGGCCGTGGCTATCTGATAAGGGAATTCCCAATCCTCTCTTCCCCCTCCCCGTATTTGCCCTCACAATGGAAAGCTGCCCATAAGAAAGAACACCCTTTCTGGGGCTCGATGGCCTCAATTTTGCCACCCCCTCCCAACACACACACACTTCACCGGCTGTGGGTGAGTTAGTTAACACCTCTGAGCCTTAGATTCTGTGCTCCTCTCCTGTTCCATCCACTCCGTTTTCCATCCTAGCGATTCACACAGCTGGGTTGGACTCGTGTGACTCAGGCAGGTTTCCCACAGCCTCTAGGGAGGCGCATCAACCCAGGATCTTTCCCCAGTGTGACGGCCTGGCCCAGACGCCAAGACAGAACGTAGGCTACCTGCTCTCTGCACCCACTCTTTATTGCTGCTGGGCCAGGCGCTGGGTCCTGCAGGGCCTGGGGAGGGGAGGTCCTGACAGGCTCCCTACTCTGCGGCCAGCCCGCAAGGCTGAGCTGAGCTCCGAGGCCCAGGCCCAGCCCAGCCCAGCCGCGCCGAGGCGCCGTCAAGGGTACACGGGCGGTTGAGGGTGCGGAACCCCCGGGGAGGGCGTGGGGCGCAGGCCCGGCGGCGCACAGGGCCCTGTACACAGCTCTAGCCTTTTGAATCACTAGCCGTGGGCTCCTGGCAGAACTCATCCATGAACTGGAGGAAGCGGCAGAATTTAGGCCGGCCCTCGCTCAGGGCCGGGCGGGCAGGGGGCGGCGCTGTGGCCGCGAATACCGTCCGCAGCGAGCAGCGCACCAGCTGCCGGTAGCGCTCCTGAAACTCCTTCAGCAGCCGCTTGGCCTCCAGGTACTGCCTCTGGTTCACCAGCCGCCGCTCTGTCCGCGGGCGCAGGACAGCTCCTGCAGGGAGAGAAGCCGGAGGGGCAGCAGGATCGCTCTAGGTCTCACCCAGCTGGATCCAGGACCCCCGGAATGTGGGATGAGGTGGGGAAGGACGTTCAGGGGACTGAAAAATAGCCTGCAGCTTGGGACATTAGGAAGCCAGCAGCGTCCCCTCCCGCTTGTATCTCAAGCCTTAGTTCCAGTCTGTGACATGCTGTGTGTATCTCCAGGCAACTCCTCGCCTCACTCAGGCCTCAGTTTCTCCATCTGCACATGGGAAAAGCCCTCCCTGCTCTGAGACAAGCCCTTTGCCTTATCCCAGCAGATGAGTAAACTAGATCTCGGGTCCTGGCCGCTGAGGACCGGGGGCCAGAGCCATACCTAGTGGAGCCTCTGTAATGTTCTGGGGGTCCCGCATGCGAATGAGGACGTCATCCAGCAGCTGGGCTCGAGTCTTCCATGGGCGCGGAACAGGGATCCTCTGAGCCTGACAAGGTAAGAGAGGGGAGTGTTATCCCAGTCGTATGCTCAGACTTTCCTGGCCTCACGTCCTCAGGCAGGGGAGCACTTGGGGGCACTGGGGGAGCATGGCCCTTGGAAGGCCCCACGGTGACAGCCACCTCTGTACCTGTGGGGGTCCTGAGGCCCATGTGTGCACTCAGTGAGGTGCAGTTTTACCCGTTTCTCCTTGGGAACATGGTGTTTCTGAAGAGTGTCCCACTTGGGCTTAGACGAGTGGTGCAGGAGCGGGCGCTTCAGCATGCGCTGCAGGGCCTGGGTGTTCTTCCGGATTCCTAGGGCGGCAAGGCAAGGTGCAGCCAGGCACTTCCCCCTCCGCAGTGCCTCCCCCAGTTCCCGCAGTGCCCATCCCATAGTGACCCTGGATCAAAGGAGGAGAAGCCCCACGTCGCTCCCTGATCTGCTGCAGTATCAGAAGTCCCATCATTCCTTCAGTGACTCCTGGTCCCCTATAAGCACCCATCCTAATGGCAAAACAGCACTGGAGTGGGGAAAGGGGCTGATCGCATAGGTTAATGTAACCCCATTACCCTCAGGGCGGGGGTGGGGGGAAGCACAGTGCAGAGATTGAATGCCAGTTCCTGCGAAAGTGCCAATACTGTTTGCACACCAATCTGAAATGAGGGGCTCAGAGAGGGTGCTGCCTCCCTTGCCTCCAACCAAACAGGGAGGATTTTGGAGGTTCAATTTGGGGTTTAACTGGGCTGGTGAGGAGCTCATGAATCTGGCCCGTCTAGAGAGACTGTTCCAGCCAGAGCTGGGCCCAGACTGGCTGGAATCTTGGAACAGCTGTGGCTTCCCAAAGCCAATTAGCCCCAGGCTCCAAAGCAGGACACCCTCGGGGGCCCTCTGACAGAAGACAGAAGACAGCTCTGGTCTGGAAGAGGTACCAGCCTTGGCTTGGCCCTCACTTGATCTGGGCCATGGAGAGGCCCTGCCTTGGAGCCATTCTCTTCACATACCCTTTGGCTCAGTGAAGGCTGGATCAGGCTTGGCTGTCAGCAGCTCCTCGTAGCCATGGTACTTGCTGGGGAGGGAAGCAGATGGAAGCTTCCTCTGTGTCCTCTTTCCCTTTCTGGGCGCTGGGGATGGGGGTGGTCTTTGGTCTTTTTCCACCTCTGAATCATCCCTCTGGAGAACGGAGTAAGGCAGCTCATTCACCTGTGCTCAGGAAGAAAAATACATTCATTCATTCCATTAACGCTTCTCAGCATCAGCTCCATGTGCATCCCTGCGCTGGGCCCTGTGAAGGGCAAGAAGCAAGACTGGGGTGAGAGAAGGCGGTCATGAAAACAGACAATGACCATATGCCTTGAAAAATGCTGTGACAAGCATTCTGGGGTAGTCCACAGGAAGCCCGAACCCAGCCTGGGGTGCCAGGAAGCTTCCTGGAGGAGGAAGTGATGCCTCAGCCTGAGCTGAGTCCTGCAGAACCAGGAGAGCCATCCCCGGCAGTGGTGGGGGAGGGGTGTGGGCTGCAAGTGATGAGAAAGGAGGACTTGCAGACAAGGGACAGCATGACGCTGTTACAGCAAGGCGGCAGGTAAGACACAGCGAGGGGGACTTAACACTGGTCGCGCTGGAGGGCGCCGGGAAGACACAGGCGGCTGGAGCAATACATCAGGCCCGGGTCAGCAAGGGCCTTGAAGTGCCACGCTGAGGGTGTCTGTTCCGTTTTTATTTTCCTCATCCTCACTGGATGGACGGCAAGCCATGGGGAAGTTTTAAGAGGGTGCGTGAACACTGAATTAGCCTACCCCCATTGGTTTTATAAGAAACATCTTTATGAACCCTATATTGCATGTAGAGATGTAGTTATACTCATAATTAAAACTTATGACTGAGTAAGAAGACCTATAACAAGTAGAGACTGAATTAGCAATTTTAAAACTTCCCACAAAGAAAAGCCCAGGACCAGATGGCTTCAGTAGTGAATTCTACCAAACATTTAAAGAAGAATGAACGCCAATCCATCGCAGAGTCTTCCAAAAATTAGAAGAGGGAACACTCCTACCTTGTACTTTGAGGTCAACATTACCCTGAAACCAAAACTAAGGAAAGACTTCACAAGAAAGGGAAACTACAGATTCATATGAATATAAACACAAAAATCCTAAAAAATAAAATAAAATAAAAATACTAGCAAACAGAATCAGCAACATATAAAAAGGATTATATGCCATGACCAAGGGGGATTTATCCCAGGTAAGCAAGGTTAGTTTAATAACCTGGAAAACAAATAATGTAATACACCATATCAATAGATAAAAGACACAAAAAAGACATATGATCATTTCAACAGACACAGAAAAAGCATTTGGCAAAATCTAACACCCCTTCATGATAAAAAACACTCAACAAACTAGGAATAGAAAGAAATTTCCTCAGCCTGATAAAGGACATTTACGAAAACCCCACAGATAACATAATTAATGGTGAAAGACTAAAAGCTTTCCCGTTAAGATCAGGAATAAGACGAGGATGTCTGCTCTTGCCACTTCTACTCAACATTGTACTGGAGGTTATACCCTTGGCAATTAGGCAAGAAAAGAAAATGATTTTATGTTTTTTTCAAGTATGATTACTTTTTGGCTGCTAGGAAGCTCAGAATTGCATTTTGGCAGTAGACCTCTATTATGAGTCCATGATGTGCATGTTTGAGTGACAGAATAACCCTTGGACTTTTCTTGTCCACATTTTCATACAACTCTCATTTTTTTGTTTTTTATTGCTTATTTGCTTATACTCTGTTTTATTCCAAAAAGGTTCTGTTATAGTTCACAAAGATGCTTTTACACTGTATGAATTTGTATGTCACTATACGTCATCTGTGGAGTATATAAGAGGTGGATGGATAGAGAATCAGACATAAATGTGTGGACAGATGGACATCTTGGAAAGATCTGGCAGATTGGAGGGGCAAGACTGGAGGTGGGGAGATCAGGGAGGGCAATGGTACAATAATAAAGTTCAAGGGGGCCCTGCCAAGCCCCCCAGCCTTGTATTTCACCTTTGCCTACATGTTGCACTGACACTGAACCATTCATGTTCTGCACATACCATTTTAATTCCCTTCCTCTGTATCCTGCTTCCTGCTGTTCCCTCTGCCCAGAATGCCCGTGCTGCCCACATCTTCACCCTGTTACTCCTATGCAGCCTGCCAAGCTCATCTCATTTGAGCTCTTCCTCTGGTCTGGGGCAGAGGCACCCCCCGTTCCTCTAGGCCCCCAGCCCTGGTTTTCTCTCTCAGCACGGTCTGCAGGCACTGCTCCTGTCCATCCCCCCCGAAACTGAGGACACCCTGAGGACAGGACCGTGTCTCATCCATCTGTTCACAGGGTCAGAGGCATCCCCAGAAGCGAGGTGACCTTCAGCAGACAAGCAGAGGCTGCGCAACCCTTCCAAAAACAGGTCAGAGCCACACCCCCGCCAGTGCCCAGGTGCTGTCTGAGCCACAGCTCCAGGACTTGTCCCCATGGGTGTCCCTACGAGTAGCCATGGATCAGTGGAGCTTCCAGAAGGGACCTACAGGCCCTGCCAGGGGCTGTGTTTGCTTCCAGCTGCCTACAGCAGCCTGGCCACCCGAGGGCTGTGCAGGAGCCTGAGGGCTGGAACAAGTGGGCAGGGGCAGGCGGAGCCGGGCACCTGGGTCAAGAAGACGGACTCTGTGCTCTTGACTTCCTGGTCTGATGGGTGCTCCGAGCTGAGGTGGCCGGCGGTGTCACTCCGGTGGGATATGGTCTCTTCACTGTGCACCGTGGAGTCAGAGCAGATGGGAGGAAGCGACGCGAAGGTCCCGTGGGGCTGGGAAAGGCCGTCCAGACCGTCGATGGGCATCTCGGCTGCCAGAGAAGTGCCTCTGGCAGCGGGTAGCTCTTCAGCCAGCTCTGACTTGGGCATCTCCTTTGAGGGAGACTCAATTGTGGTCACAGGTAGGTGATGGAGAATTAGAGGCTGCTTTGGCACCTTTGGGACTTGGGTTTGCACCTGTCATGGGAGAAGGGCTGGTTTGCTTCCTAATCAGAACCTCTCCTCCTGGACCTCACCGGCTTGAGGCCACTGTGTATAGTGCTCAGAGCGCTGGGTGAGAGCTCACAGGGGAAGGGAGGGAGCAAAATCACACTCGCTGGGTACTGTGATGTGCCCCGCGCATGACCTATGGTCTTTTATACCTCCAACTACGTGGTGCATAGTCACCCTCATTTTATAGGTGAGGAAATGGGCTCGGAGAGGTAGAAGTCACCTGTCCAAGCTCACAGGTCTTCATTGGCAGAGCCTGGACTAGCCACCTCCTGTCCTGGGCTCCAGCCCTCCTTCTGCACCCCTGACCGTATCACTCGGGCCCTCAGTAGCCCTATTCCTCTGATCAAGGTTTAACACAGTGTCCTTTCCTTGGGGACTCACAGGAGGGCACGGGGGTGATGGGCCTGTGTTTTCTAGAAGGATGCTGGTCCCTGCATCTTATATGAACAGCCGTAAGGCAAATCTCTCTCAGGGTTCAGGACCAAGGGAATCACTTCTTTCCCGCTGAATCGCACAGCTCCCTCAATCAGCAAAAGCCTGACATCCTTCCTGCCTCCTGGGCCCCAGCTGCCAGGAGGGAGCCACGTGCTCAGTGGCCCTCAGCTGGGCTTAGTTCTTCTCCTCTTCCCTAGTTGATTTTATTTTTTGTTAAAGGTATTTGTCCACTGATACCTCTACTTTGACAGACAGTGTAGTGTAGTGGAAAGATCCCAAGCACTGTTGTTAGAGAAATGTGGGCCGGAATCCAGTTCTATCCTGTGAGCTTCGATCTCCTGCTCGGGAAATGGGAGAATAGACCCTGCCCTGCCTATATTGCCGTTCTCCCTAATACGATGATGGTTGCAAATGTACCTAACAAACTAAAAAGTGTAAAGGATGGCTGTTTTCTAAGCAATGTTTCCCTTTTTAAAATATGTAAAACTTTAGTGTTTAGACTGGAAGCCTCAGGACCCAGTCGTTTTTCAGAACTCACGCCACAGCGTCCAAAACACCAAGTGTCACCCTTTGCTGCCTGATGGGGAAGGGGCAACAGTTATTCCTCGCTCTCACAGGTGTGTGGAGTGCCGGGGGCATGCCCTCTGTGTGTGCCACCACCACCTTCCCAGCCCCTTCCCGAGGGATCACTGTGTAGCCTAGAGGACAAAGGTCGACAGTCCCTGGGCCTGTGTCCCCATGAGCTGGATTACTGATCCAGTGTTCTGTCTTCCACCTGTGTTCTCACACGCAAAGGGCTCGCACAGCTTCTTGGTTTCATGTTGGTGGGTCTGGGCCTGCCTGGCAGGTTCTCCATTTTCCCACAGTTCTGTCCATGCCTGGGCCTGCGGGACGGCCAGCAGCCTTCGTCCGTGTGATTGACTGTAAAAGGCCCAGAGTCTGCTGTGTCCACCCAGCCCATCTCTGGCATCTCCCATCTAGCTGAGGGCGTAGCCACAGTCTCTGTCCAGCCTGCAGGGGAGCTTAGATGGTGTTTGCCTACATTTACAAAGCATTGACTTGCTTCTCATTTGGCCGCTGGCACTTGTGTTCCCACTCATCAGTCGGACCGTGAGAGGTCCCCTGGGCCCTGACGCTAACTTTTAACAAGTTATTTCACCTCTCTGACCTGTGTGCTCGTCTGCTGTGAGGCTGACGGGACAGCACATGTGACGTGCTCAGAGAGTACTGGGCACGGTGCTCCAGACATGGGAGGAGGGCTGTGTATTAGCGCCCGGCTCACTCTGCTTGTGTCTCTTCCCAGCTGGCTGATGGGAGAGGTGGTGCTGGGATCCTTAGAGGAGGCAACAGGGGAAAATGGGGGAAACCCTTTGAATTTCTGTCTTTTTCTGGCTTTTAGTGCTGCTCTGGTCTCCTGGGGGCGCCAGACAAGAAAAACCCTGGCTGGACAGAGGCAGGCTGCAGAGCGGGTGGCAAGGGAAGACCTGTACTTAACTTCTGGTGCCAGGAAGGCCTAGTCCAGGAAGACTAAAGTTCGGGAGGGAGGAGCATTTCACAGACATTCCTGAAATCCATCAGAGAAGGATTTCACCACTTTATGGCATTCCAGAAGGCCACTCTGAGACACTCGTTGGGGCATGTACAGAGCGAGCGGACTGCTCTCCACATAAGGAAATGCTTCCTAAGACTCAGGCAGGAGACGTGTCTTCTAGGCCTGGCACAGCTATTCATGATCACCACGTATATACCTGGCACTGGTACGGGCCTGGGAGCTTCTAACGTATTTTCCTCTCTGTTGCTTCATCTAGTCAGCTCGGCAGCTCTGAGAGGTTTTCGAGTGGAGAAGCTGAAGCTCGGAGAGTGAAATGCTTGCCCAAGTTCAGGCAGCTATGGAGAGTGATGGAGCCAGGCTCATGCCTGGGTCTTGGGACTGATTTCTCCCCACATCTCCACAGCTCCTTCTCCGGGACTCAGTTTCTCTGTACACTTAGGGGTTCAGACTCCATGACATCCAAGCCTCCTCCAGACTCTGCCTTTTGGGTCTCTCTGACGGACCGTCTCATCCCTCCTGGGTATATCTGTATTAATAGGGCAAGGAACGGAGAAGACAGTGCTGCTACTACAAACCTAGTGGAGGGATTCCAAGCCTCGTGGGAGAGTGCAGCTCTATTACCAGGTTAGTCTACACGCATGAAAACAGGCTCCACTCTCTCCGGGGTTGGGGGGTCCTGCCTCAGAAGCCTTACCTTCCGCGAGTCCTTCCGAGACATCAAAATATGATGCTTAGCCTTCGCTATCTTCCTCCGAACTAAGTGGATCCCCAGCCGCTCCTGGAGGAAGCTTTTTAGCAGTGGAGGGACCCCTGGCGCCATGATGGGAAAATAAGATTATGATTAGCTAACATTTATTGGGGACTTACTACGTGCCAGGCACTGTTCAAACTGCTGTACATATATTAACCTACCTAACTCTCATACCAACCCTAGAAGGTAGGTACCTATATTATTCCCATTCAATAGGTGAGGAAACTGAGGCACAGAGAGGTTACGCCAACAAAGATAACGTGCAGCAAGGATAAGAACTCTGCTGGTGTCACTCCAGGGCTCCTAACATGACTTCAGCCACCTCATTTGATAGTGGGTTCCACAGCTGACACAGCACCCAGTCTTCAGTGTGCTCTGGGAGGGGCATCACCCCAACAGGGAAACGAGGTCATAACAGACCTGTTCCACAGAGCAGGATGTCACTGAAAGAGCTCATACAGGATCTAGATAATTCTGTATTCCATTCCTGGCTACGCCTCTTTCTTGCTGTGTGACCTTGGGTAGATCATGAACCTCTCTGATTCTCAGTGTCCTCCACTGTGCCCCAGGACAAGAATGCCTGCCTCTCAGGGTTGCTGTCAGGATGAGCAGCTGTGGAGCAGCCACTCAGCAGTGTCTGTTGTTTTCTCCATCTCCTTTGTCCACCCATGACGCAGAGCCAAGCCCTGGGCTTGGCACTGGTAAGGCGGGGATGAGGGTGCCCGCACCGCTTCCTGGACACTGGGCGGGGGCGGGGGCAGCTTTGTAGGTAGGCACCCTACCTCGCGTGTGGGCCACCAGAGGGTTGTTGTGAAAGACGAGCTCAGAGAGAGATGGGAAGAGAGCTACTGGCAGGATGGCATCTTCCTTTGCAATCTGGAAGGCATGCAGGGGAGAATCAGGTGGACACCACCCCCACCTCTGCCCAAGTGCCCCGGGTGCACACTGCAGGGCTGCCTGCTTGCGCGGGTGGGGCGGGGCTGGGGAGCGAGGCTGCTGTGCATGGACAGGGCTCCGTCCTGGACGGCACCTTATCCCTGCAGTTTCACCGGCTCACTCCAGAGCACCTGGCCCCTCTTGTCCGAAATTCCACCATTACTGTTTCATGTTTCAGAGTTAAAAATTTTTCTCCCTTCTCCACAATGGTCATAGAGCCTATATGAAGCATTGAGCATGTTGGTGACAGAATAATAATAACGAAAACAATAGAGCACTCATCTCGCAAGGCGTCTACAAGGTAGGGAGGGCACTGATTTTCACTTCAAATACAGTCTGTCTGCCATGTCTCCTTCCCCAGGGCAACCTCTGACACCCCGCAGTCTGTGTATAGCGCTCCCGATGGTCTCCTTCCCTGAGGCCTGTCCTGGGCACTGATCTGGGTGGGACAGGGGACAGGACGGAGGGCAGGTAACCCACTCATCTAGGGGATAAGCAGAGCCCTTGGTAAGGGAGACCGCATGGCTGGTTGGGGCCCAGAGGCTGCTCCGCCCCTGGGAGGCCAGCCTCTGAAGGGCAGAAAATGCGCGGTCCCTGTTGAGCAGCGTGTCTGGAACAACGTTGGGGACTATGTTGGAGAGTGTCTATTAGCAACAGAAAAGTAGGAGAGCCATCAGTATCACAGGACTAGGAGCGGAGCAGTGACCTTCGGATGCAGAAAGCCGTTGGGTCAGATCAGGACCCCCCAAGATGCTCAGTGCTGAGGGCAGGAAGGAGGACGCCCGGCACTTGAGTCCGGTTTCCTCTGGAGCTTCACTGGGCAGCACTACATGCCCAGTGGGCTATTAACCTCATCACTGGTTTTCATTTTTGTTCATTCAGTCAACACATTTACTGAATGCCTACACGTGCCAACACTGGGTTGGGACTCAGCAAAACAGATACAACTGTTGTTCTCATGGAGCACTGCCTAGTGGGAAACAAGCATTAAAGAAACAGTAACATGAAGGGGAGTAGATTTACAACTGTGGTTCGTGCCATAAAAGAGAGGCACACGAAGCACAAGGGTGATTTGACCTAGTCAGGGAGATAGGAGGAGGCGTTCCTGAGAGTCCTGAGGACAGGTAGGAGGTGATGAGTGAATGCAGTGGGGGGTGGAGTACGTGGCAGAGAAACCTCGGTATTAACCAAAGCCATTTCCTCTACTTTCTGGGCACACAGCTAGACTGTGCATCTTCCTGCCTCCCAGGCAGCCAGATGTGCTCGTATGACTCAGTTCTAGCCAGTGCAGCCTGGGTGGGAGTGATCAATGCCACATCCAGGCACAGCCCATTCACAGCCTCCCGCTGATCCCCTGCACCTCTCAGCACCCTCCCCCTGCTCAACCATCTGTCCTCCAGATGCACAGGATCCAATCAAGGGCTCTTAAGGCCCTAGGGGGTGACAGAGCCATAGCCAGAAGGGACCTGGGTCTCTGAAGGATCATGTGGAAGGCCACGAGCCAACCAGCACCATCCCCAAAGGATTTTGTAAAAGGAAGAAATAATTTTTTATTGTGTTAAGTCCCTGAGATGTTTAAGTCTGTTGCAGCAGTTTGTGTTACTTACTCTAACTAACGCAGAGAGGAAGTGTTCCATGCAAAGAGAACAATGTGTGAAAGGCCTAACAGCAAGGAAGAGAGAGGGATTTAGAGGCGAGTGTGACTGCAGCAGAGAGAAAGGGTGTTGGGTACAAAATGAAGTGGAGATGCAAGTAGGGGCCAGACCAAAACTAGTTCAAGAGTTTGGTCCTAGGAGAACCTTTTAGATGAATTTTTAGAAATAGGAGGACCTAAATTTGACAAGACTTGGTAATGGATGAGATCTGGGTGGGGAGGAGGGACGTAAAGGAGACAGAAGTATCAAGGCTGACAACTAGGTTTCCGCTTGAGTAACTGGATGATGGAGCTATTCCCTAAGATACAGAATGATGGAGGAACGTCACATTTGAAGGGAAAGATCACTAATTCACTTTGGACGTGTGTACTGTGGAGGTACCTTTAAGACTTCCAAATAGAGATTCAAGTGAACAGTGGATACACTGGTCTGGAGTACAGAGGAGTGGTCCACATTGGAGTTACTAATTTGTGGGTCTCTGTTCATGGGCCAATGGGCATGTGAAGCCTTCCCTATGGAGAGAGTACCCAGTGAGAGGAGAAAAGGCACTCGGAGTGGGCCTTGAACTCTAACATTTGATCACCTAGACCAGGGCTCGGCAAACCTTTTCTATCAAGGGCCAGATAATAAATGTTGTAGGCTTTGCAGCCCATACAGTCTGTGTCATAGCTACTCAACTTTGCTGCTGCAGCACAAAAGCAGCCATAGACAATTCATAAACAAATAAGTGCGGTGGCTCTTTTCCAATACAACTTTACTTATGGACTCTGAAAATTGAATTTCATATAATCTTAACCTGTCATGAAGTGTTATCCTTCTTCTCATTTTTTCCAACCATTTGGAAATGTAAGAATCACTCAGCTTAAAGGCTGAACGAAAACCAGGGTCAGAAGATACAACCTATGGGCCAAATCTGGGCCCCCATCTGTTGAATGAAGTTTCATTAGTTCACTGCCATGTTCGTTCATTTCTGTACTGCCTTTTGTGCTACAAAGGGAGAGTTGAGTAGTTGCAAAAGAGTAATATATTTACTATCTGGCCCTGTACAGAAAAAGTTTGCTGACTTCTTTTTTTTTTTTTTTTTTTTTTTTTTAAGTTTGCTGACTTCTTATCCAGACTCTAGAAAAGGAGGTGAGGAGGATGAGCCTACAAAGAAGGCTAATACGTGTTGATAAGCAGTTAAATAGATAATGGTGAGTAAGGAGGGTACAGAGTCTCTTGTATGCAAATCACATGGTCAAGAAGCAGTCGCAATAGAATGGGGGATGGAAATTTTAATTTAATTTTGTCAGGATGCAAAATTCCACCCATCCAAATCAGGCAGCTAAAATGTTGAAGAAAGTTACAATTAAAACTAGTAGAAAGTTGACAGATATCAGGGCATGTATGTCATATTTTCTGGGAAATTAAGTCCCAACTGAAAAATAATGGGTTTAGGACTCTGGCTGGTGTAGTGAGCAGAATTTGGCTATCAAGCTAGCTTTTCCCCTGGAAGGTAAGTTGAATGCCCCTGGAAATAAAGTCAGGTACCAATGACAACTTGAAATTTCTGCCCAATTTCATTGGGTTGAGGGGAATATAACTTAATCTGTCAACTTTATGAACTAAGTAAGTACAAGGTAAAGGTTGAGTGACAGTGATTATTTTACTTTCGACACAAAATTACTAGATTTCTGAGTGAGTATTCTAGATGTATAAGCTCTGTTTGAAGGCAGAATGGGTTTTAAAATTTGTACCTTTAATGTATCGAACGTTAATTTCCATTTCAATAGCAGGAGCTCTGAGTATTCCTTGGTGTGATCAGAATATCATTCATTCATCTAACAAACTTACTGAGCATTTATCGTGTATCAGGTGCTATTTCAGATGATGGAGATATAGTTGTAAACAAAACAAAGTCCTAGCTCTCAAAAAAGCCTACGTTCTGGCAGTAGACAACTATTAATAGACAAAAAGATATATGTCGGGTGGTAACTGTCACAAAGAAAAATATCCTTTACAATCTCATGTGAGAGTGCAGAAAAAAATGGAAAGAGAGCTGCTCCCCTCCTCACAACAATGAAAAAAGCAGAATAACCTACATCTTAACTTTTCTTGAATCCAACAGAGAGCTAAGGTCTCAGGGTAATCAAGTGGTCTGAAATCTAAGGTTAGATGGCACCTCAAAGAGATATGTATGGGACATAGACACTGGCTCACCTGCAGCAGAAGGTGGAAGGAAGAGACAGTGAGTGCCACACAAGCATTTAAGAAGAAATCAGCCAAAAAATTTAATGAATTGCTAAAGGCCGAGTCTGGGCTAGAGTAAGAGAATAGAATTCCTGAAAGCTGCAGACACAAGGGGAATTCCCACCCACTTGTGTGTGAAAGACTGGTCGCAGGGAGGGAGACTGGAGAAAGCCTTCCTCCAGGCATAGCCTGGAGGAGAGCAGCTGCCAAGCAGAAAGGCAGGAATTCTTGCCAACCCTTCTTCCTAGTCAACAAAAGGCTTAAGTTGCTGAGGAAAGTCAGCAAACCCTGTTGGGCCCAAGGCCCTGCATTAAGAGTGGGGTGGGGAGGAAAACAATTAAAGCTTGCTACTCCTGGGGTAGGGGCAGGAAACCAACCAGGGCCCACTACAGTAGAGGTCTTCTCCTGCTGGGAGAGGGGTAGGACCACTGACACAGGCCCATGCTTGAGACACAGGGACCCAGTGCCTACCTAAGACTGGGGTTGGACCCTCCCTTTGGCCGCCTACTACCAGACTAGCCAGGACTAGGTAACAAGCGAAAACAGCACTGCTAGGGGAGGAAAAAGAGTGTGGACATAAACCCCTCAGGTGTAGGAACCCAGGGAAGGCTGCAAGCTGAGGACAGAGCAGGAACAGTGAGAAAAATGCTCTGGCACCCCAGCAAGAACCAACTATATGCTGTTTCAAAGAGATGTGCTTTAAATATAAATCTATAAATAGGTTGAAAGTAAAAGGACAGAAAGATATATACCATGCCACTAGTAAGGTTGTGCTGTGTAACTGTATTAAAATCAGACAAAATAGACATCAAGGAGAGTTAGAGGCAAAGCGTGACAGTAATAATAATACAGGGATCAACACACCAGGTAGATATAAAACTTCTAAATGTATATGTACCTGATAGGAGAGCTTCAAAATACATGCAGCAAAAACTGAAAACTAAGGGCGGAAAAAACAAATCCGCAATCATGAATGGAGATTTTAATACACAGCTCTCAACAACTGATAGAACAAATAGACAAAACAGTACAGAAAAGATGAGTGACACTACCCCCACCTTAACTTAATTGACATTTATAGAACACTATCCCCCCAAACTGCAGAACACGTATTTTTTCTAAATGCACATAGAATGTTCATGAAGATAGAATATAGGGTAGACCATAAAACAAGTTTAAAGAGATTTCAGAAGAATGAAATCCTACAGATTATGTTCTCTGACCACAACAAAATTAAATTAGAAATCAAAAAATATAAGACAATTAGAAGAGCCCTATATATACAGAAATTAGCTCACTTTAAATAACCCATAGGTCAAAGAAGAAATCACAACAAAAATTTAAAATGTTAATTGAATGAAAATAAAAACACAAATCAATTTGTAGGATGCAACTGAAGCTGTGCTTAGAAAGAAATTTAGTTTTACATGCCTATGTTAAAAAGAAAAAAGGTCTAAATCAATGACCTAAAATTATACTATTAGCGAAACTAGAACAAGAGGAGCAAATTAAACTCATTGTGAGTAGGACAAAAATAAAGTTTTGAGCAGAAATCATTGAAATGGAAAACAGACATATAATAGAGAAATCTAGCAAAACCAGCACCTAGTTTTATACTAATAAAAAATTCAATAAAAGGGATCACTTCTAACTATTTTGGACCAATAAAATAAAAGACACAAATTATCCATTTCAAGAACGAAAAGAGGGATCCATACCACATCTATGGTCCCCACAAGGGTGAGAAGACTATTCAATGAGGAAAGAAGATGTAGGCATCTTGTCATTAAATTGTGTTGAGAAAACTGGATATCCACATACAAATGAATGTAGTTGAACTCCTATTTCACACCATATATAAAGATTAACTCCAAATGGATCAAAGACTGGATGTCAGAGCTAAAATTATAAAACTCTGAGAAGAAACACTTGGAGAGTGGAGCTGTACCAATTGCTTGCCTCAGAAGGAATGGAAGCAGAGTACCTTAAAAGTTGCCTGCATTTCATGCTTGAATAGGGCTCACTTCATGGTGTTTACAGGAAGTAAAGTGCATGGATATTGGAAAAATATTACTATGTTAACACAAAACAGGAAAAAACCATTAAATCTGTTCCATGGGCTTTACAGCTGCTGTTCCCTTCAGCTAGAACATTTTTCACTTCACTCTACCCTTAGTCTTCACCTCACTAAACTCATCGATTCAGATCTCAGCTTAAATACCACTTTCTCAAGAGCCTTCCTTGATCCCAAATATTAGGTTAGACTCCCCTGTCATATACTTCATAGCACTGTGAATTTCTTCATAACACTAAACATGGTATATTGTGATTATTTGTCTAGTATCAGTCTTCCCTATAAGCGACAAGCCCCATAAGGGAAAAGGACCAATCTTTCTTTGCACGGCTATATACCCAGAGCCCAGCAGAGCCTGGCACATGGTAAGTGCTAAATAAATATCTGTGACTGAATGGATGGACTCCTGCCTTGGCTTACACCCCCTCCACTTCTCCCATCCTGAGAATTCCTGAGCCCCCAAATCTGTAGCGCAGGGAATTGGAGGACTGGCTTTTAGGCGTCCTACCCTCCCATCTGTGCCCCTGAGGAAACACGCAGAGAAGCAGAAAGTCACCTTGTTGTAGGCCAGGCTAAGGTACCTCAGCTCTGGGAAGGGTGGGGCCAGCGTCTGGTTCCTGGCCTTCAGTGACTTCACAGGAAGAATCTCGAATGTGGGCGGAAGTGCAGATACCTTGGTTGTCTTAGAAGGGAAAAAAGGTCAACGTCAAAATGTCTTGATGATAAAGAAGATGAATGCTGCCTAAGGGCCAACACACCTTTCCTATGGTGTGTGGTGGGAGGAATGGCCATTGTAGAGAGGCCTGGCCAAAAGAGACATCTAGGGTCATAAAGGGAGATGTCCCCAAGGGCCCAGAGTTCTGGCTCTAAGTTCTCTGAGGGCACATGGTGAGCTAATTTTCTGGCACCCAAAGTTCCAGTTTCAAGTTCTCTGAGGTCAAGGCTAATCCAGTGGTGTAGACGTCAGAGGTTCTTCGCCCTGCCTCCCACCCTCTGTCCTATAGCGGCTTATCCTGAACTGGACCCTCCTTCTTACACAGTTGGGCTGAAATTTCTCCAGAAGGCAAAGGGGCAGGTGCTCGCACTATTTATAAGGGGACTTTTCCTAGTGGGAAGACGGAGAGCAGAAGTGACCTGAGCCTTGAACACCTGGTCTGATAGGTTAGCTCACGTCCCACAGTGGAGGCTGTTCATTCCAGGATGAAACAACAGCTAAGGTGGGGCCTGAATGTGGCACAGTGCATCTGGGTCATGGCTTCTCAGCACAACCAGCTTGCCTCAGGGTCAACATGTCTGATCCAGCAAAACACGGAAATTGCTGGATTAACCATGCCTAACTCAGTTCACTCACTGATTCCTTGAGTTAAATGGAACCAAAGGAAATTACAAGGTAGATGGTGGGCTAATGATTGGGTACAGATGAACTGGAGGCTGTCTCAAGCTCCATTAATTGACTAATGTGTACTTCGTATTGTAAATGATAAACCAACATTTAACGCCTCAATCATTGTGCGCTTGGGTAGTGAGCATGTACCTGGAGAGAAAAATGGGTTTCCTGAAGGCTGACGGAAGTAGTGTCTAAGCCAGTGACACCGAGGGTTAGGCCCTGGATAGTGGTGTATCTGGCAAGGACCACTCACTTTGGGGGCTCTCGTGAGGAGATCCTGGGGTTCATCATGGGGCAGCCTCACTTCAGTGCCAGCTTGACCACTTGAGGCAGGAACCTCGGCCTACAGAGCAGCATCTGAGCACAGTGAGAGCCAGCCTGGGGCCTTGTGAGGTCAGGGACCTGTCATCTGTCCCCCGCGGCTTCTCCACGGGCCTGCGACGCACGTGGCCTGTGGGAGATTCTCAATGAAGACTGTTCAATGAATGGGCTTCCTCAGCGTGATATATATAAATGTCTCTCATGGCTCCACTAGCTTGTTTTTGTTTATTAAAATGAATGTTCTAATTCAAGGACACAAATATAAAACAGGCAGTTCCTACCTCTGAGGTGGAAAATCTAGGGTAAGATGAGAACACAACTTCTGAAACAAAAGAGAAACAGAACAAAGGTTGGTGAGAGCATGGAGTGACCCCCAGAGAGGCCAGGGTCTGGGTCTGCCTCCCACTGTGTACAGCAGGGTGCCTCCCAGAGGGGGTCCTCACTGGTCCTCAGCTCCAGTGCCAACTGGGGAGAGGAGCTGGCTGTGACATCTGTCAGGTAGTAAGCCCTTTGCTCTTAAAATAAAATCCAAAGTCCTTGGCCAGGCCTCCGAGGTCCTGCCTGACCTGGCCGCTGCCTACTTTCCCAATCTCATCTCACGCTCCTCTGTGCCCCTCCCTCACTGTATGTCATCCATACTGACTTGGCAGCACGCGAGCTCCTTCTGGCCTCGGAACTCATGGGCAGGCAATACCGATCAGAAGGCAAATCAACTGTCTTAGAAAAGAGAGATGGATATAAAAGATATTCTGGCAGAGGATTTGAAACTACTATGTGTTATTAGTAGAAATAGAATGTATCAAGACAGTGACTTCAGGAGAGAGACCCAGAATAACCAGCAGCACAACGAAGGAAGAGGCTGCAGAGTGAGTTTACTCTTGGGACCATCAGAAGATGAGCCAGTAAACAGCTGAGCACAGCCTAATACATCGGAGCACGTGCCGGACTACACCCCGCACAGGTGCCGCTCACCCACCCTTGCTCTGGCTAACGAGCCCCTTCCACATGTTAGTATCACACGGAGGGAGGTGACCGAAAAATGAAGTAAACAATCTTAGGGGTGGCACACCACATGGCACAACTTCTCCTGTGACAAGGGGCTGGAAGGGAGCTCGAGAGAGGTTTGTGCAAGGAACAAAGGAGGACTTAGCAGGAGGATGGGCCATGGTCCCAGTGTGGGTGCTGAGGCGAGAGTGCCCCCATGTCTAGAAAGATGAGGTGCAGCACGCTCAGCCTGAACACAGGTCCTAGCCGCTCCCCACAATCTCAGAAAGCAGCCCCAGAAAACAGAACCTGCATTCTAAGGTCCTGATTGGGGATTGTTCAACAAAAAGATGGATAATTAAGACTCTCCTAATAGTTGAAGAAAATTAACACTGTGAAAAAAAGTCGTGAAATATAAAAAAAACAGAACTAGCATCTGCAAAAAAAAACCACACACATCAGAGTTTAGTTAATAAAAAGAATAAAAACTTTGAAATAGAATAATTACTATCCTCTGAGAAATTAAAAAGGCTATTTCATTCCTAAAACAAAAGCTATTACCAATTTTGTGAATTTAAAATATAACAATCAAATAACAGACTTAATAAATGTGCTGGATGAATAAAGAGACCCAGTTGAACATCTAATTCAGTTCTTTTTTTTTTTCTTGTTTTTTTTTAAGGAGGTCACAGCTCACAGTGGCCCATGCAGGGATCGAACCGGCAACCTTGGTGTCAGTAGCACCACGCTCTAACTAACTGAGCTAACCAGCCACCTCTGAAGAGCTAATTCATAAACTGAAAGACTAAGCTGAAAAGACCCTCTCAGAATGCAGTGCAAAAAGGCAAAGAAATATAAAGTTAGCAGAAAAGAGGAATAGAAGGTAAATCCAGAGCTTTCAGCATCTGATGGAATTTCAGACAGAGATGACAAAGATAATGAAAAGGGGAAATTAAAGAAAATTTCTCCAAGGTGAACAAAAACACACATCTTTGATTGAAAGAACCTTATAGTACCTAATGGGATAAACAAAAAGAGCTGCACATGTGGATGCATCTTAGTAAAACTTCCAAAGGATAAAAGAGATATATTAAGAGATTCCGGAGAGCAAAAATCGGTTTCCTACAAAGAGGTGAGAATCAGATTGGCATCAGACTTCTCAGTGGCAACAATGGATCTAGGGGGCAATGGAGTAATATCATCAAAGTGTTAAGGGAAAATTATTTTAAAGCTAGAATTCTCTATTCAATCAAACTGGCATTCGAGTAGATAAAGGAGATTTTGAATAATTTAGGGACTCAGAAAATCTACTACCTGTAAACTGTCTTTGAAAGAATCATTCAAACAGCAAAATGAAAAGCAACACAGAATAGGAAACTATCTTTGTGACTGTGAGAAAGGAAGATACTTCTTAAATAAAAATCCAAAGGCATAAACCATAAGGGAAAATTCAATAGATTGGTTGTTATGGGCTCAATTGTGTCCCCCCCCAAATTCATATGAACACCTAACCTCCAGGGCCTCAGAATGTGACTGTATTTGGAGACAGAACCTTTAAAGGGGTAATGAAGGTTAAATGAGGTCATTAGGATAGGCCCTAATCCAATATAAATGGTCTTCCCATAAAAAAAAAAAAAAAAAGGAGATTGGGATACAGACAACACAGAGGGACAACCAGGTAAGGACAAAGCAAGAAGGCAGCCATCTATAAGCCAGGGAGACAGCACTCAACAGAAACCAAACTTCGGGCACCTTGATCTCGGATATCTAGTCTCCAGAACTGTGAGAAAATAAATTTCTGTTCTTTAAGCCACAACCCGCGTTGTTCAAGGATCAACTGTACATGAATTTCAAGTCAGGCAAAACTCCTCTATAGTGATGGTGGTCAGAACGTGTTATTCTTGGAGGAGGTACTGACCACATGGGATGCTGGAAATGTCCTATATTGTCATATGAATGGTGGTTTAAAAAGTGCATGTAGGTAAAAATTCAAGCTCTACACAATATTTCTATATTTTACTCTATGTAACTTATTTCTCGATTTAAAATAAATGTAAAAAAAAAAAAAAAAAAAACAACAGTGGTATTGGCACCATAATGGATAACTAGATTAGTGGAGCAGAATATACAATCCAAAAATATACTCCTGTGTTAAAGGGATTTGGGTTTACAATAAACGTGCCATTTCTTTCCTTGTTTGCCTCTGCCTGCTGCCACCTGGCTGCAATCCTTGGCACAGTGGCGGCCGTCTTGAGACTTCAGTGGGAACCAGCCTACAAGGACAAGCAAGTGGGCCAAGGATGGCAGAAAGGAGGATGGAAAGAACCTGAGGCCCTTGAGAACATTAATGCCCCCCAGAATTAACCATCTCTGGAAGCCTTACCTCTGAGTTTCTTACTAGTTGAGATTTGAAAAACTCAACTTTTGACCGGACTTGAAAAGCATCTTAACCGAGAACCAGTTAGGAAGTCACTGAAATAACTCATGTGAGACCTCCACCTCCCCAGGCCCAGCAGCTTGAGTGCAGCAGCTCCCCAGGGAGCCACAGACTTTCAGAATAAACTCTCAGAAGCGTACTCCCACCCTGGGGCTAGGGACACTGGACCAAAGGGCATCACTCACCCGTCCGGTCAACATCCTTTTTCATGGGCAGTACAGTATAATCTGGTTGCTCCTCTGAGGCCTCAAACATCCATGACTTGGGCTGCAGCACGGATTGGGGCCCTTTCCGAGGACTCCCCATGTCTCCAACCCAATTCCCCGACCCGTCGCGGAGCTGAACCTGCTGTAGGTACGGGATCCGGAAAATCCTGTTTTGGTCCAGGCTTAACTTCTTCAGTCTTCAGTTCAGGAAAGTGAATACAGAATCACAGAAACAATTATACCTCAGGGCCATTTAGCAAGCAACTTTAGGGAAGGAACACGGAATCAGTCTTGGACACTTAGTCCTCTTGTGTGACCTTGAGCCAGTGTGACCTTACCCTCTCTGGGCCTCCATATCCCCATCTCTAAAGCGGGGATGATGTTTATTCACCTTTCAAGGTTCTTGTGAAGATTAAAGGAGACAGTGAAAATGGCTTGGCACAAAGTAGTATTCAGTAAATGGTAGCTAAATCCAAAGTAAATTTTCTAGGGATCTAAAGCTTAACCATTGAAGTGCCAGCACTTTCATTACTTGAGCCAAATAGCAGTTAAACTTAACTTTCTGATTCTGTTTTTTCCTGTCTCCTCTCTCAGGGTCAGGATCCTGTCTCCTCCTACCCTCCTTTCTCTTTGCTGCTTCTAATCCAGTCACATAATCAGAAATGCCCGTACTGATGCCCCACTCTTCTGGCTGAGCTAAAGCTCAGAGGGGAGAAATGACTTTCCCATGGCCACACAGCAGAGGTAAGTAGTAGAACTGGAATTTAAACCTGGGCTTTTGTTCCAGAGCAGCACCCAGGGTGTGAGCCGGGCTGGGGGTTATAGAGGACCCTGCAGAGAGAGGCTTGTGGCTTTACCTCCTGAGCCCGGCCAGACTGGCAAAGCAAGTGGGGTTGGAGAGTTTGTTGTCATCGAGCATCAGCGTCTCCAGCGCTGGGAACCTCACACTGTACCTCTTGCTTGTCAGCGATGTTACAGATGCCTCCCTGTGAGTACAAGGATCTTGGGTAAGGAGCTAGAGCAGGGACAAGCTCCATCATCCCCAGGAAGAAATGGAGGATAAGGAATCGGCAAGTGGTCTAACCCGCTGGGGAACTTCTCTCGTGCAGACAGGGAGATGCAGTTCTCTCCCCGAATGACCCTTGCCACGACCCCACTCACATACACAGTCTTCTGGATGGAGAAAGGTTGCACATGTTCGCTGACAGACTCAGTGTGGGGACAGAGTCCCAGAAAGCAGTTTCCAAGCTCTTGGCCTCACATAGAAAGGTGCTGGCTCAGGTAGCAAATGGCCATCAACTGTGATTGGATGGCCATCAGCTGTGGCTAGTTGGTTGTCAGCTGTAACCAGTGAGCCATTGGCCACTAATATAACTGCTGTGGCTACGCTAGCAGCAAATGGGGGCTAGCAAGAAGATGGTGGCTGAGCCTGCAAGCGGTGCAGTGAGGGTTGCGAACAGTGTGGCTCCTGCTTCCTGTGTCTCCAACCCAGCCGCCAGCGAGAATATAGTAGTATGACTCCCCTACCTATGACTCCGTGGGTGTTCCTTTTTGGCTTAGCCATATCCTGCTTTCTTGTGTGGGGAGCGGGAGCTGAGATCCCGCAGGCCACCCTGCATGACACATGGCGCAGCGAGCAGGGTACGGTGCCGGCCAAAGCTCTCCGAAGGGCAGTGGAGCAGTTTGTGCATATGAACACTCAGTCTCAGGAAGACCAGGAGAGCGGCTGCCGGAGAGCTGGACCCCCGTGGAGGGGTGGGAAGACGTGGACGGTTCCCCAACCAGCATAGGCCGGATAAAGCAAAGGTCGTTGCGGCCCTGTGGGCTGGGAAGTGCTTGCTGAGGCAGCCCGGATGCAGGACTTGTCCCAGGAGGAAAGGCTTGCTGAGTCCTCCGTGGGAGATGCGGGTGAGGTCAAGGTCATCCCTCACCCCCAGGACAGCCCTGGTGAATGACTATGGACTATGGGGAATTGCCTTCCATCCCTAATTTAATGGACAGCTTGACTGTTTGCTTGGGAACATACCACCATGTAGTGGAACTGGCGGATATTTGCTTTTGTCTTGACCAGCCACCATCGAGAATGTGTAAGCACCTTGACTGTGAGTCGCTGTTGTTCCAGCACGGTACCCTGAGAGGCCCAGAGAGAGTGGCAGTACCCTGAGAGGCCCTGGCTGAGTCCAGGAAGTCTGGCTGTGCCCAGAGAGAGTGGCAGTGCGCTGAGAGCCCTGGCTGAGTCCAGGAAGTCTGGCTGTGCCCAGAGAGAGTGGCAGTGCCCTGAGAGGCCCTGGCTGTGCCCAGGAAGTCGGGCTGTGCCCAGAGAGAGTGGCAGTGCGCTGAGAGCCCTGGCTGAGTCCAGGAAGTCTGGCTGTGCCCAGAAGCACTGGTGGTGCCCTGAGGAACCCTGGCTGTGCCCAGAGAGCCTGGCTGTGTCCAGGATATTGCATTTACCTCCAGGCTCCTCGCACAGGGCCCCTCGCAGAAGATATTTGTCACATAGATTGTGAAGCGAGAGCCTGTAGGGGTGGAGTGTGGGGACAGAGTCCCAGAAAGCAGTTACCAGGCTCTCGGCCACACATAGAAAGGTGCTGGCTCAGGTAGTAAATGGCCATCAACTGTGATTGGATGGCCATCAGCTGTGGCTAGTTGGTCGTCAGCTGTAACCAGTGAGCCATTGGCCACTAATATAACTGCTGTGGCTATGCTAGCAGCAAGTGGGGGCTAGCAAGAAGATGGTGGCTGAGCCTGCAAGCGGTGCAGTGAGGGTTGCGAACAGTGTGGCTCCTGCTTCCTGTTTCTCCAACCCAGCCGCCAGCGAGAATATAGTGGTATGACTCCCCTACCTATGGCTCCGTGGGTGTTCCTTTTTGGCCTCACCATGTCCTGCGTTCTTATGTGGGGAGCAGGAGCAGAGACCCCGCAGGCCACCCCGCATGACAAATGGCGCAGCGAGCAGGGTCTCCTGCACACACTCAGTGAGACTGGTTGGGGCAGGATGGCGGGGGTGGGGGGTGCGGAGTGGGGGGAACTAGTAGTACTCATGGAAAACACCAGAGTGAAGGAGGCATGGACTGAGTTGGGGGGAAGCACTCTGCAGGAAGAACACTGCACATTTTGGGATCAGGGCAGACACCCTTGTATGTGGTATCACCCCAACGATTGGTAACCACGGGAGAACCAGGAGACGATGCCCTTCGCAAGGGCCACAGCTCTGCCCCCGAGTGGAGTAGGTAGGCTGGCTGCACTGAGGCTCTCCTCTAAAGTAACTTCATAAAATGCACACATCAGTAAGGATGGAAAGTCTCTTTTTAAACTCAAACTCTTTGAGGATTCCCAGAAACACCTGAGAGTGGAATTTAACAGGCTGAGGTCCTGAGTCACACAGGTGGAGCAGGAAATAGTGGCATTTTATTAGTAGGTACCACCATTAATTTGACCTCATATTTGTCCCCAGGTGGCTAAGGCCCAGGTAATTCTTTTTAAGTACACAAAGGCAGATGCCTCAAATCATGTCTTCATTCCTCCCTCCAACTCCATCCCCTCCATACACCCTCATACACACACAAACACACTCACACATCCAGTCACAAGTACATATAAACCACAAACAACAAGAGGAAGGGAAAGCAACATTTCTTCAGAGCCTACCAAGCTCCTGGTATTGTGTTAGGGGTTTTACATATGTCATCTCAGAGCAGCACTGAGGAGGACGAGCATTACCTCCTTCTCAGATGAGGAAACTCAGTGACTTGCCTAAAGTCTGACAGCTGGCCTGTGGGAGCTCAGGCTTGACTCGAAACCCAGACCCTTTTCTGCAGCACCCACCTTTCACCTCACATCCTCAAGCTCCACGTGGATGACAGCGTGGGGATATGGAAGGGCAGCTGTTGCCTGGACCAGAGAGAGCTTGATGAAGATACAGTTCAAAAGTCCCAAAGGGCTGTGACAGTACACCCAAAGTTAGGAATATTTCAGAGGTGAGTTTAGAGAGGGTATACAGTCATTCATTCATCCATTCACACTCGTGAATTTCTTTAACAGCCATTTACGGAGCTCGGTCCTGGGTGTACAGAGAGAGAAAGAACATCTCCCTCCCCTCCGGTGTCTACAGTCTTGTGCAGGAGGTGGACACACTGCACACAGGTACAAAGCTTGGTGGGAGTCGCCCCCTCTGGTGGGGAGGACCCAGGGAAGGCAATGTTTTAGCTAAACCATGAAGAATGGAGAGAGGGAGAGGGGCAGGGAGAAAAATGATCTCTTTATGGCTGATGCTATTCTATATGTAGAAGCTCTGGGCAGTCATGTTTCCCATCATGGGAACCCCTTACCTGTAAAGAAAAATGAGGCGAGTCAGAGAGAGGAGCAGAAGTCCTGAGAGACAGGACTTCCGGGTGCCCCCATAATGCTCAGGACCTCTATTCTGTATGTCCCTAAAGCATGGCTGTGAGATTCCCCAATGTTCTCCTAGTAAATGTTCTCCTTTACTGTTACTCTAATACTGATGGACTTGGGTAGATTAGAACCATGACAGTTCCAACTAAAAATGGCACAGGTCAGATGTGGTTTCAGATATGGTTGGTGGGAAACTATTCCCAGAGTAGGGAACAGATACAGTTCCAGAGACACTCAACAGAGAAGGAAAGAAGCCTTTGTTCACGCTATTTCAAGGTCATAGAGGACACTTTTCCTCTTCCTGAAAGGACCAACTTTCATACACTGAATTTTTAATTTCTACCCGAAAGCAGTTACAGGCGGCTGCACAGTAGCTCTGTTGATTTATTGTTCACTGGCCAATCTTTATTTTACTCCAGTGAAATATAAAACAGCTAAGAAATAAGCCTTCAAAAAATTCCTCTCACACCCCATAATGGAGAAGCTGGCTCTGTCCTGTCTCTTGTGACAAGTTACAGTGCTTTGCCTTTGAAGTTTCACCGTAATCATAACATAGAAAAGTTTCATTTCGTCTCCAAAACAAATCTTAAAATGGGGCGAGGGGCAGTGAATACATGCGTGAGGAAGGCAAGATGCGAGGCTTCAGAGGAAAGCATCGGGCTCTCCTACGAGCCCTTCCCACGGCAATTTGGAGAGAAAAGCTCTTCGCAGTGGCAGGAATCTGTTAATAGTGGAGAGGCCGAGGTTTCCAGCTGTTTGGAGTGGGGTTGGTGCAAAAGTAATCGCAGTTTTTGCAATTATTTTTTTAATTTTATTTTTTTTTTTCCAAGTCAAGTTGTTGTCCTTTCAATCTTAGTTGTGGAGGGTGCCGTTCAGCTTCAAGTTGTTGTCCTTTCAGTCTTAGTTGTAGAGGGCGCAGCTCAGCTCCAGGTCCAGTTGCCGTTTTCTAGTTGCAGGGGGCGCAGCCCACCTACCCTTGCGGGAGTCGAACAGGCAACCTTGTGGTTGAGAGGACGCGCTCCAACCAACGGAGCCGTCCAGGAGGCAGCTCAGCTCAAGGTGGCATGTTCAATCTTAATTGCAGGGGGCACTGCCCACCATCCCTGCGGGACTCGAGGAATCGAACTGGCAACCTTGTGGTTGAGAGCACACTGGCCCATGTGGGAATTGAACCGGCAGCCTTCAGAGTTAGGAGCATGGAGCTCCAATGGCCTGAATCATGAGGTTGGCCCCTTTGCAATTATTTTTAACCCTTTAAACCATAATTACGTTTGTACCAACCTAGTACCTTCTTTTGGCAACAGGAATTAATACCATCTAAAATCGGATAGGTTTAACTTAATTTTTTTAGAAGCTAAAGCTTGCCCCCATGGCTGTATTCAGGGAGGGGAAATCCATGTGTCACATGAGAAGCAGCATGGGAATGGGGATGAGGAGCCCTGGGCCCTGGTTCTCGGGCTGCTGTTACTTTGCTTGCTGTGCCAGTTCTTGCTGGTATTGAGCGTCTCTGGGCCTGGTCAGTTCCTCTAGCGCCTATTAGGTTGGTGCAAAAGCAATTGCGGTTTTTGCATTTATTTTTAACCTTTTAGACCGCAGTTACTTTTGCACCAACCTATAATGAAGGGGGATTTCTTTTACTTCACATTGTAAGACTGGCTAAAAATATTGCTCAACAGACTGAACCAAGGGCTGCGGCGAACAAGATGAAATTTAGCAAGCTCTAATGTCCGTTCAAAGGTCAGATCAGTGTCTGTGATAAGAAACAGAAAACCCACCATGCCAAACTCAGAATGAAGAAGACCTGGATTAACAGCTTGCCTGTGTAAAAAGAGGACTTAGGATGTGGCTGCTAAAAAAGTAGTGCTCTTTTAGGTGGCGTTAGGAACACGGTGATGAGAAAAAAGGAAGTAACAGTCCCCCTCTGCTTTCTGTTGGTCAAGCCTGAGAGAGCAGAATCGTGTGGTCCAAGGGGAAAGGGAATAGGCCTAATGGGGGAGCTAAAGTATCAGCTGTCAGTCAAAACAAGAGAGCAGTCTAAAGATGGAGTAGGTCAAACACGGTGCCCCTCACGCACCCACACAGAGCGAATAGTGCAATCCATCCGGAAACAGAGACGCAAATAGTTCAGAATAGATGAACTATATCGTGAAATGGGAAAAGGTGGCCAGAAAGGAGGATGAAGAAGCAGGCAGAGTCAGGCCATGAAAAGCCTTGTGATCAATCAATGTTAATGGAGTTTATCTTTAGAACACCTGCAAGCTGCTGGAGGACTTTTAAGCAGGGCGGAGACAGGGCGGTGGGAGAATTAGATGTGTGTCTTAAAAACATCGCTCTGGCTGATGGTAAGAAGGATAGGTTGGGAGGTAAGAAACTGGAGACTCAGACCAAACTGGAGAATAACAGAAACAGGCAAGTTTGAGAACATTTTAGGAAGTACAGTTCATAGCATCTGGTGTTTGAATGGACATGTGGCATGAGGGAGGGAAGAATTCAGGCTGGTGCTCGGGTCTCTAGTCTGGGCCACTGCACAGTGGATGGAGAGCAGTGACCACGATGGAGGTCAGGGACACAGGAGGAGGAGATGTGGACGTGGTCACTTGTGTGATGAGTTTGGTATGATGAGCAGGATGTATGAGCTCAGAAGACAGAAATGAGGTAGAGAAATAACTAAGACTTGCGGGGGGAAGAGACCATAAGAGTGTAACGATTCAGAGAAACGGTGGGCTGAGAGGACAGCTGGGACCACCAACATCTAAGAGGTTGGCAAAGACGAGGAGTCCACAGAGGAGTGTGGACAGATGAGGGAGAAGAAAATGACAATAATGTTTGTCCGGAGCCTCCCGGCTTTCAAAGCACAATTATTTCTATTGATTCTGATGTAAGTAGGAGTACATTTATTTTCCCCATCTCATATGTGAGGAAATAGAATTGCAGAGTGGTGGAGACTTGCCTCACTTTATGTAACAAGACTTTCCACTGAAAACAACGAGAATAAGGAATAAAATATAAAAACAAAAAAGACCTATCCATTAAAAACATGTAGGAGACGTGAAGAGAGGAAGGGAGTAGTAGAATGCCAAAATCTAATAATCCAGAGACAGAAACTGAGCAGAAGAAGCCACTTTTGCCTCCAGGATATTTGCTGATCTTGTTGAAACAGGAGGGGCACGTAATTGGAGACCCCCTGCATGAACCTGGGACCCTAGAGAGACACACCCTCAGGGGAGAGGGAACCAGAACTACACCCATTGCCCTCATCCCACAGCCTGGGCAAGGCTGCCTTGGAGTAAATAAACGGGAGTGGGGAGGCAGACTGGTCCTCTCACAAAAGTGTAGCCGAAGTTTGTATCATCAGAGTAATTCAGAAAATATCAAGCTAGTTTAGTTTAGTTTAAAATGGTTCCATACTGAGTGCCCCTAGGCACCTGGCCAAAATAAACGGGAAGGTTTATGGTATTGCAGACTAAATAATGTGGGCTGGGGCAGCTTGGTGGCTCAGTTGGTTAGAGCGCAGTACTTATAACATCAAGGTCACTGGTTCAATTCCCACACGGGCCAGTGAGCTGCGCCCTCCACAACTAGATTGAAAACAACAACTTGACTCGGAGCTGATGGGTCCTGGAAAAACACACTGTTCCCCAATATTCCCCAATAGAAGAAGAAGAAGGAAGAGGAAGGAGGAAGAAGGAAGAAGAAGAAGGTGGGTCAACTCTTCCCCGAGTGTAGATTAGAAAATCCAGACAAAATAGTTACATCAAAAACAATCTTCTTTAAGGTATCTGGGAACTAACCACCTGTAAAAAAAAAATTGGGGGGGCGGAGGGCAAGATTTGGAAGAAGAAACGCATAGGAGTTCATGCAATATTTGGGGCCACTTTTTCCCTAGGGTTGTGTGTTGATTCATTCCAGAAGTGGTGGAGAGGCTGAAAGCCTCACAGCCAACACAAAGGGTCTAGGAGTTAATGAATGCAAATGAGAGCAGCTCCTCTTACAGTTACGAGTATACTTCATGATTCACCTGCAGCATTTTTGCTTCTCATTCCTGCAACTTGGAGCCCTTCTGAGTTAGAGGTCTTAGTTTCCTAAGAAACAATGCTTTTCCAGGGGACACAAGAACAGTTCCACCTAACTGGAAGTTGAGTTTGCAACTGGCCCCCTGGGTTTCTCATTCCATTGAACCAACAGGCAGGAAAAGAGGGGTTTCCTACGTTGGCTGGGTGATTGATACTGATTGTCAAAAGTAGATATGATTACTGTTATACTTTGAGGACAAAAAGGAGTATGTGTAGAATACAGGGAATTATGTGTTGGTCTTCTCAGAAGCGTCATGTCCATTAGTCAAAGTTAATGGAATTTCTACAAGATTAAAAGAGTTCGGGAGAGGGATGGTGATGGTTGCACAACAATTTGAATGTACCTAATGCCATTGAACTGTACATTTATTCTGATAGAGAAAGGAGGAGGGTCTGAGCTAGCCTTTGGAGTATATACAGAATCTACACAAAAAGAGAATGTAATGGTCGTGTAAGTGTGCTCTGTGGAGTTAGGTCGACTTGGTTCAAATACTGGCTCTGCCACTTACTAGCTTTGTAACTCTGGGTGAGTTATTTAACCTGTCTGTGCCTCGATTTCCTTGTCTATAAAATTGGAATAATAATAGGACACCTACCCTGTAGGGTTGTTGTGAGGAGTCAATGAGTTAATATGCGTTAAGTGCTGAGAACAGTGTCTGGCACATAGTAAGCACCACATATGTGTTACTATTATAAAGATACCATAAACCTCTGGCCAGAAGGCATGGCCTCAGCATATGTGCAGAATGGGAATATGGAAAGCTTATTTAGAGGGTGCGTGAAAGGGAATAGTCTGGTGAGAGCAATATCTACAATTAACCAAAGACCAATCACAGGCAGGGAAAGTGACTAGTCAGACACCTGTTTCTCTCCTAATAGCACAGAGGAGCAGGGGACACCTATGTGAGGCCCCCCATCCTTTGGGGCCCTGCTCCCATGGTTGCCTTTTCTGGGAGCTTCAGTAGGTGGCATTCTCCCTGCTTTGAGCACTCAGCCTGTCTTTACAGAACTTCCAAGCTGCTATGGACTATTTCCTTGGACACTTGTGCCCAGACAAAAGTTCACAAGGGAACACATGGGGCGGAGTCTGGGATATAGGACTTACTGCTCTGCGACAGCCATGTTCGGTGGCAAGGAGGTGAGCCCGTTGCCTGTGAGGAGCAGGACACGGAGGTGCGGCAGAATCCCCAGATCACAGATGGCCTCCGCAGTCAGGCTGTTGAAGGAGAGGTCCAGGAACTACGGTACAAAGACAAAAGATGGGGGAACAGAAACACGATGCGTGACAGTGATGTTCTCACATGAGGCAGGAGCTAGCTACTTTTTTTTAAACCTTCCAGGAGACCCCCATCCCCCAGAGGCTAAAACCCTCCTGACTCTCTGGGTTAACATTTAAGGTCTACTAGAGTCAGTTACCAACCTGTCTGCCAGCCTTAGCTCCCACTGCAAACCTTTGTTCATCCTTGGGTGCTGGCCAAGGTGACTCCTCCCCATTCCTTGTCTCACCCTGATCTTTGCTGGAGCTTTTCAGTCAACCAGAAATGCCCTTTCTCCATGTTTCTCAATCCAAGCCCCAAAAGACCAGCTCAAAAGCTGCCTCCTTATAAAACCTTTCCTAATTCTCCAGCCAGATGGAATCTCTTCCTCCACTGACTTTGAGATGCTTTATCTACACTGCTCTGGGGGTCTTTCTCAGAGTCGGCCTGGTATCTGCAGAAGCTGGACAGGTGTCTGAGGAACAGGAATATTGATACACGGATGGGCCTACAGAGTCCTGCACATAGCGGTGGACTAGACCACAAACTCTCTGAGGGCAAGGGCCATGCCGCTATATCTCTGTATCTTATAACCTAGCTTAGGACCTGGCTAGTAGGTACACATAAAAAAAGAAAATCAGCTGAAATGAACTGGCTTATGAGGACAATGCCCCAAACTGTCACCCCATCATCCACCACCTTCTAAATGACCACCTAGATTAATGAGATAGTTGACTGGGGTCAGGGGGCCAGTCAGGAAACCGAGTTTCTCTCAAAGACCAAGGCAATTGGGATAAATGATGTCAGCCCAGTCTTTGTTCTCTCTCTTCTGAGCCTCTCTAGACATTCACTTTAGCTCTTATGTACACGTCTGCTTCCCTCCACCTACAACACCCTTTGAAGCCTGTTGGATGGGGCTGGTATCAGCGCCTTACCAGCTGGTGCAGGAGCAAGGTCTGTGGTCGACCACTTAAGTGTTACATAGTCAGACTTTGTCTAGGTACAAGTATCCGTACAACTGACTGCGGGTCATCACAGGCCAGAGGACCAGGTTTGGTCTGACTCCACTGTAGTAATGAATCAATGGGCTCGGTAGACCTGGCTAATTGTGTGATCTTGGGCAAATTACCTAACCTGAGCTTCCTTATCTATAAAGTGGAAATAATAATGGGCTCTTATGAGGAACTGTGTAGGGAAAGCCTTTATCTTAAGCATGGCATGTGGTACTAGGAAATGTTTGCTGTTGGCTGTCATCCTCCTCGCCGCCATCCCTGCATTCAAGGCCCCTATACTGAAGGCAGACTTTGAACCAGTCCTGCCTTCTGACAGTTCACAGCCTAGCCGGGCAGCTAGATACATATATGTGTCTGTTAAGGAGCAATGCTACTGGCAGCGATGTCTGAGCACAGACCAAATGGGGGCACAAGGAAGGAATGGTCAGCTCCACCAGGTCCAAGTGGGCTGCACAGAGCTTAAGCTGTCCTCAGAGACTGGTTGGTATTTTGTTAAGAACAAAAAGGCATGCAGTGTAGCACGTGGCATGGACAGAAGCCAGGAGGCAGGAGGCAGCCTTTCTCGTTCCTAGAACTGCAAATGGTCTGGCTATCACTCCCTAGAGTGCATGTCATAAGAGAGAGTGTGATAAGACTGGACAGGCCATGACAGGTGCCAAGCACCTAACGAGTGCCAGGTTCATGACGCCAGCAGCAAATTCCAAGTTTTGAGATTTCACACGAAGGGGTGATCCCACTTGGCAGGGGCAAAGAGAGAAGCCTTCAAGGAGGAAGACCTGGAAAGCTAGCTTGGCTAAGCACAGGTAAGGAAGGTGGGGAAAATTCTCTCCCTCATACCCACATGTGGGCAGTCAACAGACAATGGATTTTACCTCCTTAACATCTCTCATACTTGTTCCCTCCAACCAATTTTTCATAGAGCGGCCATAGAGGTTTTTCTAAAATACAGTTCTGACCCAACTACTCCTCAGCTCCAAACCCTATTATCCAGAGGATAAGGTTCAAATTCCTTAGCAAGGCTTCAAGGCTCTCCACGGTCTCTCTTCTGTGACCTCTCCTGGCTCATCTATCACGACACTCTACTGTGTCTCACTCTCCGTTCAAACCATACTGAGCTGTTTCACCCATGTTCTAGCTCAGGGGTTGGCAAACTAAGGCCTGTGAGCCAAATCCAACCTGCTGCCTATTTGGTTTGGCCTATGAGCTAAGAATGATTTTCACATTTTTAAATGGTTGAAAAAAATCAATAGAAGAATAACATTATGTGAAAATTATGTGACGTTTTACGGGAACACAGCCCTGCTCATTTGTTTATGTATCGTCTGTGGCTGCTTTCCTTCTACAACAGCAGAGTTGACTAGATATGACCATATGGACCGCAAAGCCTAAAATATTTTCTGTCTGGCCACCTGCAGAAAAAGTTTGCTGACCCTTGTTCTAGCTGCTTTGGCTATTTAATGTTAGGTACAAATTTGCTTTCCATAGAATTAAGGGCAGCTCAAAGAAATGAATAGCCTTAGAATCGCAGGTCACAGAATTTCACAGTGGGCCCAGAATTGACAGCGGGGGAACTTAAGTCCCAGAGAGGGTGAGTTATTTGGCCAAGAAGGTATGCCACAGTAGTGGCAGCATCAAGACTAGAAATGAGGTCTCCAGACTCTCAGGGCAGGGCTCCAGCGGACCCTTTTTCAGACCTGGTTGCAGGGAGTCAAATCATGGCAAAGTTAAGTTCTTCTAAATTGACTCCTGAAGAATTCTACTCTGGCAGCCTTTCTGGCAAACAAGGGCAGTAGATTCCAAACCTGGCTACTGTATCTGCGGAGTCACATCACGTTTTATCCCACATCAAAGTAGTCATTACCGTGAGCTGCATGCTCAGGACATTTGACAGGTTTATTATTTTTCTTAGAGAGAGTTCTTGCAAATCACAGAGAGGTGAAAACAAATGATTGGCCAAGATATTTGCTCTTCTCATTTATATTCTGCATTGTGACTTTGGTCTGCTTTATAAATTCCCTTGGGTAAGGCTGGGTTTCCTGGATAAATAATCTTCATCAGAAGCTATCAAACGATGAAGTAGGGACTCCAAGAAGTCAATCATCAGGAAGCAGTAGATCCAAGCTAGTCGGCTGTGGGGGCTGAGCCTGTCGTCATGTCTCCTCCCCACGGCCCACTGGCGCTTAAAATACGGGTTTGAAATGGTAGGGGTGAGGAAGTCAAGACACCTGGCACGCACGACACACAGGAGCTCAATAACTACTTTTTAAAAAGTAAAATAACGAATAAAAGGAAGTTCATCAGAAGCTCCCAGACCTTGTGGTCAGGGTAGTGGCTCCCTGTATCTCTAGAGCATCTGGAACCTGTTTCCCACTATCTATACTAACATCTGGTACAAAATGTTTCTAACATAGCACAACATTGCATCAGTTGTAAATTTACTCTTTCGGTTTTACTGGACTTTCAGGAGCTATGCTTTCTGCGCAAGTATGAGGACGACTCCTGTTGCAAATTACAGAAATCCCTGTTATCCTCAATATAACTTGAAACCACGGAGAGCAGGTACCATCACATTCAGTGTAGCATGCTCTAAGAATGCAAAAATGTATACTCTGTTTTCACGAAGATTGCCATCCCAAGCAGTTAAAAGTTTTTAAAACTTTGGCATATAAAAGACATCAACTTTCTCTCTGGCAATACCAAGTGAGGCTTTTGTGAAGAATGGCTGACCACTGATGTTTGCAGAGTAAATAATTTAAGTGACCACCTCCTTGGGGTCAACCCCAAGATTCATGACAGGCAGACATTTTGCTGAGGTTTGAATCGGAAGCACTTCTACTATAAGGCCAACATGTGGGGAAGAGTCGGTCAAGCAGTGAGTGAGCCTGGCCCCATGCCCAGCCCCACATCTTGCTCCAGCTTTGTTCTCTACTCTCCAATCATATAGACTCTCAGGTAGTTACAAAAGCTCTGTTTCTTTCTGAAAAGTAGTACTAAAGTTTTCATGGAAGTGGAAGAGGTGAATAACTCGAAGTATGAGAACATACATAGAAAAATCCATGACTCTGGGAAATTTAACTTAGGAGAAAGCCGAGAATACAAACAGATTTTTCTGTATTTTTGAAGCGGGGGTTTGGAGAACAGCTGTGTAGGCTACAGAACTCATAGGAGCCCTATTTTATCTCATACTCATCTCTGGGCCTCTGGACTAGGCCTGTAGCCTGCCTTATCCAAGCCCACTGGACCCAATCGGGCCCAGTTAGATCAGGATGGAATCAGTCCATAATTCTCTAGTTCAGCTGGTCCAATCTGCTGTGCCTAGCACTTAACCTCCATGGCTCTTGAACCCCCACTGGACTCAGATCGCCCTTTAAACTCTCCTTCCTATAGTACTCTGTTGAAATTCACTTTTCTTCACAGACTTCTTTGGCATTTATTTTCCACAACCATGCACCATGGCCATGGGTATAATATATTCTCATCTATTTGCCACCGCTGCCACCGCCACCAAAACCACCCTACCCCAGAGGGCTGCCCTGAAGCAAGGGTCTGGCCCTATGGTAAAGGCCCAGACAGCCCCTTCCCAATAGTTGTAAGCAGAAGAGAGAGACCCCTACATCCATTCCTAACAGGAAAACAGGTGGGCACCCAAAACTCCCTACCTCCAACTTACTTCCAAGAACTTAAAGTCTCCGTATTTCACATAGACTGTTTTGATGCCGTTAAATGCGAGCTCCAGTTCCTTTAAGGCTGGAAACGTGTTAAATGCCTCTATAGGGGGAGGAGAAAGAGAGAACCTGTAGCTTGTGAAAGACTTAAAAGATATTAACAGTGGTCATTTACTGGGCTCCCGAGTGGGTTAGGCAAGGCACCGTGTAAGGTGCTTTATATCCATAGCCTCTAAACCTCTAACAACCCTAAAAGATAAGGATTACGACTTCCATTCTACTGCTGAGGATTGCAGGCTCAGCTAGGCTAAGTGATTTGCTAGAAATGGAATTGATGGTAAGTGGAAGGGCCGAGAACTGAACCTACGTCTGTCTAACTCCAAAGCCCATTTAAAAATGTATAATAAAATATAATAAAAATAATTTCTTATAAAAGTAAAACATGCCACAAAAAATAACACTGAAAACTAACCGTTCCATTTAATCTCAACATCCAGAGATAACTACTGAAAGTAACATATATACTCCAGACTTTTTCTTATGTGTGTACTGAAACACACATGTGCTTCTTTTTATAAAAATGGAATCGTACCATTCACATTGTACTGTAACCTGCTTTTTTTTCCCCTTAACACCATCTCAAAACATATTGTGCTGGATAATGTCTGAATTATGTTCTATAGTATAGACATACTCTAGTTCATTTAACCATTCCCCTATTAATAGCTTTTAGGCTCTCTGGATACAAGATAAAAACACTTGCCCACTTCTGCATGATAACTGGGCGTTGGATTAACTGCCCAGCCCGCTCCTCTGCTAACCTGCAAGCAATGGTATGGTAACTGTGTTACTAGGCAACATTGCTGGGGTAAAAATGACCCCAGATCAGTAAATCACAACAGGGCTCGGAGAAACTATAAGTGAGCAAGAAACATGTGAAGGAGGCACCGTAACTCTGGGCTTCCCTGTGTGATGCCTCCTATAGTTGGACATGTGCTTTGCAGGGACTCCAGGGGCTAAGTCTATGGAGTGTTACAATGGCTATTTGCTCCTGTAGAGAAGGAGGTTTCTAAGCCAGAGTGGCTGCCGCATTCACCCAGTGAGAGTCTCGTTGTCTTGGACCCAAGCTGGGGGCCACAGAGAATGGCTCACAGGTGTCTGCATGGACTGCTACATGAAAAGCTATGAGGACTTCAGGAAAGAGGAAAGCAGATGCCGTGGGGCTGGCATACTGTGTGGAATTCCTGAGGGCCTTCTAAGTGAACCTGGTGCCAAGTGTAGCCTGTGAAGGGCTTGTGCATCGGCACGGTCGGGAGAGACTAATAAAAAGACTGCTTGGTGGACCTTTTAGGATGTTTCCAATGAATATCCTTGTACAAGTGTGTTTCTGTAGAATACATTCCTAGAAGTGGAGCAACTAGATGAAAGGCAATGACTATTTTAAGAGACAATGTGAAATTGCCTTCCGGAGATGTTGCACTAATTTATTACACTTCTGCCAGCTGAATACGAGAGTATCCATTTCCCTACCAATGCCAGCTGTCATCAGTCCTCATTTTTGCCCATATTTGATAGGTAGAAAATAGTATTTTAATGCTGTTTTAATGATTAGCAAGGTTGCACATCTTTTCATATGCCTGTTGGCTTTTGTATTGCAAGTCCATGTTCCTGACAGACCACACTGTTTCCTCAAGGTCAGGGACTTCATCACATGCTTCTTTTAAAACACCCCTCACACTCAGTGGATTCAAAATGAACTCACTCTGTTCCTCCCCGAACCTGCCTCTCCCCTAGTGCTCTCTGTCTCAGTAAATAACCTTGGTTCCTCCCTCTCCACATGCCCATTAGTCACCGAGTCCTGTTGTTCCTGTCTTCTCCTAAGTCTCTCGCTCTGTATTCCCTTCACCCCTATTGCCACGGCCTGGCTCAGGCTTCACCCCTTCTCTCTGGAAAAAGAAAACCGTCTCCCAGATTTCCTGGCCTCTGTCTTCTCGTATGATTCACCCTCATCACAGCCACCGCTGAGCCTCTCTATTTAAAAGCCTTCCAAGGCTCTCTTTGCCTGCGGGATTGAGCCCAAGTCACTCAGGCCCTTGATAACCTAGTCCCTGCCAACCTTTCTAGTCCCCATTCTCTCCTGCCTGTATCCCTTGCAAACATACCAAGCCTCTTCAGGGACCCTGACTGGGCACTGCCTCCCACATCTGCTCTGTCAACCTGAAATGGGCCTCCTTACTTTCTAATGCCTGCGTCTCTCCTATTCATTTTTTAGGTCTCAGCTTAGGTTCTCTTCTCTCAAGTTTCTCCTGACACTCTGGACTGAGTTGATGACCCACTTATATGCTTGTGTAGCATTTTCTGATGGCTTCTATCACTGACTGCACTTACTGTATTCTGCTGTAACCGTGTCTGAGCCCGTGACTCCCACCAAACTATGACTCACCAGAATAGGACCCGGACACATTCATTTCTATAAGCCAAGCGTTCATACAGTCCTGACACCCAGCAGGGGTCGCTGTGGATTTGCTGATAAACAAGAAGGCTTTATGCTCCAATGGGAGCTCTTAGGGCTTAAAAAACGTTCTATGCCTACCTCACCTCAGCCTACCAGACATCCTGCCTTGGGGAGGAAAAAAAACGAAGGGAATTATCTACATTTACAAACAGAGAAGCAACAGCTCACAGAGAAATGTTCTAAGTAGGTGGTGTCCACTCTGGGCTAAAATCCAGGTCTGTGTGTACTCCAGCACCCAGCGTATTACGCTCCATAAAAGAGATACGTGGCCAGTCGTGGATGGGCTGACAGGCAAGTTCTAACACGAACAACTGGCTGTGCTGGCCAAGAGGCAGAAGACAGTCTTCAGGAAGAAAAAGAGCTCACCTAGAGGCAGCAGGTTTTCTGAGGCATTGATGTAAATCACGCAATGAAAATGCTTGAAGTCTTTTTCCTTAGCCTGTGGGAAGGCATTTCGAAAGAATGTTCAGAAAAGTATAGTGAATGGTGCCCTGAAGACCCATGTAACCCTTATCCAGCTTTATTAAGTCTGAATACTTTTCTGTCTTTGCTTCAAATTTCTTTAAAGAAATAGAACGTTTCAGAGTGACCCCCACCCTCAATATGTCCCTCCCCAATTGCATTCTTTTTTTCCCTTTCTCCTACAGACAACAGCGATCCTGAATTGGTGATTATCATTCCCACACCTGTTTTATACTTTATTACATATATATGTATCCATAAGCCATATATACAGAGGGTGCCAAAAAATGTATACACATTCTAAGGAAGGGGAAAACTGTATTAAAATTGTAATACTCAATATATGCCAATAAGAAAAGATGAATACAAGTCACGTTTGACTTCTGCAATTATAAGAGGTGCTCAAAGTGGTTACCGTTGGCATAATTTTAAATACAGTTTTTTCCTTTCTTAAAATGTGTATACATTTTTTTGGCACTCTCTATAGTATTGTTTACCTGTTTTAAAACTATACATTAAATGAAATCATACTATAGATATCATTCTGCAACCTGCCTTTCTCACTCAACACTATTTTTTGAGATTTCCATGTGTCAATACACATAGCTCTTTTGAGATTTATTGATGTCAATACTTTTAGCTCTAGTTCATTCATTTTCATTGCCGGATCGTTATATAAGCAATCTCGCTTCATATCCATGGAAGGCCTACAAATCAGAAATATATGTCGTAATATCCTATATATACATTAGCTGATGGTAGGTCACAAATTTGGCTCTGAGCTTCCTGTTAGCCAACGCAAAGAGATAAACACGTCTCATGACGTGAGTCACAGAGTAAGAACAAACCAGCCTCTTGGGAGAACCATGACCACTTCTGGCAATGAAACCTGACAGAAATTTCTCCTGTAGGCTTTTTGATGGGAACTGTCACACCATAAATCATACTCCAACAAAATTCTACGGCACATTCAAACCCATCTCCATAAGCTATTTCCTTTCATGTACCTCACAGGGGACACTGGTAAAACCAAATTTAGAGCAAAAGATTGTGTCTAAATGTTGTTCCCACCCAATGGGTCCTTGTCTGACCCTCCCACTCCCTTGTGACCCGCTTCCCATTCCCAAGGGAATGTGGAAGTCCCATGGACAAAGAGCCAGGAGCCACCTGAAGTCCGGCTCGCCCATCGCACCCGCCGGCCGCCTCACCTTGGAGAGTTTCAGCCCGCTCACGTTAACGCTGCACAGGTCCGACGGCTTCTTCACGCAGTGGTGCTTGAGCTGGAACACAGTGCAGAGGGTCAGCTCTCAAGGCCCCAACAAGGTTTATATCATTGGCCAAGACAGCCAGTGACTGCCTGTGAAAGCAGGCGGGCTGCCTGGTCCAGTGGAAAGAGCATGGGCTGTGGAGTTACCGAGCTGCCCTCTCAGTTCCTCACCTGTGAGATGGGGACAGTCCCATGGACTTTACGGGGTTCTTAGGCGGATTCCATGTTCTCTGTTCCTTCTATGGCCCCACTTCCTCTATCTGCCTCTTGAAAAATCGGTATTTCTGGGGCTTTACTAATCTCCTACATTTGCCATAATTTGTTCACTCGTTCATTCATCCATTCATTCACCAAATATTTACTAAGCACTACTTTATGTGGGTCATGTATTATGCTAAATATAGCAACAAAATTCTAATTTTAACTAAGCCCCTTGACATAAGTATGATTATCTCCCTTTTTAAATGAGGAAAAAGAGGCTGAGAGAGATCATGTGCCTTGCCTGGGTCCTATAGCCAGTAAGTGACAATTCTCTGATTTGAATCCAGATTTGTCATCACTAAACTCTGTGCTCTTTTTATATGTTACCCCTTATAATTAAAAAGTTGGAAGAAAATCTTAGCTTTGGAGCTTCTGTTTCTGTTTAACCAAATCTCATTCTTTTTTTTTCCTTTCATCATGTATTTATGGTATCTATTATGTTTAGACATGGACCTAGGCATTGGAAAGATAATGAAGAAAAGGCAGGAATAGTCCACGCCTTCATAGAACTTACAATTGCATGAAAGCCAAGTAGCAAGCAAGTGTTTATAATATGATAAATATTTTAAAGGAGAAATTCAAGACGCTATGGGAGACAATAACCCCAGTCTAGAAGTGAGAAAATATTTGAGGAAGTCTCAGCTGAGACCTAAGAGCTAAGTAGGAGTTGGTTCCATGAAAGTGGGTGGCAGGGGTTATGAAAGCTTTCAAGGCAAGGAAAGGGAAGGTCCTTTAGAGAGGATGGAAAACAAGATAAGGCTAGGGAGACAGTCATTAGATCCTTTGGGTCCATGTTGCCTCCGTAAAGGAGTGTGGATTTTATACTACAGTCAATAGGAACTTTCAGAGGTTTATTGGCAGGGAGCCAATAGCAATTTCATAAAAGCGGCTACATCTGATACAGGAAGGAGAAGACGAGTGGAAGGGGGGAGACCATATACAAGACACAGTCAATTACCTTCCCTAGAGCCACTGCTCTACTTCTCCTTGTGAAAGAACCCCAGTGTTACCTACATTTCTCTGAGTAGATATGTCCTTAAGTCCTAGCTCCAAGCGATAAGTCTTGACTTGTCTAATCCAATCATGGAGGTCACATTCCCCTACCCGTTGGGACATGTGATCTACGTCTGGCCAATGAAACACCAGCTGCCAGGGGTAAGAAGTTAGTTCTGGGAAGCTTTTTCTTAGGTTTAAAAATAGACATAAGACAATGACAATCCCTTTTCTACCTTTGGATGTTATCCGTTATATGTGATGACCAGAGTTGCTGTAGCTGTCCTGGAATCATGAAGGTCATGAGCCCAAGATGACAAGTTAACATGCTAAGGATATAAGAGCAGAAGGATGGAGAAACCTGGGCCTTGGAAGACGTTATACCAGTAAATTAACCTACCTCGGAATAACGATACTTCTGTCTTCTTTTTCATGTGAAATAGAAGCATCCTAGTTGGTTTAAACTAGGTAGGAAGTTACTGAAGTAGTCCCATAAAAGATTATGGCAGCTCAGATTAGGGTGGTGGTAGTAGAGATGAGGAAAAGAATACAGATTTGACAACTATTCAATAAAAGTGCCAGAGCTTGGTAATGGTGGGAGTAGGGGTGGTGAGGGAGAGGCCAGGATAATCCTGGGTTATCGGCTTGGTGACTGAGTAGAAAACAGTGCCAATATAGAGCCAGTACAGCAAACACTAGAAAAGAGGTACATTTTGGGACTTGGAGTTAAGGGGATTGGTGCAGCAGGTCAATATGAGGTGCCAGTGAAAGGGGAACTGTCCAAAAGGTGGGTAGGTATCCCATTATTCTGAAAAACTCTTGTTGCTTCTGCTATCCAAAGTGGCAACACGGCTAACAAGCCATCTCAATGAATGTAGACTGTATATGTTGCTGGAAACAAAGGGGAAAAGAAGACCTCGATGGGGAGTGTTTCTGCCCCTTTTCAGTTCTGTTGTTTCAGTCCTCCTCACGCCCAGTGAGAAGTGGACATAATCCTGAAAGGAGTTCCACAAGACGGCAAAAAGCTTACACCTCACCACTTGAGATGACACCAGCTGCCTCCTCAAAGCTTTCCTTTCACATCTGATCTGTGCAGAAATCCATCTCTTGGGAACCATAACTGAGCCTGGGAACAAAGCAGGTTGCCAGAGAGTTCTTCATAGGGAGCTATGATAACTGGACTGCACCTTAATATTGGCTTACAAAATGTGTCTTTCTTTGCAGAGCCAATGAGACATTGCACAGAGAAGATGTGAATTACCTGTGTAGAATCCAACATAGCTACTCCAGTCCTTTGTGGAAAGCCTGCCCCAGGCACTGGGTAACATATCTGGTCAGCTCCCCAGGCCTTCAGCCAGACACTGCACCCACAGGACAAAGATTGTGGAGTGTGGGAGCTCCCCAACCCCCCCCCCCAGAGAGATCTCCCCAGAGCAGCACAGGAATCTGTACACTATACTAGGTGCTGGAATGGGATTTTCAGTTTACTGTTCCCCCTGACTTACTCCTTTGCCTCCCCAACTCAGTTAAGGATTTTTACCTGATATAATGTAAAGGCACAGGCTTTCGAGTCAGTAGGCTAGAGTTCTAATTACTATCCATGGGACCTTGGCCAAGGCAAATTAACCCTCAGGGTCTCAGTTTTCCCATGCACACAATGGTAAAAACATAATAGGGATAATACCTATCTCACAAGGTGGATGTAAAGAAAGCCTGATGCGTAAAGAAAGCTTTGGGTCCCTTTATCGTCTTGGCTGTACTCAATTCACCAAGATCACTCTAATAGTTTGGGGTGGGTTGGGGGCAGCTGTACCAGAGCTGAGCAGCCAGGACAGCCATCGGCGAATGCTGCCAGCCATTCCAGGATGCATTTCCTCTCACCAGAAAAGCCCGGTCCAGCACGTGTCCAGGAGTGTCCACTTGGTTTTCCAATTGAGACCCTTTCTTCCCTCTGACCTCAAAAGAAATCTTCTTCTGGCTTTCCTGATCTTTTGCTGGTACCTCAACCATACCCTTGGGCTTCTTCTTGAGGTTACTTTTCCGAGCCACTAACCAGTGTCCTCGGCCTATAGAGAAGATCAGAACAGTGAGCAAAACTTGTTCAAAGCCACAACTAGTGCTTTAATACTAGTATTATCTGTAATGCTAAAACTAAAACTAGCTCTTCATTACCTAATATGCACCAGACACTGTGCTGCTGCTGGCAGCGGGGGGCAGAGGAGAGGAGGTGTCTACATACATATCTCAATTAACCGGCCCCCAACTCCAGTTAGGACATGTTACTGCCCCCATTTCACAGATGAAAAGGCTAAGACTCGAAGAGGTGGAATGACTTGCCTAATTCCTTCCTCTACATTTTTGCCTCTAAACTCTAATTGTTCTTCAAGAGTCCAGATCAGTATTTTCTGTACTGCGAAGCCTTTCCTAACTCCCCTCAGCGGAGCTGATCATTCTTTCCTGTGCCAGCTGGTTACTCCCCCATTTGTCATCTCTCGGGTCAAGTTCAATGTGTGACATCAGCTCAAGGGGCTCCATCTTCCCAGACCTTACCCTGGATCCCATCATTAGAGGGGAAAGATTGCACCAGGAGCTCAGGATAAGAAAATGACAGGACAGTTGTCATTTAAAAAACACACCAATAATACCAGTTCACTGTAGAAAGAAACTAGAAAATGTATATAAGTAGAAAGAAGAACATGAGGTTAACTACCATGTTTCCCCGAAAGTAAGACCAGGTCTTATATTAATTTTTGCTCCAAAAGATGCATTAGGGCTTATGTTCAGGTGATGGCATCCTGAAAAATCATGCTAGGGCTTATTTTCCAATTAGGTCTTATTTTCAGGGAAACACAGTAGTAAACTCACCTAACAAAAATCATAACATTCTAGAATCTGTTCTCTCCATCGGCAGTTTTTCACCGCAAGGTATTCATTGCAATCTGTAATTATTTTATTCGTTCACTTGTTTATTGTCTTTCTTGCCCTCTAGAGTGGGAGCTCCACAGGGCACAGACTTTGATTCATTCATGTCAATATTTCCAAGGCCTGCACAGAGCTTACCATACTGTGAGTGCTGCTGCATGAATGGCTGAAGGAACCCTGAGCCACAGCTCCCGCCCTCAATCATACATGCAGACCCTTCCTGAGCATCTCCTTTGTGCTGGGAGCTGAGGCTATGGAGATGCTAAAGATGCATGCCCTGAGTCCAAGGGGCTCAGTAATGTAAGGAGTGCTGTGGAAGCCCAGAGAGCGGGAGCCGAGGGCATGAGCTAGATCTAGGAAGTTGGAAGTTGACTGGGTGGAAATGGAAAACCCAGGAAGCCTGGGCAGAGGGAAGAGCCCAGGGGCGCAGAGGTCTGAAAGACTGGGACCACACAGGCAGAAGAGCACAGAGCTGTGGAAACCAGCTTGGTGCCTCTCACCACGGGCTCCCCGCCAGCACAACCCACTACCCCTGCCAGGGGCTTTGCCCTGGCTCACCTGACCACTGCTATCCACTCTGCTTCTAGGATGCAGCGCCTGCCCTACGTCTGATGTGAGCGAGTTCCCGCTCCTCCTCGGGGCCTGACAGTCCAGGCACTGCATTTCCCCAGGCTGCCCCCCTCTGGGGCATGGTCCTTTGTCCTCTCCCAATAGCCCTGACAGCCCCCAACACAGGCAGGAAGGAAGGCATAGGGCGTGTCAGGAGATGAGCATGAGGGAAGAGAGACAAAGCTGGGAGGTCAGCAGAGTCAGGTCCGAAAAGGCCGGGACAACCGGAAGAAGGAGCTTGGGTTTTCATGGGGTAGGCTTTTAGCAGGAAGAGTATCCATGGGAAGGTTCCCCCCCCCACCCCCCCCCCGCCCCACGCCATGATTTTTCATGCTGAGGTAATTTTAGACTTCCAGAAAAGTTGCAAAAACAGTACTGAGTTCTTATACACCTTTCATCCAGTTCCCCTAAGATGTTAACATCTTATATAATTATAATACAATGATTGAAACCAAGAAATTAACACTGGTATAATATTAGTAACTAATCTGCAACCTTCTTTGAATTTTGCGTTTTCTCACTAATGTCCTCTTCCTGTTCTAGGATCCAATCCAGGATCTCATATTTCATTTCGTTGTCCTGTCTCCTTAGTTTCCTCCAATCTGTGACAGTTCTTCAGTCTTTCTTTTTTCTTTCTTGTGTGATCTTGACACTTTTGAAAAGTACCAATTATTTTGTAAAATGTCCCTTAATTTAAATTTGTTTGATGCTTTCCCATAATTAGATTAATGCTTTGCACTTTGGCAAAACTACCACAGAAGTGGTGCTGTGCCCTTGTCCGCACATCACATCAGAGGTAACAATGTTAGTGTATCTTATTATGGGTGAAGCTTGATCACTCTAGGAAGATGGTGTCGGACTAGTTTCTGTACTGAGAAGTTACTATTTTTCCCTTTGTAATTAATAATAACTTGAGACTATGCAAATATCCTGTTTCTCATCACACTTTGACCCATTAATTCTAGCATCTGTGATGGTTAATTTTATGCATCAACTTGGCTAGGCTATAGTACGAATAAGTAGTTATGGAATCAAATACTAATCTAGGTGTTGCTATAAAAGGTATTTTGTAGATGTGGCCAATACCCATCATCAGTTGATTTTAAGAAAAGGAGACCATCCTTGGTAACGTGCACGGGCCTCACCCAATCAGCTGAAAGACCTTAGAAGCAAAGTTGAGGTTTCCCAGAGGAAAAAGAATTTTGCGGTAAGACTGCAGCATCAGCTCTTCCCCACGTTTTAGCCTGCCTGCCCTATAGATCTCAGACTTGCTAGCCCCCATCATTGTATAAGTCAATTCCTTGAAATACGTAATATATAAACGGTGCCAAAAAATGTATGCACATTTTAAGAAAAGGAAAAACTGAATTAAAATTATAATACTCAATATAGATAGATAACAAGATGAATACAAGTCACGTTTGACTTCTGTAATTATAAGAGGTGCTAAAAGTGGTTACCATCAGCATAATTTTAATATAGCTTTTTTCTTTGTTAATATGTATATACTTTTTTTTGGCACCCTCTGTATATGTGTGTGGATGTATGTATGTATATATGTGTGTGTGTGTATATATACATATATATGTATACATATATACTCGTATGTATATGGAAACAGAACTAGTAAGATATATACATATATATGTATGTATGTGCACACACATGCGCGCACACACACACACACACACACACACACACACACACCATGGGAGGTCTGACAATTAAGGTCGCGAACTTGTTGCAACGATGTTGCTAACCTTTTTTGATATCAGAGGGGTTATTCATTATAAATTTGTACCAACTGGACAAACAGTTAACCAAGTTAACTATTTGGAAGTGCTGAAAAGGCTGCGTGAAAAACTTAGATGACCTGAACTTTTCGCCAACAATTCATGGCTCTTGCATCACGACAATGCATCAGCTCACACAGCACTGTCTGTGAGGGAGTTTTTAGCCAGTAAGCAAATCACTGTATTGGAACACCCTCCCTACTCACCTTATCTGGCCCCCAGTGACTTCTTTCTTCACCCGAAGAAAAAGGAAATATTGAAAGGAAGACATTTTGATGACATTCAGGACATCAAGGGTAATATGATGACAGCTCCAAAGGCCATTCCAGAAAGAGTTCCAAAGTAGCTTTGAAGGGTTCACTAGGTGCTGGCATCGGTGCACAGCTTCCCAAGGGGAGTACTTCGAAGGTGACCATAGTGATATTTAGCAATGAGGTATGGAGCACTTTTTCTAGGATGAGTTCTCAAACTTAATTGTCAGACCTTCGTGCGCATGTGTGTGTGTGGGGGGGCGGGGGTGCCGAAAAATGTATACAAGTGGACACTTTGATCAACATTGCTCAAGCAGTAGTTCACCGTAATCAGAAGTGTCTGGACGCTGATGGTAACCACTTTGAGCACCTCTTGTAATTGCAGAAGTCAAATGTGACTTGTATTCATCTTTTGTTATCTGTATATATTGAGTATTACAATGTTAATAGTTTTCCATTCTTAAAATGTATATACATTTTTTGGGCAACCTCTGTATATATCTCCTATTGGTTCTATTTCTCTGGAGAATCCTGACTGATGCATCATCCATAAAAGTATTTTGCCTATAAAAACTGTTATTGTGATGTTTTAATAGTGATTTTTCTATTTCCTCATTCCTTCTACGTTTATTAACTGGAATTCTACTGTAAGAAAGAGCTGTTCCTTCTCCTTCACTGATTTATGTATTTTAATATTTATTTATATCATTATGGGCTTATGGATATTTACTTATTCTATGGTTCACAACCCAATTCTACCTTTATTTTGGTGCTCAGATTGTCCCAGCTTTGGCCGTTGGGAGTTCCTTACATCTTTTCGACATGCGCCAATCATTTTTCTGAGCGTGTCTTTACTTTCTGGCACCACATGATGCTCCAGGCTCAATTTGTATTTTTCCTGCCCCAGCCCTAGAAGCAACTTTTCCTCTGAGGAGTCCTGGCTTCTTTTATTGGATAGTAGAAGTTAGAAACCAAGATCTAGGTGCTAGTATGCTTTTCATGACTGGGGGATCATTGCTCTCAGAGGACTAGAAAATACACGTACATATACTAACACACGCAGAGGCACACGGCTCTCTTTCTTTCTCTATCTGTCCACCTGTGTGTGTATGAGCGGGGTACGGGCGTGAAATCATGAATTCATACTGAGAGCTCCACGGGAGGGTCTTAAACTGGTGGAGAGCGAGAGAAGGTCTCCATGTGAAAGATGAAATCGCTCTAGAGAGGTTGGGAAGACAGGCTGGAGGAGATGGTCCTTCCATTATGACATGTACTGAGTGACCTGCAAGTCACTTCGTCTAGAGTAAACAAAGGGTTCGTCTCCCTCGCTCTATTTTTTCAAAGCTACAAATCCAACTCATTGAATCCATGTGTCTTTGGTAGTGTAGGCCTCCATGTGTAGGTCTCTGCTCAGTGTTATGAGGAGTCCCTGCCCCAGGGGTGTTTTTAACTAGATAAATATTTGAAAAACTACTTAGTAGAATCAAGTTTCAGCTATTTTATTTAGGAGCTTGGCAGAATATAATGAATCACCAGATAAGAAACACAGAGAGGAAGAGGCTTACAAGAGAGGATGGGCACTGATGGCTAGAGCAGCTAGACATGTGGGAGACGTGGGAGAGGAGCTGGGCTTTGTGGGATGGGAAGAGTTTAGATAACTGGAATGAGGGGTGGGACATCCTGGGCAAAGAGAAAAAGCTATGTGAAGTGAGAGCATAAATAAAGGAATGGGGTTATACAAAGGATAAGGGGAGGTTAGACTCTGAAGATAGAACAGCAGGTAAAAGGGCCAGCAATGAGAAGTCACTGGACAGAAGGGAAAATGATTAGATGTGCACTTTGGAAGGCTCCCTGAGGCTGCTGGATGCTGGAGGAAGATGGACTATGGGACCAGGTGGTGCAGGGAACAGTAGTCAAGGGGCTGGGGAAAAAGAAGTGGATGTAAGAGACATTTTAAAGCAGGAGCTGGGTGTGAGGCAAAGGTACCAATTTGGGAAGTCACCTGACCTTCTTCTGGCATCCGAAGCAGATTTTTGGCTGGAAAGCAGTTGTTCAGGTAAGGCTTTCCATCGTCCAGGTGGTAGATTCCTGAGGAGGCCATCTCCCTGAGAGCCGAGGAAGTAGAAGAGTGAGAAGGTGCTGCGTTGCTCTCGTCCCTACCCCTCTGAGCCTCAGTTTCCTCACCTGTAAAATGGGGGTAATAACACCTACCTTGATAGACAAATGAGAGAATCAAGTTAGAAAGGTGGTGCATGGTACATATTAACTGCTCACTAGAAATGTTCTTTAACAGAATTCAAGGAAGGGGGGGCTCACATTTTAGGCAAGACGATAGGAAAATAATGAGATTTGAACTAGATAAATAGGATTTGAGGCATGAATTAAGTTTGCTGATAGAGAGCAGGATATGCATTGTAAACAAAAAGGCCACAGGACTGAGGACATGGTGGCAGGCATGTCTGGCGCAGTGAAGAAACCACCTCACCCAGGAAGGGGATGTGTTTGGGAGTCTTGGACAATATGGCTAGACGGGAAGGATGGTGCCTGCTCCTGAAGGACCTTCAGTGCCAGGATAGGAGCTCAGGTTTCACCTTGTAAGTAACTGATGGCCATGGGGGATATCTGAGCTGGGTAGAGCTATGACCCAAGCTGTGCTTTAGAAAGAGAGGTCTGATAAAAATAATGCTCGGTGGAATGGGATTCCATTAACTGGTCACTGAGTCATGACAATTCCAGCTCAGAAATACTGTTCCAGTGTACTTTTCTCTGTCCCTCACTGCTTTCATTAACCCTTTCATCGCCGCTCACCTAGAATACTGCACATCTTTTCCACTGAGCACGAGGCCAAACGCTTGAGCGTGGTCTTGAAGGGTCCTGGGGTCCTGTGTCCCAACCTTCCCAGCTCCAGCCAGCCCGACCCATCAGGTTCACAATCATTTTCTAGTCCCAAAACATTTAGTCTCATCTGCCTTTGTTCTTGGTGTTCCCTGGGCCTAATATAACCTTTTCCATCTTGTTCATCTGGTTGATTTCATCCGTTAAGGTTCAGCTCCAATGCCACTTCTTTTAGGAATAAATCTCTAATAAAAGATCTAAATTCCTTAAACCTTGAGCTCTTAGAGATTTGAGATTTTTCTTTCAAGGGATCCAGTCATTCGCAGACCTGCTTGGGACAGCTTCAGACGCTTTGGGGCAGCAGAGGTTTGGGAACCTATAAGCTCTTAGGCAGTGAGAGAAATGTGGGAAGAATGTGGGGTCCTCAGATGGAGGTTCTGGAAACAGATTCAGTAAAAGGAAGGAGGAGAGTGGGAGCTGGGATCAGGTAGCCTCAGAAAATGTTTCCTGGAAGTGACAAACATGAATAGTAGAGTGGCGTAGTAGGAAGGGCAACAATTTTGAAAACAAGAGGCTTCAATTTGAGTCTAGTTTCTACCATTAAGCTGAGCAACCTTGAGCAAATCAGTTTATTTCTTTGTGCCTCAGATTTTCCACATATAAAATGACGATAAAAACCTAGGCCTTGAAGAATTGTTGTAAGAATTATATGAGGTAATAAATAGAAAAGAAAAGGGCTTCTTTCTAGACCCAGCCCAGATGCCACCCCTTCCACAAAGCCTTCACTGAACCTTCCAGAGGGAAACAATTGCTACTGTGACTAATCGCTGGAGTATTTCTTCTGTATCTCTTTTGTGGTGGAGCTTTTCTACCTCATAGGATTACTAGCAATCATGAGAAGGCTTCTTCACTGGTCTGTGAACCTCCGAGTCTGGAAACACATCCAATTCACTGTCTCCCTTCCACCCTTGGAGTACTCATAGGAAACACCCAATCAACATGTGTGAGCCAAATAAAGGATACAATGGTATTTCCGGGGTCCACGGGTTTTTATACCTATCTCTGAGCTCCCTAATTAGACTCTAAGCTCCTCCAGAGGAAGGACAGCGTCTGTGATGTTCATCTCTTTATTTCCAACACCTAACACAGCACCTGGCACACAACAGATTCCATAATTATCTGTGGGATAAATGAGTGATGCTGGTATCTCCTTTGGTCCAACATAGGGCACTATGAATTTCCTGATCCTTGACCACTCCAAAAAGGGTTGGAGGCCCCTCCTATATTATGTGTTCCCATGATAACCTGTACTTCTCCTAGTATATATAGTACTTATCATGTTATTATAACAGGTTGCTCCCCTTAACTTCCCATCTGCTATGGGCACTGTGATACCTTATTCACTTATGTAATCCCAGAGCTTAGCATACAGTCTAGAACTCACTAAAAATGTGTTGGGAAGATGAATGGATTGATGGATAGGTGGGGAAAGATCAATAGTCATTCAGTCATTCTGTCTTTTAGGAAATCTCTCTTGTGACCGACCACACCTATCTGCTAGATTGGTGAGTGAGTGAATGAATGAATGAATGAATGAATGAATGTATAGCTGGCTGGGAAATGTTAGAGATGATGGACTATTTGAGAAGGCTCAAGTAATTTACAGAACATAAGGACCTTGCTTCTGGTCTGCGAAGTACTTGCTTGTTCTTTGATCTTGGGAAAAGTCCCTTGACTTCCTTTTTTGTTTGTTTCTTCATCGGTTTCTTCACCTGTAAAATAGATATTATACACCTTAGGCTGTTATTCAGAGCTCTTCACCTTTCTCTTATTATCTTACTGTGAACCTTGTGCTCCAAAATGTGTCTCACCTGGGGCCTCGAAAAATACCATAAGACTAAAGAGCCCAGAAATAGACTGATATAGATGTAAAGGAAGAGAGACAGAGACATAGATGGGAAGGTGGAACAGGAGAATAATTTTATGACAATGGGGTGGGGCTAGAGCGCTTAAATAAGATGTGTAAACAAATAGGTAAGGAAAGGGTTGGTTTACATAATCATTTACACAAAATAAATTTATACACAGTAACCATAGCAAAGACAAAGTTGATAGATAAGACATAATCTGGGAAAAGATGTTTGCTATGCACATAACACAATAAATGAATCAGACTCAGGCTCGTGGGGGACATACAGACCTGCACACAACTAATCATAGAAATACCAGTTCCCTATGAGGAATACTACTAGGTGAGAAGGTGTGGATTTACGACTAATGATCTAGGAAGGGCAGATAGCCCCCAGGTTACAGTGTGTAGAAAGTAACTCTGAGAGAAATGAGCTTTACCTATACGGTGGAAAAAAGAAAGTCCAAGTTCCAGACTTAGAGGCTGCCTGCCTAGTTAGTTTCAGATTCCTCTGTTCTCTACCTCAAACTTGAAGCAGCTAACCTCAATCTATAGTGCCTCCCGGCTACACACACACACACACACACACACACACACACACACACACACACACAGACACAGAGTAATGCTTCTCATCTGCATACATTTGCTGTCCTAGTCCCCCCCTTCTTTGCCAGGCTCATGCAGAGAGCTTTCCTGTTTTTCCCCTCCTCAGGTTGACAGTCTCTGTGCTACCCCCTCAGGCCCACCTCTCAATGGAGGTAATCTGTGCCACTGTATTATAATGGCCGGCTTACCTGTCTGTTCCCCACTCCAAATACCTCCAACCCCAGGCTGTGATCCCCTCTAAGGCAAAGCCTGGGTGCTACCTATATCTATCCCCAGCACCTCATACAGCCCATTGAAGAGGCTCAATGATTGTTTACTGAATTAAACTGAACCGGGAACACAATGCCATGGAGCGCTTCATTTTGTCTGCAAAGGAAGAAATAATGATCAGGGAAGTTTTCTCAGTGCAGGTGACATTAGAGCTGGGACTTGAAATACAAGAAGATATAAAAAGTGAACAATAACAAAAGGCTACAGGGGCATCTGAGTGGATTGTATCACAGAGGTGAAGAAATCTCATCTATTATTATTTAATGATAATTATCAGATGAATGTTAGCTTCACTAACACAGGTATGTTGTCAGTTTTATTCAGGGATATATCCCCAGTGATGAGAACAGTGATTGTTACGTAGTAAGCACTCAATAAATATTTGTTCAATAATTTGGACACTTATGAGGGACTTATGGGAATAAAAAAAAAGAAGTGATGCAAAGTAATAGAGCATAGTATAGTATAATCCTGTTATGTGACAACTCTAGGTCACTGGAGTAGGAGTTCCACGAGAGTAGGAAACAGGGTCTTGATCTCCCTGTATCCCTTAGTACAGTTCTAGGCAATGTTGGTGCTCAAAATTTTCTGTGGGAAAAAGTAAATTAATAAAAATCTAGAATACTATTACATCTGGAAATTGCAAAAGCAGAGTGGCAGAGGGAACATACCATGAGTTCTGATGTTAAAAAAAACAAACAAACTGGCTTCTAAATAAGGTTCTGCTACACGCTATCTGGCCTTGGGTAAGTTCCTTGTTTTCTCATCTGACAGGGCTAAGAGGACGGATGTAAAGAAGATGTGGTACGTACAAACACATATACTCACACACAATGGAGTATTACTCAGTAATAAAAAAGAATGAAATCTTGCCATTTGTTAGAACACGGATGGACCTGGAAGGTATTATGCTAAGTGAAATAAGTCAGACAGAAAGACAAATATCCTATGATTTCACTTATACGTGGAATCTGAAAAACAGGCTCATAAAAACAGATCAAACTGATGGGTGCCAAAGGGGAGGGGGTTGGGGGGAAGGGTGAAAACGATGAAAGAGAATACAGTGGTACCTCGGTTTTCCAACGTAATCCATTCCGGAAGGCCGTTCAAGTTCTGAAACGTTCGGAAACAGCCGACAGCTAGGCCTCAGGATCTTGCACTCAGCGGAAGCCCTGTGACATGTTCGACTTCCGAGGCGTGTTCGAAAACCGAAGCATTTACATCCGGGTTTACGGCATTCATAAACCGAAATGTTCGTCAACGGAGACGTTCGAAAACCGAGGTACTATAGTCAATAATATTGTGATAAGGTTGCACCGTGACAGATGATTACTCGGCTTAGTGTGGTGATCAGATCGTAAGATCTATAAATGTTGAACCACTATATTATACAACTGAAAACTAATACGTATAATATTATATACCAATTATACTTACATAAAAATATAAATAAGGGCACATAGGGTACTGCCCAGCAGACAGCAGGCACTCAGTGAACGAGTTCTCCGCAACTGGAAAACATTACTAACGGCTAAGATGACAGTAAGCAGAGAGAATAACTGGTAGGTGCTGTAACAGGGTTAGATAAGGAAGGAGAACAAACTCCTGTGCCCCTTTGGAAACGCTACATCTGATGCGGGGGAGACTCTAACCTCTCACCCAAACTACGTTTCCAGCCTCACCAGCCTCCGGCGTCGTTTCCACCTCCGAGGCGTCGGCGGGGACGACGTCCCGGTCAGGCGGGATGCGAGCCTGCGACCCTCCCGGAGAACTCGGAGTCGCTCCACGGTGGCGCTTGCCACTACCTTCTCTACCCCCTTAGTAACCGCGACGCGGTAGCTAGCCTTGTGGGCGGCAACCGCGGCCAGACCTTCTAACTACTACAAATCCCGGCAAGCTCCGCGGCCACTTAAGCTCGTGTCAGCCAGCAGCGAACTACGGATCCCGATGGACTCCGCGCGGCGCGTCACGCAGTCAGCTTCAGCCAATCGGCTTCGGACAAGTAGGAGTGGGAGGGAGACGCAGAGGCAGACAAGATGGCGGCGGCGGCTGCACAGGGCGGGAGAAGTGGTGGTGGCGGAGGCAGTAGTGGGGCTGGCGGTGGCCCCAGCTGCGGGACAGGCAGTGGCCGCAGCGGCTTGTTGGATAAGGTAAGGAGCCGGTCCTTGGGGACAGTCGAGACCTCGGGAGGCCCGGGAGGCGACAAGCCCCTCTTCCCATCCCCGCCCCTCTTTTCTTCTGCGGCTTCCCGGGGGAGTCCCCGGTTTGGTTCACTGTAAAGCGAACTTTACCGGCGCTTGTAGCCCGCTCTGTCCACAACTCAAACCCGGGTTCTTTCCTGTTTAGATCTTTTTTCCTTCTCGGAAGTGTTGCTGGTCCTTAATGCTGGCCATCACAGCTGCTTAGGAAAACTTAATTATTCCCACATTTGAACCTGGCTGTCGGTTTTTCCTCGGTGGTTTTGGGGGCTACTGTTGAATGTGCTCATTTAACCGATGGGGAATACTGAAGCCCGAAGGAATGAAAGCAGCTATTCGAAGTCAGTAGTCCCCAAACCCCACCACGACCACCACCCTTGCGTGTCGCTACAAGGCTGCAAACTCCTCTTTGGCCTTTTGCTTATTGAAGTTTCTAGGCGTTTTATCACGATACCCCGAACACTGAACTTATTTGTATCTTTTTTCCTCTCACCATCTTCACCCTCCCCCCCTTTTTTTCTCCCCCTTTTCTGCCTTCCAGTGCATTCGGATTCATGAGTTTGCTGTTTTTTAAAGCTGTGGCCCTAGCAGTAAGGGCTTGAGAGAAAAAGAAAAGCAAAAGGAAAACTGCTCCTGGGTTGGCCCTTCTTGTCCCTTGCATAGCATCTTGAAAGAAACAGTTGCATGAAGATCTGGGTCCTAGTACTGGTTCTGCGTCTACTTAGCTGTGTGACCTTGAAATATGCTGTTCTCCCTGTCTGTCTGCTCATTTCTGAAGTGAGGGATTTAGCCTTGATGTACCCTAACGCCCCTTCCAGTTCTCTGATGGTAGGGCCCTGAGCCAGTTTGATGAGAAATGTTAAGCATGGGGTCTTTATTGTAGTAAACAGGATTTTTTACTTTAATTGAAAACAGCTTTCAGACCGGCTTTCAGGTGCCCATGTTCCTAACACATGGTAGGTGCCTAAGAAATGAGTACACGATCATATTGTGGGGTTCAGATCCAGATCTTTTTGCTTCTCTTTTTTGGGTGTCATTGGTTTTGAATTACATGGTTGTCACTCTCTTAACTCTTCTTAAGAGATGGGAACATGTTCTGTAGGTGGGCATGGCAAATTGCTCCAAGCCATGTGAGAGTATTGGGAATGGATGGCCATTTTCATACCCAAACCCTGCCTTCCTGCTGGTGATCACCCCGCAGCCTGTGCTCGTCCTATCCCATGGACTGCTTTTGTTCTTCCCTCTATTTGATCATCACCAGCAAACGTTAAGCATAGACATATGTAAGGTAGTTATTACTGAAAAGCATATGGTATCATTGTATTATTGAAAGAACCTGGATTTGGGGAGCATAAGATTTGGGCTCTGAAGTAGCTCTGCTACTTTCAAACTGTATGAAGACTTAATTAACCTCACTGAGCTTCCCTTTCTTCATCTGAAATGTTAGGGTTTGGGGGAGAATAAATGAGATGATACACATGAATGATCTCTGTAACCTATAGTGTCGAATATAAATGTGTGAATGGCAGAGGAATAAGTCAAGACTCCTACTGTCAGAAAGTACTCAGTGTTGGTGAGTGTAGGACATGGGGTACCCTAAATATTAAACATAAAAGTATTTGGTGTATTGAATTATGTACTTTTATTTACAGAAGTTCAATTGAGAGAGGCAAAATGATAAGAAGGTGAGGGTCCCAGAGGATGACCTCATGTCTGAGAGGAGCTGGGACCTTATTTGGGGGTAGAGAGAGAGGGAAGGCATACACAAGTTAAGAATATACTTGAGCAAAGGTACACAGAAGGTGCATGATGTTTCTCAGGTAGTGAATTGACTGGATGGTCTCTACGAGACCTGTGGTGACAAAATTGAGGAGGGCATGGATTGCTTGAAGTAGGAGTAGGAAACTGAAACGTTTTTGAGACTAAAGTGGCTTTAAGAAAATTATCCTGATAGTTTGGAGAGGTAGAAATTAAAAGCCTTTAATAAGGCTTTATACCAGTGTCTAGGGTTTTATACCAGTGTCTAGGGGGTTTATATATAAAAAGAAAGACAAGTTTGACTAATAGTGCAGCATGTTAAAAGCTTCATGGCCTTGGATAAGTTACTTGGTATTATTGACCTTAAATTTCCATAAGTAAACAATGTGGATGCCCATATATACAGACTTTTTGTAAATATTAAATTGTATACCGTGTTTCCCCAAAAATAAGACTTAACCGGAAAATAAGCCCTAGCATGATTTTTCAGGATGACCTCCCCTGAACATAAGCCCTAATGCGTCTTTTGGAGCAAAAATTAATATAAGACCTGGTCTTATTTGGGGGGAAACATGGTAGTATTGGTAAATGTTGTTTGTAAAGAGCTGTAACAATAGAATGAGATGATGAGAACTTCCAACTTGAATAGCAAAAATAGGTGAAAGGCCCGTAAAGGAGCACTTGGAAGAATTAACCAAGAAGTGAAATAGAAAATAAATCAAGAGCTGTTTATGTATTTTCTTGGAAAACTTCATTTCTGCCTTACATTGCGGTGTTCCCCTTTTGAATTCTCTAGCATTTGTGGCACATGGGAATTAAGCTGTCCCTTACTGACATACAGTCTTACATTGTTATACCAATTTGTATTTGTCCAGTTTCCCATGAGAGGTTCTTACAGTTCTCTGTAGTAATCAACACATAATAAGTACTTGCAGTATTGAATTTAGTAGAGAAAAAAACTTCAGATCTGCCACCTCAGTCTTCAGAAGTAGCTTTAGCGATGGCTTCTCTAATTGTCTGAAAACTGGGAACATGGGAAAAAACTTATTCTCAATGGAGCAGGATCTGAATGAATAGAGAAGCTTTCACTGTGTGGGAATAAGAGACTGTTACCTTACAATCTCTTTAATTTGATTTGTCTTGATTTTTTGGAGGGTTTTTATTTTATTTCCTGCAGCTGCAGTTTCACTTGGCGTAAAGAAATGTAATAAAGAGATGCAAATGTGCTTACAGCTTTCCCCAAGCAGATGTGAATTTCTGTTTCTGTGAAACTGACTTTAAGAACAAAGCAATTCTGTTTTCCTGATCTTAAAAATAGGTATGCAAATATAATCTTCCAGCCTCCAGTACAGAGTAACTCAGATCATTGCATTAAGTTATTTTGCCCAAAATACATCAAAGCACTTTGTCCTACATGGCAGACTGTAAAGAAAAATTGATTGCTTAATTTATTTTTGCTATTAAAATTGATATATGGTATTAAACCATGCTTTCCAGAAGCTGTTCCCAAATCCTTTTAACCTTGTACCTGGGTCTCTGTCTCCTGGCTGGATTTGTTTTGGCTGTTAAAATTGTTTTGGCTATTAAAATGTGATATTAAACCATGCTTTCTAGAAGCTATATCCAGACCCTCTTAACCTCAAAGCTGGATTTCTGTCTCTGCTGGATTGTCAGCTTAATTTTAAAGTCTAGCTTTTATAGCTTAGTAGTTGAGAACACAGGCTCTGGAGCCAGGCCCTCTGCCTTTGCATCCTGTCTCTGCCACTTACCAGGTGTAATGTTCTTGGGCAAGTTAATACATTTCTATGTCTCTCAGTTTCCTCATCTGTAAAGTGGGGATAATACATAGTAACTACCTTAAAAGGTGGTGTCTGGCACATAGTAAGTACTCAACAAAATACATATAGCTCCTGCTAACTAGCTATATATACTGGGCTTCAACTTCCTTAGATAAATATTTTTCATAACATGATATGGAGACTGTCTACATCATACTCCCTTGGGGTTCTAATTAAAAAAACACAGATTTCTGGACCTCATCACAGACCTGAATCAGATGCTCTGGAGGTAGAGCCTGGACATCTGCATGTTTTCGCACACAGCTATTTATTCCTTCTACATTTTAACAATTACTCGTGAGTTGAGAATTATTGTCCTAGATGACTTTTTAAATACCTCTGGTTCTGACGTTTTAAGTTTTGTTTTTGTTTTTTGTTTTTAACTAATCTGCTTAATCAATAGTGGTTTTTCTAAAATGTTTGTATTGAGACCTTGAAGCTTATCCGTTCCAGCCTCATTCTATAGACACAGACACAGTTGGAGAGGGGAAGATGAAGTAACTTGACCAAGACTACACACAGTGAGTTAGTAACGGTTCCGGAATTTGGCTTCCCCAGTTTTTAACCCAGGTCTCTTACCTTACTTAGTACATTGCTTCTCATTCTGGAGCAGGCCATATGCTAGCTAATGTAGTAGTGGAAAGAACATCTGTTTTGAGATTGGAAAATTTAGGCTTAAGCCCTGGCTTTGTCACCCACCAACCATGTGTCCATAGATAGGTCTCGTGTCCTCTTTTACTCTCAGCGATGGTATCTTAGTTTGCCAGACTTGTGGGTGATATGCCTGTTTCCTGACCCAGCTCTGACAAAGGCAGTGAACAGTTCTGTGGCATTACTGGAGAGAGAGAGAATGTGTGTTTAAAGAAACAGGGTGCTGGCTTTTTAACATTGTTTTGCAAGCTAAACTTTGAATAGCATTTTAAAACTCATTATTTCTTACTTTATCAAAATATAAAACTTTTTTGTGTCAAAGGACATTATCAAAGTTTAAAGACAACCTACAGTGAGAGAAAATATTTGCAAATCATATATCTAATAAGGGTCTAGTATCTAGACTATTAAAAAAATCATAACTTGATAATAAAAAGACAGTCCAATTTTAAAAAGAATAAAGGATGTGAATAGACATTTATCCATAGAGGACATGTAGATGGCCAATAATCACATGAAAAAAATGCTCAACATCATTAGTCATTAGAGAAATGCAAATCAAAACCACAATGAGATACACTTAATACCCTCTAGTATGGCTATAGTAAAAAATAACCAGTGTTGGTGAGGGTGTGAGAAATTGGAACCCTCATATACTGCTGGTGGAAATGTAAAGTGCTGCAGCCACTTTGGAAATCAGTTTATCAGTTCCTCAGAAGGTTAAACATAGAGTTACAATATGACTCAGCATATTCCACTTTAAATATAAACCTAGGAGAATTGAAAATATATATCACACAAAAACTTGTATGCAAATGATCATGGCAACATTATTCACAATAGCTAAAAGGTGGAAGAAAGCCCAGTATCCATTGCCAGATGTGTAGATCAACAAAATGTGGTATATCCATGCGATGGAATATTTGGCCATAGAAAGGAATGAACCTTGAAAACATGCTAAGTGAGAGGAGTCAGTTACAAAAGGCCGCATATTGTGTGATACCATTTAGTATATGAAATGTCCAGAATAGGCAAATCTATGCGGACAGAAAGTGGGTTAGTAGTTGCTAAGGCTGGAGGGTGGCGGGGAGGGGAGTGACTGCTTACGGGTATGTGGTTTCTTTTTGGGGTGATGAAAGTCATTCTGGAATTAGATAGTGGTGATAGTTGCACGGCCTTGTGAGTATAATTTAAAAAATACTGAATTTGTACATTTTAAAATGATGAGTTTTATGGTATGTGAATTATAGTTCAGTGTAAACTCTAATCTTTACAGTGTGTATGGAGTAATCTTTGAAGCTTCATATGATTATTACTATTAACTACTTATTCATCATTATGTAGCACTGATATCACAGACGTTAATAACCTCCATCTGCCCAGGTCCCTTTTAGCTGTTGCCTGCACCATTTCTGTGCTGTGACCTCTTCTTGTCAAATCTCAATAGTAGTTTTTCGGTCAATTCGGTCAATAGTAATTATTAGGTCAATTTCAGTAGTATTTGACTCATTGATAACTTCTTTCTTGAAATATTTTCTTTATGTGGCTTCTAGAACACTACTCATCCCTAGTTTTCTTCCTCCTTCACTGGTCTCTCTGTCTTTGTGGTTGTTTTTTTGTCTTCTTCCTGACCTATAAATATTGGCAAGCCTCTGGCCCTCTCCTCTATCTACACTCATCCCAAAGAGATACCCAGTGTCATGGCTTAAATACCATCTATAAGCTGATGACTTCCATATTTATATTTCCAACCTGTACCTCCTCTGAGCCCCAGACTTATATGTCTAACTGCCTGCTTGCCATCTCCACTTAGCTATCTATTAAATTTCATACATATATAAAGAATACTACTATTATAAATGCTGCTGCAGTGAGTAGCCTTGTGTATTATGTCACGTGTATGCAGATATGGAAAAGTCCCCTGAAGTGGGAAGTTGAATCCACGATGCTAAATTGTCTTCTATAGGTATTGTACCGTTCTGAACTTCTCCCGATAGTGTGTGAGAGAATCGCTTGTGTCTCACCAGCACAGGATTTGGTAACCTTTCTCAGCCTCTATAGATGAAAGTAATTGAAGCAGGGTTTGCCCAAAATCATATAACACTGGTGATAGAACTTGGTTTTTAATTCAAAATGTTCTTTCCAGTAGACTACGCTGGATTTTGCTGTTCACCTGTAGTTAAGACCTGCTGGTAAAACATAAAAGTTGTTAGCTGACAAAGATGTATTAAATGAGAACTTCATTTTGTTACTGTCTGAAAGTCCGTGGATCTATTTTTTCTGAGTTTTGTGGTCACAGAATGAAAGGGTGACCAAGGGGAGCTCTTTCTATACTCACGTTTGGATAGAACGGGGACGGGATATGTGTTCACACTGGTCTCTGTAGCCCACGTAGTGGTTTGGTTTGGGGCTTGTAGATTCTGATTTCTTAGCATGGAGACTGGCGACATCATATGAGCATCACCTGAATCGAATGACCCTCGTCTCCTTCACCTTCATTTTCAAGTGTTTTGTCTTTTAGCTGCCCAACATCAGAAGGTAAATGTCACTGACACTTAAGCATGCTCTTACGGCAGTAGTTCATCTTCCTGTCAGTAAGATGCCATGTGTCTTGATGCGCAGCTCTTCTGTTGGTTTTACAGTGGAAGATTGACGACAAGCCTGTAAAAATTGACAAATGGGATGGATCAGCTGTGAAAAATTCTTTGGATGATTCTGCCAAAAAGGTACTTTTGGAGGCGGCGGTCTGTTAGCGTGTGTACTCCTGATGCCCACCTGCAGGATCGTTTCCTTCTGTGACGTGGAAATACTCCAGTTCTCAGTGTTAGGGATTGAACCAGAAAGCAGTTTCTAAAATCCTCACAGTGTTTGTAGGGGAGCACGTGTTAAAATATAAATGTTAGCTACCTCAAACTTCTCAAGTTCTCTCATGTTTGAATTCCAGAAAGCTGGTCATCTTGTTTTTGAGGTTAATTAGCCTAGAGCCAAGAAGTTTGAGCTAATGTAAGACATTCATCCGTAATTGGCCATCTCTCCATTTAAAAGGGGAGAAGAAAATTTTAGCTTCATCCAAGGGAAAAGATTGAGGATTTTTAAAAATGTATAAGAAGTTCATGAACTCTTTCTCCGGGATCCATTGTAAACAGCTGAGTCTTCTTTTGCTTGTAGTGGTAAAATTCTGATTGGAGAGAACTATGTACTTGGTAATTTATAATTCATAGCTTTTATCATGGAAATTATGAATAAAAGCAGGTTCGGGAAGTAAGCATTACTGTTACCTTGATTCCTTGTTCTTCTCACTAGGTACTTCTGGAAAAGTACAAGTATGTGGAGAATTTTGGTCTAATTGACGGTCGCCTCACCATCTGCACCATCTCCTGTTTCTTTGCCATAGTGGCTTTGATTTGGGATTATATGCACCCCTTTCCAGAGTCCAAGCCTGTTCTGGCTTTGTGCGTCATATCATATCCTTTCTTTATGCTCAGGTTTGTTTTCTAGTGACTATTAAAATCTCTACTGATATCCTCCCAGCTCCCTACAAAAAACAAACTTTGATCTTGGGGCCTGCTAATGTTAGAATTTAACATTATCAGCTAGGAGTATCTGTAAATTTATGTAGTAATGATCGTTAATGTTTTAGATTTAATATGGTTATTTTATCTTCAATTCTATTTAGTTATTAACGTGGAGGTTACTATAATCCAGGTGTGCGCACGTGAGAGCAAAACACACAGTAATAGTGACAACCCAGCTTTTCCTATTTCTAGTGTAGTGCTTCTCCCATTAGGCCGGGTTGCTTCAAGCCACATTCCAGGAAGTTAGGAGAGGATCAGATTTGGGAGATTCAGATCTGCATCGGGTTTCCTTGAAGCTGAGGGGCTGACTGGGAGTTACTGAGCATGAGGTGTAGGTGTAGCTTGTGTTTTAACAGTGGAAATAAGAACCTCTTCTGGAGCTAGAGAACCTGGGTTTGAAATCCAAGCTGTTTTGTGATCTCGTGCTAATAAGAACTTAACTTTTTTGAGACTGTTTGAATGTTGCTCATTATAAGTATGGGTAATACTCAGAATTATAAAGATTAAATGAGATCGTCTATAATGTGTTTGGTATATCATTGGCTCTGAAATGTTTTTCTTTCCCATATCCTTTTTATGATAAATGTAGAATCATGTTTGTTACCTACCCAGCTTGCTTATTTCTCAAAAAGCTGACTACATAGGACTTTTATTATATAGTTACTATTATCACAAAAGTAATACTCGTGCATGTTCATAGTAACAGTTTTCTTGAGGTTCCCACTCCTTCCCCCTCCAAGTCAATCTGTACATGCTGCACTTTTCTTTCTTTTTAACTTAAAGATGTTGGATGTCTTTCCATATTGGATTATACAGGTCTACCTCATTCTTAACAGCCACATAGTGTTCGGAGAGTCTGCTATGTGCCATTACTGTACTAGCTGTTTAAAACAAATCATTTTGGTGGGCAGTTGACTTTTCTTGACAATGTTATCACTACCTGAAATATTTCTAAAAACTCCACTTTGGGGATTTTTCTTCAAAGGCAGTTAACAAGCCATTTAATAAAGCAGGTCCTGATCAAAAATGGTATCATCCAAACTGGTCCCAAATCATAGTCCCCAGGCATGGGACCTATAAATCATCCAAGTATGAAATTTTTCACTATTAAGGCAGTTCCAAAGAATAAGACAGTTCCCAAAGGAGTTCCAGAGAGATTTGAAGAATGAGAGCAACAGTAGTACAAAATATGGCCTCCCAAGAGAACTACCTCGATGGAATTTCATTTGTTCGGTTATATTTGTTTAAAACAAAAGATCTTGCCATTTTTATAAGCCTGCCAGTTTTACATATGTTAGTAATGACTACTATTATGTCTTCTGTGTGCTAGACACTTAAAAAAAAATAAAAATAAAAATAAAAGTAAATAAAAAAAAAATAAAAAATAAAAAATATATATATATATATATACACACACACATATATGTCATCTCTAAATCTAATGACAATTCTAAAGAGTCAGTATTATCCCCATTTTAGAGGTGACCATTAAGCCTTGGGGAAGGAAGTAATTTGTCAAGGTTACATTGGTTAAAAGCCAAGATTCAAATCTAGGACTGCCTCCAAAATCTACACACTTTGCACTATACTTTCCTGCTTCTCACTTTCATAAAATTTAAATTGCATAATGTACACAAAGTTTTTGTGCCCGTTTCTTGCACATAGTAGGTTCTCAAATATGGTAGTTAATATGTCAAAAACTGAACATAATAATAAGCCTGTAGGTATCTAGGACATAATTGTTCTTATAGTAAACTAATTTGAAGTCACTCTTCTAATGACCCTTAAAATTGGTTGAGCATGGATTAGTCCACTGTGATTATTAGTTTTGTATTTTATAGAGAAATAAGCACAAGTCTTGACATGGAAGGTAATAGGATCTTATACGTTATCCTACAAAAAATAGGATACATTTTTAGTGTTTTTGCAGCAAGACAAAACCCTTCTTCAGTAATTTTTGCAGCCCTTGCTTGTCAGTTTGTGATAGTTCTCTTTCATGTGTGTTTGTGTGTTTCCTCCTTAACTTGATTTGAACGTATTTTGTGATGATGGGGATCCTGACCATTTATACCTCATACAAGGAGAAGAGCATCTTTCTCGTGGCCCACAGGAAAGATCCTACAGGGATGGATCCTGATGACATTTGGCAGCTGTCCTCCAGTCTCAAAAGGTATGACTGTCCTCACAGATTCTGAAACCCTGGTGTTGGATTCTCCGTGGGTGTGGAGTCATTATCGATGACAGACTTACATGCGTACACGATGCAGATCTTAGTGCTGGTCGTGTAAAATGAAGAGAGAGGTATGAAGGATCTAGAAAGTTTTTCCCAACATTGCAGTTCTGAGAGATCGCTTTATCACAGATGTGCTCTGAGGAGAAACTCAGGGACAGAGTATTACACTTTGGTGGAAGAATGAAGAATGATTCTCTTTTTCCTTGTGGTAATCAACCGAGTCCATGAGAGTGCAGAACTAGAAAGGCCGAAGATGTGAAGCCAGGTATCGTTGAAGAACCCGTTAGCTTCTATTTCTTCTGTGATCCTGACTGTGCTCTGTGCCATCGGGAATCTCTGAAGCAACGTACCAGGCAACTCAGAGAAGCACAGTTCAGTCTGTTTCTGATCAGCCCACTGGCTGACACCTGAGGCCTTGCTGGGTATACAGAACAGGGTTCAAATTCCAGCTCATTTCTTTCCAGCTGTGTGACTTTTGGTACATCATGTAAACTATTCGAGCTTTAGCAGGGTCAAAAATGACTTATAGAGTTGTTGGTAAGATGTACTAATTACAATAATAGCAAATTTCTATTGCGTGTGTAGTGGGGATTGTGCCAAGTGCATCATCCCACATAAACCTTAGAACAACTCATTTGATAAATAAGGACACATGCCCAAAGGGTTTAGTTAATTATTCCAGGGGCATAACAGCTCCAAAGTGATTTCTAGCAGGTATTCCAGCCCACATCTGAGCCCAGCATCCATGCTCTTAGTCACAATCCTAAAAACACACGGCATAGGTCCTAGCGTACGCGCATAGTAGGCTCTCACACTATAAGTACAGTTATTCACATGTATGAATGTAGGTATAGCATCAACACCAAAAAGCTTCTCATTACCACCTTGTGGAGATGCTTGTGAGGAGGGGCAGACCTTCATTCTGATGCTGCAGCCGAGTTCTTCTCCTCCTGGCAGGGCCCCAGCTGCCCGTTTGGCCTCAGCCATCCTAAGCCCACACCCCGTGCCAGGCCACTGAAGCCGAGTTGCAGAATTCTGGACCCTTACAATATCTTGATTTCATTCTTCTCATTCTGACATGTATTTTTAAAACAAGCTTTATTGAAATATAGTTCACATGTCATACAGTTTACCCATTTAAAGTGTACATTTCACTGGTTTCTAGTGTATTTGCAGATATTTGCAACCATCACCACTGTCAACTTTAGAACATTTTCATCACCTCAGAAAGAAAGCCTGTGCCCTTTCGCTGCCATCTCCCTAACCCTCCATCCCCCACAACATTAAGTAACCAGTAATCTTCTTTCTGTCTCTAGCTTCCCTGTTCTGGATATTTCTTATGAATGGAATCATATAATATGTGATCTTTTGTGACAGGCTTCTTTCACTTAGTGTAATGTTTTCAAGGTTATCCACGGTGTAACATGTATCAGTGTTTCATTCCTTTTTATGCTGAATATGTTCCACTGCATGCACATACCACATTTTGCTTATTCACTCGTTAGTTGATGGACATTTGAGTTGCTTCCACCTTTTGACTATTATGAATAATGCTGCCGAAAATATTTGTGTCCAAGTTTTTGTGTGGACACGTTTTCAATTCTCAGGTTATACCTAGGAGAGGAATTACTGGGTCGTATGGTAATTCTTTTTAAATTGCTTGAGGAACTGCCAGACTGTTTCCCCACACAGCTGCATCATTTTACAATCCCATTAGCAGTGTGTGAGGGTTTCGATTTTTCCACATTCCCTGCTGGTTTTTACCAACTGCCACATTGTTGGTGCCTGTGGAGAGGAAATACACCACCTCTATTCCTTCTGATGGCATTTAAATATAGACCCACTTCTCTTTCCTTGAAGAAAGCTCCTGGTTCATTGGCATTCTTCTCTAACATAGTTCTGTTTAGAAGTCTTGGTGATTCAGTATCCAAGTAGATGATTATTCCAGTACTCTGGACTCGCAGTTTTACTTTCTCGTTTCTGATGACCTGGATCTTGTTTTCTGCCATGTCTTGAACACATTTCCCTTGACATACCCTAGACCTTGTTATTACTGATAACTAATTACCTTCAATAATTTCACTCGCTCACTATCGCTTCCTATTTCTCTTGTTTACCTCCTTCTAGTTCTCTTTTCCTAACAGTTCTTCAGCCCCCGTTGGCATCCATAAGTCACTACCTTTCCACTGTCCCTCTTCCCCTCACTTCCTCCTTACTCAGCTTAGATTCCATGGCATTTCTGTAGTCCAGTTACTCTCTCACTGTTCTAGAGAATCTTTCATATCTTCTCTCTTCCCCTTTCAGCTCCTTTCGTTGCTGAAAAGATAGAAGCATCAGTACTCTCGCATCATTACCTAGAGTGCTCGTCATATTCTGGCTTCTTTCTCAGTTCCTGTATACTGCCTCCTCTCCGTTTGTCCATGGGATTCGTATCCTTTCTCATTTGCTTGATGTTTCCCTTTCTCATAGATTATTCTTTCTGCCACACAGACATGCCGTAATTTCTCCCAGCTGAAAAAATATATATAATTTTCCCCTATTCTGCTCACACAGTCTTCCCATTTCTCTGCTTCCCGTTCCTTCTATTCCTATTATCTCTTGGATCTGCCCTTGTCTTTACTTCTCTTTCCTCGTTATACTTGACCTGTCAGCAGCATTTGGCTGAGAGTGGATCACTCTCTCCTTGTTACACTTCTCTTTTTTTAACTAGGTTTTTAGGATACCACACTCTTCTAATTTTCATCTCCCCTAATGTCTGTTCTTTCGTCTTCTTTGTGATTCTTCATTATCCCCTTTCTCTAAATTTGAAATGCCACTTGTGCTTGTTCCTAGCACCTCTTCTCTATCTATAGTCGCTCACTAGGTGTAATCTTATCTAGACTTTCAAGCATCTATATGAAGAAGATCTCTAAATCTATATTTTCAACCTAGACCTCTACTCTGAACTCCAGGTATATCCCAGCTTTCTATTTGACATTGGATCTTAATGAACACCTCAAAATTAACACGTCCAAAACCTAACTCTGCTATCCCTCATTTAAACCTGCTTTTCCTCCAGCTTTTCCTATCTCAATAAATGGCAACTCCATCCTTTTAATTTCTCAGACCAGACCTCTGAAAGTGACTCCTCTCTCTCAGTCCTTCCAACAATCTGCCAGCAAATCTGTCAGCTCTACTTTCTAAGTATATTCAGTCTGACCTCTTACCATCTCCACTGCTACCATCCTCTCTGTTAGGTTCTTGTGATAATGTCCTAATGGACCTCTTCCGCTGCTCTCCCTGCCCATAGTCTATTGCCAGTACAGTAGGCAGAGTGATTCTTTTAAAACTTAAGGCAGATCAGCGCAGTCCTCTGCTCAAAACCCTCACTCAGAGAAAAAAACTAAAATCTTAAAGTATAGCTTAGAAATCCGTACCTTTCTATTCTCTGCACCCCACACACATATGCCAACACACCCCTCGTCTCCTGCAGCTCTTAGCCTCTCCCACTCCGTTATGTTCTCATTAACCGCATTTCTGTTCTTCACACATTCCAGGTTCTTGCCTCAGGATCTTTGCATTTGCTATTTCCTCTGCCTAGAATACTCTTTCTCCAGATAGCTTGTTCTCTCACCTTCTGTAGGGCTCTGCTCATATACCGGCTTAGTGAAGCCTTTTCTGCCTACCATATTTAAAAAACATGCTTTTTATTTTATTGTTGGTTTCCTTACACACACAAGAAGTCCCAAAAGGCAGGGATTTGTCTATTGTGTTTACTGCTCTATATCCTCAGCGCCTAAAACTGCCCGACATGCATAGTTGGGGCTGAATAAAATATTTATTGAACTAATAAGTAACTATTTCTAAAATGCATCATTAGATCCCAACTCATCAGGTCATGTCCTGCCATCAAAGCCATGGAACTGCCAGTGGAACTGTCCAAAAATCCAATTGTTTTTGAGATCTCAGCAGCAGTTGGTGAGAGTTTGAGAACAAATTTTGAAGTATTGAGAATAGTTCAAGGACTTCCATCCTAGCTATCCCAGTTGGAAGTAACTGTCTACATGACAGTTTATTGAGCTATGATTTTTTTTCAGCACTGGTTAATGGTAGGCACTGTTTTAACCATGACAGCGATCCTGAAAAGTAGGTGGTAGTTTTCCTATTTTAAATGTGCAGAAATAGGCTCAAACAACTGCTTCCTCTAGAGCAGCGGTGTCCAAACCTTTTTCAACGTTTTTCACCAAGGGCCATATGTGGTAAAATACACAAACAGCCGGGCCACTCACTCGAGGTGAAGTACGTATTGCCTCACCTGGTTTATTTAAGTAAACTAAATCTATTTTTGGAATTTGCTGCGGGCCAATTAACCATGGGTCATGGCTGCAGTTTGGACACCCCTGCTGTAGAGGAACTACCAGCTTGACAATCCACTGAATATGCCCTAATTAAATGGAGGCAGAAACGGGGGATTGTGGGAGACATGTCAGCCTGCCAGAGGTTGATATAAACCCTCTTGAATGGGTGAAAGTAGTAAAGTAAGATGCGGCTAAAGAATCTCTGGAGTTGATGTAGTAAAAGACATCCCTGGCCTGGAGTCAGATAGAACCTTGGAGCTAGATTGGTTATAGGGTATAAGGACTGAGCAACCTGGAATTGGGAAACAGCTGTGAAAACTATAGAGTTCTTCATTTAGTCATAAAAATTTGATTGCCTACAAAGTGCCAAGCTAAGAATAGAAAACGAGAAAATCCTCGCCCTCAAGAATCTCTGAGCCCAGTGAAGAACACATAAATAAACGTCCCTTGAACAGGTAATTTCACGGACAGCATCAATCCTGTCGTTAGACCTGGCATGTGACAGGCACTCATTATTTGGCTATTGATTGATGGTGCTGTGGAAGTTAAAGGGGAAACAAACTCCAACCCAGTTGGGCGTGTTTAAGATGACTTTCCCAGAGATGTTATGTCCAAGTGTAGTATTAACAAATGGGAATTAGTCAGTAGATTGGAGATAAGTGTCTGCTAGGAAGACCCTGCAACAAGTGTGACATCCAGAGGTGAGAGAAGATGGTCTATATGGCTTAACAGTCTATTATAAGGTAAAGGGGCTGCACAGTAATTAAATCAGGGAACACACGGCAACACCTACATATTAGAACTTGTATCTTGAAGGCGGTTAGGAGCCCCTGTTTTTTTTTGTTTTTGTTTTTTTGGAAGGATAAATCTGTGTGTAGGCATCTCGGCCGTGGTGCTCTGTTGTTACTGGTTGAATCTCTGTGTTTGGTTTTTGATTTATTATCTTTGCTTAGGTTCGATGACAAGTACACTCTGAAGCTGACCTTCATCAGTGGGAGAACAAAGCAGCAGCGGGAAGCTGAGTTCACCAAGTCCATTGCTAAGTTTTTTGACCACAGCGGAACACTGGTCATGGATGCATATGAGCCTGAAATATCCAGGCTCCATGACAGTCTCGCCACAGAACGAAAAATAAAATAGCCAATTCTAAAAGTAGCCATCTTTCTACAGGATCATGTGAAATTACGGGGTGAGGTTGAAAGAAGCAGAGAACTTAAAATGGATAAAGTAAGAAATGTTAAAAATGTCCCTGTTTTGTTCTGCAATTCTAGTCCAGTCTGGATAAATAGGATTTTCTAGCTCAGATGTGAGAAATTTTAGCTCCGATAATCTAGCTGTAGCCGCCTTGGTCTGCTGATTGCATTGTTTTTATTTGCTTTTCTGGAAAAGCATTTTGGCTAAAAGCCGTACAGTCTTTCTCCTTCATATCTAGCAGTATAGCTTTGTGCCATGCAGCATTTGAAGACTCAGTTTTTGAAATTGCTGATCTGTTGCTGACTTTATTGTGTTAATTCCTGTTTCAACATCTATGTCCCTTGATTCAGGATACAACTTCTTGTGTACATCCTTACACACCATTTTTGTGTGTGTATCTATCTGACTTGGAGAGAATTGGGGGGGAAACACAGCTTTTTAATTTGTTTAAAACAGACCTGCCTGTTACATTTTGTGCTCTTAATCAATTAAAGAAGCACCAATGACATTTTTATATTGTCTATGTTTTTCACTAGTATATCCATGTTGATTTGTTTGTGTCCTTATTAACTGCCATTTTCTAAAATTTTTTTCAATAAAAGGAAAGCTGTGAAAAAGTGGAGTTTTTGGTGGGTAGTTTTGATGGAAGGAGCAGAACACCAAGTTAACAGTCTTACTCTCCTGTAGGTTCCTGTCGTTTGTAGACTGTTTTACTGATCAGAGGCCTGAGAACCTGTAGGGAAGGAACTGCTAGCTTTCCAGTGACAACAATGACACTCAGTGCTTTGTGTCAGGAAAGTACCATGTATTAACTCACTAATGCTCACAACAATCTTAAGAAATAGGGCTCTTGTTATCCCCATTTTGTAGCTTGAGAGCAGAGGCACGAAAGTTGAATAATTTGTCACACGCTAGCACTAGAACTGAGATTGAAACCTGGGTAGTCTGGCTCCAGAGCTGTGAGCAGCATCTTTCCCAGTACTTTCCCACTGTGGTCAGAGAAGAATGGGGCACCTGCCTAGATCCTGTGACCCATGGGAATATTGCCCTTACAGAAGTACAATTCCAGCTAAACCTGGTACCTAAAACCAGGTTCAGTTTATAAAAAAGCACGCTTATCCCGTTTTCCTGACTTGGGAATGTTGCCCTATCTAGCGCCACACAGTGGGAGTTTATGGGACATCACTGGATGGGAGTTGAAGCCTTGGATTGATACTCGTTATTCCTGTCAGCCTTGGGTAAGTCATGTACAGGTAACCCCCGTATAACACGGTTGTTAGGTTTAAAGTTCTGCAGTCAAATCTGACACGACGTCCACGCTCGAATGAAAAATTTCAAATGAGATGTCTTTTGCTCTTAAAAGCTCTTATCACGTTTCGTGGTGTTCGGGGATTTCCTAATTTCGATGAGATATTTTTTGCTCTTAAAAACTCTTATTATGCTCCATGTTGTTTGGTGATTTCTCTAATTCTCAAACTTATAGAAGTGCTGTGTTATATAGGGGTTACTGGTAATTCTCTGAGCTTCTAGTCCCTCCTCTCCCCTTTTAGATGATAATCCTGTTCTGTCAGCTACTTGAAGCTTTTGACGGGGTGTAATTGGATAATCGTAGTTTTACAATGAAGGACTTACTGTTAGACACAGGTCCAAGGCTGTGGTGTACACAGGGAGTGACCCTCTCCACGGTGACTCCTTGGAGTTCTTCCACACCAGGTGTATCTTTTTCTTGACGTGTAAACATGCATCTTCTTTTTTTTTTTTTTTTTAACAAAAATTGAATTGTGTTGAAATAATGCTCTATAGTTTGCTTAACTTAATATTTGGGAGTGCTTTCCCTGTCAGTATACATAGGTCAAAGTCAATTTTAAGAACTGCATAACATTCCGTAGTAGAAACGTTTTTAATTTAACTCTTTCCCTGTTGATAGATATGTTTGTTGTTTGTTTCTAGCTTTTCACTATACCTAGGGAAGAGTGAGTCTGGGGGAGTGGGGGAAAAATAGGTTCTTAAGTGAGAGATAAGAGACCTGGGTTGTTTCCAGCTTTATTCTAATTTGTGACCTTGGGCAAATGCCATTCCTTCTCTAGGACTCCGTCTGAACCTGTCAAAGAGGTTTTAGATAATGTATCCTTTTGAGATTATGAAGGCTCCTTACCTTCCCAAAATACCTGCATACAAAACATTCCTTAGGATTAAAAAGAGTATGAGTGCTATCATCTTTTCAATCTGCCCGTAAGCCCCACTTAGAGATTTCTGCAGTTGCATGGATCTCTCAGGATTTTCCTGTGACTCCAGACACCAGTACAGGCGGTATCAACTTGCTGAAAAAGTGGATTAGCGTTTAGTCATCCGTCCCCATGTCCCGTCCTGCACTTGTGGTATTTTAGCACATGTTCCTATCACTTGAACAGGCTCACTACCTCAGCATGGGTGCGTTTTATGAGGCTGCAGAGTGTCTCTGGCCAGCTTTTGACAACCTGTGTCATCTGAGGGGTCCCTCCAGCCTACTTTGAATGCTGCTGGGTTGCTCTTTGCCCTCTTTAGTAGGTCTGCAGCGCCCCTCCTACCAGGACACCCTGACATCTATCACATTTTCCTCCTGGCTCTCAACTCCTCACACCTGCCTAACATGGATTTAGTCTTAAAATACAACTGCTGAGGAGAGTGGGGAAAATAGCTAATGTTTTTCATATTTGCAAATTTCAACTGTTCATGTCTATTTGCTGTTTGGTGCTTTTTTATATTTTTGGAAACAATCTTTTTGCTTCAGAACAGCATTAGGGAATGGGAGAAAATCCTTTGAATACACACAGGTTGTATGTTTTTTTGGGTCCAGATTCCTCCTCAGTTTAGAGCCCTTTTTCTTACCACGTCTCTCTACCTTATCTCCACCCCTGGCTAGACAGACCCCACTCCCTTCTCCAAACCTTGTTTCCCTGATAGAAATCATCTGGGAAAACCTCTAATACCACATTCAGATTTTTTGTAGAATGAATCCTGTACCCATTGATAGTCTGTTATGTTATCACGTAAAATATTCTTAACCCAGCCTGAAAGCACATGTGCTCAGATGGCTCCTCTGAGAACCCTACTACCTTAAGAGTAGCAACAGTGATTCTGAACCTTTTATTGTACCTTGGATCTTTTTGATGGTCTGGTGTTGTGTGTGGCCCTTCTTAGAGTAATGTTTTAACTCCATAAATGCACTGTTGCCTGTTAATGAGGAGGACCTGGGAAGGTGGTTGCAGGCTCTGAGTACTGGGAAGTGGGTGTGAGGATGGTTGCTTGCCTCTGGGCGGGAGGCCAGGTCTGCCCCGTTGTAACTGCTCACAGGAATATTCATCCTGAGTGGGTGCAAGCTCCTCCTTCAGATAGCAGTTACGGAGACACACACCTACGCAAGTGTGGACGGAGGGAAATTTCTGACTTCTATGGGCAGAAACCAGGCGATTGTTAGAGCTTTGACTGGTTTGCTTGGGAGAGTAGGGATTCGGGTGCATACTGCTTATTAAGGAAGAATGGCAGCAGTTTGGTTGTCTTATAGCCGACGCCCTCTTATGGTGTCATGCCAACTTTAGATCCGTTCAGAGACAAGACTAAAGGTCTCGGAATTTTTTGCAATGGGTCTTGGCTGCTGTAAGGCATCTTTGACCCTTTGGGGGAGGTTTCCCTTGATAAACTCTTCTGGGAAACCATTGATGAGTACTGAATAACATCCAGGCTCTTAGTGCCATGGATTTGGTTTATAAAGCTATTGAAGATGACCCACTGAAGAATGAGAAACTGTTGGGAGAGGCTGTCTGTCATGAGCCCTGAGTATTCCTTCATGTTCTTTGTGTGGATGCCAGACCCTAACCACTCTTTTCCTGGGCCCAGTCTCGGTGTTCTGTTGATAGTGAGCAATCTTGAGAGATGAGGTAATGTCTCTCCCTAAGGAGCATGTTTGTCTGCTGTTTACTAGAAAAATGTTGAATCTCCCAATTGTAGGGTTCTTTGCCCGTGACACAACTCACTGCATGTGTAGGCATCCATCTCGGTCTACCCTGCAGTACTTTTGTCGGGGGGTCATGGGGAGATGGCACAAATATCATGCTCACGTCACTTGTACTAATAAATAATAAAGTCCTTTGTCTCTGATCCAGGAGTCTCGTGTCTTCTGCCAGTAACCCACTAAGAATAGCAGGTTAACTTGTTAGTTTGCAAGTACGATTACATTCTAGACCATAGACTACTCTGACAGTTTTGGTAAGAAGAATGGGATCCTGATAGATAATGGCTTTATAGAAGAGAAAGTACATGGGCAAGGTTAGGGGATATGAGAAGATAAGGGCATGTCAGCGAAATGGGCTGATTTGACAGCTGTCACCCTTGCCCTAGACAATTCCTGGGGACTGGATATGTTAGGATTTTACTGACTCTCGGGCTCTTGCTAATGGCCTAGACTTCTGGTCTGTCACTTGGAAGACTACAGACTGTCAGATTAAAGACGCTCTTCTGTGGGGCCACAAACTAGAAATGAATTACAGCTATTAATTGAACCGTCTGGGCCACTCATGTAGATGCCCAGAGTGAGGGCTCATCACTTGATGAGACAAACGAATCAAGCTGCTGATGGAGATAGTACCACTCAGCTTGCCACCATTGTTGCCTGGATCCATCATCATACCAGATGTGGCATTACACCCACCATTGTAGCCTGGGCACAAAGTAAAACACTTGTGTTTCTGATGCAGAGGCTCCCCCTGCTAGCCAGACGTGACTCCTGTGAAAAGTCCTATTTGTCTAGCCATGAGTGAGGCCATGTGGCAGACCTTTCTGCGGATTAGCTGTGGTGCATTCACCACTTGACATTTTTTTCAGGTGACAGTGTTGCTGTTCTACTTAAATCAGTCAACTCCAACCACACTGTTTTGGTCCTGAAACTAATCTGTCTTATGTGTTTTGTTTTCCTTGACCACATGCAGTCTGACAGTGGTGCAACTTTTATTGCAAAAGTCACTCAGTGTTGTGCCGATGGTCAAGGTATTTGGTGGACCTTCTACTCTTCCATCCACAGGCATCTAGTATGGTCGACTGTCGGAACAGCCTCTTCAAGAAGTGTACTCAAAAGATTTCTGGCTCTACCCATCTTATCTCATGCTGGTCAATACACCTTAGTAAAGCAGTTTGGTCACTAAATGTGGCTGTCCCCAGAAAACAATCACTTCCTCTTGACTGCTTTGTTGGGGTTCTCTAAAGAAACAAAACAAATAAGATAATGTGTGTGTGTGTGTGTATATAAAAAGATATATTCTAGAGAATGGGCTCACATGATTATGGAAGCTATCTGTAAGCTAGAGGCCCAGGAGACACAATGGTATATTCCCAGCCTGAGTCCGAAGGCCAGAGAATCGGGAAAACCGCTGGTATAAGTACCAGTCCAGAAGCTGAAGACTGATGTCCTCATTTGCAAACAGGCAAAGAGGGGGAATTCTACCTTACCCCCACTTTCGTCCTATTCTGGCCTCCAACAGTTTGGATGCGGCCCACCAACATTGCAGAGGGCAGTCTGCTTTACTGAGTCTGCCGATTCAAATAGTAATCTCATTCAGAAAAACCCTCAGACATACCCAGAATAACGCTTAATCAAATACCTCATGTTCCAAATATCTTAACCAAATACCTTGACGTCGTGTTCTAGTCAAGTTAAGACAAAATTAATTATAGTTGCTTACTGAGTAATGATGAGAATGAGGGGTTAGGGACTGTTGTATAGATTTCTTTTGAAAATTTATTGTTCTGCCCTCATTATTGCTGGGCATGATTCCTTTGGCCTAACGTAATCCCCAGGCCAGCCTGGTTGCCACACCCTCAAAGAGGCACCCTAGCCAAAAGGAGCCCTTAAGTAACATTTCATTCTGGTTTGGCCACCTGGATTCTTGGTTTGACATGGTCCTAGGTTTAACATTTGGAAAATGTTATAAAAGTCTCCCTTTCCTCTCAGAGGAAAATGGCCCAGTACAACTCTCCCAAACTGTTTCAAGCCCCTTAAACTTGACTGACTGCTGGATTTGCCATCCCCCACCAAATGACAGCACAATTTGATAGCCATTCCCTTTAACCTACTGAAAAGTCTATCAGGAAATTACGTTCAGCTCCCATACGTCTCATGCAAAACATGTCACAACTTCCAGAACTTCCCCCTCCATCCTAACTATTAGTCATGCTATGGGGTGGACAGATGCCACCTGGCTGGTGGTGTGGATATATGGGACAGGTTGGACTAATTGCCATCAGGCTGTCTTTCCAAAAATACAGACTGGTTTTAATTATTCTAAGTGAACTAGGAACTCTGAAGCCTACCAGGTAGCCAGGAGGCCACATTAGGGACACCGCCAACCTGTACCCCCTGAATGATGTGGGTTCCATTGGGAGGCCCCAATAATATAAATGGACATCATATATGCCCCCAGGACATACACAGGATATTCCTATGTGGAAGGCAGGCATGAACTTGCCTGCTCCCTGAAATCATGGTACCTTGCACCATAGGGAGAGTCTCCAGCAATTTTGGGGTGTTTAGGGAAGCACCGGCAGTAGATTATGTAGCCATCAGATGACTGGAGATTGCTCCAAAATGAGGCTCTACCCTCGGTTACAAGGAGGAGCGTCCTGGAAGGGTGACTGACTCCTTTAGGCACACTGCAGGAGGTTCTCCCTATCTTTTGAGTCATCCTATCAGAAATGATACAGAATTTGTACCTGACTTTAGCTGAAGCCATCAATGATACCACCTTAGCCTTGGAATGCATTCAGGTGAGCCTCAGCTCTCTGGCCAGTGTGGTTATGGATGTTCGAATTACTTTTAACTCCCTTGTGGGCCAAGGTAGAATCTGTAATTGCCAGTATACCCGGCTGTACCTGAGTTAATTCCTCCAACCAGGTACAAGGTCAATACAGAAATTAGAGAATGCCATCTGGGTTTCTAAGGTAGACCTTGATGGCTTAATGGTTTGTTGTTGTTTTGTGTGTGTGTGTTCTTTCTTTTTTGTTTATTTTTTTGGTTTTTTGGTGGTGGTTTTTCCAGCTAGTTTAGTCAAGGCCCTTGGGTATGGTTGAGGTGAGTTCTGCAGATTGGTCTCATCCTGTTGCTTGGAATTCTGTTGAAGTATCCTTAATTAAATGCTGTATGAAACCATTAGAGTGGATTTGATCTCCATTTCTGTAAGATTAATTAGAGTGGCTGATGGAATAGCATACTCAGAAAATTCATCAGAAGCCACATGTACAAAGCGCTGTGGAGGCTGGAAGAAGAGTAACTGTTTTAGCATGGAGGCCTAGGAGGTCCTCACATAAGAAGTGAAACCTGTTTTGTCTGTGCCATGAAGTAGGTCATGAGTAGGGTCAAGTGTGTCCATTTTACAGATGAGGAACCTGGGGCACAGAAATTAACTTGCCAAGGTCACTCAACTAGGAAGTGGGCCGTCAGGATCAAAGCCAAGATCTCTTCACCTCCAGTTATCTTTTGCTCCTAAACCTCACTGCCTCAGGCATAAGACTGAAACCATCAGTCAAAGAAGAATTGAGACATTGTCATTAGCTTTAGGTATTTTTCTAAAATTGACTTTGTGATCCACAGAGTTGATGATTGTGAGTTTGGAGAAGTCTGGTGAAGAACTCTAGGCCTAGGACTTTGTATGGGCTACTGTTTAAAAATGAAATATTTCAGACATAACAGGCTTAAAGAATAAAAAAAAAATGAACCCACTGCCACCTTTAAAAATATTACCAATATGGGGCGGTCAGTTAGCTCAGTAGGTTAGAATACGATGCTCATAACACCTGGGTTGCCAGTTTGATCCCTGCATGGGCCAGTGTGAGCTGTGCCCTCCACAACTAGATTGGAACAACTACTTGACTTGGAGCTGATGGATCCTGGAAAAACACACTTAAAATAAATAAAAATTAAAAAAAACCCACCAATACAATTGAAGTCCCTTGGGTACCTTTAATCATATCTACTTTCTGCACCCCCAGAAGTAAATACTACCCTGAATTTGGTAGTTATTATTCCTATGCATGTTCTTCATACATATGTGTCCATTAACAACCTGTGGTATTGTTTTACATCTTTTAAAACTTTATATGGTATTTGGCTTAGAGTCCCCAAGAGCACCTCTATGTTCAGAGATTCTCTAGAAGGACTCACAGGACTCAGCATATAGTTATACTCACAGCTAAGATCTATTACAGTGATGTAATAAGGACACACATCAGATCGTAAGAGAAAAGACAAGTATGGAGGCATCCATGTGTAGACTTCCTTATGTCTCTCCCTCTCATGCTCCCGCTAAGAACACTTCCCCCAGCAACGAAAATGCAACGTGTGCCATGTTTCTGCCTAGGGAACCCATTAGAGACTCAGCACCCACAGTTTTTATTGGGAGCTGGTCATGTGGGTACCCTCTGCTTAGCATGTACCAACATTCCAGACTCCAAAAAGGAAAACGGGTTCAGCATAAACCATATTGTGTTCAAACAGTCTGCACAGTCTACATTTATTTATTAGTTGGAATTCCATAGGAAAAGCTGTCCTTTCTTACCCATTCAATTATTCATATAAATATGGACTTAATAGGGTTTTATTTTATTCAGTGTGTTATAACCTAATACTATTATTTTCTTTATATACACATGCACACATACGCAACATATATATATTATATAACATATATATTTTTAGTAGGGGTGGCCCAATACTCTGGCTCTCTGGTCCTTTTTGTGAAGTCCCCTTTGAATGCCGGAACCTTTGCTTGACTCTCAGGCTGCCCAGGGAAGTTTTAGGCGGTGATACTTGCCAACAAGACCGGCAACCAATAGATAGAGCGTGGCGATAGGGGACTACAGAAGGCGTGGAGGGGGCAGAAATGGAAGAGTGGGGGCGGAGCCAGGCTGCTGCGCGGCCGTTGGGAGCCCTGGTAGGCCCAAAACTTGAACCGAATTTAAGCCTGGGCTGGAGCGGATTGTGGTCGAAAAGGAAGACAGGCAGGTTCCTCGCCCCGGTGGAGACCGGACAGGGGGCTGGAGAGAAGAGGGACGTCCGAGGCTGGGAGGCGAGGGGGCGGGGCTTCGGCTTCGCTAGCCCGAGGGGCGGGGCTAACTCCGGGTCTCGGCCAACCGCCGGCTCCAACTGCTGCGGGGCTGTGGCCAACGCGCGTCCCCGCCCATCCTTCCCCTCCTGCAGATCTCCGCGTCCCAGGTCTGTCCCCGTCCCGTTTTTTCCGTGTTTCTGTCGCCGTTTCTTCACTTTTCGTGGTCAGTGTCTGTGTCCGTAGTGTCTCTTTCCTGCCTCCGTTTCCCCAGCCTTGCTCATTCTGCTAGACTTTGGTGTCTGAGACCTGAGGGCCTGCCCCCGCGCCCAGCTCTGCCCCGAGAAAGACGGAGGAGCCCGGGTTCTGCGCAGGTGAGAGGGGCTGGGAGACTGGAGAGCCCTCCGAAAAGTGGGGCACTGTGACTGTGGGGACAGGTTCAGCAGCGCCATCTGGGCTTAGGAAATCCATTATTGGGGGAATATTGAATCAGCCACCCCCAGTCGGTTAGCATCTCAGATATAACCAGAGAATCTTCTTGGCCAAGTTCTATTTTTGTTTTCCTTGCACTGAAACCGGACTTAAATCTTTGAATTAGCATTTTAAAGATGAAAGGGAACCGAGACTGGAAAAACCTTTCTTCCATACTGTGGGCTACAGAGAGCCCTGAGTTGAAACTTAGGAGACCGGAATCTTGGTCCAGATTTTGCTATTGACTCATTGATCCTGTGAGTCAATGAGTCAATAGCCACTCATTGAGTGGCCTTATATAAGTTTATTCCTCCCTTTGGGCCTGAGTTTTCGAGTTTTCCCACCTGTACCATAAGAAGGTTTTGAACCACAGGATCTCCAAAAACCTTAAATATTAGCTGTTAAGAATGAATACATGAGATAGGGAGATCTCCTGGGGTTCACTGGAGGCTGCCTGCTGCACTGGATTAATTGGAGTCTGTGGAATTACATTGTTCTTATAACCTGAGAAATAGTATTATCCTTATTGCAAAGGAGGAAACAGGCTCAGAGGTAAAGTGATCTACTACTAAGTGTCAAAGCCAAGTCAAACTTAAAAGTTCATGCTACACTGTACTCTCTCCCAGCACAGTGAGGGCAGGGTGATTGAAAGGTGATTATATGAAATGGCAATTAATAATATGAGTTCTTTGCTGAAACGAGCACCTCCAAGACAGAACTGTATCTGGTTCTTCTCTGTCTCTAGACCCCAGCGTAGGGTTTGTGGGAATAGTTTGGGTGGGGGTGCCGAAGCCACCATCTGTGTTACCACTGTCTTCAACATGATCAGCATAATCATAATAAAAAACTAATGATGGTGACTCCAGTTGTTATAGTGATAGTAAAGCCATAAGTGAAATTGCGAAGACATCAAAATTTATAATAAAGACTTTTACTTATGGTGCTTTAAACTTTCTAAAGCACTTCCCAATGGTTTTTCATATTGAAAATCTTAGGTAGGTATTACGATATTATTATCCACATTACGATATTATTATCTTAACCCTTATACCAGGTTTTACAAAGCAGGGCATCCAAGACCTAAAGAGATTAAGTCACACAGTAAAGCACAGAGTTACACAATAAAAAAACAGCAGGGACATCAGTCTGGTCCCATATGACAAGTTGTACGTCTCCTTTGGTGCTCTCCCCACTTCCTCTCCCTTTCCTTTTTCCTAGTCCCTTCCTTCCCACTCCATGCCTATCCGGTGCTCCATTCTTCTTATCACCCAGAGAATTCTTGTTTTGATGTTAACTAACCACATGTTGGCTGAAGATTGTTTTGGTATTAAGCCATAATTAAAATGTTAGCTTATAAGAGTTTAAAATACGATCTCTCCCAGGGGTGCAGAGGGATTTAAATGCTTTTAAGAAGGGGGGTTGTAATTGTGGTCATCATCATCATCATCTTCCACAGAGTTCAAGGAATAAAACTAGAATATGAAGTGATTGATAATCTAAAAATAACTGTCATATATTGAGTTCATACTATGTCATGAGCCCTGTAACAGCCATTTAAACTTTTTAATTTAATTCTCTCAACCACGCCACTGAATTTTATAAATGAGGATTCTGAAGCATAGAGAAGGTAAATAACATGCCCAAGGTCATATAGTCCTGGCCTGGTTCAAATCCTATGTTCTTAACCCTTATACCAGGTTGGCTCAGGGACAGATCTTTACTTGAAAGAAAGCCAGACTCTCCCTGGCAGGAGAGCCTGAACTGGGGGGAGAGAGAGAAGCTCTAGTATTGTGTGACAGTCTGTTCAGATGGAAGAAGCCTAGACTTTGGGAGGTGAGCACACAATGCAATATATAGATGATGTATTACAGAATTGTACACTTGAAACTTATATTGACCAATGTCACCCCAGTAAATTTAGTTTAAAAAGACATTTTTTGACAGCCCCAAGCCTTACCCTATATATAGGGTGCTGAATAAAATGTTGTCAAAGGATTTGGGGAAAACAAAAAACGCAGTTCACCCTTGACTTTCAATTCTGCTATTGAGAGCCCAGAATTGGAGTGAGGGGAGGCTTTTCTTCTGGGCTCAGGAGACCACCTCCGCATACCCCTCATGAGAGTGAGCCATGGTTCTTCTCTCTTTAAGTTAGAATAGTAACTAAATGAATCATTCACATGCTATTAATGAAAGTTTGTCTTGATTGACACTGGGAGGATGTAGCCAAAATCAGAGTAACTTTGGCCTTCAGTTCACCGCCCACAACGCTACCTGAGAGCTTGGTCTAAAATGCATACTTGATCATGCCATTCCTCTGCCAGAAACTCTTGAGTGACTCCCTATTTGTGGGACAAACACCTTAATAAGGTATCAAAGCCTCCTAGGACCTGGACTCCACTGACCCCGTCAGTCCCATCTCTGCTCACAGCTTTTGGCTCCATGCTAGTCCTACTGGACTACTGAGAGTGTCCCCACATCTCACTCTGTTTTCTGTCACCTGTAGGCTTTTCACATCCACTCTCTCTGCCCTTCTTCTTTTCACCCTTCAATTGGCTTACCCACCATTTATCCTTTAAGATCCAGCTCACCCATTCATTCAGTCATTTAACAAACACTAGTCGAGTGCCTATCAATTAGCAGGCATGGCTCTAGGTGTAAAGGTGTAGCAGCGAGTAAGACAGACGTATCCCTGCCCTGTACAGAGTGTCTACTCTGTAATGTATATTAAACAAATATAACGTATGGATGATAAATGGCATTGGGAATAGAGCAGGGAAAGGGGCTTAGGAGCACAGGGCAGTTGTCGGAAGGCCTTGCTGATGGGGTGACATTTGAATGGAGCCGAAGGATGTGAGGGAGTGAGGTCTGTGTCTGTCTGAAAGAAGACTGCTCCAGGCACAGAGTACAGGATACGAGACAGGAGCTCACCTGACTCAGTTACTACCCCTCCAAAAATCCTCTGCTGCCTTGATGTGGAAGCTGCCCTTTTCTGTTCGCCTACATGTTCTCATGTTCACCTCTAAGTCGCACTTATTACATGATGTTGTACTGTCCATGTGTGTGTCTGTTTCCCTCACTTGGATGTGGGTTTCTTGAGGGCAGGGACCTCTGATTCCTGTCTCCTCAGCACCTATGTGATGGCCCGACTTGGACCAGGCGCTCAGAAATATTAGCTAAAACAATGAATATGGCCTTAGGGGCCTCGTTCTTACAGCCTGATAATTTTTACGAATGATTCGTAGGATAGGGCTTGGATGACAGGTGGTAAGAGGGGGGGAAAAAAAGAATTCTAAGCCTGGTTCTGTCTGGTTGGCTTGATTCTTTTTTTTGTCCTCTTAGAAGTAGAATACCTGATTTTCTTTGAGAAACGTACCTAGAGACTTCCATTTTTAGCACTATGGTAGGCGATCTAACGTGTAAAATGGTGAATAAAATATAACAAAGACCTTTAAGCTAAATTTGCAAGAAAGTAAGAGAAATCCCCAGAAGCCTAAAAACCAAGAGTGAACTGAAAACCAAAATAGTTAGCCCCTTAACCTGACCAGAGGTGTTTGCTGGTCTTACTTACCTAGAAGTTTGGGCTTTAATAGACCAGCTGTTAAACAGTGAATGAAACTATGGGCCTGCGTGGGTTAGACTCAGGTTAGAACTGAGATTCCCGCAGGAAGCCACGTCCCTTGAAAATCTACACGTTCTGATGGGATGGACTAGGGGAAAAAAAAACCTCACTGTTGACAGATGACAAAGAAGATTGCCTTTTATCCTAGGCTGCAGTGGAGGGGGAAAGTTCCCCTAGAGAATTCTTAACCACAGGCATTCCCTCATAGATGTGGGTGTATATTTGTATTACCTTAATGGTCTAAAAACTCCAAGCCAAGGAATTGATTAGAGGCCGTCCAGGCTGGGACTACCTTTGGGTGCTTGGCAGAAGCATATGCACTCTCTGGAGAGACACTTGAACACAGGCTGCGTAAGAGTCCCGCAGAGTCTGCAGGGTAGATTTGTTAAATGAGTATGCGTATTACCTGCTTTGTGCTCTTGAGACCATGTTCCTTTTGTGTATGAAAAAAAAAAAAAGCATTTGAGTCCATCGCTGCCTCCCATGATCTCCCTCAATGGACTGATAGAGCAGAACTTGTATACGTGCCAGCCTTTGGGTATGGACCCCCATTTAGCTGCCTCCTATCCTTGCAGAGGTAATGGAAGAAGTGACATCGTGCTCCTTCAACAGCCCTCTGTTCCAGCAGGAAGACAGGAGAGGGGTCACCTACCGGATCCCAGCCCTGCTCTATGTGCCCCCCACGCACACCCTCCTGGCCTTTGCAGAGAAGCGCTCCACGAGCAGGGATGAGGATGCTCTCCACCTGGTGCTGAGGCGAGGCTTGAGGACTGGGCACTCTGTACAGGTGACTCCTCACCCCAAAGCTGCGCCTGGCTCTCAGTTTCTCTCCACACTTGCTCAGCACACTCAGAATCTGCGCCTTTCCCGATCAGTGCAGGAAAAGCCCTGTGTGGGGGCTGAGGAGACAATACAAGCAGTGGCTCTCACTGAGTCACAGCTGTGTGCCAGGGGCACATTGATCCTCACAGCCACTCTGTGGCATAGGAACTGTTGTCAGTCACGTTTTACGGGATGAGGAGACAGGCTCAGCGAGCTCACCACTTGCTCAAGGTCGCACAGCTATAATAAAGCAGTAGAATTAGGCCTCAAACTTGGCCTCTGACTCCAGAGGCCTCCGTGGTGTACTTTTCATTCATTCTCTTTTATCTTTGTGAGTCACCCAGGGAAGCAAGCATGGTTAGTCCAGGGTCGCTAACGAGGGATCCTGGTGCTCCAAGAGGGAGGTAGCTTACTCAAGACCACAACTAGCAGATGGTGGGTCGGGGGTGCAGGGTAACAACGCCGTTCTCCTGCTCCTACCCCTCTTCCCACCTCCTGCTTTATGTGAGGTACGTGTTATTATCGCCATTTACAGGAGGAGACGGGAAGTGACTTGCCACGGGCACACACCTAGTAAGTGGCAGAGCTGGGCTTGGCGCCCTTGTGCCTAAGTTGCACGTTTTTACTGCATTTTTCATGGGGATAAGAATGGTTGCTGCCCTTGGGCCTGTGAGCTACCAGGGTTGTTTTCAGATCCCATTTTTCTTACTGTTGCTTTCTTTTCTCTCCCAGAGCCGGCTGAAGTGAGGATCAATTGAGAAGGGATTTGAGAGTCTTTTGTAAACAAAGATTAATATATGTATCTTTATAGTAGGTGCTTGAATCCCCCTAACCTGTGCTGCTTTTCTGCCTACAGAAATCTCACCATTAAATCCTCATGATCATAGGGATGCCTTGTTTTGCTGTTACAGTGCAAATGCTATTCTGCTGAAGGTGGGTCTTGCCAGCAACCCCTGTCTTTGCTTTTGATGACTTGCTCATATTTTCTCTGTGGGGAAGTTTTAGGGGATTTCCTGCTCTTTCGCCTTAGCTTGTCATGAGGCTTCTCGTGGCTTCCCAGGGCCAAACCTCTGCTTTATCACTGGCCTCCGAAGAGGCCCAGCCCTGCAGCCCTGCTTGGAGCCCAACTTAAGAGTTCTAGCTCTTTAATTTCTTCCAGGGCAGGCATCGCCTGTGGTCATGGTACCCTGCTTTTTTTTTTTTTATCACAGACAGCGGAGCTGTTAAGCATTTTTTATCAGACTGTAGCTGTTGTCTAACCTCGCTACCCAGCAGTCACACGCATTCACCAATGTGTCTCCTTTAACTCATTCTTTCTTTATTCACTTTTATTCTCTGATTTACTTAATTTAGAACCTTGAAATGGGAAGACTCATCAGCCCAACTTGTTTCCCAGTATAGAAGTCTGTATTTCATTGGTAGCTACTAATAGCTTGGTGGTTAAGAGCATGGCTTTGAAGTCAGGCAAGACCTGCCATTTATTGGTTGTGTGACCCTGGTTACTTGACTCTTCTGTGTTTCATCATTTGCAAAATGTAATTAATAATAGCAATTACATAATAGGAACTCAACATTAGTCATTTTCTGTAAATGGTCTGCTGACACAACTCAAATGAACTTAATCCTGTGGCAACTGTTAACTTGAACTTCTTTTTGGAATGAGACTATCTATGTTCCTCTATAATTACCCACCAGTCTTCCAGGGTAGTCAGTCTATGCAGAGTAAAGTCCCTGCTTTTGGATGTACCTGAAAGCGGTCTATTTTGGGGGCTCAACAACAACTTCAGTTCTTTTAGTAGCTTCTTAGGCCACAGTCTTAATTCGTTTTCTGGGCCCTTGAAAACTGGGATTAGTGTCATTGGGATCTGATCTGAGATGCCAGTGTCTTTTTTCAAAGGATGGTACTCAGCATTGAACTTGGGACTCTAAGGATCCAGCCACCCCAGCAATGAGGTAGCTCTCCCATCTTTCACGCAGACTAAGGTAAAGTAACCTTTACTTTTTTGGTCGCTGCGTAACACAGTTGGCTTATAGTAAATAGATGGCCGGCTGACACCTCCAGGTCTTTTTCACATTTGTTTTTTTTTTTTACTTTTAATTGTGGTGAAATACACCTAACAAAAGTTTCCATCGTAATCAAGTATACATTACAGTATTATTAACCATATGTACATTGTTGTGCAATGGATCTTTTGAATTTTTTCATCGTGTATGACTGAAACTCAACACACATTGAACAACTCATTTCCTCCTCCCTCAGTCCAGTAACCGCTGTTCTGCTTTGTTTCTATGAGTATGATTACTTTGGGTACCTTACACAGTATTTGTTTTTTTATGATTAGCTTATTTCACTTAGCCTAATGTCCTCAAAGTTCATCCATGTTGTAGCATATGACAAGAGTTCCTTCTTTTCTTAAGGCTGAATAATATTCCATTGTATGTTATCCATTCATCAGTTTATCCATTTTGTGTATCTATTCATCTGTTGATGGACACTTGGGTTGCTCCCACCTTTTGGCTATTTTGAATAATGTTGCTATGAACATGGTGTGAAAATATCTGTTGGAGACCTTGCTTTCAATTCTTTGGATATATACCTAGAAGTGGAATTGCTGGGTCATATGGTAATTCTATTTTTAATTTTTGAGGAACCTCTATACTTTTTCGCACAGTGACTGTACCATTTTGTATGCCCACTAACTGCACAAGGATTCCAGTTTCTCCACATTCTCACCAACACTTATTTTGTTTTTGTTTTTGTTTTTTTGATAGTAACCATCCGAATGAGTATGAGGTAATATGTCATTGTGGTTTTGATTTGCACTTCCATAATTATTGACAATGTCAAGTATCTTTTTGTGTGTTTGTTGGCCATTATATTTGTTGTTCCTTACTTGTTTCTTCAGATTTTTAAGCCCAGGATTTGTTTTATCTCTGTCAAGCCTCAGCTTATTTATATCCTTTTGCTCCAGTTGATTGAGATCATTTAGATTCTAATGCTTTCACCTTAGTTGACTGTTTTTTCCAGCTTCATGTCAATTTTATATTAGACATATCTGGCCCAAATCATTTTTTCCTCTCCGCCAACTAAGGATGGCTGACCTTCTGACTTTCCAATGACTAGCCTGCCCAACAATTTCTTTCCCCCTCCTGTTCCTAAAGGAAATCGCAGTGCTGGTGGATTTCTTATATCTTACTGGATCCTGCCCAAGGTTGTTGATCTAAATCTTAATCATCCACATGGGTTTGTAGCCATTACTTCTCATCAGAAACACATTCAGTGTTATCCCTAAAGTGTTGGTTTCTACATAGGATGCTGAGCAGACATGGGCTCTATCCCCAGTAGAAAATTAAATCTGCTCCCCATGGGAGGGAGAGGAGACACATGCTGGAGGGGCTGAGTATTGTTCCCACCTGAGAGCATTTCCGTAACCATTTTTCTCTTCACTCCTCCCATCCTCCCCCTCCTTCCCTCCATTCCTCCTTTCTTCCTCCCTTTCTCTTCCATTCCTCTCTCCCTTCTCTCTTCTTTGCTCTTTTCCTTTCTTCTTTCTTTAACAAACATTTATTGAGCACTTGCTGTGTACCAAGCATTAAGTCAGGGGATGTTGTAGAGGGAGGTGATACAAAAGTTGATAGACTCTGGTTTCCCTTTGGGAGGAGTTTGCACAACTGAATTACAGAGAGAGCAGAGCTGTGCACAGGTGTAACTATCCAAAACTCCCACACAGAATCCACAAAGTGGCACAAGGCAGGTCCACTCAGAGTGGGGTGTTTCCTTGGAAGGAGTTCCAATGCCTTTGGAGAGCAGAGAAGCTATTGTGTGGGGCATGGCATTTAAGCTGATTCTCAGAGTGGGTGGGTCAAAGGGGAGCAGAATCAAAGGTGATTTCTCCCTGGGTTCTCCACATTCAAAAATGATCTTTTCTTTCCCTGATTCGCAATGCTTTACCTCCTCTCTCTGAGGGTATCTGTGTGGCTCTAGAGTCGGCTTTGTGGGTACCTTCCATCTCCTTGAGGCAGGCCTGGCTGCCCCCTCTCACTGCTGGCCTCTGGGCCTTGATTCCCTGAGAGTCACAGGGAACTGAGATCCTGCCTCCCGGGGCTTAGAATGCAGTCAGACAGCAATGTGAACTTGTCAGGCACAGAGAGTTTCCAGAGAGGAACAGTGCCATTTGGGAAGATTCAGGATGCGGTCTCCCATCAGCAAGCTGGGAGAGCGCTAGTAGAGGAAGGCGGGCTTCTGCTCAGTCGTGACACTGACTTTGGCACATAGGTGTGAAGTGTTTACAGGGCACGAGGCGCTGGTGTAGAATGTGCTGCCTCACAGAGAGTGAGTTCCCTGTTCTTAGAGTAATTCAGGGAGAGACCGAATGAAGACTTAGAGTAGAATCTAACTTGAAGACTTAGAGTAGAATCCTGTAGGATGGGAGTTAGGAGTCTGAGATTCTGTGATCTGAACTTTGCTTAATACTATGTTTTGTCCATTCATGTAGGGATTACATTTTTTTTAATCGTATTTTTTGTTTTGGATAGCTAGTACAAGCATATGGCTAATAAATAAAAACAGTATGAAAAAGGTACACATCTCATCCCCAGTCCTCTACGTTCCATAGGCAGTCACTGGTGTTTCTTACGAACCCTTCTAGTGCTGCTTCATATAGAAACAAAGAAGTACAAGTGTATATCCTTATTCCCTTTTAAAACATTTTTAAAATGTGAAATGATAACACATATACAGAACACAAAACATAACATAAAAGTCAAATGCACAAACCAAAGGTCAGCTCTGTGAATTGACAGAGCCAACACTTGTGGACTCACCACTCTGCTCAAGAAATAGAATAGTGCCAGCACCTCAGAAGCTTCTCTTATGTCCCCTCACTCCTTCCCAAAGGTAATTACTATCCTGATTTATAGCTCTTGAGTTTAGTTTTGCTTGTTTTTAATCTATGTATGCTTCATGTTTGGCTCCTTTTGTTCAATGTTATATTCTTGGGGTTTATCCAGATTGTTGTGACAGCTGTGATTTGTTCATTTTCATTGTTGCATAGTATTCCATTGTATGAATGTGCAACAATTAATTGACCCATTCTATTGTTGTTGCATATTTGGGTTAGCTATTATGTGTGTAACAGATAATGCCGCTCTGGATATTCTTGTATGTAATTTTCAGTGCTGTGTGCATGTATTTTTGTTGGTTTTCTACCTAGAAATGGCATTACTGGATGATAAGGTATGTTGACGTTCCACTTCAGTAGATAATGCCAGCCAGTTTTCTAGAGTGGTGGTTATGAGAGCTGATGTACGACACTTTCACCCTTACTCCTGGGATTTAACCTTTTAAGGTGCCAACTCAAAACCTGGGGGGTTTACCAAGGTCTCTATTTTTTGTCTTCCTAGCCCCGTAAGTCTGTCAGATGAATTGCTCAACTTGTCAGCCTTTGTTACCTCTGAGAGTTATAGAGATACTCCAAGGGGAAAAGGGACTTGAAATACTAGGCCAGCCTCTCTGAATGAATGAACTCTCAGTTTTTGGCCTGTTATTGATTCTTCATTGCCTTTTTTCTCTCTGGTGCTTTCAAACAGATGTTTTTGTTTTAATATTTTATCTATCTACTCTAGTTCTTAGTGGAAGCGTTGGTTCAGATTACCTAGTTTGCTGTAATTGGAAGTCCCTTTTCTCCAGTTTCTTATGCAAAAGGTAGCATATCACATACAGTATTCTGTATTTTGCTTTGTTCATTTAACAATATATTATGGAGATCTTTCCATATCAATATATAGAGGCTTTTCTTTTTCTTTTTTCACCCCTTGCATTATATGTTCATTTAACCAGACCCCTACTGATGAATATTTGGGTGGTTGGCAGTATTTTGCTGTTTTAAGCAATGCCACAGTGATTAATCTTATACATACTTAATTTGATGAGCAGATGTGTCTTAGGATAAATTCCCAGAATTGGGCATGCTGGGAACTGATAAATGCATGTGTAATTTTGATATGACTTACATAAGTGTTGAACTATTTTGCACTCCAGTTCACATATGAGAGTGTCTGTTTCTTCACATTTTTTGCAAACAGTATTGTCAAAGTTTATGATGTTGCCAATTTGTTAGATGAAAAATACTATGTCCGTTTAATTTTAATTTGCTTTTCTCTGTTATATGTGAGGTTGAACATATTTTCTTTTTTTTTCTTTTGCTGTGAGTTGTCTGATCTTGCTCTTTGCCCATTTCTATTGGGTTTCTGGAAATGTTCTTACCAATTTCTAATATTGTTTTTAAAGGATATTAAGGAGATTGGGCCATTTTTTTTGGTTTTTTCTGATATGTCTGAGTAGGCGTTATTCATTTTATCCTTGTAACAACTCCTCTCTGAGTGTGTTATTCCATCCTCCGTTTAACTGATGAAGAAACTAAAGTAAAGGAAGATTAAGTAACTTGCCTAAGGGCACGCGCTGTGTTGAAGGCAGAGTTGGGACAAGGTGTCTCTGTCTCTGCTTGACTCTTTAATGGTGCTGTTATGAATTGCCTCCCTAGGGTAGGAGAGGAAGGAAAAAAATCTGTCTCAAATTTCCCTTTATTTGCCTAAAACTTCCATGTTTGCCTTGCTTTGTGTTTCTTGCTTTTTCTTCCTTCCTTCCCTTCTTTTTTTGGGGACTTCCTTTCTTTTAAAAAATATTTATTTAACTCCTATCATGTGCTGGGCACTGGAGATACAAAATAAGAATAATTTGGTTTCTACCCTCAAAAGATGCATAGTTTAGGGAGGGAGCCAGTCACATAAAAATTATAATGTTATATAGTAAGTACTATAACTCTTCTGTATATGCAAAGAGGAACCCACTGATTACCTTTGGTAGAGGAGGGGAGGGAATTGCATGGAAGGCTTCATAAAGGAGGTGACTTTTGACTTGGGTTTTGGGGGATGAATTGGGCATCTAGACAAAGGAAGAGTGTTTCAGACAGAGGGGCCAGCATGAGAATTCAGTGACTACTTGGGCCTTCACAATTTTATAGGTTTCAATACCATTTCTTTCTTTTCTCTGAAAAGATCTAATGCTTTTAAGGAGCCTCACGTCTTCCTATTAGACTCTCACTCCTGCTCTCTCTCCTTACCCTTGTCTAGTGGGAACCCCTGAAGCCACTGACGGAAGCCATATTACCTGGCCATCGGACCATGAACCCCTGTCCTGTGTGGGAGCAGACGAGTGGCCGTGTGTACCTGTTCTTCATCTGCGTGCGGGGCCATGTCACCGAGCGTCAGCAGATTTTGTCAGGCAGGAATGCTGCCCGCCTGTGCTTCATCTGTAGTCAGGATTCTGGCTCTTCATGGAGCAATGTGAGGGACGTGACCGAGGAGGTCATTGGCCCAGAGGTGAAACACTGGGCCACATTTGCTGTGGGCCCGGGTCATGGCATCCAGCTGCAGTCGGGGAGGCTGGTCATCCCTGCCTATGTCTACTACATCCCTTACCGGCTCTTTTGCTTCCGGTTACCATGTAAAGCCAGGCCTCATTCCCTGATGATCTACAGTGATGACCTAGGGGCCACATGGCACCATGGCAGGCTCATTAAGCCCCTGGTGACAGTGGAATGCGAAGTGGCAGAGGTGACCGGGAGTGCTGGCCACCCTGTGCTGTATTGTAGTGCCCGGACACCAAATAGGAGCCGGGCAGAGGCTCTCAGCACTGACCATGGTGAATGCTTTCAGAGGCCGGCCCTGAGCCAACAGCTCTGTGAACCCCCGCATGGCTGCCAAGGCAGTGTGGTGAGTTTCCGGCCCCCAGAGAGCATGCGTGGGTGCCAGGACCTTACCAGCAAAAACGAGCCTACCATTCAGCGGGTCCCTCTGCTGGACAGCTCACAGGGGCTAGAGCGGAAAGCTGGAACACGGTCAGAATCGTGGCTCTTGTACTCACACCCAACCAGTAGGAAACGGAGGCTCAACCTAGGCATCTACCTCAACCGGACCCCCCTGGAGGCTGCCTGCTGGTCCCACCCCTGGATCTTGCACTGCGGGCCTTGTGGCTACTCGGATTTGGCTGCTCTGGAGGACGGCTTGTTTGGCTGTTTGTTTGAGTGCGGGACCAAGCGGGAGTGTGAGCAGATTGCGTTCCGCCTGTTTACAGACCGAGAGGTCCTAAGCCATGTGCAAGGGGACTGCCCCAGCCCTGGTAGCAACTCTGAGCCAATTCAGAACGAACTGGCTTAGGATCCGACTTTCCACAGAAGGGAAACCACAGAAAGCAACCACAGCCAGGATAATGGAGGCTGTATAGTAACAGAGGTTACTAAAGTCTATAGGGAATCCCAAGGCTCCCTGCATTTTTTTGACCTCTCCAAAGAGCAAAATGAAAATTTTGCTATAGCTACCGCAGTGGGAATAATACTGACCTGTGTGGGTTGGGAGACCATGATGCGATCCTCAGCCGGCCACTGGCTTGCTTTGGGAGCTTGGACATGTGGCCCGAACTCTGGGCCTCGGGTCTCCATCTGTAAAATGAGAGGATTGGTTCTGTGATGTCTCTTCTTCTCATCCCAGGAAAAGGCAGAGTGCCTGCACGCTCCACGCAGCAAGTCCTGGCTGCATATAGGACTCCTCTTTTCAAATGCCTCACCACTCACGCAAGTGTGAGGATACAAGCAGGTGTCATGGCATGAAGGAAGATCCGATGGTTTGTTCAGTTTGCAGTAACAGAAACACCCACACCCTTCTGATCATGCTCAGAGCTCTACAGGCTCCCTGTCCCAGAGGAACTGGGCAGAACACTAGAATCATGAGGCCACCTCCCTTGTCCAGCTTTGTAGCTCTGCGCGACCTTCCCTCCCTCAGCTAGAAAGCGTTATTTCCTAGGGAGACAATGAGAAGCTCAGCGCTCGTGGTCCTTCCTGTTTCTGCTGGCATTACTCGTTCATTTAGTAGGATGCTTCCTGAGAGGAAAAGGACGTGGGGTAGGGCTTTAAAGTGTTGGGCAAAACCCCCCGCAGCGTCTGCCCTCAAGGAGCTCACAGTGTGAGGCTGGAAGAGGGAGAAAATTCAAGGAAATAAATGCAGCGGGTGGGATAACCTGTAGACATTGGCTCTAAGTTGGTGTGACAGTCGCTTCTGGCATCACTGTCTTCTTGCATCTTCATTGTGCCTGGAGTCACGTGACGCAGGACTTGGCCAGGCTGCTGGGTTCCCCCCAGATTTGTTGTTCTGGCCCAGCCACTGCCTTTACTGGAGGAGGAGGCCTCTGGACCCCAGACCTCTGACGCGGGCCTGTTGGTTTGGACCTACTGAAATCGCTATTTGTGAAGTGGGGATGCCCAAACAGATTTGGGGCGGGGCGTGGCCAGTGCTGGGTGATAACCAGATGACACCAGATTGGGTGTTCTTATTGTACTGTTCCCCCCAAAGCCTGTGATTGTGAGAGAAATTATATCATGAAGGATTTCTTATTCCTGTTTTAGGAGGATAATACCATAAACTGGTATCAGCGAAATATATGTGGTACTAGGTAATGCCCCCAGGGAGCAAGTCTTAGTGGTGGAACATAGACTAGGAGGCTAGGGGTTGCATTTGTACCAGTCAGATGACAGAAGAGTCCTGTAGGAGGAAAGCAGAGATTAACTTCACTTGCTTCAGCGTATGGCTTACACACATGTCTTAGGGTAGCTTTTAAAAATTCCCATTCCCTTCGCGGCTCATACATTTGCCAGTTATCTTCCCAATGCTCAGATGTGATCATTCATTCACTCATTCCTACACTTATCTAAGTATTCTTGAGTGTCTATGCGTCATGTAAGGTGCTTTCTGCGGCCACCCCTGGTTGAAAATCATGTGTGGCTCTTCATTGCTTACTAAAGGGTGTTTGCAGTTAGCCTGGCATGTAGGACCTTCAGTTGTTGGGTGAAATGATAATTATTTATCTGTACTTCTTTATATGGAGCCCATTGTCAAAGAAGACCTCTGTCAAGTTGGAAAATGGAGGGAGGTGGGGGTTTCGGGATGGGCAGAGTTGGTGGTGAGGGAGGAACTGGGAAAGGGGAGAAGATTAAAAAGGTAGCCCCCGCCCAAGTCGTAGAAACTTGTTCAGGAAAGCTTTCCTGAGCATCAGACTCCAAATAGGACTAAGGAGGATGGCTACGTCCTACAATCGGGGCTCAGGGGTGGAGAGAATGAGAACATGGGCTTCTTTGGGGCCACCCAAGAAGGGACCTCAGTCCCATGCTAGCGTGGACCCCAGATGTCCGGTACCAGTACTCTTAAGACGTCTCACCTATTTCTAAATTGCTCTCCCGTTTCTTCCTTTTCGCCTCACGTTGGCTTCTCCTTAGTGACTAGTGCTGAAACTCTTCATAGGCAAAGGGCCTGTGTGCACATTAAAGGGATAGCAAGAAAAGAGGGTTGGGGACAGACGTAATCCAGAGTGAGGGTTAGAGAGAGGCACAGAGTGGGTGATGGCAACTGTGAAGAAGAACAGCATACAGGAGTCCTGTCACCTTTAGGAAGAGAAAGGAGCATGAATAGGAGACCTAGGCTGGAAAGATGGTGTACGTGGTGGTTGCTGTGAAGAATTAACCGCAGGCTGGGGCTGTTCCCTGCAATGTGTGGGACCAGACGGCTGCACAGGGCAGCAGGGTAGGCTGCAGATAAATTCCTGCCCAACCCCGTGACTTGAAGCTGGCTCAGCTTATCCATGTTCCAGGTGACCAACCAAAACAGCTGTAGGCACTCCCGCTGTGTGCCCCACTCTGCAGGGCCCTGTGCCGGTGTCCTGGCAGCCCATGTCAGCCACTCGCAGGTGGTAGGATGGAAAAGATGGGGCAGGTGATGGCAGCTGTGAGGAAAAGAGGAAAGCAGACTGAAGGCCTGTAAGCCAGAGGCATGAAGAGCAGACCACGGAGCTGTGGTGCGTTGCTCCCAGGTGCCCATCCCCTGTCCTTGGACCCTTAGGATGGATCCGTGCAGCACAGGTGGCCCAGTGCTGGAAGTGCAGGCTCCTCCCACTAGCCTCCCCCCTCCTCCTGCTGGTCCTGCTCGTGCTCCCTAACTCCTGCTTCCTTACTCCTGGGTTTCTGATATTTACCCCAGGCCTTTGTCATTTGGCCCTTGTTATTTGGATCTTTTCCCTGGTCTCCAGTCGTCAGATATCCACAGGGTATCATGCAGCTGGAGCCACTGGTAACAGACGTTGCGCCCTGCCTGTTGGGCAGCCCAAGGGACCCACAGAGGCCCCCTGAAGCTGCACAGCCTCCTCCCTGGGACAGTGGGATTCAGTCCTCCCACTTGAGCCAGTTAAGGCTGCTCTGTCTTCTCCAGGAGGCCGTGAGTCTTCCCTGCTGCCGTGTACCCTGGATGTCGCGCCATCCTTCCCGTCCTGCCTGCCGGAGTGCAGGCGGAGCCTCCCTGTGGTCCTTCCCTCGCCCCGCTGTGGTGTCCCGCTGTGGTGTCCCGCTGTGGTGTCGTCATCTGTGTTGTACCCTCCAGGCCTCTGCTAGGCTGGGAGCTCCTGGAGGGCCAAGTCCGTCTGACTCCTCTCTGTCCTTTTCACCTTGAGTCACAATGACTTATTGTACATACATGCGTTTTCCGTCAGATTCTGAATTCCCTAAAGATAAGGACTGTGAGTCGTCTCTGCTCTCTTCACCCAGCGCAGGGCCTGGCAAAGGTGTTAAAGCCCCTTGGCCTCCCGGAGCTGCTTGGCAAGGCTAGAGGGGGTTCTCCTGCAGGGAGGAGGTGTTGTATCCCTTTGGGGGTTCATAGCTCGAAACCTGTTGGACGTGCACCCTAATGAGGCTTCTCCGTGCTGGCCGGCTTCCAGGCCAGTCAGCATTTCCTGGCAAGGAGCTTTTCTCCAGCTGGAGCTTGGTCCTGCCTGGATGTCCCAAGGATCACAACCCAAGCCTAAAGCCAAGCCTTGATTTGGGGTTCTCATTTCACTGGTATTCCCCCTTGTGTCTCTGGTTGGATTTTCTGGAGGAATTTAACTGCCACTCCTCCGGGACTCGGAGGGAGATGCTGGGCTCAGCGTGTTCCATGTGTGTCTTGGCTCCGTGATACCAGGTGCCAGAAATGCTCTCTGTACGATAAAAACCACCGTGACTCTGAAACAAGAAAGGTGAATAAAGAGCATAATTCTGGTGACCATTGGTTTTTCTTGTTAAGGAAACTGAGATCATTATCATCCTAATACTTATATCTAGTTTGTACCCACCTTCTTTCAAAGAATGGATTTGAGGCACTTTCTTACTTTTCATAAGAACTTTTACTTTCAGAAAACTTTATTAATAATAATCCTTTGCACTTTTACACATTGTCCCTAGAACATAGTTCCTAGTGGAGGGAAGCAGGACTGAGATGACCGTGACTGGTTTGACTGCATATTACCTTAGTTCTTGGAGGTGCCAGGATGCACAGAATCTCCCCCCACCCCCGCCCCTGCCACCATTTGACACCTGCCCGGGTACTTGTCACTGCACATCTTATTTCCTTTTTCAAAACACCTTGAAATTACTCTCAAATTGTAACGGGGGAGGCCATAGATATTTGCCTCAGTGAAACAAGGTGATAGCTTTAGCTTAAGATTTTTGCTTGACTTTCTGTTTGTTCCATTGGGATGCTTATTCCTGATTCCACCAATTGTTTCAGCAGTTCCATCAGTAGGTCCGTCTGCTTTGTAAAACAAATTGATTATTGAGAAAGCTTCGAATGGGCATATCTTTCATCATAACACTGAGTCACGTGATGAAAGAATAAATGCAGTTCAGGGAACTGTTCACTTCTTAAAATCGTTTTACCATGATATAATCAGTTTTAAAAATGCAGTGATCTATTCTGTGTGTTTTGTTAGGTTGCTTACTGTCTGAGGGACCCTCAGGGGTTGAGAGGAATATGCACTACAACATAAACTTTGGGGCACAATTTATGAACTTCATGTTCAGTAAGACATTGAAAACCTCTGGACTGTTTAAGTGATTACATTTGATTAATTCAACTGCCTTAAACATAAATAACATTTATAAATTTAGTATAGCTGATTCTTTTCAACATTTCAAACCATAAATAGTAGATAAAATAAATCCAATGATCATAAAATATGTCCCCGTACCAAAACGGAGTACAAAAGGGTTGATGCCTCGGATTTAACTTTGTTCCTTATTACACCTTTTGGGACTTCCAGCTTTTAAACTTCCTTAGAGTTTCAGTAACTTGACCAGACTGGCCTCCCACCACCACCTTCCTAGGGATCTAGTGATAGCAGATCCAAAGGAACAAGAGTACCATTTCAGACAAACTCTCTTTCTGGGAGCATGACACAGGGAGATTGGCGGCCTGGAACCACAGAAGGCCCTTTTATCCTCCTCGGCAGGTGGAGATCGCCTGCGCAGGAAGCCTGAGGGAGTGGGGCCAGGCGAAAACAGCCCTCATGACATCCACTGGGGTCCAGCCTGTTATGGGAAATACACCCCCCAACTTTTATTTAATTTTTGTTTCTTAAGCATATGTGAGTTGGATGTATATATAGCTTGCAACCAAATGAGTAGAAATGCAGATTTTCACAGATGATTTGATTAATTGGTACCACAAACTGTTACTATCTGGAGCAGCGCTACAGTCATGAGAAATTAACTTTTAATACTAAAAGTCTACTAAAGTCTGACCAACAGTATTATCTAAGGCATCCATTGCCAGGAGAGACATTGGGATAGAATGGAGACAGGACTGGCCTGGGAGGGGTCGGGAGTCGGGTCCCTGTCCTAGAGCTTGCCACGGATGCGATGGGCCCCTGTCTGCCAGTCACTGGCCCTGTCTGGGAACCTGTTTCTTCAGCTATAGCAGGAGCACGATGCTTGCTCTGCCACTCACCAGGGAGTGCTTGGGTCTGATGAGCTAGTGAATCCTCAAAAGTGTTTAGGAAGCAGTGCAGGGTCATGAAAAGAGCAGATAAATTCCCTGTCACCCATTGATCTCCATTATCCATCAGCATTGGCAACATTTAACAGCTGAATGCTGAAAAGGAGGGTGATGGATAGAGAGGAGGGGAGCAAGGCAGGGCCCACTGAGGAGGGCGCTCCGAGGCTGGACAGACGTCTTGCCTCACCTCCACCCCCGTGTCCTCAGAAAACTCCCAACCTTCTGACTTTGGCCCAGACTTCTGCTCCCTTACTATCAGCTTGGGTAGAGAAAAGGGAAATCAGCTCCAAGTAAGAAGGGAGTTTGTCTGAGTCATCTCTGTTCTCTGTGCCCACCAGAGATCCAGGCCGAGCACAGTGTAGGAAAGAAGGATGCAAGGGGAATAACATTGGTAAGGTACCTACTTTGCGTTTGAAGTTACACATGCATTCATTTCATTCAACAACCCCTTTTAGAGATAAGAAAGTTGAACCTCAACAAGGTTGCATGATATGTTCCCAGTGTCACACACCTGTAAGTGATGAAGTCAGATCTGATTCCAAACCTATATGTTTGTCACATGGCAATGAAGAGGCAGAGCTGGGGACACCTTGCAGATTGATGTGAGGCAGAGGTAGTGCCTCTGAAGTCCTTGGAACATGGTGGGCATGCAGCAGCTGTAGTAATAACATAGCTATGTAGTAATAACAGGTGCACTGGGGTGGCCTCAAACCAGTGCTCCCCCCCTTCTATTTCATCTAAGACAAATGCGGTCGTTTCTCTCCCTTGGATGGAAACCCAGATCTAGCTGGAGATTACTCTCCAGCACCGCCAACCTTCAAAGCATCTTCCTTCCAAGACCCAGAGTCATCCTAAACAGGGATTTTGTTGTCATCGACTAGGAATAGAATCAGAAATAAGAGCACGGATTCCCTTGAGGGGTAAGCAGAGACCTTGGCAGCAGGTGAAGCTGACAGTGCTGAGTGCGAAGGTCAGGGGCTTGCAGGCGCTGGGTAGGTGTCTGAGCTACACGCTGGAGACAGCAGCCCGGCCTCTGCCATTGACCCCAGGGGCCAGGTCTGAGTGCGTCACAGTGTGGAAGGGCCTCCACACCTTGTCGCTAATCTTCACAACAGCCAGGCGAGCAAGGCGTGATTGTCCCCAACCTATAGACAAGGAAGCTGAGCCTTGGGAAGGTTACATAACACGGCCAAGTAGCTCAGCTATTAGACTGGTGCCAAAGTAATTGTGGTTTTTGCAATTATTTTTAACCTGTTAAACCGCAATTACTTTCGCACCAACCTGCTATACTTTCTTTATCTGTAAAAACTAGGATAAAAATATCTCATAAGATTGTTGTGAAGGTTATGTGAGATAATGTATTTAAACTTAAATAGAAGTTTAAAAGTATCTGGCACATGGTAGATATTCAAAAACTGGGAGTTGCCATAATGGTTACGACGTTTCCCTGTAGGAATGCTCTTTGTTAGCAGTACTTTTCAAGCTTATGTGTGCAAAGGAAGCACCTGGAGAGATTAGAGAAATGGGCTCCTGCCTCCCTCCACAAAAATTGAATTCAGTAGGTCTGGGGTGGGGCCTGAGAATTTGCATTTCTAACACGCTCGCTCGCAAGTAGATGCTACAGGTCCGGGAGTGGCATTATGTTACTCACCTCTCCATCTGGTACCTTACCTACCTCCTCCTCACTCTCTTGCCAGTGGCGGGGGCAGGAGGAACTGACGGCTACTAGTGAGGTACCCGTGCAACCAAGTTTGGGTTCCCAAATCAGTGTCTAACTTGGTTCTCTAGCCTGTCAGTCAGCTGGATCTTTCCTAGGTCAGAAACTCAGCTTTCCCGTAGCATTGTAATCGCCCGGGATTCTTACTGATAGTCTTGCCAAATCTCATGGAGATGAAAGGTGACAGCACCGCTTGGACACAGACCCAGGCCTGTGGGCACGGGGTGCTTTTCCATCTGCATAGCAGGTTTGCAAGACTCCTGGGTGCCACCAGGTCTGGTAGGCAGTGCACAGAGAGGCCTTGGGACTTGGCTCTGTGACAAGGGGCTTTTTATACCTGCAAGGGGAGAGTGAGAATCAGCACAGGCAGTGAGCTAAGCCTGGGCAGTTGCCAAGCTAGAGACGGCTGCACTCCATGGGTCTGACAGTGAAATGTGAGATTCAGGGGGCAAAGGGGGTGAGGCTACATGGCAGCCATCCGTCAGTAATCTGACCCCATGTTGGTCTGCACTGTCATGTTCTGCCCTTGGTGGCCACACTGTGTGTGGCTAAGTCCATAAGGCAAAAGTCCTCATTACTGTCTCCTGATGCCCCCCTGTTAGCTCCCTGCCCTCAGAGGCCCCAGACTCAGATTTCTTTGGGGTCAAGACATTGGAAAATGGTCAGGAAGCTGCAGCACCGTTCTTGTTACTCTATATGCCTGGCTTGAAAGTTTGGGTTTTTTAATTGAAATTGAATGATGGTCATGGAGTTTTGGTTAAGGCCAAGTCTTATCAGTAGGTATGAGCTTTGAAGGGAGGATGCCATGCCCTTTTGTTCATCACATTATTTTATCCCCTAGCATAGTAGGTACTCAATAACGTTTGTTGAATGAATGAATAAATGGTCATTCCAGTTTCGGTCAGAGAGTAGAGAACCTCCAAAATTAGGAACGCAAAGGTGGGGCTTAGGTGGGATAGGACAGCCCTGTCTTTCCCGACACCACTCCTTTAGCTTGAGACTTCATGGCATCTAAGTGACCCGAAGGACGATCTTGGTGGGCTGGGTTAAAGTGGAACCAAGACTCCGGGAAGTGCCATTAAGAGGACTGGTCGCAGGCTGGGCTGAGGACACCTTTGCCATCCCAGCAGCCCAGGTTCATACCGTGTTCTGTGTTGTTCCTCAAAGCCTGACCTGAACACGGCAGCCTGGTGGCCTTGAGGGAGGGATGGTCGGCTGGGCACACATGACCCGGAGCCTTGGAAGTGGAGAATGAGGCCCGTGTGCTGGTGGCAGCAGGCATCAGTGAGAAAAGACCCAAAGGGGAAGTTGAATCTTGAAGTGAGGCCAGAGTCTGGTGGGTCATCTGCCTTCTTCCCCTCAAGGGAAGGCTCCCCCGTGCAGGAAAATAACTCTCCGGAGGGTAGGCTCCGGGGCTTGGGGGTAGGGCTCCGTATTTGCTTTCCAGGCCGGTGAGTATCCCAGTGCTTCAGGGGCTGCAAATGGAGAGCACAGGAGAGGGGGCAGGTCCTCAGCAGCCCTCCCAAGCCTAGCGGGGCCTGACAGGGGTCTGCAGCTGCGGACACACTGACACTGGCTGATCCTGCCAGCGAGAGGCAGGGGCTCAGGTAGGTGACGTTTGTGGGTGCGGCTGCTGCCGTCGGTGCCTGGCCAAGAGGCAGCTGGGCCTGAAATCCGGCCCCGTGGAGCTCCCCAAGCCTTGCACCTGTGAGGCTGCAACTCCCTCGAGGGTGCACACCTTCTTCTATTTAGTACAAGGTCGACCACTGGAAAGCCTGGGTTTGGATGTCTGAGGTAGGGCTGAGCTCCGGCTGGGGAACACCTGCCTGGCTTCTTTGGGGGGCGCTGTGGTCAAGGGCTGGCTGTCCTGTTTGCCATGTGTGAGAGAGGTTGGCCTGGGTCTGGGATATGTCTGCCCTGCATCTAAATATGAGTGCTCTAGACCACGCTCAAAAGAGGCCTCTGTATTTGACAGTGGGACCTCTGTCCTATGGGTAGAGATTAGTACAATATTTTTTCTGTGAAGACTGAAAGGTAGGGAGGGTAACATTTAGGTGACATTTAGGAGAAGGTAATTCATTGGATAGAGCAAAATTATAGGAAATTAGTGCTATGCTGGGAATAAAGAGGCAGGTTGGAGCAGAGGTAAAGGGTCTTCGTCCTGATTAGATGCTGGCTCGCTCTTGCTTTTTTAGCCCTCCCTCCCACAGCTCCCTCTTTCCTTCGTTTCTTCCTTAAAAAACAAAAAACAGCTAAGTGAGACCTTGGGCAATTTATTACACTCTTTGAGCCTGCATTTGGACACAGTAACACGAGGACTCGGTGTGTTTGTGTGATGCAATGGGGCAGAGACAGCCAGCCTGTCCTCTCCCTCCCCGAGAAGGGGCCTGGTGCGGGTGAAGGCTGTGGGCCCCACTGCATACCCTCAGGGCTGCCCAGTCGCTCCGTGCTGCTCCTCCAGGACAGGCGTGATTACTGCTTTGTACAGGAGAGGAAGCAGAGGCTTAGACATCGACCAGGTGCCTTGTCAATGGTCACACAGCAACTTAGTGACGGAGCTGAAGCTGCAACCAGGTGGTCCAGAGACCCTCTGGAGTCAGCATTTCACTTTTCTGAACTTCTGTAACCCCGGAGCTGTCCAGGGGTGGGCTAGGACCAGTTCCCCACACACAGAATGACAATCCTAGGTGGGGCCAGCGAGAGAAAACTGAGGAGCAGGGATCTCTGCGAGTGCCTCCCCTCCACTCTGTCTCCTGGGCCTGACCCTCGCGCTGAGTCCTGCCTGAACAAGATCCAGGTGGGTCAAAATTTACTGCGGGCCTGCCCAAGACGGGTACACCAGTGCAATTGTTTAGTTTAATGCTCACCATGGCCCTGCAAGGCTGGCGTCATTATCCTACCTTTTAGATGAGAAAAGTGAGGCTCGGAGAGTGGCGGTGACTTGCCTAAGGTCATTCAGTTCAAGTCCGGTCTGGCTCTGACGTTGGAGGCTCCCAGCCCAGGGCTGCGCCTGTAGCTCCGTGGCACTGCCAACATTGACCACTAGGTGGCAATCTCCCCCAACTTCCTGCTGGCCACACACCCTGGAAGCTGAAACAGCAGGGCCTGTGGTTGGTGACAGAGCAGCAAGCTGTGCCAGTTTTTCAAAACTGCCATGAGGCATCATTTTTTAACTCTGTTGTCCCCAAGGGGAACCTGATGTCAGGAGGGGCCATGGCTTTCTAGAGGAGAAAGTTCTGTATGTGTGTGCATGAGCCCACGATCTGCTTCAGTCCAGATCCATTACAGACATGTGGACCTACTGACCACTGGTTAGCTGAGACGGTGGGAATGATTGTCTCGGCGCAGCGTTCTTTCCCTTCTCCCTCTGTGGCCAAGGTTCAGAGATGGGAGCCGAGTTTCTCTTTGTGTTTCTTTTCTTCTGTGTTCTTTGTGTGGAGCCTGGGGACTGCTGCGATCTCCCATGCCTGCCTGCGCTCGGAAGACCTGGGATGGGCCCTCTGAATCCTTCCTGCAATACCTCGCCATGCTCCCTTCATTGCTGCTGGCTGGGACAGACCCTTCAAGTGGGAGTCCTGCCACTGCTAACTGTCCCGGAAACTTCGTCCCAGGCTCTGTGCTGCTCAGTGGCCGCCCTAGGGTGAGCCTGTGGGTTCCTGGCTCAGCAAACTTTCTGCAGGATAAGAGGGCAAGGTCCTCCTTCTGGCAGGTATGCTCAGTGTCTATGAGGAGCTCTGGAACACGCTCCATTCTCCATCATGGCAGTAATTTCTCAGTGTGAACATGCTCTCTTCATAAGGCTATGGCTGATTCGTCCCCTTTTCCCACAGAAGTGTGTGTGTGCGTGTGTGTGTGTGTGTGTGTGTGTGTGTGTACATGCACACTTCTTGCATCTCTCTTTGCCTAGTGTGGTCTTACAGCCTCTTGTCCTCAGTTTGGGGCCTTCATTGCAGTTCCACAAATCAGAGGCCTCAGGGAAAGTCCTACTCTACATCCCGTCAAGTAAAGGTCATGACAGCTACCTTGGAGGACCCTGAAAGGGTTTCATTCAGAACTGAGGAAGACTGGGGGCCCCTCAGTGGGGCAGGGACTTGCCATTTGAACTCTGTGTCCCCGGCACCCGTGACAGGGCCCTCATGGAGCAGGCATCGGGAACGTTACTCACAGGAATGAAGGGCCCTGATGTGACCCACTCCAGATCAGATCAGGTCACCTCTCAGGGCAGGAAGGGGTCCCCTCCCTCTGTAGCTCCCCACATTCCCCTCCACAGGAAGGGGGAGGGTGGAGAACAGAACCAATATTCATCAAGATAAGCATTGCACGGCCATTATTTCAAAGTTTCCAAGCTTTTCTCAGTCTCATGCCTCCTCCTCCATGATTTTTGCTAAATCCATGTATGTATTATTCATATTTTTCTTTACATATTTTATGTATATACCTAATGTCATTGTCTCCTAAGTAATAATACTCATGAGGTCACAGTTTTTATATCTTAGTTATATTTTTTTCCTAATACACACTAAAATAAATATGTAGCTATTAAAAAAAAATAGCAGAGATCACCAACAAAACTCCTATGTGCCTTCAGTGAGGTGTGCACCACACTTAGGTAATTTAATTTTCCCAAAACCCTACGAGGGGTTATTTCCATTTTACAGGTGAAGAAATAGAAGCTCAGAGAGGTGAATTGACTTGGTCAAGGTCACACAGAGTCTTCTGATCTTGGTCTCACTGCCTACAGATAGGAGAGGGGAAGAGAGGAGTGCGTGCTTAGAGGGGGTAAGAGTGGGGGGTGGTGCAGCTTCCAGTGAGAAATGAAAGAAGGCAGGGAAGATGGGGGCACAAGACTCCACATCAAAACGGCAAACGACCTGAGTCTCAATGTCCTATGCATAATAATGGCCATGAAAATAGCTGCAGATTTGCCTGCATTTGTGTGACCAAGATTTATTGTGCCAGCAACTCCTGTAATTGGATGATGGAAGCACTGCAGCTGGGGCTGTTGGCTGGAGATTAATTATTAGGGGGGCCTGGGAATGGCCTGGATGATGCCCCGCAGTGGAGACGTAACCCACTGGGACAGCAGACAGGCAGACCTTAGAAATCCTGTGGACCCCTCTCCACTCAGCTGAGACCCAGCGAGGGAGGCGAATGGCCTAGAGCCAAGCCGGTCCACAGCAGCTCTTCTTCAGAGCTCTTCTCTGAGTGTGGCTCGTGCCAGGGAAAGATAGGCAGCCATAGGAGCAGGAGGTGCCTGGACATGGAGTCGGGAGGCCTGAGGGAAAATCCCAGCATTGTCTCTTGCTGGCTATGCAGCCTTGGGAAGGTGACTTAGTATCTCTGAGCCTCAGTTTTCCCAGCTGTAAGATGGGGATGGTGGTGCTGACTTTCCCAGAAAGTTGTGAGGCTCCAAGGAGATGATCGGGCCGTGTGCAGAGCTGGGACCCACTCTGGAGAAGCTTATGTTCACCCCCACTGCTCAGGTCTGGCCCTTGTGCCCCCTGCCTGGGTCCTACAAGCCCCCTTACCCTCGTCAGAGCCATAAAATGTGATGCCCAGCCACTGTGGGCACTTACTGCATGAGTGGCAAGGGTCCTCAGGGGATGGGAAAGCCCAAAAGGGACTAGGGGTTGGGCATCCCAAGAAGAAATCCTGAGGGGAAGGCAGATTTTGGAGAACAAATCAGTCCTGAGTCCAGCCACCCCTCCAAGCTAGGAGAGCTTCTTGCTGGCATCTCCCACTTGGCAGAACTCTGGCTGGGTTTTAAGGGGCTTGCCGTCCCCCTCTTCCAGGGGCTACAATGTCTGAGGGTAAGAGCTGGGGATAAACCTGGCTTACTCGGGGCTAAAGAAGGAGCAGGAGTGGGCTCTGGAGAAAGAAGTCTCTTGGATTCTCATTCTAGCTCTGCCACTTACCAGCTAGCTGTGTGTGACTTCATAACCCATTTCCCACCTCAGTCGTAGTTTTCTCACTTGCAAAATGGGGATGTAGTTTATTTGCAAATAAAAATGGGGATTTCTTTAGTTGCAAAGAACAGAAAATCACCTGAGTCCATTTAGACAAAGGGGATTTGGGGAGGGAGCCAGCTTTGGGGGCTGGAACTGGGCTTAAACATTGGGAAGAACAGAGGCCACTGGGGGCTGGTGCCTCTCCCCACCTCTTTGTCAGTGGGTCTCTGTTGCTATATGCTCACCTCCCCACTACTCAGGCTGATTCCTTTCTTCTCCTCTTTGCTTCACAGCCTCTCCTTCCCGAGAGGCCCTGCTCTCCCACAACTTGTGTTTACACATGACCTCTTATGGCTATAACTCAACTCCATGGTTCTTCCCCCTGGGCCACCTTGCAGTTCTCACTCCCAGATGCCCCACCCTTCCCAAGTCCTGTGCGTGACAGAGGCGACCTGATTGGCCCTGCTCATTTATCCTGCCCGACCTTCCCAGAGACTGTAGAACAGTTATGGTTGGCACCCGACCAGGAGGTCACGAGGCCCTCATAGATCTGTGAGAGAGACAGGCCCCGGGACTGACTGACACGCCTCATACTAGACGGGGGGTTGGGGCCGGATGAGCGCAAGTACATGGAGTGGGGCCCACGGCACTTGGCAACTGCAGCGATGCACCTGTCATCCCATAGGCCTTTCTTCTGGCCCCTTCCTCTTCTCTTCGCCTCTATGGAGGCCTCCAGCCTTGGATCCCCTCACCTCTGCAGCTTTTCTCGGCCTCTCTTCCTCTCCTGGCCTGCTCGGTTATCCCACCCAAACCCTCTGCAGTGCCCAGTACTCCCCACACTGCACCCCAGGAAACCTTCTTGCCCTTAAATCTCCAAGCCCCAGCTCTGCTCTCCCTCTCGGCAGACCTCCTGTCAAGGTCTATGTCACTGGGAAGGAAGTAGGTGGTAACTGTCAGTCGCTACCATTCACTGAGCACCTCTAAGTGCCTGGTCCTGTGCTCAGTGTTTTATCTGTTTGTTAGAACTCGTCACAGTCCCTCTTGAGATGAAGCCTTGTCCAGAGGAGAAAAACTGAGGTTTGGCAACATGGGGTGAGCCCAGCTCTGTTTAACTCTCAATCCTTGATGAAGAGCAAAGCTGCCGGTGTGAAGTCTATTATCATTCCTTCCAAGTGGAATTTCCATAGTCCACACCAATATTTACCGACATTTCCTCCTCCTCTCTAGCTTTACAAGATAAGTTAGGTAACAGCTCATTTGTATTGACCACTAACAGCTAACCTAAGCATAATATCAAGCACTTAATATCTATCTGCCAGGCACTGTTCGCAGCACTTTACATGTATCAACTCATTTGAGCTTCATAATAACTCTATGGGATATGTACTGTCAATATCCCCATTTTGGAACTTAACTGCCTTAGGTTAAGTAATGGCCAAAGTCATGCCATCCTGATCAAAGCCAGACCGTCTCACTATAGACCCCGAGCTCTTACTCACGATGGTACACAGTATAGTGGCCATGAAGCTCTTCCCACTCCCGTTTAGGGCCTTGGAGACTATTTTCTGGTCACGTCCTCCAGAAACTGGATTGGTTCCACCAATCACCGCCTCCCCTCTTAAGCTCTCTCTCTTTCTCCACTGGCTCCTTAGCATTCAGCATGTTGATGAACTTCACATCTCAAAAATGTCCTCCATCCTATATTACTCTATAGCTACTCCTCTGTCCTTCTCATTGTCACAGCACAGCCCATTTTCTTGAGTTTCTCCACTTGCTAGCTACACTTCCTCACCCCTCTTCACACTGGCTTTCACTCCTCCCACTCCATCGAAACTGCCCGAAGCGTATCGCGACCGTGCCCCTGCATTTCCAGAGGGAGGAATAAAATGTATGCCCATCAACAGTCTTAAACATTATTTGTCAATCAAGCATGAAATCAGCTATGTAAATTGTAAAACATATTACAACTCTAGTAGTTCTGCAACAAATTTTTCATCAAGATTAAAAAGAGTTGCAAAGACAAACACTGCGTACTTTGGCATAACCCAATTGATGATGACACTAGAGTCAAGTCTTCTCCATCCAGCTCAAGTTTTGCTTTTCTGCTCACGTGCACTCTAATATTATACCCAGCCAACGTGTCATTCAAGTGTAAAGGAAACAGCCTAAGTGTCTTTAAAGGCAACAGACTGACACTTGCACTGTTTTATTTCACTGGGAACACACAGTTCTTACTCTTTTTCACTCATTTAACATTCATCCGTGCTGGTTGTGACTTCTTTCTTGGTAACTATAATTATTAGAAAACAACATCAAAATAAGTTTCCTTTTCTTCTTGGTGGTGTTTCAGTTACCACATCTCCCTAACAGTCTTTATGCACTTCTCAGCCTTTCTCTCTTCCTCCTACAGTCTTTTTTTCCCTTCCCTTTATGTCTCTGTCTCTCTTCCTAACTCTGCTACTTTCCTCACCTGGCTCAGGATTTCTGGAAGAAGCTGGGTAGGAGTCACTAGTGTGCCAGGATCAAAAGATACTCCCCTCCCCGCCCAAAGCCCAGTGCAGAGAGATAATTCAGGGCCACGTGTAGAGCATGTATAAGCCTCTCCAACCATCTGGTTACACTGTGCCCTTGAAGACTACTTTGTCAAGGTTCCCAGCGACCGCTGCTTGGAGCACTCACTGTAGTGTTTTTAGCTTTCATGTTACTGACTACTTGGCAGTATCAGGGACCACTTACTCCTTGACCTCCCTGACACGATTCCATTCCTCCTGAGCTGGCATTACATTGCACCACCCTGATTCTCTATCTAGCTTCCTGTTGCTCATCCTTTAAGGTTGGAATTCTTTAAAGTTCCAACCTCATTCTTCCATTCACTGTACATACTCTCTCTAATGACATAATCCACTCACACAACTGTCAACCAGCCAAGACCAAACCCCTCTGCTGCTCCCAAACCTGCTCCTCTTCCCGTGCTCCCTCTCTCTACCCAGCTTTCTGGCCAGAAGCCTGAATAGCTTCCTTGAATCCTCTCTGTCCTTTGCTTTCCACATCCAACCAATCACAGAAATCAGATGAATTCCATATGCCCTTAGGCTCTCGGGAAACTGTGCCTCCCTTTCCAGGAAAAAGAACACAGTAAAAGGAGTATGAGCTTTCTGGTTAGATAGACCTGGCTTGAAGTCCTGCCCCTGCACTTATTTGCTATATGACTTTGGGCAACTCTAAATTCACCCAGGGCTTAATTTCCTTATCTACAAAATGGGGGTAATCACTACTTTGATGAGTTGTTGCGAGGATTAGAAGCAATGCTGTAAGCACCCAGCACTGTGTCTGTCGCATGGTGACATTTAATGATAGTACTCATCAGGGTGACAGTGACTGTCCTTGTTCCTGGATTCACTGTTATTGCTCTCATCTAGCACATTGTCTTCTCGCTCCTGGACCATTGCCTCAGCCTCCTCACTGAACCCCCTGCCTTCATTCTCCACCACTAGCCCCAAATCTGCTTTTCAAACAGTAGTTGGAAATACTTTTTTGAAAATGCAAATATGATAATGACACTTACTTGCCTAAAACTCTTTTGTGCCCCGTTCCATCTACTCTATGCCCCAGCCATACTTTCAGGTCTCTAAGCACACAGCCGTGTTTTATTCAAGTAGGTCCCTCTGCCTCTGCCTGAATGTATCCTTTTCCTCCGTTTCCCTCCCTCTCTACCTAGCAAATCCTCACCCTTCACGCCCAGTGCCAACGTCTGCCCCCCTTCCTCCACGGGATATCTGCTTGCTTGGAGGTGGCTGCCAGCTCCTTGGGGGCAGGGAGCAGGTTAGATTCTTCTTTGTGATGCCTGCCTGCCTACACAGGGTTTGGTGCACGGAAGGCCCTCACAGAATGTCTTCAGACACTTGCCCACGGTCACACAGTGGGTCAGCTGCAGCGCCAAAGCTCGAACCCAGATCTTTTGTCTCCCTGCCCAGGACTCTTTCCCCTACCCATGTCGTTTTGCCCCCGTAGAGAGCAGGAACCCAGGGCTGGTGACTTGGGATGGGGGCCTCTCCACACGAGGGCAGCAGGTGACCTGAGGACACACAATGCATCTCAGCGCTGCACCTGATAAGTGGGAAAGGATAAAATTATCCACTGCCTACGTCCTGAATCTCCCCATCTGACATGGACTACAGATAAAAAATGAACGACACAAAATCCAATCTTCCTTGGTGCAGAGGCTGGCAGGGGTGTGGTGGGGGTGGGACTGCTCGTTGCACAGCACATCTCATATTTATTGGCTCATAATTGAAGGCAGCCTGGAGATATTCCTGCACTGGTCCCTGCAAGACAGATGGGGGCACAGTGACTGCTGAGGGAGGGAGTCAGGACACACTTCCCCACAGGCTGCTGCTCTGGCCCGAAGGTCCTGCTTCTGACACCCACTTGTGGTGACCTTGGGTCAGACCCTTCCTTCTCTAAGCCCCTAATTTCAGGCTTCTGGGTTTTATTACCAGGATATGGAATGTATTGGGATTTGAGAGCATCTGGGCTACTAACTTGCTGTGTGGTTTTAGGTGAATATTTTTACCTCTCTGGGCTTTGTGCTTTCTCCTTGTCAACAGGAGAGGATGCCTCTCTGTTCTATATGAAGACTGAAGGGGTTAGGTTGGCCTACAAGCAGCCAGGTTGCGCATTTTAGCAACAACACTGGAAGGCTCCTGTGAGGGGAAGGCAAAGAAACATGAAATGCTGCCAAATATTAAGAAACAGCCATGACTCCCAATTGCTTCTGGGAACAGTCCAGATTCCCAAGGCTTGGCATTCAAGGCTCTGTGACACCTGCATAGTCTTACTGCTGTTTGTGCCATTGTGGGGTAAGCATCTGGGACTGGGAGCCAGACCAGTCTCACTGCTATCTTGCCATGTGACTTGGGGCAAGGCGTTGACCATCTCCAGGTCTCAGTTTCCCCGTCTGTAAGATTTCTGCATGGGATTTATGAGGCTGTTAGGGTCTGTAAACACAAAGCCAGCCAGCGACTAAGCTCTGTTGTTTCTCCCTCTAAGTGCCTCCTTAACCGTCCCTCCGCCGCACCGATTACGGACGTGCCTCTCCTCGGTACTCCTCTTTTCTTCTGGACCAGAGCAGTAGCCTCCTTGCTGGGCTCCCAGCCTCCACACGCCCCTCTCCATACTAGAGCCAGAGTGACCCTTCTAAACCAGGTAGCTGACTATGCCGGTCCCCTGCCCTGTGCCCTTCCTCAGTGACCCACTGTCCTCAGTCGAGCTCCTTCGATTGGCATTTAAGATCCTGCATAACTTGGCCCTGTCTTGTTGTTCTGTCCCCCAACTGTCTACACCTTTCAGGCTGGCCTCCTCACTTCCCTCTCCCATGCCTTTACTCCCTCCCAGCCCCTTTCCCTCCGGTCTCTCCAGCTCTGACACCGGGTGTGGGCTTTCCCCAAACTGGCCACTAGAGGGGCCTGGGGCCCTGGGTACAGCACTGGGTGGGGTCAGCGTTGTGCCTAGGCCCTTCCAGAGTTCTGGAGTTCTAGCCCCACCCGGAACCTGTTCCATGGAGTCCCCAGGGCCTCATGTGAGTGATGCTGGCTGTTCTGCCTCCTGCTACTGTGACTAGAGAATGTCTGAACCACAGGGTGTCCAGAGGTGACCTCTTATAACCCCCCATTGTACAGATGGAGAAACTGAGGCCCAGAGAGGGGCAGTGGCCTCATTGCAAGTCAGTACAGAACAAGGGCTGGGGATCCCCCTGTGCCTGCTCTCTGGGGTGGGGGCACAGCGCTGGAGTAGGGTTGCAGAAGAGACAGGAATCCCAGGGGCTTGGGTGGGAGGGGCCATCCCAGCCTCCCACCTCTGCCCTCAGTGGTTGGGATGAGCGAGCTCTGCAGGAGAGACTCCGGGAGGGGGAGAGGCTTCTGCTGATGGAGTTCCCATCTTCATCCAGCCCCTCGTCAGGATCATGAGGCCAGAGAAGGACAATGTGGCTTGAGGTGAACAGAGGTCACGGGGATGGAGAGGAGATTATGGATTTGAGAGATCTTCTGACAGTTGTGTCCAACCCAAGGGACACAGCAGGTGCTGGGTTGAGGAAAGAGGAGTTAAGTGTATGGCTTAGGTTTGACCTGGGGGACTGAAGTAGTGGTAGGAGGGTACCAGGAAGCAGGTTTCCCCATCGGGGACTGTGCCCAACCTGGAAGCCCCCTCGTTAATCTATTTACTCACTCTTCCATCCACTCATTTATCCATCCATCCATCCATCCATCCATCCATCCATCCATCCATGCATCCACCCAACAGTCACCAAGGCCTCCTCCTTTGCCGAATCTCCATATACTGGTGACTCAGAAAATGACCCATGATGACCCCTACTCTTGTGGAACCAGGGAGACAGACCTGCTCTCCCTCACTCTCCCACCCTAACAGCGCCCTTTGTTCCTAGTCTTCACCCATGGGGAATGTCACAGATGTGACTACCTGGTATTTCTTCTCAGAAAGTTACTCGTCACACAGATTGGGGCTGGGGAGAGAGTCTCCATCCTGCCTGGCGATCAGTATTGAAGTTACAAGTCTTGGCCATTGACAGTTTCATGATATTGTTGGTACCTGGACACTGAGCTCAGCGTCTCTCCCCAGGTGTCCCAGCCCAATTTCCCTCCCTGGGTAGGACTTGTTCCTGCCAGGTGCAGCCACCCATTCAGAAACACGAGCTCCTCTGCTAGGTGTCAGGGGCACTTGGTCTCTGCCCTTGTAGCTGACAGGCCTGGAGATGGAAGACAGGGATGCTTGGGGGAGAGAAGATGAAGCTGAATCATTGCAGTGGTGGTGGGTGGAGAGGAAGGGCCGGATGCCAGCGAGGTAGAATCGGCAAGAGGAGGAGTGGTTCCCAGGGTCTTGGGTGCCCAGGGATAAGGGTGGCCAGGTAGGATGCACCTGCCCTATTGTGTTGTTTCACAGGGCACTTGTTCAAGACAACAAGTTCTAATGAGAAAGACTGGCCCCTCACAGGGGAAGGGCAGGGAGATTCTTCCTAGGTCCCGCTCCACCTTCCAGAGAACCATTGTCTCAGGGCTGAAGTCACTGCTTTGGATGAAAGGCTATTTTATGCAGGCCCAATGTGATGGTCTCATTAAATGGCACCATTAGGGAGCTTTTCCAAGTGTGAGGTTATTAGTTTCCTAGATATAATTTCATAGGAAGAATATGGCCAAAACAGAACCTCGTCAGTCTAAAAGCTGAATCAGTCTATTCAAGATGCAGAATCAAATGCTACCTACATAGCATGTCTGTCAGTGACATCATAGCCCTGTGTTCATTCCGCAAGTAATGACAGGGCCCTGTGGGCTAAGCTCAGGGCCGGCTATGGGAATCCACAGTCCAGGCCTACATTTCCTTTCGTCTTTATAGTTTCATTTTCACATTTCATTCTTTAACTTGCTTAGGTTTTATTTGGGCATATGGTATAAGGTGAAGCTCTACAATGATTTTCCCCCAAGTTGGACTGAGTACACATGCATTATAATCTAGATCAGACTTTTCCAGAGTGATTCTATACGACACTGATCCCGTAAGATATTCAGGCGTCAAAGAGCTATAGTCAAAAAGTTTAAGAACTGTTGCATCCCTATAACCTTGTTAGAGATTCACAATGGACATGGACGTAGTGAAGGCTCTGAGGAGTCCTGCAGTAAGGACACTTTCTCTGATTTCCTAATTTTATTTGGCTACAGAACCTGTTCTAATAACAACTATGAACACACGGCAGAACATCACTTCGGAGTAAAGACGATAGTCGTATAGAACCGAGACTGAGGCCTCCTCGGCCCCCGATCCAGCTTCTCCTCCCTCGTGGGCCTGGGGTCTGGCCAGGATGAATGGTAGGCGCATGCCCAGTTCTGTTCCAGGGCTCACAGTGCTAACAGCTCTGTCAGGAGCCACCAACTCTGGGTGTTCCACAGAGGACAAGTGGCCTGTCTGGTACTTGGCGGAGGCTTCAGAGAGGTATTTGCTCTGGGCCTTGAAGGACAAGCAGAAGTGTGTGACAGCAATAGCTCTTGTGAGGGCAGGACCTCCAGCGGTGACACCCTGCCAGGTCAGTGACACAGACCATGCCTCTAGAACCATGGGACAGAAAGAGCTGTATGAACAGGGATGCCCAGATTAGACGCCCCTGGGGAAGCCAGGTGAGAACACACATGCCTGTGACATGGGGCAGTGGTGGGTGTGGGTGCGCAGCCAGAGCAGGTGCTGGGAAGGGTACTTAGCATTCACTTTCCAAGTTCTGGGTCTGCCTTGATGAGGCAGGTTCTCCTGGGGCCTTATTACGACAGTTGGCACAGACCACACATGTGACCCTCCCAAGGCCTCCCTTTCCTTGGGGAGTCTGCAAAGTTCCTTTCTTGTCTGGAACAAATAACTGGGGAGCTGGAGTGGAGTGAGAGGAGAATGTGGGGACCTAGGTTCCTAGGGATTAATTAGGGCCCTTCAATGAGATCTGTTTCCCCTCTGGAGGCCAATTAAGGTATTTGGAAACTTGGATGGTGGGGAGAGGGGAGGTAGATATGTGTGTATGTGCCTGAGGCAGGCCCATCCATCCTCCACTGGGCTGGGTCCTTCTGTGGGGAGAGTAACCTCAGGGGTGCCCTGTGCACTTACAGGAAAAATACAAGTGCAAAGACAATCACAGAACTGTTTCATCATCTAAGAACAGAACTAGAGTGTTTGAAGTGCATTATCCTCCTCATTGTATGAAGTGCATTATCCTCATCACAGAAAGCACCCTCACCTCTGCAGTATCGCCCTGTGCTGGGTACTCACTGGAGGCCACGCCCTCGGCTAGGCCTTTGCATTTGTGATCCACCAGCCACGCACAGCGTTCCAATTTTTCCACATCCTCACCAGCACTGGTTATTTTCTGGGGTGTTTGTTTGTTTTTGATAATAGCCATCCTACTGGGTATGAAGTGGTATTTCACTGTGGTTTTGAGTTGCAATTCCCTAATATTTAGTGATGTTGAACATCATTTCCTTGCTTGTTGGCCACTTTTTTTTTTTTTTGTATATTTTTGTTTGAGAAATATTTGTTCAAGTCTTTTGACCATTTTTAAATTGGTTTGTTATTGTTGTGTAGTTGTAACTCTTTATATATTCTAGATGTTAATCCCTTATGAGATATATGCTTTGCAAATACTTTCTCCCATTCTGTGGGTTGCCTTTTTAGTCTCTTGATAGTATCTTTGATGAAGAAAAGACTTTCATTTTGATGAAGCCCAATTTATCTGTTTTTTTCTTTCGTTTCCTATGCTTTCATTGATATATCCAAAAAATCATTGTCAAATCCAGTGTCATGAAGCTCTTCCTCTAAGTTTTCTTCTAAGAGTTTTTTGCTTTTAACGCTTATATTGAGGTCTTTGGGATAGGCAGTTTTTAAATCTTAGTTCATTTAGTGAACATCTATGGAACAGCTACTAAATGATGGATCCTGAATCGGGTGCTTGAGGATACAATGAAGAACACAGCTCTTTAAGTCAGGCATGTTTTCGATAAGGTATTTGAGATTCAGAGAAACGAAGTGAGCTGTCTAAGGCCACATAGCTAATACGTGGGAGAACCATGAGTCCACTCTGGGTCTTCTGACTCCACACCTGCTCTCCCGTGCAATGTCCCGCCCATGCTTGCCCACCGCCTACAGCTCCTGAATGCCCAGGAAACAACACCACGTCCTCCATAAGGCACCCAGGCTCTTTGTTGGGCCAGTCCACATTTCCAGCCTCATCTTTCCTGAATCAATTTTATGTACCCCGAACTTGACCCCGTAGGCTGGGATCAGCCAATGACCATGCCCTCCGCTTCTCTCGTCTTTGTCTCAAACCCACTCCCACTCAAAGGCCCAGCTTACGACCCACCTGCTCCAAGAACACTTTCCTAAACTTTCAGCCTTCACACATCTCTTCCCTTCCCACAAAATGCAAAGTCTCAGTATTCCATTTCTTTGTGTCTTTGTGTCTTATTCAGATCTTTCTCATAGCTGAATAAACATCAGATTTGGAGTCAGAGAAACCTGATCTTGAATCCTCTTTCTGCCACTTGTGAAGTCACATCATATCTCAGGATCTCAGTTTCTCCCTCTGTAAAATGGAGGCAGCAATTCTTACACTGCAGGTTTGTTGTGAAACTCAGAAATCGTGACCTAAGGCGCTGGACACAGTGCATAGTCCAGAGCAAGTGCTCAGTGACACTGGTTATTGGTTCTCTGTCCTACTCGCCTCCCTTCCCCATCCATTCCCCTTTCCCCATGTCCCGAGTGAGTCTGCTCTCCTCAACCAGAGCACAGGTGTATTTCCTCCAGCAAGTCTGGTTCTCTTGCTGTCATGGCCTCACAGTAGGAAAATCACCCTGTGTTCATTCCCTCCCCCACCCCCTTCCAGAGAAAGAAATGAGGCCCATAATGGGAAAATGACTTCCCTGAAGTCACACTGTTAGCTAAGTCTATCACCTATGTTATCTGGTGCCTTATTTTATTAATAGCACTAGGTAAACTGTAATTATCTTGTTTATTTATTTACTTGTTGTCTGTGCTCTCACTTGAATGTAGACTCCACGAGGACAAGAATTTTGTCTTGTTCATCTCTCTATTTCCAATGCCTAGTTATAGTTTTTTCTTTACAGATGTTTGTTGAATGAGTGTATGTTACCAATTTGAGTCAAAGGAAAAGGCAGCGGGGAAAGTAGTTAATTCAGAACGCCCAGCGAAGGCAGCCCTTTTTAAGAGCATTGAGATCCCTGGATCTGTAAAGCCCCTTTGTAGCATCCTAGAGGGTCCCATTTAGATGGCCCCTTACAGACGTCTTGGTCCACGCCCTTCATCTTACAGAGAGAGAAGAGACGGGTAAGGACTCGGTGAGGGACACATGGCAAAGCTGAGACAAAGCTTCATTAGAACCCGGGTCTCCTGCTGCCCAACATAATGACAAATGTCCAACACAGCAGCCTGAGTAAAATGCAGGATCTATTTGTTCACTTAACCGGGAAGTCCAAGGGCGTAGTTTGATTTCAGATATGGCTGATCCAGGGATTCAAGTGGTAACTGCTCTCTTTGCTCCATCTCTCAAAGAATCTGTGCTTCCCAGGAGGTGAAGAGGAGGGGCATTTGATGAGCAGCGAGAGCTTAATGGAAATGAAATGGATCTCACCCAGGAGACCTGCGCCGTGGCTTCAGTTTTTCTTTAATTTACTCTGAGTCCTTGGGAAACACATCCCCTCACTCTTTGGGCACGAGGATATTCACCTATATGACGTGGCATCTGATGAGATGATTTTCAGAGAGTGGGAGGAGGCGAATGCTGAATGACACCACGTGCCAAGGGCTAACCTATTTATTAAGCTACTACCGAGCTAGGCCCTGTGAGAGCTGCCGGGCGTACAGAGATGAAAAACACCCTGTGCCTGTCCGCACCTGGCCTGGTGTCTAATGAAGAATACATACAAATCATAACAAGGTAATTATAATTCAGTGTGATAAAGGCTATGATTGGGAACCTCTTACACTAGCTAGAAACGGGTAACAACTACAAAAAAAATATTAATGCTTTTTTACAATAGTAACACAAATGATGTTTATACTGTCAAAAATGACTGCCGTGTTTATTGAAAAAATTAAAAATTTGAATGAAAGACATAGAAGAAGATTTGAGCAAATAAGGAGTTTATCAAATAAGTGTGAGGGGTAGCATAATGCAAAAATTTATTGCTACATTTTTCAGGTAGCGATAATATTCCAAAATTTAAATGGAAGAATAAAGACAAACAAATAGGTAAGTAAATTTAATATGTATATAAAAGGTGAGAGGGTTCCTGAATTGGATAGGTAAAAAGATATGCTGCAAAGCTATAACAATAAAATAATATGGTGTTGGCATAGCTATAGGCAAATAGATAATAGAACAAAATAGATAACTCAGAAGTAGACAAGGTGTACAGGAATTTGAAATTGATAAAAATGCACTATAAAACAATGAGGAAAGGTAGATTTTTTAAGATGGGTTTGAGAAAAAAATGGCTTCCCATATGAAGAAAAATAAAACAGAATTCCTACCTTACATGTTAAACAGAGAGGAATTTCACATGGATTTAAGATATAAATGTGACGATAAAACTAAGAAGCTAGTGAAAGAAAATGTTGGGAAGACCTCAACAGTGAAACAGTGGTAAGAAAAGGCTACAAACTCACATACCAAAAGGGAAAAATATGTGATGAATTTGAGTATATCAAAATTAAGAATTTCTTTTTGGTGAAGGACAGATTACAAGTTTGGAAACATATTTGCAATATTTTAAGTTGCCAAGGAACAAACATAGAGAAGTTGTGAAAGCAATAAAATAATACAGGAAATCCAGAGTAAAAGAGTAAAGGTCCTCCATGAGTAATTCACATAAGGGGAACTACTGGCCTAGCAAGTATTTACAGAGATGATCCAGTAGTCATCAGAGAGACGTAAATTAAACAGACTGAGGTACCATTTTAGCCTGATAAGGATGGAAAAAAATGAGAAACTTGGGTAATACCAAATGTTGGTAAAGATGTGGGGAGATGGGAACTATATAGTCCATTACTGCTGGGAGTGTAAAGGATACAACCATTCTAGGAAACAATATCAAAATCCAGTCAATTCTTGTTATTTGTGGGAGTTACGTTCTAAAGAGTCACTGTGAGCACTGAATTAGCGGATACTGAATCATTCAGTCAGGTTCTTGTGAGCCTTTGGTCACAACATTTTCATTCAGCTGATCAAATACATAACTTGTTTTGTGTGTTTTTCTGTTTAAAGTCACATTATTTAATATATATTGTTGATTCAGCAATACTGAACGTGGCCAACAGCACTCATGCCTGAATGAAACTTATCTAACACATATGTTTTCTCCATAAGGCGGATCACAGATTTCGTGCTTAGGAGCCCTAAATGACACTTCAACACTATGCTTGGGTACCATTTTAAGCAGCAAAATTACAAAAAAAGAAAAAAGAAAAAAAAAAAAAGCTCAAAAATGGCACTAGATAGATCACGGAAAGGACACTCATCTATAGTATGAGCTGAAACAAGAAGGCAAAGTGTTGCCTTGTTAGATTTCAGCTGGGAGCCTGCACGTGGGTAACTCAGATATTTTGCTGCTCTGGGCATGTCCGTGAGTGACTCTGAAAATGCCATGAGTATTGTTTTTGGGGTTGATGAATAAGCAAATTTTCAAATACAGAATCTGCAAATAATGAGGAGGGATTATGTGTAGCTAAAGTTTATGCATGTCCTATGACTAACCTGACTCCTTTTTATATATATTCTAGGGAAAATCCTCCCTGGGTCCATAAAAGGACATACCCAAGGACATTTATGAAGTCATGTGATAGCAAAAAGTTGGAGGCAATTTAGGTGTCTTCTACTAGGAGAAGAGAAAAATAGATGTGATGAAATAATACTATGGAATATTATACATCAATTGGAACCAATGAAACTAGATGTATCAATCGCAACGTAGATCTAAAACACAGCACTGAGTGGAAAATGTAAGAAATTAACAGAGGTGTGTAACATAATTATTTCTGTAAATCAAAAGTGTGCATATATGCATAAAACAGCACTACATATTTTACAAAAATATGCATAGATTCATGGACATACACCCAACACATCAGAATTGGTGCTCAAGTGGGAAAGGGGAACAGGAGGGTAATTGGGAGAGGGTTACAGGTAAAGAGGAAGAATGAATAAAACAAGCAAGGAGCTTGCACAGACTAATGCACATAACGCGCTCAGAGCTCGCTTCTCCTAAGGTCCCCAAATTAAAAAGTGCCCTGATGGGAGAATTACCTGTACGCAGTGCTGAGGGACACATATGAATGGCATTTCAGTGTGAGGTGCCAGGGCAGGCTCCTCCCAGGAGATGATATTTCAGGAGAAGCCTGAGTAAGATATCAGCTGAAACAGACGAAAAGGAAGAGGATTTCAGGAAGAGAGAAGAGTGAGCTGTTGATGAGAATGAGAACTTGGTGTATTTGCAAAACTGAAAAAAGTTCAGAATTGCCAGCAGAGAGGCAATGGCAAGATTTGACGTGAAAGAGATAATTTAGGACCAGATCACAGCCTTTCATGTATGTTGAGGGTGGTAAGGTGACCAGATTTGTGTGTCAGAAAGCCCATTCAGGCCACTATGGAATGGAGGGCAGGGGGACACAGGCAGAGGGACCAGTGGAGCACCTGCTGTGCTCATTCAGGAGAGAGAAGGTGGTGACATCTGCACTAGGGTCAATGAGGTGGGGATGGAGAGGAGCGGATGCAGTTTAGAGATAGTTGAGAGATGAAATTACCTGCTCTCACTCAAATCGTCACAACAACCACGTGATGCACATAGGGAAATGACTCCTCTAAGTGTACCAGGCTTCGAATGCCTGCCCTCCCACCCCACTTTTTAAGGCAAACTGTTCCACTAGTTCTTGTGTCCCTGTTAAACCATGTGATTAAACTCTGTATATCTCCTTCCGGTGACAGCTAATTGGTCCAGAGCTGGGCATCTGACAAAAGGACAGCCAGCGCCTAGGCTACTCAGGGACTTATGACGTATGGCCTGGTTTGAAACTATTTTTTATTGTGGTAAAATATACATAACATAAAATTTACCATTTTAAACTGGTAAATTAAGTCCACTATACACACAGTCTGTTCACTACGTTGTGCGACCATTGCCACTGTCCATTTCCAGAACTTTTTCATCATTCAAAATAGACACTCTGTACACATAAAACAGTAACTCTCCCTTTCCTCCTCCCCACGTTCTGTCTTTATAATTTGATTATTCCAGTACCTCACATAGGTGGAATCACACAATATTTGTCCTTTGGTGACTGTTTCACTTAGCATAATGTCTTTGAGGTTTACCCATGTTGTAATGAGTCAGAATTTCATTCCCTTTTTTTTTTTTTTTAGGAGGGTGCAGCTCACAGTGGCCCATGCGGGGATAGAACTGGCAACTTTGGTGGTATTAGCACCACGTTCTAACCAACTGAGCTAATTGGCCACCCCAGAATTTCATTCCTTTTTAATTATATATTATATATTATATATTATATATTATATATTATATATTATATATTATATATTATATATTATATATTATATATTATATATTATATATTATATATTATATATATATAATCTCACATTTTGTTTATTTGCATATCTGTTGATGGACATTTGGGTTGTTTCCTGCTTTTGGCTATTGTGGATAATGCTGCTATAAACATAGGTGTACAAATATCTCTTAGGGCCCTCCTTTCAATTCTTATGAATATATACCATATACCCAGAAGTGGAATTGATGGATCATTTGGTAATTTTATGTTTAATTTTCTGAAGAGCCACCATATTGTTTTCCACAGTGCCTGTACCATTTTTTTTCAAGGGTTCCAATTTCTCTGCATCCTCACCAATGCTCGTTATTTTTCATTTTTGATAATAGCCATCCCAATGGGTGTGAAGTGGTATCTCATTATGGTTTTGATTTGCCTGATGGCTAATGATTGATGCTGAGCATCTTTTCATGTGCTTATTTGCTGTTTGTATCTCTTCTTCAGAGAAATGTCTATTCAAGTCTTTTGCCCATCTTTTAATTGGGTTCTTTGGTTCTTTTTGTTGCTGAGTTGTAGGAGATTTTTAATATATTCTGGGTATTAATCCATTATCAGATATATGATTTGCAAATATTATTTCCCATTCTGTGGGTTGTCTTTTCACTCTCTTAATGGTGTCCTTTGATGCACAAAAGTTGAAGCTATTTTTTAAGTTGGGAGATACAGAGAGACTGTGCCAATTTATTGTTGTTATTTCATCTCCATTAATGAAAAATGTTTAGGCAGAGCCACAAGGAAATAGTGAGTGGGGGTGGAACTAGCCTGGGATTCCGTATCACTGTGATCCACTCTCTACATGCTTAATTCATTGTTCCATCTGGAAGGGGAACTGAAGATGAAAGAATGTCATAAGGTTCATCCAGAGACACAGGAAACCAAAGCCCTGAATGGATCCTGAAACTGACACTGAAAGAGAAGTTGCACAAAACAGAACTTCAGTGGTGACGTGGGGATACTTCGGCAGTTATTTATCAGGTGGTAGTGGAGTAGAGAAAAAACAAAAAATTCCTCTCCAAGTCCTTAGGTTAAGTTCTAATAGCTCATGAAACTCAGAGGCAAGGTAATTTATTAAGGTCCCCTTTAGACCTTGAGAATTGTGGTCCTACTGAGGTCTAGATGTCAATTTCAAGCACTGAGGAATAGAAGCACTGCAGATTCAGTAAGGTTTAGACAGAAGAACATGAGTCCCAATTCCAGTTGCCCAGTGTCAGTACACAAGGAAACCTTCTATCATTCTGCTTCAGGAAGCCCTTTCTGACTATAACTGAGGATCTCTAAGACTGCTAAAAGCTGAGTCCAGGAACAAACCCTACCTTTTGTTGAATTGCATCATCAATTGAATTTTCATCTACATTGGGTTTATGCATTGGGAAAATGGTTCAAGTTAATGCTCTGGTTGGCGAAACCTTAGACCCGAGGAACTGGAGTGGGAATATCTGTGATGGGCCAGAGATGAAGCTATCGATCCCCGGGTTTTCCCCAAACACTTTTCACTGTACGTTCTATATGTCCCTGGATGGACCAACCCCACAGGTGTTCAAGAGGAAATGTGGCATAAGGGAAGAAAAGACAGAGCCTGGGCTGGCCACTAGGCCAGAAAGAAGAATTCCTAGGACTGTATTTTGAGAAAGAGTAGAGGTCATGGACACAGCATCCTCCTGATAAGGGGAAATTTCTCTACTTAGCTCCCCATTGTCATGGGTGGAAAAACTATGGTGTGACTGAGAATGAATGCTTTGTTGCCCACATGGGTTTGGTAAGGGACACCACTTACCTAAGCGTAAACTTGAAGAAGGGTATGCTCTTTAACGACATCATGAGGGTATAGAGACCAGAGGTAAATTTTCTGTGTAACAGGTATAGAAATATTGGTAGTGGCCATGAATTTTTCACGCAGCAAGGATTGAAATGGTAGCAGTGTCAGACGTTTTCTAAGTAGCTGTTCTAGCAAAAAGGGCAAGACTTATTCCCATTTATGTGTCAGCAGTCCAGGAAAAACCTAGAAATATTGGAAGAAGAGACATAAGGGAAAAGGCTGAATTTCTTCCTGGTCAAATACTTGGAGTCTCTGAGAATAAAAATCCTTTGAATTCATGGAAATGTGAACACAATTGTATTCATAGTCTTGTGAAATTTGGGATTCATAACTTAAAAATTAAATAGAAAAATATTATCCATTTTGTCTGTGAATTAGGGAAGAAAATCATTATTTTATCACAGTGGAGGAATACCTAAAACTATATTTTGAGAATTATTATTCTAACTCTCTGGCTGCCTGAATTCTCCATTTCCCCCTCTATTATTATTGGTGTTTGTGAGTAGACCAGTTACATCTATGAATCAAGGTTTCCTAGCATTCTTTGGGCCCCGGGGATGTGCCATTTCAGTGATGGCTGCTTTGACGTCCTTGTTCCTCAGCGTGTAGATCAGAGGGGTGAGGACAGGTGTGAGAATGGAGAACCACGTTGCCCATGACGTGGAAGTCCAGGGGCAGGTCAGCTCTATAGGCCACGTAGCCTATGGCAATGGATGAGTAGTAGGTGCCAACCACCAGGAGGTGGGAGCTGCAGGCGGAGAAGGCTTTTGAGCGCCCTTCTTGGGAGCTGATACGAAGCACTGAGGCCAGGATGTGGGCATAGGAGAGAAGCACCAGGAGAAGGGGCAGGAAGGACACCACCATGGCGATGCAGAAGCCCATGAGGGTCTGGGGTGTGGGGTCAGAGCAGGAGGCCTGGACCACGGCCAAGCGGTCACAGAAGCAGTTATAGATGTTAGCAGTGCTATCAAAAGCCATGTGGGAGGTCTGCACCACCACAAGTACATGGGCTTGTGGAGGCTGGGCTCTGCCACCACAGCCACCAGGATGAGGGTGGTACCCACCAGGATGAGCAGTAGAAGAGAAGAAAGACAGGAAGGTAGGAAGGAAGAGGGATTCTGGCAGAGAGGGGAAGCTGTACGGTAGAAGATGACCAAGTAGTCCTCTGATCTGCTACAGGCTGCAGTCTGCATGGCAGCTTAAGCTGGATGCCCAGTGGGTGGGTAGTGAAAACATCCGGGAACCGGGCATATCTGGAAACAGAACAATCAGTGATTGGGGAATGAGAATTACATAACGATCACAGTATAATTAATGTAGCCACATTTATTTACCATCAGGTTTACAAGAGAGATGACAGGCCCTGTCCTCATCCTATCCCTATTCCCTCTTTCCTTTTTTAATCAAATATGCAAAAATTACCAACGATACACAAAACCATGTGTTACATGCTCAGTATGTCCTAGACAAGTTCAATAAGACAGACAAGGTCTCCAACCTCATGTAGCTGAAATTCTGGGGGTAGAGAAAGACAGGAAGCAATGAATCATGACTTACTTAATTGCAATTGTGTTAAGTGTTGTGGAAGAGTTTCTGTGGCTCCTCTTTCCCGTCTCCCATGTGATCCTTTTGGGGGTATCAGATCTTAAACCAGCCTCTAAACTCCTTTCTCTTTTGGCATTTACTTTAAGTTTTTTTAAAGCAACATCTTTGTCACCACATTACTAGGGCAGGTGGATTTCTCCAAGGTTTACAGCAACATGCTGTCTTCCCACCATAATTATTAACCAGGGAACGACTCTTTTCGCTCTTGTTTTCTTGGTGCAGTGGTACTGTTTGTCTCCATCTAAGTTGAGTACTCTGCATCCCCTCTCTGGATGTGGGGCTCTGTGTCATGTTAAAGTGAAGGGAGTGACACTGAAAATGTTGTTGGAGGGAAGAGTTATTCCTGGCTGGAGTCTGAACTGATAATGAATTCTCCCACCATGGGGTAGCAACAGAGAATCCAAGACAGTATGTGTGTTACTCTATTGAACTTGCCTCCTTCATGGCTGTGGCTGTTTAAGCAGACACTCTTGTTGAACCACTGCATGCCCAGCAGTCTTCTGAAGTCCCTGGTCAGAAGTTGTCATGTGATCTGGGCAGGCCTGGGAGGTTAATAGAAAATAATCAAAGTGAATCACAGAGGACAAAAATAATTAGGAAAAAAAAGCACAAAAGCTGGGCATTTTAATGATGATGTGTCTTGGTGTTGGCCTTTTTGGGTTCGTCTTGTTTGGGACTCTCTGTGCTTTATGGGTTTGTATATGTATTTCCTTCGCCAAGTTAGGGAAGTTTTCTGTCATTATTTCTTCAAATAGGTTTTCAATTCCTTGTTCTCTCTCTTCTCCTTCTGGTACCCCTATAATGCAATTGTTGGTATGCTTGATGTTGTCCCAGAGGTCCCTTAAATGCTCCTCAATTTTTTGAATTCTTTTTTGTTTTGCTGTTGTGGTGAGTATTTTCTGCTACCTTATTTTCTACGTGCTGGTTGGATCCTCTGCTTCATGTAATCTACTGATGATTCCCTGTAACATATTTTTCATTTCCATTATTGTAGTCTTTATTTCCGACTGGTTCTTTCTCATGTTTTCCATCTCCATTTTGATGTTTCATATATCTTTGTTAGAGTTCTCCGTGAAATCAGTAAGCATCCTTATAACCAGTGTTTGGAACTCTGTGTCTGATAGATTGTTTGTCTCTATTTTGTTGACTTCTTTTTCTGGAGCTTTTTTCTGTTCTTTTATTTGATACATGTTTCTTTGTCTCCCCATTTTGGCTGCTTCCCTGTATTAAGTAGGGATGCTATGTCTTCTGGTCTTAGTAGAGTAGAGGGTATGCTGTGGGTTTCAGTGGCACAGTCTTTCTGGTCACCTGAGCCACACACTCCCAGTGTGTCCCTTGTGTGGGTTGTGTGTGCCCTCCTCTTATAGTTGAGACGTGGTTGATAATTGCACATCAATGTGAGGGACTGACCCTTGGGATCCCTCGTTGTGAGGACTGGCCTTCACTACAGTGGAAGGGTTGTTGTGGAGGGGCTGACCCTACAGAGCAGGATCTGACTCAGCAGGATTCTGGTGCCTGACCAATCCGCCGCTTGGGTGTGTCATTCTTGGAGGCAGCTGGGTGATGCTCCAGTTCATTTTGAAGCTTGCCACTGGGGGCACCAGCCCCAGGACCACCTTGGAGGGGATGTGCTATAGGTCAAGTTCAGCTTCAGCCAGTGCCCCACCCAGGGCCACCAGGCAGAATCCGCAAAGAAATCTGCAGCTGGCTGCCACCCTTGCCAGAGATTGGATGTACCTTGAGAGGCCAAGCTGCAAACCAAGGCTGACTGCCACTAGTGTCAAGCTTAGGGCTCCCCAGCCAAAGGTACAAGACATGCTCAAGCCAGATGCTGCTTGTCTTGCTTCCGCAAACATTTGAGAGGCCCTAGGAAAATCTTCTGCATGAACTAAGGCAGGTAATTTGTACAAAAAAGCCACTGGAAGCGGCTTGAGTGTGCCCGAATGTTGGGCAGGGTGGGGTCTCGAATAGCCAGGGTGTGGCAAACGAACAGCAGAGATTCAGATATGGCGGCAGCCTGTGTCACACTCAGGGAAGGGGAAGAGCTCAAGAAAGAAACAATGGCCTCCACCAACTCCTCCGTCCAGGAGAAAGCTGCCGTCCCAAGCCAGACAACTCAGTTTCCCACCATATGTCCCTGCTGCCTCTCCCGCTGCTGCCCCCGCACTGGTACTCAGAGTCAGTGATTCCATTTGTGGGTAAGTCCATGCACCACCCCTTCAAGAGGAGCACCTGGGAGTGCAGCCACATTCTGTCTCACTCAGTCACAATCTCTGCTAGCTTTCACAACCAGAAATTATGAGAACTTCTCTCCCTGGGACTGGGACTCTGGGCTCCTCTGGACTTCTCGCTCCTCTGCGGGGTGGGTGGAGGACCGCCACAAACGAAATATCCCTCCCGATCTTTAATGGTCACACGCAGGTATTGGACCAGCCCGTTCTGCATTTCTGCCACTCCGGCCGGTCTGGAGGTGGTTTCTTCTGCACATCCTTAGTTGTATGGCTTTGGTTCAGCAGGATTTTAGGTGATTCTCAATGATGGTGTTTTTGTAGTTTAGTTGTAATTTTGATGTGGTTGTGAGAGAAGGTAAGCACAGTGTTTACCTACTGCACCATCTTGGTATTCCCCCTCTAATTGCGTTATTGTTGATCTCTGCCTTTATGTCAGTGAATTTTGTTATATATATATATATATATATATATATATATATATATATATATATGTGTGTGTGTGTGTGTGTGTGTGTGTGTGTGTGTGTGTGTGTGTGTGTGTATGGGAGTTCCTATGTTGGGTGCACAAATGTTCACTAGGGTGATGTCCTCTTGTTGGATTGATCCCTTTATTATTGGGTAATGTCCTTCTTTGTCTCTTATTACAGTCTTTGTTTTAAAGTCTACTTTGTCCAATATAAGTATTGCTATCCCAGCTTTCTTCTCATTTCCATTTGTGTGAAATATCTTTTTTCATCCCTTTACTTTCAGTCTACACATATGTATGTCTTTGGATCGAGGTGGGTCTCTTGTAGACAGTATATGGTTCTTGTTTTCTTATCTACTTAGCTACCCTATGGCTTTTGATTGGAACATTTAATACATTTACATTTAATGTTATTATTGATAGGTACACAATTATTGCCATTTTGTCGTTCATACTTTTGATCTTTGTTTGTTTGTCTTCTCCTTCTGCTTAAAGAAGTTCTTTTCACATTTCTTGTAGTACTGGCTTGGTAGTAATGAACTCCTTTAGCTTTTTCTTGTCTGGGAAACTCTTTATCTTCCTTCAATTTTAAATGATGGATTTGCTATGCAGAGTAGTCTTGGTTGTAGGCCCTTGTTTTTCATTACTTTGAATATTTCCTGCCCATGCCTTCTGACCTGCAAAGTTTCTGCTGAGAAATCAACTATGCGATAGGAGCACAAAGCTATATGTAATTGGTTGCTGCCTGTGCTGGACCTGAAGGCCTGTGGGGAAAGCGTCACTGTGAACAGAGGCTGGCTGCCGCTAGTATTGTGCCTGGGGATGTTTAGCAAAAAGTCCAGGGCCGCCTAGGCCTGTTGCCACCTGTCAGCTGCCCGTAAGGCTCAGCTGTTGAAAGAAGCTCCTTAGGTATGTATACTGGGCTGATTGACCTGGTATTGAGCATGTCCCTGGTGATGCAGCACTACCTGGGTAGGGCGGGGTCCCAGGGAGTCATGAGGCATTGCCAGTGCTTCGGCAACACTAAACTTGGCCTGCATGGGAGCCCCTCCCAAGAGATACAGAAACAACAAACCCAGAGGCCAGCTTCAGACCACACCAGAGCACTACCTGGTTAGCCCACAAGCAGCACACCCAAAGGATGGTCTCAATAGGCACAAGAGCCTGAAGGGGCAAATCCCCCTCTGTGAGGTCAACCCACACACAGCAGCTCATACACTGTGGGCATAGCCAATCCTCACAGTCAGTCAGCCTGAGAGTCAATCCAACGTGATGTGCCAAAAGCGATCAAGGCTCAACTACAACAGGAGAACACACACAACACACTCAAGGGACACTCCTGGAGCACATGTACAGGAAATCAGGAGGACTGTGCCATTGGACCACACAGGAAGCATAATAAATAAGGCCACCCAGCAAAGAGTGAGAGACATAGGAGATCTACCTGGAAACAAACACAGACAGGCAACCAGAATGAGGAAACAAGGAAACACGTCCCAAATAAAAGAACAGGAGAAACCTCCAGAAATACAACTAAATGTTAAAGGTTAAAGACAAAGAGAGAATCTTAAAAGCAGCAAGAGAAAGGCAACTAGTGACTTACAAGAGAGCTCCCATAAGACTATCAGCTGATTTAATTATAACGTGTCTTGGTGTGCGTCTGTTTGGGTTCATCTTGTTTAGGACTCTCTGCACTTCCTGGGCTTGTATGTCTATTTCCTCGACCAGGTTAGGAAAGCTCTCAGTCATTATTTCTTCAAATAGCTCTCAATCCCTTGCTCCCTCTCTTCTCCTTCTGGTTCTCCTATGATGTGAATGTTGTTACAGTTGATGCTGTCCCACAGGTCCGTAAACTGTCTTTGTTTTATTTTATTCTTTTTTTTCTTTTATTGTTCCAATTGAGTGTTTTCTACTATCTTGTCTTCTAAATTGCTCATTCAATCCTCTGCTTCGTCTAATCTGCTGTTGATTTCTTTGAGTGTATTCTTCATTTCAGTTATTACATTCTTTATTCCTGACTGGTTATTTTTTTTTTACAGTTTCTATGTCCTTCTTTATGCTTACTATCTCTTTGTTGAAATTCTCACTAAGTTCATTAAGCATTCTTATGACCATTGTGTTGAACTCTATCACTGGTAGGTTGAACTACCACTACACACTCATTAGAATGTCTAGGATTAAAAAGACTGACAATATCAAATGATGATGAGCATGTGGAGCAACTGGAATGATAATACATTGCTTGTGGAAATATAATGCTTTGAAAGCAGTTGCAGAATGACTTTTGAATTAAACAAACACTTACCACATGACCCAGCAATTCCACTCTTAGTATTTCCTAACAGAAATGAAAGCATATCTTCTCACATATGCATCAAATTGTTCTTCAAAACTTTATTTATAATAGCCCCAACTGGGAACAACTCAAATGACCATCAATCAGTGAATAAATATGTTGTATATCCATACCTTGAAATACAATGAAATAATTCTAGTAATAAAAATCATGAAGTATTGACACATGCAACAACATGGATGTCTATTGAAAACATACTGAGCAGAATCCAGACACAAAAGAGTACATATTGTATGATTCCACTTATATGAAACTCTTGAAAAGAGAAATCTAATCTGTAACTACAGAGAGCAGATGAGAGGTTGTCTGGAGCCTGAGTTGAGAAGGGAAATTGACTGGAAATGGGAATAAATAAAATTTTGGGTTGATGTACATAGTCTATTTCTTGATTGTGGTGTTTGTTCCATATGTATATACTTTTGCTAAAACCCATCAAATTGTATACTTAAAATAGGTGCGTTCTATTACATGAATATATTACCTCAATAAAATTGATTTTTAAAAAATTACATGTACAGGGGAGGAAAAGAGGCTAAAACAAAGAAGTTATGGGTATTTTTCGCCTGGGTTATTGAATGGCAATGGATAGAGTCAATGAGACTCCAGGGATGAAATGCTAGTAAGCTAAGAGTATGTGGTAATGAGATAACATATTTGGCTATTTCCTGTGGTCTCTGGGATTATATTCCTACCAAGCAAAGGCCAAGCCTTAATGAACTTGGTAGCTATTGCCTAGAAAAATTTTAAGGGAATAAAGAATGTATTCATAGATGTGAGAGTTGATTATTTCTTATAGAGTGTGATTGAAAATCTCCACTATTAGATTGGCCACCAGGAAGTAAGTAAGAAACTATAGAGCTGTCATGGAATGCTATAACAGGAGAACAGATGACCATTCCAGAAAGAGATCACAAGCATTGTCAAATTGCATCCTGAGTTCATTCCCCAAATGCAGTGTGTTTTATAGTCAGTGTTAATTTCTTAATTGGCAATCTGACCATTGGAATATGGATATCCAAGTAGAGTTAGAGGAGTTGAGAACACCTGACACAGGCAGCCTGTCTGAAACGTATCCTACTCTGGCTCTCCCAACTCACACACTGGATAAACATGTAATGCTTCTCCTTAGGAGGCCATTTCAGGTGCTATGATTGTAATACAAAGGTGAGGGGGTGACGATGTGCAAAGAAATTTCATGGAAGAAAGGTGCCCGTTGCCCAATTTTAAGAGTTTACTTTTTATCAAGGTCTGTGACATGGGCCATTAAGGAAACAACAGTGGCCATCTAGTTTTTCCAGCACCATTTCTTAAAAAAACATTCTTTCCTGAGTGAAGATTCTTGGTATCTTTGCTGAAACTTGGTAAGTTATATTAATAACCAGTTATATTAAGACCAGAAAAGGTAGATTTCAGAACAAAGGAATTATTAAGTATAAAGTGGAACATGAGCTAATCATACAGGATTCAATTATCCAAGAGGACATAACAATCCTAACTATATCTGCTCCTACCAACAGAGCTTCCAAGTACATGAGGCAACAACTGATGAAACTGAGTTAGGAATAGACAAGTCCACAGTTATAGTTGAAGGCTTCAATATCCCTCCTCTCACTAATGGACTGAATAAGCAGACAGAAAATCAGTTAGATTAGAAGTGTTAACAGCACTATCAAGTAATTAGACCGAATGACGTTTATAGAAGAACTCTTCACATAATAGCAGAATTACACCTTCAAGTGCACCTGGAACATTCACCAAGAGAGAAAATATTCACTAACATAGAACCATTAAATAAAAGAGTAGAAATCACACAAAGTATATTCTCAAACCATATAGGATAAACTAGAAAACAGTAACAGAAAGATGTTGGGAAACTCCTCCAAATATTTTGAAATTAAACGAAACATTCTGAATAACTCATGGGCCAATTAGGAAGTCTCAAGGGACATTAAAAACACATTTTCAATGGAAAGAAAAGGAAAATATAACACATCAAAAATTGTAGGAAATTGCTAACACAGTAGTTACATGGAAATTTATAGAGTTAAATACTTATGTATTAGAAAAGAAGAAAAGTCATATCAACAATTTAATCTTCGGCATTAAAAAACTAGAAAAAGGGGCCGGCCTGGTGGCTCAGGCGGTTAGAGCTCCATGCTCCTAACTCCGAAGGCTGCCGGTTCGATTCCCACATGGGCCAGTGGGCTCTCAACCACAAGGTTGCCAGTTCAATTCCTCGACTCCTGCAAGGGATGGTGGGCATCGTGCCCTGCAACTAAGATTGAACATGGCACTTTGAACTGAGCTGCCACTGAGCTCCCGGATGGCTCAGTTGGTTGGAGTGCGTCCTCTCAACCACAAGGTTGCTGGTTCAACTCCTCCAAGGGATGGTGGGCTGCGACCCCCGCAACTAGCAAGGGCAACTGGACCTGGAGCTGAGCTGCGCCCTCCACAACTAAGACTGAAAGGACAACTTGAAGCTGGACGGCACCCTCCACAACTAAGATTGAAAGGACAACAACTTGACTGGAAAAACATCTTGGAAGTACACACTGTTCCCCAATAAAGTCCTGTTCCCTTTCCCCAATAAAAAAAATCTTAAAAAACAAAAATAAAAACCTAGAAAAAAGAGATCAAGTTAGGCCAAAAGTGTGTAAAAGCAAGATTATTACAAATATCAGAGCGGAAATCAATACAATGAAATAGAAGAACAACTGAGAAGAATCAATGAAACTAAATGCTGATTCTTTGAAAAATCAATAAAATTGATAAACCTATGGCCACTTTGACAAAGAAAAAAATAGAAGACACATTACTAATATCAGGAATGAAAGAGGGGATATCCCAGACATTACAAGGATAATAAGGGAACACTGCAAACAATTCCATGTTCATAAATTCTAATATTTGGATGAAATGGACAAATTCCTTGAGAAGCACATACTACCAAAACTCATTCAAGAATAAATAGATAATGTTAAAACTGCTATATCTATGAAAGAAATTCATTTTGTACTTAAAATTTTTTTCCCTAAAAGAAAATTTTAGACACAGATTGTTTCACAAGAAAATTCTACCAAATATTAAAGGAAGAAATACAATGTTCTATACAATGTTTTCCAGAATATAGAAAAGGAGGGAAAACTTCCCAACTCATTTTATGAGAGCAGCCAGCATTACCCTAATACCAAACCACACAAAAAGTTACAAGAAAGCTACCGAACTATATCCCTCATGAATGTTGATGCAGAAATCCTAAAAAAAAATTTATAAATCAAACCCAGCAATATTTAAAAAGGATAATACATCACAACTAACTGGAGTTCATCCCAGGAATACAAAATTTGTTCAATGTTAAAAAAATCGATCAATTAAAAACCCATCATATTACCAGAGAAAAAGAAAAATGTACTTAAATATAAACGTAACAAAATATGTGCAAGAGCTATAGGCTAAAAACTACAAAACTCTGATGAATAAAATCAAAGCAATGTTAAATGAATGGCGAGATATACCATGTTGATGGAGGGGAGGACTCAATATTGTTAAAATGCCAATTGTCCCAAATTTGATCTGTAGATTCATCACAATCCTAATTAACACCGCAGCAAGTTGGTTCAAAAATTTATATCAGCAACTAGAATAGCCAAAACAATTCTAAACGAGAGTAACACAGTTGGAGCATTCACACAACCCAATTTCAACACTAACTATAAAGTTATAGCAATCAAGACAAGTGGTATTATCGAAAAGATAACATATAAACAGTGGGACAGAATACAGAGCCCAGAAATAGACACAAATATAGTTAACTGATATTTGATGAAAGTGTAAAGGCAAACTCATAGATAAGAATAGACTTTATAGCAAGTAGTGCTGGAACAACTGGCTGTGTATATGCAAAAAAATTTTAAAAAATGAATCTCAACCTATACCTCATTCCTTATCCAAAAATTAACTCAAAATTGGAACAAGGATGTTAATGGCACTACAGTGTAGTTTTGATTTTTAGTCTTTTTTACAGTAGATTGAATATCTTTCATTGTAAAAAGGACCATTACGTTTTTCTGTCTCTTTACATAGTTTGTCTATTTTTTATTGGAATGTTAGACTTATTTTTCTAAATTTTTAGGACTCTATATGTTATGACCATTTATGTTTTCCTTGTGATATGAGTCTTGTTGTTTGTTTGTTTTCTGACTTTGCTTATAAAAGATTTTTGCCATAAAGATATTTTTTTAGAGAGGGTTTCTTGAATTAGTAAGTAGTGAAATTGTTTGTGCAATTTAAGATTTCCTATAAAGGTCAACCTATTCCATTGCACCAGGGGAAAAGCTCTGGACCCAAATGTGAGAATCATTGTTGGAACGGTCCACTCAATTTTCTTTTGCCACTCTATATTCATTAATTTATTCATTAATCAATATTTATTCAGTTCCTAATCTATGCTGGGCACTGTTATTTGGTGTCCTGAGAGCAGAATTAGCTGCATCTAAAGGCCAAGGGCTCCTATCCCAGATGAGCTCTTGAGACGTGCGATTTTGGTAATGGCTGCTTTGACATCCTTGTTTCTCAGAGTGTAAATGAGGGGGTTGAGGATGGGTGTGAGAATAGCATACGCTACATTACCCATGACGTGGAAGTCAGGGGGCAGGTCAGCTCTATAGGCCACGTAGGCTATGGCAATGGATGAGTAGTAGGTGCCAACCACCAGGAGGTGGGAGCTGCAGGTGGAGAAAGCTTTTGAGCGCCCTTCTCGGGAGCGGATGCGAAGCACCGAGGCCAGGATGTGGGCATAGGAGAGAAGCACCAGGAGAAGGGGCAGGAAGGACACCACCATGGCGATGCAGAAGCCCATGAGGGTCTGGGGTGTGGGGTCAGTGCAGGAGGCCTGAACAAGAACCAGATGATCACAGAAGCAATGGTAGATGTGATTAATGTTGTTATATGCCATCTGGGAGATCTGCACTGCTGCTGGGATGGGCAGGAGGAGGGCAGTGAGCCAGGCACCGGCTGCCAGTGCAGCGTTGGTCAGTGGGGTCATGAGGACGGGGTAGTGCAGTGGGCGGCAGATGGCCACATAGCGGTCATAGGCCATGACCACCAGGATGAAGGCTTCAGAGCATGTGAAACTTTGGAAGAGGTACATCTGCAATAGGCAGGCAGGGAAACTGAGGAAGTGGTCCCCAAGCAGGAATAGGGACAGCATCTTGGGGACAGTGGTCGTGGTAAAGAGGATGTCCAGAGCAGAGAGGTTGGTTAGAAAGAAGTACATGGGCTTGTGGAGGTTGGGCTCCGCCACCACAGCCACCAGGATGAGGGTGTTGCCCATAAGGATGAGAAGATAGAAGAGGAGGAAAATAAAAAACACAGGGAGAAAGAGGGCCTCTGGCAGAGAGGGGATGCCCACCAGGTAGAAGACCGGTGAGCCATCTACTGATCCGTTACAGGTTGTGGCCTCCATAGTGAGTCGGAGCTGGATTTCTGGGAGATAGGCAGCTGGAACATCTGGACACTGGGGATATCTGGAAACCATAGAAACAAAGGATTTTGGAATGAGATTCTATGATGTTTACTCTATAGTTCATATAAGCATAATGACTTCAAACCACCTCTAGCGGACTGAAGATGGGCTGTGTCATTCACTTTCATCATGTGAACCCCAAATTCCTACCTTTCTCCTTTGGTCAAATATTAGTTATTCATTAACTGATAATCTGCCAAATGGAAGTCATTATGCTGCACTCAGGTGATACAGTGATGAAAGTGAAGAAGGCGGGCAAAGTTCCCGTCTTCTTAGAGTTTGCATTTTACTGGCACAAATCAGATCTAAACAGGTGATTATTGAATTGCGATGGTGACAAGTGCTTTGGGAAGCTTTCCACTGGTCTTCACCCTAGCTGCTCTTCCTGCTCAGTACATGTTCCTGATAACCACTAGCCTGTGGCCGTCCCTAGTCCCAGCTAAGAAGGTTCTACAGTCATCTGGAACCGTAGGAGTCTTGTGAGTCGTTGTTGCCACAGAGGAACAGTTTTCCTGTGACAAGTGCCCAAGGCAAAAGCCCCTGTCCCAGAGGTTGTTCTCTCTTTGGTAAGGAAGGGGAGATGTGTGCTTCTGTTCTCAGAACAGGAAATCTTCAAGGGAGGGAGAACAATGACCTCCCTAATATGTTGGGGCTGTGCCTCTGAAGAAGCAATTCAGGAGCAAGTCCATGGTCACGTTTGTATCGTTGCCTCTTCAACCCTCATGATTCTAAGTGTACTCCCTCCCTGGTTTTTCCACAAATGTCGTGTTTCTCTTCTGATAAAACATGTCTCATGCCATTAAGCATAAAAATACCAAACCTGGACCTTTCCAGCCAGCCTTTATCTGTACAGACAGAAAGGGCAAAGGCTTGCCCGAGATCACACGACCTGTCAGTCACAGAGCCCTGCCCAAGTCCAGGCCTCTGACTCCCAGACTGGGGCGCTTTCTCTATATCATGTTCCCTAGAGAATCTGGAAGTGTCAGTTTTCATGTGGGGAGAGATTGGATTAAAGATTCTCATCTTTTTCTCTATTTCTAAGTTGACATTGTCAGAAACCACCATAACTTTCTATTTGTTCTTTGGTTTCTTAAGTGTGGTGGGTGGCCTCGTTCCTGTTAGGGAGTGGAGGCTAGTAAAATTTCTCTCTGAACGCCACATGGAATAGACCACTTCAGTGAAAGAAAAGTGTTCTAGAGGACAGCCCCCATTACCCAGGCAGGAAAGCAAAACTGTTGCACCTCAACTGAAAGGAGTTAACCCTCCGCTAACCAGGTTCCACCTACCTAGGCCAATCTCCAGGTTTCACTCATGCTCAAAGTGAGGAAAACTACAGTGTCCTGCATGTTGTTAGAGCTCAGAGAAGCCAGTTTTAGATTAAATGTCACTGAGTGAAGCTGAGTTGGGGTGTGAGGGGCAGAAATTCAGAACCAGCAAGTCCAACTGTACCTTCCTCCTCCTTCCTCTGCCCCACATCCACTCAGCATCTGGGGAGACAGATGCTAAGTCAGAAGTCCAGAAATAAAGTGCCTTCTCAAGGTCACACAACAAGTTCATGGCAGAGGTGGGTCTTGAATCCAGTGTCCTGGCTCCAACCCAGTGCTCATAAGAATTTTTGAGTGAAGATGATTCCCTGGCCTGCCATTCAAAACCCACCTTCTTGCAGCCTTATTTCTCTGTAGTCAAAGGGCAACTCCATGCTCTGGCCTTGTTCCTCTGCCAAACTCAGCCCCAAAATTCTATCCCCCAAGGGGCCTTCGTTGCACTTGGCTGGCCCAGGGGCCTCTTTTGTGGGCTCTCCCAGTTCCTGTGCATTCCTTTGTCATCACTATGGCCATACTGGGTTGTCCCTGTCTATTTATGCGTCTATGGCTCCACCAGACTGAGAGCACTCGCAGGCTTGTCCTGGGGCCTGATCGGTGCTATTTAACGAGGCACCCCCACTCTTCCCAGGGCCTCAGTGCTCCAAAGACAGGAGCCAGAATGCAGCTTTCCCCACTGGCTTGTTTTGTTGCTGAATTAAAAAACTGGAATGAAGGGGTCATTGGCAATTAACTAGTTTTTTTATTTTATTTATTTTTTGTCTTTTTAAATAACCTTTATTAAAACTTGAACAGGTCTAAGGACTTAGAATTGTAACAACAACTTGTTATTGATAAGTTGAGTATTGGGCATAATTTTAATAGAACTCTTATAGTTCATTTTGATCAATGTGTCATCTATTATTTTTGTAAACAATATTAAAATATATATGCTCCTTTTTTTATTAGTTTCAGGTGCACAAAACAATGTAAAAGACCTTTATCATTTATATCCCTCACACTGTGTCAACTCCATCACCCCATGGCAATTAATTAGTTTTAGCCTAAACCCTCTCTTATACAGGTGGGGGACACAAATGGGGGCTCAGAAATGGGCTGTGATTTGCCCAAGGTCACACAGCACGTGGGCCACAGCACCAGAACCAGACTGTCATCAGGGCTGGATCGTCATCTAGAGCCCAGGATAGCTCAGCGATGAGCCCAGGCTGCCCCACCTACTTGGAGCCACGGGCAGACCCGTCGCTGAGGTTGATGTGCTCCTCCCCACGGCACCAAGCACTTCCCTTCCCTTAACTTTTATTTTGGCAGAGTAGCCGCAGGCACCCGACAAAGCATGTGCTCCAGGTGCCATCCAGACAGGAGCCCTGAAACATGCTTCTGAAAGAATTCAGTGTTTGACACTTTTAAAAAGCATCGATGTAGCATCCTTGTGAAAATCAGAAATTCCCTGGACTTCTTTATGTTGATTTTCTGGTTTAGATGAACTAACTTTATTTTGAATACGTATTACAGGGATGTGTGTAATGCTTAAGGTACTACAGGTATTGTTAGGAGACAGTTTCCTTGGTCAGGATTATCTACCGGCCGGTTACAGGGCTGGTGGGGACAGAGAAGGACAGAAAGAACAATTACCTGACTGTCCTACCTGAGGCCACACTTCACGTTATCATCTCTCATCATCCAACCTACCAGGGAGTGGTTGTGCCCCTTCGACAAATCAGAAAATGAAGGTCAGAGAAGGACAAGCTCTTGTTCCAGGCCATGGCTGGTGAGGGATGAGAGCAGAAGTTGTTTTGGATTCAGCTGGCTGCAAAGGACTGAACCCCCCTGGCTACCAACAGTCCTGGCTCCTGGACCAGCTCTGCCGCTCAGTTACTGTGGCTTTGGGCCACTGAACCTCAGTTTTCCCATCTGTAAAATGAGGGCTTTTAAAGACATGATCTCCATCAGCTCAATGAAAATTTCTGAGTGTCCCCTCTGTGTTTGGCCCAGTGAGGCGTCAGAGATGAATGTCTTATGGCCCAACCCTTTTAGGAGAGAGAGCGAGGGCTCTCCCATTTCTCAAGCCCCTATTACATGCTTGGTTCCTTACAGTCATCGTGTCATTACACTTCACTACAACTCCCAAATCCATGCCATTCTCCCATGATATTTCCACTCTGCTGTTTGTTTGCATAGAAAAGGAGCAAGACATGTGTGAATTACAGAGTTTGGGTTCATTAGCTTTGGAGTCAGAAAGACCTGGGTTTCCATTCTGGTTCCATCCATCACGCTCCACTTTCCCTTTCTGAACTGCAGTTCCCTCATCTGTGACTCAGAACATTGACAGAGACCTCATTCAATGCTCCCCTTTTCTGTCCTGTTGTAGGCCTCGCCTCCTGGTGAGCAACTCGCTTATCAGAGCATCAGCCTCCTGCTTGTGACTGCACAACCCTTCCCGTCCTGCAAGGGTGTCTGTCCCGTGGTCATGCAGACTGTGTGTGCACACTGGGACTCTGACACTCACACATCCGGTGTGTGATCCCAGGCACCTCGCCGCGACTCTCCATGCCCCTGGCCTCCCTGAGCTGCCTGCCCACACCAGCCTTTGCCTGCTTCCAGGCTCTCCCTCCCTGCCCAGCTCACCTGCCAAGCCCATCCACCTTGGTGTCGTCTCTGGAGTCAACACACTTGGTTGGCTCTGGGGGAAGAGCCAGGTAGGGACTGAGACGGCCCATTAAACCCTGGAGCCTGGGCCTGCAAGGGCCCTCTCCCTCAAGTTGGCGCCCCCACGGGGTCTCCCGCCCGCCAGCTGGGGACAGCTTCCTGGGGTGGAGCTGGGGATTTGGCCCTGGGCTTTGCAGATAATGAAAGCAGCATCATTAACAACCCTCACGGGTCCCAGAACTTTATCACCAATGGGGCAGTTGGATTCCTGTTTTCCCATCTGGTCTCACGACAACCAGGGAAGACAAGCAGAGTCAGGATGGTTCTAACTACTTGACGTTTGAGGAAACCAAGCTTTAATGAAGTGAAGTGACTTTTCCATGGTCACATGAATGGGGGTGGCAGAGCTGGGATTTAGACCCAACGCTCCAATCCCAGTTCAGCGGTTCAGCAGCACATTGTCTAATGGCTGAGACCTGAGTTCTTTCAGTTATGTGACCTTGGACAAATCCCAGGACCTCACGGAGCCTCCTTTTCTTATCTGTAAAAACGGGATACCAATACTCCTTAGCTCATGGGCCACTGGGAAGGCTAGGTGCTTGGCCCAGTGTCTCCCACAGAGCAAACATTCAATGAGTGACAACTATTATTTTAATAAACCCAGGTGGTAAAACCCTAGACATGATTGGGTATGCTACTGCTGTTGTGCAATGAGGAACTTGCAAAGGTTCCGTGGAACGATTGTGAGCTGGAGGTCTGTGCCCCAGCCCCAGGCAGGGCCAAAGCCGCGTCAGAGACCATCCCTGCCTCATGCCAATGCTCTCCTTCCACTCCAGAGCTCTCTATATCTGACTTTGTGTAAGATTTTAAACAATGTAAAACATTTCACAAGTAATGAGTAGATCTTATTCTAAAATACTTAAATCAATACAGAGCTTTAGTGAGTAAAGAGTAAAAGTTTTCTTCACCCCAGCCCTTTCCCGCATTTCTCTTTCCCTCCCCAGAGGTGATCACTGTTACTGATTTGGTGTGTTCTTTCCAGGCCTTCGCTAAACATGCACATGTGCACTGGCGCATGACTCTGTATGTGTGTGTGTGTGTGTGTGTGTGTGTGTGTGTGTGTGTGTGTTCTTTTAACATGAATTGAATCCTTTTGCACTCATTGCATCACTTATATTCTAACTTCATAAGTCGTGGACTCTTTCTATGTCTGATCCACTTCATTCTTTTATCTGGTATCTGGGGTTTCATCGTATGGATAATACAGTGCTTGTCTAATCATTTCCCTGCTGATGGACATTTAAGTTGCATCCAATTATTGCTATTATGAATAATATGGTAACTAACACTTTTAAACATGCTTTTTGGGGTACATGTGCCCGGATATTTCTCTGAGATAGACAGATCCTTAGAAGCAGAAGTTGTGGGCCAAGCAGTCAGCACCTTTTTGACTGGAATAGGGTGTGCACGTGCAGGGAGCGACGCAGCTTTGGGCCTCGAGTCTTGAGAACACGGGCCCACAGCAATGGCTGAGCTGACGGTGCTACACGAGTGCCCCCTGCTGCGCCCAGAACCAGAGGAAACCGTGCGTGTGCCGTTCGGTCCAGCCCGCAGAGAAGACTTCCATCCTAGAGCTCTACTGACTGTACACTTACAAACGGCAGGGTGCAAGGTGACTAGGCCATTGGTGACGGAGGACAAAACTTCATGGAAACCAAAAAATGGTACCCCCTCCTGATCTAATAAACATGATGGAGTCGAAGATGGTTTTGAAGGTTTCTTTCAAGGAGCTACAATAGGTGGAGGCAACAGGAATAGAGGCTAAAATTCACTAAAAATGCCTTGTTTCATGATTTTGACTTAAATTGATCATAATTGTGACTTTATGAAGATTCTCATTACTCTTTGCTGAAATATTCACTCTCTGCTAACTCCTTTGCTTAAAGGTCCATTTAAGCTCTGCATCTTTATCACAATTTTCTAAGGAAGATTTTCTTCCCTTTAATATGTGCCACAAAAAGGTCACTGCCTGCTCCATTCACTTTTCGGAGAATGGTTTTCCTGTCTGCCTGTTTTCGGTGGTGGTGATGGTGGGAGCGGCTATCCCTGACCCCTTTTTGACCCACGTGAAACTTGAAAGGGACTGAGTGTTAAAGTCCTTTGGTTTCATTGAGTGTAAATTCCATTTTTGGATGCTAAAAATCAGTCTCTCCTGACAGGTAGCAATAGGATGCCACACCACATCCTGTCAGCACTAGAATGAAACCTCTCCTCCAATGGAAGCAGCTCAGGGTTTCTGTTCAATGAGTCCAGAATCCAAACAAACAGTACCAGGAGCCATAGGTCAAAATATTTATGGCAGCCATGTTTACCTTGAATTAAATATCACCCTCTGTGCTCCCACCTGGCCCTGTGCTTCTCTCAGAAACAACACTCGAAACACTGCCTATTTCTGCCCATGTCTGTCTCCCTCACTAGACTGTGAACAAATTGAAGGCAGAGACTAGCCTGATTTATCTCCGTGTCTCTAGCTTCTACTGCATGGTCTAGCACCTCCCAAACACTCAGTAAAGGCTTCTCAAATGAATGACCAAATGGGGAAAATTCTATTTAGCAGCTTGATGCTTACTGCGAATGTGAAAACCACCACAATCCACTGTACCCATGGGAATACTTGGACCAAGCACAGAACTACTGTTGCAGACTGTGCCCAATGGAATGATGCCTTGTAAGAGTTTATTATGGAATATTATATTCACATGAAGCGAAACCGTATAAAGCCTAAATACACAGTTTAATTGTAAAGGAAACCCATGTCACATCATCAGGGGAGAATGAAACATGACAACACTTCATAAGGCCCTGGGTGCCCCTCCCTGATTACAACCCTCTCCCTCTCCTACAGAAATCACCATGATTCTGGCTTTTATAATACATATGCCTTCTGTTTTCTCCATAGTTTATGACAGCTGTGTGCGTGGATAAAATATATAGTTTAGCGTTGCCTGTCTTGAACCTTTCTATCACTAGAATCATGCTGTGTATATTCATTTAAGTCTTGATGTTTTTGCTCAGCACGATGTGAGATTCCTCCATGTTGTTCCATGTACTTGTAATTCCTTCATATTTCATGTGTGTGTACTGTTAACCTTTTACAAACATGTCACAAATTAGAGAAACGCTGCTGTTCTAGATCGTAGAGTATGTGTGTCTTCAACAGTATAAAATAGTGATAAGTGTTTTCCAAAATATTTGCAGCAGTGAACATTCCCCGTCAATGTATAAGAGTTCTGACGACCCACATCCTTGCCAACCCCAAATTAGAATATCAGAATTTAACATTCTAGCCAGTGGAATTGGCTTCTAGTGGTTTCTATTGTTATTGTAATTTGCGTTTCTTTTACTAAAGAGGTTGAGCACTTTTTCCTCTATTTATTAGACATTCATTTATTCTCTTTGTGAACTATTTTGCTCATTTTTCTAATGGCTTGACTCTCTTTTCTAATTGATATCAAGTAATTCTTTATATAGTCTAGCCATGAATCCTGAGTCCTTCAATTGGTTAAATGCATTGAAATATTACTTCTTTTGTTCTGTAGCTTTGTTTTCCCCTCTTTTTATGGTGTCTTTTCATGAATGGAAATTCTACATTTTAATGCAGGCAAACTTTTTTTAAAATTAAAGTTTATTGGGGTAGAATGGTTAGTAAAGTTACATAGGTTCAGATGTACAATTCTGTAACACATCATCTGCATATCACACTGTGGGTTCACCACCCAGAGTCCATGCTCCTTCCATCACCACATATTTGATCCCTTCTACTCTAAAACAGGCAAATTTATACTTTCTTTCTCTAGGTTTAGATCTTTTAAAAAGTCTTCTTTAAGAAATATTTCCTCATCTCAGGATCAGGACTATAGTTTCATATATAGTTTTATAATTATGCCTTTCATATTTAGGCCTTTAATGAGATTGATTTTTGTTTTCTTGAGGTAAGGGAAATTTCATTTTTTGATCTATAGATACCTGATAGTACCAATACCACTTATTATGTGTCCATTTCCACACTGATCTGCAGTGTCATTGCCCATATATATCAATTGTCCATATATTGAAGGGTCTGTTTCCGGACTCTGTTCTGTTTCATTGATCTCTATGTCTATCTGTGTCTTAATAACTAACCTCTCTGTGCTCTCAACTTTATTATCATTTATACTTATTAATATCGAAATATCCATTTGCCACTTTTAAGAAGATACTTTTATATTTTACCTGACATTTAAGTCAGTCTAATTGGTTTCTAGTGGTATCTAGTGATATCTATTGTTATTGTGATTTGCGTTTCTATTGCTAAAGAGGTTGAACACTTTTTCCAGTACTTACTGGACATTTGTATTTCTTTCCCTAGAAGGGTTGATTTAATAACCTAGCCAATTATTAATGAAAATGGAAGTCCCAATGGCATATTTTTGGCCCAGCTGTAAGTCATTCTTTCCCTCAGAACACTTGCTGATGTCATTCTCTGCACACTGGTATTCTGGGAGCAGAATTAAATACATCAAAGGACCAGAATGCCCTTGGCCCTGGGGACGTGCCATTTCGGTGATGGCTGCTTTGACATCCTTGTTCCTCAGAGTGTAGATCAGAGGGGTGAGGACAGGTGTGAGAATGGAGAACACCACATGGCCCATGATGTGGAAATCCAGGGGCAGGTCAGCTCTATAGGCCACGTAGGCTATGGCAATGGATGAGTAGTAGGTGCCAACCACCAGGAGGTGGGAGCTGCAGGTGGAGAAGGCTTTTGAGCGCCCTTCTCGGGAGCTGATGCAAAGCACCGAGGCGAGGATGTGGGCATAGGAGAGAAGCACCAGGAGAAGGGGCAGGAAGTACACCACCATGGCGATGCAGAAGTCCATGAGGGTCTGGGGCATGGGGTCAGAGCAGGAGGGCTGGACCACGGCCAAGTGGTCACAGAAGCAGTTATAGATGTGAGCGGCGCTATCAAAAGCCATGTGGGAGGTCTGCACCACTGCCGGGATGGGCAGGAGGAGGGCGGTGAGCCAGGCACCGGCTGCCAGTGCAGCGTTGGTCTGTGGGGTCATGAGGACGGGGTAGTGCAGTGGGCGGCAGATGGCCACGTAGCGGTCATAGGCCATGACCACCAGGATAAAGGCTTCAGAGCAGGAGAAGCTGTGGAAGAGGTACATCTGCAGGAAGCAAGCAGGGAAGCTGAGAGTGTGGTCCCTAAGTAAGTGTAGGGATAGCATCTTAGGGACAGTGGACGTGGTAAAGAGGATGTCCAGGGCTGAGAGATTGATCAGGAAGAAGTACATGGGCCTGTGGAGGGTGGACTCTGCCACCACAGCCACCAGGATGAGGGTGTTGCCCACCAGGATGAGCAGTAGAAGAGGAGAAAGACAGGAAGGTAGGAAGGAAGGGGGATTCTGGCAGAGAGGGGAAGCCGTACGGTAGAAGATGACCAAGAAAGTAGTCCTCTGATCTGCTACAGGCTGCAGTCTGCATGGCGGCTTAAGCTGGATGCCCAGTGGGTGGGTAGTGAAAACATCCGGGAACAGGGCATATCTGGAAAACAGAACAATCAGTGATTGGGGAGTGAGTATTGCATAACGACCACTGTATAATTAATGTAGCCACATTTATTTACCATCAGGTTTACAAGAGAGATGACAGGCCCTGTCCTCATCCTATCCCTATTCCCTCTTTCCTTTTTTAAACAAATATGCAAAAATTACCAACGACACACAAAACCATGTGTTACATGTTCAGTATGTACTAGACAAGTTCAACAAGACAGACAAGGTCTCCAACCTCATGTAGCTGAAATTCTGGGGGTAGAGAAAGACAGGACGCAATGAATCACGACTTATTTAATTGCAATTGTGTTAAGTGTTGTGGAAGGGTTTCTGCGGCTCCTCTTTCCCGTGTCCCATGTGATCCTTTTGGGGGTATCAGATCTTAAACCAGCCTCTAAACTCCTTTCTTTTTTGGCATTTACTTTAAGTTTTTTAAAGCAACATCTTTGTCACCACGTTACTAGGGCAGGTGGATTTCTCCAAGGTTTACAGCAACATGCTGTCTCCCCACCATAATTATTAACCAGGGAACGACTCTTTTCACTCTTGTTTTCTTGGTGCAGTGGTACTGTTTGTCTCCATCTAAGTTGAGTACTCTGTATCCCCTCTCTGGATGTGGGGCTCTGTGTCATGTTAAAGTGAAGGGAGTGACACTGAAAATGTTGTTGGAGGGAAGAGTTATTCCTGGCTGGAGTCTGAACTGATAATGAATTCTCCCACGATGGGGTAGCAACAGAGAATCCAAGACAGTATGTGTGTTACTCTATTGAACTTGCCTCCTTCATGGCTGTGGCTGTTTAAGCAGACACTCTTGTTGAACCACTGCATGCCCAGCAGTCTTCTGAAGTCCCTGGTCAGAAGTTGTCATGTGATCTGGGCAGGCCTGGGAGGTTAATAGAAAATAATCAATCACAGAGGACGAAAATAATTAGAAAAAAAACACACAAAAGCTGGGCATTTTAATGATGATGTGTCTTGGTGTTGGCCTTTTTGGGTTCGTCTTGTTTGGGACTCTCTGTGCTTTATGGGTTTGTATATGTATTTCCTTCGCCAAGTTAGGGAAGTTTTCTGTCATTATTTCTTCAAATGGGTTTTCAATTCCTTGCTCTTTCTCTTCGCCTTCTGGTACCCCTATAATGCAATTGTTGGTACGCTTGATGTTGTCCCAGAGGCCCCTTAAATGCTCCTCAATTTTTTGAATTCTTTTTTCTTTTGCTGTTGTGGTGAGTGTTTTCTGCTACCTTATTTTCTACATTGCTGGTTGGATCCTCTGCTTCATGTAATCTACTGATGATTCCCTGTAGTATATTTTTCATTTCCATTATTGTATTCTTTTTTTATGACTGGTTCTTTCTCATGTTTTCCATCTCCATTTTGATGTTTCATATATCTTTGTTAGAGTTCTCCGTGAAATCAGTAAGCATCCTTATAACCAGTGTTTGGAACTCTGTGTCTGATAGATTGTTTGTCTCCATTTTGTTGACTTCTTTTTCTGGAGCTTTTTTCTGTTCTTTTATTTGATACATGTTTCTTTGTCTCCCCATTTTGGCTGCTTCCCTGTATTAAGTAGGGCTGCTATGTCTTCTGGTCTTAGTAGAGTAGAGGGTGTGCTGTGGGTTTCAGTGGCACAGTCTTTCTGGTCACCTGAGCCACGCACTCCCAGTGTGTCCCTTGTGTGGGTTGTGTGTGCCCTCCTCTTATAGTTGAGACTTGGTTGATAATTGGACATCAGTGTGAGGGACTGACCCTTGGGACCCCTGGTTGTGCGGAGTGGCCTTCACTACAGTGGAAGGGTTGTTGTGGAGGGGCTGACCCTACAGAGCAGGATCTGCCTCAGCAGGATTCTGGTGCCTGACCAATCTGCCGCTTGGGTGTGTCATTCTTGGAGGCGGCTGGGTGATGCTCCAGTTCATTTTGAAGCTTGCCACTGGGGGCACCAGCCCCACGACCACCTTGGAGGGGATGTGCTATAGGTCAAGTTCAGCTGCAGCCAGTGCCCCACCCAGGGCCACCAGGCAGGAGCCGCAAAGAAATCTGCAGCTGGCTGCCACCCTTGCCAGAGCTTGGATGTACCTTGAGAGGCCAAGCTGCAAACCAAGGCTGACTGCCACTAGTGTCAAGCTTAGGGCTCCCCAGCCAAAGGTACAAGACATGCTCAAGCCAGATGCTGCTTGTCTTGCTTCCGCAAACATTTGAGAGTCCCTGGGAAAATCTTCTGCATGAACTAAGGCAGGTAATTTATACAAAAAAAAGGCACTGGAAGCGGCTTGAGTATGCCTGAATGTTGGGCAGGGTGGGGTCTCGAATAGCCAGGGTGTGGCAAACGAACAGCAGAGACTCAGATATGGCGGCAGCCTGTGTCACACTCAGGGAAGGGGAAGAGCTCAAGAAAGAAACAATGGCCTCCACCAACTCCTCCATCCAGGAGAAAGCTGCCGTCCCAAGCCAGACAACTCAGTTTCCCACCATATGTCCCTGCTGCCTCTCCCGCTGCTGCCCCCGCACTGGTACTCAGAGCCAGTGATTCCATTTGTGGGTAAGTCCATGCACCATCCCTTCAAGAGGAGCACCTGGGAGTGCAGCCACATTCTGTCTCACTCAGTCACAATCTCTGCTAGTTTTCACAACCAGAAATTATGGGAACTTCTCTCCCTGGGACTGGGACTCTGGGCTGGGACTTCTCGCTCCTCTGCGGGGTGGGTGGGGGACCGCCACAAACGAAATATCCCTCCCGATCTTTAATGGTCACACGCAGGTATTGGACCAGCCCGTTCTTCATTTCTGCCGCTCCTGCCAGTCTGGAGGTGGCTTCTTCTACACCTCCTTAGGTGTATGGCTTTGGTTCAGCAGGATTTTAGGTGATTCTCAATGATGGTATTTTTGTAGTTTAGTTGTAATTTTGATGTGGTTGTGAGAGAAGGTAAGCACAGTGTTTACCTACTGCACCATCTTGGTATTCCCCCTCTAATTGCATTACTGTTGATCTCTGCCTTTATGTCAGTGAATTTTGTTTTATATATATGTGTGTGTGTGTGTGTGTGTGTGTGTGTGTGTGTGTGTGTGTGTGCTCCTATGTTGGGTGCACAAATGTTCACTAGGGTGATGTCCTCTTGCTGGATTGATCCCTTTATTATTGTGTAATGTTCTTCTTTGTCTCTTATTACAGTCTTTGTTTTAAAGTCTATTTTGTCCAATATAAGTATTGCTATCCCAGCTTTCTTCTCATTTCCATTTGTGTGAAATATCTTTTTTCATCCCTTTACTTTCAGTCTACACATACGTATGTCTTTGGATCGAGGTGGGTCTCTTGTAGACAGTATACGGTTCTTGTTTTCTTATCTATTCAGCTACCCTATGGCTTTTGATTGGAGCATTTAATACATTTACATTTAATGTTATTATTGATAGGTACACAATTATTGCCATTTTGTTGTTCATACTTTTGATCTTTGTTTGTTTGTCTTCTCCTGCTTAATGAAGTTCTTTTCACATTTCTTGTAGTACTGGCTTGGTAGTAATGAACTCCTTTAGCTTTTTCTTGTCTGGGAAACTCTTTATCTCTCCTTCAATTTTAAATGATGGATTTGCTATGCAGAGTAGTCTTAGTTGTAGGCCCTTGTTTTTCATTACTTTGAATATTTCCTGCCCATCCCTTCTGACCTGCAAAGTTTCTGTTGAGAAATCAACTATGCGATAGGGGCACAAAGCTATATGTAATTGGTTGCTGCCTGTGCTGGACCTGAAGGCTTGTGGGGAAAGCGTCACTGTGAACAGAGGCTGGCTGCCACTAGTATTGTGCCTGGGCATGTTTAGCAAAAATCCCAGGGCCATCTAGGCCTGTTGCCACCTTTCAGCTGCCCGTAAGGCTCAGCGGTTGAAAGAAACTCCTTAGGTATGTATACTGAGCTGGTTGACCTGGTATTGAGCATGTCCCTGGTGATGCAGCACTACCTGGGTAGGGCGGGGTCCCAGGGAGTCATGAGGCATTGCCAGTGCTTCGGCAACACTAAACTTGGCCTGCATGGGAGCCCCTCCCAAGAGATACAGAAACAGCAAACCCAGAGGCCAGCTTCAGACCACACCAGAGCACTACCTGGTTAGCCCACAAGCAGCACACCCAAAGGATGGTCTCAATAGGCACAAGAGCATGAAGGGGCAAATCCCCCTCTGTGAGATCAACCCACACACAGCAGCTCATACACTGTGGGCATAGCCAATCCTCACAGTCAGTCAGCCTGAGAGTCAATCCAACGTGATGTGCCAAAAGCGATCAAGGCTCAACTACAACGGGAGAACACACACAACACACTCAAGGGACACTCCTGGAGCACATGTACAGGAAATCAGGAGGACTGTGCCATTGGACCACACAGGACGCATACTAAATAAGGCCACCCAGCAAAGAGTGAGAGACATAGGAGATCTACCTGGAAACAAACACAGACAGGCAGCCAGAATGAGGAAACAAGGAAACATGTCCCAAATAAAAGAACAGGAGAAACTTCCAGAAATACAACTAAATTTAAAGGTTAAAGACAAAGAGAGAATCTTAAAAGCAGCAAGAGAAAGGCAACTAGTGACTTACAAGAGAGCTCCCATAAGACTATCAGCTGATTTAATTATAATGTGTCTTGGTGTGCGTCTGTTTGGGTTCATCTTGTTTAGGACTCTCTGCACTTCCTGGGCTTGTATGTCTATTTCCTCGACCAGGTTAGGAATGCTCTCAGTCATTATTTCTTCAAATAGCTTCTCAATCCCTTGCTCCCTCTCTTCTCCTTCTGGTTCTCCTATGATGTGAATATTGTTACAGTTGATGCTGTCCCACAGGTCCCTAAACTGTCTTTGTTTTATATTATTCTTTTTTTTCCTTTTGTTGTTCCTATTTAGTGTTTTCTGCTCCTTGTCTTCTAAATTGCTCATTCAATCCTCTGCTTCATCTAATCTGCTGTTGATTTCTTTGAGTGTATTCTTCATTTCAGTTATTACATTCTTTATTCCTGACTGGTTATTTTTTTTACAGTTTCTATGTCCTTCTTTATGCTTACTATCTCTTTGTTGAAATTCTCACTAAGTTCATTAAGCATTTTTATGACCATTGTGTTGAACTCTATCTCTGGTAGGTTGAACTACCACTACACACTCATTAGAATGTCTAGGATTAAAAAGACTGACAATATCAAATGATGATGAGCATGTGGAGCAACTGGAATGATAATACATTGCTTGTGGAAATATTATGCTTTGAAAGCAGTTGCAGAATGACTTTTGAATTAAACAAACACTTACCACATGACCCAGCAATTCCACTCTTAGTATTTCCTAACAGAAATGAAAGCATATCTGCTCACATATGCATCAAATTGTTCTTCAAAACTTTATTTATAATAGCCCCAACTGGGAACAACTCAAATGACCATCAATCAGTGAATAAATATGTTGTATATCCATACCTTGAAATACAATGAAATAATTCTAGTAATAAAAATCATGAAGTATTGACACATGCAACAACATGGATGTCTATTGAAAACATACTGAGCAGAATCCAGACACAAAATAATACATATTGTATGATTCCACTTATATGAAACTCTTGAAAAGGTAAATCTAATCTGTAACTACAGAGAGCAGATGAGAGGTTATCTGGAGCCTGAGTTGAGAAGGGAAATTGACTGGAAATGGGCATAAATAAAATTTTGGGATTGATGTAAATAGTCTATTTCTTGATTGTGGTGTTGGTTCCATATGTATATACTTTTGTTAAAACTCATCAAATTGTATACTTAAAATAGGTGCATTATATTACTTGAATATTTTACCTCAATAAAGTTGATTAAAAGAAAAACTGCATGTATATGGGAGGAATAAAGGGTAAAACAAAGAAGTTATGGGTATTTTTCGTCTGGATTATTGAATGGCCATGGATAGAGTTAATGAGACTCCAGGGATGGAATGCTAGTAAGCTAAGACTATGTGGTAATGAGATAACAGATTTGGCTATTTCCTGTGGTCTCTGGGATTATATTACTACCAAGCAAAGGCCAAGCCTTAATGAACTTGGTAGCTATTGCCTAGAAAAATTTTAAGGGAATAAAGAATGTATTCATAGAGGTGAGAGTTGATTATTTCTTATAGAGTGTGATTGAAAAGCTCCACTATTAGATTGGCCACCAGGAAGTAAGTAAGAAACTATAGAGCTGTCATGGAATGCTATAACAGGAGAACAGATGACCAATCCAGAAAGAGATCACAAGCATTGTCAAATTGCATCCTGAGTTCATTCCCCAAATGCAGTGTGTTTTATAGTCAGTGTTAATTTCTTAATTGGCAATCTGACAATTGGAATATGGATATCCAAGTAGAGTTAGAGGAGTTGAGAACACCTGACACAGGCAGCCTGTCTGAAATGTATCCTACTCTGGCTCTCCCAACTCACATACTGGATAAACATGTAATGTTTTTCCTTAGGAGGCCATTTCAGGTGCTATGATTGTAATACAAAGGTGAGGGGGTGACGATGTGCAAATAAATTTCATGGAAGAAAGGTGCCCGTTGCCCCATTTTAAGAGTTTACTTTTTATCAAAGTCTGTAACATGGGCCATTAAGGAAACAACAGTGGCCATCTAGTTTTTCCAGCACCATTTCTTAAAAAACCATTCTTTCCTGAGTGAAGATTCTTGGTACCTTTGTTGAAACTTGGTAAGTTATATTAATAAACAGTTATATTAAGACCAGAAAAGGCAGATTTCAGAACAAAGGAATTATTAGGTATAAAGTGGAACATGAGATAATCATACAAGATTCAATTATCCAAGAGGACATAACAATCCTAAATATATCTGCTCCTACCAACAGAGCTTCCAAGTACATGAGGCAACAACTGATGAAACTGAGGGAGAAATAGACAAATCCGCAGTTATACTTGAGACTTCAATATCCTTCCTCTCAGTAACGGAATGAATAAGTAGACAGAAAATCAGTTAGGTTAGAAGTGTTAACAGCACTATCAAATAATTAGACCGAATGACGTTTATAGAAGAACTCTTCACATAATAGCAGAATTACACCTTCAAGTGCACCTGGAACATTCACCAAGAGAGAAAATATTCACCAACATAGAGCCATTAAATAAAAGAGTAAAAATCACACAAAGTATATTCTCAAACCATATAGGATAAACTAGAAAACAATAACAGAAAGATGTTGGGAAACTCCTCCAAATATTTTGAAATTAAACGAAACATTTTAAATAACACATGGGCCAATTAGGAAGTCTCAAGGGACATTAAAAACACATTTTCAATGGAAAGAAAAGGAAAATATAACACATCAAAAATTGTAGGAAATTGTTAACACAGTAGAAAAATGGAAATTTATAGAGTTAAATACTTATGTATTAGAAAAGAAGAAAAATCATATCAACAATTTAATCTTCCACATTAAGAAACTAGAAAAATACATCAAGTTAGACCAAAATGTGTAAAAGCAAGAATTACAAACATCAGAGAAGAAATCAATACAATTGAAAACAGGAAACAACTGAGAAGAATTAATGAAATCCGGGTTCTTTGAAAAATCAGTAAAATTGATAAACCTATGGCCACACTGTCAAAGAAAAAATTAGAAGACACATTACCAATATCAGGAATGAAAGAGGGGATAGCCCAGACATTACAAGGATACTAAAGGAACACTGCAAACAATTTCATGCCCACAAATTCTATAATTTGGATGAAATGGACAAATTTCTTGAGAAGCACAAATTACCAAAACTCATTCAAGAATAAATAGATAATGTTAAAACTGCTGTATCTATTAAAGAAATTGATGTCATACTTAAAAATTTCCCTAAAAGAAAATTTTAGACACAGATGGTTTCACAGGAAAATTCTACCAAATATTAAAGGAAGAAATAACAATGTTCTATACAATGTTTTCCAGAATATAGAAAAGGAGGGAAAACTTCCCAACTCATTTTATGAGAGCAGCCAGGATTACCCTAATATCAAACCAGACAAAAAAATTACAAGAAAACCAACGAACTACATCCCTTATGAATGTTGTTGCAGAAATCCTAAACAAAATATTCATAAATCAAATCCAGCAATATTTAAAAAGGATAATACATCACAACCAACTGGAGTTCATCCCAGGAATACAAAATTTGTTCAATGTTAAAAAAATCGATCAATTAAAAACCCATCATATTATCAGAGTAAAAGAAAAATGTACTTAAATATAAACCTAACAAAATATGTGCAAGATCTGTAGGCTAAAAACTACAAAACGCTCATGAATAAAATCAAAGCAATGTTAAATGAATGGCGAGATATACCATGTTGATGGAGGGGAGGACTCAATATTGTTAAAATGCCAATTGTCCCAAATTTGATCTGTAGATTCATCACAATCCTAATTAACACCCCAGCAAGTTGGTTCAAAAATTTATATCAGCAACTAGAATAGCCAAAACAATTCTAAACGAGAGTAACACAGTTGGAGGATTCACACAACCCAATTTCAACACTAACTATAAAATTATAGCAATCAAGACAAGTGGTATTATTGAAAAGATAACATATAAACAGTGGGACAGAATAGAGCCCAGAAATACACACAAATATAGTCAACTGATATTTGATGAAAGTGTAAAGGCAAACTCATAGATAAGAATAGACGTTATAGCAAGTAGTGCTGGAACAACTGGATGTGTATATGCAAAAAAATTAAAAAATGAATCTCAACCTATACCTCACACCTTATCCAAAAATTAACTCAAAATTAGAAGAAGGATGTTAATAGCACATAAGCGTAGTTTTGATTTTTAGTCTTTTTGTACAGTAGACTGAATATCTTTTCGTTGTAAAAAGGACCATTACGTTTTTCTGTCTCTTTACATAGTTTGTCTATTTTTATATTGCAATGTTAGACTTATTTTTCTAAATTTTTAGGACTGTATATGTTATGACCATTTGCCCTTTCCCTGTGATATGAGTCTTGTTGTTTGTTTGTTTTCTGACTTTGCTTATAAAAGATATTTGCCATAAGATATTTTTTAAGAGAGGGTATCTTGAATTAGTAAGTAGTTAAATTATTTGTGCAATTTAAGAATAGGTTGATAAAGGTCAACCTATTCCATTGCACCAGGGGAAAAGCTCTGGATCCAAATGTGAGAATCATTGTTGGAACGGTCCACTCAATTTTCTTTTGCCACTCTATATTCATTAATTTATTCATTCAACAATATTTATTCAGTTCCTAATCTATGCTGGGCACTGTTATTTGGTGTCCTGAGAGCAGAATTAGCTGCATCTAAAGGCAAAGGGCTCCTATCCCAGATGAGCACTTGAGACGTGCGATTTTGGTAATGGCTGCTTTGACATCCTTGTTTCTCAGAGTGTAAATGAGGGGGTTGAGGATGGGTGTGAGAATAGCATACGCTACATTACCCATGACGTGGAAGTCAGGGGGCAGGTCCGCTCTATAGGCCACATAGGCTATGGCAATGGATGAGTAGTAGGTGCCAACCACCAGGAGGTGGGAGCTGCAGGTGGAGAACGCTTTTGAGCGCCCTTCTCGGGAGCGGATGCGAAGCACCGAGGCCAGGATGTGGGCATAGGAGAGAAGCACCAGGAGAAGGGGCAGGAAGGACACCACCATGGCGATGCAGAAGCCCATGAGTGTCTGGGGCGTGGGGTCAGAGCAGGAGGCCTGAACAAGAACCAGATGATCACAGAAGCAATGGTAGATGTGGTTAATGTTGTTATATGCCATCTGGGAGGTCTTCACCACTGGTGGGATGGGCAGGAGGAGGGCGGTGAGCCAGGCACCGGCTGCCAGTGCAGCGTTGGTCAGTGGGGTCATGAGGACGGGGTAGTGCAGTGGGCGGCAGATGGCCACATAGCGGTCATAGGCCATGACCACCAGGATGAAGGCTTCAGAGCATGTGAAGCTTTGGAAGAGGTACATCTGCAGGAAGCAGGCAGGGAAACTGAGGAAGCGGTCCCCAAGCAGGAATAGGGACAGCATCTTGGGGACAGTGGTCGTGGTAAAGAGGATGTCCAGAGCAGAGAGGTTGGTTAGAAAGAAGTACATGGGCTTGTGGAGGTTGGGCTCCGCCACCACAGCCACCAGGATGAGGGTGTTGCCCATAAGGATGAGAAGATAGAAGAGGAGGAAAATAAAAAACACAGGGAGAAAGAGGGCCTCTGGCAGAGAGGGGATGCCCACCAGGTAGAAGACCGGTGAGCCATCTACTGATCCATTACAGGTTGTGGCCTCCATAGTGAGTCGGAGCTGGATTTCTGGGAGATAGGCAGCTGGAACATCTGGACACTGGGGATATCTGGAAACCATAGAAACAAAGGATTTTGGAATGAGATTCTATGATGTTTACTCTATAGTTCATATAAGCGTAATGACTTCAAACCAACTCTAGCGGACTGAAGATGGGCTGTGTCATTCACTTTCATCATGTGAACCCCAAATTCCTACCTTTCCTTTTTTGTCAAATATTAGTTATTCATTTACTCATAATCTACCATATGGAAGTCATTATGCAGCACTCAGGTGATACAGTGATGAAAGTGAAGAAGGCGGGCAAAGTTCCCGTCTTCTTAGAGTTTGCATTTTACTGGCACAAATCAGATCTAAACACTGATTATTGAATTGCGATGGTGACAAGTGCTTTGGGAAGCTTTCCACTGGTCTTCACCCTAGCTGCTATTCCTGCTCAGTACATGTTCCTGATAACCACTAGCCTGTGGCCCTCCCTAGTCCCAGCTAAGAAGGTTCTACAGTCATCTGGAACCATAGGAGTCTTGTGAGTCGTTGTTGCCACAGAGGAACAGTTTTCCTGTGACAAGTGCCCAAGGCAAAAGCCCCTGTCCCAGAGGTTGTTCTCCCTTTGGTAAGGAAGGGGAGATGTGTGCTTCTGTTCTCAGAACAGGAAGTCTTCAAGGGAGGGAGAACAATGACCTCCCTAATATGTTGGGGCTGTGCCTCTGAAGAAGCAATTCAGGAGCAAGTCCATGGTCACGTTTGTATGGTTGCCTCTTTAACCCTCATGATTCTAAGTGTACTCCCTCCCTGGTTTTTCTAGAAATGTCGTGTTTCTCTTTTGATAAAACATGTCTCATGCCATTAAGCATAAAAATACCAAACCTGGACCTTTCCAGCCAGCCTTTATCTGTACAGACAGAAAGGGCAAAGGCTTGCCCGAGATCACACGACCTGTCAGTCACAGAACCATACCCGAGCCCAGGCCTCTGACTCCCAGACTGGGGCGCTTTCTCTGTATCATGTTCCCTGGAGAATCTGGAAGCGTCAATTTTCATGTGGGGAGAGATTGGATTAAAGATTCTCATCTTTTTCTCTATTTCTAAGTTGACATTGTCAGAAACCACCATAACTTTCTATTTGTTCTTTGGTTTCTTAAGTGTGGTGGGTGGCCTCGTTCCTGTTAGGGAGTGGAGGCTAGTAAAATTTCTTTGTGAACAGCCACTCGGAACAGATCACTTCACTGAAAGAAAAGAAAAGTGTTCTAGAGGACAGCCCCCATTACCCAGGCAGGAAAGCAAAACTGTTGCACCTCAACTGAAAGGAGTTAACCCTCCGCTAACCAGGTTCCACCTACCTAGGCCAATCTCCAGGTTTCACTCATGCTCAAAGTGAGGAAAACTACAGTGTCCTGCATGTTGTTAGAGCTCAGAGAAGCCAGTTTTAGATTAAATGTCACTGAGTGAAGCTGAGTTGGGGTGTGAGGGGCAGAAATTCAGAACCAGCAAGTCCAACTGTACCTTCCTCCTCCTTCCTCTGCCCCACATCCACTCAGCATCTGGGGAGACAGATGCTAAGTCAGAAGTCCAGAAATAAAGTGCCTTCTCAAGGTCACACAACAAGTTCATGGCAGAGGTGGGTCTTGAATCCAGTGTCCTGGCTCCAACCCAGTGCTCATAACAATTTTTGAGTGAAGATGATTCCCTGGCCTGCCATTCAAAGCCCACCTTCTTGCAGCCTTATTTCTCTGTAGTCAAAGGGCAACTCCATGCTCTGGCCTTGTTCTTCTGCCAAACTCAGCCCAAAAATTCTATCTCCCAAGGGTCCTTCGTTGCACTTGCCTGCCGAGGGGCCTCTTTTGTGGGCTCTCCCAGTTCCTGTGCTTTCCTTTGTCATCACTATGGCCATACTGGGTTGTCCCTGTCTATTTATGCATCTATGGCTCCACCAGACTGAGAGCACTCGCAGGCTTGTCCTGGGGCCTGATCGGTGCTATTTAACGAGGCACCCCCACTCTTCCCAGGGCCTCAGTGCTCCAAAGACAGGAGCCAGAATGCAGCTTTCCCCACTGGCTTGTTTTGTTGCTGAATTATAAAACTGGAATGAAGGGGTCATTGGCAATTAACTAGTTTTATTTATTTACTTATTTTTTGTCTTTTTAAATAACCTTTATTAAAACTTGAACAGGTCTAAGGACTTAGAATTGTAACAACAACTTGTTATTGATAAGTTGAGTATTGGGCAAAATTTTAATAGAACTCTTATAGCTGATTTTGATCAATATGTCATCTATTATTTTTGTAAACCATATTAAAATATATATGCTCTTTTTTTAATTAGTTTCAGGTGCACAAAACAATGTAAAAGACCTTTATCATTTATATCCTTCACACTGTGTCAACTCCATCACCCCATGGCAATTAATTAGTTTTAGCCTAAACCCTCTCTTATACAGGTGGGGGACACAAATGGGGGCTCAGAAATGGGCTGTGATTTGCCCAAGGTCACACAGCACGTGGGCCACAGCACCAGAACCAGACTGTCAGCAGGGCTGGATCGTCATCTAGAGCCCAGGATCGCTCAGCGATGAGCCCAGGCTGCCCCACCTACTTGGAGCCACGGGCAGACCCGTCGCTGAGGTTGATGTGCTCATCCCCACGGCACCAAGGACTTCCCTTCCCTTAACTTTTATTTTGGCAGAGTAGCCGCAGGCACCCGACAAAGCATGTGCTCCGGGCGCCATCCAGACAGGAGCCCTGAAACATGCTTCTGAAAGAATTCAGTGTTTGACACTTTTAAAAAGCATCGATGTAGCATCCTTGTGAAAATCAGAAATTCCCTGGACTTCTTTATGTTGATTTTCTGGTTTAGATGAACTAACTTTATTTTGAATACGTATTACAGGGATGTGTATAATGCTTAAGGTACTATAGGTATTGTTAGGAGACAGTTTCCTTGGTCAGGATTATGTACCGGCCGGTTACAGGGCTGGTGGGGACAGAGAAGGACAGAAAGAACAATTACCTGACTGTCCAACCTGAGGCCACACTTCACGCTATCATCTCTCATCATCCAACCTACCAGGGAGTGGTTGTGCCCCTTCGACAAATCAGAAAATGAAGGTCAGAGAAGGACAAGCCCTTGTTCCAGGCCATGGCTGGTGAGGGATGAGAGCAGAGGTTGTTTTGGATTCAGCTGGCTGCAAAGGACTGAACCCCGCCGGCAACCAACAGTCCTAGCTCCTGGACCAGCTCTGTGCTCAGTTACTGTGGCTTTGGGCCACTGAACCTCAGTTTTCCCATCTGTAAAATGAGGGCTTTGAAAGACATGTCCCCTCTGTGTTTGGCCCAGTGAGGGGTCAGAGATGGATGTCTTATGGTCCAACCCTTTTAGGAGAGAGAGCGAGGGCTCTCCCATTTCTCAAGCCCCTATTACATGCTTGGTTCCTTACAGTCATCGTGTCATTACACTGCACTACAACTCCCAAATCCATGCCATTCTCATGACAGTTCCACTCTGCTGTTTGTTTGCATAGAAAAGGAGCAAGACATGTGTGAATTACAGAGTTTGGGTTCATTAGCTTTGGAGTCAGAAAGACCTGGGTTTCCATTCTGGTTCCATCCATCACGCTCCACTTTCCCTTTCTGAACTGCAGTTCCCTCATCTGTGACTCATAACATTGACAGAGACCTCATTCAATGTTCCCCTTTTCTGCCCTGTTGTAGGCCTTGCCTCCTGGTGAGCAACTCGCTTATCAGAGCATCAACCTCCTGCTTGTGACTGCACAACCCTTCCCGTCCTGCAAGGGTGTCTGTCCCGGGGTCATGCAGACTGTGTGTGCACCTGGGACCCTGACACTCACACATCCGGTGTGTGATCCGGGCACCTCGCCGTGACTCTCCATGCCCCTGGCCTCCCTGAGCTGCCTGCCCACCCCAGCCTTTGCCTGCTTCCAGCCTCTCCCTCCCTGCCCAGCTCACCTGCCAAGCCCATCCACCTTGGTGTCGTCTCTGGAGTCAACACACTTGGTTGGCTCTGGGGGAAGAGCCAGGTAGGGACTGAGACGGCCCATTAAACCCTGGAGCCTGGGCCTGCAAGGGCCCTCTCCTCAAGTTGGCACCCCCATGGGGCTTCCCGCCCGCCAGCTGGGAACAGCTTCCTGGGGTGGAGCTGGGGATTTGGCCCTGGGCTTTGCAGATAATGAAACCAGCATCATTAACAACCCTCACAGGTCCCAGAACTTTATCACCAATGGGGCAGTTGGATTCCTGTTTTCCCATCTGGTCTCACGACAACCAGGGAAGACAAGCAGAGTCAGGATGGTTCTAACTACTTGACGTAGGAGGAAACCAAGCTTTAATGAAGTGAAGTGACTTTTCCAAGGTCACACGAGTGGGGGTGGCAGAGCTGGGATTTAGACCCAACGCTCCAATCCCAGTTCAGCGGTTCAGCAGCACATTGTCTAATGGCTGAGACCTGAGTTCTTTCAGTTATGTGACCTTGGACAAATCCCAGGACCTCACGGAGCCTCCTTTTCTTATCTATAAAAACGGGATACCAATACTCCTTAGCTCATGGGCTACTGGGAAGGTTAGGTGCTTGGCCCAGTGTCTCCCACAGAGCAAACATTCAATGAGTGACAGCTATTATTTTAACAAACCCAGATGGTAAAACCCTAGAGATGATTGGATATGCTACTGCTGTTGTGCAATGAGGAACTTGCAAAGGTTCTGTGGAAAGATTGTGAGCTGGAGGTCTGTGCCCCAGCCCCAGGCAGGGCCAAAGCCGCGTCAGAGACCATCCCTGCCTCACGCCAATGCTCTCCTTCGGCTCCAGAGCTCTCTATATCTGACTTTGTGTAAGATTTTAAACAATTTAAAACATTTCTCAAGTAATGAGTAGATCTTATTCTAAAATACTTAAATCAATACAGAGCTTTAGTGAGTAAAGAGTAAAAGTTTTCTTCACCCCAGCCCTTTCCCGCATTTCTCTTTCCCTCCCCAGAGGTAATCACTGTTACTGATTTGGTGTGTTCTTTCCAGACCTTCGCTAAACGTGCACATGTGCACTGGCGCGTGACTCTGTATGTGTGTGTGTGTGTGTGTGTGTGTGTGTGTGTGTGTGTGTTCTTTTAACATGAATTGAATCCTTTTGCACTCATTGCATCACTTATATTCTAACTTCATAAGTCGTGGACTCTTTCTATGTCTGATCCACTTCATTCTTTTATCTGGTATCTGGGGTTTCATCGTATGGATAATACAGTGCTTGTCTAATCATTTCCCTGCTGATGGACATTTAAGTTGCATCCAATTATTGCTATTATGAATAATATGGTAACTAACACTTTTAAACATGCTTTTTGGGGTACATGTGCCCGGATATTTCTCTGAGATAGACAGATCCTTAGAAGCAGAAGTTGTGGGCCAAGCAGTCAGCACCTTTTTGACTGGAATAGGGTGTGCACGTGCAGGGAGCGACGCAGCTTTGGGCCTCGAGTCTTGAGAACACGGGCCCACAGCAATGGCTGAGCTGACGGTGCTACACGAGTGCCCCCTGCTGCGCCCAGAACCAGAGGAAACCGTGCGTGCACCGTTCGGTCCAGCCCGCAGAGAAGACTTCCATCCTAGAGCTCTACTGACTGTACACTTACAAACGGCAGGGTGCAAGGTGACTAGGCCATTGATGACAGAGGACAAAACTTCATGGAAACCAAAAAATGGTACCCCCTCCTGATCTAATAAACATGATGGAGTCGAAGATGGTTTTGAAGGTTTCTTTCAAGGAGCTACAACAGGTGGAGGCAACAGGAATAGAGGCTAAAATTCACTAAAAATGCCTTGTTTCTTAATTTTGACGTAAAATGATCATAATTGTGACTTTATGAAGATTCTCATTACTATTTGCTGAAATATTCACTCTCTGCTAACTCCTTTTCTTAAAGTTCCATTTAAGCTCTGCATCTTTATCACAATTTTCTAAGGAAGATTTTCTTCCCTTTAATATGTGCCACAAAAAGGTCACTGCCTGCTCCATTCACTTTTCGGAGAATGGTTTTCCTGTCTGCCTGTTTTCGGTGGTGGTGATGGTGGGAGCGGCTATCCCTGACCCCTTTTTGACCCATGTGAAACTTGAAGGGGACTGAGTGTTAAAGTCCTTTGGTTTCATTGAGTGTAAACTCCATTTTTGGATGCTAAAAATCAGTCTCTCCTGACAGGTAGCAATAGGATGCCACACCACATCCTGTCAGCACTAGAATGAAACCTCTCCTCCAATGGAAGCAGCTCAGGGTTTCTGTTCAATGAGTCCAGAATCCAAACAAACAGTACCAGGAGCCATAGGTCAAAATATTTATGGCAGCCATGTTTACCTTGAATTAAATATCACCCTCTGTGCTCCCACCTGGCCCTGTGCTTCTCTCAGAAACAGCACTCGAAACACTGCCTATTTCTGCCCATGTCTGTCTCCCTCACTAGACTGTGAACAAATTGAAGGCAGAGACTAGCCTGATTTATCTCCGTGTCTCTAGCTTCTACTGCATGGTCTAGCACCTCCCAAACACTCAGTAAAGGCTTCTCAAATGAATGACCAAATGGGGAAAATTCTATTTAGCAGCTTGATGCTTACTGCGAATGTGAAAACCGCCACAATCCACTGTACCCATGGGAATACTTGGACCAAACACTGAGAACTACTGTTGCAGACTGTGCCCAATGGAATGATGCCTTGTAAGAGTTTATTATGGAATATTATATTCACATGAAGCAAACCATATAAAGCCTAAATACACAGTTTAATTGTAAGGCAAACTCCATGTCACATCATTCAGGGGAGAATGAAACATGACAACACTTCATAAGGCCCTGGGTGCCCCTCCCTGATTACAACCCTCTCCCTCTCCTACAGAAATCACCATGATTCTGGCTTTTATAATACATATGCCTTCTGTTTTCGCCATAGTTTATGACAGCTGTGTGCGTGGATAAAATATATAGTTTAGCGTTGCCTGTCTTGAACCTTTCTATCACTTGAATCATGCTGTGTATATTCATTTAAGTCTTGATGTTTTTGTTCAGCACGATGTGAGATTCCTCCATGTTGTTCCATGTACTTGTAATTCCTTCATATTTCATGTGTGTGTACTGTTAACCTTTTACAAACATGTCACAAATTAGAGAAACGCTGCTGTTCTAGATCGTAGAGTATGTGTGTCTTCAACAGTATAAAATAGTGATAAGTGCTTTCCAAAATATTTGCAGCAGCGAACATTCCCCCTGTCAATGTATAAGAGTTCTGACGACGCACATCCTTGCCAACCCCAAATTAGAATATCAGAATTTGACATTCTAGCCAGTGGGATTGGCTTCTAGTGGTATCTATTGTTATTGTAATTTGAGCTTTTATTACTAAAGAGGTTGAGCAGTTTTTCCTCTATTTATTAGACATTTGTTTATTCTCTTTTGTGAACTATTTTGCACATTTTTCCAATGGCTTGACTCTCTTTTCTTATTGATTTCAAGTAATTCTTTATGTAGTCTGGCCATGAATCCCAAGTCCTTTAATTGGTTATATGCATTGAAATATTACTTCTTTTGTTCTGTAGCTTGGTTTTCCACTCCTTTTATTGGTGTCTTTTGATGAATGGAAACCCTACATTTTAAAGCAGACAATCTTTTTCTTTTAATTAAAGTTTATTGGGGTGAGAATGGTTAGTAAAGTTTCATAGGTTCAGATGTACAATTCTGTAACACATCATCTGCATATCACACTGTGTGTTCACTACCCAGAGTCCATGCTCCTTCCATCACCACATATTTGATCCCTTTTACTCTAAAACAGGCAAATTTATACTTTCTTTCTCTAGGTTTAGAGCTTTTTAAAAAAATCTTCTTTAAGAAATATTTCCTCATCTCAGGATCAGGACTATAGTTTCATATATAGTTTTATAATTATGCCTTTCATATTTAGGCCTTTAATGAGATTGATTTTTGTTTTCTTGAGGTAAGAGGCAAATTTCGTTTTTTGATATATAGATACCTGATAGTACCAATACCACTTATTATGTGTCCATTTCCACACTGATCTGCAGTGTCATTGCCCATATATATCAATTGTCCATATATTGAAGGGTCTGTTTCCAGACTCTCTGTTCTGTTTCATTGATCTCTATGTCTATCTGTGTCTTAATAACTAACCTCTCTGCGCTGTCATCTTTATTACCATTTACCCTTATTAATATTGAAAAATCTATTTGCCGCTTTTAAGAATATATTTTTTATATTTTATCTGACATTTTAGTCAGTCTAATTGGTTTCTAGTGGTATCTGTTTATTGCAATTTGCACTTCTCCTATTGTCCAGTACTAATTGGACATTTGTATTTCTTTCCATAGAAGGGTTGATTTAATAACCTACCCAATTATTAATGAAAATGGAAGTCCCAATGGCATATTTTTGGCCCAGCTATAAGTAATTCTTTCTCTCAGAACACTTGCTGATGTCATTCTCTGCACACTGGTATTCTGGGAGCAGAATTAAATACATCTAAGGGCCAGAATACTCTGGGCCCCGGGGACATGTCATTTTGGTGATGGCTGCTTTGACATCCTTGTTCCTCAGCGTGTAGATCAGAGGGTTGAGGACAGGTGTGAGAATGGAGAACACCACGTTGCCCATGACGTGGAAGTCCAGGGGCAGGTCAGCTCTATAGGCCACGTAGGCTATGGCAATGGATGAGTAGTAGGTGCCAACCACCAGGAGGTGGGAGCTGCAGGTGGAGAAGGCTTTTGAGCGCCCTTCTCGGGAGCTGATGCGAAGCACCGAGGCGAGGATGTGGGCATAGGAGAGAAGCACCAGGAGAAGGGGCAGAAAGGACACCACCATGGCGATGCAGAAGCCCATGAGGGTCTGGGATGTGGTGTCAGAGCAGGAGGCCTGGACCACGGCCAAGTGGTCACAGAAGCAGTTATAGATGTGAGCAGTGCTACCAAAAGCCATGTGGGAGGTCTGCACCACCGCCGGGATGGGCAGGAGGAAGGCGGTGAGCCAGGCACTGGCTGCCAGTGCAGCGTTGGTCTGTGGGGTCATGAGGACGGGGTAGTGCAGTGGGCGGCAGATGGCCACGTAGCGGTCATAGGCCATGACCACCAGGATGAAGGCTTCAGAGCAGGAGAAGCTGTGGAAGAGGTACATCTGCAGGAAGCAGGCAGGGAAGCTGAGAGTGTGGTCCCCAAGTAAGAGTAGGGACAGCATCTTGGGGACAGTGGACGTGGTGAAAAGGATGTCCAGGGCTGAGAGATTGATCAGGAAGAAGTACATGGGCTTGTGGAGGCTGGGCTCGGCCACCACAGCCACCAGGATGAGGGTGTTGCCCACCAGGATGAGCAGGTAGAAGAGGAGGAAGATGAGGAAGACAGGGAAGAAGAGGAATTCCTGTAGAGAAGGGATGCCCACCAGGTAGAAGATGGGTGAAGAGTCTTTTGATCCATTACAGGCTGTGGCGTCCATGGTGGGACAAAGCTGCGTGCCTGGGTGACAGGCAACCAGGACATCTGGAAATCAGAAAAACCAGGAATTTGGAATGAGAATTCTGTATAGCTCACTGTACATTTATTGCAATCCGAATCATTTATGACCAAGTCTAGAAGACTGGTGGCACCATTGATTCTTCCATCTTAACCCACAGTTCACTCCTTTCTTCCATCAACTATTTAGTAAGCACCTACAATGCATAAAGCTGTGAGACGGTAAACAAGGCACTCAAGGCCCTCACCTTCACAGGGCTTAAATTATCGTAAAAGAGTGGTATGTTTAAAAGCCAATCACACAGTAAATTATCTAGTTACAACTGTGACAAATGCACTGAAAGAGCTTCTGCTCACTGTCTACTCCATGTGAGACTATCTTTTGGACGTCAGATTTTAGAGGAACTCGTAGATCCCTACGTTCCTGTATTTTCTTTTGCTTTTGCTTAAACTTCTACTAAGTGACATCAGTGGGAAGGGCTGAGTTTTCCAAGGTTTCCTGCAACTTGCTGCCTGTTCAGTCTACTCATCACCCTGGGAGTGGCTTCTCTCTCATCTTCCGGTGCAGCAGCTCTGCCTTACTCTCTCTCTCTACTGAGTTCTCTGGGTGCCCTCCCACTCAGGTTTCAGTGATGGAAGGGAAAAATGCCTTCTGTGGGACATCTCTCTTCCTGATGGAGTCCAAATTGAGGGTGGATCTTCCCGCCGTTCAGATTGAGTCCTGGGTCTATCATCTTCCTTCCTCCTGGCTGCTACAGCTCAATGGGTGTTCTGTTTAGTTCTTTTATGCCCACTCTGCCCATGGCTTTTCTAACACCAACTCTGAAGAAGCCCCAGGGAGCTGTCGTGAGCTCCATTGTTGCAAGAAAGGACCCAGAGACCTGAAAGCTATAGCTTCCCGGAGACAAAAGAACCCCATATAGGCGGCTGTTCACTAACTGTGTGCTGGGTCAACTCCGGGACTGCTGGCCTTGAGCTGAGGCAACACTGGCGAGTTCCCGCTGCGGGATGAGCTTCTGATGAGTGGTCCAGGTAGCTCCGTGTTTCCATCTGCATCACCGCTGTTCGAACCCCAGGGATTGCCACAAGCAGTTTCCTATTGAATTCCTTGGAACTACATCTACCTTCTTTCTTATCTAAAGCAAATGCAAAACAAACTAACAAAAAACACCTCTCATGCCCTAGAATCGTAGACTGTCAGAACCAGAAAAAAGATTTCTTTAAGTCTTCAATTCCAACCCGATTCTTCCTGGTTGTTCCTGGTTTGCTCTGTGATTGATTTGGATTATGCAGCCTGGCTTCTAGATTTGGAAGTGGTGACTGGCAAATGCTTTGTCTTAAATGAGCCTGGAGAGACAACCATCCTGTGTGTCTTCCTTGAAAGAGAACCTCAGATGTGAATCCGATTGTCTCATTTTAAACGGTTAACGCTCAGTTAAACAGAACCCCATTCCGACAAGTTCAGTTATGGATTTTTCTGCACACCCGAAGGGACGTAACTGGCACTGCCCTGGATATTTCTGCTCTCGGAGAGACAGTCATGGCTGATGGTTCCAGGTGAGGCACAGTAGGGGGCTTGAGGGGCAGAAATGCAGAGGGCCAAAGCCAGAGGGGTCCGTCAAGTCCAGCTGCCCCTCTCCTGCGTCCTCTGGCCCACGGCTTTGCGGATGGATGTAGGGATGCCAAGACCCTGGTGGAGAGGTGGTACATGGCTTTTCACTGCCAGGCGGTGCTGGAGTATCTAACAGGCAGACCAGGCACGTGCTGGGTCTCCACAAGGCAGGACACCAAAAATACTTCCTGAAAGAATTTCACGTTTGATATTTCAAAGCACCATTCCACTACATCATCATAGAAAATATCTGAATTTGGCTGGACTTTCTTACACTTATTTTACAGGTTAGGGTTCTTGTTACACTTTGAACTACATACTACATCTGAGCGATATAGTCCTGTGAGTCTGGCCTAAAGGATTCAATCAGGGCCCCTGACCCCCAGTTCTACATCCCCCTCCCCACATCCATGCCTCTGTCTCTCCACTCTGGTCTTTCCTGAGATTTGGCACTTTGCCTCCAGTCCACTCACCTGCCAAGCCCTGTCCACCTTGGTGTCTTCTGTGATGTTCCCTTTGTGTCTTCCAACATGGTCTGGCAGGGAAGAGCCAGGCAGCTGCTGAGCCCGTTAAACCTTTTAACTCCTCCTTTCACCCAGGTCAGCTGGGGCCCTCTCCCTCGGTGTGGGGTTCCTTGGGGCACTGTTCCCGCCCACTCTTCCCCCTACCCCACCTGTGTCACCTGTGGTGCAAGGGGGTTTGCCTCTGGGATTTGCTGATAATGAGAACAGCATTGTTAACAACCCTCATGGTTCCAGAACTTTACAACCAACAGGACAACTTTTACTGACATTATTCCATCTGGTCCCTAGAACAGCCAGGGGAGACGGGCAGCCCAAGACGAGGAAAGGAAGGTCCAAAGACGTGAAATGACTTACTAATGCTCATGCTGATATTTAGTATCAGAGCTACAAGTCACGTCCAGGGCTTCATTCCCAGGCCTGCGTTCTTCAGGATTCCATCGTGGGGAAGGGCCTGGGGTCTAAAGCGAGAAAGCCTTAGATTTGAAAGCCAGTTCTAATATATTTTAGCTGTGTCCCTTTAGGAAATTTACTTAACTTCTCTGAGTCTGAGTTTCTCCATCTGTAAGAAGGAACATAATAATATGAGCTATCTCACAGAGTGTTTGAGAGGATTTAATAAGACGAGGGACATAGGGTACGTGGAGTGAAACACAATTATTTGAAAATTACTCCAGGAGTGTTGTTTGTATTACCTGGCAGTTGCCAGAGGAAAGTCTGCTTGCATAGGTTTAATTTCCCATGAGACTGTGGGTGTCCATCTCCCGAAAGAAAAAATGCATTTTTTATGGTTTCTCAGGGTCTCTAGATGCTGAACAACAGTCAACAGCTGGCATCTAAGCTTAGACTGCTTAGTACCCAGTAGTCAGTTTGTTCTGCTTATGGAGCCACTCTCTCCCTCCCTTCGCCCACAAAGGGGAGCAACAGGATCAGGGCCTTATGCCTATATCTTAGTGTTTATGTGTGTGAGCTCTTCGCAGCCAACACAGCTGCTAGCGTAGAGGGCAAGCCACCAATTGTGTCTACTGCAGTCTAGCCCTTGAACCTTTCAGATTCATTCACTTATCACTTAACCCTTCTTCAGATCCCAATCTTATCACAAGAAGTTCACTGTTTGGACATAGGGTTTCCAGGATTCTGATTAGTCACAATTTGGGGGGAAATCTCTAAGAGAAAGATTAGTGGGTGCCAGAGGGTAAGGGGGGTGGGGGGTGGGAGATGAGGGTAAGGGGGATCGAATATATGGTGATGGAAGGAGAACTGACTCTGGGTGGTGAACACACAATGGGATTTGTAGATGATGTAATACAGAATTGTACACCTGAAATCTATGTAATTTTACTAACACTTGTCACCCCAATAAATTTAATAAAATAAAAAAAAATAAAAAAAGAAAGAAAGATTAGTGGGGTTAACTAGAGCTCCTGCTACTGTAGTCAGTCCCAAGGCTGCCAGTTACACTCCTGAGGTCCCCTACCACCCATTCTAGATTTCTCTCTCTTTCCCTTCACATTCAATCACTTCAGTTAGTCTAGATGGAGTCCCTTCTGGCATGACTTAGACCCTCATCCCTGGTAGTTCTGAGACTGGTTATTATGCCTCATCAGACCACGCTGCTTTAATTGCCCCTTTACAGTTAAACTTGGTCATGGAAGGAACACCAAATGCTCCTGTGCCTGAGGGCCAACATCCCAGCTCCCGTTACGGAAGAGTCGTCTTACTTTCTCTTGAAGATCAGGGCCAAATATCCTCACAAATATGTAACTCCTTTTTTTTTTTTTTTTTTTTGACCTTTGTCTACTTGCGCAGTGGGCTTAAAATGACCAGGTAGCCGTTGTAGCTTTCAATGTAGTGAAACTTACTGTGTCTCCTATGGAGTCAGGACTGCTTAACACACAAAGGCTAAAGTCATTAGGACGGAAGAACAGATTCTCTCAAATGGGTCACTGTGGGTAATGGTAAGTGGAGCCACTCTAACTTCTACCCCCTGGTTCTTGGCAGGAAACCTGCCTTTTTAATGGGCAATCGAGCTGAAATGGATCCTTCCCATTGGACGGAACTATGGACCCTGTTACCACTCCCTCATTGTAGAAGCTAGTAGTTTTCTTACGCAATCATTGCAAGCCTCCCACCCCACCCCCCCAACTATAGTGCTGATACATGAGTACTCACTCACAAAGAAGAGATGCCAATGCCAAAATTATAATAACTTATAGGGGGAAAAATTTGACATTGAATTCAACGCTAACTTCTTGGCTCCCACAACCTGGTTCTCTCTGTCTTATCACCTTATATTATTTCTCTGGGTCTGACTCCCTCACTAGACTATGAACACCTTGAGGGCAGCAACTGTGTCTGGTTTGTGTCTGTCTCTAGCACCTAGTAAAGATTTTTATGAATGATTGCATGATCAACTTTTATTAATCACATTAATGATTGATAAAAATTGTGAAAACCACAATTATTCTATAGCATCAGTGGGAAGCCTCCTTGATCCAGTATTTGAGGACCAGGCTTTAGTTGTCTGCTGAACTGAATGAAGCCAAGTTAGGCTACTGTAATTTATTTACAAATACTTACTGTGTTTCTATTTAGTACTAGGCACTGTCATTGGTGTCCAGGGAACTGAATTGATTGCATTTAAGGATCAAGGGACCCAGAATGCCCTGGGCCCCGGGGACGTGCCATTTCGGTGATGGCTGCTTTGACATCCTTGTTCCTCAGCGTGTAGATCAGAGGGTTGAGGACAGGTGTGAGAATGGAGAACACCACGTTGCCCATGACGTGGAAGTCCAGGGGCAGGTCAGCTCTATAGGCCACGTAGGCTATGGCAATGGATGAGTAGTAGGTGCCAACCACCAGGAGGTGGGAGCTGCAGGTGGAGAAGGCTTTTGAGCGCCCTTCTCGGGAGCTGATGTGAAGCACCGAGGCGAGGATGTGGGCATAGGAGAGAAGCACCAGGAGAAGGGGCAGGAAGGACACCACCATGGCGATGCAGAAGCCCATGAGGGTCTGGGGTGTGGGGTCAGAGCAGGAGGCCTGGACCACGGCCAAGTGGTCACAGAAGCAGTTATAGATGTGAGCGGCGCTATCAAAAGCCATGTGGGAGATCTGCACCACCGCTGGGATGGGCAGGAGGAGGGCTGTGAGCCAGGCACCGGCTGCCAGTGCAGCGTTGGTCTGTGGGGTCATGAGGACGGGGCAGTGCAGTGGGCGGCAGATGGCCACGTAGCGGTCATAGGCCATGACCGCCAGGATGAAGGCTTCAGAGCAGGAGAAGCTGTGGAAGAGGTACATCTGCAGGAAGCAGGCAGGGAAGCTGAGAGTGTGGTCCCCAAGTAAGAGTAGGGACAGAATCTTGGGGACAGTGGTTGTAGTGGAGTGGATGTCCAGGACTGAGAGATTGATCAGAAAAAAGTACATGGGCTTGTGAAGGGTGGGCTCTGCCACCACAGCTGCTAGGATCATGGTATTTCCCACCAGGATGAGCAGGTGGATGAAGAGGAAAATTAAGACAAAGAGGAAGAGGGTTTCAGGCAGAGAGGGGACGCCCACGAAGTAGAAGACTGGGGAGGAGTCCTCTGGTGCATGACAGGTGGCTTTCCTGGTGGGTCAGGGCTGGATGTTGCAGACAGACACTGGGGACATCAGCCCATACCTGGAAATCAGAACAGTCAGGAAAACCTTAAGTAGAATATGCATCTTTTTCTTTCCAACCATGAATCTCAATCTCGACAGTTTTTTTGTGTCTGGAATTTCATTGCACAACTAACATGCCTAGTATAGTGAGGTGTCTAATGAACAATGGTTGAAAGAGCTGGTCCTGTCTGGTGGGGGAGTTAGGTGAACACAAATATGTGAAGGGCTGTCCAAAGACAGGAACAACACTTAGAGAGATAGAGCAGTGTTAGCAATGCCAGGGATCCAGAGTTCATCCCCACATACAGAACATGTTTCTTACAATTAGAACTATCCCAGGAGGCAAAAAAGTGGCTTGAAAATGAGTGAACTAGAGGTATGCAAGGCTGAGGTCTTTTTGGCTGAAATGCTACAGAGGAGGTTTACTATTTGGATAGGAGTTAGATTAAAGACCTTTAAGCAAGCTTCTAACCCTGGATCCTTTAAAAAAAAAAAAGAATAACATAAGTGAACCACATCAATCGGATTCAGAGTTTGAGGGGCAAATTTCTTCTATTTGAGAGAAAAAGTTGAGAAGCATCCATTTATGTTCAATTAAAAATCAATTTAAAAATCAAGTAGTTTCTTTATTAATTCAAGTAGCTCCTTTAAGGATATCTGATGTGGTAGCCTCGTTCCCTCTACCATAGGTGGAGGAACACTCCGTGGATGGTAATGTCGATGCAACACTTCCCAGATTTTGCCCACTGTCAGCACCAGAATCAGTCATTTGGCACAAGCCCATCCAGTCCAGCTCTCTCTACACAGCAGTTCCTACATGGAGTTCTTTAACCTGAGACCTTGTGAAGACAACAGGATGACTGGCTGTCATGCAGGGACTCATGCGGGGTCTCAGCTCCCACTTCCCACATAGGAACGCAGGATATGGTGAGGCCAAAAAGGAACACCCACGGAGCCATAGATAGCGGAGTCAGACCACTATAGTCTCGCTGGCGGCTGGGTTGGAGACACAGGAAGCAGGAGCCACACTATCCACAACCTGCTGTCCACTTCTCTCTGCCAACCCACCTCACTTGCTAACTGCAATCCGCTGTGCTAACTGCAATCCGCTCTTGCTAGCCCAGCCGCCATCTTCTTGCTAGCCCCCATTTGCTGCTAGCGTAGCCACAGCAGTTATATTAGTGGCAATGGCTCACTGGTTACAGCTGACGGCCAACTAGCCACAGCTGATGGCCATTTACTACCTGAGCCAGCACCTTTCCACGTGAGGGCAAGAGCCTGGAAACTGCACTCCTGGCTCTGTCCCCACAATGGCTGAGAGTGACAAAGCTAAACCCAGGAATGAAAACTCTAAGCACTTTATTCTAGGGTTCCTTTGACTCTACTTATGTACCTCTGAGCCCAGATGATTGTCAATACCTCTGACAAAAACTGCCAGCTCACTGGCACTAAGGAACTGGTGGAAACTCCTCTTCAGGGATGGCTGAAAGAATCATTGCTGTACAGCTCTGGATTCAATTTCTCTTTTATGCCCCACTCCATTCTCATTTCATTCCTGGGCTAGGATGTTGTATCTCTTGAATCAGTGTTCTCTGTCTATATGTCCATTCACTTGAGGATTCCCTTTCTGGGATATCTTCTTGTGGTATTGGTGGTGGTGGGGGGGCCCTCTTCCTCCAAGGAGCACTCCAGGATGCTGTCTGCTTAACCCAAAAATGGATTAAGCTGCTGCTGGGGCTCTCGGTCTGTCTCAGTCTAACCTGGGTGCCCTGTGACCTGCTTTGTATCCTCTCTTTGTCATATCCAGGGACCAACTATTCTGATTTGGCCAGAAAGTCCCATGTCTCTGGAAATCCCTCAGTTCCCAGCAAACCCGGATGTTGGTTACCTTACGAGGGTAGAGGCATTGCATATACCTTTGGTAGAAAGAGTCATTTCCCGGATGGGATCCAAATTGAGGATGGACTCTCCTCCTACTGGGAAAAAACAGACTCCTGGGGCTGTCCTGGGTCATTCAATACATCTTCCTGCCCCTGGCTGCTGCAGGTGTTACTGTTTAGCCATTTCATGCCCACACCTTGGAGCCTTCCTTTTCTGTCCCCAGTTCAGAGGGCACCACAGAGAACTGAAAAGTGTCAGAACCAGTGCCAGGAGAGAAGACCAAGCTCTCTGCAGAGAGTAACTGTGCTCCCTGGAGGCTGGTGAAGAAGGTTACTGTGCATCCGAGGCAGCCCAAGACCCCCGAAGTGGGACTTTCCAACCCACAGAGCTGAGCTGAGGGAAATACTGACTTGCCCTTCACCTTGACTAAGCAATCCAGAGCCAGTCTATGTTGGCAGTCAGATCACTGCCTCTCCATCTCCACAACCCCTGAAGCAGTTCCACTAGGTTTTCCAAAGCCACCTCCAATTTCTCCCTCTTCTAACAAAACATGCCGCAGAGTACGTAAGAGTGGAAATGGCCCTGTGGATAATTGAGGCCCTGATCCTTTCTTTACACATGAAGAATCAGGCCAGGGTCGAGGTGGGGAGCAGCCCTAGGTCAGCAATAGATCAGTGCCAGGGTTGGTCCTGGAAACCAGGCCTCCTGGCTCTGACCTTGGACTCTTTCCATCAAGGTAGGCCACTGGGACAATTTGGAGGCTCTGGTTTCCACCTGGGAAAAAATTAGGCCAAAGGTTTTATTTTCCACTCTCCATTTCTTTCGCTGATGTCAGAGACAACTATAAATTTCTGTTCTGTTCTGCGGGCGTTTTCAAACAGGTTCAGATGGACCGGTTACTAAATAGAGGTTCTACATGGCTAGAGAAATATTCTTTTCAAGAAGTGACTTAAGGGAAAAGGTCATGGCAGCCATGGCCCCACGTCCTGAGCAGCCATACTGTACACCTGATGTCTGGTAAACCCAGCTCATAATACACCCTCGACAAACATTTGGAAGTAAATGGATTAATGAATGAAAGGTGAACCTGAATTAAACCAAACGTCTTTCCATAATGGACGAGTGAGCAGGGATTTTTATTTTCTCTTATTTTAGCATCTAACGTGACACAAAACCCATTTCCCTGAACATTGCTGCAATTCTGACAGGCTGTTCCTTCCATTGACCAGGCCCCTGAAGCTGGTTTTGCCAGGTTTGCTGGGCAATCACAGAACATCAGAGCCAGAAGGGACCTTCAAATGCAAGCAATGTAGTTCAATCCCCATTTCCCCTCATTTTTCATTAAACATAAATAAATAAATAAATAAATAAATAAATAAATAAATAAATAAGAAACACCCAGAGAAGGGAGTGCCTTGATCGCAGGGAGTTGGTGGCAGAGCTGCACTAGAAGCCAGACTCCTGGCTCCCTGCCCAGGAGTCCTAAGGGGCCACTGTCATGCGGGAGACCCTGCTCGCTGCACCATTTGTCGTGCGGGGTGGCCTGCAGGGTCTCTGCTCCTGCTCCCCACACAAGAACGCAGGATATGGTGAGGCCAAAAAGGAACACCCACGGAGCCATAGGTAGGGGAGTCATACCACTATATTCTCTCTGGCGGCACTATACTCTCACTGGAGGCTGGATCCACACTGTCCGCAAACCGCCATCCGCGCTTGCCAGCCCTGTCGCCATCTTCTTGCTAGCCCCCATTCTTCCTCCCCCTTCTCTCTGCTAGCGTAGCCGCAGCAGTTATATTAGCCGCTAATTGGCTAACTGGCTACAGCTGACGGCCAATCAGCCACAGCTGACGGCCATCTACTACCCGAGCCAGCACTCCTCCACGTGAGGCCGAGAGCCTGGAAACTACTTTCTGGGGCTCTGTCCCCACAGCCACCATGGGAAAGGCATTGAAATGTCTCTGTCTGGTGGACAAGATCATTCTGGGTGTTCTCGTCCTGTTTCCCTCACCTGCCTGGGGGGTCTTTGGGGCTGGAGATTGGCGCTGACTCGTGTGGGGGCAGAGCCCCAGAAAGTAGTTTACAGGCTCTCGGCCTCACGTGGAGGAGAGCTGGCTCGGGTAGTAGATGGCCGTCAGCTGTGGCTGATTGGCCGTCAGCTGTAGCCATTGAGCCATTAGCCACTAATATAACTGCTGCGGCTACGAAGGAGAGTGGAGGAGAGTGAAAGAGAGTCGTCGGTGGGTTGCAGACAAAAGGGACAGCAGGTCGCACGTCCAGTGAACCCAGCCTCCAGTGAGACCATAGTGGTATGACTCCCCTACCTATGGCTCCGTGGGTGTTCCTTTTTGGCCTCACCATATCCTGCGTTCTTGTGTGGGGAGCGGGAGCAGAGACCCCGCAGGCCGCCCTGCATGACAAATGGCGCAGCGAGCAGGGTCTCCCGCATGACACTCGTCTCCTGTGAAACCAGCCTCTCTGTGGGGCTCAGCACCTTGCTTCTTGGTGTTCCAGGCAGAGCCTGGAGCGTGGCTGTCCTGACAACCTCGGGGGGTTCTCGCTAATCCCTGCAGGATCAGACAATACTTGACTCTATGGAGAGCTTCTGGTCCTGCTCCCTCACTGTTTCTCACAGGGCATGGGAGGCCCAGAGAGGGGCTATGACCTGGTCAAAGTCACACAGTTAGCAAATCAGCCCCAGAGCCAGCCAGCCTGGAATACTATACAGTGGGCAGAAAGATTTCAGCCCATCTTCCTTTTCTTAGAGCCTCTCTCACAGTGGGGTGAGGGTCCCTAAGTGCCTGCCCGCCCTAAACCCTGCCCTCCCAGAGCCTTGGGCCTCCTTGGGCTCTAACGGGCTCTTGGCACTTCCTTTGTAGCCTTCACACCTGAGACCTCTGCAAGGTGGCCCAGCTCACCTGCAGCCAGGCCACTCCAGCTACCCCCTTCCTTCCCAAGCCAGCTCTACCTCAGTGGGTGAGACCAGGTTGGTGCTGAGCCTGGTCCCATTAAACCCCCAGGTCTTGCCCATCCCTAGCCTGCTGGGGCCCTACTCTCTGAAGTCTCCTGCTGGGACCCTGAGGAATGATTTTCTGGGGACTCCCAAGCGGCCGGTTAGCAGCTACCACTGGGCTTTGCTGATACTAGAACAACAAGATGAATTGTCCTCACTGGGCCCAGAACTCTGCGGTGTATGCAGCCTTTCATGCCCATTGGCATCCCCAAATACCAAGGCTCAGAGGGGAAAGAGATGGCCCGCAGCACAGCAAGCCAAGGACAAACATCAGACGTCTCAGGTTTGCTCTTAGCCTAACCTCTGAGCCAACCAAACACACAAAAGAGAAAAATATTGTGAAAATTCTCTATGTAAATGTAGAGTGTTGTGCTGTTGGCCAGGGAATAGTGGAGGTGGAAGGGTGGCCCTTTGAGTGTTTTGAAGGGAGAGGAACAAGTGTGACAGAGCCGAGAGCCACTCAGTTCCCCAAATCTTCACTGTCTCTTGCTCACCCTCTTTTGTTCACTCTTATTCTTTCTTAGCTGCCTTAGAACTCTAACTCCAACCTCCTCTAGCAAGCCTTTTGTGATTTCACTTTCCTCCAGCTCCCAGTGTTCTTGTTCTCCTCTGGGTTAACCAGGCCTGGCTGCCTATGCTGCCCATTTTAAAGATTAGGAGAACTGAGGGTCATCATTCATTCCACACTGAATGACGCTGGCTTTGCGCTGGGTACCTGGTCACAGTGAATTGACACAGTCTAGTGGAGGTAGACAATGAAAAAACTGACCACCAATTATATCCAATGTGATCTGTGCTGCTATAGAGTTGAAGGGCTCAGAGGAGGGACCAGAGTGGGCTTGCATCATGGAAGACATCTTTTGGGTAGGGCACGAATTATAAGCGGATGAGGAGAGTGCTCTAGGCCAATACGGCCTGGGCAAAGTCAGGAAGGAGTGAGAAGGCAGGAAGTGTGTTACAGGGCAGACACAAGTGTGTTTGGGTTGCAATATAGAGGAAGAGACTGGGAGTCTCAAAAGATGAGGCTAAAGAGTTTGGCAGGGGCCACAGTGAGCAGGGTTTCAAATTCCAGACCAAGAAATAAGAACTCAGCACGAGGACACTAGAGAGCAAGGGCCAGCCTTTAGGCAGAAGACTAACAGTCAGCTGCAAGTTTCCAAAAGATCACACCCACTGCCACGTGGAGAACGGATTCAAGTGGGAAAGACCAGAGGCAGGGAGACCAGCCAGAGAACTGGATGGTGAGAATAGGGAGAAGTAGCAATGAACAACGATGGCAGAAGCCACTGCCCTTTACTGAGTGCTTACCTGTGCTAGCGACTGTGTCCAGGTGGTCACATACCTCATTTCAGTTCACCTGAGCACGGGTTTTTCTTACCCTTCCTTCAGAGATGAGGAAGCTAAGTAACTAATCCTGCCTTGGTCCCTCCTCCGGGCCAACAGTGAGTTGCTGTTAGAATCCTATCTATTGCCAAAGCCCACAGCTCTGAACTATCAAGGCTTAGAGAAATCTTTGAGGTAGAATCGTCAGAATTTGATAACTGTATGTGAAAGAGTCCAAAACAACGCTCAGCATTCTGGTTTGGGTGACAAGGCAGGTAGCGGTGATGTTGACCGAGACGGAAAACGTGATGGTGGGTGATGAGCAGTGTAGATGGAAGGCTCAGGAGGAAGACCATGAGTTTGGTTTTGGACATATTGCATTTGAGGAGCCCATGGAACACCCAAATGGGGGTGTCTGGCCGATATTTATGTCTGGAGCTGAGGGGAGAGAGCTGAGTTGCAGGCCAAGACTAGGGAGCTTTATGCTTTATGAAGCTGGGAAAAAATGCAGAGTGACAAGGATAAAACCTTGGAGGAAACGAGCACGAGATTGAGGTAGGACAAGAAGTGTCTGCAAAAGATGCTGGGGGAAAAAATGTCTAGCGAGTGAAGCAAAGCCAGGAGAGCATGACACAGCACAGAGGAGCTCCAAAGGGCACGTGTGGTCAGCAGCAGTGAAAGCTGCTGATGGGACCAGACAGATGAGAAATGATGCGTGTCCAGGGGATCCAGCAAGGAAGAGGTCCCTGGTGACCTTTGGGGTGAGCAGGTCCAATGGAATGTTGGGCGTGGAAGGTTAGGGGGTAAGTGGAGAGAGAGTAGGTAACGTTATGTTCAGCTATGAAGAGAAGTGGATAATCAGAGGGCAATGAGGGAGTCAGGGAAGCTTTTGTTGTATTTTTAAGTTGGACATATTTGAGCAGATTTCCCACATTTATTGGAGGGAATTAGCCAGTGGAGAGGTTGAGAAGGAAGGAATGCGAGAGGAAGGGACGGTCACCAGAGGAGGAAAAGAGGAATTTTTGAGCCCAAGGTCTAGATTCTTCATGAGTCAGGTGGGCGAGAAGGAGGTTAAAAAAAATAAAAAGAGAGTGTGATAAAGGCAAGTTTGCAGATTTAGTGACTCAGGTGTGGGGGGCAAGTCTCACTTAAGACAAGAGTGGTGGGAGGATTTTGTGAAGATGCTGAGATTGCAGGAGAGTTTATTCTCCACCAAATGGGACTGGGAGGCTGTATAATGGTTATGTGCTTAGATCTTGGTACCAGACCAATTTGGATTCAAGTCTGGCATTTATGTCTTGGACACTCTGTTTCCTCCTCTGTAAAATAGAGGTTGTTCGTTGAGTAAGTATCTCTTGCGAGCAAGCCGGTTGAGAAGAGGAGAGGGATGTGAGCAGGTGTCATTAGCATTTTCCACTGAGACTGCACAAGCCCGGTCCCTCTCCCCTGGGACCACGGGGAGGTCCATAACATTCACAGTCCAGGTTTCACCCTCCTTAGAGAGTGAGGAGGTCAAGAAATGTCTCCAGGAGGAGGCATGTACCAGGAACATTTTTGAGCTCAGAACAGAAAACAACCCAGCCTTCTGAAGTTCCCACCATAGTGAAGGCCAGCTGCCTGCCCTGGAATGTCGTCAGTGACGCTCTGTCTCGCCCCTACTGCTCCTCACCTTCACCAGCAGGAGGCTCTGACAGACGCAAATGGCTGGAAACGGAAAGTGCCAAGGAGGAAAGAAAAGTTATAAATATGCCCACGGAGAGCCTGAGCTGCCTACCAGGCGGTGGGCAGGAGTCCCGTGGAGCTCTGGGGAGAAGAGTCCAGAATGGGCCCAAGGTTGGGGCCTCCTGCATGTTCATCACCGTCACCTTCCTTTATGCCACTAGGAGGCAGTGTGGTATCAGCTTTGGGAGACAAATGAAGGTGGGTTCAAATCCCAGCTCCTCCCACTTACCGGCTCCAGGTGGACAAGAGACTTCATGTCTCTCTGCCTCTGTCTCCCCTTTGTGAATAGCGGTGACAGTACCAGCGATATCTGCTAGAGTTAAGGGTTAGTCAGATACTCCAGGTGGGAGTACCTTACAACCTGAAGTGCTGTGACGATTTCCCCATCACTGCCACAGTCACGGAAAGGCCACCCCCGGATGTCTTCCCTCTGAGGTTTTTCACCCTCATCGCTGCTTCAAGGCAGAGGAACTGGCCGATGGGAAGTTCCCTGAGGGTCTGGCCAGCCTGTCCAATGTTCACTGACCGGGGCCACACAGAGAACTAGGATATGACCCTGATCCTGCCCTCATCCGTTTTCTTTCTGGAGGAGTCAGGCAATACTTGGGGCGGGAGTAGTGGTGGCTCAGAGGTGGTCCTAGAAGGGCGAGTGCTAATCCTGTGACCAGAGAGGAAGAGCACATATAGCACCAGACCTGAATGTGCACAGTAGGCTCTGGGCGGAGACTTTTGTGGTGGGAGAGCCGGTAAGGAGGTTACCGGTATGTGACAAGGAACATCAGATGTTAGGCTAAGAAAGAAACCTTGCTGTGAGCAGCAGGGTTGGATGCCATCAGGTCAGGGTTTGAAAAGATGACTTCCAGTAGAATGTGGGTGATCGATTAGGACAGGGACACGAGTCACAGAAGAGTCAGAAGACTGGGCACGCATCCAGGAGAAATGAGGAGGGGTGCTGAATTCGTGGGTGCAGGGGGAGATAGAGGAATGTGAAGGACCAGAGAGTTCCCACACAGGCTGTAGAGAGGGAAGGAGAGAGGGAGTCAGGGATGGGAATGCCCCCAATGAGACTGGGAGCTCAAAGCAGGGACCTGGGACGGGCAGGTTTCCAGGCCAATTATGAACTCTTTGCTGAGCCGGAGGTATCTGGGGGACCCCCAGGAACAGGTAGACATCAGGAGGGAATCTAGGCTGGAGCCAGATCTAGGAGTCACCAGCTGGGGCTCAAGCCCTTCCTGTTGTGGATGGGAAACCTGAGATTTGAGGAGGAAAGTGACATAGCTAAGGTCACGCAGAACAGGCCTGGAAACCAGTCAAAGGTACTTAGCTCAGTACTCAACTCTGTACTCAAACCCATGGCTTAGGGACAGGTGGGCCGATGACTGAGAACTCAAACTAGCCCTTTCAGACACTTAAGTGCCATTGCTTAGAATATGAATTCTGGGGCCAGACTGTCTAGGTGAACTCCGGGTTCTGCCTCTTACCAGCTGTGTAACCTTGGGCAAGACTCCTAACCTCTCTGTGCCTCAGCTTCCTCATCTCTAAACTGGGGATTATAATGGGTAGTTGGGAACATTAACTGAGATAATACAAGTAAAGTACTTACAACAGTACTTGACATGTAATGAATGTCAGTCATAATTATTGCATCCATTTTACAGTTGAGGAAACTGAAACTTAGAAAAATGAAGTAATTGCCCAACACCACACAGCTAGTTATTGGCAGAGGTGAGGCTTGAGTGACTCCAAAAATTAGATTGCTTTGTTTGTGCTGAACTGTCTTCCCTTTTGGCTATTTCTGGAAAATGGTTGATGTTTTTAACTTAAAAGACAGGAATCCCCAGCCTAAGCACCCTTAGAGGAGCTTCTGTGGCCCTCTACGCTCCCTGTCTGGGTTCAGCTCTGATTCTAACACCATCACGAAGCCTGTTTGCTGGAGAGAGCCACCCCTGCCCTCGGCAGAGACCAGGTGTACTCCCTTTGGGACACCTCAGGCCTGATCTCTCCCCTCCCCCAGTAAGACACTTCTGTGTTCCACCCAGCGAACCAAACCAAACAAAACAAAACAAAAAAAAACGGCAGGCATTTAAATAAGGACAGCACCACTTGAATAATGAGAGAATTTTAGATATGAGTGCCAGAAACAGCAGGAGTGAGCGAATCTAGGAAAAGTGTGTGTAGATTGGAGAGAGTAGGTGTGTTTGGGGTAGATCGTGAAAAGGAGAGAATCAAGCAAAATGCAAACTGACAATGCTCTGAATAGCAACACTGATGAAAACAAGTTAGCCTGTTCCAGCCCCTCCCGAGAACCTTAGAACAGAGGCAAGCCTGGAGGCGGCCCTGATGTGGCCCTGATGCCAGGCAGAATTCTCTTTGTCCATGTGCTTCTCACTGGAACATCTGCGGAGGGCCCGCCTGGCTGCGAAGCAGCTGCCCTCCCTGGTTATGCTTCCTGCCTTCTCCATCTTCAGGCTCATAACCGCGTCAGGAGAGGAGGTGACTCAGATTCCTAGATGAAGCATGAGGCATGCTGCCCCAGCAGCTGTCCTAAACTCCGCTCAGAAACAGCCCTTGGGTTTCTACAGAAAACCCACACATGCCGTTGCACTTCCTTTCCTCAAGAGAATAAAATCACAGTAGTATTTGTTGAGTACCTCCCTACCGGGCACTATTTCAAGCACATCCATTTATTAGCCCCATCCTACAGAGGAGAAAACAGGCATAAAGAATTAAGAAACACATGGGTATGGAGTTTCGGTTTGGGAAGATGAAAAAATTCTGGAGAGGGATGGTAGTGATGATTACACAACAATATGAATGTACTTGATACCCATGAACGTACAACTAAAATGGTTAATTTGATGTTATGACTATTTTACTACAAACAAACAATTAAGTAACACAGCTCCCAAGTGGAGCAGCCAGGAGTCATAGCCATTTAGTCGGGTCCCAAAGCCTTATTCTTGACCACCCACGGTTTCTCTCACTTGCAAGTGAAGCTACTGAACTGGCAGACGATAGAGAGAGACAGAGAGACTGGGGCACTTGACATTCAGCTGAGAAAGATGGGTTTATCCTGAGGGTACTGGAAAGGGGTGCAGGATGGGGGCAGGATTTTCATCAGGGAGGAGGGGTATGGTCAGATTTAAGGGTGGGAAAGTTTCTTCTGGCTCCCAGGAAGATGGACTGGAGGATGAGGCTGGGGCACAGGCCAGCCAGAGCTGCGGGTGGCCTAGACCAAGGTGGGGACAGCAGGATGGGAAGAAGTGGGCCGGTTTAAGAGACTGGTGAAGTGGAACAGACAGTGTGAAGGGGAGGGAGAGAAAGAGGGAGAACTCTCACCGGGCTCCTCCTGGCCTGTCCCTTTCAGGCTCCTTGGACAGTGGTCCTTCCAGCCCCTTTCCCGGACAGGCATCCTGGAGGAAAAGCCTGCGGCACAGGCCTCCTTTCTGGGCTCCGGGGGCAGTGTTGCAAAATCTTTGGGAGGTTGGGGCCCTTGCTCCAAACTACCTGCAGCCAGAGGCAGGCAGTTGCGTGCACCGTCGTCTCCTCTCCCAGCCTTCATAGCATTCCCTCTCCCATGTTCTCTCCCCCAGGAGCCAAATTATTAATAACCATAATCCCTCATGTCCCACTCTTGACACTTCACAAAAGCAGTGGTTCATCCATTATCTCATGCTGTCCTTCCCAAAAGACAGGATAGAGCAGAATGAAACCTTTCCTGTTATCCCCCCACCACCATTTTATAATAAGGAAACTGAGGACCAGGCAGGAAATGGACCCTGACCAATGCCAGTGTGTTGGTGGCAGAGCCGGGGTTGGGGGCCAGCCAGTGCCCAGTCTGGACCCCGTGAGAGGGCACAGCCCTGTAGTACCCATGGAACAACAGCTGCTAACAACGGCCACCTGCCTGCCTGGTGAACCCCAGTTTTGCCCTTGAGCTCTGTCCGACCTCAGGGGGCCTTCCCTTGTGATTTATTCCCATGGGGTTGTCAGTTAGGTTGTACTGACCTGACACCACCTGAGTCTTCCTCATCTTCTGTTTCCAGAATTACCAGAGTCATTGCCACCATCCCCACATTAATAATGGCTTGTGTCTGATCCGCTCTCAGAACTTAGCAAGGACTAATCCATCCATCAGCTCATCGCAGCCTTATGACAGCCCGGGGAAGGTATTTCCCAGACAAGGGCACTGAGGATCAGAAAGGCAAGTGACTAGCCTCAGGTCACCCAGCTAGGCCTTGGGGGAGGATACGGTCTCCTGAGAGAGAGAAGCTGTGCACATGCCGAGTTGAAGATAGGGTGAGGTGATCGGGTTTAGTGCAGGCCTGCAGGAGGTTTCCTGTCATCTCAATGTTATGGATGAGGAAACTGAGTCTCAGAGCTCTTCTTACTGGGTCAGGATTGAACTGTCTGATGCCCAGGCTCGTGCTCTTTTAAGGCTCAGGGCTGCCACTTTCAGGGAGGGATGCAGAGCTTCTAGCATGGTATGCGTTCTCTCCAGGGGGGAATGGATGGTGGGAGGTGGAGTCAGTTGGACCCTGGGAAGCCTGCAGTTGGGACAAAAGGGCTTCCTGAGGAGGAACCTCCAGGAGAGGTCTAAGGCTGAGTGGGCTGGAGCAGCCAGTGGCTGTGCCCACCTAACCAGCACTTTCCCGACAGGGTTAGGCAATTTGCTGTGTTCTAATCCAGGAGCTGTGTCAACAAAGAGGGGTAAAGTGGTAAACCCTCGGCAGAGAGAGAAACTGAAACCTAAAGAAAAACAGTGACTTCCCCGTGGTCACGACATGCACAGCAGAGCCTACCCCTCTTCAGGCCTCAGTCTCCCAATCAGAAAAGGGGAAAGGTTGAATTAAATGGGCCCCAAGTTCCCTCCCGCTCTGACCTCCGGAATACCGTGCATCCATCCTTGCTGTCCTTGGCTCAGATTCCAGTCCCTACTGTATATTTGACATGTATCCTTGGGCAAGTCACATGGCCTCTGAGTGTCAGAGTCCTCATGGGTGAAATAAATATGACATTGCCTTCCTTGGACAGAAGTAATGAGCCATGCACGGGAGAATGTCTGCACAGCTTGGGTTCTGACTCCCAGACAGCACCTGGAGGGGTAGGAAAGCCTGAGGCTCTCACTTGTCTCAGCAGCCAAGGGCTCATTTATAGATATCCGCTCCCCGGCTGCCAGGCTAGAGGGAAGTGGGAGTAAAGGTGCTGAGGTGGCACTTTGGAGCCTTTTTCAGGAAGCAGCCTCTGACCACTCTTCCCTCCCCCTTCCCCATCTTCTGGGCATCCTTACAGCGATCCTCAAAACAGTCCTGAAGGTGAACCATTTGACTTCACAATCTCCGTTTAACAGATGAGAAGACCAAGACCCAGAGAGGAGGAAGGACTTGCTCTAAGTCCCACTGCAAGGTAGCAACAGAGCTGGGACCAGAATCGAGGTCTTGAGTCTGGAGTCCAGGACTCTTCCCTCCTACCCAAACTCAGTTCTATAAAATGAAGTCTATTTTGCCTGGTTTGCAAAAAGGCATTTCCCCGAATTGGTTGGCATAAAGAGGGGAAGAACTTGGGTTCTGCAAACAGCCTGAGGTTTTACCAACAGTTTCAGGCTCAGCATGAGGACACAGGGCTGTGAGAACATCACGGGGCCCTGAAAGCTACAGAGCTCTGCAAGCTGTGCCAGGCTTTGCCAATAGCACAGGACTCAAAAAAGGCATCAAGTTTGCAAACTGGGGAATCTACAGATGGTACTGCAATCCCCACACATCGTGGGGCTCTGTAAAATGCACAGGGCTCAGCAAACACCACTCTGGCAAGCGGCAAAGCTGGGGTGCAAACCAGGTTGTCAAACCTCAAACCTGGGCCACCCAGAATGGGACCTCACTGCAGGATTAGCCCAGGAGCCATCGGAAGACCTGTTTACCTAACTCCCTGAGGCTCCCAGGTACCTGACCCTTGGTCCAAATCCACAGCTGTGTTCAGAAATATTCTTGGACCCAGCTGTACCAGCCTGGGGAGGCTAAAGTGATCAATGAAGACCGCTCCTGCCTGAGGTTACTGTATGCTCCATACCCTGTGGAATGTTGTGCCTTGATAAGATGAACTTAGCCAAGCAAGCTAGTCCCAGAACATACCCAGACCAATCCATGTGTAGAACTTCTTTAGCCTCCAGGACCAAGATAGGGGCAACTAGGCTTCCAGAAAGTCTAAAGGGATCTCCCCTCTTGCAACCTTGCACCTGCAGTTTACAGTCTGGAAGGATGCCCTTCTGCCAACCTCAGGGAGGACATGCAGTGCTGACTTCGCTCTGAAGGCTTTATAGAGAGAGACCCAATTTGGTTTTCTTGGGCAGGATCAGGGTCTCATCTTTCTATCAGTCCAAGCCAACTTTTGACCTTTCCCAGTGCAGTGGTCACATTCTGGTTTCTCACACGTTCACATTTCTGGTTTCTCAAAGACTCATTCACGCAACAGGTATCTGTTGAGTGCTTACTATGTGCTAGGCCAATCTGTGATTATTTCAAATACCCCTCACTTCCTATGACCATCCTCATACAGCCACTAGAAGCCAAGGGGGGCTAATGTATATTTCTCTATCATTGCACCTTGAAAGTTGGACTCCAAACCACACATTGCCATTTCATGTAAAGACCCTGTTTCTGGAACTCGATCAGGTTTACCTACTAGCTGGGTGACCTCTGGAGAGATCCTGAGACTCAACACCTCATGTGTCACATGAGGGAATAAATTCCTGGCCTATAGTGTCAATAAGAGAGCCCGATGTGACCACACACATATGTGAAAATACTGAGCAAGCAGGAATAAGCAAAACCAGGTTTTTCTCTCTTGCTGCTCTGTTTGGGTTTTGTTTTATTTTTAATTTCAAGTGTGTTTTTCCAGGACCCATCAGCTCCAAGTCAGGTAGTTTTTTCAATCTAGTTGTGGAGGGCGCAGCTCACAGTGGCCCATCTGGGGATGGAACCGGCAACCTTGTTGTTAAGAGCACCGCCCTCTAACCCACTGAACTAACTGGCGCCCCATTGCTGCTCTAGTCTGAGCCCCACCTCAGCCACTCCCTTCTCTGAGCCCCAGGCCTTCAGAAGCGGCTTCTTTCTAGCTCACTGAACTTCCACAGCAGCCCTGCCAGTGAGGAATAGTGTTCCTTCTTTATAGATGAGGGAACTAATGCTCAGAGGTGCAGAAACTTGCCTAAGGCCACTTGCCCAGTGAATGATACAGCTAAGAGGGGACCCGGGTCTTCCTGGCTCCAAGGCCTCCAGCTTCAGTCCTTAGTCCAGGGAACTCTGGGAATTTCCTACTTGCCTTCTGCTCCCCACCCCACTCCCACTGAGATGGCCGTACTTTATGGAGCTGCTACCATGAGTCCTTCCCAGGCAGGCTGGTCATTGTGATTCCCAGTGGACAGAGTCCCTCCTTGCTCTGGGTCCTTGGATTCATAGAGGAGATGGGGGTTCAGTGAGAGGGGATAAGAGCTTGAGGAGGACAGGGGTTCAGTGAAGGAGGAGAGTGGGAGAACAAGGCTCTCTATGGTGCTCATGGAGGGTGACAGACGTTCTGTGAGGGGAACAAGAGCTTCATGGCGCAGGGGGCTCAGATTGAGAATGGGAGCTCAGTGAGGAGACTAGCGAATCAGGGCTGAATGGCCCTGGGGTTTGGGGACGCTCCCTTTGGCCCCACCTCTCTGCTGCAGCCGTGTTTCCCTGATGAGAAGACCTAGCTGGACCATCAGCTCTAACGCGTCTTTTGGAGCAAACATTAATACATGACCCGGTCTTCTAGTAAAGTAAGACTGGGTCTTATATCTTGCTCCAAAAGATGCATTAGAGCTGATGGTCCAGCTAGGTCTTACTTTCAGGGAAACAGGGTAACAGAGTAGGAGAAAATATCCAAGGGAAATGCTGAGGCAAGAGACTGGGATCAGGCTGAGGGGAGCCTCCTCCCATCAGAGGGGCTGAACTAAACAAACCCAGCCTCCCACACAAGTGGCCCTGGACTGCCTCAGCCAGAGATCAGAGGAATTCAGAGAGAGTCAGTGAGCCAGGACACCGGTAGGGGGCCAGGGCAGAGAGACAGAAGGAACACGTGGCAGAGAGAGATAGGCACTTGGAGAGTGGGGTCAAGTGTAAGCAGGACTTCCAAACTCCTACCTGAAAGGTAGCTGCCGCACAGGGTGGCCCAAGAGGCATCAGCCCGCTGCCTGGAGTCCCCACGTTAGTGCATCCCTGCTGTGGCGCGCAGCTGCTGTCTCCTGGAGTACCTGACAGGGGCTTCCTTCCTCTCTCCTGCTAAGCTCTGGTCCTGGGATTGAACTAGGGGCTGGAACTCACCGCACCCCAGCAGTCATGGGACCCAGGATAGGTAAGTCCAGATAAAGTAAGGAAGGGACATTGGGAGGGAGTCTGGGGGCCACGTTTCCAGTGTATAGGGTAAGGCTGTGGAGCCAAAATGGGTGGGGTGGGGGTGGGGTGGGGGTGTCTCATGGTTCCCTACACAGAGCCAGGTTCGTGGCTGGACCTAGTAAAAGTGCGTTGAATGAATGAGTGAATGGCGGGAGGGGCAGGAAAGGATTCTGTTTACTCAGCTGGAGGCAGGGAACCTAACCTAACCTCCCTGATGAGAGTAGAGACCAACAGGGCAATGGAAAGTCAGTCCGCCCACCTCACACCAGTCATTCACCGAGTCCTGTTTCCCGTCTCTGAAGCAGCTAAAGACAGAGACACACATAGGAGAGAAAAACAAAGGGAGAAGCGTAGTCAGAGACAGAGCAAGTCCAGAGAAATGCAGGAGTCAAAGGCCCAGGTAGAAGGACCGAGGCAGGGAGAGGACAAAGATCAACAGGTGTCTGCCTGCGGAGCAGGTGGGGAGAAGGCCAGCCCTGAGGGAGACCTGCAGAAGAGACTGGCAGAAATAACGAGAAGCAGAGAGAGTGAGCAAAAGAGAAAGCCAAACAGAGGCAGGTACAACAAGACAGACAGACCTGCAGACAGAGAATCAGATCAGCACAGGAGAGAAGCGGATTCGGAGAGAGAGAGAGACCTGCAGAGACCTACGTGCGCTGGCCATGGGGTAGGGAGCAGGCCAAAGGGAAGTTGTCCTGACGCCTTGAGAAGCCTGTCCTGGAGTGTGGCTGAAGCACCCTGTGGAGAGGGTGTTGGTTTTGAACAGAGAGCCCAGCTGAGCATTTCTTGGGCAGGGAGAGGGAAGTGGAAGAAACAAAGGGTCTTAAGAGAGGATGGCCCTCAGGGCAGGAACCCTGCTGTGATTACCTCTGACCCCCCCCTCCCCCCCCCAGCTGTCTGTCCTCCCCTGGCTGTGTTAGCCTCACACCCACTCAGGCAAGGCTGGACTTGCTCCCTGCAGTGTAGCAGTGAGGACTTTGTGGGCCGGGCAGGCAGACGTGCCTGTGTTGCAGCCATGACTTGGGGACAGAGGCATGACAGGAAGGGTGGGAGTGGACGCTTCCTCTGGGGGCCTCACAGGAGAGATGACAATGAGGTCAGATTTGGAAGGCTTGGTTTGGAGATGGGCCACTGACAAACCATTTCCCAATCACCTGGTGCACTATGAGATCGGAGGTTGGTGATGGGAAGAAACTAGAGACTTTGGCTATACTGCGCTTGCCTCACCGCCCACCCCTATTGTTATTCTTATCCCTGCAAGGCTCAGTTCTGGAATATTCTCTAGCTCCCCCACCCCATCACCCCCACCACCTACATACATGCAGCATGAGGCTGACCCCAGCATCTGCCCACTTAGCCACCAGAAGCCACATCTGGCCTCTCTTCCTGAGCCCCAACCTGAGCTGTGGCCAGGCTTCCCCCAGGTTCTCTTTCCAGTCTGAGGAATGTGGGGATGCAGGTGGGGCAGGATACAGAGCCTGGAGCCTGGGAAGAGACTAAGTCCCAGCTCACTGGAGGGAGAGGGGCCAGCTGTCCCAGCCAGGAGCAGACACAAGAGAGAAAGGAGACAGCCTCAGATCTGGCTCTCCCAGCTGAGCCCACCACCAGCTCACCACATGCCCTTAGGCAACAGGCACAGCTTCCTTGTCTGCGGAGGAGGGGCTGGAGGAAATGCACTAAGACCAGGCCCATTTTGTAATTCAGAGAAGACACTGTCCCACCTCTGCACCTTTGCTCAGCTTTATCTCCCAGGAAAGTCCCTGCCCACATCCCATTCTGGTGAAATTAGCCGTTTTCCAATTCCTCCAAACACCAACTCTTCCAAGGAGGCCTTCCGGACTGCTTCTCCTAGCTAGCACAAACCTCTCTCCCATGTGCTGTTTGACCCCCTCTTTGTGGTTCATCCTTCCTTGTCCCTGATGTTGTTTCTATTGCTCTCTCGAGCTCTTCTGGGTTCAAATGTGAGCCGATCCAGGGCAGATAGGAGGGGCAAAGGAAAAAACCCACAGCCCTACGTTCAAATTTCAGCTCTGCATCACTGGCTTTATGAGAATGCAGTGACATGCTCTCACCCTGTTTAATAGGTGAGGAAACAAATGTTCAGAGAGGGCAAGTGACTCACCCAAGGTCACCCAGCAAACAAGCAGCAGCGTGGGGGCCAGAACTCAGCTCTGCCTGATACCAAAACCCTTTCCTCTCTGTGCCAATGCCTTCAGGGCTTCCGTTGCCCTTCTACAGACCTCACACTGGTGAGCCTCCACCCACCTTGGGCATTTCTCCACTGGCTCCAGACAAAGAAAGCTGTTCTGGGGTATAGTGCGGGTATAGTGCCTGGGGAAGCGGCAGTGTGTGTGCTGGGTAGGAGGAGTTATTTCCTCCTAGGCTGGGCCTTGCCTGCTGGACCAGATCTCAGACAGCTGTGAACCAAATGGAGTACTTGCTTAGACCCCACAATCGGGTCCCAGTCTGCTTCTGTCCCTTTCTGGGACTCACTTTCTTCATCTGTGCAGTAGATGGAGGGATTTGGCCAAAGTGGTCACTTGCTCCCTTCCTGTGCTGAGAAGCTTCTGTCTCTGGAAGGAGCATGGAGCAGAGGCCTCTCCTTAGGGCTAGGGCTGGGTCTTCCCATCAGTGTTAGGGGACTTGGCTATCTCTGGGGGCCCAGCCTCCGCCTCAGCTGCACCTTGGCGGTGGAGTGAACGGAAGCCTGGTCCCTGCTACCCCTAATGGGCTGCAACCCGGAGCCCTAAGCACTCATGCCTGAAATGATGGAGAATAATGCTGCCTCTCCAGACTGGGAGTTCCCTGGGGGTGGAGCCTGATTTGATCCATTCTTGAGGCCCCAGAACTCAGCAAATGTGGGGCAGAGGTGGGTACTGGGAAAGCCTCAGTTCTAAGCTGTCTTCCTTCCTCTCTGTGCCCCCATCCTCCCATGACTGTCCTTCCCTCCCTTCCACCTTTTTTGAAAGCCTGCTCTGATTAATGGGAGACTGGAGACTCATGATATGGAGTGAGGTTGGGGTCCAACAGGGCCCTTAGGGAGTAAGTGTAGGCACAAAGAGATGAGCTAGGACGAGTGGTTACAGGAGGCAGTGGCCTGGGCCACTTATAACTGAGCCTCAGGCTCTGGGTTTTAGGTCTAAGGAAACCAGCCTGGATTCTCTGTAAGCTCAGGGCTCACACCCTACCCATGTCCTCACCACTGCATTTAGGGTCATCTTGGGTCTAGGTGAGAAGCTGGGGCCAGAACTGGGAACAGAAAGTCCCAGCATAGGGTCTCTGACCCGGCTTGGAAACCACCAGAAAGTGGTTGGCTCCATCCTGCACCCCACATGGATCTCCAAGAAGCAACAGCTGGGAGGCCTGCAACAGCTGGACCTCAAACACAATATTATCCTTTCAACAGACCACTCAAGGGTCCTTTTAGGAGGAATTTCCCGAAAATTATAGCCAAGCCCAAGGCCTAGAGACTCCGCTTCCTGCCACTGACGCTGCCTTCTGAAGAAGCCCAGCCTGGCCACCCTGGGACTTGGAGCACTCAGCACCGCCAGCCCCCACCTTAAGCTCCCTTTACAGCCCCCGCCCCAGCCTGTTTTCTCCCTCATTCAGTTTATCTCAATTGAACGATCATGTTTTGAGCTGGGCCAGGCCTTGAAAGATAAGTGGTTTGCTGAGAGGATGGATGCTCCAGGCTGAGTACAGTATGTGCAAATGCTGAGGTGGGGAAAAAAAACAGGATGCATCTCCCGGGGCCAGAGAATATGTTGTTCACTAAGTGTGGGTAGATGAGACAGAGTGGCTCCCAATGGCCTTGACCCCCTAGAGGCTGAGGCATCTACTCACGAGTGGCAGATGGGTGGGAGGGAGGAGAGGCTGACCGCTGCTGAGGACCACAGTGTAAACCAGCAGGGCATGTTTGTGTGAGACGCTTCTCTCACTTCTAGAGAAGGAAACTGAGACTTCGAGAGGCTCCAAAGGCTGCCTAAGGTCACACAGCTACAATGCGGCAGAACAAATATTTGAATCCAAGGTCTCTGACCCAGAGGGTTTTAGCAAAGGCCTGACATGGTCCATCAGGGCACAGGACCATTCACTGCCTAATCAGATAAGAGGGAAGTAAATAATACAGGGGAGTGACCAGCTCTGGCTGAGGGAACTGGCCAAGGTGGAGGATTTTGTGGAGGGAGAGACAGCTGGCCTGGGCCGCAGGAGCAAGGCTGGGGGGCCAGCAGGCCGAGGGAACCCAGGCGATCTAGGAGGTAGGGAGGGCTCAGGCAAAGGGTGGCAAGATGAGGCCAGCTTCTTCCCACCCCAGGCCCTCCAGAGAGAGACATGTGCCCTCGTGATGAAGGATGTATTGCCCAGTATCTGCTTCTGGGAATATTTCCGTTTGGAGGCTCAGGCGATGGGTGTGTTAGTGCTGGCGCTTTGTGGATTTTCCAAAATATCTTGGCTCCTTTGTGACACTGCATCCCCACCCCACACCCTTGGCATCTGAACACAGTTCCAGGATGGTTCCTCCTTTCGCTCTGTTCTCCTCAGATAGGGTACATGGTTGGGGCTTCTCAGGCTCACTGGGCAAGTTTGCCCACCTGTGGCTGCCGTTACCTTCTTTTCACACATGCCTCCTAGGCTTCCAGAGGTCTGGCTTGAAGTTACACCCTCTCATGAGTTTTTCTGGAGCCCAGAGCCGTGTAGGGATCGCCCCCTGGGTGCACCCCTGCCACCCCAGTCTCACCACGTCTAAGGCCCCACAATCCTGGCCCTCAGTGGTGGTACACCCAGGGGGAAAGCTGTGCCTTTCCCCTGCCTCCAGGACTCCTCGGCCTCTTGCACTCCCCACAGCTGCTTTGCCACCAAGCCCTGTCCATTCCACCTCCTCACTGTGGCGCATCTGCTCATCACTCCAGCTGCCACTGCTCGGCCCAGTCTCATGCCCACTTACTCCCCTGGACCTCACTCCTGACTTCTCCCTGGTTCCTGCTTGCAGCCTCAACTCTCCACTCTGCTCCCACAGGCACAGAGGTCTTCCCAGGAGGCCAAATCAGACCTCCTCACCAGGCTCAGGACAAGGTCCAGCCTTTCCGCTTGGCCCCTCCAACCGCTCCAGCCTCACCTCCCTGCCTTGACCCCAGAGGTCCAGCCTTGCCAGACTATTTGTTCCCCAAGCAGTCGTTGCACATTCATATTTCTGCCCTTCTCTCTGATGCTTCTTCCTCCAGGAAGCCTTCCAGAACCTTCAAACCTAGGCTAGGGCCTCTATGCTCTGTTTCTAAAGCCTTGAAACTCCTTGTGTGATATCACTGATTCTGTGTTAGATGTCTGCTGCGCCCCTCTCCCCCACGCATACAGCACACACCGGGAGCTCCCCGAGGGCAGGGACTGGGGCTTCTTGCCTCTGTGTTCCCAGTGGCCTGCTTCAGGGAGCTGTCAGTGTGTGTGGAATGAATTTTTATTCTCTTAAACCAGCAGAGACCAGCTCTGTCCCTGCCATGGTGACCCTGGGCAAATCATGGCCCTCTCTGGCCCTGTTTCCTCACCCTTCAAAGGGTTAACCCAGCTCAGCTTTCTGTCCAATGGATTCCCCAGGCCCAGTGTTGCTATGGGATCACAGACAGGGAACCACCCAGGCAGGTAAAGAGGGTCCGTGGAGCAAGCTAGGCAGGTACCCCCAAAGAGGCTCCAACAGGGCAACTGCTATGTGCAGGCCCGTAGCTTGGACAAGCTGAGTGTTGCCACATGTGAGTACAGGCCCAGTGTTGCCAGATCTGCCAGTCTTCCAAGAAAAAACAAAAATCTGGAGTTTTATGTGAAATTTTCTGATTTTTAAATGCTGGCAACTAACGTAAAAATACTCAGCGAGCCTGTATTACGCAAGCTCTCAAAAAATGTCTAGGAGTTAGATGTGCCCCCAGGCACGACTGCTGTGCCCTGCACAACTCCAGAGGGCGCCGTTCCCCTCATGCTGCGCAGCCCACACAGCTGCACACAGGCCAGGGCCTCCCCGGGGTACCTCTGCCTTATAGTCTGTCTCTGCCCATTCCTTTGATGGACCTGGTAACGTGTGTGTGGTGAGTAGGTGGGAGGCCTTTCCTTGTTTTGCACAGGAAAATTATTAGGAAAAAAAACCCAAAAGCTCTTGGGATGCAGCTAGTGGGGATGGGGTGAGGAGGGAAGAGAAGAGACAGCAGGGGGACAGCATCCAGAGGGTTCTGTGTGTCTTTAGGGATCAGGAGGAGGTGAGAGAGAATGTCAGGGCTGAGTCTCTTACAGGAAGGAAAATAAGTTATTCTGAGGCCTGGTTGCCAGACCTGGAAATAGACTCCCTGGTGAGTCTGGGGTAAAGACTGACAAAACTGGCACTTATGAAGCATCTTGGAGTTGACAAAGGACATTATCCTGTATGACTCTCACACAGGCTTGAGAGGCAAGGCACTTATCCTATTTCACAGGCACAGGAGAGGTCCAATTGCTGGCCCAAGGCCACACCAGGTCTAAGTCATCCTAGATCTTGCTCTCTCTGCTGAGAGGCAGGCTGGAACATTCTGGAGAGAAAGTGTCACTGCCTTGTGCCCCTTGATCCAAGACCTCCTCCTCCATCCTCAGAATGTGAGAACTCAGCATTTCTCAGCATGCCCCTCCTGGAGGTTCAAATCTGGGCATTCGTATGAGTCCCAAATTCCTACCATACCCAGGTACCCTGGACTGGGGCCCACATGCACTTCTCACCACATTTCTCTTTCCAGCCTTGCCCTGACGGTGCTCTCTGAGGCCCTCAGAAGAGGGTGTTGACTGACTAATGAACTGACTGACTAAGTGACTAGCTACAAAATCAGCTGGTAGAATGGCAGACTGTTCCCTTACAACCACCTTTGATCGCTCACAGGAGGGAAGCCAGGATGAGATAAGAAGTGGCTACAAGGGGATTATTTTTGCATTTGTTCTAAGGTCATCATTACAGCCATCTTGTGGTTGTTGGGGGCTCAGGAGTCAGACAGATCTGCGTTCCAGTCCAGGCTTTTCCATTTACCAGCCCCAGGATGCTGGATAAAGCACCTCGCCTCTCTGTGCCTCAGTTTCTTCATCTGTATTATGGAGTCACGGTAGCCAGCTCAAAGGGTTGCTAGGAGGATGGGTGAGTGTGCCCAGCCCAGCCCAGTCCAACCCAGCCCAGCCCAGCATAGTGTTGCTGGACTATGGTAACCCCTGGGACAAGCTCCTTCACCTGGGCTACTTCCGGAAGGGGTTGGGGAGCCAGAGAGCTGGGTCTCCCAGCCCCCCACCTTCCCAGCCCTTGAGGTTGAACTTTCTCTGATTCTCAGGTTCTGAAGGTGATGATGCTCCTTGCTGTCACAGACAAGTATGGAGGCTGGCGGGGTGTTTGTGCCAGGACAGATAGCTGACAGAAGGACTGGCTGCCTGACTGAGAAGGAAACAAAGTTCATTGAACATTTGCTATGCGCGGTGTCTGTACTGGCTCCCCACTCATTACTGACACAACTGCTGATAGGACAAAGTGTATTGTTTACCAGATAAGAACGGGCACCACTACGCAAAGCTTTGGCAGTGTCTCAGAGTAGGAGGAAAGGTCAGCATTTGTTGAGAATTGGAAATTTGTTTTAAGGCTGTCCTTCCTTCAGCGCGAGCAGGGAGGTGGGTGAGGGGAGTTTGACTAGGATTGGGTAAGAGTCATGATCTGGGATTTGTAGTCCAGGATTTATGGGTGGAAACAGCAAGGTAAGGATTTTGAGGGGAGAGGTTCAAAGAATTTGAGGGTACACACTCTGTTGATGGTTTCCTTTGAAAGGACGATCAGTCTTTCAGGAAGTTCCTGTACTAAAGTGGTCAAGCCATTGGTTTGGTCTGGTCAGTCTGGGGAGAGTAAGACGGAAAAACGCTAATGAAGACAGTGGAATGTCAAAGTCAAGTTCATGTGGACGGTAAGGTGTGGTTTTGTGCTTTCACTGTCCAAACCTGTGGGGTAGAAGGGCCTGTCCCCAGGGGACGCTGTCTGCAATGGGAAGTAGGGGTCCTTATGCCTGCACTGCGGATGAGGAGGCCACAGGGTCACTGGTCCAAGCCCACGCAGCAGGATTGCCACTGGGGATTCAAATCTGGGTGGTTGCCTCTGAAGTTAGTGAGTGTGCATGGAGGGAATGGGTCTAGGTCCTCAGGTCTTGTGGTTGATTTGGCTGCGAGGGGGAGAGCTAGTCCTGAGATGGTGTGAACTTGGAGGAGCCAGGTATGTGTGGAAGGGAATGGGGTCAGGTGGGCCTTGTGGTCTCAGAGACAGTTGAAGGTTATCAAGAAAGGGGAGGGCAGTGGTCTTCAGTGGGGCCTGCTGTGTGCCAGACATGGGCCAGGCGCCTGTAATACCTTAGCTCCTTGGGGCAGATGCTGTTTTCTCACCTCACAGATGAGGAAACAGGCTCAGAAAGATGAAGGGGCTTATCTAGGCTCACATAGCCAGCCAGTGGCGGTGGGGCTGGGGTTCAGGAAATTTGCCTGGAATTCGCTATTAGCAAATGGGAGGTGGTGGAGAAGGCAGGACCTCAAGCCTTTCCAGCAAAGAGCAGGTGGGAAGGGCAGCCCCCCATCTCAGGCTGTTCTCTGAAACCTTGGCCCTCATCACCTTGGACTCAGTTGGTGTGAAGAATGCCAATTCCTGCCCATGGAAGGGGTAGCTGGAGGCAGACTCTCTGCCCTGAGCACCTCTGAAGTCTGACTGAACTAGCAAATAAGGTCTCTGGCTGACAGGCAGGTAGTGGGCTGACAGCCCAAACAGACACGTCTCCTGAAAGACAAGCTAGACCAATGGCTTGTCGGTTGATGAACTGTGCCTATGTGAATATCCGACACCGAACCCGCTGACAGGCTCACAGACCCTTGTCTGTCAACTTTGGGGCCATGAGCTCCAACACTTGGAAACACCTGGCTACCTGCGGCCCCAAAATTTGTTTACCTGGGAGAGAAAGGAGCTGGGATTTTTTTTCTGGGGCTTGGCTCCCTGCCTCTCCCCTCATGCCTCTAGGCCACCTCAGCCCAGCCCAAGTTCACTCCCACAGCTGCCCACTTCCTACCAGCGCTGGCCCCTGCCAGTCTTCACAGAATGGGAAGGGCTGCAGAGACATCACATAAGGACACACAGCCCTGGATGCAGGACCCTCCTTCTAAGGGGAGTTCTGTCCTCTATCAGGGAGTTGGACTATTTGCTGCCAGCCTCTCAAGAAGCCTCAGGAAGGGCTCAGAGGACAACCTGACTGGCCAGCCCCATTCATTGACCGACTGACTGATGGCTGCTCTTAGAACCCAGGGGGTCAGGGCCAGTGCTTCCCTCTTCTGCTCAGAGCTCAGGCTGTGGACTGGACCATAGGGACGTGGAAGTTCTGAGCTGGTCCATTGACCTTCTCTTCCTCTGCCTCATCCATCCCCTGCGTTTTTTTTCAGAGCTGGGGCTCCAGGTCAGTGACTTCTGCCCTCCCAGCCTCAGCTCCAGCCCCATCACCTGGCTGGCCAGGCCCCTTGGTTGGTGGCTTCTGCTGCCTTCCAGGTGGCCTGGCTAGGCTTGGTTGGGCTAAGACAGAAAAGAGCACTGTGCTTCTTCCCCTCAGCAAACCTGTACAAGGGGCATCAAGTAACGTTGAGGTTAATACCTGCGCTTGAGTCCTGGCACCAATGTCAACCAGCAGACCTAGTTACCTCTGAGCCTTGGCACCCTCATCAGAAGTGTAGAGACAATGGAAGCACCAAAAACATGGAGTTTTGGAGAGCCTTCACGAGCATGTAGAGCGTGCACCTCGGCAGAGAGTGTGACCGGTTTCTGCTGGTGAGAGAAACTAGAGCCTACAAATGGTCCCATCATCTCCTCCGGGTGTCTGCTTGGAACCCCCTCTTCTCCTTCAGTTGACCTCTGCAGGGTGCCCCCTACTCTTCACTAAGCCAACCCCTAATCTCTTCCCTGTCAGGTGTCATTTTTGTTTCAATATCTCCTTTTTCCTCTGAGTATTTATGTCCCCCAAAGGGGTTCCTCCCCAGCCAACACACTTTCATTTTCCTCAGTCAACTCCTCTAGGTTTTCTCTTTTTTTTTAATTTAAAGTTTATTAGGGTGACAATTGTTAGTAAAGTTACATAGATTTCAGGTGTACAATTCTGTATTACATCATCTATATATCACATTGTGTGTTCACCACCCAGAGTCAGTTCTCTTTCCATCACCATGTATTAGACCCCGTTTACCCTCTTCTAGAGTCCCCCTCCCCCCTTCCCCTCTGGTAACCCCTAAACTATTGTCTCTGTCTATGAGTTTTTGTTCCTTCATTTGTTTGTCTTGTTCTTTTGTTGTTTTCAGTTTTATACACCACATATCAGTGAAATCATGTGGTTCTCTACTTTTTCTGTCTGACTTATTTCGTTTAGCATTATAATCTCAAGATCCATCCATATTGTCACGAATGGTCCTATTTCATCTTTACTTACCGCCGAATAGTATTCCATTGTGTATACATACCACAACTTCTTTATCCATTCATCTATCGAAGGACATTTTGGTTGTTTCCCTGTCTTGGCCACCGTAAATAAAGCTGCAATGAACATTTGGAGCACACATGTTTTTATGGATAAATGTTTTCAGATTTTTTGGGTAGATGCCCAGGAGAGGGATTGCTGAGTCATATGGTAATTCTATTCTTAATTTTTTGAGGAACCTCCACACTGCCTTCCATAGCGGCTGCAACAGTCTGCATTCCCCACAACAGTGTATGAGGGTTCCTTTTTCTCCACAGTCTCTCCAACACTTGTTATTATTTGTCTTGTTGATGATAGCCATTCTAACTGGGATGAGGTGATATCTCATTGTGGTTTTTATTTGCATTTCTCTGATGATTAGTGATGTTGAACATTTTTTCATGTCTGTTGGGCATTTGTATGTCTTCTTTGGAGAAATGTCTCTTCAGGTCCTCTACCCATTTTTCAATATTTGTTTTTTTTTGCTGTTGAGTTGTATGAGTTCTTTGTATATTTTTGATATTAGCCCCTTATCGGAGGCACTATTTGCAAAAATCTTCCTCTAGGTTTTTAAACAGACATTTCTCCAAAGAAGATATACAAATGGCCAAAAACCACATGAAAAGATGCTCAACTTCATTAGTCATTAGGGAAATGCAAATCAAAATCACAATGAGGTATCATTTCACACCCACAAGGATGGCTTTAATAAAGAAAGACAGACAACAATAAATATCAGTAAGAATGCGGAGAAACTAGAACCATGATACTTTGTTGGCAGAAGCATAAAAGGGTGCAGCCACTTGGGAAAACAGTTTGGCAGTTCCTCAGAAAGTTAAACAGTTATCATACGACCCAGGAATTCCACTCCTGGCGGTATACCCAAGAGAATTGAGAACGTATGTCTCTGTAAAAATTTTACATGAATGTTCACAATACCTGAATCAACTCAAATGTCTATGAGTGGATGACTGAATAAACAAAATGTGATATATACCCATACAGTGGAATATTATTCAGCCATCAAAAGGAATGAAGTACTGATGTATGATATAACACGATGAACCTTGAAACACTATACTAAGTGAAAGAAACCAGTCACAAAAGACCACATATTTTATGATTTCATTTGTATGAATTTATATGAAACATCTGAAATAGGCCAGAGAGCTAGAAAATAGAATAGTGGTCGCCAGGAGCTGGGGGAGGGAGGAATGGGGGGAATGACTGTTAACGGGTATGGGATTTCTTATCGGGGTAATGAAAATGCCCTGGAATTAGGTAGTGGTGATGGTGTATAACTTTGGCCCATACTAAAAACCACTGAATTGTGTACTTTAAAAGGGTGGATTTTATGGTATGTGAATTATATCTCAATTTTTAAAAAATTCCTCAGGTTTCCAGGTACCTAGGGTGAGGAGCACAGAACCTCTGCTTATAGCAGTTCCAGGCCTGTGTCGCCCTCTCCTGAGTTTGCCTTCCAGGTCTGGAAATGGAGAGTCCCCAGCCCCCAATCTGGTCAGAGGTGTCCTCAGGTCAGTTTTCAGCCTCCAAAAGGAGCTTGTTGAATGAGAGGAAACTCCTGCCAGGTTAAGAGGCATATGAAACAATGGAGGAGGCTTCCGCAGGAAGTAGGGCCCCAGGAGGCGGGCAAGGCCTGGGCTGTCATGAGGCACAGGTGGTTTCCATCTAAGGGGAGGGGTGGAGTCCCCCAAGGCTGGACTTCCAGTTCCTGCTGAGATTAAACATCAGGAGACATTAGGAGATGCCTTTGAAGGGACTCAGCTTTCCTCTCACTGCAGTGAATGGGATAGTGACATGGTTCCCATGGTGGCCATGGGAGAAAACCGACATGCGTAATGGGGCCAGGGGCCAGGTTCTACACATTTCTGCCTCCTGAGTCATCCCCCCACTTGGGGCCTCAGTTTACTGTCTCGGGGACAGGGGTAAATGGGATGACCTCTGAGGGCCCTTTCTGCACCAATCAGCAACATGGTTTGATGTGGGATTTGGAGATTGGACTGGTGAGCTTTGTAATTACACACAGGGTGATGCCCTATGGGGTGTTGGTATCTGTTCCAAACTACCTCTAGGAAAAGGCTTTATACCCTGACCATGGACCACGCCTTCCCCTGCACACGGCCCCAGATGTCTGATCCTAAGCAAGACAGACCCAGACCAAGACTCAGCCTCCAGGAGCACTGATGTCTCACAGCTGTAAGCCCAAGGGAGGCTGATACTGTGTGTCCCTACCACAGGGGCCACTGCTCAAAGGTTGTGTGACAGGGTCAGCAGCTTCTCCCTAGAAGGCAGGTTTACGCTGGAAATGGAATGAAGGTGTAAAATCGGTAGCCCTAGTCAGGATCTGGCCAGTGTGGGCACAGGGAGCACACACGCACCCTCTTTTAGGAAGGGCCCTTCCAGCACCTGGGACTCAGAAAGGCTGAACGTACTTCGACTCTCAGATTCTCACCAACCCCTGAAACACCATGGCCAACCTGGGTCAGGGTCATTCTCTGGGGTTCTATCTCCACTCTCACCCCCTGGCTATCTATCCCACAGGGCCAGTGGGTGAAGAGCCCCAGATGCCAGACAAGGACACCATGGCCATGACGGGCACAGAAGACACACCTGGAGGCAGAGCCAGCCCAGACTCTCAGGACTTGCAGCCAAGTGTGTTCCACAGCATCAAGGTACCTCTTGGGGCTTGGCAGCTAAAGGGCCATCCAAGCCTGGCAGAGCAAGCTATGCCACTCACTGGCTGTGTCACGCCAAGCAAATTGCTGCCTTTCTGAGCCTCAGTTTCCTCATCTGTAGAATGGGTGGCTGCGATATCAAAGGGATGACCTACGAAAGCACTTAGCATGGTTTTGGGCACATGTAAGATGCCTAGCACTTGTTCTCTCCTTTTAGAGACGAAAGAAGAACTACTCTGTGGCAGTGGGGGACCAGTCTCCCTACTGCTTATTTCCCTAGGGGGAAAGAAAAGACCCGAGAATCCTGAACCTGTGTGATTACCGGGGAGTTCTGGCTCCACCAAGGACAGCCCTCAACATCCAAGCACCCACTGGTCCCTACAGGTTGCGAGGCCATGTGTCAAGTGCTATTCCCACATAATCTTATTTAGTTCTCACAGTGACCCTGTGGGGTAGGGAATTTTCCTCATTGTATATGAGGAAACCATGACTTGGAAGAACAGAGTGAATGTTATTTAATTCGTAAAATGTTATTTAGACATAAAAACCTTGTTTTTTAAGTCTTTAAGGCTAGTTTTTCTTTTAGGAATTCTGCTGATTTTTAGGAAGCAGGAGAGGATGTTCGCGGTGGGTCTGGGGGGCGGGTAGGCAGCTCAGGGATTCGGTATGTATAGGTGGTCTCTTAGGAGAGCTGTAGGGAAGGATGGGGTGCAGGGGTGAGGGTAGGGGCGGGTGGAGAAGGATATGGGACAGCCTCCTGGAGAGAGATGAGATGGTGGAATAGGCAGGAAGGTCCAGTCCAGCTCCAGGGGAGCTCTGAGGGTCAGGGGGTGCTTCCACCATTCTTGGTCCCATGAAGACCCTGCTCTCAGTCAGGTAGGTTTTGAGTAGCCCTCAGGCACCAGAGTCGTACCCGGGACAGCTTTTCTAGTTTTTAGGTCTGTGTGAGAAGCTGTGGCTACTCCAATAATTCTTTCTGTCTCTGTCTCTCTCACTCTTGACTCTCCTCCCTTACTCTCTCTTCCTATGTGTCCGTCCCCCCTCATTCTGTTTCCCCATCGCTATTCCTTGTTTCTCTCGTGGCCTTCCTCCTTACTCTCCCTCTTTCCTCCACTCTGACTGTCTCTCCACAACGCCTCCCGCCCCCACCCCTGCCCCGGCTGCCGCCCTGGCCCCCTGCCCCCTGCCCCCTGCCCTCTGCCCTCTGCTCCCTGCCCCCTGCCCCTGCCCTCTGCCCCCTGCCCCCCTGCCCCCTGCCCTCTGCCCTCTGCCCCCTGCCCCCTGCCCCCTGCCCCTGCCCTCTGCCCCCTGCCCCCTGCCCCCTGCCCCCTGCCCCCTGCCCTCTGCCCTCTGCCCCCTGCCCTCACTGCGGCCCCGTCCGGCAGCTCTTCGTGCTGTGCCACAGCCTCCTGCAGCTGGCGCAGCTCATGATCTCGGGCTACCTCAAGAGCTCCATCTCCACCGTGGAGAAGCGCTTCGGCCTTTCCAGCCAGACCTCTGGGCTGCTGGCTGCCTTCAATGAGGTACTGTCCCTGGCCCCGCTTCCGGGGTGGGCCCTGAGGGAAACGGGCACCCCCAGCTCCCCCTGGTCCTCCTCTCTCACTAGCCCAACACACACCCTTTCCCTCCCAGAGCCTGCAGGCAATCACAGCTCCCCCCAAACCTTCTTAGCCAGCTCCTTCTGGGCTCATAAACGGACGAGCCACGTGTTAGGCCTAACAAGGCGACCTCGCCCTCCCTGTAAAATCACAGCATTGGCACTGCTGTCCTTCGGGCACTTTCATGGGCGGTATGGAGTATTTTAAAGCTAGCCAGGCTTTCCATATCTACCCACTTTCCCTTTGGGTGCTTTTCCTTTTTGGGCACCTGGCTAATGTCTGTTCCAGGAAGGAATCAGAGGAAGTCACTTCAACAGTAGTGAAAAAAGGTTTGAATTAGAGCAAAGGCAGGATTTAGGACCTTGAGGCGGTTGGAGAGGTTGTGATAGCATGGCACGGAGTGTCGGAGTGTCGTCTTCAGAGTTGCCCGGGGATTTACAGGCCGCTGCCTCTGGGGCCAGCCACCAAACAGGGAAGAGTGGACAAACTGCTCTGGGCACTTTGGAGATCAGAGTCCAGCTGTGCGCAGCACCTCCCCCACCAGATGTTTGGAGAAAGTCACTGTCCAGAGAACACGCTCTCTCTTCCCTGCCCCAGCAGATGTCTGTGAACTTCTCTCCCCACTGGGTGATGTGTCATGTTCTTCCAACTCCAAAGCCTGCTCTCTACACAGAGTGCCCAGTCTTCAGAACCCACCTCCAGATCTCAGAGGTGTAAAGGAAGCGTGATCACCCAGCTCTGGGGCCGTGGGCAAGTCACTCTCTGTCTCTGGACCTCGGTGTCCCATCTATAAAACGGAGAGTGGCTGTCCTTCCCAGGGTCAGTCCTTCCCACCCACCCTCTGCTGATACTGCCCCCATTCTACCAGCAAGGAACCTAGGGTTCAGGGAGTGAGGACCTCGCCCACCGTCACCAGCCAGTAAGCAGCGGAACGGGGTGCACACCCCGGCTTCTGATGGCACAGGCTTCTCCTTCCCTGCAAGCTCTCAAGTCCCCACATCCTAGGATTTTGATGCTAAGGCTCAGAGTTCTAAGTCATAGTCCTCTGGCCTTAAATTTTCTTTATTTGTTTCTCTCATTCATGATGTCCCAGAAACTCAAAACCCCTTTCCTTGACTGCCCCCCTTCATGTTCCAATATGGGGTCCAACCAGTGTTCCGGAATGAAATTGAATTTCTAGCCTTGTCCGCTCTGCCCTCATTTCTCTCCCCTAATGGGGCACTGGGGCCCTTCCTAGGAGGACCCAGAATCTGAATGTATAAGAGGGACCCCGGGGATTCTTATTCAGCCAGCTAGTCCATTATACACACGAAAGCACTGAGGCTGTCAATAGAGGAAGGATGGTGCAGGCCTCTAGCCCTGGCCTCTGCTTCATTTTAATGGGTCCCCTTGTCCTTTTGCAGGTGGGAAACACAACCCTGATTGTGTTTGTGAGTTATTTCGGCATCCGGGTACACCGGCCCCGACTGATCGGCTGTGGGGCAATCCTTGTGGCCCTGGCAGGCCTGCTCATGACTCTGCCACACTTCATCTCGGAGCCATACCGCTATGATGGCACCAGCTCTGGTAAGAGCAGGAGCGACTGGGCTGGAGGTGGACATGAGAAGTGGCATTATTGTGAACCAGGGCCTCTCCCCAGACCGGCCTCGGCCCAGCCTCCCAGGACACATGCCACTCCTCCCACCACATCCCCACTGCCTCCCTCAGTCCCAGCCTGGGTGGGTCCCTCCGGCAGTGCTGAGGAGTGGGGTAGCGGGGAGTCCTGGGGTGAGGCTCTCTGGGCCAATCTTGGTGAGGGCCTGCTTCTGTGTCACTGCTTTTTTGGAGGTGGGGGTGAATTTACAACACAGCCTACTTTGGGGCCTGGCAGTAATAGGTCCTCAGGAAATATTTGTGGAATAACAGTATCACGTACCACTACTATGCCCCAGACACTGTTCTAAGCACTTTACGTGTGTTAATGCGTTCAATCCTCCCAAGAAGCCAAGATACTGATGAAAGAATGAATGAGGGAATGAACAAATTAAAAAATGAAAGAATTTTAGACAGGGATAGTGAAGCAGGCCCTGTTCAGCTCAGTGGGCTTTTTGTTCAGGGCCTACTTAACAGATGGATACCTGTCCCTTAGATAATCACCCAAGCAGCCTGAGAATTTGTTTCATTCCTTTTTTCTCCCATCTACCCATTTACCCATCCATCCATCCACCCACTCATGACTCTTCATGTTTACAACTCTACGAGCGGATGCAATCGTTATCCTATGTTACAAGTGAGGAAACTGAGGCTTAGAAAAAGAGGGACTTCCCCAAGGCCCACAGCTAATACAGCTATGATAGGCCCGGGGAGCCTGGCCCTAGAACCCCTGCTCTGAACTACTGAATTATTCTTTTCTGAATTCCGTATTTCTATAGAACTTCCATTCTAGGAGACTCTTTTGAGAGATGAGGAAACTGAGGCCCAGAGGTGTGGAAAAATCTCACAGCCCAGGCAGCCTCAGTTGCGGGTCTGGGTCCTTGACCTTGGTTCACCCAGCTTTGCCTCAGAGTCCCGGCTCCTGGAAAGGGCTGGGCAGGCCGCACAGAGTAGGCCTCCTCTAGACCCACACTTGGGATAATAATAGCGTGAGGGTCTCCTTAAGTTTGCTCACCAAATATTGGTGAGCTACAGGAAACAAACATCTGGAACTAAATTAAGAAATACCCCTCTACTGCACTCTGCCTCTGTGTCCCAAGCAGACACCACGCCCTCCCCAGAATGAAAGCCGAGGGCACTAGAGCCCCCATAGGCCAGCCCCAGCACCCATCCCCTGCCAGCCCTGCCTTCAGCCCTGACCTCGCCCGTCACACTGTGTGTGGCAGCCACGCTGACCTTCTCAAGCCCCTTTGTTTACATGTACTGTAACCTCTCCCTGGACCAGCTCTCCCCACCTTCTTTTTCTGGAAAATCTTGTTTGTTCTTCTGGACTCAGTTCAAACTTGACCTCCTTTGACAGCCCCACCCCGCCCAAGAGCCACCACTGCCATGTTGCCATGGCACTTCCACGTACCTCTGCTCAGAAAGGTGGCATAGGGTGGTGTAAGAGCATGGACTTGAAGCCAGGCTGCCTGGGTTCCAGTCCTGGCTTTAACCTTTGCTAGTTGCTGCCTGAGCACAGTCTCCTCATCTGTGAAATAAGAGTCATGCAAGCACCCATCCCCTAGGTTTGTTGTGGGGGTGGTGGTGGAGGGGGGCAGGGTCAAATGATTTAAATACACAAGCACCTAGAATAGTACCTTACATCCAGGAAGTGCTATATAAAAGTTTTAATTATGGTCATAATATGTTTTATTATCTCTCAGGGAACGTGTCACAGGATTTCGAGGCTTCCCTGTGCCTTCCCACCACCTTGGTCCCGGCCCCAGCCTCCTCCAGCAGCAACTGCTCAAGTCACACGGAGGCCAAGCATCTGACCATGGTGGGGATAATGTTTGTGGCACAGACCCTGCTCGGCGTGGGTGGTGTGCCCATCCAGCCATTCGGTATCTCCTACATCGATGACTTTGCCCACAGCAACAACTCTCCTCTCTACCTTGGTGAGGACTGGTCCCACCTCTTGGCCTCTGAGGGAGGGCTGGGCTCAGGTATGAGGATGAGAGGCCCCAAGTGAGAGGGGGTAGCCGGGCATGAGTCCCTGACCTTGTCCCATGTGACCGGTAAAGAGCCAGAGAAGCTCTGGAGAGTTTCCCAGGCCCAACCATGAGAGACAGGCTGCCCTGGGCCCATTGGGCAGGCACTGACCTATGGAGGAAACCAGGGTCAGCGAGGCCTAACCCAGGCTTTGTGTTACAGGGATCGTGTTTGCAGTGACGCTGATGGGGCCAGGTTTGGCTTTTGGTCTGGGTGGCGTCATGCTGCGCCTTTATGTGGACATTGACCGGATGCCAGAAGGTGAGCCTTAAGAGCAGGGGTACACAGATATTAGCTGAGTGACCACTGGTCTCATAGGAGACACTGAGCCAGGGGCCCAGGTTCAAACCCCAGCAATCCCACTGACCTTGGACATGCCTCTTAACCTCTCTGAGCCTCAGCTTTCTCATCTTTCTCATCTTTGAGATAATCTCTGTCCTGTCCACCTCCCAAAGCCACAACCAGAATCCAGTGAGGTGATGGAGCTAAGCTATAAAGCGCCATCAGATAAGGAGCTGTGGTTGTCGTCACTGCTATTATTATGAGTCTTTACCTGTTTTATCTCTGAGTCTCCCAGGCCCTCATCCCCGTGCTCAGATATGCTGTGGGCAGAGAGGGGCACATACTCTCTTGGCCTGTAGGGAGCTCCCATCTTTAGGGGGAACAAGACCCAGGTGAAACAGAAAGGACACTGGTATGTCAGAGAGAACTTTGGGAGCAGGACTCAGTTCCCTTGAGCCGTTCTCTGATGAGAAATTTACTGGGTGACCTGTAAGGACCCTTCTAGTTCTGGCCGCCTCAGAGTCTGGGAACCTGTGCTGAGGGCACCATTTGGGGGACAGTGGTCTCTGATCCAGATAGTGGTCAGAGTGGGGCAAAGAGTGAAACTGAAGTTTGGTATGAAGGCAGCCAGGAGGGAGGAGTTTGGGGTGGGGGGTCCTGGTACCCTGGTGCCCTGCTGGAGTGTAAGAGCAATCCTTTTAGAACAGGTCACTGTGGCATCTCAACTGCCTGCCTGTCCTACCAAGCAGCTCTGAGCTGCCTTGACTTCTGCCTTCTGCTACTCAGAAATCTTATCTCTCACCTGGGCATTTTCCAGAAAGCCCTAGAAGCCTCAGGTGATACACATATGAATAGATGGATATGCAGTACAGATTCCGCTTCTTGTTCTCCGGCTTTTGCCCAAGGGTGCCTCCAGCCAGGACAGGTCTGGGCAGCTCTGAGCGAGTAACTAGAAACAGCCCTGCCCTGCCTCCTCTCCTTCTAGAAAGCTGGGCCCAGGAGCCAAGTGTGAGCTCTTGTTATAACTCCTTTGGGAGTCAAGGCTCCCCTAGGTTTCCCAGACACACCCCAGCTCGGGGCAAGCAGGTGTATTTTCTGGTTCTGTTGGCGTCATCCTGCAGATGTGGCTACCTCCACAGGCAGATATGACATTCCTGTGGACGTAGTCCTTCTTTCTCTCTGGGGAAGTTCATGGGGCAGGTGGATTGTGTCCACTGCAGGCACAGACTGGTATATGAGAAGCAGAGGAGTTGGGGACAAGCATGTATGAGCTCTCACCAACTTGGCACAGAAGCAGGAGGAACAATAAGTGGAGGAGGGAATCAGTGCAAAAGCCAACTTCATCCCCAGTTGCACAGATATATTTCCTGAGTGCCAACTGTGTAATCTGGCTCCCGCTCAGAAGGAGCTCAGGACCAAGTACCTGGGAACCAGTCTGACTCATGGGGCTGCTGTCATCATGCATCCATATTGTTACAAAGTGCTTGTGGAAACTGTGGCGATTAAAGGAGGAGGTACCCAACTCAGCCTGGGGGTCAAGACGTTTGATAGGAGATGTGGGCCCCCCCGCCAGCAGGTACATCTGGGATAATCTAGTCCTCATCAAAAAATCACCTGGGGAACTTGTTAAAGGTACAGATTCCTTGGTCACCTTCCCACCTCACCCTGTGGTAGTTCTAAGTTGGTCTTGGGTAAGACCAGGTATTTTTTATAAGCACCCCTGGTGATTTTAATCAACCTGCAGGTCTGAGAGCCACGAGAGTAGTCTTAACCATCAATTTAATAACAATAACCACAGTCGTGACAGTAAAATGAAAAGCAAACACCTATATAGAGCATAGTATATGCCAGCACTATTCTAAGTGCTTTTTACATGTATTCATTTCTATGATTCTCGCAACAACCCTCTGATGTAGGTACTACTAATACCTGTATTTTACAGAGGAAGAAACTGAGGCACAAAGAGGTTAAGCAGCTTGCCCAAGGTCATGTTAGTAGTGGAATTCAGACCCGGCCGTCCATGACCTTGACCACTACACACATTGCCTTAGTAGTTGGAGAAGCCAAGGCCCACAAAGGGTCAGGGACTTGCCTGAGGTCATACAGGACATAACCGGCAGAGCCAGGACCATAACCCAGGTCTCCTGACTCCCCGCCCAGGCCACCTTGTATCTCAGAGGCCAGTCCCAGGGTGGTGGCCAAGAATCGAGGGCCTATTGTGACCCCAACATCACCATGGTCTTCTCTTCCAGGTGGTATCAGCCTAACCTCGAAGGACCCCCGATGGGTGGGTGCCTGGTGGCTGGGGTTCCTCATCTCTGCTGGCGCAGTGGCCCTGGCTGCCATCCCCTACTTCTTCTTCCCCAGGGAGATGCCCAAGGAGAAGCAGGAGCTTCACTTCCGGCGAAGGGTCTTGACAGTTGTCAGCAAAGTAAGCTCCCTCCGTGTCCCCACCCTCCAGGCTCCAGGCCCCAGTCACTTGTCCTCCTTCATTGCATTAAACGTCATCCCTCCTGGGCACTGCGTGTCACCGCTTACAAAACCATTCCTGTCGCGTTCCATTGCATCCCCTCTGACAGCCCTGCCCGGTGAGTGTTTCCTGCCCCTCCCGCAGTGGAGGAGATCAAGGGCCAGAGATGGAAGTGCCCTGCCCAAGAGCACCAGCCCAGCAAGGGCAGCCCTAGGATGAGAACCCAAGCCTGTCTGAGCCCATGCTCCTGGCTCGAACCACTACCCTGCTGCCTCTCTGCTTGTCACTCAAAACGTTTTTGTAAATTCTGAACATGCTATAGTAAGGTTGAAAACTGGTAGGAGATGAAGGGTGTGTGGCAGGTCTGGGAAGACTTCTCTGAAGGGGAGAGAGTTGAGCTGGATTTTAAAAGATGTCTGGAAGCCTGGAAAAGAGAGGGAGGGGCATTTTAGCTGTGGAAACAGCTGGGCAGAGGATTTGGCTACAGAAATGAATCTGACTTTTTCAGGGACAGTGAGAGGACAAACATATATTGAATGCGTCCCCTGGGCCAGGCGTCAGGCTGGACACTGTCTCTACCCATAAATAGGCACAGCTTAGTCAGGACAAAGACTCATTGATAAGTAATAGCTGGTGAGGTGCTCCACGGTATCTCACTGAATCCTCCTGCTTTACTTATGGGGCAGGTGGGCTTTCCTCAGAGGAGGCCACTGAAGCCCAGCAGGTGCCAGGATATGCCAACGGTCACAACTGGTAAGAGAGGGCAGGACCCTGTGAGCCACTGGGCAGGAGAGATGATTCCAGCCAGGAGATTCCAAGGTTTCCAGAGACCCACAATAACATAAGGCCAGGAAAACCATAAATCGCCTCCAAAATACGAAAGAAAATGACAAAATAGAAATGTTTTATAAATACTCAGTTATGAGGTACGACAACTAAGTTTGCGAACTCATCCTCGAAAAAGTGCTCCATACCTCATTGCTGAATATCACTATGGTCACCTTCGAAGTGCTCCCCTTGGGAAGCTATGCACTGATGCCAGCACTTAGTCCACCCTTCAAAGCAATTTTGGAACTCTTTCTGGCATGGGCATCAGAGCTGTCGTCGTATTACCTTTGATGTCCTGAATGTCATCAAAATGTCTTCCTTTCAATATTTCCTTTATCTTTGGGTAAAGAAAGAAGTCATTGGGGGCAAATTAGGTGAGTAGGGAGGGTGTTCCAATACAGTTATTTGTTTACTGGCTAAAAAACTCCCTCAGAGACAGTGCCGTGTGAGCTGGTGCATTGTCGTGATGCAAGAGCCATGAATTGTTGGCAAACAGTTCAGGTTGTCTAACTTTCTCACGCAGCCTTTTCAGCACTTCCAAATAATAAACTTGGTTAAGTGCTTGTCCAGTTGGTACAAATTCATAATGAATCATCCCTCTCATATCAAAAAAGGTTAGCAACATTGTTGCAACAAGTTCACGAACTTAATTGTCAGACCTTGTGGGGGGTGTGTGTAGATATAGATATATAGGTATATATAGATATAGATATACCGGGGGTGCCAAAAAAATGTATACACATTTTAGGAGATGTTATCTATGCTCAAGCAGTAGTTCACAGTAATCAGAAGTGTCTGGACACTGATGGTAACCATTTTGAGCACCTCTTGTAATTGCAGAAGTCAAATGTATTCATCTTTTGCTATTGGTCTATATTGAGTATTACAATTAATATAGTTTTTTTTCCCTTCTTAAAATGTGTATACTTCTTTTTTGGCACCCTCTGTATATTTCACAGGGAAGTAATTATTGAGAAATCACAATCATAAATTAAGTTAGTTGTTGCTAAGTAATTCTAATTTCAAAGGGAAAATTTATAAAAATCCTGTTTAATATTTTGCAGCAAGAATAATTCTATTTAATGTGTCAGCTTGGTACATTTGAATACGTTTGCTGTAATATATGATAGGGCCTCCTTTGTAGAGCAAGAAAGTTTGGGCCTGGGAGGAAGGGCTGAAAATGTCTCTGCCTAGAAAAGCTGAGACTTGCGCCCAAGTCTGTCTGACCCCTGACCTGGCTGCTCTGTGAATCTCACCACCCATCTACCACTTCCCCCACCCCTACTGGAGCAGAGGGTGTATATATGGGGAACCAAAGAAAAATGATGTAGGAATAGCCAGCAGGGCCACAATAAGAAAAGCCTTGCCTGCCAGCTTCAAGAGCAGCGGGTGGCCCTGGAAGGAGGGTAAGCAGGGGGTCCTGTGGCTCTATCACCAGGTGCTAGGCAGAGAGAGGACTAAAGGGTATGGGGAGTGTGCAGAGAATGGCTGGTGGCAGGGAGGCTAATGCAGCAGCTATGGCATCGGTCCAGGCAGGAGACAGTGCATTGGCAGTGAGGTGGGGCCTGGGGGTGTGTCTAGGAGCCACCCAGGCGGGGACTGCACAGACCTGGGTGCTGGAACATACCAGAGACAGTGAAGGGCGAGGCTGAGGCTGGCTCCGAGGCAGGGGGAGGCAGGCCCTGGAGAGGGACCAGTTTCGGGAGAAGAGGAAAGCTTGGAATCACAGATGGTCCTTCCCGCTTCTGCCTAGCTCAGGCCAAAATTTGAATGAGCTAGAATTCCTAGAACTGAGGCAGTGTTCTTAGAAGTGAGGGAAATCACAGAGGAAAGGGAGAGCCTGGCTTGCTGGTTACGGGTAATCTCCAAGTTGAGCCCTAAATGGAAACAGAAAAAATAGCTTTAATACTTGAACCATGGGGTGGAATGTCTATGCTGGGCTCAGTCGTATGTCAGTCATGTGACCTTGAGCAAGTCGCTTCCCCATTCTGTTCTGTCATGTAAGATGCTGAGGTTAAATAGCTGGAGCATATTCTGTGTGTCTCAGATTCTGAGAATGTGCGATTCCTTGCGTTGAAGCTGTGGAAATGTGGATTTGGATTTTAAGAGCTGTGTCTCCATGATGCCTTGAAACCCTGGTTCCCTAGCTGTGAATCTGTCTGGCTGTCTATATTCATTCTGTCAGCACATTTTGAATGGGGAGTGGGGAGGGAAGGAGGTGAGAGGTTCTTAAAAAAGAACGGAAGGCTGAGAACATGATGATCTGCTTCTAGCAGCTCTCAGGCAATAAATATTGATGTGGGAGGGACTTGTTCCCCCATCCTCCTGAGGCTCCCGTGGCCCCGTCTCCTCGCAGTTACTCAGGCTGGCCCAGACCACTCAGGCACTGACGCAGAGGCGGATGGACCGGGAGGAAGGGCCCAAGCGGACAGAATGAGCTGCCAGAAAGTCCAGGTCCCCAGACATGGGGTGTGTATCTTCTACAGGGAGTGGGAACAAGGAGGGGGAGAAAGCGAATGGGACACTATTTCTGAAACCCCTTTGAGCATCCCCTCTCAGGCTCAGGGGTCCCCTAAATACTCTCCTAGAAGTAAATATGGTTTCTAATGGTATCCAGGCGATGGTGGTATGTAATATAAGGGCTGTGAGACCCAGAGAAGGCCTCAGTCTCCCTGTCTGTACAATAGGCAAAGGTTGGACAAGGTCTGTCAGGTTCAGTGATGTCTCCTCTAAATGGCCCCCTGTCTCTGGAGCAGTACCTCAGCGCTATCACAGGTAACAGAGGAGTACACCCCACAGTCTGTGCCCCAAGGAGCAATCAGGTAGTAACTGAAGGCCAGGTGCAGACAGACAGGGCATGGCTGAATGACAGCTCAGGTTTCTCCCCTAACCAGTGCTCAGAGTTCTCTGCCTGGGCGAAGGAGACCATTAATAGTCTCTTAGAGAAGACTATAAGATGAAGGATGGGGCAGGTGGGGGGGGCATACAGGACATGGGAAGGGGCAGGAGCTCTACTTTCCTGCCTTTGGGTCAGGCTGTGAGCTCAGAGCTCAGGTGGCCACCCAGACATTTTTCTAGGAGTGAACCTGGGCAGGTGTCTATAATTAGCCAGTCTCTGAGGTCCTGTCAAGCCCCTGGACTCCTGGTAGATGGCTCTGCAGGGCCCGTGGAGTAAGGGTGGTCTCTTAGGGGCCCCCTAGCAGGTCGTCCTGCTCCATCTGGCCCCATTCAGCCAGCCACCTTCATGTGCCCTCCATCCCGTCAGGTCTTTCTGAGCACCTGCCGTTGGGGCTGGGCCAGGGGCTGGGAAGGGCCGTGACTGTTGAGATCCTCTGCCCCTGCCTAGCCTCTAAGCACCACTAGCCTCTGTCACCTTCCCTGGGTTCGTATTTCCTGGGAGTTTCCATGTCTGTTACTCTGGGTTACCTCTCAGGGTCGGGGATTCTAAGATCATACAGTTTTAAAGCTCTGTGTTTCTAGTAGTGGAAGATTCTCCGGTATTTGTGTTCTATTATTCTAAGATTCTATGCCTCAACTGGTCTGTGATTCCCAAAATTCACATTTCTAAAGGGCTAGAATATGGCCCAAGAGTCTATGAAATCCCTGTCTCCCAGTCGTTAACGTTGATGTGCTTTTTTGGAAGAATGGCCGTGGGTGGGTCAGGAGTAGGCCATGGCAATGGCCTTAAAACCCAGGATTTAGGACTAGTCTATTGAGGTTTGCCCTGGCGGGAGGCCCCGTCCCCCTGGGTCTTCAGGCTCCCTCTGCAGCCCCTGTGAGGCCCGAGGTGACTCAGGTTTCCTGTGCCCTGTGCCTCTCCCTCCGGAATCCTCCCGGCTCATCTGGGAGCCGCTGGTATCCTCCCGCATTCCTGGCACCCCAGGCCTTGTGACTCTACCTTCACCCTGCTCACCTCTCTAAGGTAGATGGTCTTGTGTGATCATTCAGTTCAACCCCCTCTGTCTTACAGATGGGGAGACTGAGGCCCAGAGAGAGTTGAGGCCGTGCCCAGTACCACCTCTCCCTGCATTAGTCTGTGCAAGACTAGGTCTTGGCCCCAAAGGACTGAGGAGAGGCCCCCTCCCCAGCCTGGTGCAGATAAGAGCTTCCTCAAACTTCGGGGCTGGAGGGCCCTTTGCGGTGATTTTGCTTGAGTGGTTTTCAAATTGTACCCCTCAGAACCCCAAGGGTGCTACTATAGGGAAACTGAGGGGAGGTGTCCCCAACAGAGCTAAGGGCCTTCTACGCAGCTAGACAAACGCGTACACACACACACACACACACACACACACACACACACTTCAATCAGACAAGTTCAACTTTTATGTCTTTTTATTCCAGTTATTTGAGTGAGATTTCAACTGGGAAAAGGATTTTGTTGCTAAAAACCAGTTTTAAAAGCACTGGTCTAGTCCAATACACCCATTTGACAGAGGAAGAGACTGAGGCTAGAGAAGAGAGGCGATCGGGTGATTGGTAGCTGATCTGGCCCAAGAGGCACCATGTGAGAGTCTTCTCAGTGTCTGAAACATCCTGCAGTGGCAAGGAGGGAGTCCAACAGTGGCAGGAGTTAGACACATGGTGTCTGCACCATACTGACTGGCGTGTGAATCCTGGCGCAGCCACTAACTAATTCTGAAATATGTAAAATGGGTATAACCAGAAAATCTACATTTTGGGTTTTTTGTAAGAACAAAATGAGGCAAAGTGGTGAGGTGGATAGTTTAATGGCTGATGCAGAACTTCAATAAGCAGGCATGCTCTTTCTTTGCATCTTTCTCTGATCAGACCAACTCTTAAAAGGAAACATAACAGAAAAATGATATTTTTTCTAATTTTCCTTTTATATGCTTTTCTGTATCCTACTTCCCCTATATTCCATAAAAGGTTTAAGGCAGTTTACACCAAAGGCATGTACAACACTAGTAAAAGAGTGGGAAATTAAGCTAACATGTATTGCTTAGTCTGTACCATGCACTGTTCTAAGCCCTTGATGTATTATTTCATTTAATCCTTGTAACCTACCTATGAAGTAGGTTCAGTTACTACCCCCATTTTATACCCAAGGAATTGAATCACAGAGGGACTAAATAACCTGATCACGTGGCTAGTGAATGTTAGAACTGGGATTCAGACTCAGGAAGAGCATTGCAGAACCTATGTACTGAACCACTCAATCAAGACCAAGAAGTAAAAAACTAGAAATAACAGCAAAAGGTATCAGAAAGAGACAGAGAAACACAGAAGCGTGGACCACAAAGATGAATTCAATTGATAACCACTTATTTGGTTCTGAGCTTTCTGGCAGCCAAAGGAAAGTGAGGCATGGCCAGTTGCGTGAATCTCGTTATAAGAAAGCGAGAAGCATGTCACGTTCCTCACAGAAGTTCAGATCTCCAGGCACTCTGCTAGAAAACACCATCTCCCTCCCATAGGAGATAGGAAGTTGAGCAGATAACCCCATCCCTGTGGCTGCTTCTTGTGACCACAGGTGATGGAAGCTGAAGGCTGGCAGAGAGTTCCACATCACTCGCCAGGCTCAGCCCTGACTCCATGGGGCTAGGACAGAACCCCAGGTCAGAGCCTTCCTTCTAGGAACCCAGCTTCCTCTGATGTTCGAACAGCTCCTGGATCTCTGGAGGCCCAGTAGACAGTGGGGCCTTCCATGCACTGGACCACACGGGGATCCGTGTTCTGTGGGTTTGCAGCAGTCAGCACACAGCCCCAAGAGGGGAAATTCTAACCAGCTCCCTCATCCCAGCCTGCTGACCTGGGCAAACCATAGCCAGATGGGTCATACTCCAATCACTGTTCTGAGCAGAGGCATAACGTTTCCTGTTTCTGGAGCCCACTATGAGTCAGGAGTCCTCAAAACAGATCTGGGAGAGAGGGGCAGAAACATGAAGAGCACAGAGACAACATTTAGGAACAGTCAGAGCTCGTGGTGTCCACGGGATAAAGCCCAAGGCCCTTAGCTTGGCCTTCCAAACTGACCAGCTCCTGCCCCAGAGACTTCGGCCGTAGTCAGGTTGGTTTCCCTACCACCCCCCACACACACATACCAGGCCCCTTGCTACCATCACACTTTTGCTGTACTATTGCCTCTGCTTCCGTACCTCTCCCTTTCTGACAATCCAAATCCCAAACCTCACTTCTCCTTGGAAGGGAGGACCCCCAACCCCTGAAAGTCTGTCCCTCCCCTCCTTTCTCCAATCCCTGTGTCCTTTCTCATAGCATGAGACGGGTGAGGCGGGGCTACTGTAGGACCTGGGTTTGAGAGCCTGCTCTGCCAAGTGCTCCCTGGGTGACACTTCCCTTTTTGGGGCCTTAGTTTCCTCTTCTGTAAAATAGATGTGGTACTAATCCCTGCACCAGACTGTTGTGGGAATTCATTGACAAGGTGGATGTGAAAGTGCAGTGTAGACCATCTAGGATCGTCCATGTGGCCACAGACGACACTGTGGTTGTTTTTATTGTTTACTTGAGGACGAAGAGTCCTAGGCAAGGAACTCACAAGATTCTGCCTGTCTAAAGGTCTAGCCCGCCCCTGCGTGATAAGAGAGGCTGGGAAGTTATCAGTCTATCCCAGCCTTTCCTCCTTGCATTTTGGGGGCAGTATCCCACACCGAGCACCCCTCTTCCCACACAGGAGCCTCGCACCACCCTGGGAGGTCCCTCCCACACCACTCTCCCATCGCTTGGCCACGACTGAAAAAGGAGCAAAGAGAGTCTCTCAGTCTCATTCGGCAGCATGTCCAAAAGAAATAGTATGTGAGCCACCCAGCTAATTCTAAACATTCTAGTAGCTATATTCAAAAGTAAAAAGAAATTAATTTTATTAATATATTTCTTTTAACCCCCCTATAGCTAAGATATTCTCATTTTAGTACATCATAAATATAAAGAATGTCGGTGTAAGAAACTTTCAGAGCTGTAGAGAATTTTTGTAAGAGTTTATTTGAGCCCAAATTGACAATTGCCTGGAAGTAAGATCTCAAATGCTCCGTGGAATGAGTTTCAAAGTTTCTTTCAGTACACTTGGAATTAGGGAGGGAATGTAAGGAAGATTACACGAAGGTGTGAGAAAGCAAAGTATAGGATACTTAACAAGATCATGTGCTTCCTTGAGGGGGGTTATGCCTGCCAGGAGTCTGAAAAGAGGATTACTCTGGCATTTTAAAGGTGTTTTAACCTGGGTTCAGAAGAAAAATGGACAGGGCTTGTTTAAGGCAAAGATAAAGCTTTTACTAAAGAAGATATAGGCCTGGGGCATGACTACCCACCATGACCTGCTCAGTTAGGAATTTGTGATCAGACTACCCTGTGAGGTTGAAACCAGAGGGCAACCGAGTCTGGGGCTCGTGCTGCCTGTGCCACTCAGCCAATCCACCGACACAGGAGCTGGGCTATAGGATAAGCGTTTATTATCAGAGCACCAGTGGTCTGAGAAGGCAACAGGGTAACAGCTCCAAAAATTGCCTTAACATTCTCAGACCGCCTTAGGGCACTTAAGGGAAAACCTGAGCGTTCCTCCTGAGGCTACGTGAAGGTTCGGGGGTCTGCATGGAGCCTTCCCTCTGGCAACGTGACTCTCCGATGGCGTCAGCAATCCAGGAACAATGATGGGAGTAGCCTGGAAAGAATGCTAGACCATAGAGATTGTGATCAATAAACCTAAGAGTATTAATCATAAATTTCAGCGTAATTTTCTAAAGCAGGGCACGGGGACAGAGGACATTCCGAGCTCAAGCCGCAGGGGAATGCTCTATTGTTAAGCTATAGGTCACGGAAAGGTGAGGCCAGGGAGGCCTCTACTATGGGGGTCCCAACTGGGCCCTCCTTCAACGGTACTTTCTACCCCTGGATTTGTCAGTTTTATTAAAGAACCCCCCTTTTTTTTTTACCACAAGAGGCACAACCAGAGGACCCCATGTACGTTTTTCAGCCCAAACTGGCCTCTCCTATAGTGTATTGTACCCGAGACCAGGGAGAAGCCAGCCTCTGCTTGCATGCTCCTAGAGATAGGGAACTCACTTCCTCCCAGGGCAGCCTCATCCAAAGCGCTCTTTACTTTGGGCTTGTCTTCTTCCATGGACCTTGTTCCTCCTGCCTCAGGCTGCATAGAAAAATGTAATAAAACCAGACCCCACTCGATCACTGGTATTTCTCTGCCAGGAGCAACTGCTCTAAGATTTCGTTTCCTTATCTAAAAAATGTGCACAGTAATAGTACCTGCATGAAAGTAGTATATTAGAGCAAGCCACCCAGCACTCAGTGACCTTGGGTTTCACCTTTTAGGGTGAACAAGCCAAGTGAATACAGGCTCTGGAGTCAAGCTATCTGGGTTCAAATCATAGCCAGACTACTTACCAGTTGTGTGACCGAGCAAGTCACTTCATCTCTAAGTCACTTGATCTCCTAACAATGGGGATTATATTATACTAATACCTACTTCTGAAGGTTGCTGTGAGGTTTCAATGAGTCAGTGCATTACGGTGAGAACAGCACTGGGCTTCTAGCAAGTGCTTAGGAACAATTAACCACTATTTATCATTATTTCCTTCTTCCTTTCTGACACTCACAAGACTGCGATTGTGTCCCCGAAGTCTTCTCTTTCCCAGGATTAACGACCTCTCTTTCAAGAGTTGCATGCAGGCCATCCTCATCAGGTGGAAGGACACTAGTGAGGGCAATAGAGGTGATTTATTCATGATGATATTGGTGATGCGAATGGGGTGATATTTAACGTGATGGGAATACTCACGACGATGGTGGTTATGGTGGTAATTTTCATGGTCACGTTGGGGATGATTGTCATGGCATGGAATTAACCCCTGCTTATTCACAAAAGGTGAAAGCATTCACAGACTCCACAAAGGAAGTTTTTATTAAAGGTAGGAAGAGAAAAAATGCCCATGGCAGTGTCCCAAGATGAGGACTGTCATGGGCTGTAAGGAGAGAAACCCCAGCGGGGGGTGGGGGGTGGTCGCCAGGGCAGAGTCCAGAGTCTGAGGGTGGACAGCCGCTGAGACAGAGGGGCAAGAGAGAAATACCGGCAGATTCCTTTGGCAGGGCAGGGCCTGATCTGCAGCTGCACCTGACTTCAGGTTAGCTTTGTCTTACATAGGAAAGGGGGGGGTCAGTTAGGCAGGTCTGGGGGCTGGTCAGGCAGGTTTGAGGGCTGACATCCTTCCTGGAGTCTGGTCTGTTTGAAGATGATGTTATCTCCAGACTCTGGACTTGGACTTCGGACTTCGCCATAGCAGCCTGAGATGGCTGCCAGTGTCACTAGTAAAAACTGCGGGTGGGGGTAGGGGGGAATATGTCCAGATGGCTCAGGTGGTTAGAGCACGAGCTCTTAACAACAAGGTTGCCGGTTCAATTCCCACATGGGATGGTGGGCTGCACCCCCTGCAACTAGATTGCAAACGGCGATTGGACTTGGGAGCTGAGCTGCGCCCTCCACAACTAGATTGAAGGACACCAGCTTGACTTGGAGCTGATGGGTCCAGGAGAAAACACACTGTTCCCCAATAAAATTAAAAACAAACAAACAAACAAAAAACTGCAAGGGAGTTGTAAATTGGATTCCTGTGTCTGGGTGCCTGAGGACTAAGAAATTGCTCTTTTCAGGTTAGGATGTTGTTACTTAACGAGGTATGTGTAGCCTTGAGAAAGAGAACAGAGTTCTTCGGTGAATCAGTGAGGGGAGAAACAGAGAGAAAATAGATGAATATCAGGATGGATCAAATTATATAGGTGGCGAGATAGCGAGCTATGTAGTGAGGCAAACTGCAAACTAGCTAAGTTTAAGTTCATTATTGATTCCCTGAATTCCACCCTTACAATTATTATGATGTTAATGATGGTGAGGACAAAGTGTAACCACTGGAATGTCATTCATTCTTCCAAATCCACTTGTTCAGAACCTATAGGGCCAAGAACAAACGGAACACTGCTGGCCCCTGTTGCTGCTGAGGCAGTGGCAGACGCCATACGTTCTCCCCTCCCAGCGCTCCTTTCCCCAGCCCACAAGCATGTCTGAGCAGAATGTCTGGCATCCAGCTGACTGCCCTCGGTTGTGTGTCTTCCCAGGATGAGGATGCCCCGCCTGGGGAGCCCCCAAAGAAGGAGGGCCTAGCCCAGATGGCACCAGACTTGACTGTGATCCAGTTCATCAAAGGTAAGTGAGCTCAGGCCAGGCTATGGGGAGGCATTCGAGGTTGTACAAGGTCCAGCCCCTGCTTGCCTGTCTCGATTCGTCTCCCACACCGATAAGCCCCTTATAAGCACGATACACTCCTTGTAAGTCTTTGCTCAGAAGATCCCCTCTGCCTTGAACATCATTTTTTATTACTATCTATCAAAATCACCCTTGTCCCTCTAGGTCCAAATCAAGTACCACTCCTCTCCTATCCTCTCTCCCTCCTCTCAGCTCTCCAAACCTCAGGACGTCTATATCAGCTCAGACCTGTGCTACGCACTTGTCTAGTCCTTCCCCCCAAGCAGAGAGCTCCTGAAGGCCAGGGCTTGAGCTGGCTCATCGATGACCCTATTCCCACCCACCACTGAGCCCACAAACAGGAGGCGCTCAGTAAATATTTATTAAATTCCCAGGCTGGGGCATGGATAGAGGGCGCTCTGGGTTAAAGTGCAGAAACCTGGGCTTTTGTCCTGGGTACTCGCGCATCCCTGGGCCTCAGTTTCACCATCTGTACAGTGGGGAGTAGACTCAATGATTTAAGATCCATGTCACTCTGATCCTGAGACTATGTCGATCAGTAACCAGGGTCCATATTGTGACCAGGACATCCTTTCTGAAGATTCTGATCCTATCACCACTGATGGAGTGCCTGCTACCATGTTTCCCCGAAAATAAGACCTAACCGGACCATCAGCTCTAATGCGTCTTTCGGAGCAAGAATTAATATAAGACCCAGTCTAATTTTAATAGAAGACCAGGTATGATATAATACCGGGTCTATAATATAATATAATATAATATAATATAATATAATATAATATAATATAATATAATATAATATAATATAATATAATACTGGGTTTACATTAATTTTTGCTCCAAAAGACACATAAGAGCTAATGGTCTGGCTAGGTCTTATTTTTGGAGAAATATGGGATGTGCCAGGCTCTTGTAGGGCCCTGGACAGCACGTCAGAGACCTGGATTAGAGGCCCACCCCCAACATTGACCAATGTACAGTCTTGTGGAAGTTCCTTTCCTCCCCTAACCTGAGTTTTCTCACCTGAAAGATTGGCTACAGGCCTTGCTCTGCCTCTCTCAAGGACTATTGGGAAAATCAAATTGGATGATGAACGGAAAGCCCTTTGTATACTTATTTTTTTTAAAAAAAACTGTACTTATGTAAGGTATAATTACTATTTCAATTACCACTCCTGCCTTACTGTTATTATTCTGACCCTGCCCCAGGACAGAAAATTGAGCTGCCTGTGGTTTAAGAAGGTAATAGCCACTGGGTTTCTTCATGCCCCCACTGAGGACTTTTGCAATAGGAAGTGAATTCTTGGGGAAGTGTTTTCCTAAGACATGATGTTGGGATACTAGTAATCTAGCCCCCAGTTCTCTAGCATTCCCAGGGAACAGGGGCCTGGACCCCAGCGAGCTGAGCCTGAAGTCAGGGGCTTAGAATCCTTAGCCTCATGTCACCCCCGGCTGCTGGAAGGCCCTGGGGTGCGGCTCCGTGGAAGAGCTTATTAATCATTGCTTTGGCTCCTGCCTAGAGGGAAACTGGAGCCCATCACTGACACTGAATCCAAAAACACGTGTCCTGGCCAGATTATCTAGGGTAGACTCAACTTCTACCTGAGACTAGAGGAAACTGAGGCAGGGCTGGCCACAAACACTGTGGCCAGTCAGCCAACTTGGCTCCTGGGCTTTCCCCTGAGCTCCAGAAAGATCAGTCTGACCCTGAGGCTTGGCCTTGAACATCTGGGACCAAGGGAGAAACAAAGGGAGGTAGAATTATGGTTCAGCTGGAGGAGACCTCAACTCTTAGGGGAAGACAGTCCCTGAGCTAAGGAAGGCCCTTGTCTGAAAGGGGAGACATAGCTCCTGAGCTGGGAGAGGCCTTGGTGGCGGGAAGAGACACAGTGTCTGTGCTGGGGGTGGGGTGGGCATCCCTGTCCGATTTAAGACACATAGTCCCGGAAGGGAGGGAGAACCTGTCTTGTCTTATGGAGGAGGCCCCTGTGTGATGAGGGAGACATTGTCTTTGAGTTGAGGGAGGTCCCTGACAAATGGAAGAAATATAGTCCTTAAACTGAGGGGTGACCTGTGCTATCTGAGAGAGGTACCTGGCCTCTGAGCTGCAGGAGGCTCCTGTCTGACAAGGGAGACATAGTCTCTCAATTCAGCAAGGCCCTGGCTTATCTGATGGGGGAGACATTGTGCTAAGCTATGGGTAGCCCCTGCCTAATGAAAAAGACACGCTTCTGAGCTAGAGATAGATGCTGCAGTCTCCTGTCAGGTATCCCTATCTAAGTGAAAAGCATAGCCCTGACCTCCAGGAATTTCCCATCTGTTCTAGGGACAGGCTGCAGATGCTGGAGATAAAGGATGGGTACAAAGTGCACTGCAGTGATTAGCACAGAAAAATGGGAAACAATGAATGGATGGAGCCCTCTGGAGTCAGGCAGCCAGAGACCCAGGAATGTGGGGTCGGGGGGACAGAAGGGGAAGTGGCCCTTATACTAGAAGTCAGGAAACCCCCTGCAACTCCTGGCCTTGCCCTGACCTCTCCAGATGAACTTGGATGAGTCCTTGCCCCTCCCTGGCTGCCCCTGTACAAAGAGGGTGTCTGTACAGCTTGGGCCAAACCCAGGCCAATCCTGGCCAGGGCAGCTTACAGAGGGAGGAAGGGAGGCTGGAGTAGCTACCTGGGGTGAAGTTCTGGCGTCACACTGCCCTGTTTCAAATCCTGGCTGAGTGCACTGCGTGTGTGGCAAGGGACCAGGGACAGGAGACAGGCCTGGGACGTGAAGGAGGGGGAATTCCACAGCCTCAGATCCCACCGAACCTGCCTGGACTGTTTGTCTTTATTTTCTGACTCCCAAGAGAAGAGCTTCAGGCCCAGCCCAGAGGGCTGGGGAATCAGCTGGCTTGGCTCTGGTGGTGCTCTGAGGACAGACAGAAATCTCCCATGACAGAGGCCCTGGTCCTGCTGCTGCAGGAACAGCAGGGACCCCCCGCTCGGCCTAGAGAAGCCTCATGGCTGTCTCTCCCAACCAGCCCAGTCTAGCAAGTGGTTTGCTCCTGACACCCCTTCTGCGAAAGGCCTTCCTCCTCTCTCCCACACACTTTCTGTCTAACTTGTGTCTCCCCTCCCACAGGCAGAAACACATCTCTTCCTCTTTTGTTTTAAGTAAACAGAGTCACACACGTCAGAACAGAAGCATTCTTGGCTGTCACCTTGGCTGCCTCTGCTGATGAAGGCCCTGAAGCCCAGAGCTGGGGACCGACCCAGTGTTCTGGGCGCTTCAGCGTAGCAGACTAGCAGGGAGGAAACCTGCACCCAGGCACCAGTGTAGGAGTCAGCAGGACACTGGGGAGGCCTCACTTCTATTCCTCTCTCTCCATTCGTTTGCCCCTGTTGTGTCCCTACTAGGAATTCCTCTTCCTTCCTGCTCCACTTCTGAGATGCTCCCGTTCTTCAGGCCCCACCTCTGTCCTGCCTCCAGGGAGCCGCTGATTCTGCTCAGGGTTCACCTTCTCTGGAGGTCTTAAGTTCTGCCCCAACATTTTGTAATTTGATCACATATTAGTCTGCACGTCCATTCATTCACTCCCTCATTCATTCTATAAATATTTATTGAGTGCTTAGTATGTACTGGGCTCTGGAGATGCAGCAATTAACAGCAGACAAAAATCCCTGCTCTACATGAAGTTTACATTCTGGTGGGGTGACAAAAAAAAAAAAAAAAGGCTAAATGAGTAAAATGTGTAGTATGTTAGGTAAAGTGCGGTGGAGAGACAGGAACTAGGGGTGGGGAAATCAGGGGAGGGGCTGCTGTCCCATGTTGGGGACACAGCAGGGAAGGCAAAGGCCTGGTTTGGCTTGGAAAGAGCTACAGCAGGAAAGGATGGAAAGGGCTGAGTGAGAAATAAAGGGGATGACTAAACGGAACAGAAGAAATGAAATGAGACGGGATGGGATGAATGAAACAGAATCAGATAGGATGGTATGGAAAAGAACTATATGGAGGAGAATTTTGAATAGAATTGAATAAAAATAAATACAATTGAATAAAATGCAATCTCATTCAATGGAATAGAATGAAACAGAATTTCAAAAATGAAATAGACTTAAATGGAAAGGAGTCAAATGTAACGGGATAGAATTGAATGCAATAGAATTAAATGGAATGAGATGGAATGGAAGGAAGGGAACCGTTTAAACTGAACAGGGCAGGATGGGACAGAAATGAATGGCATGGCTGGCCGAGCGCTCTGACCTTCTCCCCTCTCACCCCCACAGTCTTCCCCAGGGTGCTGCTGCGGACCCTGCGTCACCCCATCTTCTTGCTAGTGGTCCTGTCCCAGGTGTGCATGTCGTGTGCGGTGGCGGGCATGGCCACCTTCCTTTCCAAGTTCCTGGAACGCCAGTTTTCCATCACAGCTTCCTACGCCAACATGCTCATTGGCTGCCTCTCCATTCCTGGCGCCATCATGGGCATCGTGCTGGGGGGCATCCTGGTCAAGTGCCTCCACCTGAGCCCCATGCGCTGCAGTGCCCTTTGCTTGCTGGGGTCGCTGTTCTGCCTACTTTTCAGCCTGCCCCTCTTCTTCATGGGCTGCTCGACCCACCAGATCGCAGGCATCACCCACCAGCCTGGGTGAGTATGCGGAAACCGTCGGAGCAAAAGCATGGGAGAGAGTGGGACAGGAAAGAGGGGTGAGCCAGACAAGGCCAGGTCAGTGGGGTACCACAAATCTCACCCCCCTGTAGCCCCATCTCCGCTCCCTATGGGGTTTAGTTGTGAGCAGTGGACTTCTTTCTCAGGTGAAGGTTTCAGGCAGCACTAGAAGGGGCAGGGATGGAACTGCACCTGGTGGGATAGCTCAGGCCTGGAGATGGGTGGAGGCTGAGTCAGGACAAAGCCACTTTTGGGGATGGCATCCCCAGGGTGGAGTAGTGCTGTGTGTCAGTAGAGGTGGGGTACATCAGGAGCAGGACCCAGCTCAGCCTGAGGAAGGTTTTGCTCCCAGGCAGAGGAAAGGCCAGCCCAGGAGGGAAACCACTCTCCATCCATCGGGGCAAGGGTGAGAGAGGGGGCAAGCAGGGGCTGGGAGGCCCCTATCAGAGAGACTGCAAAGGGACTTCTGCTCTGGGAAGGGGTTGGCCTGGAGACCTCGGAGATTCTTACTTCTTAGAGTGTGGAGCTAAATTCTATTGTTCCATAACCCCCAAATTCCAGAATTCTTTTTCCATGTCTGTGGGGCATCAGCTGCCTCCACCCACACGCCCCCACACCCCGCCCAGGTGGAAAGCCTCTGATGTCTATTTCCCTTCCCTCTCACGCACCACCCCCATACCTTCTCCCCTTGGGAGCAACTTGGAGAGGATGTTGGAAATTACATTGCTACCTCTTCTCTGGAATGATTTCATTTTTCCTGGAAACTACTCCAGGCTTAGGCTGGCCCGACATCCAGCCAGAATTCCTCAAATTTCTGTGTTCCTGCCTCTCCCTGGATGTCTCCTCCCTCTACCCAGGTACTAGCTTTCTGCACCTGGGGCTCCTTCTATGTGACATGGGCAGGGGTATGGGCGAATGGCTAGAAATGCTCAGCCCTGGCCCTCTCTGTCCCAGGTCCCACCTCACTGACCTCTCCCCCATCTTCCTCCCCCCTCACTTCCTTCCTCTCCTTCTCCTTTTCCTAAACAGGCCGCTCTGCTGTCCAGCGTGGGGCCTTCCGTGTGTGAGCCGTGTTCTAGGCACTACAGGGAGGGCTTCAGCCAGGCCCTCCTGAAGCCCCCTCTGAGGAGGGAGCCAGGGCCTTGAAATGATTTTTAGAATAGAAAGTACATAGATATGTTACCATAATTAAAATAAAGGAAGTCAGCCTACACTACATGCCCTATTTCTCCTTTCTTTTCCCTCTCACCTTGACGTCTCGTCTCACCTGTGCTCTCATCTATATTCTTGTAATGTACTCACTGAACTTTGGGTTCTAATTCATTGAACAAGCCTTTCAGGACCAACTGAGCTAATTGAGGAGAATTTCTCATATGCCAGCACAACTAATGACACCAACAGTTGCCAAGAACTGAGAGCCACCAGGTCTTTCATATTCCATCTCATTGGATGGTGGGGAGGGGGATCCCCAGCTTAGGTGACAGACAGAGAAACTGAGGTCCAGAGAGAGGTGGGAACAGGTCGGAGATCCAGACAGCTAGGCAGGTATCCTGAGTTCCACACGCACAGCTCAAATTTTCTAAGAAAAGGAAGTAATCCAGCTAAATCAAGAAAGAAAAGGATTTTTCATCTGAGACTAGATTCTGGGAGGAATTTATTTTATGTTCCCTAAAGAAGGGCCACTGAGGAACGGAGATGTCCACAGAAGCAGCTCAAAGACTCATAGGCTCGTGGGGCTGGAAGAGGTCTCAGAGGCTTCTGGTCCAGGCTCAACTCCCCACTTCTCCCAGGCGGAAGCCTCCTGAAGCTTCCAGCCCATCCCCCTGCTCCCACACCTCCTCAGCAAGGAGCTCAGCACCTCACGTCATGGAGCAGCCCTGACAGTGAAACACCTGTGTGAAATGGAAATCTCTGGTCATTGGTCTCTGGGGAGGGGAGCCTGGCTGAGGGCTGAGGTGGACCCAGCTTATAGTGTAAACGAGGGAGAGTCAGGCTAACCCTGCCAACCTTCTCTTCCCAGCAGCCAGCCCGGGCTGGAGCTCTTTCCAGGCTGCATGGAGCCCTGCTCCTGCCCATCAGACGACTTTAATCCTGTGTGCGAATCCAGCACCCGTGTGGAGTACCTCTCGCCCTGCCATGCAGGCTGCACAAACCAGGCGGCTCCGGACAAAAGCCACGTAGGTCCTGCCTCTGGCTGCTCCTTCCACCTCTCATGGGCTCTACCCATCCCTGTCTCTGTGCCTGTCACCCTCTCCACCTCTGAATGTTCTCACTCTCTGCCTCTTTGTCTATCTCCTTCTATTGGCAGGTATAGAATATTATTCTCTCAATCAGCTTTCATTACCAGCCTAGGCCCAGGCATGAGCCAGGGTCCAGCAGACACCAGTGAATAAGATCTGGCCCCAGCTGTCTGCAGGGGATATGCAAAAGGAAATAACTTGGGAATTCCAGGGGTGCTAATAGGTAGGAGAAGTGGTTCCCACAAGTACAGACAAGGATGGAAGGAGATACATCCCACCTGAGAGGGCTCCAGAGGCTTCACAGGAAGTGGCATTTGTGCTGGATCTTCAAGGATGAGTAGGCAAACTAAGGAAGGTCTCTCCAGGCAGGGGGACCAACAGAAGCAGAGTCCGAAAGCAAGCACATACACGTGTACACACACACACACACACACACACACACACACACACACGCACACAATGTTTCATGAAATGACAAAGAACTTGTTGGAGCAGAAGCATAAAGGTTCATGGAGAGAAAATAAAGCCCAGACCCAGGGCCTAGAATGCCAGACCTCTAGAAGGGACTTTATCCCGAGAGCCATGGGGAACCTTGGATGGGTTTTAAGCAGAGTCAGACCTGTGTTTGATCACACTGAGGCCATGGGGTGGAGGAAGGAGAGCAGAGCGCAGGGAGGAGACAGCAAAGCAGAGAGGAGGCTGTGCAATGAGCCTGCTCAGTCAGTCACCTCTGAGCTGAGGACCCAGAGCCCCGGGACCTGCCCTCAAGGAACTCGCAGGGCAGGAAAAGGGGGCAGCATCACCCACCGCAGTGCATTCTGCACGGACCTTAGAAAGGCCACCAAGACCAGCTGGCTCCTCCTCCCCTTTCTCCTCAGTCCCCCAAATGACAAATGGGGATAATATCCGGCCCCCAGGTTGTAGTAAAGCACGCGTGTGAGAGGTGTGGTGTCGGGCTGGTTGTTATAAAAGCACCTCCCGCTCTTCTGAGTCCCCCACCTGCCATCGTGTCCCGCTGGGCATGAGCATTGAAGCCAGCAGCTCCTCCAGGGAGAGACCTGCGCGCCCAGGGCTGGTGCAGAGTACAGCACCTGGTCGATGGTGCTTCAGAAGCCAGCCAGGCGGCACTTGGGCTGTGTAAACTGTTTGCATTTGGAATAATTGCAATCCCAGCCTTCCAGGCCTCCTAGCACGCACGGTCCTGACCTGGTTTGATCTCCCTGAGACCATTCCAGAAGCCTCCAGGCCCTGGAATCTAGGGCAGGATCCCCTAGGAGACAGTGAACTCCTGTGGATATGGGCCCCTAAGCACTGAGGCCGGGTCACCTGGTTCAAATCCCTGTTCTGCCTCTGACTCTTAACTAACTAACTCTGTTACTTTTGGAAGATTAGTTAATCTGTGCCTTGGTTTCCCAGTCTGTAAAATGGAAGTAATAGTAGTATCTACTATATATACCAGGCACTGTGCTAAATGCTTTTCCTTAGATTAATTCATTAAATAGTAAGTGAAGAGCCACATGACGTAATCGATGAAAAGCACTTAGCACAGTGCCCGGGAAAATGTAAGCACTCAGTAATACATATTCCTATTTACACCTATTATACAGATGGGAAATGGAGGCCCAGGATAGAAGCAGGCATTGCCCAAAGTCTTAATGCCAGAGCTGGGACTGAAACGCAGGGTTCCGGCCTCCCAGCCTAGCCTCGTCTCTGCAGCATCCTCAGAGGTTGCGTTTTGTTACAGTACTTGGTGACGATGCAGCTGAGTCCTGGTTAGTGCTCAGGAACTGTCCCTCTGGCCTGGAATTGTCTCTTGGTAGAGACTGCCTCCTCCTGCGGGCCAACTGGGAGCTCCTGGGCCCACAGATGGTGGGTGGGTATCCAGCTCAGCTGTGCTTAGTAACCATTTATGAAGGAGCAAGTGACCAGCGGAAAGATGGGGAGAGGCGGGCTGCCGGCAGGATAGGGGGCTCAGTGGGGAAAGCTGAATCCCCTTAGGGAGTGAGAATCAGAGGCAGCTGAAGAGATTGAAATCATTCATAAGAAGAACTTTCTGCCATGGAATTAGATCAATATGAATGAAGGGCTGGGAAAATCCCCAAGAGAAAGGCGCTAGCTTTTGTGTCTGTCCCAGACTCTCAGAAAAGGAACAGGGCATTTCTCTTCCAGTGACCTTGCCCTGGCGTATTTCTCCCCTTACCTGTCCCTTCATTGTATCTCCAACCCAGTGGCTGCTCAGCCTGTACATGAAGGTCCAAAGAGTGTGAGCTCAGAAGATGACACACATGTGACAGGCGGCACAGCCTTGTCACGCCCAGGGAGCTCTGCAAAGTGACAGAAAGAGCAGGAAAGCACACCGAGTTACCCACACCTGATCCTAAGTGTGTTCTCTCTCTCCCTCCCTCCGTCCATCTCTTTGCCCTAACTCCCTCTCCTAAATATCTATCATATCAAACCCCTTTTCTCCACCCCCATCCTCTTGCAGCAGCCAGAAAAGCTTTTGTACTATCAGGCCTTTTCTCTCCAAGGCTCCCAGCATCCACCTCAGGGCTCCCCCAGACCTTTTCACCTTGGGAAGTGTCTGAGGCTGCCAAGGCTGGAAGAGAGAGGCCCAGACCATTCCAGCTGCCCTGGGCCAGCCAGGCTTCATTGGGGCCAATCCCTCCATACTTGTCTCCCATCTGAGGCCTGAAGATCCCTGGGACACGTTGGTCTGGGGTACACTGGTCAGGAAGCTGATCTACGGGGAAGAAAAGAAAAGCCTGTGCTTCCTGCCGTGGCTTTGCTCCTGTCTGCGCCTGAGGTCACTGGTAGTCTAGACCACTTCTGAAAGAATCGTTGGCTGGAGGTTTTCCAGGCCACCTAGGGGGTGGGAATGTGGGCTGCAATCAAACACACTGTTGGCCTGCCTGGGGACCTTTCCTTTCCTTGCACTTTGGAAAGGGGTCAGCATTTACTCAAACTTCAGCCCTTGGAGGGGGTCCTATTTTTCTGGGGGTCTGTTTATTAGACTTTTCACCCTGGCAGGAGGGAGGGCTAGGACTTGTTCTCTGGCCCTGTAGCTCCCCTGCCCCCAAACCTCAGAAAGCTATATACCATTGTACTATGTTCTGCAAACACTTTGAGGCCAAAGCTTGTTTCAAGATGCTGCTCACCTCTCTGGATTCCTGCTTCACTTAGTTCCGAACGTGGGTGTGTTTTACTTTCTGCCAGTTGTGAATGCATTCAGGACAAGGTGTTCAATACTTCATCCAGCATTCTAAGTTGTTGTCAGCAGGATGATGGGCAGGGCACCTGGTCCACTGTGTCTCTGGAAATAGCAGCCCAGGTTCCTCTTTCGTGTCCAAGGCTCTTCACAACGTCACCCCAGGGAACCCTTCGAGCACCTCCCTTCTGCCCTCTGCTGCATGCAGTCTGCTCCAGCCAGAGGGAAGGATTTGCTGGGTTCTTTCCTGCCGCTGTGATTTTACATTTGACCTTTTCTCTACTCATTCTGGTTTTCCTCTTGGCAAACTCATTCATTCCTCAAGACCCAGATCCAACACCCATCTTGGGGAAAGCCTTCCTTGCCCCTCACCTACTGAACCAGGACAGGACTCCATAGTACTGTCTGCATTTCTTCTAAATCTCTCCTTGAGAGTCCATGCCAGAACCCAGCGTCCTGGAAGACCTCAGTCCAGTGGAAGGGGGGATACTGTGCTGAAAAATCTGAGTTCCTTCCCCCAGAAACACTTTTTGTTGCTTCGATTATTTGCACATGTGGTCAGGAATTTGGAACATTCTGACATCTCCAGGTGAAAGAATGAGTGTATGTATGTGGGTGCGTGTGTATGTGTATATGCATGAATGTTTGTGTGTGTGTGTGTTTGTGGTGTGTGTGGTGTGTGTGTATGTATGTGGTGTGTGTATGTGTGGGAGTGTTTATGGTGTGTGTATGTGTGAGTGTTTGTGTGTGTATATATGAGTGAGTGTGTGTGGGGGGTGTTGGGGGGTGCTCTCATAGGCCTCTCTCCCTTTCCTCTCCGCTTCCCTCTCTCTCTCCCCACAGCCTCAGCGTGGGCTCAGCCCATTTGTGTGCAGACAGCCTGTATCCAGGTAGCTGCCTGGCTGCTCAAGCTATCCTGACTCAGCCAAGGGGTCAGAAATCCCAGGCTCCAGTCAGCTTTGGCCCAACCGGTTCGTGCCCTTGGGTCTCTCGCAAGCCTTCCTGGACCCTTGGGCCATGGCCAGCTGCTTGTCCCTGGAGGTTCCTGAAGGCTCTTCTTCCCCCCCACTCCCCTCAGGTTTTCTACACCAACTGCAGCTGCGTGACAGGAAGTGGCCCTGTGCAGGCGGGCTCCTGCAACTCAGCCTGCAGTCACCTGGTGCTGCCCTTCATGCTCCTGATCAGCCTGGGCGGGGTCATGGCCTCTGTCATCCACACACCGTCCTTCATGCTCATCCTAAGGTGAAGCAGGGTGGGCCAGACCCAGTGGATACTAAGGTCCTTAACCACAGGCAGGACCGGGAATCCTGAGGGAGGACTTGGAAGGAGGAGGCCACTCAGGTGCCCTGGGTCCCCACAACAGACCAGGCTCCCACTTCCTGTCTTTATCCTCATGACAACCTGCGGAGACGTTTTGTCCCCATGTTACAGATAAGAAAACTGAGGCTCAGAGCAGCTCAGGAGCTAGCCCCAGGTCATGTATCAAGTATTGGGTAGCAAGTGGAATAGTACTGGTGCCAGGACCCAGAGCCCAGGCCCCCACTTGACCCAGGGGAGGGGAGGCCACACCCAGGGCGCTGCCCTGGGCTTCTAGTCACTGGGTGGAGGAAGTGAGGGTCATCACCAGCCCCCATCTGTCATGGGCGGGCCACAGGAGGTGATCCAGAAAACCAAGCCCTGTCAGTGTGGTCCAAGATTCTGAATGCCACTGGTTAAGTGCTCACTGTGGACCCAGCCCATGCCGAGCACCGCCTCCCGGTCCAAGATCTTTCTGGCCATTGTTGGGGGGCAGGAGCTGCTGGGACTGACACATTGTCACCTGAGGCTAAAGTCAGCATCTCCTGGGGTTGTGGCTGGAATAAGAGCATCGCAGAGAAGGATAATTACAATTTTTCATTATGCCGGGATTATTTTATTCCCTGTCTCCTAGACAATTAGAAGGCGCGGGGGGTGGGGTGGAGCCCCTTACAAATATTAGAAGACACCTAGATGCATAAAACAGGCTGGCCACAAGAGAAAGTACAGGAACCAGCTGCCCCAGCAGGCAGCCTGCTTTAGGGGAGTTAAGGCAGTCAATGTGCTGCACGAAATCCCGCCCATCAGCCATAGGATCTTGGCCAAGTCACTTCACCTGTCCAAGTGTCTGTCAGTCTCCTTATCTGTAAAATGGGGCCACTGCTAGGCCTACCTCAGGGGGGTTGCCGTAGAGAATCACTGAGCCCGTAGTCAGCACTCCGTAAACGCCAGCCGCTGCTACTACTTAGGAGAGGAGCCAGTGATTGCTAGGGCATCCCGGGCGGCGGCATTACGGGGTTGGGGAAGTCAGAAGGCATGCCTGGCTGCCCAGCTCCAGGTTTTGCTAAGTGTAGGAGGAAGGGGAGAATTTGGTGGGGCCACGAATGGGGAGAGAAGGGAGGTATCTGAGACCAGGAACACCGGGAGGTCAGGACAGGGCAGTGAGGTCAGCGGGTGTGCCTGGGACATAGGGACCCGACTCTGCAGTTCGAAGGGGGACGGTGTGTGGAGCCCGAGCACACCACTCCCCACCCCACCCCACCACCCAAGGAGCTTCAGACTGGGGAAGGCCAGTGCTGGATGGTGGGAAAGAAGGGGACGTCGACCCTCTTGAGGGCTGGAACCCTCTCGATCCTCATGTCACCCATGTCCCTGCTTGTTAGGGGAGTGAAGAAAGAAGACAAGGCTTTGGCCGTGGGGATCCAGTTCATGCTCCTGAGAGTTTTGGGTAAAGAACCTGCTGTGTGCTGGGCCTGGGGGACACAGGGATGAGTGAGACTCAGTCGCTGACCTTAGGGTTCACAGGCCCATGGGGGAACAGATCCGACCCAGGTACCTGGAGGTGGGTGTGCAAGCAGCTAGACAGCCCATGAGGATGGCAGCATCTGATACCAGGGTAAGGGGTGGGCTCGAGGGTCAAAGACTTAGGGGCCGAGAGGCCCCCCGTGGCTCAGAGCCCTGAGGGGTATGTATGCCAGGGATTAGGGGTGGGGGTACAGGAGGACCGGGCCTGTGTCCCCTGAGCACTTCCTCCTCCAGCCTGGATGCCCAGCCCTGTGATCCACGGCAGTGCCATCGACACCACCTGTGTCCACTGGGCCCAGAGCTGTGGGCGTCGGGCCGTCTGCCGATACTATGACAACGACCTGCTCCGAAACCGGTGAGGCCTGGGCTGGGAGCTGCCAGGGGACTGTGGGAAGGGGGCTGGACGTATTCCAGGAGTCCCAAACCGAATACCAGCAGGGAGGGGAGGTCCATTTATATCCACCTGCTAGCTGGCTGGTGCTATATCCAGTGCTGAGCTCACCAGTCCTGTGAGCTAAACACTACCCCCCCTTTATGGAAGAGAAAAGTTAGAGTTAAAGTAAGTGGCCCAAGGACACAGCTCATCACTGGCAAAGCTGGTCCTTGAACCCAAGCTTCCTGACCATAGTCTGTGCAGGAACATGCCTCATCATGGCTGAGTGTAGGGAGAATCAGGGGAGAAGCCTGGTTGTGAGAGAAACGAGAAATTGGGGTGGGGTAGGAAGAAGGCCTTATCTAGAACACTGGAGGCCTGGGATCCAGGCCCAGCTCTGTCACCTTCATTGTGAGATCTGCTTTTGGGGGGCTCAGTCTTTCCATCTGTACAATGGGAAGCCCACAGGAACCTGAAGGCAGAGAAGCTGCTGGCTCTAGGATGGAGTGGGGGTGAGTGGGGGGGACTTGCTAGCAGGTTGGGGGCACGGAGCTGGTCACCTCCAACTCTGAGGAGAGCAGGGTTCTTGTGGGCTAGAGCTATCCAGGGACTTTGTAGGAGATGGAAAGTCAAAGGAGAGACATGGTGAGTTAGGCAAATGAAGGAGAAGGAATCCTCTTTTGCTTTTGGTGGGTGGGGCAATCCAAAATTGAGATTGTCAGGTCCCTGAGCCCTTCGAGAGACCTAGGCAGAGGCAGGGCCGGCCCAGGCCACAAGGCAGTCAGGGCAAGAGCAGGGAGAATGCCTAGGCTTCTGCTCCCAACCCAGGGCTCCTCCGGTACAGCTCTCGCCCTCTTCCAGGGAAGGGCCCCCACAAGGGTCAACTCCAGGGGCTCCCTCGTCTCCCCAGCCAAGGCTAGGACTCCTCCTCCCAAGGCCTCAATGCTTCAAGTGCACAATGGCTGATGGTTGCTGACCCCATTCAGACCCCAGCCCAAGGACATCCAAGCCCTGGCCGGGGAGGTCCTGAGCTCACGGGTCCCTTGCTCTTTCTCAGGTTTATTGGTCTTCAGTTCTTCTTCAAGGTGGGCTCCCTGGCCTGCTTTGCCTTGATTTTGGCCATCCTAAGGCAGCAGGACAAGGAGGAGGGGACCAAAGTGACCTGCCCTGGCCTCCAGCAGCAACTGTTAGTGTCGCAGCCAGAGAAGAAGCCTGAAGAATCCAGAGTGTGAGCTCTCCGAGGGCCCCACCCTGGCCAAGAGAGGCAGTTACGGCGAGTACGTCCTCTGGGCCCTTTGCCTGAGATTGGTTGTCAGGAGCCCTGTTTTCCAATTCTGACACCGCCACTAACTTGCTGTGTGACTTCAGGCAAGTCACTTACCCTCTCTGTGTCTTTGTTTGCTCATCTGAACCAGGGAGTTACTTAGGGAGTTGCTGTGTTGGCCACTTTTTAAAAAATATACATATCATTTTATTTTTAAAAATATTTTTTGTTGGCCACTTCTGAAGCAAGAGGGTCCTACTTCTTTCTCCCCAAGCCACACAGGCTGACCTGAAACTAGGCTTTCCTGGGTGGGAGGGACTGTACACCTCTCCCCAGGGCCCTAGGGTAGAGAAGTGGACAATAGTAGGCCATGCTGCCCTGCACATCAGACCCTAGCCCTGCTCTGCCGCTCACCTAGAGCACCCTCTCTGAGTCTTATCCACCATCTATATCAGGTGGAAACGGACTCAGCAGTTTTCAAGCCCCTTTCACCTGTGACCAACTGTGCAGTCAGGATGGACTCATGTGCCCTCCCCAGCCCTTCAGCCTAGAGGCGGGGCCAGGACAGCCTCTGTCAAGAAGTGTCCATTTGGCGCCCCCTGGAGGCAGAGCCCTGGGCTTCAAGGGGAGACCCACTACGGAGGCAGGTGGCCTCACACTCAGGACGTCCAAGCTGGGTAGGGCCTTCAGGAAACGTGGTGTGACGGCCCCAGCGGGTCTTAGCTGAGAGAGGAGACTCACTCTCTGGACTCAGCAAGTCCCAACTTTTGCCTTCAGGGCTCCACAGTCTGGATAAGATCTAGTCTCTGCCTTAGGTGCTCTGGTGGAGAGGGAGACCCAGGCCCCCCACTTGAGCATTTTCCAACTTCAAAGACCACACATACCCAGCACACACAGGCATCTATGCGTTGCCAAGATTCTGCACATTTGACCAGGGTCCCCCATCAAAGTCACTGAGACTTTTGTAACTAGAATCCTAATTTTACCATTTCCTCCCAGGTGCTTGAATCTGTGTCACCTAGGACTATGTAGAGAATGTCTGGTTCTGTGACACTCAGGTTTTGGGGGGTACCATCTGGTTTTCTGTGATGCCTCAGTAGGTGTAAGGAGCTGCTCTTTGTACTGCCCAGGCCTATGATCTATGATGCTGAGAACAGTAACACCCAACTCTGTGTAACAAGAGGGTCTGTGCAATGTTTGGGCCTGAACAAACTGGACCTTGTCTACGTCAGGCCTTGCCTGATTTTATGGCCAGGCCTGGTTATCACCCTGGAAGGTAAGAGAGTTTCCTGATCTGCTCCCGCCTACCCGACCTGGCTGGGATCTGGAGGCAGGAGACAGGAGACATCCATAGCAGTTTCCCAAGCCCTATGTCCAGCCCTGTGCTGGAGGCCAGGGAGAAGCTGGGGGGAGGGCAGGGGACACACGTGGCTGTGGTCCTCTGAACAGCTCCCAGCAGTAGGCTTTGAGGCTATCTCACATGAAAGAAGAGGGAAGTACAGAGTTCTAATTCCCATTTTATTCTACTCACTGATACCTTTAAACATTTCACCAATATCTGAGCCTGTATTTGTCAGTGCCAAGAATTTCAAAGTCTCCTCCAATAAGATGAGGCTGTTTGTATGTTTATATTCCTTCTCCTTCCCTCCTGTTTGCCAGGTTTTGCAGAAATAATCTGGAATTATAGATACAGCTTATTATTAAATTTGTTCTTGCATAATATCTCTTCTGTTACAAAAATCCTTTCTTACAAACTGCATTAGTTTGCAACAACCACATTATTTCCAATTATTTAGATTTAAGTTTTACTGGATTCATTGCTCACCATTATTTCTTGTATACGACATCTTCCCCTATCTGTATATTCTGGTCCAATTTTGTTTGGCTGGGCTGCTTCCTCTAGTAATGGATTCAGAAACGGAATAAGAACATGAGGCTTTCCGAGTCCTCACCTGTCTATTTACATTTTACCAAAGGGGAAACAGTTCCGAAAGCATAAGTAACTTGCCTAAGATCACATAGAAAATAAATGGTGGCACCAGGGTTAGTTCCAGGTTTTGTGGGAACTGAAACTCATACAATTTGGGGAGTCTTCTTTAAGAAAAAGAACATAAAATGAGGTAAGAACGTGAATCTTTACCTAGAATGAGAAAAGGAGTCAAAACAACTACATCACACAATTTAGAAAAATAGCACAGTATTTTTACTAACTGCTGTGCATACCTCTAAAAAACTCTAAAATACTTTTTTTTTTTTTTTTTTACCCCGATGATTGGAAGGATTTCCCACATCACTAGCTTCTGTTTCTGTAAATTTTAAACCTATTTCTCCCATTTCTCCTCTATTGCCCAAATAATTCCTGGGCCAGATAGCATAAGACACATTCATGTCATGAGATGACCTCTGGACATGACACCTTGACATAACCGTGCTGAGTGAGTTGGACACTGGTTAGGCAGATTCCGAGAAGCCATTCTCTACATAGAGGTGGCTAGCAATGATTTATATCTATACTCAGAGGTGACTGAGAATCGCATAAATATATCCCAATGAACCCAAACTAAATTGATTCCCATCTCAACTACCCCTTAGCCAGATCCCAGAAATGCCCATGGGCCCTCCAACCACCTCACACAGAGGGAAGCTGGGACACAAGAGAAGGAGTTGAAAGAACTAGCAATATTAACTGATTGTGGTTAAAATATTGTACCTTTGCAAATTTCCCAAGAACCCAACAACGTGAAAACATTGTGGAGGCGCCTCCCTGAGCCCAGGGAGAGGCCCTGATGCTCAAGCAGCATCAGCTTCAGGCTGAATCTGCCTCTGGGTTGAGCTGAGATTTGAGGGAGAAGAGGGGTCCTCGTGCTTAAAACCTGTGAGGCTGGTCAGGACACGGAGACTCCAGGAGTCATCGCGAGAGAGACGTGAGGCCGAGAGCCAGGGGTGGAGCAGGTAAGTGCTGGGGTGGCTCTCGGAGATGGAGGGAGTCCAGGCAACAGTCCTCTTCTCTAATATGGCCTCTGGCCAACGGAAAGCCACAAGCAAGTGCACCACCCTGGGAGCTGGGCGGAAAAGGTGTGAAATCTCCCTTCCAATTCTACTGGTGGTAAAATGCAGCAGAGGACATGACTGGAACCAGGACAGACATCCTGATGCCTAGCCCAGAGTTCCTTTGGCCCGTAGACCTGTGCTGGGAAGTTGCAGGGCAGGCAGATGCCCCAGGGGAGCTGGGAGCCAGGAGCCATGAGCCATGATTGGAGCACAAATGAGGAGCAAGAACCCACAGCACCCTCAGCATTCTTTGGACGTGTTGAATGATTTCCCCCCCAACATACCCCTATGTGTGATCTTCTCTACCCAGCTGGTGTACTCCATCCACACCCCACTGCCTCCCATTTTATGAAGTCCTACCCAATCTTCTAGGCCTGGCTCAAAGGCCACCCCCTCCCCGTGGAGGCAGCATGGTGTAGGCAAAAGGGGGTGGGTAACCACCTTATGGGAGCTGATAAAAAATGTAGGCTTTTCATTAAAAACACACAAAAACCTATGCACAACTGAGCATGTGATTTCACAAGCTGGGGGCCACCTGAAGGCTGGCTCTAGACCTCCAGGGAAGTGAACAGAGCAGAGTTTTAGAGTGATTGGAGTTCAAATCTCTCTACCACTCACTTGTGGTGTGACGCTGAACAAGTGACTTCACTTATCTGTATCTCAGTTTCTTCACCTGGAAATTGAGGTTAATCATTCCTGTCTCCTGTCTCCCAAAAGTTGTGAAGACCAAAGAATGATTACATACTAGCTCACAGGTAGTGCATGTACCCGGTAATCTGTAAGTTTCCTTTTCCTCCCCTGGTCCCTGAGAGAATTTAAGGAGTGTGTGGAGCACAGGAGGAGGGGAAGGTGGAGGAGACAGAGGGAAGAGGCACTATGAGGAGAGAGGGAGACAGTCCCCTTGCCCTGCCCTGGCTACAGCTCTGCTGGTCCCTAATCTGTCTTCCACTGTCAGCCAAGGCTCAGCCATTCCAGTCTTATCTCTCCCCACAGCCAACCTGGGACAGCTTTTCTCAACCAGATTTACATTTTTATTGATTTTCTCCCTTCCAGAGCTGTCTCTTCCTTTTGCTATAAAATGGCCTTACCCTGGAAAACAGCAGTTCTGGGGCTGGCCAAGAAATGACAGTTCAAGGATGGAGTCATTCATCATTCATTCATTCATTCATTCAACCAACCAACAAATCCTACTTGGCTGCTCCAAGCACCTGTGCTGCCCTCCTGGGGACACAGCCATGTGCCAGATACGGGAAACTCCCAGTGTATGCAGGCAAGCTGACAAACAGTAATAAAAGCATGAGTACTCAGATAGGAAAAGAAGGGGAAGAAGAAGCCCCAGGCTCTTCCCAGCGCCACCAGGGAAGGCTTCCTGGAAGAGGTTAAATCAAAGTTGGCACTCCAGATTAGGCAGGAAATCTCCAGGTGGAGAAGATGGGCATGGGCGTGGAAAATGGGACGAGCAGAAAGGAAGGCACAAGAGAATGAGGCATGTCGGAGCTACGGAATGAGAGCGACATGGCTGGGGTATACAACATGTGCAGGGCTGGGAGAGAGAAAGGAGAGCTGAGGCTGGAGACACCAGTGGGGCCCAAGCCTTGAGTTCCAGCTGAAAGCTTTGGATGTCTCCCTGAGGGCAACGAGGAGATCTTAAAGCATTGATTGATGCATTATTCCATTGGCTGGTTATTTTAAGCAGGGAGTGACATGATTTGTGTTTTAGAAAGGCCAGTGGCTGCACCATGGGGGCTTTGAGTGGAAAAGAGCAGCTGGAGGCCACGCCGTCAGGAGACTGGTGTACTAATTAAGAGGAGTAGGAGGCCTTGCAGCCGGTCATGAGCGGCATCCTAGAAGTGGGGACATCTAAGCTGCGTCTTGAAAGATGAGTAGGAACGCACCAGGTGGAGAAGTTGGGAACAGCGTCCAGGGAGAAGAAACTGCACAGATAACGGCTCAGCGTACAGAAAGCTCCTGGCAGGCTTGGGAAATTTTCACTAGTTCAGTGGGGCTGCAATGTGGCATAAGAGAGAAGTCGTGGTGAAGGATGAAGTTAAAGAAGTGGGTTGGGGCCTTCAATTTCTCTCAGTATTCTCTGTCTCCGGAACCTAGACTCCAATGAGAGAGGAGACGATCACTGGCTACTTGTACAAAGGAGGCTGTGTGGGGCTACCTCCTGGCGGCGGCAGGAGTGCACTTCTTACTTCAAAGCAAACCTTTCCGGGATCACAACACTTTACATTTTACAAAGTCCCTTCACACTTATGCTCATGGTTTCCTGGTGAGGACTGTGGAATGGGGATTATTATCCCCAGAGAGTGGATAAAGAAACTTGAGTCCTAGAAAAGTGCAGAAGTTTGTCCATGATCACTCAAGAGCCCAGATATAACCCTGTTAAACCTCTGATGCTTTTTCTAATAAATCTACTTGTTCCTGAATCACACACACACAAGATGTTGTAGCTGCTAACAAACATGATTGGAATGAAAAAACAAAATGGAGAGAAAACACCTCAGAGAAAGAGACTGCCTCCTCCTGTTCCCAGTTCCTCAACCTTCACCCTGGAGCTGGAGACATTCCAGCTGAGAAAATAGAACCAGGTCCCCTCTGCTTTAGAATGCAATAGACATGGAGCAAATCCCAGGGTGGCCACTTTCCAGGTATGGGAAGTCTCAGCCTTGGTTGTCTCATCTGAAAACTATGAGAAACAAGCTCTACCTTTCAGAGCTGTTGTGTGGATTGACTGTGATATTGTGGCACCATAGTAGTTATCTATTGCTGAGTAACAAATTACCCCAGAACTTAGCAGCTTAAGACAAGTATTTATTATCTCACAGTTTCTGAGGATCAAGAACCCAGAAGTGGGGCCGGCTCGGTGGCTCAGGTGGTTGGAGCATCGTGCTCCTAATGCCGAGGTTACCGGTTCGATTCCCACATGGTCCAGTGAGCTGCGCCCTCTACAGCTAAGATTGTGAACAATGGCTCTCCCTGGAGCTGGGCTGCTGTGAGCAGCTGGAGGTGAGCGCGAGCTGCCACGGGCTACTGTGCTGCCAAGAGCAGCCGAATAGACCTGGCGTGAGCTGCTGTGAGTGGCCAACCAACTGCCTCAGCTGGGGGAGCGCAAAGCTCATAATACCAGCATGGGCCAGCGAGATGTGTCCTGCACAACTAGACTGCTTGAACTGGAGTGGCGGGGGCGGGGAGATAAAAAAGAACGACAGCAAAAAAGAACCCAGAATTGTATTAACTAGGAGATTCTACTTCAGGATTTCTCATGAGGTTGCAGTCAAGTGTCATCCAGGGCTACAGTCATCAGAAAGCCCAACTGGGGCAGCAGGATCCACTTCCGGGCTCACACTATGGTTGTTATCAGGCCTCCATTCTTTGCTGGCGGTAAGTCAGAGGTTTCAGTTTCTTTCTACGCAAGACTCTCCATAAGGCTGCCCAGGACACAGTGCTGAACTTCCCCTAGAATGAATGATCCAAGAAAGAGAATGTGTGCTGCCCAGATGGAAGCTACACATCTTGGAAGTGGCATGCTATAACTTTTGCCATATTCCATTGGCCACACAGACTAACCCTGGTAAAATGTGTGGGAGGGGAGTACAAAAGGGTGTGGATACCAGGAAGTGTGGATCACTGGGAGCCATGGGAAGCTGGCTTCCACAAGTGCCCAAAACCATGCCTGCCACGCAGTCGGTACTTATTCATTAGTAGCTGCTATGATTCTCCCACTGTTCACAGACTGGCTGGGGAGACAAGATTTGGACATGAAAAGATGAGTGAACTTGGCACAGTAGACTATGACTTGATTTGGGCAATGCTGAATTGCATGGTAGAAAAAGGTGTGCTGGACAAAGTGGTGGAAATCAGGGAAGGCTCCCTGGAAGAGGTGCAAAGGAGAGGAGACAAAAGATGAATATGCCTTCCCACGGCAAATCCCCTCTTCCTCATTTTACTAGCAACAGGGATAATAGAGGCATTTATGCAATGCCTCCTCCTTTGCCAGTGAGTGGTCTAAGAGTAGACATGGGACCTCATTTTGATCAATGAAATAATGGGGATGGTCTAGTCGGAAAGCTCCTCTCCTGGATAAGAGAGAGGCATGAGAGGAGGAGACACTATTTGTTCCCATGCCCTTTCTTCCTGCTTGGGAGGACATGGCGCTTGGTGCCACATGAGCCATTTTGTGATCACAAGGGAGTCTCCCTCAGCCTTAGAATGGGGAAAGTCTGGGTCGTCAGGGACATGGTTGAATCACTAGACCAACCCTGGCTCCACCTTTCTCTAGCTTCCTGTTAAAGAAACAAAATGTTTAAGTCACTCTAAACCAGGTTTTCTCTTACTTGCATTCTAACTGACTCAGTGAGCAAAATAGTCTAGTTCCCTTTGGGGTTATCACCTTTTCCTGAGGAAGAGAGTGTGGAAATGCAGAACAGGAAAGGGCCCTGGGACTGGAGGCAGGAGTCCTTGGTCCTACCCCAGCTCTGCTTCTGAGTTGCTCTGTGATCTTGAGCAAGTCCCTGCTGCTCTGGGCCTCTAATAATTATAGCAAATACTTATTGACTACTTACTATGTGCCAAACACTTTGTTAAGACCTTCCCTTCCATTATCTCATCCAATCCTCACATCAAGTCTGCTATGCCAATATTTTTACTCTCTTTGTTTTAGGGATAAAGAGACTAAGGCCCAGAGATATTAGGAAATTTGCCCAAGGTTACACAGCCATTTAGTGTTATATCTCTGGATTCTGAATTCAGGCTCATCTCTCTCTAAAGCACAGGCTTCTGACCATAATGTTATACTGCCTGGTGATAAAAGAAAGTCTCTGGACAACATGACCTCTAAAGGCCTTTCCATCTCAAAGATTCTTTGATTTGCTATTCCATGTCTAGCTACATGATGAGCAAACCAACTTATCCCAGAGAAGAAAGAAATAAGGACTGTCTTAAAAGTCCATCTGAAAAGCTGTCGTGTGAGTGGGAGGTTAGGTTTACTCAGTGGAGCTCGTAGGACATGAACTGGACCAATGGGGGACACTACAAGGAGATACAGTGCAGTTTATATCAGGTAGAACTTTCCAGCTGCTGTTCAGCAGGGGTAGAATTATGCACAGAGGTAATGACTCCCCTGTCAAGAAGCTTATGGAAGCTTGTGTTTGATAAGCCTTTGTCAAAAGTACCGCATTGACTAGGGACGGGACCGAATGGCTTAAAATTTGTGGTAGGAATTAAATGGGATAATATACTAGAATACTCCCAGCACTTTAACTGATACAAACAGAGGGAATTGATAAATGATCGTTTCTTCTCCCCCTTGACACTGAAATTCTTGCATTTTAAGATTCTCTAATATGAATTTTTGGCTCTTTGGCTCTAATATTCTACAGTTCTATAATTTCAACACACTGTGATTCTGCCCTGCTAAGATGTTATGATTTTAATACTCTAATTTTCCATGATTGTGTGGCTCTAGAAGCTGAGCAGTCTGTGATTTTGTAATTTAATAGTCTCTAGCTTTAACAATCTCAGATTCAATAAAGTGTCTCTCACCAGCTCCAGAAACATGAGGAAGTTGCTCTAAATGCCGTGCTTCAGTGGCCTGCAAACACATAGGGCTACTCCCTCTAACCCTCTTACCACTCCACTGCCGTCCCCCCACAGCATGCTTTCCATTCCAACCAACCCTGCCCGGATCCATACCCCAACTCCACTCTGCTGTCTCCCAACTCACCAGATAGGTACATTCACTCTCTCTCTGCTGGTGATTGTTCACTAAATAAGAGCCTTCTCTGTGTCCAGCTTGTGCTTATTACAAAGGGGATATAAGAGGATGAGAAGTCATAGTTATGATTCTCAGGGGGCCTAAGATCTAGGGACCCAAGTCCCTTGCTTTTGTTTAAGCTCAACTCTACCAGGAATGCTTCCTTGATATCTAGCATTGATATCCTCACTTACATGTGTGAAGATCTGAACTCTTTGGTTGGTTATTGTGAACATTTTAACTTATCTGTCCATCCTGTATCCCTGATTATAATTGAGGTTTCCTTCTAAATCAAGAGCATGTCTCTTCAACCAGACTGAGAGTTTTCCAGAGGAAGACCATGTCTTCCCCATCGCACTGGACGCTCCCTGTAGACATGAGCCATGACTCTCTTATATCATACTTGAGTTAGAGTTAAAGATAGAATGATGTTCCTCCACCAGATTAATAAATTCTCAAAGGCAAGTTTGTGTTTCTGCCATTGCACTGAGGATTTTATAAAAGCAGAAGCTACATCTCCCCTTAAAACGAGGAAGTCCCTAAGGCCAAGGACTGGGCTTCCCCCTCAGACCGGGGGCTGTCTCCTTGCGAGCAAAGGGTCTAGGGCTTTCTCCTCTCTTTTTTATTCATTCAATCCCAGCCCAGGACTCGCCATAAGAAGGGATCTTTTCCCTAAAGCAGATAGACAAATAAATGGAAAACGGATGATTCCGGAGGCAGAGTAGGAACTCACGCCTCTCTCCAACGTGTCCAGACCCTTTCTTGCTCTGTCTGGGCCATCTCCTAAAAGCTGCCATCTCTCTGCCCAGTGGGCCCCTCCCAGCTCCTCTCAGCAACTCGGAGCAGTAAGTGAAGATGTCAGCACCTTGGACAGCGCCCAACCCATTACAGGGCTCTGGAGCCAGCGGAAGCCAAGCTCTCCAAATCCCTTAGCCTCTGGGTGATGGATTTCCTCGTTTCTCAATTTGATTAAAGACCCGTAGATAACCAGAGCGCCTTGTTCTGTTCTCTTCTCTCTTCCTGATGAACATAATTAACTCCGTCAGGCTGGGAATACTTGCTCTTAAATACTGCCTGCCCAGCCCCCACCAGGGCATGAATCAGTAAAACAGGGCCAGAACACTTGGAAGATTCACATGTTTCTTCCTGGGGAATGGAGGTGGGAGAGAAAACTCTCCCCAAGAAACACAGGGGCTGTGAATGGAGTCTTAAACGTGGTAGTTGGGTAAAGAAAACCATGAATTGAAAGTCAGGAAATTTGAAGTTTAGTTCTGGCTTTGCCACTAATCTAAATATGATCTAGAGCAAGCCACACGTCCTTTTTTAGTCAATTTTCCATTTGTAAAATGAGGATGTTGGACTAGATAATCTCAAGTGCTATATTCAGTGCTAAGATTCTGTGGCAAGGATGGGAACTTTTAAAACAGAGAAGGAAAGAGACTTGACCGAGGTCACACAGCAGGCTCATGGCAACGCTGGGTTTAAATTCATGGCTCCCGGCTTTTACTTCAATGCTAATTCACTTGCACAGACTTTCCCCCTTCATCCACATTACAGACTTTTTTGCCTGGGTATAGGGCTGAGGAAGCTGAAGATACTTGGGATTGAATTCACCTGTGCCAATAAAAGACTGCAAAGAGCATAGGAGAAATAATTATAATTGGGGGAAAGGAGCACCTGATAGAAACAGAGATACAACCTCAAACTCAAAAAAGTCCAGAAAGGTTCTGTGACATCTAAGGCCATCTAGTAGAATCTTCTTAAAGAGAAAAAGTGAACTCTTATCCCAATCAAGTGTTGAGGGGTGTCTCTGTCAGAGAAGAGAAGGGAAAATATCAATCATCAAGTATATATTAGGTTACTGAAGTGTGCCCAGCTCTGTTCTATGCACTTTGGAGAGGATATGAAGAACGATATATGAATTCTTTTCTCTATATCTTTGATGTGCTACTTCTTCTACTTGGAATTACTTCTAATGCATCTATGTACATCCAAATTCTGCTGTTCCATGAAGGCCCAAACCAAAAGTCTCGTCTGGAGGGAAGGCATCCACAACTTTAACCAGATGCAATTTTTCCCTCCTCTAAATCCCAAAGCATTTTCTTTGTGTCTGTTTTATAGTACTCAGCATCATCTGCCTCATTGGCTCCCATCCCCTCCCTGAAGAAGGCGGGGCGGGCTTGTATTTTATTCAGCTTTGAATCACTCAGAATACTCAACACAAGATTTGAAACGTAGTAGAATCTCAATAAGTATTAAATGGATGGATGGAAGGGTGATGAATATAGATGTATGTGTGACTGGGAGAGAGAGCAGAGGAAGGGTTGGCTGTGTGGATTGGTGAATGGATATATGGGTGTATGGTGGGTGAGCGGATGAATGGATAGATAAGTGCATGATCAGCTAGATGGATAGAAAGTGGATAAATGGGTAAATGGGCTGGTTGATAGGTGGGTAAATGGACAGCTGAATGAGTGCATGAGTGAATCTGTGGACAGCTGAATAGAAGGGTATGGAGGTGGACAGTGGAGTTGATGAACTGATAGATTAATATACAGTTAGACAGTTGTTGGGGATGAATGAGTGGATGGATAATTGCTGGATTGTGTGGAAAGATAAATGTAGGGGTAGATGAAAAGAGGAATTATGGGAAAGAATCATGGAAATGTTCCTAATATCACAAAGATCATTTTCATGGGTAATGTCAGAAAAATGACTATGGGGGTTACCTGACTCTATGTTTAAGCTGAGTCAAAAATGTGGCAAGGCCCCAAAAGGTTTCAGGCAATTTCGGGCTTATCAATGGAAGTCTAGTATCAAGATCCAAAGATCCAAAAAAAGGTGATGGTCCTCCCTGGTGGACCTGAGCTGTTCACACTGTCCCACTGTCCTGGAGCCTGTCTTATGGTCCATGAGTCTTGGATGATGACATCCATGGCTTAGCCACGTGAGAGATACAGTGAGGAGGAATCTGTGAAGTCTACCAAATGAACTGGTGGAAAAACCCAGGTGTTCAGCCTGGAGAAGAGCAAAGTCAGGGGGCAAAGTTTTGGGATCTGGCTAGCTTTCCAGAGGCAAATCTGGGTCCCTACGGAAGGCACATGGCTGATGTCATAGACCAGGGGTGTCACAACTGCAGCCTGCGGGCCAACTGCGGTCCACAATCCATTGTTAATTGGCCTGCAGCAAATTCCAAAAATATACTTAGTTTACTTAAATAAACCAGGTGAGGCAATACGTACTTCACCTCGAGTGAGTGGCCCAGCTGTTTGTGTATTTTACTGCATATGGCCTTTGGTAAAAAACGTTGAAAAAAGTTTGGACACCCCTGTCCTAGACCCTTGTGAGAAAGGTCATAACACAAACGGAGGACTATCTGAGGGGTGTGACCCCCTGCATCGCTGGGGGTACATACGTAGGATCTGGACATCCTCCATCAGAGAAGCTGCAAAGTGGGGACTTGCTTGCTATGGAAAGTAAATAAAGGCAACTCTGAGGTCTCTTCCCACCCCAAAATTAAATCATCTGTTCATCTCTTTGTCAACAAATTAGGTTTAGCTGTGCCCTGTGCTCAGCTCAGAATGCCAGGAATTTCTGTCCAGAGCTGAGGGTTTGGGGAGATTTGAGAGACAAATAGAGTCTTATGGGACCCTCACCTTTCTCTCCATGTAGAACTGGGGTTTGAAGAATGAGGAGGAGCTGAAAATGTTCTTTCCGAGACACAAATGGTTGGGGAGGGGGGGATTTAGAGCCACTCAGAGCCAACCCATGACCTAGATTCTCCGTAATTAATGAGCCCTACGTCACTGATGTGTTGGCTTCTGATCAACCTGTCTCCCTAACCCCGCCCAGCTCTCTGGTATGAGATTAAATCAATTAGAGGGAGGAGATCTGGCTGGCGCTGGTTGGGAACAGTGGATAATTCACTTACATAACAGGGGATTGAGGTTTGGACAAGGCCCTTGAATAGTGGGCATGGATCCCAGATCCCAGGCCTTTAGAGAGAGACATCAGGACTTGGGAGTGAATACAGGAGGGGAAAGGGAGACCAGGGGAGGGGGCAGAAGTGACTCTAGGCAAAGGCCCAACTTCCATCCTCCTGTTGAGAACTAACCCTCGTGTTCTCTGGGCTTGGAGAGGACCAAATTAAATCACTCTTCTTTCAATAAATGAAGGGGGCCAGCCACCAGGATCGTTCAACAGCTAAAATCTGGCCAAGCCTCTCTCCTTAGTCTGGCGTTCAAGGCCCTGCAAACTCTCTAGCCGCATCTCCTGCCTCCAAGGTATGGGGGTGGACAGAGAGAGAGACGTCCTGGTTTGCCCTTTGTGCTGGGTTCTGGCTAGGCACTAGAGGTACAGAGAGAAACAGACCCAGTTCCCTCAGAACTGCTGCCTGGGGGGTTGGGGGAATACCACAACACTGTGCCAAGTGGTATAACAGGCCTGCAGGGGCAGGGCCCAGACGTGGCACAATGAAGGACCCTCCGGGAGCCAGTTCCTGAAGGCTTCCCAGAGTGGCAGTATTTGCACTCACTAAGCCTTAAAGGAAGGATGGATTAGTGGGAGTTCATTGGGCCGACCTGGTTGAGAGAGGGCCTTGGGCAGCGGGAACAGCATGTCCAAAGGTGTGGCAATGACAAAAGTTTGGCACACATTCTGGGAAGGAGTTGGTGTTGATGGAGCCTGGAGTGCAAGGTAAGAAGGAGGGCTATGAGGCAGGAGACGTAGCAGGGTCCAGGTCTCACGTTTGATGGCATGCCAAGAAAGTCCTCAATGATCCCCAAGTCTCTGATTAATCCACCCTGAGCACAGACAGTGGGCCAGACCCTGCACTGAACTGGGGTCAAGTGGGAGTGGGGGAAACAGAGATGAAGCAGACTCAGGCCCTGCCCTCTGGGAGTTCTAGAAGGACACACAAATATTTCCCCTTGCCATGCTGGATAGTTCCAGCTTGGCTCTGGGTGGGATTCAGGTCTGGCTGGTGTCTCTGGAGTTCCACTTGTTGGCTGGGCCTGCCCACAGCCTCTCGCCTTAGGACTGAGATAGTCGGGGAAGTCGTCTTTCTGCTCAAAGGTAAGCTGGCCTCTGGGGGCCTGTTTCTGCCACTTAACTGGTCTCCTGAAGACTAGTCCTGTGGCAAGCAAGGTCCCCATGAGCAAATTCTGATAGATGAGAGATAATGATGGGCTGAGCTCGTGTCCTGGGGATGGAGGCAAAGCATGGACCGAACATTTACGAGGTAGACTGGAAGGGTCTTGGGAGACACCTAGGGTTTTTATCTCGGGTCACGCCACCCTCTGGGAAACACAAGGGCACGTAAAGACGGGAGGGGAAGAAGATGAGCTGCAAAGGTTTCAGGCTGCTCACGTCACAGGATTCATCGGATGGAGGCCCAAGGAGCCTTAGTTCAAACAAACCTCACACAAGCTGCCTGCAGGAAGTGAGCAGGTGGAAATCCCTTTCTGGCCTGCTCTCTCCCTTCCTTCTCTTCTGCAGCAGTTCTGAGTACCTCCTCTCTCTAGGTAGGCTCTGGGTTGAGCAGTGAGACACACATCTAGGGTCGCCTTGTTCTTTGTCCAAAAGGCCAGCATTAAGCACAATATTTCTAGCACATCCAGTACTTGTCCGCATGAAAACTTTGGCTGGGAATTGAAGCTAGTGCCTGAAATTTATTCTACTGTTGAAAAGATTTAGGGACTAACCTTTGTGGTTGTAAGCAATAGAAACTCAGACTAAGTAAAACAGAAAAAAAAAAATATTGGCTGTTCCAGTGGGCAGCTCAGAATGGATAAGAAAGCTGGAGAACCAAATGACTGGGCAGCCGGATTGAGAGCCAAGGTCATACCATAGGAAAAGCTGGTCCCAATGGCTCCACCAGTAGAGCCTTTGAACGTCACCACATTGCACATGCAGAGGTGTCACTGCTCATGACAGAAACATAAATGAATCCTAACAAATCTTCCTTCCAGCCTCACTAATGGTCACATGGAAGTCCTGAGCCAGGTACAGTGGGCCAAATTGCCAGGTGGTGGCAGTGGAAGAGTATCTGACCCTCTTTGGCTTTGAAATGGAAGGGGGGGCCCTAGTTTCCATAAAGATTCTCCTAGTGGGAGATTCACTCAAAATACAAAGCAAGGGATTAGTATTAGGCAGCAAAACACGTGACAACTGTCCATTGCACCTTCAATGAGGACACACTAAGTTCTGGGTGCATGGCCAGGAGTTTTATACACCCAAATCTGCAAAGCAACTCTCTAACTATATAATGGTTAATCCCATTTCATAGCTGAAGAAATTGAGGTTTTAGTGGTGGAGTAACTTTCCCAAAGTAAGTGATGGAGCCAGGATTCGAATACAGGTGGGTTTTTGTTGTTGTTGTTATAAATAGGTTATGCTTTCTCCTAAATTGTAAACACAGAGCACTTGTACTTATGGTTCTTAACATGTTTTAAAAAAAAAAAAAAAACAACTGTGGGGCACAGGAAAATAACTAGAAATAAACATTCCAATGTCTTCACGTAATTGTTTTCGGCATCTTAATGTTTTTCTGTACTTTCCTTTTTTAAAAACAAAGAGCATGTTTTACCTTGATAATCATAAGAAAAAATAAAGTAAAACAGTTTTAAAGATTATAGCTTATTAATACAATTATGGAGAAAATATGCATAGAAAAAAGACTAGAAGGAAATTCGTCAAAAAAGTCTCTGGATCACATTTCTCCAAAGAGGACATACAAATGGCAAATAGACATATGAAAAAATGCTCAACATCACTAATCATCAGAGAAATGCAAATCAAAACCACAATGAGATATCACCTCACCCCAGTCAGAATGGCTATCATCAACAAGACAAATAGTAACAAGTGTTGGAGAGGCTGTGGAGAAAAAGGAACCCTCATACCCTGTTGGTGGGAATGCAGACTGGTACAGCCGTTATGGAAGGCAGTGTGGAGGTTCCTCAAAAAATTACGAATAGAATTGCCGTATGACCCAGCAATCCCTCTCCTGGGTATCTACCCAAAAAATCTGAAAACATTTATAGATAAAGACACGTGTGCTCTAATGTTCATTGCGGCTTTGTTTACGGTGGCCAAGACATGGAAACAACCAAAATGTCCTTCGATAGATGAATGGATAAAGAAGTTGTGGTATATATACATAATGGAATACTATTCGGCGGTAAGAAAAGATGATATAGGAACATTTGTGACAACATGGATGGATCTTGAGAGTGTAATGCTGAGCGAAATAAGTCAGACAGAAAAAGCAGAGAACCATGTGATTTCACTGATATGTGGTATATAAACCAAAAACAACAAAAGAACAAGACAAACAAATGAGAAACAGAAACTCATAGACACAGACAATAGTTTAGTGGTTACCAGAGGGTAAGGGGGTGGGGGGTGGGAGATGAGGGTAAAGGGGATAAAATATATGGTGATGGAAGGAGAACTGACTCTGGGTGGTGAACACACAATGGGATTTATAGATGATGTAATACAGAATTGTACACCTGAAATCTATGTAATTTTACTAACAATTGTCACCCCAATAAATTAAAAAAAAAAGTATCTGGATCGTGGGATTATGGGTGTATTTATTTTTCTTTCAACTTCTAATTTTCAAATTTTCTACAGTGAGCACACTCTGAAAAAAAGTAAAACCAGTTGTATTTTAAAACTAAGCATAAAAATATTAGCAAAGAAATGGTACTGCCATGTCTTGGTCCTTTCAAACACCTACAGTCATGTCCTAGAGTGGTTTGGAAGCCGAGGTAGTTCTGAGTTTTCTGGGGCAGCCTGGCAGTCGTTGCAGTGTCTGCTGCCAGAGCTGCCAGAGCTGGCATGGATCACAGTCACACTTATCTCAGGCCGAACACTCTGAGCCAGGGTGGGAACAACCCAGCATGCCCACCTCTTGTAACAATGTGGATGTTACCAGGCCCTGCGACACTGAGGGTTCTGCCCCAGAGGCTGGAATCCTCTTCTCTGCCGGTTTTATCTCTTATTTCCCAGGCTTCAAGTTTTACCTTGCCCTTTGTGATGGAGGCAGGGCTGCTCAATCACGTGACACCAAGGCCCCTCTGAGGTGCCTTCTGCATCTCTTCGTCTGAGTTGCAAGCCCCCAGTCCCCTCTCCGCCCTGCACTGCTCCCACGATGAGTGTCATGGATAAACAGCGCATTTGGTCCTGTCTGGGCCCCAGTCTGGCGGGGGAGTCAGTCCTCAATCTCAGGACGACTCTAGGCTATTCCCTGCCTTACGAATGTCTCAGATGGAAGAGGCAGTCCCTAGTTTACAGGAGCTCCCAGTGTGATGGGGAGACAAGTGGAGAGAGAGTAGGGGCTGATTTATATAAGAAGACATCAGTCTCAGCCAACCTGGACTCCTGAGCCTTCTGCAGGACCCCTACAGCTCCCCACCCCTTCCTCCCAGCGGGACAGTCACTGTCATGGCCGCCCCCGGCCTGCAGGGCCCATGCTCCCTCCCCTCCCCCACCTCCTCAAGCACAAGAAGGTTTTCTTGTGGCCTGTGCATCCTCTGGCAAGTCCCCCAACCCGCTTCTCAGTTTCTTCCTGGGCAAAGTGAGGCAGCTAGATCATCTTGAAGGTCTTCCAATCCAGTGGGGACATTCTGTGTCTCATTAGCCCCTTCCCAGCTCCTCCCCTTTCCTTTCGCTTCCCAGCATCTTCACCAATCTGCTCCCTCTCCTCCTCCTTCCAGGTACACCCTCTTGTTGCCAAGCCCTCAGAAACTCCAGGCAGAGGTTCGCTTTGGCTCCTGCAGTGGCCAAGCTGCTGCAGTATGGGATGCAGTGGGGCAGAGTGGAGGCGGCTGGGGGGGGGGGGGGGGAGGAGGGCCCAGGCCAAGGCCGAGGTCGAGGAGGCTGGGCAGGGCAGGCGGCCAGCCCTACTAGCTCAAGCCAAAGCTACCTCAGCAGCTTCTGCTAAACTCTAGCAAGGCGTCTACGCTTGGGTGGCAGCTCCAGGGCTGAGAGGCTCATGGGGGAGGGGCCCTCTGCTGAGGTCAGCGCAGCCTCCATAAACCTCTCAGGAGGCCACAGAGAGTCCCAGCCCAAAGCCTGCCCTCAGGGATAAGAGGAAAGGACACTTCCTTCTCCTTAGGGGAGGTGACTCAGGTCCTGGTAAGCTAGAGTCCAGGGCTGAGAGGGTCCCCAGAGGACATCTGCTAGGAATCTCCTCTACTCCCCCACAGGGCATAGGATCCCTACTCACGTGCCTTCTGGGGCAGGAAGCTCATTCCTTTCTATGGCAGTCCTCTCCACTGAGAGCTGGTTCATGCATCAATGACCAAACTGCCACCAGTGCCTCCTCTGTGCCAGGACCAGTGCTGGGTTCTGGGAGTGCAGAGATGCATGTGGTCCCGTCCTCAAGGAGCTCGCCCTCTAAGGGGAGAGGCAGACATTGCCCACAGGCTGCAATGGGGGAGCTATGGGAGCCCAGAGGCAGCCCTGAGGCAGCCTTGGAGCAGGGTGGGGGGTCAGGAACTGCTTTCCATAGCAGACAATGGGCCCATGGGACCCTGACTAAGCAGGCAGTTTCAATTACCACCTGGATATCTCCACATCTCTAACTCATCAGGACCAAGGCCAAGTTCACCCTCTCTGTCCACCCTGCACCTGGCCTTCCCACTCTCAGTGAATGGTCCCACCATCCATAAGCCAGACACTCAGGAGCCATCCCTCCCACTCGCCTTGTACCCGGCCTGTCACCAGGCCCTGAATGACAAACCCACCATTTCTCCCACCTCCACACCACCACCCAGCCCAAGCACCAGCGTCTTTCACCTGTACTCCTCCAAGCGTCTCATTTGTCTTCTTACACTAGCCTCCTCCAATCATGCAGTGATGGTGATCTTTCCAAAATGCAAATACAATTGTCACCTCTCTGCTTAAAGGCCTTCAGTGGCTTCTTCTTGCCATTGGAATAAAGGTGAAAATCTTGAACTAGTGTGGCCTGCCCTTTGCAGACCTCACCAATTATATCTGGCAGCGGTCCCTCCTCCATCTCCAGCCCACCAGGTTTTATGCCCCACTTCAGAGACCTTTGTACTTGTTCATTGCACTGTCTCCCCTATGGGCCAAGGACGTGGGCTGCCCTCCTTTCCTCCTCCAAACGACTCCCATGACATCTGTTCTTTGTGTGTTCACTGCCTCTGAACACCAGCCTCTGGCCCTTCTCATTTGAAGGAACAGCTGCGGGACGCAGCCGGGGGTTATAAAGTAATCTGCATCTTGGAGCCTGTGCTCCCGGAACCTCCCAGCGTTCCCGGAGGCAAGCCCCTGATTCCAGCCCCAGAAACCTTTCGGAACCCCCACTCTCCTCCTGCGCTCTTCTTCCATTTCCTGACTGGGGGCTGGGAGTAGGGAGTTGCCAAACCTCCCCATCCCCTCAGCCTGGACGCTTCTGGGACTTGTAATGGAGCTCAGCGCTGAGTGGCAGAAATGAAGTGCTCAGGCTGGGGCTTCCCTTAGACCCTCAACCTCTGTGTTCCCTGGGCTCCCAGACAAGCCAGCCGTCCTCAGGCCTCGGGCCAGACACTGCCTCCTCTGTGTAGTTTGCTGGGACTCCCCAAAGCAGGAGGCCCCGGTTTTCCCTGGGCTCCCATGCCACTGGGTGGTACGCCCTGTCAAAGCCGTTGTGTCAGTTTCTCTCCTCAGACCAGAGCTGCTCAGCTTCCTCATGCACTGTTTTCATCTCTGCACCCCCGAGCCTGGTGGAAGGGTGGTCCCAAAGGAGAGGCTCAGAAAAGCCTCAGCGTTAGAATTCGGGACTAACATCACATAAATATGTGTTTCTATTTTCTTTTTATATAAACTACTGTTCAGCTCTGTCTCCTCCCTCCTGCATATTTGTGAGAAGGTGGACCTCTGAATCTGACCAGTTTTGATCTCAGCTCTCCCTCTTACTACTGGTGACCTTGAGCAAATGCTTAGCTTTTCAGGACCTCAGTCTCTTCCCCTATAAAATGAGAACACCACCCTCCTCTAAGAGTTTTCATAATTCAATGAGCTATCATATGCAAAGGGTGTGATATACAGTATATGCTCAGTAATTCCTTCCCTTCTCCCCACCCCAACCTTTGAGCCCTGAGAAGGACTTGACATTTACCTCCATGAACTTGAACCTATGGTTGACAGCTGTAGGTCAAGTCAATCCAGATCATTTTGAAACCCAGTTCTGCCATCTGATATAGTCACTCTCTTGCCTATAGATTTTAATACAAATGTTTTATTCGGCCTCATCCAAATCCTTCAAAAACACATCAGACTGAGCGAGTCAGGAGGAGGACTAAGGCCCAAGCAGAGCTGGAGTCTGCCCCCCAGGCTGCCATTGATGCACTTACCAATCCTCCACCGGTAGTCCAGGCAGCCAGGGACTCCCCTAGACTAATCACTACTTGATTCTGCCCCTCACCTTACTATAAAAATACCTTGGAAGAGCTTCCAAATGCCTTTTCAAAGTCAAGATTCTCAGGACTCTGACAGACCCCTGACCTGTTCCTCAGTTCTCCCAAAGGAGGAGAGAGGGGAGGTTAGCCTGACTTCCTTCAAGTAAACCTATGGTGGGTCCTGGTGATCGTTACATTTTCTTCTTCTTCGTGTTTTACTGATATAAATCAATGTTTTTCTGCTGTGTTTGTTAGTGCTATTAAATCTGAAGAATTTTCAGTCCTCTCTGAAAGGTCTCACTTAGAAATGATCAAATTAACCCAGGCTACTTGCCTACAACGGTTGGCTGTTGGTTGAAAACAGCTCAAAACACTTACTGAGAACCTCCCTCTACCGCAGGAAATTTGGTTTCTGATTGAAGGAAGGTTTCCCATAGGAAGGTAAATTTCCATCCTGCTCTTGTGACTCATTGTAAGTGTAAAATGGTGAAATTCAAATAATTGCTGTCTCCTTTTAATCTTGCGTCAAACAGTCACTTGTTAAAAATATAACAACATTGTATCTTAATAAAAGCTGTATATTTTAAGACCGAGAAAAGAAGCTTGGCCGACTATGATTTTCAAAGTTTTGTAAGATTATTGAGAACACAGAAAGCCAGTACAAGAGGGAACATAATGAAATCCAGCAGGAATAATTTGTAATTAGAAAACCCCACGCAATTCTTCAGCCAAGGAGAATGGTGATCCATCTTAAGAAACACATGTGTCCCATGCTGGGCACTGATGAGCCTAATCAGACACACTCCACTGACATTTTTCACAACACCAATGGGCCCCTAATTGCTGGTGGGTGCAGACTGGCAAGCTTCTTGCTGCTTCTCTCAGGAGATCATGATGATTAAGAACAGGCCTGGGGCCAAACAGCCAGGGCTGGAATCCCAGCTGTCCTCCTACTCACTTTGTGACCTTAAGCAAGCGACTTACCCTCTCTGTGCCTCAGTTGCCTCATTGTTAAAACCAGGACTGAAAATCACTACCTTTCAGGATGGTGGTTATGAAGACTGAACCAGCTGCTATGGGAAGTCTGCCTGACCCAAAATGTGTGTCTCCCACTCCCCGGTTGCTACTGGGGTGCTCATGGGCAGGGCCAAAAAAGGCTCCCCTCCCCCTCTCCATTCTGCTGCCTCTCTCCTTTGTGAGGGACACTTGGCCCCTCCCAGAAGATCCCGCCTGTGTGGAGGGGCACTGTGCCCACAGGGACCTGCCCTGAGGCCCACTGTGTCCTCTGGTTCTCAGAGCCCCCCACCCCACTCTGGACCACATCTGGTCCTAGCCCAGCTGGCCTGGTGGTGATGTGCCCAGGTTAAGCAGGGGTGGCTTGGCTCCAGCAAGGGCTAAACATTCTTCATTGTGTTTTCTCTACAGCCATCGGGGGTGGGTAGAGGGGTAGGAGGAATGGCAGAGGGGAGAAGAAATGCACTATTCCCACACTCCTTCCTCTCCTGTCTCCCCCAGGGCCGGGCACAGGTTGTGTTCATTCCAGATTGTCCTCAGCCCCAGGAAAGCCCCTCCAGAGGCCTCCTGCATGGTGTCTCAGGGGCTGGGAGTGATCTGGCTCTGTCTCTGCAGCACCTCCATCATTCCTCCATCTGCCTCCCTCTTTATGTCCTTCCCTGGTTCTGCCTGTCCTGCCTGTTGCGTTCTACAGCGCCTCTCAGCACTTGCCACAGGCCTGGCTCTCCCCAGGCCGAGCGCAGAGGTGGGGGCACAGAGATGACACAGGCCAGGGCTCTGCCCTCCAAGCATTCATTTTATAGCAACAAGAGCACAGGCTGCAGAGCACACAGCCTGAGCTGGACTCTCTACTTGGTCCCTTTTAAGCTATGTGATCTTCGGTCAACTACTTAACCTGAGTGTCCACCTCTTTACCAAAAAATGGGGGCCAAAGTATCTCCATTTCAGGACCCCTGTGAGAATTAAATACAATCATGTATATAAAGTTCTCCACTCAGGGCCCTGCCTACAGTGGATGCTGTGAAGTCTGCCTGCCTTCTGTTCCTCTAGCCAGCGGCCTCTTCCAGAGGAGAGGACCAGGACAGAGTCTATGGGTAGATATAGAGCCCCCCATAGCAGGGTGGTTGTGGTGGTGGTGGACTAAGGGCCAGGGTCTGACGGGCCTGCGTGGGGCCAGGCCTCGTGCTAGGTGGTGTGGGGGCACAAACCAGCCATGGCTCTGCCTGCCAGGAGCTTTCTTTTAGATGTAGACTCAGTCCTCTGACCTCTTTTTCTCTCTCCCAATGGCTCATTAGGGCTGATTGTGGGCTCCTTTTTAGCCTTTCCTTTTCTGGACTTCCAACTGGCTTCTTTTTTCCTTCCCCAGGGCGGGGCTGGAGACACACTGGCAGGGCCGAGCTGAAGTCCCCGCCTCAGCCAGGCCCTACACTAAGGAGCGGGTGAGAACTCTTTATCCTGGGTGTACCATGGGGGCTGCTGAGGCACAGAGTTTGGGGTGGCCCCAACAGGAAACTGCTTCTTGACCGTCCAGGCTGCTGTCTATCCATGTGTCCCGAGGGTCCTGTCCTAAGTCCAGGAACATGTGGGGCAACCAATAATCAGAGTTGGGGCCAGTCTGCAGGGTCTTCCCGCCCACTCAGGCCTTCCAGAGAGGAACGAGCTCAGCAATCCCCAGAGAGATCACGCCCTTATTAAGTTGAGGGAAGATACCCTAACCCCACCTGAGGCCGAATGCTTTCTCTACCATTTTGAAACATAGTTGGGGAAATCTAGGGACCTAGAACCTGACCCACTGGGGGAAACCAGCACTAGATCATCCTGGTAAGTGGCCAACATGAGGCTAGCAGGAGAGAGAGGCTATTGCGTGGCAGAGAACCTCTAGTTCTCGAGGCCTCAGCTGGTGGCAGTAAATGGCCTGCCTGCAAAGAGCAGAGCTCTCTGGGGGCTCCTGCGTGTGCTGGGAGCTCCAGCACTCCAGCGGTGGGAAGTGAGCCAGTCATGTGTCCCATGGCCAAGAATTACCAGCAGAGTGGGCTGAGACCCAAGGTGGGACCCAAACATCTTCAATCTCTAAGAAAGGACTGAAACCACAGTGAAATAAAGCTGCTCCAGCTGGGCAGAGAGAAGGAGGGCCACAGTCACGGGACTCAGGCAGGGATGCCACTTACAAAGAACACAGATCAATGGAAAGGGTAGGTAGGTCAGGACAATGTCATACAGGAGCTCTGAACACAAGCAGAAAGAGAGAAGGGAGTGGGGGAAGAGGATTCACAGGGAACCTTCTGGGAAAAGGGCAGTCACTATGAAGATTGGGAAATCTGGTGTCCAAGATTCAGGAGGGGAACTGGAGGTGGGTTCACCAACCAGCCAAAGCACCAGGGCCTGCGCTGGGGTTCCCTCTGCATTCTAGGTGGGTGCTGCGGGAGTGATGCTGGAACTACGTAGGCCAAGGTGTCCTCCATGCTCCAGCTCCAGCGGGCAGGAGGCTGCCACATGTTCTCATCACGCCTTCTCACCTGGAGCCAGAGCCTGCTGGCTCCTCTGCTAATGGCTTCCAGGTGTGTCCTTGGGCCCCTGGGGGAGACATCCTGAAGAACACACCCCCTCCTACCCAGGTCCCACCCGCCTGCTCCCCTTCAGCTGCAGAACCTGGGCTGTCCTGAGGCAGGTGGTGGTGACTGGTGCAATCTCCCTCCAGGTGGGAGGGGTACCAAACGTCAGACCGCCTGCTTCTCCGATTGGCTGCTGAGCTCTGAGCCCCCTTACCAATGTCATTTCTGGCTCTTCGGTACGTTCGGTGTGTGGGTCCCAGGAATAACATGGGAGTTGTCCTATGGAATGAGGTGGCTGATAGCCTACATCTCTTTGGGGGGAGGGGTTACCCTGGTGCCTCCTTGTGAGACTGAGTGTGTCTGTGCCTGTGGGTCTCCATAACTGTGGGCCTGTTTCTTTCTGCAAATCTGTAACTCTGTCTGCATGTCTTTGCAACCATTTCTCTCTATTTCTCAGGCGATGTGTCCATGTGTTTCTCTGTGCATTTCACAGCAAAGCTTTCCTTGACTGTAACAACAAATTCCTTCGGTGTTTATTGTCTAATAAAAAAAGTCCAATATTGCCCTTCCCGCTTCATCTCCCTAAGGCCCTAAGTTTTCATTCCAGAGTTATTTTCAGCCTCAATGGGGAGAATCTGATTTATGCTCTGCTGGGGGTGCCTTAGACTCAAGAAGATGAAAGGCTCATGGCTGATGAACGGCAAAGCATCCGGGAAGCCAGAAATCACTCCCTGGTGGCTTAGAGCGGCTCCCAGCTCCAGACACCTTACAGGCACTGGCTTCATCTCCTGGTCCAGGGTGATGCTTGAGTGAGTCTGTGACCCGGGACCAGAGCTTATATTGACCGTCAGCTTTATCATCAGCATCCTCACCGTCACCCCCTTCTTTATCATCATCACCACCGTTACCATTATCACCCCCTCTACCAACATCAGCACCACCACCGTTCTTTCCCACTGTCACCATCGACACCACAACTAGTATATCACAGGGACTGTCACCATCAACACTGCTGTTCCGTTACTAATGGCAAAGGTTCTCGTCATTTTTTAATAGCTATTTTGCCTTCTTCTTCAATAATAAGGACCACAGCTATTTGCTGGCACAGTGCCTCCCACTTAAAAGACTATTATTTCCCAGGCCCTTTGAAGCTAGCTAGAGGTAGCCATGTAAGTGAAAGTGTTGAATGAAATTAGGGGAAGTGCCCATAAGGGGAAGGTGGACCCTTATTTATTCTTGGCCTCCATCTGCTACCTGACGTGATGGCTGGTGCTCTAGCAGCTGTTTTATACCATAAGAATGAAGACTACATACTAGGGAAGGCAGAGGGGGAGGCTGATCGGAGTGCTGGTTTCTCATGATTGTGGAGAAACCATTAAGACTCTGGACTGCTACTTCCGGACTTTTTATGAGAAAAAGAAATAACTATTTCTATATCACTTAAGAGATTGTTATTTGGGGCATTCTGATGCATACAGCTGAACCTAAACTTCATTAGCATACATCACCACATAGTTTGCTTTTAAATAGTCCAGGCCAATGATTTCTATATGAGAGATGGGGGTGTGATGGGGTGGAATTCTAGGACATGGGAATGATTCCATGATTCCTACCCTTGGGAAGCAGCCATTCAGAATCAGACAGTGGCCCGGCAGATAAAGAAGTTCAGCACCACGGACAGATCCCAGAACAGCGTAATGAGGGGACAGGGCAGGGAAAAGTAAGAAGTTTTGTGGTGGTGGTGTTTTTCCTCAAGATCTGTTCATTAACCTCCACTCTGTGCCAAGTGCTGTGCCAGGAACTGGGATAAATATCAAGACAAATTTTCACCGAGTCCACATTTAGCTCCCAAGACCAGAGCAAGTAGATCAACGTGGGAAAGCTTCCTAAAGCATAAGACAGAGACTGAGAAGCCCGCTGAGGGAGAAGGAGAAATAGCTATTGAACAAGAAGGCTGCGTGACATAAGGACAGAACACTGAAGAATAAGGGACCCTGTGGGGTAGGGGAGAGGGCTCCAGGTTTGGAAGAGGGTGAGTGGGTCAGTTGGTCTGTGAACTAAAGGAGAGTGCAGCACTATATGGGAGTGAAAACGTGAGTTCTCAGAACCCTTCTACTCTTCAGTTACTGTGTCAAAGATTCCAGTTTCTGGTCCCTAGAATCTGTGAGACTGTGATTGCAGGGTATATGGAATCAACGACTAAGATTCTGCAATTCTAATTCTAAGGCTCTGAATCAGTTATCTACTGCTGTGTAACTTAACGGCTTAAAACTGCAACCATTTTATCTGTTCACAATTCTGAGTCAGCAATTTGAGCTTGTGTCAGATGCGTAGTTCTCCTGGTCTTACCTGGGGTCACTCAGGCACCTGGAGGCAGCTGGAAGATTATCTGGGAGCTGACTGGTCTAGAGGGCTTCAGCTGGGATGGGTCATTTCTGGTCTCTTCCTCTAAGAGGCCTGCATGGGTTGCTACACATGAGAGGGGAGGGAAGGACCGGGGAGGGGAGGGAAGAGAAAGGGAGGGGAAAGGAGAGGAGGAGAAGAGAGAAGAGAGGGGAAGGAAGGGGAGGGGAGGAGAGGGGAGGGGAGGGGAGAGGTTGAATTCAAAGACATGGGAATGATTCCATGATTCCTACCCTTGGGAAATAGCCATTCAAAGGCAGATCATGGCCAGGAAAATGAAGGCGTTCAGCACCACGGACAGATCACGGAACACAGTAATGAGGGGACAGGGCATTTGTGTAACAACTGACAGCAGGCTCTGAGTGTTTCATTCACCACCATTCATATTACCAGCACCGTAAGAGTCTTATGTTCTGATTCAAACAGACCATGGTTCTATAGCTCTCCGAGTTTGTGGTTCTTAGAATCCAATATTTTGATTCCAAGATTCTGTAATTCTAGAAGTAGGTTTGGTACAGCTGAGAACGATCATGAGGACCCGAGAGGATGCTAAGGAAGTCAAGCAAACTAAGGTCACTCCCAGGTCTACGCAGGAACCCACCTGCTTCTCCCATTCCCATTCCTATCCCTCAGTCCCCAGCTTCCTGCCTGGAGGAAGGCAATGGCACGGGCACCAACTTGGGAATCAGAAAACACACCTTTAATCTGGGGTGACCCCAAGCATAGCTCTTACCGCTCCGTGTCCTTATATAATAAAAAGAGATATCAATCCTGGTCTGCCAAATGACACAGAACAATGGTGAGGCCAGGAGAACTGGGCCCACTGATTTCCATTTTCAGGAGCCTGACCCTGGCACAGCTTCTTAGGACAGCTTTGCTTCCACCTTCTGAAACTGCATCTACAGCTGCCGAGACCCTGAGTTTTCAGGAAACTAAGATTTAAACAAGTTATTTCCCTTGGTGTGTCCTGACCTCTACCTGCAAAAGAAAGGAAGGAGGGGAGGGGAGGGCAGGAGAAGAGAGGAAAAGAGTACAACTGTTCTTTCTCCTTTCCCCCAGTCACTCCTGCTCCTGACCCAAATGAGTCTACACTGGGGCCAGCTCCTGCCTGGCCTTGAGCCTCCGTCTGCTCTGCCCTTTAGCTTCCCCAAGAACAGGAGTGTAGAGACAAAAAGTAGCTCGAGGAGAGGAGACCTAGACTAGGGCAGCAATTCATGAAACTTTATAGCTACAGGGCCCAGTGGCAACCCACCAGCTGAACCACCATGAAGTACAAGTGAGGAAATAGAAGCCCAGAAAGGGATAGGGACCTGCTGACGGTCACACAGCCAGCCAGTAGCAGACCAAGACCAAAAGCCAGAGTCACTTCCTTTTTCTAAAAATCTGTTTCTAATTCTAAACTGGGTATAACAAACCCAGCCTGTGGCACCACTTAAAAACTGTAACGCACTGTGTAAAGGTAGTAAGGAATCGGATTTTCCCTCATGACCTGGAAGTCTGGGGTGGGGGCTGAGGGTGGGTTGAGCTGGAGGCAGGAGTGCTTATGACTTTCAGAGGACTCAACCAGCTTACTCACCTTTCCTCAGAGGCCCAGGCCACAGAGTGGAGGAGCAGGGTATTAAATATCAGAGAGTTATTGAAAAGCCAATGTCCACCCCTCAGAAGCACTGTGGCCTCTGCTGACTCAAGGAGAAAATGAATCTTGGGCCTATGGATTTTCCTGAGTCTCATGGCGGAGGGGGGAGGGAGAGTGAAAAATAGGAACAGCGAAGTCTGCAGTGGAGTTTTCCCCTCCTGCCAGTGCAGAAGCTACGTCAGAGGAAAGAACCTGGGGCCTCCCCCACTGTCTAATGACCGAGCTCCATCATGTCAGCCCAGCCCAGCTGCTCCTGGCTGCTCCTCCGCTTGCCTTAGAGGAAGGAGGAGCGGAGGGAAAGGGAGGTGCCGGGATAAAGGGACCTTGGATCACAGGCTGCTACGGGCATCAGACTTAGGAGAACCCCAGACCATCCTACCACCACTGTCTAGTCGGGATGGGGCCAAGTTCAAGGTCATACATTGGGAGGGCAGGGGCACCAACTTGGGCAAATCACTATTACCTTCCCCTCCATGACCCCCACCCCTAAAAGGCCAAGGGGCACATCACTCAAAAGCCTGCCAAGACTGTCCTATCCTGTGTTCATACACACCTTCTTGCAGACAGGGAAACAGCTGGAAAGGAAGAGGTGCCCAAGGATTTCAGTAACACAGACCCTTCTGACGGACCAAATGTAGCTGGAAGAGGATGGGGAAGGGGCTACCCGCTGGGTAACTTCAGGAAGTCCCCAAACCTCTCCCGGATCCCTCCCAAGGCTCAGTGGAGTTTACAGAGGGCAGGGCCTTTGTGGGGAGAAAAGGCGCCCTAGTGAAGGTGAGCAGGGGAGGGGACAGAGCCTTGGACGGTTGAGAGGGGCTCGGGGGTCCAATGGGATAATAAATTCAAAACTTGGGGTCCAGAGTGGCTGACCTGGGGGACTTTCAACCCGGCATAGGGAATACAACTTTGTTTGGGTGGGGCTGGGGTGACTCTCGTGCTGAATCCTAGGGAAACCCTGAGGGCCTGAGCTCTTTGCCCAGAGGTTCCCCTGGGACCCGACCCAGTCACACTCCCCAGAGAGCGAGCCTGGGATGTGGAAGGCTGTGGCTAAGGAGAGGAGCAAGAAACCTGAGCTCCCGTCAGACTCAGGTCCAGTCAGCTGTGCAACCTGAGGGAAAAGCACTTCACCTTTCCGGGCAGCTCTCTCCTGGCATAAAGTGTAGATGGGGGAATCCTCACCTAGTCTGGGAGGGAAGGATCGAGCCAGAGGTTTTTAAATCATTATTTCAATGTTCCTGATGACACCTCCATGCTGAGCTCCGAGCTGTGTGCTGATAACGCAGGGAATCAGACCAGACCTGAGTCTCCAATGCCGACAGTCAAAGGGCTCAGGGGAGCTCTAGCCCTCTTATCACTAAGTGGAATCTAAAGGAGAGAGAAGGAAGCCATGAGGCCTTCCTGGAGGGGGCAGAACTCAAGCTGAGCCCTGGGGGCAGTGGGCTGGACTGGAGAAACTGTCCAGGGGAAAGAGCACCCTCGCGGGACAAGCAATCTGAGCAAAGATACTTCCACTGGACGCCCCAGAGAATAAACACACAGCCTCCCATGCAATTCGACATACATTTATTGAACACCTACTACATGCTGAACACTGACAGCCCTAAGATGGACAGGGCTGTTCCTCCAGAGAACAGATACCCCAAAATGGCTCACAGACTTGGCTGCAGGGGAAGCTGGACAGATAAGGGAACACCTGCACAAAGACGGGCGGGTGGGAAGGAGGCTGGGGAGAGGAATACGGAGAGACAACGAGTGTCAACTCACTCCTTTTACTATCAACCATGAATTTGCTGTGTTCGGGAGGGGAGAAGATGGAGCACAGCCAAAAGACATGGGAGCTGTTTCATCCCAGAAACGGGCAATGCCTCATCCAGAGTCAGATGGTAAAAGCATGACAGGATAGGTGCTAGGTCCCTAGATGCCAGATGATACGGCTTTTCTTGTTTTGAAGCCCTTTCCATTTCCTTTATCCTGTGAGAGGACTAGGAAGGAGAGGATTTGAGAAGCCCACCTACTTTCCAGAAGTAGAAGCTGACAGCTTCAGAAGGGTGGAGAAAGTTCCAAGGTCACACCAAACCCACGCTAGCATCTGTTCCTGGTCTGGAACATCTGCTTCCGGGTTTGGATGAGATTTCCCTGTGGCTCAGAACCCTCACAGCTGCAGCCACTACCTTGGACAAAGCCTTGACAACCACTGGCTTTGGGGCAAGTCTCTGACCCTCTGGCCTCTGTTTCCCCATTTATAAAATGATCACTGCCTTGTGCTCTGGCACCTAAATGATTCTAGGTTCTCTTTGGCTCTTTTCCCCGATTGAGGTATCTAGCACCGACCCCCATCCCCCCGCCATGTAAGGCTGCCTACGGCCCTGCAGCACTTTCCCAGGAGGCCAGTGGCCAACCAGGAACCAGCCACCATGGGGACTGGGGACGGGGCTCTGGCCTTGACAGTTGGACTGTGATTCCTCAGACGCTAGAGGCTAAAGGGGCTCCATGCAGTGGGAGAGGAAGGCCAGAGACCTTTTCACTCCTTCATTCATCTAGCAACATTTACTGTCCACTGTCCACTAGACACACAATAGTGAAGAAGAGTCAGTACCTCCCTCTGGGGGAGATGTCAGAGTTGGGACTTGGAGTTGATGTGGGCTAGGGCGGGGGCTAGGGGGAGGGTGGTGCAGGAGCTGAGGGCCCAGCCCCAAAGCATCTGTCTGAGTATTGGTGTCCATATGTGAAAAGACACCACAGCCTGTCACCTCCATGGACCAAGGGCATGGTGGAGGGCAGGAATGGACTCATTGGAGTGTTGGCCAATCTCTGGATGCACGTGCTTGTACTCGTATGCAGGGGTCTCTAAGCTTGCCCCTCCGAGAATGCACCCAGGAACTGCACGGGCTCAGAAGTGTGAACATTCAAGTATGAATGTGCTTATGAATCCACGGGCACATACCAGGATGCATTCAAATCTGCACATGTATGAGCCTGCACGTATTTGCATGAGGCACATCTGAGCCTGCCTAGAACCCTGCACAAGCTTCTGCAAGACTTCTGATGCATGTGTATTCACACCCAAGTTAGCATGAGTCTGTGCGTGTTCACATGTACATCTGTACAGACACATTCCATCACGCATTTGTAAGTTGCTGTTCTCATCTGCCAATACCTGGGACTGATGGCAGGGATAGGGGAGAGAGAGGGAAGGGGGATGGAAGGCCAGGCCCCTGCCCCAGCATCAAAAGCCCTAGTCCTTAACAATGGTCCTTGCCTGAGACCCAAGCAAGCCACTGCAGGGTCTACCGCTTCTCCTTAAGTGGTATTGATCTGTCGGTCGCTCTGTTAAATATAACCTCAGGGACGGAGTCAAACCAACAACCGTCCCTAATTCAGGAGAAAGAGACTGACTAATTCTTAGGTGGGGGGAGCCTCTATCCCAACTAGCTCTGCTGATACCAGAATGGCCTGCTGGATCAAGTGTCAGCCTGAATAATTCATGCCAAGGCCAGGAGTGCTCCCTTTTCAGGAGTCTGTCTCTTTAAATCAGGTCTGGAGCTTCCCAGTTCTGCCAAAAAAAAAAAGAAAAAAAAGAAAAATCCAGAACAAAACAAAACTATAAACAGCTCAGCCCTGGCCCCCTCTAAGACCCCCTCCACTCCATGCTGCAAAATCTGCTCCTATTCTCCTAACCACTGGCTCCCCAAACCCTTCCACCCATTCACCACTTCTAGGTGGGGTACCCTGGAGGCAGGAGGGGCAGCTGATGGTGTCCAACAACGCCAGAGTCCTTGAGATCCAGTAGAACAGTTTAGGGGAGTGCTGGGGTGCTGGGATGCCGGGGAAGGGACAGCAAAGAGTTGAATCACCACACCCACCGTTCCCACAGCTTGGGAGTGTTTGGTGGAGGAGTCCAGCCTGGTGGAGGAAAACCAGATGAAAGAACTCCAGGTGTAGCAGCCAGTGAGTTGGGGAGGGAGGGGAGAGGGGAGGAAAGGGAGGAGGGGGTATTGCTGACTTCCGGGGGTGGGCATGGGATGGGGGTCGACAAAACGCCAGTCCCACCGGACGTGCAAAAAGGTGATACCTGAGCCAGGGCTAAAGTCACTGGGGTTGTAGGCAAGGGGGCTGAGGCTGGGGATTTTCCAGTTTCTCCTAGCACAGCCCTCTCCTTGATCACAGAGATTAGGAAGAGGCTGGAAAATGAGTAATTATCTCAGCCCACCCCTCATCCCTGCCTGCGCTTGTAGGGGGAACGCTAAAGTCCTCGCCCCAAATTATCGCTTCGTGGTGCTGACCCACCTGCCGGCTTTTCCCGGTCCGGCTCCGCCCCACACGTGCCAGAGAGGAAGGAGGAAGGAACCAGCTTAAACTTGGGATGGGGGAGATGAGGGGGCAGCAAGTCAGATCCTCGGAGAACCAAACTTCTCAGGAGCCCCCGAGAGGGGGGAAAGAGAAAGCGCTGCAGCCCAAAGCCTATTCTCGGGAGCCTCCCACCCCGCCTCTTGGCGAGGAGGGCGCGGAGAGTCCGCTGGGGGCGGAGGAGGAGGCCAGGAGGCGGGGTGGGGGGGAGGCAAACCCTGCCCACTCGGCTCCGAGCCCGGAACGGCCGCGGAAGCCGGAGGCCGGCGCACAGGGCGAGTAGGGCACCAGGGCGGGGGGCGCCGCTCCCCGCCAGACCCCTCTCGACCCAGCCAGGAAAGTGAAGCCTCCTCGGACTTTACAGCCAGCGGACAGACCGACCGCGACTGCCAGCCTCTCCGCATCAAGGACTTACCCCACCCGTCCCCCTCCCCGCCCCCCAGGCGCTCCGAACTCACTGGTGAGCGCGACGACCCGGGCGCTGAATGCGGGGGCAGCCGCGATGGCCCCGCGTGCGGGACAGCTGGAGCCAAGGGGGCCGCTGCTACCGGGGCTGCTGCTCGTGGCAGCGGCGCTGAGCCGGCCCGCCGCGCCCTGTCCCTTCCAGTGCTACTGCTTCGGCAGCCCCAAGCTGCTGTTGCGCTGCGCGTCGGGCGCCGAGCTCCGGCAGCCGCCGCGGGACGTGCCGCCCGACGCGCGCAATCTCACCATCGTAGGCGCCAACCTGACGGTGCTGCGCGCTGCTGCCTTCGCCGGCGGGGACGCGGACGGGGACCAGGCGGCGGCGGGCATCGTGCGCCTGCCACTCCTGACCGCGCTGCGCCTCACGCACAACAACATCGAGGTGGTGGAGGACGGCGCCTTCGACGGGCTGCCCAGCCTGGCGGCGCTCGACCTGAGCCACAACCCGCTGCGCGTCCTGGGCGGCGGCGCCTTCCGCGGGCTACCGGCGCTCCGCTCGCTGCAGCTCAATCACGCGCTGGCACGGGGCGGCCCCGCACTGCTGGCCGCACTGGACGTCGCGCTCGCCCCGCTTGACGAGCTGCGCCTCCTGGGCCTGGCAGGCAACGCGCTGAGCCGCCTGCCTCCCGCCGCGCTGCGCCGGCCGCGCCTTGAACAGCTGGACGCGCGCCTCAACGCTCTGGCGGGCCTGAGCCCCGACGAGCTGCGCGCACTCGAGCGCGATGGCGGCCTGCCCGCGCCGCGCCTGCTGCTCGCCGACAACCCCCTGCGCTGCGGCTGTGCCGCGCGCCCCCTGCTGGCCTGGCTGCGCAACGCTACGGAGCGCGTCCCCGATGCGCGGCGCCTAAGATGCGCCTCCCCGCGGTCGCTGCACGACCGCCCTTTCCTGGACCTGGATGAGGCGAGGCTGCGCTGCGCCAACCGCGGCGCCGACGGTCGCGGGGAAGAAGGGGAACTCCCTGGCCCGGAGCTGGAAGCCTCCTATGTCTTCTTCGGGCTGGTGCTGGCGCTCATCGGCCTCATCTTCCTCATGGTGCTCTACCTAAACCGCCGCGGCATCCAGCGCTGGATGCGCAACTTGCGCGAGGCCTGCCGGGACCAGATGGAGGGCTACCACTACCGCTACGAGCAGGACGCCGACCCGCGCCGCGCACCCACCCCGGCCGCCCCAGCCGGCTCCCGCGCCACCTCACCGAGCTCAGGGCTCTGAGAATTGCCTTTTGGGGTTTGGGTGTGTCCCTGCCAGCTGATGACCTTATTGGGGCTGCCTGGCCTGAAGCCTTCGGTATGAGACACTTGAGAGCTTGGGGCTTTTGAGACCTGACGCTGACCGATCTGAGACCTTTGGATTATGGCATCATTCCCCCCGCCCCCCCCCCCCCTCCGCCCCAGGTCCCAAGCTGTACCCTTCTTCCCAGCTTTGAAGGCTCTCACCATCAAAGACCCAGAGACACCCCCTTCTGATTCCAGAAACCCTACCCACCCATCCCAGGCTCTGACACACCTCTCTGGATCCACCAAAAGTCCCCCCTCCCCACCTCCCACCATCGCCTTTCAAGACTCACCCAGAAACCCCGTCCTAAAACCTGAAAGCCTTGAGACTCTCCACCACTCTGTGCTTAGAGCCCTAACCTCCCAGAGGGAAACACCCTTAATGTCTCGGACCCCCATCTCCAACTTGGAGCCCTCAGCTCCCTTCCCAGGGCTTGGGCCCTCACGTCTCATTCTGGTCTCAGAAACAGAGCACTCCCACAGGAAGGTTTTTGTGGACTTTGAGCCTTTTTTTCTCATCCTGCATAGAGACCCACTCCCGGGTTGGGAACCCTCTCCCAATCTGAGGATGTATTTCATACCACCCACCACCCTCGCTTTCTTGGCCTAGGCTTGGGGCTCAGCTGCATTGGTCTCTCCCATCCAGGGACAGGTACACCCCATTATAGCCTTAGTGTGGAGCCAATCCTCAGCCTTTCCCACCAGGGCTCTGATCCCCCAGTACTCAGTACTTATCCCCAATCTCAGCCTCTCAGCTCTTCATCCCCATCTGAGTTTCATGCCCCTGCCCAAGTGTTAGGCTCTTGATTCCCCCCACACCCATAGCTTGCACTCAGTACCCACCCTTGCCACTCATTGGGTCAGGGTTCAGTGAGGAATCCATCCCTGGGATGTGCCCACCCCTTTTATCTCCTAGGATGAGCTCTCCAGCCCCGCAAGATAGGCGCAGATGCCCCCACGCACACACACCCAGCCATACTGGCAGATCCCCATGGGGAAGGGAGAGTCCTGGGGGTGTGAAATCAGGCCTCAGCACCAGGGTCACCTGCCCATCATGGCCTCAGAAGGGTGAGGGAGGGGACTGTGACGGACTGGGAGCTGCTGCCCACATGCTGTTTCCCACCCACGTGCTTCTACTCCCCTAAGGATTCCTTGCTGCTGTACCTCCTCCCCCATATGCCTTCTGGAAGAGGAAGGGGGTCTAGTCTTCTGTCTCAGGCACAAGCCCTCCTGTTCAGGGTCAGAGCCTCAGCGCCCTGCCTTCTGCATGATCCCAAAGCACAATTGGTGAGTGGGGAGGGGGCGGCCTCTCCCTGACTCCCACCCCCTTGGTCAGGCAGAATGGGTGGCCTGCGCTGTCTCCACAAACAGGAAGTCACCCTCTTCAATATACTGGCTGGAATCCTGCCTTCCCACACCTACCCCCAAATCTGGATGTCCCTTGGGCAGTTTTCTATAAAGTCTGCAATAATCTCCGATACTCTGCTCTTGTAAGTGGTACCATGTCATTCCTGCTGACCTTGGGGCATTGGAGGAGGTGGAAGGGGATACTTGGGAGGGCATTTTGGACTGCCCTGAGGTGAGGCAGTGACCCTTGGTGTCTTCTCCCAGGCTGTGTGAGAAGAAATGGGCTCTGGCCGTGTGTAGCAGGATTTAGGCACGTAGACTTCCCATTGGGATGGCATTGCTGTCCAAACCAGTCTGCTGTTTATCCTCTGAGATGAGGTTATCCGCGGCCAGGGTGGGATCCTACACCGCTTCTACATCCTTTTATCCTCCCATTCCTCATGGGGATGGGGATGGGGGTTGTGGGGGAAATGTAGTCGGACTGACAAGCGCTAGCATCAGACAAGGCCACCAGGGAGGAAATCCAGCCACAGAGAATTGAAGCACTTAATTCAGACAGGAAAGGGGGGGGGGGGTCATTGTTGGCTGTTTTAGCATCATCCCCTCTGACAAATTGCCTGATACTTCCATATGTCCTTTGTCACGCCATGCTCTCCTAGCTCTCCTCAGGGGTAAGAACTGCCCCTTAGGTGTGTGAGAGGCTGAAAGGAGAAGCAGCCTAGAGGTAGGGGTGTGGATAAAATGTCCACTTGAGATGTGGAGCAAGGAGGCAGGTGGGTTCTGGGCCAGTAGGGCCAGGGTAAGACTTACGTCCTGCCTCAAGGTCCCCAGGCTGGGTTATTTTCCCTTCAGGGTCTCAGAGCCCTGGAACCATATGGCAGAAGTCCAGAATTGTGGCATTTTAGAATCTTAGGGCCACATAATCCTAGAATTTGTGCCTTCTAAACATTGAAAAGGACCTCAGAGGTAATGTGGGAGCCATCTCCTAAACCATCTCAATAAGGAGCACCCTCTCTTGAGGAGGTGCTCACTCCCTCCTCTCCTGGGAGCATCCGTTTCAGTGCCAAAGGAATCTGCCTCCCAGTCCCAGCTTTGCCTTGAGGCCAGGAGCACACCTCACCCTAGGACAGCTCTTTTCAGAGTTGGAGGCAGTGGAAATTTTTCGCAGTAAATTCCCTATCCCTTTTCCCAGTCATACCTCATGAGAAGGGGTTGAATTCTCTCAAAGCATTTCCATCTATCAATGACCTTCAAAGGGTGCTCCACCAATCCTCCAAGACAAAATAGGCTAGTGTCTCTAACACAGAGAACTATCCCTAACAGGTCACCTCCCCAGTTCCGAAGACGTGCCCTCTAATGATGTAACCAAAGACTGCAATAAGTCCTGGCAAACAAAACCTGCTGTTGGCTGTGGGTTCATTGTCAGCAAAAGTCTTTGAGGGTTCAATGTGAGAGCTGCTGCTAAGTTAAGTATCAAATCAAGTTAAAAATCAACTAATTGAGTGCCTAATATTTGCCACTTGATATTTACCTTTAGTGCCCACTAAATGTCTCTGGGCTGCCACCCTTCTTGCAGCCTGTTAGTGGCCTTTGTCCTTATGGGACTCTCAGTAGATCCCCAGGGCCCTCAGCCTGCCTCCTCTGCAAATCCAGCCATTCATTCAGCCTCTACTGAATACAACTTTGCCAATTTCAGAGAGGCGAATGACCCAGGGGAAGAGCCATATTTAATCAAGGTCTAGAGAAAAGAAGTCCTAGGAAACTGAAAACTCAGAGTAGGGATCCGTGACCCCACCTATAGAGACTTCTTATAGGAAGTCACATTTGAGTGAGGTTTTGAAGGATGAGTAGGAGTTTGCAGAACACAGGAATATCAGAAGTATCAGCTTGTGCAAAGGCCTGGAGGCAGGAAGATCTTGTTAGTCCAGGAATTGCAGAAGACCATTCATGTCTGTGGTAGTAGGAGGATGAATGTGGGTGAGACAGTCTGTGTTCCCCACCTTCTCCACTGGGAAGCACAAGAGGGACGCCCTCTGCCCTCAGATGAGAAATCAGGGAAATGGAGAGGTGGGATATGTGGGACAGGAGAGCTGCATGGTGCCTCTTACTTGTTACTTCCTTCTGCCCATCCTTTTTGTGCCAGGCCTCATGCTGGGCCCTGGAGACATAGAAAGGAATCAGAACTAAACCATGCCCACTGGAGGCTAGATGGGCAGGGGGATAATGGAAGGGGCCACTGGAAGAGCCCAGAAGAAAGCTTGCAGGAAAAGGTGAGATGGAGGGATCTGGCTAGCCCTGCCCTGACACCCTGGTGCCACCCACCAGCCTCTCAGCAGTGCCGAGGCCCCCCTGAATGGCCAGCTTCCCACTATAATCATATGCTGTGAATGCTGCTGGAAGTCTGAGGTTGGCAGGGGACTGCAGGGTCCCAGTGCCAGGGGGAAAAACTCCCTCCAGGATGTCGCCTTAGAGAGTAGGTACGGGAGAGAGCAGGAAAGGGAGAGGAAGTATGTGTGACTGTCAGAAATGTGAGACATGAAACCAGCTATGCATGTTGATAAACATGTCAGACTGCCTGGGCTTCTGTGACCCTGTAAAAACGGAAATTCGTCTCAAAAACAGAGGGAAGCCACGATCACCATCTCCTTGAGACGTTTACCTCCATGACCCCTTTACTCCCCACGCCCTGCAGGTCTGGGAGTGGGAACTGCCCACCTAGAGTCCAGAGGATGGGGTTTCAGTCTGAGTTAAGCATGACTTGTCATGTTATTTGATTCTTAGTCAGAAATACCAATTGAAATCCTACTGTGTGCTGGGAATCCAGCAGTGAACATGGTAAAGCCAGCTCCTTCCCCCGTCCGAACTGACTTTGGACACCCTGTCCCTCTCTGGCTCCAGGGTCCATCTGTCCAGGCTGGGGCTGGACTTGGGACCTCCAGAGGCACTGGCTGCTCTCACTGAAGTCCATCTCCTTCTTCATTAAGTCTGTCTGGCAGACTCACAGCCCTAATTTATGGGCGTGGCCTTTCCCAGAATGGGAGAAGTGACGGGGGCAGTTAATATTCCTGGGGTAATGCACTTGGCTACCTTCAGAGTCCCCTCCTCCACCCTTTCACCCCTTCCTCAACGCCCCCACCCTCTTACCTCAGTGATGCCTCAGGGCAATTTATCCTGGCCGACCAGTCCCATGCAGAACCATCTCAACTAATCCTTCGTTGTACGGGTAGGGAAACTGAGGCCCTTCAGGTCACAGAAGGTGTCAGAACAGAGCAGAACCAGAGTCCAGGATGCCCTGGGGCTCTCCCTGCCCTGCTCTGGGTCTGTCAGACCCAGGACCACCTCACCTCTGTATCTCTACTCCTGTGGTCATTGCCTTCTGCAGCCAGACCCAAGCCTGCGGCAGCCGGGAAATGGAAAAAGACTGCAAACAGGAAGGCGTGGGGAGGACTCTTTGGCCTTCATCTGCAGCTTCCAGCGGCCTCAGGAACCCACTGTAGCCTCCTTGTCGTGCGGGGCAGCCTGTGGGGTCTCTGCTCCTGCTCCCCACACAAGAACGCAGGACATGGTGAGGCCAAAAAGGAACACCCATGGAGCCATAGATGGGGGAGTCATACCACTATATTCTCTCTGGCGGCACTATACTCTCACTGGAGGCTGGATGCACACAGTCCGCAAACCGCCATCCATGCTTGCCAGCCCAGCCGCCATCTTCTTGCTAGCCCCCATTCTTTCTCTCTCTCCTCTCTCCCTCTCTTCTCTCTCCTAGCGTAGCCACAGCAGTTATATTAGTGGCCAATGGCTCACTGGTTACAGCTGACGGCCAAGTAGCCACAGCTGATGGCCATGCAATCACAATTGATGGCCATTTACTACCTAAGCCAGCACCTGTCTATGTGAGGCTGAGAGCCTGGAAACTACTTTCTGGGGCTCTGCCCCCACACTCCTGCAGGCAGGAACCCTGCTGGGGAATCCTTCTCTACCCCTCCCTGAGAAGAGAAAGGGGTTTGTTCTGGACCCCCAAGCTCTGAAGTCCCAGGCATGAAACTCATTCTTCCTGAGCTTCTCCTCTCCACTGAGCACTGCTGAGTTGGACCAAATCCTGCTCCTGTCTTCATTGTGATAATAGAAGCTCAAGGGGCCCCTAACTAAGGTGACCGCTCAACCTAGGAAACTTTGGAGAGTGAAAATGGCTACTATTAATGATTACATGGTGTCATGCAGGGCGGCCTGCGGGGTCTCTGGTCCCGCTCCCCACATAAGAACGCAGGACATGGTGAGGCCAAAAAGAAACATGAACGGAGCCATAGATAGGGCAGTCATACCACTATAGTCTTGCTGGTGGCTGTGTTGGAGACACAGGAAGCAGAAGCCACACTATCCGCAACCTGCTATCCACTGCTTTCTGCCAACCCACCTCACTTGCTAGCTGCAATCTGCCGAGCTAACTGCAATCCACTCTTGCAGCCACCATCTTCTTGCTAGCCCCCATTTTTCTGCTAGTGTAGCCATGGCAGTTATATTAGTGGCCAATGGCTCACTGGTTATAGCTGACGGCCAACTAGCCACAGCTGATGGCCATCCAATCAGTTGATGGTCATTTACTACCTGAGCCAGCACCTTTCCACGTGAGGGCGAGAGCCTGGAAACTGCACTCCTGGCTCTGTCCCCACACATGGGGACAAGAATAAGCTAGGACTGTGCCTGGCTGGGGACCTGGACTTCATGACTTTTGACAACACCTGGATGGGAAAAGAAAAAGTGCTAGACTGCTAGACTAGTTAGTCTGCCAGCACTGCATAACTAATACACTCCCCACTATTGACCCTGTTCTCCAGCCACACCAACTGCTCAGATCTTAGTAACTGAGCCCAGCTATTCCAAGCTCCATACCTTTGCTCACACAGTACCTTCTGCCTGGAATGCCCTCCCCACAGCATGAGTCCCCTCTGCTTTCCTGACCTCACCCTCTTCCTCATGTCACTGTGCCCCACCCCCCGCAGACCTTTACTTGTACTGATTGGTTTTCTGGCCCGTTGTGGGCACCAGACCAGATGCTCCCCACAGGGGCCCAGTTCCCTTTCCAGTCCCCAGCCCTGGTTCACAGAGAAAATGTGTGAACACTGCCCCTGGCCCACAGAAATCCACAGGACGGGAGGAGGAGCATCACGTCTCCCTCCGCTGCACGTCAGGTGCCCACTCCCTTTGACTCCCACAATCTACCACCTCACTGAACTGAGGTGGTGGTTCCTAAGATGCCTGCATGGCCAGCTGCTTATTGCTATTCAATCAAGTGAGAAAACAAAGAAAATGCAGCCTAAGGATATGTAATCATGCAAAACATAATTTAGCCTTAGCTTCTTGACTTTGATTTTTTAATACAATTATAGTTCTCTGGCCCTCCATTTGGAGTACTTATCCAGCGTCCTATCTGAGCAACGTTTGCCATTGGCTGGTTCAGTCTTAATTCCTTGCCCCCAGGGAACTGCAGCGACATCTGTTGGCCAGTTGTGTCCAAGCCGGACCAGTTTTAATTTTTCTTTGCATACATGCGCCATCTGCTGGTAAAGATGGGAAAGTTCCTTTTTGGATTGGATTTAGTCACAATCCATTCAACAATAAGTGCCTACTATGTGCCAAGCACTGGGCTAGGAAGAAGCTGAGGATACAGTATTAAAGAAAAATGACAAGGTATATGCCCTTATAAAATGATAATAGTGATAATTAACAGTTATATATGCTTACTATGTGCCAGGGATTGTTCTAGGCACTTAAGACATATTAACCCATTTTCGCCTGATGACAATTCTATGAAGTAAGTATTATTATTATTCCTACTTTACAAATGAAGAAACTAAGGCACACAAAGATAAATAATTTTCAAAGTCACTCCACTAATAAGGGGCCAAGTTAGACTTAGAACACAGAGCCACGTGCTTAGACTATAAACAAATAAACAAACAAGATACTTAGGAGGAAAATAAATAAACAGTGATCTGAGAACGATGGGGAAGGGTGTCCTTTGAATGGGGTAGTCAGGCATACCCCCCTCCCCCAGAAGGTGTCTTACCCTGAAGAATGGGAGGGAACACAATTGGTTAGGAGCCCAGAAAAGATCCTTTCAGGCAGAAGAAACAGTGAGCGCAGTTTGTTTGAGACAGAATGTTCAAATATCTGATGAGAGTCCAGTTCTGGCTACTCTACCCCTAAATACCTTTCCAATCAGTCCTTCTTCCGCTTCTCCATCTGGTCCCAGCTCTCAGGTTCCTCTCTGGTCCCCCTGCCTCCAGCCCCCCACCCCCACCCCCACACCATCCATACTCTGCAATGCAGCCAGGGATCCTAGAAATGCATGAGTTTGATCCCTCTCACCGACCTGCTTAAACCTGGCTCACTGTCTTCTGGATAGAAACCAAGTTCTGAATATCTGTAACCTCCCTCCCATCTCCTGCCAGCTCTTCTGGTTCCCTTCATCCTAACCACACCAAAGTCCTTACAATTCCCTGAAGGTCTCAGGTTGCCTCACCCCCTGAGACTTCCCATGTGCCATCCCTTGTACCTAGAATGCCCTCTCTTCACCCGCCTAACTCCTTTTCATCCTTCAAAACTCAGTTGAAGCAATTCCTCCTCTAGGAAGACTGCCTTCTTTCCCATCTCACCCACTCCAGCTGGACGTGATGACCCCTCCTTGGCGCTCTCATGGCATGCCACGAATACATGTCAGCCTCATCTCCAAATTTCTTAACAGCCAATCCATACTTTTGTTGTCATACCTTATCCTCCTATGAATCTGGAGGTACCTTGAACAAAGGGATTGTCTCATTTATCTTTGTATCTTCAGGGCCCAGCATAAGCCCTAGTAAATGGTACAAGGCCAGTAAATATTGTTTGTGGTTTGTGAGCTATAAATTGTTTAGTTTCTTTTCCAGCAGCCACCCCCCACCACCACCGATTTTTTGGCTTTTTTGTTAAGATACATATTTGCATAGAGTATCCACTCTTTTTGGCATACAGTTGATTTGGACAATCAAGATATGGACAGTTCCATCCCCACCCCCCAAACCCTTCTGTTGCCCCTTTTTGTAGCCAACCATCCTTCAACCCCAGCCACTGGCAGCTAATGGTCTGTTTTCTGTCCCCATAGTTTTGCCTTTTCCAAAATGTCGTATAAATAGAATCATACAAATTTGTCCTTTTAAGTCTGGCTTCTTTCACTTAGCATAATGCATTTGAGATTCATCCATGTGTTGTAAGTATTGCTAGTTTGTTCATTTTTATCACTGAGTAGTATTCCATTGAAAGCCTGTACAATAATTTATCTATTCACATTAGCTGAAGAACATTCCAGTTTTTGACAATTACAAATACAGCCATTATTAATGTTCATGTATGGGTTTTTGTAAGAATATAATTCTTCATTTCTTTTGGGAGTAGAACTGCTAACTCTTGTAGTATGTTTAAATTTATAAGGAACTGCCAAACTGTTTTTCAAAGTGTCTGTGCCACAGCATAGGGAATATAGTTAATAACATTGTAATAACTATGTGTGGTATCAGATGGGTTCTAGACTTGTCGGGACGATCACTTTGTAAGGTACATAAATGTCTAATCACTATGTTGTCCACCTAAAGCTAATGTAATATTGTATGTCAACTGTTATTGAAAAATGATTTTTTAAAATACATTTTTAAAAAACTGTTATTTATTTGTGTTTTTCCAGGACCCATAAGCTCCAAGTCAAGTATTTGTTTCAGTCTAGTTGTGGAGGGCGCAGCTCACAGTGGCCCATGTGGGGATCGAACTGGCAACCTTGTTGTTAAGGGCTCCGCACTCTAACCAACTGAGCTAACCAGATACATAATTTTTTAAAAAGGTGTCTTTACCATTTTTCATTTCCACAAAGAGTGTTCCAGGTCTTCCATATCCTCACCAGCATTATTTATTGAAAAGACAACAACTGGATTGCCTTTGCACCTTGTTGGAAAATCAATTGACAGTGTATGTGCAGGTCTAATTCTGGTTTCTGGCTCTCATTCCATTTATGTAGACACTGCTACCACACTGCCTTGATTACTGTAGCTTCATAGTAATTCTTCAGATCAGGTAGTGAGTTCTGTCTTCCTTCTTCCTCTTAAAAATTGCTTGGCTATTTTAATTTCTTTATCTTTTCACATAAATATTAGAATGAGCTTGTCAATCTACAAAAAAAAAAAAAAAAAAAACCCTGCAGAAAGCTTGATTTAGATTGAATCTATAATCAGTTGGGAGAGAATTGATACGTTAATAGTGTTGAATCTTCCAATCCATGAACATAGTACATGTCTCAATTTATTTAAGTTTTCTTTGATTTCTTTCATCAGCATTCTGTGCTTTAGAGATGTGCATAGGGGTTTTGCACACATTTGTTATATTTATACCTAAGAATTTTTATTTTGGTGCCATTATAGATGGTATTTTTTTTTATTTGGCATTGCCTTTTTATTTCCAATTTCCAGTGTTTGGTGTTACTATACAGAAGTACAATTGATTTTTGTATATTGATCATGTATCCTACAATCTCTGTTAATTCCTTATTAGTCCTAGTATCTCTTTTGTAGCTTTCTTGGGATTTTCTATGTAAATAATCATGTTGTCTATGAATAGAGATCATTTTATTTCTTCCCTTATCATCCATAGGCCTTTTATATATTTTTCTTGCTTTACTTCACTGGCTAGGACCTCCAAGAGGGGTGTTAAATAGAAGTGGTGAGAATAATCGTCCTTGCTTTGGAGGAAAAATATTCAGTCTTCTCACCATTAAGTATAGTGTTAGCTGTGGGTGTTTTGTAGATGCACATTGTCAGATTAAAAATGTTTACTGAGAGGTGTTTTTTGTTTGTTTGTTTGTTTGTTTTATGAGTGGGTATTGAATTTTGTCAAATGCCATTTCTGCATCTATTGAAAAAATTTAGCTGCATCCAACAAATTTAGTTATTTGTGTTTTCATTTTTCATTTAATTCACAGTATTTTCTAATTTTCCTTGTGATTTTCTCTTTGACCCATTTAGATATCTGTTATTTAATTTCCCAGTGTATGTGAATTTTCCAGATACCCGGTTAAATGTCAGAGCTCCCCTAAATTGTGGTATCCAGGCCAAAGTGGTTATTTCTATTTTATGGATGAGAATTAAAGAAGAGCTGGTGATTTGCCTATTTGTTCTCTAATCTAATCCCCTGACCTCCTGCCGTGTATTTCAGTGCACCAGTGCACCAACCATCACAAACTACATTTCCCAAGATGCCTTGAAAATTAGCTTTTAATTCGATTTTGCCAATAGGAGGCGCAGGCATGAAATTGGAGGGTGGGAGAAGAGAAACCAGAGTATTTCTCCCACTCTCTCTGCTTTGGGCAGGATCCCCAGCAAGAGCTGTGTTTCTTCTGCGGTCTGGATCCTCAGATCCCGTCTCTCCCTCAGTGTTCCTGCTGCGCTGCCCCGGTTCCTTAGCTCTATACCACCACCTCCTCTCCCTGTCCTTCCACCCTACACGTGGTCGTGGTTTCCTGTTGTACCTGACCTCTGGGTTGCCTCACATTCCATTTGCCCTTTCAACTCCTGCAACATTTTTATAACCAGTTTCTTCGATTATATTCCTGCTACTGAAATACCAGCATATCTGGACTCAGACTGATACAGTCCATGGGGGAGGGCAGCATGAACATCCTAACTCAAGTCTCCTGATTCAAATGTCGGTGTCTTCCCACAGCGCTCCTCTGGCTGGAAGTGAGCACCCGAGGAAACAGACCACCTTCTGGCCAACCAGGAGGGCAATGCTTTGATCTTAGTTGCACATTATTTTACAGGAATGTAAAAGAATGTTGTTTTTCATATATAATCAATTTTCTAGGAAAGTCATCTTATATTCATTGGCATCTTCTTTTTGCATTCATACAGTACATGATCATTTGAATCTTGCTCACCTCGCTCCTCACTCCTCCCAGGTGTTCTTTTTGGAACAGGTATGGGATAAGTCATGGAAAGCTGAAGTGACTTCCGGGAGACCCAGCAGAGCAGGCGATGAGAAACGAACGAAAACCAGGGCTGGGACTGGGAAGGCCTCCAGAGGAAGTGGTCATGCCAAAGAGAAGATGGGATGGCTTCACCCCAGGAGCAAACAGGGGTCATGGGCTCCAGTGGTGTCTGAGAGGGGTCAGAGGTCTTCTCCCAAGGCCACAAAGCTGGTAAATGGCAGAGGGGTGAGGAGAAAGTTTCCTGGCAGTTTCTAGAAGGGGTGCAGTTTGGAGTTGGAGCCACAGACAAGGGAAGAAAGCATGTGACGGAGCCACCAGCCCAGGACATCAGGGACAGCATTTTCTGGTCTCTGTCCTGACAGGGGCTTATGAGACAGCAATAAAAGCACAGCAAGCATCTGTCACAAAGAACCTTTAATGGTCTCCGATTTATGGTTCTTTTGTTCATTTGTCCTGTTGAATAAACTGTAATAACTTATCTGACATAATAAGGAATGCCACAGGTACAACAAATAAACCTGGTAGGTGGCCCAGGAATGAGAGTGTCACAAAATCATCACTGAACAGAAGGGTCCACAGACCTGGAGATGCAGTTCCAGCTACTTGTCACTCCCCATGCCCAGGACCCACACACGGTCACTGTGTCAGGCTGAGAGCTGGCTCCCGTGGATTAGGAAGAGGCAGCCACCCACCACCATGCCTGTGTCTGGACCTTAGCACTGAGCAGAGATTAAGACAGACAGTGCATCCTGTGCTTGTTCCCAAGTGCTCTGCTGATGTGCAATGCAGGCCTGACCACACCCCGAGTTTGTGAGGCTCCCGCCTCTCACATGACACCACCTTTCATACCCACCCCTCCTATGACCCTTGCAGTAATCCCTGTGAGGTGGGCAGAGTCTGGCACTAGCCCCGTCTTACACATGGAGAAACTGAGGTCAGTGGGTTCCCAGGGCCCTCAGCCTCACATCTTCATCTAGAATGCCCTGCGGGGCGAGGGTGGGGCAGGCAGGATTCTGTGCCAACAACAGGTCCAGGTCTCATCAAAGTGCCCACCCCTTCGTGAGCCCGGCTGAGGGGCCTGGGCAGAAGGCAGGCTGGCAGGGAGAGAATTCTGGAGATTGCAGGTGGGGGACCAGCCTCTCTTCCAGGCACTCTCCTGTGGCCCACGTGTTTGGTTGTCCACAAGTGTGGCCGTGGAATCCTATTAGAATTGCCGGAGGGCAACTTACTGCCTAAAAGGTCTCTGGACAGATCCTGCCCTCACAGACGGGACTTTTGTCATTAAGTCCTGCCTCAGTATTTCTTTGGTGAAACCTGAACTTCCATCTATCTGGTTGTAATATAAAGAGGAATCTGACTCTAGTTTCTCCTTCTCCCATCACACTGTTCCTTCTGTCATCCCATGGTCCTGGGCCAGGAGAGGTGAGGGTCATACTGGGGTGCAGACACAAGTTCTGGGGCGAGGGCTAGGCCTGTTTCCTTGCTCCACGGCCCCCACTCTTCACGGGCCAGTATCAGTGTCAAGACTCATCCTCACTGAGCACCAGGCCTCTGCCCAAATCAAATGTAGGCCACAGCTCCAGGGTGGGGGGCTAAAAAATCATCAGATGTGAGTGTGTGTGTTTGTAACAAAGATACTTTGTATTGGAATGCTAGAGCCATTCCAACATGAAAAGCAAGAGTGGAACATGTGCTTGCTGGTCTAAGATCAAACCTCAGAATGGTGGTTTGAAGAATTTTTTTCTTCAAAAGAAAGTTTGAAGGTAAAACCTCAATAGGCAAGATAGATAAAAGCAGAGTTGTCCTGGCGGAAGTGGGAATGTGGGGAGGGCTGGAGACCTAGCCTACGCCTCCACCCCCCTCTTCCCACCTTAGCAGCCCCTGACAGAACTCTGTGTCACACCAAGGGTTCCACAGCACCTGGTTTGAAAACCACTGTGTCAGCGTGTCTGCAGGTCATGGGTCCTGGGGGACCTGTGCTTTGACTTCCCTTTTGGAGTGGAGTTGGGAAAGAGCGATGAGGGGGAGTGATGCTCCTCCTTCAACAGGTCTCTCTTTGAAGCCACTGTGCAGCGATGCTGCAAGAGGGTATCGGAGGTGCTGATCCTGCCCCAGCAGGGAGGCCATCTCAGTCCTGGAGGGAGGACGAGGTGATGGAGCTGCCTGGATGAAGATGACAAAACACAGACCCCAGGCAGGCTTATACACGAGGGGTGGGGAGGAGTCTGTTTTGGTCCTTGTTGACTTTAAAAAGTATCAGAACAAGTATAGGCTTCTGTCCATGAAATCCTATAGGAACTCAAGATTGGGGCCTAATGCCTTCCTCTGGGACGAGCGGAGAATGTCCAGTCCTCAGTCACTGGCAGGAGGGAAGCTGCCTTTGTGGGCTAACGAAACTACCGGGGGATGGGTCAGCTGGGGCCCAAGTCTCAGCATGAGGCCTGGGTTCTCCCCAAGCCCAAATAGCTCCTAAGTGTCATTAGGAAGCATTGGCAGCTGCAGTTGATCCTGAAGGCTCCCCAATTGAAGGGGGCCTTGTACTTTGAAGGGCAGGCAATTTCTATCCCACCTCACCCTTCGGGTTCTCTGATGGAGCAATGATTCAGGGGCTGAGGGCTCTCCCTAACCTGGGGCCAGAGTCGAGGCTTCCTGGCCTCTGCGGGGCCTGAGATGGAGAATGTGGGTGACACCATGCCTGGGAGGCTCCAAGATGCTCCCCATCCCAGCCACTGACAAGATCCATATTTTGTCTCTGTCCTGGTCGCTGGGACCACTATCCATGGGCATGGCATGCCTACCTAGTGTCTCAATTTCCATCTCAGCTGGGTCACCAAAGCCTAACTGGATGCATCTCATTCTGGTTGACACCCACCTGCCTGAGAAGCAGGCAAGAAATGAGGACCTGTGGAAGGAGGGCTCAGCCCACGGCAAATTCCTGTGTGATCCTGGGCCACTCCCCCAAGGTGGCAGGGTCATGGCTTGTACAGCCATTTGCAATTTACAGGGCTGACTTTCATCTCAACTGACTTTCATCCGTCTGAGATTCACAAATCCTTGAATCAGGCAGGGAAGGGATTACTGTCCCATTTTACAGTCAGAGAAACAAGCCCAAGAGGTTGAGTGACTTGCTCAAAACCCTTCAGCTGGTTGGGGACAGTCAGGACTGGGAAGCATTGTGGACTTCCGGGCCAGTGTGCTTTTCGCTGCACCATATGGGAACCAGCTTGCCAGCGGCTCCCCCAATTGAACCAACACCCCAAGTGAGCCCACTCTCGCCTGCCTGGGCTCTGAGGCTGAGGAGGCACATAGAGTCCAGCGAAATAACCCAATCCTTAGCTTCTCGGACACTAAACTCTTCTCCTAGTTGGAATGTTGAGGAGTCTAGCTGTCCCTCTGCCTGGGGCTTTTCCCTCAGGACCGTACTGCTACTTACATGCCACCCTCCTGGCCCGCTGGGAAGTCCCAGTGTGGCGCTGCATGGTCAGCACAGGCCCCAAATGTGTGCACAGAAAGAACTGGCACTACGGGCTGGTGCCTGGGGCCATGGGGCTCCCCAACTCCCAGGGTCTCACATGACTCCAGATGGAGAGGGACCCTGCAGAGAAGGACTCAGTCAAGTTTGGGATCTGCAAGGGGAGTGGGGTCTGGAGCCAACTAGAAGCTTGGGAAGCTGATCTGGGCCTTTCTCTTAGGAAGAGGCCAGAGGACACGCTCGGACCTGTGCATTCCCTGGCCTACAGCACATGGCTATGCAGGAGGGGTAAGTGGGGCTAATCTTCAGCCTGTGCACCATTCACAAAGCTGTACTTTCTGCTGTGGGCTGAGTCCACCTGGAAGAGACACCGTTTCTAATTCACATCAAGGCACTATATGGGCTAGCAGCAGCCATGGATCCCTGAATGATGGCCCCGTTCCCCCCCCACCCATGACTTTCCCCTGACCTTGAGCTTCCTGAGAACAGGGGCTAGGACTGACCCATCTCTGTGACTCTGGTTATCAGCCAAATTCAAATGAACTTGACCTCTGCCCTTCTGCAGTCCTGCGCCCAAAGAATAAAAGGCTAGACGGGGATATGACGCTTTCTATAGCTGGAGAAATTTCAGGTAAACACTACGATAAACCCAAAAGTGTGAGAGAGCTATTAAGGGAGCGGAAGCTCAAGAAACCAGCCTGACAAGTCTTTCGTGTGCACAGGTTAGGGATGGGGGCCAGGGGGTTGCAGGGGAGTGATCATCCCAAATCCTACAGGGTCTTGTATGAACCCCAAAGGTTCCAGAGGAAGACAATGGAGACCGTATGCCTGTCGTGTGCGTTATTCCAGCATTTGATCAGCTTTACAGTTGCCTGATGAGGTGCAAACGGCCCAGCCAGTTCTAGCAGGGGTTGGACGCCCAAACACCTACAGCTAGGACCCCAGGGTAGCCAGGGGAGTGCAACTCTCCAGAGCTGACTTGGTTCGAACCTGGGGTCCCTTGGGTTGAGTCTTCGTGAGATTCAGAAGGGAAGGGCTGGGGTGCAGTGCCAAGCATGGGAACTGGGTACTCTCACCATGGAAAATGGGTGCCTAGTCCACCCCAGGAGGGGATGGACTGAAAAGTGTTGAAATTTAACTTGTGTAATAAAATTTTGTTGTCTCCGTTTCAGACAAGTATGAGATAGAGATACAGTGGTACCTCGGGTTTCGAACGTAATCTGTTCCGGAAGACCGTTCGAGTTCTGAAACGTTGGGAAACAGCCGACAGCTAGGCCTCAGGATCTTGCACTCAGCAGAAGCCGCGTGACGTGTTTGACTTTCGAGGCGTGTTCGAAAACCAAAGCATTTACTTCCAGGTGTATGGGGTTTGTAAACCAAAATGTTCGTCAACGGAGATGTTAGAAAACCAAGGTACTACTGTAGGAGGGAGCGGGAATTGAGGAGAGTCTCTTGTCCTACAAATCAATATATTTGCTTGTGCTTAAGGTAAACCTGAGGGGTCAGCATCCACAGGGGACTGTGACCTCCTGAGGCCCTATTACAAGCCTCCCCCACCCCAAGCCTCAGCAAATACAAGCTCTGTCCTTTTGTAATACTCAGGCCCCAGGGGCCAGCAGCTCATGTTAGCTCTGGCTGCCTCTTGATATCAGGCAACTCTCCAGAGACCCAAGAAGGGCCCTTCCCAGGCCTGGGGCTGGGGGTAGGCGCTCTCTGTAGCCCTGCCACCTCTGAGGTCCCATGAAGCGTTAATGTTTACAAACTCTTAGAGGCCCTTTGTGATCATCTGGTCAAACCCCTTGGTTTTCTAGGTGAAGAATTGAGGCTGAGAGAGGGAAAGGAACTTGCCCAAGGTCACACAGTAAGTGAACACCAAAGGCCATTCTAGAACGGACACCTTTGAACACTTTCTAGCTCATCGTCTGCCTGTCCTATTGCACTGGAAACACCCCAAGTCCCAATCATACCAACACCAGCCAACGGGTACTGGGTCCCCATGATGCTGGAAATTATTGGGGAGAGTCGTCAACTCCCCAAGGAAACAAAGGGCTTCTTGCTGCCCACCAGCCCCCTCCCTTTCAGGTGAGGGCATCCCGATGGACCCTGCCACCATCTAGGGAAGGACGCTCCCCTTAGACTGTGGGTACAGTGGCCTCAGGCACTCTCTCCCAGCCTGCAGGGCCAGCCCAGCCCAGCCCTGGAGAACTACAAGGGGAGGCAGGAGGATACCGGTGGCCCCAGCCCTCTTTGAACCTCTAGCCTTACTTCCCGTGGGATCACTGATTGCTCTTAAGTCCACAACAGAAGGGAATAGGGCAGATTCTCACCTTCCCACCCCTGCCCCCATCTCTCAGAGCCACCCTTCACGAAACCTCAGGAGCTTTGGCTCACTCTTAGGGGATTGGAACTTTCTGAAGACCCCTCCCTTCTCTTTCTCTCTCTCTCTCTGCATATTTACAGATAGGACACACGCATAAGGTACAAGGTAGCTAGGATGTTACATCTGACAATACTGAAATAGGCTTGAGCTAGTCCACAGTTTGCCTTACACTAGGTAACTGCTGGTAAGAAAGTCAGTCCCGTTGCTGTCTCCACTCCTGGGGTCTACTGTCAGACACAGGGGCAGGGACAGGGTGGAAAGGGAGAGGCATTTGGTGGGTCAGAACTGCAAAAAGGCGTTGGGAATCTAGCCCCCGTCCCGTCTGCCCAGCCAGCCGGAAGAAGGCGGCCTTCAGTGTGGTCATCCTGTAGCTGCCAGACTGTATTAACCACCTGGGACGGTGGACATCCTCTGACGCGTCTTGAGCCCTCATCCCCATCCCTCCAAGTCCTTCATGCCCCATCCTCCCTTCTCTGCTCCCCATCCCAAGTCAAATTCCAAGGCCAGAGCCATGGTGGCCTTTCTGGGGGTCAGGAGGAAAAGAGGGGAAGTGAGAGGTGACTGTGGTAGAGGGATGAAGGTCGTGCATGTGGCTCTGTTGGCATGGTGATGAGGCCCGTTCTGAGGCCAGAGGTTCATCACCATGACCTGGAAGACCACTGGGCCCCTGGTAGAAACTGGAAGAACAAAGGGGAGGGGGCACCAGAATAGGAAGAAGGCGAACAGGCAGCCCAGCGCCGGAGGCCCTGGCGCGGCCCAGGGGAGGGCCGGCCCCGTCTATCGGTCGTTGAGCTGAGGCGAGCCGGCGCCGTCTTCCTCCTCCTCCTTGTCGTCCTTCATGCCTTTCAGTCTCTGACGGGCAAAGTCCTCAAACACAATGTCATCGTCACTGGTGGGAAGACAAGGAAAACGGGGCGTGTTTGCAGGGCGGGGAGACTGGGCAGATCCAGAGGGGTCAGAGCGCTGGCCCAGCCGATGGGCCTCAGGCTGGCCTCCATTGCTGACCTTGGGCAGAAAGGCCTGCCAGGCTGGCACATCCGGATGCCCAGCAGTGACAGGAGGACTGGTCACATCTGGAGATACCAGAGGGAGGCATGAGTGTGCCTTTCATGCCACAGCACTGGCAAGTGACCCAGTTCTTGAGGAGTTGGGGGAGAGGGCGGTGGGCAGTGTGGCTGGGCTAAGGCCAGAGGAAGAACTTATTCCCACTGTGAGAGGCCACTTTCACAACATATTCTGAATCCCCCAAGAATAGGCCCAAGAAACCCCACCCACCCACCCACCCAAAGAACTACCCTCAAGAAGCATGCTTGTTTGTACACAGAAAGGAGTGGGCTTGGCTTACTGGAAGAGAACACCAACCGTGAAGACCCTTTCTCTAGGAAAATGTCAGCTCACATTCTACCCAGAGGGATCTGGGAGAGGAAAGGGTCTGGGGGGTAGTGGTGACAAATCTAAATAGGGAGGCAGAGGAAAGCTGGGGAAAGGAGGTGCCTGAGTGGGGTTTGAGGACTAAGGACTGCTTCCAAGAACAGTGAGTTCCCTTCTACCATGAAACATGTCCACTTAGCCCCACCCAAGCCCCCCGCCCCCCAGAATTCACCCAGCTGCATAGGGTGTCCTCATGGGGTGACTTGAGACCCCACATCCCAAATATCTCCTGGGGGACAAAGGAAGGGTAGATTTGGAGCTGGAGCGAGAAAGCTGTTTGGCCCTGGAGGTAGTTCATGATGTCGGCCCAGGTCCCCCACTCTGGCCACTGTCCAGTGATGCGATCACCTCTGACTGCAGGGAAATCTGCATTGGTCCTCAGGAGTCAGAAGCAATAAGATCCCTAGAACCTTCCCCAACCCCACAGCCTGATTCCACTGGTTGGTTGCAGGAAGGGCAGGAGAGCCCCTGCCCAGGGCCATGAACCAGCCCTGTTTGAGCTGAGCTGGCGCTGTGGATGGACGAACGAACTGACCGACGAACGTGCAAGGACGAGGGAGGAAGACAGACCCCACCAAGGCAGGAGGAAGAGGAACAGGCACGGAGGGTCCTTCAAGTCACATGCAGGCAAGCGGGTTGCTGAAGAGGCGAGCAGAGGCGGCTCTCAGCAGACGGGGTTAGACCAGCTGCTCCTCAGGGTTAATAAGCATATATGCAAATGACCCCGTTGCCCACCACCGCCCAAGGCCCGCCCCCCAGAAGTCTGCAGGCAGGGTTCCGCTTACTTTGTGTCAAGTTCTATGAGATTGGTATCTACTGGTGCCTCGTTCTCTGGAACTAAACACAGGGTGGGCGGGCGCCCGTTGGTTAGTGTTGAGTGGGCATGGAGCATAGGTCCCTGCCCCAAACAACCAAGTGAAGACGAGGAGGGCAAAGGAAGAAGGGAGTGGGGAAGGGAAGTTGGTCTCTGGCCTCAGAAATACCTCAAGTCATCCTAAAGGCAGGAATAAGGCACTAAGGAGGACCCCGCTGGCCCAGGAGAACAGAACACTTTCTGGATCCTGCTCCTTTTGGCCTGTCTTTGATTCACTTCTTGTATGCACGAGTTTCACTAACTCTAAAACAACCTTCTTTTTTTCTTTCACATTTTCACATCTCCCAACTTGGGGTATTTTTACAATCAATGGCACTGCATAGTTTAATTGTGGAAACATTTTTCTTTCTTTGAGGTACATACTATATATCTCTTTCAGCTGAAACAATCTGAGACTTAATTAAGTATGGAGACGGTGGGTCCAGGGGCCATCTTACTCTTGTAGCCTCTTCCCCTATACTTGGATGCAAGACAAGGGTTCCAAGCATGGCCAGTGGGTCCCCCACCCTCTACTCCCAACTTCCCCCCTCACCCTCGTGGAGAACAGAGTCAGACCTTTCTGTCTCCTGGGGGGTCAGATGCAAATAGGAATGTAGGCCTCACAAAAGATCCTGGGAAGCTGGGGAAGAGGGGTGACCCTAGACTTTAGGTTGTCCCAGAGGGAGGTGGGGTGAAGGGGAAACATGGTAGCTGGTAGAGAAGGGGGTCAGCTATCTGGAAACCCCCACCCCAGTGACCCAACGATCCTGCTCACCTTCCCGATGTGGGGGTTCCTCTTTGGGCTTGGGGTGCATTAGGGTGAAGGGCAGCTCCACAGCCACGTCACTGAAACAGAGACCCAGAACCGGTGAGCCGCAAGCCCAGGCTCGGGCTGTGAGACTCAATGCCCTGTCAGTTTGGGGATTGGGAAGGGTTTTATAGTCAGAGGAGGTAGCTCTCTGGGTTGAGAGGTAGGAAATCTGGTCTCAGGCCGGGGATCTGCCATTCTGTGAGCTTCAGTCTCTCTAGGAGTTGAACTAGGAGACCTCTTCTGGCTCCAAAAAGAAATGGAAACCTCCCCTTTTCCCAAGAAGGGTTTCTGGATTCCCACGAGCTGGGAGGAGGCGTGGGGGGTAGGGGGTAGGGCGGGGAAGGATGGCCCAGGTGTGTGTGCACCTCAGTCACTTGTGGCTCCAGAGGTGTCCAGGGACCCTGCCAACCTCAAATCACCACAGCCAGCCCAGCCTTCCCTGACACTGTACTTCCCAACTTCCTGGTTGGAACTACCCCCACCCGCACTGTCCCATCTCCCGGCATCTCCAAGAGGCTCCTATAAAAATGCTCAGGTGGCCCTAGCACCCCCCCATCTGGATGATGCCCTGACGAGGTTAGTTTAATCAAATTCAAGTTGGATGGGACCCAGGCCTCAGGGCTGTGGACACTGTGCACAGAGCCTTGAAGCCGTGTGGGGATGGAGGGTGAGGATGGTGAGTAATGGGGGGTGGGGGGGGACACCAGCCAGTGCTCCTGACAGGGCCTCCTCCCCCCTTTGGCCCTGATAACAAAAATAACAAGACACACGGCGCTGACTCTGTGCCAAGGACTATTCTAGAGTAACTCTAATCTTCACAACCATGCTATTATTATACTCAATGTACAGATTGGAAAACTGAGGCACAGGAGAAAAATATATCTTGCCCAAGGCCACACAGCTATTAATGGGAAATGACAGACAGGATTCCGACTCCATCATTCATGCCCTTAACCAATGGGTGATAAAAGCTCAGAACTGAGAAAGTGAGTCCTACCCACGCTCTGCTCTCCACTCTTACAAAAGCAGCCCTCGAAGCTCCTCCTCTTACCTTGGGGTGGTGTCACCCTAGGAGGCCCTGCCACCTATGAGTGCTGCCAGGTACATGCTCATCCTACTGAGCTTGCTGCTCAGGCCCAGTTGGGAGGGAGGACGGTACAGGGGAACAGAGTGGGCAGGGGCATGAGCTGTGCCACCAGAAAGGTCTATTCTGCCAGCCCCACCACTCACTGGGGGGCACTTGACATCCTCAAGTCTCACTGAGCTCATCTGGAAAATGGGGATAACAATGTCAACCTTCTAGAAACACTAGAACTTCCCAGAGATGGTGTAGGCAAAAGGCTTGGTTAAACTGTGAAGCTTGCGGCTGTCAGAATCGTTATCTTCCCTCAATGGGAACATAAACATTTCATAAGGCTGTTGAAACAACTTTTATTTTCTTTTTCGTACTTTGCATTTTGCTTCCAAAAGGGAATTACTTTCCCGAGGTCACCTGGAAGAGTGAGCTCTCAGAATGGAAGCTGCTGGAAGATTGAGTTTCCCCACCTTCACTGAAGCCATAAAAGATATGGGTGGAAGAATCTGGACCTTAACTTTCCAACTTAATCAAGGGCAGGGGTTGTGTCTGATTCCTCTCTGGGATCTCATCACCCAGCCCAAGCTGGGTACAAGTCTGGGTTCCAGAAATCTTTACTGAATTATACTGAACTGAATGGAATTGAATTAATTTCACCTTCCATGGACTAAGATTTTTCGGGACGAGTAACATTGCCATCTTGTGACAGGAGGAGGCAAAACCACTGCATGTGGGGTTCGTGCATTTTTGGAATGCATGTGGGTCCAGCTGGCAACATGGGGATCTCGTCCACAAAAGCAGATCTCTACAGGCCCTCTCCTTAGCAACACTCAGCCAGCAGTTCATTCTCATTAGTGTAGAAGTTTGAAAGCCATGAAGCCTGCATTTCTCCAAAACATGCTGCAATTCAAACTGATTGTGGCTCACTCCCCAGATCAGTGAAGCTGGTTTTGCTGTTTGCAAAGGTCCTGGTCACTTGAGTGGGATGCAAGGGAGGGCAGGGTGAGGTTTTTAAAGGGGGGAGACTGTGTCTCCCTGGACTCTTGGGAGAGGGTTCTCGTTCCGACACACGCCTGAGCCTGGCAATCAAAAGTGGCTGCCAAGACTCCTTCCAACCCAGCGCCCTGCTGTTCGGGAAGATGGGTTGATCAGGTCAAAGGGAGGGACTTTACCTGGATGCAAGATCTCCCAACAGGCTGGGTGGGTCATAGGAGGCGGGAGGAGTGGTCAGGAGAGAGTTCAGAGAGGAAGAAAACAGAAAGCATGTTCATTCACCACCCCTGCTGCCCGTCAGGGTAGAGAAGACCCTGGGACACACTCCCACCCCACCCCCCTGCACGGCTGGAACTTCTCATTCAGGAAGACACAGACATGGCATTAGCCCTGCCCGGGGCGTGGGGGGACTGAGATACAGGCCTGGCTCAGCCACACCCCCTGCCAAGCCTCACTGAGCCCCAGGATTTTCATCTGCAAAGGAGACCGTAAAACTAACCCCTGTGCTGCCTGCCCTGGGGAGGCCCATCTAAGGACAGAAGGAAGCCATTTAGGAGCCACTGAGGATTTCTCGAGGAAGAAGCTTTAAGCGGACTGTGGGTACTGCAAGAATCACAGGACATAAGACTTGGGATTTGCGTTTCTGAGATATCCCATAACATGTGGTCAGTATTACATGCTGCCACCTGCACGAGGCATTATTCTCATAACAAAGGGGATTTGATGTCTAATGCTGAGCTTTCAAATATCTTTGCAGAAACTGATCAATTAGAAAAGAAATCCCTGTGACAAATTAGACAATCCTAATTCCAGATTTATAACAGCATGTAGGGCCAATACACGGGGAAAAGTAGCTCTCTGTGAGCCTCCCGCCACCAGACTATGTTCCAGGGCAGGGAATATGTCTGGTCCACTTCCATGACAGCCCATGACCTGAGATTAGCGGAGAAGATTGCAGGAAATGTTTGGGGAGCTGTTCGGACCTCTGTTTCCCTATCTGTAAAATGGGAGAGTCAGAACATCCCCAATCCAGCTGTGGGATTCTTAGCCCCTTTAGCCATTTCCCCAGCAGATCAGCATGGACATGAATGGGGGTCAGTGCTGTACCCCAAGCTATGATTAGGGGCACAGAACCCCCTGGAAACCCCACAGCATAGGCTCTGAGGAAACCTCCCCCACCCATGTGCCCAGAGTGGTGGGGATAGGAAAGAGGGGGAGGAGGAGGAAGGAAAGACGGGAGGGGTAAGCGAGGGGCTGAAGGTCTCTGAAGCTGGAGAGGGGGAAGGGTAGAGAGGAGAAGAGAAGCAGGAAGGAAGAAGGGAAAGAACAGGAAGTCCTCAAGCTTGGTTCACTCTCAAGGTGATGCAGCTAAAGGTCCAGCCAACAGGCAGAACCGGGCAGCGGGCTGTGGGTGGTCGGGGGCACATCCCTCTGCACTTCGGGGTCCTGGGCTGGGCTAGAGCACTCACCCGCCCCGGGATACCACCAGCTTCACTTTCACTTTGTAGGAAACAATGATGCCCAGGATCTCTCTGTTTGCTCCTTCCCTCAACCTGCAAGACAATACAAGGCAGTCGGTTCAGGGAGCTCGCAGGAGGGATGGGACATGGCAGGCATGGGGTGCAGTAGCGGGCAGAGGCCACCCATCCGTCCCCCGAGCCCCTCAGCCATGAGCAAGCAGAGAGCAGAGTGTGAGAAAGGTAAGCTGTGCCCTGAGGGGGCGGGGACTCGGAGCCCTGGGTTCCATATCTATCTGTGCAGCCCTGGGAAGCCCCTCCTCCTGGGCCTGAGCCCCAGCAGCGCAGAGAGGGCCAGGCTCCTCCTACTTTCCAATGAATCCACTCTGCTTCCCTCATTGCTCAACAACCAGTGGGGCACAAAGGGCCAGACAGGGATTGGGGGATGGGGTGCAGTTGGTAGGGGAGGGTCGAGGGTAGCTGGGGAGGCTCTGCAGCAGGTGGTGCCTCAACCAGGTCTTGAAGACAGGATTTGAGCCAGGGTGGAAGAGGGCAAACGCTCGGAGGTGCGTGGCTAGCCTGTGCAGGGGGTGGTGAAAGAACATTCGGGCTGGAGCACAGGGTCCATGTTGGGAGTCCTGGGCTGGGGTGCTGAAGAGACAGGCCTACACCCCACCAAAGGACCAGACCTGAGTGGGTAGGGAAAAACAGGTTCCCATTCCCAGGTCTCAGACAGTCAGTGATGACCATGGGGAAGAAATGACCATATGTCCCTGGGATCCCTGCCTTTGGGGGGCACCCCCACATCTGCCCTGAACTCTCCAGCCTCCAGATTCATTCTCTCTTGGAACCCTTCCAGGAGCCAATCCCTCCCTCTGGCCTTACTATGCCCCAGGGACACGTCTCATCTGACTGAAGACACTAGGTTAGGAGCTGCTGCCTCTTGCAGGAAGCCTCTCTGGGTTGCCCTCCCCTAGGCAAGCCAGCAGATCCCTGCACTGACAAAGGGAGCTGGATCTAGGGGTCCATCTTATTCTCCAAGTCAGCCCTGGATAGCGGTGGGAGTAAAAGGACAGCTTCCCTGGCAGATCAAGCTCCTGAGGATGGGCTCTGGACAGCACCTGGGAAGAGGGTAACCCATGGCTTGTGCTGGCACTGGTGGGACCAAGGTGGGTGTGGATCCACTGGGGGCTGGGAGAGCATTCAAAAGCCCGGGACCAGGGAGAGTGGGTCCTCACAAAGTGCTAGAGGCCAGATTCGTGTCTTCATGCTTGAGCTTCCCGTCCAGGGCAAGGCCCCGCTTCTCTCGATTGTTGGCCAAGAAGGGGGTCAGCGTGTAGACCTTGCAGAATGTTGAGCTGGGTGCCACTGTGTCACTGGGAAGAGGGGAGACAAGTGTGGAAATGCCCCCATCCCCGCCTGAGCCAACCCCAACCTAGCCAGGACGTCTCAAAAACCACATAGTAACATTTGAAAACTGTTTTTAAGTGCAAAAATTCTGATTGCTATTACATGTAAATAAACACACACATACAGAAAAATTAATGAAAGGTAACTGCCCCTAAAAATTATTTGCAGGGCAAGGAGAAAAAAAAAAAAACAGTTGTGCTTTCTAATAGGAGCATCTACTTCCTTTAGGTAAGAAAAGATGTTTCACTCGATGTCTCTTCGCTTCCCTTAGCGGCTCACAAGTTTGGGACAAAGTTCCATGCTCGATCCTAGTAGCTCTCCTCAAACCTAGATTTTTAAAATAAAATAATTCTCTACTCTCCCACACAACCCCTTTTATCCAATGAGCTGGATTATTCCTTTATCAGACAAGAAAAGCTGTGCCCCTAGTGCCTTACCCTCTTTGCCTTGGCTGTCAGGAAGCTCAGAGCAAAGTACCTCTCTTCAATGTAGGTTTCTGGTGCAGTGTAATTATGACCTCAGCGCCCTTAGCGTCATTAGCTCTTATTTTGCCATTCTAATTTTTGCAGGTCTTTTCCTTGACTATAGCATGCATTTTCTTATACCTAAATCAAGTGGATGTTTTCTAAAGGGCTGTTGTGAGGGTCATGTACTATAAGTGGCAAGGAAGTGTGAGCGCAGCCCTCTGCCAGGTGGAGAAGAGCCATGAGGGCCAGTAACTCTTGTTCCCAGCCAATCCATGTGGGCAGGGCTGGGCTTGGGCTTGGGCTCACTTACTCAGCCTCTTCCATGGCCACGGGACACTTGTACTGGGCTGTGTTGAAAAGGCAAATGTCCGCATACTGGCGCACTGGGGAGGAAGGGGGAGACAGGTGGCATGAGAAAGGGGTGCAGCTCCCAGGCATTCCCAGCTCCCCCAACGTGGGAAAGTTCAGCCCTAGGCAATGGCCAGAGTCCACGGGGGGGGGGGGGGGGTCTTCCACAGGACACAGGCCCCATCTTCCACTTAAACAGCAGCCCAAACACACCCATTCCCTTCCATAACCAAAAATCTTTCCCTCAAGGATGGCTTTGCCCAGAGCCCAGGAAATCTAAGAGGTGGCAGCTTAAATAGTAAACTCATTATCTGGCCAATAGGCAGCCTGTGTTACCAGCCTCAAAAGCCTTACCCTTTGGCTTAGAGCAGGCCCTGGGCTTCCCCGTGGGTCACTAGTTATTTACAAGGCTGTTAACAAGCAGAGAGCCCTCAGCGACCCCCACCCTTCGGAGGATTCCCTGTTGCCCCACCCCCGCCCGGCTGGCCCTCTGCCCGTGTACCCGAGATCTTGATCTTCTTCACCGTCTTGTTGGTGTTGTTGGTGACGTGAACATTGACGCTGATGGGTTCTCCATGGTAATAGATCTGGGAGGCGTGAGAAGGGAGAAGGGGTGGGTGGGAGGAGACCAAAGCTCTAGAGAGGCAGAGGGAGAAGAGGCCTCCCACACATCTCCTGGGGTCCCCAGACCTCGGCCACTCTGACAAGGGCCACAAGTTCATAGCAACTTGCCACTCATGCTGGGCCACCAGGTATGTTAGACTTCGGTTCCTTTGTGGGACCTTGAAAGATACTTGAATTAGAAGGTGATATTCCTGGGCGTTAGGCCTGGCTTAGTCACCAGAAATGGTGCTAACAATAATAATAACGATGAGGAGGATGAGAGCGGTGTGTCCTTGGACAGGTGACCTAAGCCTCAGTTTTCCCCTCTGTACAATGCAGGAGTTGAGCTAGGTGATGTATCAAGTCCCTGCCAGCTCTGGCTGCCTGGAATGTTAGACACAGGAGATTCTAGAAGAAGCAGGAGAAAGGTGGGGAAGGGCTAACTGGCTCACTGAGGGAACCAGGCCTGAACCCTCACGGAAGGGCCTCCACTTGCATCTTGCCCCAAGAACGTGCCTTCAACTGTCTCCCGAGAGGGAAAAGGGGTGCACAAAGCTCAAGAGGGAACGAGGGTGAGGGAAGATGGCCAGGACCCAAGAGCCTTCAGGGCACCCTGACTTCTGAAGTCAGTTGTATGCCTCAGGCTCATGACCCCCTCTGCCACCCTTTTAAGTACCAAGAGGCTTCCCTGAATCCCCCAAGGGAAGCCTCGGGTCCCCTGAGTCCTGTGCTTCCAGGGCTGGGGGCAGAAGTGTCGACCCAAGGAGTCCCGAGGCCACGACAGAGCTGAGATCTGAGGTCCCAGCCCTGGTTGAGCAGCCCCCACCCCCTGCCAAGTCCAAGCCTCCTACCTCCTTATCCAGGGAGGCCTCTAGATGCAAGGGCTTGTCCGACATGAGGAACTGCCTGGTAGTCTCGGCTGTGGGCTGGGGGCCAGGCCTCTCCGGGGCATACTGAACCTTCCTGATAACCAGGCGCACAGAGTTCCTAGTGGAGATGGGCGGAATGAAAGATGACAAGAGTCACCGCTTCTAACCCCTTTCCTTGCAATCCTCACATCCCTCTCCTGCTCAAGGGACCGCCACGGCTCCCATGGCCTTTGAATCCAGTCCAAACTGCAGAGGTTGGTACGGAGGATTTGTCCCTGTCTGGCTCTTCTCCATTCGCTCCCTCTGTCCCCAGTCACCCCACTTCCTCACTATTACCCTTGATGGACTATCTGGTCCTATCTCTGAAGCTTCACTCGCATTGGGCCTCTGTAACTCCCTCTCCCTACGGCTTCTGTTCTTTGCTTCCTTCTTCAAGGCTTGGCTAAATGCCTCCTCTTCCAGGAAACCTTCCTGGATCCATCCACTTGGATCTTCTCCTGGTCTGAACATGTACAACACCAGAGCCGAACCACCCCATGGCAGCACTTCATGTGGGTCTGTCTTGGTAGCCAGCAGGAAGGTAAGAAAGGGGCTGTCTTCACTTCCTGTATCCCCTCATGCTACCTGATGGTGTAAGCCACTTGAGGACAGAAATTTTTGTCTCAATTGTTCACTGCTGTATTCTCCGCACTTGTGACAGTGCCTTCCATCTAACAAACGCCTGCTAAATATCTATTAAATAAAAATATGCAAAGTAGACAAAGGCCCCGTAATGAAATGGGGGCTTGGAGAGGTGACAGGTTCAGTTGGGGGAATGCAAGCCGATAAAGAGGAGAACCTCAGCGAGAGGATGGAGGCCCAGAGATGAGATGGGGCTCAACAAAGGTGACAGGGCTCAGGAAGGAAACAAGGACACGAGGGTTGTGAGGGCATGGGGACTCAGTGAGGCAGTCTCCATGACATCTGGGCATGCCGGCACCCCCATTTCTCAGATAAGCCTCCTCCATTCCCTGGAACCAGACGGCTAGGGTTGATTTAAAGTCCTAGCTCTCCTCTTACTAACTGTATGACACAGTAAATTAACCTCTGTATCTCACTTCTTCACCTGAAAAACATCAACAGTAGCAGGACCAACCTCTTAGGGTAGCTACGAGGCTTAAATTAGTTCATACATGTCTATCACTTTGAATAGTGTACAGCACTTAATAAGTTCTTGATAAATGATATTTGCTGTATCATTATTCTGGTACGGACTTAAAATGTCCCGTTGGTGTTGGTGGTGAGGGTGTTGGCTCTGTGTCGCTTCTCTTCCTTGCTCTAGTCAGGCTCCACCCCCACAACCCACAACCCCTTCTTTTCCCCTGGTCTCGTGCCTTGAGATGAAAAGGGGGACAGAGAAGCAAGGGTGAAGGGTTCCATCTCTCCCCATACATGAGCTGCTCAGGCTGGCAATAGAGATGCCTGCAATACACCCTGTGGCCTCCAGGTGGCAAACTCAGCGCACACCATGAGAGGTTGCAGTGCCTGCAGCCAGCCTCCGGTAGGAACTGTCCCAGGCAGGGTGCATCCGAGTTGAATGCTGACGCGGACGTGAGAGTGGGGCTAGGCAGTCCACCCCACAAGTCCGGGCCAGTGTTCTGGGCTGCCAGCCTGGGCTCTGTCTGCCCAAGGCAGTGCCTCTCAGGAGAACGCTGCCCCTCTCTGAGACATGAGCTGACCTCCCCCTCTCTCTCCCCTGGGTGGGTTTACTTTCTCCACTTCCCTCTCTTGCTTAGAAGCCTCCCCTGACACTCCCACCACCACCTGCTGCTGACTGCCTTCAAGGAGAACTGGGAAATAGGGGTCTAGGATGGCCTGGAAAGAATTGCTCACTGTTTAAAACAATATGAATTTTGGGCTTTTCCGAAAACAAAGTAAAAAGATACGCAGTCTGGAGGGGACAAGACTAAAAGCAGGGAGATACGGGAAGCAGGTATAGTGGTAAAGGAAAAAATGCTGCAGCTTGAGCCAGGGCAATTGAGGCACCTCCCCCAGGAAGCCCTCCATGACCTGACAGCCTTGCAGAGTGCCCTTCTCACAGCTTCCAAGGCTGGAATGTGTGGCCCCTCCTTGAACACTTCCAGGTATTGTTACATCTCTTCTTCTGACTCTGCCCAGCCTGCCTCCCTCCATCTGTCAGCAGCTAGCCCACACCCGGCCAGAAGCTGTGTCCTTCTCACCGTTTGTGGATCTTCTCCTCCAGGTTCTCCGCACAGAAGGCTTTGACTTCATAGTCCACACCACAGGCCTGTGGGGAAGAGGTCACTGCCCACAGGGCCTTGGAATGGGCAGGGTCTGGAGAGCACAGCCAGCCACCCTCTCATTTTACAAACAAGGATGCTGGATGGGGACCCCAAGCTCACACAGCCCGGCAGCCCCTCGGTCTTACTCAGGAGCCCTGTGCTCAGCACCAGGGCCGTGCCACCTCCTTCTGCAGCTGCCTCCCCATCTGACCTCCCCCCAGAGCTGCTCCCCAGCTTCCCCAACACTGGGCATCCCAAACCACCCTAACTGGATTCCACTCCCTGGACTCCTGCCTCATCTGAGTGGCCACCCTCACCAAGGCAGCTGCCCAGACACAACAACCGGCGCCTCAGGAGCCCTGTCTGGGAGCACGTCCTGTGTGCAGACTCTGCACTGGGTGAGTTGCTTCAGGGTCTCACTGCACCCTCCCAACCACACAAGGAGGCACATCTTATTATCTCCATTTCGCAGATGAGAAAACGGGCTCAGAGACCTGGGGCCTGTGACACTAGTGATGTCACTTCTCTCTGAGCCTCAGTTTCCCCACCTATGAAATGACTGCCCCTCCATATAACGTGTGAGGCCAGGTGGTCGTCCCGAGAACATTTTGGTCTTGCTGCAGCCAACGCCAAGGTCAGTCAGAGTGAGTCGGGAGAGACTCTGCCACATAACTGAATGTGGAGTGAGGAGGACACCGTAACTGTCTGAGAAGAGACTGTTTATCTGGGGCGGGTATCAGACTGGCCTAGACACAAGGAGGCTTCTACAGGGAGGGTTCTGGCACCTCCCAGAGAGAAAGCCGGGGGCCTGGGGACACAAGTGTCCTGCACCAAGAGAGATACTCGCTGTGGGCTGACCTACCTTCCCTGTGTCCTCAGGCCCCGGCTGCAATGTCACAGAGCATGGAAGGTTCGGAGGGATCTGTTACAAGGACACACAGAATAAGCCTCCTGTCACATTCCCCACAAACCACCCCATGTCTCCCACCCCCACCATCCCTCACACATTCATCACACCAGGGGCCCCTAAGGACAAGCGTGTCTCTTCCATCAGGACCAGGCCAAGCCACGCCCCACACGGGGCCAGAGGCCCCTCCAGAAAAGCCAAGGACTTCAATGTTTTTCTTTCTCTAAAAGGATTAGCTTAGCCCAATTCTCACAGAACAACAGTTGAAAAAGATCTTTCCATGTTTATTGTTGTGGACGGAATAATGCCCCCCCGCCCCCGCCAAATCACCAAAGCGTGTGATGTGACTAAGCTACCTTACACAGCAAAAGGGACTTTATCTGTGTGATTAAGGATTTTGAAGTGGGAAGATTATCCTGGATGATCCAGGAGGGCTGGATAGAATCACAAGGGGTCCTAACAATGAAAGCAGGAAGCAGAAAAGTCAAGTGTCAGACTGATGGGATGTGAGAAAGACTCATGGGCCATTGCTGGCTTTGAAGAGGGGTTTGGGGGGTAGACCACAAGCCAAGGAATGTGAGCAGTCTCCAGAGCCTGGAATAGGCAAGGAAACAGATTCTCTCCTAGAGCCTCCAGAAAGAACGCAGCCCTGCTGACACTTTGATTTTAACCTGGTGAGACCCGCTTTTTACTTTTAAACACCAGAACTGTAACATAAGAAACTTGTGTTTTAATTGGCGGGTTTAATTGCCACCAGGTTTGTGGTGGTCTGTTACAACAGCCACAGGAAACCTGTACATCCCCAATGGACAGGATAATCCATACCCTCTCCCCATCTCTAACCCTCCCAGAGAACAAGGGGATTTCACTGAATCACAGATTCAGGGTCTGAGAAATAGGACATTTGAAAACCTAGAATCTTGGAGTCTCAGAATGGAAAGGGGACAGAGCAGAGAAATCTACTATTTGCTATCCCGTGTTTGTGAGCTAGGCTGAAGCCGGGCAAGTGGATAGCCAGTCTGAGGAAGGAGGCAGCCTTGTAGTGACCCCACGGTGAGAAAGGTTTCCTTCTTTCTCTGCAGCCCTCTAGACCTTCCTTTCTCCCACCAAGGACCTGGACTCAGGAGGGTCCGAGGAGTAGCCCAGAGGTAAGAGTGATGCCCCCGGCAGAGGCCAGAGAAGGGACACTCGCCAGGCAGTGTAAGTGACAGTACCCCAGGTCCCAGGGTACACTGGGAAACTGGGTAACGTTTAGCTGCTGCCCCAGCTGCCCCAGGTGCCTGCCCAGCGGGCTTCCCACGGGTGGTACTGGCAGTTCTGACCTCAAAGGTGAAAGGGTAGGCGTGCTCGCCCAGCTTCTTGATGAGGCGCTCCTGCAGCCGTGTCAGGGGCTTCTTATCCTCGGGGGCCGGTGGGAAGGACTGCACATTGGCCACAAACAGGTCCTTGCGAAAGGTCAGGCCCAGGACATCCAAGTCCTCCCGGCCATAGCGGAACGCGCAGGTCAGTGTCACATAGACTGTGGGAGCAGTGGGCACTGAGGGGCTTGGCAGGGCAGCAAACAAGCCCCCCAGACCCCAGAGCACCAGCTGTAGCCCTGGGATTGGCCCACCTGGAGGCCACAGGTCGGTCCCAACGTTCCCGTGGGGAGGGCTGCACTGCCTTTGGGACAGGAGTATTGGGTACCTGGAAGAGCCACCTATGGCCTGGCCATTGGGAGGAGGTGGGGGCTGACTGCTCGGTCAGTTCCGTCCTCCACCCCCCACCTCCAGCCCATGGGATGTGTGGAGGGGCACAGTTGGAAAGAGCAGAGGGAGGGGGAAACAAGTGCTGGGTGGTGTCTGGAAGGCATGGGGTCTTATCCCAGCCCAACCTCTGCTTCTAATCTTCTTGCTGACCTTGGACAATACCCTCACCTCCCTGGCAATCCATGTTCTCTTCTGTAAAACGAGACTCTAACTTCTGCCCTGTTCGTAACCCAGCCTTGGGATCATCATGATATATTGTAAAGTGCTCAGGGCATTGAAATGGTATTTCCTAGTGGGCATGGGGCAGGGCTGCCCCAGGCCAGAGGAGGCCAGGGCACCTGCTCTGATGTGCAGTTGGGGCTTTGGAGGGAAGAACAAGTGGGGATGGGTAGGGAAGAACCAATAAGATTGGCCGCTGTCCTGCCTGGGAGGTCGGAGGGCGGGGGATGAGGAGGCCCCAGGACAGGCTGGGGGTGGGGGCCTTACCTCGCCTCTCCTTCAGATACTCAGGATCCACTAGGACCACACCATCTGGAGGAAGGACAGAGAGTTCAGCAGACACCCCCATAACTTGCCCTCTCAAATGCCTGAGCCCCAAACACCAAGCCAGACCGAAACCCAACCATCTGTCTGTCCAAAAGCACTGTGAGAGAAATGGGGAGGCCACCTCCACCCCCACCCATGGGCTGGCCTTACAGATCCAGCTGGTGATTTGGGGCAGGTTACTTAACTCCTCTGTTTCTTCATCTGTTAATAAGAATAATAACATGGGTCCAAAACCCCTACGATCAAGTATACTTCGGAATTTAGAAGTTTTGAATTGTAGAAAGGCCATATGTGGTACATGTTCCATATAGTCTGAAACACGCTCTGCAGGGTCAGGGCAGCTCCCCATGACCAAACCCACAGACACCTCTGCAGAGAAACGTGACTGTTCTCCCCAAGAGGCTACCTAAGGCATAAACAGTCTCCTATCTAGTCAGGTCAGGTTGGCCACTACATCAAGGCTGTATCAAACTTAGGAACAATTTTCGGCTTTCATAGCTTTTTGAATTCGGGATTTACAGGTCAGGGGTTGTGACTGTAAAGTCCTATGAGGACTAAATGAGTTAATATGTGGAGAGCCTTAGACGGTGACTGCCACATCTGACACTTGGGAGAATGTCCCAAGGCCCGACCTTGGGAGTGTCAAGTGCAGCCAGACACGAAGGACATTTTCTATGCCCAGAACCCGAGAGGCCAGAAACATTGGCTAGGCTCCTCCCCTTACCTGACGTCCCCAATTACCTCTGGCCAAACTCAACCCAGCCATATGTATTAAGCAAGCAAAATTGTTTCTCTGCCCACACCGTACGTAACCCACCCCAACCCCACACTGCCCCCCACAGCTGACCTTTCAGGGAACCTCGGAGACCACATCTGGCAGTGAGGGCCCGGAGGGCTCCTGGCCCTGTGCCAATGCTGGGAGGGTCTAAGGGATGGCTGGTCAGGGCAGTGCCCACCCGTCCCCACAGCCTGCCCTGTATCTTCCCTCCTTTCACTGTGAGCATTCCTTCTGTGCCTGGGCACCAGAGGCTCAGGGGGAACTCAGTGCAGAGGGCATCCCCTGACCAGGGGTATCAGGAAAGGCTCCCCGAGGAAGGAAAGCTGTAACCAGGTCTTAAAAGGCAAGTAAGACTTGTCAATTAGAGGACCAAGGGGCAGCGCCAGGCAGGCAGCAGAAAGAGAATGGCTGTCAGGCTGAGGAGAGCAGATCCTGGAAGCTGGTAGAGAGAGAACGGCCAGGCCTAACCTTAATTAAGTGTCCTGTCAGTGAGGCCGGAGGGCTTGGACTTGCCCCTGAGCTTGCAGTGGAACCACAGGGGATAGTTAAGCATCAGGAAAACACAATCAGCTCAATGTTAGGATGGAAATAGTATTTGTCACTGTGGGTCATTTGGTCAACTCTGGACAAGTCCCCAGGGCTCTCTGGGACCCCCAGGGCCCAGCACGGAGCCTGACACGACGCAGGTGCTCTGTGAACAGCTCCACGTGCCTGGTATGTTGGTAGAGCTGCTGCCCTCTCGCTGCTGCCCTCCCTTCCCCAGCCTCTGTGCCACCCCTGCTGCCATCCTTAATAGGCCAATGGGTTGGAAACTACACCTTGGAGGGGTCTGGCCAGCCCTGCCTCCCCAATCGCCTTCCTCCCTGGCCTCCAGGGACTCACCCACAGGGTCCACGAGGTCAATATGGTCCACAAAGTCCCGCTTTCCCAGATAGACGGTGAGCTGGGGAGGAGAGGCACAGGACACGTTAGCAGCTATGGGCCCGGAGAACATACCCCTGAAAAGCCCCGTGCCCTTGCCCTGGATGAAACCTTGGGAGCTGCCCCTGAAACTCCTAGACCCATCCCCAACCCTCATCGAAATCCTAACTGGTCTTGGACCCGAGCCCCAGCCCCACTATTAAGAATAACAAACCCTTGGACCATTTTGAAAGTACTTGTTCATCCCAACGCCTATGAAGACGTTGCAATTGTTCCCATTTGATAGATGAGGACACTGAGGCCTGCAGAGATTGTCATTCCACCCCTGAGGGTGAAGCATCTCCGAGAGGCCAAGGAAACAGCGGGGACAGAGGTGTGGTGCTCTGAACACTGAGTTCTGCGCAGTCTGGCAGAAACCACTTCTGTGAGGGCTGGCTGTCCGAGCAGTGAGAAATCCGGAGCTGGCACCCCACTCAGTAGCCAGCCTTCAGGGAAGACCCTGAGCTAGAACCCAGAGGGTCATCTTAGACGTTCCTAAATCCTGAGGTGTCTCCCTCCGTCAGTTTCCAGCCCACCCCTTCCCCTCTGTCCCTACAGACACTCCTGCCTGGACTATACACCAGCCCCCCCACCCCACCCCACCCATGGCCTGCTCTCTGCAGCCTCACACCCCTCCTTAGCCAGACTGGCTGTCCTAAAATGCAAATCTAATGATGCCGTTCCCGTCTGAAAACCCTTTAATGGTTCCTCGGTGCCCAGAGGCAAGATGACAAATGGGTTTCATTCCAGATGCCAACTCTGATCGATTGGTAGGAGCTGCCCCGGGGGCCCTGGGATGAGACGGAATCTAGGATAGACTCCTGGCTCAGCAGCAAAGCTGAATGGCGATACCTGCTGTGGGAGTGCACGAGGTGCCACTTGCCAGCCCAGGCCAGGAGTACAAGGTCCTAAGCTGCCACCAGCCTCCCCAGGACCAGCCCTACAGCTACCCCGCCTCAGCTCCAGTCTCCTTCTTGGCACTCAGACACAACGGCTATGATCCCCTCACACTCTCTGATTTATGTGCATGCCCAGAATGCCCCTTTTCACCCTGCCTGTGTGGAAAGACGTGCCTCCTAGGGGCAGCCGTCCCTGACCACCAGGTGGGGTCCTGCAGCCCCTGGGCAGCGCTTTATCTCACACTTGCCACATTACATTAGAATCATCGGTTTCCGTGTCTGCCCCATCTGGCTGTGACAGTAGCACAGGCTGTGTCTTACTTGTCTCGGTACACCTACCCCGAGCCCCTCCGCTCACTGGGACCTGACATGAATGATGTCAGTAATATCTACATGCTAAACTGAGAGAATTTCAGCATGGAGCCTGGGGCCGGTGAAAGAAAGCAGGGCAGCGACTGGGAGCTGCCCCCGATAACTAGATGAAGCCAGGGTTCACTAAAGAGGCTCCAGAGGCCTCTCACACCAGGGAAAGCAGTGCCCTGAGGTCCTTGGCACTTATTCCAATTACTGCACTCACACGAGTCTGTCTGTGATAGGCTGCATTTCCCTCCACCAGGCTCCACCAGGGCAGGGGCTCCCGGAAGTCCAGGGGAGTTTCCCACCTTCCCACAGGCAGAAAGTTTCTGGAGAGGGCCCCTCCCTCTGTGGTCAGGGGCTCCTATGGACCTCAGATGGAGGTGTGCAGAGTCCTGCATGCCTAAGAGGCAACCAAAGTTTGGGGTCAGGGAGGAGCTGGGGTGCAGCTGTCATAGACTCACCTTTCCATTCGGGCTCGCCTTCTTGAACACCCTGTAGAGAGAAAGAGAGGAAAGGCCAGAGTTAGCATATCCCATGCAAGTGAAGGCTGCTGCAGGCCGTCCCTCAGCAGGACGGAGGACAAGAGGCCTGGAGTGATTCTCAGGCACCATCCAAGCCTCGAGAGCATGATCAGATCCCACCATCTCCTCCGCTACCCTCACCCAAGCCACCACCACTGCCATGACAGCTGTCCTGGGCTGGGGCCCCTTCAGCCTGTTCTTCACCAGGCAGGTGGAGAGAGTCTTTCAAGATGTAAGTCAGACCAGGCTGCTCACTTGCTCCAAGTCCTCCCAGCCCACACAGAGGACAAGCCTTGTCTGCGTGTCTGCCCATGTCCTTCAGCTCCTGGCCTCACCTCCCACGTTCCTCCCTCACTCTTCCAGCCACGGAGCCTCCTTGCTGTGCCCCCACCACACCAGGGTGGTTCCTGCCTCAGGGCCTTTGCTCTAGCAGTGCCCTCCCCTGGGACTCTCTCCCCTCACAGATCGGCTCGCCCAGCCTTACAGGATGGGGCTTCACCCTGTACCCACCCCTGCTCCCACTCCTTCTCACTCTACTTTTCCTTTTTCCACAGCACTCACCATTTCCTAACCTACTATGTCACGGCTGCTCACATTTATGCCTGTCTACTCTGCTAATGTGTCAGCTCCATGAGGGCTGGCATCTTTGTCTCTCTCGTCCACTGATGTATGCCAAGTGCCTAGATGGGTGCACCTAGTAGGTGTTCAATAAACGTGTTAATGAATGGCAGGCAGCAAGCACTCCATAAATATTAGTTGAGTGGATGAATGAATGAATGATTGAATATTGGAATTAACTGAGAAACGGAGATCCAGGAAACAGAGGGGCTGTGCCCGTGGCCACAGAGCAGACAAGCACTGGATGCAGAGTCAGGCGGAGGTGTGCGCTCCAACTCCCACCAAGCGCTCACCCTTCCACAGCACACTGCTATCTCCAGCAGCTCCCCCTGCCCGCTCCCCCTAGTTGGGTCTGGGAGCCTGAGACCCCCTCACCTATCTCCCATCATCAAGCCCCAGAAATTCTCAGAGTAATGTTAGGAGGGAGAGAAGAAAAGTGAAAGATAGAGACAGAGACCCAAGGGAAGGTGTTAGAGGAGGGAAGGGCGGAGGGAGAGGGCAGGAGAGGGACATGCTCCAGGAGGTGTGAAAATAAAAGATGGAATGAGAGATAAAAAAAGCAAATGAATGAAAAACGATAGGGAGAGACAGTCCCAAGCAGAGAGAGCAAGAGCAGACACAGAGAGATGGAGCAGGCCCACATGTGGGCCAGCAGAATCACACCCGTCAAATCCTTCCCCAGGAGCGAGAGGGCCAGCAAGGCGGGGTGAGTTCACATTGTCACTGTGACAGTCACTCCTCTAAGGAGCTGGCAGTGGCTCTGTGCTGCCTCTGTAGCACGCTCCCCCCCCCCACACACACACCCCTTACTTCTGTGGCCCAAGGGACCGTGGATGCGTCTAAGCTTGGCTTGCAAAGAAGAGCCTGGTACATCTCTCCCCCACCTCCCCTAGGAGTTCTGAGCGTTTCTCCTCCTCATAAATATTTATCAGATTTGGAATGTGAAGATGCCATAGTCAGCTGGGGTATAATAATTGCTAAAGTGAGAAAAAATGCAGATCACATGGTTAGACCAGCAGCTCCCAAGTTGGGCTGGACCTGCAAAGGAGACCAGAGATCCACCTCTGGGCCACAGGAGGAGGGTGGGAGCCAGGCTGGGAGGGCTGAAAATCAGGAAGGGAGGAAGGGTGGTAAGAAAGAGCTAGCATTTGTTGAGCGCCTAATTATTTCTCCTAACAGCACTGTGACATAGGCATTGTGACCCTCATTTTATAGAAATGTAGTAGTTTGCCCAAGAACACACAGCAAGCAAGGGGCTAAATCAGGATTCCGAGCTAATTCCGCCCGTCTTCCTCCAGAGGACGGCTACTTTATATCCAACCCTGCTGCTTTCCTAAAGCAGGTGTTTCCAACATCAGGAACAGAAAATAGGGAAAATGAGGGCAGCGGAGGGGAAGAGGAAGAAATGAAAGAGCCATTATTCATTAAGGGGTGAGAAGGAGATTAAGGGTGACCAGAGGCAGGAAGTATGATCAGTGGTGGGGCATGTCCTGTGGCTAACTCAATCAGCCCCCTGGGGGGCCACCTCCTCAGGAAACTGACACACGGATGGCTTCCTCAACAACAGCAGCAGCTGCCATGACCTGAGAGTATGTTATGCCCTAGTCCTGTCTCTAAGTATTTTTCCCAGAACACTGTTGATCGTTCAACAATCCCACTTGAGAGATGAGGAAATTGAGGCTCAGACAGACCAGTGAACGGTGGCTGCCCGTCTCCACGCTGTCCTTTCCACTCTATCGCACAGCCAAGCCCTCCCTGAAGCAACGTCACCAGCTTCCTGACCCCAACGCTGTCAGAAAAAAAGGCCCCTCTGGGGGTGTTTCCAGATCACTGGGACCCCCACATGTGCAGCACCACACAGATGGCTTCTGCATGCCCACTCTGAAAAGCTAGGATAAACACGCAAGACTGTGATCAAAGCTAATCTTCCAAAGTGTGGGATGGCTGGGTCTGTTTCACCCCCAAGTTCCATCTATGCCCCACAAGCCTGATTCTCAGACTCAAGACCTGTTCCCATAAGAGAAATACTGCTGGTTTTCTAGCTGATTAAGGCTCACTGGAGACTAGGAATAGAAACCCACCGAGGGTAGCTCAAGAAAAGGAGAGGGTATAAGGAGAAAAAAAAAATCTCACGGGAAGAACGCGCAGGCAGGATGCACTGGGGCTGGAGTCAGAAACGGGGAAGCCATCCGCCCTCTCAGATGGTTGCTCTCTCTCTCCACCTCTCCCTCTGGGGCTGCATATTCTCCCGGCTGCACTGCTCTCTGTGCGGTTGATCCATTGTCTCTGTGGACCAACTCTCTCTGCTTACTCAGGGCTTTTCTGTTCTTCCATCATTTTGGCTTGCATCTGGCTCTCACTCTGACCCTGTTTCTACTCTGCCTCACTCAGCTTCCCACTGTTAACTGTTAAATGGCCCAATTCCAAATTCCCAGGAGAGGAATTTTATTGGTCAACTTTGATCAGGTGTCCCACACCTGGGCCAATCAGCTCTGCCTAGGGTGTGTCATGTGGTCTGTGAGGCATGGGAGAAGAGTCTATAAAGCAGTATTTTTCAAACCAGAGGTCAATCCTTAAGTTGGTAATGAAATCAACTTAAAGAACTGCCACCAGCCCTTTGCCGTTGTTGTTTTAATGGAATGGAATAGAAGATGTAAGCATGAGATGCAGATAGCAAAAGTATAATAGATATTACTGTCCATTCCCCTCTAAGGCTGGGCAAATTTCTCCAGTGCTGTGAAGTTACACATGCCAATGTGGCTTGCTCTGGCCAATGAAATATGAGTAGAAGTGCCACATGTCACTTCTAGGCAGAAACATTTACCAGCTGGTGCATGGTTCCCCATAGCCTCTGTGTTGGTTTTCCATAGAGCCTATGACAAATAACCATGAACTTAGTGGCTTAAAACAACATAAGCTTATCTTACAGTTCTGTAGTTCAGAAGTTCAAATTGTACCTGGGTTAAAATCAAGATGTCAGCAGGGCTACATTCCTTTCCAGAAGCTCTAGGGGCAAATCTGTTTCCTTGACCTTTCCAGCTTCTCAGAGGCTGCCTGCATTCCTTGTTTCATGGCCTCTTCCTCCAGCTTCAGAGCCAGCAGGTTAAGTTTTTATCACACTGCATCACTCTGACCTCTTCTGCCTCCCTCTTCTACTTTTAAAGACCCTTATAAATACATCCGTCCTCCTATTTCCCTATTTTAAGGTGAACTGATTAGCAGCCTTAATTCCATCTGCAACTGTAATCCCCCTGTGCCATGTAATAAAACACCTTCAAAGGTTCCAAGGATTAAGATCTAGACATCTTTGGGGAGCCATTCGTCTGCCTACCACACCCTCGTTCCTCTGCCACTGAAACCAACAATGATCTGGATGGGGAAGACTCCAGCAACCTAAATTCCAGGGCACTCCTGCTACGTGATAGACAAGTATTATAGCATGAGAGAGAAAGAAAGCTCTTGCACCACTAAGACCTGAGGGTTGTTCATTACTACAGCAGACCAGCTTCTCTCAGCTGATATACAAAGTATTATTTAGTGAAACTTTCATGTTAGGTGTACTGAGTTACAATGTGAAATGAATTTCATGCTGCAAATGTTTTAACACGTCTAAAATAAACATGCTTTATCAGTGTCTACCGTCTGTTGGATCCTGTTTCCTGATTCCATTCCATCAGGGTGGTGTTGCCAGAAAGGCTGGCAGGTCAGTTCTCCATGATCGAGAATGTTGGCTTCTCCAGTGATCCCCATTCCCCACCTGCAGTTTGGGGTACCTGTGGATCAATGTTGACACTAATATTTTGCTGCTATTCTGTGAGCCACCAGTCCTCCCAGAGTCTATTTGTGCCTGTAGGAAGAAGCCTGCACCAGGAGGGACCCAGAACAAAGCACCTTCCGTGACAGATTACCCAACAACCAAGAGTTTATAATCCCATGTAATACAGCCAAACAGTGGAATATTATGTAGCAGTGAAAGTATGCTTGCATCTTTCGTAACACAAGGAAATGCCTGTGACGGAATACTGAGCAAAATAAATCAGGATTCAAAGCAGTACATTGGCATGAGCTCAATTTATACTCAATACATACCAAAAGAAAAAATAATAAGACATAATGTTATTAAGATGGCAATACTCCTCAAATTGACCTATAGAGTCAATGCAATCTCTACCAAAATCCCTGTTGACGTTTCTGCAGAAATTGACGGGCTGATCCTACACTTCACATGGAAATGCAAAGGACCCAGAATAGCCAAAACAATCTTGAAAAAATAAAAATACAACAAAGTTGGAGGACTCACACTCCTGAATTCACAACTTAATACAAAGCTATCATAATAGTAACTGTGTAATACTGACAAAGATAGACATATAGATCAATGGAACAGATTTGAGAGTCCAGAAATAAACCCATACATTTATGGTCAATTGATTTTTGACAAGGGAGCCAAGACAAGTCAATGGGGAAAAAATAGTCTTTTCAACAAATGATGCTGGGACAACTGGATACCCACAGGCAAGAATAAATAAATAAATAAATAAATAGAAGTTAAATCCCCTACTTTACACTGTATACAAAAATTTACTCAAAATGGATCAAAGACCTAAATATAAGAGCTACAACTATAAAACTCTTAGAAGGAAACATGACCTTGGATTAGGCAATGATTTCTTAGATATGACACCAAAAGCACAGGCAACTAAAGTGAAAAAATAGATAAAATTGATTTCATCAAAATTAAAAACTTTTGAGCTCCAAAGGTCACTGTCAAGAAAGTGAAAAGACAATCCACAGAATGGAGAAAATGTTTTCAAATCATGTTATCTGATAAGGTTCTAGTATCCAGGATATATAAAGGCCCTATTATGATTCATTAATAAACAGGCAAATAACCCAGGCAATAAACAGGCAAATAAAGGGTAATGAAGGGTAAAAAACAAACAAACAAACAAAAAAACCCAAATGTTCATCAATTGATGAATGTATTTTTCTAAATGTGGTACACACATACAATGGAATATTATGCAGCTCCAGAAAGAGGTAAAATATGGACGCATGCTACAACATGGATGACACTTGATAACATTACGTTAAGTTAAAGAAGAAGCCAGACAAAAAGACCATATATTGTTTGATTCAATTTATAGGAAACGTCCAGAATAGGCAAATCTATAGAAACAGAAAGTAGATTAGTGGTTGCCTGGGGCTGTGAAAGTGGGAAATAAGAAATGTTTACTGATACGTAGGAGTTTCTGTTTGGGATGACAAAAGTGTTCTGAAATTAGATAGTGATGATAGTCATACTACCTTGTGAATGTACTAAAAACCACGAAATTTTACACTAAAACAGTGAATATTATGGTATGTAAATTATATCTCAATTTTAAAGAATACTAAAAACAAACCCCAAAAAATGAATGAAAGGAAAGTAATAGGTGTTGAACGAGACTCCCTCCACCTACCCACCCACTTCTTTATATCCCTTGTTTTCCATTTTGTACAATAAGCATAAATTACTTTCTAAAAATGTGAGGGCTTCCCTAGCAAGATATGTCTCAAGTCTTGGTGAAAGGAGAGTCTGGAAAAACCATTGTAAGTAAAGTAGAGAAATATGGAGCCTGGACAGAATCCTTCGATGTCAGAGTCTCTGCTTCTGCAATTTCCAACCAGAGTCCACTCCCCTATGATTCCTTAGATCCCTCCCCAGGACTGCTGTGTCAGCGGTGAGAACGCCTGTGCTATGTCTTCTGCTCAGCTATCTCCTTCTCCAGGAAGCCTTCCTTGACTCCCCCTATGTCTGGGTTAGATGCCCCCCAACACCCAATGTGTCCCCCTTCACAGCATTTCCCACACTTTATAACGCTCTGTTTACTCACCCTCTGCTTCACTTCTATAACTTCAACGAGAATAGAAATCTTATTTGTGTTATCGACACTGGATCCCTGGGGCATAGCATAGTGCCTGGAGCACAGTATGTGTTCAGTAAATAAATACAGGTTGAATGTTTCTGGATGAATGCTCTAAGAGAGAATGAGTCTAGAGTGAGAATAGATGAAGTTTAAAAAGATGATGGCTGGTGATGATTCTTTTCTCTAGGTGAGTCCTTTTCACTAGGACTCCAGGGATCTCTCCCGCCTATACTTCTCTTTGGCTGTCAGGATCAATGGGTATTAGGCTTAGAAAATGCTTCCTAGGGGCAGGCTCCCAGTTGCCGTCAGGCTGAGTCAGGAATACAACTGATACACCCCAAACGGGCCTCTGCTCAGTTTTAACTAATGGCTCTCCACTTATCATTAACTGGCCCACATTCACACAGCCCCTACCAGTGCCTGGCTCTGGGGGCACTGAAATGAAGAATTCCTTTTTCTGCTGACAAAAGACCATGGTATGGCCAAGTTAGAGAAACCCACCAGGTATGACATCCTCCACACATTAAGTTCTCCCTATAAGCAAGGTGCACTTCGTGCATGGTTAAGATATATTATTGCATCAAATATTCCCTTTTTTTTCAGAGAAGAAACCTAAGACTCAGCGATCCTACATAACTTACCCCATCATAAAGCCAGTATCAGAAAAGAGCAACCCCATGAACGAGCCACCTAGGGGAAATCATGTAGACAACATTCATCTTACTATCCGTAAAAGCAGATTCACTACCACTGACTTGAGAGCATTCCTTTGTGAAGCATCAGAAAATTCATGTTGGAGAAAAATCCTATGAATACAGTGAATGTGGAAGGACCTTCAAATATTACTCAGTCTTCAGTCAACATCAGAAAACTCATCAAGAAGAGAAACTAGGCGCCAGGTACTGTTCTATGTATGTCGTAAATCTTAACTCATTTGTTCCTCCAACATCCTTGTGAAGAGGTACTACTATCATCCCCATTTCGCAGATGAGAAAACTGAGGCAAAGAGACTCTAAGTAATTTGCCCAAGGTCACACAGTTAGTGAGAGACAGAGCTCAATTTTAGAGCCCAGGCAGTCTGGCTCCAGAGATCACACTTTTAACTGCTCATAATTCTACCTTATAGGTGGGATTGTGTGGTACTATCTGGGAAGTCAAGAGCTTCAAGGGAGGTGGAAGCAAAGAGGGAGAAGAATGCTCAGAGGTAAAGAGGTGACAGGCCTGCCAGCAGAGGCCCGAGGTGCTTGGGAAATAGTGGGCACACTGGAATGGCTAAAATGTGTCCTGAGTGCCTGGGAGGGGCACCAAGGAGGAGGCTAGGCCAGAGAAGGGTCCACTCGCTGCCCAGATAGTCATGGAGCCAGGTTCTGGACTAGGTATAAAGGGTCTTGAATACCAAGCTAAGGAACTTGGACCATATAGAAGGCTATGGAGAGCCCTGAGCATTTGGAGGAAGGGAGAATGATTGGCCAGGACTGTGTTTTGGACACAGAGATGTCCCAGACCCCGTAACTATCCCCCACCCCTGACATCCATCATGGCTCAGTTGGGTACGGTGGGGACCATGCAAGGGGGCATTTACTCTGAGGTACAGCCGCCCTACATTCTGACCCACTTTCCTGGGTGTGAGAACAACCATCAGGGAGCCGGGAGGCGTGAGGAGCAGGTGGCTGTGGCAGCAAAGAGGTTTCTAGGGCCCTTATCACACTCTCCCTGGTAGCAGAGTTATTTGTGTACAGGCTTGTCTGCTCTGCCAGAATTGAACAGCCCTCCCTGTGTCAGAACATTGCCTGCCTGTTTACCCACCATTAATGCACCTGCTTCTCAGGACAGCCCAGGAGGGGGAAGGAAGCAGAAAGTCAGGATATGTCACCCCCATTTCACAGATCTGTGGAGCCTGAAGGATCGCAAGGCAGCCAGCTTCATTTCCCAAATAGAAAAAGTAAAGCCCAAGGGAGGGAAGAGTTTTGAGCTCCGGCCAAGAAACTTAGGCTCAGAGACTTGTTGGTGTGCCCAGAGCCACACACAAGAAGGAGAACCCCAGGCTTCTGGGGCTCCTGTCACATTCCGGCTCAAAATCTCGCAGGCTCCCTTGACCTCTGCATGACCTCTGCAGGCTCTCAGGGCACCTGGTGGTGTCTGGCAGGTCTGAGGGGCAAGGGGTGGTGGATGGGGGGGGGGTGGCTAAGTCAAGCTCCCGGCCTCTGGACTTCCCACAGGCTTCTAGCAGACAGCAGTTCCTCCAGCCTCCTCTATACTCACGGGTTCACTTGACTGGCCATGATCCATATTTGTGGAGGTTTTCAGGGGGTGCAGAGTGAGGAAGGAGGGGAGCTACCAAGTGGCCATGACAGAGGAGAGGGTTTCTTAAAGTTTGGTCCATTTTCTGGCATCCAAAAAACAGGAGATCTAAAAGTCAAAGGCTAATAAAAATTTCACTGAGCAGGCTGGCAGCTGGGCCCCAAAGAGTACACTGACCGCACGTGAACACTCTCCAACCTTCTCTAGGGTCGAGATGGCAGGAAGGGAAGGCTGTTGGCAGAGGAAACAGTATGGATGCTGAAGTAAGCAGACCCTGCCTGACTCCTGTGTGACCTCGAGAGAGTTTAGCATCCACTCTGAGGCATACTTTCCCTGGTCTGGAAAATGGGAATGATATCAACCCCATAGGTTGAAGATATATATAAAGACTTGGTATCCAGTATGGAATTGTTAAAGGGCAGCCGGCATCAATGGTACTATAATTATTACTATTATTATTTATCACTCCCCTGGCCGACACTCTGCCCTCCCCTCCAGTGCCCAGGGGAGAGTTCTTCCCAAATGTTCCTCAGGTAAAAAGGCCTTGGGGGTGGGAGGAGGTGGTTATGTTGCCCCTGCTGGAGACAGGGAAGTTTTTTGAGTTATCTGTCTTCCTCCCAGTCTCAGATGAAAAACAACAGATTAGGACTAAACTAAATTCCACTTTAGTCCCTCAAATTCCAGAAATCTCCAGGGACAAGCTGTTATTCCCTCTTTCTGTACTAGCCTTTCTGTCAGTTCTCCCCACTGCAATCCTTCCCATCCTTCCTTCCCAATGTCACCTCATCCCAGAAGCCTTCCCTGACCGCTTCAGCTTAAAGTACACTCGCCCTGACTCTTCTTATCTCGGAAGGGAGTGGGGCGCGTTTCTTGATCCTCCCCGCTCTCTGCTCCCCTTCTTTCCTCTTTCCACCCATCTTTCCTACTTCCCTCCTTGCTTATCTTCCTTTTATTTTTCCAATCTCTGGCACTGGCACTGTTCTTACCTGCAGGAGATACAGCCCTTGCGCCCCATTGCCAGGGCACCTACTCTCTGGAGCAGGGAGACAAATGCTCCACAAATGAACACGCCCTCTTTCAAGTCAGAGCATGAGGGTGGAATATGATGGAGAATGTGCCCAGCTCAGCTCCAGGCACAGAAGGGCCACCTGACACATGTACACCTCCCCCTCCCTCCCCTCCATCCTCCCCACATCCCCTCGGCATCCACCTTGTGTCTCTACAGCTCCGCTCCTTGGCAGCCTGCCTTGGAACTGAAACCCTGACGAACTCCAGAGAGCAGGAACCCTCTTCCTTCAGTCATTCACTTTCCTTGCTACATAGTCGGTGCTCAATGAATATTTTGAATCAACAAATAAATGAATAAACAAGAGCCAAACTCTGAGCTCAAAACTGGGGAAAACTAGGACCTGGGCCAAGCAGCAAATCAGAGGCAGGCGGCCTGGCCACCAGGATGAGACACAGGTGGGCCTGTGGGGCCTCAGCAGGAGCCCGTCAGGTACAGGGCAGTCCCAGACACAGGGCAGTCTGCTTTTCCCAGTGGGAAGATTTTATTCGAAGTTTTATTTGTTTTGCTTGCCAATTTGAACACACAAGCTTCTAAGAATATAGAATAACATGTGAAAATGAGATGTTAAATTCAGAAGCATTACTTTTTCCCTAATATCACGTTTCATAAAATGTCAGAAAAGGTCAGCATGGATGAGCATCTCCGACTCGCAGCTCATCAACCACTATGGGGGCCAGTCAGGGCCTGAGGGCCCTCTGTGGTCAGGGGTCTGTAAGGAACGGAAAGCTACAGCCTAAGGTGAGCGCTCTTTCCTGAGAAAGAATTTTTTTTTAGTTGGGGAGGAATCCATGCCTTATATTTAGCCACATATGGTGCCTTAGCTGGAGCTGGCTCACACAGGCTGGTAAGAGCCAACTGTCACATTCTTAGGAATTTCGCGAGCTAGTTGTTACCCACAGCCCTTGCCAGTGGCTCTACACTGGGGGTAGAATTTGCCCCCCAGGGGACATTTGGCAATGCATGGAGACATTTTGGGTTGTCACAATTTAGGGGTGGGGTGGGGGGCCACTGGCATCTAGCAGGTAGAGGCCAGGAATGCTGCCTGCACAGTGCACAGGTCAGGCGCCTCCCCACCCCCAACAAAGAATCCCCAGTCCAAACGTTAACAGTGCTGATGATGAAAAATCCTGATCTAAACTTATAATTAAATCAATTATATTAAAAACAAGGGAATGCATACTCAAAACCTATCACTTACTAATTATTTTAGTAAATTTTACTATGATGCGCTTGAGGTGATTTATGTCTACTAATCTATATGGTGGGCATGCTATCTGGTGGTGTCCTCCTGTGCGCCTCTTCCCAACTCCACGTTCAAGGACATCATATTAGCAGTGTGAAATCTGTGGTGGCAGAATTTATACCACAGAACCTGGCAAACACCACAACCCCCAACCCCCTTTTTTTCTGGACAGCCGATTGCTACCAGTGTACCCCTGGGTGTAACCCTCAGTAGAGAAGAGAAATTCACAAGGCTGGTAGATGCTTCTAAGTCCCAGGCCAGGCAGACAGCTCAGCACCAGCCTGCTCTATGCCGCTTGGAACAGGGATCTGAACATGGCCACATGCACAAACTCTACACACCACACACACACACACACACACACACACACACACACACACACTACAGGCTGCATAAATATCACACACCCTACATACATACTTACAGACACCACGTCCACCACACATGCACACAACATACCACATACCACACATACCACACCACAAACACATTGTATACACTTGCTACATATACCTACACCACACACATACCATATATACTTCACACCTCACACCACATGTACACCATACATAGACATTTCTACACCACACACGCACACACGTACACACACACAAATACGAAGCACACTACACACCTGCATCATACTCCCCACACACATCTCACATACAACCCCACACACATACCACATAAATACACATGCACTGCCACAGTAGCCCACAAGCCAGCAGAAGACTAACTCAAATGAGGAGAATATAAAAAAACACCAGTCTGACTGACCACTTCTTGAGCGTCTGAGCATCCTTACCTTTACTACGCCCTCATCTGTGGCCCACACTCCCTCCACCCAGCCTGCTGAGGCGAAGGTCTCAACACCCCCCTGGGAACACCATCCAAGTGACCCCATCTCAATGCTCACTCCAGAGCCCTAGGAGAGTGGTCCCCTACCCTGCTCTGTGCCCAGCTCTCCACAGGCTCCGGAGCTGAGCCGACTGGCTGTCGTCTCCAAGGGTCTGGCCTCCACCCCTTCCCAGGGCCCATGACAAGCAGTTCCCTGGGTGACTCCACCCACCTGGCTACTTTAGCTGCCACCAGATGCTGGTACATGCACATCTCCATCTCCAAACAATCCCTCTCCGACCCCCTACACAGCAGCCTTGGGACATCTCTATTTGGACGTCCCCTGACTTCTCAGTCAAGTCCCAAACAGACTTCCTGTCTGCCCACACCTAAGCTCCCTTCCTGTTTCTCACCTCAGCTCTCTGCTCTGCCCACCCCAGAGGTCAGCACACAGGAAGCGCTGAATGCACATCTCAATGATGTGAATCCTACAAAGAGGGGAGAAAAACTTCCTTAGGAGGCAGATAGGAAGTCTTACCCCATTTTATAGATGAGTCTCGGCAAAGTTAAGGGACCAGCCCAGGAGCAGCATCCGAGGAAGACCCTGGAAGACCCAGAGCCGGGGTCTGCAGGCAGCTGAGTCAGGCCAGGGCAGGCCCTGCAGAATCAGCTCTCTCCAGCCCCAAATGAGGGGGTAGGTTACAAAGAAAAGGAAAAGGCGTTCCTGAGATACGTGTCCTGTTTCCTCTCCTGCTCTGGGCTTCGCAGGCCTTGGAGGGCGGATGTCTCTGGGCTGGCAGCACTCAGCCTGCACATGGACTGGCTGAGGGTGAGGGTCTCCAGGGCCCTTTGCTCTCCAGCAATCTGGCCTGCATGGAGACAGGGGCTCCCTGAGGTGAGCTCTCCAGTTTCCCTTCTCAGCCTGGAGCAGCCAGTGGATACTCGTCACAGCCAGGAGCCTCTTGTCCCTCAGACTGTCCCATAAAGACACCTCCACTGTGAAGCCTTCCATGTCACCATTACTTGCTATGGGGACCCCTCTACAGTCCCCCTCCTTCCCTTTCTCCTTGCCCCACAGCAGCCAAGCCCATCCTTCTGCCCAGCTCTCTGTGGCTACTGCCTGTAGATCTGGGCTCCCCATGAATCAGGTGGGGAGGTGGGAGGCAGGGAGGAGGAGGGCAAAGGAAGAGGCCATCAAATAGGGCTTCTCAGTGGTTTTGACAAAATGAACCTCCCCCAGCAGATAGAGGGCCTTCCTGAGGGGAGAGGTCAGATCTCCTCTATCAGATAAGGATTTCTCTGAGGGAGGCGGCCATGAGTCGTCCATCAGATAGGAGGCTTCTGAAGAACAAAGTCATGCCTCCTTCCTCAGACAAGGAGCTACCAGAGGGCAAGAGCGCTATGTCCCCTCCATGAGATGGGGAGTCTCAGGGAACAGGAGCCATGCTCCCCTCATCAGACAGGAGTCTGTCTCCTGGAAGACAAGGCCATGCCTCCTCCATCAGTCTAGGAGCTCCCAGAAGGCACGCTTCCTATCTGCTGCCCCCACAACAGTTTCCAGAATAGACTTCTGCTCAGTCTAAGACACAGAGAAAGGCTTCCCCCTGGGGCAGATCTGGGGCAATTCCTGCCCACATCTTCCCTTGCACAGGTCCTATGCCAACTTCCCATTCATGCCCTCAACTGAGCTGAAGCTTCCTTGAGGTCCTTAAGACAGCCATGTGTCTGGGCAGAGGCCAGCGGCTATCTGTCCTGGCCGTCAGCTTCCTGAGAGACAGTGAAGTGGGCAACTGGGAGATCCCTGACACGAGGATATTCAGCACAGGCTGTGCACCCAGCTCTAGTCTGGATGTGTGGGCTGGACGGGTCTCTGCTCCTGGCTCAGACACTAACTGCACAAACCTCTTCCCCCTGTGGCCACCAATCACCTCCCTCCCCAACCTCCCAACTCTGAGAGCACCCACCCCTGGCTGAAGTGGCAGGAGACACGAGGGTCAGCAGGGCCCTTCCCGGGTCCCACCTTGAGGATATTCCTGGCCTTCCCCAGGTGGGAGCAGTCCCTGAGCCTGGTCTAAGCCGCCTCCATAATCGGCTTCCCTACACGTGCCAGCTCTAGGGAGCCGCTATTAGTTAGCATCGATCCACAAAGTGCTTTGCCTACGCGTTTTATAAGCTCAGCCTCACCAGGGGCCTCCACGCCTGTGAGCGAGAGGTAGAAATGAGCAAGCCCAGACCACTGGTCAGAGCAAGGGACCAGCTGAGCCCCAAGACCAAGGCCCAAACAAGCCCAGGGACAGCACTCAGCACTCAGTAAATGTTAGCCAAATGTGCATTCACTGAAAAGCAACTTGACTGGCTTGGTAACTCAATCTGGGTATATTTTTGTATTTAAAAATAATATAATAATAATTATAATAACTAATTATTATATAATAATTATTATTATTATAATTGATGTTTATTAAGTATTTAGTACAAGCCAGGCACTAGTCTAAGCACTGTATTAACTAATTTAATCCTCACAAGAACCATATAAGGTAGATACTCTTATTATCCCTACTCTACATACGAGGAAATTTAGACACAGAGAAGTTAAGTAACTTACCCAAAGTCACAGAGCAGAAAATAAGAAATGTACCATCTACTTGATAAATCAAGAAGTAAAAACATAACAATGCTTCTGAATTTTAAAAGAATTAGATACTTTTGAAAGATACAGTTTATCCTAAGTGTGTTCCAAACCAAATCTATTCACTATTGGACATACGGTGGTATAGTTCAGAATGTAAGAGGTTCTATAAAAGAGTAGCATTACAGTTTAAAACATGTGCTTATCAGTCATTAAATCATGTTGTCCTTCTTTTGAAACTTTTAAATGAGTAGTCTTATTAAAATTTAGAAAACAAAACACAAGAACAATTAATTTGAGATGTATTGTGTATTTGTCACGGGCTAGGTACCTTATATACTTATCATGTTTAATCTGGAGGACAATGCAAGGGCGGAAAAAGGCATTATTCCCTTGAGGGAAGCTTTACTGCATCCAGGCTGAGCATGCCTATTTTATATACCTCCTTGGTAGGCGTGACCCCCCCAGGATGGGCGCTGCTCCAGGGCAGGGATTGTGCTTGGCACAGAGAAGATGCATCATGAAAGAGGTAGGGCTTGGGGTTGGGCAGGACTGTCGCTTCATCAGCTTGCATTTCAGCTGTCCAGAGTGTTCAATGAGACCCTGGTACATCGTTAGAGCTCTGTAAGTGGTACCCACAATAAACAGACTGGACGCTTGGCCTTGGACAGGTCCCTGTCCATCTGGGCCTTAGCCGGCTCACAGGCTCCCAGTGGGGGTCTCGTTACCTCATAGGGGCCTGGGCCGCGGAGAGGAGATAATGGGTATGAGGAGCTCCTAGGAGTCCAGAGTGCTGGGCAGAGAGAAAGGCCTGTTATTAGGACAAGGCTGAATTATAGAGCATTTTTAAGAAATGCATTTCCATTACTTCCAAGAACAGACAGGCCTGTAGATGAGGCGGTCAGTGAAGCCAGCCAAGAGCAGCTGCCTGTGAGGCAGGGAGCAGGGAGGAGCGCTCGCCCGAAAACCTCTCCCCAAACCACACCCTGGGACTTGCTAATAAACACCCCCACACCCACCCCAAACCCTGCACCTGCCCCTCACACTGGTTGCCTTCCTTTTTCCCGGGGCATTGTGAAAAACCTGCCAGGAGGGATGGTGCTGGCCCCTTCGATAGCCACCAATCTGTCTGGAGTGACAGCGTCGGAACCAGCTCTACCTGTCCCAACCTAGATGTTCATTTTTCCGAGACCCAGGGAGGCCACACAAATGGTGACAGACATGGGGAAGAGCAATTGGGAACAGGGTCTGAATCTCTGCCCCGGCATGTAATGGTTCTTCACCTCACCTGTCCTCACCTGGATAGTGGGATAACACGACCTACCTCCAGAGTGTTGAGGGGAATGAACAAGTGGATGTCTGCATATGCCTGGCACATCGTCCAAGATTGACATAGGAAAGGATTAGTGCACTAAGCGGCACCGCAAGCGCCAGGCTGAACAAGGCCATCGGCGTCCTGCCTTCATGTGGTCTAAAGTCTAGTGGGGGAAAGATTTCAGTAATCACACGAATAGCCAGGGGTTGGAGGAGTCTTTGACCACCATGCCGCATCTCCCGACATCCCTATGGCACTCTCTGTGTTATCCAGTGGGCTGAAGGCACTGGGACGTGGACCTCCTGGGGGCACTTAAGAGTGTGGCAGGAGGGCTTATGGAATATGCTCCCTAAGGCCTGGGCAGTCCCTCCCTTAGCACTCTCCCCTTGGCTCAGGGTTCACCTGCATCAGGAAACCTCATGACCAACATGGCCCCCTCGGTGTCCTGAGTATCAGCTGGAGGCCCCAGGTAGCGAGCACAAGCATTCACGTCACAGAAAGGGAAGGAAGGCCCTTGTGTCTGGAAGACTTGGCCACCCGCTTTGAGCTGGGACTCCTGTGAGTCTGAGTTAGTCATGGGGGTCTGCACAAATCTAAGGGCTGGACTGCCATGTGGGGACCTTCCCAAACCAGACTCCAGGAGGCCAGCTCCCCTGGTGCCTTTGCCACCTGCCTCTGTCCTGTCACAACTACAGTGTCCTTGAGAAGCAGAGGGGCCCGTGGTGAATGCAGTGCCCACATATGATAGAGGCGACAGATGCACAAACCAGCAACTAACTATCCGACACAGGAACCATACGAGGGGACTGTAAAGGGGGTGACAATAACTCGGAGGGAGAGGCTTGCTTTTTCACAGATGGATAGGGGGCTGCTGAGGAAATTACAGAGAGCAGGGGACATCAGAGCTAGGACTGGAAGGGTTAAGAGTTTGCCAGGTTGTCAGGGTGCAGAAGAGAGACCAGCAATGTGAAGAAACGCACACGCATGGAATCACACATCCTTATATAGCAGAGTGTACATTTCAAAATCACTCTCTCATTGGATTCTCTCAAATCCCATAATGGTGTCATTACCTGCCTCCACCGCATCACATGCACATGCAAATAAGAAAGTGAGGTGCAGTAAAGGCAGGTGATAAGCCTAAGGGCAAATGGTGAGTGCCTTCTGAGCAGAGGGAAGGGGTGGGGACGGGTGCTGGCTGAGATGGCCCTCTTCTCATGCAGAACAGTGGGTATTCCTGGCAGGCAGCAATCCTTCACTTCTGGCCCCTGCTGGTCTGTGACACCCTCCTCCCATTCCCAACATACATACACTCTCCTCTGGGCCCCAGGGCCTCTCGGAAGGGGGCTGGCAGAGGGACAGAGCAGCGTGGCCAAGGCCAGGCCCAGGAGGCAGAGAAAGAGCTGACCATTTGCTAAGGCCCAGCTTGGAGGCCCTGCCCCACCCTCTCCCACTCATCCTGAGCACTGATAACCCCGACCTCTCTCCCTGTAAATCTCTTCTCCTGGCCTCTCCTCTTCCCTTCTCTCACAGAAGCTGCCGCCAGCCTCTCCCTCTTCTCTCTCCACCCCTTGCCCTCCCCAGGGATCAGTGAGCTCAGCCTTTCCCATCAGCCATCCCTGGGAATGATGGGAAATGCTCAGCAAGCCAGGAACTGAGAGGAGGCCTAACCCAGTGAGGGAGGAGGAGAGGGGGTTGCTTTTCAAGGCCTGCTGGGGTCTCCTGGGGCGGGGCTCAATTCTGCTGCTTCCTAGGAATCCCGGGCTGGGCCAAGGGCACAGCTGGCCTGTCCATATTGCACACTCTAAATAAGGTGGGATCCCACTGCCGGAGCTATATGGAGTCTCATCTTGTGAATGGGGAGACAGGCCCAGAGAAAGAAAGGGGAAAAAAAGTATATTGAGGGGCTGACTGCCATGTCCCAGGCACTGTTTGAGCCTTTCACATTTCTTGTCTCATGTAATCTTCACAACTACCCTGCAAGATATGTGTAGTAGGCTGAATAATACCCCCTGCCCCCCAAGATGCCCATGTCTTAATCCCCCGAATTGTGAATGTTACCTTATGTAATAAAAGGGATTTTGCAGATGTGATTTCAGTTAAAGATCTGGAAATGGGGTGATTACCCTGCATTACCTGGGTAGGCCCAGTGTGATCAAAAAGGTCCTTATAAAGAGGGACACAGGAGGGTCAGAGAGAGAAAAGTCAATGACAGAAACATTGAGAGACAGACTAGAAGATGCTGCAGGGCTGCTTTAGGATGGAGGATGAAGTCAGGAGCCGAGGAACGCAGGCAGCTTCTAGAAGCAACAAAAGGCAAAGGAATGATTGTCCCCTAGAGCCTCTGGAAGGAACAGGGCCCTGCTGATCTTTAGTACTTCTGATCTCCGGAAGTGTGAAAGAATACATTTGTATTGTTTTAGGCCACTGAATTTGTGATAATTTGTTACAAGAACAGTAGGAAACTAACATAATAGGTAGCTCCATTCTCATTTTGCAGATTGGGAAACTGAGGCTCAGGGAAGCCCCAGGACTTCCTCAGGTCCTGCAAACTCCCCTCCATACCACATTGGCTTGCTGGGACTCTCCATGAGCTCTTAAGGCCAGAGTCCCTTGGTCAGGGCTTCAGGGTCATGGAGAGAGTCTCAGGAGGAGGCAGGGATCTGCCACCGCAGGGCCGAGGTTGAGGACAGGGAAGGGATCTGGGGAAAAGAAAGCTCTGCCTGCAAGGGGTTATACTACGGCTGGGCCCTTCTGAAGCCAGTGATTGAGTCTTGCCCTGCGCCAAATGGTGAAGCAGGGAGGCATGTAACACAGAGGAAGGGCCCTGGCTACACAGCTGGACTTGGTGGTCTGAGTGTTTCCAGGATTGACCAGGATTAGATGATATCACCCCAGGATCTCTCTTTGATCCTGATACAATCCCTAGGAGGAAGGCTCCTTAACCTTCTTCCAGTATTACTGGTCCCAGGGTTAGTGACTGGCCCAAGTTCTCATAGCCAGTAAGAAGTCGAATCTGGGTATCCCTCATGACCGACTTAACAAAATGCATCACAACCATGACTCATGGCTATTGAATGCTGAGTGCCTGATACTGCCTTAACTCACGCAGGTTTCTCAGTCCCTCCTCTGCCTACAATCTCTTAAGCGCTCCCCACAAACCCTTTGCCATCTGGCCCCTGCCCTGTCTTCCAGCCTCCCCTCCCACGCTCCCCTGCCCCTCCCCCCACACACACCCCCTCCAGTCACACTGACCTTGGTCAGTTCCCCAGAGCTACCAAACTCTAACTTTGGAATCTCCCACAGGGCTCCAGCCACACCAGGCCCAGGCCACACGCACTTGTGGCAGAGAAACCATGAGTTCTGGCCCCTCCTGCTCCTCCTTGTGGGTAAAGGTGAGGGAGCAGGGCCTGGAGTCGGCCTCAGATGGTAGGAGGCCTGGGAGGCTGGAGCTGACAGGGCCTGAGAAAGGTGGGCATTTCCTACACAGTAAAGACAACTGCAGCCTGGATGTGGGGCAGGGTGTGAGGTGTCACAAGCCAGGGAGACAAGCCCTCCCAGAAATGCACACCCCAGGACACTGGAACTGAAGGGGCTGCAGAGAATATCAGGTCCTGTCCCTCAGGTCACATGGCAACTCTGAGGCCCAGAGCAGTGCAGGACATGCCTCCGCCCCACCGTGGGTCAGAAGGGAGTCAGTTTGGGATAGTGGTTAAGGCTTTGGGGTCTGCCACTCACCAGCTGGGTGACCTCGGCAAGGAGAGAATCATTCTGATTCACCTCTAAAATGACAGTAATAATTTTATTCTTGATGAATGCATGGGAAGCACTGCTGCAGTGAAGACTGATAAATTAAAGCTGCTCTCACCATTGAGAGAGCTGGGCCTGGACTCAGGGCCTCAGCTGGGGGAGCTCAGCCCTCTCTGTGCTATACCTGGTGGGTCTAATTTAACCCCCAGGCTGGACCCCAAGGGAGAGATGGGCACTCAGCTATTTCTAAAGCCACTGCTTCTGGGCCCTCAAGGCTGGTTCGTTCTTCATCTCATCTGATCATCTCTAGGAAAAGGATTATAAGCCTCATTTTCCTTGTGGTTAAAGAAAGGACCCCTACCCCCACCCCAAGGGAGCAAGCCTGGCTGGAAGGGCTCCTGATTCAAACCTGAACTCCCCACTTCCACGTGGCTGGAAGGAAAGAGGGATGGCCAACCATTGAGCACTTCCTGCGGGTGGCGCTGTGCAGGGGCTTCCTTGCAACCGCCTCACTTCGACCTCGCCACAGCCCGAGCGCCGGTTATGAAGCCCATTTTGCTGAAGAGGAAGCCAATGTTCCCGAAGGATTAATAGTTTGCCTGCCTGCGGCACCAGCCGGCAAAGCCACATTCCTACACCGCTCCAGGAGCCTCTGGGTGAGGGCCCATTCCTATTCTAAAGCGCTGTGGTCTAGAGCCTTTTTGAAGGGAAGGAACCCAGGCCAGGTTACGAGGCCCTGAGGCTGCCTGCTGAGAAGCCTTCAGCCCCTGCGGCCCATCTCCTCCCTCCAGGCCTTCTCGTCTCACCTCAGCCTCCCCCAGAGATCTGTTTATTAATAACCAGGAAAATAACACATCGTAATGCTGTTGCCTCCATCTGGACAACGCTGCCCACCTCAACGCCGAGTTCACATCCACTTCATCTCACTTGTCTCAGACGTTTACTCGCTGGGCATTTCCTCAGAAAGCTTTTGGTGACCCCCAACTAGGTCAGATGCCCCATTAGGCATTCTCAGAGCACTTCTCACAGTGCGCCTCTCTGGCTGGCTGTTTCCCTGCTCCAGAGCATAAACCCCATTAAGCCAAGCACAGTCTCTGTTTGCTGCCATGGCGTCCCCAGAAGTGTGCCCAGTGCTGGCACGCGGCCTCAGGAAGCCACTCTCCATTGCCTGGGCCAGGCACTGTGCCCACTGCTGAACCTGGGCATCACATTTAATCCTCATAATTACTCGAGGCGGTGGGGAATATCAGTCCCTGTACAGATGAAAACAGTGAGACTGAGAGAAAGTGACTTCCCCGAGGACACCCAGCTGACCTGGTAGGCGGCTGGGACCAGCATCCAGGACCAACCACATAATTTGTGGGTCCAGTGCAAAATGAAAATGCAGGGCCCCTTGTTCAGATTGCAAGACGAGACAAAAGAGCACTGAACCAATCGTGAGGCCCTTCTAACTTCAGGGCCCAGTGAGATTGCACAAGTTGCAGCCCACGAATCCGGTCGGGTGTGCTCTCAGACCGAAAGCCAGGCTCCTCCCACTGAGAGCCCTTGGGCACCTGTCTGTAACGCGTGGTTCTCACACTTGAGCATGGGTTAGAATCACCTGTGAGGTTTGTTATAACCCAGCTTTCCAGGGCCCACCGCAGTAGTTCCCATTCAATAGGTATACGGTGGGCCTGGGAATTTGCAGTTCTAACTGTTGCGTTTCTAAAGGTGATGCTTCTGCAGAGGCCCTGAGACACAGACCACTCCCCTGATGGATGCATATTTAACAGGGGCGTTCCCAATCCAGGGCCTTGTGGGAGGTGACATTTAGGAGTGGACTACCAGGGCTGAGGATGCCCAGAGTCCTTAAATTGTACTCAGCCTCAGTCGAAAGGGCCCGCCCTGCTAAGAAGGAGTGTGTGTGTGTGTGTGGGGGGAACGGGGAGGATGGGGAAGGAAACAGGAAAACTCTACACAGTTACCTTGTTTTAATTTCTGTAACAAGCTTGAGAGGTAACTTCTATTATCTTTATTGTAGAGGAAACCATAGTATAAAGAAGTCAATTATTTGCCCAAGTTCACAGCCAGGAAATTATGGAGACCACAGTTGAATCTGGTTCTAGTTTATGTGTTGTCTCAACCAGCTGGCCCTGACAGGTCCGATTTCAGCCCAGGGGAGCAGAGCCATAAACTTGGGATGGATTCACACAGTCCCAAGCCCTGGCAAGGCCCCAGGACCATCCCCCTCGGTACTGCCTGCCTACCCTCCAAGCCCAGGCCTGCAGTACAAAGACCTGGGACACCGCTGAGGGGCTAACTGCTGACATCTCAGCAAGCCAGGGTGCCCACCCCCAGATCAGAGGTTCCACATCCAGGCCCTTCTCACCAGTCTCCTCTGGCTACTTGCCCAATGCACCCTAAACACCATCTGTTTCAGAGTTTGCACAGGCTGTTCCTTCTGCCTGGAATGCCCTTCCCACCCTGCCTATTTGTCCAACTCTTACTCACCCTTCAAAACCCCAGGTCAGCTCTACCTGCTCTGGAAAGTGCTCCCTCCACACCTTGTCCATCCTCACCACTCCATCACGCCACAATCTGATTCCCTTGCTGCTCCTCCAACCATTCATTCTACAAATATTTATTCAGCATATGCCTTGCTCCAGACACAGTGCAAGGTGCTGAGGATACAAGGTCCAGAATGAACTCTGTCAGGCCAGGGCATGGGTTTCCTTCACCCTTTGAACCTCTATCAGGAGGGGCAGGCAGAGAGGGGGGCCAGCGAAGGTCCCCAGGGGGTGATGGGACCTCAGCTGGGGATTTAAAAAGGTGGGGACAAGGGGTGGGGGGGAGTGATGCAAATTCTACATTCCAAATCATTGCCAAATTGTTAGGAGCAGCTCCCCAATGCATCTGCATCAGAAGTAAAGATCCTTGGCAAAGCAGCACAAAACTACTACCAAATAAACACAAGGCATGCTATGTGTCTCTGTGCCAAGGGGCCACGTTGGCTGTGGGCTGCCCTAGAAAACCAAGGCCCAGAGAGGGAAGCTACGAGCCCAAAGTCCCATAAAAAGCAGAAGGCCTGCAGCCTCCTCCCCCAGGAGATGTGGGTTTTAAACAGTGGAGGAAGAAGGAGGCAATGTGCCCTTACCCTGAAGGCATGCCCTGCAAACCCCTCCACTGAGGTAGAAAGCATTATGGGTGCGATCTGGAAAGCCAGAGCCCACAGAAGTCCCACGTGGGAAAGGATGGCTGCTGCCTGCCTGAGGAGGGGAGAGGCTGGAGTGGAGCCAGGCTGGCAAAGGAAACATCTTGAGAAGCAAGCAGGAGGAAGGGAGGAGGAATGAGAAAGGAGGAAAGAGCCAGACACGCAAACACCCCCGCCTCCTCTTTCCAACCAAAACAGAATCCCCAGTCGACTGAACCTGTGAGGAAGGAGACAGGGATGGAAGCTGAGGCCTCAGCGGGGCAGGTGGCTGGGAAGGCACTGGGGTTGGAGCGTCTGGAAGTTTTAGAGGCTGGGTAGCCCTGCCAGGCGTGGGGGTGGTGGGGAGGCCCCATCAGTCATCAGGGCCTGCTCAGCTTTATACTCAAGGGGCCGACGCTCAGCAAGAAGAGGATATGGGCTCCATCCACCTGGTCACTCTTACTGCTCCTGTAAGACCCCACTCGTCACAAAGCCCCCAGACCCGACCTCTAGGCTGGGCTGGGCTCCAGCAAAAGTTAGAATAAACTCAGAAAACACTGTGGAGTGAACTGACCTGATGAGGGAGTCCAGGCTTAGCCCTCAGAAAACCCACAGTCCAGTGGGAAACCCAAGGAATTCAAAGGAGGGAGTGTGGGCACCGAAGCTGCTCTGGACTCCCAGACAACCAGGGACTGGCAGCCACTTCAGGCCAGTGCACAGCACTTAACAGAGGCCTTTTCTCTAGTAGGTGCACTGCTGGGATGAGGAGTCAGGGGGAGCCGTGGGACTGAGGAAGGGGGGTGCGCCATCTTTGTCCCTCACCCCCACTTCTCTCTCCTCCCCCCCCTTCCCCTCCCCTCCCTTTATCTCTCTCTCTCTCTCTCTCTCTCTCTCTCTCTCTCTCTCTCTCTCTCTCTCTCTCAGTGCTGGGAGCTAGGGGACTTCCAGGGACCTGGATTCTGGTCCTAGCTCTGGAACTTGGACAGATTCCCTTGATTTCTGTGGGTCTCTCCATTACCTCACCTGTACAATGGGACTCTCCTGCCCACCCCCTCAGGGGAGGCATGAGGTGAAGAACAGGCATCCAAGTACCGTGTTTCCCTGAAAATAAGACCTAGCCGGACAATTAGCTCTAATGCGTCTTTTGGAGCAAAAATTAATATAAGACACGGTCTTATTTTACTATAAGGCCGAGTCTTATACAATACAATATAATATAATGTAATATAATACCGGTCTTATGTTAATTTTTGCTCCAAAAGACGCATTATAGCTGATTGTCCAACTAGGTCTTATTTTGGGGAAACACGGTAGGTAAGAACTGAGGCCTCTGGTATGACTGACTTCAGTACATAGCAGAGAATCCCACCCTGCCCCCACTCCCACCCCATCCCTGGCAGGTACCCTCTTTCCTCAGGCTTCCAAATGGTACAGACAGCCTAGGAGATAGGCTGTGGTCAACAGAATAGTCAGTCAGGCCTGGCACCTAAGGAGGAGAGTGGCCCCAAAGAAAATCCACTTCTGTCCAGTGGCCTTTTCTCTCCTTCTTCTTTCCCTCGTCACACATATGTCCCCACCATCATTTGAGAGGCTTTATTGTGATCACTTGTGTCTGGGCTTTTCCTCATATCCCTCCTCTGACTGGCTGTACGCTGCTGGAATGTAAAGGTCCTTCTTTCATTCACTTTCTTATCCTAGTGAACCAGTCTGCCTTGGTTGAAACCTCCACTCCCTAGATACCATCAATCCAAGTGATTCCCTGCCCCTCCGCCTGTTTCTGCCTCTGTAACTAAGGGAGGACCGTAGGGCCTACCCCAAAGGATTGTTCTGAGGATTAAATGAGCGTGGTGCTCGGCACCTAGTAATACATACGTATTAGTTCTATTACTACGAATAATACTCAACAAATATTTATTGAGCACCTATTGTGTGTCAGACAGCGCTGGCCATCAGGGACATACGGTGACTAGGGCAGATTTGTGCAATGGAACCTGTCCACGTGAAGTTTCCCTTTTGGCCAGGAAGACAATAGAGCTCGGCACTGCACACTCCAGGGGGCGCCACGGCACACATCTCAATGCCAACAGCATCCCCTGCAAGTGTACAACACAACAGTCCTGTAAGAGAGGCATCAAACAAACAAACAGGATGAGGTGACTCTTTTGATAAGTGCTGTCAAGTGCAGTGCTCCAAGAGGCCAGGATGGGTGACCTGACCAGCCTGAAAAGTTCAGAAGGCTTGCCCAAGAAGTGACATCTGAAATAGGAGCTAAGAAAGAAGCAGTCATAACCCTGAAAGGGGCAAGAAGTGGCGATGTTGCATTGAGGCAAAATGGAAAACAAAACAAAACAAAACAAAACCCTGGCTCTGGGGGAAGGAACGAGACTCCTGAGGGAACTGAGGAAGCTGGGTAGGCGAGGCCGGCAAGGGCAGGGCAGCCTTGGCCAGGAGTCGGGATTTTACCATCACTGTGATAAAGACAGTGGGGTTTCAGCAGGGAAGGGACATGATATAATTACACTTTAATACGCTCACTTTGGCTGCTGGGTGGAGCATGGAAGGTCTGAGAAGCTCAAGTGGACACAGGGAGGCCAGTTAAGGAGCAGGATCAGTGACAAGACTGCTTCGGGTTCAAATACCCGATCTGCCATTTATTAGCTGGAATAGAGATCGCAACAGCACCAGCCTCCTTGGATTGTGTGCAGATTAAATGAGTACCTTCATGTATGTAAAGACCTTGTCCACGGAGTGCTGTGTGTTTAGCTGGTATCATTCATCCAGGTGAGAAATGAAGGTGGCCCAGAGTAGAGAGGTAGCAATGAGAGAGAGAGATGTGGCCAGATTCCAGGGATAATATCACCCGATCTTGTTGTAAGCACCCAGCTGCTCTAGCCCCTGTGCCAGCTGCAACCACAGGAGACCATAAGCCAGAACTGCCCAGCTAAGCTCTTCCCACATTCCTGACCCACAGAAACAGGGATAGGAAGATGAAGACTGTTGTTCTGAGCTACTACGTAGATTATTGGGTGATTGGTTATGTAGCCAAAGATAAACGGAACAACTCATATTGAGAGTTACCTGGAGGGAATCTCCTCCCCACAGGCAAGAAGCTCACTTTAGGAGCAAGAAAAGGTATGCAGGGGTGAGGAAGGAGGGTGGCAGCGGAGCCTGGGACCTCTGCAGCTTCCATGATTCCGCCCTCGGGAAGTGATCGAATAGCTTCAAAGTTCACCATTTCAGCATTATTTACAAGAGCAAAAAACTGGAAATAATGTAAATGCCCAATAAGGGGGCAGTTCAGTAAACTGGGGAGCAGTCACGTAAGGAACTCTGTGTGTCATTAACAAATACAGGAATTAGGATAAGTTAATGGCATGGGAAATGCTGAAGGACAAAAAGCAGTAATCCAAACATCACACAGTTGACGCACAATTGTGTGTGAATACACCGAAGAGGGCTGGCCGCGCCCCAAGGGAGGCAGAGACCGGGTCTTTGAAGGCTGGAGCTCAGACCGGACCCCCTGACTCCCACTCTAACCCCGACTCTGGCTGGCCAACCCGAAGAAGACTGTCCATGCTTCCTCCCACGTTCCTTACGTTCCCTCACCATCTCAAATGCATAAAAGAAACCACAAACTGTTAATTCTCTGAACTATTTACTTCAGTCTGTTGAGATCTTGCTTCCAGGTATATCTTCTGTTTGGCTCAAATACATTTTTATAAGAATAAAATAAAATAACCCATTTTTATAAAAACCCATTTTAATTGATAAAAAACCCATCTTATAAATTAAATCTCAGCCGATGTGACACCTGAGGCCCATTCCAAACACAGGCTGGTGAATTATGCAGCTCAGAGATCTGGAAGCCAGAGAACACTGAGAAGAACCCCCAGAACGCAGCCAGCCTGTCTTCTCCTGTGACAGGTAGGGAAACGAAGGCCCAGGGCCTTGCTAAGGTTCCCACAAGCCCAGGTTATTTTCAAATGCCATGAAGGAGACCTGTCTGATCCTAGGGGAGCCGGTGCCTGCTCAGGCAGCTCTGGAGAAGCAGGAGGTAATGAACAATTTTCATTACAGCTGAAGCTGCGGGCGTAGCAGGGGAGCAGGGTCCCGTGGGTGTGACTCTGGGACCAGGATGTGAGGAAGCTCCGGAGAGCAGGCCCTGAGTCATTCTCACAGCTGTGTCCTCAGAATACAGCCCAGCGCCTGGCTCAGCAGGGGTACTCGGTAAGTGAACAAATAAATAAAAATGTGAATGAGCGATAATGACAGTAGCTAACATTTACACAGTACTTACTTTGTGCCAAGCGCTATTCTAAGCGCTTTATAGGTATTAACTCATTGAATCCTCAGGAAAACGTTCAGGTTTCTATAATGAAAGATGAAGATTCCCATAATAAAAACTTGATTATTCCCATTTTATAGGTGGGGAAACTGAAACAAAGAGGGGTTAAATAACCTGTCCAAGGTCATGCAGCTTCCATCCCTGGCAGCCTTGCTCTAGAGCCTTTGGTCTTAACCAGCCTGCCAAACTGCCACCCACTTGACGCCTTTACCCTGTCACAGCTGCTCTCTCCCACACCATCCTTTCCCCAGTAGCCTCATCTCAATACCCATGTCTCATCCCCAGTATCCCTTCCTAACAGATGTTGCTTTTGTTAGCAATTAAAAAAAATAATTTATTGGGGTTAAAGTCACATGGCATAAAATTTACCACTGTAAAGTCAGTAATTAGTGGCATTTAGTACATTCACAGTGTTGTGCACTCTCTATCTAGTTCCAAAACATTTCCATCACTCCACGGTAAAATCCTCCACCCATAAGCAGTTTCTTCTCCCCCAATCCCAGCAACCACCAATGTCAGCTGTCTGTGTCTATGGAGTTCTCTACCTTGGACATTTCATGTAAATGCAGTCATGCAGTACATGACCTTTGTGTCTGGCCTCTTTCACTTAGCACAGTGTTTTCTGTGTTTATCCATTTTGCAGCATGGATCAGGGCTTCATTCCTGTTGATGACCGAATACTATCCCATGTGTGGCTAGACCACCATTTGTTTAGCCAGTCATCCATCGATGGACAGACATTTGGGCCATCTGATTCCACTTTGTGGCAATTGAGAATAGTCAGTGCTGCTTTTTGATCCATGACCCTGTGAGTGAGGACTGTTGTTCTGTCTCATTTCCCAGAAGGTAACACTGAGGTTCATTCACGGTCGACGTGGTGACTTGGACTGAAGCCGCCCATCTCCAAGACGAGAGTGTCCTTCCCTATGTCCTCATCTCCTCCCAGCCAGTCACTCATCCCGAGTCACACTTTTCCTGGGCACCAGTTACCACATGCCAGTCTCTGGCCCAGGTGCGGGTAACACAGAGTGGATGTCTCCTCGATGGCCTGAAGCCATGGAGATGGGCCCCCAGCGCAAGGGTTCCAGGATCCAGGCACATCATGTCCACAATGAGTGCAGAGGCTGGAGTGCCATGCTCCTTTCCCTTCCTGGGTCTCAGCTTTCTTCCCTGCATAGATGGAAGATGGCCCCCAGCAGAAGTCTCCAGAGATCTGTACAGCACGACTGTCCAGTAGAGCAGGAATTGTTAGAACGGGCCTTCAGGAAACACAAAACTCACAACCCTGGAGTAGAGAGGGAGCATGGGACCAGGACAGCCAGTGGGGGTTTCCCGTCAATCAGTCATTTCACCTCTTAGACATAAATACACTAGAAAAAGCCTTTTGCTACTTGTCCCCACTATTTCTTCCTGCTGTGTAACCTGGAGCCAAACCTTCTCTGAGCCTTCTCTGCTCAAAGGCAGGGGCTCAAGCATTGAGAATTCCAGATTCTAGGTTGGGAGGAGTGGATTAGCCTTAGAGGGCCCTTCCTGTTGAAGACTACTCTCATTCAAGCCATTTCTTTGTGTAAGATGGTGTGGCTATGACCCTGGAGATCCACAGAGGCCACCCCCTTCCTGGCCCTCCAAGAAACCACCTTCTGCCACACATAATGAGACCATCCTGAGGGAGTATTTGGCATTCAGTGTGAAGGCAAACAGTCTCAGCCCAGTCACTAATCATCACCGCTGCCTCCTAAAGCCCCCGCCACACATGACAGGAGCCCAACAAATACATGATGAATGAATGAATGAATGAATGAATGAATGAACGAACGAACGAACTAATGAACAATCCCTTGGTGATTTCCCAACTTCTACTGCTCTCTAGTCTATTTTTCTATGTAGCTGCCACGTGATCCTGCCTCCCCTGCTGTGTGGCCTTGGGAAAACTGCTTAATTTAGTTGAGCCTCAATTTCCTCATCTGCAAACAGGGACTCCACTGGTGGGGTAATTAGGAAGATTGAAAAAGAAAGCACATGCCAGCACCTCAGGCCTAAGGAAGAGTCCAGGAAAAGCTGTTGAAGGAAAATGTTTCTCTTTGGCTACCTCCCCACCCGACCCTACCCCTCCCAGCCCTAATCCTCGAATCCCTCCTCTGTTCCAAAGGCTGGAGGGAAGAGCCTCGCCCCTGGGCCGGCCCCTGGCTGGATGTAACTGTTTATGCCAAGCCCAGCCTCCCAGGGACAAGTTATTTTCTCTGCTTGTAATTAATTGCAGAAGGCCCGGCTGGGTAATAAACTCTGCTGGGGAAACATAAACAGTGTGCACAGAGCTCCACATCCATTGTGAAGCCAACAGAGAGGGTCTGGGAATGGAATGTTCTCCCCAGTCTCCTCCCAGCCAGAGGTGGCGAGGTCATTAAAGGTCAGAACTGGAAGGACCCTTGGAGATCACTGGAAAAAGAGCAGCTGATGTGATGGGGCGCTTACCTTGTTCCAGGCACAGCTGAGCACTTGATTCTTTGGGACCACTACTTCCCCCATTTTAAAGAAGTGGAAACAAGCTGAAAGAGGCAGGGTGACTTGCCCCAACTAGTAAGTGGTTGGGCTGACGTTAGAGAAGGGAAAGGAAAGGACAGCCATTCATTCAAGAAAAATGCCAGGCACTGGGACCTGGGGACACAGCCCCAGCGGCTCTTGCATTCCAGCCGGGAGAGGCAGATCTTAAACGCTGACCAAATAATGATTGGATTACAGGGGTGCTAAGAAGAAAGGAGACAAAGTCGCTTGTGCAGAGGGTCATAGCAAATTACAAGTGGCCATTTGAGCTGTGAAGGGCAGAGACCACACAGTAGGCCTCAGCAGGAGCGCATAGTGGGTGCACAGTGAGTTTCTAGCTAAAATTTAGCACTCTTTCCTTTGGGCCTGTTCATGGTGTCTCGAAGGTACTGTGCCAGGGCTGGGGGGTATGATGATGGAAGAAGAAAACATAACCTCTGCCCCCAGGAGCCCACAGTCCAACTGGGGGTTTGCACAGATGGGTAAAGGGCTGGAGTGCAAGACAGGTTGATGGGGGCTATGGGATAGGAGAGGGGACAACCAACATTTATTGAGGACCTACTTGTGCCAGGCACTGTGCTAAGCCCTACATTATCTCATTTAAGCCTTACCACAACCCAGGAGTGGGGGAGATATTATCACCCCCCATTTAAAAGATGAGAAAACTGAGGTTCGGAAAGATTATATAACTGTCTAAAGGTCACATATAACAAGCAATAAGAGTGGTATGTGAAACCTGGCCTGACACGAAAGCCCATGTTCTTTCCTCATAGCATGCCGCCCCCACCAGTTTCCTCCCTCCCCGGCCTGAAGAAGGCACTTACATTGGGAGGGACAAGAGGCAACCGGACTCTGCAAGGGGAAAGCAGCGCACCCTGCTGGCCTGGCTTCCTTTCTGAGCAGGAAAGGTCAGGTTTGTCAGCCCCAGGAACTTTTTCCAGGCACAAAACAGGTTAGGCTCCTCACCCACCCCCCAACCCGGACCCAGAAGCAGGGAAGGTCAGTCCAGACTTCCACCCTGCCCCTCCCCTACAAAAAGGCCACTCAGTTTACAATAGCCCTTTCGCAGGGAGCTCTACTTCACAGCTTATAAACACTTGCACCCTCTTAGCTCATCTGATCACTACCACCCTATCCAACCAGCCTGTATGGGTGGCACCCAGCATCATGTGAATTTCACAGACAGCAGAACTGACTCCATCCCAGTGGAACGGGTGGGCTCCCCTGAGCCATCTCCATTCAGCTTCCATGAACATTTACTGGCTCCCATGACAAGCCTGGGGCTGTACCAGGCAATTTCATCTGTGGTACATTCTCTAAACCTTCCCCCAGCCTTTTCGTGTGGGTACAATATGTCCAGTTTGTAGTGAATGAGACTGAGAGTAGAGGCCTTTCCAGTCTCTTATTTACACAGCAAGCAGGCTCAGCCTGGCCCAGGACTAGCTCTCAGGTTCTGCCTCACCAGGGAAGGCTCTAACTGATGAGCAGGTCCACAGGGTGGGATGAGACCTCCCTGAGGATATGCAGCACCAGGGCACCAACATCCTGGCACAGAGGACCACCCAACCAGAGCAGGGGCACATCCAGGCTTGACTGGGCCTGAAGCTCATATAGTTTGGGAGCCCTCTTTAAAAACAAAAACAAAAACACCCCTTCCTGTGCACATTTCACAAAACCTCTGAGCACTCGGAGGCACTGCTAGGCCTTGAAAGGGCCCAGGAGCACGAAGGGCCTGAAGCTGCAGCTGCACTGGCCTCATGGTGAATCCGCCTCTGGGCTGGAGGAAGGGCCCAGAGGCGATCTGAGTACAACCCGCCTTCACAAAGGCCCTGCCTCCAGCCCAACAGACAGAGGAGGCTCCAAGGCGGCTCTGGCTCCGGAGGACATTCCTTCTTCCCGTTATGCATCCTGCTGCTACCAAACCCTCCCTGCAGTCAATCCAAGTCTGTTTTTCTCTCTCTTGCCAAGATTTCAGAAGCAGCAGAACCATCTGAGTGCAGGGCCTGCCCACAGGGTATGTGTGTACATCTGGACAGCACCACTGGATTTCGTGGCTGGAAAGATGCTTTTATGCCTCGGTGGGCAGGGTCACCCAAGCTGTGCCTGGAGCCCTGGGTGGGCAGGAACAGCTCTAGAAAGAACCTGATACCCAAATATGTGAAGGGTATGCTACAGCTTACCAGTGTTCCCACATCCTATTTGGCCCACACCACAGCTCTGGGAGGTTTGCTAAGGAAGTTTTATTGTCCCCTTTTACAGAAGGTGACCATAAATGACATTTGTTTTATACCTAGTATGCACTAGACACGCTAAGCTGCCTTCCACAAATGACATCTCACAGATTCCTTGGCAGGAAGAGCTGTATCCCCACGGAACAGGTGGGGAAACTGAGGCCTCGCTCAATCTCTGGGCCTGGGCCTGAGAATGGGGCTGCAACCCCACTCTCCTACCTCCCAGCACTGGCCTCTGCCCAATCTCATCACAGTCTAATGTGAACAGCTCAGAAAGCAGTGGACACACATGCTGTAAAAGGCCTCCAGCTTCTGAGGCAGAGGAGCAGCTGGGGGCTTGTTATAGGCTTTCCCATCCTCCACACGCCAAAAAAAAAGTGGAAATCAATGAGTGCCTTCTCTCTGGATGTCTCAGAGGAAGAGCGCATGGGCCCTGGAAGCCTGAAATTTGCTTGAAAGCAATCGCCTTGTAGACTTGGCCTTGTGTCTTCCCACACCCTGCCAAGCAGCAGAGGGCCCCCTCCCACCTCCCTTCCAGACCCTTCCCAGGACCACTTCTCACCCCACTAGCCAGCCCTCCAGCGCTTGCTCTTGCTCATCCAAGTCCCACCTCTGTCCTTCCCTCACAATTCATTCATTCGTATATCCATTCTATAAACCCTTACGGAGAATGGAGCATAGGGTGACCAACTGTTTCCATTCGCCCAGGACCAAGGGGTTTCCTAAGATGCAGGTGAGATAGTCCCAGGAGAACTGGGATGACTGATCACCATAATGTACTGTGTGTCTGGCCCTGTACTGGGCACTGAGGACACACTAGACATAGTCACTGCCCACAGGTAGCTTCCAGTCTGACAGGGGGTCTCATGCAATGAGGAACCACTGTCAAAAGCACCCACTCAGCACCTTACACACATTATCAACTGCAACCTTATAAGGAGGGTATTATCATCTCTGTGGTATATATGAGAAAACGATGGCTCAGAAAAGTGGCACGACCTGCCCAGAGTCACAGAGCTATCAGTGACATGCCAAGACTTGAACTCAGATCCAACGAGGCAGATAAAGGAAAGAGCAGGTTCCAGCATGAATATTTAGAAGACAGAAAAATATAAAGACATGTTTTATTTAATCAATTTTTATAGTGCCAGTGTCTGGCATGTCCTAGACGTTCAGAAAATGTGTGTGAAAGGAAGGAGTGTATGCCTTAAGGATAGAAAATCCCAACCCCCAATTCAAAATCTATACATTTCCCTTTTCACCGTCAGTTTTAGCTATTTTCTTCCAGCATCAGGGCCAGAAAGGAAGTGAGAAGAGGGAAGGAGCGCTTCTCCTTCAGCTCAGCAGCTCAGGGCTCACTTCCTCCAGGGAATCTTGCCTGACTCATTCCCCCACCCAACCCTGGCCCCCACTTATCTGAGGCTCCTATCAGAAGCTGGAGTCTAAGAGGTACTGGGCATGTATCTGCTGTCTAGCACAGGAAACTGTCACGTCAACAGTCAACTAAGATACAACATGCCATCATGGAAGCCTGCAAGGTACTGGAGGTGCATGGAGGAGCGCACTGTCGCTGTCTGGGCAGGAAGCGTGGAGTCCAGGGAAGGCATCACACCCAAGCACCCAGCAGGTGCCCAGTGAAACACGTCCAACTGAACGGTGCTGAGGTCAGGTTCAAACTTAAAATGCAAGGGAGGTCTCACCCGTCAAAGGAGAAAGGCACGCCAGACAAAAAGACTTGTCTGAACATAGGCAAAGAAGTGTGGAAAGTACAGCCAAAGTGCGGAGAAACAGCCAGAAAGTCAGTGTCGCCAGCGTGTTGGCTGTGTGGTGAAGAGAGTTGGGAAAGGAGCTTGGGAAGGAGATTTGGCTACAGACTATGAAGGGCTTCCAGGGCCAACTGAAGAATGTGGACTATCCTATGAAACAGAGCACAACGGATCGATTTTTAAGCAAGGGTAGGACAGGGTCAGATGTGAATTTCAGAATAAAAGAGGGTTTGAGGAGGGTTTAGACTGGGCAGAGGGACGGCAGCCAGAAGACGACAGCAATAGTCCAGGCCAGAAGTGGGGTTTGGACCAAGCTAGTCGTATTGGAATGGGGAGATGAAAAGCACTATGGTGATGGGGACATGTATCCATCACCATCAGGTTGGGTACCCTGAGCGTTAGGATTTCTCTTCTGCTGTGGAGCTCTGTGCTCACACACCCCCTCCCCCAGCTCTACACTCCAAGGGAAGCTGAGGCTGGAGGGAGCCAGGTCAGTCTTGGGGTCATGGTTCTTTGAAAGTTCTTCTGACTAAAAAATTTTGGCTTTTTTCTTTTCTTTTGCAAAGTTGACTCTGTAAAATGGTGAACATAAGATATGGCTGGACTGTTTCAAGTACATATACTGAGTCGCTGCTGCTGAAGTCAGCACTCTAAATAATATGGAAAATGAATACGAGGTCTGACAAGTAAGTTCGCAAACTGGTTGCAACAGTGTTGCTAAACTTTTTTGATATCGGAGGGATTAGTCATTATGAATTTGTACCAAGTGGACAGTTAACCAAGTTTACTATTTGGAAATGCTGAAAAGGCTGGTGAAAAAGTTAGACGACCTGAACTTTTCGCCAACAATTCCTGGCTCTTGCATCACGGCAATGCACCAGCTCACACGGGACTGTCTCTGAGGGAGCTTTTTAGCCAATAAACAAATAACTGTATTGGAACACCCTCCCTACTCAACTAATCTGGCCCCAATGACTTCTTTCTTTACTAGGAGATAAGGCAAATATTGAAAGGAAGACATTTTGATGACATTCAGGACATCAAGAGCAGTACGACGACAGGTCTGATGGCCATTCCAGAAAGAGTTCCAAAATTGCTTTGAAGGGTGGACTAGGCGCTGGCGTCGGTGCATAGCTTCCTAGCAGGAGAACTTCGAAGGTGACATAGTGATATTTTCAGCAATGAAATATATAGCACTTTTTCTAGGATGAGTTCATGAACTTAATTGTCTGACCTTATATGTGCATATTAATTGCTTAGTTTTACTGTCTGATCATCTTTGTCATTTTTAGTATATGTTTAAAAATCTATTGCAAAAGAAAGAAAGAAAGAAAAAAGTCCTCCTTACTGAGTTTAAAAATGCTTCCAGGTTTCTTCCACTGCACTGGGGCTATACAGCCCCATAATAAAATCAACCTGCTAATATGCTGGGCACTTTCATTAGTCCAGATAGAACAGAAAAAGCATGCAAACTTTATGCACAGAGGCTGTAAAACTCACCACAAAGCTACCGATAGAGGGGAGGTGAGAACCCCAGCCACTGTCTCTCTCCACCACGCCCCAGGCCCTCAGAGCTACAGAGATAGCACACGTGGCCCCATCTACCACACAACAGCCCCAAAGCCTAGAGCTCTTTCTCATAAGATGTGGTTTCCCAACTATTTCACGTCTGTCACTCCCCTGGAAGCAGTCATCCGACCTTGGCAGGGTCTCTTCGCTGGAGAGAAGCCTTTGCTCCCGCTGCCCTCCACCAGAGGAGATCTGGGCAGACCCGGTTTCCAGCGGTGGGGTTTGCTGAGCCCGGTGTCTCCTCACGTACCTCCCCCAGTTCCTCTGTCCAGGCCGAAGCATTCAACGTATGCCACGTGGCAGAACTCACTTTTACCCTAAATTTTATGTCCTCAGGCAGTCTGCAGTCCCCGGACACCCCTTACTTAGACAGCAGATGAAACGAGTGTCTAACACTATGGCTGGAATATAGTGGGTTCTCAAGTATCTGATGAAGGAAGTCAGTTCCGACTGAAAACATCTGTCGCAAATACCACCAAGACAAGTGTCCCCTCTGGCTCACTTCAAACTCACCTCCAAAGCTGGCTCCAGTATCCCCCTCTCTGAGGAGCTGCTTCTGACCCCTACTATTGAGTTTGCTCTGCACCAGTATAAACTCATCTCCATCACCCCTTCTTACATGTGTTGTAATAATCCAGTTCCTCGCCCCCAAAAGATATGAACAGTACTAGGGGTGAGACCTGTCTGTTTCCTCTTCATACTCAGGGCCCAGCCCAGGGCCTGCAATGGGACGGATACTCACAGAAATACTGGTTCCCAGGCACCAACTTGGGAGGGCTGGGGTAGTCAGATAGAAAGAGTATATGCCAACCTTGAAAATGTCTAGCTCGGAGGACCACCAGGGGGTGGGGGGCCGGTGTTTCTTGTCATGATATTATCTGCCAGTCCAGAACCCAGGAGGACGAGGCCCCAGCCTATGAGAAGGTGCATGGTCTTAAATGAGAGACAGAAGCAGGGCTGCTCCTTACATCAGCTGCCCATTGGGAGAGGGACATGCCACTGGAGTGGGCCAGGCGGCTTGTCTGGGCATGGCACCCAGCAAGCGCTTGAGAAATGTTTGTGAAATTGAACGGAACAAACTGAAAAATGCTGGCTATTTGTTCCTCTGGCTGCATAGAAGCCAGCTCCCCTCTGGGGGCATTCTGCAAGCAAATTATCTCAGGACATGGCCTGTTTCCTCTAATGAGGCTTCTCCCCTTTGCAGCTCAGCTCCCAGGAGTGTGGGAAGGGGGGCAGTGTGCAGAGCCAACCCCAGTGGCCTGCACGAAGGTAGCACACACAGCGCTCCTCCCGAAAGGGTGTGGGCAGCACCTACCACCACCCCAGGCAGGGGGATGGTCACAAGGCCCAGGAATTTGAGCAAAGCAGCACCTCCACCACAGGCCCCTCTGGGGAGGAATGGAAGAAGGAAGCTGGGAGTCGTGCTGAGTTATGTAACCAGCTTCCTCAGAGGCAGAGGCCCTGGTGTGTCACAGCCCAGCCCTTTGGGGAGAGGCTGGGGGAGGGGGAGGTGGCTTTCTTCCTTGTCTCCGCTGCCTGTCCTCCAGACGTTGGCAGACCTTTGTGGCAGGCACTGCTTTCCAAGCGCCCCAGCTCCAAGGAGGCTCCACCCGCCTAGGGGTTGGGTACCAAAAAGGGCTGTTGTTGTCCGAGTATGTGAAACAAGTGGCCTGCTGGCTTCCGTTACAGAAAACCAGGCTCTGGGCTCTTCATTGGCACCTCAGGGCAAGGACGAAGGGAGAGAAGCCTGGTCCTCCACAATGCCCACCCGTGCCCTGGCTTCCTGCCCCACATTCTCCCCACTTCCTCCTAGAGAATCTGCTATGGGTGAGGGGCCAAAAGGGAGGGGGCCCAGATTGCCCCAGCACCACAGGGCTCCTCCCTGCCTAGCACTGGGCAATCTCACTTCCCTTTCCTGCCATCATATGAGCTTCTCTTCTGGCCCAAAGCAGCCCCCGCCCCCACACACCTCGCTGTGTGCACAGTCCAGGGCAGGCCAGAGGAGGCAGGGATGCAGGAGAGATGGGGTCAGAGACAGAAAAGCTGAGATCCACTCTAGGTCTTGAATAATAACAATGATTTGTTCTTATCAAGTCCTTACTCTCTCTGCCCCGCCACCACCTGCAGTGGGTGATACCATTCTGGCGCTCAGACTTGAAGAACTTCACCCAAGCTCTTGGAGATTGGGAGCAATACTGCTGGACAGTAAAGCCAAGTCTGTCTGACAAATCCATGCTCCAAACCTCGTGGCTCCACCTTCAGAGAGCCCCATCCTCACATGCCTGGGGTTGCTACTTGAGAAATTCCTAGACTGATGGAAAAGACACTGTGCAGCCTTACATGGTCTCTCACTGAGGACACTAGCTTGCTAGGACAGTCAGGAGGACAGGCAGGGACAGGACCTGACAGAGGCTGAGGGCTTGCCCGCTGCCACCAGTCATCCCTTCGGATGAACCTACAGCAAGTCAGTCTCAGGCTAGATGTCTGCCCCTTCCAGAGGGCAGGGCTGCTAGAGGCCAAGCTGAAACACAGCCTGCCCTCTGTTGATGTCTTCTCCCCTTCCAGCTCTAGAGGCAAGAAAGAAAGTTCCTAGAAACCTTCTGGGCCAATGCCTCCCTTACTTCCTGCTTGACACATGGAGAAACTGAGGCCCAAAGAAGCAAAGCAGCTCTTCCATGGTATCACAAGGACAGTGAAGAAGTGGGGTCCTGTCTCCCAGGCCAGAGTCCCTGCCCCTGAGTCATGTCCCTTGGGTGCTGCCCCCGTAGAGCACCCCCTCTCATCCATCTGTCTGTCTCTCTCTCCCTGCTCTCCCGGCTTCTTGCTTCCTTTTCCCAGCTCTGCTCTGCAGGCCCTGCATTGCATCCCTCTCCTTCTCACGTCTCTCTGAGCCTCACCACTCCCACCTCCTTTCCATCCACTCCTCGGGGCCAAGAAGCAATTCTTGGGTGGTTTAATTAGCTGATTATGACCTCAGCCTGCTGGATGCAATGCCTAGAACTCTGTCCCCAGTAATTAGGTGGGTTCTGAGTACTTGCCCAGTGGAAGCCAATGGGGAGTTCTGTGCTCTCCAGCTGCATAAAGAGTTCCTTGATCACCAGTGGGTCATTGGAAGCCATGGTCCCCTCCTCAGGCCAGGTGAAACCACACTGAATATGCGGTAGCCAGATCCACATGTCCATCCTAAAAGGGGACTCCCCACTCTCCTGTGCCACTGCCTGGACCCAGGAAAGGCTCAGTAATGTCTAAGGATGGGGATGGTGAATGGAGCCCATCCTCTGGGGGGTGGGGGGGAGGGGCAAGAAAGGATGGCTCCATGGCTGGGGCACTTATCTAAGAAGTAGGATTTGGACAAGCAGAGAGACATGAAGACGGCATTTTAGATGCAGAGAGCAGCAGGAGCAAAGGCACAGAGGCTGGAATGAGCCACCACCCCCCTTGCTAGGGAGCTCTGGCTGTCAGAAAACACATTCTCCTAACAAGGTAAAGCTGCTCAACCAGTGACCTCCGCCCTGTGGGTCACAAAGAATAATTTAATACCTATGGCTCTAGGCCACCTTTAGATAGTTCAAAATCAGCACTGATGCCCCATTGTCTGCCACAAGCACACTGCTCCCCCACCCCCCAAGTATATCTTTTCCCAGTAAAACACCTACATTCAGCCTCCTTTGCTGAACAAATGTTTACGGAGCTTAGTGCCATGCCAGGTCTGCACAGGTGTTAGGGACAACAGACTTAGGCCAAGTGCCTTTGGCCTCACAGAGAAGACATCACAAGTGTGCAAATAACCAGGACCCACGCACAGAGGGAGGGGTCGGTGCTGCAGAGGAAGAGAATGGCACAAAAAGTCACAAGGCACTTGGAGATCAGGGAGGGCTTCCCAGAGGAGGAGGCTACATGTGATCCAGTCCTTAAAAGACAGGAAGGGAGTTGTGTGAAGTCAGGTCACCACCCGTGTACTGAGGGCCAACGATAAAACAGGCTTGTGCTGAGCCCTTTGGGGCCTCAAAAGTGAATCAAACAGGGTCCCTCCCTTGGGGAGCTCATAGCCTGGAGAGGGAGGCAGACCCAGTGAGAGGTCATCCAAGAGCTAACCTCACATAACACTGCCCTTGTGCCCAGGACTGTCTCCAAGCCTTACCTATTTTAACTCATTTAATCCTCATGAAAACCCACTGTGCAGGCACTATTACTATCCTGTTTTATTGATGAGGGAGCTACAGCAGAGAAAGGGTTAAATAATTAGGGCAGGTCACCCAGCTGGTAAGTGGCAGAGCTGGCATTTGAAACCAGGAAATCTGGTTCTTGTTAGAGCATACTCAGTATGTTAATCAGCCTCTAATCTATGCTAATCAGATCACAGAGGGGGCTGTGGCCATCCAAAGGAGGGTGTCCATAAGGAGGGAACCGCCTAGGCAGAGAGAATGAAGCCTTCCAGGACGTGCAGACCTCTGCAGGTGCTTTGAGAGGTGGAAGGCTGCTGAGAGGCGAGGACCTGAGGGAGACAGCACGACCCTCACTACCCAGACCCTGCTCCCCGGCAATCTCAACCCCCTGGTCTGTGGCAGAGGCCTGCGCTGCCCAATTCCCCGCTTCTGATCCTACAGAAGAAAGGTCACCCTGAAACTAATAGAACACAGGAAAGGGGTGACTTAGCCAAAAGGGCCTCACACAGGCTGGCTGATTCGGCTTCCATAGGGACACGAAGACCCAGAGAGGGTAATGTCCTGCCCAAGGTCACACTGCAAATGAGTCAGCATTGGCGCACACCTCTGGGACCCTCCTGAGAAGGTGCATCCCAGATGTCCATTCCCCACCCTCTCCCCTGGCCCTCTGCCAAAATGCACCCATGCCCATTGACTGCCCAGGCTGGGAGGAGGGGATGCAGCTGCCAAAGAAAAAGCGTGCAGCTTCTCTCAGTGCACCCAGAGGCTCAGGGCCAGTATGGGAGGGACTTCCTGCCTCATCCTCTTTAGTCTCTGGGCCTCTGGGTGCACTCAGAGAGAGAAGCTGCATCCTGCACCACCACTGAACAGCTCAGATCTGGAGTGAGGAGTCCCACCTCCTGCTGGCCTGCTGTCAGCTACATTGCCCCACTTTGCTCCAGGCTCTTTAGATCCCTGTCCAGGTATAGCAGGTCCCGGCTATGGTCTTAGCCAGGCTCAGCCCAGACCTAGGCAGAGGGAAAGCTGCTCAATTGCTGTGGTGACTTCAGTCACACAGAACTCCAGGAACCTGTCTGGTCCAGTCCCTGGGCCCCAACTTCCTGGGGACCTCGTCTGGCACCAGGTTTCCTGAGAAGGAACAAGCAGTTCCTCTAAAGTGGGACTAAAGATGGGCCCATCCCAGGAAGGAGGAGGTGCGTTGCCAGAGAGATGACCCTGCCAGGGCCCCTTGGGGGATGGGGGGGGTGAGGACAACAGTGTCCTTTGTTCCCCTCTCAAAAGCAGCCACCCTATCCTACCCCACCCCCTCTGTTCTACACCCCCTACTAGGACACAAGCCTCCCCTGGGGCAGGACCTGTCCGGTAACAGGAGGGAGGAAGGGTGCCCAGGAACCATCAGGGACAATACCTGTTCTAATCCACAGGTCACGCTGCAGACATGCCCACCTCAGGAGAGATGTAGGCGCTATGGATCCCACCTGCAGAAGTCTGTCTCATAGAGGAGAAACAGACTTCGCTCGCCGGAACCCCATTCTGATAAGGGTGGTACACCCCCACCCTCAGAACTTCCAACCTGATGGAGGAGACCCCCCAGCACCCAGTCTAATGTGGGAAGCATGACTTCCACTCTTAGGATTCCCCAGTGGGTTAGACCTGATTTCAGCACTTGGGGAGCTCCTAGACTGATAGCAGAAGCAAAAAGAGAGGGAGTTCAGTCCAGTCAACAAATCCCTGCCAGACAACTCCTATGGACCAGACCCAGAGGTAAATAACGGACCAGCAAAGAGCAAACAGAAATAGTCCCAAACCACAAGGAGCTCACCTGCTGGGGAACAAAGACACGTGGGGTATGGATACAGGAGTGAGAAAGTGCCTTGAAACGCACCCACCCCAGCACCCAAGGCCCTCTCACCAGGGCTGCCACCTCCCTCGGCAGCCTCACCCCTCACATCCATGCATCACATTCATGCATCCGCATCTACTATCTGCACTTTGGCATCGGCTCTTCCTTCTGTCTAGACCACCTAAGCCTTCTTCCTGCTCTAGGACCCAGCTCAGGGGGCACCTCCTTCAGGAAGCCTTCCCCAAGACCCGTAGCCTGAGTCAGATGCCCGTCTTTCAGGAGCCAGAACACACATACGTCCCCTGTGACCAGTTCACACGCCCTCCATGTCCCTCCAGGCCCTCGGCTGAGCCTCACACTCCAGGTCCCCACACTGCAGAGCCCAGCCTCACACCCTTCCTCCAAGAGGCTCACCCCACTGCCAGGCATGGAGAAGAGCAGGCTTCTCCCCTTCTCCTCTGCCCCTGGACCTAGCTTTGTCCTCATCACTCCATCAAATTCCCTCATCAAGTCACCAGCCACTGCCTTCTGGCTAAATCCCAGGGGTCTTTTTCCAGCTTGCCCTCTGTTAGTCCTTCCCTGCTTCTTTGGCTCCCAGGACACAGCCTCCCTTGTGTCCTCCCTCCTTTCTCCACCCTCAGCCATGGGTACTCTCCAAGGCCCCAGCTGTCTCCAACCGTCCTCTCTTCATAGGCCACACTTCACTTTCTCCCTGTGCCATGTTATCTACACTCCCCTAGTCAACTACCATCTCTAAACAAAAGACTTTCAAATCCCCACCTCCCACCTTCATCCTTACCCGCCCCCCACCCCCAGATCCTGACTTACCTCTGCACAAGTCCCCCTACATCTTCCTCAACTTCTAGTCTGGCTTCCTGCCCAGCTCTTTACCCCCTGCAGGCCTCATGAGATGGTCAGCATGGTCACTCTGGCAATTGTGGAGCATGTCCCGATGGAGGCCAGGAAGCTCCTCGGGGCAGGCTGACCCTCAGCTTATTGTTCTTCCATGGCCCAGCCCTGAGATCTGGCCAGCCCACAACTCAGGACCCCTGAACCCATGCTTCAACCTCGGGCACGGAGGCCCAAACTTGGAATGAAGAGAGCCATGCAGACATCTGAAGCCCAGAGGCTGGCCTAGAATCAGGGACCGGAGTCGATGGGTCAGGCTCTACTTCTCTTCCCAGCAGCCCAAGTGACCCTGGCCAAAGCCACAGGACTTCCCCACGTTCTAGCCAAGATGGGTCACACAGAGCTTAACTGCCAAGAGAGACAACAGCCAAGGCTCACAGAGAGCTGGTGATTACGTGTCCTCATGACATACGCCCTCCTCCGCCGCCAAAAAAGAAGAGTTCATAAACATTTGTAGGAAAGGAAAATCCATTCCACTCCATTGCCTTTCAGGAAGTCCCTCCTGTTATCTAACAGCAAGAAGCAGAAGGGAGGCACAACTTGAGGACAGGGCTGCCAGGGAGATGGGGGAGGCCCTCTGTCAGCCAGACAAGCTCCCTCCCTCTGAGTGAAAGGATGGAGCAGCAGAGGCGCTTTGTGGGCAGACAGGCCTGGGTTCAGAAGTTCACTGGCTGAATGCAGTGGATCAATTATTTAATCTCTCCTAATCTGTTTCCTCATCTGTGAAATGGGAACAACAGTCCCTTAATAGGATCATTGGGAGAATCAAATGAGATCATGCGTGTAACTCCTGACACACCAGATACCCAACCAGTGAGACTAAGAAGCTCCACCACCTTATTCATGTTTCTCAATTCCATCCTCTCCACAGCCTTGGTTCTGAGCTCGCCTTCTCTCAGGCTCCTCCTCAGCCTCCTCACAGGTCTGCCTGCTTCCAGGCCAGCTCCTCCCATCCACCCTCCTTGCCACTGCCAAAGGCCCCCCTCTGAAATGCAGATGTGCTCCCATCCCTCCCCTCCTCACACTCCTCTCTGAATCACCATCAACTTCTGGACAAACTCTCTCCTCAGCTTGACATTCCAGGCTGTTGATGACTGGCCCGTGTTTACGTCGTAGGGCTCACCCAGCATCCCCAGCCCATCTCGCAGGCTGCACATGTTGCTTCATGCTTCCAAAGCTGCACATTCTGCACCCTCTGCCAGGAATGATGTCCCTAACCCTACCCCCTTGGCCTCCTCACCCTTCCAGATTAAGCTCAGGAGCTCCAATGTTACCTCCTTTCCAGGGAAGCTTCCCTTACTGTGCCCCCACCGGGACTTGTTTGGGGACTCCTCCTTAGCCTCCCACAGCACGTCACTCTGCATTATAATCACCTGCTCTGCTCTAAATCCTTTGGGGACTGAGTGGAGCTATGCATCTTGAACCCCCAGCCCCTGGCACTCAGTCAACATTTGTGGAACGGATGTATGATTGTTCCCAGAGCACCTTGTTAGAACAGTCAGCATACGTGTACTACTTGCCCCGTAATGAGTCTTATCAGGTATTTAGCTCAGCCCTTCTTTCCCCCTCGACCCCAGAAGTTCCTAGAGGGCAGTGACAGTTTCTGACTAATTCCCTTTATCACTTTCATATTGTGGGTGCAAATCCAGGCCCAGAGATAAACATGATGACCCTTAGAATATTGGATGTTTGTCTGAGATAAAGCAGAGTCCCAAGGCTTTCAAACAAGGAAAGATACAGCCCATTATTGATTTTGCCTTTCTCTTCCAAATTACTCAGGAAACCTGCCTAGAAAGGAGAGGGAGGCCTCCTGGGGCTACAGGAAAGACAGAGGGGAGCAGGGCTACCCTTGGGTGGAGTGTAGCCACGCCTGGGCTCCAGATTCAGGCAGTACCTCTTCCCCTGCCAAGTGAATTCAGTACACACAAGGAGAGCCCTGAAAATGTTAAGTATTAATAGCTCCAATTTACAGATGGGAAAACTAAGGTCCAGAAAGGTGAAGACAATAGCCCAAGGTCCCCCAGGGACTTAGAGACAGAGCAGGGGGAATCATGGGAAAGGCTCTGGCCCCAAGGATAGGGTCTCTAATAGGTGCCTCACTGCTCATGGTGTCCCCATCCTGCTGACAACCCATGGCAACAGGGGACCAATGACATTCCTCCCCAAGTCACAGAGAGGCAAGCCAAGGCCCAAGAGGGGCTGAGTCACCGTGATAGCGAAGCAGCACAGGAGGAATAAAAGAGAGGAAGGGCTCCTGACTCCCTGCAGGGGAAAAAGTCAAACCTCACAGTCAGGTTGATCTTGGCTTTGGGGAACATAGATGTGGTGGAGGAGAGAGAGTCACACATCCTCCCTCCTGCAGAAGACAGAGACCTGGCTCACAGTGCTGGCCAGCCGGCTGCAATGGGGACTAGCCATCAAGGTACATGCAGACGACTCACGATCTTCTGAAGCCTCCCCCACCAGTCTGGGCCTCCCACACAGAGCAGGGCACCCCACCCAGGCCTGCAACCCAGGGCCCACAGGGGCTGGCAGTATCCAAGGGCAAGTCACAGAGAAACTGACCGAGTGGGCTCTAGCCTCGGCCCTGCTTCAGACCCTTCCTGACTTTAAGCAAGTCAGGTAACCTCTCTGAGCTCTGGTTCCTCTTGAGGGAAACGGGGAAGAGGAAAATTAGCCTCCTTGAAGAGCTGTCAGGAGAATGGTTGGGAAGCGTTTCTAAACCTTCGGAACACAAGTTACCTCTGAGCCTCGATTTCCATTTCCAATTTCGGAAAATGGAAATAATCTCTGGAGAACCTTTCTCATGCTGTTGAGAGAGTGTGTCAGATGGCAATGGGTGTGACATTGCTTTGTCAGTGGTCGCAAAACGTGATGACCTCTGGGGCCATTTCTCCCTCGTCTATTAGTTCCTTCAGGACACATCTTTGATCCCGACAGTATTTCTAATGCACAGCAGGGGCTCGACAAATAATTATTGGAAGCAAGAAGTGACCGAGGGAGGGTGGAGAAAGGGAAGAGAGGGGGGGAGTGGAGCACAAGGATAGGAGACAGGAAAGAAAGGAAAAATGAAAAAGAGGGGGTTGTAGAAGGTGTAAGAGGAAAGAGAACTTGAGGAAGTGGGTAAACTGAAGGGGCAGATCTAAAGTGCCTGACTAGGGCTGTCCCCAGGGGCTGCCCTGCCCCAGCCCTCCCCCCCCCTTTTGTCCCAGTTTCCCATTTCAGAGGCAAAGCCTCTCCCTTTCTGAGTTAGGGAAGGTTCCTAAGAAGATAGGAGCGCCTCTCCCCACCCCAGCTCAAAACAGATCCGAGCCAGGCCCTGAGGCCTGGGGAGGTCAGACAGAGGAAAAGGAAATCAGTGGATGGGATGCGGTTTTCCCAGGCTCCAGGGGGGCCTCCCACCCTGTGTAATATGTGTGTGTTTCCACTCCTTGCCACGTGAGGACTGGAGTGAGTGTGTCAGCAGCCCAAGGTCTGTTAGTTTGTCACCCTGGGGTACCAGTCTGTGAGGGCATTAGTCTGGTTTGTGTCCGTGGGGGGTCAGTGTCAGTGTGGTTTTGCTAACAATGTGTTAGTGAGATAAGTGCCAGCACAAGGGTTCATGTCGATAAGGGTGACAACACGTGTGTGCCAGAGTGAGTGAAAGTGACAGTGCATGTGTATCAGTGTAGACCAACATGTATGTGCTAGCATGAAGGTGTGTGAGAGTTGATGTGTGTTGGAGTGTGACATGACTGTCAGCTAGCATGTGTTGACAAGTGTGTACCCGTGTGTGACAGTGTGTCACTGTATGTGATGAGTGTGAGCCAGCATGAGCGTGCCCATGGATGAGTGTGCCCGTGTGTCCAAAGGACCGTGTGTACCACTGTGTGTCAACCTGCCCCTGTGTGTCTCTGCTGCTGCTGGCTGGGAGTGTGTGTGTGTGTGTGTGTGTGTGTGTGTGTGTGTGTGTGTCGGCGCTGAGGAGCCAGGAGCCTGATGGGGCGGCCGGTCCTCTTCTCTTGGTACCCGTGCCCACGGCCCTGCCAGCGACCACACGGAGACCGCTGGGGAGAGGAGAGCCTAGTGCCTCCCGAGCCAGGCGTTGGGGGTCCTGATGTGACCACGAACGCAGGGCCAGAACGCGGATTAGAACCCCTGGCCGTGCCCTCGCCCAGCTCGCCCCCACGCGCACCGGGCTGGACTGCCGCCTGCACTCACCGCGTCCCTTTGTCGCCCATGGTCCGCGGCGGCCGCAGGGAGGTCCGCGGCGTCAGCACCCAGGCTGGAAAATCCCCGGCCCGCAGGAGGAGCGGGGCCAGCCGGCTCTGGCTGCCTGCTCCGCCTCCTCCGCTCTCCCGCCGCCGCCACTGCCCCCGCCCGGGTCCACGCCCGCCGCCTGCCAGCGCCCAGGCCGCGGCCAGGGGCGTGGAGCAGTGCGGGGAGTGTGCGTGTGTGTCTGTGTGTGTGTGCGCGTGTCTGTGTGCGCGCGCGCCGCCCAGCGAGCTGCCAGGGCAGGGCAGCCGGACACTACAGGGCCCGCAGAGTATTTGGGGGTTCGCCCGCGCGCGCGTGTGTGTGTGTGTGTGTGTGTGTGTGTGTGCACGTGAGGGCACACGAGCGGGAGGGTATTCGTGCGGGAGTGTGCCGGCGCGGGTACGTGTGCACGCCGCGTGCGCGGGACGATTAGGAGAGTATTTGTGCAGATGAAGCTGTGTGCACGTCTTTGTGCAGCTGTGCGTGTGTGCAGACGCACTCCCCCACGCACGCTGGGGACAGCCTTTGTGTGTGCGGGCAGGTGAAAGCCTAGAGTCTACCCTGGCGGTGCCCCTGGTGGGGTAGGGGTGGGGTAGGTGTGAGACTCCAGGTGCCTGGCAAGGCCTTCACCCTCTGCTCAACCCTCCCCCTACCCCAACTCCCCGCCCTTCTGGAGAGAGAACACCCAACCACCCAACAGGGACAGGAAACCAGAGTGGAGAGGGCTGGGGAAGAGTGTCTACATGGGGGAACTGATGAGGATGGGAGGGGGACCCGAGGGAGTGGGGGCAGCGGTAGTGGCAGCCCCGGAAGAGGAAGCAGTGAGAAGAGGAGATAAGGAAGGGGCATAGGGCTGGTATGCTACAGCCTCAGAGGCTAGCTTGGCAGGGTAGCATGATGAGAAGCGCCCTGGCCCAGCTCCTCGCCTGCAGTGGGTAACCCTGGACACCACCCCTCTCAGAACCAATCTCCAAACACATAACGTGCGAGACTAATACCAGCTTGCAGAATTGGTCATAGGTGTTTGCTGGTCTTCCCTGAGTGCCTGACACATAGTAGGTGCCTAGTACAGGTTAGCTCCTCTCCCTGCAGGCCTCTTGGCGTCCTGAGAAATCCTGGCTGGAACCCTGCTTTGTCTGAGGTCCCTTCCTGCGTTGCAGATAGTGGCCGAGTGTGAGGTCTTTCACTATTGGGATTTGGCTAATTGGCCCTGATAGGTCCCTAATCTTGGAGTATTAATGGGAGGAAAGGAAACTATTATTTACTCCGATGTGATTGTGGGTCTGTAAACATCTCCTGTAATTATGCTCAGAAAGTTACCTATGCTGGTTATACATAGCCTGGTAAGGATATCCCAGTAGAATTACTGTAATTATGTCCAGATGGGCAAGTGGTAGGGGAATGGGGACTGCTAGGCAGGCAGGGTGGTCCAGGGTCTGGGTAATATTATCAACTAGGAGAGTGTGGATTAGGGCCCAGAACTCTCCTCCTGGCCTTGGCCTCTGGGCTTCACCCTCACTCCCACCGGGGAGGGATAGGTAGCCACCTGCTATTTCTGCTAAGGTCAAGTATCTTGAGAGAAGTACAGCAGTTCTGTGTGATGACAGGAGGCTCACTGAGTGAGCCAAAGAGGACTCTTCCCAGGATCAAGAGGCCAAGTCCTGCCACTCTCTGCATCAGTTTCCCACCTGGAAAACCGTGGTTTGATCAAATCACATGATCTCCAGTGACTCCCCATGATGATGCCCAAAGCATCATTTGACTCAATATAAAACATAATGTTATAAATTACTTCCACGTAAAACAAACTACCTAGGAAGATGCATCAAATCGCTTCTGGTAACCCCTGTCAGCACACAGCTCTTCCCAGCCCAGTTTGGAAAGCATGGTTCTAACATTCTCCGGACACTGAACAGATTGGTAGCCTGTGGACTCAACATGCCGTATTCAAGTACATCCCCGCTAGCCTATGAACTTCACGAGGGAGTGTATGGTATGCCTGACACTATTTGATACTTACAATTCTATGAGATAAATGTTCTTTTCCCTTTTATATAAATGAGCAAAATGACACTTGGAGAAGCTAAGTTTGCCCAAATCCATAGCTGCCTCTGGCCCTTGGCCCCTGACCTCCCCTCCTCTAAGCTTCCCCAAAAGGAACCTAGTATGTCGTAGAGCCGGATCGTGGTCCTTGATTTATTCTTCATTCAATAACTGTTTGCTGAATGTGTCATGCATGGTTCTAGGAACTTACAAATCGTGATCAATAGGACAAATGGAGCTGTCATTCCAGTGAGGGGTCTAGGATGGAGGAAGAGGCGGGAAGTGGGTATTTTTGCTTTACCTGTCAGGCTTTTCAGACAATGTTGTTATATATTCCTAGTATAATTAAAATTAACACAAATGGAAAAGTAGTAGTCTTGAGGAGACCTCTATAAATATAAACAGTCTAATTTCAGGCAGTAGTAAGTGTTACAAAGGAAATAAAGCAGTGATGAAACAAAGCGTGATGGGGTCAAGTGTACTTAGAAAAGGGCTCTTCAAGGAGATGCCCTCTGGGCCGAGACCTGTAGGTAAGGAGCCAGCACTGTGTGGTGTGTAGGGAAAGCCAGGGGAAGAGGTGCCCAGGCAGAGGGGAATAGCAAATATAGAAGCTGGGTACTGGGTGCTTGGGTTTGGGTGAACAGGGGAGTGGGGCCGATCACGCAGGATGGTCTGAGGCTGAGGAGTTTGGGGAGCCAGTGGACACTTAAGAGATGAGGAACACTACCTGCTTTACATTTTTAAAGGTCACTCTGGTTGTTGGATGGAGATGTCTTGGAGTGAGACAAAGCAGAGGCAGGGCATCCCATTATTGTAGTAGGCAAGAGAGAGCGGACGGTGGTGTGGACTAGGGTGGTGGCAGCAGAAATGAAGAGACGTAAAAGGGTTCATATATATTTGGAGGTAGAACCAACTGCATCTGCTGAGGGACCAACTGTAGACAGTGGAGGATCCAGGATAACTCTGAGGTCTGGGGCAGGTCTATTTGTTCTACTGGCCATGCAGGCCACCTCCCTGCACAGTTCTCCAAGTACACTGATGGCCGAGAGGACCTGGATGCTCCTTCCTTCCTATCTCAACCCATTTGTAATACATACTCCACCTGAAAACCACAAGGATTTTTTTCTAAAAGTCAACTAGATTCTACTACTGAGGCCCATAAGAGATGGTCATCTCCAACTATGCCCCAACTTGGGTCAGTCACATGCCTGAAAATCTACCACTCACAATAACAATTCCTTACAAAAGACAAATACCTAGATAGGGAGAAAAACAGTATTATTCCTATTTTATAGATGAGAAAACAAAAGCTCTAAGCTCTGAAAGGGAAACTTCCTAAGCCAAGGACATAGCAAACAAGAGGTAGAACTGTAGCTCAAACTGAAAGCCTCCGCTTAGCTTGTCAGATAGTTGAATGTCGGAGTCAAGTGTTAGTGGATGGGTGGATGAGTTTTCAGCTCCCTTTTCAACAAAGGATGTGAGGCTGACTGATGCATGCCTTGGAGATGCTAAAGGTTAATAAACCAAAGTGCTTTCCTACCTCTGCCCCAACCAGAAATCTGGGTGTCATCCTTGCCTCCCCTCAATCCTTATCAAGCTAGTCCTGGATATCTACCACCTGAGTGTCTCCATATAAAGCTGGAGAGGTAGACAGGAGCCAGACCATTCTTGGCCTGGGGGGTGGGGTGGGGGGGGTGTCATATTAAAGAATTTGGTCTTTATCCAAAAATCAATAAAGAAGCTTTGAAAGATTTTAAGCAGAATGGTGACATGCTCAGACATGCGTTTGGAGAAGACAGCTCTGGCTGTTGTGTGAAGAATGGATTAGACGTGGGCCAGAGGGGATGCAGAGGAGGAGACCAATTAGGAGGCAGTGTCAGCAGTTTACAGGAGGGATGATAACTGCATTCCAGGGAGAGGACATTCAACAGCTGCAAAGCCAGAGAGGAAGGAAAGGGCAAGACACTTTGGAGGAATTCAGCTGTATCTGTGGCCAGAGCACACAGAGGGGAGGGGAGGGGCTGGAAAGGAGGATGGGGCTATATCCTGAGGAAGCAGGCTCACTGATAGGTCAGCTCCCAACATGGCAGGAGCTGTTTTAGATCTCCAATTTGCCTAATAAGATTTCTTCATGGTGGGATTACTGGTATTTAACTGTCATTAGGTGGACAATTCAAAGTTTTCATTTGTAATCAACAAAACCAATTCTGGCTGACTTAACCATACAAAGAACATATTAGCAGGAAATTCAGGTAGGTGGTACTGCTGAATAAAGAACACTGCTACTCATTCTCCCACTATTGCTAGCACCAAACTTAGCCCCAGAAACTAAACATGGCCCCTGCCACCTCTCACCAGAAAGGATTCTTTGCTGGGCCTACATCTTTGAGTTAAAGTCCCCCGTGCATCTGACTGGCTAAGCCTAGTCATGTGCTCTTGCCCTAGGTCATGTGACCCTGCCCTTGCTGCAAGGACACAGAAACTGTGTTGTTGGCATTTGTGATTTCCATCTGGGAGGCAGGCTTTAATTATTCCAAGAATCACAGGGTGGAGGATTCCCCAAACATAAGAAGGAAGTTTAGAGGCTGAGTAGCCGAAAAATGCAAATATCCATTTTACTGTGAAATGCAGCCAAGTGAGCTACAGTAAAAGTTCAGAGCCAGAAGATGACAGGAAAGGACAGACACCCGTGTTAACAGAGAGGCCTTTGCCCAGTTGTCTTAGTATTGTTAGCTTTCTAAAAAAGAGAGATAATGGTTCTGATTCTAGTAATGGTGTTTAGCTTGTGTCAGAATAACCCTCTTGGAGATAACAATTAAACTTTGGAATACAATATAAAAACAAGGATTTGAAGGCAGTGGAGAGAAAACAAAAACAGTTGAAACTGGAGGCGATTTCACTCTTGAAAGATGGGAATCACACTGAATGAAATAGAATTTTATATGCTTTTCCCCTAAGGGCACTCCTGAGTCTTGACAGCGTAGGGAAGCTAGAATTCAAGCAGAAAACTTGAGGGAGAAGAAACTTTCTTGAGGTATTAGAGGAAGGAATTTGGGGCTGCTAGAATGGCTAGAAATTGAAGCGTGAATCCTGGAAAGGAGGAAACCACAGAGGGGTTAAGACTCCAAATCTACATATAGGCTGATCTCAAGTCCTTGGTTGACCCTTAACTGTACATACACAGGGATGATCTCAGGGGAAAGTAGTAGTTAGGAAGCCAAAAGAACTAGGCAGAGATTTCAGACATGTCCCACCACAGGGGAGATAAATTTGAGTCTCGCCAAGTGATAGCAACTTAGTGACTACCTTGGGCTTTCCACCGAAACTTCATAAGTGTCATACCTTAACAATAAAGACTGTGTCCCAAGACTAGGGTTTTGGCCCAAGATTAAAGGCAAAATAAAATAGACCCAATACCCAACAATTGGAAACAATCTAAATGTCCATCAACATGTATAGACAAAATGGGTAGACCAAATGCAGTATATCCATACAAAGGAATACTATTTGGCAATTAAAAGAAACAAAATACTGATATACGCTATGACATGGATGATCTTCAAAAACATTATGCTATGTGGAAAAAAAAAAGCCAGACACAAAAGACCATATGTTGTATGATTCCATTTATATGAAATGTCCAGAAAAGGCAAACATAATATGTAGAGATAGAAAGTGGATTAATAGCCTGGGGCAAGGGTGAGAAGGAGGGTAATGGGGATTGACAGTAAATAGTAATAAGGGATCTAGTTGGGGTGAAGAAAATGTTTTGTAACTTGGTAAATTTACTGAAAAAAATCATTGACTTGTACACTTGAAATTATGAATTATGACATGCCTATATCCAAAAGATGCCTCAATAAAGTTATATGTTTTAAAACTAAGTGATAAAATCAATATAAACTATTTTAAATATCAAGCCATGAACTGTAACAATTTTTTCTCAGATCATCCCCAAAAGGGCAGTTAATTAAGAGGAAAAGATAAATTTCAAAAAGAATTGATGAATGTTCTCTTAGATTGCTGCTTGATGCAATTCATGAATAGGAGTTATTCAATTCCTCCTAATGAATAGGAGGAAGTCAATTAATGAATAGTTTGAATAATCAAACTAACACATTGGAAAAAGTTTTTAATGTTTTCCAGATTTGACATAAAATACTAACATTGATGAAGATAACAAAAAATTAATGACAGGGTACTACAGGGACAACCTCAATGACAAACCAGTTAAAGAGTAAAAGTGTATTTAAGATTAGTTACTGTATCAAAAAATAATGAACAAAAAGGCCTGAAATCTTAAAGCTCATATATGAAAAAACATTAAAATTTTGTATCATATTTGATACAACCTTAAAACTGCATGTGATATAACCAATAACAGATTTTTTTTTTTTCTAGTTTGTATTTTTATTATTTTTTTTTCACTCTGTCAAAAAACAATGTTTTGCCAATAAGGGACAAAGAACTAGGCCACTGACATGTTTACAATTAGAAAATATCTAAAACCCATTTACAGTTGGCTAAAAAAATAGTTAAAATTAGAACAATATTCATTTTAAAGTAAAGAAAAAGCTCAACTTAAGGTTATAGTTGAGATTTTAATTGTCACATTTTCAGATTATGAGTGGGGGAATTAAACGCTTGAAACATTTTATGTTGTCTTCATTTAAGAGTATGAAAAAAGGAAAGTGAGTACATGTGGCTCTCTTGCTATAATTCTGAGGAAACTGTCAAGTCATGCTCCTAACTCACAGCAATAAAATACACCAAAACAAACAAAAAAAGCAAACCAGAGACTTCCTCAGCGGACACTCACATTAGAGTCCCTTTTCAGGGGTTTCCATTATGTTTCTGGTTAACGGTAACAATTCTACAAGTGTAAATAAAACACAAGAAACAGTTTCTTTTGTACTGAATAAGAAAGCTGCTATTTATGTGACCTTAGAAAAGTCTTACAGGAATTTGTAAAAACTCATTCAGAATTTAAGCAAATGTCTTAGTTTCTGTATAACAGATTTTTAAGCTAAAAGAAACTTTTCAAAACCATGAATCATAAAGAAATAATAATAAATGAAACATATCTGCCTCAACAAAGCACAAAATTGAGCTTCCACAGTTCAGGATGATCAGCCAATAATTTAACTGCCTACTAGAACAAAAGTCAACACTCTCCATAGGAAGATGACAAAATCCAGAGTGTCTGCAGCATATCATCAATAATGTCCAGCACAAAAATAAAAATTACTAGACATGTTAAACAAACACACAAATAAACAAACAAAACAGGAAAATGTAACTCATAGTCAAGCCAAAAAGCAGCCTATAGAAACAGACTCCAAGATAACCCAGATGTTGCAATGATCACACAAGAATTTTAAGTCCATATTATAAATACGTTCAAGAACATAAAGGAAAATAGGCTCATAATGACTGTACAGATGGGTAAATTTCAGCACAGAAATGGAAAGAAATAAAATACAATGGGAAATTTAAAGCTCAAAATATTTGAAATGAAAAATTCACTAGTTGGGCTTACTATAAATTTGTGGGAGCAGAAGAGTGAGTGACTTTGAAGATAGACCTAAATTATCTAATTTGAAGAATAAAGAGAAAAAAAATGCCTTTCTGACTTGTGAACAAAATCATGTAATTTCAGTCCTCCAAAAGAAGTGACACTTCACCAAAGAAGCTATACAGATGGCAAATAAGCTTATGAAGATGCTCCACGCCATATGTCTTCAGGCAAACGCAAATTAAAACAGCAATGAGATACTACTACACACCTATTAGAAAGGATAAAAGCTGAAACATTGACTACACCAAATGCTGGCAGAGATGTGGAGAAACAGAAAGTATCATTCATTGCTAGTAAGAATGCAAAATGGTACAGCCATTTTGGAAGACAGTTTGTTGGTTTCTTACAAAACTAAACATACTCTTTCCATATGCTCTAGCAGTCATGCTTCTTGGTATTTACCCAGAGTTGAAAATTTATGTCCATACGAGAACCTGCATAGAGATGTTTATAGCAGCTTTAGTCATAATTGCCCAAATTTGGAAGCAACCAAGATGTCTTTCTGTAGGTGAATGGAAAAACTGGAGTACATCCAGGCAATAAAATATTATTCAGTGCTAAAAACAAATGAGACATCAAATCATGAAAAGACATGGAGGAACCTTAAATGCATATTACTAAGTGAAAGAAGCCACTGTGAAAAGGCTACATACTTTATGACTCTATATAACATTCTGGAAAAAGCAAAACTATAGAGACAGTAAAAAGATCAGTAGTTGCCAGACATTGAGAGGGAGGGCAGGGATGAATAGATGATCAGAAATGATTTTTAAGACAGTGAAAATACTGTATGATACTATATCGGTGGATACGTGTCATTATGAATTTGTCCAAATTCATAAAATGTACAACATCCAAAGTGAACCCTATGTAAACAATGGACTTTGGGTGATAACGATGTGTTAATGTATGTTCATCAATTGTAACAAATGTACCACTGTGATGCAGGATGTTGACAGTGAGGGAGGCTATATATGTGTGGGGGTAGGGGGCATATAGGGAATCTCTGTACTTTTCTGAATGCTTTCCCCTTAAGATCAGGAATAAGGCAAGGATCTCAGTTCTCACTACTTCTTTTTAACTTGATACCAGAGATCCTAGCCATTGCAATAATGAATGATTGTAATGTAACCCAGTAATAAGAGCATGGTACATAGTAGGTACTCAATAAATACTTATTAAATAAGTGTATTTTAAAGAATGAGGTGGGTATAACAATCTGGTCTCCTCCCAAGGTCAAACTCTAATGTTCCCCAGTCATCCAATTTTGGAGGCTAAGAAACCACCTTACCTTAATCTACCCTACCCCCTACCCCTCCGTGTACCCTCCATTGGAGCCCTTTCTTCCCTTCACCTTAGCCATGCAGAAATCAGCATCACCTGCTCCCTGATCTGTGCTCCACCTACCCTACGACTGCAGACCCTCCCTCCAAAATGCAGACAGCAGATCATGCTGTCTGCTCTAGAGGTGACACCCATAAGTCATGGGTGCCTCGGTTTCCAACAGAACAAAGACGGAGGAGAAGTGAGAGGTGGGGCTAGTACTGCCCCCTTGGAAATGGTAACCAAATGCCCAGGTTTGCCCAGGACAGAGAGTTTTCCTGAGATGAAAGACTTTCAGTTTTAAAACTGGGACACTGGTGAGCAAACCAGGAGGGTTGGTCACCTTACCTCCTAGGAATCCCGCCCCCCGCCCCCAACCTCCTACATCCTGAAAAGGAAAATGCACTTGGGCTCTAGACCCTTCCCATGGTGAGGAGTGCCAGCTCTAGGGTGAGCAGTCTTTTGTAAGGATTGGTTTAAACGTCAAGGGCATAGAGAGCTCCAGAGGCTCTGACCCAAAACAGGGTCTGAAGCTCAGCCAGTTTTAGGTAAATTGTTAGATGAATAAACATGTTGAAGGAGCAGAAAACAGGGACCCTGCCTCTGGGAACTCCCCCAGCCAAGGTGGGTTGTTTTCTGCAGCCAAGACCCTGCACACATTGCGCCTCACCTAGCCCCGTCATTTCTCTTCCCACCGTGTACATTCTATCAAGCACCAGCATGCTTTGCATTCAACATTTACATACACTGAAATCACTTTTATAGAATATTTTTATCAAAGTAATACATGTTTTTTTCTAAATGCTTCAATACAGAATGTTAACTAAGGACTAACTCAGTGTTGCTCCATCCTATTTCTAAAGGAATAGACCCCCTCTCCAAAGGAAACCCCACAATCTTTTCTGCTTTGAGGTGTGGTGGCTTTCACCACAAACCTGATTAATATGCATATACCTCCATTCTTGATTAATTGAATTAATGTGTATTGGCTCTGCTCATGAAAATTATGAAGAAACCTGCTCACCTACGCTATGGCTCTTCTTCCAATTCTTTCAACATTGTGTTCGTTATAGTGTTAGTTTATTCTTCTAGAGATTATTTCTTCAAGCTCAATAATTATTTAAAACATTTATCTCCAGTTCCATCCACTTTAGCTATATCTCATGATTTCTACTATGTAAAATAAAATTAGCACCTGTACTCAGTTTCACCTCTCCTAACTTTCTGATTCTGACATTTATACTATTAGTTACACTGCCAAGTTATCATACTTACATATGTTCTGTAATTGTAATTAAGTCTCTTGTACTTTAGAGAGTAATTCTGATCACTGAAATCCAATAAACAACATTCACAACATCAAGATTAGACATGAATTCTAATTTGAGATTATATCGAGTCCATAACAAGAAAGGGCTGTTAATAAAAAGGATTAATCGGAAAATAGGAAAAAGTTCTGAGAAATGAAAAATATGATTGCCAAAATAAAAAGTGCAATTTGACAGTTCAGAAGTTAGTGCCAGAAAATAAGGAAGTACTTAAATAAATCAGGATGGGGAGTGTCAAAGGGACACAGAAGCCAACCTGAACGAGCTCTCAATAGCCCAAGCTAGGACAATTTGAACAACAAAATAAATAATGTAGTTGGAAGATAAGCTAAAGTCTAAAATAAATATACATGAGTTCAGGCTGATCTAAATAAATGATTGAATAAATAAATACTACATGGGGAGAAGGGACAAATCTTCCTTACAGCAGAATTCCAAATAACATATGTAGCTACTCTCCTCTCCAGATGGAGCTTAATTGGCTCTCCTGCCATGAATGTGTGCTAGATTTAGTGACTTTCTTCCAAAGAATAGAGTACAGAAAGGAAAAAAATAATAACTTTACAGTGGCAAAATCTAACAAACTGCTTTAATCAGGTGATCAAGGTTATGGTCACCAGCTAATATCATGTGATGAGAGGGGTTCTTCAGCTTTGTGCTGTTCTCCCTCCAGTCTAATCATGAGAAAAAAATTCAAATTGAGGAATGTTCTACAAAATACTTGACTCGTACTCTTCAAAACTGTCAAAGTGATTAAAAAAAAAATGACACAAAACAAAGACAGACTGAGAAACTAACATTGTAGACTCAGGAGACATGATGACTAAATACAATGTGGTACTGAACTCAGGTCCTGGAACAGAAAAGGATGTTAGTGGGAAAACTTGAAATTTGAATGAAATCTGGAGTTTCAGTAATATTAATGTATGAATGTTCATTTCTTAGTTCTGATGTACTATGGTTATGTAAGATGCTAACATTAGAGGAAAGTGAGTGAAGCGTTTATAGGACTTCTCTGTATTATCTTTGTAATTTCTCTATAAATCTAAAATTATTCAAAAATAAAAAATTTACTTTAAAAATGTCTAGAAGCAAAAGTCATAGAATTCACCAAAAATAAAGAGACAAAATTTTTTTTAAATGAGGGGGAAACTATCAAGTCATACACAGTCAATTTAAGAGACCTGACATCTGTGTAATGAGAATTCCAGAGAGAAAAGGGAAAAGAGAGGCAAGAAAATAATCAGAGAGATAATAAAAGAAAATTTCCCCAGAGCAATGAAGAAAAGAAGTCTTTATATTAAAAGTGCTTGTTAAATGCTAGTAGAATCAAAGAAAAAACATGCAGCCTAGAGTCTCATTAGGTTTCAGAAAGTCTAACAGCTTCTGGAAGTTGAAAGCAAACAAGCAGTTTATCTATAAGGGAATAAAGTTCAAATTAGCATCATGCTTCTCTAAAGCCAGAAACTTATAAACAATGACCTGCAAAATCCTGAGGAGAAATGTTTTGAACCAGCCAAACTGAAAAACAAGTGTAGGAGCAAAATAGACTTGTGAGAACAAATAAAGTTTACTTGCAACGTACTCTTGCTGAAAAAATTTACTTGAGTTTGTACTCCAGGAAAACAAAAAAAAAAGGAACATATGATATAGTGCTTTGATTCTCAAAGTATAGTTCCAGGAGCAGAATCTGGCATTGTTAGAAATGCATATTCTCAAGCTCCACCCCAGACCTACTGAATCAGAAACTCTGGGGTTGGGGCCCAGGGATCTGAGTTTTAATGAGTTTGAGAACCACTGGAATAGCAGCTGGTGCTCTCAAATCCCCTTCATTACTCTGGTGCACCCATCACCCAGCTGCTGTGTGTTGCTGCACAAAATGTCCCCCTATCTCAAGGCCGACAAACTCCAGAATCGCAGTGAGACCAGGCTGAAGTTCGTCTCATGCAAAAATATTTCCTTGCTTAGTGTTCTGCCCTTGCTCTCTCCTGGTGATGATGATTAACTGAGAGAGTGGTCTCACTCTCACCACAGTTCTTGTCAGGCTCTGCTTCTGGGGAGCCTGACTTATGACACATAATATCCAAGAAACAATAGAACTAACCCAGACACGCATTGGAAAGAACTACCGGGGTGATAACTGTTTGCCTGAAAGTATTTGATTTAAATTGGAACAGGAAAACAGAAGGCTCTGAAAACAGAGTCCTAAAAATGTCTTCAGTGGGGTAAGACATTCTACAGTAGCCTGTGTTGAATTTATCTCTTGAATAAACTTGTTTCTGATTAACTGTAAAAAAAAAAATTACATATATATATATATATATATATATATATATATATATATATATATATCTTTAAGAATAAAATGAATTCCAGTCAACAGATAATACAATTAAGAAGCTAGAAGCTCTTAGTCATATGGTAAAAAAGACACATATTTCTCCTCTCAGAAAGGAATGGGAAAGGTGCCAAGAAGCTCCAGGAAAAACACAAAATTTTATCAGAAAATTGTGATTCAATTATGAAGTAAACAAATGTGTGGCATGACTTTAAGCAATTGATGATATGTAAGGAGAGAGAAGTATTTGATATTAACATTTGAGATATTCCAGTTTTTGGCCTTACTTTATTTGACTTTTATTATAGAAAAATTCAAACATATGCAGAGGTAGAAAGAACAGCAACTTGAACCTCACAGATCCATCACTCAGCTTCAACTTCACAGGCTACTGTAGAATGTCTTACCCCATTGAAGACATTTTTAAGACTCTGCTATCAGAGCCTTCTGTTTTCCTGTTCTAATTTAAATCAAATACTTCCAGGCAAACAATTATCACCCCGGTAGTTCTTTCCAACGTGTGTCTGGGTTAGTTCTATGGTTTCTTGGATATTATGTGTCATAAGGATCTGCTCAATCTCAAGTATCTAATCAGTTTTCAAGTTTCTCTAAATGTCCTCTATTTGTTCCTTTTTTATAATTGGTTTGTTTGAGTCAGAATCCAAATAAGGTCTATAGGTTTCAGTAGTTGGTATGTCTCCTAAATCTCTCCCAGGCGACAGTGGAATACTCCTCTTTGGACAGCACCAGTTCAGGGATTTGAAATGACATTTCTTTCTCTGCTGATCCAGTCACCATCTCAGATCTGCAGGGGGTGTTTGGTGCCTCCTTCAAAACCAAACCCTACATCTTAATCACTATTGTCTCCTGAAATAACCACTGGGTAGTCTTCCAGTTCAGGCTGCTTCCAGCTCTTTCAAATCTTCAGTTTCTTTAGAATCAAAATACTCCCCAGGGGCGGCTGGATGGCTCAGTTGGTTAGAGTGTGAGCTCTGAACAACAAGGTCGTTGGTTCGATTCCCACATGGGATGGTGAGCTGTGCCCCCTGCAACTAACGATTGAAGATGGTGACTGGACTTGGAGCTGGGTTGCGCCCTCCACAGCTGGATTGAAGGACAATGACTTGGGCCCTAGAGAAACACACTGTTCCCCCAATAAAATTTAAAAACCAGAACAAAATAAAACTACGAATTAAAAAACACACACACAAGACTCTCCAGTTTCTTTTGATCTTAAAGGACCTTGCCTTGGTGGTTCAGTCCATATAGAAATTTGGGATCTGTCACTGCAGCAGAAACACTGAGGCAGGTGTCCAATGTCTAGGAATCTTCTGTACTTTTCTGTTTACTGAAGTTTAGTAAGAGCGCCCTTGGTTACACATATCACGGATACTTAAGTGCTGGGTGGGATTAAAGAGATCCAAACAGTGCTCTAATTTATATCTGAACTTCTCAGAAAATCCAGAAAGTTTAGGTTCGGAGCCAGAACATGTTTGAAGTTGCAAACACAAAAGGCCCTCCGGGATGACCAGCAGCCATGGATTCCAGGTTTTGTTATAAAGAGCCCACTTGACCACGAAGATGAAGGAGGTAGTCTGGCCTGGGCACACTGATTGCCATCAGGGAATCTTCTCTCCAGTTCTGGGTGATAAGTTCTGAACTTTACCCTTTGCCTCCTCTTTATTGTGGTGGCTGGTTATAGGAGGGGCAGGAAGGCAGGACGTATGGAACACAAGATGAGGGGAGCCTTGACCTTAGCTTTCTGAGACCTCATAACGACAATAGTTTGGTGTAAAAGTAATTGCGGTTTAAAACGTTAAAAATAATTGTAAAAACCGCAATCATTTTGCACCAACCTCATACTAAATTGTCAAGCCAGGGTCTGAATCCAGGTCAGTCCAGCTCCATATTTTAGCCCCTTCTTCTTCTCCCCACTGGCAGGGAAACTGGGAGCCAATGGGGAAAGTCCTAATGCTATCTGGGTTTTCCCCAATAGGCCCAAAGGGAAACACCTAGAATCAGAACGGCCAAGTTAAACAGTAAAACAGTTGACTCAGACAAATACCAATAGACACTCCCAGAAACATGAAACCAAAGGTCAATCAACCAACCAATCAACAAAAACAGTCCTTTTGACAGGTGAGGGGAAAATCAGAGAATTATTCTGAATTATTCAGGTCAAGTCTTCCCTGTTGCCCTAGAGGCCTGAAGGACACAAACATCAGCCACCTCATTTTTGTGGGGGTGGATGCTGAGTCCCTGCCCTCAAGGAAATGTCCTGGGTGCTCGCTCCCTGTGACTCATGAACCCCTGATGCAGGGACAACTTTCATCACATTCGCATCGTCTGTTCTCATTGCCAGCCCAGGGCCAGGCACAAATAAACCCTCACTGCATGAATGAATTTCAGTTTCGAAAATTAGCCCAATCTCTCTGCCACCTAATCATTCTCCAAACATTTAGTGATTTTTGTAAATGTTTAGAAAAGAGGAAACTGTAGTCAGGGAAGGGAATTGAGAGGTGAAATGAGGCGTGCTGCCTAGTAGACATATTTTTTAAATGCCTTCCTGGGTGAAGTAAGGGAAGCAGAGGAAGAGAACAACCAGCCTTAGAACAGCACCCCTCTATGTGCTGAGGAAAAGGCTTTTGATTTCGGGAGGGGGTGTGGGACCGGCCGGGACTATGTGTTGTGTTCAAGGGTTTCTAAGGATCCATAGCCCTGAGGCTGTGAAGGAGGCAGATGGGAATGGTCCTCAGGAGCCTATCTTCAGGCCTCCAGGAATGGGCTCATTCCGTCATCATTCAACATGTTTTTTATTGAGCACCTACAATGTGCTAAGCGTTGAAGTTTAAATTCCTGTTCGCTCCTGGAGCTTACATTCTAGCGAGGCGAGCAGGAAAACAAGGAATAAATAAGATAAAATTATAAATGCATTTACCCCTTGACCCAGAAATGTCACTTCTGGGACTTTAGGCTAGTGCTCCCTCTGTGCAGTGAAATGACGTAGGCACAAGGTTACGGATTGCAGTGCTGTTTGTAACAGCAAAAGACTGGGCACAACTTTTCATCTTGAACCATGTGAACACAGTATCCATTCAGATCAAACCTAAAACTTCTTAAATGTAATATGGGTTTTATTAGATGATGATAAATGTGTTATGGAGAAAAATAAAGTAAGAAAGGGGACTGGGTAATGCTGGGAGGCAGATGTTGTTATTTTAAACAGATTGTCAGGGAAGGCCTAATGGAGACGGTAACATTTGAGTAAAAACCTGAAGGAGATAAGACGCATTGGGAAAGTGTTCCAGGCAGAGGTAACAGCAGGTACGAAGGCCCTGAGGTAGGAGCCCATCTGACATGTCCAAGGACCAGCACAGAGACCGGCTGGGTTGGAGCAGAGCGAGCCAGGGATAGAGGGTGTACCAGCATGGGCACCCTAGGCTCTCTGAATCAGAGCAACAGTAGTTATGCGTAGCGCATTGCCTAGTAGGCTCCCTTCTCATGCTGGACTTTCCAGTTCATTCAATCATTTCCCCCAATGACACCTGTCATGATTTGGTATATGTTTATTTACAAAATGATTACCACAATAAGACTAGTTAACACATCATCACCTCACATAGTTAGTTACCTTCTTTGTGTGTATGTGTTTGAGAACTTTTAAGATTCACTGTCTTAGAAACTTGCAAGTATATAACACAGTATTGTTAACTATAGTCACTATACCGTACGTTAATTAGATCCTCAGAACTTATTCCTCTTATAACTGGAAGTTTGTACCCTCTGACCACCTCCACCCATTTCCCCAACCCTTCAACCTCTGGGAACCACCAATATATTCTCTGTTTCTAAGAGCCTGGTTTTCGGTTTGTTTGTTTGTTTGTTTTGTTTTGTTTTGTTTTAAGATTCCACATATAAGTAAGATTGCACAGTAATGGTCTTTCTGTGTCTCACTTATTTCATCTAGCATAATGTGCTCAAAGTTCACCCATGATGTCGCAAATGGCAAAATTTCCTTATTTTTATAGCTGAATAATATTCCATTGTACATATATTTACACCACATTTTCTTTTCTTTTTTCTTTTTTTTTAAACCAAAATGTATTTATTTAATATATTCACCACAAGGGTTCAACCAGAGACTTAATTTAAAAACAGAAACAAAACCAATATGACACCACAGCTGAAGATTCAGAGTCCCATACAGAACTTAAGGAAAGGACAGCCCATCTAATGAAAAAATAAAAGATAGCACAATGAGAGAGACATTAGACAGCCTGGGTCAGGGCTCTTGGCTGGAGACCTGCTTTGCGTAGTTTTCTTGCAGGTAATTCTTAAAGGCTGTACACCACATTTTCTTTACCCATTCATCCATCAATGGATATTTAGGTTGCTTTGTGTCTTGGCTATTGTCAATAATGCTGCAATAAACATAGGAGTGCAGATATCGCTTCAATATCCTGTTTTAATTTCCTTTGAACATATACCCAGAAGTGGAATTGCTGGGATCGCATGCTAGTTTTATTTGTAATTTTTTTGAGGAAACTTTTTTTTCAGAGTGGCTGCACCAATTTGCATTCCCACCAAGAGTACACAGAGTTCTCTTTCCTACACATCCTCCCCAACACTTGTTAGCACTTCTCTTTTTGATGACAGCCATTCTGAGTGTGAGGGGATATCTCACTGTGGTTTTGCATTTCTCCGATGATTAGTGATATCGAACATCTTTTCATATATCTGCTGGCTATTTCTATAGATTCTTTGAGAAAGAGTTATGACTGAGATTGAATATCTCCAGGTGTTCATTTTTACTTTTAAATTATTTAAAAATGTAACCAATATACATGCATATCACACAATATTCAAAAAGGGTAGTCAGTGAAAAGTCAGCCTCCTTCCCATGTCTGAAACCCAGCCCGACAGCTCCCTATCCAGAGACCATATCCAAAAGCAATTTCTGGCGGTTTCTTTCAGAGATACTCAATGCATACGTACTTACATATACAGCCTTTCTCTTTAGTTTTTACACAAATTGTAACATTTTCCACTTGTTCTGCCCTTTGCTCATCTTTTTAAAAAATCTGGAAAGTGGTTCATCCCACTGTACATAGAGCCAAGTCATTCTCGTTGATGATTTCATAGCATCCCACCTGATGGGTGTATTGCAATTTGTTTAAACAATTCCCTAGTGTTGAACATTGTGGTGGCGTCTAATCTTTTGCTACAATGAATATTTCATGCATATATAAGTTCTGGTCTCAAACCACAGGGGAGCAGAGGGGACCTGTGGGAATATATTTTCAGGTAATTCCCTAGAAGTGGAATTGCTGGGTCAAAGGGCAAGTGTATTTAAAGTGCTTATGCTATAACCAAATTGCCTTCCAGATCAATTTACTGATTATGTCATTTTGTGATTGTGAAAAACCTTAATTTTTAATTCAGAGAAAAACACAGCATAGCCATTGTCTTGATGATAAGAAACCATGATTTATAAAACATCTATATGTGTCAGAAACTTTACACATATTACCAAAAGCACTCTGACGTCTTGGAAGTACAGTGAATCAAGCCTTTGGGTTTAAGGCACCCCACAAAGTAGGTGGCAGAGCCAGAAATCAAACCTCGGTCTGTTGGGCTCCCTACTCTGGACCTGGGTCTGGGCTTTGTCACCAGGCAGGAGGCTGACACCCTGGTATGAGGAACTAGATTCCAGCATAACTCGGGGTGATGTCACGTGACAGATGACAAGAGGCCTGAACCAAGGGCCTAGGAGCACATGATGGGTTGGGGGAGGACTGGGGCAGTTAAAAGGGCTTTACAGAGGTGAGAGCTTTTAAGGTGACGCCGAAGGGTTGAAGGAATAGATTTTTCTGGTGAAAAGTAGACTGTCTGGATCTCCATCTTACTTATGCTACTTCCTAGCTGTGTGACCCGTCTCCTCATCTATAAAATATAGCATCTAATTCATAAAGTTGTTGTGGGAATGAAATGTGTTAAAGCATGTTTAAAAAAGGAAAAAAAATCACCTGACACTTTGCTTATTATTGAATAATAAACATTAGCCATTTATTAGCAAAAAACAAAATTGTTTCCAAAGGCATTTTAATTGATAATCTTTGTCTTCATGTTGTTTAAAAATTTTAGTTGGCAGACTGGTAATGATGGGATCTGTTATTTGGCTGAAGTTGACAGGAGGTGATGTTATAACAGACCAATCCAGGCACCACAAAGGTTTGATCAGAGCAATGCCAAGCCCAGCACAGCAGCTGTCAGTTCTCAGTAGCTTACATATTTTGCCAAATAATAATTGTTTAAAAGTGTTGAAATGCAGTTATACCAATGTAGATTTTTTAAAGTTAACATTTATTTAGTTTTTATTATGTGCCAAACACAACTTTATCTCATTTAATCCTCACAACAAGCCTATCGGATAGCTACTATTGTTATTCCCAATTTACAGACAAGGAAACCGAGGCACCAAGACAGCTTTAAGCCATTGCCCAAGGGCACCAGAGCTGGGATCCACACCAGGCTTGGGGAAGACCACAGCCTGCTCTCACCTCTCTGCAGACCTGCCTCTCTCTCAGTGGGAAACTGGGTCTAGAATCAAGTTGTTGAGTTTTCCCCAATCATTGTGCTCTTTGGACGTGAAGCCATCTGAACTCTTGAACTTCTGCAAACCCGAACAGTTCTGGTCTCAAACCACAGGGGAGCAGAGGGGACAGGAGGAGCCATGAAATTTTCCCAATCTGGGAACTTTAGAAAGCAACTCTGGTGGAGCAAAGAGGAGGCCTGAGAAGTGAAGAGAGAGATCGCAGGCAGAAATATTTATAGGAGGTGTTGGAGCCACAGGGTGACTGTATGTAGGGTCAGGAGAAGTCCTTGGCCTGACCTTCTTTCTCCCCGGGATGATACTGCAATCCTCCTAAGGCCCTTGTCCTGCAGGAAGTACCTCTACCTACTGGGTATTAAATGTCTGTAGTCGCAAGTGGCTATTGAACTCTTGAAATGCGAAGTGATGTAAATAGAAAATACACATCGGATTTCAAAGACCAAATACCAAAAAAAGTAAGATATCAATACCTTTGTATATTAATTACATGCTAAAATGATATTTTGGATATGTGGGGGTAAACACAAAATATAAAATTAACGCCACCTGTTTCATTTCCTTCTGTAAGTGGCTACTGGAAGATTTGAAATTATGAATGGTGGCTCACATTATATTTCTACTGGACAGTGCTGGTCCATAACCTTCCTCCAGGCACCTGCTTCCCGTCCCCTTCGTGAGAAGCCTGACAGTCGGATGTGCTCTCTGCCAGCCTTTTCACTTGGGTGGACCGCGCGTCTGGGTTTCCCAGGACCAGACCGGGTCCGCTGTGCTCTGCCGCCCTCTAGCGGTTCCTCTTCCAAGCTGCTCTTCTGCGACATCCCATCTTGTGATGAGTCGGGACAGGATTTGGTATCCTGAAACACTTTGTGATCCCCAATCATTTATTCCACTCACCTACTATCCTGTTTTGATTTTAGTTAATTCAAAGTCGCTTTACAGAAAGAATTTAAGAAATGTCCTGGTGCCTAGTTACCATCTTCTCAACAAGTCTCAATACAATTAAGATGGAGACATCTTAACTTCTCCAAATGTGGCTTTTTGTTGGTGGAAAATTATCGATAAGGTCTGGAAAATGATATTGCCTGGCCCTTTAAATTCCTGGACGTTAATAGGTAATTTTATTTGGGGAGCTAGATTTTTGGTCTTAGAAGGCAGTTTCTTTTTGTTGGTAAAATGAGTTAATATGAATACTATGGTAAATAGGTTAAACTGCATTGTGAAGATTATGGAGCACGGATGTATATAAAGCACTCAGCACAGTTACTGGTACATGATAAGCTCTCGATAGAGTAGTGATCAGCGCATGAAATTACTCGATGTTTACGTAAGTAGCGATCTATTATTCAGAGTGTTAGGGCTAGAAGCACATGTGCTCCTGTGTGCTAGGACCCTGGTTCAGATCCTTCTTGATGAGTAAACAAAGGGCAATGGAAGGAAATTAAATCTTAGTGGGTCACTGAGCTGGGAAAACACCCAGCTGGTTCGGGGTCTTCCTGGAAAATCACCCAGCTACCCCAGACCTGCATTCACTCAACTGAACAGGGCACGGAGAGCGGACAGGGAAGAAGAAGTCATGGACCCACTCCACACAGTACTCTGTATTTACCAGGGCGCATGAAGGCATTCCCGGGCTTGTGCAGAATGGAACTATAAGTTCAAGGAGAAAAAGAACCAATATAAAATGTGCAACTGTTCAAGAAAAACTAGTCTGTGTATTTTTTGGATAATTGTGGGTATCAAATCACTGGCATTTATAGTCTCATGGAGAAATTTAAAAGAGTGACTAACTGCTTTATTTTAAAGTATTGACATTATGATAATGCTGGAAATCACAGTATTTGCAAGTTTATTGAAAAGTTCTACCTATGTTAAAGTTCTACATAGTTTAGAATGTACAAAGGAAAACTGCAACCTTCATATTCTTGAAAGGGAGAGTGTGTGCACAGAATTTTGAACACCAGGCCCTTGGCTGTATAACCAGGAGTGGGCTTGCTGGGGTTTGGGATGCAAAAATCAACATTCCTCAAGGATAACAAACTTTCCAAAGCCACTTTGCACTAATTTACATTCCCCCCAGTAATGGAGGCGAGTTCCATTGGTCCCATTCATCCACAACACAGGATAACTGTGTGGAGTTCTGTACCATTTACAAGGCAGACGTGTCCATTGTCTCTCTGCAGGAGCGCAAGGCTACCAGTTTACTTGGAGCCAGAACCAAGCTTTTCTAGCCTGTGGAATCACAATCTGGAGAACTGGATTAGATGGTTCTAATGGCTTCTCTCTACAAAACCCAAAGCACTCATCTCTAAGATAGAGCACTCCCTGCTTGGAGCCAGTCCTGTCATACCCCAGGCCTGGCTCCTGTCCCTGGCAGCGTTGGCTATATACGAACCCTTGGCTCTTACCCCTCCCCTTTGTCTCCAAGCTAACCAGCTGCCTGATCACACGGCTTTGCTCTGGGCAGGAAGCTGGGCAGTTGGTCGCACTGGCTTGTTAACATCTTTTTTTTTTCCTGTCCTCTGGTCACCTCAGTGTATGTGTGGGTTTCACTACTCAAATCCTGGGAAGTCAGTCTCCTGCCCCTTGTTTCTGTAGAGCACGCCCACCTCCCTGGCTATGTCTGTCCCACATTCTCAGCCTCTTGAATGAGTCGCCAAAGATGCCCACTTGGCTAGCGGATCAGTTAAAGGGGTAAGGAGAGAAGCAGCCCCACCCCTTTCTGGGAAAAAGGGTGACGAAGGCGCTGTAGTTGCTGGTGATTACCGCCAGAGGGCGAAGTACTCAGCGCTTTGGGAGAGTCAGGTTAGGAAAGGCGGAATTTCCGAGTTCTAAAATTAAACTGGACAAACTTACTGCAGCTGTGTTCCTTGTCCACCAACTGGACTCGGTTACACCCCCAGGAAGGGTCCAGCTGGTGTTTCTTACCTGCACCCCTTCCCGCCCCCCAAAACACACACCACCACCACCACCACCACCACCACCACCACCACCACCACCACCACCACCACCACCACCGTGACTACCCTTCACTAGCCCTGGGGAGGTTCTTGTTACAGCTGTCCTTGGGCTCCACCTCTCCAGACCAGACCTTAATCCCACACTCCTGAAGAAAGTCTGATGGTTTGGGCCCTCCCTGGTTTTTTACTCTTCCTTGGCCATGTCTTTCTGCTTCAGCAGTCTGATCTCTGGCCCAGTTATTCCTACATCTTTCCTTTAAGGAAGCTTCCTCTGCCCTATACACTATAATACTGGTAACCTTACAGTCTTCCCATGGGATGGGTTTATTATTAGTTTCATCCCATTCTGCAGAGAAAACTTATGCAGAGATAACTCAACCAAGGTCACGTAGCTAGGAAACAATCAGACCAGGAACATGAACCCAAGTTGTCTGGCTCAATTCTATGATCACCAAGAATGTGAACCCAAGTTGTCTGGCTCAAACACTATGCCACACTAAACAGATGCTTGGAAAAGTTTTGCAGAATGAAAAAACTAGAGTTGCTCCAGAGCATCTTTCAATCTGAAAGACGTTTTATCTGGCCCCGAAGGCAGGGATTTGAATGTAAACCCGAGCTGTTTGTGTGGATCCAGCGGCCACACAGGCAGTTTGCTCAGAAAAACCTGAACAAGGTTAAATGGTTGCTCTCACTGAGATCATCTCTACCTGCCCACTGGATGGACCACTTGGGCCGGACCACTTCTCATAAAGGAGAAAGGGTATGTGTATGTGGAAGAGGGGGCTGTGATGCTCTCACTTTCTTGTGTCCAGGGCTCTAGAAACAATCCTGAATTCCACATGATAGGCCTGCTCCACCCAACCAGAGCTGATCTGGAACAGGGTGAGGTCCCAGGAACTCAGCTGAGCAGGAAGCTGGACTTTGAGTTTCCCAGAGCCCCAGGCAAACAGGCAGCAAGATTGGTAAGACTCCTTATAAGCTTTCTTTTGTTCAATAAGCCTGTAAACAGGAACTAAGTGCCCTCTCTTTGCCAATCATGGTGCCAAATCTCATGGAAACAAAGAAAAGAAAACACCATTGATTTCTGCGGTTGAAAGATTACAGCAGCACTGCCCAACATAAATATAAGCCACATATGTAATTCTGAAATTTCTGGTAGCCGCATAAAAAAAAGCAAAAGAAACAGGTGAATTCAATAGCATATTTTATTTAACTCAATACACCTAAGATGTTATTGTTTTAACATGAATTATTGTGATATTCTTTTTTTATATACTTGTATTTAGTCACTACATAATATTTCGTAACTATTTCCTTGCTGAAGGGCTTTGCGCTGTTCTTTTTTTTTTTTTTTTAAAGATTTTATTGGGGAAGGGGAGCAGGACTTTATTGGGGGAACAGTGGGTACTTCCAGGACTTTTTTCCAAGTGAAGTTGCTGTCCTTTCGATCTTAGTTGCGGAGGGTGCCGTTCAGCTTCAAGTTGTTGTCCTTTCAATCTTAGTTGTGGAGGGCGCAGCTCAGCTCCAGGTCCAGTTGCCGTTGCTAGTTGCAGGGGGCGCAGCCCACCATCCCTTGTGGGACTCGAGAAATTGAACTGGCAGCCTTGTGGTTGAGAGCCCACTGGCCCATGTGGGAATTGAACCGGCAGCCTTTGGAGTTAGGAGCATGGAGCTCTAACCGCCTGAGCCACCGGGCTGTCCCTGAGCTGTTCTTAATTTATGTTTTCACTCTTGCTAACAGGGCTGTAGCGAGCATTCTTGCATCCACCTCCATGTATATTTGTGTAGGTGTTTTTCTGGAGTAGATACAAAAGAATGTATTTGCTGGGCCAAAGGGAATCTATAGCTTAAATTATGGCGGGTATCATCAAGTTGCCTTCCAAAAAGAAGCCCAGTTCACACCCCACCTACAGTGTGAGACTGCTTGTTTTCTCACGCCCTTCCATACACTGGATCTTACTTTTATTGTAAGTAAGAAATGTGAGTCCTTGAGCAATGATACAACGCAATAAAAACAAAACATCTTTTAAAATTTGTTCTACAACCAACAACATCATAACCCTGGAGGAAGTAACATAGTTAACACGAGGGATGGGGAAGGAAACAGCCAGTAAAGGAAGAGTATCTATCACACAAAGGGAAGGCATGATTGCTAGAGCAAGGTCTCAAAGGAAAAGAACTAAACTTGAACAAGAACACACAGGGGAGGCTGACCTTGGTCAAAAAGAGGGTCTCTTTCCTAAGTAGGGAAGGATGGCCAAGGACACATACAATTATAGGACAGGTGTCGTGGGGGATATCCGGCAGGGTCTCTGCTCCTGCTCTCCACATAAGAATGCAGGATATGGTGAGGCCAAAAAGGAACACCCACGGAGCCATAGGTAGGGGAGTCATACCACTATATTCACTGGCAGCATCTGCCTCTCGTAATCCGTGCTTGCTAGCTCAGCCACCATCTTCTTGCTAGCCCCCATTTTCTTGCTAGCGTAGCCACAGCAGTTATATTAGTGGCCAATGGCTCACAGGTTACAGCTGACGGCCAACTAGCCACAGCTGATGGCCATCCAATCACAGTTGATGGCCATTTACTACCTGAGCCAACACCTTTCTATGTGAGGCCGAGAGCCTGGAAACTGCTTTCTGGGGCTCTGTCCCCACAACAGGTGAGAGGCAGTTCTTGCCTGTACAATCTATTAGGGGGCAATAAGTTAGGAGGCAGGTTGACAGCTAAGAATGAGAAGGCAGTTCTGATTTGATAAAGATTATGATAGGCACTGTGGGAGAATGAGAGCCATAGCTGAATGAGGAAATATTTCGACCCCAGCATGCAAGGCTGGGTGCTCTCCCACAGTGCCCACATCCCAAGTGAGAGCAAAGCAAAGTCATGTAGGCAGATTCACCTGGGTTGAAATTTTAGCAGCCTGGCAACACTGAATTAACAGGCCATGAGCTGGATGAAGAGAGGAGTGAAGAACAGAGGGAGATGACATGTGAAGAAAAAACCTGTGCCTGGGTTCCTCATCTCAGTGACGGTTGTCACCAAGCATCCACCACTGGAGTCAAAATCCAGGCCATCAGGGCCGGCCCGGTGGCTCAGACGGTTGGAGCTTTGTGCTCCTAATGCCAAAGGCTGCCAGTTCAATTCCCACATGGGCCAGTGGGCTCTCAACCACAAGGTTGTCGGTTTGACTCCTCGACTCCCACAACGGATGGTGGGCTGCGCCCCCTGCAACTAACAACGGCAACTGGACCTGAAGCTGAGCTGTGCCCTCCACAACTAACATTGAGAGGACAACAACTTGACTTGGAAAAAGTCATAGAAGTACATACTGTTCCCCAATAAAGTCCCATTCCCCTTCCCCTGTAAAATCTTAAAAAAAAAAAAAGAAAAGAAAGAAAAAAGGAAAACCAGGGTATCACTGTCAATTCCCCCCTTTAACCTCAATTCATCATCAAGATACATCAGGTCCATAGCCTATCTATCTCTTTGGTCCATCCACTTCTTTTCAGCTTCCCTGGTCCCTCTGCTCAGCTCCCTCCAGAACTCTGTTAATCCCATGATTACAGGACAGATCTTTGCATCAGAGTTGTTTTAGTGGTGGGGAAAAGCTCAAATGGCTTCTAGGACCAGACAAGAAATGAATGAAGCTGCCGGGGCACATGAAAAAGTCCTTTTGCCATCTAACAAGGAAGGAGAACACAATCATGAGGAAATGTGGGCCTGATATTTTGCTAGATCCTTCTATATTTTTAAAGAATATCCTTAAACAGTTTAATAGAGAAATATACTGATTTTTAAGTGCAGGCAAACTATTCAAATTTAAAATAAATCTGTTGAAGTGTTTAGGGGTGAAGTGTACTGATGTCTGCAACTTACTTTGAAATGTGTCAAAAGATGCATTGGTGGGTGGGTAGAGGGATGGATAGAGAGATATGTGATAAAGCAAATAGAGCAAAAATGTTCATTGCAGCACCTACGTGATGCATATATGCGGATGCACAATTCCTTCAACTTTTCTGTACACTTGAAAATTTTCATAGTAAAATGTGGGGGAGGGGGGAATATTTTTAATTGAAAAAGAATTGTGAGGCCATGAACCACTACTTTGTTACTTCTGTTACAAGTTATAACAGACTTTATGAACGTGAGGTAGGGAGAAATGAGTTAACAATATAAAGCACACAGAACAGCCCCTAGAAAGCTTAAAGATCTTATCATTTGGAACGGAGGAAATGAAAACAGATTGGAAGAGCTGGTCCCCTAAACGAATTTCACTGTAGACTTTCAGTCAATTTTCATTTCAGTGTGGAGTGTAGGGCCCAGGGTTCCATGCTCGTTAAACTCTGTTCCTGTGTGAGTTTATACTTTGTAATTTTCGTCTCTACACCTCATGTTGCTCATTTTTAAACTACAGTTATGAGAATTGGGCTTGGACTCTAAATTCCCCAGCAATATCCAACTTCAGATTGACCGGCTCCGCCTGTTTCCGCCTGTAGATGTCTCCATTACTTTTCTTTTTCCTTGACGGCCTCCCTAAAATAAAAACTATGTTTCCCATGAGCACCCACAGGCGTCGACGTCGCGCAGTTCTTTGTCGTCACGCCGCGCCCTTTATACCCACTTCCGCCTGCGAGCCCCTTCCTTTCCTTTCGGCGGCGCACGGCGGCAAGATGGCGGTGCAAATTTCTAAGAAGAGGAAGGTGAGACGTTGGGGCCCGGGTGCAGGGGATCGCAGCGCCGCGGGAGTCAGGGGCTTCTCGGCGTGCTGTCGCGGTACCCGGAGGTCCGTGCCCTACCCTGGGAAGTGGCTTGGCCCCCGAGGTATTCCCGTGGGCCGCGGATGGCGGTGGATGGAGTACGGGGCCCGAGGCGAGCGAGTGCGGTGTGGCGGAGAAAGGAAGGGACGATTTCTGCCGGTTCCGGGCGCAGAGCAGAGATGAGCACCGGGTGCCTCTCCTGCCTCGGAGAAGGCGCTTGTGAGCATTTTTTGGTCAACGAATAAAGTTAGTAAATGTGGTATTTTGAGGGCATGAGCCATTCCCTTCAGATATTAACATCATGGATTTGGGGAAAGGTAGGTAGCAGTGTATTCTTGCCGCCTTAATACTCGTATCTGGGTGCAGACCCCCTTCTGACCCCAAAGACCTTTAACTGGAAAAGCAGCTGACAACTTGTTGCTCCATCTAGGAGACCTGGGAAGAACGCTTCCTCGGGTTCAACTCACTTTTTCATGAGAGAAAAGTGTAAAATTCATTAGCTTTAGACATAGGCAATTAGACATTTTTTGTATACTTACATCCATGTGAAAATTAAATCCACGAGCTTTTGTGAGGATTTGCCAGGTCGGTAAGACAGGTACATCCAGTAACGCAAGATAACATGGCTGGGATTCTTCTGACGGTCCAAGTCGTGCCTGCACTGTGACTGACTGCTTAATCTGTCACTTGGCTGGTGGTCCTGCTGTGCGGAATGAATGAGTTGTAAATGTGCCACTTTCAAAATTTTTCATTTAATTTATGTACATATAAATGACAGTCTTTAAAACCCTTCAATGAAGAGAAGATGACGAGTCTGACTGGAGGTGTCGTCTTTGTCCAGGTGCCCCTACTCTGTGCTGCGTTCTGTGACACAGTTTTAAGGGTCCTGGGTCAGAGTGACCTCCAAAAGATGACGTAGAGGCATTTGTCTGAGAAGGGTTGCTACATTCCTGTTGGAACAAGGGTGATATGATTGATGATGGGGAATTTGTTGGTGGTGTTGAATTGATGAGGGTTGTATTGGCTGGAAGGCTAGTAGGCAGGAAAAAGTGAGACTGCACACAACCTAATTTTGAACTTTACTTTTTGGTTAGTTTGTTGCTGATGGCATCTTCAAAGCCGAACTGAACGAGTTTCTCACTCGGGAGCTGGCTGAAGATGGCTACTCTGGAGTTGAGGTCCGAGTTACACCAACCAGGACAGAAATCATTATTTTGGCCACCAGGTAAAAATTTACTTTCCTGGTCATCACCTGTAATTGTTGCACGTACACTAACATGGTCCGTTCGGTAAACTTAAGGGCACAGCCAATGAATTTGGCCTTAGGAAATGTAATTTTTTTAATTGCCTTTTTTTTTAATCTAACTATTCTTGTCGTCCGAACTTTATACTTGCTTGCATTGTGTGAATGAGATTTTACTGCTACATGCATGCAAGATTTGAACTTACATCTGGAATTTTGTGAGAGCTGTGAATTGTCACTTTTTTTTTTATTTTCCCCAGGACACAGAATGTTCTTGGTGAGAAGGGCCGAAGGATCCGGGAATTGACTGCTGTGGTTCAGAAGAGGTTTGGCTTTCCTGAGGGCAGTGTAGAGGTGAGTGATCCTGACTGATGCTAGAGGTTACTGTGAACCTAGAAATGGCACTTTACGATGGTACTTCTAAAAACCCTTACTGTTACACTGAAGACTTTGTTCATGGTCAGTGAGTAGTGCTCATTTCTGGTGGTTAAGGGATTTTTACATTCATCGTGGGTGTGGTAATGATACATATGATGGATTGGCTGCCCCATCAGTCGCCTTGGTTTGGCTGTAGGAAGAGCTGGGCGAGGGGAGGGCAATGAGGAATGGCTCAGCCTAGGTCCCTGAGTGTGTGCTGGGTGTGGGTAGTGGAAGTGCTTTAGTATTTGAGCGATACTGCAGTAATCTATACAAAACCTGTATGCTTGAATGGTGAATGTGCTCAATTTTAATCGAAAACAATGATGAAAATAACATGTTTAAAGATATACCTTGTTTCTTTCTTAAAGCTGTATGCTGAAAAGGTGGCCACAAGAGGTCTGTGTGCAATTGCCCAGGCAGAGTCTCTGCGTTACAAACTCCTAGGAGGACTTGCTGTACGGAGGTGAGTGTCCCTGTTTTTGTGGATTAGAATGTGGCTTGTCTGTCGTCTTGTTCAAATGAACTTTTCTTCTACTTGGCAGACTGCTGATCTCTGAGGGTTTTAACAAAAGCTATTGTCAATCCACGTCCTTGCTGAACTGGCACTCTAGCAAGAAAGACTAGTAAAGAAGCGAGTATTTAAAGAGTGGTCATGTTATGATGGAAAACTGTTCTAAGTTTTGGGGAGTAAAACAAAAGTAAAACTCCAGGGAGGGGAGGTTAGGATTCCTGTTGAAGTCATTCAACTCCATATGGGAGAGAGCTTAAAATCTAGTCACTTATCTTTGTGAGCTGTGTGTAGATAGTAATGTGAGGAGGCCTGGTCTATAAAGGACATGGAGTGATTAGATTGGCCCTGAAGCTGGGGCTACTGATAAGATTTCTTTGTGCAGTTTGACTATGAAATAATTGGAATGCCTTACCTGGGTGTTTGGAATTTAGTCAGTACTCAGTGCAAAGCCCAGGGTGGGGGCTTGGTTCCGCAGAGGAGGGTCATGAGGGCTGTGCTGTAGGTAGGTAGGATGGGTGGGAAAGGCGATAGGCGAGGACGTATAGTAGACTACCTGGTTTAAATGCCTGGGCCATCATCTGACAAGGGGAAAAATTCTCAGTAGCCCAGTTAGTCTGTTTTAGCAAGCCTTCCAGGTAATTTTTGCACACATTTAAGTTTGACATGGAAGTTCTGAGACCTAAGCAACTTAATTGAACTTCTCTGACCCTTGGATTTCCTGTCTCTAAATAGGGATCATTGTACCATCACCTTTTGTGAGGATTACATGAGATAATGTGAAAGGGCGTGGGGCATGTCCATAGATCTTACTCCTTTACCTTCTGTTGAAAGTGGAAGCTGGCTCCAGTTAGTATCTCCCAGTGTGTAAACTAATGAGTGAGTTGGGGGGTATATTTTAAGGCTTATTTCCTAGTATTGATTTTACAGACCTAGAAACTGTTTTTTCCCCAGCATGCTAATAGTCAAGGCAGCTAGGGTCCTATATTAGTAGTTAGAGTTCCCAATGAACATGAGTCCTGGAGGTTGAATACTTATGCCTGAGCTTTGCTATACCTACCTTCCCAAATTGCCTGTTGGCCTGGCATAGGGGCTGGGCTGGCGGGGGGGCGGGGGGGGGGAGGGATTTTAATCTTGAGGTGATTCTAATGTGCACGAGGGTTGGAAAGTACTTGGTTAGAAGGAAATCGGCATGCATTCCCTGAAGAATTAGCCTAAGATTAGGTTTGATGGGAGTGGACAGGAACTTCTCTCTCTTGGGCCAGGATCTGGTCAAATTTTATTCTCCGTTAAAGGAACATTGAAAGCAGTACAAACTAATAAGTCCTATTTTGATTTTTTAACAGGGTGGGGTGGGGTTGGGTGACCCTGTCTTTGGTGATAACATAAATGGATATGTGTCTCTTGTTCTCCCAAAGGGCCTGCTATGGTGTGCTGCGGTTCATCATGGAGAGTGGGGCCAAAGGCTGTGAGGTCGTGGTCTCTGGGAAACTCCGAGGGCAGAGGGCCAAATCCATGAAGTTTGTCGACGGTCTGATGATCCACAGTGGGGACCCTGTTAACTACTATGTCGACACTGCCGTGCGCCACGTGCTGCTCAGGCAGGGTGAGCAGCCAGGAGTTCGGGGGCAGAGGCCTTAGCAGATAGATGTGGTTTTCCACACCTACTTCAGTGTTTGGGAAATTCATCGTGGGGGGGTGGTAGAGTACGTTTGTACTCCTGGGGTTTATTGATTAGCTGCACTGAGCTGAAAGGAGTGAAGTGTTGGGGTAAGTCAGATCCGAGAGTTGGTTTGTCTTTGTCTTGGCTCCTATATACCCTTCAGTGATGACACGATGACGAGTCAGAAAGGTCACATCCTGCTCTTGGCCCTTGTCGGCGCCACGTTCTGTGGCACTGCATGGGTTCCTTTTGCAAAAGTGTCCTGTCCATTGATTGATTAGAGGCATTTGTCTGAGAAGGGACCCAATCCAGGGATGCTCGAGTAACTTACGGTTCTCTTCCTCTACCCTGTGCTATTGTTGTAGTGGGGGCCGGTGAAACCATAGCTAGGTCCTAACCATGGTCCTAATTCTCCTAGGTGTGCTGGGCATCAAAGTAAAGATCATGCTTCCTTGGGACCCAAGTGGTAAGATTGGCCCTAAGAAGCCCCTGCCTGATCACGTGAGCATTGTGGAACCGAAAGATGAGATACTGCCCACGACCCCCATCTCAGAACAGAAAGGCGGGAAGCCCGAGCCGCCTGCCATGCCCCAGCCAGTACCCACAGCATAACAGGTATGTCTGTAGCAGCCCCTTGGGCAGAATAGGACCCTATTTCTTCGCCTCCTTATTAATACTTCTATTGCACACTGGTGAGCACCAGGTGAATAATAATTGGATTACACTTTACATGGGAGAACGCAGGTTTGAGCCAAGGACGTTTTCACCCAGGATTCTGTTGGGAGGGGTGTGTGGCCTTGGTCTCCTAAATTCCTGTTTACTACTGTGTTTGAAGTAGGAGTTTTCCTTTATTGTCCTTTGCTCAAAAATTTCAAGGCACTCTTGCTAGTAATTAGCTATTTGTTCTTCAGCAATCCCCCGAAGCCAGAACACCTGGCTTTTTCCCCCTAAATGTTCTGTGTGTAGTTTATTAATCTTCATGTAAACCCTAAGTGGGAGTGTGTACCCCTTGATAAATGAAAAGAACCTGACATTCAGATGAAGTTTCTGTTCTTACTGTTGGGCTTTATTTGGTTTTAGGGTCTCCTGGCAGCTGGATCTGGAGTCTGGATGTTGCTCTGTAAAGATGTTTAATAAAATCTTGTTAAAAGATACGTGGCCTGACTAGACTGTACATCCAGTGTTCAGACTGAGGGTCCATCACCCCGTCGGAGCCTTATTTGATTGAGTCTTAGGACTCCCTGCTCACCGTGTTTCTGTGCTTTGCGTGACGCTTGGTTTCAGCTGTCTTTGGGAGGCAAGGGCCACAACAGGAGGGTACAAGCGGAGCTAACCAGAGAGCCCCCCTGTTGGGGGTAGGTGGTGACAGTGAGGGCTTATGGGTAGCAGGGCAGTGTCTTGATGAACTCATCTATAGTTCAGGGTTGTAGGTTTAGAAGAGGGATATATTTAAAATGATTTTATTTTCCTGATGAATAAGGGAATCTACATTGTATACAGGAGATACATACACTGGCTATTATGTTTTGAGTTGTACTATGCTCTGGGTATTATACTTCACACACTTCCTCATTTAATCCTCAACATTTCTATAAAGTGTAAGGGGAATTTGCGCCACTGATAAAGAGCCTGGAGCACAGAAGTAAAGAACATTTAAGTTGTCTACTGTTCTATTTGTCATATTTTGAAGTGTTTTCTACTCATGTCGATTTATAAGCAACTGGACATTCTTGGTATATTCAGGTGAAACTACTGAGGGACAGACTGGGGTGACAATTCTACAAGACTAACGATAACTAGATTGATTTATTGTAGAGAGGGGACTTTCCTTCCTCGTGGCAACTGCCATGGCCTGGGAGGCCAGGTACAGTAACCAAATCGTCAGGTGGTGGTGATGAGGCCTGGCTGTGACGGACCCCGGCTTCACAGGCCACCCAGTGGGTTCTCTGGTTGTCTTCTCTGCTAGACTGAGCTGCACAGGGGCAGACACTGCACATTGTACTGCTTGGCACATGGTATGGGTTTAGAACAGGAGTGAACTAATTATGTTGGGAGTGCACTGACAGGTATCTCTGCCCCCCCCTCACTTTTTTAAAGAGTCTTTGATGTTTATATTGACTTAGTTTAGACTAACTTCTTACTGTCTTTGTCACTATTGATGGAATTGAGACCACATCTCATTAATAGATACTCCTCTATAAGGCTTTATTTATCCCTGTGGGTAAAGCTATTGGCATTTTGCAATTTTATTGGAAATGGTGGTGTTTGAACTGAGCTAAGCTGCTTTTTTCCTGTACTTCCTGTACTTCTGGACTTGTGCAGTTTGGTTGTGAGGGGATTATTTTTAGTGAAACTAGTTCAACTAATTGGAGCATCCAGAGAGCTGGGTGCTGGCAACAGGTTATGACAATCCTGGTCACCTAGGATCTTAGCATCTACATCTGGTACTGGCACAGTCAGTCATGGCTCTTTTAAATTCCTGACTTTCCTAATGAGTTTTCTGCAAACAGTCCACTAAAATTGGAAATTAGTTTGTGGGGTTCAGTAGTGCTATTAACTTCCCACCAGGTGGTGCTGTAACAAAAAATGTGCACCAAAGTGTCTTGGGAAGGGAAAAATAAACTTACTGAAGTACTGATGCTCCTTGACCGTGAGGTTATATCTGGATAAACCCATCATAAGTTGAAAATGTCAATCAAAAATGCATTTAAAGCACCTAACCTACCAATATCAGTCTAGCCTACCTTAAATGTGTTCGGGACACTCACATTAGCCTATAGTTGGGCAATTATCTTGTTTCATCTCAAGAGTAATTGCTTTCCTCTTCTACCAGGAACACAGATGGGCATTTTGTAGATATGAAAACAACACTATCCAAAAAAAAAAACACTGGCAACGCAGTACAATACAGAGACTGGTTGTTTACCCTGGTGATTGCGTCGTTGACTCACTGCCCAGCTCACGAGAGTATTGTACTTCATACTGCTAACTTGAGAAATATCCAAACATGAAGTATGGATATTTCTAAGAATGGATATCGCTTTCGTACCATCGTAAAGTTGAATCGTAAATCGAACCATTATAAGTTGGGGACTTAACACATGCAGGAAAGTATGCAAATTAGCTTACTAAAAAATACAGCTTAAATTACCAGCACAAACACCCCTCTATAACCATTACTTAGACCATGAAAGGGAGGGATTTTTAAAAAATCTTATTTCAAAAAACCACACAAGATAAATGTAGCACTTAGGTGAGCACTCAGTAACCACAGCCCATCAAGAGATGTAAGCTTCTGTCCCCTTAATCCACTGGGATGTTTCTTGATTCTATTTTCTTTGAAGTTCTTTGTTTCCTAGTTTTTCATAGCTTTTATTAGCTATTTATGCTTTGTGTATGCCCAACAAACTGAATAAATTCTTCTTACTCTAAAAAAATTAGTTGAGCTTTTTAATGCAATTGACAAAAAACGAAATGGTAAATGTTCAATTTTACTCTTAAGGCCCTCACTCCCCATGCCTCCTAGGAATCAGAAATTTTAAGAAGCACATACGGTAGTATTGGACTTAAATCTTACGTTAGCATTCTGCATGGCACTTCCATGTACTAAATTTACGGAGTGTCCTGTGTGTCATCTGCCAGATGCTGAGTGTACCGACATGATTAAGGCATTGATCCTGCCTCAGGGAGATTTCGGTCCAGTTCAGGCCATCCAGCTTGTAATCAAGAAATATTTGTTGAACTCATCTTCTGTAAGGCATCATCCCCAGATTTTCTCAGCAAATGATTTTTCAGCTGTTCTTTGTCACTTCCTTTAAGGTTCAAGGTTCTAGGGAAGAGCATCTGACTGGCCAAGCCTGGTATCTGACCCAGCTGCCAGAGGTGAGGAGAAAGGTAGCTGGCCCCTTTGGCTTTCACAGTGGAGATGAGGCCCAGACTCACACACATCGTTCCCCTCCTCAGCAGGCAAGGGGTTGATGCTGGGCAGCCAAAAACGTGAAATAACCCTTGGGACCCACTGCTGGAAATATGGTTGTTGGCAAGATGGAAGCAAGTGCTTTTCATGGACTTTTCACCAAAAGGTTACTGTCAGGCTCTGAAGAGTTAGGTTCTGGTCATTAGGATATGTGGCAGCTGGTGACAGGCTGCAAATGAGCTGGGAGCTGATTGACCCATCAGGCAAGGAAAGAACACCTGTTAAAGTGTGATCTTGGCAATAATCCCAGAGGGCAAGCAAAGGTTGGGGACCAGTGGACAGTACTGGAGAACCAGGAAAAGAACAAACTGGTGAAGTCAGAGGAAAACAGTTAAAGCATTTTTTGGAGGGAGGATTCTGCCTCCAGATAGAATCCAGGCTCGCAAACCACTTTTGTAAAGGCTGCTAGAGCCCACAGCCGGGTGATGTGTGGATCCTGCTCCCCTCAGCTATGATCTCACATTCCCATGGGGAGGTCCAAGAAACTTTAGCCACAGACCCCAGCTCACCTCCAGTCAGCCAACCCTCTCCATTCCTAGTTGGGAAGTTAGGCAAAGGTTATGTCAGCCAGGATGGGATGGGGTGGAGGCTGCCTTTCTCTGCAGAGAAAAGGACATACATCCCTTTTACAAAGGGAACTCAAGGTAATTGTGGAGAAGCTGCGCTTTGCAATCAGAAACCTAGCTTCAAATCCTGGCACCAGCACCGATTCACTGAGAGTCTGATTTTGGACTTTTCTGATCCTTGGTTATCTCACAGGGCTGTGTGGGAATTAAAGGAGCTCTAAATACCAATACATATGTCTACCGTGTTTCCCTGAAAATAAGACCTAGCTGGACCATCAGCTTTAATGCATCTTTTGGAGCAAAAATTAATATAAGACCCGGTATTTTACTATAATACAAGACCAGGTCTTACATAATATAATACCAGGTCTTAATTTTTGCTCCAAAAGATGCATTAAAGCTGATGGTCTGGTGTCATATGGGGTCTCTAGTCCCACTCCCCACATAAGAACGCAGGACATGATGAGGCCCAAAAGGAACACCCACGGAGCCATAGACAGGGGAGTCACCACTATATTCTCGCTGGCGGCTGGGTTGGAGACACAGGAAGCAGGAGCCACACGATCCGTAACCAGCCATCTGCTTTTCTGCCAACCAACTAACCCCTTGCTAACTGTAATCTGCCCTTGCTAGCTTAGCCATGGCGGTTATATTAGTGGCTAATGGCTAACCAGTAACCGCTGATGGCCATCTACTACCCGAACCAGCAACTTTTCCACGTGAGGCTGAGAGCCTGGAAACTGCTCTCTGGGACTCTGTCTCCACATCTGGCTAGGTCTTATTTTCGGGGAAACATGGTAGTTTTTGTCATCTGTTATCTCTGGAGACAACAGTTAAGAACCCAGGCCTTCAAGCCAGACTCAATTCAAAACCAGGCCCACAACTTACAGTATGAGTAGGGGTACGTCAGTTCCATCTCTGCCTCCATTGACTCATCTGCATGTAGGGTTTTGAAGCACGGTGCCTGACTCACACCAAGTGCTCAGTAAATGCCAGCTGTTGTTACCATTACTACTTAATTATGTGCTTTTGGGAACCATTAATAGCTAATTTCATGGTAATGGATTCTCCCCATCCTAAGGACCCTGACCACAAGGGCCGTGCTTTCTGCTGCAAAGTGGTCGGAGCTGGGCAGGCATCCCCATTTTATAGGTAGTGAACTTGGCCTTTTACTGTGCCATGCTTCGTCTAGTGATTGTTTCTGAGCTCTGACGTTGCTGTGCATGAATTCAGCTGTTGTCAGTAGAGCCTGCCGACATCAGCAGGAAAACATTTAGGTATCATTGAAAGTCAACATTTTCAACCTCAAAGGTTGTTTTTCTTAACTATTATCTTTGGGGCATCAGATTTTTGATGTTATTTAATCTATAAAACAAACCATTCCCATATTAGTTATTAAAGCTACATCTATAATTTGATAAGCAGCATGATCATGGTGAGAAGATAACTGTTATGTGCCATGAGCCTGCTGTGAACATACTTAACCTCAACATCCCTGTAATGGGCAGATTCCATTACTAACCTCATCTTACAGCGATTTTAATAAACCCATGTAACACATCTTAGGTGAATGGGTAATTTCTCTTAGGCTTTGAAAAACATTTAGAAAAGTATTTAGAATATCTCAAGATGCCCACTTCTGACTGCAGAACAAGTAGCATGAGACCCTAAAAACAACTTACCTGATCCCATACCCTCACATTCACAATAAGATGGAGCCTCAGTAGCTCAAATACAAATGAAAGCACTGAGCCTCAGTCCTGTATTATGTCACTTAGCGGGCCAGGTGCAGCTGGGCCTTTGTCTACTGAGCGGGGAGGACTGCTGTGATGGATTCATCCCTCCCTCACTTGGTGGGCCATCAACTGCTCCCATGACCAGCCTGCACCAGGCAGCCCTTTGTGTGATGAGCCGGAGGAATTGGACCCTTTGCATCTTCTAAATTGCCTAGAGAAAGGGTCGTGCTTTCCTGGCCTTTAAGAATATTATTGCTTTTTAGAGGGAGTGGGAGGGAGAACATAGACAGCAATAGGGCCACTTTCCCATCAAAGGTGGGGGACCAGAAGAGATGGATTTTTTAATACTGGTCAGTATAACAGGAAAAATAGTCACTATCACCATATGGATTTACTCCTATATTAAGTCATTTTACAAATAATTTACAAAAGAAAGGGATAGTGAAAAACAACTTTACAAATTTTAACAAGTATTAGCAGAACTCTACTAAAAACCACTGAATTATACTTTTCACATGGGTGAATTTTATGGTATGTTAATTATATCTCAAAGTCATTCATATATATATATGTATATATATGTAATACATATATCTCTGTATATGCATACAAATAGATGAATTAAAACAGCAAACAATTTCAAAATTTTCCTTGTCTTGAAAGTGTATGTACCCAAAATGGGCAGCTTCCCTTCAATGCAATGAAATGCTCAACAGCTGCTTTGTGTGAAGCTGGAACTTAACTCATGAACTATGATTGCAGACTTCAAATACATCTCTAATAGGCTCTAGCTTATCGTCGTGTCGGGGGGTTTTCTGGTTTACTGTTTTTTTTGCACTTGCATTGTCAGCATGTAATATTTTTGATGGCTCGTAATTTTGTGGAAGAACAGCCATTTTCTTTCTCCATAATTTTAAAACATTTTCATTTTTAGATTTATAAGAATGACCAAGCCAATGAATTAAAAATTTTTTTTAATAGCATCTGTTTCCCTCCAGTCACCTTTTTTACTCAACTGTCTTCAGCATGTCTCCACTTGTGAAATGTAACAAACTGTATCAAGTAAATTTGGGGACATAAGCATCATAAAAGATGAAAGAATATTGTCACACCACCTTTTAGCAAAACAGGATGATCCAGGTTTTTGTCATAAATATTTTGTGTGATGAAATCCTTCCCGTTGAATGACTTTACTAAATAATGACTTAAAATACCATATTTCATTTCTGTTTTTAGAAATATATTGTTCATTTACCAATTCTGGAATTCGAAAAAATTCATCTAGGAAAAATTTTGCTAATGTGACCAATTTCCCCATCATCCTTAGAGGCTAGAGTGCTGCTGTGTGCCTCTGCATTCATTTTCTAATTTGTAATAAGTGAAATGTCTTCTGTCAGTTTTCTTCTCTTTAGTCATTATGGGTGGAAAATGAAAAATCCTGAATTCTTAACTGATGTCTCTAGACTTCTTTTATACCTTCTTGAAAGATGATAATCAGTATTTTGGGCAATGCAATGTGGAAACTGAAGGATGATATAATGGCGATATTTGTTTCATTGTATCTTTTAGGCAATACCATCATTCTTCCTTTCTTAGTATTGTTTGGCATAGTTGGGAATAATTGATGAGTAATGAAATAATTTTTAGGATGATGAAATAGCAAAGTTTTTCAAGATATAGGAAAAATTAATTCATCAAGATCTCATAATGTATTTTAGATTTATGAAAGAATCCAATGAATGTATGTGGTGATTGCAAGATAGAATGAGTTTTATTCTATTTTTAAAAAAAATAAGTATATTTCCTCATTGGTCCTTGGAAGCCCATTAAGAAAGAATAACAGTCATCAAATATTGATCCTTACAATTAGAATTATTCAAAGAAACTCAAAAGACCAAATTTGGCTTCTAAGGCTTCTGATGGTATATCAAGAATTAAGTTTTTGTTCTGCAAACCTGTGTGGCTAAGGGGCCGTGCTCAGGGTTAGTGCTCTGGACTTATGGTCAGGCTGCCGGGGTGGGGATGGGGCAGCAGTGGACGAGGAGCCAGGGCGACCTTCCACATATGGACTATTAGTTAAACCAAGAGACGAATGTATTAGTCTAAACAGTAGTCCTAGAGAATTAGGACATGTGGGGTGTCACCTTTTATGTTCCTGCGAGCTTCACTCACCAGGGATGTGAACTATGTCTCCCCTCATCTAAGGAGGCCCCTAATGGCAGGACAATATCCTTTCAGGCTGGGATTTCCCTTGGTGAAAATGATGTATCTCCTGCTTCTAAACAACTCCTGTGCTTCACTCAACTGATTCACTTTCTCAGATTATCGTGTTTCCCCAAAAATAAGACCTAACTGAACAGTCAGCTCTAATACATTTTTTGGAGCAAAAATTAATAAGACTCAGTCTTATATATTATATATGACCCGGTCTTATTTTACTATATAGTAAAATTTACTTAATTTACTTATAGTAAAATAAGACTGGGTCTTATATTAATTTTTGGTCCAAAAGACGCATTAGAGCTGATTGTCCGGCTAGGTCTTATTTTCGGAGAAACGGTAGCAGCGCCTGGGTGCATGGAATGAGCAGGCTTTGGAGGTAGCTGGACCCAGGTTTGGAGATAGCTCGAATCCTGGCCCTGCCGCCACTCACCAGCAAGTGACTTAGTAAGCAAGTCACTTCACAACTCAGAGTCTCTGTCCTCATTTATAAAGGGTGGGCGGGGTGATAGTATCAACTCACCGGTGTATTAGGAGGTAGAAACCAGGAAACTTAAGATTTAATGTATGTAGTGAGAGGCTTTGTTCTGGGCCCTGGGGGGGACACAGATGAAAATGACACTTCTGCCTCAGAGGGCATCCTGTGTGTATGTCGGGAGACTGGAGAACCTGAACCACTGGGCCTCCACCTCACAGAATAAAGGCCTGACCATGCATCAGGTGATAGAAGGGGGACAGATGAGGAAGGGACACAAGGAGCGAGTGGTCAACCTGGGGTGGAGGATGTCAGGTCTACCCAGATAGACAGTAGGAAAGGGCATTGGGGGACATGAGTGATCATCATGGGGTAGCTGCTTGGCACACAGGAAGTGCCAAGCCCAGATGAGGCGCCCATGTCCTTAGGGAGAGCTTGCTCCTATTTTTCCTACTCGGGCTTTTGCCAGGATAGGCGTGTAATACAGCCACCGTAGCTGTGTCATGGGTATTATCCATGGGGTGGGGGCAGGCAGGCTCTGAGGGGCTGGGCCTCCACCCCACTCCCCTCCCCCCCTCTGCTATTATCAGCTGTGTCCAGATGGTCACAGTCTCCTTAATCTGCGCTAATCGGAGGGTAGGGGCTCAGCTGGGACGTGGGCCTTTGTGCTGGGCTGTGAAGGGCCAGCCAGCCCCAGCTGAAAAGACCGCAACACAGACAGGGCCCTGGGGCTTTGGAAAATGGGAGGGGCGTGGGGCTGGCTCTGTGTTGGAGGAGATGCAAGGAGCACATGAGAACTCTTCAGAAGGCAATCTGAGTGCAAATGAGAGGAAGCCCCAGATGGGGTCCGGCCAGCTCCTCTGTCCTCCAGGCCTTGGAAACACAGGCACAGAACCTGAACCACTGGGCCTCCACCTCAGAATCTGTGGCACCTTTTGTTTCCTCTCTTCCTCTGAGCTCACCCCTCGATTAGACACAGGAGCCTAAAAAGGCATTTGTACTGTCCTAGTTCTTCAGGTGGTAGGAGCACAGATATTTTATTATTCTTAAAACAACAAAAATAAAATAATCTTTTATGCACGAAATATTTCATAATTTTTTTAAAAAAAAATGTCCACGCTGCTATTATGAAGATAAATGAGGTAAAATAGGTGTTTTATAGAGTCAAAGCAGGGGGCAGCTACTTCTCCAGACAAAGGAGGCTTGAGCTGGAACACAGACCCAACCTTTGAATGAGGTTTTATTTCTACAAGAAAGGGAGGCAATAAGTGAAGAAGCTATTTACATGGAGGTGCCACGAGGGAAGCAGAATAGTGAGTGTCCCTTCTCTCTGCCTCCCGACTCAGGTCGTCCCACTGTGAGTCACCTGCCCAGGCTCTGGACAATGGTGACGCAGCCATGGGAGCTGGTGCAGCGCTGCAGGGACGGCTGGGCCTCCACCTGCCCACTGCTGGGGTCAAAGGTGAAGACCCTGGCGGTGCTTTCCCCATGCTCATCCCGCCCACCAAGGATGTGGACCTTCCCGTCACACACAGTCACGCCACAGCTCTCCTGGGTGAACAAACAGAAAGACAATCGGCTATGGGGTCCAGCCTCTGTGCCTAGCCAGCCAGACCAGACAATAAAACCCACAGAATACGAGCAGGCACTCCGAATGGTAGACAGGAAACTGGATGGAAGGCAGGAAGCTCTGATTTGACCCTTACTAAATGAATAGCCTCAGACAAGTCCCCTAACCTCTCTAGGCCTCAGTTTCTTCATCTGCAAAATGAGAACAATAGTACCTTCAAAAAGTTCCTTTAACAGTTAATGGGGTTAAGCATGGAAAGCATTTTACTTAGTGCCTGGGATGCCGGAAGCACTCCAGTAACAACAATTAGCACCACCGCCACCATCTTAAGATCTCAGACTCAGAGAAGCCAGAAATCTCAGGCTCTTAGGATCACCGAAGGTCGGAAGGGGAAGGGCCCACCCTTGCAAACACAGCCCTACATAGTTTTTGTAGAGTTTCAGGAGAGGTGACAGGTGGGAGAGGTGAGGAATACAGGGGCCAGAGCATCCAGAACATGGGCCTCCCTTCTCTGATGTCACTGGGGCAGGGGAACTTACCAAGTCCCTTCTCCTCGCCCCCCAGCCCCCCACAATAGGCTACCAACTGGTGGCCTTTAGGACAGGAGAGAGTGCAGGGTCATTCAGAATAAGCCACCCATCTGCGGCTACAGCACTTGGGGCTGGGGTTCCAGGCTCTGCATTAATGTAACTGGTAGCCTTGGGCTGGGGCCTCAATCTCTCTAAGGTTAGTCTCCTTACCTGTGAAATGCAAGGCTGGCTGTCATTGTGAGGACAAAGCTAGAGAACTGGAAAACCACCTGGCATGGAGTTAAGACACAGGACTCACTACCTCAGAAGTGCTCTTCCCTCTCCCGAATGGAACCAGTGCCAGGGCCATGCCCAGGAGCCTCCACTCACCACAGGGCTGGGGAGGACAGCTGCCTCCCTCCAGACGTCTGCACCAGGGTCATAGGTGAAGATTTTGCTCAGGAGGCCCCCTACCACGTAGATGGTATCCTCCAGGCAGACGGCATCAAGACAGCGCTGTGAGAAGGGGGCTGGCGACCGTAGGCTCCACCGGTCCTTCTTGGGGTCAAAGCACTGCACCTGAGGGGCAGGAGGACCAGCAGTGGTGAAAACCCACCCCCCAACTGTCCTGCTCATGCACTCCCACCTCTCTGTCAGGGGGACTCGCTGAACACGACGTGTGCCTGTGCCTGCCAGGCCTGACAGCACTAGTCTGGGAGGGTATGACGGAGAGACTCACTGTCCCTGGCCTCGACTTGCTCAGTCTAGTTCCACCTTCTGTCCTATACTCCTGAACTCCCTGTGTCGAAAGCTTCCTCGTCTTCCGAAGTCCAGTGGGAGGTCTCCAACCCAGGAGATGGCGATACCATCTGCATTAGTGCTACAGAGGGACCTCAGAGCAGGTCCCCGTGGAGATGTGTTCCCGGCTGCACACACTGTCAGTCAACCATCTTCCCGCTGCTCTAAGGGCATGACAGGATTCCAGCTGGCGTGTCGCAGCTCCCATTCCCACAGCTGGTTAAGACACCTTTCACAATTCCTGAGGGTTCATACCTGTACCTGCCTGCTTGCCATGACTTCCTGTGTCAATTATTTCTTTGGAGACCCCCAAAATGGCCTATAGCAAGTCAGTGCTGCATGAAAGGGTACTGAATGGGGGCAGTTCCCCAGCCAGCCCCAGGCGGGTGTGCAGGAAGAATGGAAGCAGGATAAGGAGGGGCAAGTGATCCTGGGTTGGAAAGATTCAAATCCCAGGGCCACAGGCCTGTGAGGCCGGCAGGGGAGGGAGAGAGCTGCCATGACGAAGATCAATTTTTACTCACAAAAAAGCCTAAATGTCCAACAGAAAATTGGGTTAGTAGACTAGTTCACCCACCCAGTGGCCTATTATAGACTCAAATGATGGCTGTGAAGAGTTGCTAAGCATGTGGCGTGTTTCTACTTAAAGGAGAATAAAAGCACAACGCAAAATTTTACTAACAACACAAAACTAAAACAAAAGCAAAAGTCAGTTCAGAGGAACCCTGGAGGCAATACACCAAAATATTAATAGTAGTTATCCTTAGGTGGGGGGATTATGGGTGATTTTTATTTTTCGGTTTCTCTGTATTCTAATCTTTCAGTAATGAATGTATTTTTTGTTTTGAATGGTGGAAAAACATTTTCATCCCCCTCTTGCCCTGGCTTAATTTTTAATCAGTGAAACCATATGGCACCAGTCCACACTTTCGGGCCCAGCTGTGCAGCTGACCCGCTGTGTGACCTTGGGGTAGTCTCAGAACTCATTTCCTTGCCTCAAACATGAGGCTTACTCCTCAGAGATGTTGACTGGACTGAGAAAATGGACAAAAACAGGAAAGCGCCGGTTCAGGGCCCACGCACAGCAGGCTTTCCAGCACCCTCTCCACGCCCACCTTGTCCGTGCTGACGCCGTCCTGCCCCGCACCCCCGATCACGTAGAGCTGCCCGGCGCAGGCTGCCACGGCTGCTGAGCTCACGGCCTCCGGGAGGGGCGCCGCGGCCGCCCAGGTGTTGCAGAAGGGGTCGTAACGCTCCACGCTGCGCAGGCGCTGCAGGCCGTCGAAGCCGCCCACCGCGAACAGCTGTGGGTGAGCAGAAGCCGGGGTGCCCCCCAGGAGTCAGGGCTGGCTGCGTCGGGGGCCCACCGCTTTGGGATGTGTGCGATGAGCTATTCCACCGCAGCCTTAGGGCCAGGCCTCCCTAGGACAAATCCTACTGCTGCCACTACCCTGTTTCTGAGCCAACCTTAGCAGATTTCCTCTCATTAGTCAGGGATAATGAGATTGCTCTCTAGTAGGATGAGTACTGAATGCGGAATTGATCTGTAAAATACTTGGCACCAAGCTGATGCTTAATAACAATAGCTAGGAATTAAAGGTTTACCACCTTAACTGAGTCTAAGGAGCACTTTGATTGGCATTTCTGAATTGGGGATGTAACTTACAAAGATAATTGGCAATGTCTTGTGGTTTCTTTGGTCTTAAGTGGCACAATCAAGATGAAAACCTAGGCTATTTGGCCCCAGAGCCCACACCCTTGACCGCTAGGCTATATACTATTACAGTAATTACTATCAGCATTGGCATTATTATGTGTGACCTTGGGCAAGTCCTTTCCTTTCCGAGGCCTCAGATCCCTTCTTACAAAGACAGGGTCTTAGAGGCCTTCCCTAAGGGCGCCCGTAGATGTGCACCTCGGTCCCCAAGGCAGCAGCTCCTGCATGCCCCTACCTGCCCCTGCACGACCGCCATCTTGTGCCTCCACCTGCCCTTGTGCAGTGAGGCCACCTTGATCCACGTGTGCAGATGGGAGCTAAACATCCACACATCACGGCTGTTGATGTGGCCTCCTAGGGAAAGAGAAGCAGCTGTTGCCCCAGAGCCAAAGGCAGGGCTAAGGGGAGATAGCAGGAAGGACTTCCTCCTGGGCTGGTGTGAGACTTCGGGCCTGTGACCCAGACAGTATGCTTTGAACACGAGGTGGGGAGGTCTGAGTTAAGAAAACAGGCAGGGACTCCTGAGGGGAGACGCCCAAGAGATTCAGGGAGAAGGAACTAAGCACTGGGCACCCTGTGGTGGCACCCAGGCTCTGTGCTCAGGGAAGCAGAGAGGGGGGGACTTTAGAATTCTTCTGAAGGTAAGAGTGTAAAGGATACCCAAGACAAACATCAACAATGTGCTGGGGCGGAGAGAAAGCAGGGCCACCAGCTCTGGGAGGGAGGGGTAGAGGGTAACCCAATAATCATGGCTCACGTCTGCTTTCACCTCCATGACAGCAAACTCAAAGAGGCTTAAGAGACCAGGAAGGATCCGTTGAAGGTCACATGGCCTTCACTGCAAGAACACTGATTAGAGCCAGAGCTTCCAGCCCCCAAGCCCAGCATTGGTGCTCATGACAGGCACAGCACGTGCCACGGGGCCAGGCACTGGGGATGCAGGCTGTGGACTCTCCCTCCCCTCGTCTTGCTGCCCTGGGGTTCCTGACCAGGGTCTCATCTCTCAGGAGTAGCCTCCCCAGGGACAATCCTGACAGCACCCCTCAGCCTGAGCCACATCCGTTTTGTAGCCCTTGCCTCTGTATTTCCGGCGGCACCCAGCAGCGGCGGCACCCGGCAGCGGCCCCACATGTTGCTCAAAGGCAATCAGTGGTCAGTGATAAATGGCCTGGAGGTCTCTGAGGCCTTCCTGGCTCATTCTCATCCTTCCCAGGCACCCACAGCTCCCTACAATATCCAGCGCAGTCTACCTAGGCCTGGAGTCAAAGCCTCCCTGAACTGACTCCAGACTCCCTTTCCTGCCTCATCTACCATGGCTTCCTGTCCTGTCCCAGATATACTCAACCTGCACTTCAGAGCCCTGGGGATCCCAGATTCCTTTCTGCACTTTCCTACCTTTGTTTATTATGCTAGTCCCTCCGAGTTGGGCCACATTCCCTGAGTGGAATTCCCCACAGAATTCTGCCTGGTCATAAAGTGAAGTCCATTCCCCCTCTCCAGGGTATTTCAGGGGAGCAGGGACTGTGTTTTATTCTGAGTCTCCAGGGCCTGAATTTCAGGGAGGACACAGTCTGTGGTATCAAGCAGATACAGTATATGTTTTTTCTAGGTCGCCAATTTTGAGACAATGGGGAAATTCTTAACCTCTTTGAGCCTGTTTTCTCATGTGTGAAATGGGGTTATGGAGAGAATTAAATGATAAGGTGCTTAGCATAATTCAGGGCACACAGTAGGCTAAAGAGACGTGATTAACACTAATATGAATTGAAGCTGTCTTTACTGAATAAAGGGCAGAATCACACCAGTGATTGGTTCTGCAGAACTACATACCATTTCAGCCAATACAACTAGGTAATCAGGAAAAATACCACCCTCATCTCCCAGTTGGAGGAAGAAACAAAGGGCGGTTGGAGGGAGGGGATGAGCCAATCCCATGGGGCTCCCACTTCAGCCCTGCCCTCACCGGAGATGTAGATGTCATTGCGGAGAGCACAGGCGGCGAACTCTGAGCGCATGTAGCCGGGCAGGCTGGGCAGTGGGGTCCAGTGCCGGCTTTCTGGGTGGTAGGAGTCTGCGAAGGGCAGCTTTAGGAGCCCCGTGCGGTCACAGCCACCGATGACCACGATTACTTCAGCGAGGTCCATGAATCTGGCACGGGGATAAGCCCAGTACTTTTTGATCCACACCCACGTTTTGGCCCTCTCTCACCCTCTCATTGACCACATACGGGCCTACTGCTCTTCCATGCCCTTCTGCCTCCCTCCTAACCCCCATGCTGGATTCCGTCACCTCCAACCTTTCCTCTGGCTATTGACGGGACGAGGGTCACTAATCCTCACCCCATTCTACTCACCTCTAAGTGACAGAAAAATAATCTTGACATAGTCCTTAACCTTAACTAGAAAAATCACCTGGTTTAATCTTTATGCAAGCTCTACTAGGCAGGGATTATTATTCCCTTTACAGAGGAGGAAACTGAGGCTCACAAACTTTAGCTTGCCCGAAGTCTTGCAAGCCAGTAAGTGAAAGAGTGAGAATTCAAGCTCAGGTTTATCTGACGCTAACCCATTCTCTTCACCCTTTTGTGACCTCCGCTCTAATGCTGCTGCCTCTCTCCGCCTATAACCATCTAAATGTATACCCTAATCACTAATCCTTCTGAACCAGGCTACACACCCTTTCCGCAAAGCATTTTGCCCTCCCACTGAACCCTCAGGCTTCTGACCCCACCAGAAGTCCCAAACCCTTTCATTTTAGAAACCCATTGGTTTCCTACCTAACTGCTTTGACAAATATTAAACACCTTCTTTGTACCAGGCCCTGTACTTAATTGGAGATAAAGTGGTAAGACCGAGGAGTCCTCGTCTTCTATCCCTGGAAGGATGACAGACCATCTTGGACTGCTCCACCCAAAGTCTCCCAGTGTGTTCCAGGCTGCCTATTTATATACCTTACTAATCTGAGCTCCCGGAACATATAGAGTGTTTCCAAATCACTCTAGAGGCCCAGGCACGCAGCACAAGACCTGCACAGGGAGCACTCAGAATTATGAATGAATGAGCAAAAGAAAGAATGTGCGTAGGGTGTGAGATCCCTGCACCTCCCTATTGGACTGTTAACTCTTCAAGGACAAAATGTCCAACACTAAGCCTAAAAAATATTTGTTGAATGAATAACTGCATCTCATTTAAGAGGTACTATTAAGTCATTGAATTAAAGGATGATGAGTGGTTGAAGAAAGCGGGAATAACGATGGGCGAGAGGCAAGAGGGCTGGGGGGCATACCTCCGAGGCCGGGCCCGCAGTGCACAGGTCTCTCGGCCCAGGATGAAGCAGGCACGGGCCTCGAGCAGCAGCGGACGGCACTCGCCGCAGGCCTGCAGCAGCTCGTCAGCCTCCACCTTTTCCAGGAAGTATTCCGGCGCCAGGAGGGGCAAGCGCACGTGCTCCAGCAGGCGTCGCAGCTGCCCGCATCGGGCCGGCGCGTCGTGACGCACCCAGCGCATGGCCGCCTCGAACACGGCCTCCTCGCGCGCCACGCCCAGCGCCGGGTCGGCCAGCAGCGCTGCCACCTCGTCAGGCGCCAGCTCCAGGAAGTCGGCGTGGTGCGCCACCTCGGTGAAGGCCTGGCGCAGCACGTGGCCGCAGCGCTCCGCCAGCGAGGCGAGCGAGAAGGCCGCGGCCACGCGGTGCAGAGCCAAACTATTGGCTGCGCGCAGACGGCCCTCGAGGAAGCGTGCACAGGCCTCGCGCAGGCCCGCCACGCCCAGCCGCTCAGCCAGCGCCAGCACGGCGGCCGCCTCCTCCTCGGCGCGCAGCCGCACGCCCGCGCCGTACACGTAGTCTAGCACCACAGCCAGCGCCGCCGCCGTCCCCGCTGGTCTCGTGCCCGGTGTCTCGGGCACCACGGGCACCACGGCCAGGCCGCGCTCCAGGCGCCCGGCCGCGAACAGGCTGTGGAAGTAGGCGCTGCCCGCGCTGAGCGCAGCTCGGTGGCACGGAAAGTCGCGGCCGCCAGCGCGCAGCACCACGTCGGTGAGGGTGCCGCTCCGCCGGTACGCGTTGAGGGTCTGCAGGACGCGCTGCGCGTGGCAGGAGCCCGCGCACGGTGCCTCGGTGCCGAGCTCTGGCTCCTCCCGCACCCGGCCCTCCAGCATCCTGCTGGGTAGAGTACACAGACAGCATCGGGAAATCCACGTGGTTGGGGCCTGACAGAAGGCAGGCGGCCCCTCATCACAGGCTGCGTGAACGTTAGTGGTGTGCTTGCATTCATTCAACGGCTCTTCCTTCCAGCCACCCACCCAGATCCTAATGGCTGCAAGGATCTCGTTTCTGCCCACCTGAGGGGCGAGGCACTGCCTTAGCTGGAGCACCTTCTCCCTCGCTTATCCCACTTCAGCCACATTACCCTTCCTAGTCTTCAAACTTGCTAAGCTGTTTCCAATTAGTATTGACAGGAGACAGATGGCACACTCTCAACTGGGGTCATCTGAGGGGAATCTAATAAAGGAATGGTTTGCAAAAGCATAGACAGTGTTTAGGGACTCCTACCAGGGATGGAGCAGTGCCACATGGCTACCAACGCTAGGGAGCCTTTACCTCTCCAGGGTCTGAACGGGGAGGATTGGGAGGCTACTAGAACCTGCACAAAACATCTGTATAGGGAGAGCCCCTTAGAGGAACTGCAGCCTTTGGTAAAGGGATTCAGGCTACCCAGGGAGACAGAGTGTAGGTCGCGCGCGGTATAACTACCTCCTCCTCCTCCTCACCCATCCTGTCTCCTGCGGATCTCCCGTGGGTGCTCCCCATTGCCAAACCCTGATCAGTCCTTCTGTTTAATACCTGCCCCTCCCCCAGCAGCACAGTGGTCAGTACCTATTCAAGGTCGAGTGAATGTATTAAACAAGTATTTGTTGAGAGCCTTTTCTGTACCAGGCAGTGGTCCCTTTCCTCCTGGAGTTCACAGCTTGGCGGGGGTCCCATGGGAAGTACAGAGTATTATGGGAGCGCTTAGAAGATGCACTAAACCCAGGTGGAGGGGAGTCAGGCAAGGCATCCTTGAGGAGGATAGGTACAATTAGCCAGGTGAAGGGAGGGAAGTGGCGGGAGGGTCTCCAGCTGAGAGAACAGCCTGTGCAAAGGCCCAGGGGGATGGAGGGCAGGAGGTTAGAGCTCCCGCTGAGACGGAAGTCCAGCCATGTCTGTTTTCAAGGAAGCACCGTGGGGAGGTAGAAAGAGCCTGGCTCTCAGCACTGATCCAGGTTCTAATTCTGCCTCTAACACGGCCTCTCCGTGACCTGTGCAAATCATTCCTCTTCCCTGTCTTCATCTGAAATGGGCTCATAATGCCTACCTCACAGGGTTGTTGTGACTTTGACTCTTAAATGGAATGTATGAAGAGTGCTAGGTGCATTAGCACCAACTCAACAAACGGTCCTTACATTGTTCTTACTCAAGAGGAAGGGAGCACACCTAGTTCCTTTCTTGTATATAATTTCATTTGATCCTCACAACCTGAAAAGTTTCTTTAGAGCCCCACCCTCTTCTTTTTTAAGTTTGTCACGAGGAAACAAGTACACAGAAGGAACCTGCCCTTCAGAGGTTGGTGTGAGGCTTAAAGGAGGAGTGTTTGTGAAATCTCTCTACACACTAAAGGGCTGTACCGTGCCCTGTCATGATTTGACCATTATGAACATACAGCCTCCGCTTGCACACCTCCAGGGACAGGGAGCTTACTCTTTATGTGGCAACATACTCTAGGGGAGCACAGCTCTGGCCTCTGCCCCTTGTCTCTCCCTCTGTTCTCATCCCAGCTGCTCTGCCTGCTCTGAGACTGCTCTGCCCTGGAGGTCAGATCTTGCCCAGGGTCACCCTGGCTTTCACTGCTCACGCTGAGGTCCTCCGGGGTGGTGGGTCCCCTGCCTCAGAATCTCAGCACATGAGCATCCTGGTGGGCAGGGTCCCTGGAAGTTAACAGCTTTGCCCAAGTAGAGGGGACAGGCACTGCGCCTGGCTCCAGACGGCATGCCTAGCCGCTCAGCCGCATTGCTAGAGTGGGAGTGTGTTGCACGCAGCAGCCCAGGACCAGTGGAGGGAGGTGAAGGAGGTCATCAGAGCGTGCTGCCTCATTCTGTCCTCTCAGGACTGAGAAAGCAGCCCCCCTTTGAGCTGAGATCCAAGAGAGCAGGTCTCATCAGCGTAAGGAGGGACTTCTCCCTGCAGAGATGTGCCACGGCAAAAGGAGCTGTCTGGGGTGATGAGGACATCGCCTTCTGGGAAGTGCACGAGTACTGTTCCATTCATTTTATGGCTGTCTACTGCTCTGGGCCCCGGACACAGGGACAGCAAACCCAGTTTCCGCCCTGGGCATTCCCAGTCTGGGGGCTGGAGGGCACCTAGTTGGAACACGCAAGGTAGGGATTCCAGGCAGCGCTCCATCTGGCATTGTCCCATCCCTCCTCAAGTCATAGGTCCGGATGCAGACTCAGGGACCCGGCCCCTAAAAGTTGACATGCCACCCTGTCTTTTTCTCATACCCACACCCTCGCCAACATGCTCAGCTTTATAGACACCACAGCCAGGACAGCCCTGGGTCCTAAGTCCCACCCTGGATGTTGCTGTCACTTACCTGGCCACACCCTCTCCCAAGTGCCCCCACAGCTGCTGCTCCTGCACGGGCCACTCCTGTCCTGCCCTTGTACCTCTGGCAGCCGTGGTCCAATGTCCCTGCCACTCTGCTCAGACTGCCGCTCAGGCTCAGCTGTAGGAGGACAAAGGCACTGGACGCCAGACGGGAGAGGAGAGGGGGAGGGGAGGAGGGGACACTGGGCTTTTGTTCCACTCTGGGACCAGCCCTGGAAGGGAGGGAAAGGGAGAAGGCAGGACTAAGCATGGGATTGACGGCGTGCAACTCCAGGTCCGTGTGCCTGGATTGGGGTGAGTGGGCACTGGCTGTGCCCCTGACTGAGGCACAGGTATGAGGGTGTGTTTGTGTGTGTGCAGGGGAGTGCCTGCCCTGGGGAGACGGTGTGCAAACGGGGGGTTGTGAGCACGCAGGTGATCTCGGGTACCTGTGTGAGTGTGGACGTGCATGGGACTCGGCCACGGCGTAGCACTGGGGTGGGTGTGGAACCGTGTAGTGGCAGATGTGACCCAGAATGTGACTGCATGGCTTAGAGGCCTAGGTTTCCTTCTGCCCTGTGTGACACTGTGCTGTGTCTGTGTTCCTGCTGATCGCAGACGGGTCACTGTGGGACCGTGCATCTGCTATGCCTCGCGTGTCCCTGCCTCTTTTTCTCTGATTGTTCGTTTCTGTGTCTGACTGGAGTCTCTCTGTGGACAGTGGTCTGTGCATGGACAGTGTGGTCCTTTGTGGTATGGGCTACGTCGAGGTGGTTTTCACTCAACAGTGCACCTGCTGTGGAGGGGGCGCAGTGGGACAGGAGTGTCCCACAGTGGCGTCCTGGGCAGGCCTGGTTGGGGTGGAGAGAACGAGGCAGCTCTGGGCTGGCCTGGCCTCCTGGAGCTGGAGGGAAGCGACTCCATAGGCTGGTGCTGCTGGATCATTTGCTGCCTCTACAAAGGGCCTCAGGGCCTGGTATCCGTGGAGTGGGTGAGGGGATCTGGCTTCATGCAGGAAGACAGTATTTTGGGGGGAGATTGCTTTGCCAAGAGCCCGCATTGGCCTGGGGCACCTATGGCCCATTCTTGGCACTGGCTTGACACACCCCACGGCCCTGGGCAGATCATTGCCACCCCCGTGGCCCGAGTTTCATGTCGGCAGGAGGGCTAATAGAGATTCCTGCTCTAACTGCCATGTGAATATACCAAGAGCAAGGTATATTCTTCCACTTATTTGTGTGTTCTTCAATTTTTCTTCAGTGTCTTGTAGTTTTCTGAGTACAGGTCTTTTACCTCGTTGGTTAAATTTATTCCTAGGTATTTTGTATTCTTTTTGATGCAATTGTAAATGAGATTGTTTTCTTAATTTCTCTTACTGATAGTTTGTTATTGGTGTATAAAAATGCAACCAATTTCTGCACATTAATTTTGTTTCCTGCTACTTTACTGAATTAATTTATTAGTTCTAATAGTTTCTTGGTGGGATCTTTAGGGTTCTCTCTATATAGTATGTCATCTGCAACTAATGAGAGTTTTACTTCTTTTCCAATTTGAATGCCTTTTATTTCTTCTCTGATTGCTGTGGTTAGGACTTCTCAGATGATGCTGAATAAAAGTGGTGAGTGGACATCCTGGTCTTGTTCCTGAGCTGAAAGAAAAAGCTGTCAGCCTTTCACCATTATAATGTTAGCTGTGGATTTGTCATATATGGCCTTGTTGAAGTATGTTCCTCCTATCCCTACTTAGCTGAGAGTTTTTATCATAAATGGATGTTGGATTTTGTCAAATGCTTTTTCTGCATCTATTGATATGACCATGTGAATTTTATCCTTCATTTTGTTTATATGGTGTATTATGTTAATTGATTTGCGGATATTGATCCAGACTTGCATCCTGGGGAAAAATCCTACTTGATATGGTGTATGTATGATCTTTTTAATGTATTGCTGAATTTGGTTTGCTAATATTTTGTTGAGGATTTTTGTATCTATGTTCATCAGGGCTATTGGCCTGTAGTTTCCTTTTTTTTGTAGTGTCTTTGTCTGGTATTGGTATCAGAGTAATGCTGGCCTCATAAAATGAATTTGGGAGCTTTCCCTTCTCGTGAATTTTTTGTAATAGTTTGAGAAGGATAGGTGTTAATTCTTCTTTGAATGTTTGGTAAAATTCACCTGTGAAGCCATCTGATCCAGGACTTTTGTTTGTTCGGAGTTTTTTGATTACTGATTCGATTTCATTAGTTATTATTGGTCTGTTCAGATTTTGTTTTTTCCTGATTCAGTCTTGGGAGATTGTATGTTTCTAGGAATTTATCCATTTCTTCCGAGTTGTCCAATTTGTTCAATGTCATTGTTTGTAGTATTTTCTTATAATCCTTTGTATCGCTCTGGTGTCAGTTGTCACTTCTCCTCTTTTATTTCTGATTTTATTTATTTGGGCCCTCTTTTTTTCTTGATGAGTCTGGCTAAAGTTTTGTCAATTTTGTTTATCTTTTCAAAGAACCAGCTTTTGGTTTCATTGAACTTTTCTATTGTATTTTTAGCCGCTATTTCATTTATTTCTGCTCTAATATTTATCATTTCCTTCCTTCTACTCACTTTGGGCTTGGTTCTTTTTCTAGTTCTTTTAGGTGTAAGGTTAGATTGTTTGAGATTTTTCTTGTTTTTTGAAGTATGCCTGTATTGCTATGAATTTTCTTCTTAGAACTGCTTTGGCTGTGTCCCATATATTTTTGGGTCATTGTGTTTTCATTTTCATTTGTCTCAAGGCATCTTTTGATTTGCTCCTTGATCTCATTGTTAACCCATTCATTGTTTAGTGGCATGTTATTTAGCCTCCACGTGTTTGTGTGTTTTTCAGTTTTTTTCTTGTAATTCTAGTTTCATACAATTGTGATCAGAGAAGATGCTTGATATGATTTCAATCTCCTTAAATTTATTGAGACTTGTTTTGTTGCTGAACAGATAGTCTGTCCTGGAAAATGTTCCATGTACACTTGAAAAGAATGTATATCCTGCTGCTTTTGGGTGAAGTGTTTAAAAAATATATCAATTAAATCCATCTGGCTTAATGTCATTTAAGGCCACTGTTTCTTTATTGATTTCACTTTCAGTCTGTATGTGTCTTTTGATTTGAAGTGAGTTATTTTGTAAGCAGCATATAGGTGGGTCATGTTTTTTAATCCATTCAGCCACCCTGTGTCTTTTTATTGGAGCACTTAATCCATTTACATCTAAAATAATTATTGATATGTATTTATTGCCATTTTGTTTATTGTTTTTGGTTGTTTTTATAGTTCTCTGCTCCTATTGATCTTTTCCCTTGTGGTTTACTGTTTTTAGTATTTTATTTGGTTCCTTTCTCTTTGCTCTTTGTATATCTTTTGTCGGTTTTTGGTTTGTGGCAGCCATGAGGTTTATGTATGTCATTCTGTATCTATAGCAGTCTATTTTAAGTTGAAAGGCATTTAAGTTCAACTATATTCTGTAAAGACGACATTTTTACTCATCTCCTCCATGCTTTATGTTTTTGACATCACGTTTTAGATTTTTTTGTGTTGTGTATCTCCTAACTACTTATTGTAATTTGAGTTTGATACTTTCATCTTTTGACCTTTGTAGTAGCTTTTTAAATGTCTCATTTCCTGTATTAAGTTTTCACCTGTGAGATATTCCCCTTTCTAATATTTTCTTATTTCTGGTTATGGCCTTTCCTTTTCTGTTTAATGAAAACCCTTTAACATTTATTGTAAAACTGGTTTAATGGTGACAAACTCCTTTAGTTTTTGCTTGTCTGGAAAACTCTTTATCTATCTTTCAATTGTGAATGAGAATCTTGCTGGGTAAATTATTCTAGGTTGCTAGTTCCTTTCTTTCAGTATTTTAAAGATGTCCTGCTGCTCCCTTCTGGTCTATAAAGTTGCTGCTGAGAAATCAGCTGATAACCTTAGGTGGTTTCCTTTGTATGTTACTCATTTCTCTCTTGATTCTTTCAAGAGTATCTGTTTAACTTTTGCCATTTTAATTACAATATGTTTTGGTGTGGGTCTCTTTGGTTTCATTTTGTTTGGAACTCTCTATATTTCCTGGACCTGGATGTCTGTTATCTTTTCCAGGTTAGGAAAGTTTCCCGCCATTACTGTTTTTCCCTGAAAATAAGACCAGGTCTTATATTAATTTTTGCCCCATTAGGGCTTATTTTCAGGGGATGTCTTATTTTTTCATGTACAACAATCTACCTTTATTCACATACAGTCACGTCATCATTTTCTGGAACATCGTCATAACGTACTAAATGCGTCTGTCTGTCAGATCTTAACTGGGGCTTATTTTTGGGGTAGGTCTTGTTTTGGGGGAAACACAGTATTTCTTTAAATAAAGTTTCTGTCCCTTCTCTCTTGTCTTTCTGAGGTCCCTATAATGTGAACGTTTGAGTACTTAATGTTATCCCAGAGGTCCCTTAAACCATTCCTCATTTTTAATATTTTTTTATTTTTGCTGTTCTGATTGATTTCCACTAGCCTGTCTTCTGGGTCACTGATCTGTTCTTCTGTGTTAGCTAATCTGCTGTTGATTCCTTCTAATGTGTTTTTCATTCCCATTATAGTATTCTTTATCTCTGATTCGTTCTTTATTATACTTTCTATAGTTCTCCCTGAGCTCCTCCATTCCACTCTCAAGTTTGCTGAGCATCCTTATGACTGTTTGAATTTTTATTGGGCAAATTACTTATCTCCGTTTCCTTAGTCCACCCCCCACCAACCACCCCGGGGATTTTTCTTGTTTCTTCATTGATATTCTTTCTTTTCATTTTGTTTGACTTCTGTTTGTTTATATGAATTAAACAAAATAACTCTCCTACTCTTGAAGAAGTGGCCTTACGTAGTAGAGACCTCTGTGCAGGCTGTATGTGCCGGTGGTTTTGGCAGCCTGGTAGGAGCCGAGCGAGAGTCTCTGGCATGGAGACCCTGGCCTCCTGAGAGGAGTGGTTCCAGGTGGGGAGGCCAGGTGTGTGTAGTAATATCCTGTTGGTTGTGCTTGCTCCTTTGTTCAGGGCCGAAATGCGCTTGGGTGATGCGTCTGGGAACACACTGAAGTGACCTGGCAGGAGGCCAGAGCACCTGAGTACAGCCGCCACCCTATCAATGTGGACAGGGACACAAACAATGGTGCTCATAGGTTCCTCTGGCCGGGAGAGTTCTTGCAGCTCCCGCAAAGTCCTGCGGCTTCCTAGCCTTCTCTATTCCATCTTCTCCTGTTTGTTGTTCAGATGCTGTTTGTGGAGTCCTCAGTTGTCTCGTAGGAGTAATTGCTTTCTATGTACACGTGTATGTTTGACTTTGCTCATGGGAAAGGGTGAGCAAAAAGGGAGTTTAGCATCGTCCTGTGCTGCCACCATCTTGGATCTCTAGATTCGGGCACCTTTGTCTCTGTAATTGGGAAGGAGGGGCTGAAAGTTCACGCAGGGCCCTGGAGGCAGTGGAGGGTGGGCTCAGCCTGGAGGAGGGCTCACCTGCTGAGGTCCCAAGGAGGAAGGAAGGAGTCTACAGGGTATGCTGGCAGGGGAGGAGACCCGTTTCCTGTTTCCCTGTGAGTGGGCAGTCAGGCTGTCCTTTGTAGACAAGGGGAGGATGGCAGGAAGGTGGGGTTCTCAGTAATCCTGCAGGTCAAGGGGCAGGGCCTTTCCACTCAGAGCTCCCAACTCCCTCTATCCCCTCCTGAAGACTCGACTCAACTTGCACAAGTCTGAACAGGAGCCGGGGCCATGTTGGCCAGGGGTGATGACTGCACAGGAAGCGTCTGGCATGAAAGGTCAAACCCATTCTCCTAATGTGCCTGCCAAGGCTGGAGAGGAGGTTGTGGGGCATTTTGGGTAGGGCAGTGTACTCCACCCCTGACTCAGCTGTTCCAGGTTTCACTTATACTCCCTTGTGCCCAGGGAGAGGCGGGAGCTGACCTCTGCCCCAGGAGGGGAAGCACTTGGCAGATGCTCAGTAGGGGAAAGGAGGGATGACTCTGTCACAGTACTAGAGGTTAATATGGGGGGCCCAGTCTGGGTTCTGACATTTGGGAGGGGTTTCTCTTCCTTTCCTCCAAGAAGGGGCCATAATCACTCAGATCCCAAGAATTCTATCCAGAAGCCAAACTCCTACTTGGCAAAGAGACACATCCCTTGGCTCCCAGAAAGCACTGCATTTATTTAATGCAGGCTGGTGCTAGGGTTGAGTTCCCTACCCCCGCCTCCCCTCTTAGGACACACCCAAGATCACACAGACTCTTAGGCCAAAGATGGGAATTATAGACCTGCACTGACTCCATTGCTGCCCTCCTTCACGGAGGGCAGAGGCCAAGGACTGAAAGACAGGAAGGGACATCTGTGGCTCCAGGGGCTATTTGGGTTTTCAGCCCAGGTCCCCCATGGTGCCACTCTTCAGTCAGGTCCAAATCTCTGAGATGTCCAAGCCCAACCTCTGCCATGGGGGGAAGGCATCTCCCAGCTGAAGGCCTGTCCATCCGGCTGTCGGCCAGGGAGCTCAGAAAGCCTCCACGTGGCTGTGAGGGGACCTCCTCGTCCCACTGCCCATCGCTGCATCGGGTGCAGGAGCCCGTCCCATCTGCCATGCCATGCTCACCCGGTTACGGATGGCATGCACACACTCTGGGCGAGGCCGGGTAGGACGCTGGCTCTGCCTATTCTAAGCTATGTGGCCTTGGATGGTCACTTTACTCCTCCAAGACCGTCTCCCCCAGCACTATGTGGGGATACTGGTCCCCAACACCAGGCTATTAAGGAACCCCCGGAGCCCTGGTGAGGTGGGAGAGGGACTCACCCATCCTGCCACCCTCCTGCTCATTTCTGAGAATGGCTCCTCCTCAAATCATGGGGGCTGAATCCTAAACCTAGCGAGCTCTGCTCCCACCCTCCCAATGGCAATTCAGAGATGACGTGTCAAGATGGCAGCTTTAATCACTGTGGCCTAGGCCCCTCACACTCCCTCCACTGTAGGCCACCAAGGCCACACGCCCACCCATGACCATACCCAGGACACTTTTCCCCAGTGGCCACTGATGTGAGAACTGAGGTTGTGTCAGTGCATCTCCTGGGCCACTCTGCCCCAGGGGTCTGCTGGACACTTGGCCGTGTTCTTCTGGCCATCTCCAGCTGCTCCTGGGGGCCATGGCTCAGGCCTTCTCCTGGGGCAGGGCCAGCAGCAGTGGGGGCTGGGAGGCTGGTCAGGAGGAGTGTCTCAGCAGGCTTTCCTCCTGAGCTGAATCTCCTTGTGCTTTGAGACTGACGGAAGAGCAGAGCTGCTGGGGGCAGAGGCCTAGCCCAGGCCCTTGAGGCAGGAGAAACTCGGAGAAATCAGCTGCCTCCTCACAGCACGGACAGGACAGTCATGCGTGGGCATCCACATCCTTCATTGCCACAGGGGCATGGCCTGGCCCAGCGACCCATCAAAGCTTGCAGACCAGGGTGTGAGGGAGGGTCTCAGAGGAGGACTGGGCCCCCTACTTTCCAGAAGAAGGAGCCCCAGGCCCGCAGGGGCACCTGAGAGGCTGGAGTCCTGGCCCGACTGGGCTCAGGGGCGAGGAGCGCCCCCTCCAGGAGAGTCCATGGTAGACAAGGGCTGGAGCCCACGAGGCGGCTGTGGAGCCAGCTCCCAGAGCACCCCGAGTCCAGACGCTTCTGCCAGCTCTCCGGGTTCCTTGATCTCCATCTTAGGCACAGCCTGGGAAGAAAGGTCTTCAGCTAATGGCCACTCTGGTCTATGAGCGTCTTGGCACGGCTGCCAGTCCCTCGGGGGCCCACAGGGGTGGTGGCGCTGTTGGCATACGTGTCGTAACTGTTGTCTGAACACACAGAGAGCTCATCGGACACCTCTATGCCGTCGCTGATCTCTGTTGGGCCAGAGGGAGGGAGAGTGTGAGCGGGGGCAGGAGAGGGGTGGACCGGGATGGCTGGCATCATTCGTGGGAAGGGGAACCGCAATGACCCACGTACTTGGAAGCTGATGAAATCACTGCGTTCAGGTTTGGTATTGAACTTGGTATCCAAGGCCGTCCTGGGTGTCTAGTCTCCCCTGCACGCCACCTTCTAGCCACAGAAACCCATCTGCACCCTCCTGAGCATGGCACCCAGGTGTTTCCTTTCCTCAGGGCCTTTGCATACTGGTCCCTCTCTTGGGAGTGACCCCCGATCAACCCCTCCTGGTCTTAAAATCTGGCTTCCTTCCTCTCATCTCTGTTCCTGCAGCCTCCTGAAAGCACCCCTGGCTCCCCCCAGGCTGGGATGACCCTGCCTGTTTCCCCTGCCCCATCATATCCTATACTGTCACCGTGTGTGGCCCCCAGCATCTGGAGCACTTCAAGGACAGGGGCGAGGTCTGGGCATGTGTGTTCCCAGTACCTGGCATAGCACTGGACATACAACAGAAGCTCAGGAAAGGTCTGCTGAGGAGGGCTGACCGCACCCAGAGGAGATGCAGGTGGCTTGATGGGGTGCAGGGGCCCTGGAGAGGAGCTCTCAGCCTGGGGGGAAGATCGTGGCTGACTCCCCGGAGCCTCCACTCAGAAGGCGCTCAGCGAGTGGCCTTGGGGACTGTAAGGGGGCGGGTCTGGGTGGGCAGAACCGCCCTGACCTGGGGGTGGCCTCCTGCCTTCCATTCCTTCCACCTGCCCCTCCCGACTGCTCTGGGCCACGCACAGTGCAGGGGCTTGGGGACTCACCCCTCCTTCATGAGTTCCCTAGTGTGGCCAGAGGGCTATGGGGCTCGGGGAGGCGCTCCAACAAAGCCTCGGTGCACAGGGAAGGCTCTCTGGAGAAGGTGGGTTTTCGAGCAAAGGTAGGAGGAATGTAAGTGCCCCACAGGCAAGAATCTGTACCCCAAGCACCTAAAACAGTACCTGGCATTCATCTCTTGGAGGAATAAGCGAAGGAAGGAGTGACAGTAGATGGTTACACTATCCTTGATCCTTGGAGCCAGCCCCACCAAAACCAGTCACCGCATGGGGCTCTCTTTCGTGCAGAGTTTACCAAGCACCTCTGGGCCCAGTGTGGGCTAAACCTCACAGGTACCCGGTGATGCGGTGCTAGCCCATTACAGACGAGGAGTCCGACGCCGAGGGAGGTGAGACAGTGTACTCTGGTTCCCACAGCTAGTTAGGGATACAGCTGGGATTGGAATGCAAGGGCATCGGCTCCTAAATACTCTAAATCTCTCCTGTTTCCATGTCCACATCTATCACCTGAATTTCTGAGATACATTCTGGGAAAACGCCGTGTGAACGTCTGGGAAAGGACTGACCACATCCGTTCCTCACGGCCCTGCTGACAACCTTGATTGTGGACTTCCCAATGAACTACTGTTTAAGCCACCCACTTTGGGGTACTTTGTTATAGCCCTACCACAAACGTGGCCAAAGACAAATCTGCCACGACCCTCCCCTGCTGTCAGAATGAAGCCCGAGCCCCCCGTCCCCCCACAAGCTGTAGGGAGTGATATTTAGTTCTTGGTGCCCTTGCAAGCAGTGTTCCCTCACTACCTCCGAACACGTGCTGTCTGCCTAGAATGCCCTTCCCTCCCTCTGCACCCGTCACCCACGCCTCTCCTAGCCATCATTTCCATTTCAGCTATGTCACCTCCTTGCAAAGTGGGTTCCAAAACCTTCCTCATTGTCCCAGGGAGCTCTGACTCTCTCTCCTTCTTTGTACCCCCATTCTGGTTCAGCACCATCTGTTCAAGGTCTAGGGACACCCAATTTTCCATGTATTTGCTTATATAGCTGCCTCCTCCATCAGACTAGGGCTGGCAACAACAGGGGTGAAATCTGTATGTGGGGTCCCTGTATGAACAAGGCAAAGGGGGATGGGCCTTCAAAGCAGACTCCTCCCCTCACGCCACCCCTGCCCACCACCCTGGGGGCTGACAGTGAGCTGCAGGATCTGCAGTGGATGACTGTCCGTGGAGGGTGTGCCTCCGTGTGTGTGGATGTCTGTATATCCGTGTCGTGTCCCTGCATGTGTGTGCACGTGTGGGGTGAGTGCAGGGCGCGGAGCCCAGTGCCAGCCTCGGCCTGTGTGTGGCTGCGTACCCGAGAAGATGAGCTTCTCCTTCATGATGCTGACGTCCCGGCTGGCCCGGCGCACGGCTGCGCTCAGCATGATCTGCTCAGGGTTGTAGCTTCGTATGCCACCCAGGCGCCACCTGCAGAGACGGCCCTGTGAGCACTGGGTCCTTCCCTACCCTTCCCTGGGGCAGGGACCTGCCCACTTCCAGCCTCTCTGGATCTGGCCTGAGAGACCAGCAGGACTCTTGTCTGACTATGCAGATGGGAAAACTGAGGCCCAGCGATGGGCAGAGCTGGGCCTTGAATCAGATCAGAGTCTGCTGACTCTCAGCCAGGGTTCTCCTGCTTCCCTCTAACGTCCAGAACCCGAGGTCAGCTCCCCTTTGCCCAGGAAGACGTTTTGGGGTTGGTTAGTTCTGTCTCAGGTGCCCCCAATTATGTACCTGATCCTCTTTGGCAGGGATAAATTTGGGGTGGGGGATGGCTTAGCAGGAATGACTGATGACCTGCCCTGGGTACACCCCAATCTTGGGGAGTCCCAGGTCCTGTCTCCTACGGCTCCACCATCATGACCAGGCTGAGCAGAGCCAGAGGAAAATCCCAGAGAGGACATGAAGGAAAGCAGGGAGGTGAGGGGAGATGGCAAGGGGCCTGGCTCAGAGCTGGTCTTCACAGGTTGAGAGGCAAGGGTGTTACAGAGACTTGGGGTGAGGTCTGCTGCTACTTTGTTCTAACAACCCTAGAAGAGTGGGGTGCATGATCCCTAACGGGAGGCACAAGCTGGGGTGTTGATCCCTCTGATGGCCAAGGCAGGGGCCAGGCGCAAGTGTGGGTGTGGGGGTGTAAACTGAAGTGGACGGAGAGGTGGGGCTGCACAGGGCATGCAGAGGCCAGGCAGAGCCGGCACGATTTTTCCTGTTGTTCCTCTGAACTAGCCCCAAATCCCTGGCTCCTGAATTAGAGACTTTTTCTGTGACCTGGACAGAAGGATTCACTGGACCCCCCCCCCCACCCAACCCCCACCAAGAGAAGCGGGGGGTCAGCTTGGAAACAAGAACCCAACACCCCAGGGCACTGAGCCCTGCTGGGGTGGATGGAGGGAGCCCAGACTCCACAAGAAATCACTTGTTTCCAGATGGGGTCAGCGCAGCAGAAATGGACAGATGGACAGGCAGATGGGTGGGTGAACGCTGCAGACAGACGAGGGGAAAGCAGGAGGCAGAGGGGAAGGCGGCCTGCTCTCTGGCTGGGCTGGTGCCCTCCGTGTCCTTGTGGGCAGTGAGCCAGTCTCTTATTTACCACTGTGTCTCCGACAGCCAACCTCAATACCTGCTTGTGGGGGGCGGGGGGCCCTAAATACCTGTTGAGTGAATGAGTGGAAGAATGAGGCCCACAGGAAGTGCTCTTTCCCCCAGGCTCCCCCTCCATCAGGCCTCTCACCTCCAGGAAGACAGTGATCCTGCCTTGACTATGTTGAGCGGGCCCAGCACTTCCGTGCCAGCACCTGGGCCATCATGGCCACCTCCCCAGCATACGGGGCTGTGTGCCACGGCCTGACTCCTTGCTCAGGCCCAGCACAGCACCTGCCAGCCCGTGTGGATGTGTGCCTACTGAGAATGGGGGAGGGTTGCGTAAATCCCCTTCACTGAGCTCGTCCCACAGCTGGGGAGCACAGAATTTCTCCTGGAAGCAGGTCAGTGAAGCCCCCTGACCACCCAGGAGGTCCCAAGGCATTTGACCTCTGAGACCTAGGTCTCATTTTGGAAGTTAACATTAACCCCAGGAGGGAAGCAGCAGGCGAGGGTCTCTGCAGCCAGGCACATCTAGGACACTGTGAGACCCTCCCCAGGGAAAGTGGGGGAGGTTGTGTGTATGGGGGGGGAGTCAGAGACAAAGTGAAAAATAGATGAGAGAGACACAGAAAGATAAACAGAGAGTGAGCTATGGGAGAGGCAAACCCAGAGGTGGGGAAGGCGACAGACAAGAAAGGCGAAATGGACTTGGTAGTGTGCGTGCTGGGCAGTGGTGATGGCCCTGCAAGTGACGGGGACGTGGGGTGCCCAGGCAGAGCCCCTTCCCAGAGGAAGACCCTTTGGAACAGAGAGAGGCCAGGTCAACAACCTGCAAGGAAACACTGGTTCCCCATCTGCAGAAACAGCAGGAGGAACGGAGAGCAGAGGGGTACACAAGGCGAGATGGGAAAAGAAGGGAGGCTGAGGGAGGATGGCTCGGGAGGGACGGAGGTGTCTGGGAGGGTGATGGTGAGGGAGCCTGACCCAGGCACAGCGCTCAGTGCAGGTTTTCAGAGGAACTGGAGAAAGCGGTGGCGAGGAAGAGGGAGGAAAAGGAACAGCAGGAGGGAGACCACACCAGAATTACCTGATCAAGTGATAGCTGTGAGATGCCAGAGTGCAGCAGAGGGGGAGGTTGGGGAGAGAGAGGAGGGACATGCGCCGGGTCAGAGCGGTATGGGACAGAGAGAGAACATCAGTCAAGAATAAAACCCCTTCCCATTGGTTCATGGCTGGTTGGGACCCCAGGCTGGCCCTCAGCCCTCCCCTGGGCCACCTCCCCCTCCCCACTGCAAGCACCATCCCAGCTGTTGTCCTGAGGGGTCGGGAGTCTCCAGCATGGCATGACCAAGTGCTGAGTGCTGGTGGGAACCCAGGCCTTGGGTACCAGGTGAGGAGACAAACCAGAGAGGAGCCACCAAAATGCATCAGAGTCCACACAGCAACTCACAGCAGAGGCTGGCTCTGGGCTCCCAGCTGGGTGCTCATTCCAGAAGCCACCCAGCTCTGGGGCACTGGGAGTCCTCCTTCTCCCCCGCACAGGTTATCTGGTCAGGCCTTCTCCTGGCCCAGGGCTCAGGAGGAGGGTCACCTGTCTGGGGTGGGAGCTGGGCCTGTCTGGGGGCAGGGAAGGCCATGGAATGTGGTCAGAGCCTACTCACTTCTGGAGCACGAAGATGCCGACGATGAACGTGAAGGAGATCAGGTCGGCGGTGACCCACATGAGACAGTACTCGTCCGGGGGCTGTAGACAGATGGCCCGAGGCCAGCCTCTAGTTATGGCCGGTCCACACCAGGCTCCAGACTGAGGGCCCACGGGCAGGAGGACCTGTCACCATTGGGGTGGGGCAGGGGAAGACCTGGAGGAGTGGGCGCTGTGGGCCTTGGTGTGTGTGTGTGCATGAGTGCACACGTACAGGAGCAAAGAGATCTGCGTGGTGTGCAGGGTGGAGCGTCTGTGTGCTTAAGGAGGCTCAAAGCAAGAGGTGAATAATGGAAGACAAAGGGCAGCCGGTTGGTGCAGTTGGTTAGAGCGCGGTGCTCTTAACAACAAGGTTGCCGGTTCGATTCCCACATGGGCCCCTGTGAGCTGCGCCCTCCACAACTAGATTGAAACAACTACTTGACTTGGAACTGATGGGTCCTGGAAAAGCACACTTAAAAAAAAAAAAAAGTTTAAAAATAAAACAAAATAATTAAAGACAAATAGATGAGTCGAGGGTGCAAGGTGACTGCAGGTGTGAGTGTGTGTGTCTCTGTGTGGGTGTAAGAGCACATGTATCACTGCAGGGTGGGGAGAGTGGGCGCTTCCCTTCTAGGGCGAGTGGAGAGGGTGCCAGGAGCGCAATCTGGACCTCAGGCAACTGGAGGAGAGGTGGGGCAGGGGCACTTCCTGCTGTTGGTCAACTTCTGTGACCCCAAAATTCAAGTGTGCTCATTGCTACTGCTGCCACAGTGTTATTGAATCTCATTCTGTGTTGAGCCTTTGGAGGTTTTTAAGGACAATGGGCAGGCAGATGGACTGGCCCCTCCATAACCTGGATCTGATTTACTGACCCTGCCTTAGCGGTAACGAGACCCTCCATCTGCCTGCACCGCCTCAGAGGGCGGCAGTGGGAGCACAGGGAAGCCGAGGGCTCCCCAACGCCCCCAGTGGCCGAGCTGGGACTGGCAGTCAGCTCCATCAAGCAACTGAAAACTGGTTCCATTCGCTGTAATCTCAGGACATTTTTAAATGTTCTCCATTCTTGTCTTATTACCCTTTTTCTAATGCCTTCCCTTCCTTTAAAACAAAATATAATAAACAACACCCCAAACCAAAAGACCCAAGTAGTTGGGCAAGACTACTCTAGGGGTCTTAGGTGATATTTTCTCCCTGTGGGCCGGGCCCAGGTTCCTCCCACCTCCCAGCACCCCAGGGCAGACCCCGGAGGCCATGAAAATCCTCCTCGTGCCTCAAGCCTGTACCCCTCCCAGCACTCCCCCCACCCTGAGACCTCACCAGAGCCCAAAGTGTGGAGCCTGCCCCCCCCCCCAGGCCTGGGTGCTCCCCCCAGGTGCATACTGGCCCCCAAGAATCCTCCAACTCACCATGATCCAGAGGGGGTTAGGCACCTGGGACAGGGCATGGGAGTTGTCAGAGGTGACGGATGGGACGCCCGCGCACCACATCAGGGAGAAGAGCCACGGTGCGTTGACCGTGTAGAGGTTCACACTCAGGTTCCAGGATGCGTAGTCCCTGTGAAGCAGGCGGCAGGCTGGGTGCTATGCAGCCCTGGGCCTCTGGCCCAGTGGGGAAGCTGGTAAAGCAGGGCCCCTTCACAACCTAATGCCAGCCTCACAACTGTCCCCAGAGGAAGGATTCTCCACTCACTCCCAGAAGGGCAAGCTCAGAAACAAACCCAGGTCTGCCCGACGCTCTGGACCTCTGCTCTGACCCAGGAGCTCCTGTGTGTCTACCCCTCTGCCCGTGTGTGTGTGTGTGTGTGTGTGTGTGTGTGTGTGTGTGTGTGTGTATGAGACAGGAATGAAGGAACTCAGTCCTGCCTCCTCTGGGTGAGCGGGGGCAGGTGGGATGGGCACCTGAGCTCCTGGCGGGACACCTGAGTGTAGCGCAGGTTCAGCCACTGGATGTGGCCTTTCTGCAGGCTGGTCACTGCCTCCTTGGAGCCTGACGTCTGCTGGAAGCCAGGAGCCACCTTCCGCACAAAGGGCCTCTGCCTGCTAGGGAGCCACATGACCTGCAGGCAGAGATGGGGCAGCCTCAGGTTTCCCATCTGTAAAATGGGGTTAGTGTGTGTACCCCTCCTCAGAGCACCTGGAAGGTTTAAGAGACGGGACCTGGCACACGGTGAGAGCTTACATGTAACAGTCATCCCCCAGGGGACGTGGTCCCAGCCACGCCTGTGAATTGCTTTGGCAACAAGCCAGGGAGCTTCCCCTCTAGACCCTTGTTATGATGAGACTGATGACCTAAATGTCAGTTACTGTGCACGTGGCCACCAGCATCTAGTGTGCGTCACAAGTTGGCATGGGATTCCTCTAATCTACAAATATTACACAACAAGAATGTGGGCAATGCTTCGCGGAAATAACTGTTTGGGAGAACCTGGACCTGCTCCTGCCCTTTGTACGTTTTAAAGGACTTTCTTGTTCCCCTCCTGTCCCCACGATGACCCCACCAGAGAGGGGAGGGGCATGCTACCCCCATTTTCCAAATGTGGACTCTGAATTCTGGAGAGGGGACCCAGTGAGTCTCCGCTGATGTCCTGCTCCAGCCAGGTCTGGGCTCCCAGGCAGGGCCGGGCCTCACCTGGTGCTGGGGGAAGCCTGAGCGCAGCAAGGCCTCCAGAGTGATGTTCAGGAAGCTGCCATGGAAGGGGTGCTCCCGCGGAGGGTCACGCAGGCTGAGCAGCAGCGTGGCATTGCCCTTGGCCAACTCCAGGAGCTCCACGAGGCTGCAGATGGACTGGTTCTGGACCTCCCTGTGGTCGGAGGGTGACAGGGAGCTGGCCGTCCAGAAGGGGTCCGTCTGGCGGAGACAAGGACACACATGGCTGCCTCACCAACCCTGTGGGGGCCTCCATGTGCCTTCCTGGCCACTAAGCATGGAGACCCCCGAGCTGCCAGTGTGTGTGCATGTCAGGCTGACTGATGGCTGCGGCCCTGTGGGGCTTTAGGACACCCCAACCCTAACCTCTCTACCCCACACCCTGCTTCCCAAAAGAATGATTTGCTTGGAACATAGCCCAGCTCCCAGCACATTTCTCCTTTAGTATTAATAGCATTTCAGAACAGAGAACCAACCTCCCTTTAGAGTTTTACAGAGCTCACAATTTTAACTGTGGACTATTGTCACCATCCACTTTCTCTGGTGGGGGACACAGAGCCAGCACAAGCAGTGACAACCATGCTATGAGGGCTACAGTGGCAGGAGTCCCAGGAGGCTGCCAGCCAGCCTGGCTGTGAGGGAAGCTCGGGCAGTGGGGGTCACCTGAGCTGATGGCCGCCCTGGCCCTCTACTCCATGGGGTCCCCGCCCGTGCTTTCCATGCCTAGGACTGGGACAGGTGCAGCCAGACCTTCAGGAACCACTGGCCAGCATTGAGCCTCTGCAGGACAGTCCAGTTGAGCATGGAGGCGGGCCTGCGGGCGAGCTCTGGGAACTCGTCCTCCACGTTGGTGGTACGCCGCAGAGTGGCATCGTGCATGAGGAAGGGCACGCCGTCCAGGCTGTAGGAAGGTGGGGCCACTGAGTCACTGCCCATCCAGGTCCCCCACCTGCCCACAATAATCACCCCCACACACACACACACGCACACTCCTCCCGCCCACTTACACCAACGCACCCCGGAGCCCAGGCAGGCCCCGCCCCTCTCGGCCTCAGGTTCCCTGTCTGCACAGGGAGGGCACTGGACGGATGGGTGACTCCATCAAGCTTTCTATGAGGGGCAGATGGGGTGGGGACTGCTGAGGACGGAGGGCTGGGCCTGATCTCTTAGCAACCTTGGAAGGTAAGTGCCACCTCATTTGATAACGGGGAAAAGGAGGCTGGAAAAGGGAAGTACCCAGCTCAAGGCCCACAAGCCCGTAAGCAGTGGAACCTGGCTTAGAACCCAGCCCATGTGACGCCATAATGAGAACAGTGCAAATGCAGGCCCCTTTGACACTGTATTCCACCATCGTCCTGGTCTACTCCACTGCAGCTGCCAATAGCCTGTATGGTACCCTAGTGTGAAACAGTAAAAGGCACCTGTGCCCCACCTCCTCAGGGTATGTTACCACCATCTACTAGAAAGTTTTGATAAATCTATAATTCGATGATCTACACTGGGAAAGCGTCCTCACCTATGTGGTGCCCTTGTTCAGTACCCAACCTGTGCAACTATACATGGCAGCCCTGCCCCTCTCCCCTTTTCAGAGATAATCTGTTAGATTGGTGTGGATTCTTCCTGCCCTTGCTACTATCACACATATATCTACTTGTAGAAAATGTATAAATCATTTTCATGTGGTCTTTTAAAATATAATTGACATCACAGTGAATGTATTGCCCTTCAATGTGCTTATTTCACTTATCAGAGTGTTTGAGCTCCATCTTTCTGAGCCCCGCAGATCTAGTCTTGTTTTCATATGGAGAAGTCCCAACCTGCTAACCCTGCTTGAACCAAGAGCATCTGTTCTTTCCTGTATTTTATGTCCTGGAGTTTGGTACAGATTCATTTTCACAAACAGGGTGCCTGTTCTGCAGTGGATAATCGAAGCCTCTGCCCTCCCATCTCCGAGGCTCTGGGACCTGAGGTTTCTCCCGCAGAAACCCGGATGTGGATGCAGTGGGGTTGGGAAGCAGTGCCGTCCTCCCAGCCCAAACACCTACCTGATGGTGACATCAGCTTGTAACCCATACAGCTTCTGCTCTAGGGCTTTTCGGAAGGACATCAGTGTGTGCTCTGGGGCCAGCTGGGGGGAAAGGAGGTGGTGATGGAGGAGCTGAGATTTAGCTGACGTACACCCACTTTCCCAGCCAATGGAAAATCTTCCATGTTGGGCCTGGTTCTAATTCCAACTCCTCCAAGCAGTAGCTTTGTGACCTGGGCACCCACACAGCTTCTCTGAAGCTCAGTTTCCTCGTATGTGAAATCATGCCTGCCTCACAGCATTTGTTAGGGGGACAGGGCGGCAGGGGTGGTTAGAGTTAATGTACACAAAGGTGGGGTGGGAGGGCTTTTTTTTCACAGTCCTCTGCCTTATGGCAGTCTTGGGCTGGGGCTGAACACCAGGTTTTCCCCTTGTTCTACCCTGAGTTCAGCTGGAGATCCCGGAGGGAGAGGACACGGTAGATAGGATGGCAAGATGTCAAAGGGGTAACCATTTTCTTCATCTATTCAGTCATGACAAGACCACCTCTGAGACTGTTGCCTGGATTAAAAGCCCTTAGCATGCTGTCTGCTATACAATAAGTGCTTAATAAATGACAGTTGCTCGCCCTACAGCATATATGTCAGAAGATTCTGGTTCTAGCCCTGACTCTGCCATTAACCAGATTTGTGACCTTGGGTGCATCTTTCTCCTACAGACCTCAGTTTCTGCATTTTCCCCTTGGGAGCATGTATTCAGTGTTCACTGAGGGTTCTTCAGTTGGGAGAGCTGCAGTTCTGTCTCCCTGGTTCTGTCTGGTGTGAGGACCCTGTCATACCCTTTGCTGCCGCTGGGGGTCAGCACCATACCAAGGATTGGGCTAGGACCAGGAAACCAGGGAGGGAGGACTCCTGACAGTGAAGGGGTGGGGTGGAAAGGGTCCCCATAGCTGATCTCATTCCCAAGACATGCTCATTCCCATCCTCTCTCCCTGTGGCCAGGCTGTTCCCCAACATGTAACACACGCCCCTCCTCTGGGAGGCAGCCTGGCATGGCAAGGGCTTTGGAGCTGAGAAGAAGCAATTCCATTTCCCAGTCACTGACCTGGGCCATGACCTCATTTTGGAACCTCAGTTTCTTTAGCTATAAAATGGGCTAATGTTATCATAGGTGAGATAACACATCAGCGGTCTGTCTAACATGAGTTCCATTTTTCCCGTTTCCCTGATTCAGAGCAGCTTTGGGGAACATGCTGCCTGTCTCCCAGTCAAGTGGGCTGTGCGAGGTCCCACCTAGAGGTAGAGCGGGACAAAGAGGCATCTAGAGAGAGGCATGGATTCAGCGGAGTTCCCACCCATCTCATCTCTGTCCTTTGGCCAGCCTCCCATGAGTGACCACCCAAGGTGCTTTCACTCTCTCCTGCCTGGGCTGGGGCTGCAAAAAGGTAGGGGCAAAGTCTCTTTCTAAAGGCTTTTGTCAACTCAGGTCTCCTTGGGTTAGGAGCTGGCCTCCTAGAGAGAGCCACGGGAAGTTGGCCCTCTCTGGCCAGCCTTGGGAGTCCAGGAGGACGCCAAGAAGCATGCAGGATTCCAGGGTGACTTCTTAACCCTATCTCAGGGCTCCCACTGCCTCGGGCCTAAGCCCATGTGTGGTTCTGCTGTCAGGAGTGTGTGAGTGTGTGTGTGTGTGTGTGTGTGTGTGTGTGTGTGTGCTCGTGGGGTGGGGGTTGTCACAGTCAGGTGGGCAGGCCACTGTGGTTAAGAGTCTAAGCTTTGGAGTCGGTACGACCTAATATTACTGCGCACGTGAATGTCCGTGCGTGCACATAGCACCCAAGGGCGCACGGACAGCACCCCCAAGACAGACGTGCACGGGGCTCCCCACAGATGTGTGGGCCCAGAATCAGAATCTCCCACACGGAGGGCGTTCCGGGGACCAATGCGCAGCTACACACCGGTACAGACAGACACACGTGCCATCACAGTGACACGTGGCGGAGTCGTGGCAGATACCTTTGCCAGCCCCTCAGAAAATACAGGAATGCAATCAGCCAGATGCACAATGTGTGAGATTCTACAGGACAAGTGATTGTTTCTTCAACAAATAAACAGCACGCAGAACACAAGGAAGGGGGCTGTTACTTAGAAGACATGATTTGTAACAAGTCAATTCTAGAAGGATATTTTGGAGACGATAAAGGAAAACTGAACACGGATTCAATGTTAGGTAATACTAAGGAGTTATTCATTTGGTTGGGTGTAATAAAAACGTGGTTGTGCTTATGTCCTAAGAAAGTCCTCACGTGTTAGAGATACATCCTGAAGTACGTACGGGTGAAATGATCCGATGGCTGAGATTTGCTTTAAAGTATGACAGCAGAAAAAAAAAAGTAGGGCGATAAATGAAACAAGAATGGCAAGAGGCTGATAGATGTTGAAGGTGGTATTGGGCCTTACTAATGCTATTCTTCACTAGACTCTCTTTCCATTTCTGTGATTGTTTGAAATTTTTGTACCAAGAAAAGAATCCATGCTGGGCCACCTCACTCCTTCCCTTGCCCCTCGTTCCCCACCTCAGCACACCCGCAGGTGCCCTCCTCCAGCCTCCAGAGCAGGGGGGTGGGGATCTGGGTCATGGACGGATGGAACAGGAGCTCTCATCTTGGGCCCCGCTGCCTGGGATGGCTGTGCTTCTAATTACCCTCACTATAGACAGGGGCGTGAGGCTCAGGGGACAGGTGACCCCCAAGACATACAGGCAGCATATAGCAAACCTGGACCCCAAATCCACATCCCACCAATGTCAAAGCCATGGCCTTTCCAGCTGGTTGCCTCCAGGAGGTGCCGGGACCAGCAGCAGTGTGCTGGGAGGGCACCAGGCTCCAGCTCAGGGGCACAGGTCTCTGAGTTTTATCTAGAAAAGGGGCACAATAATGCCCACCACATACAGTGGGGGAGAACTTAGGGTGATTCGCAGTCCTGTCAGACTCAACACCTCCTTTTAAAAGTTACTTTGTGTGGCCACCTAGACTACTCTAAAATTGAACGACACGCGTGGAACTCCCAATCATTGTGACAACAAAGAAAAGCTCTCCCAAAGTCCACACGCGCCCCCTGAGGGAGAGGAGTTGTACGGCCTCTCACTCAGAACCGACAGGTTCAAGGACAGGAAGACCAGGACCTGAGAAGGGGGCAGGTCTGTCCAAGGTACCAGGAGGGTCTCCCAGGCCCGTAGCTGCACGCTTCACATGTGCTAAGTCCTGCTCCACAGGGCCCTCTTGTGAAGGGCCCACGGGCAGACACTCGGGCACTCTCCTTATCCCAGGGTACAAGATGAGGAAAGCAGCACAGAGAAGATAGAATGGGTCCGGGCTCCCACAGCTGCCAAGGGGCCAAAGGAGCCTGGCTCTGGAGAATGCCCTCTCCAGGGCCGGGTCTACTGTGGGGTCACAGGGGTGTCGGTGGACAAGCACGTCTCTTACTTTCACTCCTTCTTCTCTCCATTTCAACCCAGTTCAACTGTCTTCCCTTTAGCAGTGGGCTCTGAGCTACGCCCTGCCTCCCCTGCCCCCCATAGCCAGGCGGGTTCTCCTCCTGCCTGGCCATCGCCTGTGGGCCCTGCTCTTCCCCCTACATCCAGCAGCTCTCTTTTTCCTGGGCCTTCCTAACCCACAACCTGGCAGTGTCTGGAAAACCCTCCTGTCTTTCCAGCGCCCTCTTGATAAAAGTTACATCGTTTTTAGCAAGATGCCTTCTGGGGTCTTCAGGGTTAGAACCCATCTAAGTTCTCCAGCGTTTTCATCAAACCTTCCCACAAACTTCCCAAAAGGGCTAAAAATTGTTGCTATTCTTATATTACATGTATTATATGCATTTCCCTACAAGGTCTTCCAAGGAGATAGGTCTTTGCTTACCTCCCCCTAGAATGGCAGCTCTGTTCCTCCCACCCCAATCTGTTAGGGCCCTCCGTGGCACTCACCATGGGGGCCCCGCGATGGCCAATGAGGGCAGGCTTGGGGCCCAGGTCCTTTTTCTCCATGATGCAGGGGGAGGAGATGGTGAGAGGGGCCAGGTAGAGGGCAAACACCACGGCAAAGAAGGTGCACAGGATGGCCACCTGGGAGGCTGCAGACACAGGCTGTGAGCACTGTCTGCCCAGCGTTGGGCTCCCACCAAGCCCCACCATGAGCCCTGGGCGGGGGGTGGGGCAGGACCCCTCTTCCCTCCACATGTCCTGACCCAGATGCTCTGAGGGGAGCGCCATGGGAAGCCCCCATCCTTGCTGGGAAGGCGACCCTGGCCTCTAACTCACATAAACACACCAGGATGCAGAAGAGGAAGCAGGAAAGGCTGACGGAGGCTGCAGCCCCCCCATGGAACCCAAGGGCCACGCTGAACGAAACTCCCCACATTGAGAGCGAGGGCCCCACCTCATCTGCAGGACGCCCAGGTAAAGTCTAGGTGCAGGCAGGACAAGCTGGCCTGGGACTTGAAGGGCATGGAGAGGGCAGGTCCTGCCCAGTTGTACTTACAGGACCGCTCTGCCCGGGCGAACTGTCCCGCCACGATCCAGGAGAGGGCAGTGATGGCAGCCAGGGCCCCTATGTGCAGGAACGGTGCTGCGCCCTTGTGTGGGAAGGGACAAGAGGGACCGCTGACGCCCAGCCATGCCAGACCCTTTGGTCACCAACATCCCGATGGCCCATCTCTATCCATGGAGCAGGCAACTCTGTCTAGGAGGAAACTGGGAGTCTGGGGACTCTGGACGATAGCACCCTCCCTTGCTCCCTCTGGGCTTTGGTCTGAAGAGATGGGAGTGATAAAAAGGCAGTGCCTTGTTCTGAGGGTTTGGGGGGAGCAGCTGCGACAGCCCCAACTCACCTGCAGGGAGATGAGCAGCACCTCCCACTCGTCCTCCCACAGCTGGGTCACGGCCGACATGGCTACCACTGTGGACACCAGGATGGCCACCAGTGCTATCTGGAAGGGGGAGAGCCAGCAGACAGGGGGTCAGAGCAGGGGTGGCTGGACAGCCCGCAGGTCCCCAGTGTGTCTGAGAGGGGAGCAGAGGTAGAGAGGCAGAGGGAGAGACCGAGAGACGGACGCAAGAGAGGTGAACAAAGCAGGGAAGGGGGGAAGAGGGAAGAGACAGGCACAGACTGAAAGAAGCCAGAGAGCCAGAGACAGCAGTGAGAGGCAGGAGGAGGCAGGCAGACCCAGTGAGGGAGGACCAGAACGCAAGAGAAACAAGGGAGAATAGAGAGCATACCAGGTGGGAGGGAGCTGGGCGGGGCTCAGCCCCAAGGGTGTGAGGAAGGAGGTCACCCAGCCAATGGGGGGAGGGCGCTCTCCAGCAGGTCACATCCAAGGCCTTGCCCAGCCCTGCCAGCAATTTGCAGGGAAAGGCTGACTTGCCTAGACCTCAGGGGCAGGAGGCTGAGGAGCCAGGTCTCCTGCAGTGGCCTGATACCCAGCACAGCCCTACACAGGCTCACAGGGGCTCTTCAGGCTCCAGCAAGCCAAGGTAGGGGGCAGGGCTTCTGTCCCACCTATGCCATTGCCAAGGCTTGCTCTCAGCCCCAGCTTCCAAGGTTCTAGCTTCTAATGTATCATGGGGGCTGCCCTTGCAACCACCTCCTGGAGAAAGCAAGCACAGCTCTGATGGAAGACTAGATGGGACCTTCACAGGACAGAGATCTCTGGGGACGGGTGGGATCTCAAACAGCTAATGCAACGCCAGATGCTCCCCAAAAGTGAAGCCTGGTTTCTGGCTCCTCAGCCCACCCCCGACCCCCGCCTTGAGCCCTGGCTCTTACCTTCCCCACACTGCCAGGCAGGCCTTCCTAACACCCAGGTCACACCTCTGTCCCAAAGCCCCTAGCCTGCTCCACAACGGGCCAGCCAAGGCCAGCACACTGTGCCCTGACTGACCCTAGGGCATGCCCGAAGCTGTTCCATCTGCCAGTCAGGCCCTGTCCCTCTCTCTCTTCCTGCAGTGCCCCCTCTCAGCAGCATCCTGAGAACCTGCCAATGACGATGGAACAAGCTCTTAATTGAGTTTCCAGGTAGTGAGGGCAGAGACGGGCCGATCCATCTCGATTTCCTGCCAGGCAGGGAAGATGCCTTCTTGTCTGGGAGGAAGTTTGCCTTTGCAGGTTTGCCATGCCAGCCTATCTGCCTGGGAACAAATGTTCCACTAGGAAACAGTAACAAGGCTGAGATGGGGAGGGAGGGGCTTTTCGGCTGTGACATACCACCCAGGGTGGAGGGTAGAAATGCAGGTCAAGGTACAGAGGGCCCACAGGTGCCTAGGAGTGGGGAGGCCCTTCCTGTTTTCTTCATGTTTATACTCCTAATGTCCCAGGTGAGGTATTATCACCTTCATTTTAAGCATAGGGAAACGGGGCTCAGAGCACAGGGTTTGCTTGGTCATGTACTTTGAGGGGGCAGATCTGGACCCAAACCCCATCCCGCCAGTCTCAGAGGTCGTGCTCTTTCTGGGCTGTGCTGTTGCAGTGACGGGAGACCAAGCAGTGTCCTAACCGTCCACTGGAATCCCCCCAGTGTGCAGGCTCCCTGCCCCCTGCCAAGCAGGCCCAGGGCACAGCAAGCACCTCTGAAGGGACGTTTCTGAGAGCATCTTATGGCAATATTTAATTGCTAGTGGAACTACTTGCAATAAAACTAATTCCCCATAACCCTAATGCAATTAAACATTTTGTTCTGAATTTTGCAGTTAAGCATAATGGTGTAGTGGCACCATTATGCTCAGCAGCATTGCTGCAAGTCTGTGGGATTCCCCGCCCCCCACATGTCCACCCTGCATCCCGACCATGTGACCACCATTGCTCAGATCTGACTGGACAGGAGGAACCCCACCCAGAAGGCCCACCCACTGTCCTCTGAGTAGGCCTGTGATGCCAGAGGCAGGGATGGGGACACAGGAGGTACACCCGTGTGTTCAGTGAGCCTTGCCTGGGTGCTGGGACTCGAAGAGTTGGAACCCAGCCTTACAGAGGTGCCACAGGTTGGCTTGTTGGGGGTGCCTGGAATCTGGGTCCTGCGGTCCAAATGGCAGATGGTTGGCCAAGGCTCAGGGCCACATGTGAGTCATATCCATCAGTCAAATCTCAGCTCTGCTGCCAACGGGGATGGGGTGGGGTGGGGGGCGTTAACCTCTCAGAGCATGATTCCTGAGAGGTGAAATGCGGAGAGGGCCTGCCTACCTGAGCGGGGATTGGGGAAGATAAAGGAGAACGTGCAAGGGAAGTGCGTAGCACAGTGGTCGGCCCCCAGATAGCAAGTGCTCACTAAACGTTAGTGGTATAAATTTTTTAAGTGGGCACCACATCGGAGGAACAGGATTATTACAAGGAATAAATGAAGTACGATGTAACGTGCCTGACACATCGTCAGTGCCCAGGAGGGATGGTCATGACGAGCACAGAGCCTGACGATTCCTGGGCACCTCCGTCCGCCAGCCTCCCCTCCTCAGGACTCGGGGGAACCAGACTCTCAAGATGAAGATCTTGACGAAAACATAGTACAAAACTGCACTATTTAAAGCAGTATGATACTCGTATAAGACCAGAGAGATAAACGAAAGTAAATAAAAAGCTCAGAAACAGATCTAAATACATAAAAAAATCAGAATATGACAAAAGTGGCATCTCAAATTAGAGGGAAAAGGATGGATTCCTCAATGGAGAGTTGGAAACAGTGGGAAGCCATCTAAGGAGAACAAAGTTCGATCACACTATATCCCAAAATAACTTCCAAAGAAACAAAAAATTTAAATGTTAAAAAGAAGTAGAAACATAGAATTACCAATGCTACCGAGTTTTTTGTAATCTTGGAATGGGAAAGACTTTCTTGACACAAAATCCAGGAGCCATAAAAAGAGATGACAGATTCACATTCCTAAGAATAAAATATATTCCTATGGCAAAAATACAACAAGCAAAGTCAAGTGATGAGTGACAAACTAGAAAGAATTACTTGCAGTTCATCAGCCAAAGGGCCAATTTTCTGAATCTATAAAGAGCTCCTGCAAATTAATAAGCAAAAAGGGGAAAAGATTTGAAAAGACAGTTTATAAAAAAGAAAGTACAAATGACTTAAGTACATGAAAGACTGACTCAAACTCATCATCCGGGAAATGCAAATCACAAGTACTGAAGCACCATTTTTCACCCATCGATTGTCACAAGTCAAGAAATCTGCAAACACTACAGGGGCAAGGGTGGTTTTATAAGCACAGTTATAGATTGCCCAGGGAGCACGAAATGGTGGCGCTTGGTGGCAAGGAGGCCATTTGGCAAGAACTATCCCAATTCCCGAAGGACATCCTTTATCCAGAATTCCCCACCCAGGGCACTGCTACATTGTCCTGGCACTGAACTGAAAGCAGCTGGGATGTCACTGGGCCCATCAACAGGGGCTGGCTAAATACCTCAAGACCCAGGGATTAGATGGGGGTGGGGGGTGGGGTGGGGGATGGGAGCAGGGGTGGGAAGTCGATGGGAATCTCTCAGTGTACTGAGGGGAAGGCGTTCCAGGAGTTTTATTACGGTGCAGAATGGAGGATATAAGTAGGCTTGTATTTAAAGAAGAATAAAAAGTAATGTGTATCCTGGCATATACTTAAAATATCTCCGGAAAGATAATAGGGAGATTTACACTGCGTACTTTTTTGTACCTTTTAAATTTTGAACCATGTCAATGTAGTAGATGGTCAAAAATTGGTTAAAATAAAAAGAGGATAAGGAGTCCTTAGAATCTTTATATCAGATGATAGAATCCTGGAAACGGAATGGTAGAGCCAGCCCCTACTTGAATGCTCTGACCCCAGGGTGCTCCCTCCCTCCTGGCACAATGGGTCCAGCTTCGCATCAGCGCTGCCTGGAAGGACTTTCCTCGTGCTGAGATCTCAGGGCAGGGGGTAGAGGGGAGAGGAAGGCAGGGCTGGCACCCAGAGCTGGCCCCAGCACAGATGAAGGATCTGGTCCCCGCCCCCCAGGAAAAGAGTCCCTGCAGTGCTGTGCCACCCGGCTGGCTCAGTGCCTCTCTACCAGGATCAAGCAGTGGTGACCCAGCCTGCTGAGAACCAGGCATGACCCAGAGGAGGTGACCAGGGTGAGTGCCAGCCCAACCACGGCTGCCAGCTGGTACAGTTCTTTCAAGTGTCAGCTTTGCAGCCAGGAGAAGAAAGGGCCTCACAGAGGGGACTCCACAAGCCCAGAGGAGACCTCCGGATATAGTGACAAGGGCGGGGGACCCCAGGGTTGCTGGCTGCTCTTCATCCCTGCAGGACTTCAGTCCCAGGGTCTGATTCCTTAGTTTCTGACCTCGAAGGTCCCCCGGATGCCCACAGGCACCTCCCACTCCACACAGGACAACTTGAGCTTCCTATGTCTTTCTTCGGGTTTCTGCTCCATGACCCCGTTTTAGCTGGAAGTGAACCCCTCCCCTCAGAGTCACTCTGGATCCATCTCGTTGGCTCATGGTTATTTCTGGAGTTTCTGCCCCTTCTTAAAACAGCATGCCCACTGTCAGTCAGGCACCGGGAAAGAAAAGATGGCCCAGCCTTCCCTGAAGGCCCAGGTGCTCCTGGAGGAAGGGGCTCGCTCTTGGCCAGCTCTGTGCCACCCCTGCGCCCACTGGGGCCTCCAGAAGAGTAGGTATCAGGCACATATATTCAGCACCATGTGTGCAATGAACAGGAAGAACGCTGCAGCTTAGACTGTATGAAGCCTTCCTGCTTTGGGCCCAGCCCGGAGGAAGGGGCAGTGGGACACAGAGATGGGCAAAGCCAATTCTGACCTGCAAGCAGCTCCCAGACTGGGGAGGGTTGGGGTCAGGGAGCCCGATGGAAATGGACAACACAGATGCTTGGGACTGTGGTAGGCAGCTTGCGGGGCTGGTGGAACCCACGCAGCCTGTGGGGTGGGGTGGGGGGGACACTAAGGAAGGGTCCAAAGGAGAGAGAAAGGGAGGCAAGAGTGAAGAGAGAAAATAGAGAAGAGGCAGACATGCTGGCCGGGCATGAGTTGTCTCCTGTGGCAGAAGCAAGTGGTGACCTTCCCATGACGGCAGCAGGGACACAGCAGCAGGGGCCAGGCATGTAGGGCTTGACGCTGGGTGCGGGAGTTTGGATCAGCCAGGGAGCAATGGGAGTGGTGGAAAGGACTTTAAGCTGGGAATATCACTGGATCGGGGTTTAGAATGAGCTCACTGAAGAATGAAGAGAGGGTGAGACCCGAGGCAGAGCCCAACCAGAGGCAGGAGCTGTAATCCGTGCTGGTTAATTGCACGTTACAGGGTTAGGATCCTGGATCGCCCACGTATTAAGCGGGAGATCTTGGGCAAGTTACTTAACCTCTTTGTACCTCAGTTTTCCCAACTGAAAAGTGGGATGACATTGCCCACATCATAGGCCTACTATGAGGGTGAAATGAGTTAACACCGGCCGGGCTGCGAGAAGAGCTCCAGGCACACAGTGAATGCTCAGTGCTAGCTCCTAAGCAGTTCTAATCACGACCCAGAGGACCCAGGCTCCTCTCTGCTTTCCAGCCACCGTGGAGGCAGCCCTTACCTTGTGCAGCCAGTGCAGGTTCATCTGCTGCCCCACAGCGATGTGACACAGTGCCAGGACCTGCAAAGGGGGGGCCTACAGTCAGGCATCATGTGTGACTCAGGGGTTTCCGCCACTTCCCCAGACACCTGTCTCCCCACTGCTGCTCTGGGCCTGGCCCCGAGCAGTCAGCAAACCCTCCTAGCCGGCCATGGGACTGGCCGCCCAAACCCAAACCTGGTCTCCCCCCAGAGTATCCCAGGTCTCCAGGCTCCTCCTCCTTTAGGATTTCTCCCTTAAGAGGTCACTGGGCCCTGCGGTACTTGGACTGCTCACTTAATGTTTGGGGAGTTCCAGGCCTCAGGAAGCTGAAGCAGATTTGAGCCTCGCCCCCAAGGAGACCCCAGTCCAACATGGGACTGAGCTGAGTCTGAGGGCGTAGAATACTGGGAACAGGAGCCAAAGCAGAAGTTCCCAGAAGAGGAAGTCTGCAGTGGGTCCTAATAGCGGGATGGCTCTCGCCGGGTCAGAGGAAAACACTCAAGAATGGGGCAAAAGCAAAGTGACCTCCTGAACCTTGAAGGAACCAAGGCCCAGAGGTGCAGCAGCCCCAGAGGCCCAGGTAAAAGCCACTTTAGAACAGCGTGGGCCCCTCCATCAGCCAGCACGGGCCAAGCCTCCCTTCACGAGAGCAGGGCCACCTGCCCTCTCAGACAGCGCCATTACCAGGAGGCCCGCGATGTAAGTGAAGGCGGCGGCTGTCGTCATGAGGATGGGCACAGACCAGTCACTCCAGTAACCCATGCGGTTATAGAGGTACCTGCAGGAGGAGAAGGGGCCGGGCTCAGACCTCTGCCCACCGGGAACAAGGACGGAAGTTCCCTTGGGCCGGGCCCAGGGCCCTGCCCACTCCGTAAGGATATCACTGTGCCCCTGGTCATCAGCCAGGCCTGTTCAGGGATCGTGGTGGGCACCTGGGCATGCCAAGGGCACAAAGAAGAAGACAAATCCCCATAGACACAACAGTTCCACTGCCCAGACCGTGGCCGATGCTTCCAGTGGGCTTCCTCCCTGTGTTTATCTATTTGTACACACAGCAAAGTTGGCACCTGCTGCCTAGGGCGTAGTGGTCAGAGTTTGGGCTGGGGAGGGAGGTGCACGCAGATTCGAATCCCCACTCTAGGAGGCAGGGACCCTGTGCAGGTGACAGTTCTAAGATGCCACGGATTGTGACATTCATCTCCATTTCAATATTAAAATGTGAAAATAAGGGGTTTTAGAATTAATAAAATGCCCTTCACAGGGTTTCCTGAGGATGGGGAGGGGCACGTGCCAAGTACTCAATCAATTCTCTTCTTCTAACAACACAAGCATTTACTGCCATCAGAAAAGTCCTAAGGAAACGTGATTTGTTTAACAGCTGCGTGGTCTTCTATTGAATTAATGTACCATATGTAGCCAATCTCCTACTAACAGCAATTAATTGTTTCCAATTATTCACTATTATAAGTTAACACCAAGAAAGAAAAATGTGCACGTATCTTTCTGTATTAGTAATTATTTCCTTAGGATAGACTCCTAACAAATAGAACTATAGAACCAGAGGGAATGAACTTTTAAAGGCGCCTGGTAGATACCACCTTGTTGCTCTCCAGAGAGATTGAATCACCACAACCTCCCTGTACAACTGGGGAAACTGAGGCTCAGAGAAGGCAGCAACTTGCTCAGGGTCATCAGAGAATCTGAGCTGGTGCCAGCTGGGCAGTTTCAGGACTGCTGCCATTTTGAGCCTTGGCAGAGGGCCGGGGGCAGGGGGACAGCAGGAGGACACCGTGGGGCATCTGCCTTCCTCTGTGCCCTTCCCTGGCCGCCACCCTCAGATTCCAGGGGAAACTCTACCGCCGGGAAGATCACTGAGTGTACTCTTCTTACTGTATAGTTGGGGAAACTGAGGACCAGAGAGGGGTAGTTCCTGGTAACTGCTCCTGAAAGATGTTTGGGCTCCACTTGTTTCTCACTTTTGCAAAGGAGCTCTCCTGGACAGCAGCAGCCCAGATGGCCCCGTCCTGGCTTTTGGCATCCGGCCCTGACCACATGGGTCACTCACATCTTCTCACTGCGCGAACGATCCCCAGAGACTCCGGAGACCGTGAGGGCTGGCCCAGGCTCTCCTGAATCCCAGCACTGACTGCAAGAAACTGAGGTGACAGGCTGAGGGAGCTGCAGTGTTCAGGCCATGCTTAAGTCCCAGACAGGCCTTCCTTCTGCAGTCTTCCCGACAGAGCCAGCACCCATCCTCCGTTTGAGCCACCCAGCAACAGGGAGCTCACTCTCTGGGAGAGTGGGATGGCTCTGTGCGCAGCATGATACAGTCAGTCAGGCTTACGTCCCTGTCCTAGAACTGTGTGCATTTCGCTGTGTGACTTTGGAAAGGCCACTCGACCACTCTGAGCCTTGGTCTCCTCAGACTGTCCTCAATATGTCTTTTTGGTACTAACTGGTTGTGTGGCCACAGGTGAGTCCTGCCCCTCTCTGAGCCTTAGTTTCCCCATCTGTACATGACAGGGGTGGACCCATTGATCTCCCAGGCAGCAGACCTCCAGTTTGGCAGAACTAGCCAGGGCTGCCGTGGAGGGCTAGCTAGCAAGGAATGTTCCTGTACACCCACAACAGTGCCTGGGCTGTGGATACCTGCAAGGATGAATAATTGATTTACGGCATTTAATAAAAGCCAGAGGCCACCTCTGGGACTCAGCGGGGGCTCAGGCTCATCTGCCAGGCTGCCGTGGGACAGCAGCACGTCCTTTACTCTCTCACAAATAACAGAGGCACAGCCCAGGGCCATGCAGCGGGGAGTGGACACCTGACTCCACGAGCAGAATCTCCAGATCGTCACAGAATCCTAGAACCATGGCCCACCAGTACCCACCCCAAAGTCCTAGGAATCACCAAGTCCAACATCATGGCCCCGTTGCAGGCCGGTCTCCCAGGAAGCAGCCCTCAGGCTTCTGTCGAGCTTTGAGCCCTCTCAAGTGCATCATCTCATTTCATCCTCAGAGAGGCCTGAGGAGGTGGGAGGCACCCTATTTTACAGAAGAGGACACGAAGCCTCGGAGAGAACTGGAGACTGGCTCCCAGTCACACTGAGCTGAGGCTCTGACCAAAGGAAGACACAGCACTGAATGGGGAGTGAGGACGTATGGCTTCTGAGCCCCAGCTCTGCCCCCAGTTGACTGTGTGACCTTGGGCCTTAGTTTCTACACTTGTCAATGGAGGAGTTCCCACGAGAATTCCAGGTCCTTCACCCCCTCCCATGGCCTTTCACTGTTTGACAAAGGCAGGCAGTGGCGGTTGGGGGTGAGATAGAAACAAGTGCTCTCCTGTATCGGCATCGCACTCTGACAGCCCTGCCCTCGGACCTGGGGCTGGCGCTCCCAGAACCATAGCATCTGCCAGCCCTGCCCAAGGCCCCGTTCAGAGAGTTTCGGGGTCCAGGGTCCGGGGCCATGTCGTCTGCTGAGGCCCTGGGCTCTCTGGGCCTTGGGGTCCTTGTGTACCAAGTGGGCCTCTGGCTGAGCCCCCGGCTGAGCCCTGTCCCAGCCTTCCATTCCTATTTTCCAGGACAGCCGCCCCACGAAGGAGTTCCCTGCTCTTCCCAGCTGGCCTCAGCTCCTGCTAGGCTTTGTCCTTCCCAAAGCCACAGAGAGCGAGCGGATGGCAGAGCTCTGAGGGCCGGCCTGGGAGAGAGGCTCACACCCAGGCCCCCATCCCTCCCCCACTCACCAGTTGAATTCGTCGTAGTCATTGCGGACTTGCCACCAGAAGTAGAGCCAGCTGAGTGTGAGGCCAAAGGTGACCGTGAGGAGCAGGAACCAGAGGCGTTCCCACTGGAAGAGCAGAGCAGAGAGGGGTCAAGGGGGGTCAGGGGCCGGCCTTCCAGGCCACCTCCCACCCACATGTGCCCGTTTCTCCCCCTTGGTAGCCAAACCTGCCTGGTAGGCATTGCTGCCCTCTCCATACTAGTGGGGGGGATCTGTGGCTCAGAGAGGGGCAGTGACCTGTCCAACATCACAGAGTCACTAAATGACGGGGAGTTAGGAGCAGGGTCAGGGGTCTATCCCAGAGCTGGGCCCTTTCCGCTGCAGCCTGAGGCCTTTGCAGTGTGTGCCAGTCTCCTCATTCTGGCGATGGTCCCGGGAGCAAAGGCCACGTCTGCCCTGAGCTTTCCACTGGCAGAGTGATCAGCAGTCTGTGAGGTCACATCCCTCACCCGCTTCCCTCCTCACATAGGCTACAAAGCAGGTATTGTTCTTACCCACCTCCAACCAGTGCTGCTGATAAAACCACTGAGGCCCAGAGAGGCAAAGCAACTTGCCCAAGTTACACAGCATGTTAGGATTAAATACCCCACCCCACCCCCGTATTTGAGGAAATACACTAGCCCCTCAAGGCGAGGCCCATCTGTCTCTTGCAGAGGTGGAGGTGGGGGCATCTGACCCTCTATGGCTGCTTCCCAAAGGGCCAGCTTAGAGGTCTGCAGGCGCTTCCGCTGAGCCCTTGGGTTTATCCTTGCTTTCATCCGCCCCCTTATCTCAGAAGCACAACAAGCTTGGACATCCTGCTCTCTGGGAAAACTGCTGAAATCATCAGAACAAACCAACAGCCCTTAAGGGGAAGTCAGTGCTGGAGAGAAGCAAGACCACCTTCCCTTGAGGGGCTGGAGGCCTTGGAGCTGCCAGGCATCTCTCACGTGGGCACACTGCCCAGGAGGCTCCTTGCCGGGCTCCCTGTAGTTCACCTCCACCCTCACAGGATAGCCAGCTCTGAGCTACAGTTCTAGCCCCATCTACCATCTTGATGGCGCCTCACTGCTTAGCCAAGCAGGAGCCCCCTCTGGGGATGCCCCCTCATCCCTCCAGCTTCATATCCCCTACCAGTTCCTTCACTCTGGAAGGGCCACTACCCCCGGGGTCTGGTCACCTAACATTCCCATTCATCTTTCAAGTCAGCGCAAGTGTCAGCTCCTCTGTGAAGCCTTCCTGGACTGCGCGCTTGCCGCCCACGCACCCTCTTTGGTGCTCCCACAGCATCAGTGTCCCTGTCTGTAAACTCACACTCGGTACACCGTGAACCTCTCACATGACCATGTCTCCGAGACGACAGCCCTGCATCCCCTTGGGTTCTGTGAGGACTGCCTCCATCTACTCCCTTAGCATTACGGCTGTGAAAAGAGGAGGACACCTCCACCCTGCGCTGCCAAGAAGACCACAGTGGAGTGGTTACGCGTAGTATCTGGAGCCAGACTCTCTGTCCACGACTTACTAGCTGTATGACCTCGGGCACTGCAAGCTGATGCAACCTCTCTGTGCCTCAGTTTCCCCCTCTGTGAAATGAGGACAATAATAGTACTGATCCATGGGGCTGGTGTGAGAATTAAACGAGATAATACAAGCCAAGTACTCAGAACCATGCCTGGCAAGCAGTCAGCATTCTATCAGCATATCTGTAAGTATGTTCCACCCTCCCCCAGCATGCAGGAAAGACCCTCAAACTCTGATGACTCATGACTACATACACTGAGCACTGCTCCGGATGTCGCCCTGGGAAGGAGGGCTTGAGCTTGGGTGACAATTAAGCAGCTTCCTCCACTCACTGTTATGTGAGAAGCCAGGCCACCTTGCTTGGCCCCACTTTGTATGTAAACAGACATGAAGGTGACAACACTCTGAAACTGTCTTTCCGGCAGGTGGAGGGGGCTGGCTTCTCAGAGAGTAGGCCACTGGTGTCTGCCCCACCCAGACACATAATGGCATAAGCCCCGGCTCTAGGCCCAGCCTTGCTCAGGAATGCAGGGCAAGCCACGTGCACTCCAGGAGCAACGGATCCTTGGCAGCCACCAGCCAGAGAATGGCTGGGATTGTCTGGGGGAGCAGAGAAGGGCCACAGTTCAGTCCCGCTTCCTGTGGCTGGGTCACGGGACCCTGGCGCCAAAGGGGCTGGCCTACACTGCCATGTCTGAGCCAGCACCCCCACCCTGGCTGGTCTAGCATTCCGCCCCCCGACTCACTTTAGTCCTTGTAAGAGTCCCTCTTTCTGCCTCCAATTCTTATTTGCTCACAATGTGTTTGCCCCCATTTCCTGCAGAGTGCAGCTGGTGGGTCTCAGGCCAGCTTGAACACCTGGGTCTTGCAAGACTGATCCACCTCTTCTCATGTCATGCTCCAGCCCAAGAGCCCCCCTGGCCTGAGCCCAGGACCCCCTCTGCCCCACACATGTACTTCTGCATGCCACGCACCAGATCACCCACAGTCTCCCAGACAGGCGCTTTCTAGCCCCAGGCCTTTGCACAAGCCATACCCTCACATCTAGAAAGCAACCTGGTCCACGGGCAAACCCCCTGCTGCCTGGGGCCTTCCTTATGCCCACAGGGAGCGCTCCCGTGCCCCATGTCTGCAGGGCAGACACCCTGTAGCTCTACAACAGTCTCTGTGTGTCAGTCCCCCTGCTGTACTGTAAGCTCCTTGAAGAGCTGGGTGGTCTTCATATTCCCAGGGTTGGGTGGGAACTTAAGAAAGATTTGATAATGAAACAGTCAGTGAGGAAACACCCTTTCTCCTACCCCCACATGAGACCACCCACGCAGGAGAGGTTTTACTGGGGGCTTACCACCCGACCCCCACACAGGAGCGCTTAGTCTTCTGTGGACCCCGAGCTGGCAGTGGCGAGAGGCCCTCTGCCCAGAGATCGCTCTACCTCAGCAGGGGCAAGGCCACCGAGCCTTTGGCCAGTGCACAAGGTTCTGCGGGGGCCTGCGCGAGGGGTGCGCCTCGGCCTGTGATGGGCCTGTCCCAGGCAAGCAGCTAGGAGATGGACAGGTGGTGGCACCAGGGCCCTGGGACAGGGGTAGTGTCACAGGTGTTGGGAGATCTCCTGTGGCGAGGTGCGATGTAGGAGCCAGGGGCAACGCTGGCAGGTAGCCAGGAAGACTGCAGGTGTCAGGAGGGCCCACAGCAGACAGGGGTCTTGTGCACTAAGAACCACTGCCCTCCCTTGGCTAGATCCTGAGAGGAGGGCAGGAATGAGGGGCTGCCCCGCCCTGCCCCTGGGAACCAGCCAGGGTGACAAGATTAGAAGTGACAAGTGAGTGAGGCACCCAGGGCATGGCAGGATGAGGGCAGGGCCTAAGCCATAAGGAAGTAGAAACCCCATTATCAGAATTGGGAACGAGTTGGGGTTGGAGGCCACCTAGGGATGACAGTCCTGGGAGCTGCAAGCCAGAGGCTCCTTGGCCACAGGGAACCCATTGACGGGGATGAAGAGGCCCCAACGCAGTGGGGAGGGAGAAGCAGTGGGGAGGGAGACAGCGGGTGACTCTAAGAACAATCAGAGGAAAAAACTGAATGGCAGGGGCTGGAAGAGGGGGAGGGGAAGGCAGGGACCTGCGGGAGGAAGTGGCCCAGAGAGCAGCTCCACTGACAGAGAGGCTCCAAATGGCACTAAGGGTCCTTGTCAGGGCGCGTTACAGGAGGGGCCTGAGCCTGCTCTGCCATTACCCAGCCAGCCTGGCCCTGCTCCCAGGGGACCTGGGCTCAGGAGTCAGGAGAGGGCCGGTTGGCCCACTGGCGCTCTGTCACCTCTCACAGTGCCTGGGGGGATTTATTCATGGGTGTTTATCCCCAGCTGAGAGCAGAGGAAGACACTGAGCCTCAGAGAAGGGCCACCATGCACAGCTGAGCAAGTTGTGGACCCCAACACTAAAAAGTGCCACTCATATTCACCATCAGTGTGCGCATGTGTCATGACGATTTTCCAGCAGATGTTGGTCAAGAGTCCTGGTGAAGGGGTGCCTTTTGCTAATTTGCACAAAGGCTCAATCTGGGTGAGTAGAGGTGACTCAGCGGTTGAGCAATGTACCCAAAGTCACCAAGTGGGGGAGGAGTAGAGGTGGGATTGAACCCAGATGTCTTGACAGGAGGCCGTCTCTGCACAGTTCTCCCCAAAGCCCACCCTTGCCCACTGGGACCAGTACGGCCACCCCAGGCCCAGCTCAGCTTGCTGGGATTCCCCTCTCTCTGGGTCCAGCCCCTCCGACCCCCCCAGGGGCAAACCTCTCTCTCCTTTGTGGAAGCCCTCTCATTGCTCCAGCCCCCAAAGATTGCCTTTCCCTGACTGCTTCTGCACAGACTCTTGTGACCCACCAGTTTGACCCTCAACCACATTCTGAATTGTAGAGATGGAGAGAGCCCAGGCTCAAGAGACAGACAGACCTGGCTCTGCTATTTGGGCAACTTATTCAGCCCCTCTGAGCCTCAGTTTCCTCACCTATAAAACGGGAATGATAACGCCTACCTTCGAGGGTTTATATTAAACGAGGCGATGTATGCCAAGTGGCACACAGTAGGAGCATAATAAGGAACAGCTCACTGGGCTGTGGACTCCTTCAGGGCACATGGTGGTGCTCAGATATGGTGTGAGAACGGAAGCTGTGAATGTGACCGTCTCCCAGGGAGGCTTTAGGGCCACCAGTGGACAAAGCCATCATCCAGCCCCAGAATTAACCTCAGGCTGAGCCTGGGAGCCCCAGGGAACCAAGGGAAGGTGCTCCTGTGACACCCCAGCCTCCTTCAGAGCCTTGCAGCTGCTTGGGAGCAGGACAGAGGGCAGGCAGTTTGTAAGCTGGTGGGTGGAGTAGGCACGAGGAGGGGCTCCGAGCAGCTGGGGAGGGGACGGGCCCCGGCCAAGGATGGGCTAGGATGCTCCCTCACTGCTCCACAGGTGGCTGACAGCATCCCAGAGGCCCCAGCCCCAGAGGCTGCGGGCATTCAGCTCCACACCCTCTGCCTCACCGCCTCCCGTTCTTGCCCCGACCCTCTAGGAAGACGAGCCCCTCCATCCTGTGCCCAGCAAGTGTGCCAGTTTCCCCAAGGCCACTGCTTTCCTCACTGTCTCATGCTGATTGTACGTCTTCTCACCCTTCTTTTCCTCTTTCCCACCCACTCCAGAGCCTTCTGTGTTCAGAGAGAAACGTGTGCGGCAAGAGCTTCTCAGCAGCTGGGGCTCACTCAGTCACCCAGACGGCTGCAGCCATACACCCAGGACCTACACAGGAAGCACGGGCACAGGTCCTGCTGCTGCCGTTGCTGCCCCAGACTGTGGCCCCAGACATTGCTCCCACTGCTGGGGACCCCGCAGGGTCTGGAACACCTCCCCTCGGTCCCCACACAGAACCTGCGTCGGGACAGCACCTGAGCAGCAGCCACCACCCCAGCCTGGCACCAGCACAGACTTCAGATTCACAGAGTCGCAAAGCCAAAGCTGTCTGGCTGGACTCCTGTTTCCTGTCTGTCACCCCTGGGAAAAAACTGCCTCTGCAGCCTCCAGGGCAGGAGTTCACCCTGTTTCTGCTCCCACAGCTCCAGGGATGGGCACTCCCCCTCTGGATGCTGCCCGCTCCTCCTCTGGACCAAAGGTTGTAAGACAGAAGCCAGATAGGGGCAGGCTGCATGTGGGAGTCCAGCAACAGTGGGTTTGAGTCCCAGAGTGACCACCTACTGAATGGGTGACCTTGGAGAAGACAGTCATGTATCTTCTGTGAGTGCCAGTGTCCTGCTCTGTAAAATGGGGGCAGCAGTATTGGCGTCCCGCGCAGAGCGGGCCAGGAGGACCTGCAAAGGGTCTGGCGACTGGAGGGCAGGAGGAGTTATTTCTCTTTCCTCTGCCCCTCCCTGAGGCGCATCTGAAATCTGCCTCCTTGACCGCCACTCTTCAGCTGGTTCTCTCATACCACACAGAACAAGTCCCACAAAAAGGCAAGAAATATTGAAGTCAAATGACCAGATCGGCCCTTCTCCCCACTAGCCGCGTGGCTGTGGGCCAATCAAGACCTCAAGCCTCAGCTTCCTCTGTTCACGGGGATGACATCACTTCTACCTCACGGGAAGGCTGCCAGGCCCGAATCAGATTACAGATGGAAGCTGTAAGTCGCCAAATCCACGATCGTTCCTGTAATTATCATCTCGCGTCTGACAGACCTTTAATTATGTGAAGACAGTGATCAAGGCTTCCCCCGCCCCCTGCTCCGCATCAAAATTTTCTGGCTGCTGAGGACAGCCAGTAGATGGCCCATTCTCGGCCCAGGGTGTGTGCCGCGGTCAACAGAGGCAGAGGTCAGGTCTGGCTCTGCAGGAGCCGACGTGGATGGAGGAAGAAGACCCTGGCATGGCAGCCACCCCATCTCATCTCACAGCCCTGCAGCGCTGGCTATGGAGGACAGAGCCCTACGTGAGCGCTTCACAGAGCTGGGGCGTACTCCTCAGAGCCCTCTACTTGCCCCAGTTCATCTCATCCTCTCTAAGCTCTGCAAAGCAGGCAGGATAGTTAGAGGAAACCAGGGTTCAGAGAGGAGAAGTGACTCGCCCAAGGTCATAAAGGGCAAACATAATGGTGGAGCCAGAATTCATACCTAGCTCTGGGTGTCTCCAGTCCCCAACTGTGCCAAATCAACAAAGAGCAGGACGTGTAATTATCCTTGTGTGACAGAGGAAATAGGCTCAGGAGGCCTTGCCCAAGGTCACACAGCAAGACACAGGCAGTGCCAAGGAGGCATCCCTGATTTTCAGATTTAGAAAAGATTTCAGAGATCATCTTGCCTTGTCCTCGAAAGGTCCAATTAAGAAATGGAGAAACTGAGACCCAAAGAAGGGGACTGGCCTAGAAGCATGGACACAGGACTTGTACATGGTAAACTGGTACAGAAATGACAGAGAACCCAACAGAGGCTGTTGGGACATCTGGACATCCATTTGGTAAAACATATCATTAGACCCCTACCTCACACCCACTACCAAGCTAAATGCCAGTGTCTCCCCACCACACTGCTTTCTTCCAGGCATTCTACATACGTGTGCTGACCCTGGGATATAAATCAGGCCTGGACTCCACTCTGAGCAACCCTCACAGATGACTGACCAGCCAATAGGCAGTTCCATTACTAGGAGCGAGTGTGACAAACAGGAATGCATGGGCTGCTTAGAGCACACCGCTGCTTATGGGAGGACGGAAAGTCTAGAGGGCTTCCAGGAAGAGGGGATGCCTGCAACAGAGCTGAACAAAATGGGCTTGCTGGGATGACAAGGTTAGGGAGCCTTGATTCAGGCAGAGGGAGGGAACGGAAGGTGCAAAGGCGCAGAGCCAGGAAGGTTTTGTTTGGGGGAACTGGCTTCTTTTCTTATGGGCTTATAAAGGCTTTCTCTACGTAAGACTGCTAACTTTCATGTATAGTGTATATTTTTTCTTATTTTATCAGTTGACTTTCATTTTACTTATCATGCTTTTTGTATAAAAATTTAAATTTTTATGCAGTCAAATGTATCTTTTCCTTTATAGGTTTTGCCTTTGGTATCATGTTTAAGGAATGTGGCCCAAGGTTATATATCTAACTCATATTTTATACTGGTAATTTCCTGGCTTCATTGTCTACGTTTAAATCTCTAACCCATCTATCTAGTATATCCATCTGTCTAGAGCTCCAAATGGATGTCTACGTGTGTGGAGAGAGAATTGAAAGTCTTATTACTAAAGCATTAAGATTAGAATTTCTTTTACTTTACATCTTCCCAAGTTGCTTGAATTTTCTCAACAAATGTGTGCTTCCTAAATAGAAAAGAAGTTTAAGAATAGGAAAAAAAGCAACACATTTTAATCCATCTGGGATTTATTTTGGTTTGAGGTAAGAGGCAGGGATCTAATTTTACTTTCACCAAATGGATCCTTCGGCTGTGCCTACACCACTTGTGATATTTGCAATAACTCTCACGTGCGTTTAGTACACAGCACATTCTCAGATGTGTGTGGATTGTTTCTAGGTTGTCTGGTCTGCCCGGAGGCAGCCCTCTCCCCACGTGACGACTCTGGCTGGCACGGCCCCTTTCGTCTGGCTAAGCTCTGGCCTGAGACACCCCTGTGGTCTTGGCTCTGTTTCGAGGTCCCTGAGTCTAACTGTGCCCTCAGTACCACACAGCCCTGCAGAGAATGGAGCGTGAAATTGAGGGGTACCTAACAGGTCTGCCCACCTGCGGGCCAGATCTCAGGTACCCAGTTCCTCCAATCACCAGCCTGTTTCACCCTCATCAAGTTCCAAATGGGAGGACTGTTGCACAGAAAAAGCTTAGGAAATGTCAGCTGGGAAGGGTACAGGGAGCTCCTGGAAGGGAAGGATGGGCAGGTCCCAGCAGGAATTACTTTGGCCCTGACACGGGAGATTTGGGGGAGGGGAGGTGTGAGGAGGTTTGAGATGTATGACAGCATTAGGGCTGAGCAGGCAAAGGGATTAGATCCATACCCCAGCCAGCTCCTGACAGCCTAAGAGGCTGGATTTATTTTTCTGGGCTCCAGACAGCAGGGCACTTAGGAGTCTGTCTGCCCTTCTTCTGTTGGGGGGCAGTCAGAGCCACCATTAGGCAGGATAATGGAAGCAGGCCCAGCCTGGGACACCCTGTCTCTCCGCCCATCCTGTGGGTGGCACCGGCCCTCAGGAAGACCTGAGCAAGGTGCTGGAGGCCCTTAGGAGCATTACCCCAGAGCTCCTCAGAGGGCCCTGCCGAGGCCACAGGGCGGGGGGGCCACAGCCCCTGCTGATCCCCCACCAAGCTGTGCCACCGACACTACCCAAGCAGCTGCTCAAGGTGGCCATGAGTGTCATGAACGAGGCTTAGCCGCTTCCCCTGGAGCATGAATGGCCATGCCAGGTACCCTCAGCACCATTGAGAGAGGAGCTGGGTGGGGTGTGGGGGTTTCTGAAGACCAGAGATGGCCTGGTTTTATCACAGAGATAAATCCTCAGCTTTCCGCGCGGCAGCTATCCCGGGCTCTGCCAGCCTCTCCTCTCTCTCTCATAGATGCAATAATGTCATCTCCCGTTTTCTCATCCTCTTAGCAACCCTGTAAGGTTTAAAGGATAAAATGGGGTGTTATCACCCCCATTTCAGAAGTGGAAAAACTGAAGCTCAGAGGGCACCTCTCTGACATGTTGGGCCCCTTTTCCCCAAAGCACCAGAGATGGGAACAGCCACCCCTTTGCAAGTCTGTAGGGAGGACCATTTCCCCCCAAGGTTGGAGCACTGGTCCCTCTGGGATAGGACATGAGGCATGTTGCTATCCCTATCTAACTGCACCCTTGCGGCATGGACTTGTACCTCCATCTAACCCACGAGCAAGCTGAGGCCCAGAGAGGGCCTGGCCTTGCCCAAGGTCACACACTAAATCACTGGAGGAGGCAGGGTAGACTTCAGACTGCAGGTCCCTCGGCCAGGAACGACTGAGCGCTTCTGGCTGGCTCCAGGTACACCCTGGAGCCCATCCCAAAGGCTGCTTCATCCAGGGAGCCCACCTTGATTCCAAGTGGGAATCCACTTTTCCCTGCCCCACATCTCTGTCACAGGCATACATGGTGTTGACAGAACAGGGAGGTAGGGAGACAGCTGGGAATCCTTCTGCCCACTGGCAGAGCCCAAGCCCAGCTCCAAGGATAGCCTGGGAGGTCCTGCAGCTGAACCAGCACCCTGCCCTGCCCGCCACAGCCAGGAGCAGGGGAATGCGGCACTCCCCTAACTCCTGCGACCTCACTGGGGTCCTGTTCTACACACGATTGGCACCATGGCGGGCACATTCCCTACTGCTTCCTCACTCGCTCTTCAACTCACCACTCGGTCATCCCTCTGGTCCTTGCCTGAGCCCCTCCTGTGAGCCTGGCCCTGCCCTAGAAACAGAGTCCAGTGGAAGACACAGAAAGTCACAACCCACATGGGCAGCCCAGGCCCAAGGAGCTGCTGGAGCCCAGGGAGGGAGGGAAGAAGGGAAACAGGCCTGACTTTTTGTTGGGGGAGGGGGGGAGTACTTCTTAGAGGAACAGACATTTGTAATTATCCCTGAGAGGGCGAGACAAGAGAGAAAGAGGATTCCAGGCAGAGGGGACAGTGTTGTGAAAGGGTGAGGTGATCCTGGGAGGCTGCAGGGGCCTGTGTGGAAGGGGGCAGAGGGGTGCTATGGATTTCCGCACAGCAGGTGTCTTCCTGCTCCCATAGTAGGATGCAGACAATTGGGGGCGGGGAGATTTATTTTGTCTGCATTTCACCCACTAGTCTTGGACTCCATTGAGACCACTTTCCGTCTCTCACTCACCACGGGCCACAGCATGGTTGCCATCTCCAGGAATGGCCTCACCCAGCCAGGCTGGAAATCCTGGGATGTGGGAGCTTCATCAGAGACTCTCAATCTCTTACACAGTCAGACCTCCCAGGTGTCTGTAGAACCCCTCCCTCTGCTCCCTCCTGCATCCCCCTTCCCCAGGCGGAGGCCTCAGCCTTTCTCATCTGGCTCCCTGCCCTCCCCACCTTCCTCACTGTGCATTCTCCATGATTTAACTGGAGTGGTCCTCGCACAGCCCAGGTCTGACTGGGCTCCCACCGCCCAGCACAGAGGACAGGCTGCTACCGCCCAGCACAGAGGACAGGCTCCCACCGCCCGGGTCGGAGGACAGGCTCCCACTGCCCAGGACGGAGGACAGGCTCCCACCGCCCGGGTCGGAGGACAGGCTGCCACCGCCCAGGATAGAGGACAGGCTGCCCAGCACAGCTCCAGGCAACACCCTGCCCTCTTCACACCAGAGTCACACTGGGGTCGAACGGTTTTCAGTTCCTAAACACATGACTCTCTATACACGCAGCTCCCTCTGCCTGGAGCACTTCCCCACTCTGGAGTGACAAGACTAACTCTCTCAGACACCAGCTCAGGCAAGCTTTGATGCCTGGGGTTCCCCCACCTCCACCCCCCACCACTTGGCAGTGATCACCTGGGTGGTCTGGGTATGTTGGTCTTGTCTGATCCCCCAGCCACCTGAAAGCTTCAAGGGAGGGGGACCAGGTCTGATACACATGTGACCCTCTCTGGGCCCAGAACAGATATTAAGACAGGTTTGTTGATTGAATAAGTAACCAGTGCATCCCAGACAAGCCTGGTATGGAACAGGGGAGAGGGCGCAGGACCGGGGGTGCAACTAAGGGCAGTACAGGCTGTGCCTTCAGCTCCTCAGCTTGAAGAAGTCACCAACTCTTCCTGGAGCCCCATCTGTAAGACGGAGGGGGTCACACAAGCTCAAGATGGCCTTCCAAAGGGAAACTACTCCAGAAGTGCAAGAAAGCTGGCTGGCACAGTCTCCTTCAGCATCAGGCTGGGAAATTCTTCCAGGCATCTGACCTGTATCCCTCTTGCCACAGAGAAGCTGGTTTTGACACTGCTGCCTCCCATAGACGCACATCTTGGGGGGGGGGGGGGCTATGGGGACGGCCTGAGAACTGTCTTCTGTCCTGCCCATCCCTTTCCTCGCTATGGAGTGAGCGGCCTCCTGCTAGGCTCTCCCCCTCCCTGGGCTGGGGACAGGAGAATAGGTCATTTCACCTCTTAGTCTCCGGTTTCCTTATTTGTCAAGTGTGTGTCCTGCGGGGAGGAGACAGTGTGAGCAAACTGTACTGCAGGGCCAGAAGCTCGTCAGGGAAACACGAGGAAACAGAGGGTCCCGAGTGTGACATTCAAGACCCTCCCTATCTTCTCCCACTAGTCCTGGTCCCGTGCGCTTTCTCCTCCATCAGGCAGCTTCCCACGTCCTCCCCGGCCCTCCTTTCTTCTCCTTGTAAGCTCTCATGTAAAACCACCCAGACTCAGAACACACGAGTCCTCCTCCAGCTTCCTGAGGTTCTTGCTGCAAATCTATCATGGAGCCCAGGTGTGACATGGTGTTAAGCCTCGATTTCTCCTTCCATAAATGGGGCACCACAATTAAACATGCCCCAAAAGGGTGTTATAACAGTCAACAGGGCAATGCATGTAAGCCACATGCTCCCTGCATACAATACACACTCAAGTGTTAACTGTAACTCTTACTCTCACACTTTATTTCCCAGCGTGCCAATGAGACGAAAATGCTTCTGTGGCTCACCACCTGTCTTTCACCTCATTTCACAGAGGTTGGCTTCACAGAAGAACTTGACCCCAGGCTTCTCTGATTTGGGAGATGCAGGGGGGTCTCCCCCAAGAGGACCTGAGGGGAGGCAGTGCTTGGGTGGGGTGGGGGCCAGGAAAGAGGTCCCCAAAGGAGGAGAGGAAGGTGGGGATGAGAAGAGGCGCAGGCCCAGAGTCGGGCTCCCTTGCCAGGGGCCTCTCCTCTATACCAGGCCCCATCGTCTCCCCTTTCCCAACCCAACCTGTGCTCCCGGAACTCACTCATGGGCTTCAGCTTGTTTGGCAAAATTTGCAGAGCACCGCCTCTGAGCCAGCCCTGACTTCGAGACACCAGACAGCTGTTTCCTTCACTGTGTCAGGCCAGGGAGACCAGCCCCCCATCTCAGGGGAGGGAGGGAGGGACGAGGGAGAGAAAAGAGAAGAGCAGAGAGAGAGTGAGAGAATGGGTGAGCGGACTGAGGCTGGAGCCCAGGAAGTGGGAAGGGAAGCAGGAGCAGAGGGAGTGACGGGGAAGAGGGAAGGAGGAAGCCTGGGGTCACCTGAGGGGAGCTCAGCCCTTCCCACAGAGGCCCTGCATCCAGAGCTGCTGCAAAACCCTCTCCCCTCTCCCAGGCAAGCTGGCGTGTGGCCTCCTGAGGCCCTTTCTGCTTTTGTCCCAGACCTCGTACCCCAGACTGTGGCATTTGCAGAACCTGCACTGCTCGGGCTCCCAGTCATCTCAAAACCGGTCTCAGCGAACCACTTCCTCCACCCTGGGCCCTGTGCTGGCCACAGCCAAGACCTATCACTTCCTGACTCTGCAGCCTACGACTGGCTGGCCCTGAGCCCACCAGGGGATGTACACCTGGGAGATATGTATGTCCTGGGAGATACACCTTCCTCCAGCATCTACTCCAACGGCCACGGGGCTTCCTGCTTGGGAGCTCAGCCATCCTTATCCTCCTTCCTTGGCCTCAGCTGTCTCCCCACCCTCCAGCTCCACCCCCACCATGAGTGTTTGGACCTACACCGCTGGGCCAGAGCTCTGCCCCTCACCAGCTGTGTGACCGCAGCCCAGTCACTGACATTCTGGCTTCAGTTCCCTCACGTGAAATGGTGGCCACGAAACCTAGCTCATGGGCTTGCTGGGAGAAATACGAATGGCAGTGTGTCAGTGTTCAGCAAAGCGCCTGGTGCAAGACACAGCGGGTGCAGGTTGGCTGCTGAGCTTCTGATTTTCCCAACACAGGGAGGCCCTGCTGCCTGCCCCAAATCTCTGGGGAGAACGGAGCTCAGCATAAAGCAGAGTGGCCGAGGACTTCTAAAGTCTTAGCCCAACCCCGCTTCCATTTCAGAGATGGAGAGGCCAAGGGTTGGGAGTCAGGAATGACTGGTCTTAATGACTAGTCACAGCTAGCACTGTGCTGGTCACTTCCTGTTGCTATGGCATGCCATCCGCCCAGCAGCTCCTTGAGAGGGGTGTAGACTATTTCACAGGCAAGACAGCTCAAAGTCAAGTAGGCACTGTGAATGAAGAAGGGGCTGTGACAAATCGAACTAAAAGGAACCTCACAGGGTGATCTGATCACAAGTTCCTAACTGGGCAGGTCATGGTGGGGAGTCACATCCTAGGCCTGTAACTTCTTTAGAAAAAGGTTTATCTTTGCCTTAAGCGAGCCCTGTCCACTGTTTCTGTGCATCTAGGTTAACACACCTTTGAAAAGCCTCTTTTCTGGACCCCTGGGAAGAGTAACCACCCTCAAGAGAGCACATAATCGATCCTGTAATCTAATCCCCACCGTGTGTTCTCCCACCTTCATGTAATCTTTCCTCCTTAATTCCAAATGCATTGAAGAAGCTGCAAACCTGTTATTCTCCAGAACATTTGAGATCTTGTTTCCTGGCACTGTCATCAGTTAGGCTCAAATCCACTCTAATAAAAATTCTCTACAAGTTTGCACATTTCTTATGTCGACAGTACAAGTAGAAGAGGCACAACTGGGAACTGAGGTCTGTCTAACTCCAGCCTGCATCACTGTGGGGGAGACCCCATATGTAGAGAGAAAAGGCTGCCCCAGCAGTGCGGGGCCCTGCCCTGTGGCCTTGGCCAGGCCCCATCCTCTCCCTGGCCTCAGTGCAGCTCATGGCCTCTGTGCTGAGAGTGGGGACATGGCCACGCACGAGGCCAGGAGCTCACCAGGTGGTACCTGCTTCTCACCATGTGGGGATCACGAATCCAGGCTCCTGACTCAGTCTAGCATTGTGTCCCTCACCATCACAGGCAGAGAAGGAGGGCACACAGGGGACACTCTTCCCCAACCTTCCTATCCAGACGGCCCTGTGATGCCTGCTCTCTGACCTTCAGCCGCCACTCCCACCCTTGGCATTCCTGCCTGTTTTGGGATGGGCTGAATTTGGAGGCTGGCTGCTTTGTACAGACAAGGAGAGAAGAGGAAAGTTGTTTTTCAGGTAGCAAAGCTTTTAGATAAACACAATTTATCTCTCGCTCTCCATTCCCTCTTAAAGGAATTGGGTTCCTTCAGAGAAGAAACTAGATTCACTGGCTGATAGCGCCCCAGGGATGAAGTGCAGCTCAGAGTCTGGACAGTGGAGCTGAGCACCGGAGGAGGCTTTCTTTATCTGGCTGAGCACCTGCTGCCAGCTCTGGCAGGCCTGTGGCTCAGGTGACTGAGCCCTGGTGCCAGGGCCTCGCCCTCCCAGCTCCTAGACCCCCCTCCTCGCCCTTGTCTCCAGGCACCCCACCTGCTTGCCTACGCGTCTAGATCTGCCAGCAAGCTGAGGACTTCTGCTCACCTTGGAGTTTCTCCCCTGGAGCGCCCCTCCCTGCCCAGTCCCCATGCTGTCGGAGGGAAGTTACCAACTGGCTGTACCCCATGATGGGATGGCCATACCTCCCTACTCAACGGGACTTAAGGATTGCCATGGGCCCATTTGACAGAGGGAGAATGGAAATCCAAAAGGGGCACTGACCGGTCCAGAGCCACACAGTAGGGGGACAGAGCTGACACCCCTCCCCCCAGGCTCTGGGGCTCCCTGGGTCTCTTTAACCCAGTCCTAGGGGGGCTCACCGGTGTGGTGTCATCATGGGAGCGCTGGTAGCGTTTCCAGCGACAGCCGTAGATGCCTGTGAGGCAGGAGAGGCACAGCTGGGGCTCGTAGTACTGCAGGGGCTGGTGTCTCACCATGCTCGTGCCCGAGGCCCTGGCGCCCGGCCCTCAGGAGCCCATGGAGGCCCCAGGCTGGTCCTGCGGGAGGAAGCACAGGTCTGTGAGGGGGGGAAAGTAGGGGGTCAGTCCCACAGAAAAGGTCATGGTAGCCTCGGTCAGGGTGAGTCAGCCTCTGCAGAGCTCTGCATGGGTCCCAGTCCCACCTGGAGTCAGAGGCACACCCTTGCAGATCTCCCAGGACAGTCCCCTGACACCCACCCCTGCTCGACCCACAAGCCCTCCTCCAGCCGCACTGGCTCAGCACACGCTGCTGCTCCCTCTGCCCAGTGCTCTTCCCTGAGAACCCCATGTGGTGCCCTCTGTCCCCTCCTCTCCTCAGGTCTTTCCTCCAATGTCCTCGTGTCAACCAGACTTTCCCAAGTCACCTTCTGTAAAACTGAAACTCCTTCCCACACTCTCTCAGCCATTTTTAGCTTTATTCTCTCAATCATGTTCTCAAACGTAATTTACTTACTTTGTTTCTTGTCTGACTGCCCCACTATAATGTGAGTTTCATAAAGGCAAGGATTTTGTCTGTTTCATCCTCTGTTATGTTTCCAGGAGCTAAAACAGTGCCTAGCACATCGTAGACTTTCCAAATAAATGTTTTAAAATAAATGATCATAAAAGCTCACATGTAGTGAGCACTTAAAATATTCCAGGCACTGTGTGAACACTTTATATTCATTGTTCCATCTCACTGTCACTATACCTGGCAGGGACTGTGCCCTAAACCTATTTGATAATTGAACAAACTGAGGCTGAGAGAGAGAAGCGGGGCAGAGCCTGGCCTGTGGTCACACAGTTGGGAATCTGCTCTGGTGCCCGAAAATGTTCATTCCTTCAGGCTCAGGGAGACCCAGCCTGGTGGGGCCCGTGGGAGGTTAGTGGAAGAATGGCAGGTGTGTTTCAGCTTGCGATGCCACCAGGAGCAACTGCCCCAGCCCTGCTTGGTGCCCTGGAGATACCTGCTGGGGCTCAGCCTCCTGGCGCCAGCAATGGCCAAGTGTGGCCCTAGGCTTGGGCACCTCACACACCCTGATGTCAGGTATTATCTGATCCTCAACACCCACCACTGTTATTATTGCCCCATTTTACAGATGAGAAGCCTGGGGCTCAGAGCTGCAAAATGATTTGCCCAAGGAGTCTGGACTCAACTCCTGGTCTGTGGAACTCCGGAAACTTGAAGCCATTTGTTCTGGATCAGACCCCGTCCTAGGCCCTGGGGACAACGTGAGCAGAACAGACATAGTGATTGTCTTAGGACCCTCGTAGCACTACTGAGGGGCACGACCAGCCCCTGACTAGGCACCAGGCACCGTTCCAAGTGCTCCATGCACTAACTCTAACAGCAAATAATGGGGGATCATTATTTCTTTATTGAGATATAATTCACACTCCGTAAAATTCACCCTTTTAAAGTGTACAATGCAGCACTTAGCATATTCAGTTTTCAGGACCGTCACAAAGTTGTGCAACTATCACCACTATCTAATTCCAAAGCCCTTTCATCATCCCAACAAAAAACTCCATACCCATTAGCAGTCACTCCCCCACCTACCCTCCTTCCACCCCGGCCCCGGACAGCCAGTCATCTACTGTCTGTCTCTACGGATGCGTCTAATATGAACATTTCATATAAATGGAATCACATAATACATGCCCTTTTGTGACTGGCTTCTTTTACTTAACATAATGTTTTCAAGGTTCGTCCATGTTGTAGCATGAATCAGTATTGCATTGCCTTTTAGGGCTGAATAATATTCCATTGTACAGAGATACCATTTTATCCATTCATCAGCTGATAGACATTTGGGTTTTTAATACTTTTTGGTTGTTACGAATAATGCTGCTGTGAACAAGTTTTTGTGTGAATGTATGTTTTCATTTCTCTTGGCTATATACTTTGGAACGGAATTGCTGGGTACCTGTGTGTAACTTTCTGCGGAACTGCCAAAGCCATTTTCCAAAGCAGCTCCACCATTTTACAGTCCCAAAGTGTTATCGTTACCATCCCCATTTTACAGACGAGAAAACTGAAGCACAGAAAGGTTTAGCCATGTGCTGTAAGTCACACAGCAGAGCCAAGTGGTCTGGCTCCAGGGGCCTTGCTCTCACCCAGGGGTTGGCAAACTAACTTATGGGCTATATCCGGCCAGCCACCTATTTTTGTATAGCCCACAAGCTAAGAATGGTTTTCTACATTTTTAAATGATTTAGGGGGAAAAAATCAAAACAAGAACACATTTGTGACACAGGAAAATTATATGAGAGTCAAATTTCCGTGTGTCCATAAATAAAGTTTCATTGTCAAAGGGTCAAATTCATTCAATTATATGGCTGCTTTAACTGTCACTGCAGCGTTGTGTAGTTATGACAGAGCCCGTATGGCTCACAAAGCCTAAAATACATACTGCCTGGCCCCTTCACAAGGAATGTTTGCTGACCCCTGCAGCCACAGGCCTATCATGGCTCATAAGTGCAGCGCAGGATGGAGAGAGTAGAGGGAGGCCGTGGGCATTTACTGTGGGCAGGGAGGGTCAGGGCATGCTTCCTGGAGGCAGCACTGAGCTGAGGCCTGTGAGATACGCTCCTCTGCTGCCTCTCTCTAAATACCCAGGGCTGTACCACAGGGGTGCGCTGGGCTTCAGACCCACCCACAACTTCCACCTCTGGGCCTCACTCACAGCCTCTGCCGACCGGCCCCTGCCCCCACTCCCACCCCCACCAAACGCTATCCTCAGCACAGGGATGGTAGCCTTCAGTCTGAGCCGGGAGATGCATTAGGGGCTTGCTGGGAACACGGACTGACCCGGTGCCTCCTAATGGCTGGGAACTGTCTGCTGCAGCCGCCATGCCCATGGCTCCCTGGGGACTGGTGTGGATCACGGTGCAGCTGCTGGGGATTCTCTGAGCCAAGCCAAGCCCAGGCCTTGGGGGGACAGTAAGGCATGGGGATGCTGCTGTAGGCGTCTTAGCTCCTGTGGGGTGGGGAGGACTGGGGAGCAGATGGGGGATGCTCTCAGCTTTACTCAGCTAGATCGCACCCTATGCACCCCCAGGTTAGGGCCCCCACTATCAGGCCAACCACCATATCTGCCCCCACCTCCCCAGGAAGGGAGGAGGCAGCTGATACGTAAAAAGAGGCCTGGATTCACCCCGTGTCAGCCACTGACTTGCTCTGCGGCTGCGGCCTCTCAGCTCTTCGCTGAGCCTTGCTTTCTGAATGTGAAAAATGGGGTAACAGCCTTTGCCTGGACTTCTATAGGAAACTGGTTGCAGTGGGGCGGCGGGCCAGGAGGGCACGTGGCTGCAATGACTGAGGTACAGCAGGTGAGCGTTCTGTGAACAGGGGCCCATACCCAGGTTCCCTGGCCCTCACATTCCCTTCTCAGGACCCCAACCCTGGGACTAGTTCCCATATGTCCTCTGCCCTCCCCTGCTCCCCCTCCCCCACAAGTGAGCATTACAATCCACTAAGGAATGGAAATTCCATTTCAGATCTGGAAAAGAGGGAAGGAGAACTGCCTGCACCAGGCTTGAGTCCAGGACCCCGCTGATGGCGGCTCTTGGACGCGCCTCACCCCAGACGAATTGTCACACTACTCATAACTTCAGGGGCATCTTTGGGAGGCAAACCTCTTTTCTTTCCTCTTCATGTTCTCCTGGGACCATCTCGTCTACTCCCACGGCTTCAGTTACCAGGCGCAGCCAAGGCCACCCAATCTCTACCTCTCCATTGAGATAGCAGGCTCCTGGCTGTCTGGGGGTGGGGGTGGGGGTGGGGTGTCACCCAGGCCCTGCAAACCCAGCATGGCCCCGCTGACCTTCTCACCACCCCCAAGCTGCTTCTAACATCTCTCAAAGCCCTTTTCTCACCATTCCCTTGGCCACTGCCCTGGGGGCAGGGGGGGGGGGCGGCGGGAGGGGGCACTGCCCACCAATCCAAGCTCTCACCTGCAGCCAGAGTGAGCTTTTTAACAGGCACATGACCGGATGGGGCCTGTCCAGCTCCTCCAGCCTCACCACTCCAGAACTTGTCCCTTCATTTGATTGACACTTCATGACCCTTTGACCCTTAGCTCAGATGTTACCTCCTCCAGGGAGCCTCCCCTGAGCCCTACACTTGGTTAGAGTGCTCCCAGGCCTCCCATAGCCCTGGGCATCGCTGACTCTTCCTGGGCCCCCTGTGCGAGTACTGTGCATATGTCCCTTTCCCCCATGGGCTGGCCTGAGTTATTCCCCTGTCCCCAGTGGAGAGTCCAGGGCGGCAGAGGAGGAAGCACAGGGGGCTTCCTGGACTATATGCCCGAGGAGGCCTGGAAGGTCTGCTAACAGAGATGGGCTGTTCACTAGTCATTAGGACAAGCTTCCAGAGCCCAGACTCTCCCTCCTCCCCCACTCCCCTTCCTGCCAGGCTAATGGCATTACTTAGGATCAATTGATTTCTCCAAGCCGTCTCCCAGGGCTGCTGATATCAGCCAAGTTCCCAAGACATCCCCTTCCTGGAGCTCCTGCTGGCTCTGGGACAAGAGGAATCCCCCACCACTGGGCCTGATGCTCGTTCCAGGGCCCCCCCCTCAGCCCACAGTCCCGGTTTCTCTCTGAATTCCTGGTCCCTGCCCTGAACTTCCAAAGCCTCTGGTTTACACAGGGAAGGGCCTTCCAGGTGTCCAGGACTGAGATGCAGTGAGCACCCACTATGGAGCTTGCAGGGTCCTCTCCCACCCTGACATCCCGGGAAGGCACCTGACCCACTTCCCTGTTCTTCCTCCCTCCTGTGACCGCCAGGCTGCCAGGCCCTTACTGCCCCCAGATCCTGCTGCCTCTGGCCCCAAGTCCACGCCCTTTCCTGAGAAAGAATCTCAGGCCAGGTGTCAGGGCCTGAGTTCCAGCCTGTCTATCTCACCTGACTTGCTATTTGACTGCAGACAGGTCACTAGCTCTCTCTGAGCCTTACTTTACCCATCTGAGAAATGGGAAGTAGATGGAGTAACATATAAAGGGACCCAAGGCTGCGACAAAAAGAAAGAAAACGGGGCAGCTGGTTTGCTCAGTGGTCAGAGCGCAGTGCTCATAACACCAAGGTCGCCGGTTCGATTCCCACATGGGCCAGTGAGCTGTGCCCTCCACAACTAGATTGAAAACAAGGACTTGACATGGAGCTGATGGGTCCTGGAAAAACATAGTGTTCCCCAATATTACCCAATAAAAATGAAAAAAATAAATAAATAAAACACTGATACATGCTACAACATGAATCTTGAAAAACATTATGATAAGTGAGAGAAGGTAGTTACAGAAGGTGGTGTGGGGCTTGCTGGGCCCACACTGAACATTGTACCTGTGTCATCTTTTGAGGACAACCTTCCAAGTTGAGTGTGACAGGCTTCTGTTAAAGTTTAGAAACATGGGTCCCAGGCAAATCGATGAACAAACTGTCGTCCATCCAGACAATGGAATATTATTCAATGAGAAAAAGAGATGCACTATCAAGCCACAAAAAAACATGAAGGGACCTTAAAAGCATATTGCTAAGTGACAGAAGCCAATATGAAAAGGCTACATACTGTATGGTTGCCAGGGGTTAGGGGCGGGGAGTGCAGGGGATTTTTAGGACAGTGGAACTATTCTGTATGATACTGTAATGACGAACACGTCATCCTACATTTGTCAAACCCCATAGAATACACAACACAAAGATGAACCCTAATGTAAACTAAGGACTTTAGTTAATAATATTGTATTAACGTTGGCCCATTAGTTGCAACAAACGTCCCACCCGAATATAAGATGTTAATAATGGGAAACCGTGGGGTGGAGGAGGGAGAACATATAGGAACTCTCTGTACTTTCCGATCGGTTTTTCTATAAACCTAAAACTGTCCTTAAAAATGTATTTAATTTAGGTATCTATAACGATTGATGAATAGATAAGCAGACCCAAGACATTAAGTGATTTGCCCAAGGCTAAACAGCTAATGGGGCAGAAGGATTTGAAACCAGGGCTGCCAGTCCTAAAATTGTTCCACAGTACCAGCCCCACCGGGGGTGGGGGGTGGGGTGTGCCCACGTTTCTGCCGCCTTCCATGTCTATGCCAGCTACAACATCTGGGTCACTGCAAATTGCACCTCTAGGGGCCAAACTCAATATTTTGGTTGGCACCAGGGGAACAGGGGCATGGACTGGAGCCATGAACCCCGGAGAGGAAAAGGGAACCCCCACCCCCACCCCACATCGGGCACAGGGCTCGGGTTGGCAGAGACCTGACCCTTCCCAGCAGCCTGCCAGGGCCCCAAGGAAGGAGGCAGGACACGCATACGGAGAAGGAACCGCTCCCTTTCTTGGCTGTGGCTGCCCTCACTGGGGCCTCAACCCCAGCCCAGCCCTGGGACTGACAGGCTGAGGTTGAGCTCAGCCACCAGCAGGCGGGGTGACCTCCCCCTGGCCTCTGGCCTCGGCTTTCCCAGCTGTATCACGGGAGGACCTGAACACTACCAGATGATCTCCGAGGACCTTTCGGGCACTCAGCTTCTAGAACACTTCTCCCCCTCCTCTCTCCTCATTCCCAGGAGAAAAGCAGAGATGGGACAGCACAGGGAGGAGGGAAGGACCATCCCACGGTCCTTGACCAGTCTGAAGGGAAGAGCCCCCTACATTCCTCGGGGCCCTGAGCCTGCCACTGACTGGAAAAGTTAAAATAAGGATGAGAGCTGCAGGGAGGCCTGCGACAACTTTAGAGACCTCGTCACCCTCAGCCCCAGGCCAGGTGCCTCTACCATCTTTGACAGAGACCGAGGTACAGGAGTCATGGCCTGAGTAACTCACAGTGATGACGCCAAACTTCACTGAACGTAAAACTCAAGGCTTTTAAGGCCATAGTGACTCCTTGCCACCGTGTGGGGAACATGGCCTCGGAGCAAGACCAGGGGCTCCCTGTGGTCCTTCCTCACTGCTTTGCCCATTCCGTCCCAGCGTAGGTGTGCCTGTGAAGCCATCTTAGCTCTGGGCCCCTCTGCCCATCCTTCAGGCCTGCAAACTCCTCCTCCTGTCAGCTCAGGTGGCCCCTCCTCCAGGAAACCCTCCCTGCTTGTGTCAGGGTCTTCTAGACCCACAGCTCCTGTGCTCCCTTGGGTCCTAGCACTGATCACTGCACAGCGGCTTCCTGGGGAGAGTAGGATCTAAGCGGAATTCAGAAATAAGGGAGGTTTGTAGCCCAAAGGGAAGAAGGGGGCTCTAGGTGAAGGACTAGCACACGGAAAGCATGGTGGCAGGGAGTGGGGAAGCAGGGCCTCTCCCAGGGCCAAGGGTGTCCCCAGGTTCCAGACAGCAAGTTAGCCCCTTGTGGGTTCCATCTGGTAGTGGTGGGAGGTGGGGGGTCTGCTGCCAACAGGGTCCTCCTGCTCTCTGGGGGCTCAGGGTCAGCAGGGAAGCCCCGAAACAGCTCATCAGCTGGGCTGTTTCCCCCAAACTAACAACCAAACCCAAATGACAAGATAAATCCCTGGTGAGGTGTGGGGGAGGTGTGTGCTAATTCTGGGACTCCCATTCTCTGAGGCCTGAAAACACTAGAGAAATGTGGGACCGGCCAATCCCAGACCCCTCCCTGCCACCTCCAGCACAGCCTTAGCTTTTGAGGCACGCTCACAGATTGGCTCTATTTCTCGTTGTATGGGCCTCATCAGATAGTTTGAATTGAGAGATCTGGGCTGCCACCACCACACTGTGGCCCTGGGCAGGTCACTCCACTTCTCTGGGCCTCCGAGAAAGCCCTAGATTCTACCGAAATCGGGAGAGAAGGTGGGCTGACACAGGGCAGGAAGGCAGTCTGTCACTGAGGCAGCTGCCAGCAGAGAGAGGTTGGCAGAGGAGGTGCCTGGTGGGAGGCCTGGGAGGGAAAAAACGACAGGGTGGGCCAGCACTCTGTCCTCCTGTCACCTGTGCTCATTCTTTGGGAAAAAGGTACTCAATGGCTGAGGCGGGGGCTCAGCAGGAACCCTCAAAGTATCAATCATGTCATAATTAGGGCCATTGATCTCTTTCCAAGGCCGTGTCAGAGCCTCCCGCTTACCCGCTTACCCGACACTTGGGTCCTGAGACACCTCTGACTGCTCTTCCTCTGGGGAGCAGGCCAAGGCTGACGCAGCACAAGGCAGGCTGGCTTCACCCCAGACGTGAGCTCTCCAGTTCCTCTGCCCCTCCTGCTGCCCTCTCGCAGGAAGTGTTCCCTGCTTCTCCCAGGGAACTGTGGTCTCTGGAACCATCCGTCCCATACCGAAGGCTCTTTAGCTCATTCAGTAAATGTTTAAGAAGCTTCCACTCTGTGCCAGGCACGGCTGGGAGCCAAAAGAGATTCACAGAGAACCAGACATGGACCTTTCTTTGAGGGGAACGACCTCATGGAGAAACAGCAGCTACAATGATAACCACATGCCCAGTGGTTTCCAGCTGATAAAGAGCCTCCCCACACACTGGCTCATTGAAGCATCTCGCCAGCTGCACAGGTAAGTACCAGATCCTCCGTTTACAGAAGAGGGGGGAAGGCTGGTGGAGGTCGGGATAGGGCTGTTGAGCCACACCCACAGCAAGGCCCTCGGGGGACAGACCCGCATGTTTGGGGCTACAGGCTGGACAGGAGCCAGGATGAGGACCCCGCCCAGGGGCCTTGGGTTTTCCTGGTACAGAAAGCACCTGTCTTTCCCAAGTCAGGGCTATGAGCTTGGGCAGAGTAGTCACCAGGTGTGACCTGACCTTGCCTAGAGAGCAGAGCTTAGCATCTCAGACTCAAAATCTCCAGCTGCAAACTCTCTAAACCAGAGTATTAGAATCACCTCACTCAAGACTCATATAATTATGGAATCCTGGTTTAACCCAACAGGAATCTTGGAACTATCCCTGGATTTCAGACTATTAAAGTCTTCAAATGTCAGCACCAGGAAAGCCCTGGAGCCATTCCATCCAGCCTCCCTTCCCACGCAGAAATCCCCAGGATAGCTCCTAGACGTGGTTCCCCAGCAGACTGGCCTGCACAGGCTTGTATACTCTCTGTGACAGGCCCCTGCCTCCCTGGAGGGCCGAGTGGTTCCCTCCTTAAGCAAGGACTGCAGGAGGGCCCTCCGACACAAGCAGCCTGCCCCCTGCCACCCGCCCTCCCCCCCAAAGAAACCCCCCCAAAACTGGCACTGACAGGTTCTTCCTGAAGCAGGCAGAGTGAACAAATATCCCCAGGGCCTCTGGTGGGGCCTCAAGGGCCAGCCCAGGGCCTGGTAAGGGGGGAGACTCTCCCATCCTCTCACCCTGGGGTGACACCCCAGACCCTCCTAGGAGCCAAGTGATTCTTTCAGGCTGGCTTTTTCCAAAGCCTCTCCCTGAGTCCCAGGGAAGGGGTGGGGGGGGGGGGTGCCCGAAAGAGAGGAGGAGAAGAAGGAGGAAGCTGAGTCTGGCAGAGACTTGCACGGAGCAAACTTGTCTCTGACTAGTTTTTGCCCCTGAGGGAATGGAAAGCAATGATTTATTTTATTTATTTATGTAAAATGAAGTTATTATACAAACAGCCTTCCCAAACAGGCCCTGGGGTGAGAAGAGAAGCCAGTCCTACCATTTAAGGAGTCTCTCTTGCTTCCTTCCAATCACACCTACCTGCCTCCCCTCCCCTCCCCCCCTGCCCCTCCTCACACTGCACTGCTCCGAGCGCCCCACACTACCCACCTTCCCACTGCCACGCCTTTGCTCATACTGGGCCCTCTGCCAGGAAAGCCCTCCCCATCACCCCATCCTAACAAATGGACCCTGTGCAAAGCTTGGTCTGACACCCCCACGGAAGCCCATTGCCTCCTCCCTTTGTGCTCACATCATCTGGCAGAGCTTGGAAGACGTGATCACAGGCCTCTGTGCACAGTAATTATCCGCTTCCGCGGCGGCCTTGCCCACCAGGCTGAGAGCTTCCCCAGGCAGAGACTTCTGATCCACTCAGCCAAGCTTTCCTGAAGAGCCACAGGGTCTGTGGCCCTGCGCCGGGAGATGGAGACGAGACAGCTCAGTCCCCACCCCTGCTGAGGACTCACTGGGCAGAGAACCCGTATTCCTGCACTGGGCCAGCACTAAGGAGGCGCCCGTTTATTTGTCAGTCAGAAAACCTGGTTAAATGCGCAAAAGAAGGAAAGAAGGAACCCATCAGAGCCTCTTAAAACCACACAATTGCAGGGCCACTTAGGAGCCTGGTCCCAATTCTGCCTCTGAATAATAATTAGCCTTTCCCTATTTACAGAAAAATTAAGTTACTAAAAAAAGTTTCAATTAAGTGTTTTCAAAAAAAAGTTTTCTCTCCCACAATTTTTTCTTAAACCTCTGCTATCTGCTTGTACGTTTCTGTTCCTGGTCTAGTATCAGATGCCCTCAGATTTAGCACAGAACATCGATCCTCAGGGTCATTTCCATCTCTCTTCGTCATGGTGTTCTGTAGAGAATAGCAGCCCCTCTTCTCCCAGGCAAGTCTGAACACCTGGCACCTAAACTTTTCTTCCCCTCTTTCAGATTTCCAGGTTTCCCTTCAGTAATCACAGAAAACCGGCCTTGTGTGAATGGTGAGGAAGGAAGTCCCCGGAGCCGGTCACCAGCACACCTTGGAGTTTCATGCCAATGGCATGATTCAAGGCTTCCAATTCCTTTGCTGAAGCGTCACTCTCTAGAAAATGTGTACCCAAGAGCCAGCCTGCCTGGGTTGGCAACCCAGTTCTACCACTTACTGAGCAGATTCCTTAACGCCTCTCTACCTCAGTCTCTTTATCTCTAAAGTGGGGATAATAACAGTGCCAACCTCATGGGCGGCTGTGAGGATTAAATGAGCTAACATACACGTAAGGTGTTTAGATAAATAAGTACCACGTACACTGGAGTAAGCAAGACACAACTCTACGCAGAGCTTCAGGTTTTTTTCTTGCCTATAAAAATGGGACAATAATCCCCGTTCCCCCTGCCTGTTTTGGGTAAACTGTACAGTGCTGCCCCACGGGAGAGGCAGACATTGTTTTAGAACCCAGTGGGCTGCCCTGTGTAGCTTGTCTCTAACTCCTCTCTCCCCGCCTCCTTCCTTCCTTCTTTTTTTTTTACCTGGAAGAAGGTACCAGTGGCTGTGAGCTGGGCCCCTGGGGTGTCCTGTCCACGGAGTTGGTGATGTCACGTCACTGGGAGAGCTGCGGGGACAAGGGGACACACTCGTCAGATCACTCATCAGTTCACCCTGCCTTTTCCTTTCCCACCTGACCCTTAATGAGCCCTCATCGTGTGCCCACCTTGTGTTGGTTGTGGGGCCCAAGGATGGGTCATATCTAGCCCCTGCCCTAGAGAAGTAGCCACGCTGGTGGGTGAGCGGTGTGGGTGAGTTGTGGGCCATGAGACCCTACACATGCAGTCCTACCTCCCCACATGCTGCCCACAAACCAGCCCCAACCCCAAACCCAGTATAACCTGCTCCCTGAACCATTCTTGCCCCCTACCCCAGGACCCACGGACACATGATCCAATGCCCAGCCACCCTGGGGCGAAACCTGGGGCTGTGCCCAGCTCCTGGGGGGCAGAGGCTCTTTCGTGCTGCCCAGGGACCTGCTTCTCCGGTGGTAGCCGCCAAGCCAGCTGTTCTAAAGCAGCCGCTGAGAGAGGGCCAGTGGGCTGGAGGCGGGATCTGGGCACCGCAATTATGTGGCTGACTTCTGACTCATGCACCACCTCCCCCATCACCAGCTCTTAACAGTCCTCCTGCCCAGGAACTGGGAGGAGAGAGGTGCCAACAGGCCATGGGGAGAAAAGAGGAGGGGAGGGGATGGGGCTCCGGGGCTTCAGAGGATGCTGCCACATTGCCCACCAGGGGACATAGGCTGGCAGTGCCAGAGGCCTGCCTAGGTGACCCAGAGTATCAGAGTCAGAGCCAGGGCTGGGACCCAGATGTCCTAGTGCCCTGCAGACCCAGGGCAGTGGTGGCTCAGGCCTGGTGCCCAGCCCAAGGCCATGCCAATGAGAATGCTCTCCAACTCATTTCGGCCCTCGAATCACACACCAGCAAGAAACACACAGCTAAGAATCAGGAAGGGGGCAGAGCTGGGCTCACAGACAGCCTGGAAATGACATCCAGCTACTGGAGACAGACTCTGGGGCACCCCCAGCCCTGCCTCCCTCCACCTCCAACCCCCAGGTTTCTCACAGTACCCTGAACGTACTGCACTTTACAGTTTACAAAGCACATTTATTTCCTTCATCTCCCACAGTGATTTTAAGACCTAAGTGACAGAGAGAATATAAATAAAGCAAGGCTTCTCAAACTTGAATGTGCAAAGAAATCAGCTGGAGATCTTGTTAAAATGCAGTCTGACTCAGTAGATCCAGGTTGGGGTCTGGGATTCTGCATTTCTGGCAAGCTCCTGGGTGGTGCTAGTGCTGCCAGGTCCAGGGACCACAATTTGAGTAGCAAGACCATAGCTGTTAACAGCACGGACACTGGGTTCAAAGTGCCTAAGTTAGAAGCTTGGCTCTTCCTGTGTGGCCTTGGGCAAGTTACTGAACCTTTCTGTGCCTCAATCTCCTTATGTATAAGACCACCACCATCATCATCATATCATCCTACCCCATAGGGTGGATATAAGGATTAAATTATGTAAAATGCCTCAAGTGATTATTATTTCTAATTTTAAAATGGAACTATGTCCTCTGAGAGCTGGACATACCCAGCAAGGTGGCAGAGCCAGAATAGAAACCCAATTCTCTTAATGTAAATCCTGCAATACCAGGGTGCCACAAAATGTCAGAGCCAGCAAGCCCTCCCCCCACTAGACAGACATGGATATTGAGGCCCAGAGAGGGGCCGGGAACTGACAAAGCCACCAGAAAGTTGGTGTCAGAAACCCCATTCCATGACTCTTGGCCTAGTACTCTTTCGATCACACCTCACTGTCCTTCAAAGAAGAGAAAATGTTACAAATTTGCCCTGGGGAGGGTCCCAGCTCAGCTGTCAGCCCCCACCTGGGCAGCAGATACCCTGGAAACCGGATGTGGGAATGACTGGATGTGGAGGCTGCCCCCACGCTCAGGGCCCAAGCGCCCTGTTCTCTCAGAGCCCTGCCCACCAGGCTGGGTGAGGAGGAGAGTCTAGCATTCTCCTTCCAGCTCCATCTCCTACCTCCAGTCTGTGGCACTGCTCAGCCTCAGGGTCACCCATCTGGGGTCGCAGGCAGAGGGTGGCACGGCCCACGCCTGTCTCCACCCCCACCTTGGCTTCCCAGCAGGGGGCCAGAGGGAGCCTGTGAGTCACTTGAAGGAAGTGCTCAGCCCCAAACAGGAAGTGGCTCTTCAAGCAGAAACTCCCTGCAGGATCTCGCCAGGGCCCTGTCACAGGTGTCCTGGGCAGCAGTTGATGAAGGAAGGGAAGCTGACTGGGGCATAGCAAAAGCTACTCAGATTTTACCTGAACTCAAATAGGCCCCCTTCCTCTGCATTGTGAAAGTTGGCCAGGGGGCTTCTTCTCTGCTGTGCAATCTGAGGTAGATCAGAACCCTTCCTTCTCTGAACCTCAGTTCCTTCATCTGTAGGAGATAGGGCTGCACTACAAGACTATTATGGCATTTCTACAATGAAATGAAAAATTGGAGGAATAAATATGGGTTTTAAATAAGTGAACAAACGCATATATGGATGAAATGAATGAATGACTGCGGATACCTAGATTTAAACTCCAGCTGCTGGGAGAAGCTCAGCCCATCCTTGACCCTGAGCTGGAATGAATGGGTTGGAAATTCATTATCTTACTTGTTGTTATTCATCTTCCTTAAATGTATGTATATAGCTCATATTCATTTCAATGTTTAATATTAAAAGTATTTTGGGGAACCTCCACACTGCCTTCCATAACGGCTGCACCAGTCTGCATTCCCACCAACAGTGTATGAGGTTCCTTTTTCTCCACAGCCTCTCCAACACTTGTTACTATTTGTTTTGTTGATGATAGCCATTCTGACTGGGGTGAGGTGATATCTCATTGTGGTTTTTATTTGCATTTCTCTTATGATTAGTGATGTTGAACATTTTTTCATATGTGGTATATAAACCAGAAACAACAAAAGAACAAGACAAACAAATGAGAAACAGAAACTCATAGACACAGACAATAGTTTAGTGGTTACCAGAGGGTAAGGGCGGTGGGGGGTGGGAGATGAGGGTAAGGGGGATCAAATATATGGTGATGGAAGGAGAACTGACTCTGGGTGGTGAACACACAATGGGATTTATAGATGATGTGATACAGAATTGTACACCTCAAATCTATGTAATTTTACTAACAATTGTCACCCCAAAAAATTTAAAAAAAAAAAAGTATTTTGGGTCTTTATTTACAAGTTTGGTGACATTTTTATGACCAGAAATATGACATAGGAACTTAATTCTTATTTATATCAAGGGTAAAATTGGTTTTATGTCATTTCATTAAAGTCGCAATTTCCAAGAAACTAATGACGATCGTCAGGAAGGACTTAACGATATCTGTTTCCCAGTAATGCGGAGCAGCTTCTCTTTTTTTGGCTTTTCTCCCTGCTCCAATTTGTCATTCTAAAAGTACTCATGAATTAGTGTGATTCACAGTAAATGCACATGGTGTCTGGGGAACACCTTACAGTATAGTAGTCCCCCTTTCCACGGTTTCAGTTACCTGCGGTCAACCACGGTCCAAAATTATTAAACAGAAAATTCCAGAAATAAACAATTTGCAAGCTTTAAATTGCGCTCCATTCCACCTAGAACAGGAATCATCCCTTTAGTCACTTCGTAGCCATCTAGTTACCACTGACTATCATGGTCTCACAGTGCTTGTGTTCAAGTAACCCTTATTTTACTTAAGGCCCCAAAGTGCAAGGGCAGTGATGCTGGTAGTTTGAATGAGCCAAAGAAAAGCTGGAAAGTGCTTCCTTTAAGTGAAAAGGTGAAAGCTCTCAAATAAGAAAAAAAATATTATGTTGTTTTGTGCTAGTCTGCTGAGTGACCACGTTCACATAACTTCATTACAACATATTATTATAATTGTTTTATTATTAATCTCTTACTGTGCCTAATTTATAAATTAAATTTTACCATAGGTAGGTGTAAGAAAAAACAGTAAATATAGCTGACGTTTGAACAGCATGGGTTTGAACTGTACAGGTCTACTTAGGTGCAGACTTGAAAAAAAATCCCGTAAGTATAAGTGGACCTGCACAGTTCAAAGTCATGTTGCTCAAGGGTCAACTGCATTTTTAACCCACGGTTGAGAACCTGCGTAGGCAGAGAGCCAACTTAAGTAATATGAGGATTTTCAACTGCACAGAGGTCAGTGACCCTAAACCCCAAGTTGCTCAAGGGTCAGTTGTATAGGGTTTGGTACTATCCATAGTTTCAGGCATCCACTGGGGGTCTTGGAACATATTCCCCACGGAAAAGGGGAGACTACTGTATTTAACAATTCATATTATTCAAGTCAATGTAACATGAAGTGTGATACTAATTCTTTACATTGGCAACTCGATAGGACAGTAAATACTAGAACTGTCAATAGTTTCCTATTTATAAAATCTTCAAAAATTTGAATTAATATTCCATCTCTGTTTACATCATTTTATTTTAAAATATGATATTCATTAATTATGATGTGTATAGTTTTGACTTCTAAAGTATTTTCAAGGAATAAAAATGATTTTTGGAAATACAAATTTTCCTTTCTTTATATTTACTTTAATTTACATTTTTGATGGAAATACATTCACATTCTATATATACCCTTTCAACAGTTGCATTTTGTTTTTAATCCTTTAGACTATTACCATCAATACAGAATTTTCAAATGATATGAAAATCTTGATTATAACAATTACAGTGATCTTGCTAAGATGAAGACAATAAATATATTTTATGAAATAGTATATGAACTAAGTCTTATTACTCATCTGAACATTAGCAGCCCTCAAAACACCCAGATGTACTAATAATTAAATTGAGTCTTCCTTGATATTTTGTCACTTTTAGTCATATAAAACCATAACTTGACATATACATTTCAATTTGCATTATGAAGATGTATTTGTCAATGTGGAAAAAAAATCAGACTATTTTATTGAATAGTTTCTTGGTGTGTTTTATAACCTTCAGATACCTGACAAAGATATAGGGACCTCTATTTGTATTTTTGTCTTGGGCCCTGCAAATTTGGGGCCAGGCCTACCTGTCCACTCTCTGCCTGCCAGCTGTCACTTTTGTGGAGCCCAAGCTACCTGTGCCAGTCACTTCCCCTTGCTGAGCGTCACCTGGGCTGCCAGTGAGCCCTGTTGTCCCCAGAGTCTGCCTTTTAGAGAGCGCTCTGTACGTGCCTAGTTACAACGTGGGCCTTATTTCCAGACCTGACTCGAATGCGCTCAAGGGCAGTGACATGACCCGCCGGGCATGTCCCACACCCCTGCGGCTCCTTCAAGTCCCTTACATTCCAGCACCACCTGTGAAGGGACCCGGATGGGAGGGCCCAGCAGCCTCTGGTCCACCAGGCTGGTAGGCCCCTGGCTATCAGGCTAAGTGAAAGGCCTGTGGCCACCACAACTGGTTTTCTCCTCCTCTGCACCCTGACTCAGTCTACATCTACCCAGGCCCCCCTCTCCAGCCCCCTTACTCTGGGCCTACTGGTCACAGTGACCTCCCCTTTGGGCTAAAGCCACCAGAATGCCCCTCTAGCCCCTGACATCCAGGCTGACAAGTCTCCGGGCTGACACGTTCCCTGCCCACCACCCTTCCTTCCTAGCATCTTTCACAAAGAGCTTCCAGAGGACCGGAACTGGGTTCTAGACGTGGGAGCAGGGTCGAGGAGAGAGCAGGAGACTAAGAGCAAGAAGCCCTGGGTCCTGGGCCTGGCTTGGCCACTGAAAGGCAGGTTGGCCTCCTCTCTAGGCTCAGGGCCTTCATTTGTCAGACGGCGGGTCTGCAACCAGCCCAGTCTGCTTTGTGGGGTGATTCAGATAACCGAGCAAGCAGGATGTGACAGGGCTTTGTAAACTGTAAAGTGCTGAACCATGTGACCAGGGTCTAACGCATCTCTCTTGTGTTTCCTACTCGGCCTGACGTAGGCAGAGTCCATTGACCATGACACTGTCCACCATTTATGGAGGGGCTGGTCGTAGCCTTATGCAAGGCCAAGATTTCTCTGTCCGTTCTCTCACATACTCCTCTTAGCCTCCTATTGCAGCACGTTCTACAGATGGCAAAACAGAAGCTCAAGGGGGTTTGGGTCTCTTGCTCAAGGGCACAGCTAAGCAAGTGGCAGAGCCAGGATTCATACTCTGTCTGACTCCCAAGCCAGTCTAGACAACATAAATCCCGTCACCAACACACATTTCCTGAGCTCTCCTGTGTGCCAGGAGAGGCCCTGAGGCCCCGGTGGACAGACCTCCTGCTGGAGGAGCCTAAGGTCTAATGGTATACAGCTGCTACAGCTGTATGAACAAAGGAGGCAGGAGCCGGGGGAGGGGCCCAGGAGGGCCTTGCTGCTGGATCAAAGCCATCTTCCAGCCTAACCCAGTGGGGACCCACCACAAACAACAACAAATACCTGGGAGTAAGCACATTTCTTTCCCCTGCACACCACCCTGGCCAGCCATTCCCTGCCTGCTTTGGGGCATGGAGGACAGGGAGGGACCCTAGACATTTCAGACCACTTCCTCCTCTGGGACTACCACCCTATGTCCACCCTCACCCCTGGGGTCTGCGGGTTCCCCAGGCTTCAGGATAGGGCACAGCCTTACACTGGACTAGACATTACGCCTGGAGAAAGCAGAATCCTGCCTGCCCATCTGAGCACAGAACCCCTTACACAGTAGGTGCTTAATAAATGGTTGCCAGATGGGCTAATGACTAAATAGCAGTGACTGACCACTCCTGTGCCTGGCTCAGTTCATTGTGGCCATGGGGAGGCTAGTTCAGGTTCTGAATCAGATGGAGCCTGAAGGCCAGAGCCAAGCTGATAAAGGGTAAGGCCCTCATGTAACCAGCCATGGGGCAGGGAGCAGATCTGGCCCTTTCACCTCCACCCTTTTGCTGTGTGATTATGGGCAAATCACTTCGCCTCTCTGGGTATCAAAGTGGTTAATATTATGTTGAAATCATCTGATTTTAGGTGAACACCTACAAAGCTTTGGTTAGAAACACTGAGGCTCAGAGAGGGGAGGTGACTTGGCCAAGGTCACACAGCAGGTGACGGAGTCTAGACTAGTACCCAGGCCTGTTATGTTCTGTGGGGCTAGACTCCCAGAGGCCACATTCTCGGTGATATTCCTTGTGATATCATGGGGCAGGGAGAGGGAGGAGAATAGTTGAGGCAGGTTCTATCACGGCCAACCCAGGCTGACATCACCACTTCAAGTCATCAGAGCCCTGGAAGTGCTTCTATTTGTTCATTCCTAAGATCTGCTGACCAATATGAGTTCCATAAGCAATCCTTGAGCACCTTGTATGGAAAAAGCCCAGGAGACACAGTGGGGTAGGGTGGGCTAGAAAGAAAAGCCAAATTCAATTGAGGTGGGGACGGGCCCCCGGGGCCTCAATTTCCTCCGTGGGGCTCAGTGCCTCCATGGCCCTGACCTAACTTTTGCCCATAGGCTGTGTGCCATCCCCTGCTCTTCCGCAACCCCTCTGGGCCGTGCAGGCAGATGTGGGGGTGGTACAGAGGCAGACTTCTCTGGAAGGGGCTACCGCAGGGCTCCAGCCCAGGCCTGGCAAGGCTGGAGAGGTTGCCTGAAGCCAAGTCGTGGGGAGAACCCTGGGGGCTGGTGCCTGGTTTGCCAGGCTGTGTTGCTCTGTCACGTTCTGTCTCTGGAAGCTGAGAGACAGTAAGCCAGCATCTGGGGTTGGGGAAGCAGTGGGGGGCACAGGGCAGTTCTCAGAGGTCCTGCCTCTCGCTGACCAAATAATCCTGGGACACGCATTCTGCACCCCTTTCTAACAGGTGAGCAGAGCGGTCACTGATTGGTGCTTCCTCTGCACCGGGTCCTCTATAATCAGCTCTGTACATACTTGACCGTGTATAATCTGCACACAATCCTCGGGCGCGGCATCGTCATACTGCACCCACGACCACTGGTGCTCCTTACCATTCTGGAGCACCCTGGGTTGCATGGTCCTGCCCAATTGCCAGCACCTGTGCAGGTACATGGGCAGACAGCCCTCAGGCTCTCAGAATCCCCTTGCCTAAAGCCCAGCAATCCCCCAGAGTCCCCTTTACCAGCGACCTGGTGGGTGGAGGTCTAACTTGTCCAGCACCCTTGCCCCTGGCACAAAGCTCTGGCTCCACATCCCCACTCTAGGGACTAAGCCACGTTCCTCGAGGGGCTTGACGTGAACCACACTCTTGCTTTTCCTTCTCTTTCTGGTTCTACTTTCCCCAGTCTCTTAAGTTTTTTTTTCCTCTGGAAAACTTCTGACATGAATCACTGACATGAACCCTGGTCTCAGGCTCTGCTTCTACATCACCCAACCTATGAGGCAGGTGCCACTCATTTTCCCATTTCAGAGATGAGAAAAGTGAGGCTCAGAGACATAGTTGTCAAAGATCCCCCTTGTGGCAAGACTTAAATTGAGGTCAGCCCAATGCAAAGCCTGAGCACCGACCCCTCCGTCCACCACCAGCATTATCTGAGCCCATTTACGTCCTTAAACCCTGTCTCCTCCTGTCCATCTGAGCTAACTTTTTTTATTATTATTGCAAGGAAAGCAAGAGAATCGGATGATACAAGGGGGATGACTAAGTCTCGGATTCCTCTGTTGGCTCAGATCCTGTTTTGGTCAATCCTTGTGAATCAGGGCGGGTCTGACATTCTGGGAATGCAGGGAGACTTCAAACCAACTTCATGAAAACAAGTTGTAAAAACACTGGCTGCCACTCAAAGCTGCCGGCTGATGTGCTTGGCTCCACAGAGTTGGATTAAACAAGTTCACAAGAAGGGAACACACAGCAGGAAAGACTTAGGATAGACCCAGAGGAAGAACTTCCTAGTAACTGGAAGTTGGGCCCAGCCTCCTTGGAAGCAGATGAATCCATGTCCTGACCTTCCCAGGCCTTTCTAGTTTTAAGCGTGTATGAAGCCACTTCAGTGAGCAGCGGAGACACAAAACTACCGCAGGCCAACGCCGCCCAGCCCTGAGCTTCAACCACTGACCTGGAACCTAGTTTATGAGGATGCTCTGACCTGATGGGCCTCCTGCCTCCTAGGAGGTCAAAGTCTCCATAGGTGAGGGCCCCAGACCCATCCCACCCTGAGAGCGGATGGAGGCCCTGGAGCCTGGCGAAGCTCAGGGCAGGCCTGAGGGCCATCATGCCGCCGCCTCTGCCCCCGCTTTCCACAACTATCCCTCCAGGAACAGCCCCCACCCCAACACTCCAGGAGCCCGTGTCGCCACAGAGGCCTATGGCAAGTGTGTATAGATCAGGTCTCACCCTCCTCCTCCTGCCTCCAGCACCTTCTCTCCCCACTCCAGGCAGCAACAAACAGGGCCGAGTCTCACCCTTTTATCCCCTCCACACCTTTCCAGCTAGCACTCCCTCTTTTTCCTTCCTTCTCATCCAAACTCCTCAAAGAGTTGTCTACACTCACGGCTCCACTTCCTCCTTCCCACCTGCTGCAAACCCACAGCCTCTATTCCCACCAAATTCCACCACGACTGCCACTGCGTAAGCCCACTGGACGGTTCTCGGCCCTCCCCAACTCTGTGGACCTCGCCCTCCTTCAGGAAACGTCCTCCTGCCTGGCCTCTAGGACACCAATTCCTCCAGTTTCCCTCCTCCCTTTCCAGCCCCAGCCCCAGCCCCAGCTCCTCTCTCTGCCCAGGCCCCCGCTGCTGCTCTTTATCCTAAGCCCCTTCCCCTGCCTGGCCTTCACATTCTCCTTAGGCGATATCATCCGCCACCCCTGTCTCCGCCTAGACCAAGCTCCAGGCCGAGTACCCAATGAACCTCGGGTCACCCTGCCTGGGCATCCCATAGGCATCTCACATCCAGTGTGCAAATGGGAACCCATTGCATTCCCCTAAACCTGCTCCTCCCTCTTCCCCCATCTCGAGTGACCTCCATTCTCCCAGTCTTCCAGGCCTGGAAGGTGAGAATCACCCTCCCCACTTCCCTCGTCCTCAAACCCTGAAATCCCATCTGGCACCAAGCCCTGCTCTATTCTCCACCCCTTCCTCTCATCTCTCACCAAACATCCCTCACATCTTGGCTCAAACTGCCCTTGTGGGAAGCCTTTCTTAACTCTGCCGTCAGACCTGGGCATGCCTTGTCCTGTTCTTGAGTGGCCCAAACAGCCCTCAGTTCATCAGCCATGTTAGTGTCCAGTTGCATGGACACATCCCACTGCCTCCGGCTGCCTCCGGAAATGCAGGGGCAGCGTCTGACCTGACTCAGGGTCCCAGCACCCAGCCCGAGCTTCGCACAGAGGGGCCTCCAGAAAAGGATTCCCAAACCTGGGAAGTTGTGTTTCTGCTGAATTTTCCCCACTGGTGAGGTTTGGTTCTCCCTGCGGCGCACAGCCCCACCCTCCCTTTGCTCTGCCCCTCCTCAGCACTTAAAACCCATGAGAACTTGGTCTAGTCTCCGTTTAGAGGCATTCTAACCTGCCTGTCATTTACAAGGAGATCACATGGGGCCTAGAGGGAGATAAGGGGCCCCCTCACATGCGTGCAATTGCTCACACAAACACGTACAGGCAGACATAAGCCAGTGCACAGAGTGCAGATTCAGACAGTCCCAGGTAAATAAACACGGGCACGTGGCACAAGCACATGGCTCGGGAAGGTACACGCAGATGTGCAGACAGGCCCACAGGAGCACAGCATCCTGGAAGCGGCATGGACTTCGGCCACTGCCTCCCTGAGAGCACCAGCCTCCAGACATCATGGGCCCAGGAGTTAAGATTATCTTGGCCAGGGCTCAAGACTGGTTCTCAGAGCTGTCGGGCAGGGGCTCAGGGAGAGGGGGCAATAGCCCACAGGACAGGGCACAGCCCTGGAGGAACTCTGCCCGCTTCAGCCATTCCTTCCCTCTCAGTCGCCACAAACTCTTCCTCCAGGAAGCCCTCCGTCATCTCACCCTCCCTCTCAGTGCCAGGGGAGGAGGCTGCCCCCAAAGGGGACCCTGCCTGGATCCCACCCCAATCTTTCCCTTGGGCCCCTTCTCATATCCAAGGGGAGGGCTGTACCTGCCCAGTCACAGCTCAGAGCTTTTAGGATCAAGACACCCTCCTTTCCCCAGCCCTCGTCCTGCCCTGCCTCCAAATCCCAGCTCAAATGTCCCTTCCGATTGACCCCGGCAATTCCCTTTCCCAGATGAAGCATCATCATCAGAGAGAACTCAGCACTGGTGAATTCATTCAATCCTCCAGACAAGTTGCTGCTGGGGTCTGTGTTCTCACGATCCTCTTACAGATGAGAAAACCACGGCTCAGAGAGACAAGCTAACCTTCCCAGGGCCACACAGCTGCTAAGCCCTTCTTTTCTTTCCTTGAAACCATGTTCCTAGCCACGACCTCCCTCCGGAGGGAGCACTCGCCTTTGAGGGTGGTTGGGAAGAGGCTTCAGATGGAGGGGTGGGTGGGTGGGGGGGTCTAACAGGGAGGCACGCTGCCCCTCCAGAGCACCAGTCCCCACCTGAATCGCAGGCAGCCCTGAGGGCCACTGCACCCGGCTGCAGTGATGTGAGGGGCCTGACATCCCCAAACAAGGCTGGCTCGTTTACTGTGGGATTTGGAGCAAGTCACTGAGCCTCAGTTTCCCCATCTATGATGAGAGGGGGGCTGGATACCACAACCCTTGGGATCTTTTCCAGTTGGACCCTGCAAGGCTGCAGAGTAGGGAGGGGTGTTGGAAGGGGAGACCATTAGGGGCGCAGGAGCTATTCTCCACAGCGGTGCTGGGGGCAGAAGAGGAGGCCCCGCCTACTAACCCAGAGTCAGCTGCTGAGCTCCTCCAGACCTGGTCTACCAAGACAGTCGCCCTCCAGCCCTCTACCTTCCCCTATAGGAGAGCTGATCTGAGCAGAGAAAAATCACAAAATACCCAACATACTAGAAAGTGAGGGAAAGCCAGCTAGGTTGGGAACGCATATCACACGCAAAGCTGATGCAAATGCCGCAGGCAAACACCTGGCTTTGAGCTCCATCCCTCTGCCCTCTCCCTGTACCCCCTAAGTCTAGTACCTCCCCAAGTCCTGCTGATTCTGACTCAGAAGCGGCTCTCCTGTAGGGCACTGCAGCCCTTCACACTGCTACCTGAGAAATGGCCAAGAACTCCTTGGGACCTATGGGATCAAACCTTGTATGTGAAGTTTTTGTCGTCCTGGCCTCAATGCACCTTCCTGGTTTCCCCCTGCTCACCTCAGGGTAGCCCCAGCCACCTGAAACTAAGTCCCTGCCCCCGGGGACTGCATTTTGCAACTCTACGCCCTTACACAGCTAGTTCTCTCTGCAGGGAATGCCTTCCCACTTGTCTCTGCTTGGTGAACTCCTACAGATCCCTCAATACCCAAATGGGAAAGGCTGCAGTTCAGTGAATTGGCGTTTGTAGTGGAAGTCAGGTCCTAAAGACAGCATATCATGAGTAAATTGCATGTGGTCAAAATCACCCTTACTTTTGATCATATATGCAAGTACCTCTTATCCATAAAGCGTAGGCACTATACTAGACAGTTCCCACGTTTTGACTCATCTAATTCTCACAACTGTGGCAGATTGTATTTCCAAATACATCTGTGGCGATCTCTCCCATCCCAATTGCTCTTCTTACAATGAAACTCTGACACTCTTCTCACGGAGAAGCAGGGTCTATGTCACCCCCTATCCCCTCCCCCGCGGAATCTGGAAGAGCTGAGGACTAATGGCTGAAGTGACACTATAAAACTTCCAAGGCCAGGTCACCAAACGTGATGCGGCTTCTGCCTCATTCACTGGGATACTTCCCCCAGAGCGCTGAGCCACCATGCATACAATCTGACTGCTCTGTGGGGAAGCCCAGACGGGCCACGGAGCGGAAAGAAGCCCCAAGACTACATGAAGAGCCAGAGAGGCCTGGCCAACCTCCAGCTGCTCCAGCTTGCGCTGCTCTAGCCATTATCTGACCGTGACTGTATCCCCGTGGAAAACCCTGGGCCAGAACCGCTCAGCTGAGCCCATCTGAAATTCCTGATCTATAGAAACTGGGAGATAATAAAATGATTGTTATGTAAAGTCACTAAGTTTTGGGGTGATTTGTTATGTAACAACAGTAACTGGGACATCTTCTCCACTTTAGAGAGGAATCTGAGCACAGAGAGCTTAAGCAACTTGCCCAAGGTTACAGAGCTAGTAAGTAACTGGTAGAGCCAGGACTTGAACCCAGGTAGTTAGTTTAGTCCCAGAACCCACACTATTCACTACTATGCCCTACTAACTGCCTCTGAGGTCTGACTGGTCTCCAGGCCCACAGCAGGTCCCAGGGAGTGGTTGCTGAATAAATGACAGCGGGAAGGAATAAGCAAATACAAGTTGAGTGAGCGAAAGCAGAGAGTGACCTCCCAGGTGCAAAGCAGGGATCTTAGACAAGCCTGCACCATGCAAATGAACTTGACATGAGCTCCTTGTCACTGAGGCAGCTCCAGTGTCCACAGCCGTGGGAGAGGGTGACGATCAGAGGTGCCTGTCAGATGCCACCTGCCTCTGCCCTCACAGAGGACCCTGAGCTCATCTCCCTGCTCCCCACCTCCCCCAACCCTGCACGTTGCAGAGTTAGACAGGACCCTGGAAAGCCAGTCCCTCCTAAGGACAAGGCCTGTGGATCCTGGGGACTGCAGCAGGAAGGTCCCCAGGTAGGGAGGTTGGAGACCTGGCAGGGCCATTGACTGGCTGTGTGAATTTGGGGAAGTTCCTACCCCTCTCTGGGCCCAGGGGGGCTCTCCAGCTCCACTGTTCTAAGACTCACCAGATGCTGAGCTGGCCTCGTAGATGGGGGTTGAGGTGAGTTTGGTTATGTGGGTCCAATAGTCCACGGTCCTCTAAATCCCCAAAGGGATCTGTCCCTAGAAGGAAAGTGGGTAATGAGAATGAATCCTACCGAACACTCACGGGAGCTGGCTGTGCACCAGGTGTTTTGACAAGCGCAATTTCTAATCCTTGCAGCAACCCCATTAGGCACAGGAGCAAGGACACAGGACTCAGATTTGCAACTCAGGTGATACTGGAAGCCAGGATCCAACCCAGGGCCACTCAACTTCAACACTCCCACCCTTCTCACAACAGCAAGAGGTAGAAGCAATCCAAGTGTCTAACAACGAACAAATGGATAAACAAAATCTGGTATATACACACGGTGGAATATCATTCAGCTTTAAAAAAGAAGGAAATCTTGTCATGTGCTACAACCACGTAGCAAACACGGGTGAGCCTGGAGGACATTATGCTAAGTGATACAAGCCAGTCACAAAAGAGCCGATACTGCATGATTCCACTTACGGGAGGCATCTAAAGTAGTCAAATTCATAGAAACAGAAAGTAGAACGGTGGTTGCCAGGGCCTGGTGGGGGGTAGAGGACAGGAGTTGTTGTTTAATGGGTATAGAGTTTCAGTTTTGCAAGATGAAAACGTTCTGGAGACCTGTTGTGAAACAATGTGAACCTAGTTAACACCCCTGAACTGTACCCTTAAAAATGGTTAAGACAGTACATTTTATGTTGTATGTGTGTGGTTTTTAAACACAGTTAAAAAAATTCCCATTCTGAGAGCAGAGAGGGAGGTTAGGAGGAATATGAAGGAGGGAAGTCCAGGCAGGCTTCACGGAAAAAGGGGCATTTGAGGGGGGCAGGATTTGGGCCGAGATGAATTTAGGGCACTACAGAGACTCCCGCCTTCAGTCTCCGCCTCCCTCCCAGGACCCAGCTGACTCCACCTCCCAGCCCATCACAGGCCTTTGAGATCTCCACACAGAAGCAGTGCCCCGGAGGGGAAGAGGCATTAGTCAAGAAGGGATTTCTTGAACACCTACTATGTGCTCCCAGGCCCACTTACTGGGTGACCTTGCGCTAGTTTCTGTCCTGCTGGGGCCTCAGTCTTCCCATCTGGATAATCAGAGGATGACCCACGATTCCTTTCGATTCTCCCACTGGGAATAACCTCTGAGGGGCAGGGCAGGTGGGAGGCACCAGAGAGGGGGACCCGGAATCAGGGGTTACAGCCTCATGATCCTGCCCCAAGCAGCCTCTGCCCATTTCAGAGGGGAATCTGAGACCCCCTCTCAGGAGGTTTCGTTTCATTCCAACTCAACAAACAGGAGCCTGTACCTACTATGTTTAAGACATACATTTTATGTCTATGTTTGTGATAGGATTATAATGCCTCCTCCCAGCCCAGTACTGTTTCTCCTACTCCCGGCTGCCAAAAGTGGAGCAGGCTCTAACCTGGGACAAAGCATGAATCGTTGCACTGAGTGACAAAGTCCTCATGTCCAGGGCTCTCTCCAAGAATTCTGACTCTCACCTCTTCCCCTGACTCAGGAATCCTTTGCGCCTAGAAAGAACGAGGGGGGGCCTGTCTTTGGTTCCAATGCCCGCTCCGCCAAGTACTAGCTGGGCCTCAGTGTCCTCATCTGCACAGCGGGGATAAGGACACCTCTCACAGTGCCCTGGTGAAGATTAGAAGAGTCAAGAGCACAAAGCGCTGAGCCCAGGGGCTGGCATACAGTAGGCGCTCAATAAATGACTGCCATCACCAGCTCTCTCCTTGAAGACAACAGCCATTTTCACTGATCTGTTCGTTCCTCTCAGAGGCCCACTTGTTTGTTTGAACTCTTCCCAGAAAAGAGTATCCCCCAAGAATGCCGGTGCTGCTCCCAGCCATCCCCAGAGAGAAGGAGCAGCAAGCAGCCTTGCTTGACGGTAAGAGTGAAATCATCATCAGGTGGAAACAAGAGAGAGGAGTCCGGGGAAACCCAGTGGCCACCCCAGCACCCTCATTCCCCTCTCCCTCCCCCACCCAGGAGGACCCACGGTGCCCCAGATCCTGCTAATGAGCTCCCTGGGGCCCTGCTGGGAGGCCTGATAGGATCAGGCTGCTACTTAAGTCGCACAAAGCCTTCTATTCTTAGCTGAGCAGGCCTAGCTCTTTCTCTGCAGCCGCTCAGCACTACCAGCCCCAGTCCAGGGGTGTGGGACTGGGGGTCAATCCCGACCACAAGGAGGGGGTGGGCAGCCCTGGGACCTGACTGAAGCCTGAGGCCCACATGAGGGGGCTGCAGAGTAAGCCCCCTAAACACACACACACCAGGGTGTCCGGGGGGCCTGCAGGGGCTGGATAGAGATCTGGCTCAGATGACCCCTAAGGTCACTTCCATGTCCAGTCTGGTTCCCAAAGTCTTGATTTCAAAGGACCAAGATTCTAAGGTACCGTGATCCGGTGCTTCTAAGATGTGGGAATAAAAGGATTCCATGGTTCTAGTGAATCAAGGCTCCAAGATGCCAACAAAGACCTGAGATGTTGGGCTTGTGTGCGCACCTCCACTTCCCTTTAGGAGGTAGAGGGTGGCCAGCTCCACCATGACCCTTGAGCCCCAGGGACTCAGCACTCCCGGCCCCCCCAGATCTGCTGGAGGCAAGAGTTCCTGGGGAACCTCGGGGGCACTGCAGGAGAAACAGGAAAAGGAGGAAGGGACAGGCTGATGACACGCTGAGGCCCACCAACACCTGACAATGGTGGGCAGGGCGTCCACAGGGCCAGCATACCCGTCAGACAGGCCTGGAGAGGCTGGGCAACCTGCGCAAGGTCATGGCTGGAAGACAGAGGAGCCAGGGGGAGTATGCCAGGTCTGGCTGGCTTCAGAAGTCATTCCTCACTCGCATTGCTCCACTTTAGGCCACAGCGTCCCAGGACCACCTCTTCCAACATTCCCTTTTAGACGGAAAACTGAGGCCCCGAGAGAAAGGTCAGGTGATCCAGGGGACAGGGGACTGGTGACAGAGCCAGGCAGAATCATTTCCACTGACTGTCCCCTATTCCCTGGCCAGGTCCCCACCTGTGATCCTCCTCTGGATTCCTGGATTCCCCGTTTCTACCCACCAGAACCAGGGCTCTCGGGGCAGGGCTGTCGCCTGCTCCCTCAGTCCCCAGCACAGCAACTGCTCCCCAGGTCATCTGAGGGATGAGCTGAGAATAAAGGGATAGGACAATGGGTCACAGCCTCATGCCCAAGGCTGGCAGCTGAGCACCACATGGTCAGGCAAGGGCTGACCCTGACACGTGTCAGGAACGTGCCCATGGGCACGTGTCAGGAATACTCAGAGGCTAATTAGCCAGCTGTCCATTAAGGAAAGCAAATAAGGCTCCACTCGGCTGGCTGTCACAGAGCCTGCTGTCACCAGCATAGGGAATCCAGCCTCAGCTTCCTCAGCCACTGGCCTGCACCCTGGGCTGCCCTCCCCAGACTCCCCCAAGCACCTACTACCATGTTTCCCCAAAAATAAGACTTAGCCGGACAATCAGTTCTAAAGTGTCTTTTGAAGCAAAAATTAATATAAGAGCCGGTCTTATTTTACTATAAGCCTGGGTCTTATATAATATAATACAATGCCTGGTTTCATATTAATTTTTGCTTCAAAAGATGCATTAGAGCTGATGGTCCAGCTACGTCTTATCACTGGGGAAACACGGTGTGTATCAGTTGCTCTTTTTTCTCCAACAGAGTTTTATAGATAATTTCGCACCTGATTCTCACAGCGCTGAGTTAGGTATCCTTTACCTCCCTTTTACAGGGACAGGGAGACAGGGACTCACCCCTAGGGCTGCCTGGCTTTGCCTGGGCCCAGAGTGAAGCTCCCCCACACCATGGTGATTTAGAGGCTCCTCTCCTGGGGTCATAAGTTGAGAACATGTCTAAGCTGCACGGACCATTTCACAGAGCTTAACACGTTGCGTATGGCGGGGTTTAAATCCCTCATGAAGATTCTCGTGATCCGTACGCAACGTGTTAACAGAAATTTCCTTTTCTTGCTTAGAGAGACCACAGGTCAAGTATCTAAAAAGCCAGTTTGTTTGCTCTGGGCAGGAATTAGATTCTCTGTAAACTGGTGGCCTACTATGTGCCTGGAACCCCACTGAGAGTCCCACCCATGGGGTGGTTTGATTTGACTTCACACCAGCCTTGTGAAGTTGGCTTAGGCTGAGCCTCAGAGTGGCTATGTCACAAATCCAAGGTTGCACAGGCATGGAGCGGAGCTGGGACAGGAACCCAAGTGTGTCAGGCCTTTTTAAGATGGGGGAGAACTGATGTTTATGTTCACCGGGCTCTTTTCTCAACAAACTGCTTAAGTTGACACTGATACTCCTTTAGAGCCTTCTCTGTGCCTGCCCCAGCCCCTCCCTTTACCCCGTGCTAACCCAAGCAGAGGGAGCATCTGTGATGCCTCTGGGTGCCAGCGGAGCCCAGCTGCCTGCCCCCAACCCCAGCCCTGGTGGGTCCAGAACACCACCCGGGAGCCACTCAGGAACAAGGGCATTGAGAGGGACACACAGACCCCTGGGGGAAAGGGTGCTGGGCACAGCCCAGCCCTGTCCCCCTGCACCCCATCCTGGGCAGGGTGGCTTTCACCAAACGCTCTGTGTGACAGGCTGCCGGCCTCCCAGAGCAGGTGCCCCAGGTTCTGTTGAAATAAAGCATCACCCACACCAGAGTTTGGAGTTGTCCCGATTGACACCACCCGGCACCAACTGGGAAATAGAGGGGATGGAGGGGTGACAGCCTTGTTCAGTCCCTCAGGCGCTATGCCCCCCAACACCCAGCTACAAGGGACACAAGCCTGTGAGCAGTATAGACAAGCTGGGGAGGGGGAATTCCTGACATGTGCTCCCACCCTTCCCCTGAGGCCAAACCCCACACTCTGCAGGCCTCTGGGATTCTGCTGGGGAGGGGGAAGTATCTGGCCCCAGCCAGCTGATTTCCCTCCTACTTAAATGCACACAGACACAAGAGTGCAAACACACAGCCTGAACTGCCTGTGCAACTTGTACATAATTCATGGGCTCCTCTCCCTCTGGCCTGGATAAAATGTACCCAGTAGGAGAAGCCACACAGCGACTAGTGAGCAGCCACCCCTTCCGGGAAAGGGGTGAGTCGGCCAGAGGCCTGAGGGGTTATGAAACTTGGACCGGTATTATTACCAACAAAAACGGTTTACATGCGTGGGGCTATGTCAATTTACCATATGCTTTCATAAACTGGATCTCATTGCATCTTCACAAAAGCCTAGGGTGGGAGTTACCATTGTGTTCATTTTACCGATGGGGAAACTGAGGCTCAGAGAGGTTAAGTAACTTACCCATTTTCACAGAGAAGGAAGAAGCAGAACTTCTCACCCTGCACCAAGCTGCTGCATGCACACAACCCTCAACCCCAGCCTGGCTCCACTCCCCTCTCCCCCAAATCACAGTCTGGGGCCCTGGCAGAGCCATCAGTGAGGACAGAGAGGACACCAGGGCATTTCATCCTGAGCTCAGTGGGCCAACCGCTGAAGGACGAGAGAAAGAGGAGTGAATTCCGCTAGCAGAGCCGGCCTGACCGCTGCCCCAGCAAACAGGCTGCCCCCTACCCAGGGTCCACTAGGGCACCCCAGTAGACCTGGAGGCTGGGTGCGAAACGGTCTGGTCTTCCCCAACACTCACGCCAGAATTCCTGAGAGCCCTTCAGAGCTGGAAGGGATGTGCTAGGTGACCTTGTCCGAGCACGAGCACGAGGAACCCAAGCTTCAGAGGCGGGAAAGACGTGTCCAACGTCGTCTAGTGGAAGAGTCCCCTCAGTCCACACACCTACCAGGTGCCAGCCAGGGACTGTGGCCACCGGTCTAGTCTTCAAGGCACTCCCAGTCAGGTGGTGTTTGGACCCTTAGGAGGTGCCCCAGCCAACCTCTCCAGCCCATCTCAAAAGACTGCCCCCCCATTTTCCTCCCTCTGTCCCTATCACCCCAGGCTCCTTACAGAGTCCTGAAGATGTAACCCACCTGTTGTTACCACTAGACTTTTGTTGTGCTGTTGCTCTTCCAAGAATGCCTTTCTCAGCTGACCCGAGCCTGCCCACCCCCAATACCCCACCGGTAACCTCTGCCCTCTTTGCAGGGCCTCAATCCGCTTCCCCCCTCTGCTACTCTCCCCACCCCTCAGCTCTGGGTGATCCCAGGGAAGGTCTCCCTCCCTCCCGCGCCCTGCAGAGCCTCCCCACAGCTTAACCTCCCTTATGACACCCATGCAGTCTGCCAGGGTCGTTGCTCCTGGAACTGTCTCACACACACTCCTTAGCACCCGGGACTACAGCTCTGCTGAACTGAGTAAATGTGTCGCACACCCACCACCACACAGACCCAGAACAATTTAAAAACTAATTTCTTCCTTTTAAGGCTTGTATTTGTCTTTCTTTAAAAACCCTTAGTGGGCACGGAGAAATGAAATGGAAGGTTCTTAGTCAGATGCCTCTTGGCATTTCCAAATGCTGGCTCTGTGCCTGGCACACAGTAGATGTCTGAGATTCCTTTGGTGGATGAAAGAATAAAAATATCTCCTCACCTTCCCCTTCTCCCTGCTGCCTGAAACTCCACCGTTATTATCAATTCTTCCCTGGGGCTAAATTCTGCTCCCTCTGATCTTCTCAAAATGCAAACAGCCCTGGTCAAGAAACAAGCTTTAGCTGGAGGCTTCTGTGTGCAAAGTGGGTTTCCCAGTCAGTTCTTCCTGCAGTGTTTTCTCTAGACTATTAGCCCCAGACCATGCATGTGACAAAGGCGTTGCATGTTCAAGCAAGCTTGGGGAAGGCTGGCTGCTCACTGTGCCACCTGTCAGGGATCCCTAATTCATGTCGACACATTAAAGGCCTTGGGAAGTCCTGCTGTGACTTACGTAACCTAGCATTTCTGGACTCTGTATGGCCATGTGTCCTTGGACTCATTACCATTCCAGGGAACTAGGGCTCCTCCGAACACAGTCTGGGAAGTGGGGACTAGATGGCGTGCCCAGGTCCACTGCAGGACAAGGTCTGTGCAGTCTAGGGCGTTGGTGGCTGGCACCCAGCCAAGGCCACACTTCCTTGCACTGACCATTTTACAGAGGCAGAGGTCTGACCTAAGCCACCAATAACGATCCTTTGTGACAGAAGCAGAAAATGAATGGGGCATCATACAGCTCACAAATGGAGCAGAGAAGAGGGAACAGATAACAGGCCAGGCTGGAGACCTCAGTTCCAATTACAAATACTGGGCTCACTGCTGGCATCTGGATAGGGGACCTGATCCTGCTGAGTTATGCTTTTATCGTCTGTGAAACAGCGATAATACTATTCTCAAGGGCTGTTGTGAAGATTCGTTGTGGTGATGGAAGCAGAGGCAGATGACACGCGGTAAAACCCTGGACTGGCACTTGCTATGTACATCATTATTTCCCTGCCTGCACTGCCGGGAGGGTGTGTCGTCATGTCTTCATTGATCACAAGCCACGGCAGAGGTCCCCAATCAGGATGGATGGATGGACGGTGGGGGAGATTAATCCCTAGCAAGACCCAGGACCAACAATGGCTGGCTGAACAGGCATGAATGAATGACCCAATTCGCAAGCCCAATTATCCCATTCTCAGTCCCCAACTGGTGGAAGCAGCAGATTAGGAAGGACACACACATATGCACACAACCACACACGCATGCAAGAGGGGAGAAGAAACTGGTTCCGGGCTGCTGGAGGGTGGTCTGTGGGCAGCAGAAAGAAGGATCAGGGTGAGAAGAGCCAGAAACTGGCAAAGGCAGAAACTCTTGCTGAACAGCCGCAGCCGCCGGAGTCAGTGGGTGTGAGGGCCCACAGGTCCCGGCACTGCCAGCAAAGCCGTCAGTGTTCCCAAGGCCCATCCCTGAGAGGCTGACTGGGGCAGCGTTGTGCAGGGAAAGGAAGTGATCAATCCTTTTCATGAAGGTTTCCAACCAAAATGATTAAAGGGTTGTTTTTAAAGGGGATAGTGAGCAGAAGGAAGGTTTAGGGGCACAAGCCTTAGCTGCCTGGAAAAATAATACTACTTACATAGACATTTTTAAGGTGCCTATTGTGTGCCAGGCAAGTGCTGTTAGGCATGGGCATGAGGGCACAAGGCCTCTTCAGACAGCATCACTCTGTGAAGACTAGATACACGAGGTGCCGGGTCGCTTGGTCACTCAAGGACAGAAAGGGAGGTGTTGGAGAGAAAAGCCAGAGACAGGAAGTCTGGAGGACCAAGCTAAATCACTACCTGACCTCGGGTAAATCACTTCCTTCTCTGAGCCTCCGCCTTCCCATCTGGAAAGTGGGCTGATAATAAAAATCATGACAACTACTGCATGGCACCAGGTACTGGACCAGAGGTTAAGGCCTTATCTCACCTAATGGGCACAGCCAGCAAGACAGCTGTTGCTAACTATCTGTTGTGGGGAATGACGGACCCTTTCCGATGAGCAAACTGTGGCTCAGCTGGTTACTCACTTGCCTGAGGCCAGAGAGTTGGTGGGAGCTGAATTTAACACCAGGTTTGTCTGATTCCAGAGCTCACACTATCCTTGCCCTCCCAAACAAGTCCCGTGCCACCTCTCAGATTGCCATGAAGATTCAGTGACATCATGGATATCAAAACGCTTTATAAAAGGTAAACTATTATGTGTCCAAAGCCAACAAGAAAGAAGTCTTGATTCCCCCACGAAACCAAACACGGAGGTTCACAGGGGCATTCAGAACTGGTTGCAACCCAGAACTCCTGGATTCCTGATCCCTCCACCTCCTGCATTCCTTAAACCAACTTGTCTCCAGGGAAAGGAGCCGGCTGTCTCAGAGCTCCAGCTAACGTCCCCAGCATACAGGTCTCCCCCTCAGACCAGAAAACTGCCTGGCTCGTAACCACCTGGCTCCCCTGTGCTCCGCCCCCAGACGGCACGGCCCATGGGGGCTCTCCAGCACCCCCACTGACAGGCTGTGGGACCTCAGGCCAGTCGTCTCATCTGTCCGAGCCCCGGGTTTCCCACGCACAACATGAGGGATTAAAGCACATTTCATGTGGGAAAGGAGCTACTCCAACAAGGGACTCAGCTGCCCTTGAGTTGGATGATGTTAGCTGGGTGTGGAGGAGGAGATTCAAACTCTCAAAATCCCTGGTCTGAGGAGGAAGGTGCTGCCCCACCCCCCAGGGATCCCAACTCACCAGCTGCCCATGGGAGCCCTGGTCTGAGAGGTAGACCCAGCTCCTACCACCACCGGCCAGCAGCAGGACACTAGCCTGCCTGCTTCCCAGGCTCTGGGGCCCAGGTGGGGGAGAGGTACAAAAGGGTCTTCCAGGGGCAGCCGGTTAGCTCAGCTGGTTAGAGCACGATGCTCGTAACACCAGGGTTGTTAGTTCTATCCCTGCCGCCAGGGCGAGCTGCGCCCTCCACAACTAGATTGAAACAACTGTTTGACTTGGAGCTGATGGGTCCTGGAAAAACACACTTAAAATAAATAAAAGTTAAAAAAAAAAAAAAAGAAAAGAATAGAAAAGAAGAAAAAGGGTGTTCCAGCTGAAATGTATACATCTTCACTGGAGAGACCGGGCCCTGGGGCACAGGCATCCTCACAGGCCTACTGTGGCTCAGAGAGGTTGCCAACTAGCTTCAGGCCACACAGCAAGACAGGGTCAAGTGGATGCTGGGACCCAGGCCTAGGTCCAACCCAGGGCTCTCTCCATTGCCCCAGAGTCATCCCTTTGGAGCACAGAGAGGAAGAGCAGTGTAAACAGTCAAGATGATGCACCAGCCCCACTCCACGCCGATCAGCAGATTCTGGCCATCGACAGCTGGGCCCCAAGCCACACGGTGAAAACCAACATCCAGTTGCTCCATTTCCTGCCTCACTCACTTCAGGTACTGACTGATGGGGTACATCTGCATAGACGATGGGCTCGGTCAAGAAGAGAAGGAGGTTCCAGAAGCAGCATCATGGATTTAAGTTAGACATAAAGAAGAACTTCCTACCTATTAAAATAGTACACAGAGAAAGGGAGCAGGATGATGGTGGTTATGGAGTCTCCTCAAAATACAAGATGCTATCTCATCCATTATATCAGTTTAGCGTCAAAACAGACCTAGAAGGTAAGTGTTACGCTCTCATTTTACAGGTGAACAATTGAGGCTCAGAGAGGTTAAGTGACTTGCCCAATGTCTTCAAAGCTCTGTTCAAAAGAGGCAGAGCTGGAATTCAAAGCCAGGACTGACTGAGAAACCCACAAACCTCCCTTCCCAACAAGGTCTCTGAGGATCAAGGCACAGCCACCCACATTCACGGCTCCTCCTCAGACAGCTGGGTGAGCTGCTGGAGAAGCCAGAACATTCCTGTCATGGAGGAGAGGGAGTGCTCAGCAGTGGCCAGCTCCAAAGAAAGGTCTCTGCATTCTAGGCCTAACCCCCCAAGACATCATACCCTGGGGGCTTCACAGAGGCTTTCCGTGCGATGTGCTCCAAGCCATCTCCCCAAAGCCCAGGCGCAGGCCCCTATCATGGGCTGCCCAGGAACCCCTGCATGGCCTCACATTCCCCTTACCTTGTCTTCAAAGGCTCCTGCGGGCCGCCTGAGCTCAGGGCAGCATGGCCCATTCTGGGGGTCAGAGGCTGATGTGGGCCCAAGAATGACCCTCCAAGCTGCCGATGGCCACCCAGCTCTGAGGAGAGCGTGTCAGGTGGCTCCATCAGGGCCAGCACATAGCTGGTGCACCTGAGCTCACCTGATACCAGCCTACCCATGACGTTTACCCCACTCCAGAGATAAGGCTGTCCCTGGCAAGGCCACCTGAGAAGCCACCTGCAGCCTGATTTGGGGGAGGAGGCATGGACCAAGGCAGGTCCCTTGGGTCTCTGCAACCCCACATTGGAGAGGCAGGCAGCCTGAGTCCTCCAGCCACATTCAGTACCTTGCGTGGCACTGCCCCAGCCCTGTGAGGCTGGCCCCCCTTCTACAGGTGGTGAAATGAAACGTCAGAGAAGCCAAGCCACTTGCCCAAAGAACCAGTAAGAAAGAGCCAGGATTCAAACCCAAGCCTGCCCGATTCTAGAAACTAAACCTTTGAGGGCTTGCTGTGTGCCCTGAGGGCAGCACGCCCCATTCCCTGAGGCAGCCTTAGGGCCACACCACCTTGCCTCATGCTTACTCTGCCCCCTTCCTACTATGCTGTTCCCGTCCAATTTAGACCAGTGAGGTCCTGGCCTACCTTCAAGACTCATTTCAAATGCCCCGTTCTCCCTGATTTTTCTCCTTCTCCTCGGAGCTCCTCCTCATGGCTGCCCAGGCTGGCCCGTGGGGAAGAAAACTGGACTGTGCCCTGACCACTCCCACCACCCCAGTCTCCAGGTCTCCTTCCTGCAGGGTAAGGACAACCTGAGTCCTTTTCCTCCCAGCACCAGGCGCAGAACTTTGGGGATGTCTGGTCCAACTGTTTTCTTTCACAGACGGGGAAACTGCAGCTTGCTATGATAAAGTGAGAGGCCGCTTCCCACAAGAGACGGTTTGCAAGACAGGACTGGGGGTCGGGGAGCGGGGGGGGGTGGGGGGGGGTGGAAGAGCTGACAGGTGAGTGTCCACCATGTGGCAAGACTGGGAGCATGTCAGAGCCTCCTCACTGGAGCAGAATCTAGACTGAGGGCAGTAACAGTCCCCTTCCTCAAACTAATGATCTGGCCACACGGTGCCCTCTGGGCTCCCGCGGTCTCACTGGTGGTGACGGTGAAGGCTATCACTTCCTGAGCACTTCCTGCTGGCCAGGCACCGTCCTAAACACTGTACATTGATTCACTCATTTACTCTTCACAACAACCCTCTGAGGAACTCTGTTATCTCCACTTCAAAGATGAGGACACCAGGCACAGAGAGAGTAAGGGGCACACTGTGTAGTTCCCCAGCCACATTACGGTGGCGTTAGGATTTCAGGAGAAAGCCTGGTTTCAGAGCCTGTGTTCTAAGCTCTGCTCACTCTGCCTAAGACGGACAGAGACACGGGTTGTTCAGCTGATCAGGCGGGAGAAAACTCACAGCCAGGGCCTCAGGACCAGCGGTGGGGGAGCTGGACAGTGGTGGGCATGGTGGACAGAGGCCTGGGCACCCGTCCGGAAGGAGTGCTAAGACATCTCTGAAGAGGCAGAGATGGAAAGATGCATACCCCAGAACTCCTCTCTGAGGACAGGGGTGGTTAGAAACTTTCGGCTTGTCTTTGGGGTAGGAGTGGAGACCCCCTTCATAGGGGGTATACCCAAGTAACAACAGACGGCAGGAGTGCCTTCTGTTTGCCTTTCCAGGTCCACTTCTCCGTCCTGCCTGGTGCCCCAGAGGTTGAAGCTAATGGACGGCACTGGGCCCCATGCTTCTGGTTTCTGTGTAGATTCACCCAATAGGAAGCCCCAAAGGGGGACTGGAGGGAGGAAGAGAGCTAGTTGAGGTTTTATTGCCCCCTAGGTCCCCGAGGTGGACAGGTTCCTTCTACTGCAGGCCACAACCCCTGTCCAGAGAGCTGACCACTTACTTCCTCTCTGTGCAGCTTCCTCTTGGGCCGGAACTGCTCGCAGGGGCTGCTAGCCCTGGTGCTGTGCTCGCCTTTGTTTCCCTGCTATACCTCTATCGCCTCAGCAGTCCACCCCGGGCGGTATGTGCTCTCTGGCTGGGCCAGAGCAGACCAAGCACTGTATCAACAGCCCTCAGAGCCTCCTCTACATACGCAGGGAACAAGCGATTACAGAAGAGAGGTTTGCAGGATGCCCAGGCCTCCACGCTCTCAGCCTGGGCCTGGCCCAGCACAGGGAGCAGGTTGGGCGCAGGGAGCAGAACCCTGCCAGCCAAGGGAGGGGCAGAGCAGAGTTCAGCTCCTAAGGAGGATGAGCTTAGTTTCTGAGCGCTCACTGTAGGGTAGGCGCTGAGCTTTATACACCAAGCGTTTCATTCACTTCTCAGAACAACCCAAGGAAGTACATCCTATTTATGCATTTTACAGAAGAGAAAACTGGTGCTAAAAAAGCTGAAATGACTCGCCTAGGGTCATATTGCCAGTAAGTGTTAAATGACTCAAACACAAGTTTTGATGCCTCCCAAACCTATCCTGGTAACTACCTTGAAATAATTTTAGTGAACTAGCTTCCAACAGAGGCCGCTAACACAAGCAGGGTCAATTATTGGTGAGGGCCAGACAGAGGCCTCTAGTGTCTCCCCAGTCCCCTCCCCTGGATGGAAAGGAAAAAAAAAAAGAGCCATCTGACATTCTTCAGCTCTCCCAGGTGGGACGGGGCCCCAAGCGGGCGGTGCAGTTGGGTGTCCGGTTAGAAAAACAAGCCGTTTCAGACAAGGCTTCATTGTTAGGGAGAGGCTGACACTTGGGCCATTAAAACAAAACCAAGCAAAACAAAATGCTTGCTGCTTTGTCTTATCTCTTAAGAGACAAGGGGGACAGGGAAGGGCCCCAAGACTGGGTGTTGACCCCTCCCTCCACCAGCCATCTCCGAGACCCAGCCTCAGGTGGCTCTGTCAGGAGAAATGGCACTGTGGGGGGAGGCCAGGGCCTGAGTCCAGCCTGGCTCTGCCTGTGTCTGTGACCGGCTACCGCTCACTGCTGACGTGTCAGGCACCGCGCTGCTGCTTTCTGTGCATGGCCTCATTTGGTCTCTGTGGCCCTTTCAGAGAGAGATTGTTGTGACTTCTATTTTCAGATGAGGACACCGAGGGTCAGAGAAGACACCCCCGCAGAGAATTGCTGGAACCTAGGTGTAATGTCTTGTAAAGTCTTTCCCCATCCCTGCTTCTCCAGGCAGGGAGGTCCCAGGGAGAGCAGTGCCACAGAGGAGGGAGTTGGGAGCTCCTGGGCGTGGAGACGTGCAGGTAGCATCCTGCGGAAGCTGTAGGAGGCCTGCGGCAAAAGGCGGCCAGGGATTCTCAGTCTTGGCTGCCCGCTGACGTCACCTGGGCTGCTTGACACAGTAGCGATGCCTGGGTCTTGCTGGGAGGGTGGGGTGGGGCCCAGGCAGGACTTTTACAAGTTTCCTAAATGATTCTAATGTGCGCAGCAAAGTTTGACAGCCACAGGACCAGCTGCCCACCGAAGCCTCTCCCACCTCACAAGCGCCCCAAGCACACGTCCTGAGGGAGAAAAGAGCTTTACTATTCTGGCCCCATTTGACAAGAGGGGCAAAAACCAGGCAAAATATACTGGACAAGGTTGTGTCCTCAAGTCCCCACAGCCAGCCACAAGTGCAAGCAGCAGAAGGGGATACTGACTTTAGGACGCCTCTGGGGTGACCCCCTTTAAGGTACTTGGGGGGTCCTGGCTCCCTTGTCAGTGGAAAAAGAACTTTCTTTTGAGCCTCTTTGGTGGGAGGGTGAGAGGAATTCATCATGACGAGGTTTTTTTAATAATAGAGTCCTCTCATTCAAAGCTAAACAGCTGCAGGATTCATGCTGGAAGACCACCTCTGCTGGCGGGTGTGCCTCGGGAGCAAGAATATAAAAGAACTCTTAGCAAGGCCTGTTTATTGTTTCCTGGAGGAGATTTGGTCCCAGGCCTGGGAAGAGCTGGGACGATCAGACCGCAGCCCACACTTCCTCTCCACCTGCCGTCTTGCCTTCCTTGTGCCCTCAAAGGAGAATGTCACAGATGGCGAGACAGCGTGAGGCGGTGGGAAGAGGGAGGCCTGTGGAGTCCAGCAGACCTGGGGTCTGCCCAAGCTCTTCCCTGGCCAGCTATCCTGAGACAGGAACCACTCCCTCCCCTCCGAGCTCATTCCTAGCATGGACCGCACAGCAGTGCCGAGGTGCAAGGTGCGTGCGTGTTCACGTATGCACATGCGTATGTTAAAGGATACTTTCAAATTCATCTCCAGAAAGCCTTTCCTGACTCCCTCCCCACCCAGTACTGGACACCCCAGTCCCTGGCCTTCCCTGCCACATTCTGTTGTCACTGTTCCTGTGTCTTCCCCTCCTCACTGGGCCATTCATTCTTTCATTGCACAGAGCAGCTGCCCTTTCCCTGGGATTCATTCCATATGCCCTTCCCGAGTACCTCTTCTCTTTGAGGTGCTCTGCTAGGTACTGGAGGTATAGACAACAACAGCTAATGTGCATTGAGTGTTTATTAAGTGCCAGGTATTTTCCTGAATGCTTTACATGTACGAGTATGATTCACTTAATCCTCACCACAACCTTATGAAGTAGGTGCTATAATTGTCCCATTTTACAGACAGGGAAGCTGAGGCCCAGAGAGGTTAAATCATTTGTCCAAGTCATACAGTTAGTGTGTGCATTCGGGCTGTGATTTGAGCATTACCCTACACCACCATCCACAGACAATGATACGACCGGTCCCCACCTCAGGAGCTCACTCTTCACAATTTGGAAGTTTTATATCTGTGTGTTTATTTAATGTCTGGTTGCACCACAGACCAAAATTTCTAATCATGTCATATTGTGTGTGTGTGTGTGTGTGTGTGTGTGTGAGAGAGAGAGAGAGAGAGAGAGAGAGAGAGAGAGAGAGAGAGAGGAACAGAAATGCCCAAATGAACAGAAATTCCCTTTAAGGAAGGACTCCCTCTGCCCACTCTGCCCAGCACCTGCTAGCTGGACCCAGACGGCTCCTCCCAACTGGGTCATTCCTGCTGCTAAGGCCTGAGAATAACCTGGTCCCTGGACATCCTGCTCTCTGCCCTCAACTTAGCTCAAAGTCTTCCACGTCTCTCAACTGCCTGCTCACTGGGAAGGTGGTAGAAATCACAGCTCTGTAAATCCCATCTGACACAGAGTCCTCCCTAGATAGCAAAGCGTCCTCCTCTGGGAAGCCCTCCCTGTCACCTGGCACACCCTCCCTTCTGGCACCATAGCTGGACTCTCCAATTAGCTTCCCACTGAGTCCCTCGTTCACAAGGCTACCAAGAGGATGGGCAAGTGGACTCAGGCTGACGGAGCACCTCCCTCCCATCGTCCCATTTAACCCGCACAATACCTACTAGCAGCGCCATTTTATGAGCACAGAGGAAAGCAGACCTACACAGCCCCAACCGACAGGCCGCAGTCAGTAAGTGAGGGCTACGGACCTGCAGAGGAGGAGGGAGGATTCTGCCTGCTTGGCGGGGACCCTGGAAGCTTCTTGGAGGAGGCATCTTCGAGCTGGGCTAGATTCCTCGCTGCTCCACTCCCACAGCCACCCCAACAGGAGGACAGGCACACCTTGGCCTACAAAGCTCTGGTGCCCAGTGGGTACTTGCCACCGCCCTGGAGGCTGCAGAGGGAGGAGCAGCGGCTGCCCTGCCAGCTGCCCTGCCAATGACCCCACTGTGGCCAGGCCAGCCTGCCTCCAGCACTGCTGGCCTGGCCTGGCCCAGCAGGCTCCCAATCACAGAGTCTTCTCTGCCCAGCTAATGACCATGCTGCGAGCAATCCAGGGCACCACCCTTCTTCGGGAAAGTAGCAGCTAACTACAGGGCCTGCTGGCCCAGACAGCAACTGGGCCAAGAATCACAGCCACCCAGCACACCACATCCTCTGGCCCTGAGGCTGTGGTCTCCTCCTCTACCTTCCAGGGTCACAAAGGACACTGCAGAAGCTGGCGCTCCCAGAGCTCGGACACCACCCCACTCACCTGTGGGAAAACAGAACCACAGAGGGGGACTGATTCACCCCAGTCACGCAGCCCTGGATGCCAGGCCAAGTGCTCCTTCCTGGGTCCCATGCTCACCCCAGCACTGCCTTTCTCAGCCTTGGAGAAGGAGGCTCATTTCCAGGCTTTTCACATGCAAAGTATGCTCTCAAGGTGCTGGGGCAGAGTTAAGGAGACAGAATATCTTCTAACAGCTATCAAGTTGTCTGTTTAGTCACAGATAGGACCTCAGGCTTGACTCCTCATTCCGCACTGTCCAGCTGTGTGACCTTGAGCAAGACAATGCACCTCTCTGAACCCCCGTTTCTGGGAGGTGACAACAGTTACCTCCCAGAGTTGTGAATGAGTGTCTGTAAAGCGCTTAACAGTGCCGGGCTCATGATAAGTCCTCAAAGCTTTAGCTACTGTCAGTATCATCACCATAGTATTACTAATGAGTCTGAGGATGCATTCTGCAATCTGTAAAATAGGATGCAATGGCGGGTGTTATTTATTACTGTGAAGTGTTGAAGAGTCCGAGGCAGTATGACCAGAGGGTTGGGTAATTCAGGAATGTTTCTTGGGTAATTTATGACTGGAGTTGGGCCTCGACATGTGGAGAGGTGAACAGAAAAGAGGCAGGGATAGTGGTTCTGACAAGAGGAACCCCACAAGCAGAGGGGCAGTGATAGGTCCACATGTGGTGTGTTTAGGATACAGGGATGAGCAATGAGCCAGGGGTCCATGCAGTGGCTACAGTGGGCAAGGCTTTGAATACCCCAAAAAGGGGCCTGGTCTCCATCTTACAGGCCAGAAGGAGCCTCAGAAGGTTCGGAGTGGGCACTCCACGATGCTTTCTGAAATGTGAATTCTGTCTGACATTCAAGGTCCTCTAACCATCTGTCACTCACCCCTCTTCTCTATACCTCACTAACCCAATAAACCCTAGCATCCTCCTCACCTCTCTGCTCACTACCCCATTCCGTCTCCCCTGCTGTGAGCTCACCCGTGGTTCACATGCATGATGAAGTACCCTTTCCACTAAGTACCTGTCGTGCCACGTGCTTTTCATATATGACCTTACAGTCACCCATAACTCCTTGCCTTTTACAGAGGAGCAAACGGAGGCCTGGCAGGGTCAGGTATCTTGCTCATAATCTCACAGTGAGTACATGACACAGCCAGGATTCAACCTTGAACTGATGTCTACAGCAAGTTGCCTCTAGCCCCAGCCAGACACCTTCCTCCTTGATGAAGCCTTCCAGGCTTACTCCAGTCCTCGAGGGCCTCGCCCTGACACTTCTCATCACCTGTTTGGAATCAAGAGACCCTAACTCAGCTAGCTTGGTTTCCACTGTTTCCTGTGGGTCCACCGGGCCCCCCAACAGGAGGGAGCCAGGGTTAATAATAGGTCACTTTCTTCCCATCCTGCCTCCCTCTCCCCATATCCAAGACTTCTTATGGCACTAACTAGAACTACCCACCTCCTAGGGGTGGGAGGGTAAGGAAGAGGGTTCAGAAACTCGGCTGGGCACAGAGCAATTTCCTTGAGCCTGCCTCCCAGCAATGAGGGGACCCATAAATTATTCACTGCACCTTTGTGCCTAAGGGAGCTCAGACAATGAGCCAGAGGGAATGAACACCAGTTCCCCCCAACCCTGGCCCTGCGGTGGGAGGTCAGAATCCAGATTCGTTACCAGGGTCCCCGAGCAGATTCTAGAGGGCTATGAGACCAGGAAAGTGGCACAGGGGAGCCTGACACACAGGAGTCCCATCTGAGCAAGCCTAGGTCTGTGCGCCGGCAGCAGTAGCCTGCATCCTAAGGCAAGTCTGAGAATTTTCCCATATTTTCTGGTAAAAATTTAGGCTTCTTTTCCTTATAGGGAAAGAAATAGATATTTGGCCAAGCACTGTATATTTATATTCCACTTAATCTTCACAACAACCTCATAAAAGAGGAATTCTAATGTATAGAAAAGAAGCTGGGGCTCTGATGAGTGATTTGGCCAGTGTCACATGGCCAGTGGGAGGTAGAGCGGATTTATGCCCACCTGGTCTGTCTCACTACTATCTGCCCATGCCACTTAGCCCACCCAATTAATTGTGAGCTAGTCACCACACTGCCTTTTCCATCTGGGTAACTTCCAGGGCACCTGGTATGCAGTTGGTGCTCAGTTCCTGAAGCAAACTCAAAGGCCCTGGGTAAGTGGTTTCACCTCTCTGAGCCTCAGTCTCCCACACAAGGTAGTCATGAATAACAAGCCCAGTCTTGGCAAACACAAAAACTCTTTAGCACTTGACAGTGTGCCGGATACGGCCCCATTATCTGAACAGATAACACACAGCCCACAGCCTGCCTTGACCCCATTTTATAGGTGAGGCTGGGAACCATGAATGCATCTGAGAGGTCCCAGGTGGCTCCCCAGTAATGTTATGCCACACTCCAGGTTCCTTCCATCACACCATGAAATGAGATCACAGGTGTGAAATTATCTCATCAAAGAAGAGCTTTGTTTAGAGGCAGGAATTATTAGGAGAATTTGAATCCCCATGGATTACATGGGGAGGGGGAATCCCAAGCCCCTCAGTCACCTTCTCTTGAGGTTTCTGGACCCCTCCACCCACAAGGACTGAGTTTCCAGCCTTCGGGTGACCTCTCCAGCCTCCTCCACCTCCCAGGTGCTTTCCAAGGTGGTTTCCCCTAGACTCCAGGAAGCTGGGCACAGCAGGGGTTAACTAGTCCCAGCCAAGGCCACAGGGCTCAGACCTGGGCCATGTCTCCTCCCCCTTCCAACCCAGAACAAGAGCCTACAGAGTCCAGGCCAAGCCCTCTTTCACAACACCCCTCTCCCTGCACTGCCCCGGGGGGGTAGTAGAAGGAGCCCCTGCCTGGGAATCTAGACACCTGGGACTGTGCCCCCCCACCCCTGGCCCTGGCAGCCCCAGCATTGATACCTAAAGCAAGCCCTCCCCTCCTAGGTCAGCAGCGTCTTGCAGGTTCCTCTGCCAGGAGAGGCTAAGGTCAGACCTTTAGTCTGGGCCAAAGGCTATGGGGTTGCTGGCATGTCTTGGGCCCCAGCACCAACCACACAGACTCTCACAACAGCCTCATACGTAGTCACCCTGACCTCACATCAGGGCTGGGGAAAACCTCAGCCACCCACCCAGAAGTTGCTAACTGGAGAGGCGGAATGGATACCTTGAAGGATGTCTTTTCAAGTGTACCTGTGGCTCAACCCCTCACTCACTGCTTTAGGACCTTGGACAACTGGCACCCCTGGATACCCACCCCACCCTTAGTAACGTGAAAAACATGAGCTGGATGAGCCCTGAGGGGACTCATCTCGTCCATCTCGTCCAACTTGGGGACCTCTACATGAGGTTCCCCAACAGATAAACTGTCTCAGGACCTCCAGAGTGCCTTAGAGACCCTAGAGTATGGCAGGCAAGGGCCAGGGGCCGCTGTTCACCGGTCCTGGGCCCACAGGAAGGGAACTGTGGAAGTAGGAAGCTTCCCACCTCTGCCCTCAACTCTGGGTCACCTTTCCTGGGATGTGACATACCCATGGAGTTGGGGGGGAGGAGACCCGAAGAAGCCACCTACTTCCAGCCTCAGGATCAGTTCTAGGATGCCCCAGTGGCCCCATCTTTACCCCTTCCCCCACCTCCTATCTAGAGGCTATCCACTTCCTTTCTTTTACTCTTCAATTTCTGCTTCTTTCTCTCTCCACTCACAGCCTCCTCACAGTCTCATCCCCAGAGTGGAAAGAGCAGGGTCACTCAACCCCGTTGAGCCTCAGTTTCCCCATCTGTAAGAGCCCATAAATGTACAGGACACCTTCTATCCCACCGAGTTATTAGTGAGCCTTAATGAAGGGACCACTCGGGCAAGGGTGGGGCGCGGACCCGCACACAATGGGCGCTCGATAAGTGCCCGTTTTCTCCCTTCCCGACTCCCTTTCCCGCGCCCCCTCCTAGCCAGTTCCAGCCTCAGCTAGTGCCCGGCATACTCCCGCAGCTGGCCCCGGCGCTGCCCGGATGGGGTCAGAAGCCGTCCTAGCCCCGGCATCCGGGGCTCTCTCACCTGCAGCTCTCGGCTCCCGCCGGCCGCCGGGGCAGAGGGGCCCCTGGGTCCTCTTCGGGGCAAGCGCCAAGCCCTTCGCCTAGGATGGCAAGTGGTAGCTTCGACTCTCAGCACCAGCCCGGTCCGGCTCAGTCCGACTGTCCAGCCCGCCTGGGACCCCTCACGCGGCGCTGAACCCCGGCCGGGGCTTCCCGGGAGCTCGCAACGTCCCAAGTCCGAAGCAGCACCGGGTCGGAGGCAGCTAAAAGTCCTGGTCTAGGGGAGACAGAGGCTGGGGGCGTCCGGGCTCCTTTGCACTCAGTCGAGGGCTTGGGGACACCCTGCGTTAAGCCCGGGCGGAGAGCTGGGGACTCCGACACACACTATAGAAAGGCTGTGAATAAGCCCGCAGCCATGGACCCGTAGGGTGGGCCAGGAGCGTCTCGCCCAGGTGCACTGGATCAGGGTCGGGGGCTACGGGGGGGGGGGGCGGCCACGACGTGCCGGACTGCAGGGCTGAGAGCGTCCCAGCGCGGAATCCAGGGCCGGGGCAGGCGGGGTAGGTCAGGACGCCTGCGAGGAGCAGCGGCCGCCAGCGCCGGGCGGGGAAGTCTTCCTAGGTCCAGACTCGGCTCGCTCTGAAAAATGGGGGAGACCTCCGTGCGGCAGCCGACTCTGGGGCTCCGCACCGCAGCTCCACTTCCTCCTCTTCCCCCGGCTCGCACGCCGCTCGCTCAGCCTCGCGCCGCAGCCGCCGCCACCCCCGCCGCTGTCAACGCGGTCGCCCACCCCCGCAGGAGCTGCGGCCCCAGCGGAGCAGAGCTGAGGCAGCGCCGCCCAGCGCCTGAGCGCAAGCCGGCGCCGCCCCGCCCGAACTGGGCGGAGTCAGCCCGAAACCCCGCCCCCTCTCCCGGACCAAGAATCCTTTCCTCGGCCCAGCAGCAGCCAATGGGAGAGAGAGTGGGAAAAGAACGGAGCTCTGCGGAAAGTGGACTCTACCTCGGAGAGGGCGGAGCCGATAGTGGAGAGGTGCGGCTGGAGCGGGGACAACGCAGGGGGGTGGGGGACTTTAAAGAGAGGAGCTGGAGGAAGGGTAGCGTGGGGACCCGGATGGAAGGAGAGGTGAGGAGGACTGGATTGTCTGGGACCTGAGCCCGGGGACCGCCTTGTGTGGGAGACGGGGAGTCATGGGATAGGTACTGGGGTCGGGGTAGGGAGAGAAGCTGGATAGAGGCGAGGTGGGTTATCCAGGGTAGTGGAATCCACAGGGAGAGTGGAGCCCTCGGGACACAGCTCTCACAGTAGGTCTTCTACCTCCCCAACTTCTGGGGCTCAATGCGAGGAGGTGAGCTTTGGATGCTGTGAAATATTCAGATTTCAGGAAGCGGTGAAAAATTAAGTTTTTGAAAATAAAGAGCAGATGTTTCTTAAACATTTTTCTGCGGGGAGGAGCGTCGTTATCAGTTTCAAAAATATGAAGTCAAGAGCAGAGGTGCGTGAGTGACCTTTATGCCCTCTGCTGCTCCTCCCCTCCAGCCTTAGGGCTGGAGCTGTGTCTGATTTACATCTCCCGAGGCTCCAGCACCCTGCGCAGGGCGAGGCACAGAGCAGGCACTGGAGGGTTTTGATGTATGAAAGAGTGAATGTTGAATGTGCTTCTGGAGCCATGTGAAAGCCACTAAATGGCCTGGGAAGCAAAGGAATGGAGGCCACACAATACAGCTTTTCGGTAAGCCTCACACCAACCTTATGCAGTAGATACCCCATTCAACTGATGGGGACATCAAAGCACTTGAGAGGCAAAGTGATGTTCCTAAGACCATAAAGCTGGCACAAGAGTCTATCCACTCATCATTACCGCATTCTGGGGTAAAGCTGTGTGGCTTTGAACAGGTTACTGGACCTCTCTGAGCCTCTGGTTCCTCATCTGTAAGGGCAATAAAAATGCTGCTACTTATCAGGGGCTGGGCAGGCACCAGGCTTCAGAGAACAGAGGGAAGGCTTATTCCTGGCAGAGGAAACAGCACAAGCAAAGGCATGGAGTCTGAAAGAACGCCTCTGGGGACCCCTTGCCTATTTTGGGGAGATTAGAAGAGGCTTCCTTGAGGGAGTGACAGGCAGGCTCAGAAGTAGGGGTTAGCTAGGTTAGGAGAGAGCCTAAGTGAATGGACAGTGGTCTGGGCAAAGGCTAGTCTGGACCAAACCCTGGAGGTGAGGGAGAGCATTACTTTGTTGGAGAACCCAGACAAGTTCAGGGTGGCTGGAGCTCCCAGGGAAGGAACAGCAGAACTGATGGGAAGAGAAAAGTGTGAAGAAGCAGGTGGAGCCAAACAAAAGGGAGTTCAGACTTTATTCTAAGGACCGAGAACTCTGTTAGCATCTTGCTCATGACCCTGAACCCAGCAAGGTTATGGGGAGGACTCAGTCTTGAAGGCCAACTCATTGGCTGCCAGAGAGATTGCCCTGGGAAGTTTTTAAGTCAGGTATTGCTATGGGAAAGACAGAGCTTTGTAGGGAAACCAAGTAGCATGATAACACTTAAAGCCCACAGGAGGCAAATGATATGGGGCCTGCATGAGGAAGGGTTGGAATCCTCCGTGATGCCTGGACCCAGGGCTCTGTCCTATCCCCTCTTTAGAGTGCAACAGCCTTCGAGTTGGTTGGAAGAATAAGGAGGGGACTGAGCTGGTGGCTGAAGTCCAGGCTGGAGGGGTGCCCTCTGCTAGCCAAGCCCAGGGGTGGGGGATGGGGAGGTTGGCCCCAGGAAGCTCCCCCTGGTGCCTGCGGCCTCATGGCTGGTAGGAGGCTATTTTGCCTCTAAGTTGAGCTTGGTAATGGTGCTATGAAACCTTGTGATTTCTCCCTCTGTTTAGAACCTTCTGTGGCTTCCAGTTGCCAGCAGGATCAAGTCCTAAGTGTCTAGCCTGGGGTTCCAGCCCCTCCATTATTGCTCTCTGCCAACCCAACCAGCTTCATCTCCCAGTTGCTTCCCTCTCCCCTCGCACCAGACGTCTTTCTGTGCCAGGCAGGATGCAGTCTCTTGTGTTGTTGTTCCTGCTGTTCCCTTTGTCTGAGGGACTGTGTTCCCCTTCTCTCCTGAGTCAATTCCTACTTCCCTCTGGACTGAAGGGAAGAAACTATGGGGCAAATGCCCATCTGTCCTCTTCACTGCTATGTTCCTGGAGCCTAATACATAGTATGTGCTCAGTAATTAATTGTTGAATGAATGCTCAATCTCTCAAATCAAGTGTCTCTTCCTTTGAGAAACCTTCTTGGACTCCCCCAGGAAGTCTGCCATTGGTGTGGAATCTCTCAGCTTGAAGACTCTGTAATTATGTCTTTCATGTCTAGTTGGCCCCATGGGCAGGGAGCCCCTCCGCGTCAGTGCGCCCCCACCCACTCCCAACCAGCAGAGTGCCAGCAGTCCCTTGTAAGCCCTCAGCACTGGAAGATGAATGAGGCTCTCAGAAAGCAGTTCTCTGCCGCCCCTGCTGCGAGAGCCTCCTGAGCAGGTCAGATGAGCAGAAGGCCAGAATGAAAAGGAGGCTTTCAGAACAGACCCTCCATGACCCCTGAGGCCCAGGGTCCCCTGGAGGTGACGGGCAAAGAGTTCTCAGCCGCCCACATTTGCCCTCTGGCTACCTTCCCAGGGGGAGGAAGTCTCCTGACCTGGGAGAATCCGGCCTTTCTGCGGCTGAGAGGCCCACGAAGCAGTGTGACAGAGGCATGGTCATGGTGGCTTGTCTGGGAGGGTGACTGAGGGCTCAGAGGCGGCTCTAAAGCTGGGCCTCTGGGGCAGATAGAAAAGGCCTTGTCAGCCCGGTGCCCCGCCCCCGCCTTGTATTCTTCTGACCAGAGTGGGGATTAACTATGAAGCTACTGTAGCTTCAGGTCTGTTGCACAGCTTCCTACGCTCATCACAACTGAACATTCGCTTTTGTGCCTACATTTATATTAGGAATTTGGTATTCTCTTCCTTAATAGAGCCACCAAATTATATAAGACTTCACACCCCGTGAGATCTACTTCCAACAAATCCTTACCATGCAGCCACGATGCGGGCACTGCGCTGGGTGCTGGCGAGGATACCCTGGAGCATCAAGCAGACGCGCCCTGCCCTCCTGCAGCTCGCCGTCTGCTGGGGTCGGCAGCTCAGCTGACATCATGGCCTTCACGCTGTGGCCTGCTTTCCTACCTGTCTGCCTCTGCCAGCCTGGAATCCTTTCCCCAGCTCTCCTGCCTGCATGGGCCCCACTCGGCCACTGGAATTTTCTTCATCCTTCAAGGGCTAGTACACAAGTTGACCACTGTGGGAAGCCAGCCTGACTGCCCGGTGGGAAGCATCCTCCATCCATCGGAGCCAGTGACACTGCAGGCTCTTTGTGCTTCCCTTGGGACACGGATCCCCTTGGATCATGGGTTGCTTGTGGGTCAGTTTTCCCACCAGAATATAAGCTTGTAGAGGGCAGGTTATGGAGTCTCGTTTCTCTCTGCCCCCAGGTCATCCTGCATTTACCAATAATTCAATGTCCTGGACCAAACTTTGGGCATCCGGGGATGGGACAATTAAGGAGCCCCAAGTCCCAGGGCTTTCTGCCATGGTGTGTGCAGAGCGCCCTGTGAACACAGAAGACTGCAGGGGGTGGGCAGAGTGGGGTCCAGGGTGGCTTCCCAGGGAAGGGGACACTTGACTGGCTCTCTAAGAATAAGCACAATTTGTCAGGATAAGGAGGGAAGAGTCTTCTAGGCAGAGGGAACACTGAGCACAAAAGCATGAAAGTGGGAACAGGCAAGTGATAGGTGAGAAGTCGGTGTGTTTGGGGGAACAGGAATGACACAGGAAGGAAGAAACTGAAGTCACACAATGGAGCAGTTAGGACACAGACTGGACCCATATGGCTCAGGTTCACCTCCTGGCTCTGCCATTACTAACTGTCATTGCTCTGTGCCTCAGTCTCCTCACCTGTAAAGTTGGGACAATACTAGTGCTTACTTCATAAGCTATAAGAATTAAATGAGCGTATTTCTATTAAAGCCTACGGTAGTGTTGGTATACGGTCAGCCCCACTGTGTGTCTGATGATTAAGTTGGAGCAGGAGGGGCAGGCTGAGGCTCTGTTGGGTGGAGTTTTGAATTTGGACTGTATTGGGAGGGTACCAGAGCATTAAGAAGTGGGGTGAGGGATGAAAGGGAGGAGGAGGGGGCTTGGCTCATATCCAGCCACACTCCTCCCCTCCCTGAACACCCAGAGGGCTTCCTGTTGGCACCCTGCCTGCCTGTTTCCCTCCCTGACCTGTGGTGCTCCCTGTGGCCGTGTGGCATCAATCATGTATAGTGGGAGCCACCCCAGCACAGCCAGGAAAACTTTATGGCACAATTTATTGTGAAAGGAGATCAAGGAGAGTCCCCGAGGGGGTCCAGGGCAAGCATCCAAGCCCCAGCTGGCCTGAAAGGATGGGACCAAATACGAGTGTCTGTTGAGTGGGGAATGGACGGGGGTGGGAGGATGGAGGGGTGACAAAGTCACTTGCCTGGACTGGAGTCAAAGTTGGATGTACAGTACTTGGGTGCGATGCTGTGGGCTTGGGTGCCAGACTCATGTCCTAGCCCAGTCACCTCCCATCTCTATGCCTCAGCTTCCTCATAACTAACATGGAGATGAAAACAGTGGCCCCTCAAAGGTGGTCCAGATGAAAAGAGATCTAGTGTTCAGTCAGCCAGACCAGATGTAGCACGGTGTGTGTGTGTGGAGACCAATGTCAGTTCCTTAGTACCAAGGCAGAAAGGTCAGGAGAGTCCGTGGCTGGAAAGGTGGCAGGGGTCGTGTCACACACAGTCTCTGTCACTGAATTTGGCTTCTGTGCTGAGGGTAGAGGGGAGCATTGGTAGGGTTGAAGCAGGGATAACAAGGCGAGCTTTGCTCTTCAGAGCTTACCCTGGTTGCTGTTTGAAGAAGTGACTAAGACATGGGGACCACAGCATCGGGGGGCCTGTTTGGAGGGTCTGATGACAAGGGAAGATGAGGGTCTGAACCTGAAACATTTAAGGGAACCTACGGATCGTCTGTGCGGGGTGAGGGAGAGAGTTTGGGGGTCTGGGGCTCAGGAGAGGGGCCAGGGCTCCAGGCCACAGCCTGAGACAGCCTTTGGGATGAGAGGTAAGTGGCCCCAGGGAGCGAGTGGGCTTGCGAGGAGAAAACATGAAAACCCACAGGGAGAGGGGTGGGCAGGGGATGGAGCCCAGGAAAGAGCCAAAGAAGGATTGGTCAGAGAGGGCAGAGGAGTACCAGGGCTGAAGTGTCCTGGGAACGGTTCGCAGCCAGGCCTGAGGGTGGCCAGGAGAGGTGGAGGCAGGAGCAGGCTGCGCTTGGAGCAGCTGTGGGCCACCCTTCCCAGGGTAGCTGGCAAAGGGTGCATGCTTGGGTGGCAGCGGGAGGAGGAGGCAGAGCTGGAGTCTTTCAGAGGAGGCCCTAAACCCTGTGGGAGAGAGGAGGTAACCGGTACGCGTAATGGAGAGGAGGGCACTGACCTGAGACTGAGAGGCAGCTCTTCTGCTTCCTGGACGACCGGCGTGGGCATGGAGCAGGTGAGGAAGATGAGGCCTGCAGGCTTCAGTGGAGCAGGAGGTAAAGGGTCTGCTCTCCAGGGAGCCGGCCAGGTGGCGCAGGGGCATGAGGAGAGCTGAGAAACTGGGAGCCATGGCTGTGGGAAGTGGAAGGGGAGGAAGTGGGAGCCATAAACCTGGGGTGGCCCGTTTCCCAGCTGGAGGGATTATTGGTGGCTTCAGGAAATGCCTGTGTCAACTTAATAAAAAATGATACCTGGCCCCCTTCTCATTCTCCTGGATTCCTGGTCAGACTCAAGTCTGGACAGGGTGGGGAGCTTCAGGGTTCTCTCTGACTCGGATCCTACGTGCTCCCTCCGCTCCAGTGGGAATCATGGCGATCACACAAGTAACTCCAATTTATGCTTTACCATCACCTCCCGATGCTCACAAGAGGGGTTGTCTAGTTTGGCCCCACCAATGTGAATTGCCAGAGTCTGTTACCTGTTGGATTGAACTCCCTGTCAGATTTACTTCTGTGTCTCCCTCCATCACAGTGCAGGCCAGGGTCACAAGCAATAGGCTGCTTCTCAGTACCTTTAAAGAAAGGCAAAGGGGACGCCTTCATTTGCCTGCCTCTGCTGCCCCCTGCTGACTAATACTGGTTGGTGCAGAATAATAGTACCAACCGCTAACAACTGGAGCGCTGGTTCTCAAACTATGGTCTCAGGACCCTTTTTTACACCTAAAAATTATTGCGGACGCCAAGAACTTCTGTGTATATTGGTATTTACATTATTAGAAATTAAAATGGAGACATTTAAAAATATTTAAGCAGTTTAACAATAACAATCTTATTACATGCTAACATTTTCATGAAAAATATATTTTGCAAAACAAAAAATTATTGAGAAGGATAGCATTGTTTTATATGCTTACAAATTTCTTTAATGCTTGGACTTATAGAAAACTGCTGCATTCTATCTGCTTTTGCATTCAAGCCGACACAATATATTGTTTTGGTTGAAGTCTATGAAGAAAATACAGGCTTACACTGATAGGTAGTGAGAAAAGGGAGGGGTACTTTAATGGTCTTTTTAAATAATTGTGGCTATTCTTTTCTGATACTAACCCAAACTCGACAAATTTCTTGAAGGTTAGTTGTTATTAGAATCTAAAACCATATCAATGAAATTTTCTCACTCAGTTACATTAAAATCCATTGGCCTCTTTTGTACTTTGAACATGTCTTAACCATGCATGATTTTGTAACACTGGAGAAAAACATGGTTCACCAAGTTATGCAGATCTTTCAAATATTGGTCAATTTCAGTATATAACATTTAAAAAGTCAAATTCATTAATGTCACCACTTATCTCATCAGAAAAGTTAAGTACAGGCATACTTTGTTTTTTTGCTCTTCACTTTATTACACTTCGCAGATGTTGTGTTTTTTACAAATTGAAGGCAAGACCCTCCAGCAAAGACTACAACTTGCTGGTCTCCAGCAAGACCAGCAAAGATTACAACTTGCTGAAAGTTCAGATCATGGTTAGCATATTTCTAGCAATACAGTATTTTTTTATTAAGGTGTGCACACACAGAAACAGACCCACAGATATAGAGAACAAGCTGATGGTTGCCAAAGGGGAGGGGATGGGTGGATTTTTAAAAAAAGTATTGGGTAGTTAAAAGATTATGTACTTCGGGACTAGAATGGGATAAATGAAAGATATCAAACTGGTTATCAAGTTGTTGCTAAGTTCACATTCAAGCATAAGAATAAAAATTAAACTGGAAAAATGTTAAGTACTTTTAAAAAATTACCTACAAAAAACAAAAGTAAAAAATAAAACTCTAAAAAACTTGTGGTAAAAATATACATAACATAAAACTTACATTTTCACCAGTTTTAAGTGTACGGCTCAGTGGCATTAAGTATATACACATTATTGTGCTACCATCACCACCATTCCTCGCCAGAACTTTTTCATTTTGTAAAAGTGAGGCTCGGTACCCTTTAAACCGTAACTCCTGATTTTCTCATCCAAGGCTGCGGGCAGGTTCTGCTCATCACATCCCCACCCCTGACATCGGCCAGAGGAAGGGTTGCTTGGCAGAATACGGGAGATGATGAGGGAAAGTGCCTAGCTCTGTGCTCTGTAACGGCAGATGGCTGTTAAAATAAAAAGAGTAGTAAGGAGACACCCAGAGAAAAGTGTTGAGTGGGAGGGTGACTTGGGCAGACATTTTGGGGACTTCACTGTGTGGAAGGTGGAATGGAAGGGGCGAGAACAGAGGCAGAAGACAGTGAGGAGACAGGTACCGGTACTAAAATTTGGGGAGAACAAATGATGGTTTGACGGATCTGGGAAGGGAACAATAGGGGACATGGAAGATGGGGTGGCTGGGAAAACTTAGAAGCATAGCTCAGCTGCTGGAGCTGTGACCCCTTTCACCTTGGAGCTCTGGGTCCTGAATGTTCTGGATGAGGCTATGTATGGGTCCTTCCTAGGACTGACTACCGTGCTAAATGAAAATGCAGGGCTCCAATGTCCCAAAATTACTAAAATGTCAAAATGGTGAACACCAGAACATTAAATCAAGAGTAGAGTCCTTGGCTCAGGCCACGAGATTTAGAAGGGGGGGAAAAAAGAGGACTCTCAGTTAAAATTGAATTTCAGATAAACAACAAATAAAATTTTAGTATAAATGTGTCTGGGGCAATATTTGCAATAAAAATCTTATGCTCTTTGTCTCAAATTCAACTTTAATGGGAGTACTGGGTTTTAGCTGGCAGCCCTGTCTGGTGAGCCCTGCTGTCTCACATATTACCCGGGCTCCTATGAGAACGTGTTCCCAAACTTGAGTCTGCGTCAGAATCACCTGGAGGGCTTGTTGAAACAGTTTGAGGGGCCCCACACCCAAAGTTTCTGATTTATAGGTCTGGGTGGAGCCCAAGAATTTTCATTTCTAACAAGTTCCAAGATAATGCTGACACTGTGGGTCCTGGGACCACATTCTGAGAACCACTGTTCCTAGGGGTCTGTTGTCCTACTGAAGCCTATGAGGACATGGGAAATGCAATGACCCCAAATGACCACCAGAGGGCAGAAGCGCCCACTAGTCAGGACTCACGGTCGCCAACTGTCTTAGGACCAAGCTTATACCTTTGCTGAGTATTTGTCTGTGCCTGACCATGTCCAGGAAACTGGCTATGACAAAAACATGGGTCAGATTCAGTGTCTGCCCTTGAGGAGCTCAGGGTCTGGAGAGAGAAAGACAGAGGTGTTAACTGGCAATCACAATTGGTGCTGAGGTGGTGGGAAGCATGAAGTGGGGAGGCTGTAGGAGCCCAGGGCAGGCTGGGGGTAGTCAGGCAAGCTTCCTGGAGGAACCCATCACCTGAACCACGCGTAGAAGTCACCCAGGTGCAGAGAAGAGGAAGAATGGCATTCTGGGCATAGGAATCCATAAGTGCAAGGGCACACAGGCTGGGATGCGTCAGGAGTGCTCGAGCAGTAGTGTTGGGAAGGGATAAGAATTGATGGTTGAGCACCTGGCAAGGCTGGCAGGGGCTTGGCTGGATCCTGAGGGTCTCAGGGAGCCCAGGAGGGTTTTAACTAGATGGTGTGTAAGACTGATCCCCTGGTGTAATGGTGAGGAGGAAGAGAGGCCAGAGACAGGGAAGCTAGTGAGAGGCTGGTGCAAGGGTCCAGGAAGAGGTAACCAGACAAAGCAAGAATGGCAACAGTGTCTCATTCATTCATTCATTGCGCCATTCATGTTACACTTTATGGATCAACTTCTCTGAGCCAAGCTCTGGGCTGGGCGCTGGGACTTGGTGATCAAGACAGACCGTTCCCGGTCTTCTCAGAGAGTTTACATTCTAACAGCAAAGGCCGCCATCCAACAGCCAATGGCACAGTGAACCATCCAGTGATAGCGGAGGGACCAGTACCAGAGATGCTAAGGAAGACAAATGGCAGGGTCTGGGCACTGGTGCGGGGTGGAAGGCTTCTCCCAGGAGAGCCCATGACCTAGGCATCCTGACCTAATGGGCACAGATGCCTCATTCAGCCAGACCCTGGCGCCCTCCCCACTGCAGCCCAGAGCTAACAATATGGCCATTGAAGGCTGCTGCCACTGCTCGAGGTCCAACCTTTCCTGCCCCCACCCTCCCTCAGCCACACAATCCTTGCTTTCAGCGGAGAAGAAAGAACAGGATTATGTGCAGGTACCAGGGGCTGGGCCCACTCCTCCACCAGAGTCAGTCCAGCCCCCAGCTCCAGGTGGGAACCAGGCAGGCACCTTCTTGAAACATCCAGGGCGCTTGTTCTAAGCATGTGAAGGGTTGGCTAGTTAGAAGCAGAGGGATGGAAGAGATGACCTTCAGTGCCAAGGGGATGTTCTCTAAGGGTTGTCCTGGATGCTCAGGGTCCCTGGAGTACGCCATTTATCTAGAGGTGAGATTGGCCCCATGGATGAAGTTGGTTAAACTCAAACTAACTGGAGCATTCCTCTCTAGGAGGGTGGCTTCTTGCTGTTCTGAGAACACGCCCAGTTCATTCTAGCCTTGGGGTCTTTGCACATGCAGTTACTTCTGTTTGGGGTTCTCACCTCCACCCCCAGGCCTTCACAAGGGTGGCTTCTGCAGTAGGCAGAATAATGCTCACCTCCACCCCAGATGTCCATGTCGCAATCCCTACATGTGTTAGCTTACATGGTAAAGGGGGCAGTTGTGATTACATTATGGGTCTTGAGATAGGGCGATTACCCTGGAGGCCCTATGTCATCACAAGGGTCCTTATAAGAGGGAGGGTGGAGGGTTTATAGTCAGAGAGAAAGACGTGATGACAGAAGCAGAGGTCAGAGTGAGGGGGAGGTAAGAAGATGCTACATTGATGGCTTTGCAGTTGGAGGAAGGGGCTATGAGTCAAGGAATGCAGGCAGCCTCGCAGCCTCTAGAAGCTGGAAAGGGCGAGGAAGCAGATTTGCCTCTAGAGCCTCCAGAAGGAATGCAGTCCTTCCAACCCATTTTCATCTTCTGATGTCCAGAAGTAGAAGAAACTGACATTGTTTTAAGCCACTACATTTATGGTAATCTGTTACAGCAGCAATAGCAAGGAATCACAGCTTCTTAGGATTCAGGTCTCAGGGTACCTCATGTCATTAGTGGTCCCCATCACCTCTAAGCAATTGTTTTCATTTCTTTGTGGCCCTCCCTTATCATTATCTGAGATAATCATATTTGTTCCTTAGTTTATGGCCTGTCTACCCACCCCTCCGACCCCAACCCCCTACCACCATGTGAGGCTCCTTGAGAGCAAAGGCTTTATTTTGTCCACTCTTGTATCCCTGCCTCTAGAAAAGCGCCTGGTACATAGGGAGTGCTCAATAAATATTTGTTGCATAAAAGAAAGAATGAAGGAATACGTGAAAGACTTGATAGGCTATTGCTCACGTGCACACTGAGGGCAAGGGCAGGGAGAAGCTTCGGCTGGCTGGGAAGGCCTCCCAGGCTATGAGAAGCAGAAGGGGTCTCAGGAGCTCCGAGAACGGAGGGGGAGAGGCATGGAGCGTCAGGGGAGATGAACATATGCCTGCCTGGGGCAGCTGGAGTGGCACCTGGCACAGAACTTGCACATGCACTTTCCAAATTACAGAGCTTCCCAGTTTCAATCTCAGCCCCTTTTTTTTTTCTATTGCCCCTCAGAACATCCTGGAAGAAAGGCTGTTGAAAGGAACCGTTGTTCTCACTTTGCAGAGGGGGGCACTAAGGTTCTGGACGTGATTTGAGACTGAGAAGATACCCAGGTCCCTCTCCGCAAAGACTCGGTGGGACCTGGGAGATGCCTGAAGGCTTGCCTGCTCCCCCAAGCCTCCCCGATGCCTCACAGGCCAGTTTGACCACCTGTGCAGGGTTCCAGCCTTTGCCCTGCTATTCCTTCTGCCTGAGATGCCCTTCCTCTCCTTGCCTTCTCTCTCGGGGCTGGGACTAGGGTGAGGCATTCCCCCAGGTGCAAATGAAAAGGGGCACCAAAACCTCAGTAATTAAGACAAACAACATTTTCACATAAATTTTTTTTTTTTTTTTTTTTTTTTTTTTTAAGGAGGGCTCAGCTCACAGTGGCCCGTGTGGGGATCAAACTGGCAACCTTGGTGTTAATTAGCACCACGCTGTAACCAATTGAGCTAACCAGCCACCCCTCATGTAACATTTTTTAAGATCAAAGTTATTTCAAAAAAATTCCATGAGGAACAAAATACCAAAATTTTAAATCAATACATTTCCCCCCTTCTTTTGGCTTAGGTTCTAATATGGCCTGACACAGTACTATTTTATGGATCTTGTCCACATGATGTGTGGGGTCCCTTCTTCAAAAATTATTCAGAATTTCAAGATGACAACAGCAGAACATTTAACCAAGCATGGAGCCCTGTGAGACTGCACAGGTCATACACCCACGGAGTTGGCCTGGATCCTGTATTTACTTAAAATTTTGATATTTTGTTCATCATGGATTTTTTTTATGCATTGATTTTGATTTTCAAAACTATTGCATGAAAATATTACTTATCTTGATTACTGTGTTTTCCGGTGTTCCCATTAATTGCACCCCCGAGGAAGGTGCCTCACTTTCCTTACCTTCCCCAAGCCTTCTCTGCTTGGTGTGAGCTCTGTCTTAATCCCAGGCGGCCTCCTCCAGGAAGTCTTCCCTGCCCCCATCCCTGCATGGACTCAGGCACTTTTGGGCTCTGGAGCTTTCTGCCTCCTTTCCTCTGTCACATCCCCTGAGCATCCTGTGTGAACCCCATTTGCTTAAGGACAGGGAGTGGATTTGACTTATTTCTGTGTTCCCGGCACAGAGCCTGGCTAAAAAGAGTTACTTAGGAAAAGTTGGTTTTGAGTGAAAATGAGTGGCCTGCCAGGGTTTGGAATTCTATGCCAACATGATGCCTTTGGTTCAACTCCGTCTGTCTCCAGAAGGTCCTTGGTAAAACTCCTCTGGGGGTAACCCTTTAACAAGGATCCATCTCTGAAAATGCCCAGCTGCGGCAGAGCCAGCTCTGTGGTCACTGGGCCTGCTCGTCCTCCATAGCTTTCCCCGGGCAGCAGACCCAGCCCCACTCCAGGGGGCAGGGCAGACCTCTGGCAGGACTTGGGGATGGGCCAGTGCTGTGGGTACGGATGGAGGCAGAGTGGCCACGCTATCGGGACTCTAGTGTCAAGGGAGCCTCATCTCAGTACTCTGCTGCCCTGGCCTGTGGCCTTTTGCTGACCCGCTCGCCCACTGCACAAACGCTGCCAAGCTGGCCTCGGGGCTAAGCCCCCTGCTGGGTGGCTCCCAGCCTCAGGGACTCATGCTCTTCCTCTAATAACTAGGCTTCCTGCCTTGTTCCTGGGACCAGGCCTTGTCTAGATTTGCAGCTGAGACCCTTTCTGGCACTCAGCCCACGCTTGCCAGTCTTCCAGGCCAGGACCCTGTGTCAGGGAGTTTGAGGAAGCCGCCTGCCCACAGGTCCCTGAGCATCGGCCTATGCTGATCCCTTTCGGTCCCCACCTGTATCCTGGGACTCCGTCTGACCTGGCCACTAGTTGTCCAGCTCCTTCTCCTTCATTGCCCTAACACTGGGGCCTGGGCAGGGTGCACAGAGAACCGACTTGTGGGCAGTGCCCAAGATTCAGGCGACTCTGAGTCCTGGGCGTCCGTGACCCCAGTGTGAGCTCCTGATGCCCTCAGGTACGGCCCCGTTGGCTGTAGTGAACAGAACCCCAGACCCCAAGCAGGAAAACCTGACTTCAAATCCAGGCTCTCATTCCTGGGCTGTTCGAGGCTCAGTTTCCTCATCTGCAAATTGGGAATTAACATACCCAGAAAATTCCAGAGCTCCTGGCACACAGCAGGCATCAATTAATGCTAGTTCCCTTTCTCCCATACCTGGTTTGGGTGCCCAGACTGTCAGTTGTGCCCCTGGTGACCCCCTTCCCATTCCAGCCCCCAGCCTCTGAAGTCTTTTTCACAGCCCTCTGTCCCAGCTAAAGAGATAGGGAACTGAGACCCAGAGGGAAGAGATTTGCCTGAAGTTACGTACAGAGTCAAGGGCTGAGTACAGAATGGAACCCAGGACTTGACTCTCAGCCTGGGCTCGGCAGGGACCCAGCTCCTCCTTTCCGGTTTCCCATCTGGCTTTGGAAATGTTGAGCCTGAGACGGACAGCTGTGGGTGCAGCATCAGCTGGGGCCCCTCCCCCGCCTCGTGCACACGCGATCACACGCACAGGCACAGAGCCGAGGCCTCTGGGTGCTTCCATGAAAGGCGTGTTTCCCTCCTGAGTCAGAGCAGTTCCAGAGCTCCAGCCTTCCATGAGAGCAGGTCCCCCCCCCTGCTGGAACCTCTGGGCAGTGGCCAGCACAGCTGTATCCCGTCAGCAGAGCCTGCAACGATAGGCCCACGTTGCATCAGCTCGGCCTGTCTCTGCACTGGCTCCTGCTTGCCAGCCAATGGAGCCTGGCCCAGTGTACAGATCCCAGCTCTGACCCACCCCACCCACCACAGAATCACCACGCGGCAGCCTGGTCGGCCCTCAGCCAGGGAGGAGCAGACAGAGAGCACCGCTGCTCCATCGCCTCTAGAATGGCATTCCTCCCTCTTCTCCTGCCCTACCAGGGCCATCTTTGCCTTGATTCTATTTCCTGGAAGTGGCAGAGGTGCCCCCTCTGCCTGGCATGGGCCTGTTTCTCCCCAGCTTCTGTTCGTCTCACCCTCTGTATCTGCTCTCACTCATACCTTCCACCCCACGGCGTCCATTACTTTCCTGTGCCATGACTCCCAAATTGTCCTCTCCAGCCTGGCCTTCTCTCCTCAGTGCCAGGCTCATGGATGCTACCGCCTCCTGGATGTCCAGTCTATATGCTACAGAGCTCACCATCTTCCCTCAGAATCTCCATCTCAGGAAGAGGACCATCTGCCACCCGTTCACACAGGCCTGACACGCGAGAGTCCTCCTTCCTTCTTTTCCTGGACCCTCTCTAGCCCCATGGCCCCTGCAGGGGTCCAGGCAGTAGCATCTCACTCTGGCTTACTGTGACATTCTCCTCTCTGGGTTCCCTGTCACTCTCCATTCAGCAGGCAGAGAACTTCTTTAAAATCATCAATGTGCCCTTGTCCCTTTCCTGCTAAATTGCCTTTAGGGGGAAGCTCTGAGCCCCTGACCCCCAGGCTCCAATGAGATGGAGATGGGCCTGGCCACCTTCTGTAGCTTTTCCCACTCATATTCCTGACCCCTTGCATGGTGGCTTTGTCTGGACTCTTGCCTGCCTGCCCTGGCTGCTTCCCAAGGAATCCTATCAGGATTTAGCTCCTTTGAGCCTGAGGCCTAAAGCCAGCTGGCCTGTGGTGCAAAATGTCGTGCCTGGCCAGAGGAAGGCCTGCTCCAGCCTCCCATCTTCCCCAGCGCTGCAGCCAGGGGCTCAAGCCCCGGGTCCCAGCACCGCCTGCGCTTCCCCTGCTCCAGCTCAGACATGGCCTACAGGCCTGGCTTGACCTCCCACTGGATATTTCTTTTCTATTTATTTTAGCGATAAAAAAAAAATGGTTATAAAAGCAATATATACTACTGAAAAACTTTAGAGAAGCAGAGGAGAAAATAGAGATAATGTGTATTTCAATCTCCAAAGATAAACAGTAGTAAACCACTTAAGAGTATTCCCTGCAGGCTTTTTCTCTATGAATATTATACACATCTATCTATCTATTTTTTTGTTAATACACATTCATTGGGGGGAGAAAAACACCTCCAAACAGAAGTGTTTTTAAAGTTAAGTGGAAATCACCTAACAAACAGCAAGAGCTGGCTCTGTGACATGTGAACAGACTTTCATACATCTGTGCCTCTGCACATAGAGTTTTCATACACACTTTGTTTCATAAGCTGCTCTATTTTCTACCCACCAGTCCATCAAGCTGGCTTTCTCTGTTGGAGGAGCAAAACGGCTTCCCCCTTTATGAAGGCTGCCAAAGCCCGTTCCTTCCTGACATAGTCTCCAATTTTTGGCCCTACCAACAACACTGTAACAAACATCCTTGTACATATATTTTCAGAAAGCATTTCCTTAGGCTAAATTCCTAAAAATTGATTTTTTTCCCCAAAAGAGAACACAAATCGTTCAAAATTTTAAAAATGTATGAAGAGGTAACGCGTTCATACAGTCCAAAACATTCATAAGTGATGAAAAAATCCGTCTCATTCCTCCCATCCAGTCCTTTCCCCACCAGCAAGAAATGTTACTAGTGTGTCATGTGCCCGCTGGGATCATCTGTGTAGATAAAGCAATGGCAGAACACCACACACACTCTTCTCTCGGCTCTTCCACTGAGACCCTGTCAATATCAGGACATAAAGAACTTCCCTGCTTTTTGTTTTTTCCAGCTTCTTGGTATCCCCACCCCCTATGGATGAACAGTTAGGTTGTTTCCAATTTCTGCTATTATAAACAATGTTGCAGGGAATTATTTAGTAACATATTCTTAAAGCTCCTAGTGCAAACTGTCCTTCTAGAAAGGGGGTGCCAATTTCTCCTCCTGCCAGCAGTGTGGATGAACCCTTCTTCCTGTTTACTGTGAAATCCCTCCGATCCTTCCAGGTCCTGCTTTTATCCCCATGTTACCGATGAGGAGATGGAGACCAAGAGTGGTGCAGTGACTTTCTAGAGTCACTCAATGAGTGGTGGCACCCAGACTTCCTGACTTCCAGGCTGGGTGTCAGGCAGGGTCTCTGCTCCCGCTCCCCACATAAGAACACAGGACATGGTGAGGCCAAAGAGGAACACCCACGGAGCCATAGATGGGGGAGTCACACCACTACAGTTTCGCTGGCGGCTGGGTTGGAGTCACAGGAAGCAGGAGCCACGCGATCCGCAACCTGCTGTCCACTTCTCTCTGCCAACCAACCCCACTTGCTAGCTGCAATCCGCTCTTGCCAGCTCAGCCTCCATCTTCTTGCTAGCCCCCATTTTCTGCTAGTGTAGCCACGGCAGTTATATTAGTGGCCAATGGCTCACTGGTTACAGCTGACGGCCAACTAGCCACAGCTGATGGCCATACAATCACAGTCGATGGCCATTTACTACCTGAGCCAGCACCTTTCCACGTGAGGCCGAGAGCCTGGAAACCACACTGCTGGCTCTGTCCCCACACTGGGGTACTTCCCCTTTTGCCAGGCTGTCATCCTTCGCCTGTGCCTCCCAGGGAAGTCCCCACTCCAGTCACAGTCCTTTGCTATTCTCATGTATACATGCAAGGCCAGGTGTGAGTGGAACCGACAGGACGGTGCTCAGAGGATAGAGCAGGATAGTCAGAGAGGTGGCTTCCTAAGGTTAGGTAGGACAGGAAGAGAGGAGAGCAGAGTGTGGGGTGGAGAGCCCAACATCAGTTAGAGTTCTCCAAATGCTCTCTAATTTGTTGTTTCACCTGTGCTTATCATCTTCGAGATTATCGTTCCTTTTTCACAGAAGGGGGAACCAGATCACGAGCACACAGCGAAAACATAGCTGAGTGGGACAGGAGCCCAGGGCTCTGGACCCCCAAGCCAGGGCTTCATCTCCCTGGGGAGGCTGCCTCGAGCCCAAGCAGATAAGGCTGAGGTGGGGGTGTCAGGGCTCAGGGATCCCTTTTCTGAGTGTCAGAAATGCCAGGATGGGGAGGGCAGCCCTGTAGCCGTTATTATTACAGCTGGGCATCGTTATTATTACAGCTGTTGGTGTCACTTGGGGGAGAGAAGATCTGGGTACTGGGTGAGGGGCTGGGAGGACAGGCAGCCGGGGAAGGGAGAGGGCGAGGCAGTATTTAACAGCCATCCTACCAGCCTACCAGCCCTCCGAGCCTGGCCTTGCAGGCAGAGGGAGCCATTTCCAAGGGCTGCCGGAGGAGGCTGGGAGAAGCAAGGGAGCTCTCCATCCACCCAAAATAAAATGTGCTCCCCACTCCCAAAAGCCAAGCTTTCTTAAGAGCGTGCTCCCTCGCTCTGGTCCTAAGTAGGCAGACTCTCTGTCCAGGGGCACCAAGGACCTACTCTCGCAAACTGGGATGCCTGCTGCGTGCAGAAGGGGCTGGGACTTTCTCCAGGTGCCACTGGGGACCACCAAAGAGTTTTCAGCTGGTGCAACGGATGGAGCCCTGGGCTGGGCTCAGGAGCCCTGTCCCTGTGTTCTGCCCCTGGCTCATCCCATTTCCCAATGTGAAGACCTATGTCCTTGTCTTGCCAGGGTTTTGGCACCCTACACATGACAGATGCTCAAGAAATAGCTAAAAGTTTTGAGGTGAAGGCTGGGGGAATATCATCTGGCAGGGAGTGGGGTGGCAAGAAGTCACATCCTCTCATTTTACAAATGGAAACTGAAACCCAGAGAGGGGAGTGACTTCCCCAAGGCTTCGCAGCTAATAAGGGGGGACAAAATGAGAGTGGAATCCCCGACTTCCAGGCCATGCCTTTTCCCTGTCACTTCAAGTCTCTGCCTGTGTACAGGTACCTATTCGGCATGTGTGTCATGTGTGGTGTATTTGTGTTGCTAGAGAGTCACACAGACATTCGTGTATGTGGATTGCATGAAGGGGCTGCCGCGGGTGGGTGGACATGTGTTTCTGTAGTGTCACGTGTCAGTGGGTGTGTGTCTCCTGGGTGTTGTGTCAAGCATGTGGGTGAAGGCACCGTGCAACTGCTCTGAGCACCAGGAGTCCCGCGGGGTGGGGGCGGGGCCTGCTCTGGGAGGAGTCGGAGGAATCATGTGCCTGCCCACCCCCACACCGGCCTGGGGCCTCCCACCCTCCAACGTGGCAGCTTGTGAGAGAGCCCTTTTGGTTGGAAGGCCCCACACTCTGAGAGAGAGAATCAGAGATTGCAGAAATTGTGTTTCCCTGACTCATGCTCTGGGCTGAGAGCACATTCCTGGCTTGGGGACAGCATCTCAAAGAAGCACCGCCTGTGGCCTGTGGCAGCCCTGGCTCCCTGAGCGAGCGGGCCCACCACGGCCTGGATATTGGAGCCTTTCATGTCAAAATGAGGAAGGGATTACACTTCCTGCCAATGAATATACTATAATTCAAAATGAGACACCGTTTCGGATGCCCAGTACGGGACCTGGCTCCAGGGAAGTGCCCCATAAATGTCTCTTCCCTCTTCTCCCCTCTCCTACCTTCCCGTGGACAAACAGCCCCCGTTCAAATTCCAGCTCTGACTGCAACTTGCTGTATGCCCTTGGACACACATAGTCTCCCTGAGATGCTGTTTCCTCGTGTTTAAAAACGAGGGCATTTTTAGTTAACTTGCAAGTATTCAATGTGATAATATGAACGTGCTGGGCACTTCGCTAACATGTTAGTTTTTCTCCTAGAGAAGGACTGCATGACTCTAGCCACTGGTACCAAAGAAAGCTATTTCTGCAATACCGGGCAGAACTGGGCCTGCCTACCTGGTTGGGTCAGTTAGAAGACTGTGGGGTGGGGAAGGCTGAGGGTCCAGGGTGTGAGGGAGGGCCCAGCTCCACTTCTGACTTGCTTTATGACCTTGGGCAAATTCCTGCCCCTCTCTGGACTTCAGTTTTCCTTTCTGTACAGTCTTGATACAGTTGACCTTGATGATTTTCTATTTCCTGCTGCCCACACTTCTTGGGACCTAGAGAATTTCCAGCTGAGCCCATGTGGGAGGTGGGGAGGCAGGAACAGCTCCCGCAGGGAGCTGAAGGCACTGGAGGAATCCAGACCTGAAATGCTAGTGTTGCTCTGCATTTCAGACCCTCTCCCCCCTCCAATAAGAGTGCTTTTTCCAGAAAGTGCAGCCTGGGAGTGTAGGGGAATGGCTGCAGTCAGCAGGGCCTGGGCTGGGCTTAGAGCTAAGAATAATGTGGCAAAGGCTCTTGAAATATTTTTGCTGATCTTGGAAATTTAAAGGAGCCTTGCCCTTCTTTCTTCAGGGAGGCCGTGCTTGGAGCCCAGCAGATTCAGGCAGCCACTTCCCATCACTAGTGAGAGAAGCACCATTGGCCACACTTACCAAGTGCCTCTTCTGCGCACACCCCGTGCCGGGTACTCGGGACTCAGAATGAGAAGGAGATAGTCCTGCCCTTCCAAAGTCTCCAGTGACAATACAGGGTGATAACACAGAGATAATGCAGCACAGAGGAGGCTTCTAGCCCACTCTGAACTACAGTAGGGGTCTGGTGGAGCTGGCAGAGGGGCTGCAGCCCCAGCTTCCTCCCTAGGCCTCAGCTTCCCTATGTAAATAGAGGGCATTGGTCCTTTCCACTCTGACCTTCTAGGATTCTAGATTTATCTCACAGCAGAAGCCTCAGTTTGCCCTTTCCCCTCAGGGCAGTAACTGAGTCACAGTGCTGAGCTTTCCCCAAACGAACAAACGTGTTGGTGAAACCTCAGAGAGCTAAGAGATGAAAAAGAGTGGAAGAGAGGAAATCTCTGGGATTTTGACATCTGGACCTGCTGGAAACCAAGGCGAACCTCTCCTTCATTCCAGCAGCTTTGATGGATCCTTAACTCACTGGCCAAATACCATCAGAGGGTCCTGCCTGGGGCTCGGAAGAGGGGGGGGTGAGGTAGAGGGAGGGGTCTGGCTTGAGACCTATGTGGTTTCCTCAGGTCGTCAGGATTTACCCGTAAAAGCAATACACAATTGAGGTAGGAAGGAAGCACACAATGACCAGGACACACACTCATGTGGGAAGATTGTGTTAATGATTCGACCTGTCCTAAGAAAGAATCCTGGGCTGCCACTGAGGGAGTGAGCTCAGAGTCCATGGAAGTGTCTGGGTGCTGGCTGTAGTAGCCCCCTTTTTGGGATACTACAGGGAGAACTTTTGCCTGGGGCTGTAGACAGGAATTCTCGACTTCTAAGATGCCTTGCAACCTTGAGTCCTTAATACTTTTACTGTAAGATTCTTTGACATTCTGAGATTCCTTAGGTGGATTCAAAGAGTCCATGCGGCTTCGAGCAAAATGTCATATTCTATGATGATCACTTTAGGATTCAAGTAATCGAATCTTTGACCCTGATTCGAAGAGTCTGAAGCTCATGGGATCTCAGATTTCCCACAGTCCTTGCCATCAGACTTTGATGACTGAGTCGTTAGTCACCACCACCAGAAAGGTCCCTCTCCCACTCCGGCTGCCAGGGACCCAGATGATTCACCAGCCATTGCTTGGCCTCATTTTCTCCCCGAGATACAAATATACCTGGAAGAAAGAAGATGCTCTGCACAGCTGGTTGAATGAATGAATGAGTGAAGGAATGAATGACGTGTCTCTTTACCCAGTGCTTTCCTCTCCATACTGTGCCCATCTGTTACCTATCATTTCATTATTAAAGAAGATGGGGGAGGGGTGTCCTAAACAATCGTCTGCCTTCCTGAGTTCCCTACTAACATTTACATACCCAACTCAGGATGTACTGGTCAAGGGCAGGGACTTTGCCCTGTTCTCAGCTGTCTCTTCAGTTCCTAGGACAGAAATTAATACCCCAGCATAGCTCGGAGATCAAGGGGCTTATCAGTTGTGGGAGGGTGGGGTGGGAAGAGTTGATAGTGAGACCTGGAACCTGTGGGAGGGGACCCAGACAGGGACGACCAAGGAGAGAGAAAGACAGAGACAGACAGCGAAGGAAGCAAGGAATGACTTAGCACCACATTACACAAAGGAACTGAGGCCCAGAAAAGTAAAGTAACTTGCTTAGTGTCACACAGCTTATTACTTAGTGGACAGCCAGGGTTTCCTAACTGTGCATCCCTCCAGGCCCAGCCAGACCACCTGATGTTCCCCAGGTGCCTCTGCCTCTATCACTCCAAGACTTCAGCGGGTGAGGGTCAAGTACTGCGTCTGGTCCAACCCCACTCCCCTTCCAAGCAGTTACTGAGGTTGAGCTCCAGCCTAGGTCTTCAGAACAAACTGCAGAGGGAAAAGGGCTCTGCCTCCCAACCTCTGACCACCTCCCCTAAGACAAAGGAGAGAGGGCCCTGACCGAAGAAGGGGTGCGTAGGAGGACCCAATTAGTTTCAGCTCTAAAATAGGGGGTAGTGGATCCATTCCGGGCAGAGCCCCTGCAGGGAAAGGGATACTGGAAGGAACGTGCGATCAGGGGTAAGCTGGCTTGTGCAGAGAGCCTGGGTCGGAGGGTGCTCCTCTCTGGGGGGCTGGATCCTAGAGCCCCGTGTGCTCTCCAGCTCAGCAGTCCCAACTGCCCCCCCCCCCCCCCCCCCCCCCCCCGGCAGCGGCTCCCTGGCGCCCCATCCAATGATGGGGCAATAGGACCCAGCGGCCGCGAGAGCGCCCGCCGAGGGAGGGAGGGGGCGGGAGCCGGGGCGGTTTGGGGGAGGTCTTTGGCTTTTTTTTGGCGGAGCCGGGGCGCCCTCCGGAAGCTCTTCCAACTTTCCAGAAGTTTCTCGGTACGGGCGGGAGGAGGGGACGCCATATATAGATCTGGGGAGAGGGGAACGGCGGGGAGTAGAATCCATCCGTGGCTGCTGTGCGAGTCCCATCCCGGCGCCAGCCCGGCCCGGCTCAGGTGAGGGGCGGGGCAGCCGGGGGTCAGTGGGGCCGGGCTGGGGAGCGGCGGGCGCTTTGTGGGTGCTCACGAGAGCAAGAGGGGCGGGAGGCCCTCGGGAGGGGTTGGAGGCCAACTAGAGTCCCTGGCACTTTGGGGGCAGCTGAAGGGTTCGGATCGAGAATTCGGAGCTAGATGGCTACGGTGGAGTAGCCTGAGGGCTAGGGTAGAGATCAGAGCCGATTGTGGAGTCCAGCACTTGGGAGGATCCCGAAAAAGTTTAGGGTTCCCCAAAAGTGTGGGGCAGGGGTGTGATGGCAGAGGAAGCAGTGGGCCTGGAGCCAGGATGCTGAGACTCGACCTTCTGGCAGGGTCAAGGAGGAGATGGGTCTGGGGCCCATTCCAGCAAGTACTGGTGGGCCAGGCCAGCTCTGCAGGTTGGGTGCCTCCAGTTCTGGGGTTGAGGCCCAGGGGCTACAGGGATTGGTGGGCCAGCCTCCTTACTGGCTTGTAGGGGCATTGTGAGTCTCCTGAAGGCAGGGTGGTAGGAAAAGAGGTGAAATAGTTTTGGCTTTTCCTGGGGTGGGAGGTCTTGGCTTTTGGGGTCCCCACGGTTTGGGAGGAGTCACCAATGGTGGCTTCATTTCTAATCAGAAGCCTGCGTGTGTAGATGGCAGCTAGAGGGAGGACTTGACCAGCATGTCTCCCCTACACCCCCTTCGAAAGGAATGAGGCAGCAGGGTCTGCACCCTTCCACCCGGTGGGAGGGCTGACTAGAAGGCTTTGAGGCACCCACTCTGATTCTGTCTACTGCCACCTGGTTCTTTGAGTAACTGCAGGTTTAAGGCTACTTCCAGAGACTGGGGTTGCCTGCCCCCAGCTTAGGGACATTCCCCACACCACTGGAGGAAAAAGAATGAAACCACCTCCAGCACGGCCACAAGGCCTGGCCCCTCCTCTTCCCGGGTTTCCGGCTGGTCCCTCTGGACTGCAGGGCCCGGATGGAGGGACGCTGGGGAAAATTAGGGGGCTTTGGTTCCCAGAGAGTCTTTGACTAGGACCACACCCTCCCGTCCTCAGATGGTTCATCTGCCCATCCCCCCTCCCTGAGGCCTCCCGGTCCCCTCTAGTCTCTGGTCACCAGGATTCCCAGCAGAAATGTTTTTTACTGGCTGTGTAACGGGACACCATATCCAGCCCTCAGGAGGGGCTCTGTGGGTGCTTCTGGGAGGAAGGAGGCCCCCACGGATCCCTGTGGGCCAGGGGTGCTTCCCTGCCCCTCTCTGGCCTCAGTTTCTCCCACTGTACAGTGAGGTGGATCCAAGGTCCCTGTAGATCTGGGACTGGCTAGGTCTCCCTTTGTGCCAGGGGCAGTGTAGATGGGGTCCCTTTTGGGGGCTGGGCCTTCCAGGCCTATCCTCACCACCACCCAGGCCGTCCCTATCCCATCCTCCTCACTCTTCTGTTTTCTTTCAGAATGAAAAAGGCAGGCATTGACCTCCCCCTGAGGCAGTTTCAAGGTACTTTAGACCTCCTCAAGTGTTTGAGCCCCTCTCTGGTGACCCCCTTGGCAGCTGCTTTCCTTTTCTTTTTCTTAACAGAAACCCAGAATCCAGTCTCAGCTCAGTCTGGCTGGCTCGCTGTGGGCATCTGATCGTGTATCTTTCTTTGTGGGACTGTAAATCATCCAATCTTGGCCTAAGGGCTGGGATTTCTGTGGCAACATGGGCTGGGCTGTGGGAGGCCAGCTTGCTTGCAGTGACTTGCCTTCCTCCGTTCTTGTTGCTGGGTTAACAGGGCAGCCCTTCTCCACAGCCACACATCTTCCTGCAGAGAGCCATGTGTGGGCTGGGGGCTAATGCAAGGGATGTTCCATGGTACCCTCTGGGACCAGAACCCAGGCCTCCTGCTTCCCAGGCTGGAAGCCCCTCTCTGGTGGGTGGAGATAATTCAGTTTCCAGCCTGCCACGTAGCTGGAGCTGGAGCTGGAGCAGGAGCAGGAGCGCAGCTGTGTGGCTGCCTGAGGAATTCCAAACTAGTCATTTGGAGCTTTCTTGGAAAGCCCCTCCCAGCCCTTTGAGGTTCTGGTTGGCTGGGGGTGGGGGCTGTCAAGATGGTGTCTGCCACGTGGCAGGACTGTGAGCTGTACTTCTTGATGGTCTCCCAAGGGGGATGCTGGTGGCCTCTGCAGGGTCTGAGCTGTGGCGTCAGCTCTCTGGACTAGAGGTGGCCTTTGAAGAGGGTGACAGTGTGCTGGTTGTGTTGGCATCATTCGTAGGGCCTCATTCTACTCTCTTAAGTGTGCTTGTTTGTACAATAATTATGTAGTCACTGCCTTTGAGACTCCAGGCCTGGGGGGGAAGGAGTTAGGGCTGGGAGGCAGGTGGCCAGACCCTGAGCTGTCTCTTCCCCAAACTGTACTTTAGAGTAAGTTTCTCTCTTACCCCTACAATCTGTACTCTAGGGTCCATGACTTATGTACCTTCCCCCAGGTAGCTGTGAATCTCTGTGGCCTTCCTTCCTCTCCCCACCTTTCCCCATGTACCCTTTGCTTCTCCTTTGCCCTGCACCTTCAAGGATGGCCAGCCCAGGAGAGGGGGTTCACAGGACCGCTGCAGCAGTAGAGCCTTCCCAGAAACTCAGTGCTCCCACAGGCAGGCGCAAGTCCTGAGGGTCTTCCACCAGGATTCTGAGTTTTCAGTCTTCCTTGAGAAGGGCCACAAGATGGCATTTGCCAGAGCAGTGGGATCCCAGCTTCCACCAGTGTACCTTCTAACCCTTCCCCCTGTCCTGCTATCTCCTCTTCTGTCCTGCTGCATGAAGCAGAGGGGGAAATGACCTGAAGGAGGAGGAGTGTGGACGTGCCCCATGAGAAGAGACTGTCCTGATTGGACGCCCCAGAAGGAGAAGGGAGGCTTGTCCTAAGGGCCATTGCTACTGCTGTGGTTTAGGGACGGGACCTGTGGGCAACCCTAAAGCCATAAAGCAGATAGTCTGTGTGGCAGTGGCTATCCCCAGCTTCCTGGGAGGCTGAATACACATCTGGCCACCTTCTGGGGAAGAAGTAGGGGTGTCATTGCTTCTTTGAGCTGTGACTTACCCCCTCCCCCAGTATCCTTCCTCTCAGGAAACCTACTCCCCCACCCAACCCAGCTTTCATCCTGGGGATTTCCTATCTGCTCCAAGGGCTGTGGGCAGATGGGCAGGCAAGTCCCTGCCAAGACAGAGGCCTTGGGCATGGAGATGGAGATCCTTACAACTTGGAAAAGGGAGAGTAAGGCTCAGAAAGGGGTAGACACGCGCACGTGTGTGCACACACATGCTCAAGGTCACCCTTGGGTCAGTAGATGGTTCATTTAATGAGTGAACCAACCAATGACTCATTAACATCCAGGGCAGAATGAGAGGCATGGGGAGGAGCAGGCCTACATCCTGTGCACAGGCCCCTGGGCTTCGTGCTGACCCTCAGCCCATCTGCCACATTCTTCCACTGAAGAAGGGCCCTAGGGATGTATGAGATCAGAATAAACCTTTATACATACTGGGGACCCCAGGGATGGCCAAGTGACCCTGGTTTCTGTTCCTTTATGAATTGCGGAAGCCTATTGTATGCTAGGCACTGGGGATATAGAGGGAAGCCAGACTGGCTAGGTTTCCTGTCTTGGAGGTCACAGACTAGTTAGGGATGGAAATAATACAAAAATAAACATGTCGGTCTAAGTGTTGTAAGTTCAGTGCAAGAAAACACTAGGGTGGAGGTGGAACCCAGGAACCCTGTGTCAAAGCAGGCCTCTCTGCAAGATAGGCAGACTGAGACCCCTCCAATCTGGACAGCCCAAGGTTAGGTCTGAGCTCCCCAGAGTTTTGGACTCCCTTGCTCCCATCTTCAGGGAACTTGGTGGTGGCCAGAAGGTGGGGGATGGTTGTTGGGGAGGACCATCTAGGTAGGGCTTCAGGACCTGGCTCTCTCTGCAGCCCTCACAGGTCCTCTGTGGTGCACACAACCCACCTCCCAGCCATGCGCTCACTCCTGCTCACCAGCACCTTCTGCCTCCTGGCTGTGGCCCTGGCCGCCGAGGTGAAGAAACCCGCGGCGGCCGCAGCAGCCCCCGGCACGGCGGAGAAGCTGAGCCCCAAGGCAGCCACACTGGCTGAGCGCAGCGCTGGCCTGGCCTTCAGTCTCTACCAGGCCATGGCCAAGGATCAGGCGGTGGAGAACATCCTGTTGTCGCCGGTGGTGGTGGCCTCGTCGCTGGGATTAGTGTCGCTGGGCGGCAAGGCGGCAACCGCGTCACAGGCCAAGGCAGTACTGAGTGCGGAGCAGCTTCGCGACGAGGAGGTGCACGCGGGCCTGGGCGAGCTGCTGCGCTCCGTCAGCAACAGCACTGCGCGCAATGTGACCTGGAAGCTGGGCAGCCGCCTGTACGGACCCAGCTCCGTGAGCTTCGCGGAGGACTTCGTGCGCAGCAGCAAGCAGCACTACAACTGCGAGCACTCCAAGATCAACTTCCGCGACAAGCGCAGCGCCCTGCAGTCCATCAACGAATGGGCGGCCCAAACCACCGACGGCAAGCTGCCCGAGGTCACCAAAGAGGTGGAGCGCACGGACGGTGCTCTACTGGTCAACGCCATGTTCTTCAAGCGTGAGTCCGGAGGGGCGGGGCTGGGCGTGGTGGGGCTGGGGGCGCCTCCTGTCCCCCGAGCCTTTGGCAAGTTAAAGCTGTATTGCTGTGCCTAGCACCTGGCTGCTTGTCGTTGAATCAAAGCAACCGTGGAGGCAGGCACTGTTATTAAAGTATCTTACATATAAGATACTAAGTTCAGACAGGTGCAGCGCTGTGTCTAAAGGAAGGGGAGACTCAAGGCCTGCAGAGAAACTCCAGAGGATGTGCTCCTCTGTGTTTCATCACAACAAAATGCTATAGCTTGCTTGGAATCAGTAAAATTCAGTACTCACTTCCGCCTCAGTAGTAAGCTTGAGGAAGGCTCCACACCTGTGCTCTTGCCTGATCCTCAAAGCCACCCTGGGGACAGGTGGTGTTACCTCCATTTCACAGGTAAGGAAACGGAGGCTCCACTAGGAGGTAGCAGAGCCAGGATGCAGCCCCAGGTGCTGCTTCTGTGTTGAATTGGGGTTAATGTGTGTTTTTGAATACCTGTATGGATAACACTGTTCCCCTCATGGTGTGCTATGAGAATGAGGTAACCCCCATTTTACCAATGAAGGGACCGAGTAGTGAAAGGTCTCACAGCCAGTAAGCAGCTGAGGCTGGATTTGAACACAGGTCAGGGCTCAGGCCACTGTCATATATGCAGTTTTGGGGTCATTTTTCTGGCCACAGAGATGGGATTTGCAGACAAGACTTAAGGGTGGTCTTGAGGTACTACCTGCCCAGGGCACACACCCCTCAGTTAGCAGGTGGGGTGGGAAGTAGAGCTTAGTGTATGTTGCCCAAATGCCTGACAGGTGCCAGGGTAGAGGGTGGACATGGTGGTGGCTGACCAAGGGTCCTCCTGAAGGAGTTCTCTGCCATGTGGCACAGTCACAGTCAGCCCTGACTGTAGAGAGCCAATCTTCAGGCTGAATGTCCTGGGGCCAAGACCCCCACTCCCCAAAGCAGGGAGCATGAACTCTGGGCTGGATTCTCGGGGGAGGTGGGCTGCAACCGAGGCCCGAAGACTAGAACAAAGGCCTGTGGCAGGAATAAATCCAGATATGCGGTTGGGAAGGGCTGCGTCTCGAGGGAGGGGGCATCTATTTCTGACCTTGTATTCTACTTCCCACTACAGCACACTGGGATGAGAGATTCCACCATAAGATGGTGGATAACCGAGGTTTCATGGTGACCCGTTCCTACACCGTGGGTGTCACGATGATGCACCGGACAGGTAGTGCCTTGTACAGCTGGGGGCCAAGGTGGGGATCTGAGGGTGCTTGGGGCCTGGCCCACCTTAGCCCCACAGCCTGCCCAGTGCCCTCTCTGCTCTTCTCCCAGGCCTCTACAACTACTATGACGATGAGAAGGAGAAGCTGCAAATGGTGGAGATGCCCCTGGCCCACAAGCTGTCCAGCCTCATCATCCTCATGCCCCACCACGTGGAGCCCCTTGAGCGCCTTGAAAAGATGCTGACCAAAGAGCAGCTGAAGATCTGGATGGGGAAGATGCAGAAGAAGGCTGTCGCCATCTCCCTGCCCAAGGGGGTGGTGGAGGTGACCCACGACCTGCAGGTGAGGGGCGGCCCGACGTGGGGGCTTCCAGGTGAAGCAGGGGGGTACTTGGGCACCCATTCACCAGCTCAGCAGGTCTGTCCTGAGCCCCTCTGGGTGTGCAGGCAGTCCTGGTCTCAGCTGAGAGAGGTAGCAGGGGGAGGAGGCATGGGCTCTGCCCGTAGGAAGATGATAACATCAGCGGCTAAAGAGAATTGAGCACTTGCTGTATGCCAGGCACTCTTCTAAGCACTTTATATGTATTAAACTCTTAATCCTCATTAGGTAGGACTGTCAACCTTATCTTATAGCTGTGGAAACTGAGGCTCAGGTTAAATAACATCCAAAGTCACACAGCCAGTAGTAACTCTGGCACCAAGCCATGCCCTTAATCCTGTGCGCTGCGCCTCTGAGAGACTGAGTGCCCCCAGTACAGACTGTTCGAGGTGGAAGATTGTCCCCCATTCTGTAATAGGCTAATCAGGACTTTCGGGTGTGGGTCACTTGGGATGGCTGGAAACAACCTACTCACTCAACGTGATTTCTGCCTCATGACCACCCTGGGTGGTGGGCAGCAACTCGGGGAGCAGCAGTGACTTGCTAAGGTCATCTTGGCTAGTAAGTGGTGCAGCTGCAATTAGTCCTCAAGGTGAAAGCTCAGGGTGGCCTTTTTGTCAGTCAGGAGAGAGAGATTTTTTTTAAATATATTCCAAAGGGAAATTTCATCTTATTCCTGCCTTGGATGCCAGATAAGGTTCCTTGGCAGGTCTCTCACCCACTGAATTCATTCAGACTTGCTGTTGAGAGAGTGGAGAGAGAAAGCTTGAGGTGAAATGAGGCTTAGGCTCCAAACCAAAGAGACTGGTGGAGCTTGGATGGTCTGTACTGAAGAATAGCCCTATGTTGTCCGGTGAGGAGCCATCACTGTCTTCCTCCTGGGTCTGTCCTTGCTCTTCTCCAGCCTCTTCTGCAGCGGCTATTATATGAATCCCTTCTCCCCTTTTTCTCCAGGGTCTTCCTGGAACCCTGGGTGTGCACACTACCCAGCGGTCTGTGGGATAGAGTGAGTTGGGAAATTCGAAGTGGGTGACTTATGCAAGATCATTGGGATTAGAGTAGCTTGGCCTAGAATGCCTGTTTCGGGACCAGCCAACGCTCGGGCTCCCATGTCTACGGCCTATTTGGCTAGGCTGGGAGGTGGACTGTCCTGTAGAAGCCTTGGCCCCAAAGGCTGTTGTTCATTCAGCCCACAGTCCTTTACTGCTGCCTCTTCCACACTGAGAGCCAGAGAGAGCCCTGGACACGGGCCCTGCCCTGGGGGAGATCTGAGTCACGTGGGAGAGACAGACAGGACTAAACACAGATAGGCAGAGAGAGGCCAGGGGTGCTGAGGTCCAGGGAGGCGCTGCTCCGGTCTTGTGGGGTAGGGAAGGCTTCTGGACGACATGATGTCTAACGAGCGCCACAGGGAGAGAGGGCAGCTATCAAATGCCTTTGAGGATGCCAGTTGTTCAGTGAGCTTGTCGGATGGAGAACAGGGTGGTACATGCTTAAGGGGTGAGGCTACAATGTAAGCACAGATCACCTGGGAAAGAGCTTGTACCTGGCGTCCGAGGGGTGTGCAGAGCCATGGATAAGGGGTGTGTGTGTATATATGTTTGTGGATATGTGTTTTAAGGTTTTACTATGGAATTGTATGAAAACAGATTAGTGCAATGTATCCATTCACCCAGCTTCAGCCATCATCCATCCACTCACGACCAATGAGGATTCATCTATGAGTACACACCCATTCCTCCCCCATCACATTATTTGGAAGCAAATCCCAGACGTCATAGCACTCTGGAAAGGTTTTAAGCCCCAGTGTAATGTGGTAATGGCTATCCTTAATTCAGTCTTTCTCAGACTCGAGTGTGCCAAGAATTACCTGGAGAGTTTGTTAAAAAGGTTCCGGGTCTCCCTGCAGAGATTCTGATTCAGTGGTGCCAGGCTGGGGTCAAGGAATGTGTGTTTTGTATAAACTCCCAGGTGGTGCTGATGCTAGCTGTCTGTGACCCATACTTCGAGAAGCACTAGTCAAGATTTCTTGGCAGGGTCAGGGATACATTCTGCCTTTTCCCTGAGTCTCAGTTTCCTCATCTGTCGAGTGCCAATTAGAAGCTCTTGCAGGGTTGTCATGAGAACTGGAGGTGACCAGGGAGTAGGAATGCGCTGCTCTGAGGTACAGGCGGGCAGGAGACGGTAGACAGGGTGGGTGGAAGGGGAGGGTCTGGAAGCCTTGCCTGCTGTGGCCTCACCTGGCACTCACCTGTTCCCATAGAAACACCTGGCTGGCCTGGGTCTGACTGAGGCCATCGACAAGAATAAGGCAGACCTGTCGCGCATGTCGGGCAAGAAGGACCTGTACCTGGCCAGTGTGTTCCATGCCACCGCCTTCGAGTGGGACACAGAGGGCAACCCCTTTGACCAGGACATCTATGGGCGCGAGGAGCTGCGCAGTCCCAAGCTCTTCTATGCCGACCACCCCTTCATCTTCTTGGTTCGAGACTCCCAGAGCGGTTCCCTGTTGTTCATTGGGCGCCTGGTCCGGCCCAAGGGCGACAAGATGCGAGATGAGTTGTAGGGCCCTGGGTGGCCACGAGATGGCAGGAGGCAGCTGAAGGCTCCTGAGATATATGGGTGCTACGGGGGTGGGGGGGAACTGAGGTACTGACCTTGGATATTCCATGGGGTGGGTGGGTGGGGGAACAGCAGACTTCCTGTGTGTCTGAGCAGACCTTCCCAGCCAGAATTCCCTCTGCTTGGACATGGGCCACCAGACATCATGATGCTGAGCCCAGCCCCACACCCTGTGGGACCTGGACAATCGTCATCATGCCTTGTCCTCAGAGTCCTAGGAACAAACCTGCCTCAATCAGTGTTCATATTTATAGGCAAGTGCTTTCTCATTTGGGAGACAGAATTGAGCTGGGGGGTTCAGCCACGCCCTCGTGGAATGGGGACCCTCTTTTCTGACACTACCACCACCTCAGTCCCCTCCGCCCCACCAGCTCTATCCCAGTCTTCTCCCAACTTCCCTCAACTATCAAAATAGGTGCTGCAGCCCCTGGGACAGGCACACCCAGAGTGGCCCTGGCCCCATTGAGAGGGATCAGGAAATAGCTCATGGTGGGTGGGGCTCCTGGGCAGACTCTGGTCAAGCATTGTAGGGATGAACTTTTTCCCTTTAATGGATTTTCAATGATGGGGAGAAAATGAGCCTTTGTTGCTGTCAAACCAAGAACTTATTTGTACAATTTTTTTTCAATAAAACTTTTCCAGTGAAATTTTGTTGGCACACAAAGATGATTGGATCAGAGATTCCCATGTCATTCTTCTCAGGGGACAGGGGCTTTTTCTGTGAAGCCGGGTTTGCTACTAACAGTCCATATAAGGTCCTGAAATGCTGGCAGCTAACTGCAGATGATACTGTGCGGCCGGCCTGCTATATGCTGACTCAGGAGACTGTTTTTCGGTTCTGTCTGCCCTGGAGAGGTTGTGGCTGCAGGGTCAGAGTGATGGTGCTGAACCTGGAGCCCAGGGTATCCCAGTCCTGTTGTACAGGACTCCAGGCTTCAGCCCCCTAACCTTTCACTTCAAGCTGACCTCATCCACATCCAGGGCCAGAGGGTACAAGCTCAGGCTGCCTGACTGGACATGGCTTTGGAAGGAAGGGGCTTGTGGGATTCTTGCTCTGTGCGTTTGTAGCAGAAAAGGAGGGACCAGTCTGCCTCACTTTAGTTCCCTCTCCTGGAGCCCTGGGCTCCTGCAGCGTAGGGAGGGAGAGGGCATTTGGGATGCACAGGACAGAAGACCCACATGGCTGGGGAGGCAGAGGAAAAAGGATTCTTCGCCCATCTCTGCTGCTTGCTGGCTGTGTGACCTTGGACAGGTCACTTCCTGTCTCTGGGCACCTCTCTGGCTTCCTCATCTCAGCAGCTCTGCCCTGGAGGTTGTTGGTCCAGGGAAGGAGCCCCGGCCTGGCTGGGCGACCCAGTTGGAGTCCTCTAAGATATGAAAGGGGCTGCAGAAAGGCCAGCTGATTCACTCCCATTTATTACTGCAACAGAATTTTAACACCACTTTTCAGAGCTCTAGGTCTGTCCTGTGCTGTGGACCCAATAAATTAGGTCAGTGCCCTCATGGGGCTTCATCTAGAGGTGGCGACTTAGGGACAGTGACAGGTGTGTTTAGTACTCACTGTGCTCTAGTCCCCTGGATTGTTCTGCTCCCAGGCATGCCACATGCATTCTCCTGCCTCAGGGCCTTTGCATTGCTATTCTTTCTCCCTGGCAAGTGGTTCTTCTAGATCTTTGCAAGGCTGCTTTTTGTCATCCAGAAAGCTTAATGAGCCCTTCCTGACTACCCATTATAAGCAGCTCCTCCCCCACCTGCTTTTCTGTTTTCTCATTTTACTGACTCCTTAGTGCTATGAAATTATCCACCTATTGACACATTCACTGCCCCCCACTGTTAGGAGAATAGGAACTATGTCTTATTCATCCTGCACCTAGATTCAACATGATACACATATAAGGCATTAAACACATATTTGCTGAGTAAATAAGGGAAAAGGCTGTGCTGGAAGAGCGCCAGGGCTGTGGGAGTCCAGAGATGGAAGCCGTGACTGCCATGGGGAGTACAAGGAAGGCTCCCAGGAGGAGGTTGCCTTGAAGGGTAAAGAGGCATTTCTCGATCAGAATAATGATTTGAATAATTCAGCTGGTACTACCTTTGTGTTTTGCTTCTATGTGCTAAACACCATGTCAGTCACTTGATTATAATTTCATCTCGGCCTTCTAACAGTTTGGCTAGGTAGAGATTATCCCTGTTTTACAGACGGGATAACGGAGGCTGAGAGAGGTTAAATGACCTGCCTGAGGCCCCGGGAAATGCTCCTACTCAGTTGTATAATTGTTCTTCCTCCACACTCCGCAGGAAGGGCAGGAGAGGAACTGGCCAGATTCTAATAATAAACTTGCTTGTACTATGTCAGCCCACTTAATGCCCACAATAGCCCAGTAAGGTGGGACGTCTTCCTAATCATACAGAGGCAGCTCAGAAACGGACAGAGACTAGACTAGAATCCTGACCCCAGGGCTCAAAGTTAAAGCTGCAACAACTCCACCACCAGGTGGGAGCTGGCAGTGCGAGAAGCCAGGCCTGAATGTGGGGGCCACCCAGATGACAAAAAAGGCCCTGAGGCCACTTGACTCCATCTGGGCGCAGGGGAGGGTGGTGAGAGGTCTGTGCTCCCACCGTGTGGTGAAGGGTAGAGTTGCTTGGTGTGGAGAGTGGCAGGGCAGGTGGCGGAGGAAGGTAAGTCAGGGCCGGGCTGTTAGTTGGCACAGCCATATCAGCTCTCTGCAAGTGCTAAGGCAGAGGATCCCGAAGTGAAAAATGTGTAAAATCGCGGCTCTTCCCTACATCAGCCACCAGAGGCTCCCGCGAATCCGCGGCCCAGCTCCTCGCGGGGGGTATCCAAGGCCAGCCTCCAGGTGGCGCCAGCCCCTCCCAGGGCGGGTGGGCGGAGGGCATGGTCCGCACCTGCTGGCTCCAAGGCTTCTTTCGCACACTCGCCAACCCCACGCGTCCCTCTGACCGCTCAACCCCGCGTCCTGAGGCCCCACCGGGCTAGGCTGCAGTGGCAGAGGAACCCGGCCCAGGCCTGGGGAAACTGCCCGGTGCCCACAGCGCTGCAACCTGGCAGGGGGTGAGCTACGGGGCTTGGCGGTGTGTGAGTGGGCAGACGGCCGCGGGCTGGGCTGTGGGGGGACAGGGTCGAAACCTGGCTGTAGGAGCGGGAACCCAGACCTGGTTCGGCGGCTCTTGGGTGGAATCTGGGCATCTTCGGGATCCCAGTCATGGATCTGGGCTCAGATGCTGACCCACCAGGGTTTGGCCCTGGGCCAGGAGTGGAGGACTCCTCTTGCAGAGTTCCCACCCGCCCCGCCTCTTCCCCACCCCTTCTCGGCTTCCTCTCGTCTCCCACAGGCCAGCTGTGTCTGTAAAGGCGGAGTCGCTGGCCATGGTGGTCAGGGTACTTTATCTGGGCACTCCCAAGGCTTCTGAGGGAAGGGAGGAGGAGAGGGAGGGATGGAGATGATGGATGCTGGGGAGGGCCGGGAAATGGCTGCAGCCGGAAAGAACCAGGGCCTGAATGAAGTGTGCATCTGGGATGGGCTAAGAGAGTCTAGCTCATTTCCCACCGTTCTGCGCCCCTGCCCAGGAGAGAGGTCTTGGCCATCACCTCCCCACTGGGCCTTCTTTCTATGCAGTGGAGAGCTGGATGTGATGTGAGTGGGACGGCTGCCAGCAGCTCACCCCTGAGCTAGAGGTTTTCTGCTTCAGGATCTCCTCTAATTGGACTGTTTGACAAGTAAGAAAATTGATGTGGCGGGCACTGCCATGTTCCACAGCCACCTCATCTGTACTCTCAGCTTTTGTTACTGGGCCTCACTCTCCTTATTGACTCACTTCTGGTACCACAGACCCTGGTTTCTCCTTACAGCGTAGGGCCAGCCCTTCTCAGCTTCCTTTGTGCACTTCTCTTCCTACCTCTTAAAAGTATCCAGAGCTTTGGGCTGGGCCCACCTCTTTCCATTCTGACACTGTCCCTGGGGGAGCTCAGTGTGGGGCTTCAGTGACCGCTCCCCACCCCCCAAAGGCAGCTGACTCCTGGATCCTATTCCAGGCAGCTCTCTTCAGAGGTCGAACCCTGGTAGGTGGTCGCCTCCTGGACCTCTGCCCCTGGATGTTACACATCTCAGAGATGGAACCATCATCTGCCTGGCCCATGGCAATGTGTGTGTCATGGGCCTGGGTGTGTGGCTCAGAGGGAGAACTGAAAGGAGGGAGGTGTCCATACACAACACTTCTTTAGTCTCAGTGTGGCCTTTTTTTTTTTTTTTTTGGTAGGGCTCTGACCATTAGAACTCATGGCAGCAAGCTCTGTGTTGGGCCAGGAAAAATCCTCTGTGTGTGTGTGTGTGTGTGTGTGTGTAGAGGTGGCTTCTGGGAGCAGAACATCCTGGTGCTGTTGGGAAAGGGGTGAGGAGATAGGCCTGGGGCCGGTTGCTCAGAAAAATTTGGAAGTCATCAGTACTTCCTGTGGTGATTTCTCTGTAAGAACCGAGCCGAGTTCCTTTAAAAGGAGCTCTTTTAAAAAAGACCTTTAAATGGAGTTAGTGTCCATAACAGATCATAAAGCTCTTAAAGGGGTGGGAGTGTTTCTTGGGAGCTGGCTTTGGTGGAAGGAAACAGGTGGAGCTCCTCCCATCCTGTGGGACAGAGCCCTAGAGCAGTTTCCAGGTTCTCAGCCTCATGTGGAAAGGTGCTGGCTCAGGTAGTAGATAGCCTTCAGCTCTGACTAGTTGGCCATCAGCTGTAACCAGTTAGCCATTGGCCACTGATATAACTGCCGTGGCTACACTAGAGGGTTGGTTTGTTGGCGGAGAGGTAGACGGTGGATTGCGGATCGTGTGGCTCCTGCCTCCTGTGTCTCCAACCCAGCTGCCAGCGAGCATATAGTGGCATGACTCCCCTATCTATGGCTCTGTGGGTGTTCCTTTTTGGCCTCACCATATCCTGCGTTCTTGTGCAGGGAGCAGGACCAGAGACCCCGCATGACACACACCCTTAGGTCCCTGAGGACTCTGGGTTTTAAAGGGGAGGCCATTGCGGCCCAGACAGTGGGATCCTCACAGGACCCATCTCTGACCACATCAGAGCTTCAGCCCCACTGGCAGCCCCCATTTTTCCCGCCTGCCAGCAATACACAGCCCACAGGACTGACCCCCACTCCCTTCCTGATGTCCTGAGATTCAGAAAACTGGCCATCCCTGCCTGATCCCAGTTTTCTGCCCCAGAGACCTACACCCCTTGATCAAACCTTCACGCGAATCAGGTTCCTTTCATTCAAGGACTCCCAGGGATGCTTAGCCAGGCTCTCCAGCCACACCCACCGTGCCCCTTTATCCCCTGCCTGGGGTATCTGAACTCCATGGCCACTTTCTCTGAGAAGCCTTCCTGGCTGCCCCCACCAGGCATTCTCTCTTCACTGTCTTCTCAAACCAGGCCTTTTGTTGTCCTAGGCTCTCCTTTCCTTGTCGTAAGACTGGGATTTTTTTTTTTTTTTTTTTTTTAATCACAGTGACCTCAATGCCAGCACTGAGTGAGACACCAAGTGGGTGCTAAGGAAAGTCTGCTGTGTGCATGCATGAGTGGGGGACGTGAGGCATTGTTTTAGCAGCCCTGGCTGAGCTGTCCTGGATACTGAGTGAGGAGCAGCAGGTGTTAGGCTCTGTCCTCCTGAGTGTCCTGGGGCGCTTCTGATCAGAGGCGTGGTTTGCTCAAGAAGCACCACATCTGGATGAGCTTTAGGACTGAGTGCTGGGCAAACAACGGTCTCCCAGAATTACCTTGGGCCAGCTGGGTCCCTGCTCCTGTTTCCTCTGCAGGCTCCAGTTCTGACCCACCCAAGGGCTCAGCCTGCTGTGATTTGGTACCAGTTCCAAGGCTTTCATGGGACCTTACCTGGAAAATAATAGAAAATATATGTATAGGTCTCTGCCACCAGTTCCTGGCACAGAGTTCCTAAAACCCTTGTAATTTCCTGGGTGAGTGTCTTTTGTTTTAAGGAGGTGACTCTTGCTGGCCTCCTGGGTAGCTTCAGGATGAGTACTAGTCACCAGAAAGATGAAACCGTGATTAGAAGCTTGGATCTTTAAGCCCCACCTCCCCATCCTCTAGGAAGAGGATGAGTTAATGATTGATTATGTCTGTGTGATAAAGCCTCCATAAAAATCCCAACAGTTTGGGGTTTGGAGAGCTTTCAAGGTTGCTGGAGGTACTGGGAGTGTGTCATGCCAGGAAAGGGCCTGGAAGCTGGGTGCCCCTTCCCCCATATCTTACCCTACCTACCTCTTCCATCTGGATGTTCGTCTGTATCCTTTATCCTTTTATAAGTCAATAAACGTGTTTCTGTGAGCCATTCTAGAAAATTTTTGAGCCCAAGTAGGGGATTGTAGGAACCCCAGATTTATAGCCGGTCAGAAGTACAAGTGACAGACAACCTGGGACTTGCCGTTGGCATCTGAAGTGGAGGGGGCAGGGGACAGTCTTGTGGGACTCTCTTAACCTGTAGGAACTGACGTTGTCTCCAGGTAGGTAGTGTCAGAATTGAGTCAAATTGTGAGGCACCCAGCTTGTGTTGGATAATTGCTTGATGTGTGGGAAACCCCACACATCTGGTGTCAGAAGTGAAGTGTAGGAGTGTGAGAATAAAGGAGAAACACAGGTGTGTCCTGTCCTCCATCTCCTAGCATCTCCCGCCCCCTCCCATCTCTTGCTGACAACTTACAGGAGTTGGGGATTTCTGACTCCTCTGGCCCAGATGGGTGATGCAGCTCCTGCATGCGCACTTTCAAATGTGCATCACACACACACACACACACACACACACACACACACACACACACTCAAATGGAGCCAGCGAGAGACACTGCTGAGCCAGAGGGATCAGTTTTATTAGATTCCAGCAAGACTATACAGCACATGTTTCATGCATATTAAATGTGAGTCTTCGCTACCCCGGGGAGGGAGCACTTTCACTGCCAGCTCTTTCCTTGGTGTGTCAAGGGGTGGTGTCAGGGGGGACTCTCAATATATTCTGCATGGGGGACAGTTGGGATCATGACTGGGGGTGGAGGTGAGACGGTAGGCAGCTGAGGGCCCTTGGGACCTTGAATCTTCAGAGGTTCAGGGACCACAGGACCTTGGTCCTTTGCCGGTGGTGGCACCAGAGGGTCTCGATCTTTCAGAGGCATGGGGATTATAGGAACTGGATTCTTCACAGGCTCGGGGACGACAGGACCTTGATTCTTTGGAGGCTCAGGGACCATGGGGCCTCGGTCCTTGGTTAGTGCTGGAACCACAGGACCTTGGTCCTTTGCAGGTGCAGCAACCACAGAATCACGACCCTTCAGAAGCACTGGGACCACTCCACTTTGATCCTTGCCTGGCTCTGGGACAACCACACCTTGATTCTTTATGGGCTCAGGCAACACAGGACCTTCTTTCTTTATTGGTGCTGTCACCGTGGCACTTTGCGGCTTCAGATGCTCTGGGACCATGGGACCTTGATCCCTGACAGGTGCTGGGACTGTGGGACCTTGATCCTTCGGAGGCTCTGGTACCATGGAACCTTGATCCGTAACTCTTGCTGGATCCACAGGACTTTGACTCTTTGGAGGCATCGGGAACAAGGAACTTTGGCTCTTGACTGGTGCTGAGATCACAGAACCTTCTTTCTTTAAAGATTCAGGGGCCACATGACCTTGATCCTTCACTGGTGCGGGGACCATGGGACCTAGATCCTTCAGAGGCCCTGAGACCACAGGAGCTTGATCCTTCGGAGGCTCTTGGATCACAAGTCCTTGATCTTTTAGAGGCCCCGGGCCCACGGGACCTTGATCCTTATCTGGCTCTGTGGCTACAGGACCTCGATTCTTACGTGAGTCACTGATGGGTTCAACCTGGCTCCTGCAGAGGAGAGAGAGGTGGTCACTGAGAGGGCCAGAGCTCAGGCCAGGGAAAGGGTAGGACACAGAGTGCCTGTGGAGCCTGGGCAGGGTAGCTCTTGCTGGAGAGCCAGGAGGAGACTCTGATTTCCATATTCTTAGTGCAGAACGAGGGGTGGGATGTGGGCAGGCTCAGGAATCAGTCACTCAGCATGCTTGCCAATTGATTATAACCTGCACATAGCACAGAGGGTGGCGCCCATGTGAAAACAGCAGTGCTGTAACAGGGCTCAGCGTCCTGCCGTCCGTCTACCCCCCACTCCACCCAGGCTGCTCTTCCTTCCTGTGGGATAGCTGGGTCCATCCTGGGAGCCCCTCTTAGCTGTCCACTCAGATGGCCCTACAGGCCAGGGTGCTCTTTGTCCACAGGGCTTTCCCAGGCTCCTTCTCCCAGACCCACGTGTTAAGGGTTGGCTGTGGGATGGGGCAAGGGCTCCATGGCATGCCAAGAAAGAAGCAGTGGGAATGTCCCTCTTCTCCCCATTCCTTGCAAGCAGAAAAGTATTTTATCACTGACATTGTTTAAAACAACCAGCATGTGGTAGTAATAATAAGCAGACAGCGTTTAATTGGTTTTAGTCTTGCTTTTCAATTCTCTATGACAATGCGTCTCATTGTTGCCCGTGCCACCGCTACCACCGCCACCTTTGGCAGCTGACTGGCTGGGAGTTCCCATTCAGGCGGCGAACAGGCCCTGCTCCCCTCGCTCCATCTCCACTTCTGGCTCCCTCTACTCTACCTGGGCCTGTGCCCACACTTACTCCAAGTCTCTGGGGCTGATTTCCCTGCAGCCCAGGATCTAAGCCTCTCTTCAGAATCCTCACAGGCTGCTCCGTCTGCTTCACTGCAAATACCTGCCCCATCCCTTGGCCCACCCACGTCGTAGAGAGCAGGTGACATCCCTGACACCAAGGGCAAACATTGCCACATTCAGACCCCGCCAGTGTAGTTTAGAGTGCACACTCCTTCCTTGCAGGCCAAGCTGAAAGTCACCACTCAGGAGTGGCCATTCAGCCAGTGTCACAAGCTCATGCATACCTATAACACATTCCACTTTTCAAATCACTTTGGTTCAAAGCTCATTTCCGCAACCCAGCAACCCTATGAAGGATGCAGGGAGGGTTGTGTCACCCTTGTCAGAGGAAGAAACTGAGGTCCAGAAAGCGCCAGTGAGAGGGAGTGCACGGCCTCTAGTTGCGTCTTTCCCCTCCTGGTGCCTGGTTTCTTTCCCCTACAGCGCCAGGCACTTAGTAGGTGCTCAGTACAGGTTAGCTATTATTACTCTTTCACACTTTGTGACCACTCTTTGGGGCCAGTCTTTAAGCTTAAAACCATGTCAGCATTTTAACAGTTCCTATTGGCTTTCAGGACTATGCCTTACCTGCTTAGTAAAGCTGGTACAATAAGACCTCTACTTAGTAACGCTTTCTTAACTCATTATGGTTTCATCTTTTGGGGCCTCAAGTTTGTCATCTATTTCATTAGGTGTAATGATCTTTCCTCAAATTTATGATTAGAGATCTTGTACATAGAGCACCTGTACCAAGATATTACTATGAAATACTGTACTTATTTTTCTTTTTACTTAGAAGTAAAATGACATGTATGTGGACATCTTTTGCTCTGACATATCATCCTGATCCAGACACTTTGTACTGTGTCTAGCATCTCGAGCTACCAGGGCACTGCTGTCTCTCAACAGAGCACCTGGTGGCACAGGCAGCCTGCCCGTCCAGTCCCTCCTGATGTCTCTAAACATCACAGTGGACAGAGAGAAGTCAGGGCAGCTCACGGGCTCAGCACCACACACAGCACAGCTGCCCTGGCCAGATGGACACCGCTGGCTGCTATCAGTATGAGCTTAGCATTTGGGGAGAGAGCCAGGCAAAGCCACCAGAAGCCTACAGAACCCCAGGATGGCATTAAAATACCTCTAATCATGGTGGCTGGCCAGAGAGGAAAAGTAAAAACCTGATTCAGAATAGAATCAAGCAGGACATTGATTGGATGAGTCTGTCAGGTTGTGAACCTCCTGGGTGGGGTCATCCTGAAGGGGTGACGAAGCTGAGGCAGGAGACAAAAACGGTGACCCGGGCTTAACTTGATCTCAGGGGTTATTGCACCGGAAGGTTAGGGACTCAGCGTCCCCTGCTGTCATGGAGATTAAAAAGAAGGCCAGCCCCACAGTGTGAGTTGCTAAATATATTTCCCTGGGTGTTTGCAGCACTGGCTCCCATGCTATGCCCCAAATTTCTGTTTAATGAGCACTCTTAGCCAGTGGTAAACTAACCCCAAATTTGCTTGGATATATAAACTTACATTGCTTTGGTTAGAAACTTGTTTCCTTAGCGAGTAAGTAAGCGTCTTTAGTCATGGGAAGGTTTAGAATTAAGATTAGAAATGACAAATTAGGGGCAGCCAGGTATCTCAGTTGGTTAGAGCACGGTTCTCTTAACAACAAGGTTGCCAGTTCGATCCCCACATGGGCCACTGTCAGCTGCGCCCTCCACAACTAGATTGAAACAACTACTTGACTTGGAGCTGATGGGTCCTGGGAAAACAACAGACTTAAATAAATAAAATAAAACAAATTAAAAAAGAAAGCAATGATAAATCTACCATATTGTCTTTTTTGATTTTAAGTTTAGGAAAAATTGGTGTAGATTTAGTTTGAAAGTATTTGTAATGTTTAAAATAATTTGGCATATTAGAATATGTAACAGATTAGATTTGTGATTCCAATATAAAATCTGTAATGGAATAATTAATTTATACTTGTGATTTTAAATGGAAAGATATAAGATAATTCTATACATTTTGTAAACAATGATGGAACGTTTATGACAACCAAATAGTTTTCATATTTTTAAGCTTAGTTTATTTCATTTTAACTTATTCATCATTTAAATTATTTAAGAGAACTGAATTAAGTTATAAAATCCCCCTTCAAAGAAACTGTTAAAATTGACTAAATTTTTAAATTTGTTACTTTTATCAACTAAGCATTCATTTTTAAAACCACAGCAGCCTCAGTTGGTTTTCCTATGAACAAAACTGCCCTCAAGGGCACATAAGACTCTCATTGACACTGACTGGCCATCGCTCGGTTCCATGTGCGCTGCCAGTGTCCCAGCACTGCTAGTAAGGCTGCCCCACCACTCCCAGTAAGGCTGGCAGAGCAGCACTCAGAGTGCCCTCTGTGTGAAAGAGACAGAGCCGTGCCACCGGGGTGGGAGGGCAGGGAAAGCTGGGCGCACGGTTAGTGAGTGGAGATGGGCTGCATTCAACTCCACTCAGCCCACAGGCCAGCTATCCTTGGGCGTCACCCAACCTGCACAACCAAACCTGGTGCCCTGAGCCAGACACACATCTTCTCAAGACAGCATATGACACAGAGCCCTTCTCCTCCCAGCCTGTGTACCCTCTTGGAAACTAAAACGACCTGCTGGGTTTGTCTCAGTTTCTGTGTTGCTTATTGCCTGCAAGATCTCGGGCAATTATTCAACTACAGTAGACCTCAGTTTCCCCACCGGTACAATGAGGATAACAACGCAAATGTCAGGGATTCTCACAACAGAGAAGCGGATGATCCTGTCAGGCAGGGATCTGAAATCATAACGCTTGATATTTGCAGAGTGGTTGGGTACGTCACGTGAATAAGTCCACGACTGTAATAACTGTAGTAACAATTTTCTAAATGCTCACACACTGGACCCTCCTGGCAGCCCTGGAGGAAGGTAGGGCATGTGGCCTCACCCTCCTCGCGCTGTCCTCTGGCCACCCCATGCTGTTTTATAAACTCCCCATGTTTTGTTTCTTTGTGTCTCCTCCTGGATTGCCCCCGTTTTCCCCTGCCTGTCCCCGATGGCTCGGCTCAGATCCCACCTCCTCACTAGGTCCTTCTGCATGCATCTCTCCACATTAGTTTTGTCTGTATCTCCCTTGCAGCATCATTTGATCGTCTCTCCCACATTTCTAGAGACCCCCATTACGTGGCAGGTCTCCCCCATTAGACTGTGAGCTCCCTGAAGGCAGGGGCCACCCTCCTGGCCTGCACGCCAGTGCCCCGCACAGCACCTGGAACAAATAAGGTCAAATGTAGATTTAGAAATTATTGTTGCTGAAACCTAGATGGCACCATCTAGCCCATGGCCCCAGCCAGAACCCCAGGGTCATCCTTGAGACCTCCCTCTCCCTCAAAACCTTCACCCAGTCTGTCAAGAACCATCTGTTCCATCTCCTAACATGTATCTCTTGAATATCCCCACTTCTCTTCCTTCCTCCCTCCCTCCCTCCTCCCCACCAGCTGTGACACCATCTCTGTGGACCGCTGTCACAGCCTGCTAACTGGTATTCCCTGCTCCTCCTCCAGTCCATTCTTCATATAGAAATCAGAATTATCTTTCAAAACAGCAAATCTCTTCCCCTGCTTGCAACTCTGCCGTGGCTTTGCTTGGCGCTCAGAAGAAAAAGTACATCCTGTTACACGGCCCCACCTGGCTGACCAGCCGGCTCCCACCATCTTCCTGTCTCCTTGTGCCGCAGCCTCCCAGGACTTTGGTCTGTTCCTCGGTCTGCCCTGCTCCTTTCCATCTTCGCGCGTGCTGTTATCTCCTCCTGAAACATTCTCTTGCTCCCTCTTCCCCTGGTTCATGCCTACTCACCTTCCATCGCTTAGCTCCCTGGAGTACTTTTCCAGGAAAGCTGTCCCCTGCTACAGGCTCTCCTGGTCTCTGGCCCTCCCTTTCCTACCCCTTCTCATAGCGAATTGCTTGCATTCTTTTGGATTAATGTTTACCCTACTAGACTGAAGCATTCAGAAGGCAGGGCCGTGTCATATTTGCATATCATTGTACCTAAAATAGTACCTGACCCAGGGAAGGCCCTGACTACTGTGTTTCCTTGAAAATAAGACCTAGCTGGTCAATCAGCTCTAATGCGTCTTTTGGAGCAAAAATTATTATAAGACCCGGTCTTATTTTACTATAAGACCGGGCCTTATCTAACATAATATAATATAAGACCGGGTCTTATATTAATTTTTGCTCCAAAAGACACATTAGAGCTGATTGTCCGGCTAGGTCTTATTTTTGGAGAAACACGGTATGTACTTGTCGAATGAATCATAAAATGAGAGACTTTTCTGTGCCAGGCTCTGTCCTATTTGTAAAATGCAGTGCTCCAAGTTCACATGAGACATCCTGAGTCTTAGGAACTTGGTTTTCTGCCCTTTATCCTGTTTCCATGGAGACAGGCAATGCCTCTTGGGTACACACACATTGACTTTGGGTCCATGCTTTATCAGAGTCTGGAAGCAGGATTATTGGGCCTTGCCCCACACTTTCTGCAGACAGGGCTTCCTTCCCTCCCACTGATTCCTGCCCTTGCACCCAATTCTAATTCCATAATCTACCATGTAATTTTTTCCTTCTCAGACTGTCTCCTGATGGACCATCAAAGTGGCCGAGAGCTGGGGCCATGCTCCTGTCATAGGACCCTGTTCAGAAATCAGGGACCTGTGGACCCTGTGCTTGAATCCCTGCCTCCACAGCTTGGAAAAGCACTGAGGAAGAAAGAAACTCATATTGCCTGAGCAATAACCACGTACCAGCCTCGATGCTAGGTGTTCTAACATAGATCATTTCTCGTAATGTAAGGGGCAGCCTGCTGGAGGAGAAAGTACACTGACTGGACTCGAGGCCAGAAGAGCTGGGTTTGAATTCTGACCCAACTCCTTCCTAGCTGTGGGATGTTATCATGGGCGTGCCAGGCTCTGGGCCTCAGTTTTCTTAATCTATAAACTGGGGATCACAGGGCCCACCTTCCAGGGAGGCTATTTTTATGAGAACACTCATGGCGTGACCCCTGGAATGTGGGTGATATTTAGTAAACATTAGTTCCTAAGAGGACTTAGGGATCTGGTCTAATTGTGTCACGCTACAGATAGGCAACTAGGTGCAGCGGGCAAGCCACTTTCCCATAGCCACACAGCTAACAGACAGCAGGTCCAGGGCTAAAGCACAGGCCTCTCACCATCTCAATGGGTGGTAGAAGGGATAGAGCACACTCACTGGAAGCAAAGATGGGCAGGAGGGTCTGAGCCAGGGCCCAGGCCTACTGTACCTCAGGGGCTATGGCAGGAGGTGGGTGGAGGGACAAGGCAGTTTCATGGCTTTGTTCCCCTCCTGCCGCCCTCACGGGCCCTGTGCAGGTCTCACATTTCCCAGACACAAACAAAGCTCCCAACGTAGTTATGGGAAACACAGCTACCCGAGGGGCAGTGCCAAGGAAACCATCTTTGAAAGGCTCATTATTCTTACGAAGAATCTGCGGGAAACGAGGCGTTCTTAAAACAACAGCTCTCGTGCCACCTTCTCCCCTACAGGACTCCACGGCAGCCTCTATTGTAGCAGTTATCAGGATGCTGGGTAATTACCTGTCTCTCCCACTAGGCTGTGGGTTGTGTTTTTTTCATCTCTTCATTGTTAGTATCTAGTGTCTGGCTCATAGTAGTACCTGGCAGACATTTGTGGGAGTCACAAATGGCTGGTAGGTGGCTTTTTCTCTATATTCTTTCTCTTTTATCCATTCACTGGACAAAGTCTGTGTTAGGTCCTGTGCTGGGGGCATAGCAGTGAATGAGACTGGGGCCCTGACCTGAGGGCCACCCCTGCCCCCATTCCCGCCTCGTGTGGAGCAGGAGACAGACCACGGACACTGTAAAGCTACCAGTGTGTCTGCACCACCACCAGCCCTGGCCCTAAGCCTTCATCAGCCTGTGTCACTTTAACTAGGGTCCCAAGGGCCCTTCAGGGGCAAAGACATCACTCGCTGGAGAAGTCCTCTCTCTCTGTTCTATGAAATCACACTTCACAGAGCCAAGTGAAAGCATCCAGGGCTGAAAGGACAGACCTGAGGGTCATTGGGTCTCTTGAACGTCTGCTGCTATCTCCCTGTCAGCTGGCCCCAGTCACTGCCCACATTGTCCCAGGGTAGGGCACACACCCAGTGAGGCAACCCACCTCTTGGTGGCCTACTGGTTAGACTCTGAGCAGAAATCTGTATTTCTGTCAATTCCACCGCTTCCCATGCCTGCCCCAGTCGGGGTTTGTGCTCTGGGGCCACCCTTTCAGAGAATGCCACGCTGCCTGCCCCAGGATAGCCTTGCAGATATTTGATGATATTTGAAGGGGGCAGCAATTATGTTCTTATTCCTGGCTTCTTTGGGCAACACATGGCCCACAACAGCTCAGACGTTTGGCTTCCAGAGCCCTCGCTGTCCTGACTACTCTCCTCACAACACACCTCAGTTGGCTTCCCATCCTTTGGAAAGTGTGACCCCAGAACTGAAAGTGATATGGAGGCGTGGTTACCAAATAGGACACACCACCTCTGCCCTGGGGTCTGTACCTCCATCGAGGTAGTTCTTGGCTACTTTAGCTTTCTCTCAGGCACGTCACTGTCACTGCCAACACCACCTGTCCCCATCTGCCTTAGTCACCCCCTCCTCGGTGACTGAAAATGCGTTCTAGGGTCACTCCCTCAGAAACCACTCTGACCCCCCACCTCCAGGGGTCAAGTCCTCCTCCAGTGTTCCCCTCACAGCAGCCGATCAGATGAGTGGGGGCTCTTTGAGGGAAGAGACCACGTCTGCTTCATCTCTCTTTCCTCACTCTTTCCCTCCCTTCCTCACTCTTTTCCCCTCTCTCTCCCTCTCCCCTCTTCTCTTCCACAGACATTTAATAAGTGCCTACTATGTGCCAGGTGATTGAGTACAGTGGAGAAGCAGAGAGCTCTGGCCTGGGGCTGGCACATACTGAGAGACCTCTATCCTAAATGGGAAGTTTCCAAAGGAATTCGCACAAGAGCAAATTCTAAAAACCACATTTAAATGACACACAAACGATTTCCAATTTCTAACTCACTGAGCTCCCTTTCTGTCCTCCTAAACTGTAACTTCTCCTTCTGGTTTTCCAAGAAGAATTTACATACAACGTGGCACGTTGTATTCTCTCACAGCAGCCCTGTCAGCCAGGCAGACAGGGGTCACCCACAAGCCCATATTCCTGACAGGGGTGGAAATGAGGCTCAGAAAGGGAAGTAAGTTTCCTAAGGTCACGTAGGGAGTGAGCGGCCGTGTCAAGACTGTAACCGAGGATGACAGACTTGCAGTCAAGCTCTTTCCTCTCTACAACAATACCCCTCATGGGTGTGACTTCAACTACAGATTCCAAATTGGTCTGCAGATGTCTGAACTAGGTCTGACCTAAGATAACTCTGGATCTGCCGAGTACAGGAGGCTGGCGCCATTGACCTCTGCAGGTCCCCAGCTCTGAGCTCTCAATTGTACCTCCAACAACCGGTCCCCCTCCCCCTGTCCCTTCCTGCATTTACTACACAAGGATTCCCCATCCCGCCAGGTTTACCCCGTGCTAGTCAGCAGACCCTGGTAGAGAAGACAGGCCCGGAAAGCAGCAGCATCCTGTTCTGAGAGTACCCATCTATACGCACACCTGTAAGCCCTACCTGTATGGCTGCCAGTCGGTTCACCGGTCTGGGGCCACACAAAGAATCCACAAAATGTGGCTCATTCATACAGGAAGAACAGCTAGGACCACAGCTAGGAAAAATGCTGCCACCACAAGGCTTAATTCTGGGCAGGGGTGGGGGTGGGGGAGTGGGAAGGCGGTGGTAACTGTGCTAATCCAGCTCAGCATCTGTGACCTTCATCTGACTCATTTTCCGTAGGCAACAGGAGTACTTAGGTTTCAGAGTAAGGAAGGGACAGGATGAAGAGATTGCTGTTTCACGAGGATGCACATCTTTACAATAGAGATCCCAGGGGTGGTCCCAAGTACTGAACAAAAGATGAGTTTTAGTCACCCAAACTTGGGTTCAAATCCTGGCTCACCGCTTACAAGTTGTGTGACTTTGTTATTTAATCACCGAGTCTTGATTTCTTTATCTGTAAATGGGGATGGTATCTACAGACGCTCTGGCCCTATTGGGAGGATTAAAGGAGAACAGGTGTGTAAAGGTCAAATAAATGTTCAAGGCCTCCCCCTAGGCTGTGCCAACCTGCATTTTACGGAAATAGAACCAAAGACCTGCAGCAGATTCCTAGTTCAGATTTTTCTCCACTAGTCCAGGTTTCCTGCAGGCAGACATGTTCTCCTGAAGTACAGGGAAATGGCTGCAGGAGGTGGCTAGACGGTTATGTTTGCTTCTCTGTGTTGTCGCTGTTGTCCTTTTTACTGTTAAATACCTTTTCTAGATATAACCTGCTTAGAAGAATTAAGTAAATTCTCACTTGTATAATAAATATTTTAAAAAGCATCCTTGGTTGTTTTAACACCAAGAAGGCAAAGTCAAGGGCATAACTGATTGTCTCAATGGGCTGCCAAGACTCTGATAATTCTGCTAATGATCCTTTATAAAATGTAAAGTGCTGGGCTAAGGCAGCCAGACCTAATGGCTCAGTTCTTGTCTAGCTCTGTGCTCCTGGGAGCTTGCAAATCCATTTCTGTCCTTTCCCTGCACCCCACCTAAAGCAAAGGATGGGATCTTGAGCAATTAATCAAAACTGGCTTCACATGTCCAGAGGGGATCAATGAAAATGAACGTGTAATTGCAGAAATGGAATCTGTATGGCGTGATTTATAGGTGCTCAGAGAGGAGGGGCCAGGGGAAGGGAGAAGGGAGGGGACAGGGCAACAGGAGCCACACTAGATGGATTTTCTCTCAGCGAGTGTGGTTCCCACAAGTAGCTCCAGCTACCACACTATTGGGCCCAAGGGTGGTAAGTAACGGGGAAGTGGTCGTAGCACAAGTACCCTTAAATGAACTATTGACAAAGACATTACACTTTATAGTCCACTGAAGCCTTTCGCATGCATCCTCGCTGGGCCATCATAACAGTCCTGTGAATCAGAAACAGGTACCCTGTTTCACCGAAAATAAGACCTAGCCAGACCATCAGCTCTAATGCATCTTTTGGAGCAAAAATTAATATAAAACCCGGTTTTATTTTACTATAATATAAGACCGGGTCTTATCTAACATAATATAAGACTGGGTCTTAAATTAATTTTTGCTCCAAAAGATGCATTAGAGCTGATGGTCTGGCTAGGTCTTATTTTCGGGGAAACAGGGTATCCCCTGCTATCAGAACTCCTACCACCTGCTCTCCCAAACTCTGGAACCAAACAGGTTCAGATAACACTGTGTCCCTTCTGACCAAACACCTACTTTCTGAATTTGAGAACCAAATAGATTTAGATAGTGATGGATACTTGTATGACTGTTACCTCTTTGAGGTTCAAAGAAATGAAGACACTCAGCCAAGGTCACAAAGCTAGTAAACAGTAGAGCTTGCATTTAAAACCAGGCCTGTTGGCTCTAACTCCCAGGCCTGCTTCCTAAGACATGTCCCTAGAGGGATGCGTCTCTGCCATTGTGGAGTTAGGAGCTCCGCACTGGGCAGGGGCTGGGATCAGCCAACCTCCTAAGATTACCCTCTCACCAAGAGTCTGTGGTTTTTTGAAATCAAGGCTGTTTGGACAAAGTGAGTACATAAAGTACAGAGGCAGGCCGACCGCTATAAAACCCGCCAGTGACTGCTCTATGTTCTGATATCGGCCGTGAGTGCTCTCAAAACCACCCCTTTCACGTGCGCAGAGCCAGTTCCTAGGCAGAATAAAGCCTTGTGGAGGCAGCGGGGTGAACACGAAGGCAGATGGTGAAAGTCGTCACTCATTCGCTCACTCGTTATTCATTCAACAGACACGTTAGAAGACATTCTGTGTGGTAGGCGCGGGGCCAGAAACCAGGGCTAAAACGATGAACGGAAGGATCTGGCCCCTGCCCTGGGGGAAGACGGTCCAGTGGCGGGACACACACATGAGCAATGACACAATACATGTGGTCAGTTCTATGATGAAGACACACACAGGGCGCATCTTACCCAGCCTGCGTGGTGCGGGAAAGGCTTCCGGAGCTGTCCCCTGAGCGGAGTCTTGAAGGATGAGTTAGCCAGGTGGAGAAGCAGAAGGGCAATCTGAGCAGGTGGGGCGGCGTGGGTAAAGGCATGGAGGTGAGAAGCAGCATGGTGTACTGAGGGGACAAGAAGCTTCCGGAGACTGCAAGGAGCCCAGGATGATTGAAAGCAGGGTGTGACATGGTCAGATCGGCATGTTTTAAAGAGCCCTCTGGCAGCTTAAACCAGTAGCAGTCATTCATTTTTCTCAGTATCTGAAGCTCCCCGGGGCCCCAGATAACATGTCTGGGTTGATAGTTAAAATACAATGCCACGGTCACAAATGATTGAAGGCCCCTTATGTGAGGACAAAGGACAGAGACTCAAGCTCAGTTTCACTTTGAAATAAAATGCACAAAATGGAGGTCTCTGGTCCAAGGCCTCAGGTAAGAGACAACAGTTTTATCTTGGTATCTCCAATACCAAGTATATTTCTTATGAATGAAAAATTTGTTGGACCATTTTGTATTCAATAATGATGCAGTTCAGTCACTCAATTTAGGACCCGAAGGAGAAAAACCTGTGTATTTGGCTAAGACAAGTTCAGTCAGTTCAGTCAGGATGTTTGGGCCAGTTGTGTGTGGATCCCTGATCAAATTCTATTTCCCCTGGTTTGTATCTGGGTTCCAAGATTTAAAGAGGATCTAGGTAAGCCTTCTGAAGGGCCCGTATGGCCTGGTTAGACTGTGGCACTGGACAGTGTGGTAGTTTAGTTGAGTCCAAGTTGTCTGCAACCTGATTCACTGCAGGCCAGCCTCAACGTCCCTCAGGGAAGGGAGCAAGAACCCAGGCCGTGGAGCAGAAAACCTGGGCTTCACGCTTCCTTTGTTTCTCTGAGCCCCCCCAGCCGGCAGGCACCCTTCCTCTCTGAACTTCCCTTTCCTGTCTGTTACCTGGGCAAACACCTGCTCACAACTTTAGGAGGGGTCAATGGAACGACACAGAAAAAAATGCTTTGTGAGCAGTCAATAAATACAAACTGTTAGAATATTACTGTGTTTCCCCGAAAATAAGACCTAACCGGAAAATAAGCCCTAGCATGATTTTTCAGGATGACATCCCCTTAACATAAGCCCTAATGCGTCTTTTGGAGTGAAAATTAATATGAGACCTGGTCTTATTTTGGGGGAAACATGGTATTGTTTATGTCTGTGGACTTAAGGTACTTCAATAGCTGGAATTCTTTAAAAGTATTATTCCTAATAAGAGTGTTTGCCTCAATCAACTTCATGTGCTGTCAGAGGTTACTCATAGTTAATTATCTATCGGAAAGACAGTGAACACGAACCTTTCCAGGACTGTGAAGGGAAGGGGAGGGGCCTGAAACTCCCTGTATTCAGTGTCCACGATGGGTTCCCAGTGGCCATCATGTCATTTCATCCTCACTCCTCTCCTCTGAGATGGGTATTAGTGCGCCAAGGCTCAGAGAGGTTAGTGCATGACACAGGGTTGCACAGCCGACACTAGTTTCCATCCATGAACCTTGTAACTGTCTAAGTGCACTGCCAACGCCAACCAGTATTCACATGAATAAGATACAGGCAGGCGTATCTGGGAGAGACTGAGGGTTTGGTTCCAGACCACCACAACAGAGTGAATCGTAATCTTTTTTGCTAGTGGAAGGTCTTGCTTTCAATTTGTAAAAAACGCACCATCTGTGAAACTCAATAAAGCAAAGCATAATAAAACAAGGCCTACCTGTATATAATTATGTTAATTCTGGTATTCTAGGATGGTCTAGGTGTTATGTGCATCTATGCATTAAGTGACAGTAGGGTGGAGAAGGTTCGGACTATGCCTGGTTCTGCAAGAGTGGAGCCTAAGAGAGGGCTGGTTCCAGTGGTTTGAAAAAGCTGCCTCTTGTGTCTCAGTGGCCTCAGCTGCCCCAGCCCTGCTGGCCTCAGGTGGGCCTGGGGTAGGGCCTTGCCTTAACTAGATGTTCCACACATAAGTGGCTACATCCTGAAAGGATCTTTTTATACCTGTGGTCCTGAAAATGTAACCTGCTTGAAGATAACTTAGCAGTAAGAGGACCTGGAAACCAACGTGACATGTTAAGCAGTTCCTAGCCTTTGTGAAATGGGATTCCACACTCCCCAAATCTATGAGAAGCAGGTTAAAAAATTTTAAAGCCGAGTGAAAAGAAATGAGGGAAGAATTTCAATAAGAGCACACAAACGCTAAGGAAGAATTAAAATACACTTGTAACTAATTTAGCAACGATGACCTATTTTAAAACTAGAGAGCTGGTTTTAATTTTGTTTGTTTGCTGTTTTAGGGAGGTGATACTGGTAATGAATTATAGATTTACTTCCTGGGCTTTGGGCAGCATCAGGGTGGGGGGGGGGGGGAGTGCAGGCTAAAGCTCCGAGAGAGCCCCAGCCATTGGACAGCAGAGATAACGCTGGCCAGGCTCCCCCCTTCCTGCCTTCGCCATCACCTGATTCTTGTTCTCTCTCTGATTCTGAGTGTGTCTCACCTACTCTTAGGTTATTCCTAGTGTCATCATCTATGTGTTTCTCTCTCTGCCTCTGTTTCTACCTCTTTCTTTCTCTCCTGTCTTTCCACCTCTCTCAATCCCTGGTTTTGATCAAAACAGTCCTTAGCTCATCAAAAGAGAGCCGAATAATGTACTTTTATGTATCTTTTATACACTAAACAGTATTTTGTGTTTCCTGCCTCGTACAAAACTTTTCTGTTCATCTGGGCAACAAATATACTTGTATAGTGGTTTTTCAGATATATGACCCTTGATTGATTCCTACCAAGCCTCCTCCCCCAAACCCAGAAATTGGGGACAAGCAATAGAGCTCCTAGCCTAAAGCAAGAGAACCTGTGGTTGTTGCCGACATGTGGGTGAGAAGCATGATGGCAGGGAGCATGCAGAGGTGTTGAGTGTAGTCTGGTGTATGGAATGGAAATCTGTTAGCAACTGCCCACTCGTATGGCTCTTGGCCTTTCCATGATGGCTCTGCCACTCTCCAGCTTTTGCCCTGACTCTCCCCGAGTGAACTACTCCCTTAGGACCTGAGCTCACCTGGTGTAGGACCTCTCCACACTGTTGCTGTGTGGCTCCCTCTGTCTGGCAAGCCTTGGCCACCTGGTCATCACCTGCCCATCCACTGAGGTCCACCTTACTGCATGGAACCAGCTAGAACAAATTCCTCTATCCTGCCCCCCTGTGATCAGAGGTCGGGCCTCAGTCCTGGTTTCCTAGTGCCCAGCACACTGCCTGACACATAACACGTATTCAATCAACATACGTTGGAAAAGGAAGAGGGATCTCGTAGAGAATCTTTTGTCTCCCACTTCAGCGAAAGGATATGAAAGTGGGCAAACGTGGCCCTAGCTCTGAGGTTCCCACCCACATCTGCCCTCCTGTCTGCAAGCCTGCCCCTGCACACCTGCATCCCACCCACTCTCCAAGGTTCCCTCTCCCAGGAAGCCTTCTGATTCCCTACTTCGGGCAGTAAGAAACCTGTCTGTCATCTGAGCTCCCAGCTACCTGGTCTGTTGTTACCTTATTTGGCCTCTCTTATGGCTGTTTCCACACCCCTGTGTCGGCACACACAACTGTTGCTCCTGTAACCACAGTGAGCCAGCCCCCGGAGGGTGGAACCTCCACAATGAGCAGATTACATGAGTGAGGGAAGGCATCTCTACCATCCTGTGGGAGGAGAAAAAGCCAGAACTGACAGTCCTGCTAGCAGGCAGGAAGGGGGTGCAGAGTCAGGGCCCAGCCTCGCAGCACGGCCAGGAGGTGCTGGACACAGGCGGTCCCTCATCCCCAGACACATGGGTTCAAAATGTTACACTACCTTGTTGGCCAGTGGGTCTCCCGGTCCATCTTCGCCTTCCCCAACACTTAGCTCTGACTGCTGGCAATTAGTATCTGAGAGGCAATCTCAAAGAGTCAAGCTGCATTATGGAGAACCCCAGAAAACCTGCAGGGCACAGCTCCTCTTGGGGAGAGTGGCTGAAATGGCAAAGGTTGGTCCTTCACCTACTCAGCTGGGCCTTACTAAGGAAATAAGATCAAGAAAGTGGTGTTCGTCTTTAGCATTTATTTATAATTGGAAGAACTGTTTGTTGGTTTGTTTTTTCTGAGCAGGCACAGACCACAAGCACGTCACAATCAATTGGCTATACATGAATTATTTTGTCATTTTCTTACTAACAGCAGGAATGAAATAGCACCGAGAGAGGTGTGCGCTACACATTACATAGACAACCTGTGGTACGCAACAAAACCCAGGCCACAAAATCGTAATTAGACACTTCCTGTCTGCCTCAGAGAGGCGAAGGTACAATGGACCAAACGGGAGTGCTAGCGGGGGACACACAGCTACAGGAGCCAACGCCTAGCTTTAGCGATTACTTTTGCCAGCAAGCAGATCAGGCAATGAAAAAGCTTCAGTCCTCACTGTCTTGCCAGGGGAGTTGAGGAAACCACAGGGAAATGTACAGAAATGGGTGGAACAGGTATAGGAAGCTTGGTCACCTTCAGACAGGCAAAACCAAAACACTGCTTGAGAAACCAAAATCAGTTTCCATTAGTATGTCTGGCTGAGTTTTATTTGTAAACAGTAGAAATCAAAGGAAGTCTCTTGCCACTGAAGTGACACATTCAAGAGTCAAAGTGAACTACAAACAGGTGTTAAAAAGATGGGGCTACTGAAGGGTTGAAAAAACCATCATACACGTCATCTCAAGCCTTGGGTGCCTCCAGGTAGGGACCCTAGTCCCTGGGGCTGCCAGGTGGGTGGAGAACTCTACAATCTGGGCAACACAAACTTGAATCAGACACAAGGATCAAGCCTCATGTATCCCCTGTTGTGGTTGTGCTGCTGTGGAGATAGATTTATGTATACTACCCACCATATCTAGCACAATGTCTGGCACTCAGACATTCGATAAGCGAATGTTGAATGAATGGTCCCCTGTGCATTGTAAAGTTTGATTTACTTGATCTGCAAAGAAGTATATGACTCTTCTGTGGAGAAATCCAAACTGTGGCTAACATCAACATGTCTGACTAGTGCCCACTCTTGAGAGAATGAACATACATTGGCAAATTCTCTGGATAAAGTGAAGATCATATTGCTAGAACTCTCTGGTTCATGTGAAGATTAGCTAGCGAATAGCTGGAGTCTACTGAGATCGACTCTACTCATTCCCAGATAGGCAGCAACATTTGGGATTCATAAACACTAAACTTACTAACATTTTCTACCTTCTTCCATACTTCTCCTTCCTCACAGCTCCGCACCCTGAGATAGGAAGGGAGATGGTAGAGGGCCTGGCTGAGGGCTTCATTTCTACTAGTCCTGTTCTCTTAAGAAATATGGCCTGCATAGCACATGCTCCATTAATCCGCAAACGACTTCTCCACTCATTCCAAGGTGACAAACAAAATAGTATAAGTGGAGAGTTTGCTGCTCAAATGGTCAGAATACAGAGAGCACGTGGAAGCTGGCTCCCTCCACACCGGAAGGACCTCAAGGGGCGTCTGAGGTAATGGACTGGGAGAACGTCACTCTTCACCACTTTCATTACAAAAGAACAGGAAGCCTGAGCCCACGCTTGGTGTCATACCATAGGCCAGCAGTCTTCAGTGCTGGCAACCGTAAACATTTTAAAGACATGAGACATAAAGCCTACCGAGCAATACACACGTCACAGGTTTGCAAATGTCATTTTTTTCTGGTAGGTATTTTGGGTTCCCTCACAACCACTGGGGTCTTTTCACAACCACTCTCTGACTAATGCCTACAACACAACTCTACCACAGCTAAAGCGGCACTTTCCACCACAGGGGGCTTTGGCCATACAGACACGTGACACAGAATCCATTGAGAGCTGCTTTTATTCGTTAATGAGGCCAAAAATGCTTCCTCAGCACATAGCAGGGAACTCTCCTAGTCTTTAGCTAAGTCACAGAAATGTCCCACAACCTGAAGCTCAGCATCCTCTGTCCTCTCTGATGAGCAGAGCGAGAACAGTTCAGGAAGGGACAGTAAACATGGCCACACTTGCCACTACGTCTACTTCCCGCCTTGTGTTCCTCAGAAGCAGGAAAGTCACATTCTACACACACTATCCCTACACCTTGCACTTTCTTCCTCAGTCACCTGTAACCAGCTTCTCTGCCAAACCTGCAGCACTGGGTAGTCAGTCTGCCGAGAGAGAACAGGAAACGATCTCCTCATTTTTGTCATCTTCCTACGATGCCTAGAATGTCCCTAAAACACCTAACCTTTTACAACTGCCCTAGTTTTAGTCATCAGTGGCATAGCTTTCACTTGGTATACAATTTAAAGCCCACTGATAGGAAACTAAATGTAGCCACATGTTTCCAACGGAAGATTCTACGAAAAAAGTACTTACCAGACACAACTCGTTTTCTTGATATTAAGGCCGAGGTTTTCTTGTGTTTTGTTTTTAAAAGATTTCCACAAGTGTCCACTGCTGAAGCCCAAGTTGAACTTCTCTAGCACAGATACTCTCTGAATTTGGCAAAGAACACAGTTACCTAAAGTTCCAAATTGATCACTGACACTGACCTTGGGTAGGAACGGGAAGAGGACCCCCCACACACATTTCTAAGCACTACCAGGAGATTTCCTCTGCAGCCATCTGGAAATTGCCTCCGTGCAGTAAGCCCCACCTGCCTTCCTCACCATCACGCAGTCTCACATGCTGTGGGAAGGCACAGCTGGTGAGCCACACTTCCTGGGGTCCCAGGGCCCCTGGTCATGGACACCCAGCAGCGTTTGCCCTGCTGGTCTAGATTTGAAGAGGAGGCAGGCCATGCGGTCTTTGAAATAGGATTCCTCCCTTAACAGAAACCAAACCAAAGAGCTCCTGGGACACTCAGGACCAAGGCAGATGAGAAGCCTCTAATCAATTTTGTGGCCTTTTTTTGTTGGTTGGTTAAAAAAAAAAAAAAAAAAAAAAATAGGAGAGAAGAATAAAAGGAAAGTGCAGTGAAATTTACTCTTTCGCTTCAGCCAGTTTATTGTTCATCTCTTTGCTTTGCTCCTTGTCATCGGGATGGGCAGCGGTGGGGCCCTCTGCGCTCTTTTTCTTGGCGGTCCGGCCGGACACCACCTGCTTGTCTTTGGCCTTTCTCGGGGGCTTACGGCTCGCTGAGGTCTTTTTTGGTTTGGAAGTCTGAACACTAGGTTTCTCCACCTGCACAGGGAGATAGGCAGACAGACCGCAAATACAGAAACACAAAAAGAGAGGGAATGGGAGAGAGAATTTAGAGAGAAAACATGATTAACTAAAGGATAATGGTAATGATGACATTTGACACTGAGGGAGCACAGTGTATGAAGTGTTTGCAGTGATGTTAGGTCACTTGGCTTCTCTGTCTGCAGTCCCTGTAAGTCATTTGGCAATGCTCTCACTGGCCGTGTGGACACCCTGGCCTGCCAGCTCTCACCCCCTGGATTGCCCAGGCAGTGGACTGTGTTACTATCTGCACTGCCTGCTTCCCCTCCATGTGGGAAGATAATACTTCCTCTCCCTGTTCTAGTCAGGCAGGCATATGATTTGCTTTAGTCAGTGAAATATGGGCAGAAGTGACATGGGTCACCTCCAGGCAGACTCGGAGTCAGCCTGTGCTCCCCAGGGCTCTTTCCCCTGGCAAAGAGAGGCTGCTCCTTCACCCTGAGTCCCAGACTGAAGAGGTGACGAGGAGAACAGCTGCAGCCAGCTCACGATGGACGTGTATTATAAGAAATAAACCTGTGTTAACATAAGAAACAGAGATTCCAGGGTAGTTTATTACCATGGCGCATAAGTCAGCCTTTCCTGTTTGTTTCTAGGATGGTGAGCGCATCTGAGGAAATGCCCTCACTGAGACGCTTTGGGCCAGGCAATCTCGTCTTGGTGAGGCCTTCAGAACTGTGCAGCCATCCGCTGCTCCTGTCAGGCTGGCTCCCTGAACCATATTCCCCCGAGCAGCTGTTCCAGCCCACTCCTCTCTCCTCCAGCTCTGCCCACCTTCTTCCTAGGAGATGGCCTTGCTTTTTCTTTCTCAAGAACTCTGGGGTCACTGGGTATGATCCCTTAATAAGCCAACCATCTCGCATCCATCTGTAGATTTATTGTCCCCAAAATTCCTTCCTTCTTCCCCTTGAATCTTCTTTTGTCCAAAGCCATGTCCTGGGTCCCACCTCATCTGTGGAAGGTGGACAGGGATGATGGCCGACCTCACAGACTAGGTCATTCACTCAGTGGGTCCAGGGGTTTTCAAGTCACTGCTGACCTGTATGTAAGGTAACCAATTGTCCTGGTTTGCCCGGGACTGAGGGCTTTCATGGGACATGAAAGTTACAGTACGGCAACTGGAGGAGGAGTCCGGGCGCTGGGTTGGTTAGTTACCTTACCTGTCAACCAGTCCTAGGCCAAATAGGAAACCACTGAGTGCAAGACTTGAGGGCAAAAGCAGGGAAAAGGCTATTTAGATTCTCAGACTTTTTCTGCTATTATTGATGGGAGAGCTGATATCTGCACGATTCCATGTGACCTGACCTCAGAGAATAAGCTCTGGCATGTATGATTCCTGCTGCAGCAGCTGAATCTCCAACATGCTTCTCCCTCTCATGAACGCCTTCTGGGATGCAAATAAGGTAAAGTAGTGTCATTAGAGGGAAATCCCTGAATCACTGTAAGTTACTTAGAAATGTAAATCATTTACAAACTGTTTGTTATAGTAACAAATTACTCAGAACACATCCTGCAGCTGATATGCCAGGTGCGTTGTGATAGACTTAGGAACGGCTGGTGAGTGGTGTTCATCGAGAGGAAGGATAAGAAAGTACAGGCAGTTTTCAGGGACTTGGGAGGAAGGAAGTGTCTAGTGACCGGGGATGAGGATGAGGCAGGGGCCGGTGGGAAGGAAGCCGGGCTAGGATTCCTTCAATACTGGGCCAGCACTTCAGGGGCAAAAGTGCGTACTAATTTAAGACAGGGGCATTTAAGTCCCAGGTGAGATTTTCTACCACGTTTTTTCTGGACTTCTCAAAATTGGAAGCTAGTTCTCTGGATGTCTGCCAGTCTTGAAGCTGTTTTCACTTTAGGTAATGTTGCTTTTTCACATTCTCTTTGAATTTAATGAAGGTTCCTATTGAGAAGACCCACTGTTGTTGTGTTTATTCCTAGGTATTTTATTCTTTTTGTTGTGATTATAAATGGGATTGTTTTCTTCATTTCTCTTTTTGATATTTTGTTAGTACATAGAAACACAACAGATTTTTGTATGTTGACTTTTTTATCCTTCAACTTTACTGTGTTCATTTATCATTTCTAATAGCTTTTTGGTGGACTCTTTACGGTTTTCCGTATATAAATCATGTCATCAAAACCACAATGAGATAATACTTCACACCTGTTAGAATGGCTATTATAAAAAAGACAAGAAATAACAAGTGTTGGAGAGGATATGGAGAAAAGGGAACCCTCGTCCATGATTGATGGAAATGTAAATTAGTGCAGCCACTATGGAAAACATTATGGAGGTTCCTTAAAAAATTAAGAATAGAACTATCTTCTGACCCAGCAATTCCATTACTGCGTATTTATCCACAGAATATGAAAACACCAATTCATAGAGATATATGCACTGCTATGTTCACTGCAACATTATTTATAACAGCCAAGATACAACATAAGTGTCCATCGACCGATGAATGGATAAAGAAAATGTGACACACACACACACACACACACACACACACACACAAAATGGAATACTACTCAACTATGTAAAGGATGAAATATTGCCATTTGTGACAGCGTGGATCTACCTTGAGGGTACATACTAAGTGAAATTAAGTCAAACAGAAAAGGACACAAACTGTATGATTTTACTCATATGTGGAATATAAAACAAAAAGTAACAGATGAATTAACAAAACAGCAAAAAACCCAGAATGGTGGTTACTAGAGGGGGAGGGTGGTGGTTGGAGGGTGAATTGGGTAAAGGTGGTCAAATAATCTGACGATGGAAGGAAACTAGACTTTGGGTGGTGAGCACACAATAGAGTATACACATATCGAATTATAAAGCTGTACAGCTGAAATTGATATAATGTTATTAATCAATGTTACCGCAATAAAAAAGAAAGAATAAATGTGTCTCAGTGTGCTACAAAGAAAAGGAGGGATTTTGAAGGAAACTGTGGGGGCTGGGCCAGAATTAGCAGTAGCCCCACCCCCACGTTCTGCTGCAGGGAATCCCTCCGTTCCAGGCTGTGCTGACAGCTTCCCCACAAGATCTGTCTCACCTTTGGGGGTTCCTTGAAAGGTTCGCTGTAGAGGCTGCGTATTCTTCTGCGATCGATGATCTTATTGTCAGCTAGGGCTGGCTTATTGGCCTCCCCTTTGAATTGGGCGCTGTAGCTGGTCTCATGAGCCATCTTATCATCTGGGGGCTTGTACTGAGGCTTTGCTTTTATTGCTTTCACGGGCTTGATGTCCGTCCACGCTCTGAATTCATTCCTGTGAATCAAAGAAAGCATAGTTGTATGAAACATCGTATGCCTGGAAGCAGCGCTCCTCACACAGGGCTGCAAACTGAGCCAGCTCACAATTAGTGCTTGTGGAGCTGACCGAAGTGTGGCCGAAGAGTGAACGTCACTCCATCCTCAGGGATAAATGCAGGTTTTCCTCCAGCGAAGTTAATACGGGTTGTGACTATGGCCGTAGCATCTTGGAGAAAAGCTCAGGCTCCTGTTTAGGCCTCATTGTCCCAATGTCTAAAATGAGGCTGAAAAACTCAATCCATTCAATCATTCATGGGTTCAACATATCTAATTGTGGGCCTGCTGTGTGTGAGGTTAGAGTTGTGTCAGTTAAATGAGACAATGCGTGAGGCATTGTGTCAGATAATGTGCCTGGGATATTGTGGTCAAGTGACAAATGCTGGTTCCCTTCCCTGCTTTGTCATGATGAAGACCCTGTGTGATCCAGAATCCTTGAAGATAATTCCTCCCTTTGGTAGCAGAGGGCTTGCTTCTTGTGGTGCCAGAACTTTGCAATCTTAATCACTTTAGATGAAAATCCTTAATAAATGTCTAGATACTTGCAGATCTTAAATAAGCAAAATGTACTGAACATGATGTGGGTATTACAACCAGACTTGTGTTGAGATGTATACCGTGTTTCCCCGAAAATAAGACCTAGCCAGACAAGCAGCTCTCATGCGTCTTTTGGAGCAAAAATTAATATAAGACCCCATCTTATTTTATTATAAGACCCAGTCTTATGTAATATAGCATAATATAATACCGGGTCTTATATTAATTTTTGCTCCAAAAGACCATTAGAGCTGATTGTCCGGCTAGGTCTTATTTTCAGGGAAATAGGGTATGTGTGGAGAGTCTTCATGGGCTTTGCTGTGAACGGCTATTGGTCCTTACCCTAAATGACCACAGCTGCTGCTTTTTCTGAGGCACTGTGTCAGTTTCCTTGCTCACAGCAATCTCTCTGATGGTTTCCAATCAGCTGATTCTGATCTGTTACAGGGCTGGACAGTAGATGGTCAACACTGTTCAAAACATGGTAAAAACAAATGTTGTTGTGGCTGAAGCCACAGGGTCCACCCTGTTTGTGGAGTTCATGACGTTCAATGCATAAGCTCTATGTTTCCCAAGATCTTTATTGGGTCTGTGCTCATTTGGGACCATGAGAAGCTGTGTTGTGGGAAAGGAAGAGTTAGTGTCTGAACATCTGTCATCTGTGGAGTTAGCTTCTTCCAGTGCCTTCTTTCACATTCACTGGTAAGGCCTTCTTTCAGGGCCCAGAGATGAGTGATGCAAACAGGAGGCCCGGGGGGAGGGGAGATAGAGCTTAGACTGTGATGGAGACACATGGGTTCCAGCCCCAGCACTGCCTCTAACTAGGCCTCTCCCCTCTCTGTGCCTTAGTTTCCTCCTTTGTCAAATAAAAGAATTACACTAGACAATGTTCTTATAATGTCCTTCTAGCTCTGAGGCTGTCTGCATCGATTGAGCAGGTTTGGTTACTCAGCCATTTGCTGGTCATTTGACCCCCTGCGGGGAATTGCTCATATCTGAGCAGAGATATCATAGTTTCTTAAGAGATGGTCCCCAAGCGTCAGACTGGCCTTCCCGGTGCAGCTTGGACCTCCACCTAGATACCCCACCAACAATTCACGCTCAACACCCCTGGAACCAAATTGGCTTGTATCCCCTGCCAAATCATCCTCTCTCTTGGATTCCTTCATTGCTCAATTTCACCCATTCATTAATATTTCCTGAGTGTTTCAGGTCTGCCTGTCAGATGCTGAGCTCTGTGGAGCCCAAACTGAGTAAGAACAGGCCCTGGGCTCAAGGTGTGGGAGGCAAAGGGATTTGAGGTTATTCCAGGACAGTATGATAAGAGCCATGAAGGAGGAAGAAGTAGGGAGCACAGAGGGGAAACACAGGAGCCCCTCGGCCAACTTGGGAGTCAAGAGGTAGGTGGGGTGAGTGGTTCTGCAGTGGAGTCAGAGAGGCTGACAGGGAGTTGGCCAGAATGGGGGAGAGTGGGTTTCAGGCAGAGTGAGGAGTACATGGAAAGCCTCACAAGACTCACGCTCCTTGAGAGCGCCTGCAGGCCGTTAGCGTGGCCGGGCTGAAGCTGGTGGGCAGGGGCCCAAGAGGCTGGGTAGGTCATGAAGGTCGTGCCAGCCAAGCTAAGGGGATGCTCTGGACTGTACCAAGGAGGTGCCAGGAATGAGTGCGGCCAGAGTAGTTTTGGGGAAGAGAACTTTGCAGCAGTGTGAATGGGGGACAGAACGGGAGGTGAGGCAGGAGGCCAGGCCAGAGATTATGTAGTGAGCCGGGAGGGAAGCAGAGAGACCTGAACAAGGAGAGTGGCAGTGGGGACAGAGAACAGGTCACTGTTTCAAGAGGGACATGGGCAGGGTGTGAAAACGGCTGCACTGTGGAAGGCCAAGGTGAGGGAGGAATTTGGGGACACCCCAGGATTTTAATCTGTGAGTGGGGGTGCTTCCTACTGAGATGAGGAAACTGGCAGGAGAAGGGTTTGGTTTGAGAGTTGAGACCCTCCTGATTCTGGTAATGGCACAACTCTGTCATCAAAGCTACTTTTTGATGCTCTCCTCTCCTCTCGTCCCCTCTCCTTTTCTCTCGTTCCTCTCCTCCCCTCCCTACCATTTTCTTCCCCTCTCCTCCCCTCCCCTCATCTCTCCTCTCCTCTCTTTCTTCACCTTCCATAGGTTCAACCAGTTATTAAGACCTGACTTCTAGACCATTCTTGGCTCTACACACAGGCCTAGGGCTGGTCCAGGTAACATCTGCGGCTCTGGTCACCATTACCTGCCTCCGTCCTTCCTCCCACTCCTCAGGACCGAAGCCCTGCCTGTTAGATGAGCTCCTAATCCTTGTCCTGGACTTCCAAGCAACCAAACCGATAACAACCTGGCTCCCGAGTATATGATGGCAGAAACCTGGATTCTCTGCTCCTCTCGCTGTCTGCTTCCAGAATTAGGACTGACACAGGCACACACTGAGATAGACCCTGAGCACTATTTCTGGGTCATCTCTCCCAGGCCAGCCTCTGCAGCTTTCTGGATCTTTGCAGCAGCTCCCGTGGCCTGGCAAGTGTCCTGGCAAGTGTCTCTCATTGTGAGCATTTTCCATGGGGTATGTCCTTGTGGGAAAAGCTTGATGACCCCTGATCCTGAATATCATCTTCATATGAGACCGTGTTAATGAGTCCCATAAGAAGTTCCCTTAATTATGATGGATTGGTAGGTTTAAACCCAAATTCTGTTACATAGAATTATCTTTGAACTCTCCACAAAACCTTCCCCAGCCATATGTAACAACTAATCCTATGTCATAAAAATAGAATTAACTACTATTCATTAGTCACCTTTTATAAGCTGGAGCATTAGTGTGTTTTTTTTTCTTCTATTTTTGTGTGTAGGGATTACATTCTCTATAATCGCTACAACAACTTTGAAAAGGGATCGTATTAGATCCCTTTTACAAAAGAGGGTAACCAAGGCTCAGAGAGATGACGTGGCTTGCATAAGGCCACAGCGCTGGCAAACAGCAGAGCTGAAATCTGAGCCCCGGTCAGTGAGGCTCCACATCCTACATCCTTCCCACTGCACTTGGGCAACGTGCTAGAGCTGCAAGGTGCTCTGTCTGCCCTCACTGCAGGCGCTTGTGCAGGGTCTGGCCTGCCGTCTGCAATGACGTGGAGGGGTCATATGACACGAACTGGACTAGATGCCATCTGAGCTCCTCCAGCTTTGAGGTGCTCCGCCCAGAGCTGCATGGGCCACGCTCTCAGGTCAGTCACGTCCATTGCCTCTTGCCACTAGTTCATGGTTCCTGTAGCCATGAACTTCACTTTCTGTAAAAACAGATTTCAACTTGATCATTCATTCATTCATTTGGCATTTGCCAAACACCAGCCATTGGTGCGGCCTGTGGCCCACAGGGAAGAGTAAGCCACCGTTGAGGTGCCTATAGTTTAGTGGGTCAGGATCTGTCCATGTGTGACCCTAAGCAAATGGGACAGAGTTCAAAGAGAAAGGGGAAAGGATGTGTAATTCTAAAGGGGGGGATATGGGGAAGGGGGAATTGAAAGATGTAGCTAGAGCAGTAGGTGAGGGGAATTCAGGGAGCAGTCTGTGTCTGTGTGGCAGGTTCAGAGAGCAGGCGGACTCCTCCGGGTGCAGGAGCATGAGGTTCTTGGAGGGATGTCAAGATGACTGAGCTGGGTAGGAGCTGGGCTAGGCTGACAGAGCCTGGAATGCCATGTGTGGTAGGGCCTGGGGAGCCCCTGAACATTTCTGAGCAAGGCAGCACTATTCCTCCATTATGGTATCCTTCTCCTCTTCAAGCCCAAATCAGGGCTCTCCTCTTCCAGGAAACCCTCCTGGATTTCTTAGCCCAAAGTTTCCCATCTCTTGGCTCCTGGATCTGTTACTGTACTATCTAACTTTGTGGTTCCCTATGCAGTTTCATGTTGTTCTTCAATGCTTTCCTGAGTTCATTTTGTCTCTCTTGAGAGATAAAATACTTAATAGAAAATTCATGACAGAACCCAACCTTTGAGTCCAATCTCATTTGCATGGCTGCAAAGGGATGTCCTTTTACTTATCCTGTGTCAGATTATCCTGTGTCAGGTTAGGGGCAAAGCTGAACTAGAACCTCATTTCCTGCCTGCCCTGCCAGGGCCCTTCCTCACCCAGGCCATGCTCCATATCTTTCCTACATTCTTCCCAGGATGTAAGGGCTTGGTATTGAGTGAGCATTTAACGGAAGTAGTTATTATTTGATTTCATTTCTGGTCAGCTGATGGCTCTCCTCCTGAGTCCTGCCCTGCCCCAGACGGGGCAGACACTTGCTCCTTGGAGGCATGAAAGCGTCCCACATGAGCTTCTATTCCAGTGCCAATCATGCTGAAATGATGATGTGCTCACAAGCTTGTCTCCTGCTCTGGCCAGAGTCCCTCCTCAAAAGGGACTGAGCTCTGTGTTTTCCTGGTGCCCTGCACAGCGCAGAGCAAAACATGTAAGGAGCACTTGGAGAATTAGAGAAAAATCAAGCATTCGGTCCTCCTTCAGATGCTTACACAGGCTGCCCACAATTGGGGCTTCTCTCCCTGCTCAAACTACCCCCTAACACCTCTGTGTCCTGTATCTGTGAGTCCTTGTGGGGAAGAGTTTCCCTTCCTGAAGCAGACGTTTGGCATCTCCGGAGCTTTTGTAAAATCCATTCTCCTTAGATTGACAGGAGGCAGCCCAGTGCTGCTGCTGAGTGAAGCTGCCCTCAGGGTAAAGGGAGAGGGGCCGGAAGGAGGACCTAGAAGCAGGGGGCCGGAAGGAGGACCTAGAATCAGGGGGCAGGAAGGAGGACCTTGAATGAGGGGGCAGGCAAGGAGAAGCAAACTTAACTAATACTTGCCCAGCACCTACTTCAAGCTCAAGGTAGCTCATGGCAACTTTGGCTCCTGGCAGCAATCACAAGAGAGTACTTCCGTTCAGCCTATCTGGGTGCACATGCTAGTGAGGCTCTGGGCACACTAGGAGCCCTCAGCGGCAGGCTGCTGCCCCTGGCAGAGCAGAGGTGCTCCACACGCCACAGCTTCTCCTGTATCATGATGAGGGGGAGCCATGGGGACAGGATGATCTTCAACTACCATGTTTCCCTGAAAATAAGACCTAGCCGGCTTATAGTAAAATAAGATGGGGTCTTATATTAATTTTTCCTCTAAAAGATGCATTAAAGCTGATTGTCCGGCTAGGTCTTATTCTGGGGGAAACATGGTACATTGCCAAGGGCACATTGCCCATCCCTTCCACAGTGGATCCATGGGTGGACCCCATCATTTGAGGCTTAGTGCATGATTTACCTCCTGCACATTCCTTGCAGGGGCGCAGAAGTGTTTCGGACTATGATGTCCCTCTGCGGGTGGGTAAACTGCTCACAGAAGTTGGCTCGATCAATATGTTCAGGTCTGGGGCACAGTGGCTCTTCTGATGGTTCACGTATGCTGGGGAAGTCGATGGGGAGAAGCCTGAGCCAGCCTCCAAGCCCGCCCCGCCAGTGGCAAAGCCAGGCCCAGTGTGAGCCATCTTATGGAGATTTGGTGGACAAGATGCTCCTGGGCTACTAACTCTCTTGGGACCTTTAGCGGATAGTCACGTTCAGAGCAGCTGCTAAAGCAGAACTGTGGGATCTTGCTGACCGCGAAAACTTTTTAAAGGAGTCAACAAATACCTTCCCTTCATTTCCTCCTGTCCAGTCCCTGTGCCCCCTCTCTCCTGAGCCCTCAGTCCCTCCTGCCTCTGCACCGTGGCCTTGGGATTACAGCCCATCAGGACCCTTGCCCCCCTCTCCTCTCTCTGATTCATCCAGCACATCCTATAGGAGAAATCGTCCTCCAGCTTGGCTGTGGGCACACTGTTCCCCTCCTAAAACACCTCAACAAATCCCAGTTTCCTATAGGATGAAGTCCAAACTAAAGGCCCTTTTAGTTCCCATATGTTATGGTTCCTCAGGATGACAGTCAGGGCCCTGTGCCTTGGCTCCAAAGCACCTTTCCAGCCTATGTCTTCGCCTTCATCCATCACGCATTCCCATTCTCACCATTGAGTGAGTGTTTTCTGTGTACCAGGCCCTGTGCAAAGCTCTTTAACTGCATTTTCTGATGTAATCCTCCAAACCACACTGTGCCATAGGGCCTATCACTGATTTTACTAATGAGAACACATGCTACCCTTCCCCGAACACAGACTGCACTTTCCTACCACTGAGTTTTTGCCCATGCTGTTCCTGTTCCTGACACACCCTTCCCACCACACCTCTAGCTACTGAAATACCGTATGACCTTCCATGCCAGGCTCAAGTACTCTACCCTCTAGAAAGCCTTCTCCAGTTCCACTGCTGAATCAAGCTTGTCCTTCTCTGTTTTCATCTCCGCAGCACACAACATGCACTATTTTAGAGTAGGCTACCTGTGTAGACATCATTCTCCCCCCTCCCTGACTGCAGTCCTGAAGGGTCAGGACTGACCTTTTGCATCTGTGTAATCCTCACCGTGCCTAGGACAGGGATTCAGAATGCAGCTGTCACCTCACCCATGGGAACAGCTAAGCAGGAAGTCCTGGGCTGCCCCAGTCAGGGAGGGGCATAAAGTTGCTGCACAAGCGTCTCACGGCATCTGGCATCTATGTCACTTCTCCCATTATGTCCACAAATTCTTTGACACTCCTGCCTTAGGTGGAGCTTAATTCCTCTTTCTTTAAATGTGATTGGACTAGTTTCCAACAAACAGAATATGGTGGAAGCGATGGTATGTAACGTCCGAGACTGGGTCCTCAGCCCCAGGCAAGCATTCAGATAACCTCATATGAGACCCTGAGCTAGAAGTACCCAGCTAAGTCAGACCTGGATTTCTGACCCTCAGAAACTGTATGAGGCAATAAATGTTTGTTGGCTTAAGCTGCTAAGTTTTGGAATAATTTGTTACACAGCAATAGATTCTAATAGACACCCCAATCAGAAATGATTCTTCCCATCAACATGGGGTTAAAACACCCAGGCTTCAGGTCAGCAAGGCAGAAAGCACTGGTGTGAGCAGAACATGTGAAGTTCAAGTTGTCAGCAGAGCTGTGGCATTAAGTTAACAGAGCGGGGCATGCTCTGGTCGTAGGACACCGAGGGTGAACATTTTGTAGCTTTCACTGGACGGTAGCAAAGCCTTCTACACACAAACAGTAAAGATGCACCTGCTGTGGGGCCAGGTCACAAGCAGAAATGAAGAAAGACAGGCCCTCGTAGGAGAAAAAAAGTCTCAGTGCACACAGCACATACAGGGCGAGAGAAGTGCAGGCAGAGGTTAACAGGGTGAGAGGAAGCACAGAGGCCGGATCAGAACAGAGATGGTGCTTCACTGGCAAGAGCACAACCCTTGGAATGAGCCAGACCTGGGCTTGGTCCTGGCTGTAACCCTCCAGCCAGTCCCTCGCTTGCTCTGAACTTCAATGAGCGCATTTCGAAAGGACTGACATGAAGCCTCTGAAGAGGACGGGACATTTGTATTAGAATTACAAGGTCCATGGTGGATAACCATATATCACTGTTTGGTTTTCATTACAGAGTTGTTTGTTCAACAAAAATTATTGAATAGCTCCTCCATTCCAGGCACAGAGCTAGAACTGCAGCAGGTACAGGCAGATGAAGCTCCTGCCTTCACTGACCTTGTAGTTGTGGGGTGATCTAAACAATTACACAGATAATCAAATATCTGTCCAGCTACTGTTATATTTATGGACACGGCCGTCAACAGTCTGGTCTCCAGAGTGGGCAAAATTTGGGCAGCAGCTTTCAATGCCAGGTTTATTTCTGAATGTAATTCGCATTAGACTTGAATAAAACAGCATTCAATGAATGCCTGATTAATTGAATCTCCAATACGCAGCATCCACTATAAACAGATGTTTGCTTCTTAAGGCATCATCCCACTTAAGCACATTTTCTTGCATTGATGGAAGGGGAGACGTTGAAAGAGCAATTATAAAGGGAGAGACCGAGACAGGCGAGAGCCGGGTGATTGATGAAGCCAGGTCTCAGAAGAGGGGGGAGGGGAGAAATCAGGAGAATGGTGAGGTTTGGCCTTGGAAAGAAAGTATGGTAAAAGAAGAGAATAGAGGCTGCCTTTCATTTCTAAGGTGAAAAGCCCAGCATTTATAAGACACAATGAAATAGAATTATACAAGGAACAATTTTACTGCTGTGAAGAATACATACATGTGTTAATTGGTATAAATCACTTCCTGACAAAAATGGAGACTTAGGATAATGGATTACCACCAACTACAATCATATAGAAATTCCATTTCTCTCCCCACAAGTCCCAGATTTATTTCTTATGTATCTAAGTCCTTGGGAAATAAAATTCTTTCCCCATCTTCTTGACGACAAAATTGTCAACATTCCTTAACTGCTTTATTAGGGAAGAAAACTGTGCAATAAGATTTTAATGGTCTAAAATCTTCCTACAGATTTTCATAGGTAATTTATGTTGTCATGGAAACATATTAAGTCTCTGTTCAAAAATCTTGTCTGCACTCGGTATATTAAGGTGTTCTCGCAGACGAGAAGCAGGCTCCTTCATGAGCTCTGAGGGAGGCAGTTAGCGAATGCTGTCGCTTGCCAGGCTATTGTGAGGAGTTGCTTAAAGGAAGTAAGATTTGTAGATTAAAAAGGAAAGAACATCCCTGAGACTAGAGGGTTGTAGGGGGGCTTAGAAAGGCTTCTGTCTCCTTTTAGAGAGGAGTGGAAGACGGCTTCTTCCTGGCCAAGAGAGGAGCTTTATGATCTATGTGTGTGTATATGCTCGAATGCGTCTTTCAGCTTCATTTGTGTGAAAGGGAGAAAAGGGAATCTTATAAAGAATGCTGCCATTATAACCATTTAGGATTGTTCTCCTTATCCATTAATATCCAACAGACACATGCACACCAAAAAAACCACGTATGATGGTTTTCCAAAATAAGAAAAACACATATTTGGGAAAAAAAAAAAAAAGTCTGTATATAAAGGAAAGTTTGAAGCTAATCTAATGTGAATAAAGAATGAGCAGAAAAAAATCCTCCCTCTCCCTTACATGGAAAGATCTGACATGGGTAACAGCTGGCAATGACAGCTGTCAGGACTCGGGTCCCCTCACTCTGGGTAAATAGCTCATTCTTCAGGTAATGTTGTCTAAGTACTGTCATAGGCTGCCTGTGGCTCACAGGCCCCTGTCCACCGGGAAACAGTGTCTCACACAAAGAAAGCTCATGGACACAATATGTACAGAATTATGAGGACAGACAGTTAAAAATAAAACTGTTCAAACTAGGAGTCCATTTGATTCCAAAGAAATTAATTTAGGTTGAAGAATTTATTAGGCACGATGCTAGGAACTGTAGGGAAGGAAAAGGGAGCAAAGTAAGAAACCATAAGAGTGAGGGAGCGTGGTGGTTAAAATAAGTACACATACAAATATTCCTGAAATAGAAAAAATAAGAGCTAGATAGGAAGTTTTAAGAAAACGACCATTACTCTCCTCACTCTGCCTCATCCCCCATTTCCCCATTATTATCGGGCATATTAGTCATAGGAATGTCTTTTCCTGTGCTGGGGAGGTTGTGTCACAAAACCATCGGGTTATTGAGGCTGAGGAAGGAAGGCTGCACTCTTCCGGTTGGGCCCCTAAGGACTTGTGTCCATGACTTGCAGAAAGATGATTCCTAAGATAGGAAATGGGAATACTGAGAGTGTGTCCTAGAATGTGGGAGGTGTGCTGTCTCCTTCTGGAGGTAAACCTAGAATTCTGGGAGTGCATTCCTATGAGACGATCTGTACAAAGTGCCAAGGTCATTGTATGATACATTTACTGAGGTGCTCAATACATCTAAGTTTCCTCACTCTTTGTTCTGTGCATAGGAAGTACTTACTAAACATCTTTCTAACAAACAAAAGCTGGTGCTGAAGAAAACATCATTTTATGATTTCTTGAGACCCATGCTAATTTACTCTTTAAAATATAGCTCAATTGTAAGGAAATACTAGGAACAACTTTCTATGTTTATAAATTTGACAATATAGATAAAATGGAAAAATTCTTAGAAAGATGCAAATTATAAAAAAATTGACTCAAAAAGAAATAGAAAAATCTGAATAAATGTACATCAAGTAAATAAATTGAATTAGTAATTTAAAATCTTTCCACAAAGAAAATCGAGCCCTAGATGGCATCACTGGTGAATTCCATCAAATACTAAGGAAAAGATAAATACCAATCCAAACAATCTTTTTAAAAATAGAGGAAGAGAGAATACTTCCCAACTTATTACCCGATACCAAGCCAGTCAAAGACATTATAAGAAAAACTACACACCAATATTTCTCATGAATATAGATATTAAAACTCTTAACAAAAGATCAGTAAATCAAATCCAGCCACATATAAAAAGATTTAAACACAATGAACAAGTGCGTTTTATCCCAAGAATGCAGTTTGTTTAACATTCAAAAGTCAATTAATGTATATGCCATTTTCATAGAATAAAGAACAGAAACTACACAATCACCTTAGTAGACATAGAAAAAAACATTTGACAAAATCAAACACCTTCTCATGATTAAAAAGCTCAGCAAACTAAAAATAGAACGGACCTTCTTCAACCTAATAAACAACATCTACGAAAACCCTACAACTGACCTCATACTCAATGGTGAAAGACTGAATACTTTCCCCTTAAAATCAGGAACAAGGCAATAATCTCTACTCTCATCACTTCTATTCAACATTGTATTGGATGTCATAGCTAGTATAATAAAGCAAGAAAAATAAATTAAAATTACGCAGCTTAGAAAAGAAGTAAAATTGTCATTATTTGCATATAACGTGACCTTGAATTTAGAAAATCCTCAGGAATCTACAAAATATACTAGAATAAATAAGTGAGTTTAGCAAAGTTCCTGGATACCCACTCAATATACAAAAATTAATTATATTTCTATAGACTAGTAACAGATGTTGGAGAAATAAAATTTTTTTAAATTCATTCATAATAGCATCAGAAATAATAAAATACTTAGGAATAAATTTAACAAAAGAAGTGCAATGTCTGTACACTGAAAACGACGTAACGTAACATTGCCAAGAGGAACTAAATATCTAAATAGATAAAGACATATACTATATTCATAAATTACGAAGTTCAATATTATTAAAATGGCAATTGAAATTTATCTATAAATTCAAAGCAATCCTTATCAAAATCCCAACAGGACTTTTTGTAGAAAATAACAAACTGATCTTTAAATGTATATGGAAATGTAAAAGATCTAGAATTCCCAAAACAATTTAGAGAAAGAAAATCAAAGCCTGAGGATTTGTACTACCTGATTTCAAAATTTATTATAAAGTTATAGTAATCAAATATGTTACTGGCATATAGACACACAGATATATGAACAAAATAGAGAGTTAAGAAACAGATCTTTGCATATAGTAGTGTGTTGGAACTGGCTTACATTCGTATAGAGAGCCGACTGTTAAATTTTTAGGAATTTGGTCAGCTGGTTGTTAAACTATTGGTAGCTTGAAATCAGCCATGTAAAGTATTCATATCAATAAATTGGTCAGGGGGCCAGCCCGATGGCTCAGGTCGTTGGAGCTCCGTGCTCCCAACGCCGAAGGCTGCAGGTTGGATTTCCACATGGACCAGTGGGTTCTCAACCACAAGGTTGCCGGTGCAATTCCTCCACACCTGCAAAGGATGGTGGGCTCTGCCCCCTGCAACTAAGATTGAACACGGCACCTTGAGCTGACCTGCCGCTGAGTTCCCGGATGGCTCAGCTGGTTGGAACGCATCCTCTCAATGACAAGGTTGCTGGTTCTATCCCCCAAGCGATGGTAGACTGCACTCCGTACAACTAACGACGGCAACTGGACCTGGAGCTGAGCTGTGCCCTCCACAACTAAGATTGAAAGGACAACTTGACTTGGAAAAAGTCCTGGAAGTACACACTGTTCCCCAATAAAGTCCTGTTCCCCTTCCCCAATAAAATCTTTAAAATAAATAAATAAATAGGTCAACACTACAAATCAGGCCCCTCCTTTTTTCCAGAGAGCCAGTTGTTAAACATTCACCATCACACTGCTCACATACATGGTTGACTTATTTTTGACAAAGGTGTTAAGGTAATTCAATGGGGGTAAATTATAGTCTTGTCAACAAATGGTGCTGGGAAAACTGGATATCCGTATGGGAAGAAAATGAATCTAAACCGTTATCTTACACCATACACAAAAATTACAGTCATGGGCTGCTTAACAACAGGGATATGTTCTGGGAATGTGTCTTTAAGTGATTTCATCATTGTCTGATCATCATAGAGTGTACTTACTCAAACCTAGATGGTATAGCTACCACTGTCATTATATGCGCTATACTTTTAGGACTGTCAGCATAGTAAGTTTGCATCACTACGAACACTTGAGTAATGCATTGTGCTATATAACATTACCGACAGCTACGATATTACTAACTGATAGGAATTTTTCAGCTCCGTTATAATCTTATGGGACCACTATCATATATGCAGTCTGTTGTTGAACTAAACATCATTACGCAGTGCATGACTGTAATTATAAATGGACTATAAACCTAAATGTAAACCCGAAAACCATACAACTTTAAAAGACAACATAGAAGAAAATCTTTGTGACCTTGGAGTAGGCAAAGATTTCTTAGATATGACACAAACCCCTAAATCAATAAAAGAAAAATAATGATAAATTCAAGTTCATGAAAATTAAACATTTTTTTCTTCAGAATATACCATTAGAACAAGGAAAAGAGACGCCATAATATGAAAGAAAATGTTTGCAAAGCATATATCTTACAAAGGATTTGTATCCAGAATATATAAAGATCTCATAAAACTCAATAATAAGAGGGCAAATGATCCAATTTAAAAATGGAAAGAATGTTAACAGACTCTACACTAAAGAAAATATACAAACAGCAAATAAGCACATAAAAGACGATCAACACCACTAGTCATTATGGAAATACAAGTTAAACCCACAGTAAGACATCATCACATACTTACTAAAATGGCTAAAATAAAGAACACTGACAACACTAAATGTTGACAAGAATATGGAGCAACTGCATCTCTCATCCATTGCTGATGGGAATGTAGAATGGTACAGCTACTTTGGGGAAAAAAGACTTTAAAGTTAACCATACATTTACAATACAATTCAGCAATTTTACTCCTAAGTCCCAAAGAGAAATGAAAACACATACCTACAAACAACTTGTACGTGGATGTTCTTAATAGAATTACTCATGGCAGCCAAAAAGCTGGAAATAACCCTAATCTTCATTAACTAATGAGTGAATAAACAAAATGGGTAAATCCATACAACGAATGAATACTCAGCAGTAAATAGGAACGAACCAAATATGGATGAATCTCAAAACTATTATGCTAAATGAGAAGCCAGACAGAAAATACCACATATGACATGATTCCATTTACCTGAAATTTCTAGAAAAGACAAACTAGAAACAGAAAGACCAGTGGTTGCGTAGGCCTGGGCTGGGAGGAAGGACTGATCGCAATTGTGCCTGAGGAATGGCAGCATCTAAAACCATCTTTCAGGGATGGTGGCGCCACTGTATAAATTTACTAAATCTCATCAAACTGTACACTTAAAAGAGGTGAATTTTATGTTATGTAAATTGTAACTCAAAAATCCAGCTGGAACATCCTCTTCCCTGACTTCCCTCCCCTTGCAGAGAGGTGACCCCTGCTTCCTTTGGTGCCCTGAGACTCCCCTGTAGCAGCTTCTTTGTTTGATTTCTCACACTGTGTTCTTCGTTCTTTGTTTCCAGGCCCATCTGTGAGGCTTGAGAGGGCAGAGGTGGCTTCCGAGCCATCTCTGTGTCCCTGGTGCCTGGTTTGGAGGATGAAACAGTTCATCATGCACTCAGTGTTGCTGAACAAAGAAACACCTTTTTTTAATTTCTTTACATTTGAATTGGTTTTACTTTCCTGCTATTATTAACAGCTCTGCAATTAACATTCTTACACATGTCCAGGGTATATAACTCGGAGTGGAATTACTGAGTCATGGGATATGAACATCTCTCCTTTACTGAATATTGCCAAACTGTTTCCCAGAGCAGTTATGCCAATTTATACTACCATCAGCATTATGTCCGGGTATAATTCGCTCCTCATTCTCACCAACAGTTAATGTTCTAAGAAGTTTAACGTTTGGAATGGTATCTCATGTTGGTTTTCACTTTCTTTGATCTATTTACTAGCGAGGGCAAGAATCTTCGTTGATTTGATTAAACGCTCTTGTCTTTACTTTTTTAATTGTATAAGTAACACATAGCAATTAGTCAGTTTTCCATGTTTCTTTTTCCTATTAATTTGTAAGAATTAGAGAGAAAGATAAAAGTTGATAATTCTTTGCAACTATGTTTTCCAGTTGTATTTTGCCTACTGTATGTGAATATAGTATTAATATATTAGAGAGTGATAGCTAAGATGTGGATATATGTAGATCCATATCTTTATCTGTATATATCCACATCTAAGCTTTAAAATTGCACATGGCCTAACCATATCAATCTTTCCCTTTATCCTGTTTGCTCTTGAGGTTATACTTTAAAAGTCTTTCCCTATGCCACGATCATATAAAATGTCTATCTGTAATTACTTCTTTGCACATTTAAGTATTTATTTATTACATTTAAATCTTTAAGCAATTGGGAATATATTACTATTTTTATGGAGACTGCCAAAGTGGGGAAAACATAACAGTCCACTGTTGGCAAGGATATGGGGAAAGTGTAGCCTGGGTCAACACAGCAGGACACCACTGTAATACTAGGGCCCAGCAGAGTGGCTGGTGCATTATAAGTGCTCAATGCTTATTTGTTGAATACAGAGGGTGCCCAAAAATGTATACACATTTTAAGAAAGAAAAAAACTGTATTAAAATTATGCTGATGGTAACCACTTTGCGCACCTCTTGTCATTGCAGAGTCAAACGTGACTTGTATTCATCTTTTGTTATTGGTATATATTGAGTATAACAATTTTAATACAGTTTTTTCCTTTCTTAAATTGTGTATATCCTTTTTTGGCGCCCTCTGTATGTGAATCAGTGGATGTAGGCTTTAAAATTGCCATCATTTGATTTAGTAATTCCATTGATAGGAACGTGTCATAAAGAAATAACTGGACAAGAAAGCATTTTTTTTAATGTATGATAAACTCTTGATTTTCATCACGTGTGAAGGCTGCAAATCCTTCCTTTGTTTGGAAATATGAATGCATTCTGAGTCTGGCAGCACTAGTGCATGACAAAAATCTCAGAAATCATTAAATAATAGCGAACATAAAAATGTTAAATAGGTGATCCCCATGATGCCATTTTGGGTGCATTTAATGTCACGTTTGTTTCTTGTTGCTAATGATTCATTGGAAGCGATACCCATTAAATTCTGCCTCAGGCTGTCCATGCTCTATCTCATCTGAGGTAATGGAGCTCTGGGGTGCAGCGGGGAGAGTCAGCCTGGTAGTAAAGGGGTGGGTAGTCTGGAAAGTGGAATTAAGGACTTCATTTACCCAGGCACAGCTAACCTCTTACGGCTTCAATCCCTTCCTTTCTTTTCACAATGTCATTGTACTTCCAGCAACTAGCAAGCCTCTCAGCAACCTGCCAGCTCTAAGGAAGTAAAAGACATGCTCAGAAGCATCCGAGTCTGAGAAAATGAGAGTCTGTTTTTCAGGCCACAAAATCTGAGGGGTTTCGTCAACATTGGGATCTCAAATTTCTTCATGAAGCTGCAGCGTAAAACTCAGTCTTGTTAGTCACTGGCCTGGACCAGCAACCAGGGGAGGGATGTGATGATGTGGCCTGGGAGGTACTTTGGTTGGGTGACTCAGACCACTTGGGGACAATGACAGGCTGGGGATAGGGAGAGATTAGATGCTGAAGAGGCACACGTTATGTTTAATGAGGACTTGAATGGAAACTTAGTGTCAACTCTGCTAACAAATCATTTCATTCATTTACTGAGTGAAGACAATTACCATTTACTGAGGGTCTACCGTGTACAAAGTGCTTTGCACTCATTATTTCATTTAATCCTCAGAGAGGCCATGAGCCGGGCACTAAGTTAGCACCGAGGATATAGGATAGGAGCTCACTGTCCAACGAGCTGCAGAGGAGAAGAGTAAACAGACGTGAGTCATGTGTTATGAGAGGTGCTATAACAGAAACACAAGGGGCTGAAAAGGCCAGGAGCAGGGCCTCTGCCCACTCTTAGGGGGTGATGGATGAAGTCTTATGCGGATAGGTACAGAAAAAAAGCATCACAAGTTGGAAACAGGCCTACCATCCTATTACTTATATCTTTTTGGAGCCAAACCAGACCATGCAAAAACTAAGAAGAAATGACTAAAAGTAGAAGGAAAAACAGGCAGAGCATCACTGCATGAGATTCAAAAATCATCTTCACGGTTATAATCATTTAACACGGAAGCTCTTGCATGTGATTTCCTAACAATGGGATTAGCCCCATTTTTCTGCCTCAGGAAATTCTAGGGCCATCAAGGGACCTCCAGGGATCCTGGAAGAGAGATGGCAGACGATCCAGCAGCAGATGGCCCCACACAGGCCAACCACTTAATTAGGTTGCTGTGAGGGACAGCACAAAGAGATAAACAAATTAGGTGGGGTGAATAGGGTATCTGGGGTGCTGGCTGTAGGTGAGCCAGCATCAGAGGGGGTCAGGGCCTGAGACACCCTCAGCTATTACTCTTCATATGTAGCTGTGCTTGTACATATGTCCCCCGTGTGCGTGTATGTGCTCTGGATAAGCAGTAAGAGGAGGGAGGCTGGTAATGTAAAGAAGGGGTTCTTCCCAGGTCGAAATTGATTTGCTTTGAAATTAATCATGATCGGTGATCATAGTGAAAGCAGCTTTCTTTACAGAGAACCTGCTCAGTGCCAGCAATTGTATGAAGTACATTTGGTGTATTATCTCATTTAATCCTCACAGAGACCTTTGAAGGCAGGCACTATTATTACCATTTTCATTTTTTATAGATGAAGAAACCAGAGCTGAGGGTGGTTAAGCGTTGTAACCTAGGACAGCAATAAGTGGAGATGCTGAGATTAAACAAGAATAATACAATAATAGCCGTGTCCCAGGACTGAATGGAAAATTCAACTGAGGCACTGAGACAATACCATATTTCTAAGTAAGGCACAAGATGCCAATGCAGGATTTTCAAAGGAAAGGCTAGGAATAGCGGAGGGAGAGGACATTGGTGAGAACTCTGTGGGTCTTTAAAGGGCGGGCCAATTTCCCTTCAATTAAAATCAAGAGAGAAACTCAAGGACACCTGGGTCTTGTGGGTGATGAATCTTGGGGAATGTGGTGGACCACCAGTGACTCCCCTGGAAATCTAAAGGGTCAGTGATAGCTGGCTAGTCTGTCTAGAAGCAGAGAGGAGAAATGGCTGTGTTGGGGTGACTTGTACCGTCTGTTGGTTAAGGTAAAGAAGACACGGTGCAGTTTACATGGCCAGATGGGGTCAAGAGGGCCACCTGAAGGGGCAAAGAGAAAGAAGCAGAAAGAGGCTCGTGGTCCTATAGGATGCCCAGGGTGGCGGAAGGAGTATGGCATCAGCCAGAGGGATTCACCTTTACCAGGGTACCTGCAGGGAGAGGTCGCAGGGATGAGAGGGGGCCTCCATGTTCTAATCTGTAAAATAGGAATAATAACTTCTATCTTGAAGGGCTGGTTTGAGATTAAATTAGATGAAGTATGTAAGTCAATGATTTACACACTTTATCAGCAGCAGAATGCCCACAAGACAGAGTCTATCTTAAACATCTGCCGGTCTAGAGAACACGGGTCACGGTCCAAGCAATAACCTTCCTGCTCCCCTCGCCTCCCGCTCTTGCTCCCTGAACCCCAACCTTGGGCAGGTTAGATGCAGGGGGAAGGGAGTAGGACAGATGGGGTAGAAGGCCCACTGTAGCCTTCTGCTCTGGTCTAGACCAGAGCTAAAGGAGGGAGAAAGTATGGACTTTAAACTGACATCTTCACTATAATACGGGACTGGGCATTTTAATGACTTGAAGACTTTTATTCACTGAAATTTGCTGTACAAGTTATAGAGCTTGCCCCAAATTTCATGCACGGGTAAGGGAGGAACTTGCTCCACAGGGATATTGGGAAGCAAAAATAAAACCATCTTACAATTATGTCCTATAAATTGCATTTGTTCAATGTAAAAGTTACATTTATAATTAGTGAAAACTTACTGTGTGCTAGAAGCTTTAATGATCGATTCACATATTTTATCTAATTTAATCTCAAACCAACCTTCAAGATAGAAGTTATTATTCCTATGTTACAGATCAGAACATGGAAGCTCAGAGAGGTAAAGTGACCTACCTAACGTCACACAGCTGGCAAGTGGCAGTGCCAGGACTCAAACTAACAAAGACTCCAAGCCCAGATCTTTCCATTATGTCTTTGCTTGGGACACCAGCAGGTCAACTGTGCCATAAAAAGCGGTTCCCAGGATGGGAGCTTTTTTTGGCATCCTGAAATCACAAGGATATTTATTCTGAGTTAATTCTGTTCTCATGCATTCAATAAAGATTTCACCACAAAGGATAAAAGGCTTTGCTCTAAATACTAAGTGACACAAAACGTATTTTTTTATTCTGAGACCAAAGGAATTGGAAAAGAAAAACAAAACAGAAACAGTTTCTTCTGTAGCTGCCATCACTTGACTATTTGTCAAAGGATTAACATAACCAAATAAAATGATCAAAGAGGCCAGATCAGATCTGAATTCAAGTTTGTAAAACAAGCCTGGAGATACACAGCGTGTGTGGGGTGGTGATGGTATTATACAGAGGGAGTTCTTATAATAGGACCGTGAGAGAATAATGGGAAGGGAGTGTCAGCTGAGTGGGGACGATGGGAGAACAGAAAATAAGTCAGTGGGAGTAACTCTTGTTGACACAGGAGCAGAAGTCCCAATTCTTGTTCATAAGATATATGTTGATTTTAATATCTTCTGCTAATACATTTTAAATAGCCACAGCAATGAGCTATCGAGAGCAAGGAAAAGACCAAGATCTACCTTAGAGAAGAATGTTTGACAAAAACCCACCATTAGATTTCAAATCTGTGTGTCTGTGGGTGTGTGCGTGTGCTGTAATTATAACCGCGACCACTGCCATCACCACCACTGGCATTATCACTCTCCTCTTCGTGATCTCATAACTGATCTTTCTGTCTCAACCTCTCTCTGAAATTTGCCTGCCACAGTCAGAGAATCTGCAGGTCATTTTGGGCTTAAACATCTGCCACTTTTACCAGTGTCTTTGTCTGGTTTTGGTATCAGTGATACTGTCTTTACAGAACGAGCTGTGAAGTGTTCTCTTCTCTTCTATTTTTTGGAAGAGTTTGAGAAGAATTGGTATTAATTCTCCTTTGAATGTTTGGTAGAATTTACCAGCTTATTTATATTTGTAACCCGTTGTACCTCGTGCATGGTTGATGTTTATTAGAGGATATTGAGTTGAAATGAATCTTTTTCTATAATGTTATATCTTATCTGATATAATTTATTAAAAATATTTTACTTAGCTGTTTAAAAGTCTCTACTTGATGTGTTACAGAATATGACAAAAATCCAGACTGGAGGCCAAATTTCAGACAATTTATACCAGGTCTTGAATTTTATAGTTGTGACCTACTAATCAATCCTAAAAATAAATTCCCTCAAATTCCTCTGGGTGCCCAGTAAAATTCACTCAGCTAATCCCTACACTGAGTTCCAGCTTCCTACTTGTGTCCTTCCTAAACTCATTATTCATTAAAAGAATCCATAACCACATTTTAAATACAAAATGCTTAACTTAGAAAAGCTTCAAAAAAGGTAGCGAATGATTTTAAGTGTTTCATTAGTAACAAGGATCAATTACCTTTTAAGAGCAATTGTTGTCAACATTTTAGTGTCAAACATTACCAGATAATTTTTGTTGTTGTTGTTTCTGTTTTGTTTGCTTATTTTGTTCTTTAGATTCCACATATAAGCAAAATCTCACTGCATCTGTCTTTCACTGTCTGACATACTCCAGTTAGCACAATACCCTCCAGGTCCATCCATGCTGCCGCAGATGGCAAGAACCCATTCCCGTCCCTGGCTGAGCAATATTCCATTGTATATATGTACCACCTCCTCTTTATCCATTCTACCATCCACAGACACCCTGGCTGCCTCACATCTTGGCCATCGTAAATAATGTTGCAATGAACACATGGATGCACACATCCCCTCGAAGTAGCGTTTGGGTTTCTTCAGATAAATACCCTGACGTGGGATTCCTTCTTTGTCTCTTGTTATAGCTTTTGTTTTAAAGTCTATTTTGTCTAGTATAAGTATTGCTACCCCAGCCTTTTCTGTTTGTTTGTGTTTTTCATTTCCATTTTCATGAAATATATTTTCCCATCCTTTTATTTTCAGTCTGTGCGTGTCTTTCAATCTGAAGTCAGTCTCTTATAGGCGGCATATGTAAGGGTCTTGTTTTCTTATCCATTCAGCCTTCCTATGTCTTTTATGTGGAGCATTTAATCCATTTACACCGAAAGTGATTGTTGATATATATGTAGCTATTGCCATTTTATTATTTATAATTCTTTTTGCCATCTTAAAGAAAGAAGTCCCTCTAACATTCCATGTAATACTGGTTTGGTGGTGATGAACTCCTTTAGCTTTTTCTTGTCTGGGAAGCTCTTTATTTGTCCTTCGATTCTAAATGATAGCTTTGTGGCCTTATGTAGCAGGTAACCTACGGAGCCCAGTGGCACAGGCTCCCTGGCCACCTACACCAGGTGCTCCAGGAGTGTCCCCTGTGGGTTGTATGTGCACTTCTGTTATAGTTGAGCATTGGTTACTATTGGCACATTAGTGGGTGGGAGTGACCCTCTGGCTGATTGGCTGCAGGGTTTGGCCATGTCCACAGCCTGTAGGCTGCTGAGCGAGGGGCTTACCCCACTGAGAGGGATTTGCTCCAGTGGGCTCTGGTGCCTGTTGAGGCCACTCTTTGTGTGTGCTGCTTGTGGGACGAATTGGGTGGTGCTCTGTTGTGGTCTAAAGCCAACCCCAAGTATGTCCATTCTGGAATCTCTTGGGAGGGACTCCAATGCAGGCCCAGGTCACCCACTGCCTGTGACCAGTGGAGGAACACCTGGTAAGAGCTACAAAGTGATCTGTGGTTGTTCGCTGCCTGTGCTAACCCTGGAGGCATGTGGGAGAGGCCACACTGCAAACCTAGGATGTCTGTCACCAGTACGGGGCCTGAGATAGCTCTGCAAAATGCCAGGACACCCCAAGGCCTGCTGCCACCTGCCAGCTCCCTTGAGTTTCAGCCACTGATAAAGCCTGGTGTGGTGTGCAAGTTGGGTGAAGCAAGGTCTCCAGGAGTCACTAGACTGGGAAGAGTTGTTGTCACCAGGTTAATGTAAATTCTGATTTGGTGCCAGTGCTGAGCCTGAAGCTACTCAGCAAAAGTTTCAGAGCACACCAAGGTCAGTCGCTACCTGCCTGGGGTCTGTCAGACTCTGATAGTTTTCCAAGAAAGAGTGCAATGCAGGCGGAGCTGGCTGCTCTTAGAGAAAGCGCCCCCAGTGCTGAGGGTGTTAGGTGGGGCAGGGTCCTAGTGAGTCAGCAGGGTGGAGCTTCGGGGCTCACCAGGCCAATCAGATTCAGATTTGGACGTAAGCGTAGGGGGAGGGCTCAACACAGGAAAGATGGTCCCCACCTGCTCCCTGGGCTGCACAGGAGGAGGCTCTCACAGGGGAAATGCCGACTGTCCTCCAGCCCTCGTCCAAAAGCTACACAACTCAGTCTGACCCCCATATGTCTCTGACACCCCCCAAGTTACTGTCCCTCCGCTGGAGCCCAAGGTGAGTGCCTGGGAGTGAGAGAGTCTGTGCGTGGGCCCTTTAAGAGGATGTCTGTGTTTCTTGCTGCCTTCTGTCCCACCCGGATAGTTGGAATCCCCACTGTTTGTCATAGCCAGATGTTGTAGGGGCTCCTCTTCCCAGCACCAGTGCTCTGTGCTGGGGAGGCTGGTGTGAGGCTGGGGTTCCTTGCTCCTCTGGGGGTAAGCTCCGCAGCTGAGATATCCCTCCCAGTTCTCAACTGCCACACACAGGTTTGGAGTTAGCCTGTTCCGCGTCTCCGCCCCTCCTACCAGTCTCAATGTGGCTTCTTTTTTATATCCTTAATTATAAAACTTCTGTTCAGCCAGACTTCAGATGATTCTCTAGGTTGATTGTTCTATACCTTAGCTGTAATTTTAATTTGTTCATAGAAGGAAGCAGGCACAGTGTTTATCTACTCCACCATCTTGGATCTCACCAGATAATTCGTTAATAATGAAAATTCCACTGTTACCACCCCTGGGACAAAGCCCTGGAATCTGTATTTTAACAGGTTCCTTGGGTGATTCTGATACAATTGATCAGAGGAACACACTTTGAGAAAGACCACTTTAAAGTTCTCGTGACCACGTGGGTGAAAGGTGATAAACAAAAGGAATAGTGTCTGTAAAGGGCCTGGCACAGTACCTGGCTCTAGGCCGCGCTGTTGTTATCAGTGTGGCTAGTTTAAGTATAGTCTGAATTACCTTGAAGACAGTTACACCTGGGTAAAAATTTAATTATTGGCAGGATTATAGGTATCTTCGATCACTCTTCCACGATCTCCATTCATTCTTAACAATAACAAAACATGGCCTGTCATTCAGAAAGAGCATGGGTTTGGAATTCCAAGCATGCTTTTCATCAGCTGTGTAACTTCCAGGAAGTCACCTGTCCTTTCTAAGCCTGTTTCCTCATCTATAAAACAGAGATAATATCACCTACTTGTGTCGCAATGTGAGGATTTAATGAAATATAGAAGTAAGTTTCTTAATGGACCTTTGCCCTTGTTTAATCCCCTTTCCAGGCTTCCCCTTCAGATGCGATCACTTAACAGAGGGCCAGCTGGACAGTGTAAGAGCACTTCCACAACTATACTGATTGATGGTTGTAAGGTGGCTCTCTTAACTAATAAAACTCAAACATGAAAGGGGGAAAAAAAAGAGGCAGATAGTGACTGGAGGATCATGGTGAGCAGAAGATGGGATCTAGAGCTGGCCTCTTTCATTGCTTGCCTCTGAACATAAACCTCAACGTGAGACAAGTGAAATTCAATTGAAGGAGAACATGCTTATATCCTCGGTGCTTTGCTGTATTTAGGGACACACAGGAAGGAATAGCAAGGTCAGGTCTAAGAGAATATCAATGAAAACCGATCATTTCTGCTGTCCCAGGAGATAGGCACTGAGTATCCAATTATGTTACTTGGATGGAATAATATAATTCCATCCAGCAAATACCTCCTGCAAAGGCATTTCTGGTACATTTTGCTGCAATGAACACCAAGCATGTGAGTAAATCTCTAGCAGTGGTGAAATTACCTCTGTGGGCACCATATAGACATCTCTTACTTTAATTTCATTAATTTAATCAACAGATCATCTGAAATTATAAGAGAGTCTCTTGATTCCTTTTATCTCCATTTCCTACTAGGGCTTTAGGGTTCAGATATTCGTTCTGTGACCTTGGGGGCAAGTTACTTTACCTCACTGAGTTTTCTTATTTAATCCTTACTTCAATCCTATTAACTCTGTTCTACTTCCAGAAGAATGAGGTGTAGGGGGTGCCTTACCCAAGGTCACCTAGCTAATGAGTGGCAGATTTGAACCCAAGCATGCTTCCTCTGTGTTCTCATCCTTCCAACTCGGGGGACTTGACCAATAACACGATGTTGGGTGGCCAAGATCTCTCAGATGTTCTTCTGGGTTGTTCCATGGCCAACCATCTGAGAATATAGTTCACCAGAGGAAAGATTCAATGGGTAACTCTGTAATTCTTGTGTAAAGAAGTGCCTCTCAAAAACAGATAGTCATAAGTGAAGCAGGCTCCATGAACTTTATATGCACCCATGATTTTTGGATATAAGTCAGTATATCTATCCCTCTTCTTCTTTCCTTTTTCACAGAATACATATCCTTCAGTTACCATCATTTCTGCTTTTATAATCATATAATCTACTGTTTTCTAACTGTCTACTACTCAGAGAAGATATAAGGACCTCAGGGGTGTACATAACACATTTTCAGCTAAAAAGTGGGCTCTTCTGGACTAGAGAAGAGTGGGAAGAAAGTAGGAAGAAGAAACTAGAACCAACCAGAATAGTTAAGACTGGGGAAATGTTGTGGAAGTTAGGGTCCTCTCTCCACCCTCCGGTTAGTTGGCCAGCCAGCAATTCCTGGAGCCTAGAGCTTTAGAGCTGGTAGACATTCCAGAGGTAACTTAACCCAGTATGTTAATTTTACAGATTGGGAAAATGAAGTGGAGAGAGGGAAAGTAACTGCATTAAGTCACACAGCAAACTATTGGCAGAGCTGGAACCATACTCAGACCTCTCATTTCCTAGTCCAGTTATTATTTTCCCCCACCAAAATAGACTGATTATTTTAAAGTTGCTAATATATATTGTCATTAAAAACAACAATAGATAATATCTGCATAAAACCTAACAGTTTACAGTGTATCTTAACATACGTATTTTATTTGTGTTACCATTTACAGGGCATTAGAAATTATTCCATGATGTTCTCCAAGTTTCTTGGTATTTGCTCATAAATCCCTGTCCCATGGGACTTCTGGAGGCAAATGATCTTTCCAACAGATCCACCTGCCTGTTGTTCTTTATATGTTAATCCTAATATAACTTGAGAATAAATCTCCCTCCTTTGGCAGATACTCTGAGCAAACTCATGATTTTCCATCAGTAAGTGTTTGTTGAGGGATCGCTGGGTGATGGTCAATAATTCACCCATTCATTTATTCAACATATATTAACCTAGGTGCTGTGGATAGGAGGTTGGGCTACAACAGAGGACAAAATACAAAATCCCTGCTGTATTGAAGAGCAGTAACTTACATTCCAGTGAGGGGAGATGCACAATTAACCAATACGCTGTTCTAAACATGTCAGGCGGTGTGAGTTCTACCAAGACTGGTAAAGGTGACAGAGAGTTCCATGTGCTCGAGTGTGTGTACACGCGTGCTGTGCTACCGAGGATCAAGGGCAGCCTCTCTGATGAAGTGACATTTGGGTGGAGACCTAAAGGAAGTTGAGCCTTGCACACATCTGGGGAACGAGTGCTCCAGGCAGAATTCTACAACCCTGAGGTGAGAGGTGTGTGTGTGAGGAACCAAGGCCAGTGTCACTGGATTGGAACAAAAGAGTGGAAGAGGGGGAGGAGTGGGAGATAAGGGCAGAGATGGAAGCGCAGATGGGGTAGGGCCTTGAATATCAGAGTGAGGGAGTTGATTTTATTCTCTGTGAGATGGAGAGCCGCTGGACACTTGAGCAGACCCAGCTAGCGTTGAGCATCATGATTTGCCTTGCGTTTTAGGACGTTAAGAACAGACACTGCTTGTGTGAGGGGGAGGCGGGCAGACAGGTTAGGAAGCTACTTCAGTAATCCAGATAGATATGACAGTGGAGTGGGTCACAGTAGTTGTGTCCTATCACCAGGCCCGGCAGAAGAGTCTCTGAATAAATATATTTGCTGAATGAATGAACGATATTACACAAGAAGTATGTAAAAAGTGCTAAAGGCAAATAAATGAAATTTATTCTACTTTATGGGAGAGAGAGTGGAAATGTAGACGAGGACATGAGCTGACTCTTGATTAAGAATTCACCAAAGATGGGAGACATAGGGCTTTCCGTGGCCCAAATGGTGAAGGCAAATTCCACAAAAGTCCCAACATGTGGCTGCGGTCAGGGTCCTAGAGGGTGGGGAACATGTGGGTGCATGGCCGGCAGTGAAGCTGCACAGTGGGGAGCCGGGCCTGTACAGTGAGGAGCCCCAACTCACATTTTCCCATTCCTCACGCCAAGAGCCAGGCCAGGGAGGCCGAGCAGGCTCTGCCTCCAGAGGCTTTGCACCTGGTTTCAGCAGAAGGGACTTGGAGCCTAGATCCTTTGTCAGGGCCGGTGCCTTTTCCAGGTTTTATGAAGCCCTCCCCCACGTTTCTCCCCTCTCCGCCCTGGGCAGGGCAGTGGGGGGCGGGGTGTCCCGCTGCTGCTCTTCTGTCCTAGAACTTCCAGACCGCCTTCACTCACGCATAAATGAGCTCTTTAGACCACAGGGAAAACTTGGGCTCTCTAGAGAAACGTGTATTGATTAAGAGATATGCTGACACTTTTTAAAATGTTGTGCAGGAAAAATTCTCCCTTTCTTTTAATGAGGGTGTAAGGGCTGTTAAAACTCTATCTGTCATTTGTCGCTATAAAGAGACACTCTTTTATTATTCTTTCACTGAGCTTCCTCGCACCAAATTACTAATGAGGTAATTACCAACATAATAATTACTGCATAATTACTAGGGGAGTGGGAAGGAAAACATGGAGCAAACGAAGCAGCCAGGATTTGGGTTGTTTTGTCAGAGAGCTGATAAGAATTATCTCTGTGAAAGGCAATAAACTGAACGTTTTTCAGTTCATAAAATGAGAAATATATCACCAGGGTTTTATAAAAGTAATCAGTGGGAAGCACGGCTTTTACCCTCCCCCTGGGGAGGCAGCATCTTCTCAGAGGCAGTTTGAAGGGAACGCAAGGGGCCTCTGCAATGAAACAGCCTGCCTGAAATCTCATCCATACCTTCCTTCCTGTGAAACCTTGGATAAGTGACTGAGTCCTTGGACACCTGAGCCTCACTTCATTAAAATAAAATGGGAAAAGTGTACCTCCGAGGTCTTCTGTGAGGATTAAAAACATCAACACGAAGGTCAAACAAGTGGCGCTTACTAAGTGTTACTTTCCTTGACCCCTTTCCATCACTACCAGTTCATGCTGTGCCTCGCTGCTGAAAACCCAATTAGGCAAGGCCAGAGGACTCAGCAATTATTCAATAATTCGTACCCATGTGTTTTCCCTTGAAAGTGCCAAAAGCACTTTTCGTCAGTCTGTCAGTTCACATTTTGAAAAAGTTGAGGTAAAAATAGAAACCCCCGGGGATAATCATGGGATTTGCAATCACAGAGCTGCATTGGAGGCCAAGCTGTGCGTTGAGCCTGCTCCCAGTCTGGGGACTTGGTTCCTTGGCAGCATTCCTTCCTGCAGCCTGTCGGAACCTCTGTAACATTAGCTTCCCCTAGCAGCTCGCCTCAGCCAGCCGGAGCGGCAGGAGGCAGCGGGGTATCTCTCCATGTGTGTAATACCTAGCTCAGCAGATGCTATATGAGGCAGGCAACCCAAACATGATTCCCGTTTAAGGAGTGGACATGTCTCAGATACTGAAGCTCGGTGAAGGTGAGGGCTACAGTTGTTACAAGTACATAAAGCTCTCTTGACATATGTGTAGTATTTTACCCTTTAGATTCTAGCATTGTTTTCTCTAGGCTGGTCTCCAGCATTGGTGTTCCTAAGGATCACCTAGGGTGGGAACGAGGGGCTGGTTAAAATGCAGACTCGGGACCCACCATCGTAATCTGATCCGGGTCCCAGGAAGCTGCATTTTAAGCCAACACTCCAAGCAGTTCTGTTGTAGGAGCATGGCCTGTGCACAGTGAGAGAAACATGGAGGCATTTACTTGATCTGCATAACTTTGGGATGTAAACAGAATAAATGTTATTCCAGGGATGTATGTAATTTGCCCAAGGTAGTCCACTTGCCAGTGAGTGGTGGGAGCTGGGCTTCCCTCTCCTCACCAAGCCCTGCTGAAAAGCTATTTCTACCATTAAGCCTTTGTCAGAACAAGTATTCTTGAAATAACTTCTTTCTGCTGATACCCAAAGTGTGCTTCTTTTTTGTTACCTACAGCCTTTCAGCTGATACAAGGCTAGAATTAAGTGCCTTGCCTTGCCTCTGCATGAAGCACGTCTCTTTCTTCTGGTGTTTTAGCATCTGGAGCCTTACTGACCATGGGGAAATGGACCCGGCCCCACCCCAGGGCTAGCCATTCTTAGAGATAGTAAACATGCCTTTCACAGGCAAACCAACCAATCCAATGCTCATACCCCATACATCCTTTACTGGGATCTCACACTTGGGCCTCTCTCCTCCTGCCCTAATCATCGCTGGGCCAGGCACCAGACAACTATAGACAGAGCCCACTGAAATGATTCAAACTAGCCAGTCTTAAACCTGCTTAGCCTGCTTACCTGGCCTCACCCATTTCTTCCTGGGAAAAACCAAAAGGCTTTTGCCTCCAGTTTCCCTCACGCCTTCTGACCAGTCCTGGTGCTTTCTTGTGTGGCCCTACGTGGCTGCTCTGGTGTGGCCTGCGCTCTCTCTTTGAGAGTAATTATCTTTTCAGTGGCAGTCGTCACCTGAGCTGTTGGCTTACCACACCTGATAACAATCAAGCCTATATTTTAAAGCAGCCTCCCATATTAAACCAGAAGCAAACTGAAGACACACTCTCTCTCTGAACAGCTATTAGATTAACTCAGTGTCTTGTTCACTGTGAGTGTTCAAAAAATATTTGTTGAATTAATTTTAAAAGTTAGTCAAGAAGCTTAAAAGGAAGTCTTCTATGAGTGATTTTGTTCTCTTTAGGGGTTAGAATTTCAAGTCAATTTTTAAGCTGCTCCAAAACTTACGTTGTTTTTCTCAAGCAAAAGTGTAAAAATAAATGGTGGAATATATGGAATGGTTGGGTTATCACGGGCTCCCTTCAATCATGCAAAGAAAGTATTTATTGACACTAAGTTGAAAAAGATAGAGTTCTGCCTTCCTAGTTTGCCAGGAAAACAGACAATATACACTCATAAACAAACATTTAAAAGGACAGAAATATTTAAAAGGACAGAAACACAGCCAATAAAATAAACTCTGCTATTTATAGTGTCTTGAATGGGCTAATTTTAAGATATTTCTATGGAATGGGATGTGAGCAAGCAAAACAAAAAGACGGAGCTGCAAGTTGCTTGGTGAGAGAGAATAGAGCACTGGACCAGGAGTCCAAAAAGATTTAGATTCAGTTCCCTACTTTGAAGCCCACCTTTGTGTGCCATTGGGTAAATCACAAACCCAGCTGTCACATCTGCAAAATGGGCGGTGGGGACAGATTACTTCTAAAACTCCTTCTGGTCACCAGACTGCCAGTGGATAAAAATTAAGACTTTGAAATGGGGGAAGGAAGGAAGGAAGGAAGGGCTGGATAAATTGCTCAGAAAAAGAACTGGTCTAAACAATGAATCGATCTAAGAAACGCTCTGATTGAAATGGCATCCTGGCCTCACCAGTAGGTTCACACGTTTTAGCCGGTGATGCCCACGGTCCCCACAAACATGACTGGTCACTTGACGATGCAGCACCTGCCATTGGGGCATAAGTGCTATGCGAGTAACAGGAACGATAAGGCCTCTGGTTGTACCAGTAAATTACGGAGAAATGAACCAGACATACATTTCTTACTCCATTAGGTCACATTCTAGGTGCAACACAGAATTTCACATCTTAATGCTCGTTTTAGAAATATGTCAGCAAAATAATCCTCCATTCTTTTCTCCCCGTTGAAAGTGATTTTTTTTCTTTATGCACAGGCTTTACCAAAGTTGCTTAAATATACAAGAAATACCCAATTAAAAAACTGGCGAAATGACTAAAAAGAACACCGCTGGCTGAGATGGCACTATAGCATTCACTCAGGAAGATCTGTTTTGGATCGTTTTGTCATGTTGGCCTTCCCTCAGTCATTCATTCTTAGCCAGGCAGATCTGGGATAAGAATGCAGGGCGAATCTCACACCAAATCCCGTGCTTTTTCCTCAAAGCTAAACACCTGACTCAGGAGAACTTTTTAGAAAGCAGAATACAGAACTGGAATGCATGATTTCAACCTTATAAAAATATGCATCGAGAAAAAGATAAACTAACACCAAAATTAAAGCATCTGCTTATGAATGGTGGAATTTGAGGTGACTAAATTTTAATTTTTTACTTTTCTTCTTAGTTGGGCTTTCTAAAAAACCCGAAATTTCCTATTAAAGGAGAGAGGGAGAAAAGAAAGAAAGCGAGGGAAGAGGGAGAGAGGCAGGGAGGAAGAGAGACTGAAATACTACTGTCCGAATTGCCTCAGATGACCTCCAGGGTGCAGCTGTGCGGGCAGTGTTGTCTGGAGGTTTCGTCTGGGTGCCCAGACGCTAGATTGGCTGTGCTCATGCCCACCCTTGCTCTCACAGCTGACTACCTCCCACTCCACTGAACACACACCAGTCTGTCACTTTTGGTTCCACTTGATTTCTATTCTCCCTTCTGGCTGGTGGCCATGGAGTCCTCTTGGCAACCTCCACAGTGGTTCCCATGGATACCTTCGACTCTCAGACAGGCGGCTGCTCAGAGCAGATGGCCGGCGGCTCTGGGCGAGGACCAGGGTGAGGGGATATCTGAGTGATCCAGCATCCTGTATCCTTCTGTTCACCCTTTCCCCAAAATACTGTGTATGTGTGTGCACAGGTGCGCGTGCGCGCGCGCACACACACACACACACACAGCAGTGCCTTACATAGTTTATGGATAAAGAGGAAGGCACAGCAGGGTTGCGACAGTGGTAACCTCCTGTGGTGCCGAGGGAGGAGTAGATTGGGTCCGGGCCAGGGGGGGCAAAGAGAACTTGACTATGAAAGAAAAAATGTTTTAACACGAAAAAGACTGGAAGTAAATACAACAAAATGTTCATTTTTAAAATCCTGAGTAGTGAGAATATGGGTGTTATACTATTATTTGTAGTGTATTTCTTAAAGTTCTAAAAAAAAAAAGAAAATAGAAAATGTTTTGAGGATTCCTTGGACAAGGTACCCTCTGATATTTAGAAGGGAATGAGAGCGGTATCAAATGGATGAAACAGAATCCTTGGCCGCAAGCTCCCTCTTCAATGTCACCGGATTTTTGCGTCACAGTTGTTAGATCCCTCATCTCCCCTGTGTCCTCTACTGCAAGCTGCAGGACGCCTGGGTTTGGGCACCATGCACTGGGGTTTTAAAGGGTCTTGGAATGTGGTTGAGTGAGAGGGGACTGGGCCAACGCCCTAGTGGTAGGTGAGTAAAACAAAGCAGGCAGGAGGCTTGCCCAGGGGCACGTAGCTGGGGGGGCAGGCAGCAGGCTCATCTTTATCCTTCAGGACTCAGCTCAAATGCCACTTCCACAGATGCCAGCTCCAGCCCCTGGTCTAGGTTAGGCCTATCAGCTCCCACGAAATGCTCTGTTAGCACCTTGTACTTTGCCTGCCTAAAATTCATCACTGCTGTATTTAATAATTCGTTATTGAAACACGTGCTTACCCCTGTGTCATGATGCTGCTCACTGCACGATAAACTGTGTCTCGTTCGTAGCTGTAACCCAAGAACTTAGTTCAGAGACAGTTCTCTGAGTGACTGTTCTCCTGGCATCTAAACTCGTGGGCATTAGGATTCCATATGCTCATTTGCGAGTATTAATAATATTTATAATTACAACTGCAAGGACCTAACAGTTTACAAAACATGTTCACATCCATGCAATCTACTGCATGTTAATAGTGCCCCATTTTCTGGAGGAGGATATTGAGGCTCAGAGACTCAAAATAACTTCACCAAGGTTACAAAAATAGTAAATGGAAAGGCTGAGGATTCGAACTGATGTTTATCTGGTGCAGTTGATCCACTGCACCATGGCTACCAGATCAGTAGCTGTACTTACTAATTTCCCCTGTTTCTCACTTTCTTCAGAACTCTTCCCACTTCTATTACATCCAGCCTAAAGACCTTTCTTAGTTAAAAGTGTTCATGCTTCTGCTACTGCGTCATCTCCTCCTGCCTCTACTTCCTTTTCCTTCATCCTCCATCTTCCTCCTCCTCATCATCACCATCATCTTTCATCATATATTTCTCCCTACTAGTAAAGTAGGAGAGGACACAATAAATCAGGATGTCCCAAACTGTGGACCTCACAGTCATCCCCAGGCCTAGCTCAGTATCTTATTTATAGGAAGTCCTCAACAAATATGAATTGAATTGAATTGAATAAATGAATGAATACGAATTGAATTAAACTGAAATTGTTCGTTCACAAAGTAATATTCTCTACCAAAATTTCTCTATCAAGATAGAGATTAAAGAAACACTTATAGGGCTGGCCTGGTGGCTCACGTGGTTGGAACGTGGTGCTCCTAATGCCAAGGTCGCCAGTTCGATTCCCATATGGGCCAGTGAACTGCGCCCTCTACAGCTAAGATTGTGAACAATGGCTCTCCCTGGAACTGGGCGGCCGTGAGCAGCAGGAAGTTGGCGTGAGCTGCCATGAGCGGCCAGTGGCCAGCAGCCATCATGAGTGGCCGGCAGCCGGTGAGAGCAGCCGTGAGCTGCTGTGAGTGGCCGACAGATACATCGCGACCAACTGCCTCAGCCAGGGTGAGCGCAAGGCTCATAATACCAGCATGGGCCAGGGAGCTGTGTCCTACACAATTAGACTGAGAAAGGAAACAATCGCTTGAAACTTGGGTTCAAGTGGGGGGCAGGGAGGAGGAAGAAGAAGAGGGGAAAAAGAAAAAAAAAAAAGCACTTATGAAGTATCACCTTCTCCCAAATGTAGTTTGGATTAGGACTGTTATGAGGTGCTAAAAGGCTCCTCAAAGAATGGTATTGTTGGATTAGGTTTTTAGCAGCTTGAATAAACAAGCCTCTCTCCAGCTCACAGCCAGTGTTTGGCAGACTCTGGAGAGATGCTGGATCAGGGATTCTTTGAGGAGTCATAACAATCTTCTCGTGGTAGTGGTAGAGCTCTCTTCTGTGCTTCTCTTGGGCCCTGAATCTTAGGCAAGTAGATTACGTCCCCAGGCACCTTTTAATACCACTTACTGTCTTTTTTTTTTTTTTTTTTTTAAGCCTTTTTCCAGCTCCCAGGGAAACTCTACACAAAAGAACCATAGCAGCCAGAGCCTAATACTATTTTACAATGACGACTTCTGTACCTTGTATCCTCGGTTGCTATGAGAGATGGGTTGGTTACTCATTATATATGAAGACAAAGAAGCTCTCGCACATACATCAGTGCCCTGTTGCTTTCAGTTGTAAGGAAACAAGAGAGTGACTATGTCACTTGGAGAGAATAAATGATGTACTTAATAAGGTGTGGTCAAACCAAGTAGTCTCAGGCACTCTGTGCAGGAGGCTACTTGCTACTTAAATACAGAGTCTGAAACTTGATAGCCCAGTATTCTGTCCTCAATAATATAGACCAGAGATCGGAAAACTATGATGCATGAGCCAAATCGGGCCCTCTACCTGCTTTTGTTCAGCCATGAGCTAAGAATGGATTTTGTAGATAAATATTTGCAATCAATACGATGAAAGGGAATGCTAATTTTGAATCCTATTTCAGCAAATGTTATTCCTCTAAAAAATCCATTCTTCTCATTAGTAGACCCATATTACAAAAGATTTGCATTTAATTATTATTATATTTTTAATTTCATCAGTAAAACTTGTGGGAAATTTGTTCTCTCTTATTATACAAGGGCCAGCAAAGCCGAAAATACCGAGTATTTATTATCTATCCCTTTATAGAAGGTTTTTTGATTACTGGTCTAGACCTTTCCAGACTCGACTCCTGCCACGTCACGCCTCACACTCAGAACACTTGTCATCTCTGAATCTCTGTGGTTCCCCCGAGAGCATATCTAGCTCTCTGTGCTCCAGTTGTCCCTTCTGCCTGGAATGTGCCACACCTCCCTGCCCGCCTGAGTGTTCTGCCTACTGAACTCAGGCTGCTCCTTCAAGGTCCCGCTCAGCTGCTACCCTCCTTTCTGAAGTCTTCCCTGATCCTCCAAGGCAAACTAAAAAATACTCAGAAAATCTTTCATCTGAGCATTTCATGGTTCTCTTCCCTGAAATGCAGAATGTGTGCACACGGAAGGGCAAATTACCTCTATATCAGCCAAGTGTTACTCTGACCCACTGGGGATAATGATGACGAGGACCGTTGCCTTAATTGAGTGCTTACTATGGGCTAGGCACTGTGCTAAGTGCTGTATATACATCATTCCTTCATTTATTCAATTAATATTATTGAGCCTCTCTTAAATACCATGCACTAAGCTTGGTGCCGTGGGGTGCAACAGTAAATAAGACAGGCAAGAGAGTCACAGACTTAATGGAATGTTAAGTTTTTCAACAACCTTGCAAGGTAGGAATGATTGGTTCTACTTCACCAATGAGGAAACAAAATCAGAGAAGAGAGATTAACTTGCCCGAAGTCATATAGTTAATAGGTGGCGAGCAGGATTTGAATGGAAAGCCCCAAACAAAGCTAGACATCTAAGAGAAGCTGGAATGACTAGAAACTATTGTCCTCTTAAATGGCCTTCTTTGTTCTTATCTCATTGTTAAAGACCTCTAGAAGGGAATGTAGAGTTCCTGATCTTTTGCCTTCCCAATGGAACTAAGTCCATGCTTTTAACCCACTGCACAGGTTTACCTCCTTCAGGAATGGTCCCTGATTTAGATTGAGTCAGAATCCCCCTCCTTTTCTCTACATTCCCTCAATACCTTGTGCCTCTATCATCGTACTTACTAACATTACTATAATTTTCTTAATACGTTTCTCTCACTGGACCAGGAGCTCTTTTAGGACAGGTACTATGTGTAATTCATTTCTGTATCCCCAGGTCCTACCATAGTGCCTGTGACAGATGTGATAGATGTTTACTGAATTTCTAAATGAAAGTCTTTCATTGGTAAGCTATTCTATTCCATTTTCTCAATGAGGTGACGTATCCTATTCCATTCTCTCAATGATAATAATAAAAATAGTCAGCACTTATTGTGATAGGAATACTCTGGGTAAAAAAGCATTGTCTCCTTCCATCTATATCATGACTCTGTGAAGTCACTGTGTAATTATCTCAAAGTCACACATATTTTAAGTTACAAAGAGATGATTCAAACCGTTTTAATGGCCACTAAATCCTTCATAGAACCCCACATACTCCCCAGGATTCATACAACCATCCCTTCCATGAATCTTCCAACAATTAACCAGCCCTTGCTGTGGCCCTGGAGAACTCTGGCCCTTGATTTCAACCCTCACCAGGCTCTGCCTGGTACTTAAGATACTTGCATCCATGTTACCTCCTTCACAAGACAGCAAACTCCCGTGAGCAGGAGTCTGTGCTCTGCATTTTGAATCCTCAGAGCCCAGAGCCCCCGCCTTTGTATGCGCTTAAGAGGCCGCAATGAACTTGGAATAAAAATAGTATTAAGCCCCATGCATTATTATTATGATATGATGATCAGATAAATCCAACCTAATTCCCTGCTTTTATAGTATAAGCCTCTTCCACAATGATTACAAGCGCTGAAGGACAGGACGGATTTAGAACGAAGATGGGAAGGGGACAGGAGGGAAAACCGAGCAAAACCCAGCGGTAGTTATGTGTGGGGCTTGGCAAGGCCCAGTTCAGGCTGTGATTTCGCTAAATCACCTGCTGGGGCCCCCATGATTTTAATGTGCAACCAGAACTGAGGACCCCCCAGGAAAAAGCAGCAGGCCTGTGCAAGGAGCAGGAGCAAAAATGATGGAAGCACCACAGAGGTCAGATCCTGGAAAGCCTTGAGGTGGAGGTGCCTGAGCTTCGCCCTGGAGAGGAAAGGGAGCCATGGGGAGGTCAGGACAAGGAATAGTGAGACCACCCACCCCTCTCCCACTGAAGAAACAAGTTGGTGAAGAGAAGGGCCCAGGCTTAGGAGAGTTGGAACCACAAAGACCGCATGAAGGAGGCAGATGCACAGCAGCTCTCCCAGGAATGGCAGGTCGAACAGTGGGGACATGGTGGGTCTGCGTGAGCTGTACAAGGAAGACACAGCTGGAGGCGGGAATGAAGAGAACCAGGTTCCTCAGCCAGCTCAGCCACTGACTGGTTGTGTGACCTCAGTCCACACTGATCGTGTGACTCTATTCTTCATCTTTAAAGAGAGACATGTTTACTTTAAAAGGTCATTATGAAATCTAAATAAAAAAAATCCCAAAACATGTTAAAGCAATTGGCACAGAGTAAGCACTCGGCAAATGAGGCTGAAACTCAATTATGTCCCTGTTCTCTCTAACATTCTGCTCTTTTGTCTTCTGCCATTGTCTATCTTTCGCCTATCCTTCATTTAATAGAGAACAATTCTCAGGGGCTACGAAGATTGTAAAAATGCACTCTAGGATATGCCACCATATGGGCCAACTTTTTGAAGTCCCTGCACAAAATAGGCAGTGGCCACAGGGAACAGCACGGTGGAGGAGCAGTATTTCAGGGAGGCACTTAGGGTGGATTTTGTGGCTTGGGGCCTGGGCCCAGTTTTCCCACCAGAAAAGGTTACACCGGGCTTGGTCCTCCAAAAGCTTCTTCATTCAGTTTGAAAGCAAATGTGCACTGAGAATGGACTCTGCTAGCCGAGGTGTGACAGAAAGGAGTGCTCTTATGTTATACGTACATGAGCTAGCTGCTGAAGGCAGTGCACAAGACCAGGGAGCGGAAGTGGGCAGTTGGACAAGGGTGGGGCCGACGCTGTCACTCTCGGGCGGAGATGACACACAGACATCAAAGGTCCAACTTCGATGGCTTCTTGTTCCACCCATCCCTGATGCTGCTGCCTGCTGGGCTCTGGCTTTCTCTTCTTCTTCTCACCCTCTTTATTCCTCACCCACCCTGAGATCTATGGGTTTGATTCTCACGGATAGCTCAGTGTGCAGGTCTTTCTGTTCTGCCCTTTCTCCTGAGCATCAAACCTCTATCTCTATTTACTTAGTTTGTAATTCATTTTTTATTTTTTGTTGAGGTATAACATACATAGAATAAAGTTCATAAATCCTCATTGTTTGTATGTATAGACCCACATAACCACCACGCAGATCAAGATATAGAACATTTCCAACATCTCAAAAGGTTCCTTCATGCTCCTTCTCAGCCAATTACCCACCCATCCCCAGAGATCACCACTGTTCTGGTTTCCATCACCATCAATTACTTTTGCCTGTTTTTTGAAATTCACATAAATGAAATCATTCAGTAAGCGTGCTTGTATCCAGTTTCTTTCACTCATCATCATGAGATCTATCCACATTAATCATACTGCAGTAATTTTTTTATTGCTATATAACAGTGGTTCTCAGTCTGGAGCAATTTTGCTCCCCCCTAGGGGGTGGCTTTTGGCAATGTCCGGAAACATTTTTGATTGTCACACCTCGGGGTGGGTGCGGTGGGGAATGCTACTGGTACACAGTGGATAGAAGCCAGGGATCCTGCCAAACATCTCATAATGCCCACGACAGCTCCTCACAACAAAGAATTATCTGGTCCAAAATGTCAACAGTGTCGAGATTGAGCAACCCTGTAAATTAGTTTCCTATAGCTGCTGTAACAAACTCATTTCTACTGCAAGCTGAATGGCTTAAAACAACACAAATGTATCATCTTATAATTCTGTACTTAAGTCTGACATGGGTCTGTCTTCCTGGCTAAAATCAAGGTTTCAGCAGAAGCAAGGGGTTCCTTCTGGAGGCTCTAGGGGAGAATCTATTTCCTTGCCTTTTCCAGCTTCTTAGAGGCTGCCTGCATTCCTTGGCTCATGTCCCCATTTTGTCTTCAAAGCCAACAATAGCTAGCCAAGTGTTTATCACACTGCATCGCTGTGACATTAACCCTTTCAGTTATAAGGATCTCTGTGATTACAGTGGGGCCATGTGGATAATCCGAGATAGTCACCCCACCTCAACATTCCTGACTTAACAACATATGCAAAGTCTCCTTTGCTCAGTAATACCGTGTTTCCCCGAAAATAAGACCTAGCCAGACAATCAGCTCTAATGCATCTTTTGGAGCAAAAATTAATATAAAACCCAGTATTATATTATATTATATTATATATTATATTATAAAGCCCGGGTCTTATAGTAAAATAAGACCGGGTCTTATATTAATTTTTGCTCCAAAAGATGCATTAGAGCTGATTGTCCGGCTAGTCTTATTTTCGGGGAAACACGGTATAACGTATTCACAGGGTTCAGGAATTAGGATATGGGTTGGGGAGGGGAGCACTATTCTGCTACATGATATCCACTGCATGAATATACAATTTATCCATCCTATGGACATTTGGGCTGTTTTCACTTTTTAGCTATTATTAATGAAGCTGCTATTCACATTCTTGTACATGTCTTCTGTACTCATTTCTATTAGATATATATGTACTCAAGGGTGCAAAATTGCTGAGTCATAGAGCAAAACATACGTCTAACTTAAGTATATAAGGCTAAAGAGTTTTATAAAGTGATTTTCCCAATTTACACCCTTACCAGCAGGGTGAGTTTCTGTTTTCAATGTCTACTGAACATCTCCATGTAGACCTTCCAGAGACACCTCAAACTCAACTTGTGCAAAACAGTGCTGTCTAGCTCAGTGAATGATTATTTCTTCAGGTATCCAAAGCATGAAATCTGGGAAGCATCCTAGACCCTTTTTACTTACTTTCAATTAGCCACTGCATAATTTTATTCTGTACCATCAGTGCTTGTTTCCATTCTTGCCTTGCTGGATGGAGGCCTGCATCATCTCACCTTCCCTCCCGGACTGCATGCTCCCAGCCTCATCCCCTCCAATCCGCCCTTCCCACGGCTGTCACAGTCACCTTGTCTAAAATCTAAAACCTAATCCTGCTTCTTTCCTTTGCTTATAGGATAAAGGAGCTGGCCCCAGCCTACCTAGCCTATCAACCTCTCACCACTCTGTCTTCACTCAATGAGACCTCTAAGTCCTACCTGCACAGAACTGCTTACAATTTACTCAGACTAATCCTTTCCCCATTGAATGTTCTCCATCTTTGAAGATTCAGCCTAATAGTCCCTTCTCTACTGAACCCTTTCCCTGATAACCCTCAAATCAAGTAGACTTAACCCCTCTCTGTACCCCACCATACCCTCTGCACAAACTTTTTACTAGGGCACCTATAACTTTTTATCACACTCTCTCTACCTAATAAACATAAGCCTTTCAAGAGAAAGGACTACTATGTCATCCTAGGAATTAGCTCGATATATAGTAGACACTAATCAATGTTTACTGGAATGAAACTGAGTCAAGACAATACATGATATTATGACACGAAGGAGTACTGTATACGGAAGTCACAGGATGCTTTCTGAAGGGCTACTATGGAGATTACAGGAGAAAATGCATCTAAAGTTTCCAGCAGCCTGCTAGGCATACAGTAGGCACTCAGTTACTAATATTATTTCCAACGGTGAAAACTAGCATCTTTAATGAATATCAAGGGAATTTTTAGTTCACTGGTTGAGGCCCATCTTGCAGTTTCCTTCATTTAGTAGAGAATGAGAAGTTCACCTGTCTACGTTTATATAGCTGACATAATTTGTAAAGCCAAAGCTGCATTGTGTACAGAGATGGCTCCTTAATCCTAATGGACGTTCGTGGGATTATTTTAGTTTTGTGTCTGGGACATTGAGTGATTGTAGACTTAGAACTATTGCTGGCTTGATTCTTTAAAAAAAAGTTCATACATGTGTATGCATTAGATGCCAATTTTTCCGAGGACAGGAACCAAGAATTGATTGTGTGTATCTTATCTCCTCTCTGCGCATTTGTCTCAGTCAGCATTAGATCTCTGACAGTTAAGTGCATAAGGTCAGCCAATGATCTAGCCAAACGCTTTGCACACAGTAATATCTCAGTAATATTTTGAAATGCGCATAGGGCATTACTGAGGTATTCAATGTGGTTTCCATGGTTTCCAATGTGGTTACCATGAGTCTCTCTCATGGTTTTCTTCCCTCTCCTATGGTCTTTTTCATGGCTATTCCTTCTGCTGTCAGTACCCCAAATATTTGTATCAGGGCTCCATTCTCTGATGGCTAATTTTCCCTCCTCCCTCTCTAGGGATGATTTCACCTCCTCCCATGGCTTTAATAATATCCACAGGGTGTTTCAAATAGATATTTACAGCTCAGATTTCTCTCCTATGCTTTAGATCCATTTCGTCAATGACCCATAAACACTTCTTGTCAGATATCCCATAGACAACTCAAATTCTAGATACTAAAAAATAAGCTCAACTTTCACTCCTGACTATTTTTTTTCTCCTCTATTTCATTATGGAAGTCTAAAGTCTGTTCTGATGGTTATTAGCACCACTACCAGTTATCCAAACCAGAAACAAGAGTCATCCTGGATTATATCCTCTTCCTTGCATCTCAATTGGCCATTAAGGTCTGTTGTTTTGTAACTATGCTATGTTGTTATAAGTCTCCAGTCCCACACCCACAGTTCAAGCTTTATCATCCTCTCTGGATTACTTCAATAGCCCTCTTATTGCCCTCCCTTTCTCTAACCGCCTCCTGTCACCAGCCAGTGGGAGCTGTCTTAAGAGTCCTTTAGTGTCTCATTTCTTTAGAGGAAAATCCCAACTCCTTAGGGCTATAAGACTGTTCCTAACCTGGCCTATGCCTACCTCTCAGAGCATAGAAAGAAAAGGAATAGTAAAAATCAGAGGAAACTTTACTGGAAAAAGAAATGATTAACCAAAATGTGATCCTTTGAAAAGACTGAAAAACTAAACAAACCTCAGTAAGACTAAACATGAAAAAAAGAGAAGGCAAAAATTAATGTTAGATATGTAAAGGGGACATGACTACAGATAAGTAGAGCTTATTTTTAAATCCACAAGATAACTCTATGATCAATTTTATGTTAATAAATTTAAAAATTAGAAAAAATGTAAACTATCCAGAAAACTATCAATTACTAAAATTGGCTCAAGGAGAAATTGAAACGCTAAATAAATTAATCACTATTAAAGACAGCAAACTGGTAGTAAAAAAAAAAAAAAATCTATCCATGAGAAAGAAACCAGGTACAGAAAGCTTTATTGGAGAATCTTATCAGATATTTAAGGAGCAGCTCTTGTAGAAATTGTTCTAAACAACTGAAAAGGAGGGAAATCTACTTATCTAATTTTACAGACATAACTTTCATCTCAATATTGCACAAAACCAATATATAAAAGGAAAAGACAGTAAACTAATTTTACTTATGAATATGTATGCAAACATTTCAAATAAAAAATAGCAAACCAAATTCAGAATCATAAAATATATTTTTGTCTAAGTAAGGTTTATCCTGGGAATGCAAAGATGACTCAATGACAAAAACATCTATTAACAGATTAAAAAAGAAAAACCATATGATCATCTCAGTAGATGTAGAAAAAGCATTCAATAAAATTCTATACCCATCCAGATTTTTAGAAACATCTAGTAAACCAGGATAAAGAGAAGTTTCTTAATCTGATATGAAGCTATCTCATAAAAACATAGAGTAAACCTCATACCTAATGATAAAATTTTAGAAGCATTCCCATATCCCAAGACAAAGATGTCATTATCACCTACTATCAAAACTATACCGAAGTTCTCACCAATGCAGCAAAATACACATACACACAGATATATAAATATTGGAAAGGAAGACAATAAATTGGTGTTTGCTAAAAGCATACATTATTTTCACAGATAATCCAACAGAGTCTACAGGCAAAACTCATTAGAGAGTGTGGTAAGGTTGCTGAATACAAGATTAACATATGAAAATTAATGCATATGAGCAACAACAAATTAGAAAATGTAATCAAATATACGCCTCACAATCATTTAAAATAGCTTAGAAAAAAAGAAAAGATGATAGTGTGGCATTAAGCTCAGACTAATGGACTAGAACAGAAATCTCAGAACTATATCCAAAAATATGTGACCCTTATGCGATAGAGGAGATCTTAGTGGGGAAAAATTGAACGTTGAAAAAGGTTGTTGGAATAAATGACTTTCCATGTGGGGAGAAAAGAAAATTAGGTCCCTACCTCATTCCACACATAATGTTAAAATCCAGTTAGATTATTAAAGTCTTAAATATAGAAAAACAAAACTTAAAAGCTAGTATGTATGTGTGTGTGACTTATTGGGAGAAAATTACAAAATATAAGTGAAAGACATAAAAAAACGTAAGTAAATGGCAAGCAATACCATGTTTGTTTATGGGAAAACTCAATACCTTAAAAATAGCAAATCTCTCCAAGCAGTGTTTTCCCAAGTGAAGACTGAATGAAGTTCACCCGCACCAAAATTACCTAGACTGCTTTTAAAAATGCAGATTCTTAGGCTCCATTTTAAACCTAGTGCGTCAACATGTCTGAGGATGAGGCCCAGGAACTTGCATTTTAGAAAGCTCCCCAAATGACTCTTTTGTGACTAAAATTTGAGAACCTTTGCCTTAGGGAAGTAGGTCATAACCTGAATTGCACATGAGAATCATCTGGAACAGTTTCTTAAAATTCGGATGCCCAGGCCACACCCCAGACCAATTAAATCAGAATTTCTGGTTTACGCATCAGCATTCTAAAAGTTCTGCAATGATTCCAATGCTGAGCACCAGGGCCCTGGAGGAAGGTGTATCTGAAGTCGGGTATGTAATGTTCGCTGCCCTTCCCCATTTGAACATTCACTTCTAGTGCTAGCCTAGTAGGGATTAGACTTTATTTTGATGAAGGAAGACACAGTTTCCTTACATAAGGGTTATAAATTATTCATTTGGTATCCCCAGCAGCCTGATACATAGCGGGGTTTGGTGGTCATTTTCTGAAATAAATCAACTAAATGAAACTGAATGAAATGAATCAATATATAGGTGAATACAATTTTTCACCAAACTCTAGAAATTCCACTGGATTCAACACACCTGTGCGGCACCTAGGCACACTGTTACGCTGTGAGAAGTATAGAGAGGAACAAAATGTAGCTCTTCAAGTATGTGTGATCTGGTGGGAGAGGCAGATACAGACAAAAGTATCTTACAATCGAGCAGACAATGAGAAGTGTACAGAATATTAAAGGAAATAAAAGAAAAATTAGTTCTGAATGGCAGAACAATGGAAGGCATCATTGAAGAGGGGTCTCGAAGTGTTGCTGGGACTTACCCAGAAAGCAATTAGGGAAACAGGCAGTTGTGCAATAGGCATAGTGCCGTTCTGCACAGTATAAGCCAAATCAGATGGCCTTTTCTCTAACCTTCATGGCAGGCGGTAGGGCAGATATTAAAGGCTCCCTTTCTTTCTGATTTCCCTGTGACTCCTCTCATTTTTCAAGTATTTTGCCTCTGGTTTATTAATTCTACCTCCTGGTGCCTCAGCTGACTTCTTCCAAGAAAAGTTTTCATTAGCATTTCTATGGGGAGCACCTGCTCCCCCATCCATCCCTATGAACTGACACTAGGGCAATAGGGTTGACTGAGAGGGGAATTTTAATCCCCTCCTTACGACTCATCTATTTGCTAATTGAGAATGCTAGGTGTAAAGTCACAAATGGCTGCCCAGTGAAATCCATCCTGAATATTGCAAATGAAAACAAAGACATGTTTCTCAATTTTATATCATTTGTGTAATACGAATGTATTAAAAATTAATCAACTTCAAGATTGTGAATAATTCTAAAGATACCTTAGATACCACTTGAATGCAAAAATCCCAGGCTAGTGTGGATATGTTATGAATTAGGTGAATTGTTGAATAGGGAAGGTTTCTCAAAACTACAGCGTCAAAGGACATTTGATATTATCTACCGACTGTGTATTGTGGGGAAAACCAATTAGTATGTATATGACGCTGGATGCTGAATATACATTTTACATTATATACCAATATATAAAAAGCTGATGGATTATGTGTCCTGTCTTTATTTAAGCAAACTGCTTGCATTGGTGTCATGTGACAGATGTCCTTTGTAAAGCCCATGAGATGAGCCAGTCACCATGGTGTAAACCACTATGATTTATGTAGAATGGCAGAAGAAAAGGGTTTATAAATCAAATTATCACTGCAGTGGAGCCAAACTTGGCTTCTAAGGTAATGAAAGCCTCCTTTACAGCAGACACAGAGCATACTTAAATTCAGAATCATAGCAAGAAAAAGAATGTAAGACAATAGGGAAGGAAAATCAATGTTCCAGATAAGCCCATAATATCCAGGCATTTTTTCTTTATAGTATACTTAATTAATTAATTGTCTTATTTCTTCATATCTATTTTCACCCAAAGCGCATGTCTCTATTATTGGTTTATTTTTCTTCTGGAACAAAAAATAATGTTAAATTTCACATCAAATTTGTCATGCACTTATATTGTCCATTAAAGAAATTGATTGTCTCTTAGCAACACTCATTCTCTTAAGGTTTCAAAACCCTTCTGATTATACAGCAAAATGAAACTGCTACCCAAAATCATATGCATCATTAAATTTTACAAAAGACCCAAAATTAGAAAAAAATTATTTTTGAGGTGCTCTGAGATTTTTTTCTTTTGACAGGTTGGTGGAATTCTGATAGCCACAAAAATATAATCATTCTCACCAGCTATAAGAGCATAACCTTCCCCCATTCAATCCAATCACTTGCAGTATGTGTGTAATTCTAACTGTAAAGCATGACAGGTTTACAGTATAGTTAAGGTGTTTTTTTCAGGGGAAGAAGCTACACAGAACAAAGATATAAACCCAAGTATTTGGAGTGAGTTGTATCTGAAGGGTGGAATCATTCCCTGACTGTCTGGCCAATCATCCATAGACAAAGCAAGTCCCACCAACTTGGAAACATACACTGTGGGGCATCGCCCAAGGAGAGACGAGAATTTGGAATCTCTCTTGATTGGCTTTGGCTCTATGGAAGTGAGGAGAGGTAGTTCCTCCCTGGTGGGGTGTTAAGGTTCCATGTACCACAGGGTGGTAAAATGGGAGTAGGAAGATGAAGAGGCCAGGCCAGGAATCTGTGATGTGGGCCAACCTTAGGTTTCTCAGAGAATAAAGCAGGGCCCTGAAAATAAAAAAGCCATGGCAGAATTACAAAACTACATATTGGCTTTGTTTGTTATGCCCCTTGCCTAGTTGCTTCCTTTCTTTTCTTTCTGATCATCCCTTGGTAGCAGCAAAAAGATAATGTGAAAATTTTACCTCCTGTTGGCTGTGAACTAAGGAACAGGCTGTGTCCTTGCCTGACCCAGAGCTTTAACTGGAGTGTACTCCTAGGGGACCAGTGTGGTCATGATGACAGTAAACCAAGAGAAAAATGCCAAGTGAGAGGTGGAATTCCGGAAGATGGAGTAGGGACCAACTGATTAGCTGTCCCTTCTCATTGAGAAATGCTTTCCAGAGTTAAAACCTGGAAGGGGGGTGGATTTTTGTCTCACGAGAGAGGATGTCTACATTATTCTTTCCTCAGCATATGAGCGAATGGTTGTTCTGTTCACTGGAGAAGGACATCAGTGTGACATGAGCCTACATAGAGGGTCTTGGCAAAAGACACTAATTCTGCAGTCCTCCTGGCCACACCCACAGGCTGGCAGGAGGCAGCTGGCTATGGCATTGATGAAGGACCCCATAAACCACATTTTGAACACTTTTATCTCAATTATTCATCATGCACATCTGCTTCCCCAGAGACCTCCAAACCCAATGTTACATGTGCAGAGTCAACTGTGATCTGTTAGCTGATTGATTCAGGTTGTAACATAAGGGCAGGATTGAAAGCTAAGCATTCAGAAATACATATTGGATGCATGAAGGGTGAGAAAGCAGTTTGGAACGGCCAAAACTGCCGCAGGAGAATTCTAGAAGGATGGAAAGAGAGAGAGGTTATATCCTTGCTTGAGGCATTCTTTTACAGGGAATTTAAATGTGCTAAAGAGGGGGCTCCGGATGGTAAAAGAATGAGAAACACATCTGGAGAACATGAAGAGAAAGGAGATGTAGAACATAAAGAGAAAGGTGAGAAGTCTGGGCATATCCAGTAAATAAAAATCAGAATAGTGAGACATCATGTAGAAGGTTGGAATGGAACCAAGATGCACTCATCACCTACTATATATGCCAGGCACAATTCTTCTCTTGAATCATCTCACTGAATCTTCACAATGTCTAGCACAGTGCCTGGCCTATAGTAGGTGCTCAAACATATGTTGAGTATTTAATATTAAATTAATAAATGAGTGAGCAATTCTAAAAGAACAATCTACTATCAATCACACCTGACAGATAAGAACCTGAGGCCCAGAGAGGTTAAGAAACTTGCTTAATGTGTCACAGCCAGTAAGAAACATAAGGAGTGAGTCAGACTTCACAGTCCATGCTAGAAGGAGGAGGGTGATCTCTGAGGAACCAGCAGGGAATCTAGAAAAGGGTGTGTGTGGTGCTTGGGTATCTCCCAGGGACTGAGAGCGGAGTGAAGACTGAAAGGTCAAGTGAACTGGGCTATGGAGAAGGGCATATTAGTCACTAGGAAAGAACTCTTATTAGGAGGATGGGGCCTGAGGGAAGGCTGGAAGGCTAGTTGGTGGCAGCTGAGCCAGCAAGGGGCAGCATACAGGCTCACGCAGCTGGTGAGGTGGGTGGGGCGGGATGGAAGCACAGCCTGTGAAGAAATTGCAAAGGGTCTTCGTTGGGAGGACAGGGATCTGAGGCGGAGCGGGGATGGGAAAACGTGGCTGAAGTGGTAAAGCCAAAGACCTGGGCAGGCTGGTATGGATAGTAGTAGTAAGACAGCACGAAGAAAGAGCAGAAGGAAGTCAGCCCTCGGAGGGTGCCTGAGATGGGGCTGGGGAGAGGGTGTGGCCTGGGATGAGAAGGGGAGGCTAGAGAAATAGCCCTGCACTGCGGAGAAAGAGCCCTGGGCAGTCTTCGGGAGAGGGTAAGTGTGACCAGCTCCGTCAGATGAGCTGTGTTCTGCGTCTCACCTGTAGGAGCTGCCCGCCGCACTTGCCACCTCCTCGCGGATTTGCCTGTTGAGGGCGTCCGCCGCTGCACGCCCCTTGCCACCCTCGGGGCCCGAGGCCTGGACCTGAGCCTGGGCTGAGGGCAGCGGCGTGTGCTCGTGCCCCAGCATCTCCGGGCGACGCGCCGTCCAGGGGGGCCCCGCCTTCTTGCGTGTGTCGCGCTCGTCCGCCCCGGACGCCTTTCCCGCCGCGAGGACACCCGCTCCACCAGGGCCCGCCGCCTGCTCCGGAGCCTCAGCGGCGGCCTGCACCGGCCAGCGCTCCTGGCTCTGAGGCCGCCGCTTGGGCGCCCCGAGAATAGGCACCGGAGCCTGGGAGGATGTGGGGATCTGCACGGGTTTGGGGATCCACGGGTGGTCCCCGCGGCGCGGCAGTGGCCAGGCGCGAAAGTCCTTCTGGTACTGGGTCTCGCGCTCAAAAGGCGCGTCGGAAGGCTGGTACTCGCTGCGGGGCCGGCAGCTCGGCTCGGGCCGCTGCACCTTCCAGGCGCGGTAGTCCTGACGCATCACCGAGTCCGCTGGGCCCGCGCCGGAGGTGGAGCCGGAGCCTGGGCCGGAGGCCAGTCCACTCCGGCCGGATGCGGCCGCCGCCTCCCGTTCGCCACTAGGCCCAGGCGCCGGCCCTGTTGCCCGGGCAACTGCATCCAACTCGCCTGGGGCTGGCTGCGTCTCTATGGCGACAGCCCGAGCCGAGGGGGGCGCGTGCGCTGGCTGTGCCTGCTGCTGCTGCAGCGGTGGCGGCTGTGGCGGGGCGCCCGGGTGCTCGGTGGCCTCCGAGTACTTGGTGAAAACCAGCGGCACGGCGATGTCCGCCTTGTCCAGCTGGTTCCAGAAGCGGGCGATACAGCAGGCCCGCGTGATGCACGGCCACGCCATGATGCTAGCTGGCCAAGCTGGTCCTCCCTTTCTTTTTCTGGTTCTAAAGCAAATCTCTAATCTTTCTTCAATCCCTTAGCTCTTGACCAGCCAATCTGGTTGCCACCGTTTTTTTTTCTTTGGTGGCCCGAGCTACCTTGCCGTCCTCCCTCAGAAAGCACCCGGGAAGGTTGGGCCAGCAAAGCTATCACTGAGGTAAAGTCCGTAAAGTCTCTCGATTACCCGCTGCAAAGGTCTTGAGAACGCAGTTTGCTGCAGTCACCGGAGGGTGAGAGACAGGGCGTCCCCAAGTCCCCGAGCGAAGGCGTCTGGGAAGCGCCCCTCACTGGGGCTGCGGCGGCGCGCAGACCCCGGTAGATCCTGGCGACGCGAGGCAAGGTGGCCGCTGACTTAAGCCATGGCGCAGAAGAAGGACCGGGCAGTGTGGCCGAAGGGTTCGTGGACGAGGCTCTATTTCTCCTCCCTGCCGGCGTCGGGTCTCAGCCGGCCACTTAGCAGGACTCGGAGGCGATCACCTCCAGCTGCTGCCTCTGCCGCTGCTCCCAAAGATGCTGCAGCTGCTGCCGCCGCCCTCTCTGCTGAAGGAAGCGACCCCACCCTTTTCTGCCGCTCAGCAGAGGGAAAAAAACATGCAGGAAAGATGCTGAGAGAAAGAGCGCTGCAGAAAAAAAAATCACCTGCTGTCGTCAGCGCGCACTGCTGGGAGCTCGCCCTGTCTTTCCCCTCCTCCCTCTGCTCTGGCAGCTCCTCCCTCCTCTGCTCCTAGGCAACAGCAAAATTTGGGCCTAGGTGGGTGCAAGTCCTAGGCTCCTGAAGACTTACTGTCCTTACGCTGGTCTGGTCAGCTCCTCTTTTGTAAATAGAGCCAATCATGGAGGGGAGGGTGGGGGGGCGGCCGCCAGGGGGATTAAAAATTTTTAAATATGGAGGAAACCCCGAGTGAAATGTCTGTCCCAGGATAGATGATTTTAAAAACAGAGCTACTGTTATTGGCCAAAGTCACCAGACTGGATTTGAACCCAGTTTGGCTGGCTGCTGATCCAAGCACTCTCCAGTCTTATGCATAGGTCTTGCTTAGATATGTGGGGATAGGAGCCCCCAGACTGGTTATGCCTTTCCTTAGGGGAAGGGGTACCTTACAGCCTCTCCAAAACACCGAATTGTTTAGCCCAGGGGCCACACTGGGGGAGAGGCAGTAAAAAGAAAATTCCTGGAAAGGGCCTAAGTGGGAAGATTGGTGTGGATGGGAAACAAACGGATCATGAGTGTCCTAGGAAAAGGTAGGGCCTGACATGCAGAGGCTTTCGGGCACATTCCTGACCCCTGACTTTTGCTCTTCCTCAATCTGGGAGGCAGAATAGATTTTGGAGTCAGACCTGGTTTGGCTCTGACACTTACTCTCTGTGTCACTTGGGCAAGTTGGGTTATCCCTGGGCCTCAATCGCTCCGTTTGTAAAGCGGAGGAAATAATAGGTACCACAGAGTGGTTTTGTGAAGGTATTTAAGGACTCATAGCAGAAGCTTTGAGTTTAAAAATCAAATCCATGGGGATTCAAATCCTGGCTTTTGCATTCCTTAGCTCTATGTCCATGGGCATATCACGGCAACTTCCTGACCTTTCGTTTCATCTGTGAACAAAGGTACCAATTCTGAACTTGCAATGTTGTTCAAAGAATTAAAATGAGGTAATGCACTAAAATTGCTTACCACACATCTGGCATATAGCGATGGCTCAATAAATGATACCTATTAGTATTCTAAGGACCCACCCAGAAAACCCATAGGTGGAGTTTCCCAAGCAGGTCAGTCATTTGGACGCCTTCTCCAGGATGACCTCTTGTTCTTCCAAGTACCTTTTGGTTTCTCCTGGATGTCCCTCCATTTATATCTCCTCCATTGTCTTCTACTCCCTACCCCTAGATACATTCACTGGCATTTAGCTCTGTTTCTTTCCAATATAGGCAGAGTTTTTAGCATCAGTTAAGTTGGGGGTATTAGTATTTCTGGGAGAGAAAGTCATTTATGTGTTTAGATTGGGAACTGATTGCAAAACACAGCTTTTTACTTTTTTTGTTTTAAACCTTAGAATCAAACAGGATGAGAAGACAATTCTAATTAGTCAATTATTTGCTGGACTTCCTCCTACTCGGGTCTTGACCTCTTTGTGATTTGATTTGAATTCCACAGATGCCTGGCACTGTTTCCCGTCCTTAGGAGATACATTTCTATAAACAACATAATCTGGTCTGACCCTTCCTCCCATCCCCCACCCAGTTCTACAGAACTCCCTGGGATTTGACTGATGTCTTTTCAATAATGATTTTCAAAGGTAAAAACAGAAACTAGAAATTGGAGGGCAGGGTGGGGGTACTGAGAACCATTGAAACTTTTCTGTAGCAAGTCTAGTCTCCTGATGTCCACTCTGTGCTTTGGGCTCTGTGGGACATAGGTGGAGTCTAGCTCTGGTGGGTTCCCTCAATTGAGGGATATATTATGGGAGGACTGGGAGGCAGAAAAATAAATAAGTAAATAGCAAACAGTATGGTCAGCATAACAGAGCTTCATTCACAAGGTGCTGGATGAATGACTAATGAGAGATGAGTAGGAGTTCTCTTATCGGAAGTGTAAGTAAGAGTGTTCCAAGCAGAGTAGATTAGAGAGTCTGACAGACTTAATTTGGCTCTGACACTTACTATCTGTGCCATTTCTTCTTTTCTGAAAAAATGGACATGGGCTAGAGGTTAATCACCCTTTGCCACCATGAGGTGACAAGCTTGAGGACAAAAGCTGCAAGCTAAGAATTGTGGAGGGACAGACGATCTGGCGCATTAATGACATTGTGGGGGTGCTGCACCAGCTGACCCCTGGATGTTTTTGGTTTATTTTCAATTAAAAACTTTTTTCTTTTCTTTTTTTTTCTTTTCTAGAATTCTTTTGATGTGAGAAAATAAATCCATTTTTGATTAGGTCATTTTCATATGGCTTGTAGCAGAATACAAATCCTAATATAGGGAAGGATCTAATATTTCCCATATAAACAGCCGATTCTTTAAGAATGATTATTTGAATAGTCTATCTTTTCCTCACTGATCGATAATGTTTCCTTTAGTATAAAACAAGCTTTCATTTATATGTTTCTACACTGTATATTCTGTTTTATTGGTCTATTTGTTTACCCTAGAGCTACATTATAGTCTAAAATTATTGTAAGTCTTAATAATATTTGGTAGGGTAAATCTCTCCCCTCCTTTTCTTCTTCTCCTTCTTCTTCTAAGTTGTCATTCATATGTTGAATGATATTTTTTTTGAGCACCTAGTAGTGCCAGGCACTGTTCCAGGATCTGGGGTATGAAATTAAACAAAACAGACAAGCATCTCTCATGGTGCTTGTACTTCTTTGGAAGTTTTGCCCTTAATCCTTCCATATTAATCTTAGACTCAGCTTGTCAAATTCTTTGAAAACATTTATGAAAATAAAAAGTTTTATGAAATGTTTTATGGAATTGCATTGAATTTATTGAATTTTTAAGAAGAATATCTACTCTATGATTTTGAGACTTTCTCCTCTATTCAGTTCTCTATGTTCTTCTGTAACGTTTTTGTTTTTGTAACTGGAAATGGCATTTTTTTCATTTTTATTTTTAAATAATTTTAAACTTATTAAGAAATTGTAAAAATATTACAGACAGGCCCTCCGTACCCATTATCTTGCTTGTTTCGATGGTAACATCTAAAATAACTATATTACTTTATCAAAACAAGGAAATCAGCATTAGCACCAGACAGTTAGCTAGATCACAGCCCTTACTTGGATTTTGCCAGCACACACTCATTTTTTGATATGTCTTTGTGTAAAGTTCTATCATATTTTATCACATGTATAGATTTATATGAACACCACAATCAAGATACAGCACTGTTTTATCAACACAAAGGATCTCTCTCTTGCTGCCCCTTCATAGTCACACCCTTCCTGATTTTCCTGGTTTCCTTGGTAACCACCGCTTCTGTTCTCCTCCTCTAGATTTTTGACATTTGAGATTGTTATATACATGGAACCATATAGTGTGTAACCTTTTGTGGTTGCTTGTCCCCCTTAGCATAATTCCCTTAAGATCCATCCAGGCTGTTTCATATATCAATCGTTTGCTCATTTTTATTGCTGACTATTATTCCATTGCACGGCTGTATCACATTTTGTTTAAACACTCACCCATGGAAGGACATTTGGATTGTTTCCCATTTGGGGATATTTCAAATAAAGCTGCTATGAATATTTGTATGCAAGTTTTTCTGTGATCCTGTTTTCATTTCTTTAGGATAAGTGCTCAGGAGTGCCACTACAGGTTTTATGGTAAGCGTCTGTTTAACTTTTTAAGGAATTGCCATCTGTTTTCCAGAATGGCTGCACCATTTTACATTCCCACAAGCAGTGGATGAGAGATTCAATTCTCTACATCCTTGTCAACATTTGGTACTGTCATTCTTTTTCATTTTAGCCATGTTGTGATATCTCATCATGGTTTTAATTTGCATTTCGCTAATGGCTAGTGATGTTGAATAGCTTTTTTTTTTTTTAAGATTTTTATTGGGGGAGGGAAACAGGACTTTATTGGGGAACAGTGTATACTTCCAGGACTTTTTTCCAAGTCAAGTTGTTGTCCTTTCAATCTTAGTTGTGGAGGGCACAGCTCAGCTCCAGGTCCAGTTGCTGTTGCTAATTGCAGGGGGCGCAGTCCACCATCCCTTTCAGGACTCAAGGAATTGAACTGGCAACCTTGTGGTTGAGAGCCCACTGGCCCATGTGGGAATCGGACCATCAGCCTTCGGAGTTAGGAGCATGGAGCTCTAACCGCCTGAGCCACTGGCCGGCCCCTGAATATCTTTTTATGTGCTTCTATGAAATGACATATATATTTTTTAATTAAAGTGTATTGGGGTGACAATTGTTAGTAAAGTTACATAGATTCCAGGTGTACAATTCTGTGATACATCATCTATATCTCACATTATGTGTGCACCACCCAGAGTCAGTTCTCCTTCCATCACCACATATTTGACCCCGTTTACCCTCATCTACCACTCCCCTTCGTCTTTACCCTCTGGTAACCCCTAAACTATTGTCTGTGTCTATGAGTTTGTGTTTCTTCATTTGTTTGTCTTGTTCTTTTGTAGTTTTCGGTTTTATATACCATATATCAGTGAAATCATGTGGTTCTCTATTTTTTCTGTCTGACTTATTTCGCTTAGCATTATAACCTCAAGATCCATCCATACTGTCGCAAATGGTACTATTTCATCTTTCCTTATGGCCAAATAGTATTCCATTGTGTATATGTACCACAACTTCTTTATTCATTCATCTATCGAAGGGCACTTTGGTTGTTTCCATGTCTTGACCACCACAAATAAAACTGCAGTGAACATTGGAGCACATATGTCTTTATGGATAAATGTTTTCAGATTTTAGGGGTAGATACCCAGGAGAGGGATTGCTGGTTCATATGGTAATTCTATTCTTAATTTTTTGAGGAACCTCCAGACTGCCTTTCATAGCGGCTGCACCAGTCTGCATTCCCACCAACAGTGTATGAGGGTTCCCTTTTCTCTAGAGCCTCTCCAACACTTGTTACTATTTGTCTTGTTGATGACAGCCATTCTAACTGGGGTGAGGTGATGTCTCATGGTAGTTTTTATTTGCATTTCTCTGATGATTAGTGATGTTGAGCATTTTTTCATTGTCTATTGGGCATTTGTATGTCCTCTTTGGAGAAATTGTCTCTTCAGGTCTTCTGCCCACTTTTTAATTGGATTGTTTGTTTTTTTCTTGTTGAGTTGTATGAATTCCTTATATATTTTGGATATTAGTATCGGAGGCATTGTTTGCAAAAATCTTCTCCCATTTGGTTGGTTGCCTCTTTATTTTGTCGATGGTTTCTTTTGCTGTGCAGAAGCTATTTAGTTTGATATATTCCCATTCATTTATTTTAGCTTTTACTTCCCTTGCCTTTGGAGTCAAATTAATAAAATCCTCTTTGAACCCAAGGCCCATAAGTTTAGTACCTATGTTTTCTTCTATGCAGTTTATTGTTCCAGGTCCTATGTTTAGGTCTTTGATCCATGAAATGGCATATTTTTAAATTACATTTTTTATTGTAATTGTAAACAATAGGATTGTTGAATTTTTGCATGTATTGGTCTTTATGCAGCAACCATATTAAACTCTCTAATTAGTTTTAATAGTTTATAGATGACCCTAAACACAAAAATGACTATTTTGCCTCCTTCTTTCTTACTTATTCCTCTCATTTCTTTCTCTTATCAAATGGCTCTTTACATACCTCTAGAATTACTGTTCCCAACTTCAATAGGAATGTTTCCAGTATCTCACCATTAAGTATGATGTAGATTTTTGGCATAAATTATTTAGAAACTATTCATCTATTCCAATTTTATTGAGACTTTTAAAAAAAAATCAAGACTATATGATGAATTTATCAAATATCTTCTTGGTCTCTTCAGAGACGATCATGTCTTTTCCACTTCGATCTCCCAACATATTTAATTCTAATATAGGTGACTAATAAGTCATTCTTGCCTTTTGGTATAATGCCAATTTGGTTGTGGTATGTTGTTCTTTTAAAGTGCTTAAAAATTCTGTTCACTAAAATGTTAAGGACTTTTTTATATTAATACTCACAAATAAGCTTGGTCTGTTTTCTTTTTGCTGTGCCTTTTTTGTCAGGGTGTCCCACAGTGCTATGATGGCTTTACTGAAAGCATTAGGGTGCTTTACTTTTCTGTGCCTTATAGCAGTGTAAACAGAATTGGAGTGATCGCTTTCCTAAGGACTTGAGATAACTCACCTAGGAATCATCTGCACCTAGGACCCTTGGGGGGCAGCTCCTTGTGTACCTGCCCGAGGGGTCATGACGTTCCGCTCTTTGTGACTCTTCAATGGCTTCCCACTGCTCTTAGAATAAAATTGGACTCCTCACCATGGCCTTCAAGGCCCTGTATGACATGACTCAGTTTGTTAACAAACTGCTTTCCTACAGTGTCCCGCTATTCACTGCACTCCAGCTGCATTGGTCCCCTTTCTGTCCTGAAACACACCAGGCCTTTTCCAGCCCCGGAAACCTTTGTACTAGCTAGTTCCACTGCCTGGAATATTCTTCATTTGGGTCTTATATTGAATGGTTGAGTGATTTATGTAGTGGACATATAGTTGGAATAGACTGTAGCAAGCACTGCTGTGAGGTAGCCACCAGTGCGTTATACAAAGCAGAGTTGAAAACATGTGGGTGAAAATAAAGAATTTAATCTTGAGGGCATGCCAGAAATTATGGAGCATTGAAGAGAAAGATCTGACAAGAGCTGACAAGCAAAGGAAGAGGTGGGTCAGGGAGATAAAAGGAGAAACAGGAGAGAAATTCTATCTCAGACGAAAGAACTTGGGCTTTAGAGTCAGAGCAACCACATTTTGAATTCCAACCCTACTTCTTACCAGCTGGGTAACATTGGTCCTCTCTGAACCTCAGTTTTCTCCCTGTTGGAGAAATAGAGGTAACGGTACTAAAGTCATAGCAATGTTGTGGGGTAGAGCCTGTCTGATACACAGTAGGTCCTCATAGATGGTGGTTGGGTGGTGGTGATGACAGTGGTGGTGATAATGTTGGTGGTGGTGATCGCGATGGTGGTTGGATGGAGATGATGATAGTGTTTGTTGGTGGTGGTGGTGGTGATGGTGGTGGTGATGGTGGTGGTGATGGTGGTGGTGATGGTGGTGGTGGTGGTGGTGGTGGTGGTGGTGGTAGTGATGAAGATGGTAGTGATGATAATTGGAAGACAGTTTAGAGACCCTACTCCTTGCTTGTTGAGAAGTATTTGGCTCGGATTTCTCAAGGCATTGTCTCTGGATATGAAAATGCCACATGAAGTTTTGATGGGGAGCACAGGGTGAATCAAGTTCGTGCTGCCATCTTTGGCAGGATGACTAGAGTTTTGATGGAAGCTGGACACCAGCCATCTACTTTCTGCAAGGAAAATGCATCAGCTGCAATCTATCATACTGGTTTGCTGACTCAAAATGTTTCATGATGCATACTGAAATTAAGTGATTACATTTTTTTTTCAATTTTAAAAGATATGCTTTCTCACTGGACTTAAATAGTAGGGTCAAGTGCGATGGTCAGAGGAAGAAATTTTTAGTTAGAATAAATTTTCTCTTGATGAATACAGGGGACTATGGCTGGGAACTTGGCCAAGAGGATCCACAATTTGCACAGTAGTGGAGCACTGGGGATACTAAGGGTAGGAAGGGGGAGCAGAGCCTGTTGGAAATAAATATTTTGTTCGACAGGCTTTAAAGGGTGATTTTGTCACCCAGCACTGTGCCCTGCACACATCAGTTATGAGGCAAATAGACCTCTCATTCCCTTTCTCACATAGGATTGGCATACTGATGACCTGGTGACAAGGACCACCTGAAAATGGAAGGAAGTCAGGACATGGTTGACCAAACTCACTGACTGGTGAGGTTGTGGGTTCAGAAATGGCTGGAAGGAAGGAAACTGTTCTTTACCACGTGCCTAAGTATCTCCAAGCCTTGTCTAGTGGCTTCGTATTTGATCTTGACAACAATGCATGAGTTGGTATTATTCACCTCATTTTGCAGATGAGGAAATCAGGACTCAGAGAGGGCAAGTGACTTGCCCCAAATCATGAAATTAATTCAAAGTGGAGCCAGCATATGAGTCCAGGGCTTTCTGAACTCAAAGCTTCCCTTCTTTCTATTATACATCCCTGGGAGGTTGGAAGGCTGGGGAAATGGGAGATTAAAAATGAGACTGAGGTGTGGAAGAGCCAATGGCTACGATCTTTATCCACTTAGTTATCTCAGGGCCTTCAGTTCTTTGAGGAGCCGAACTTCAAGAGTCCTGTGTCGGAGCCAGCAACACATGAGATGGGGGAGGAATGGGTAAGATAAGAGCAGGAGGGTACAAGGTGGGGTGAGGGTTCTCGGAATTTCCTGGATCTCCTGCCCACCCAAAGCCTCTTTCCCCCTTGTTCTTATCCCCAGGTCCTTTATGCAATACCAAGGGTAACCTTGAAGCTACCATGTGAGGAGCTGGGAACCCTCTCATCCCAGCCACCCAGCTCTGATGTGAGCTCAACCTTATGCACTCTGGGGGGCCAGGCCTCTTTGTACAGACCCAGGGAGCTTTTAATAGTTTCATGGCCTCAGGGCTTGGGGTCCATGAGCTTTTCAAGTGCTTACATACATATTTAAACCTGAGAAGAAAAAATATATTGACTCCAAAGTATGAGCAGAAAAAGAGCAACATCAAAATGTATATATGTTTGGGCAGGCCCAGTGGCTCAGGCAGTTGGAGCTCCGTGCTCCTAACTCCGAAGGCTGTCGGTTCGATTCCCACATGGGCCAGTGGGCTCTCAACCACAAGGTTGCCAGTTCAACTCCTTGAGTCCCGCAAGGGATGGTGGGCTGCGCCCCCTGCAACTAGCAATGGCAACTAGACCTGGAGCTGAGTTGCGCCCTCCACAACTAAGATTGAAAGGACAACTTGAAGCTGCACGGCACCCTCCACAACTAAGATTGAAAGGACAACAACTTGGCTTGGGAAAAGGTCCTGGAAGTACACACTGTTCCCCAATGAAAAAAAAAAAATCCTGTTTTTAAAAAAATGTATATGTGTTTAATTAAATGCCTCCAAATGCAATATTATGCCAACTGGTCATCGGCAACCCAAATCAATTTTTATTTAGTTTTAATAACTATAGTTAAGTTCAAGTTATAAAACAAAATGAATGCTTTACTTTTCACAAAATTCAAAATTATAGAAACCCTTTTCAGAACTTTTACTCCAGTAAATTGCATTTGATATGAAAGCAGGTTCTTATGCTTATCATGACGAGGGTGGATCTCCAGCATATGAAGAACTTAGAAGGACTCAGCTGGCTTTGCAGTATAACATCCCTTCTGCTCACAGGGTGGCCACAGAGGAAGGAAGCTGCAGCTGTTTTTCTGGTGGAACTGGATATCACAACTCAGTAGTCAGGGATGTGATGGGGAGCCATCTGCCATCGGCAGGTGTGGTCTCTTAGGAAGCACAGGAGAAGGGCAAGGAGCAAGGCAGCCCATTGGCTGCTGGAAACCCAAACACCCATCTGTCATGGTTCTGCCTGAGCAAGGAGAGCAAGGTGTTCAGATGTGGGTTTTAGCAAGTCTTTCTGGCTGCTGCAGTGTGGAGAAGGGGCTGGTTGGGGCCAGCCTGGAGGCCATAGTAGCGTCCAGTAAAGAGGTAATGGTGGTCTGTCTTGCAGCAGAGGCAGTGGAGAGAGAAGAAAGGAGATGGATTTGAGAGATGTGCCTAGGACTTTCTCAATAACTGACTGTGGAAAGTAAAGGAGAAGGAAGAGTTCTGGATGACCCCAGAGAACTGGATTGGAGGAGGGTGGGGGTGGGGGTGATACCAATGGCAGCCAGGGAATCCAGGAGTAAGTGTGTGGTATATGTTGATGTTAGTTTGGGACAAAAGAAGCTTGAATGACTTGTAGGATGTCCAGAGGAAACCGTCCAGGATGAAAAGTGACATACTGACTTCACAAGCTGGGCCAAAGGTGAGGGCACAGCAGATGAGGGCCACCACCCAAGTCAGACAGGGTTCGTGTTTACGTGACTGGAGGACCAGAATGCAGAGCCCTCTTCCACGGTGGGCTCTCATCTTATACACCATTCATTCATTCCATCCACAAAACCTCTACAGATGTTCAGTCTGGTGGGGAATGAGACACGATTGAGGGCAGCTGTGCTGTGAGGTAGAACAGGTTCCCTATTTTGAGTGCTGTGGGTCTTCACTTTTACCTAGTGTGATGGGGTGGGATCTTAGCAAGCCTCACGAAGGAGATGGTGTTTGAATTGGGTCTGGAAGATTGAGTGGGGTACGTAAGGAGAGAGTCATTCTAGGCCGAGACAGAAGAACAAGCCAGCTCACAGAGCACAGATTATTGGGTAAGCATTCCGCCAGGGATGTTGGGAGAGTAGGAAAAAAGAAAAAGTTCTTTTCTCCTGTAGTCTCCTGTGACTCTGACCTCCCTGTATCTCTCTTATAAGGACTATTGTGATTATATAGGGCCTATCTGCGTATGAGGTCAGACAATTAAGTTCACAAACTCATCCTAGAAAAAGTGCTACAGACCTCATTGCTGAATATCATCATTACGGTCACCTTCGAAGTACTCCCCTTAGGAAGCTATGCACTGATGCCAGCGCCTAGTCTACCCTTCAAAGCAATTTTGCAACTCTTTTTCTGGAATGGCCATCAGAGCTGTTGTCGTATTACCCTTGATGTCCTGAATGTCATCAAAATGTCTTCCTTTCAATATTTCCTTTATCTTTGGGTAAAGAAAGAAGTCATTGGGGGCCGGATCAAGTGAGTAGGGAGAATGTTCCAATACAGTTACTTGTTGACTGGCTAAAAACTCCCTCACAGACAGTGCTGTGTGAGCTGGTGCATTGTCGTGATGCAAGAGCCATGAATTGTTGGCAAAAAGTTCAAGTCGTCTACCTTTTTCACACAGCCTTTTCAGCACCTCCAAATAATAAACTTGGTTAACTTTTTGTCCAGTTGGTACAAATTCATAATGAATAATTCCTCTGATATCAAAAAAAAGGTTAGCAACATCATTGCAACAAATTCGCGAATTTAATTGTCAGATTTCACATACAGAATAATCCAGAATAATCTCAAACTCCTTAATTTAATTGCATCAACAAAGTCCCTTTTGCCATATAAGGTAATATTCACAGGTTCTGGAGGTTAGGATGTGGTCCTTTTTAGGGGTCATTATTCAGCCTACCATAGTGCTCAGACCCTGGGAGCCTGTCTGGTCCAAGGCCCAGGCTAGGAATTCTCCACCTTGACCAGGCTGGAAAAGGGACATGCTTAGCTCTTTTCCAGCCAAAGCCAGAAGACATAGATCCCTTAGCCATCTCTGTAAGTCCCGCTCATAGCTTTGCCTATTATTCAGGCTTTTCTGAAGCCTTTGCCAATCCTGCCCTGGAAAGAAGTCCACTCTGCCTGCAGCTTCTTAGAATGACCACCAGAGGGAGCGCCTCCTCATAGCTGGTGCTTACTGGCTCTCTCCTCTGGGCTCTCTCCTGTTCTCCCTCCCTTTCTTCTCTTCTGTATCTTTCATTAAAACTTTCCTCTCATCTTCTCTGTTCTAGATGCTCACTCTCATACTGAGGACACAGGATTCCTGAGCTTGAAGATTTTATGGACTATTCAGAAAAGGAAACTAGTTATACTCATGGAATGGAGAGTGTGATGTGGGGAGACGAGGCTGTAAAGTAAGAAAGACCCAAACTGAACCTTCATTCAGCCTCCTATGAACTGTGAGAGCTCAGATAGGTCACTGCACCTCTCAGACCTGTGATGGAATTAGCATCTACATTGGAGGGTTGTTGTGGGGATTAGATGAAATATCAGTTTTCGTTCGTGTACATTTACGATACCAATAGCACCTACTTCCTAGGGTTATTTTGAGAATTAAACCCCCTCCCATCTGGCAACCATGAAAATGTTCTCTATCTATGAGTTTGTTTCTGTTTTGGTTGTTTATTTTATCCTTTAGATGCCATATTTAAGAGAAATCACACTGCATCTGTCTTTCTATGTCTGACATACTCCACTCAACACAACAACCTCCAGGTCACTCCATGCTGCCGCAGATGGCAAGAACCCATTCCCTTCCATCGTCGAGCAATATGCCATTGTATATATGTACCACATCCTCTTTATCCACTTATCCATCGATGGACACCCAGGCTTCTTCCACATCTTGGCCATTGTAAACAATTCTGGAATGAACATATGGATGCACATGTCCCCTCAAAGTAGCATTTTGGGTTTCTTCAAATCAATACCGAGAAATGGGATTACTGGGCTTGTTATAGCCTTTCTTTTAAAATCTGTTTTGTCTAGTGTAAGTATTGCTACCCCAGCTTTTTTGTTTTTTTGTTTCCATTTTCATGAAATACCCTTTTTTTTTTTAAATAGATGAAGTTGTCTTCTTTTTTTTTTTTTTAAAAAAAAGATTTTATTGGGAAAGGGGAACAGGACTTTATTGGGGAACAGTGTGTACTTCCAGGACTTTTTTCCAAGTCAAGTTGTTGTTCCTTCAACCTTAGTTGTAAAGGGTGCCGTTCAGCTTCAAGTTGTTGTCCTTTCAGTCTTAGTTGTGGAGGGCGCAGCTCAGCTCCAGGTCCAGTTGCCATTGCTAGTTGCAGGGGGCATAGCCCACCATCCCTTGCGGGAGTCAACTGGCAACCTTGTGGTTGAGAGGATGCGCTCCAACCAACTGACTAATTTGGGAGCTCAGCGGCAGCTCAGCTCAAAGTGCCGTGTTCAATCTTAGTTGCAGGGGGCGCTGCCCATCATCCCTTGTGGGACTCGAGGAATTGAACTGACAACCTTGTGGTTGATAGCCCACTGGCCCATGTGGGAATCGAACCAGCAGCCTTCTGAGTTAGGAGCATGGAGCTCTAACTGCCTGAGCCACTGGACCGGCCCTGAAATACCTTTTTCTATCCTTTCACTTTCAGTCTATGTATGTCTTTTGATTTGAAGTGAGTCTCTTATAGGCGGCATATGTGTACGTAAGGGTCTTGTTTTCTTATCCACCCAACCACACTTTCTTTTGATTAGAGCATTTAATCCATTTATATGTAAAGTAATTGTTGATCGCTATGTATTTATTGCATTTTATTATGCATATTTTTCATCTTTTTTTCTTCTTAAAGAAATCCCTCTAACTTTCTTTATCATACTGGTTTAGTGGTGATGAAGTCCTTCAGCTTTTTTTTTTTTTTGTCTGAGAAGCTCTTTATCTGTCCTTCGATTCTAAATGATAGCTTTGCTGGGTAGAGTAATCTTGGTTGTAGTTCCTTGCTTTTCATCACTTTGAATATTTCCTGCCAATTCCTTCTGTTCTGCAAAGTTTCTATTGAGAAATTAGCTGACAATCTTATCGGAGTTCTCTTGCAAGTTACTAGTTGTCTTTCTCTTGCTGCTTTTAGGATTTTCTCTTTGTCTTTAACATTTGCCATTTTAATTATGATGTGTCTTTATGTAAGCCTGTTTGGGTTCATCTTGTTTGGGATTCTCTTCTTCCTAGACGTCTATGTCTATTTCCTTTGTTAGGTTAGGAATGTTTTCAAACATTGTTTTTTCAAATAGGTTCTCAATCCTTTACTTTCTCTCTTCTTCTGGTATCCCTATGATGTGAATGTTGTTACCCTTGATGTTGTCCCAGAGCTCTCTTAAACTCTCCTCATTTTTAAAAAAATTCGTTTTTCCTTTTGCTGTTCTAATTGGGTGTTTTCTGCTACCTTATCTTCCAAATCATTGATTTGATCCTCTGCTCCTTCTAATCTGTTGATTCCCTCTAATGTATATGCTTCATTTCAGTTATCGTATTCTTTATTTGGGACTGATTCTTTTTTATATTTTCTGTCTCCATTTTTATGTTTCCTACCTCTTTGTTGAAGTTCTTCCTGAGATAATTGAGCAATCTTATAGCAAGTGTTTTGAACTATATGTTTCGTAGATTGCTTGTTTCCATTTTGTTTAATTCTTTTTCTGGATCTTTGTTCTGTTCTTTCATTTGGGACATATTTCTTTATCTTGCCATTTTGGTTGGCTGCCTGCCTGTGTTTGTTTCTATGTATTAGGTAGAGCTGTTATGTCTCTCAGTCTTAGTAGAGTGGCATTACATAGTAGGTGTCCTGTGGAGTCTAGTGGTGTAATCTCTCTGGTCACCTGAGCTGGGAGATCCAGATGTGTCCCTTGTTGTGGGTTGTGTGTGCCCTCCTGTTGAGTCTTGGTTGCTGTTTGCAAGTCAGTGGGAGGGATTGACCCTCAGGTTAACTGGTTGTGAGGACCGGGTTAACTGGTTGTGAGGACTGGCCATGACTATAGTGGAGGAGCTGTTGTACAGGGGCTGACCCTGCAGAGCAAAATATACTTTAGCAGGGCTCCAGTTCCTGCCCAGTCTTCTCTTTGGGTGCATCATCCTTGGAGGTGGCCAGGTGATGCTTTGGCTTGGTCCAAAGCTGGCCACTGGGCATGCCAGCCCTGGGGCCTCCTCGGAGGGGATCCACTGCAGGCCAAGTTTAGCTGCAGGCTGTGCCCTACCCTTGCTTTGAACAGCAAAGCAAGCCATAGATGGCTAATACCTGAACTGAGCTTGGAGGTGACTGAGAGAGGCTAAGCTGGGAACTGAGGCCAGCTATCACTAGTGCCAGGCTTGGGGCTGCTTAATAAGATGTGTGGGGCATGTTGAGACAACGTGCTGCTTGTCTGGAGTTTGTGAAACTTTGAGAGATTGTAGGAAAATCTGCAGCATGAACCAAGACAGGCCATTTGTATGGAAAAGTCACTGGAAGAAGCTTGGGTGTACTTAAATTTGCATGGGACAGAGTCTCAGGGAATCACCAGGGCAGGGCAAATGGTATAAGCTAACTTGATGGAAACTCAGATATGGCAGCCACCTGCATTTGTACACTGGAAGTGGGGAGAGCTCAACAAAGAAACAATGGATTCTGCCAGCACTTCAGTCTAGGAGAAAGCTGTCCCTCCAGTCTCCACCCTGAAGCCAGAAAACTCAGTTCCTCCCTGTATATCCATGGTGCCTTTTGAGCTTCTGCCCCATCATAGCAGCTCAGAGTGAGAGAGTCCATCAGCAAGTATGTCAATTCTTGAGCCCTTAAGAGGATCGCCTGGGACTCTAACCCCCCTCTGTCTCACTCAGCCACAATTGCTGCTAGTTTTCACAGACAGAAGTTATGAGGACTTCTTTCCCCAGTACTGGAACCCTGGGCTACGAGCCTGGTGTGGTGTGGGGCCCCTCACTCCTCGGGGTGGGGGAGGGGGAACCTCTGCAGCTAAGAGATCTCTCCCAATTTTTAATGGTCACACGCAGGTGTGGGACAAGCTCGTTCATGTCTCTGCCCCTCCTACCAGTCTCAAGGTGGCTTCTTCTGTTTGTCCTTAGTTGTAGGACTTTGGTTCAGGTAGACTGCAGGAGATTCTCAAAGATGGCTGGTCTGTAGTTTAGTTGTAATTTTGATGTGGTCATGAGAAGGAGGCAAGCACAGTGTTTACCTACTTTGCCATCTTGACTGGAAATCTCCAGGCCTTTTGCAAACTGGTCCTAACTTAGTTCCTAATCCCATGCTTGTATGCCTGCTTTCCCCCCAACACTTTATGTTACTTTAATTAATTCATTCATTTAATGAATATTTGAGTGTCTACTATGTTTCAGACCAGGGAGATCTTGCTACTCTTAGGCTTGAAAGGGAAAGGAGAGGCAGCTATCACTAGAGCCTGAAGGAGTGGCCATATAGAGAGGGCCACATGACAGGGGCTAAGGCCTTTAGTAGAAGGATGCAGCCAACCCATGGAGACCCAAAGGGAGGGAGTGGAGGAAGCTGCTTTGCTGATGAAGAATGTAGAGGAACACAGGACCAAAGGAGTGTGTGTGTCTCAAAGATAGGCAGATTACTGCACTGAGAACCTAGTGTCAAAATTAACAGAGATGGAAACAATAAGAAAGTGTCAAATGAAATACTAGAACTGAAAAACAAAGATGAAGAACTTCTTTGGGCTCATTAGTAGACTCAACACATCAGTGAATTTGAAGATAGGTCAATTAAAATTACTCAAACTGAAACACAAAGAGAAAAATGAGTGAAAACAAATAGAACGGAACATTCAAGAGTTGTGTACAATGTTGAACAGTCTAACATCCACATGATTGAAATCTCAGAAGGAGAAGAGATAACAGAGCAGAAGAAATATTTAAAGAGATAGGCTGAACCCTTTCCAAAAATAATGACAGATATCAAACCATAGATCCAAGAATACAGAATCTCAACAGGATTATTATTTTTTAAAATCTAGACACATTATATTAAAACTGCTTTAAAAAAACAACAACGACAAAGTGAAAATCTTAAAGGCAGCTAGAGAAAAAGGTACATCACATACAGAGGAACAAAGATAAAAATTATATCTTTAAAGAGATAAAAGAAAAAAATTGTCAACCCCAAATTTTATACCCAGTGAAAATATCTGTCGAAATTTAGGGCAGGCAAAAATACAGATGTTTTTAGACAAATGAAAGCCAAGATAATTAATTCCCAGGAGACTTGTGTTATAAGAAACATTAAAGGAAGTTCTTCAGGCAGAACAAATATGAGAATATGAAACAGATAAAAACTTGGATTTATACCAAGCAACAGTATAATTACCAAGAACTTCAGAAAGGGTAAAAAATAAAGATAAGTATTAAATACTTTTAGGGCTTTCCAGGCACACAATCATATCATCTACGAGGGATAGATTCACTCCCTTTCTCCCCAATTCTTAGGTCTCTTACTGACTTCTCTAACTGCTTTGCCTAATGCCTCTATTATAATGTTGAATAATACTAAAGGTGTATTGCTGATCTTAGTGGAAATGTCTTCCAGTATTAGGTTGGTGTAAAAGTAAGTGTGATTTAAAAGTTTGAAAATAATTGCAAAAAACCGCAATAACTTTTGCATCAACCTAATATTTCCCCATTAAGTAAGAATCTAGCTTTAAGAACAAAGTATATAAACAACAAGTGCTGATGAGGACGTGGAGAAAAAGGAACCCTCATGCACTGTTTGTGGGATTGCAGATCAGTGCAGCCACTATGGAAAACAGTATGGAGGTATTTCAAAAAATTGAAAATGGAACTACCTTATGATACAGCAATTCCACTCTTGGGTATCTATACAGAGAAATCTGAAATACTAATTCAAAAAATATATGCACCCCCATGTTTATTGCAGCACTATACACAATAGCCAAGACATGGAAATAACTGGAATACCCATCAGTAGACAACTGGATTAAGAAACTGTGGTACATTTATACACTCGGCCATAAAGAATGAAATCTTACCATTTGCAATGATATGGATGGACCTAGAGAATATTATGATAAATGAAATAAGTCAGATGGAGAAAGACAAATACCATATGATCCCACTTATATATGGAATCTAAAGAACAGAATAAATAAGCAAACTAAACAGAAATAGTCTCAGAGATATAGAGAAAAAACTAATGGTAGCTAGATGGGTGTGGGGTGAGGACGGGGAAGAAGGTAAAGAGATTAGAAAGTAAAAGTAGTAGCCACAATATTGTCACAGGGATGTGAAAGAGAGTTTGGGGAATATAATCAATAATGTAAAGATTTTGTAGGGTGTCAGGTGGGCATTTGTCTTATTAGGGAGACCACTTTATGGACTGTAGATACCTGACCACTGTGCTGTACACCTGAAGCTGAAGCTGAATAACACTGAATGTCAACTATAATTAAATATATATAGTCACGAAATGTGGAGTACAGCATAGGGAAATAGAATCAATGGAATTGAAACAGCTATATGTGATGTCAGAGAGGTAGTAGATTGGGATGGGGGTTATCACTTTTTGAGGGGTGTAAATATCTAACTATTACATTGTTTTGTTCACCTGAAACTCATAAAAAAAAGTGATTATGTTATATTAGGAAGATACTCATCAATTTCACTCTATGGTGAGTTTTGAAAAGGGCTTTTTCAGTATCTGTGGAGATATATACATGATTTTTTTCTTAAATCTATGAATCTGATGCATTATATTAATTATTTCCCTAATCTCACCTGTTCATGGTATATGGTAATATGAAATTGGATTGTTTTCTGATATAATATTGCTAATATTTTATTTAAATATTTTGCATTTGTATTCATAAGCAATTCAATAAGTCTATAGTTCTCTATTTTTGCACTTTCTAAAAAGTTGAGTTTAAATATTAACGTTATACTTGTTACATAAGAAATTGGAAGTTGCCCTTCATTTTAAAGGTTTTGAAATAATTTACGGAGCATTGGGACTATCTAGTCTTTACAGGTTTGGTAAAATTCTCCTGTGAAATGCCCAGTGCTTTTCGGTGGGAAAATTCCTTGATAATTGTCTCTATTTCTTCTATGGAAATTAATCTAAGTTTTCTCGTTTTAATTGAATTAGTTTGGTAAATTGCATTTCCCTAGGAAACTATCAGTTTCATCTAAGAATGCAAATTTCTTTGCATTGAAGTTTGCAAAGTATAGATGCTTCTCGACTTATGATAGGTTTATATCCTGATAAATCCATCATAAATTGACAACATCATAAGTCAAAAGTTCATTTAATTTACCTAATCTACTGAGTATCATAGCTTAGCCTAACCTATCTTAAATGTGCTCAGAACACTTTCATTGGCCTACAGTTGGGCAAAATCATCTAACACAAAGCCTATTTTATAACAGTGTTGAATATTTCATGTAATTTATTGTGTGTGTCACTTCTGTACCATTGTAAAGTTGAAAAATCGTTAAGTTGAACCATCATAAGTTGGGGACCATCTGTAGTTTCTTTTGATTTTTAAAATTTCTTCTGTTTCAATCATTTCTCCACTGTCCATTCTTATTTGTGTATGTGTGATTTGTCCCTTTTATTCTTGGTTACATTAGCTAATAGTTTATTTCATTTATGTTTTAGAAAATCTTAATTTTAATTTATTAATTAGCTCTATTCTCTAGCTAATAAATTCCTGCTCTTATCTCTATTATTTTCTTCCTTGTGCTTTACTTTAGGTTTCTTTGTTGCTCTTCTGCTAGATATTATGACCTGGGGATTTAATTCATTTATTCTTACTTTCATTTTTATTTGCATATATTTTTCCTCAAAATGAACTTTGGATTCAATACTTTAGGGATTCCAACATTCTAAGAGAATTTTTTGGAATTTGTTAACATGATTCTAAAATGTATATGGAAGAGTAAAGGGTTAATTATAGCCTGGATGTCTAAGCGAGAAAAGCAAGCAGGAGGCTTACCCTCCCAGATATTAGATACAGTGGTACCTCGGTTTTTGAACGTTGGAAAACAGCTGACAGCTAGGCCTCAGGATCTTGCACTCTGCGAAAAGCCGCATGACATGTTTGACTTCCGAGACGTGTTCGAAAACTGAAGCATTTACTTCCGGGTTTACAGCGTTTGTAAAGCGAAATATTTGTCAATGGAGATGTTCGAAAACCGAGGTACTACTGTAATTAAAATGGTGTGAAACTGGTAGAGATAAATTGACTAATGGGAAAGAATAAAAGCCCCAACGCAGACCTTGTATGTGTAGAACTCTGTTGTATGACAGAGGTGGCACATTATATCACCAGAGAAAGGGAGGGTGTTTGACAAATGGGCCTGCAAAAAAAAAAGGTTATTAATATGTTAAAAGATAAAATTGGAACCTAACTCATACTATATAAAAATCTAGATGAATTAAGGACTTATATATGAAAAACAAAACTTTAAATTCTTTTTTTGCTATGTATTATTTTTTAAATTAAATGTATTAGCATGATATTGGTTAATAACATTATATAAATTTCAGGTGTACAACATCATAGTATGACATCCATATACTCAATCGTGTGCTCACCACCTGAAGTCTAGTTTCCGTCCATTTCCATATATTTGACCCCTTTTACCCCCTAAGTCCTCCCCCAACTCCCCCTTCCCTCTGGTAACCACCATTTTATTGTCTATATCAATGACTTTGCTTTCGGTTTAAAATTTTAAAGTCTTAATGGAAAATATAGGTAGGAAAAGATTTCCTAAATCAGACCAAGCAATGTCTATTTAATTAAAGACTAATAGAGATGAATAGATTAAAATAAAAAGTGTTTGTTCATCCAATGACACCTTAAAGGACAAGCTAAAAACTGGGAGAAGAGATTTACAATATATACAACCAACTAAAGATTAGTATCTTGAGAACGCATAAGAAACTTCAAATTCAGACAAAAAGTGTAAACAACACTACAGAGAAATGGGCAAAAATTAAGAACAAGCTTTTCTCAGAAGAAGAAATGACTATGAGTAAAGACACATTCAGCATTAGTGATCAGGAAATACAAATCAAGAGCACAACAAGATATCACTTTACACCCTAGCAAAAATTAAGAAGCAAAAAATAATCATACCCTTGGGTCAGAGAGGATATGCACTTGTGAGATCTCTTATACATTCCTGACGGGAGTACAAATCGGTGCCACTGTTTTAGAAAACAGTTTGGCACTACTCCCAAACTTGAGCGTTCCCATACTCTTTTGCCCAGCTGTGTTTACACTGTGGGAAGGAGAATGTGCGTAGTGACAGAGAGACCAGTAAGACAGCTGGTGGCAGAATCAATCATAGAGGCTGGCTTGGGGGTGGAAAGCAACTTTCCAATGCAAGAGATTTTGAAACCAACAACAAAATACTAGAACAAGAGTTTCTCAGAAAATGATATCCCAATGGCCAATAAGCCTATTGAAATGCGCTCAGCCTCACTGGACATTAGGAAAATACTGTAACCACAATGAAGTACCTCTATGCACTCACTAAAATGATTAAAATGTGGAGGAGGATGTGGAGCAAGCAGAATTCTCACATAGAGCTTGTAGTCATGTAAATGTGTACAGCCATTTGGGAAAACTGGATGGCTTTGTACCAGGAGACCTAGCAGTTCTACTCCCAAGCACCCATGCGACAGAAATGTAGACACATTGCACCAACACACAGGTACAGACTGCCCACACCGCTGTAGGATGTACAGGAAAGTTGTTAAGAGAGTAGATCCTAAGCGTTCTCATCACAAGGAGAATTTTTCTCTTTTCTTTTTATGGTTATCTCCATGAGATGGTGGATATTAACTAAACCTGTTGTAGAAATCACTTCACAATATCTGTAAGTCAAGTCATCATGCTGTACATCTTAAGCCTATTCAGTGGTGTATGACAATTGTTTCTCAATAAAAAGGAGGGAAAAAATGCTCATAGCAGCACAACTCAGAATAGCCAGAAACAGGCAACAACCCAAATGCCTCTCAGCAGTAAAATGGATAAACCGTGGCACATTCACACGATGAAATCCATATGGCAATGAAAACAAAGGTACTACAAATACGCACCATTTGGATGACTCAAAAATATAATCTTGAGCCAAAGAAGCCAGTTCCAACAGAGCACCTAGTAGAAACTTCACTTTTTTATAAAGTTCCAAAGCAGAGCTGAGGGTGGTGGTGACATACAGGAACAGAGGAGTGACTGGTGAGGACACAGGGGTGGCAGTCATCTTCTATTTGTTGGTAAGAGTGGTAGTTATATGAATGTGTTGAATTGTGAAAATGCATTACTCTGTACCCTTAGGATTTGTGCATTTCACTGTACGTTTGATATAGCTCAATTCAAAGTATACATTTAAAAGGAGAGATTTAGGAGAACCGACTGATAGATGTGGATGAAGAGGGAGAGAAAGAGTCTAGTGTGACTCTAGGTTTTGGCTGGAGGAACCAGGTCAATGGAGTTAATCTTTACTGAGAAGCCAAAGAGCAGAGGAAAGGCAAGCGTGAGCAAGGAAATGGAAATCAAGATCAGTTTTAGACACAATATGATGGCGGTGCCAAGCAGACTTTCAAGTGAGGATGTTAAGTAGTCACCTAGATATTCAGATCTGGAGCCCCAAGGGGAAGTCAGATCGAGAGATACGAATTTAGAAGTCTTCACTGTGTAAGTAGAATGCAGACCCATGAGCCTGGATGAGATCTCCGAGGGAGTAAACGTGGAGAGAAGAGAGAAGTTGCAAGGACTAGGAGGGCAGGAGGGCACTCAAACATTTAGTCTGGTAAAGGATAAGAGCCATAAAAGAGACCAAGGAACAGCGAGAGAGGTAGGAAGGAAACCAGGAGAATGTGGTGTCCACAGGTCAAGTAGTTTCAAGGAGGAGGGCGTGATCAATCGTGTGTAAGGCTGCTGATAGGTCAAGATGAGATCTGAGAATTGACCACTGGATTTAGCACCATGGAGGCCATTGGTGAACTTGTCAAGGGCAGTGCCGTGGAATAGTGTCATCAGGTCTGGAGTTGCGGAGGGCAGAATGGGAGATGAAGGCGTGAAAGGCAGACAGCTCTTCTAAGAGTTTGGCTGTGAAATGGGGCAAAAGGTGGAGGAGCTGGTGGGGCCAACGGAGTGTTACTGCATATTTGTGGAGGGAGAGCAATAGACATGGCAGGAAAGAGAGGAAACAATGACTGGAGCCAGGTCATTGGGTATGTGAGAAAAGGACAGGATTGTGTTATACTTGGGGCTTCACCTGGTGCTAAGCGAAGGGCAAGATCTGATCAGAGAAAGGGAATCCTACAGATAAGGCATTGCCAGAAAAGGCAACAGCCCTGGACAAGGGCTGTAGACTTCCTTCTCTTCCACCTTCCTTTAGGTGGACGCAGGGCAAGTGGAATCAAAGGTTTCTCCTAGGAAACAGGTCCAGGGTCGGGGCACGGAGGCCTTGGGACTGGGCTGGGCTGGGCAGGGCACCCTCTTCCTCCACCCACAAATGCTTACACAACCTCTGCCAGCAGCAAAAAATCAGTAGCTATCTCTGACCGCAGCAGTGCTGAGAGAAGCCTCCAGAGCCGGCAGAAGAACAAGCATGGTGGAGTTTGCTCCATTCTCGTTGCCATGGAAGCGCAGGCTGCAGACCCTCGCGGTCCTGCAGTGGGTCTTCTCCTTCTTGGCCCTGGGTAAGGCGGGCTGGACTGGGGTACGGGAAGACCGTGGGCACCTGCTACTCTAGGTGCACACAACGCATTGATGGTGGAAAGACAATGGTCCTAAGGGGGTTTTGTAGGGCTCAGAGCCCCTGGCCAGAGACCTGTGAAGGTTGTGGTCAGTGTGGGGGTAGAGTGGGGTAGAAGTCGCCACCTTTGCCTTTGCGCAGGTTACCTAGCTTTCCTGGGCTGTGTGTCCCACCTTAGTCCTGGGACAGAGCCCCTGCCTTAGGCACCCTGTGGTGTGGGGAAGGATCAAGACAATTGTGGAAAATTTCCTGACTCCTCAGGCTGTTCAGAGGGGATGGATGGATGGATGGATGGATGGATTCCCGTCCTTCCTTTCGGAGAGGAGAAAACTGAGGAGATCGGTGAGGAGGTAGGGAGCAGGGAAAGAGGGGAAACAGGGAAAGAACAGGATGGGGAGAAAAGGTGCAGGCTGAAAGTAGACTGGGAAGTGAGCAACATACCCGGCAAACCTGGGTCAGACTCCAGCTGGGCAACTGACCAGCTGTGTGACCTTGATGGATCCATGCCTGACCTGTCCAGGCCTCTATTTCATCACTTGCAGAATGGGAATAACAATATCTACCTCAGAGGGCTGTTGTGGGATGAAATGAAGAGGTGTCCTTACTCTGCCCTGTCCTGGCCGCTGGGCTGGGATCACACAGGAGGGTCCCCTTCCTTTCCCCTCCCCCAGAGTGAACACATCGATTGTGGCCGGGAGGCCACACTTGCCCCCACTCCAGCTGTGCTGAAGGGAACATTTTCGGGGAGGTCTCAGGCCTGAGGATTGGGAGGAGGGAGTGACTAAGAGTATGTGGATTCCTCCTTTCGTCTGCTGTCCAGACCGGATAGGAATCGCTCCCTGCAGGGCTGGTGTTCAGGCTGGACACAGATGCCACTATCCTGGTGTTAAAATGTGGACGTACTCTGTACAGGTTGGTCAATAGCGATCACACACACACACCCATACCAGGTGCTGTCTCAGAACCTCCCCTCAACAACCTTACAGCTAAAGGTTTCACCGCCAGCAAAGCAGGCTCTTCAGTACCTCGCGCCTAGCATCCCTTATGTTGATCTGTGTCTCCATCCTGAGGCTTGTTAAATAGTTTAAATATCCCTGGTGATCTCCATCACACAGATGAGCAGAGAATCTAAGAGCCTTCAATGCCCAAGGTCGTAGATCAGGAGACCTGAGCTCCTCCTACTGCCAAAGGAAGAGAGGGAAGGAGGCAGAGGGAGGAGAGAGGGCAAAGGGCATAGCAGGAGGTGTGGGCTAGGAGGCTGCAGAGGAAGCATAGGAAGGGAGGGCTATACCCAGGGCAGGCTGCAATGCTGGCTCCTGGACAAAGGGCACCAGGAGCCCGAGCCGGGTAGGCTGTGGCCTATGAATCACAGGGAATGAAGGACCTCACTTTGTGAGCAGAAGTGTGTCTGACTGGCCGTGCCCACCCCAGCTCTGCAGACCTGTGGCACGGGAGCTGGGCAATGTCAGGAACAACACAGAGTTCAAAGTCATCCTAGGCTAGGAAAACTAGAGGGAGGGCAGCAGAGAAATGAGATCTGGGCCCACTGGTGCCAGGAGTAGGAGGTTTTTACCTTATCCCTTATCCCGGGGCCAAAGGAGAGCCCTAGGAGGTAGGGGAGTGATAAGATCCAATCTGTGTGTTAAAGGTCCCTGTAGCTATAGTCGAGGTGTGTTTGGGCTGTGGGGGAATCGAGCTATGGCAGGGAGCAGTCACGATTTAGATCAGGGATTGCCAGATGATGGCCCATGGGCCAAATCCAGCCTACTGATTGCTTTTGTATTTGCACAGTCCATGAGGTAAGAATGGTTTTATATTTTAAGTGGTAATGTGCCTATGTAATATCCTCCAGGTTGCCTCTTGGGCTGCAAAGTCTAAAATAGTTATAATCTGACCCTTTAAGTAAAAGATTGCCAACCCTGATCTAGGGAAGCCGGAAGTGCATAAAGAGAAATGGCCCCTTTCGAAAGATGTTTAGGAGATGGGGTCCACAGGGCAGGATTTAAAGCCTGGCAGGAGAGTAAGGGATTCTAGTAGAGGGGTAAAGACTCTGCACATTAATTGAACAGCTGGTTCACGTTAGAGTTAGACGAGGCACTTTGGGAGTGGCAAAGAAGTAGCTGGAGACGTAAACTAGGACTTGTTACCCAGGACTCAGGGCCCAGAGCCAAATGCTTTCCCAATGTATTACGTGTTTATTGTTTCCTCTCCTCTCTGTAACTCACACACTCACGAAGGTAAGCTCCATTCAAACAGTAGTTTGTCTTGTTCTCAGCTGCATAGAAGCTCCTAAAAGAGTTGGAGTTGACCAATATTTGTTGAATGAATAAATGAGAGCACAATGTAGCCAAAATAATAGAATTGAATCCCAGGTCACATCTTGCTGTGTGACCTTAGCTAATTTGCACACCCTCTGTGGATCTTCGTAGAGTGGGGTTTAACATTTTTCCTTCTCAGAATTGTGAGGATTGAGAAAGAAAGTATCCCCCTTTCTACATGACCTACAGGCTGGGTTTTGCCTGCTAACAGGAATTAAAGGGTGAATCCAGGGTGAGGGGGCTGGTAGGGTAGGGAGAGGTCTTTCGGGTCAAGTGCAAGTGCCCTGTGTGGGTTTTTTCCTAACCTAATACATTCTCTTGTAAAACCTTCAAACAAAACGCGTGTATCAGAAAAGTAAACTACTTTTTAGGTAGCCACTATTAACTATTCGTTTTACTCCCTAGAACTGGTTTCCTTAAAGCGGGAGTCATCCACACAGATTTTTAATTTGCCCAAGGGGCAAGAGCCCTCGCTGGGGTACTTTATTTTATTTTTTTTTCACATCAAACTTTTTAAATGTGAAAAATAAATAAATAAAATTTAAGAATTTAAGTCAGTCTCCCTGCCATCCTTGTCCCCTGGTATCCTGTCTCTTTCCTCCAGATCTGCTAGGTCCTTCCATCCTCTATGCACGGGCAACCATGTATGTGCAACTGTTCTTTTCCAAGGTCCTATGACCTTGCAGAATTCATGTAACTTCTGGTAGCTGCTCTATAAATTCCTTAGGCTAGTCTATGTATTAAATCGTGTGTTTGTGGGTAGAGACAGTTTGCTTCCTCCTTTCTAGTTTTGATGCTGTCCGTTTGTTTTTCTTGTCACGTAGCACTGGCCAGGACCTCTGGTACAATGTTGAAGGGAAGTGGGGACCTCTTCCCTTCATCAGGAAAGAGCACTGCAAGCAGAGAAAACAGCATGAACACAAGCTAAGAGATTGAAAGCTCAGTGAGCTGTAGGAACATTGAACAGTTCAGTGTGGCCGAGGCAGTGGGTGTGTATGTGGGGGAGGTGAGGCTAAAGCAAGGGGAGCTTGACTGCCAGGCTGAGCTGCGAGGGCTGTGCCTGGAAGTTATGGGAAAGCCATGGGCTTTCATTAGTGGGGGGACCTGGCCAGATTTATCTTTGGCAAGATGGGACAGAGGGTGGACAGACAGAGGGCTGGGCAGAAAGAGTGTCTCCTTTATCTATCAGGTCCCAAAAGATGGAAACTAGAAACAGTTAATACAGCAGTTGTCCACCAGGCATTTATTGAGTACCTGATGAGTGCAGACTACAGTTGACCGTTGAACAGTGTGGGGATTTGGGGCACTGACTGACCCCTTTCCCTTTGCACAGTCAAAAATTCATTATGATTTTTGACTCTCCCAAAACTTAATTGCTGATAGTTTTACTGTTGACCAGAAACCTTAAGACATAAACAGGCAATTAACACATATTTTGTGTCTTATATGTATGATATACTGTATTCTTACAATAAAGTAAGCTAGAGAAAAGAAAATGTTATTAAGAAAATCATAAGAAAGAGAAAATACATTTACAGTGCTCGATGTAATTTTTGTGGGGAAAAAAAAATCCACATACATATGGGCCAGTGCATTTCAAAGCTGTGCTGTTCAAGGGTCAACTGTACTTTACTGGAGAGAAGGAGGTGAGAGGGGAAGACCAGAATGAAAAAGGCTGCCTGATGCAGTGGGAGAAAACGAGTTTTGGCGTTAGGCCTACCTACGTTCAAATCCATGCTCCTGGTGTGACATTGGGCTGGCTGCGTTCCCTCCCCCTTGAAGGCGCGGGAAGCTGATGTCTTCTTTCTGGGGCTGAGCGATGGGCAGATGGGCAGGACGTTGCTGCTAGTGCTGGGCTTACGGGGACATTCAGTGCGGGCAGTCTCAGCTCCTTCCTCTCACACCTCTGACCACTGACAGCTCCTGTTTCCCTCCCCAGCCCAGATCTGCATTGCGGTCTTCATAGGCCTCATGTTCACAAGGTTCTGGTTAGTCAGTGTGCTGTACGCAACCTGGTGGTACCTGGACTGGGACACGCCACAGCAGGGGGGCAGGCGCATCCAGGTCCTAAGACGCAGTGTCGTCTGGAAGTACATGAAGGACTATTTCCCCATCTCGGTGAGTATCAAGGCTGGCTGGGGTGTGACCAGGGCCACAATGCCCCACGTCTCTATGGGGAGAGTGCGGCCGTATATGCAGTGAGACGAACTGGACTGGGAGGCAGAAGCCAGGGCTACCTCCACTGTGTGGCATACGGAAGAGTCCAGCTCCTCTCTGGCCATGGTTTCCCATCTTCAGGGATGTGGGGAATTGATGAATGCACAGGATTTGAAGGCGCTCTGTGGGACGTATAGTGTGGTACACATGTGTATCTTACAGGTGTAAACCCCTCAGCAGTCCAGGTTTGGGGGTGAAGATAAATTCAAGGTCCTAAGAGACCATCTAGCTCTACATTTCGTCAGATGAGGAGACTGACAGCCAGAGAGGGACAAAGGTATGACCAAGGTCACACAACAAGTTCTTTCACTGGTTTTAAAGTCTGTGCATTAACTATGGGTAAAGGGGCAGGAGAGAGTGCCCTGAACTGGTTCTCAGGTTCTCTCCTGCCCCTAACTCTGGTATGTTATGTGTCCTTGGGCAAGTCCTTGCCCCATTCTGAACCTCAGTTTCCCCATGTGTCCCTCCTAGTCTGAGTACCTTTGAATCTGTGACTCTGTGACTCAGGGCACCTCATGCTCATTGGACCCAAAGATCAGTCCTGAGTGAAGCAGACCGATTTGAGTCAATAGGTAATTCCGTTCCTTTACTGAACTCCAGACAGACTAAATCCTAGATGGAAGCAGCTGGGCAGGGAGGGTTTATTGGCCAGATGGGATTGGATGGGGAAGGCAGGGGGACACAGAGAGGTGCCAGGCAGGAACAGTTAGCCCTCCTCTGGAAACAGGAGGGAAAAAGAGGTATGGAATGTGGCCTTGAGCTAGATAGACTAGGTTCTATTACCAGTTCTGACACATACCAGCTGTGTGACCTTGGGTGAGTTACACAGTCTCTCTGAGCCTCAGTTTTCCCATACGTAAAGTAGACATGATGCCACTCACATCACCGTATTGTGTGGATTCAATGAGACAGCGGGTAAAGTACTTTGTAGGTTCTCGGTAAGCTAGTAACTAGAATTATTTTACTGAGCCAGTGGGGACGGCAGGGAGACTGGAGCATGGATTCGGGTGTGGGGAGGGCTCTGATAGCCCAGGGCCCTGCTGCTCTGATCTTCACACCTGCATGGCTTCTCCCACTCCATCTGGAAGCTCCACCTCTTCCTGCCCCTCTGGGAGTTAGGTTCCCCGCTGGTAAATGGGGAGGGGGTGGAGGAAACAGGTTCACAGAGATTAAATAACTCCCCTGAGTCATAGGCACTCAGCAGCAGAGGCGGGCTCCTGCCTTGCTCCCTTCTGGTAGTCCTGGGACTCAGCAAGGGCTAGCAAAGGCTGGGCAGCAACTGGGGGGCAGGAGCGTCCAGCACCCCAATGAACAGGGCCTCCTGCGCAAAGGGCAAGGGAGGGACAGGCAGGGCAGGGCAGCAGGGCAGTGACTGGGCAGAAAGCAGAAAGTTGACTGGCAGAGACTTTCCAGCTCATGAGGGGTGATAGATGTTGAAAGGCAGAGTGAGTGGGCAGTGCTGAGGTAACCTAACGGGCCCAGGTGGGGGGTGGTCTTCCTCACCCCCTCCATCTGCTTCCTCAGCAGTGTATCCTCCCAGCAACTTGTCAGCAAAGTCAAGCAGGACTTGCTGGGTCCTGAAAGCAGCCTTGGGTTTGTCGTGGGTAGAGGTCCCACCCAGGACCTCTCAGTTTGAGATTCTGAATTCCCTTCCATCTCTCCCCTTTGCTCAAGCCAGGGTTTCCTCTCCTGTGCCAGGAAGGTAGAGTTTCCATGGGAAAGAGTGGCCTGTAGCCTGGGAGTGTGTGACCAGGTCAGCTTCCAAGAGAAAGAAACTGTAAGCAGATTCTGGCATCCAGGAGGGCTTTGTGGATTCTGGCTCTGTGGTCTCACCTCCCACTGTGAGCTGATGCCTGAATTGACCAGGGAAAGAAAGGGAAGTGCATAAGCACAGGCCCAGAAGCTGGCCACAGCATGGCTTCCGAGCAATAAGCCCGATGTTCAGTGAGACTAAAGTAGAATGTATACGTGGGGATAAGGCTGCAGAGGTTTTCAGAGATAAGGTGATGGAGGCCCCTGACAGCCATTCCACAGAACGGGGACTCTTCACCTGAAGTTATCCAGGGGACTGCCTTTTGGTCATGCAAGGGCCTGCAAAGGACAGCATCTGGCTCTCTACCTAGAGCTGCTGCGAGTTGCCGGTCTGGCTGAAAACTGATACTGAGGTGGCTCTTTGCTGACCCCACCCCTGCCCTTCCTCATCCTCCCCAGCCAGGCAGCCCTCCAGCTGAGTTGCTCAGTCTCCGCACTATTCACGCTAATGGGACACGACGTGACTTGCAGAAATTCTACATGCACAGTACAGTATTTCAGAATGGGTGCCCCCTGCAGGCCTGTTGCGTCACTATCTGCAGAGGACAGGCCAGCAGAGGGCGAGATGATACACACTTTGGACGGCTTGTCCTAGGCTGGACGCCTGCGGGGTGGGGCTGTGGCCTGCAGATTCCCTTCCCCATAGGCTCCCAGGAGACCCTCCAACTCTTCCAAAAGGCCCTGCAGGGACCTTGGGGTGGGCAGGAGGTCGGGAGTCCTGGTGGGGAGTCCCAGCTCTGCCGGAGCTCCCCTGCCTTCACAGGCTTCTGCATTCCTCCGTCAAATGCGTGTGGATTTCTGAGCTCCTATCAATTCTTACTGTGATTTTATGAACTAGCATCTAGAGGTGGAATTTCAAGCATAACTAGGAAACTGTTTCTGGGCCCTGGAGTTTTCTAAACTCACCCTATAGACTTCCTAATAAGCTAATGGTGGAGAACCAGGCAATGCTTCACGTAGGAGAACCTGTGTCCACCTCATGCTGAAGACCAGCCAGGGAGCTGTGAAGATTTCATCATCATTTGAGCAAACACTGTCTATACAGGCCAAGGCTAAGGAGGGATGGGGTGCTGTGGCCAGGCCTGTGACCCGGTGTCAGAAAATGCTGCCGTGCAGGACACCCCCTGCCACTCCCCCATACTAGGATTAGCCCTTAGTTCCTCCACAGCCTGCACGCATCACTCGGGACTTCGTGCCCCACCTCCCAGCCTGGTCACCTTCCAGCACTGAAGTCTCTTAAGTCAGAGGGACTCAGGTGGTCAGCCGCCCACCCAGGACAGAGCTCTAGCTTCCACAGCCCTCGGATCACTTCCTTGTGATGGCTTCTTTCTTTGTGGGCAGGCTCTGACCATGACAAAGTCTTCCTGCACAGGGAGCTGGGGCCTGTCTCCTGCGACCCTCCCAGGAGTCCTTCCTCTGCCATGGGTATGGGGACCTGGCACAGAGCACAGTTGGCCCCTCAGCCCTCGGGCTGCCCTGCAGGGACTGGGGGGCCTCCATTCCCGGTGGCTGCCACTGCCCTTGCTGCCATTACCTTTTCTGGCCAGGTAGCCCTCCAGGAGGCTTTCTGGGCACCATTGACATTTTGGGCCGAATGAGTCGTGTGTGTGTGTGTGTGGGGGGGGGGAGATTCTGACTTCTTCCCTGGCCTCTACTCACTAGATGCCAGTAACACTCCCCTCTACCAAATGTGACAACCAAAAATGTCTGCAAACATGACCAAACGTACCCTGTGTGGGAGCAGTGGGGGGACCACTAGCCCTAGTTGAACTCTGCTGCTCTAGAGCCTGGAGTCTGTCGCTCAGACTCCTCTGCCTCTGGTCCTTCTCTTCCCAACAACCTAAGTCCTGGCCCTGGTCATCTCCTCATGTGGGCTCCGCGTCAGCCAACGCTCCCCATCGTCCATCCTCCACTCAGTGGCCACAATAATCCTCATAAAATGTTAAAACCCAGCAGTGACTCCCATCGCACCCAGGGTGAAATCTAATTTCTGCCGCAGTCTGCAGACCCCGGTACTCTGGGTCCCTGCTCATTCCGTACCTGCCTCTCCTTCCCCTGTTGCCATCCCAGTTCTCTAGGCATGAGCTGTGTCACTTGCGCTGGTGCCCTTACTTGAAGTGTACACCTTCACCATGTTAACCCCCACGATCTTTCACCTGGGGACTCCTCCAAGGTGGCCGAGCTTACTAGTCACACATATGGTTGCCCGTGTTGAAATCCTGCCTCTGCCACCTTACTAGCTATGTGACCTAGAGCAAGCTAATTAACCTTGTGTCTCAGTTTCCTCATCTGTAAAATGGGGGCATTGGCACCAGTACTTTTCTTGCAGGGCTAACAGAGGGCGAAGTGCATTGGTGTAGCAGGTGCCTAGCACACAGGAGGTGCTGAGACTTCCCCACCTCAGGCGCTCTTCCCAGCTCTCAGCGCCTGGTACATGCTGTACTTCTTCAACTCTCAGATATCCTCAGGGGTAAAACATACCAGTATTTTAGGTACCGCTAAGAAAAAAATTCTTCCAATTAGAATTGTCAGTGTATCTTGATAACAAAGTGTTAAGATGTGAAACAAAGGTGCCTCTTAGAATTGAGGGAAGAGGTCTGTAGTTGCCAATGAGTGTGTGTTACTGAGTGAATGGCTATGGAAGGGTGAGGACCGGGATGGCTGTGATCTTATCAATGAAGAAGCCGAGGGAGGACGAAGCCCGACTTGAGCCACGCTGACTCACTGCCAGGGCCAGGGAGAATATCCAAGCCCTTCCTTCCATTGGTCCTGATAGGAAGAGACAGGGCAGGACGCCAGTCCCTACACTCACACTCACACATACACACACACACACACACACACACACACACACACACACACACAGGACCAACTACCTGAACCTGGAAGGGAACTCCTTTGGTTCAGAGTGGTGATTCTCAAACTTTGATATGTATAGGAATCTCCTGGGAAATTTGTCACAGATTGGATGCCTAAAGCCAGAACTAGACCTTTTGAATCAGACCCTGCTTGCCCTGCATTTTTAACCTGCTGAGTATCAAGTTAGGTTAATAGGCCAGGAATAGTTTCTCCAGGGCCAGGCTGCTGATGCAGGAACTGCCTTCTCCTGGAGTGGACACCTGAGTGCCCTGGACTTCCAAGTTTGACCAAAAAGGAGAAGGCCCCTGAGATAGTCCTGAGTCTCCAGCTATCTCTCCTGGTCTGGAGCAAAGGCTTCCTGGCTCTGTCTGGTGCTCTCTGCAGGAGACAACGGAGCTCTGACTTGGGTCCTCTGTGTGGCTATGGGTAGGCCACTTACCCCTCTGAATCTCAGTTTGCTCCACTATCCAACGGGGGCTCCCACGCTGCATCCAGCCTCCCTAGGGCCATGGTTAAACAGGCTAGTGGTGTGGGTGCTTTGTGTGGACAGTGGGCTCTTGAGGCATTTGGGTTGCCCCAGGGGTGTGAGGGGGTTCAAAGCAATTTGTCGAGAGATGAGACTGGGCAGAGTGGTAGAGCCACAGCCCCTTACTGCCCCCCTGCCACCCAAGCTGCAGATGTCCTCCCCTGGAGAGCCTGTGCGAGGTCGTGGTCTTCTAGGCAAGGGTCTTGGGGTTCAAAATAGCAATGCCCCTGGGAAAACTGAAAACATGTTCGCACAGACTTACACACAAGTTTTCATGACCACATTATCTATAATGGTCAAAGGCCATTAAATAGACCAAATGTAGTCTATCCATACAATGGAATACTATTCGCTCATAAAAAGGAACAAAATACCAGTATATGCTTCAACACAGATGAACCTTGAAAACATTCTGTGAAGTAAAGGAAGACAGAGAAAAAAGGCTACATTTTGTATGATTCCATTTATATGAAATGTCTAGAACAGACAAGTCCACAAAGACAGAAAATAGGGCTAGAGGAAAGAAGAGTGACTGCTAATAGGTATGGGTTTCTTTTGCTGTTGTTGAAAATGCTCTAGAATTAGACTGGTGATGGTTGCATGACTTTGAAATATACTAAAATCACTGAATTGCATACTTTAAAAGGTGAATTTGATGGCGTATGAAAAAATAGCAACCTCTAGAGCCCAGCCATCTGGCCATCCCCTTCCCTAGCTGCCACTCCCTGGGGCCACCTGCTGGGACCTGTACCCAGAGAGGGCTTTCCATAGACATCCATCTTTGCTTAGTCACACTCCTCTCCACTAAGAGAACTGAGGGAGCAAGGCAGAGAACACAGCACTTTACAAACCTCCCTACTCTATGTTTACCTCACTTAGAACCAGTAGCAACCCTGCCAGGGAGGTGTTATCACTGTCCTGTGGTACAAAGGGGAAACTGAGGCACGGAGTGGGCAAGGGCCTGGAGGTCAGTTACATATTTTGTTTGTAATAGATATTGTCAAATTGCCTTTCAGAGGTTGTACAAAATTACCTTCCCACTAGCTCTGAAAGAGAATTTATAAGCAAGTGCTTCAGTGCAAGGAGCCAGGTATGTTTTCTAAAGAAATAACAACAGATGGGTTCCTGAGGAAGCACTTTTCCCAATTCGGTGGTGAGAAATCTCTGGTTATGTTATCCCTCCATCTTTATTTTCACATGGACTAAATCCCCACTGCATGAGTGGAAGTGGTTTGGCAATGGTCGCTGCAGCCTTTCTACAAAGGATCAATGGTTAACCGGAGGGCATCCTAGGGGGTATGGGGGAGGGGCTGCAGAGACCAAGTCCAGGTCAAGGACAGGAGAAGCTGGATGAGACAGACAGGCTCAGATCCCCATTGCTGTCCCCCAGGTCCCTCCAGGCTTCTCTGAGGATGGGTAGCCAGGATTCTGGGTCCCCCAAGGCAATGACAAGACTCTTTAGGGAGTCATCTGCTGAAAGTTTCAGTTTGATGACAGGATGCACTTTAACCCTTGAAAAGCTGAGCCAGGATATAAAGGGCTGCTGCTGCCTCCCCACCCCTCCTTGGTCCAGGAGTGCAAATCGCAGGGCCTGAGTAGCCCTATCAGGGAGAGCCTCCTGCCAGAGGCCTGGGGCCTCAGGGGCCTTCGAACTCTGCCAGCTGTGGCTCCCAGAATGCAGTGCACTGTAAAGGGTGGGGAGGGAATGGGTCTTCCAAACACCTGCAATCACTGCCCACGGCAATCATCTTCGCAGACTCAGTCACACTGCAGCCTGTCCAGTAACCGGCAGAGAGCAGCATTTGTTAACTCAGTTCCTGGCGCATCCTCTCATCCCACTTCACCTGGAAACTGCTAAAGACAAATGGCTCTCCTCTCCCACTCGATCTACAGGGTCTGGTGGTCCCTGCTACACCCTCCATGCTGAAGGCTTGACCAGACCCAGGCAAGCTGCTGTGCCAGCAAAGCTGCCCATGCCTGGGGAAAGAGAGTGTGCAAAGGGCAATGAAAGTCTGGCGTGGGGGTTGCAGAGAGCCACAGATGAGACACTTGCGTTGTTCAGAGGGGTAAATAGACTAGAGCCAGCCTCCTGGTCTGCATGCTCTTTCAATCTAACAGGAATCCACTCTCGATATACCTTGCAAATACTTACTCTTTGGCGTAAGTGCCCATTTTTCTTATACGTATTGAGTTTTGCAGAATAGGGCTCTTCCAGCATGGCAGTACCCCCTTGTGGCCCTTTGATGCCTTCAAATTATTAATATATCCTGTCATGTAGTGTTGGTAATTCCAGGCTACCCTCAGACCCGAGCTTCTCAGCAGGCCTGGGAGGTAGATGGGACAAGGCCAAATGTCCCCATTTTACAGATGAAGAGCTTGAGAGGGAAGTGATTTGTCCAAGCCATCAGTGAGTCTGAGCCAGTGGAGGCCCACGGTATCACCAAGTGCAGTCACACACCATACCTCCATCTTCATGAGAACCTGAGGCTCAGAGAGGGGGAGTGACTCGCCCACGGTCACATTGGAGAGTGGCAGAGCCAGAGTGGGCATGCGGGTCCAGCTCTGACTCATCAGGTTGCTGTCCCTGCAGCTGGTCAAGACTGCTGAGCTTGACCCCTCCCGGAACTACCTGGCCGGCTTCCACCCCCATGGGGTTCTGGCCGCCGGAGCCTTTCTCAACCTGTGCACCGAGAGCACCGGCTTCCCTGAGATCTTCCCCGGCATCCGCCCCTACCTGATGATGCTCACCGTGTGGTTCCGGGCCCCCTTCTTCAGGGATTACATCATGTCAGGGGGTGAGTCTTCCCCAGCTGGGTAGCCCAGGAAGACGAGGAGGCAGGCATGGGAGGAGGGGCTTAGGGAGGGCTACCAACAGTTCTGTGCTCCTTCTGAGAGCATGTACAGTGAAAAAAGAAGGCTAGACCCAAGGAAGCACTTCCCAAAGCACCGAGTGGGACAATGAGGGGGTGAGGAAGAGGGAAGGGACTCAGTCCTAGTCCTCAGGGACCTCCCAGCTGGCGTGGGTGGATTAGGGTGCCCAGATCTCTGTGGGCACTTTTGGTGATCTCTTGCGGGGGCCACATCCACCCCCATAGTCCCTGCCCCTCACCCCATACCTGACCACCTTCTTCTTTCCTCAGGGCTGGTCACCTCAGACAAAGAGAGTGCTGCTCACATTCTGAGCAGGAAAGAAGGTGGCAACCTGCTGGGCGTCATTGTAGGGGGTGCTCAGGAGGCACTGAATGCCCGGCCTGGAGCCTACAAGCTGTTGCTGCGGAACCGCAAGGGCTTCGTCAGGCTCGCCCTGATGCACGGGTATCTGGGAAAAGGGCTCTGGATTCAGCTGGAGATTGGCAAGGGTCATATTTTGGCGGGAAGACAGCAGAGACTAGTGGAGATTCTCTCTTGGCAGGGAGATTCTCAGTCTCCTCATAATGCCGATGATATTTTGTTGATCAATATACTGCCTCGCGCCCACATACCCAGAGAAGATTCTGGAAGGCAGACTTGGTGATCAGAGGGACTAGGTGGGAAGGGACACATTGCCCAGAGCTATCACTAGATCTGAGACCTGTGGTATCTTGGATAATGGCGTTTGGGACATAGTGCAGAGCTGTCCTCATATCTCAAAGCATCTTTGAAGAATACGAGTTAGCTGGGGCAGGAGAGATTTTTCTACCAAGTTGGCAGATGTTTGCTATCTGGAAGGACTCTCAGAAGCATTCTGGTCTACCTGTCATGGAACAACTAGGAGGTCGTGGCCCTGAGCAGGGCTGGGACCCGCCCAAGGTCAGAAAGCAAGGATATGGCAGGTCTGGGAGACAACCCAGGCCTCCTATTTCCAGCCCAAGGCTCTGTCCTCGGCTCCAATTCCTGATCACTGGGTTGCCGCAGGAAGCTAGGTGACCAGCTGGGGCCTTCTTCGGGGGCCTCCCACATGCCTTCTCTCCTTTGTATCCCTCCAGGGTAGATCTGGTACCAATTTTCTCCTTTGGGGAGAATGATCTATATGACCAAGTGGAGAACTCTCCTGGCTCCTGGTTGCGCTCGATCCAGAACCGGCTGCAGAAGATCATGGGTATCTCCCTCCCACTCTTCCACGGCCGTGGCATCTTCCAGTACAACTTTGGTCTCTTACCCTACCGCAGACCCATCACCACTGTGGGTGAGCCAAGACCCAGGCTGGGAGTGGGTAGGCTACAGGGAAAGGGGCCTGGGCCGTAAGCTGCCAGGGGCATGGGATGGGCCAGACACATCCATGCCCTCACGGAGCTCACCTTCTAGACTGGGGAATAGATACAAGCAGATAACACCAATATGAGACAATCTGGGACGAGAACTGTAACAGAGGCACGAAGAACAGTGGTCACTCCTGATTACTGAGCATCTGCTGTGTACCTGGTACCCTGACATGCAGCATCTCAGTTTATCCTAACAACAACCTTCCAGGTAGGGACTATTAACCCTATTTCATTGATGTGCAACGGAGGCTCAGAGAAGTTGAATAACTTCTAAAAAAAAAAAAAAAAAAATCACACTGCCTTTGAGTAACAAAGTTGAGGTTTGAATCAGGATCTATTGGATTTTTTATTATGAGAGGGTCGCATAAGGCGTATTGGAGAAGGTGGTACAAGGAAAGGGCATGCCAAGTCTGTTAGAACGGTGTGTAAAGTAGCAATCAATAGGCCTGGAGGGATTTTCCTGTAAACAGTGGGCATTAGCTTTAGTACATGGACAACACCGTCTTTTCAGCTGCTCGTTTGCTTTCTTCTTGGGTTCCAACTAGGTTCCTCTGACAAAGCCTGCAGAGAGAGGGCCATTCATCTCCAACCTACCTGTTTATTAGTTGAGCACAGATTTGGTGAACCCTGTACACCATGGCCTTCCCTGTGTCGTGTGGCAATATTTCCATGAATGTTAATGCTGCTGCTGCTGCCTCCAGAGCTATTCCCAAGAGGAGAAGGCAGGAGAGCTGCCTCCTCAGCCAGGCAGAACCAGAGGGAGGTTAGTTAGGGCCTTGCTGACTCCTCCCTAGAATGAAGGGGGCACTGCAGGCCAGCCCAGAGGGAGAAGGGGGAAGAAGAGCTACTTGCGCTGCAGGCCTGCCTCGTCCTAGACATACAGGCACTTCTGATTGTGGCAGCTTGGACTCCCAGAACTACAGTGTGGCCTGGAGGTTAAGAGCCCATCCCCAGGGTTTAAAACCTGGTACTGATTCTTCCCGGCTAGGGGACTTTGAACAACGTATTTAACCTCTCTAAGCCTCATGCCTCACCTGTCAATGGCAATAATAACAGGTTCTATCCCCAGAGGACTGTTATGAGGATTAAAGGAGCATGTAAAGCATGTAGCACAACTCCCGGCATGTGGCAATGCCAACTGATGGTGCCAGCTGAATCTTGGAGTTGTGCTAACATCTCAAAATCCATCACGTGAAATAGGGTTGAAAGGGATGGCAGTAAGAGCAGTTTCCTGCAGAGATGACCATGGGAGTGAGCCCTGGCCCTGCTCTGGGTCACCTCTACCTCTGTGTCTTGCAGTGGGGAAGCCCATCAGGGTGCAGAAGATACAGAATCCCTCACAGGAGGAGGTGGACAAACTGCACCAGCACTACATCAAGGAGCTGTGCGACCTCTTCGAAGCCCACAAGCTCAAGTACAATGTCCCTGCGGACCGACACTTGGAGTTCTGCTGAGCACCTTCCCAGAGGAGGGCATCCCCCAAAAGGCAGCCCTGACATTAGGAGCACAACAGGATGTGCTGTGATCTGAGAAGGTTTCCTGGAGGCTTCTGTTGAACATGCCTCCGGAGCCTGCCCAGACTCTGCAAATCCAACCCCAAATCACAGCTGGCAATGTAGGAGGGGAGACCAGACTCTGGCATTGGTGATTTGCAGTCTTGCTGCAAAACCTCTCCTCTCCTGTGATCCCCTTCTCCTCGATCTGCTCATCTGTGAAAGGGGAGAGGGCTGGAAGAGAATGATTTCTGCGGTCTCTGTCCTCTGTTGTAATGTCATTCAATGGGCAGAGAAAAGAGATCTGCAACCAATGACCAGGTTTTTCTTCCTCTACCTTGAGTGACGTGACAGCATAAACGGAGCCAGCAGCTCCAGCCCCTTCTCCCACCAGTTCCCTCATCCTGTGCCCTGGCTGTCCCAGCGCCTCCCTCCCCGAGCTGGAGAGGAAGGTTAGCCATGAAGCCCCTGCCCTCACCTAGGCAACTTGGAGTGTTGAGGTCCTCTGAGCTATGGAGTGGCAGCCAGAAGGTGGAAGGAGAATGGCTCTGTCACTGGCTGTTTGACTGCGGGCCTTTTCACCCTCTGAGCCTGTTTCCCTGACTGACGAAGATGACCTCTGAGTCTCAGCTCCTACATGACATAGGCTGAGAGCTCCACGAGGTACCTCGTGCTCGTCCTTTATAACTTTAGCTCTGACCTTTTCACAAAAAGGAGGGCTCCATAAATGTCACTTTAATAAATTGTATTTTAACCTTCTTCTCATCCTCCCCAACCCCTAAGTAAGAGGGCTGGTCAAAGCCTCACCTTTGACCACCAGCCTGGCCCTGTGGCGCTATGGCCCTCTCTCATCTTTCTGGAAGGTGAGTCAGATTGGTCCAGAGAATGCCATGTCAACTCTTCCTTCCTGATCCTTCAGCCCCAAGCTTCCCACCTCTGGCCCTGTTCTGTTGGGAAAGAAGGGGGAAAGTGAGTGTTAAAACACAGGGCAGACCAGCACAGAGAATGACAGGCAGAGGTGAGGAGTGGATGTTTGTATGTGTCTGCAGGGTGAGTGAGACGGGAACAGATGCCCTAATGAGAAGAATTCTGGATTCCTAGGTTTGGAACATGCATGACGGGACGGGATGGCTGGTAGAACCAGTATTTATGAATCCCCCTCCCCCTCCAGCAGGAAAACAGGGTCTTTTCCCTCCAGGAGCAGATCATACCAACAATTATAACTTGGGGGGCATTTTGAGAAATGTAAATTTAGGTTCTAATCCTGGCCCATCCCTTTTCAGTAACTCTGGGCCAGTCCCATCACCTCAAAACCTCAATTTTGTCATCTAAGAAATAAGGATTGTAATATCCACCTCCAGTGTTGTGAGCATAAGATAATATCTTGAAATTTTATTAGTCCACATCCTGTCTGGAATGACACGGAGTACATGTAACTTTGGAGTCAGGTGATGAATGTACCCAGTGTCCCTTGGAGGTGCGTGTTATCCTATGAGGCAATGTGTTATTTGGGTCACAAGGGAAGCGGGAGTAAAGAGCAGTGGGGTTCACAGGGGGAAAGGATGGTCTCTAGCCAGGGGACGGCTTGGAGGACATGGCAGGCAAGAAGGGCCCGGAGGAGGGACAAGACTTGCAAAGGAGAGAAGGACCCGACCGTCATAGTTATCTGCTGCTGTGTGATGAACCACTCCAAAACGTAATGGCCGAAGATGGCAAGGTCTTACTGTTTCTCACAGTTCTGGTTGTGGTTGTGGGCTGGGTGGTTCTTCTCCGTCTTGCCTAGGCTCTCATGTAGCTGCGTGCAGCGCGTGGGTTGGCTGGGAATGGAAAAACTGGGGACATAGACCTGTTGGGCCTCTCTGTGCAGGGGGTCACTGGGCCCCTCTCTTACTGACTGGTCTTTTGACATGCAGTGATGGCTAGATTTCAAAAAAATGAGAGCAAGGCTGCAAGGTCTGTTAAGTCCGAGGCTGCACAAATCGCATGGCATCACTTTTGCTGTATTTTGTCAGTCAAAACAAGTCACGAGGCCTACCCATATTCAAGGGAAGAGGAATAGACTCTGCATAGAAGGAGTAACAATGTCACAATAGAAAAGGCTGGGACACTTGGCGGGATTCTTCTGGCCATCTTTGCAAACAATCCACCAAAAAGTTATAATTGAAAGCATGCAGCAGAACCGGCCCCTGCCCCCATTCCCAGGAGTTCCCTGTGTGGTGATGACAAAAGCTGCAGTTTATCCGGAGAGCCCCGGCTCATCCTCTGCATCACTTCCCATCCCATCTCCCTCTCCAAAATCCATCCTTCACGCACAGCCACAGTGAGCTGTCTAAAATGCAAATCTGACGGTGCGTCACTCCTACTTACAATCCTTCTATGGCTCTCCATTGCTTCTAGAGTTTGTATCAGCCTGGATCCCAGCAGATGGCATCCTGAAAGGAGGATAATCTGAGGAGGGCTTAATAAAGGAACAATTTTCTGAAGTGTGTGCAGGGCATAGGAAAGCACACAGAATGGTGCAGTAAGCCAGGGCCAGACGGTGGCAGTGTCCTGGCCGTGGCCTGGGAGAGTGGCAGAGTACTGCAACCTCCCTGAGGCCTGGAAGGACAAGTGAAGGCAGCAGTTACCTGAACCAGGAGAGTCGTGGGCAGGGGCCATCGTTGCAGAGATGGAGCCAGGTGAACATTCCCGTCTCACTTTCCTCCCTCTACGTCCTGCCAGGGCTCCCTATTGCCTGAACCCAACAGGAGGCTAGAGGGCCTGAGGGCCTGTGGGAGCAGACCATGCAGGTGAGTCTTCCAGGATGGATCTGGGTGGACATGGATGGAGAGTGGATCTGTAGGGGTCAAAGGAAGATGGAAGACGGCCCCCTCAAAGCCCAAGCTTCTTAGCTTGCCCTTTACCACTCTCCACCATCTGGCTCAATCCTCCCCATCCTCATCTGTCCTCCTCCCTCAGCTGCATGCTTCCTCCTGTCACACCGAACCATTTGCACTTCCGTGTAGCAGCCATTTCCTCTCTCTTACTTCCGGGCTTTGCCCATGCTGTTCCCTCTGCCTGTAATGCCATCGCTCCCATTCTACCCTTTGTCTGGGTAACTCCTACTCATCCTTCAATCCCGGTTTCATCTATTCACGGAAGCCTTCCCTAATGCTCCTGGCTGAGATAGAGTTTCCCTTGGTTCCCCAGACTTCCCTGTCACTCAGCACCCTGGCTGGTCCTGGGAAACACTGTGTACTGACACCCTACCTCCTGTGCTCTCCGTCCAGCCTACCCACATGCAGCCCCTGTGTCCTCTCTCCCAAACAATACCCAACTCCCTAAAATGGTCTCCAATGCCACAGGCTAGGCCTGAACTCCTCCTCAGCCTGGCATTCGACGCCCTTTCTCACCCACCCACTCAACCTCATCAGCCTCACCTCCTACACCTTCTCCCCTGCGCCTCCTCACCCCCTGCACTTGTCACTGCGTGCTGAATGCACTCAGACCTGCTGTGTCCTGGGGCATGCTAGGCCCTTTCCCCAGAACACACTGTGACCTTGACCTGGTCAATGTCACTCACCCCCAAAGGTCACCTCTTTTGTCAAAGTTCAGCACACCCCAAACTCACCCTCAAATCCTGCTCTCCCGCCCCACTGCCCTGAATCAGACTTAGTTATCTCTCTTTTAGGCCAGCTGTGAGGGTGAAAAGGCCAGGGTCATTAATGGGTGAGTGGTCTCCTCTGTCTCCCAGTGGATGGGGACACCCCTGAGGACAAAGACCAATATCCTTGCTGCCCTCAGCCCCACCCCAGCACCCAGAACAGGACCTGGTGCATGTCAGCATCCCCAGGGAATGTGAATAGATTGTATAAATGAACTCTCACATGGTTGCTCCCTCTTGTTCCAGCACACAAGGCCTGGGGCAGGAATGAGGGGAGAAGATGGGACCTTGCCTCTGGAGGTGGTTAAATTAGGTCTCTATTGCTACATAACAAATACTCCAACAAACATTTATTACCTCACTTCTGAGGGTCAGGAATCTGAGGGGTCCTGGCTCAGGTCTCTCATGAGTCTGCAGCCAAGCTGTTGGCTGGTGCGACAGTCTCCAAAGACTTGAATGGGACTGGACAGTCCATCTACTCCCAAGCTCACCCATGTGGCTGTTGGCAGGAGACTTCTGTGCCTCCCTACATGGGCCTTCCATAGAGCTGCCAATAATACAGCTTCTCCAAGAGTAAGTAAGTTGAGAGAGAGGCCGCATTGCCTTTTATGACCTTACCTCTGAATCACACACCATGAATTCTGCATTCTTCTATTGGTTAGATGTGAGTCACCAAGTCCAGTTCACACTCCATTCGAGGGTGTGAATACCAGGAGGGGTATTCACTGGGGGCCAGCTTGGAGGACAGAAGCTAAGCTGCCCATGTTGAGGGTCCCCAAATAGGTGGGGCAGCAGTTTGAGCAAAGTTTGGAGGTAGGAATGATGGCTGTGACCCCCTGGCCTGGCTGGGATGGAGTGTAGGTGGCTAATAGGCTAGAGGGCGCCAAGATGGGGGCTGGGGGAATGGGGAAAGGCTTGAGGGGCCAGAATAAAGAGGCTTCGCCCTCCTTCACAGCAATCTAGGAGGCTCCATGTGGAAGACATCGGTGACAGAAGACGGGAGCATGTAGCCCTGATGTCAGAGGAGGCTGCCCAAGAAAGTTACCCAAATAGGAACGTCCACCCTGGACTCTGCATGAGCAAAAAATGTCCTTTTCTGTGTTAAGTCCCTGAGATTAGGGGTGTTTGTTATATAGCATTTGGCCTCCCCAACTAATACAGCAGGCAGGAGCTGCACATATAAGGGTTCAGTTATTAAATTAGCACCTCCTAACTGATACCTCCTCAGAGACCCCAGAGCCTGCCAGAAGGGGTTCACCATCGTGTGGAAAGATGGTTTCCTCCACCCCAACACATACACGAGATGGTTTCCTCCAACACATACACAGATTCAGACAGCCACAGGACGACAGGATTTCTCAGGCATGGCAGAGAGAGCCTGAGGCCTCAAGTGACGGAGTGTTCCAGAGTCTCTTCCACAAACCAGGCTTCCCTTTGACCTGGGTAGAAGTTCTCAGACATCATTACCCACAGGGGACAAAGGGCTTGTAGGGACGAGCCTGCCTGACACTGCTTTGTGGTGACAGGTGGGACAGGGGTGAGCCAGCACAGCAGTGTCAGCAGCCACGTGGGCCAGTGCTCAACTGCACAGGGGCCTATGCTTTGCTGGAGCTCAGGAGGAGGCAGAGGCGGGGGGAGGGACGGTGCTGAATGAGCAAAGGTGGAAAGGAAGGAAAGTGCCGGGCACACAGTGATTGTGGCTGGAGGGGTTCGGGGTGCAATGGGGAGGCTTAGAGAACAGGAGACTAGAGGTTTAGGCCTTTGTTCAGCAAATTTCCATGGAGATAGAGTGGTGAACATGGCCGACGGGGTCCTTGACTTTGCCTTGCCCACTGGCTGCTGGGACTGAAATGTCCAGTCAAGGAGTCAGGAATTTATCCCCGTGATAGGGCGGAGTCCTGAGAAGTCCTTGATCTAGGGTGGGTCATGGCCAGGCCAGGGGGCCAGAAGATGCCTTGGGCTAAACTGGGCGTCTGTCTTAATGACCCAACAGAAGGGCAGACTCAGCACCCCGACCACTTACTCAGAACCTACTCTGTGCTGGACTCTAGGTGGGATGCTTTTCATGCATTATCTCAATCATGCCCACAGTGACCTCTTTATAATAAATGAGGCTCATTTGTCAGAAAATGAGATGAAAGGACTTTCTGGAATCCTGGTCCCAATAGGAAGGCTGCCTGCCCAGACAGCTATGCTTCTCCCGCCCTGCCTAGTTCTGGCCTCAGACAGGGCAGAAGGCACGCTAGAAGTGGCAGAGGCCTGACAGGCAGCAAGGAACACGGCTACCCCCTCTCACACCTGCTTGGCTGTGTGACCCTGTGCAAGTCACACCCTCTCGCTGAGTCTGTTTCCTCACTTGTAAATGATTCACCCGTAAGTGAGTATTTAATAAATGAGAGTTTCTCTTCCCTCTCCCTTTTGGAAATGCCAGGAAATGGTTTCTGAAAGGCCTGTGCGAGTTTGTGTCCATCACAGACTAGGTTTGGGCTTTTCTTAGTTTCTGTATCTTCCCCCTCACTCCCGGCCAGAAAACTGACCTGAATGTTTCCTTTTTTTAACCAGTTGAATTGGTGCCATGCAAATGCAGTTTTATGTTTCGTGAGAGAACGAATAGAAATAGATGAGCCGACAGACCCTTTCTAGCAGCCCCTTTTTAAAGGGGTCATTAATAAAAAACAGCAATAACCCTGGCCTTATCAATAAAATATCAATGATTAAGGATCAAAACGGGCCTCCCTTCTTAAAAAAAGTAAAAATAGTCAGAAGTCTAGATGCCCTACCTTAATACTTCTTAAAATGTCTGTGGTGCAGGGATTTTTTTCCCCCTAATCCATCATGGACCTACCCATTTGTAAAATACAATAGAAATTATTAGAAAAGTGAAATAAGAAAAAGACAAACATAATACGAGCTCAATTTTTTATTATACTTTCAACCCACATGAACTTACTCTGCCACCTTGCTCTAAGGTTTCTTAATAGTCACTCTCAAATTCTGTACTGACTTTGTCAGGAATCAGTAACAAGTGGTTCATAGGTGAATGCCAGTCCTCAGACCACATTGGGGTAGCACGGCCCTAAAATTCACTGGGGTGACGAACTCTTGGCATCAGAAGGTTGTTGTGAGTTAAAGTACACAAAACTACTTGGTGAGCGGCAAAGTGCTGTACCCAGATTGGTCGGGGCTGCTGTCTTAGCCACTTAACATCTGGGCAAGCTGAGGGGCCTCTGGAAGGGGAAGGATTTGCCTCAAGTAGCACAGCGGGAAAGTACCCGAGGCAGGACTAGTCTTCAGCTCTCATCTAGTTCTCTTTCCACTCTGTCTTGCGTGGTCGATACTGAGATGTGCACTTGCAAAGAAGGACGCAGAGGGCAACTGCTCCGATGACTAATTCAGATGGGATATAAGGACTTGACCGCTTCCGCCCAAACCAGGAAAACTCTGGTGGGCCATTTCAGTATGACTTCTCCCTCTGCCCAATTCTGCTGCTTTCCCTTCCTTGTAAAGGTGTGAACCCCAAGGGCTTTCTCTCATACGCATTCTTCAGGCTAAACGCCATCTGACAATCCACGTCCTGGAGAACTCAACCTGTGACATCATGCATATATGCAGAATCAAATCCCAGTTTGAGGCTCAGAGAGGTTAAGTAACTTATCCAAAGTCACATCTGTTTTTAAAGTTCTTTATATCCCTAGTTATAAGACTTCTGTTGAGCTAGACTTCAGGTGATTCTCAATGACGGTTGTTCTGTAGTTTAGTTATAATTTTGATGTGGTCATGAGAGGAGGCAAGCCCAGTGTTTACCTGGTCCGCCATCTTCACTGGAATGCTCAATAATTGACTTTTATAGCTATTAAAAATGTTTCTAGAGGTGATAAAATGTCCCAGCTAAAGAATGCGAATTGATTACTTTTTAGTTTTCATTAGATGTTGAAGTTTTAAGGGTTAAAATCGCAATATGTGTAGGAATAATTTTGTAGGAATAATTTTCAGAAAGGCCCCTGGTGCCTCAAGCTTTGAAATTGCATGGTAAGCGTTGTAGAATAAGTGATGAAAACTTCTAGGGTATATTGTTTGGGTAAACCATGGTTGTAAATTAAATGACTAGTCGGGCTTTGGGAAACCCAAGATGGCTACTTGGTTCTTCCTGCTCCCTGGCTCCCCATTTTTCGGTGTTCGCATTCCTTCATATATCATAGTGCATTTAAGCTGAACTTAGATGAAGGAACTTATGAGCTGACATTATTGAAAGGAGACATCTTACGCTATTGCCAAGGTTTGATAGAGTCACTTCAAGACAATGCCAAATTGGTAGCCTGTTTCTTTCCCAGCGAGCTCCCCAGAGACAAAGACTTTAGATATTGTGTTTTGGAAAGGACATCAAATAAAATACACTCTCCAATCTCATTGGAAGGGACCTTATCAAGGGCCTGACTGCAACTAGACATCTACCCTTGTCTATAGACATCAAAGACTCTTCGAGAACGAGAAGCTGCCAACACCAGAGGTCGACAGCTGTTTCAAGACATCGACAAGGCCTGTATATCTGTGGGTTGATAGTGAACTCAGAATCCATTTTATTTGATTGTCTTTACCTGTCTGCTAATGATATTAGTCATAGTAATAATTATACTTGTTCTTTGAGTTTTTCTACATAGTCCAACTGTTTATGATTACTGAACATGTGTAAGATAAGTTAATATTCTTTACAGGCTGATGTAAATGTTGTGCTAGATGCCAAATACAGAAAAATGAGACGGAAGGCAAAATTTGTATCATGATAGCTCGTAAAATAGAAATGATCCAGAGTGTTTTTTCACAATGAATACCATAAGACCTGACTGCCTTTCGTTTACGTGCCCTTCCCTTTTTGGGAACTATTTAGCCTCGACTCACAACCGATCGTTATGATACTGCCCTGTCCTCAGTGGTCAACAAGACTTCGCCAATACCGAGACTTCCCAGTGCTGTGAGACCACATTATCAGAACCAAAATGTTGGTCATCAATGTACACTTCAGATTGATTTATAACCAAAAGGGGAAACTGTGGATGAAATAAAGAGGTTCTGTGGAAAGTAACCTCACAGGGTAATCTGATCATAAATTCCAAACTGAGCAGGCAGGTCTATAACTTCTTTAGTGAAAGGTTTTAAGCCAGCGCTGTCTATTGTCCTTGCGCACCTAAGTTAACATACCTTTGAAATACCAGAAGTAATACCCCTGGAAGGGGGTATTAACTCTCAAAAGAGCACATAATCTTCTTAACTATCCTATAACCCAATCCCCACCTTGCTTTCTCCAATTTCCTTATTTTCAAATGCATAAATGAAGCTGCACAACTGTTAGTCTCTGGAACATTTGAGATTTTGCTCCCTGGCATATGTCATCAGTTTGGTTCAAATAAACCCTTATAAAAACCCTCTTTAAAAAAAATCCTTAATTTAATCACAGCTGCCAAGACCCCCTTTTTCCATATAAGGTAACACTCACAGGCTCTAGGAACTATGAGGTGGCTATCTTTTGGGGAACCATACTTCAGCCTGCTACAGACGCCAAGCAAGTTATTCATTCTCTCTGAGCCTCAGTGTCATCATCTGGAAATTATATATGCAGATGTATGTAAACGAGGGGGTCTGATGTGCCTCAGGTAGGGACTTCTAGTTAGGGAGGGCAGGAACCTGAAGAATGTTTTGTCCTGGGCAGATAAGTCCTGACACTACTCCTTCCCGCTGTGTTCCTCCCTTCTAAATTAGCAGGGGTCCATGAGGAGGGCAGTGGCAGGGAAAGGAACTGCAGCTGGGAACCCTGAGACTTGGGTACATGTCCCAGCTCGGTCAGCAACTTACAATGTGACCTCCAGCAAGTCACTTTCTCTATCTGGGATATAGTATGATTCCAAGAAATACGTGTATGTTAGTCCAGCCCTGGGAGTGGGCTGGAGAGGTCCCTCTTGCCCTGAGATGTTATGATTAAAGATGTTCATATTCTTGGTGTCTTCCTATGGGCTAAATGATCTCACTCGGTTCCTCTTGGTAGCAAGGGTACATTTTAACTAGAGCCCTCTGGAAGCAGTGATGGTGGAAGTCCAGTCATTGTGGCTTGTGGGGCTGAGGAGGAGACAGGAAGCCTCCTTTGTTTCTCACTTGCTTCTACCTGCGGCCCCATTAGTCTAGACCTGGGGTCAGCCTCTGTTTGAATGACCTATGAACTGAGAATGATTTTTTACAGATGAACGTTTGCAATTAATGTGATGGTAGGGAACACTAATTTTGAGCCCCAGTGAAGTAAAATGTCATCCTCCAAAACCTTCTAGTCTTCTCATTAATAGACTTGTATTACAAAATATTGTACTCCATTGTTTGCTTTAAATTTTGTCAATTAAAATTTTGTGGAAATTTGTTTCCTCTCTTGTTCTACAAGCAGCTACCTAATAGCCTCAGTTTGCCTCTTGGCCTGCAAAGCTTCTACTAGTTGCCATTTAATCAGTGACCCTATGTTCCCTCTCAGATCTGTCCTAAGCCCTCCCGAGATCTACCCTTGTACCTTGGAGCCAGAAGAATCTCCCCAGTGTAGGTCTGACAAAATCACTCCTCTGATGAAAACTACCAGTGGTTTCTCTGTGCCCTCTGGTTGCCACCGGCTCCTTCGTTGGCTTATAGCCCTTCACTTTGTGGTTCCTGCCTTCCTTCCAAGCTACTCCCTACCCTCCTCCAGCATTCTGAACTTCTTCCAGTTCCCTGGGGCACCTTGCGTCCCCTAGAGCCAGCATTTTGCACAAGCTGTTCCCTCCGTCTAAACTGCCTTTTACCCTACTGCCTTCTCTCCAAATCCACTTCCTCTTGGTCTTTTGAATCATTTCAGACATCCCCTTCTGCAGGAAGATTTCCCTGATCCCATGTCCCTCCAGGCTGGTAGGTGCCCCTTCTGGGCTTTCACAGTCCCCTGCTTCCTTCTAGCCCAGCACTGATCACATATTTTAAATGCCTGTGACCTCTACCAGACTGGGAGCCCCTCAGAGGTGGAGTCAGGTTGATTCTGCACTGATGTCCCTTGCTTCCCGATGACAATGCTCCTGCTGGCTCCTGCCTTTCCAGCGACGCCCATCAGGGGCCCCAGTTCATTCCCTTCCCGGAATTGCAGATCTTCGTCTGTACAGTGGAGATAGGGGGCCCCTGGCCTGCTGATGGACTAAGGCCTGGGTCAAAGGTGGGAATGGAAACTTGGGGGACGTAGAGGAGGTGGGGGAGGTAGCAGTTGAGCTTCCAGACACCTTTATCAGTCCTCCACAAGCAATCCCAGACAGACACGAACCTGAGCTCTGGGGCTGGCGTGATCTGGGCCATTCCAACCAAAGGTCAATCCTCAGTAGTCAGCTATAACTGGCCTGGCCCTGGCCCCTGCCTGCCCACCCCCTTCTTGTCCCCCTGCTCTGGCCTGAACCCAGGAGTATGTGTGTGCAAGCAAGCGTGCTTGTCTGTGGCTATGTTTCTGCAGGAGTATCCGCATATGTGTGTGTCTATGTGTGAAAGCGTGTCCGTGCCTGTGCATGAGTCTGTGTGTGCAGGTCTGTGTGCATGCATATTCTCATAAGGGCGTCCCTGTGCCCCAGGTACCCAAGCGTGCATGGCTCTGTGCATGTGTAAAGGCAGGAATCGAGAGGGTGGAGGAGAGTCAACCCCCTTAGCCCTCCCAAACTGTAATTATCTGGTTCTTTGGGGTTCCCATGACGGTGTGGCCTCCATCCTTGCTCCAAAGATCCCACAGACTTCAGGCTCCCCATCTATTGGAGCCCTTACCCCTTCTCCCATTGATGTAGAGCTATTGGGAAATCCTGAAATATTTGGATGAATCCTGAGGGTGGTGCAGGGGACACAGTCAGTGCTCCCCCAGATTCCCTTTGATCATTGCTGTGGACCCCATTCCATGCTTCTGTCACTTTTTCCTCAAACCACCCGCAATCCTCCTGGGCTTGCCCGGGGCTACTGAAGACACTTTGCCCCATGTGTACAGTATGATAAACACCTGGGGGTTTACATCTCCCCCTCCTACCGCAGCCATCTCAGGTGACCCTTAGCCAACACTAACTGGAGAAAGCCCAGCTGCCTTGCCCTAAGCTGAAACAAACGCCAGGCATCACTTTCGGGCCAGGGCTGCCTTGTGGGATCCGGCTGAGGCGGCTCCTGGTCAGGAACCCCACTCTGCTTAGCTTCTTCCCCTTCCTTGCCCGGCTGGCTGCTCCAATTCCCTCTCCAGTTCTCCTGCGGGCGTTTTCTCAATAAACCAGTCTCACAAGGCTCCTCATCTCAGGGTCTGCTTCTAGGAAACCCGACCTAAAACAGGGAGGTGGGCTTAGAAACTACCTCCCCACAGTCCCACTGAACAAAGAGGATATTCAGGCCCAGAGAGAGGACCTGTGCCTCCAGAGGATCCCCTCTGGCAAGCTGTACTCCTACCGTGTTTCCCCGAAAATAAGACCTAGCTGGATCATTAGCTCTAATGCGTCTTTTGGAGCAAAAATTAATATAAGACCCAGTCTTATTTTAATATAATATAAGACCATGTCTTATATAATATATGATATGATATGATATGATATGATATGATATGATATGATATGATATCCGGTCCTATTTTAATATAATTTAAGACTGGGTATAATATAATATAATACCAGGTCTTATTTTAATATAAGACTGGGTCTTATATTAATTTTGCTCCGAAAGACGCATTAGAGCTGATGGTCCGGCTAGGTCTTATTTTTGGGGAAACACGGTACCCTTAGTCTCTGTAGCCCTACTTGCCACCATATCCCCACCTCCGCTACAGGCCTGAGGCCCTCTCTGCAACACCCACAACAGCCCTGGGTTAGGAAGGTTTCTTGAACCTGCGTGGGTCCCCCTTTCCTGAGTGTCCCCTTAAACCATTATTTCTCTATAGAAAATGAAGCAGTCAGAGTCAGAAAGCAGGAAAACAGACGTCTTTCAAGGTGGGGGTTAGTGCGGCAAGAACTGCTCTGCCACTTCCCTTCCCCACACTTCCTTCCAGGGGTCACAACTAGGAGGCAGATGGGGCTCTGGCTGACTAAGATTTCTCTTTCTCGGATGAGGCCTTCTGCTAGAAAGGCACCATTCTAGGAATTGGGAGGCCTGGATTGCCACAGCCTGGCTCCACCATCACCTGGCTAAGTAACTAAACGGAATCAAGTGACACTCTGAGGGACTCAATCTTCGCATCTGTGGAAGGCTCGCAATGGGGCACAGTGAAGCCTGGTATTCAGAGCACAAAAGTTCACACCTCAAACCCACTTCTTATTGTAGCACGCTCTGCCTTCCTTTCCTCATTTGTTCAAGTTGATGACTGCAGGGCTGACCTCAAGGCTTGTTGGGAGGATTAAACGAGATAACGCATGTAGAGTACTTGGCAGGTCCCCGGCACACGGTGAACTCTGGGGAGCAGGTGACTATTTTTGCTCGTGTTATGTACCATCCAAGGTTATGTAACTGCCTGGGCCCTGTGGCCTCGCTCACATGACACAACTCCCATGCTTCGTAAAAGCCAGAGGACATCTCACAAAGGAGACACTGTCTGGCAGAGGGAGAGTTTAGAGGGCGTCCCAACTGCCCCGCCTCTAATGCCTCCCCTGGTTTCAGAAAAAAGAAAACAGATTCCCCAGGAGCTCCAGGCCAGGGCTAGGTACCCTCAGGGCAGGTGGTCTAACCCAGATGGGGACGGTTGTGAGCTTGTGCTTCTGACAGGGTCCGCTGAAGGGCACAGCCAAACCTGTGTCCTTCCCATCTAGTGCAGTGGATAGAAGCACTGCAAGCTTAACCTTGTTTCTTTTCTTCTGGTTAGAAAATGTATTCATTATGTCAGATTTCTTTTCTAGTTTTTTAAATTATGGTAAACTATAAGCAACAAAATTTATTATCAAAGTGCACAGTTCAGTAACGTTAAGTACCTTCACATCGTGGCAACCATCATCCCACCCATCCATCTCCAGAACTCTTTCCATTTTACAAAACTGAAACTCTGCATCTATTACACAACTCCCCATTTCCCCGACCCCCTATTCTTTTTTTTTTTTTTTAAGTTTTATTTATTTAATTGTGTTTTTCCAGGACCCATAAGCTCCAAGTCAAGTAGTTGTTTCAATCTAGTTGTGGAGGGTGCAGCTCACAGTGGCCCATGTGGGGATCAAACCCACAACCTTGTTGTTAAGAGCACCGCGCTCTAACCAGCTGAGCTAACCGGCCGCCCCTCCTTTTCTTTTTAATCTGTGCAAGAATTGGGTTTGGTGGTATGATCACTTTAATAAATATTTGCAAGTCGTTTCCTACGCGCCTGACACTGTGCTAGACCTGAAACTCAGCAGGAACTCAAGGCTCATCTCTGGCTCTGAAGGGTTAGGATTCAACAAGCCTGAACAAAAATGAAAGAGAAGATTTTTCATTTCTTCATTCAACAAAATTCTCCTTACCCTGGCTCATGGGGCCAGGAAGCAGTGACGGAGGGTCCCCTTTGCCCCAAGAGGTGCTCACGTTTGGTGTATGACTCCAACCACCAGCCATCCAGGCTTTCCTTTTCCAGGTTCTGCTTCTCCAGATCCTGCTCACCCTCCCACAGAGGGAGGCACAGTCTGCTTCAGAAATGCAGGGGAACAGGCACTTCCTGGAACTTGTGTAAGAGTACTGCTTCCTGGGTTTCAGCCCAAGTCTACTCTGATCTCACTGGGTGACCTTGGCCTAATCCCCTCCCCTTTTTGGATCTCACTCTGCTGTCAAATGGGGACCAACAATCTCTGACGTGCACACCCCAAGTGGCCCTGGTCATAGCTAAATTAGATCATGAATGTGAGTGAAACTTGGACGATTAAAGTGCTTTGTGAACCCTTAAAAAGATAATTGACTGTCCAAAGCAAAAATAGTAACAATGTAGCATAGAGTTTATAACATCTGTAGAAGAAAATGTATACCAAAAATAGCACAAAGGATAGGGATGAGGAAATGGAAGAATACTTTTGTAAGGTTCTTACCCTGTACATGAAATAGTACATTATTATTCAAAGGTAAACTCTGATAAGTTTAAAGTGTACTGTAAACACTAAAATGTAAACACTAAAATGGATTGTAAACACCAAACAAATTTTAAAAGAGGTATAATAATAGAATAGATAGTAGAATAAAATGGAATCATAATAAAATACTAAATTAATCCCCAAAAGGCATACAAAAAGAAAAAAATATATTAGAGCAGACAGCAAAAGTAGATAATAATTAGGAAGGTGGTAGATTTAAATCCAACAATATCAATAATTATATTAATGGTGAAAAGATCTAAACACCCAATTAAAAGGCAGAGAGTGTTAAACTGGATTAAAAATAAAAGACCCAACTATATGCTGTCTATGAGAAGCTCACTTTAAATGTAAAAACATAGGTTAAAAGGGATGGAATAAGTTACATCATGCAAACACTAATCAAACACTAATCAAGAGAAAGTTAGAGTGGCTATATTCACATCAGACAAAGTAGATTTCAGAACAAGAAATATTACAGAAATAGAGATAGATGTTATATCATGAAAAAGGGGCCAATTTTTCAAGGAGACATAATAATTCTAAATATACAGAGCCAAAAAACAGGTCTTCAAAATACATGAAGCAAAACCTGATAGAATTGAAAGAAAAAATAGATGAATCCACAATTATGGTTGGAGACTTCAAATTTCATCTCTTCATTCAGTGACTGATAGAACAAGTACACAGAAAAGCACCAAAATAACAATATCAGACAACTTGACCTAACTGACATTTATAAAACACTATATACAACATCAACAGAATAAAGACTCTTTTCAAGTGCACATTAAAAATTTGGGGGGAAAAATTGCCAAGACAGACCATGTTATAATATTCTGCCCATGAAACAAACCCCAACAAATTTAAAAGAATTAAAATTATGTAAAATATGTTTTCTAATCCAAATGGAATCAAACTAGAAATCAATAACAAAAAGATCCCCAAATATTTGGAAATAACACACTTTTAAATAAACAATGGACTAAAGGAGAAATTACAAAAGGAATTTTAAAATAGTTTGAACTGAATGAAAATGAAAACACAACATATCAAAATTTATAGGCTGCAGCTAGAGAAGTGTGCAGAGGGAAATTTATAGCATTAAATACTTATATTAGAAAATAAGAAAAGCTTAGAACCAATAATCTAAATTTAAGAAAAGAAGAGCAAATTAATATTTGAAACAGGCCAAAGGAAGGAAATAATAAAGATAAGAGCAAAACTAAATGAAATTGAAAACAGAGAAAATCATTGAAACCAAAGATTATTGTTGGAAAAATGAATTAATAAACCTCTAGTCAGACCTGTCAAGAGAAAAAGAATGAAGACACAGACTACCAATATCAGGAATGAAAATATTCCTGACACAAATATTAAAAGGATAATGAGTGAATATTATCAATTACTTTATGCCAATACATTTGATATCTTTAAATGTCCCAATGGAGGGCTCTCAGAGTGGCCCAGCCCTTTCTTCTCCACCTGTGCCTGGTATCATACTGAGGTTTTGGGCAAACAAGAGGGGAAGTGTGGGCCACAGAGTATCCAAACTCTGAGCCCAAGGGGGTTGGCCTGACAGGGGCTATGCTGGGCTATTTACCAGGTTCAAATTCCCCTGATTTTATCTCAGATCTGAGCCTTTCTCAACATCAGTGATATAGGAAGTGACAACCATGACTTAATTCTGGGGATTGCCCAATGGCAGTGTTGGAAAAATCCCAGATTTTCCAGATTTATCCTATCCTCCCTGTCCAAGCCACCTCCAAGCACCATCCCAGTACAGGACTGAGGTGGTGTTTAAAAACCTGGATTCAGGTTCTCTCTCTCCTTCTCTTCCTCACTCCCCCGCCCCTGCCTTCCACCCAGGTGCCCAGTGAATTAGAACAAGCGAGGGCTTTGGCATCAGACTAACCAAGATTCTAGTGCCCGCCCTTCCTCTAGCTGGCTACTACCTCTCTAAGCCCCAATTTCTTCATTTCTGTTTTAAGGTGGTTGTGAACTCATACCTCCAGGATTGTGAGGTGAAGTATCAGGATATATGTACAATGTTGTATGCAAGGTCAGGGCTAAATTCATATCAGTCTCTGGTTTCTTCCCTAAAGGATTCCTTCCCTGAAAACTCCAGTGAGGACTGTACTCTCACTTCTCAATTTGACCTTGAACTTCAAAAGCTCCAGGAGGGCAAGGACGCAGTCTGTTTTCTCCTCACCACTGTATCCCCAGTGGGGATATAGGTCTTGGCAAAGCCCTGATTTTCTATTTCTTCTTCTTCCACTTCATCTGATCACATTCAATGCTCTTTTACAAGCTTTCAGAGCAGTCAATGTATTGAAAGAGTGAATAAATGAATAAATGGGTGAACCAGTATTCTGGGTAAATGAGATGTGATACTGGATCCCATACTATAGTTTCCAAGTCCTTCGAGTACACATGATTGCTGAGACAGGGAATGGGCAACGGAATTAATAAAATCCAGTGCTTCCCCTTGAGGAAATCAATGCATTTTTTCTGAAGTCTTCCCTGTTCCAGGTCTCGTGACAGGTGCCGGGGTCTCTGAATCAGCCTTGTCTCTGCTTACGGTCAGTGGGAGCGGGAGGAATCTACACAGAGAAATTATGATACAAACTGTGACTCCAAAATGTGTGCTTCTCCAAATTATGCACTTTTCCAAGCTGTGAACTTATAGAAGGCAAGGACCCCGCCCTGTATACCGCCAACAGCCCAGGTCTTAGGGTTAAAGTTGAAGTGAAAAAAAAATTTTTTTAAGTGGGTTTAGTTGTAAGGAAGGCTTTTTGGAGAAAGCTGCATAGAGCTAGGAAGGGTGGGCAGGGTTTGGCAAAGGAGAGGCTGGGGGAAGGGTACTTTACTCTAAGAGCACAGTATGAGCAAAGACCCAGAAGCAGAAAAGCACCTTCAAGGACACAACAAGTGACCTGATGTGACCAGAGAGCTGGATCCATATCAGAGAGGGCCAACAGGGAAAGGAGTGGAGGGCAGCTGGAGAGGGACTGGGGTAGAATCACACGAGGCCTCGAACGCTGAGTGAAGGAGTTGGGGCTTTATCTTAGAGCTCTGGGAGCCAAAGGAGAAATGGGTTGGACTGTGTATTCCAGGGGTCACTGTGGAGCACAAGGCTGGAGACAGGGGGCCAGTGGAGAGGCTACTCAAGCTGTCTCTGCAAGGGAAGATGGCATGGCCAGAGCAGCAGGGATGGAGTGAACTGTATCCTGCATGTGGAAGGTGGAAGTGTCTGAGTGTATGTTTCTAGATTTGCCCATGAACATGTGTGTCCTCCCACAGAGGATCAGCCTAATCAGAACTCCCAACCCTACTCAGTTTCACAACCCACCACACCCCAAAGCCTGGGGAAGAAAGAGGTTGAGACACTATTAGCCAATGCCTGATTTTCTATTTCTTCCTCTTCAGCTTTATCCTGTCAGAATCAATTCTCTTTTGCAAGTTTTCAGTCTTCTAATCTTTGTTAGCTCATGGAAAATATTTGCTTTCCCTCCCTTCTTTGTGTCTCCTGCATGCTGTTTCAAAATCCCTTGCTGATTAAAAAACAAACAAACAAACAAACAAACAAACACCCCAGAAGGCCAAGCTGAGGGTGGAGCCTGGAGTCACTAGGAAATCTCACTATTTGGGACAGCTGTTCCTCCCTGGCAGGTACCACACTGGGCTGCTGGTCATTCTCCACGCTCAGGGCCTAGGCCTCGGCCAGCTTGGGGAGCTAGTGAGGCCATTGAAGAGGGAATTGGTGCATTAATGCCACTTCATCTTAGTGAGTCAACCTCAGCTCCCCATAACTGATGCTTCCTTCTCTTAAGGGCCCCAAAATAGCCTTTAAAGTATACAAAATTGACTAGGATTTTGCAGCTATTATAGAGCATAGACTCTGGAGCCAGAACACCTGGGTTTAAATCTTGGCTCTGCCCCTTGTTTGTTGTGTGACCCTGGGCAATTTTTAAAATCTCTTTGTGCCTCAATTTCTTCATCTGTAAAATGGGGCTGATTATAGTATTTACCCCATAAGGTTGCTATAAGGATTAAATAAATCCACACATGAAAAGTACCTAGAGTAGTAACTGGCAGATAGTAAATGTTCATTGGAGTTTAGCACCTGTCGGTACCTGCTGTAGTTCACGAAACCTGCAGCTTCTACTTTAGGAAAAGTCCGAGCTGCTCTAGCCCCGCTCCAGTCTCCCAAGGCTTCTCCAGCTGAACACCACCCGCACACGACATTTCTGATTTCCTCTGACGGGGCCTCCACTTCTTCCAGGACCTTCGCTCACGCTGAGGTTTTCCTTTGGGAGTTGCGATCATCTCCCAGGCTGAGATGCCTATTTATTTGTCATGTCTCGTGTCCTCTAGTTTCACTGGTTTCTCTGGGTATTTACTCTTCCCTCCCCCAAGAATGTTTGTTTAAATCCCTTTGGACAGGTTGTTCCATCTCCAGGTAAACCTGTCTTTCCAATTCTTATTTTCAGTCATAATACTTTAATTGATAACGACATTTGTCAAGTACTATATGACAGTCCCTACGCTGGGCACTTTACACGTATTATGTTCGTCTTTACAACAACCCTAGAAAGGAGGTACTTTACTGATTCCCATTGGGATGGAGCATAGGGAGATGGAGGCTTGAACACAGTAAGCAACATTAACATATGGCAAGGTTAGGGTTTATTCAGTCTGGGGCCCAGGTCAGGGTGTGAGCACATATGGATTAGGAAAAGTGCTTTGTCTAGGCATGTTGACTATATTTAAAATAAAAATCATCCATTAACCAACGTGTCCCGAACCCCTGCTCAGTAGGATGGATCTGACCGGGTCCCAGCTCACCAGCTGCTGTACTTTTCTCCTTGTGGAACAAGCATCAGCTGCGCCTTCTATCTTCAGTGAGTTGAGTTCCCTGTCCCAGCACTTATTCGGTACTTAGAGAGTTTCAAACTATGTTCCCAGAGCCCTGGAGACTGGGTGTGGGCGGCTGGACAAGTGAGAGGCTGACATGTGGAGCCCGGGACCACCCCTGCTGAACCAGAGCAGCCCCCATAATGTGCGTGACCTCACGCTTCTGAACAAGGCTGCATTTAAAGGAGGGGGTTCACTGATAAAGGAAGCTGGGGAAAGCACTGCTGAACAGTAATTGTCTTTTAAAAAGATATATATTTGACATATAACATTATATTCATTTCAGGTGTATAACATAATGATTCGATATATGTGTATATTATAAAATGACCACAGTAAGTCTAATCAACATCCATCACCACACATAGTAATTGTCTTTTAAGGGTCTGTTTTTTCCACCAGAATGCAGGTTCCTGGAGAGCAGACTGCACCCCCAGACCAGCACAGGACTAAGGGGGTGTGGGGATAGAGCCCCAGAGAGCAGTTTCCAGGCTCCCGGCCTCACGTGGAAAGGTGCTGGCTCGGGTAGTAGATGGGCGTCGGCTGTGGCTAGTTGGCCATCAGCTGTAACCAGTGAGCCACTGGCCACTAATGTAACTGCCATGGCTATGCTAGCAGAAAATGGGGGCTAGCAAGAAGATGGTGGCTGAGCTGGCAAGCGCGGATTGCAGTCAGGATGGCGGGTTGCGGACAGTGTGGATCCAGCCTCCAGTGAGACTATAGTGCCGCCAGCAAGAATATAGTAGTATGACTCCCCCATCTATGGATCCGTGGATATTCCTTTTTGGCCTAGCCACATCCTGCGTTCTTATGTGGGGAGCGGGAGCTGAGACCCCGCCTGATACCCCGCATGGCAGGGAGTCTCAGGAAACGTGGGCCAGACATAAGAATAGATGAACAATGAATGCATGAGGAGGAATCTGCAGTGTAAGGTTTACCTCCTCTTCTCCGTAGGGGACAGGTCTCGGGAGAGTTGAGTAAGAAACTTGCAGACAGAATGATGCAAGGGGAACCTTCTGTACATATTGCAACAGAACATGCTAAACCGGGGCCAGAGCTGCTCTGATGGCTGATTCCCAAGGGTCTCAGCCCTCCTCCTCTCCAGTTGTCCAGACCTGTCACAAATGACAGAGCCCAAGGCCACAACGGAGCCCCCCCTCAAGGCCTAGTCATAGAGCTGAGCGGTCAGTGCTCCTGGTTTGAAACCTAAAGTCATCTTCAATCATCCTGTTGTGCCTTCTGCCTCATGTCCATGTCCCCAAGTCCTAGAGACTCTAAGGCCTCAGCATGTCTCCAATCTTCCCTTACCTTTTGCTCTGCCACCACTTTACTTCAGGCTGTCAGCTCTCCCGTCCCTCCCTCCAGTTCCTCCCTCCCACCCTCTCTCCCTTTTCTCCTCCCTTTCTTCCTTCCAACATTATCAAATCCCTCCCAGGGGCCAGGCCCAGTGTTTTGCCCTGGGACACAGAGAGCACCTTGGTTCCGCCTTTGCCCTCAAGTAGCTTCTCCTGAGCAAGAGAGGTACGCAAACGTTAAAAGTTATAGGTGCTCTGAAAGAGAAAAGCTAGGGGTCTGATGGAAGCAGAGGTGGGAGAAAGGCCTCCTGGGGCCGTGGGCTATGCACCATCCATTTACCTCCCAGACCCACTCTCCACTTTTCTCTATCCCACCCTCTTCCTGGATTCTCTGTAAGGACTGCATCATTGGGCTCCCTTATCCTTTGACCAATGGGAAGCCCTGGCAAAAGACTGGAGGGAGGGAGGGACGGAGGGTGACTGCCACGTCACTATGGGTTTCTGTGCCCACAGCTTCTATCAGGCAGCCCTCTCCCCACAGCAGCTACCCCACCTGGCTTCCTCCTCTTGCCCTTCAGGCCACATCCTCCCACAACGTCAGCAGCCTTGGGGTACTGCACCATCCCTGGAGCTTTCCCTATACCCTGCCTACATCTTTACAAATGGTCTTTGTGTTAATATTTCCTCAAATGACCCAGTTACAGATGGGTTGTTTCTTTTGGGGACTCTGACTAATCCCGGATAGAGGCAGTCAGGAAGGGTACCATGGAGGTGACAGCTGAAAGCATTCTCGCCTGGACAGTATCTTTCTAAAGGACAAAACTGACCATATGTGACCCCTGCTAAAACGCTTTATGGCTCCCACTCCTCTGACGACAAAGTCCAGACTCCTTAGCCTGGCGCCCGAGATTGTACACCATCTGGCCCCTAATGACTGAGCAGCATGTGGTGAAGTGTCTCAGCAGGAAGGCAGTAGGGGGGGTTGGAAGAGGAGGGAAAGAGTCCCAGGACAGGTGCAGCCATGCCATGAAGCCTCCCTGCCTGACAAATTCCTGGATGGGGATGGAGGAGGTGAGTAGTTTCTGGACCACAGGCCATGCCAGGCTCTCCCCCTTGCCATAACTCCCGCCCTCCCACCCTCCAAGTGAGCTGAGCACTGGGAATGAGTTTGGCCCAGACTAGCCGTAGCCTCAGGACATGAGAACTGCCTCAAATCCCAGTGCCAACACTGATACCTGGCAAGCTCTTTGATTCCCTGAGCTTCAGTTTTCCAAACTGCAAAATGGGAATCACCTCACAGGACTATGAGGGAAGTTTAAAGGAGGTAATGAATAGGAATTTACTTTTGTCAAGTAGTTCCACTGTGTGGGGTGGTCCCTCTCTCTAGTCTTGAGGCAGAGAAAGCCACGGACTTGCAGCTCAGAAAGACTTGTTTGTTTCTGCCTTTCGCCCCGTGCCTGTCTCAGGGCAGGTGTCCCCTCTGCCTTTCAGACCGGCCCCTTACCCTCTTCATCTGTGAAATGGAGGGGCTAAAGCTGCCATGACCGCAAGGAGTCTCAGGGGGGCAAGTGTCCAACCCCTCACAAACTACAAAGCTGCACCCATGATTCCTAATGTCAGCATAACACTGGTGACGGAAGTGGGGAACTTGCCACCCTTGGTGAAGCCCCACCTTCCCCAGGGTTAAGCCCTGCTTGACAGCTTGACTTGACCTCTCTATTGGTGGTTTGGCCAAAGGACCTGTGGGCTGGGTTGGGAGATGATGAAGGAAAGGTGACCCAGATCCCGGAGCTGTCCTGCTTATACACCGGCAGGAGCAGAGCAGGCCGTTATAGACAGGAATGTAGGGATGGCAGGATGTGTGGGGCGGCGGGGCCAGGAGAAGTCAGTGCCTGGCGTGAGCCCCTGTGCTTACCTCACGCAGGAGAGAACAGTCCTGGACACAGAAAGACACTTCCTACTCTAATTCTAGCTCTGGTTTTTCATCCAAAGCCAATCTGGACCAAACTGCTCCAGCAGTAGCCATAGGCTTGGCAGCTGGGGGCCAGCAGGAGGGAGCTGTCACTCTGTGAGGTGGCTCAGAAGCAAGTGATGGCCCCTCTCAGCCCTCTGCATCCTTTGATGGGTGTTCCCACCTGTGTGTGTGAGAAGCCCAAATCAGGACAGGTTTTATTGCCCCGTTCCCCAAGCCCCACACCCCTCGACACGGCCAACCCACTTGATCTTTCTAACCTTCCAGTTTAATCAAAGCATGCTTCTGCTCATCCCCCTCCTTAGGTTCGACCCCCCACAGGATGAAGCCTAAGCTTCTTGGTTGGATTAAAGATCCTTCAGGTCTGGTCCCTGTCGATCTCTCCAGCCACGTCCTACTCCTCCCCTACCTGTGTCCCTCTTCTAGCCCCATCAGGCTGTTCATGGTTCCCATTTCCAGGCTTCTGCCTAAACACCCTTCTCCTTCCTCCCTGCCTGGCAGAATCATACCCATCATCTCAGGTCCAGAGGCAATGTCATCTCCTCTCAACCTCCCCAATTTACCGTCGTTCCTTGGTGCTCCCATAGCACATTGTCCAAGACTCTAATTGTACTCAGTCATCAGACACAGAGTGATGAAGCTCCTGCCCCTGGGAAGGTCCTGGCCTAGCAGAGAGGCAGACACAGACACAGCAGACGGACCTAGCAGAGAGGCAGACACAACAGACAGACAGTGTGACAGCACAGGAGGAACTGAGCACAGCCTCCCACATTCCCCTACACTGCAGCGTGGCTGTCTGGGTGCAACCACTGACTTTGGGACACCATCTCTCGGTTGTGCCTCCTCGAAGGCAAGATAACCCTTTGTCTGATAACCCTCTATGTCCCAATGAGAGCCAGGCTCAAGAAGGTACACAGCAAAAAGCTGCTGAAGTAGATGAACTTAGGATCTAATGTTTCAAAGAGGCCTTGGAGACCCAAAGTCTTGGCACTTAGGATAATAGTATCTTACTTTTTGTAACACACTGGTAACACCCATCTACATGTTGTGATTTTATTCAATCCTCAAATACTCAAATAAAGTCGGCCAGATGGGAACTGTCATTTCTGTTTCATGAGTCAGAAACTGAAATCTAGACTGGGTTCGTGACTTGTCCAAGGACACTTGGCAAATCAGTGGTAGAAGAAAGGCCAGAATCCAAGTCTTCTGCCTCCCAGCCCAAGCTCTGCCTCTCAGATCACACTATGAGGTGAGTGGATGGGCCATGGGTTCCAGCCAAAGGCCTCCTCCACAGGAGACCTTTCTGGAGTAGGCACAGCCACACACTGACCTGGAGTCCTTCCTGGCCATCAGGAGTCTTGCCTCCAAGAGGACCCAAAAACACCTCTGTGGAGAGGATACAAGAATCCATTGGTACCTTCAGCACCTACCTGGGTGCACTCGGCTTTATCTGGAAATACATCACACCTGTTTCTAACTTCCAGGCTTTGCACATGCCAGCCCCTATGCTCCCCACAAACCTGCCACTAGCCTTCCCTCAGTTTTCCCTCAATTTTCTTAAAGACACCAAGCTCTTTTGAGCCTCAGAGCCTCACCACATGGTCTACCTTGAATGCTTTTCCTTCTACTCTTGGTCAATTCATGCCTCAGGACTCAGTGACATTTTCTCAGTGAGGTTTACTCCTACAGCCTTGAGAAGGCTGAAGACATAGAAGTGTTTCTAGGTGCCATCAGTGGCATTTGTCACATGCTGCCTTGGCACGATGACTTCTGTCATGCTCCCCCCCCCCACACACACACACAATGGTAAAGACCTCAACAACAGAGACTCCCTCTTCTCTTATGCTTTGACCCCACAACCAGCTTGCTCAAACTGTGCCCCCCCAAAATCTGTCTATCCACTGACATGCTTGTTGGCCCCACTTCCTTCACCCTCCACATCCAGTAAGTCATTCCACCACAGTCCAGTAGATCTCACCTCCTCCTCCACTCCCTCCACCACTGCCTTAGCTCAGGGCTCATCCCCTTTCACTGGGGAGCCCCCTGCAGCTCCTCACTGCCCTCCTGGCCTCCAGCCTCTCCCATCCAGTCCCCATTATGGTTGGAGGACTCTAAAAACGACTCTGACCACTGTCATTTCCCTACTCAAAGCCATTCCAAAACCTCCACTCCCACCCCAATGTCCCAAGAGTGGCACTCAACGACCTTCATGAGATCAAGCCCCAGCCTTCTTTCCCACAGCTGCCTGAGCTCCAGCCACTCCAGGTGCCCTAGCCCTACCCCAAACATGCTGGCTTTTCTAAGACTTTATGCCTGTTCTTCTGCCTTGCCTCCAAACCTTCCATCTACAAAACTACTCATCAGTGTGCAATGAAAAATAGTTTTGGAACACTTTCTATGTGCCTGGCAAGTATGCCATATATATAGTTTTATATATATATAAATGAGGTTATATATAACCTCATTTAGTTCTCAAAGCACCTGACAAAATGATTATTATTCCCATTGCACAGATATGGAAACTGACATTCAAGAAAGGCAGGGCCAGAACTGGACTCCAGGTGTCATTCCAAAGCTGCTGTGCGCTAACTACTCTGGGAAATGCACCCTGCCCGCAGCCCTAGGCAGGGCCTTCTCTCTTGTCTCAGCATTGCTACCAGAATGTGTGTGTGGCTGTCTTCAGCCAATACCACCCCCCACACCACCACCACCACCGTCAGCATCCCAAGAGCAGGGCCTGGGTTGATTAGGCTGGATCCCCAACACTCATCAGTGTCTAGATAGATGCTCTGTGGTGTTTCTTAAACAGATGGAAAGGTAGAGGCAGCTTGTATGGTTTAGGAGCCCAGCCCTAACCTAACTAGTTCTGGCTGACCAGAGGCGGAACCACAGCATCTGCAGCCAAGGAAGGGCCTTGCCAAAAGAATTAACGCACAGCACTCCCGGCCCCCCCTCGTCCCCACGCCCCATGCGTGCCCTGCACGTGCTCGGTTTCCTGGCCCACGTTTAACAGCCGGACTGTACCACTCTCCGCAGGGGAGAGGCAGAGGGGCGGACAGAGGGAGCAGCAGGAATAACCAGGTGCGCCTCTTGCAATGGGGACTCGACCTCCACGCCTCTCTCGCCTGCTACCTCACCCGCACAGAGCGGCACCCCTCCCCGCCCCCGGCGGAGCCAAGCCCCAGCGCCCTCCCCCGGTCCAAGTCGGGAGAACCTCGGGTTGGAACCGTGGTCCCGCCTCCGCCCGCGTCGGGCCCCGCCCCCTGTGAGGTTATAAAGTGCCGCGCTCCAAACAGCGAGCGCATTGGCCGCAAGCAGGTCTTCCCTTCCTGGTGTCTCTTCGGCCGCGACGGGCCGTCAGCCGGCCCTCAACAGCTTGTGCTGTAGCCGCGCCGGCGTCCGCGCCGTCCCCGGGCTCCCGTGCTCAGCGCGAAGCCCTGGCCCCGGCGGCCGTGGTATGGGCCAGGGGCGCGGGGGTAAGGTGGCTTCCCGCAGTGCCGTGACCTGCACCAGCGTCAGCATGAAGACCTTCATAGCCGCTTACTCCGGAGTCCTGCGAGGTGAGCATCGAGCACAGGCTGCCCGGCGTGAGAGCTTTAATGGAGGATCTGTGCCGTCACGTGAGGGGTCTGGGCGACGGGGTGAGGGTCTGGAAGATGAGGGGTATGCAGGGCCTTGCGGATTTTCTTCCTGGGGTTATAAAGCGGCAAGGTTTTCAGGACAGGCTGTGATGAAGGACTGAGGCAAGCAGAAGCGTGTTCTTATAATGAGGGTACGTTGCTGGAGGACTGGCCACGGTGTGGGTTGAGGTCCCAACCCCTTTTCGTCTTTGAAAGCTTGCCATCCCCGCTCCCCATAGATCGTTGGTGTCTGGGAAGAAGAATGGTTGCCTTGTCTGATCCCAGGCAGCCCGGCATGATAGTCAAGTCGGGGTTCATTCTCTGACACTCATCAGTGTTTGCAACCTCTGTTACCTCACTTCCCTTCCCCCAGCTTGTTTTAATCACCTGTGAGATAGGGGTGGTATTTGACAACTCCTCTCCAGCCTCCAGCCTGGTTGGTGGCCACTGGCAGTTCCCTCCCCTCTCTCCTCACCAGGCAGACTAAGGCGGGAGAGACTGGATGGGGCAGAGTGGCAAGGGTTTTGCAATCCCCTGAAACAGCCACCATGCAGAGAACATGTCTGGCTGGGACAGGTGTGCCAACACTGCCCTCTACCCGACGCCCATCCTCCAGCCCAGGCTCTGGGGCCCACTCAGCAGCAACTGTGAGCCTGGCACACTTAGAAGGTGAGCAGAGGACCCTGGGTGCCCTCCAGTGTGGCCCATGCCCCTGGTTCACCAGTGTGGAACTGAGCCCTTCAGTGACTCACTGGGAGCTTTTTCCACGTGAGGAAGAGCACCCCTTCCACCTCTCATACCTCCCACCTGTAGTTGAAGAAACTGAGGCTGTAGAAGGCGTGAACTGCCCAAGGTTTTCTTAAACAGATGCCTTGGCCGTGGGATTAAATACAAACCTGGGAGACCCTGGGAAGTTATCACAACTGCTGGACTGAATGTGTCTTGCTTGAATCCTCCCTCCCCCTAAGTCTTTATTCTGCTTGCTGAACCTGTCCTACTTAGGGTTTTTATTTAGTAACTAACAATCGCCTACTCTACCCACTTTCATTATAAAAATAAAGCATACTAATTACTGGAATTTTGAAAAATATAGAAAAACAGGATGAAAATAAAAATTGCTGGTATCGACTATCCAAAGATAGCTTCCTATTGCCATTCTAGTATGTTCTTTATCGTTTATACACGTTATATAGATAAAATTGAGGGCATGCTGTAGATAGAGTTCTGAATCCTGTTTTCTCCCTCTTGATGTTCCATCATGAGTCTTTTCTTCTGTTACTCAGAATCACTGATAATATTCTCGTGGCTACAAGGTAACCCACCCTGGAGCTGTATCACAGTTTAACCACGTCCTGGGTACTGGTGGTACTCCCTGTTTGACTATCTGACAGTCGCTGTGACTGCCCCTTTTGGTCTGGGTGCTGCTTGTTGTCCTTGGAGAGGTACTGAATTACTGGCATCATCTTGGGGGGCAAACAGCCTTGGCTGCCCATGAACCCTGCCCAATAGCCTCTGACAGTCCTTTCTCTCGTTTAAGAGTGCTGGTCCATTCACTGTGCCCTTTGATGCCCATAACCGGGGAAGAAAGGGACTTACCCATGTTCATGCTTTTAAAAATGCTTTTGTCTCCAGGGGGTGGGCCAGGGATGCTCTCTGTGCTAGTCCTTCCTCGAGATCCCTTTCCGTCGCCCCTGCTGTCCCCAGCTGGGAACTGTGTCTTCCAGGAACCAGTGGTCCTGACTTGCACGTTTTTGACCTAGAGTTTGTTATTCAGGAGGACTTCTAGTGAATAATTTTGAGCAAGTCACTTAATATCATCAGGAGCATTTCTCCATGTTGTTATAAGATCTTGGAAACATTAAAAAAATTATCTTTTATTAAAAATATAGCTAACATACAATATAATTAGTTTCAGGGGGGAACACTTTTTTTTTTTTTTAATTGGCTGTGAGGAATGCCATCACGGGATGTAGCAAGGGCTGTTATGAAACCAAACCAATCACTTTAACTCTCTGGGATCTACTTTGGTGAAAGACTGGGTGAGGTAGGGGAGGGTGCCAAAGCAAATTTTGTGTTATCGAGGCATCTTCATTACACCTGCTTTCTACATCCTTGGTCTTTGCGGACACTCCCCAATGGCCTGGTTTGCCTCTGCAGATAAGGTTCCACTGTTGTGAGGTGGTGAACACCCTGTTAGTGGCGATATTCAAGGAGAGACCATGGATTCTGTGAAAGGAAGTCCTGTGATGGGTAAGAGATTGAAACAGATACCTTGGTGTCTGGTTTCTTGACCAAAAGAAAAGACCAGCTGTGGGAGCGTGGGTAGGTGGGTGTCTGTTGGGAGGCGGAAGTCTCTGCTGGTATTTTCTAACCTCGGAAGGACTATCCTGTGCCAGGGTGGAGGCTGCAGACTTCGTCACATTTGCATCCCTGCCTTTGCCCCTGGATGGGAGGCTCTTTAGGTCAGAGTCCTCTGACACCTGCATATATTCCTGGGGTTCAGCACAGCTCAGCATGAGATGGTGGCAGCCCCAGTAAAATTCTGAGCTGATTTGTTTTGTGTCGTTCCAAAGAGCCAGGCCAGGAACAGGAGTGGGATGATGGCTGGCAGGTTTTGGTGTCGTGGAAGCATTCTAACAGCTGTTGAGGACTGCAGCAGGCGCGTCATGGGTGGGGGTGGAGCTCCCCATCACTGGGGATATGCAAGCAGGTAGTTGGTAGGGGGTGAAACTAAGAGGCTGGATTGTGGGGGGATAACTCGGGAACTGAGGGTTGACGGCTACCTAACCCAGTCCTAAATTATAGGATCACGCTCATGTTCCCCTCTCCCCAGTTCTTTGTAGCATTCCCTCTCCGCTGTACCACTTCCCCAGGTGCACAGAGGCCACTTTGGGGTTATTGGTGCTCCTGAGGGCTCTTCTGAGCTGGGAAAGGAGGGCCACGGGTAGTGTTTGGTTAGCAGAGGGGGTGAGTCATTGGCCAGTGTGGAAATCCTGCCCCACCCCCATCCTCCCACCCCCAAATTCAGCAGCAGTGCTTGAGTCATAAAATCGTAGCTGTCTGTCAATGCTGGATCTGGCCCAGCCCTCATGTTACAGCTGGGACACTGAGGGCCCCAGAGAGAAGGCACTGGGCCCGAGTTATCAAAGCCAGGGTTAGAACCCAGATCCACCGCCCAGTCTGTGACTTGCTTTCTTAAACCAAGAGAGACGTGTGGTGAGGCGGCGACGGTCTGTGCGCAGGACTCTGGCCATTGTAGGTGCTCAGCCGCTTCCAGTCTCCGTGATGGGGGTGGCAGATCACCCCTCCCAAGCTTTTTGAGGGAACTCCCTCCCCCGCTGCACGCCAGCTTGCCTTGATGGATAGAGACACCATAAATCCCCAGAGCTTTGATGCCAGGTGAAATGCCAGTTGCCCCTCATCGTACTTCAAACCTTGCCAACTCCTCCTTATGGCCAGGAAGCCCTGTGCGAGCAGCGCCCACCACCTCATGACTTCATCTCCTACCATATTTTACCCCAAACTGCCAGTGGTTTTCCTCTTCCTGCAGCATTCCCACCAGTTCAGTCCTATCTCGGGGCCTCTGCGTGTACTGCCCGTCTTCTGCCCAGATCTTTGCATGGCTGGCTTCTGATCACTCAGTCTCCTCCCATAGCCTTTTCTGACCACATCACCCAGAGATCTGCCCCCTAGTCGCCACATCTTGTTTAATTTTTTTTTTATAGCCCCAGCATTACCTAAAATATGTGTACTTCTCAGTTTAGGCAATTGTGTCCTGGATAAGAATATCAGCGCCTTGGGAACAAGGACCTTGTCTGTCTTTCTCAGTGTTGTGTCCCTGGCATCTAGCACAGTGCCTGGCATGTAGTAGGTGCTCAGTAAATATCTTGTTGAATGAATGAATCATTAATGGGCCCTCAACCCTCCTGAGAACTGCCCTGTTCCTCTTGGCAGGAAGCCCTGCTTTTAGCCTCAGTATAATTCCTCAGGCCTTCCTCAGGCTTCCTCTGTGCCTGCCTCTGCTGGGTGCCGCGGCTGCAGCTGTTCCATGCCCTGGAGACACCCACAAACTCTGGAGGAGCTGGCCCCAGGGCTGAGTGCCAAGTGGGTGGGGCCAGGCTCACCATGGTCCCCTTGTTGCTTCCAGTGCTTAGAAAACAGAGAGGCAGAATTCCATCCCCGGCTTCCCTCTGGGACACGGCTGGTGGCTCACTTCTCATCTGGGGATGCCACTCCTTCTATATGGAAAATAGGATCAGAAATCTCAAACTCTCAAGGATGTGAAAGTTTGAGTGAATGTGACTGGAAAGTGCATTGTAAACCAACTTGTGACGCTTGAATTAGCCCGTGTCATTTATCCTGTGCGACACGTGCAACAGGCCCCCAGTTCTATGGAGAGTGGCAGGCCCTGCTCTGGGGCACCCAGTAAGCTTCCTTTGGCTTATTGATGGAGCACCTGCTGTGTGTCAGCCCTGGTCCCTGCCTTTGAGGAAGTGAGATGGTGGAGGGGGGAGGTGTAGATACAAGATGACGGGGCCCAGTGCTCCACGCAGTGACAGGGCAGGAAGAGGGGAACTGGAGGGCTGGAGGTGACAGTGGGGAAGCCGAATCCCCTGGATTAGGGGAGGCTTCCTGGCAGAGGTGACAGTCAGTCTCGTACTGAAAGATGAGTAGGCATTAGCAAGGCGGGCAAGGACGCTCAGGTACAGGGAACAGCATAAACAGTGGCTTGAGATTTGGGTGGGGGGGCCAGTCTGACTGCAGGGTCTCCATGTCAACAAACTGGGCGGAGGTCCTGCTATGCCGAGAGGCAGAGATAAGGGAGACAAAGGCTGTTGTATCCAGGCCTGGAGGGGCTCACCTACACCCATCTTAGAGGAGACGATTTGAGAGCGCCTGGTAAAGGAGCCTGGTGCACTCAGTTTCTCGGCTTCCACCACTTGTGGGGTCTCCTGGTAAGGAGCTGCTGCTGGCAGATTTGAGGGCCTGGGGTGAGGAGGCGGGCCTGGGGTCTGTCCAGCTCCTGCTCTACCACTGAACTGCTGTGCAGCCTCAGCAAGCCATGACCCCTTCCTGACTCGCAATCTCCTCATCTATAAAATGGGCAAATGCAGCATCAGAGTAATTTGCCTAGGGTATGCTGCAGACCCAAGGAAGCTGAACGCACAAACCCTTTAGGCAAATCAAAGAAGCAGGAAATGTGAATTTATTTCATTATTAGAGCAGATTTATCAGCCCTGAGCACAGGGCCAGGAGCCTCACTCTGCATCTACTTCCTGTGTGACCTTGGGCAAGACCCTGCCCTTTTGGAACCTGGACCTCCTCTGTACCGTGAGGGGCGTTGGATGAGATGGCCCCTTCGGGTTCATTTCAGCTCTGCTGCAGGAATGGGATTCGAATCCTGCCCCGAATTGCTGGGGTGGGGGGCCCTGGGGGTCAGCCTCCTCCTCATTCTTGCCCTCGTGAAAATGGGCTCACGTCGTGCTTGGGGCCCAGGTAAGCGTCACAGAAGAACCTAACTCCCCGCCCTTGCTCATGCCGTGTGATAGGGGACTATTTTGAGGACTCCTTGGTGACACCCACAAGCTGGTGGTGTTGCCATGGCAACCCCTCCCACTTCTGTAGCTATATTTTTAATGTGTCAGAAGGTGGGTGTGGGGAAAGCAGGCCTCGGGCGTTCTCAGCAATCACCTTCGTGGTCGTGGTCTCAGTTCCAGTGTCAGAGCCCCACTTCCTTGACCTCACCTTCCAAGACTCTCCCTACTGCATGAAAACCACGTACTTGAAAATCCAGGTCTCTGGAGTAGCCCAAGGAGGGGCTTGTAGTCCCTTTAGGGGGATCTTTGTGGATAGAAACTCAGTAGTAGGCACTCGCAGAGCACAGAGGCCCAGGTTGTCAGCGCCTCAGACTTCAGCTGACCTAACCCAAACCCCTAATTTAGTGTCAGTGGGGAGACTGAGACCTGGAGAAAACTGGAGGAGGCCTGGGGTCCCAGCATGTCTGTGGCTACTTAGGAAGCCTCAATCCTCTGCAGGAGGCCCCGGGACCAACAAGCAGGCATCGGCTTGTCCTGATGGCCATGCCAGGAGCTTCCCAGCGTACCTGCCACCCCTGTGTTGGCTTCCCGGTGGCTTAGCTTCCTCCTGGGGCCAGATGTCCCAGCTGGCCCTGCTTTAAGGACCCGTAATTTGCAAAACAGAACCCTTCAAGTGGGGATTATTAATCTTTCCAGAAAAGAACTCACCAGTGTGTTGGGACCAGGTAAGTGGCTGGCCAGTTGCCTTGGAGCCCTTAGGCACCATCTGCAGTCGGTGGAGGGAAGGAGAGAAGTGGGGAGCCATCTTCCTGGCCTTCAGGGGTGAGTCCAGGACTCCTAGGCCTGGGGTTCCCGATCTGTCATGGCTCCCTTTCCACTTTCTCACCTAGACTCACACTCGTAATCTCTTTGCTCCGGCCTGGCTGAGTTACTACAGTTCCTTCCTCAGACTTATGCTCTCTCCCTGCCTGGCCTTTGCAAGTGCCATTTGCAGGACTCCAGTATCTGGGGTCCTGGCCCCGTACCTCCCTCCCGTCAGCCTGCAAACTCTTACTCATCCTTTATGTCTCATCTGACCCCTTACTTCCTCGAGGAAGGCACCCCGAGAGCATCCTGCAGGCTGGGTTGGGGGCCGCCTCTGAATTCCCTGACCCTGTCTTACTCTCTGCTTGAGTATTCACAGCCCTGTGTCCTGGGGCTGTCATAGCTGGGCTGGGTGGTCCCGGGAAAGAGCTCAGCGTCCAGAGGTGCCCAAGAAGCAGAGAGGCAGGGTCTGGCCGCTCCCACCCTGGTGCAGCTCCTGGCATATAAAGGGTCCTTAGAAAGCACTTGTTGAATGATTGTGAATGTTTGGGCTCCACCGTCGTCTCCCGCCCTCTCGAGCCTTCCCCTGTTGCCCCTGCCTTTACCCCTCCAGCAGAAAGGAGGCCTTTCCCTCCTGATTCCCCAGGAAGCTCCATGTGACCCTCTGTCATGGCCCAGGTCAGTCAGCTGTGGACTGGGCTTGTCTCTTCTTGTCCAGGCCCTGTTTGTTCACCTCGGTCCGTCCCCTCAAGCGTCCAGTCATTCAGCAAACATTGAGCGAGCTCTGCCTGACCCCTTGCTGGGCACAGGCTCCCAGAGGAACAAAACACGGTCCCTGCAAACAAATGCACACTCTTTCCCATAATGAGAAAGGCTGAGTAGAGGGGTGAGGTGCGGGCATGTGGGGTGTGGGGGGTGAGGCTTCCACCAGGAAGGGTCAGCCTGAAAGGGTAAGGAAGGTCCAAAGGGCCAGCGCTCAGTGCGTGTCTGGTGTTGAACCACTGGCCAGACTGGACTTGGCAGGTGACAGGAGTCTACCTTGGGGGACTGCAGGCAGGGCCAAGAAGGTGGGGAGACTTCCTGGAGGGAAGGAGTGTCTGGCTGCACATGGGCAGTGCAGAGTGGGGCTAGCTTCACGTGCAGGGCTTGCAGGAGCACAGCCCTAGACTCGGACTTTTAAATAATGGGCATGGCTGTCCAGAGCCACGATCGGCCCCTTCATCATAGGTGTGGACTCCTGCTGAAATCTACCTGGGGGGGCCTGGAAGAGAGCTTGCCTCTGGCCCTGAAGAGGTGGCATCTCTGTGGCACTGGTCCTAGCTTCCTGGACTTCCCTGGGGCTGGAAGGGTCCGCTGGGGATCAGTATGTCCTTCCTCTGCCTCGCTGTGGACTTGCAGCCAGCCCTGTGGAGTAGCTTGGGGCGATTTCCTCATTGTCCACTTGGCAGTTTGCCACCCAGGGCAGAGCTTATTTCACAGATGAGAGAACAAGCTGAGAGAGGCTCAGGGACTTGCCCAAGGTCATAGGTGGGCCCCAAGGGCGTCCTTGGGGCTGGGGATCTGAACAGAATGACTTCCCCACTCACAGAGCCCCTGGAGGCTGTTCACTTCCCTGTGATCTTGTTGGCCTCTGTCGAGCTCTCTAACAGACGTGCCAGACATTGTTCCTTTTCCATAAGTTGTTTGGGTTCCTCACAACAGTCCTGGAGCATAACTAAGGAGGACACTGAGTTTTAGACAGGACCTCATTGCAGGGAAGAGGTCAGAGCCAGGGTTTGAATCCCAAGTCTGCTGGTGCCAACACTTTTGCTCCAGGGCAGGGCAGAGGTTGTTATACCCATTAGACAGGAGAGGACACTGAGGCTCACTTGATAATTATCCAGCATTTATGCAGGGCTTAACTTTTTATGAAACTCTTGTCTATACATTATCTCATTTAAGTCTCACAACAGTCTGGCGAGGTAGGTATTAGCTCCACTGTGCAGATGAGGAAACTGAGGCTTGTACAGGAGGTGACTCACCAAGGCTAGCTTCCTGCGAGTTAGGGGTCAGATTCTCTTGACTCCCAGCTTCCCGTCCTCTGTAGCTTCCTGAGGCTGGTACTCTGCCTCCCCAGATGCCAGTAGCGAAGGTGGGTGGAAGACGCAGTGTGGGCCGTCCAGAGGCATGTCCCGTGTGCTACAGCCTCCCCGTGGAGGCTGGCCATGCTCAGGGCCTCTTCCCCGCAGGCGCCTCTCTGTAGCTCATTACCCCCACAATGACTTTTCCTCGTAGCTCTCATCACTGCCTGACACTGCATCATACCTTCACATGTACGTGCTTTCTCTCCCTCAGCAGCGTTTAAGGCCCCTAACAGGTGCACCTTCAGCTGCTGTGTCCACTGCTATTTTCCCAGCAGCCAGTATAGGGCTTGCGACCTGCTAAGGGCTCCATGCTGCAAGTATTCTCTCTGTCCCCACCCACATCCTCTGGAAGCCATTTTTGACTAGTGTAGCCCTTTCCAGCTTCTCTGTTCTCAGCTTCATTTGGAGTAAACGTGAACCCCCCTGCCTGGGTCATAGAACATCTCTCTGGGCCTGCCTCCTCTTTACAAGTCCCTCTGAGCCTGTTCCAGCCGTTGCCTCCAACCGCAGTAGCCGCTTTCCTCCTCTGTCTCCCAGAACTTGTCTTCAGGGCCCTGCCAAGGCCTCCTGACCTCCTTGGCGCCTCCCTGGTGACTACCCTCATTCCGCTCCCTCTTCTCATCACACACAACTTGGTGTTTGCTCTTTATTAATACCACGTCCCACTCTTGTTGATGGTGGAAACAATGACAGTAGCTACCACTTAATTACCCAACGAATACCAAATGCATTTTCTTCATTTAGTCTTCCCAACAAACCTGTGAGGGGCGGGGGTGATTGTCCTCATTTAACAGTTGAGAAAACGGGAGCTGAGAGAGCCCAAGTGACATGCCCAAGGTCTCAAAGCGATGCAGGGGCAGAGCTGGCGCAGGGACCTTTTTCAGATAATGGAGATGTGAGGTGAGACCCTGCTTCGTCAGGCGTGTGTGAGAAGCCCTGGTTTCATCAGCGCTGGGCACACCTCCCTGGTCACTCTGCTATCAGATGTGGGGCAAGGAGGTGCTCAGACACAGAGACACCCACACCCACCCCCAAGCAGGGCCTGGGACTGAGGGGTGTTTGGCCCCGGTGCTGTGGGCAGCTCTGGCGTAGCCCTTGCAAGAGCTTAGCTGGTGGGAACGCATGGGTGGGGGGGTTCATATTCCTTGCACAGACCGTCTGCAGGAGACTGTTCCCATTAGATTTGGGGCATAGAGTGGGACAGAGCAGGCAGCCCTCCCTTAGCTGGGGGTGTGTCACTGAAGACTGGGTGTGGACTGGCTTGGTTAGTGGGGACTAGCCCTCCGCAGCGTGGCATCATGGAAATGAGGGACTCAGATCCCAAATACCTGCCTCGAGTCCTGGTTCCCCTACACCCTGACCGCAGGCAAGTGACTTAACCTCTTTTGGATTCGCCTTGCCTCAGTTTCCTGCTCTGTGAAATGGGGTTGCCCATCCTTGCCTTGTCCACCTTCCTGGGGAGTGCTGTGGACAGAGACGCCCCATATAGACATAAGGGGAGGGGACTCCTTTCTGAGTGTCAGAGTGCTCTGGGCTTCTCTGGCGGCTCCGCTCCCTCTGCCCTCTCCAAATCTAGGAGCAAATGAGCTGTGTGAAATAAATGGTGTCCGGGAGCAGCTATTTGAATTGGCTGTTGAGGACTTTTTTCCATGGGACTAGTCAGCTCACTCTACAGCCTGTCTTGTCTCCCTCCATGAAAAAAAAAAAGATATCTGTAGGTAGCGGTTCTGTTACCATCACAGGTGGGAAAACTCCTGCTCAGGGAGGGTGAGAGTGGCTCACTCCTACGCCCCAGCCCCCAGCTCATCTCCGGGGTCCTCAGTGATGGGCCTTCCTGTCAGGCAGCCCAGTCTAACGTGAGCATCCGGGCCTCCAACGGCCTCTGGGACCTGTGGGTTTGCTCATGCACGTAGGACACCTCTGTGAGCTCCTCCTCTCACAGGCCCTGTACACAGGGCTCTGGGCCCAGATGAATCAGGTACCAGCCCTGGCATCCGGGAGACGCTGGCACAAGAGGATGGCCAAGTAAATAGATACTGGCTGCAGTGGGACGGGTGCAGAGAGTGTGGTGTGCTGAGGGAGGGTGGGGGACGGGTGGCAAAGGAGCAGATTGGAGCTAGGGCTTGGCTCGGTACTCAGGCTTCCTGCTGGCCCCACCCAGGACTTGGAAACAGGCTGGGTGTGCAGGTGGTGGCAGTGGTGGCATCCGATTGCAGCATTGGCATCCAACCAGCTGCTGCTGGACCCCTCCCAGCCATAGCCAAGGCAGAGGAGGTGCTGACAGCTGGGTGATAAGGGCTGGCAGTGGCCTGGGGGTGCCCAACTGAACCCTCACTTCCCATCTGCTGGACATCTGTACCAGGGCTGTTGCAAGGTGGCAAGCCTCTAGATGGTGTCCCCAGGAGCGTGGAGGCCAGAGTCCCAGCAGTTGAAGAGGTCATAGCGTTTATCCTCTCTACCCCCGTTTCATAGACGGGGCACCTGAAACCCAGAGAGGTGAAGTGACTTGGCCAAGGGACACAGGCGTTGGTGGCAGAGCTGGGACTGGAGCCCTAAGGCCTGCTGCCACTTAACCCACTGCACACGATGCCTGCGCCTGGCCTGCGCCTCTGAAGGAAAACAGGTCGTTCATCTTCCCCATCCGCTCCCAGCCTTCTCCCACTTTGTTGTGGGAGGAGAGAAAAGGAACTCGGGGGATCTACAGCATAGGGACAGAAGGCAGGCCTGGCAGTTGGGGTTGAATTGAGCCAACTCTGCCACCCTCTTGCTGAGTGACCTTGGGCGTGTCACTTCTCTGAGCTGTTTTTGTCACCATCCCAATGGGAGTGAGGATGCCAAACTCACAGGCCTGGGGAGGTGTCAGAATACCTGTGCTGTGGCGTTCCCAGGGCTTCCTGTGCCACGAGGGTAGCACACCTGTCAGCCGGCCCTGCAGGGAAGGGGCCCAAGGGCCTGAGGACCAGCTAGCGCAGACCTGCTCTTTCTCTCGCTCAGCAAACCTGAGTGTTCACTCTGGGTCAGGCCCTGGCAGGCCACTGGGCACCCAGGTGTGGCTCAGACCCAGGTGGATCCTCAGGCAGCTCCCGGTGTGATAGGAGAATGGGCTTGGAATCAGCAGGTAGGACAAGGTGAGGGCTGAGGAAGTCCGGAGGGAGGACTCCGTGTCTCCCTGTTTCTCCATTCCGCTGGCCTCTCTTGACTTCATCTTCAGAAAGGTTCTCTCCATGGGGTTTGGGGAGAGGTGGTACGATGGCCCCTGACAGTTTCAGGCTTGCATGGGCCTTAGCGTTTATAATCCCAGAGAAGGAAAGACAACCTCTCACCAAAGGCTTGCCCTATCTGGGTACTGAAAGATGAGGTGCCTTATCCCATTGTCAGGGGATCCTCAGGGAGGCAATGCAAAGAGGGCCTTTCTAGGCAGAGGAGCCATGACTAGCTATTTCTTAGGTCCAGAGGGGCTTCCACTGGGGCCGGGGTTCAGTGTGATGGACAGGCCATCTCTTGGGGTTGGGCTCCGTGGTCAGCAGTTGGAATCTCCTGGCCAGGAGCCAGCCACACAGGCCCAGGCCTGAGGAACGCAGAGGGGTGGCTCCTCCCTCTCCAGGTAGCCCCTGACTCCCGTAGGGACACCTGTCACTCTTCAGCAGTCTTCCATTTCCTACTTTGTTGTAGAGCTGGCTTTGGGCCGTAATTAGGACAAAGCTGGTTGAGAACAGACTGGGTAACGTGGGGAAAGCTTGGCTCTGGCTGACTTGCCCTGGGGCTTGTGCAAGTCCCTCAGGCCCTCTTCTTCCTGTCTGGGTGAGGGTGAGACATGGCCTGCAGTTCCTGCACTGTCCTTATCTAATTGGGAGAGACCCCTAAGAAGCTGAGCAGACCCAGGTCTTTCAATGTGGGACATGTCACCAGTGTGGAATTCCTGTATGCCCTCCTGCGCCCAGCCCCACGCAGGAGAGCTCCACGTGGTGGTAATGAGTACAACCAGCGGTTGGCCCTGACCCAAAGGCAGGGGCTGGACCCTGGCCCTTTTCTTACGCACTCCTCAAGCTGTTGGCCTTGGGATCTGGTTCGCAGTAGGAAGTGGTCCACTGAGACAATGTCTGATGCCTTTCTCTCCATTGCCTTTTCTTCTCTGCCCAGCAAAAGGTGGAGGCCCCCAGCTTCTCCCTCCGCCCCTGCCTCCACCCCAGACTTGCCCTACCTGAGACTTGGGACTGAGGATCTTGTTAAAGTGCAGGCTTTGATTCAGTAGCTATAGTCTGGGCCTCATAGCCTACATTTCTAAACAGTTCCCAGACCACACTTTGAGTAGGAAAGTGCTGGAGTCCATTCTGTCTTTGCTCCAGCCAGGGCACCCAGCCGGCCCCAGACCCAGAGCAGGGACTTGCCTACCCCTTAGCCTATCCTAGCTGCATGGCGCCTGCTTCACTTCAGCTGGCATAGCTCAGGTGGCAGAGCCAGCTGTTGGGGGATGACTTGGCAGCCAGCCCTTGGATCAGGGAGGGGTTCAGGCCTCTGCTTCGGCCTCACTTCCCTCCCCTGTGTACGTCCCCAGGCCTCTCCCCGGGACAGGGGCCCTGAGTGCACCCCACCCTTGGATCTGCTGTGTCCTATGTGCACTTGGCACCTGCTGTAGGGGAAAGGAAGGTGCCCTGAGTAAGGGGCAGGAATCCTGGGTTCCAGCCTTGCCTCTACTGCCTGGGTAACCCTGTGCGAGTCAGTGCATCTCTCCTTAGTCTCCCTGGTGGTCCAATTGGACTATTCTAGATGACCCCAGAGGGCCCTCAGTCTCTAGGATGGGTTGTTAGGAGAATGTGGCGGTGGAAAGGGCCTGTGACGGTAGGATTTTTATATAGGGGGTAAAGGAGCATTTATGTGCCAAACCTCTAGAATGGTTCTGTGGCCTAGCCTCTTTATTTTGCTTTTTGTGCGTCATATACTACCACCTGTGTTTTGTTTCTGTGAGTCACATACCAACCCAGTTATGCTTGTGGGGTGTTAGATGCTACTGAGCGCCTAATATGTGTGCCATTCCCTGGGGACATGTAAGGGAGCCCTCGTGGTACTGCCTGGGGTCACATAGTGAGTGGAACCAAGGTTTGAACTGGGGTCTGACTTTTCTGTTGCACCAAGTCCCCTCCCTCTGATCCGTTAGACCAGGTAAAGGGGACAAGGCTGGTATGTCTGTCTTGAGGTCTGATGTTACCTGTATACCTACTAAAAGTCAAGCAATTGTTGACTTGCAGCTGATGACGGTTATGTCCCTTTCTAAACTCTGCTGTGACCTTGTTGCTCTACAGATTTTGAAGAAATACAAAGGCTTGAGCATAAGACTCTAAACCCTCTCCCACTGACTCCCAGCAGTAGGCCAGGGTGAAAGGTCATGAGACTCTCAAGGACAAGATTGTGACTTAGTGTCCCCAGAGTGGGTGGTGTGAAGGAATGTTTGACCAGCACACAGAAGGCGCTCAGTAAAGATGTGTTGAGCGAACGGCATGCAGTTGGGGCTCAGCAGACGTGGGGTTTGAAGTGCCCCACTCCTTTGGTCCAGCTGGCGGAAAGAGTGGGGTATAGATTAGGAACCCCGCACATACTCACCCCCAGGGCTGCGTCTCACGCAGTCACTAGGCCATCTGGTCCCACTGCCCATCAGCTGCCGGAGTCCAGGTTGTCATCCTGGGGGCACAGCCACAGAGCCAATTGAGTGAGCACATCTTGTCCTAACTTCCAGGCGTGGCACTTGCTTGGTACCGAGCATAGTAGCAGCCATCAGTGTCCCAGGCTGCCTGAAGCCCCCAGGCTTTGGGCACTGAGATGAAGTTGAAAGTGGAAATCCCTCTAAGGTGTTAGTGCTGGTGGCATTGATGGTGTTAGGGGTTGGAGGCTGGAGGTCTCAGCTCGCTGGGAAAGAGGATGAGCCCTGGGGGTGAGGGGGTGGCAGGGAGGGGGCATGCTCAAAGTACATTTGGAGAAAAAAACATTGCACATTGGATGTTGAACCTGTGGCCTTGGCCTCACAGACACAGAGAGCAAAGATTAAATATTTGTACTAGATCCAGATAAAGGCTAAGGACCGGAGTTGGATTGTGATGAAGGGAGGGAAGAGAACTGGCAGATACGGAGTGCCTCCCCCTGGCCTCTTTAGAGACTTAATTTGGTCTCCAAAATAACCCTTTAAGGGGACACCATTCCCACTGAGTATATATATAGAAACTGGGGCACAGAGAGGCATGTGAACAGCCCAGAATTATAAAGCTACTGGGTGACAGGGCTGGGGTTTGAACCCAGGTCTGTTTGATTTTGTGGCCCATGCTCCTCTCACATCTAGAAAGGCGCCTGTGGAAGGTGGGTTGGTGTAGGGGAGTCTGAGGCTGGAGGGAAGGGTGGCAGCCAGCTGACATCTCCCCTCTGTTGCAGGCACGGGCTCCAGCATCCTCTCTGCCCTCCAGGACCTCTTCTCCATCACTTGGCTCAATAGGTCCAAAGTGGAAAAGCAGCTACAGGTCATCTCGGTGCTACAATGGGTCCTGTCCTTCCTCGTGCTGGGTAAGCCGGGGCTTAGTGGGCGAGGGCAGGCCGGGGCCACCTCCCCAACAGAGGTTAGAGCAGGACCTGTGCCCTGCCGGGGAGAGGGGTAAGAGCATCTTTCTACTTACCACCTTTGGGTCCCCAGTCAAGTGCTCTACCGCTAAGCATGCAGGAGGACTCGGTGAGCTTCAGTGGGAGGTGGTGGTATGATTCCCATTTTATAGACGGGAAACCCAAGTCTCAGAGAAGGTGAGTAATTTGTCCAGAGTCACACAGATGTGAATTCAGGTCTATAAGACCCCAAAGCCTGTGCTTTTCCCACATGCCACCCTGCCCACCAACAAATATCGCTAGTAGGTACGTTGCTTTGCCTTAGGGTACTGTGGTGCCACGTTTGCGTCCTGACTCTGCCACAAACAAGCTCTGCGCCCTTACTCAGGTTCCTTGAGTGCTCTGAAAGTTAGTTTCCTCATTTTGAACATGAGGAAAATGTCGCCTACTTCACATGGCTTTTGGGGGAAGTGAAGGTAAGGAATGAGAGTGGATAGCACTGGGTGGTCCACCGTCCCCAGCTGCTACCCTGGCCCATTTCACGCTGGCTCCCTCCTCTCTCTCAACCCCTCCCGGATCAATGCTTTGGTGGCTGCTTCTGCAGGTCCTGGTTGGTGCCCTCACTCCCAGACCAGGGTCAGGACTTCTTGGGTTGTGTGGGAGGAGGAAAGGGCCCATGCCTGGGGCCACCCCTGCTCTCCTAGCAGCCTCTCGTCTTTCCCAGGCCCGTGTCCCCAGCGTAATAAGTGGCTTCCCCAACATATCAGGGCAGACAAACTTGCTGCAGAGCAGCATAGAGTACATTCCAGGGCCTGTGGGCGAGTCCCTCTGGGTGGCCCACTCTACAGGACTGTCCAGGCTGATGGGGAGTATCAGGAATTAGCCTTTCAGTGCTGAGCAACCATCCTTCCAATGTGCATAGGGGCCTCTGAGACCGCATTTCCGGGGCAGCTCCGTGCTGCCCCTCCCGCCCCGTGCAGGGCAGAGGGATGGGGTAGGGGTGCTATTTGTCAAGCCGCCACAGTGTACCAGGCACTTGCCATGTCTTTCCTTGACGTCCCACTTCACAGGTAAGGAAATGGAAAGTCACGGAGGTTCAGTGAGACTGTGAAGCTCAGTAAGCACAGAGCTGGGATTTGAGTGGAAGCCCAGAGCCCTCACCAGGGAGCCCACCTTCCTGGGGAGCCCAGAATTACTGTACCTGGTATGAAATAACCAGTCTTCATCTCTAGGCCCAAGAGCAGGCTTTAACGGGGTCCATGAACCCCTAAAATTCAGTGCGAAATTATATGAGAGTATGTGCACATTTTCCTGGGGTAAAAGGCAATTGCTGTCGTCAGATTCTTACGCGGACACGTGACTTCAAAAAGATAAGCACCGGTCTGGGGAACAGAGCAAATTAAACTGCTCCCTGGGGCTCAGACCCCCAAGTCAGCCTGCATTTGGCCGCTTATTAGAATCCTGGGGTAGAGAGCACAGTGTAATCCCTCCACTTTCAGATGGGAAGCAGGGGCCCAGTGGGGGCAGAGCCTTGCCCAGAATCGCAGGAGAAAGAAGTAGTGGGACCAAGAAAAGACCCAGTGGATTCCAGCCTCCCTGACCCCTGCCTTGTCTGCTACACCAACTCCCTTAGTCCCCATTTGCACCAAGAAGCCACCGCTCTCTCTGTCTTAGTGAGTCAGAGCTTGATTGATAGGGAGCTAAGCAGCTGGTAGAACCTCAACCCATGCAGCACATGACAGGCACTGGCCCCGAGCTGTAGGTTAACGAGCCATCAAGCCCAACCACAGCCCAGAAACCAGCCCAGCATCTTCCTAAAACCCTCATGTAGGTGGGAGCCACGCCTGATTGGACAGGCAGGTCTGCTGAGCTGCTGCTTAATTATTGCCCAGAGTAGCCCAGCCACTCCCTCCTGCTGCCACCCAAATATGTTGGCAGAGGCTCCCCTTGTGCTGCAAAGGCTTCTGTGGCCCCATCAGCCTCCCTCTGGAACAGAGAAACCGCTTTTCTACCGTGGACCCCCTCTAGCCTTTTGATAATGACTATAAACCTTTCTCAGTGTTTTCAAATGTGTAATACAAAGTGCATTGGATTTCAAAGGAATCCAGTGATACTAAAATATAAATATGCATACATTAAGAAATCAAATTAGACATATAGTCACACCTGCTTTTTATTATTACAGTAAAAAAAAGAGTTAGAAGCAGGTATAATCATTACTATAATTCTTAAGTAGTGATGAGAAGAAATGATTTTTCAAAATATCTGCAACTGCTCTAAATGTAATATGAAAACACCTTTGTTTCCTATTGGTATCACAGTACTGCTCATACTGCTGTGGTCCGTTACACTTGTAAATGAAGGAAATACTACATTTCCAGGAGAAATCTGTGAAAATGAAGATGTCATTTTTGTTTTCATCCAAGGTCATGGATCTTTTGATTTGACACTTAACTGTGTGTTAAGTCCTCTTCACATATCGTCATGTATAATCTTCCCAACACCCAGTAAGGAAATTGAGGGTCGGGGCCGGGCCGTGGCCAGTGAGCAGCACGGCCAGGGCTTCATGGAAGAACATGTCCGTGCTCTCCACAGGGCCCTCTGCTGCCGCTCTGCCACGGAGCAGTCACCGGCTGCCCTGCCCACGGGCCTCAGGGCCACCAGCCTCATCGTGCTGTGTGGGGAGGGGGTGATTTTGCAGCTGGTCCCCAGCCTTCCACACGTGGAGCCAGCCAGGCCCTTAAGCAGTTTCCAGCTCACGACCAAGCAGGGTGGAGCAAGGAGCCCATTGTTCAGAGGAGGACTGGGATTAGGCTCTGAGAAAGGGAAGTTGAGATCACTTTTTGCTCAATCGACCTTTCCGGTGTTGGTTACTGGGGCTGCAGAGGTTAACCTGACCCAGTTCCAACTCCCAAGGAGCTCGGTGGCTGAAGGGCTGTCTGCTGGGAGGAGTCTAATGGGGGAGGCAGATAATGACACAGATGAGTGCTGTGGGAGAGGGGCTGTGGACGCACAGGGGTTAGGGGAGTGAGCCCTCTGGGCGGAGAGTCTGGAGCTAGAATGCAATCTTTGGACTCTCCGTCTGTTTGTTCTCTTGTCCCCCATCCAGGATGCCTTAGCACCAGAGGGAGGGTGGTAGGTCGGGATTCCCACCTTCCTAGAAAACCCAGACATACAGGCAGTGGGCTCAGCCCCTCTGGTCCCTTGACCCCTCGGGAGAGTTAGGGGGTTGATGGCAGCTGGGTTTCCAGGCTGCTCCGACCCTGGCCTGAACCTCACAGCCCCGCCAGGCCCACCTGGAGCTTCCATCTGTTTTCTGAAGGAGCTTGGGTACCTGTGGAGTCTAGGCCCTTTTCCAGGCCTAAGAAAGGGGACCAGAGGCAAACTGCTCAACAGTGTGATTGACTTCATAAGTGGCTTTAACTTAGACGTAGCCATTCACCAAGTTGCCTCAAGTACTTCAGTTTGCCTTTCCCAGAGTTTTGGAGGCTGCACATGCCTCCCTAGAAACTCATCTTCCCTGTCTGTGATGTCACACTCCTAAGCTGGTCCTGAAAAACTGGACGCCTGGTCACTGGGTGTTCACTGCCCCTCCCCAGGTAGTTCTACCATTTTTAGCCACATTGGGGAGAGGCTCAGTCATGAGTCTAGAACAGGACTGGATTGTGGATGACAAGGGAGTGCCGTTTTCCTGCCCTGAGACTCATGGAGAGCTTGTGCTGACCCTCCCTTCTCCCTCGGGAAACCAGAGGAGGCTCAGCCATGGTGGGAAGAGGAGAGCATGGGATCCAGAGCTCATCAGCCCTAGAGCGCTCCTGACCAGTGGCAGTGCCCGGCAGAGGGTGGGCGTACAGCAAGGGTTGGCGTCCCTCCCTGGGCGGTGGAGAGGGTGCTGGATGGAGGCCATGCTCCCACCAAGCATGGGTCCCTGCTGCCCCTGGCCTTGTGCTGAGCAAAGAAGATGTGCCCCGCCCCCTATCCCCTCGGTGTGGAGAATCCAGAGCTGAGAGACCCATGTGGGAGGATAGCCTCATAGTGGAAGACAGTCCTTGAAGCGATGATGTCTGCGCCAGGCCTTGAAGGCTGGGGAAACACTGGGTAGAAGCCCTGATGAGGGCATCCAGGGTCGAGTCATGAGGTAAACCAGGCTTGGCATGCACCGTCCTTCCTCTCTGTGCCAGGTTATTCAACAGCATGGCCCACAGGCCCAGAGCAACGTGACCACGTGAAAGCTGGCCCCAGGGAGTCTCCTCAGTGTCCTGCTGGGGCGTCTGAGGGGGGGCTGATGGGCTCCAGGCTTTGGCCTGGGACTGCCTGACTGCCTGTGATGTAGGAAGTGGCCAGCCCTCCTCCTAGGGCAGGAAGCCTCCTCTCCCACGGCCCTCCAGTGGCAGCCTGGCGCTTCTGACTTTTGATGAATTTCTAAAGCCTGGTGCAGATTGTGGTTTGAATTCTGGTTCTGCCCCTGTCCTGCTGGGTGAGCTCGGGCAAGTTACCCTCTCCTAGAGCGTCAGTGTCGTCATCTCTAACATGGTGTAAAAGTCACTGGCTTCACATTTGAGACAGTGGCTCAGCTCTGCCCACGTCCTGGGACATGGATTCACTTAGTAGGTCCCTCCCCTTGTCCACGGTAACTGTGCTGGGCACTGGGGTGAGGAGAACATGCAAGGAGGGGACAGAAAGAACAGCTCGAAGGACAGCTTCACAAGAAGCTGAAGGTCACCCACTCTGGTGTGATTGCCCAGACACCCTGGAGCTCATGGACCATTTGACGCCAGAATAGTCCGTCAGTCTAGGCGATGAGGCTCGTGTCCCCGTGAGTGTGCTCCTGGCCAGGCTATGCTCAGGGCCCCGGCTGAGCCTAGCTTAGTGCCGCAGTAAACGCTCACTCCATCACTGCGTGAGCCCTTGCCCAGAGAGGAGAGTGAGGACTGCCCAGGGAGGGCTGGGCCTGACCTGTAATCGTCTGCCTGCCCACCAGGAGTGGCCTGCAGCGTCATCCTCATGTACATATTCTGCACCGACTGCTGGCTCATCGCTGTGCTCTACTTCACCTGGCTGGTGTTTGACTGGAACACACCCAAGAAAGGTAAGGGCGTGGAACTCCTTGCCCCACCCCCACTCCCAAGGAACCCTCCCTCCTGCACAGGCTGAGGTTTCAAAGGCTGCTCCTTTTTCCTTAATACCTACTATATGAAAAGCATTAGATTAGCCAGGGTGTGGTTTGGGGGGGTGGCGGTTAAAAGCTCCTCAAAGGACGCCATCCTAGTCCTCGCAGGGGCTTACACTCAGTCAAGGGTTTGCATGGGATGAGGGGCAAACATGGACAGGGGCCCAGTGGGAAGGGGAGGTGCTGCCTAGGGTGACAGTCGCCTGCCTCAGGCTTTCACTGGTCCTGTCTAGTCTGCCTTACACAAATGTCACCCTCCCTGACTCCCGCTCCTTCCCAACACTGTGTTTTGTTCTCTGGAAGGTGGCAGGAGGTCAAAATGGGTCCGAAATTGGGCTGTGTGGCGCTACTTTCGAGACTACTTTCCCATCCAGGTAAAGACTTGTGGGTGTTATCTTGGGAGGGTGGGAATGGATGGGAAATCTGCACTTCAGCTGTAACCTACCCGTCTGTAGTAACCACATGTGCTAAGTGAACCATGCGACACCTCCCACTATGAGCAGCAGTGCGTGCTCTGCACCACTTTGTGCCAGGTTTGCGCAGTTTAGGGTCCATATGATGCCACACCAGGTAAAAAAGAAAAATCAAGACTTGGGGGGAAAAATACTAGCATTTCAGCCATAAGGGTCAACAAAGTGGTGGTGGTTGAGCTTTATCATTAGCTTTGAGCTTCCTGGCAGCCAAGGAAAATGGGAAACATGATCATTGTTGGGCCTTGTTTGGGGAAACAAGACTCACTGTAGCATTTGGATCTAAAAGATGTTTTGTGCACTGAGCTCTTGAGTGATGATATAAAGAGCAGGTATAATAGCAGATATCATGGCCATTGTTTGTCTGCCTTTCACTGAATATTAAAGGCATAACTTAAAATGGAGGTAATTAATCAAGAGCAATACGAAAGTAGTCCAAGTTCATCTGGCATGAACGGAGCATATCACTGAACCAAGCATAGCAATGTGCTATGCGGGGCTTTCTCTCTTTCTCAAGCTCTTAACAGAAATACCACTTCTCTCAGCCAGTCATGGGTGGGTCGCTGGGGGTCATGACCGTGGGAATGAGGGCCCAGGAAAGTTGATGGGTAGTGAAGGAAGAGTGAGACCCTAGTTGCTGAAGGGCTTGAGGAAGGTTTCTGGAGTAGCTGCTCCTAGAACCGCGTCCTAAAGATAAGCAGCACTGAAGAGGCAGGGAAAACAAGGAGAGCGTAGGCACCAGGTTTGAGAGGAGGCCTGTGGAGTGCAGACAGAGGATCTCTTTATTGGGAGCATCCTAGGAGCCAGCGTCTTTCCCCAAGGAGTCTCCTTTGACTCTCATAGCACCTTGTAAGGGGTCTTAATGTTATCCCTTTTTTGCAAAAGAGGAAGCTGCAGGTCAGACTAGCAAAGCTGACTGAGGCTAGTGAGGTGTGGAGCCAGGATTCCAATCGCTGTTCTTGCCTCAAAGTCTGGGCTCTTCCCACCTCTGCATGCTTCCTCTGTGTGCAGCAGAGCCGTGGGAAATAAGCTTGAGCAGGCACTCAGCCTTCCCTCAGGCTTGGAGGACAGAGGCAGGAAAAGCCCAGTAGGACCCTGGGTGAGGCACCATCCCTTCCAGGGTGCAGTTTTTCCACACGAAGCAAGTTTAGACCAAGCTGGTCTCTGGGTTTCCTCCCTGTTGCACCATTGTCTTCTCTGGGACCCTTACACTAGTCTTCTGAGCACCTGTCGTCTCGGGGGCCCACCTCCAGGTCCTGACAGGATAAACGGTGGTGTGGTCTGGCTCTCAATCTCATCTCTGTCCCCCTGCCTGTGCTCTGCAAGTGAGGTTGGCAAGGCAGGGGCATCTGGGCCCTGGTGCACGGGGGCGATGCTGCTGGATTGGGGATAACCGGCAGAATCCCGAAGGTGTTCCCTGTAGGGGAAACGCCTGTCTGGCCATGTCACTCGGGTCTGGCCTGGCACACCCGAGCTGCTGAGGTAACCCAGCAGGAGGCAGGGGAGTCTGAAGAGCAGAAGTGGCAGCGTGTGTGAGTGTGAAAGTGTGCATGACACAGGGCAGTGTGTGTTTGCTGTTGTGTCAGTGACAGACATGCTGGCGTGCTGCCTGGGGGAGGGGGCTGGGTGACCCCACACCACATTCCTCCACTGCACCCGGTATTGTGGGGTGGGCCCAGGGCCAGCTCCCTTTGCCCACTCCAGGCTGAGCCCACGTTTTCCAGGACCTCTGGGGTCGGCGCGCCTCCCTTTCCCTGACTCCATCTCTCTGGCCACAAGGAATTCAAGGCTGTTGTTGCTAGAAGGATGTTGCATCATAGGACCCAGCCCTCTCTTTACATCATAAAGCTCCCTCCTTTGGAGGTGAAGAAACAGTCAGTCCCAAAGAGGGGCACGGGTCCAGGTTGCACAATGAGCCCATGCCAGCGTTCGTACTAGAAGCCGGGCCCAGGTTCTTTCCCATTGAATTCCCACTGGCTGTTTCTCTGGGAAAGATTGAATCCCGGATTTCCCCCCGTCGGATTGAGCCCCACTTCCTGGGTCTCCCTCTCTCTACTTTGCTGGTAACGACCTGGGTCGAGTTCCTGTTCTGTCACTCTGTTCACCAACCAGTAATTTTTGTTCCCTGCGCAGTGTGCTGGGCATGGGGCCACACAAGAGTCAGCCCTCGTCCCTGCCCTCGGGTGGGCTCACCAGCTAATGGGTCCTGCTGGACTTTGTCACTTTCTGCCCATGGGGCCACAGGCCACTTTCTTAAGCTCCCTGAGCCTAATTAGCCTCATGTGCAAAACGGAACTGCTCATATGATAGAAAGTGGTAAGTTATGGTTAATTGTGAGGGATTGTGGACGGACCCTGTTCCACCTGGGGCCGTTGCCTAAGGGGCCAGGCCCCAGTGTTCAGAGTAGCTGGCCCCTCAGGAAGCCCTCTCAAGGCCAACAGGTCCCTCTACCCAGAAGCGGGTGGCCTGAGGGCTTGATCAGAACGAGGCCAGGCACATGCCCTTCCTCACTGATCTTTGCTCTTCCGGAAGAACCAAACAAAGTCTAGTGTCCCTGATCACACCTCTGTTCCAAGAAGTCGGCTGGGAGTCGGAGCCATAAGACACACGTGAGCTGGCCCTGGGAGGTCCCCTGGGCCCCAGGACCAAAGCCACATGGCCTGAGGCAGGCCAGCACCTCGAACCTGGGCTCTGCTCTTGCCTGCCGGTGACTTAGGCCAAGCTCCTGCCCCTTGGGTCTCAGGCTCCTCTCCTGGGAGAGATTTGGGCCTCGGTGACTTGACATCAGGGCTGATGTTCTGTGGAGCCGTGTGTGACACTCTTGTCTCGTCCCTTTTCCCAGCTTTTCGCCAACGGTGCGTAGTGACCTGCACCCACTTACCCACACCTCCCCCTCTCCCTTCTTGGGGAAGCTCGTGGCTCTTTGCCATCAGAGCAGCTCAGCTGGCCCAGAGAGCAAGCACCCTTCTCCCAGCAGATGTGCAGCTCCTGTGTTAGCAGCAGCCACCAGGACTGCTGGCTTCCTGGGGGAGGAGTGAGCAGTCCCTGGGTCCCCGCTTCCTGAGGTATAGGGAGGCTCTTTGGAGAGGAGACGAGGGAAGGCTCTTGGAGTTTAGAATCATCCATCTGCCTCGTTTCACAGAGAGAAGAGACTATCCCAAGGTCACAAAACATGTCAGTATCAGGGCTGGCATAGGAACCCAGGCTGTCTGCTTCAGGGCCCAGGTTCTCTCTCCTGCATTCCTCTGCCACCGTGCCTGCTATGTGAGCTCAGGCGAGTCTCTGTTCTTCTCTGGTTCTGAGTTTCCCTCTAGATGGTGCCAGGGTGGCACAAGCCTATCTGAGCACCTTTCCTGTCCTGGGAGGCAGTCTGTGAGGCGTGACTTGCCAGGAATGTGTTCCAGGCCCACGTGAGCCAGCAGGCAGGCCTGGCCACCCCCTTGGACTGAGACTTTATCATAGGAAGCAATCGGGGGACAGACACATGGCAGGCATGTCAACAGAGCCTTCATCAGCAGTGTCCTTCCTTGTCCCTCTGGAATGGACACTCTGTTCAGTCCGGGGGAGAGGGAAGCATGGCACAAAGACAAATCAAAGCTGCGCCAAATACCCATTCTTCTAGGTACTGTACCAAGAGCCATTAACCTGCACTGTGCCCCAGGGCACGTCATTTACCTGAATGTTCCACCAGACAGAGGCTTGGGGGAGCAGGAAATGATTTAAAGAGCCAGCTCGGGTTCCACCAGGTGACACATCTACAACCCAGGTCCCAGGAAAAGCACAGCTGGATCGACTCGTTAAAGGCGGAGGGTGTGTCACCGTGGCCTCCAGGAAAGCAGCAACTCCTTTCTCCAGGCCTCAGTTTCCACCTTGTAATGAAAGGAATGGCCTAGATAAGGGCTCTTCTGACCCATTCTGTACTTTGGGCTCCTAGGCCCAGCCACCCGCTTAGGAGCAAGTTTCCAGTATGGTACTGGCTGCCTTGGCTCTTAATGTCAGCACCTTCCTTTTTCGTGGAAACGGGTACATGCTGCTTTTTCATTCTAGCTTTACTCAGAGCTAACGTGGTGGGCTGGCCTGTTTTTTAGGAGGCAAAACCTCAGAACAACCACCTTGCAGAGCTCCTAAAGCTGGGCTCCCATTCAGTTCCCTCATTGCGCCCACCCCACTAGCCGTGGATTAAGCTGCAGCTGTTCCCTGCTTGTGGAGTTCCAGCTGAGAGTTGGTTGGGTTTTTGAGCAGCTTTAATCTGTTTGCCAAAGGCAGATTGGAAGAAAGAGTAAGAATGTCCCAAGCAACGGGGTAAAACGCAGGGGAGTCTTGCTCATCCTTACACGTACTGGCAGTTACAGAGCTGTGAATGGTGCCAGCCAACCTGGCTTCCACCCCCCTCCAGCCTTCCTTACCTGAAGATTCAGATTTCAGTTTTCCCAAGGCCTGCCATCACCACCCCCTCCCCCGAAACTGGGCATAAGGTCCTTCCCTCAACTAGGAGGTTCCCAAATTTGGAGTCATGGAAAACCTAGGCTCTTGATATTTTGCCGATGGCCAGGGACTCTGCTTCCAGCTGGCACCGGTGCTTGGAAGTGGGCACTTTCAAGCTCTGCAGGTAGCAGTGCCATCAGTGCCACCTCTCTAGAGAGGCAGGGCAGTCCACAGGACCAAAATGTTCATATCCTTTGACTCAGGAACTGTATTTCTAGAAGTTTGCCTCAAGAAAATAATCAGATGTGGATAAAAAGAAGGTATTCATGGGAGCATTGTTTTTAAGGGAAATTTTGGAAGCTTTTTAAGGGTCTACCAGCTGAGGTTTGATTATAGATCTGTTACGTGTAGTGTAGCTGTGTGAGAGGGTAATACAGCCGTGAGAAGACAAGTTACTGAGGAATTCGGATAAGGAAAAATAGATATGATATGCTGGGTAGGAAATTACATAAAAATGGTACCAACCATATTACTTCGATTGTGTGTGTGTGTTTAAAAACGTGTATATCTGAGTAGAAAAAAGACTCAGCATGTTAGAGTGGTTTAGCTGAATGGAGGTATGACAGGTGCTTTTGTTTTTACTTTCCTGTGTTTTGAAACTTCTCTGATTACTCATTATTTTTGTAATCAGAAAAGAAAAAGTGATGTTTTCTGAGCAAAATACGGATACTCTCCACCCCTCCAAACACCTTCCACCCCCACTGTGTTTGTTGTGAGACAGGGCCTGTAACACAAGGCCTGTGTATGTTGTGAAGCAGAGCCTCTTGTTGCTTAGGTTTTAGGGAAACTTTGCACCACTCCCCCCTCCTCCAAGCCGGGGGTGGGCCCTGAGGAAGCCAATCATTCTGTAGAGCATCCCGGGACAGCTTTGTTGATAGTACCACAGGTCAGCTGCCCGGCTATCCAGCCGACCTCCCCCGCCCCCAGTGCGGCTGGCACAAGGTCTGCTGCTTACCCTCGTCCTTCCTGCATCAGAACCCGAGCTGAACCTGGCTGCCTGCAAGGAAGTTTCCATTCAGGCCAGCTGCACTGTCCCTACTCTAGTCAGACTGAGAGACTCGGACTTGACCCTGATGGGAGCTGGAGAGTGACAGGGGTTGCATTGGGTTTTAGAACAGTCACTCTGGCTGTGGTGAGGAGGATGGGCCCCGAGGGAGGGAAGGCAGGAGGCTGGCAGAATGTGAGTAAGAGGACCCAGTGTGTTTGGCAGGAGAAAGTTCCGTCACTTGTCACAGGGACTTGTATAGTCCAAATGGTGACCGCTGAGCACCAGGTATTGTGGCCCCAATGATGTGAGTGAGGTCATGTGTGGAGAGTGACGCCAGTCCTTCAGGCCCAGAGTGCCAGGGGGTATGGCATACTCAGCCCCGCCCCTACTCCTGGGCGTGCCCCAGCACCCCTCTCGTGGCCACTTTCCTCTCACCCAAAGTTTTCCCTGCAGCTGGTGAAGACACACAACCTGCTGACCACGAGGAACTATATCTTTGGATACCACCCCCACGGCATCATGGGCCTGGGCGCCTTCTGCAACTTCAGCACAGAGGCCACTGAAGTGAGCAAGAAGTTCCCTGGCATAAGGCCCTACCTGGCCACACTGGCTGGCAACTTCCGGATGCCAGTGCTGAGGGAGTACCTGATGTCTGGAGGTGAGAATTCACCTCTGCCTGTCCTTGCTGGGTTCCACTGTCAGGGCCCTCAGCCTCTCCACTGAGCCAGGTGACAGAGGCTAGGAAGCGAGGGATACACCGTGCTGCGGTGACCGGTCCTGTGCTGACAGCTGCTGCCTGCCTCTGACACAGTGGGTCAGGGCTGAACAGGAGAGCTGTTCATATGGCCTTCAGGATTCAACTGGGGTAACATCTTTCCTCAGAAGCTTCTCTGACTCCTTTTCCGGGCACCCCAGTGCCTCTGCTGCCCTCTGTACGACCTGACTGTTGTCCATGGCTCTGTCATTGTCCCCCTGCCTGTGACCCCCACCACCAGCCCGATTCACTAGGGTCCCCAGAACCTGGTACTGGCTGGTAGAGTTAAGACCTCAGGGAGTATTTCCTCAATGAATGAGTTCCCTAAACAACCTTGTATTGTTACCCCTGTTTTACAGATAAGTAAGCCAAGCCTCAGAAAAAGAATAGCTTATGCAGGGACCCTGCATCTTCTAAGTGGCTGGGTTAGGTCTGGACCCAAGTCCAGGGCTCTTTCTTTTTATATGTGTTCAGGGGTAGGGCGGGCATCCATTGGCAGCCCTGACTGTGTGTCTCGTCCTTCCCCAGGCATCTGCCCTGTGAACCGGGACACCATAGACTACTTACTTTCAAAGAATGGGAGTGGCAATGCCATTATCATCGTAGTAGGGGGTGCAGCCGAGTCCCTGAGTTCTAGGCCCGGCAAGAATGCGGTCACCCTGCGTAACCGGAAGGGCTTTGTGAAATTGGCCCTGCGTCACGGGTAAGCACGTCGCCACACATGCACGCAGGCATGTGCACACACACCCCTCCGAAGCTTTGCTTTGCCCAGGGCTGCAGTCCCTTGGCTCCCGCAGGCAGGCCCTAGACCCCAGGAAGGCACAGAAGGGAGTTCCCCGTCCTGTGGGGTATGGGTGGTTGGAACCACAGGTTCAGGCCAAGTTTGGCCAAGGGTAGCCTGTGTGTCTGCGTGGGGCACAGATGCAGCCTGGCCCTCACAGGTGGGCTGAGAAGCCAGACTCATATGCAGGATTATGCCATGTCCAGGATTATGCTCTCTTGCTAGGAGAGCAAGAGACCAGGAAGGAGGATGGCATGGCGTGGATCAAGGAAGGCTTCCTGGAGGAGTGACACTGAGAACAAGTGGGGAGGAACTGGGCAGCTTGGATTTCTGTGGCCTTTTCTAGAAAACCAGAGGCACATTCTGTGTAGCCACCTGTTGAGCCACATTTCATTTGACAAAGCACATTCATTTCTAAGACTCCTTTGATTCCACAGAAGTTCTGTGGGTGGTGACATCTCATTTTCCATTTGAGAAAGCAAACTGAGTGACTCCGTTAGGGCTACACTGTAAAATGCAGAGCCAAGCTCTTTGGACTCTGGGTCCACTGTTTCTTCCCCCATCTGGGCTCTGTGCGACCCAGGAGGAGGGCCCTGGGGTGATGGCCCTCGAGTAGTGATGTGGCTGGAGGGGAAGAAAATGCAGCCTGCAGTCACACACAAGTTAGGGATGGCACTGACCCGCCCCCCAGCCCTCCTTTCTGTCTCCTCAGGACCTTCAGAAGACGCTGCCCTTCGGGGCCCAGCCATCAAATCACACCCAGTCCCTATGTTTAGGGTTAGGGGAAGTGAGAAGGGACAGTGACAGCTCAGCATGCTGGGGGCTGTGACACAGAACTGAGAGAGGTGTAGGCTGGGGATGGGGCAGGGAGAACTTCCCCACAGAGGGAGGATGAGAAAGAAGAGGCATTTGAAAGCAGGGCCCTCAGCCTTCCCTTTGCCTCGTCCCAAAGCCCTAACACGCTCCCCAGTCACTAATAGGGGGAGGGGTGGGCAGAAGGCCCATCTTACCCTGGTAGTGAGGGGACATGTGGTTTGGGATCCCCCAGGTGATTCTGGTACAGCCCTGGGGGAGGGGAGCTGGGCTGGCAACCAGGACCTCGGGCTGACAGGACCTAAAGCCAGTGATGGGGTGTGACAGACCCTGGCTTCTCCCTTCCAGAGCCGACCTGGTTCCTACCTACTCCTTTGGGGAGAATGAGGTCTACAAGCAGGTGATCTTTGAGGAGGGCTCCTGGGGCCGATGGGTCCAGAAGAAGTTCCAGAAATACATCGGCTTTGCCCCATGTATCTTCCATGGCCGAGGCCTCTTCTCATCTGACACCTGGGGGCTGGTGCCCTACTCCAAGCCCATCACCACTGTCGGTGAGCCCCCCTGGTTGCACACCCTGAACTCGGGGTGCCACACAGCTCGTTAGTAGTAGAGTTAGGATTGAAATCCAGGCCACCCAGCTCTGATGTCCATGCTCTAAATCTCGAGGACATGTTGGGTGCTGCCATATGGGAATGATTGGCAGGGGGATGGAGATAGGTGATAGATCCATTACTGTGAGCAAAGCTGTGCTAGGTAAGCAAAGAAGACCCAGCAGTTCTGTGTTTGCAGAGCCCAGGAGGCTATCAGGAAAGACCCTGTTACAGCAAACACTCACAGGGGATGAGGGGGATACGAAGGGTGCTTTGGGGGTCATAGTGGACGCCGAGAAGGAGGTGATTCTTACACTGTTAGCTGAATAGGAATTATCCAGCAAAAGAGGTGAAGGGAGAGAGTTTTTGTCAGAAACCGTAGCCTAAGTGAAGTTCCTACAGAAAGACTGGAGATTTTCAAGAAACAGAAAGAAATCAATGTGACGGGAGCATAGGCCTGTGAGATATGTAGCAAAAAAACTGGCTGCACTTGGCTCTCAGCTATGTTGTTTTGGGTTTATTTGAGACCATTTAGAGGATTCCAAAGGATTATCTCTTTGTGTGTGTGTGTGTGTGTGTGTGTGTGTGAATGGTTCACACAGGAGCAAGTGGACCACAAAGCATGGACTTTAAGAGCCGAAACTCACATAGATACTTTGAATTATCAGGGCCAGGTGTTTTGCTTTGTACTTTGCACAGAGACCAACTTCCTGCATTTTGGGTCATGTGACCCAGACTCACTCTTGACTTTTGTTGTATACAAATTTCACACCAGCTCTGATCTTCCCCAGGCAGCAGGGACATTTTCATGCTCAGGGGTGGCTGGACAGGGAGGGTCCTGTGGACAGCGTGAAGAAATTTGCTCTTCACCTTAAGAGTGGAAAGCTGCTTGAAGATTTTGGGGAGGGGAGGTTCAGATTTGCATTTGAAAGTGATCCTTGGGGCTGCTGAATAGAAAATGGGTTAGAAAGGGCAAAAATGGAAGCCACAAGAGCAGTCCTGAGGCTTTTGTGGTAGCCAGTGGCTTAGACCAAAGCAATGGCAGCAGAGATGGAAGAAAAGTGCGGTGAACTTGGGAAGAAATCCCAGAACTGTCTTTGACAGAACTTCATGATGAGTTGGGTATAGAGATGAAACAGGATTTAGGAAATAAAACAATGCACAGAAGTATGAATGTTGGTCTCCTCCTTCCGCTCCTGCCCTTACCTCCCTTCTCAAAGCATGTCATGTATGTCACAGAATCCTTAGCCAAGCCCTATGAGGAAGGGTCCTTGTGTGATAGGTGAGGAAACTAAGGCTCAGAGAGGCAAAGTGACTTTCCCAGAGCAGGGAAAAAGCAGGGCCGTTGCCTGACCCCACAGCTCTCGCAGGAGTTCCCTCCCAGCTGAGTGCAGTGGGTGCAGCCTGTTCATCCAACCCGCTGCTTAGTGGCTCTGTGTCCTTGGGCAGGTCCCTTCCCATGCCCCTGGGCCTCCGTCTTCTCCTCTGTAAAAGCCACAACCTGAGACGGAGCACATTCAGCAGAGCTGCTGGCACATGAGTGGCACGTAGAACAGGGTTGCTGTCATCAACGTTATGAGGGATACCAGGGAGGCTGGGCTGAGTGACAGTGACTAACCAGAGGCCTCTGCCCCATCCCTGCAGTGGGTGAGCCCATCACCATCCCCAAGCTGGAGCACCCGACCCAGCAGGACATCGACCTGTACCACGCCATGTACATGGAGGCCCTGGTGAAGCTCTTTGACAATCACAAGACCAAGTTCGGCCTCCCGGAGACCGAGGTCCTGGAGGTGAACTGAGCCAGCCCTCAGCTCAGCTGCTACTGCAGATTGTTTTCTACCAAGTTCTCGGGTGCTTTTTGTTCTGTAAATTTGGAAGCGTCATGGGTGTCTGTGGGTTATTTAAAAGAAATTATAATAATTTTGTTAAACCATGACAATGTTAGGTCTTTTTTAAGAAGGAAAAAGTGACTCTTTCAAGCTCTTTCCCTTCCAGTTTGTCCTGTTCTAGGTGGTGGCTATTACATCTGGACCTGTATGGTTTCTCAACCAGCCCTTCTTCTTCCCTTCCCAAAATGACAGAGAAAACTCAGTCCTGGTGAATTGGGGAAGAAAGACCACCATTAGTGACTCAGGCCGGTTGTATTATTTGCTCTTTGCCTCTGGAGGATGAGGGGCAGAAGCTGCTTCTCCTACAAACACCTCTATTCCCAGCTACCTTGTCTTGACTGCAGGACTAGTCCCTCTTGCCAAGGGGAAGACTCGAGGGCACAGTTGTCCCCGTTTTGAAGAGTGCAGTGATGAGCATCTGGGCTGTTCCAGCATGATTCTCCTTCCGGTCACTGCCCACACTCACAGTCTTTCAGATCTGAGCCTGGACTGACGCCTCCAGAGTGACGATGGGGGTGGTGATGGTCCCGTGCTGGGGAGCAGGGCTGTCCCAGACGCATCTCTTGGACTCTCCAGCCACCACATTCTGATTGGAGGGACTGGTTTTCTTCAGGGAGCGCTGACATGGACCCAGCACCAACCCCGCCTTGGCCTGAATCCCATACTTCCCAGTGGCCTCGGTTTGCTTAACCTACACCCCCAAGTGTGGGTGTGAGGAAGGGGTCCCTCTTCCTGTTCACAGAGGGGCCTCGCCTTCTGAGCCGCAGACTGGTTCCAGGACAGGCCCCCAAAGCCAAGCCTCACTCGTGTGTGCCTTTCTGAGAAAGTGGGGGCCAGGGTAGAAACCCAGCCCTTCCTCTTTGTGTTCTGTTTTCTCTCGATGAGATCATTGTACCATGTCAGACTTTTGTATATTCTAAACAAGTAAATAAAAACGAGCGTACTCTATGAGTTCTTGTTGGTGCTACATCTGTACCTTGCCCCTGACACTTGGAAAGATCACGGCCCCAGCCAGGCTATCTGCCAAGCCCTTTCCTTTCCACCTGCTCCTTTGGCCCACATGGCGCTGTGTGTTATATTAGTTATCTGTTGCTGTGTAACAACTTACTCCAACACTTAGTGGCTTCAAACAACAACGTGTCCACAGTTTCTTGGGGTCAGTAGTCGAGGTATGGCTTAGCTGGGCCCTCTGCTTCAGGGACTCTCACAGGCTACAGTATCTCAAGGCTCAACTGGGGGAGAATCCACTTCCAAGGTCATTCGTGTTGTTGATGGCAGGATTCACTTCCTCACTGGCTGTTGACGGAGGCCACTCTCAGTTCCTTGCCCGATGGGCCTCCCATAGGGTAGCTCACAGCACGGCAGCTGGCTCCATCAGAGAGAGTAAGCAAGATGAGCCAGAGAACGTGGGACCTTGAGGCCTGAGCTGGGACTACAAAGTGGACTGGAAAGTTGCCAGGAGGGAGTTGGACAGAGCAGCAAGTGCAGAGGGAGGAGACAGCGTTGCCGATTTGAATGACCAAGAAGTGGCAGCAGAGAGGTCTGCAGGGGGGCTTCTCTTGGAAGGGCAGGGAGCTGGCTTCTTCAGTTTCTCAAGTGGTCAGGAGAGCGAGCAGCCCAGAGAGAACAGGTGCCCTAGAGGGGCCAACAGTGGCTGGATGTGTGGCACCAGGCAGGCCTCAGGCCACAGCTCAGGTCAGAGGACAGACGCTTCCTTTAGGATGGAGGAAATACCTGTTATCTGATGAGTCTCAGCTCCCCCAGCCCCAGCCTGAGGCTAGCTATGACCCTTAGCCTCTGGGTCCAGGCTAAGCCCTGGCCCTAACCTAGGCCACCCCACAAACATAGACCATTATGCTCAGCATTAAGCTTGTGAAGACTGAACACCTACTGTGTACTAGGGAACTCGGCCATTTGTGCCTAAGGACAGCGACAATAACCAAGTCCCAAATCCCGGAGGAGTCACCTCACCCAGAGAAATGTTCGTCTAGCAGCAGCCTGTGCAGAGCAGAGGCCAGCCCTGCTCTAAGCTGTGGGGCGGAGTGGGGTGGGTGGGAGTGGGTGGGGGAACTCTGGGTAAATGCTGTGAAATTGCCTTGGATTGGGAGTTGTTGCCTTGGGAGAGGGAACGGGAACTTCCTTTACTTCTGCCTTTGGTCGGGGTGGAGCTGCAATCTTTGCCTAAACGGGGTCAATTCCGTGATTCTGCTTGTGGTTCCCAGATATGGTCACTAGGGGGCACTGAAGCTACTTCTGAGGCAAGTGCCACTAAGCTTTTTCACATTTTTTTTTTTTTTTCAATTAGCAATAATCGTGCCTCGGATAAACCTCATTGGCTACCATACTGCCACTGCGCAAAGCTACATTTTTTTTTAAATTAAAGTTTATTGGGGTGACAATTGTTAGTAAAGTTACACAGATTTCAGGTGTATAATTCTGTAATACATTATCTATATCTCACATTGTATGTTCACCACCCAGTCAGTTCTCCTTCCATCACCATATATTTGACCCCGTTTACCCTCCTCTACAGCCCTCCTCCCCCCTTACCCTCTGGTAACCCCTAAATTATTGTCTATGTCTATGAGTTTTTGTTCTTTCATTTCGTTGTCTTGTTCTTTTGTTGTTTTGAGTTTTATATATCAGTGAAATCATGGTTCTCTACTTTTTCTGTCTGACTTATTTCGCTTAGCATTATAATCTCAAGATCCATCCATGTTGTCACAAATGGTACCATTTCATCTACTCTTACCGCCAAATAGTATTCCTTTGTGTATATATACCACAACTCTTTTTTTTTTTTTAACCACAACTTCTTTATCCATTCATCTAGCAAAGGAAATTTTGGTTCTTTCCATGTCTTGGCCACTGTAAATAAGCTTTTTCACGTTTTGACATTTATCTAGCTGTTACCCTGGGCTCAAAGCTAGATATAGTAAAATCGCAGACTCACAAAAGCTCAGAGCTAGACAGGAATTTAGCATTCATCTACAGCAACTCTTAATCTCGGAAACGACAACAGGCCAAGCGACTTGACTCTAATCACAAAGCAAATGAACATTTATTGCCTACCTCCTCTTGACAGGGAATGAGGGGCTTCCAAAGTGAATGTCCCTTGTTCTTAGGTGTTTGTAATGTAATAAGGGAGGCAGAAATGTGCAGCACTCATCTTTTAAATCTTTTCCTCCTTTTATATTCCCTACCTAGGTTCTAGATGTCACCACCTGTCAGCAAAACCAGCCCTTCGGACATGATGGACCCTTTTCTCCTTCCTTCCTTCCCCCTCGCCAGCACCTGCCTGCTGATGCTACTGTTGAAATTTTTGTCTCTCAAATCGTTCCCTTTTTTATCATACTGAATAACAGATACTGATGAGTGTGGGACCCAGCCCGTGACACTGCCGTTACCAGTTGCATTACCACGTCACTTAACCTTTCTGAGCCTCAGCTTCCTCATCTGTAAAATGGGAATAATCTGTATTCCTGAATAAATAAGAGAATACGTATCTAAATATATAATATAGAAATGAAAAGTATTCATCAGAGGGCTTGGCATCCAATCCCTCAACAGGAAATCATAGTTGTGGTTATCATCACCCCCTCACTGGACCTCCCTGACCTATTGAACTGAGCTCCCCATTTCTGGGCTGCTCTCCAGTTCACTATTCCTGCAGCAAAGTGGCCACCCTTCCTTCCTTTTTTAAAAATAAAAGTTTTATTGAGATACATATCATAAAATCCACCCCTTTTAAGTAGATAATTCAGTGGGTTTTAGCATATTCACAAAGTTGTGTATCAATCACCACTTTCTAATTCCAGAACAATTTTATCACCGTCAAAGGAAACTCCATACTTGTGAGCAGTTACTCCTTATTATCACCCCCCCCCGTCACCCCCCCAGCTCCTGACTAATCCCTAACCACTAATTTATTTTCTGTTTATAAGAATATGCCTATTCTGGGAATTTCATGTAAATAGAATCATACAATATGTGGCCTTTTGTGTCTGGCTTTTTTCACTTAGCATAATGTTTTTGAGGTGCATCCATAATGTCGCATGGATCATGAATCAAATATGTCATTTGTTCTTTGAAGCACTGAAGTTTTTAATTTTGATGTGATCAAATTTATTTAGTTCTCTTTTGTAGTGTGTGCTTTTGTTTCTAAGAAGCCATAGCCTAATCCAAGGTCACAGCGATTTACTCCTATGTTTTCTTCTAAAAGTTTTAGAGTTTTTAGCTATTACATTGAGATTTCTGCACTCTTCTGAGTTAATTTTTATATATGGTTGAGATAGGGTCCGACTTCATTCTTTTGCACATGGACATTCAGTTATCTCAGCACCATTTGTTGAAATGACTATTCTTTCCTCATTGGATTGTCTTGGCACTTAGTCAAAACTCAGTTGAGCACCAATTGAAGTGTTTATTTCTGGATTCTCAGTTCTATTCCATTGATCTATATTTCTGTAGAGCACTTACTCTAGTACCACACTGTCTTGATTAACTTAGTAATAAATTTAGAAATTGGGAAGTGTGAGTCCTAACTCTGTTCCATTTTGAGATTGTTTTGGTTATTCTGTGTCCCTTGCATTACCTATGAATTTTAGGATCCGTTTAATGCCTACAAGAAAAAGTAGCTGGGATTTGATAGGGGTTGCTTTTGAATTTATAGATCCATTTGGTGAATACTGCCATTTTAACAATATTAAGTCTTTCCATTTATTTGGGTTTTCTTTAATTTCTTTCAATGGTATTTTGCAGTTTTCAGTGTACAAGTTTGCACTTCTGTTAAATTTATTCTTGGCATTTATTCTTAAGAAACTAGGTAGGGAATATTCTTTTGATGTTATTGTAAATGGAATTGTTTTTTAATTTCATTTTCAGATTGCCATGTTAGGGTATAGAAATACAATCTGTTTTTGCATGTTGATCTTGTATCTTGCAACTTTTTGGAACTCGTTTATTAGTTCTAATGGTTTCTTTGTGGATTACTTAGGGTTTTCTGTATACAAAATCATATAATGTGTGAATAGAAATAGTTTTACTTCTTATTTTCCATCTGGATGCCTTTGTTTCTTTTTCTTGCCTATTTGCCCTGGGTAGAACTTCCAGTACAATGTTAAATATAAGAGGGAAGAGCAGATGTCCCTGGCTTATTACCGATCTTCAGTGGAGAAAGCTTTTAGTCTTTCACCATTAACTATGTTAGCTGTGGGGTGTTGTAAATCTTTATTAGATTGTGAAAGTTTTATTACATTCTTAGTTTTTGGAGCATTTTTATCATGAAAGGATGTTAGATTTTGTCAAGATACTTTTTCTGCATCTACTGAGATGATCATATGGTTTATGTCCTTTAGTTTGATAATATGGTATATTACATTAATGGATTTACGCACGTGAAACCAACCTTGCATTCTTGGTAAAATCCCAGTTGATCATGTGTAAATCCTTTTCATATGTTTGGATTGACTCACTAGTATTTTACTAGTATTTTGTTGAGGATTTTTATGTCTATATTCCTAATAGGTAAGCGATATTGGTCTGCAGTTTTCTTGTCTTTGCCCGGTTTCAGTATCATGATCATTCTGGCCTCATAGAATGATTTGGGAAGTCTTTACTTGTATCCTGGGAAGAGTATTTGAAGGATTAGTATTAAGTTTTCTTTAAATATTTGGTAAAATTTAAACACAAAGCCATCTGAGTCTGGTCTTTTCTTTGTGAAAGTTTTTTATTACTAATTCAAACTGTACTTATTATAGGTCTACTTAGATTTTCTATTTGTTCTTGAATCAGTTTTGGTAGTTGGTGTGTTTCTAGGAATTTGTCCATTTGTTTGATAATCTAATTTTTGGGTACACAGTTGTTCATAGTACTCCATTATAATCCTTTATAAGGCTGGTAATGATGTCCCTTCTTTCAGTCCTGATTTTAGTAATTAGAGGCTTCTCTCTTTTTTTCTTGATTGTCTAGCTAAAGATTTGTCAATTTAATTGATCTTTTCCAAGAGCCAACTTTGATTTCATTAATTTTGCCTGTTATTTTTCTATTCTTGATACCATTTATTTGTGCTTTAGTTTTTACTATCGTCATCCTTGCTTTGGGTTAGTTTGCTCTATTTTTAAAGTGGAAGTTTAGGTTATTAATTTGAGCTCTTTTTAAAAATTTTAATATAGGTGTTTATATCTGTAAGATTCCCTCTATGAATTGCTTTAGTTCATCCCATAGTTTTGGTGTGTTGTGTTTTTGTTTCATGCATCTCAAAGTTTTTCTAATTTCTCTTCTGATATCTTCATTGACCCTTTGGTTACTTAAAAATAGTTGCTTAATTTCCACATGTTTGCTATTCTCCCAAATTTCCTTTTGTCATTTATTTCTAATTTCTTTTTATTATGGTTATAGAATATACTTTGTATGATTTCAATCTCTTTTTATTTATTGAGACTTCTTTTATGACCTAATATATGGTTTATCCTAGAGAACGTTCCATGTGCATTTGAGAAAAATAGGTATTCTGCTCTTGTTGTTGGACTTTTATTGATGTAGATGTCTTTTAGGTCAAGTTGGTGTATAGTGTTGTTCAAGTCTTCTGTTTCATTGTTAATCTTCTGCATAGTCATTCTAACCATTATTGAAAGTGGGGTATTGAATTCTCCAACTATTGTTGAATTTTTTGTTTTTCCTTTCAATTCTATAAGTTTTGCTTCATATACTTTTTGCTTCATATAGTCTACTGGTATGTGAATATATGTTTATATCTGTTATATCTTCTTGACGGAGTCACCCTTTTATCATTATAAAATGTTTTTCTTTGTCTCTAGTAACAATTTTTGTCTAAATACCGATTTTTCATAGCTTGTATTAGTATAGCCACCCCAGTTCTCTTTTGATTACTACTATTTGCATGGAATATCTTCTTCTATCCCTTTCCTTTGAATCTATTTGTGTCTTTGAATATGAAGTGTGTCTCTTGTAGACATAATAGTGTTGGATTTTTAAAAACTCATACTTTGTTTTCTTTTTTCTTATTATTAGTTTCAGGTGTACAAAACAATGCAATAGTTAGATATTTATCATTTATATCCCTCACAAAGTGATAACCCTCCTCCCCCAATCTACTAGCCCTCTGACATCACATACAGCCATTACATTTCCACTGTCTGTTCCTAGCGCTGTACTCCATAAAAACCCATACTTCTACTTTCTGTGTTCTGAAGTGTTAAGTCTATTTGCATTTAATGTACTTACTGATAAAATAGGCTTTCTATCAGCCATTTTGCTGTTTTCTATGTATCTTATGTCTTTTTGTTTCTTTCTTCCTCCACTTCTGCCTTCTTTTGTGTTAAACATATTTTCTAATATACCGTCTTTATTATTTTATTGTTTCATTTACTGTATGTTTGCAAGTTATTTTCTCAGCAGTTACCCTGGAGATTTCAATTGACATCTTAATTTAAAACAACCTAGTTCAGATTAATACCAACTTAATTTCTCCAACTTTTCGGGGCAGGCTGGCCTGAGAGAAAAGAGGCAGAGGACACACACTGGAATGACATAGTAGTAGGTTGAATAGTGGCCCACAAAATGATATGCCCATGTCCTAATCCCTGGAACTTGTGACGGTGACTTCATTTGGGAAAAGGGTCTTTGCAGATATAATTAAGTTAAGGATTTCAAGAAGAGATAATCCTAGACTATCTGGGTGGATCCTAAATCCGGTGACAAGTGTCTTTATGAGAGAGTGGAGAAGACACAGGATAAAGGGGAGAAGGCCATGTGAAGGAGGCAGAGATTAGATTTATACTGCCACAAACCAAGGAACACCTGGAGCTACCAGGATTTGGAAAAGACAAGAATTTTCTGCTAGAGTCTTTGAGGAAGCACAGCTCACCCAGCACCTTGATTTTGGACTTCTGGCAGCCAGAACTGTGAGAGAATAAATTTCTATTGTTTTACACCAGCCAGTTCATGCCTTAAACTAATATAAAGTGTGACTTTCAATATATTTATATCACCTAATAGAGGAGTTGTACTAGGGGATGGCAGATAAGATATTTCACTTATCTTTACATGGGATGGGCTGAAAGTTTGGTAGTCACTTTTTCTTTAGACTTCAAAGCAGGTAGAAGAAATGCCCATTTAATGGGTTAGAATAGAATCGCTAGGAGGAGAAAAATCGGAATTTCCCGACCCCTTGGTTTCAACCACAATTTTGATAATAAACCTCTGCCCCATATATCTTCCAGAGTTTGTTTTCATAATCCTGTTTCTTTTCCTTGTAAACTCTTTTCTGAGACACTTTTACCACTTACTGCTTAGGGAGTTTTGGTTTGTGTATTTTCATCTCATAATTTTATCATGCATACACACAGTTTTATCACCTACATTTTTACATAATATTAAACCACACTTGCACACATTATAAAAGTTCCTTTTCACGGTTCTAAAATATCAAATAATTTTTGAGAGCAAATTACTTTTGATGAAAACAGATATAAATTATTTTTCCTCTAATTAAACATGAATGATAGATATCTTTTAATGAATAAAGACATAAAAATGTGTTCAGAAGATAAACATGACTACACTGTCTGAATGCAATTTTAAATATATGACATAACACTCTTCTTCCACTAGAGGCAGTAAAATGTAGAATTAATAACTGGAGCCAGAATGTGTTCAAATTCCAGCTCAATACTTGGAGAAACATGTGACTTTGGGCAAGTGACAGCACTCATGCCTTAGCTTCCTAATCTTGTAGCCCTGTTGTGAGGTTACAGAAACTGCTGACAACAATGCCTGGCAGATAACAAGCACTCCTTTCATCTGGAAAATTTCCTCAGTCTCTCCTTGACTATCATGATCTTGACAATCACAGGCCAGGTATCCTGCAGAATACCCTTAGTTTTGTTATGTCTCATCTTTCCTCTTAATTGATTCAGATTATCCATCCTTAGCAGAAATATCACAGAAGTAATGATGGAATCTTCCTTCTCACTGTATCCTGTCAAATGATTTCAATTTGATTACTTGATCAACATGATTCAATTTGATTCACTTTGATCACTTGATTAAGGTGTGACTGTCCGGCTTTTACACTGTAAAGTTACTCTTTTTTCCACACTTTGAGACTATGTAATAATATCTTTTTCCTTATAAAGCAGTTTATTATTGATTTATATTAATAGACTTATGGCTCCATATTTTATTTAATGGTCTATGAGCTATTCTATCGTTACTTATTTTGATGCTCAAATTGCTCCAGATTTGGCCAGTGGGAACCCCTTCAATATGGCCTCCATGTCCTTTTGACATGTCTGCATCATTCTTTTTATTACTTTTTTTTTTTTTTTGGAGTACTTCCTTGCTTTCTGGCACAGCTAGATGTCCTAGGGTCATGTTATACTTTTTGTGGCCCAATCCTGGGACTCAGACACTTCTCCAAAGAATCTTGGTTCTTCTTAGTGGAGGATGGTATTTAGAAACCAAGATCTGGGAAATTTTAGTCTGTCACCACAGGGCTCATCCTAGTTTTCTCTCTTCCTATATTTGTAATGCCTTTTTCTTCGATAGAAAACTGGCTCCCATTATTCTGTTAAAAAAACAAGACAACAGGCTCCAAATGGAGTCACTTACGCTAAACCCCACATTACCAAACTGAGGCTTAACTTAATAACAATTTCAGCCTGTCCCACAAATGTAATCTTAAGCTAGTCAATCAGGAATCATACGGTCAGCACTAGTGAGGTAATCTGCCTGAGAGATCCTTTCCATCTCCTAAAAGAAAGTGACCTTGTCACTACCAATCTGCTTTTTGCTTGTGTAACTTCCTTGTTCCTGTTCCCTTCTGCCTATAAATACCTTTGATTTTGTACAGCTCTTCAGAGCTCCTTTCTGTCTGCCAGATGGGATGCGACCTGTTTCAGGAATTGTTGAACAAAGACAATAAGATCTTTAAAATGTACTTGGTTGCACTTTTTAAAAAACAATTCTTATATTTATTTGATCAATCCCTCTGTAAGTAACAGTCTCCCATTGTTGCCACCGCAACGTCCCTAACTGCAGTAGTGATGCTCTCCTCAGCAGTGCTGGCTTCATGGGATTTGACCGATGCAGTTGCACCAGGTTCAGTGCTTAGAAGGGCCACAGGCTTGATTTAAAGCTCTTGCCTTCTTGGAATCCTTAATTGTTAAACAAAGGACTTTGTATTTTCATTTTGCGCTGGGCCTCACAAATTATGGAGCCAGTCCTCTACGTGTCCTGCTTGGACTCTGACACCTTGCTCCAGGCTGCTCTCCCACATGGACACCCTGTTCACTCAATCCAGTTGGTTCCCAACCTCGTGCCAGGATCTTCCCCTCCACCCACGTCTGGCCCTGTGTGGAACCCTCCACACCTGGCTGTGGTTCTGACTTCCTGCTTTGGGCTACCGCATGGCCCCCCACCCTGTGCTTGTCTTGGCCTAGTTCTTGGCCCCTACCCTAAGGGCTTTTGGACTAAATTATTTAGGAAGAGAAAGAGGAAGAAGAAATGGGTAGGGAGTTTTATCCTTTGGACTTTTTGCACCTATACTTTGCTGTTGATGGGAGTAAGATTCTCATCCTTTTGGTAAAATTCAGAGTCCTAAAGAGTGTATTCCAATTAATGCAGAAAGTGTGGTATGGGGAACAGAGTCCTGGCTCAGGAGGCAAGTCCATCTGCCCCTAAGAACCATGCAACGTTGGGCAGCTCATTTCCATTTTCAGATCCTCTTTTTACGCTGCTGTAAAACTGGGGCAAGAGTATCTACTTCAAAAGATCCTATGGGGATTGACCATAGTGATATATGTAAAATATTTAGCAAAAGTTAATTTTCTCTAGCCTCTAGGGAAACCTGTAGGCCCAGGAAAGAAAATCAATTTGCCTAAAATCATCAGCCAATAAGCTGGAGGTCCAGAAATATCTGTGTTTTCTGCCCCCTGGCTTGAAACTCTTTTTCAGTCACACCACGTTACAAGCAGGATGCTCGTTCTCAGGAACCCGTGAAACCGGGCCTGCCTGACGTAGTGTACAGGAGAAATCCAGGCGTCCTTTGATCCCCCTTATTGCCAGGAGCTCAGGAATATTCTGTGTTTTCATTGTCCTCTGACGTAATGAAGAAAAGTCACAATTTATTGTTACTATTATCACTCCTCCCCCATCCTTGAATCTGCTCTTGACACAACAGCCGGAGTGACATTTCTAAAAATGTAAATTAGATCATGTCACTCCCCTGCTTAGACCCTTTGATAGTTGTCCATGTAACTCAAAGTCAGACTCCACTGGGGCTGCAGCAACTTCATTCTGTGCCGTCAGTGCTGGATTAAAAAACTTCGGAAGCTCTAAGCACTGAACAGATAATGCTGCTTCTGCCATGTGAAATTACAAACAAAAGCAACACTAAACTGTAAAATAAATTGAAGGAGGTATTTAATTTTATTTTACTTTTAAAACATTAATTTCGTACAAAAAAAATGTTCTCTTTCTTGCCTCTTCCTGTGTACTGGCTGCCTCCCTCTGCCTAGTCCTGCCTGGTCTTCTCTTTTGTTTTATTTTATTTTTCATCATAACCAAATGTGTGATTTATTTTTGGAAAAAAATAATTAAAACTGAGGTTTTCTTCCATAAAAGGGAGAAACAACAGTAGAAGATCATAGCCTGGTTACACGTTAATTACCACATTCTGTACAGTGTGGACATGCTCAACATATACTCAATGACAAATTAATGCACATCTGAGATTTGCAGAAATCACAAACCACTTGGTAATGTTGTAAAGAAATGTTGAAATACATACCTAAAGCCTGGCCTTCTCTTTTAGTTCCTTTAATGCTCCATGCCCGTCCCGCAGGCTGTTCCTTCTTCCCACATCGCACCTCTTCTCTCACTAGCTTCCATTGTTCAGTTAACTCCACCCAGACCTCACTGTAAAAGTCAGTTCCCAGGGAAAACTTTCTCTGGGTGACTCTGACTAAGCCCCCCCTGGGTTAGATGCACTTGTATCCAATGTGTGTCATCCACTTGCCCATAAATTCACAAGCTCGTACGCTCATATAGGCACATTTATGGTCCAGGACAGCATGGAAACGACTGGAATTAAGGAAAGAGTGCTGGTCTTGAGGGCAAGAAGCCCAAGTCTCTGTCTCAGCTTTGCTATAAACTTTGTGTGACCTTGGGCAAGCTCATTTCCTCTCTCTAGGGCTATGTCCAGTGAGGGAGGTATGGAGGCCTCTTGTCATCCAAACAGTCACTTACTCAAGCATTCATTCATTCACTCATTTTATTCATTCATTCAGTCATTTCTCATTGAAGCCGTGTGGAGCCTGTCCATTGGGTCAGGATGCTGGGGAATCTGAACAAAATCAAAGCAGGAGTTCATGGTAGGGTGGGTGAGACAAACACACACTACTTAGTATATGACTGGGCGCATGGATACATGTACTAACAAGAGGTCAGGCAGCCGTTGTGGGAGCCCAGAGGAGGTAGCAATTAGTTCAGATCTAGGGAGGCATTTTCAAAAATGTCACCTTCAAGGGTTCAGAAAGGAGGAGGAGAAATGCTGCCCAGGGACCTGCCTTTCAGGTTTGTTCGGTGTGTGCAGGCTCTTTGGGGACCAGCCTCTTTGTTTTACAATTCTCACCTGGCCTTCTGCAAGATTCTTGCTCTTCTAGTTCTTCCCTGTCAAAGCTGCCTCTCCCGGGCTGCCTGAGGATCTTTCTAAATGACTTCCTGTTGCCTAAGATGAAGCCCAGGTTTCTTCAGCGTAGTACTCAAGTTCTTCTCACCTGACCCCATCTTCCACTTCCAGCCCCTTTGCCTGTTGCTTCCCGAGGCAACCTTGGTTTCAGCCACGTTAAACTATGCAAACGTCATGGCTTCTGCGTCTGTGCCTTGGCTCTTGGTGCTCCTTCTGCCTAGAAGACTCTTTCTCATCTAGAAAGCCTTCCTGCAGCACCCACTGCCATTAACAACGTCCTCTTCTGTGCTTCTATTACACTTTATATATCATCTCAATGACTGCATTTACCACTTTGTACTGAAATTATCTGTGAACTCCTTAAAGTCAGGGATTCTATCGGCACCATTTCTGTAAGTGTAGTACCCAGGCTGGGCACCAGGTAAAGGCCTGATGGATTTTTGACTCAATGGGTAAGTGAGCAGAAGAAAGAGGACTCCGTTGAAAGAAAGGGGAGAGATTTCATTAAATTTGAGATATCAAAGGACTAATCAGCCTTATTTTGCTCTTATTTACCTAGTGCATCCTGTCTATGAGTTCTGGAGCACAAGGAGGGAGGAAGAAGAGGAGGCAAAATGGATTGGGGTAGGTTTGGTTTTTTGGCCCTACCAACCAAATGTTTGATTTCAGTACCCAACATGGTAACATAATTAGCTGTTAGAACACCAGCCATCCCCGAACCAAACAGATCTAGTTCATTTATCAAACTCCTAATCATCCTTCAAGACTTTTATGAAGTCTGCTCTGATCTTGCCTACCATCCCCTATGGAGTGGGTTACTTCCTTGCCACTTGATCTTAATTCTTCTTCTACCATTTCTTTTTGCATGTATGTTGTATTTGACCACCTTAGACTCCATGCCTCTTAAACTTGGATACATTTTTCTCTAGCAAACAAATAGCACTGTATCAAAATATTATAATACTTCAACTCTAAGTGATTAAAATATTTTTATATTGAAACAAATACAGCCTTATTATGGAATGGGATCTAAAATAATACAAGAATTTTTAGAATGAAATAGGACGTATAGAAATAACAATAGGTAGCCTTTACTGGATACCTGTTATACTCAAGGCACTGCACTAAGCACTTTACATGCATTGCTTTGAATATTTTGCCAGCAGCAGGCTATTTCAGTTCTCTGCCATGTCCCTAAGGTGAGAGTTACAGCTCTCCTAGTTTTTGTGGCATGTGAGTGGGGATGTTTGAAAAGGGATGTTTACTTGAGGCCTGCATTTCCAGCACCCGGTAATCAGCCTGGTGCAGAGCTGAACCTCAGTAAAGGCTCATGGAAAAAGTGGATCCTGCTGTCTCTGCTGGGGTATCCTTTTCTACCTCCCTGCCTGATGAATTCTTATTGGTCCTTCGATACCCAGTTGAAATGTCCCCTCTACTGTGAAATCTATCTTCTCTGGCTTCCATAGCCCCTGGACTCCTCTTAGATCCCGCACCAAGCCAATGGATCATCACTCTTTGTTTGCTATTGGACTTTCTATAAGGAGGGTAGCTCCTCTGGGGATAAGGCTGAGTCTGATTTCCCAGCTCCTAGCAAAGGGCAGGACACAGGGAAGTCCTCAATGAACATTTGTTGAATGAATGAAGTAATAAAGTGAGCTAATATTCAGAGCTGACCCCCAAAGGAGGAAGAAGGACCTGTGTCCTGTCTACAGGCCCATTTTCTTAACTTGTGTAGTGGGTTGAATGAGACCATACTCTAATCCCTGGAAGCTGTGAACATCACTTTATTTGGAAAAAGGGTCTTTGCAATTAAGCATCTCAAAATCAGATTGGGATTATCTAAATTCAAAGGCAAGTGTCCATATAAGAAAAAGAAGACACAGGATGAAGAGAAGACATGTGAAGATTGAGGCAGAGATTGGAGTTTTGCATCCACAAGCCAAGGAATACCTGGAGCCACCGGAGGATGAAAGAGGCAGGGAAGGAGTCTCCCCTAGAGCCTTCTGAGAAAGTGTGGCCCTGCCTATATCTTCCTTTTGGGTTTCTGGTCTTGAGAACTGTGAAAGAATACATTTCTGTTTTTGGCTACCCGGTTTACGATAATTTGATACGGCAGTTTCAGAAAACGAATACAGCTTGGAAACAGAAAAGCATTTTCTGTGAAATTCCACCAGCTCTTGGTACTACATGAGTTGAACCAGACGAGACTTGGGATTTCCCAGCCACTCCCTTCTCAACAAACATCTGACCACACACCCTAGGCTCCAGCGATGAGGAACCACTCAATGATTCAGAATAAAAGACAGTGTGCCATTTATGTCAGCCAGCTCTGGGGTCCGATCCAAAGGGTCTTCAGGCTTCTGAATACCCTGGAAAGATAGATAGTACGCTTACCTTTTGTTAAAATATTGTCAGTGCAATTATATGTGAGATCTTGAACTGGGCACTTTACATATGTTGACTTACTTAATCCCTCCAGCCACTCAATTATTATTTGTAGATGGGAAAACTGAAGCTGAAAGAGGGGCACTGGCTTGTCCAGGAACATATAGCTAGAAGGTGGCAGAGCCAAGATTCCCGAAGTGCTTGATTCCTGTTGTATTTGATTCTAAAACTGTGTTCTTTGAGCTACATCAGTCCAGGTGGTGGAGAAATTCACAGTCTGGGGGGCGGGGGGGAAGGCAGGTCAATATCCTGCAGAATGACTCAATGCTATTTATTATAGAAACAACTGCTGTGATTATATCATTGTGATCAAGGGTCTTCATGGAAGAGGTGGCATTTGAGCTAGGCCTTCACTTCAAAAAAACCAAAAACTTATTTTGATTATGTTTCAGGAACTGGGAATCCAGAGATGAATGAGAAGGTCCTTTATCTTTTTCTTTCTTCTTCTTCTTCTTCTCTTTTTTTTAAAGAGAATTTTTATAAGAGTTTATTTGAGCCAAAACTGACTATAAATGCTGGGGTGCAAGATCTCAAATGCTCCCATAAGGTTCTTTTTCATGAGGAATTCAGCATGTACGTGTGTATTTGTGTGTGTGTGTCTGCACAGTTATTAGAAGACAATGCAGTAGAATAATCAGGCATATGGTAGAGACAAGATTATGAACTCAGGGTCCTACAGCAAATCGGAGAAGCCTTTTGGAAGAAGGGACTCCAGCCCCAGATGAGATTTGACGGGTAAGTAAGCATTAGGAGGAGAAAAGTAGCAAAGGCTTTCTAGAGATAGCATTAAGCAACCCCCTCGGAGAGATGAAACAGCGTCCTGGGTGCCTGGCACAGCTTGTATGTAGCTCAGCACACTAGTGAATGGAGTGCGAGGAGGGACATGGACCTGTGGGTTAGAGTTGGTCACGGAAGAGCTGGTGGGACTGCCCCACAGGTTTCTGGTCACAGTGGATCCTGCGTGGTGCCCTTCTGCCAAACCATAAAGTACTCCTTTTCAAACCCCGCACGTTGACAGGAGCACTTCGGGAAGAGTGTTTAGGAAGCCTGCAAATGCAGAACAGTCAGCTGGTGCGAAGAGGATCCCTGCCTTTCTCTGGGGGCCGGTTACTACGGCAACTAGGTTAGGGCGGAAGTGGCTCCGAAAACTGACTTTCACTTATCAGGTGACTCTCTTGCCTCTTGCACGTGACACCGGAGCCCAGGCACACTCCCTAGCTAATCAGGCCCCGCCCCTCTTCCTTTACTGACAACTGACAGCGACCTAGAGCAATGGCCCTTGCAGCTCTACCAGGAGACCCCGCCCAGTGGTAGTGAAAGAACCAATTAGACTTGGAAAAAAAGAAGCAACGCCTCAGGTTTCACCCCGGTTTGACAGACGCAATTTAGGCCATCCTCCGGTCCCTCCGCCCCCTGCCCATTCCGGCCGGCGATGGACAGACCTTCTACCCAATAGCTCTTCTCCTGTCTGTGGTTGGGTTCCGCCCCTACAGGAGGTGAGCCAATGAGCAAGCTAGGTCTCTGCGGGGTGGCGGGGGTTGCACTGCGGTAATATGGCTCTTCCTTAGCCAGCGGCGGCGGCGGCGCGGCGGGCGGTGGGGTAGACCTGTCCTGCCCCTCGGCTGGCGGGTGTTTGGGTTGCAGGAGCTCGGTGGATCGTGGCTGAGCATTGGTGGCGGATGCCGGAGGAGCGCTGGCCCCGCCGCTTGGCGGCCCCCGGGTCAAGATGAGCTCCTTAGCGTCGATCGGGGGCCCGGTCCTCCCGCCGCCCCCGGGCCCGGCCGCCGCGCTGCCTCCCGGTTCTGCCGCTCGGGCCCTGCATGTGGAGCTGCCGTCTCAGCAGGTAACCCGCGGGTTCGCGGCGCTCGGGAGGGGCCGGGAAGAGTCCGGTGAAGGGACCCCGTGGGCGGCGGGCTGACTCCGTGCCAGCCGGGAGACCCGGAGAAGTGGCCGGAAAAACTCGGAGGACTGACGAGGGCGGCCCGCAGGTCTTGTAAGGGGAGCGATCCAGTGATGGCCGAACCTCTGGTTGATCCCCGAGTCCCAGGAGAAACCCGCTGCTGGAGATGAGTTGTAAAGAGACGGGAAGAGACCCAGTGAAGCTCCATGGGGGCCCGGCCTCAGTCCGCCTCTCCCCCTGTAGGAAGCTGGGGATTCCCTTGCGCAGACCCTCCCCCTTCGCCCTCCTGGGAAGGGACCCGGGGAAGCCCGGGTGTCCCACGAGAGACAGGGACAGCACTTTTCCTTTCTCAACTCGCGGAGAATCCAGTTGGTAGTACTTCTTACGGGAGAAGCGATGAGTCTTCAGGGTTTCTAGCATTTACCTTTAATCCTAATTATGAACGACTCCCCTCAGTTTCTCAAGAGAAATACTTGGGACTTTGCGGTTTTCTTCCTAATCTCAGACTCCTGCATTTTAGCAATTTAGGGGGCTCTTTCCTACCTCATTCCCGCAAATGAGTATCTGTGGAAGAAGGATTTGATGTTTACGATATCCATGTCTTCCCGCATCCTTTCCCAAGGGCCTTGAGGGCATCTTGGATCCACACTGTGGGGTGATAATAAAGAGAGAACACTGAGTTTGAGGATTTGACAAAATACTTTGTATCACCCACATATCTGTAGAGTGCTGCTTCCCTTCTATCCCTTGTCCTACTTCTATCTCCCAAGAGGAGACTTTGCAGAAACATTAGCATTCAAGACACTTTAAGAAGGTACCTTTCGTTCTCTCTATTCCTTGTTCCAAAAAGAGGACCTAAGAAAAACTGTCAGTTATTGGGAGTTCACCATGTTGGTGTTGTGTCAAGTGCTCAAGGGCTGATAGTTCATTTAATCCTCACAACCCTATGCAATAGCTATTTTTACTAGCCCCATTTTATAGTTCAGGGAACTGAGGCTTAAAGATGCAGAATCACCCGTCCAAAGCCTTGCAGTTAGTTACTGGTGGGGCTGGGTTTCAGAAGCCAGAGTCTGACTGTGTAGCCCATGCACGTGGTTGCGTGCTTGAGACTTGAGACTGGAGCCACTACCTTTGCACAGGACAGGGCAGTCTCCTTCATACCCTTCCTCATACCCTCCCTCTAACATTCCAGCCTTGCAGTAGTACTTAGGGAAGATTCCGAACAAGGAAAGCAGAGTTGGGGAAATGGGATGGATTTGAAATCAGAAAAGTGTGTGAGGGGTGCTAAAGGGGAGAGGGGAGTTGAGATTAATAGCTACAGGGGTGGCCGTGGAGCTGAATTGTTCACAGAAGCAAGGGTGTGTGTGTGTGTGTGTGTGTGTGTGTGTGTGTGTGTGGCTGAAGGGGATTTAAAAGACTGGGTAGTGTGTGCCCTGGTTTTGTGGTGCTGCCGGAAGAGAGTGTGTGGAGAATATAGGAGTTTGAGGGGAGTACGGTTTGGATTATATTTATGAGGTGAATGGTGAGGGTGGGAAAGGCAGTGTTAGCCACTGTCGGAAGCCACCTGGAGAAATCCTAAGGAGTCGAAGGCCTAGAGGGGGTTTAGATTGGGTGAGATTTGGGAAAATATGGGATTAGGAAAGAGAAAGCATCATTTGTTTCACAGAGCCTGTTCTCTGATAACAGTTCACAATTTAACATGGGGGGAAATAATCCAAACAAACTGTCCATGGAATAAATTCAACTGCATTTGTAAGCCTTTGTCAAATTTTTGGATCTGTGCCAAGGGATATATGGTGGTTTAAGAGTACAGTGAATGCTGTATGAGCGCTGAGTATTCACAGCTTTCTGGGGGTGTCATCCTTCTTGAATTCCTGGAAGGCAGCCTGTAGTATACCACTTTCACTTTTGCAGTTGACATTAATCTAGCTTTCTGGGTCACAATGCTCAGCTTTTTAAGGTATAAATATGTATTATAACATTTTTAAAAAAGAACACATTTTTGTTGAAATGTAATCTGTATATAGTAAAGTACAATGATCGTTAGTACACAGATTGAAGAATTGTCACAAAGTGAACACAGTTATATAACTACTACCTGAATTAAGAAATACAAAATTGTTAGCATCCCAGAAGTCCCCCTTATGTTAAGAGATCAGTTTTTCCTATTCTTGAACTGTATATAAATGGAATCATGCAAAATATATGATTGTGACTAGTTTTTTTCTTTGCTCAGTATTGTTTGTGAGAGTCATAGGGTGTGTGTGTATAAAAATTCTGTTAGCATTAATTCACTGTCTGTTTTTTGGAGTATGGCTTTTGAAAAATTTCAAAGGTTTAGATAAATTGGAAATCCAATTAATTAACTTCCTTTTAAATAACATTATTTGAAAAATCATGTCATTTTAATAGATCCCATGCTGTTTGATAATGTGTCAATACTTCTAAACAAACAGACCCTGTTTATTTAGGATTCCTATGATAAAGTTGATTTTTCTCAAAGCATAGATTTCAGTGGTTCCCTAGTCTACTTCTGGGGCAGGGTTTCTCAGCTTTGGCACTGTTGACGTTTGGGTTGGTAAAGAGGACTATAAGATTTCTTAGCTGTGTCCCTGACCTCTGCCCACAATATACCAGCAGCACTTGCCCAGTCTGAACAATCAAAAATGTATTCAGATGTTACCAAATGTCCCTTAAGGAGAAAAATGACTACTGGCTGAGAACCACTGTTCTAAAGTATAGTTTCATTTTAAGATAGAAAGTATGCCTGCTATTATCTACTCATTTATTCCAGTCTTCATTAAATCCCATTGATTCTAATGACTGCAATGTTTAAAATATTAATTCACAATAAGTCAGTTCCAGAAGTATTGGAGCCCCCTCATCTGCATCCAGAAAGACTTACTTTGTTTTTGCTCAAAGAAAGCCCACAAAACTATGTGTAAGACCTAACTTAGTTTTGTCTTAATTTTAATCTGTTTATCTTAAAACACACACACACACACACACACACACACACACACACACAACTTTAGTTAAGACTGCATAACTCCTGAACCTTTACATGTATGAGTACTAACTAGTCCACGATAACTACTTGACTGTGTCAAATGGGACTACTACTTAGTCTTTGCCTCCTTTTGCTTCAGTGTGATCTTCCTTTAACTGTAAATTTCAGCATGAACTAGTCACACATTTTGAAGACTGTTTTTGGTCTCTAATTTTTGGTTGAGGTTTGTAATTACCTAGTGAATATAGGCTCATCTGAAGAATAACTTCCTTCACACCCTTAGATTTAGGAGTCTTGAAATAAAGAATGTTTTTCGTGATAGGGACATTTAATATTTCCTTGAAAGTTTAATTGAGAGCATTTCTTTTCTCCCCAAAGGCTTCCTTACTTGAGTGTAACCTAACTATGTTTCTCAGCTACTCAGAGCTGGGGAGGCTTTTTAGTGATTGTTTAGTGACCCTTTGGAGGACCTGGGGGTCACATATTTCTTTAAGTTTTGGTAAAAGCTATAGACTATCACCTTAGAAAATGCACTTACATACATACATAAACACAATTTTGCATGCAGGTTTGGCTCCCTTGAAGTATAAATAGAAGAGCTCAGATTAAATAATGCTAACCCAGTTTAACCCCCTTTTTTTAAAAAAAATGAAATATTTTTCCAATTTAATATTATTTTCTTAGTTATTCATGTCAGTATATACAGAGGGTACCAAAATAATATATACACATTTTAAGAAAGGAAAAACCTTAATTGTAATAATATATACTGATAACAAAAGGTGAATGCAAGTCACGTTTGACTTCTGCAATTACAAGAGTTGCTCAAAGTGGTTGCCATCAGCATCCAGACACTTGCGATTACCATGAACTACTGTTTGAGCATAGATAACACCTCTTAAAATGTGTACGTACTGTTTTTGGGCACCCTTGGTATACATCTCCCACATTTTGCGTAATGTTTAGTAATGTTTATCTAAATCCCCATTGGCAGACTTTTGGACTCTTTCCAGTTTTTTCTATTAATTTGTTGCAATAACTATCCATATACAATTTCTGTGGGATAAATTTTGAGTAGTGAAATAGCTCAGTCAAAGGAGTGTTATATGTGTGTATGTGTGTATATATATATACACACATATGTATTTAATAAATATTTTATATATACATATTTTTTAACTTTAGAAGGTATTAGCAAGGTGTTTCCCAAAAAAGTCACGCCTATTACACTCCTACCAAATTATGACAGGACCTGTATCTCCACTTTCTGTCATCTTTGGACATCATAAGTTTTCTGTTTTCCAGTCTGATTTTATGTATACAGATTATATATGTACCTAACATATACACATATGTATTTTTTGTTATTTAAACAAGCACTTCTTTAATTATTAGTTAGATTTTAATAGCTTTATTTTTCTACACCAAACGCTATGCTAGGTATGTGGTCTCATTTATCCTTACAACCCTATGAGTTTAGTATCATTTTATGTAGCATTTTAATTTGTTTTGTGAATTGCTTGTTCATATCCTTGGCATTAATTTTTCTGATTGCTTACTTATGTTTCGCATTGATTGAAAAGCATTTTTTCTTGTCCTTTATTCGGAAGGTGGTATGGTATATTAGTGCTATGAGCCTTTATCTTTCTTGAATTGTTTTGTTTTTGGAAGTGAATTGCTTCTTTGTTGTTGTTGTTGTTGTTATTATTATTATTTTGTTTGTCCATCATCCCTCCTGCACTTGCTCTGATAACTGTAACTTACTATCCCACCCTTTCTTTGGGAAATTGCTTCTCAATTCTTTTTAATTGAGATATAATTGATATATTATTTTCAGGAATACAGCATGATTTGATATTTTTGTATATTGTGGAATTTTGTAATAGACTTTATTTTTTAGAACAATTTTAGATTTATAGAAAAATTGTACAGAAAGTTTGCATATACCCTACATCCAGTTTACTCGATTTTTAACATCTTCCATTAGTATGATACAGTTTTTACGACTAATGGACCAATGTTGATACGTTATTATTAAAGTTTATTCCGATTTCTTTAGTTTAAAAAAATTGTGACAAAATATATGTAACATAAAATATGCCATTTTAATAAGTTTTAAGTGTACAAATGTACATATTTTCCCCTTACATACTTAAGTTTATTAAATATCTTACTTTTGTCAAATTCAATTGCATTAAATACATTCTCAATGTTGAGCAACCATCACTACTATCTATTTCAATAATTTTTCATCATCCCAAACAGAATCTACCCATTAAACAACAACTCTCCATTCTCCTCTCTCCCTTCAGCCCCTGGTAAATTTTGTTCTGTTTTCTGTCTCTGAATTTGCTTATTCTAGGTACTTTATGTAAGCGGAATCATAATATTTGTCCTTTTGTGTCTGGCGTATTTCATTCAGCATAAAATTTTCAATGTTCGTCTATGTTGTAGCATGTATCAGAATTTCATTCCTTTTATAGTAATACTTCATATACCACACTTTGTTTATCAAGTTATTTGTTGTTGGATCCTTAGTTTTTACCTGCCTAATGACCTTTATCTGTGCTAGGATCCCATCCTGAAGACCCCGTTATATTTAGTTATTGTATCTCCTTAGCCTCCTCTTGGCTGTTACAGTTCCTCACACTTTCTTTGTTTTGGATGACCTTGACAGTTTTGAGTACTGGTCAGGTATTTTGTATTGGATACCCCTGTATTGGAATTAGTCTGTATTTTTTTTTTTTTTTCCTCTCTCGTGATTAGACTGGGGTTATGGGTTTTCGGGAGGAAGACCAGAGAGGTAAAGTGCCATTTTTATCACTATTAAGTATATACATTAACATGACTTACCACTGATGGTAACTTGCATCATTCCTGGCTGAGGTAGTGTTTGTCAGGTTTCTCTGGTGTAAGGTTATTCTCTCCCGATCACCCCTCCATACTGTCCTCTTTGGAAGGAAGTCACTGTGCAGTGGGGAGTTATGCTCCCCTCCTTGAGGGCAGAGTATCTGCATAAATTATTTGGAATTCTTCTGCATGGGAGATTTACATCAGTAACCATTTCCTTTGACAGATGGGGGATCCAAGTTCTAGGTAACTTTCTCAGTGTCCTGCAGTGCCAACACAGGGATACAGTCTAGATTAGATCTTTGATTCCCGGTTGCCATAGGTATCCACTCTTTGCAGGGGTCTGATGAAAAACCAGTTTTAAGTTAAGTCAAGGTGTGGGACCATTACAGGATTATATTTTATTTCTTACAGCACTGTGCTGATTACATAGTAGCAATTCAGTGTGTTTTTATTTTTTGATTTTTCTTGTATATGGGTCTTTCCTTTGAAGAATTTGACAGCCTAAAGAAAGGAAGGAAATGGAATTGAAACATACAAGAAAAAAATGATAGAAGCACAAAAGCTTTACAAAGCTTAATTTAGCTGTACATGATATGTATTTTCTCCTTATATATTTATGTTTATCAAATATCTTACTTTTGTCAATCTAATTTAATCATCTTTTTTATGTTTTCAAAGGTCTGTTTTGTGGGTAACGCCACTGAAGGTAGAGAGAGGAAACTGTCTTATTGGGAACATATACCCCATGTAGCACAGTATCATGCTATGTACATTTAGTCCTTCCACAAATATTTATTGAGTCCCCCTTCCTTGTGACTCAAAAAAAAATATAGTTGTATATCTATAAAATAAAATGATGGCCATTTTTGAGCTGCTTTGGATCTTGTAAACAAAATTATATGAAGAAGCTTCAGAAACTCAAAACATCAGCATCCTAAAATCATTACTTTTATGTGACAAAAGCCATTGGGAATTTAAGAATTTTTTTGTATCTATTGTGAAAATGTTTAATTTTCTTTTGAAAGGAAAAGTTATGTTCTTATTTAGTGTTTACTTTAAAATTTCTCCACAGGGTCAGTTTTTTTTTGTGGCAGAAAACTCAGAAGTGAAACTGCCTGGAAATAGAGCAAGAGTAGAACTGAAACAAATAAGTTGGGCCTGAAGTGTATGGTAAAATGAAAAAAATTAGGTCTTCATAGTTTCCAAATGTGTACTTTGAGAATCTGTGTGTTTTTTACCTGTCAGACATATTACTAACTGGGGGAAAAAGAAATATTTATCATTTTTAATGTACTCAGATGTGTACAGCTAAGAACTATGTGCTGGTTTAGAAAAATTAAAGACAGATTTATGTTAAGAGCGGAGTTGAAACCTTTTAGCTTTTATACTTTGTTTTGGGTTTAATGACACCAGCCATGTCTCAGGCAGAGTTAAATTTTTTTAATGCCTTGTATTTTAGCAGTTGCATGCTTAGATTATCTAGGTAGAGGAGCACACGGAGAGTGGGAAACTTGACATTGGAATTTTTAAAAAACAATTCATAGCATACCTTCTTAGTTTATTATTACATAATCTTGTTTTCCATTTAATTTGTGGATGGAAACATGAATTTTGAATAATAGAATGTTATAGATACAAAATCTGAAGCCCTCAGGTGAAACTGTTCCCCTGGCCATAGCCTTGGTTGATCTGGTTATTCGGCCCTCAGGAGTTAATAAAGAGGGTGAGTTTAACAAATCTGAATTGAGTGTCCTGCTGTTCCCGCTAGAGGCAGAGACCGGATCAGAGCCTGCGTCTCTCATGAGCAGTTCCACTGTGCTTGGCTGGGTATTTTGAGAACTTGTTTCTTAAACTTATCTCTGTGCTTTGACACGTTATGCCCACCACATTGGGGATTTTAGGCTAAAGTTAAAATGGGAGGAAGGCTGTATTTTAAACTCTTTACAGGCAGAAAACTCAGACTCCACCCCCATTCCCCTTTTATGGTGTGCATTGGAGCGAAACTTTGGAATGTCCCTCTGTAGTTTAGTGATCAGTCTTCCTGTTTTGTCCTTGGGTGCTTACCATTCCTGTCCTTTTTTGAATATTTCCCTCAAGAAGAAGTGATCCTTTACCTCTTTAAATTTCTGCGACAGCAATCACGTAGCGATGGTGGGGTTTCTGATGTCAGGGATTAAATTCTGCGTACTACTTGACGCTGATTGCCATAGACCTCATTTACTGCTAATGTTATTAGTTACTGAAAGCTTTAGTGAAGTGCATTTATTGGTTAAGAGGCTGAGACAGATAATACTAAAGCTAAGCATTAGAACCCAAAATTTAGAGTCCTGGTTTGTTGGTTGGACCATTTAAATACCTGGCACTTTTTCCTACCATGGTTTTTACAATGTCCTAAAAGACGCAGTCAGACAATTTTTGAAGATAATTGGGAAAACCGGGAAGCTGACCTGGTTGGGGTGGGGGGGATGGGAATGGGGGGGAGGGAAGAGAAGATACAAATAAGTAAAAGTGGAAATCAGAAATCAGACTTTTATGATCTATTTTGCTTTCCCGGGGAAAGCTTGGTGTTCTTTAACATGACTTTATTTTTTTTGACTGAGGTTTAACTCTGACCTGTAAGTAATTCATGCATTCATGTTAGCCCATGTTAAAACTAATGCTAAATCCAGAAGTGGAAGAAACTGATGGAGTCAGCCATTTATTCAACAGATATTTATAAAGTACCTTCTCTGAATTATATTAGGCATAGGATTAGAAATTGTATGCCTTGCTCCTCCAATTGACTTACATCTTTCAGAGGATATGAATTATTTCCTTTAACAATTCCAGTCTTTTTTTTATATATATAATACCAGAAAACTAACCTTTTTAAAATGCAAAATGAAAATAACGTTATTTAGGATTATGAAAAAGCTGTTTTTAACTTTGTCTACCTGAATGAATACAATAATGTCATTGAAAAAATTGGGACTGCTTTCATCCACTAAAATGTTAATATCTGGGTGTATATGAGAAGCAGCAATGTGAAGAAGACGTTCTAATTTTTCTTTCTGAAAATAGAATGAAGCAGGTAGAAAGGTAGGCTGTGGGGTGCTCATTACAGTTTCTAGGCTGTTTTATAGGACTACTCATTACAAGATATAGTCCCATTGTAGAATTGTGTATATAGTAGGTCTTTCAGGCTTATTTTCATTATTTAGCTTAATGGAGTTTATTTTGCATGGAAGGTATTTAAAATAAATGTAAAAATAAAGAACAGTTGTCCAGGTGCTCTGGAATGACTGTTTTACTTTTGATATTCATATACTTCTATCAAAAGACATCAGTCTTATTATTACATGGGGACACTAGAATTGCAGAATTTCTTAATTGCATATTGGCCTCATTTTTGATATAATACAAACTCGGCTGTTTTAAAACTACCTTGTTTAGGGGTAGTGGATGGGGCAGTGAGGTCAGAAAGGATGTCTCCAAAGTGGAGCTTCTGAAACTGAGTCATGCAGAAGGATTTAGTAGGTGTTTGTCTACTTAATTGCAAATATTCGTTTTACTCCAACTTTGGGATTACCATTTGCTGCCAGATTTTCCTTCAGACAAGATTCATGACTCATGGTCACACACCATTACAGAAATATCTTTTAAAAATGATACATGAACGAATTTCCGACTCCTATCTTTTTATCTTTTGCCATGCTGCCTTATGTTTTTAGCAGCTTCTCCCAGATGAACTGGCAGAGCTGGGACTCTGTGTTGGGATAATTGGAATACATATCAGATTTTGAACTGAAGCACCCCTTGTTTTTTCAGGTTGATTTAATTGAACTCAATTTGTACAAAGGAGTCTCTAGAACTGCTTACCTGAGTGTTGTATACAGTGTTCTTGCTGTGGGTGGCTTATTCTGTCTGTCCATCTGTTCCTCTTGTGGCTGAGCATCTATAAAAATCTTCCCATATTACTTGTTCTCAACAAGGCGAAACTTCTTGGTGCAGAAGTGGAAATGGGGCGGACACCAGGGCTTTTAATTTTTTTGAATTTATGTGGGAAAGATACCCAGACGTATTTAGACTTCTGTCTTATTGTGTAATTTCTGGCACACCACGGGTACTCAAGAAACGTTGAAATACTTTGGTTTGTAAGGATACAGTGTAGAGGAGGGAATTATGAAGATATGAGAATGTTTGTGGATGGTGAGAGCCTATCAGGACAGATTGGGATAGAAGATAGTACTGGAAAGTAGTTTCGGGCTTTTGGATGTATTTCCTAAAGCTTGATTATAGAGGGAGGACCTTCTTAGATAAAGGCAAAGTGGGTTAGTCCTGGGGCAAAGAGAAGGAGGTAATGGGGAAGAAGTAATGGAAGTGAAGACATAAAATTTCTGGGTTAGATTTACCAAGTTATAGTTTGCTAGTCTTGGTCGGTTTCAAACATAGATTCTGCCTGAAATCAGTATGTTAACATTTACTGCCTTGAGCTCTTGTTTGCAGAAGAGGAAGTTTATACATCCATAAGAGAAGGAAGTTGGTTTTTCGTAGTATAAAGAGCGGTGGCTTTAGGGCAATGAATGAAAGATGTGGCAAAGAAGAAACATGCCAGAGATATTGTGAAGAATAGAATTGATGGGCTGGATGGCTGATTAGAAATGGAGGTGGGGGGCTGGCCCCGTGGCTCAGGTGGTTGGAGCACTCTGAGGTCGCTGGTTTGATTCCCCATAGGCCAGTGAGCTGCGCCCTCTACAGATAAGATTGTGAACAGCGGCTCTGCCTGGAGCTGGGCTGCTATGAACAGCCAGAGGTCAACGCCTCAACGGGAGAGCGGGGGTGGGCCAAGGCTCATAATACCAGCATGGGCCAGGGAGTTGTGTCCTACACAACTAGACTGAGAAACAATGGCTTGAACCGGAGTGTGTGTGTGTGTGGGGGCGGCGGGGAGAGGAGGAAGAAGGGGAAAAAAATAAAAGAAATGGGGACGGGGGTATGGGACATCCGCCAGGCAAAGACGTCTCAAAGGTTTTGAAACGGTACCTGGGAAACAAGTACATGGTATACATGTTTGCATATACACATCCCAGGAGATCAAGCCTGGGTCCAAATCTTGACTTTGCTACATATTAACAGTGTGAACGTGGATAAGTCCCTTTACTTAGGACCTCAGTATTAGTATATGCAAAATGAGTAAAATGGCTCAGATTAGTGCTTATTAAACTTAAAATGTACATACAAATTTCCTAGGGATCTTGTTAAGATATAGATTCTGATTGAGTAGGTCTGTGTGGGCCCTGAGATTCTGCATTTCCAACAAGCTCCCAGGTGATACTGAGTAGCAAAGGCTTAGATGACCTTCAGGATCTTTTCCAATTCTGCAGTTCTGTAATTCTATTTATTGAATGTTTGTCCTTCAGGGATCTGTTATACTCTTGTGATTTCTGTCACCTCTATTTAGATAAATGAATTCTAAATGTGTCTCTTCACTTCAAATTAGAAATGCCTAAGCCAATTCATCATCTTACCCTGATAACCACATCCCTTTCTTGACATCTCTATTTCTGTTAATACTTTATAAAGTCCTTTGTAATTTTTCAGAGAGCTTTTATATCCATTATTTCATTTGATCCGTAAAGTAACCTACAGAGGTAGACATGCAAGAAATACCTCCATTTTCTGGAATGGGGAACAGGCTCGGAGAGAGTTAAGTGATTTGCCCGGCTGTGAGTGATAGAACCACCCTAGAATTCAGAATTATTGACTCTAGTTACCGCTATGTCACACTGATTCGGGTGAGGCCTATCTCAGATACCTGTGCTGAAAGGCTGGTTGCCATCTGTTTTTTGAAAATGTAAATTTAGTTTTATTTTTAAAAATAGACAATGTATTCATGTGGAACATTTTCAAAATGTATGTAAGGGAATACAGTGTAGATATAACTCCATACCACTCTATGCCCCAAATACCCATTTTCCCTTCCCTGCGGCAACGAGTATTGTCAATTATAGTTTATGCATCTCTAATAATTACATTTTATTCTTTTTCTCCCTATGAAACACAAATGATGTTAAACATACTGACTTTATAAACTGTTTTGTACTTTTAAAAAAACTAATAGTATATCTTATAGATTGTACCACATCAGTCTCAAAGAGATACCACATAATTTATTCTTTATGGCCGCATAGCGTTCCACTGTAGAAAGTACCATAATTTAGCTGGTTCCCTGTTAATGGGCATTTAACTTATTTTCAACTTTTTGCTAATACAAACACAAGTATATTACATATATTATGTTGCATGTCTGCAAGTGTATTTTTAACACAAAGGCAGAAGTGGAATTGTTGATCAAAGAATATGTGCATTTATAATTTTGGTAGATATTGCCAGAGTGCTATCTGTGGAAGTTTTTACCAATTATACTCTTTTCACGTAAGTGCCTGTTTTGCCACTGCCTTGTCTCCGATTATGTTATTAGATTTTTCGGTTTGTGCCAACTTTAGTGTAGTTTTAATCTGCATTTCGCTTATGGGTGAGGTTGAGAATTGTTTTGTGTTTAAGTGCTATTTGTAGTTCCTTTTTTGTGAATTACCTGTTAATATTCTTTGCCATTTTTTTCTGTGGATTGTTGGACTTTTTCTTATTGATTTCTAGGAACTCTTTATGTTTTAGTGAAATTGTCTTTGCTATGTGAATTAAACTTTTTTGTTAGGTGGTTTTTTCCTTTGACATTGCATAGGATAGTTTTTGCCATGCATGATTTAAAAACATTTATTTATAAAATTAAATTTATTGGGGTGACATTGGTTAATAAAGTTATATAGGTTTCAAGTATATAATTCTATAGTACATCATCTATATGTTGCATATAAGAGGTATCCTCTTCTACCTTCCCCCTCCCCCTGTACCCTCTAGTAACCACTAAACTGTTGTCTGTGTCTGAATTTTTGTTTGTTTGTCTTGCTTGTTTGTTGCTTTCAGTTTTATATCCACATGAGTGAAATCATATGGTTCTCGACATTTTCTGTCTGACTTATTTTGCTTAGTGTGATAATCTCAAGATCCATCCATGTTGTCGCAAATGGCAGTATTTCATCTTTTCTTATGGCTGAATAATATTCCATTGTATATACTTGTAAGCACCACATCTTCTTTATCCAATCATCTATCAAAGGACACTTGGGTTGTTCCCATGTCTTGGCCACCATTAATAATGCTGCAATGAACATAGGGGTACATAGGTATATCTTTATGGGGAAATAAAAACATTTTGTGTAGTAAAATTTATTAACTTTTTTCTTTTTATAGCTTCTGAGTTTTATGTCATTCTTAGAGCTTTGAGGTAATAAAATGATTCTTCATGGTGTCTTTCGGTACGTTTATGCTTTAATTACTTACTTTTAAATATCTTTAAACCATCTGGAATTTGATATAAGGTATAGGGTGTGTTTCCTACATATGTATGTTTCATTTCTTCTCTTTTCTGATGGCTATTCTATAACCCTAACATCTTTATTGATTAGTCCTTATTTTCCTAGGGTTCCTTTGACTCCCTTATCCCTTTTATCAATCTTTTCATCCTCAACCATATCCGTTATCTAATTAGCCCCAGTTAAGTATACTTTTTCTCTTAGCTCCTATATGCTCTTATCCTTTCTTTCTGTTCCTATTGCTATTACTTTAAAACTTTTTTTTATTATGGAAATTTCAATGAATAATGAAATATGTATATTGAAATGTACACGGTTGTGGGGGATTGGGTCTCGGACCTCCTCTCCTCCAACACCAAAATTCTCAGATGCTCAAGTTTCTTATATAAAATGGTATAGTATTTGCATATAACCGTATTTGCATATAGGCTACTGCAGGGTGTGCCTATACATTCCTGCATTTGTGTGGATTCAGTTTAGCTCATCGGCACATGGCAAACTCAAGTTTTACTTTCTGGAACTTTCTGGGATTTTGGGGGTTTTTTTTTAGATTTTTTTTTAAATCCGCAGTTGTTTGAATTCATGGATGCAGAGGGCTAACTGTTGAATATATCAATGTATATTGAAATGCATATATATAGAGGGGGGATGTAATGAGCTCCCAGGTACCTATTACCCAGCTTCAATAACTCACCTCATGACAGTTCTTGTTTTATCTATACGCCTACCTAGTTGTCCTCCCTGCGTCACCCCAGTTATTCTGAAGCTAATTACAGGATGATATTACTCTTAACACTTGGCCCACTGACAACTGTCTTCTGTCTTCCAGTGTTTGTCCTCCTGGTCATCCTATGTAATTCTGTGTCTGTTCTTTGGCCTTATATTTCTAAAATAACAGTACTCTAATAAATGCTCAATGAACGTATACTGCTGGACATTTTTACCTCAAATTGGCCTTTTTGTGTGCACAAACTCCAGTACATTAGTAAGATTACATCCTCTGAAACTAGGGAATGCCTTGTTTGTTTCCCCACCGTTCCTAGCATAGTCTGTGAAGGAAATACCAGCAAGATAAAATAGAAAAGAGAGGGGAACAAGAGAGGGGGAGGATAAGAGAGAAACACGGGGAAGACAATCTGTCATTACAAAGGACTGCTTCTTAGAGCAACACTACCCAGACGAAACAGAGAAGGAAAAAGACAGGTTTGGACCTTCAAGATTGGGATGAATAAGATGGAGATAAAAAACCCAGAGCCAAAATGTATAAGAAAAGGAGAAAGTTCAGAGATAAAATTTCTTTGCCTGTGGGCAGCCTGTTTGACAATTTAGTAGTGCTTAGTAAAGACTGCATTGAATTTTAGGACTTACTTGAGAGCAGAGTAAATGTCAAAATAAAGGCTTTAGTTCCAAGGTTGTATAATTTGTGTCAGAGAAAACTCTCAATTAGGTATAGGAGTTATAAAGTGTTTTATGAGAGATTAGAGTTGGTGGGTTGTTTGTGTACACCTGTAACATTGGCTGTTGGCACCATTATAACCAGTAGCACCAAGCACTCATTTTAAAGCATTTTTGTGTTCTTCAGTATTTTTCAAAGTGAGTCTTTCAGGTGGTTTCAAAAAATTAAAAAAAAAATAGGTGCTTGATAGTGCTATAGTACAGCAGGGACTTTTGTATTTTTAAAAAAGATTGACCTAATTTATCAAACTTAAATTCTTGTCTCAGTAATTCAACATTTTTACCTTATGTGGAAATATGGAAAACTAATTTGCTCCCAGGTTTGCCTTTGTTGCCCCTCAAAAAAGTATACCAAAGTCGCAGTAATCTGAGTTTACCTGAAACAACCTGGGTCTGAATTCTTCCATGACATTTAGCCTGGTCCCAGGCTGAGAAGAAATGGTGGCCCTGAAAAAGCAAAGAATAGGAAAGGGGGGAGGTGTTCAGAAGAAGTCTGACTATATTTCCAAACCCAAATGCTACTTTAAAAAACTATCTCATAATATCTGTGATTATCTACATTAGGGATCAGCAAACTATGGCCAGCAGTCACTGGGTTTTGTAACAACTGATGAGCTACGGTTTTTACATTGTTAAAGGATTGTAAACAAACAAAAGCCCAAAGAATGTGCAGAGACTGCATGTGCCCTGAAAAGCTTAAAATATTTGCTCTTTGACCTTTCACAGAACAAGCTGGCCAACCCTTGCTCTACATCAATCAGGATATAAAGTAATATTTCTTTGCATGAACACTTAAAATTTCTTGCTCTTTTGTTTGTATTCCATATCGACCCTTTGCTTTTTTTCACGGTTACGTAGTTTTCCATTGTATGAATGTACCACAACTTAAGAGTGGTTATTTAGTTTTTGCTTTTATAGCCAATATCAGAATAAGCATATTTGCATTTTTGTGACTTGTGGAATGGCTTGGTCAAATAATATATGCAATTTAAAATTTGCTAATTATTGCTAAATTACCCTCCCTTCAAATTGGACCATTTTATATTCTCCCCAACATTGTTTTCTTTACTCATATCAACCCTGACAGATACTAAAATAGCTTGACTCTGTAATCAGACAGGTCTGTTCATTTCCTATTGCTGAGTAACAAACAAAACATTTAATGGCTTAAAACATCATTATCTATTTTGCTCACAAATATTCAGTTTGGTTTGGGCTTGGTGGGAACAACTTGTCTGTGCTGTACTTGTCCTTTCTGGCGGCTCAGAAGCTCGGGGCTGAAATGGTCATGGGTCTGGCTGTAGCTGGGTTGTCAGCTGGGGCTGCGCTGTGGAGAACACCTACGTGTCTGTAGGCCTTTCCATCACAGTAGGGTGACTTCCAAGGAAGAGCATCCTGTCAGAGGGCCAGGTGATTTTATGATTCAGCCTCAGAAGTCATTTCTGCCATAGTCACAGGCTTGCCAACATTGAAGGGGGAGAGAACATAGACCCCACTTCATAATGGAGAAGTGGCAACATCACCGTGTAAGAGCACGTGGGACGGGGTGTATTGGTGCAGCGTCCTTTGGGAACTACAGTCTGCCACAAGAGGAATGTTTGTTTTGGTGTGCATAGCTTTCATTATGAGTGTGATTATACAGTTGACCCTTTAACAACTGCACGGGTTTGAACTGCACGGGTACCCACTTATATGCGGATTTTTCTCAAGAAATATGTTGGAAAATTTTTTTCTGGATTTACTTCCTACTGTGAAGCACTTGTATCGATTACCTAGGCTGCCACAAAGCGATCGTATTGCTGCTTTTTTATTACCAATGCATGAATCGTTATACTTGTAAGTAAATACGAATTTCTTTTTCATTTTATCTTTTCATTTTTGATGTCTAGTGTTAGTAATATGTACTCGTATGACATCTACAGTGTTTTGTATCATATAAGACGATATTGATGTAGGTACTGACAAATGAGTCACCTGGTAAACTAGACAAAGTAAATTTATGGTGTCGATAAATCCAGTACAGTACTGTAACTGTCTGTTCTATTCCTTATGATTTTCATAATAATATTTTTTTTTCTCCAGCTTACAAATTGTAAGAATACAATCTATAATACCTATGACATACAAAATGTGTGTAAATTGGCTGTTTATGTTATTGGCAAGGCTTCTGGTTAACAGTAGGCTACTTAGTAGTTTTTTTTTGGGGGGGTCAAAATTATGTGTGTGGTGGGGGTGAGTGGGGGTGTCCCCCTGCATGGTTTAAGGGTTAACTGTACATTTTTTCATGCTTTTTGACCACTTGCATTTCTTTTTCTGTGGCCTGACTTTTTATATCCTTTGCCCCTTTTCTACTGGGCTATAGAATATTGATTATATTGATTTGTAATAGCTCTTGTAGATTAAGCAAATTAAACTCAAAATTTGTTTCGAAGATACCTCACTGTGGCCTTGGGGTCATAAAAGGTGTGTGTGGGATGATGTTTAGTTTGGTGATGGTGGAGATTTGTGGAGTAATTATATTTAAGAATCATAGTACTTTTGTTTTTTAAGCAAGGGGTACAGGGAAGGGAGAGTGAATGTTAGCCATTTTTTCCTCTTCTGTTGGCCATGAGCTTCCCTGAATCACTCCAGTAGTGATGAGGAAAAGATTAAGGACACCTCAGTTCTTTTGTCATGTTTATACCTCAGAAGCCAGAAAATTATCCAGCCCTGAAAGGGAAAAGTAAAACTTGGGAGAATAAAGAACCCCAATGGCATATTTCACTACTGAAAATTGCTTTGCATTCCTTTTAGCTCTGAGGTAGGATTTAATTGTGTTTTAAGCCTTGCTAGCATGCATGTTGAGGTTCAAAATTATATCAACAACAAAAATGGATTGACCCACCAGAAATGATCATTTTCTAAAATATGGGGATGTTTAACAAAATGAAACATTTCTTTGTACCTTGCCACTAAATTAGAATGTTGTTACTCTTTATCTACTAACCTGTTACGGGATAAATTCTTAATAATTACAATATAAGTCTTCTCCCTAGTTGTAATCTTTGACAGTTTTATAAGGACTGGGCTGGTGGTGTTACCAGACCAAAGCCTGTGTGCCCGACACCTCAAAAGGCCAAAACTCAAAACGTCAGTTTGGAGTAAGGAAAGGTGTATTGATTAAGGCACCAACTGAGAAGATGGGAGCCCTCAAAGCCACTTACCTCCCAAGTACAGAGTGCAGGCTTCTTTTTTGTCAAGGGAAGGGGAAATGGGAGGGGCTTTCTTTGTAAAACTCTAGCCACCAGCACAATTCCTCTAGTGGTTAGAAGCTACTAGCCTGAAGACCTTGACAAAGTAGGCTTGAACAAAATGGAGTCAAGGAGAGACCCGCATTTCACTCTGCTGCAGTGATCTTGGTTATAGTTCTCATTTTGGTATGGTTTGATCCAGATACTTAACTTCTGTTGGCAGGACCTGAATCCCACGTCTCTTGTTTCCGTTCTCTTGTTGGTTTCATTTTCAGGTTTCACTGTGATGGAAAGATGGCTGCCAGATTCTCCAGCCCTATGTCCTCCCAGGTTCAGGACTAGGAGGAAAAAATAAAGGAACTCTCAATAGTTTAATACAATTTCTTGGACTCTCATGGACCCTGTTGGAATCATATGTCATGGTCAGGGATGCCCTGGCCTGAGTCATATGACCATCATTGGAGTTGGAGGTGGAGTTAGTTCTGTAGGAAGTATACATTAGTAGGGGGGTGTGGTTCTACAAAGGAAAATCCATGTTTTTAACCATATAGATGCTGGGCAAGACAAAACAAACAAGAAATACAAAATCAAAACAAAATTTCCTTGAGTACTATTAGGTTTTAAAGCCGTTTTCTAAGAACATTAGTGATGTTGACGAGAAACAACCATTTTAGGTTCCTTAGTGGCACCCGTTTACAATCATACTGATGAGTAATTCATATACATATATATTTTACTAAAGCAAATATTACAAATATACAGTGCATGCCACCTAAGTCTTGTTTTAGAATTTATTCTTGAAAGATTTGTTAAAAAGTTAAGGAATTTAGGGCGATACTGGTCTTGCCCACTGCCAACATTTCAAGTAGCAGAGTTGTGCTTTAATTGCATCTTTCCATCCTCCAAATCAAAGGTGAATAGGCGGTTTTAATTTTTTATGTTAGGGAATGTTTTTAAGCTTTGTATAGAATGTTTTGTAGGTAGAGTTTCAAAGATTTTGAAGTTATGTTCATTCCAATTTAAAAATTAAAATCTATTCAGCTTTAATTTTGGGGGTGGGTGTTATTAGTACACTCCTTGGCTGCCTAAAGCTACTGTTGTGCAATGATACACCAAGAACATTTTATAACTGAAAGTGTGGAGCATTTGAGAAAGTTTAATGAGATTGCTGGTGAAGAAAACTGCATGGAATGTTATCTTACAGAGTAATCCCAAAGTCTGTATAATTTAACTACGTAATATTTTTACTTTTCAGAGACATTTGAGCCAATTTAGATCATAAGAACAGATTTGATTTTAACCATCTTTCAATGGGCCATCTGAAGAGATGGTCTGATATTTAATTGTACTTAGACAAGGTCTAGAGCAGTGTATTTATGCTAGATGGTGCCAGCAGGCCATGAAGGAGCCCTAGATTATATACCCAGGAGCCCTTGAAGATAGTTGAGTCCTGAGGATTTGTTGTAGTCCAGATGCAGTGCTAAGACTTCATCTTAATTTCAGTTCTTATGTTTGAAGTGCTCTGTTTTCTCCCACTGTCTGGTGGGCGGTTGTCAGAATCCACTAAGGGTTCCAGGCCACTCAGGACCATTGCAAGGCCTCAGTCATACAAGGACCTTCTTGACTCGGTTAATTCACTGGAGATTTATTAATTCAATTAAACATTTATTGTGTGTCAGCTGTTTGCTAGGTACTCATCTAGGTGTTGGAGTTACAACTGTAAATAAAGTCTCTTCCCTTACAGAACTTATATTTCAGTTGGGGCAGATACACACATCTGGAACGACCGACCGTACTTCCGTGTTAGGTATAACCACATACTGTTTTAGTCAAGTATAGATCTTCTGGGGAACTGAGAATCAAAGAGGATCCTTTCGGTCACCCTGAGTGCTTTCATACTTCCTTTGATCATAGGGTAATACTTTGGGCAAAGGTGGATGATATATCCTAAAACTGGTAGTAATTTTTGGTATTGCTATTATATTTTGCACTAGAATTAGTTGATTTAAACTTTTTCTTATTTAACTTTATTTTCTGAGTACATGAAATATGGTACAGAAGTCAAAGCTACATAAACAAGTATCAGGGAAATCTTGCTTTTATCTCTGTTCCCTCCAACCTGTTCTCTCCCCCATAGGTAATCATTTTTCCGAGTTTCTAGTTTAACCTGCCAGTGTTTCTTTTTAATTGCATTAAATCTTGGGGGAAGGGGAGGAACGGAGATGGGAGATTGAAGGAAAGAAGTGAATGGTGGAAATGGAGAAGTGTTCTATTTAAGTAATGCTTGTGAAATTTTTTATTGGCACTCTTTTTGTCCCATTTCCACTCTTATTAACTCTGAGAAAGGCAATAACTTTAAAAAAAATTTTTATTTTATTTTGGAATCATTTTAGATTTACAGAAAAGTTGCCAAGATAACACAGAGAATGCCTTTCATTCAGTTTCCCCGAATGTTAACATCTTACCATTTTACATTTGTCAAAATTAAAACGTAACATTGGCACATTATTATTAGTTAAATTCCATTTTATTACAGTTTAGCATTTTTAAAAAGTAAAAGCAGCTTTATGATAAAATTGGGATGAATGTTATTAAAGAAGAAGCCAAGACAGAGGGCACAAGAGGGCTCTTGAGGACATTTACTGCGTTTCACCAGGATGACATCAGTAATTCACCCAGAAAGTGTTGATTTCCTTTGTCTGTTCCAGCTCTGGGGGCACCTATATTTTAATTAATTACTGTGTAATGGGAATACTTACCCTAATGCTTTGAAATGAATCAAATAAGGGAAAAGGCAAAAAGTCATACAATCCAACATGAATGCTTTAAGTATAGATGGCTAATTTGTAGAGTTTTTGGTTTTTTTTGTAAACCTTCTTATAAAATGCCTGGATATAGTCAGTTCTGTTTTATCCACATCGGTGGAGGGAAGCTGAGAAATAGTAATGAGACATTGGTAACGCACCCAGATGAGTGTTTGTACACTCCATTGCTGATGTTAGAACCCTGGAGCTTGGAGTCAGAAGGTGTGTTGGCGGTAGTTGTGCTAACTTCATACATAATACAAAGATTTCTTCAGCAATATCTGCATTCATTACAGATTCTGTCTCTGTCCAAGCCCTGCATACTGCTTTGTAAGGCAGTAAGTTCCACTGTCATTGTATTTGTCACAAAATCATTCTCTTGAGTAAGAGAAGGTCATTGCTTGGTCCTCTGGAGCAATACTGTGTTTCCCCGAAAATAAGACCTAGCCGGATCATCAGCTCTAATGCGTCTTTTGGAGCAAAAATTAATACGAGACCCGGTCTTATTTTAATATAACATAAGACCGGGCATAATATAATGCAATATAATACCCAGTATAATATAATATAATTAATATAATATAATATAATATAATATAATATAATATAATATAATATAATATAATATAATACTGGGTCTTATATTAATTTTTGCTCCAAAAGACACATTAGAGCTGATGGTCCGGCTAGGTCTTATTTTCGGAGAAACACGGTAGAGGAGTGTAAAGACCAAATTATATCTCTTAGGTATATATAGATATAGGAGACACACACACACACACACACCCCCACATATACATACCAGGGGTGCCAAAAAAATGTATATAAGTAGACACTTTGGTCAATGTTGCTCAAGCAGTAGTTTGCCGTAATCAGAACAGTCTGGACGCTGATGGTAACCACTTTGAGCACCTCTTGTAATTGCAGAAGTCAAACGTGACTTGTATTCATCTTTTGTTTTTGGTATATATTGAGTATTATAATTTTAATACAGTTTTCCTTTCTTAAAATGTGTAGACATTTTTTTGGCACCTCTGTATATAGATAGAACCTCTTTGTTTACTTTCTGCTTCTTTTGAGATATCCCTCGAATTTATTATTTACTGTTTTGTGTCTTTGTTTATATTTGGTTACTTAGAAATGTCGGGATAAAGAGATGGATAATGATAATGAATAATCCTAACCTTATAGGATTGTTATGAGGATTAAATGAGATCACATGTATGACGTGTTTAGCACAGTACATGGCACACAGTAAGCATTTAATAAATGCTAACAGTATAGTGATGGTAATGGTATTTGTCATCAAGTCTATTCTCCCTTGATTAGGGGAAATAACTGTAAACAACTACCATTCACACAAGGCTGAATGAAGTAAGTGATATAGTAGAGATAGAAACAAATTCTTATTTATTCTAAGAAAGGAGCCATTAATTTCAGTTAGAGAATCAGGAAGGAGGACTCTTAACTTTGAGGTGGAAATAGAATCTTCTTAAAGAGAATGGTATTCTAGATTGAGGAATTAGCGTTAGCAAAAGCATGGAGCTAGGAACATTCATAATCTTTTTCATGGAATCTTAAGCCGTGACGTGTGATTAAGGGGTTGGGTATGTGGAAGGATCTAGTGGGAAGTAGGACAGGATGTGGAGAGGTCAGATTGCACAGGGCTTTGAAAACAATATTGGGAAGTTTGAACTTTATAGTAGAGGCTTTGGGTAATATTTTCAGGTCTTTGAATAGAGGACAAGATTGCAATCTTACAGTAAAATAAATGTGTTTATTGTGTATAGGCAATTAGTGGTTCCTGTCAATTTAAGATCTTGACTAAGGGCTAATGAAAAATATATAGTAGGAGGAAATAGTTGCTGTAATCCAGGATGTGAAATGGAAACCATTGGCAGATTGTAGAAAAATAAGTCTTGTAGAGTAAGCCCTACGAACTTTTTGTAAATACATTTGGGGCTTTTCATACTTAGAGGGCTAAACAGATTTATTAGACAATAACCTTCTTTCTCAAAGAATCTTAATCTTTGGATTGGGAGAAAAGATTGGGTTGGTATGTGCACAGAGAGAAAGAACTACTTTTCTGGTTGACTGCACATGTAACTGAAGATGGACTTGCCTCCGCCAGAGGGGAGAGCTTTAAGCATACTTGTGTTTTTGTATTGTTTTGTTTTGTTTTTTGATAACTGAGGGCATTTCAGTTTATTGTGTTTAAATTAGGTCATAACAAATGCAAAACTTTTGATTATGTAAAAAAATAATTTATATAAATGGTCAGTTTCTTTCAGGGGCTAGCTGAATACAATGTAAAGACTTTCTTGATTAAAAACAAGACCTGTACTCAGAACTTCTTTTTTTTTATCAGTTTTTAATGTATGAAATCTGAATTTTATCGGTGATATATACATAACCTAGATCAATTTTCTTGTGGCAAAGTTGTGGCTCAATTCACTTTTAAGTTCAGTGTTGCAAGCAGCTGGGCCAGTTCTCTGTACCTGACAGTCTTTCCTCCCAACGAGATGAGTCCCTGCTATAACAACCTGTGCTAATTCATTCCGTCATATTCATCACATTGTAGTTAATGACCAGTGTATCAGTTCCCCATCCCACAGACTGTCATGTTTACTTTGCCTTGAAGTAGGTACTAAATTGTTTGCTAAATGAGTAATGAACAGTATTTCTATTCAAATGGTATGTATGTATCCATAATTATTGAGCATTAATCTCCAAATGTTCTATAATCTGATTTAAAATCCTCAACTTTAAACAAGAAATTTATACCAAGGCTTTTAGTTTGTGCTTAATCATTTTTAATATTTGTAGCTTTGAGGCATTTTATTATAAAAGCTTGTACTCATATACATAAACGAATAAGAACTTAAAATTCATCATACATTTACTTCATTTTTTAGCTTGACCTTCCAGTACATCTTTAGCTTCGTTTATTTTGGCTGCTTTATAAGGAGATCCTCCCTTGCCTGGATGATTTAAAAGCATAATTCGTCGATGAGCATCTCTTATTTTTCCTTTATTGGCAGTAGGGCTCACACCTGATATTAATGCTGCTACTTGTTTTGTCATTTTGGGTTCTAACCCATCTCTGTAGTAGCCACTACTGAAGGCTGATTTTGGTTGACTTTGAAAAACTTGTTTTACTTGAGGCTCCACATGCTTCATGGCTTGCAAAACATAATGACCTGCAAATCCTGCAGCAGCAATGGTCACTCTAACTGCTCCCACTGTACTGGCTGTGGTTCCAGCTCAGCTCGCCTGCCTCCACCGAGAGCGGGGTTCATCCCAGCCAAAAGGCCGCAGTCCCCAACTCCATGCCTTTACCAGAAAGCAACACGGACACCGCTAGCAGGGACAAACCATCCAGACACCCATACTTGTATTTTAAAACTGAGCACTTTGCTTCTATTTTTAAGTTTCTGAAAATAATTATTTGACACAGGGATCTAGCTTTTGGGAATGAATCTGATGTGCTCAGATTTCAGCATTGCCAACGTTTTCTCTATGTGGTGTGAGATGATTTGGCTATCCCTTAAGTTATCTTGCATTTTTGTTGATTTCTATTGTTGCTTAAGGAGCTTTTGCTTTTCTAGTACTTGTGACTCCAAATAACTCATGCATCCTAGTTTGAGAAATTGTTGGGAAGGAGGCCTAATTAGGAAATGGAGATTGTTTGGCTGCTGGGCAAGTGAGAATTTAATTTAAGCTCACAACCGTTGGGTTATTGGCTGGATGTACTAGTGACCAGTGAGTTTGGCTTTGGCTTATTTTCCTGGTTGTACAGATGATCTGGAATCCAGCCTGAACTAGCAACAGGGCTGTATGTATGGAATAACTGCTGATTTTTCCATTGATACGAGATGGACTTTGTATGTCCACCAGCATCCTTCTGAAGGATGCTTTCATGCTCACAGCATGAAAATAACATGTAACCTTGTAAATGAGAGAGGGCAGGTATAATTCCTACTTGACAGAGGGAGGGCTGAGGCATGAAGAGACTGGGTTAAGGTTGCTGGCTCAACCAATAAAGGACTGAGACAACTTACTATCTTTCAGTTTTGAATTGTGACTTTCAGAAAATCTTACAGGAGGAAAAGCTGAATGCCCCTCTTTCTTTGTGGTTATCTTTCAGCGCCGTCTTAGACATCTTCGGAACATTGCTGCCCGGAACATTGTTAATAGAAATGGCCATCAGCTCCTTGATACCTACTTCACCCTTCACATGTGTAATACTGAAAAGACATATAAAGGTAAGGGAATCTGGGTACTTGCCGCCCACAGATTGTTATACCTCATTTTTATTCTTTCGTAACACAGATGCCTCTTGCTATTAATGCTTACTGGAAAGCTAAATTGTCATGCTGTCTAAGAATATTTCATGGGCAGTTGTAATATACTCATATATTAAACATGACATTTGGACCGTTCTTTCAGATAATTAAGGCTTACATTGATAAGTTTATTATTTCTTTATGAATGTTAGCTCTTAATACCTTTATTCCTGTAACTATCATTTAAAATGTATGAGTCCAGTATCCAGTACTAATTTGCTTTTCTTTAAGATGTACTTGAGTTCTTTAATATTATAGTAAAATTGGGACCTAGTTTGTATCTTCTCATGTCTGTAATTCCTGTGGATATAGGTCATTTTTAGAGGAATGGCATGGTTTCTTTGAATTCAATTTTATGTGTTGAAATGTAGATTCTTCCATAAGTGACAGTTCTAAGAGTAGACCAAATGTTTGATTCAAAATGACAAGCATTTTTTGAATACATTTTGGATGAAAGGCACTTTGACATAACCAGTTGGATGGTGTAAGAGAGGAAGCATGGTATAATGATACGAATATTGGTTTGGGATTGAAAATACATTGATACTAGTTCTAACTCATCTATTTACTAACTGTGTGATTTTGGATAAAGATCGTGGCTTTTGGAACCTCATTTTTCCCATTTGTAAAGTGGAGAGAATGAGGTCTTATAAAGTCAGCAAGACAGATTTTTATGAGGCTCAACTGAGATAAGGTGATAACACTTGGTAAGATGTTATTAAAAGTCTATTTATATGAAAAAAAAAGGAGCATTATTTTAATAAGAGATACTAAGGACTTGTTTGAATTTTGTTCTGTGGCAAAGATGAAAAATTCAAATAACATTTTATCTGTTTGGTTTTAACTATTATACTTTAAAAAAAAGTTATTAAAGCAGTTGTTTGACAACTTTTTTCTTTTTTTAATTTCAGCATATGTTCGTTAAAAAATTCAATCAGAAATTATATAGAGTAGAGCCCCCCCCACATGTAAATAGTGTTAAAATAATTTTTAAGGATGAAAAAAGGACTCTAAATTCTGCCATTTTCACATAATTTTATTTCATTCTTATTTTTTTCATTCTAACCATTGCATATTTTATTAACAATTGTTTTAATCTGACTGATGAGTGCCAGCTACTATAACAAATACCACAAATTTCAGTAGTTTAACATAACAACATTTCTTACCCTAAAGTCCAGCGCAGGTGTTCTTGATCAGCTATTGTCTTGGCAGCTGTCCTCCATGTGGTGACTCAGGTGTCCAGGCTCCTTCTATTTTGGAATGCTGCTGTCACCAACACGTGACCTCTGGCATGGCAAGAGGGATTATTTGAGGGAGATTTATTTTATTTTTTTTAAATGGAAATGGCCCACCTCTATTCTGTCACATTCCACTGGCCATAAATGAGTTGCACCATCCTTTTTAGATGAAAAGGGAACTGGGGAATGTTGTCTTCCTAAATGTTCAAGAAGGAAAATGAAGCAGTTTGGTCGTTATTTGTCCAAAGGGTATAAGCATTTTTGCACATCTTAATGCATTTGGTCTGCTGCTCAGATTGGTTTTATCAGTAGCAACATATGACAATGCCAAAGTAGTTTAAATTTTTGATAGGTTTCTATAGATAGATAGATAGATAGATAGATAGATAGATAGATAGATAGATAGATTAGATTAGATAGTCCTTGGCTATCTTCATAGAACTTCTCTGTCCTTGCTCCAATGTTATCTCCTATGAGAGTAGTTAATAGAGTACTTAGCACATTTCAGATATTTGGTAAATGATAGCAATTATTATTAGAATGGTAATGTTAACAATAATAAGAATAGTTTCTAAAAAGAGAGTACTCACGGGACTGGTTGATGACCATGACGTGAACACCTGTCTAAGAGATACGATGAAAGCAAAGGGATTTTTTGTTGTTGTTCTTGTTTTTGTTTTTTGTCTTCTCGCTCAGATTACATCGTGAGCTAAGGAGTTTTCATTGACTGTTTCTTGAAGTTATTTCAGTAAAATGACCGGTAACACAATTAGGGAATAGCTGATGACAGACGATAGGAAATTCAGTGTCTGGTAGTGGTTTTGAGTCTGTCCCTAACTGGCGAGCCCTTGGCATTCAGTCCCATATGTTGAGCTAGTTATAACTTTTAACTCCCAGAGGAGGAACCAGGAAGCTCTTTCCTTACTAAACCTAGGTAATATAACGTTATGTTATGGACAGACACGAATACTCATTTCATGATCATTATGTGGCCCTCGATGATGGATGATGGTGATAGAATGCCAGTTGGCTCTTCTCATAAAACCACCTCTGCCACCTGTTTAGTGGCATCATTTGTTAGTTTTAAAAGAAAGTGTTTTTTGTTTGTTTGTTTGTTTTTATTGGAGGAATATCTGAAATGCTGATTTCTAAGTTATTTTATTTCAGCTGAATTCACATCAGCTCCTAAGAAAAGTATACATGAGTCTTTTTATTTTTTTACATTTTTGACATCTTTTAGTGCTTGTAGGAGTCTGTCTACCTTTTAGGTAATTTAAATCAAGCACCAGTTATCAAATCTTCAGAGAACAAAGTCTTGTGTTATAAAAAATACTTATTTAGCCCTTTTAGTCATTTTTTTCTAAAACTATATATGGCATATATAAATTAGAATATATGTATGTATATATATACACACATACATTTATATAGTTAATTTATGGTTAGAATAATTGGTTAGCCATTTGTGAAATAAATGAAAAGAATAATACCTAAGGCTCCTTAGTGTTGGGGAAATAGGTATTTTCATAAGTGGGATTGTAAATTGGTACAATATTTTTAGAGAACAATTTGGCAATATCTATAAAATTCAAACTATTTTTCTTTTTATCTTGCAGTTTTACTTCTGAAAGTTTATCCTATAGATTCAAATGTCTTAGAATATATATCTTTAAAAGAGTGTTCATTTATAACATTACTTGAAATATCTAAAAATTCCATATAATTTTTATTACAATTAAAATAATTGTTTAAAATAGGAAAATTAGAAAACTGCTAAGCAAAAAATAAAACTGGTCTAATCCTATCATCTAAGAAACATTATTACATAAATAAAAATTTAGATCCTGTTGTAAATTCTCTCTTAGGACCTTTTTCCCCCCCATTTATTACATTGTGACTATCTCTCAGCAGAGTAGAATTATTATCCTTATTTTTTGTTGTTGTTGTTGTTTTAAGGAAGACAAGCACAGAGTTTGGTAGATGGTACGTTTGTCAAAAAGTGCTTTAATCACAAGAGCTTGCCCATAAGACTATTACATCCAGGTCTGCTTTTTATTTACTGCTTGATGAGTCCCAAGCTTTAGTTGTATTAGTGGACCACTTCAACAATTTTTACTATGTTTGTATTTTACCTATGCTGCTGCATACTTAATAAAATTTTTAATGTTCATTATTTTTAAACTTACGTCTAAGCATAACCTGTGAACTTGTTGACTAAAAAGAAATTTACTGTCTACCCTGTGCCAGGAATAGTTTTACATGCCGGGGAGACAGCTGTTGTAAAAACAAACACTGCTGTCTTATGGAGCTTACAACTGTGGATTGAATATATGAGACATAAATTTCCATATATTAGAAAAAAGTAGTTTCTCCCTGTATCACCTAAAATCATCTCAAGTGCCAGTGGTATGTGCAGCACACTTGGGAAATAGTACCCTTTAGCAACCTAAGGGTACAAGGGACAGCGACAGCGTCATGGAGGCGACTTCAGCAGGGGCAGCAGAGGCAATGTTGGAGGATTGTTTGGAATGTCTGCCTGACTCTGACACATTTCTCTTTTGGTTGTGTCTTCATGTTTTGTAAGATTTACAACATACATGAAGGTTTGTGGAATTATGAAATTTTTATGCCTACTGGACCTATGGTTGTTATTAGTCTAATTTACTAAAGTTGTCTAATGGAAAATAGGCTAAAGAATGTTAGAGACAGAATGTTAATGACGGGTAGAACTAGAACTTTGGTTACCTGGTTGCTAGATCAGGATTGATTTCATAATATTGCAGTAGATAATCATTAGCGATGTTTGAGAAAAGGAGAGCATGTAGAATCAGTTATAGAGAGTTAGGGGTAGAGGAGAAGAAAGTCGGAGTTTTAAGGGCTCAAATTCGAATCTAGAGTAAAAGGAGCCAGTAAGGTAAACATCACTAAATTAAATCTTAACAGGTTTTGACCTTTCTTTACTAATGTTTTCCCCTTTAAAATACTTTTATTTAATCTTTATTTCAAATTTATTTTTTACAGATAAAGATATAGAGAGAATAGATTCCTTGAAAATGTTTTAAATATTTTATTGGAACATATGTTTAAAAGTTTACAGGATTAAGAGTTAATGAACTTATTTTCTTCCATATCACTTATTGTTCTTTTTCTTTTTATCCCCAGAATTTTACAGAAGTGAAGTGATTAAGAATTCCTTGGTAAGTTTGCTTTCTGTCAGGTACATATGACTGAGCCTTTAACTACTGTTTCAGAAAATGCTGAGACATAAAATAAGTTCAAGTTCAGTTTTGGTATGATCCTTCTACAGTTAAATCTTCTGCTCAATTACTGCTTAAATCTTCACTGATTTGTTCATTGCCATATTTCTAGTGCTTAAAACATGCCTGGCACATAGTAGGTACTTGGTAAATATTTGCTTGAATGAGCTGGTATCTTTTCTGTTAAAAACTGGTGTTTTTTCAACTCAAATTTTATAATTTTATCACTTTTATGTACCGTAAAGGTTTTTGACTTACCAAACATTGTAATAAATGATATCTTTGATGTAAGTCTTAAGAATTTGATGGCACTGCTCAGTTAGAAATTTGGAACTGTCATACTTTTGATAATGTGTACACTAGATATTTGCATAAATGGCTCAATTTATTGGGCCATGTTGATGAAAGAAAGAGGTTTATGGTAACGACAATATCTTATTTGTGGTCCAAGACCACACTGGATTTGGCCCCTGCCCACTTTTTCAACCTCATCTCCTAATACTTTTTCTCACTCATTGTGTTCCAAGTATGCCTCATTTTTTCAGTGCTTTGAACATGCCAAGCTTGTCTTGTTCCCTATGCCTAGAACACTAGTTTCCCCAGCTCTTCATTTAGCTCTAGTGTCCTTTGAGGTCTCAGCTATGTCACTTCAGCTGGGCCTTCTATGACTCTTCCATCTACGGTTAAAGTACTTCCCTTTCCCCTAGTCACTATTTTTCACGTCACCTGTTTTATTTTCTTTAGAGCATTTATCGCTGTTGGAAACTCTTATTCACCTACTTGTTTGTGCTTTTATCTGTCTCCCATCTGCCAGAATGTAAGTTCCATGAGAGCAGGGACCTTGCCCGTCTTGTTCACCACTGAAATCCTACAGTGTAGAATAGTATAGATGCTCAGTGAGTATTTGTTAGGTGAATGAATGGATATCCGCTATATACTATATTTGCAGAATCCTATTAACATATGTTAGCCCATTTTGATCCTTAGAACAACCTATAAGGTGGATAGGGTAGATCTTAAGAAACTGACCTCCAGACAGGCTCGACAATTTTTGCAGTCATGCAACTGTGAGACCAGAACCTCAGTCCCCAGAATTTCTGTCTTCAGGTTTCTACTACGCTTTCCTCTTCATCAAGCTGTCTCTATCATCTCTAAAATATCATAATAGATTTGGATCCTAGGCCAGACAGTTTCTTTGAGCCCATCTCTGGGGAGCTCCAATCGTCAGTAAAGCTCTTGTTCTACGTGATATATGACTAGCACCCTGCCTGACACATAGTAGCTACTGAGTAAATATTAGTTTTTCTTCCTCTTCTGGCTCAGGTGGATCAGAAGTAGTCTACAGACAAGTGAGAGCTGGGAAACGGGGTTTATGGCGCAGATAGAGTAGAATGTCATCTTGATTTATCTACTCCGTTTTCTGTAGTCAAAACTCTAGTTGGGATGGTTTTACACTATCCCATTGCTTTTTTGTCTGGATTTGTGTCATAATGGACTCTATGCTATAGTGGCACTTTAATGGATTATTCTACATTATTAGTATTATATGTACTTGATATTTACTTGACTCCCAAATCCATATTTCTAAATGTCATCTCTCGAATGTTAACTCCTATCTTCAACTTCTTTGTCCCCTATCTTCAGTTGCTTCTGAACTGTCTGAATTGTGACATCTTTATCCCGGGTGTAGTTAGGCTGAATATTGTTTTATACAGTGGATTCTAGACAAAGGAAAGGGTTGGGCAAAAAGACTTCCAAGATTCTTTTGACTTACAATTTGTACTGTAATTGTTTCCTGAGTATACTACTTACAACGTTTGCTTGCATTGTAATTGTTCATGAGCATTTCATCTCCAAAGTAGATGAAAGCTACTGGAGGTCGGAATCTGCCCAAAGATCTTTATGTCTCTCCTTAGCTCTTAATGTACTTTTCCTAGTGGGTAGTTTTGTGTTAAATATTGATTTGTTGGTATTTCCTCTTAAGGATATTCTTTAAGATTGTGATATTTTGATCAAGGACTATTTTTGTTTCTTTTATAGCTTAATATAGGTTTGATAAACCTCATTTATTTCTTCGTTTCTTTTTGAAAGGATTTTTCTTATCTTTTTGCTAAATCGTTGTGACTGGTTCAGATTAATGGGCACTGGGCACCATAGGAGTCAACAACCCTCAGAGAATGTGCTGGAGACGGCACATCGTTACCTCCCTTCTGCTGTCTCTGGAGGACCATGGATAAGCAGATTTGTTGGTTTCTTCCTACTTACGAATTTGCAGTTTGTTAGCTATTGTGATATTTGCCAGGTAGAGTTAGTGGTTTTAATGCTTTTATTCCTGCTGCGTACTGTTGTGCTTGGCACGTAGAAGGTACTCAGCAAATGTTTCTTAGTGAATGGATTCTTCTATAAATAATATTTATTGATTGACTTTTAATAGCTGCTAAAGGATTAGGTAAAGTCATACTTTATTTTAGCTAAGAGCTGGGTATATTTTCACTCTGGTGGACTAAGTTGGACTGCGATCAGCCTGCGACTGTTCTTTTTTACACATGTAACTGTAAGGCTCTGGCTGTTTTCCCCAGGTTTATAATCTGAGCATGGTCCTCAGACCAGAGTGGCCTGGTTTTGCCACTGATGTCAAAGGAAACATGGAAAAATGGACACATGACTAAAAAAAGTGTTTCTCTCCAGCGATTAGAGGAACTGTCCTTATGAGCCTATTCTGTGCGTCTTCCTGATCCTGAATACTCCAGATTAGTGCTGTGCTGTCCGGGAAACTTGCTGCAGTGATGGCAGTGTTTATTCTATGTGCTGCCTAGTACAGTCGCTGCCAGCCGCATGTGGCTGTAGGGCACTTGAGATGTGGTTAAATCTTACTGAGGAACTGAATTTTTAATTTTATTTAATTTTAATTTTAGTAGCCACAAATGGCTAATGAATATTGTATTGGACAGTACATTTCTAGATGCTTCTGAAAAGCTTTCTTACAATCTGTAACATTAGCAGGAAGAAATTTCTTGGTGTGCTTTTAAAAAATATGTACTTTGTACCTACACTATTAGTACCATTCTAAATCAGTATAATTTCTGCTCATGTGGTTTCTGCTTAGGTTCTGTCACATATAGGATAAAGCTTATGAAGGCAGGGACTTTGTGTGTTTCATCTTTGTAACCTCCGTCGGCATTGTATTGTGCTTGGCTTCTGTTTGGCAAACAGCAAGGAAAAAAATATATATCATATGTAGTATATATTATACACACACATATATATATCCTAATCCAAGTAGTTATAAGACTCACCATTATTTGGTTTTCACCAAACAAAAATTAACACTGATTAAACTGAACTATAGGGCCTTGGTGATAGTCCTGTGTGATTTGTAGTTCATTCTCACTAGCCTCTTGTTACTTTGAAATTTCTTTCACCCATTCTAAGGTAGTATTTATTTAGCAGTTTTTCTTTCCTTCATGTGCATTGCTTGACTTGTAGGGAATCGTTTGTATGTATCTCAGCAATAAAATGTAAATCAGCTTCCTAAATTTGTGGGAATTTCCCTTAAGTCCTATAAAGAAGATGGATGAGATTATTTCTCCACTGACAAATATTTGCTTCTCTAATGCCCCATTCATGCCTTGTTGCTGTTTCTGTGCCTTTCAGCCTACACAAAAACTTAATGCTTTTTATTGAAGTTAACATACATACTGAGGTTGGACAATTAAGTTCGTGAACTCATCCTAGAAAAAGTGCTACATACCTCATTGCTGAATATCACTACAGTCACCTTCGAAGTGCTCCCCTTGGGAAGCTATGCACCAACGCTAGCCTCTAGTCCACCCTTCAAAGCAATTTTGAAACTCTTTTTTTTCTGGAATGGCCATCAGAGCTGTCATCATATTACCATTGATGTCCTGAATGTCATCAAAATGTCTTCCTTCAGTATTTCCTTTCTCTTCGGGTAAAGAAAGAAATCATTGGGGGCCAGATCAGGTGAGTAGGGAGGGTGTTCCAATACAGTTATTTGTTAACTGGCTAAAAACTCCCTCACAGACAGTGCCTTGCGAGATGGTGCATTGTTGTGATGCAAGAGCCATGAATTGTTGGCGAACAACAGTTCAGGTCATCTAAACTTTTCACGCAGCATTTTTAGCACTTCCAAATAGTAAACTTGGTTAACTGTCCAGTTGGTACAAAGTCATAATGAATAATCCCTCTGATATCAAAAAGGTTAGCAACATTATTGCAACAAGTTTGCGAACTTAATTGGCAGATCTCCTAAGAGTTTACAGATCTTACGTATATATGCATCTTGATGAATTTTCTCAAATTGAATATACCCATGTAGCCAGCATCTAGATCAAGAAATAGGTTTTCAGTGCCCCAGAAGCCCCCTCATGCCCTCTTCAGTTACTACTACTCTCTTGATTTTTAACACCATAAATTAATTTTACCTGATTTGAGTTTTCTGGAAATAATACCATACAATATTCACTTTTGTGTCTGACTTCTGTCTCAACTTTATATTGTAAGAGTCATTCATATTGTGGGGTGTATTTGGTAATTGAAGTTTGTTTGCTCTATAGTATTCCATTTCTGACTATACTAGAATGTATCTGTTCCTCTGTCAATGGGCATTTGGTTAGTTTTTATTTTTGAGCTTATATGTTGAGCAGTGCTGCTATGACGTTTTTATATACATCTTTTGGTTGAATATATGTGTGCATTTCTGTGGGTATATCTCTAGGAGTGGACGTGCTGGGACTATGCATTTGATCACCTCTAATATACATTGCCAAACAATTTTCCAAAATTATTGTTTTATTTACACTCTCACCAGCAGTCTGTGCGAGTTCTGGTTACTCCACATTCTTGGGAACGCTTGATATTTCTTCAGTCTTTTGAATTTAATTTTTGATAGATATTATACACAGGACTTTTTTGTTTCAATCTAAATCAATAGAGATATTTAAAATGGCAATTAAACTCAGCACAGGTAGTGCCAACAGTGTCCTAACTTAGAAATGATGTAACAGCTATTTTTAGGGTTGTGAATGTACAGACACCTGATGACTGCCACCTGGTGGTCAGATATGGGAAAACCTAACTTTTCTAAAATCAGAATTCATCTTACCCTGTGAAGAAAAGTGCATGTTAGAATTGAGAAATTGGAATATGTTAAATGGTAATAAATATAATGGAGTAAACTAAAGCAGAAAAAGGGAGTATCTGGCAGGGGTGATTGCTTGTTTTTCGATGGTAATCACATAGAAGATATCACTTGAACAGACACCTGAAGGAAGTGAGGAAACACACTGTGTATCTATGTGGGGGAAGACTGTTCCAGGCCAAGAAACAGGAAGGTACAAAGGTAGGAGTGTACTTGAGATTTTCAAGAAATGGCTAAGAAGTTAGCATGGCTGGAATGGAGTGAGCAGGGGTGGTTTGAGATTTTAATAGGTTAAGTATGAGAAAAACAGGGGCAAGGAATTGAGGATCAGGGCAGCAGAGGAAATGACCTGGGGAGATAGGGGATGCTAGTTAGGGGCTGGATACCATGAGAGTAAGGTTATGGGTCATACAAAATTAGGAACTTCTTGTGGACAAGGACCCCAACTTACTCATTTTCCTGTTTCCTAATGGCCCTAGCACAGTGTTTTACCAAGAGAAGGCCAATAAATGTTTATTGCATTGAATAACAAGAATAATCCACCATTGACAGGTTAGGTGGTGGAGATGTATCAGGTGTATTTAGCATAGAATAATTATTGTTGAATGTATAAGTTAACTTTAATGTCTCCAGCTTCAGCTAGCCATACCCTCCAAACCATTTGTTAACTTTCAGGAACCTTTGTTTTTGGTTCCAGAGGAGGTTAGATCCTTAATATGATTGGCGGGTCATTGGTAATAAATAAAATGATTGAAGCAGTAAGAATAGAAGTAACTAAATTTTCTAAAGTTGATTTTGTCCACACACAAAAGTAAAGACAAATTATAATGAACCCACATGTACCCATCTTTAACAATTATAAAGTTAATCATTCGATATTTTTACCAAAAGAGAGTTTTTAAACTTTTAGTAGAAAACTGAAAATTTCATGGTGGGAGTAAAAACAGTGATAGCTAGTTCATGTATGTTTTTTAATGCAGAAGAGGTGTCAATTATTGAGTACCCACCTGTGATTCAGCTAGTGTGTCCGATGCATTGTATACATTGTTTCATGTCCTGATAACCATGCCACAAAGTAAGAGATATGCCTGTTCTATAGTTTAGGAAACTGAGGTTCAGGCATCCCGAGGAACTCGGTCTAAGATGTAAGGCTGGTGGTAACTGGTAAAACTGATGGTCCAGAGCCCTGCTGTTTAGCAGTATCTTGCTGCTTCCCTTTATGTCACACATCCTTCAACCAATTAAATGTCTGCCAGAAGTGTGTTACAGGTCAGCAATAGGCCTTATAATTGAATAAACCAACTTCTAGCGCAAGTAGTTTTAGGAAAGCATGTGACAGAATCATTATTATTCGGTTGGTGCAAAAGTAATTGCGGTTTTTGCAATTATTTTTTAACCTTTTAAATTGCAATTACTTTTGCATCAACTTAATAGAACCCCAAAATTTTGTTGGAATTGTGACTGTCTGAGCTGTTTTTAAATCTTTGGGGAAAAAACTGAACCGAACAGTACAAGTATTTATGAGATACTGGCCTGAGTGATCTCAAACCAAGTTTGTGTTTCAGTTGAATTGTGACTGAATGAATGAACATTTCATCCCTGGGGGGGGGGGGGGGGTCTGTGAGTAGGGAGTCGGCTCCTCTTGCTTATGCCAAATTATGTTACCCCGTGTTACCCTGCATTGTCTTCAGGGTTTTCCAACTTCTACCTGGTCAAATACATGATTTGAAGGGAGACTAAGATAATTGACACATGCAGTTATAGCACCAGGGAAGAAGATTTAATGAAAACATGTAGGAGTATTATTTATCTCAATTTTGAAGAGACTGGTTAGGAAAGATTTCTAACAATAAGTAATTCCTAAATTGAGACATGAAGGGTGAATAGAGGTGAATGAGACAGGGGAAAGAAAGTTTATTGGGCTGAGGAATAGCTAGCTACTACTTATAAATTCAGCATGCATTACCTGAGCGTTATCTTGCATGTTTTGAGAAAGTTGGAACTATTTTTTTATAATTAAAGTTTATTTGGGTGACAATGGTTAGTAAAGTTACATAGGTTTCAAGTATACAATTCTGTAATACATCATCTATATGTCACATTGTGTGTTCACCACCCAGAGTCTGTTCTCTTTCTATCACCGTATATGTGATCCCCTTTAATCTCATCTACCACCCTCCTGTCCCCTTACCCTCTGATAACCACTAAACTATTATCTTTGTCTATGAGTTTTTGTTTGTTTGTTTGTTTGTTTGTCTTGTTCATTTGTTGCTTTCAGTTTTATATCCCACATATCAGTGGAATCATATGGTTATCAACTTTTTCTGCCTGACTTATTTTACTTAGCATAATATGGAACAATTTTTATGAAGATTCTTAGTTGTGTTTCTTGTAACCATACGTTTGTTATTGAGTGGTAAGACCAGTGATAGCTAGTTTGTGTGTGTTTTGAAATTTTTCTGTATTTGTGTGTTTCTTTAATAAATAAGAGGTATTAACTGAGAAGTTATTGAGCAGTGTTATAGAGAAATTCTCCTGGTAATAAGTAATTTAGATTCTCTTGTGGGTAGTTAATAGGCAGTGAACTTTTCAGAGCTTTAAATACTGTGATATTCTGCCACTGTGAATTAGTGAATATGGTCTAGGTCCCTAAATGATGTTAGCACTTGAATAATTTGTTCCATTGAAAATGGGCTGATGTGTATAGGTAAATATAAATAAAAATCATTTTCTGGGTCTTTGCAACAACATTGGGCAATAAAGTTTTTGAATGTGTGTCTTTTAAAAATTAGTTTTATTACTTTTTGAGATACAGCACACATTACAGTAAAAGGCACAAATCATAGCCTGATCACTTTTCAAAGGGAACAGATCAGTGTAACCCGATCAAGAAATAGAGCGTTATCAGTACCTTTTGTGTTCTCCCTCTAGTTACTACCTTCTGCTAAAACCATTATCCTGACTTCTAGCACCATAGATTAATTCTGCTAGTTTTTGAACTTTTATATGGCATACACACTTTTGTTTAGCACAATATTTGTGCAATTCATCCATGTTGTTGCATGTAATAAGTAGTTCGTTAACCTTAAAACCTCAATTGCCCCACATGCTGTACAGAGTAAAGGACTACCTCCGTGGCAAGGCATAAAGGATCTTCCCTTGTGTAGCTCTCTAGCTTTGTGTCCTGTCACTCTTGTGGTGTGTGTTCCAGCAGTTGCCTTAGTTCCCTGACCAGTCCTTGCTATTTCACACCTCTGAGCCCTTGTTTATCCCATTCTCTTTGTCTGGAATACCTTATTTTAATCTGGTGAAATCCTATTTGTCCTTTTAAAGCCAAGTTTCACAGTCTCTATGGTCTTTCCTCTGTTCCTTCAATGTTTGTTATTCCCTCCTGTGCTACTGTGTAACCTTTTGCATCATTGTGTTAATTGAACTTTTCATGAAACAATGGGACTATTTAAATAGAGGTTTGACTCCAACAATAGGTTGGAGGTATTTTGAGGGCATTTATGTGTCGGTTCTTAATAATTGTATATTATGTGTTGAATAAATAAACAAATTGCCATATGAAGCTGTATTAATGAGAGGTTAGAGCCTATGTTCCTTTTAATGGCTATAATAAATAAACAGAGAAATTCAGAAATATCATTACTGGCCGTAATTGGAATGTCTTCTTGGTTCACTTAAGTTTGCAATTTAATACATTTATGAGGTCTTTGGTTTTTTAAAAACAAAATGATTTACAACCTAATTGGAATAACTGTAAACAAGTTAGAGTGTTCCTAAAACATGTTTTCCTTTCCATCAATAGAATCCAACGTGGCGGAGTCTTGATTTTGGACTAATGCCCGACCGTCTTGATACGTCCGTGTCATGTTTCGTGGTGAAGATATGGGGTGGAAAAGAGGACGTCTACCAGCTGCTGATTGAGTGGAAAGTCTGTTTGGATGGGCTGAAATACTTGGGTCAGCAGGTAATTTTCAGGCTGCAGTTTCAAGTAGTTGTCTTCTCTGCATTAACCTTTCTGTTGATTCTTCTGATTCTACATTTCCTTCTATAAAGAGAGACTTTTTATGATTGTTTACGTAATTATAGAAATTTGAATCATTGCCAAGTTTAAAGAAAAAAAGAAACTTATGAACAGGGGCCCTAAGCTGCTAATATAAGAGGATTTGTTTTTGGTAGGAAAGAATATGCTTTCTCATAGCACAAGGCTTCTTCTGTCTTACTGGATGTTGCCCTCTAGAATCTGAAAATTAAGTTGAAAATAAGGAACAAGGAACATACTATTAAATACCTTCTCTTATGACCATTAGAGCTGGGTTACTCTAGGACTAGGAAGAACTGCTGCTTATTGAGCCGAGGGGTGCCGAATACCTGGCTTATATACTGCTCCCTTTTCTCTGTGAGGAACTTGATGTAGGCCTCAGAGCTAGTGGTGCCTGGCAAAACTGGTAAAACCGATAGATGGCTACACTCTTCTAGCTGAGCTCAGAAGTGGCTCCGTAATCCTTTCTAACGCTGTTCCAGGACGCAACTCACAGCGATATATCAGCACTGCGTATGAAATGGAAACGATTGGCCATCCCCAGACATAGGTTATTACAATTAATGTTTACAGCAACCTTGTGAAGGTTGATAGTAAAGTAATTGCCTTTATTTTCTAGATGGGAAAATTAAACCTCAGGGAATTGAGGGAATTGCTCAAGATCACACTGCTAGGTGGAGCTAGGATTAAAATTTAGACCCCTGATTTAAAAACTTGTTCTCTTTTGTGATGTATCACATGGGTGTATCCACCCACTCCACCTTGCAACGAATGCCATTTCTGTTTTGTGATACCTGTGGGACTGCTGTCAAAGGTAACCCTAAAACGTTGGTCATATCTACAAACATCCCTGATGTTGCTTAATATTTATTACACATAATTTCTGGTATGTTTCTCTGAAAGAAACAATTCTTTTTAGATTATAGAAAATTTCTGTCCTCGTTTTGCTTATCGTACTTTATTCTGTGTCCTTTGATAGTTACCAGAGCAATACATATAATAGATATATTTCTTAGCTAAATTCTAACCTGCTACAAATTTTTAATCTTCTTTATTTTTATATTTTTTCCTCTGTTTTAGGACTGATCTTAATTAAAATTGACAAAATAATGATTTTTGGCTTAGGACCTTCCTTCTCTCTTTCAGTACCAGGAACTTACTGCGTTTGGGCTGGCCAACCAGAGCCCTAAACTGAAGCATACACCCTTTCTAGCTTCCCACATGCTTAGTTGGCTCCCTGTGGATAGACCAAGATATTAAGCATTTGTTTGTTTTTCTTCTGAAGGTATTATTTTGTGGAGGACGGCACTTCCTAATGTTACAGTCGCAGGGCTATAAGTTTGTAGACGAGTTTTTGCCCAGAGAAGATGGCTTGCATCACGCTTTTCAACTCACACATTCCTTAAGTGGTGGCCTTAAAATACCTAACTGTACTTGTGTCTAACCTGCACGGTTTAAGAGTCAGCATTCAGATGTCTTCTTACAAAATTAGTTATGCAGGTAAAACAGAGCAAAAGAAAAAGAAAACATGTTTTTTTAAGCCAATTTGAAATTTAATACCTTGTAGAAAGTCAAAACTCATCTGTGAGTTAGGTATAACAAGTAACATACTACTAGAAAATCAGATAAAATAAAATTACAGATTTTTAGAGGAAAGCAAGACTAAGATGTTTCAGGATAATAGCCAGAATCACTTCTGTGCATTGATTGACCTGCTTTCTACTCGGCATTGTTCTCAGTGGGAAGGATCCAGAGATCAGTAAGACAAGCTTCTTAGACCCCGAAAACGGATGATTGATTCATTCCTACATAGAAAACTATGGGAGTAAATGGAGGAGGTACTTACGCGAGCCTGATAGCGTCAGGGAGGGCTGACTTTGGAATGAAATGGTTTTTTTTTTTTACAAGTTAGGTTGGTAGAGGTATGATTTACATGCAATACAATTCACTCATTTAAAATGTAGAGTTCAATGAGTTTGAAAAGTGTATAAAGTTGAGTAACCACCACCACAGTGAATACCGTGTTTCCCTGAAAATAAGACCTAGCCAGACCATCAGCTTTAATGTGTCTTTTGGAGCAAAAATTAACATAGGACCTGGTATTATATTATATTGTATTATATTATAGACCCGGTCTTATATTAAAATAAGACCGGGTCTTATATTAATTTTTGCTCCAAAATATGCATTAGAGATGATGGTCCGGCTAGGTCTTATTTTCGGGGAAACATGGTAATACTGCTATGAATATTTAAATATAGGTCTTTGTATTGACATGTGTTGTCATTTCTCTTAGTAAATACCCAGGAATGGAATTTCTGGGTCTAATGGTAAGTATATGTTGAATTTTATAGGAAACGGCCAAATTGTTTTCTAAAGTGACTACCATTCTGCATTTTAATGGGTTTGAAGTGGTATTTCATCAGGATTTTAATTTTAATTTTCCTAATGACAAAATGATTTTGAGCATTTAAAAAAATGTTTATGTGCCATCAATCTCTCTCTCTCTCTCTCTTGCTCTCTCTTTCCCTCTTTAGTGAGATGTTTTTTTGGATCTTTTGTCCATTTTAAATTTTGTTGTTTGAATTCTCATTATTGAGTTGTAAAATTTCTGTATGTATTCTGGATATGAGTCAGTCCTTTTTAAGATATATATTTTCCAAATATTTTCTGCCAGTCTGTGGCTGGTCTTTTCATTTTTTTAAGTGTCATTTAAAGTAGAGAAGTTTTTAAATGTTGGTGAAGTCCACGATATAAGTTTTTCCTTTGATGTTTCATGCCTTTTATGTTTTCTCTAAGACATCTTTGCCTAACCCAAGGTAATAAAGATTTACTCGTTTGAAGTTCTTCTAGAAGTTTTATAGTTTTTAGGTGTTACATATATGTCTATGATACATTTTGAATTCACTGTTATATGAAGCGTAAGGTACATTGTTTTGCAGATGGATGAGCATTTGTTCCTATACTCCTTGTAAAGGCTCTTATTTCTCCATTGAATTACCTTGTCATCTTTGTTGGAAATCAGTTGTTGAAAATCATTTATGGGGGTCTATTTCTGGACCCTGTTCTGTTTCACTGACCTCCACATCTTTCCCTATGCTAATACATTATCTTGATAGCTGAAGTTTCATGCAATCTTGAATTTAGGTAATATGAATCCTCCAACTTTGTTCTTTTTTCATAGTTGTTCTGGCTCTTCTAGATTTTCGCTTTTGCATATACACTTTAAAATTATTCTGTCAATTTCTACCAAAATCCTGCTGGGATTTTAATAGGTGTTGAATCTAAGAAAATTTGGGGAGAATTGACATCTGAACAGTATTGAGTGTTTGAATCTATAGAGATGATATATGTTTTCATTTGTGAAAATCTTTGGTTTTATTCATCAATTTTTGTAGCACACAACATACAGATCTTGCATGTATTTTGCTAGATTTGTACCTATGGATTCCATGTTTACTGATGCTAATTTAAATGGTATTCCTTTTTAAAATATCCCTATTTCCAACTTTTGTTGCTATTATATAGAAACATTTCTGTATTGATCTTTTATTCTATGACTTTGCTAACCTCACTTATTATATCTAGTAGGGTTTTTGTTTGTGTGTGTGTGGATTCCTTTTGTAGATTGCTATGTAGGAAGTCATGTTGTCTGTGGAAACAGATGGTTTACTTTCTTCCTTTGTAATGTGTATGTCTTTCTTTTTCTTGTCTTATTTCAGTGGTTAAGACCTCAGTACAACGTCAAATAGATAGAAGTGAGTAGTGTGGACATCTTTGCTTTGTTGCTGATCTTGGGGGGAAAGTATTCAGTCTTTCACAAGTATATTAGCTATAAATTTTGTAGACACTTTATCAGGTTGAGGAGATTTCCTTTTATTTAGATTGGATTTGATTTGGTAGTATTTCATTAAGGTTTTTTCATCTGTGTCCATAAAGGATATTGGTCTGTACTTTTCTTGGAATGTCATTAAGGTTTTTTCCATCTTTGTCCATAAAGGATATTGGTTTGTACTTTTCTTGGAATTTCATTAAGGTTTTTTCCATCTGTGTCCATAAAGGATATTGGTCTGTACTTTTCTTGGAATATCCTTGTCTGGAGTAGTATCAGAGTAATGCTGGTCTCAAAATGGATGGGGAAGTGTTTACGCTTGTATTATCGGGAGGAATTTGTGTAGAATTATTGTTATTTATTTCTCAAATGTTTGACAGAATTCTTTAGTGAGGCCATCTGCGTGTTAAGATTTCTTTGTGGGGAAGTTTAGAAGTATGATTAAATTATTAGATAAGGGGCTATTCAGGTTATCTATGTCTTAGTAAGTGAGCTTTGATAGGTTGTCTTCCAAAGAATTTGTCAATTTCACCTGAGGTTGCAAATTTATTGCTGTAATAATTTCTACAATATTACCATATCTTTTTCATATATGTAGGATATATAATAATTCTTTCCTCTCTTATTATTGCTGTTGGTTATTTCTGTCTTCTTTTTCTCATGATCACTTTGAGTAGAGATTTATCAATTTTATTAGCTTTTCAAAGAACTAGTGTTTGATTTTATTGCATATCTTTATTATGATTGTTTTCAGTTTCACTGATTTGTGCTTTTACCTTTATTATTTTTCTTCCTTTTGCTTGCTTTGGGTTTAATTTGCTCTTCTTTGCTGGTTTCTTAAGGTAGGATCCTGGCTTACTGATTTGAGATTTCTCTTGTCTAAAATAAGCATTTAATAAATTCTCCTCTAAGCTTTAGCTGTAACCCCCAAATTTTGATATTGTATTTTCATTTTTCACTCAGTTACACATATTTTCTAATTTTCCTTTTATTGCTTCTTGACCCAAGGGTTATTTAGAGGTATGTTGTTTAATTTTCAAACGTTTGTGGACTTTCTATTTTAATTCTGTTGAGTTTAGAGGAAGTAGTTTGTATGATTTCAATCCTTTTATCTTTTTTGAGATTTATTTTATGGTCCAGAATAATTAGTCTGTCTTGGTGAATGTTTGCTGTACATGTGATATGTATGCTGCTGTCATGGAGTAGAATGTTTTACAAATGTCAGTTATATTAAGTTGGTTGATAATCCTAAATGAATTTTGAATGATATGTTGGAATTCGCTAGAGGACAAAAGATGGGGATAGGCACAGAAATATGATATTACGGAACATAATCCAATCCATTCATTTTTAGTTGAGGAAAGTATGGCCCAGAGTGGTGATACAACTTGTCCAAAGTCACATACTTGTTTGTGCCACATATTCAGTTTCCTGAATAGCCTTTAGAAGTGATAGAGTTCATCAGTGTTTTCCCCAGAAGTCATGAACTACCTTGACTTGGATTTTGATGACAAAGGAGTTTGAAAATAGCTCTATTCAAGGTGGGAATTTGTTGAACTGCTTACATGCACCATGTGTAATGGCAGAAGTGCTTGCGTTTAGTTTAAGTGGTTGAACTTTGTAGTAATAACAACAGCAATTGTAGACCCTTTAATTATTTGAGCAATCTTTTACATTTATACAATCTTTTTACATGCACACCATGACCTGGGGCCTTTTGAAGATCATGTGAGCAAGTTTTGTTATTTTCCTCAGTATTTAAGTGAAAAAATGTCAGCTCAGAGAGACTAAGTAATTTACTAAAGGTCACACAGTGATTGGTGGATTTAGGCTATTGCTTGTTCCATTGCTCAGACTATATTTTTAATCATTTCACTAACTCGAATCAGCTGTCTTAAAAATTGTACCTTTTTGAAGGGATCAAAATACAAGGTTGTGGTTGGATTAAGAGAGTTCTCTATTCTGTAATCTCCATATTAGGATTCTAACACAATTCTTGTTGGGCCAGTAATCAGTAATTAATGAGTAAAGGATAGTATATCTACACTTAATAGCATAATTTAATAATTCTGAATGTACCCTGTTTCCCCGAAAATAAGACCTAGCCAGGCAATCAGCTCTAATGCGTCTTTTGGAGCAAAAATTAATATAAGACCCGGTTTTATTTTACTATAATATAATATAATAATAATATAATATAATATAATATAATATATAATATAATATAGCATAACATTATATAATATATAAGACCGGGTCTTATTTTAATTTTTGCTCCAAAAGATGCGTTAGAGCTGATTGTCCGGCTAGATCTTATTTTCGGGGAAACACAGTACGTAGTAGTGTGGAGTATTTGTTTTTTTAAGCATATTTTTCTTCTTTATTACTTCAAAAGCAAAGTGATCTTTGTGAGCTTTATGGTTGCCTGATTCTGATAGATTATTAGATTCCCCCCAATATTGTTCATGTCTAATTTCTAAAAGTACTTTCATATCCAATTATCTAATTTAATCTTTGTGACACCCCTGTAAGATAGAGCAAGGAGTATTTTCCGGTTTTGGCTGATGAGGAAATTAGGGCATGGACCATTCATATTGGTTACCTACTATACTCATATGTTAGGTGGAGTGCACTAGGGCTATAAAGATAAACAAGTCAGGTTCCTTATCAAACAGTTGTAGTTTGAATTAGAACGCAGATCACGTTGTCTCTTATTTTCAGCAAACTATTTAATACCATTGTCATGAAGCTGATGCTCTGAGAAGTTTCCCCTCACATTAAATTTGCTCCTGAGGGTAGTCCTTCTCCCTTCTTTAATGGTAATTTTCTTCCAATTTTAAAAGTAATACATGTTCTTTGTGGACAATTTGAACATTTTTTAAAAGCTCAGAAAAGAGAATAAAAAATGATGTGTAATCCTTCTGCCCAGTGACAACCATTGTTAACATTTAGATGCATATAATTTTAATCTTTTATTACCCTAGGTATATATGTGTATAAAATATTTTATGTTTGTAAAATTTCAGGTACCTTCTAATCTTAAAATTGATTTCATGATGCTTTCTCTTTTCTCTTATAAAATGAGATTGATTTATAGTTTTCAGTATAAATGTATTATTGTAGACTCATCTTTTGGTGGTGGTGGATTCAGTTGAGTAAATGTTGTCGGTGAACAGGGAGCGTGTGATTAATTTTGCTTTAATAGTAGAGGTAGGAGCTATGGAAGTCAGATGAATGTTCACAGGAATTTTCTGCTGCTGGTTTTGGCTATTTTGTCTGTAACTAGACAAAGGAGATCGAATATTCTGGTAATCCTTCTTGTCTTTCCTCAACTTGTACTCTCACTTAATCTTTTACTGAAGAAACTAAAATTTCTTTAGCTACAACTCTTTCTGATCAGGTCACTAAATCTATTTTCATGTTTCACAATTGGATACTTTGTACTATTTTAAGTTTTTTTATTTTAGCTCTTCAATTTAAAAATTTTAATTCTCCCACCTTTTAGGTGAAGTTTAATTTGAGGTGGCACTGACTGAAGCTCCAATTAGTTGCATTTGAAAGAGAGTGGTATGCAGACAGTAATTAGTAGACGTATAAAGACTGTAGGGATTGGATATCATCTTTACACTGTCTTTTTGAAAATAGAAAATACTAATCTTATTTTTTCTAGATCTTCATATTTTTAAAAGTATTTTATAGATTAGCTGGATTGTGTTTTCTCTGAGATAAGTAAATGTATGGTATGCCTCTGAATATAATTTAGGAATAGTCTTCCCATAGCAACCTCAAGAAGTGTTTGTGGAAAATACGTGTGAATGATGGTGCCTGTGATCTCGTGATGGTTTTGTGAGACCTTTGACTAAAGCAGGAAACTCTCAGTTGATTACTTGGTCTGGTGATAATGATTTGTTTTCTGCTGGCTTGTTACGTACCACCAACTGGTTTTTCAGCATTGAGGTGTCCTGTTGTACTTCATTCTCTGGTGATATTAAAACTTGATTGGAATGAGGAGAACTAATAGTATGTTTTCCTCTTCTCTTAGATTCATGCCCGCAACCAAAATGAAATAATTTTTGGACTGAATGATGGCTACTATGGTGCTCCGTTTGAACATAAGGTAAGAGGACTTTCTTGGTGCTATGAGTTTTGTTTAGTGCGGCTGTGCCTTGACTTGTATGGTAAAATGCTCTGTGTAAACAGAACCACTGTAAGTTTGTTGTGTAGTGTGGCTTAGGGTGGAAGCCTTTTAAAATGAAAACTTATTTTGTAACCACCCCGATTCATGTTTTCTGAATCCAGGTTCTCTTCATTTTTTAAAAGAAAATCTGAACTGTTTTTTCCTTATCCTACATAATTCTTTGGGAGTTAAGAATGGTGAATTTTGATTAGATGCAATACAATTTTACTAAATGTTTCAGATAGCTTTTACAACTTTCAGTACATTTAAGAAATTATGAATCAGGTTATATTATAGTCAGCACTATATAGCTACAGGCGATTAGAGAAAGGAAAGGAAAGAGAATCCATGTTTACCAAGTACCTACTAGTATTTATGGTACTATGCCCACTTATCCCACTTAGTAATAGCTACAAACCAATGAGGCACGTTTTCTGTATTGTTTGCTCTTAGTGATCATGTTACTTCATAATTCTTGGTTGTCTTAAATGCTATTGCTAGAATGCTCCATTCATTCAACAACTATTTATTGAGCACCTGCTGAATGTCAGCTACTGTGCTCTAAGAGCTAAGGGTACAGTAGTGAGCAAATGGATATTTTCCTATTGTCATGGAATATATGGAAGAGACAAGCAGTGATAAAGGAACCTGACAAATAAATATACAAACACAAATGGTGGTAAGTGCTATTAAAATGTGTAATAAGGACCTTATTACCCACTCTAGTGACTCAAGAAAGGTCTTCTTGGCGACATGACTTTTAAGGTTACAATCCAGAGGATGAGTGAAAGTGAACTATGTGGAGGGAGTGGGGCTGAATAGAGCACATTCCAGGCAGAGAAGGGTAACATGTTGGAAGGCCATGTAGTGGAACCGGACATGGTGAGTTTTAGGGACTGAATGAAGGTCAGAGTGATGAGGGAGAATGATACCCTATGAGGCTGGGGAGGTGGGTAAGGAACACATCATACAGAACCTTTTATAGGATTTTATCCTAATAGCGGTGGAGCGTGTTAAAGGATTTTTAGCCCGGCACAGATATAGATTTGGGTTTTAATAATTTCACTCTGGCTGCAGTAAAGATTGATTGTAAAAGATACAAGAATACATGAGGGAAGACAGTAAGGAGGATCTTCCAGTGTATTAGGTAAGAGGTGCTGATACTTTGGAATAACAGGGTTGTGGTAGATTAGAGAGAAGATGGATTTAAGAGAGTTTTAGGAGGTAAAGCCATTAGGATTTGGTATGGTTTGAATTTGGGGTACAAGGAAAAAGGAGGTGTTAAGGATGGCTTTTGGGTTTCTGGCTTGGGTGAAGTAACTGGATGGATAAAGGTGCCAAACACTGAGAAAACTAAGGACACTGGAGGCAGACGGATTGGTGGGTGCAGATCCTGAGTTGAGATTTGATCATATGGACTTTGAGATGCCTTCAGGTTAGCCATGTGGAGATGTTAAGTAGGCATTTGGATATACCGTGTTTCCTCGGAAATAAGACCCAGCCGGACCATCATCTCTAATGCGTCTTATGGAGCAAAAATTAATATAAGACCCAGTCTTATTTTAATATAAGACTGGGTCTTATGTAATGTAATGTAATGTAATGTAATGTAATGTAATGTAATGTAATGTAATGTAATGTAATGTAATAAGACCGGGTCTTATGCAATATTACATAAGACCCGGTCTTATATTAATTTTTGCTCCAAAAGACACATTAGAGCTGATGGTCTGGCTAGGTCTTATTTTCGGGGAAACATGGTATGAGTCTGGAGTTAGAGGAGAGAAGTGAGTTAGAGATATAAGTATGGGGCCAATAGTCAGTGAAGTCTTGAGTACAGATAAGATAGACTAAGGACAGGCTCTACAGTGAGAAAAAAAGGAGCTTAGTAACCAACTCTTGATGACGTCTAACTGTTAAAGACCAAATAGAGGAAGAGGCATTGGAAAAGGTGACTGAGAAGGAGTGGCGAGAGGCAAATAAGGGAAAGAGAGTGAAATCTCTTATACAGTCTCTGAGGCCAAAGAGAGAGGTTTTTGTTTTGTTTTGTTTTTCTCTTTTGAGGAGTGGTCAAATAAGATGAGAACTGAAAATTGCCCATTGGATTTGGCATAATGGAAGCTATTCTTGGTGACTTCTTCAGGACTCAGTTTAGGCTCTGATACGCTTTTCTTCTTTCTTTATTATAAAGTCCTTATCTTCTGAGACCCTGTAGTGTATCAACATCTTATGTATACCTTTGACATAGGTATATGAGGTCAGACAATTAAGTTCACGAACTCATCCTAGAAAAAGTGCTACATACCTCACTGCTGAATATCACTACGGTCACCTTCGGAGTACTCCCCTTGGGAAGCTACGCACCGATGCCAGCGCCTAGTCCACCCTTCAAAGCAATTTTGGAACTCTTTTTCTGGAATGGCCGTCAGAGCTGTTGTCCTACGAGTATACTTCCTTTCTAATTGAACCTTCACGCACAAAAAACAAAAAAAGCAAGCAAAACTGGGATCTTCCCCTTACAGGAACAAAGCCTGATCCTTCTTGCCCAGAGCAGAATTCTTGTGTGTTTTAGACAGGCTGTTCCTGAATGGGAGGGGAGCAGAAAGGACCGAGGCAATCACGCTCAGTTTCATCTCCCAAGCTCAACAATCAGATAAGTCATCTGCGGGTCTTAGGGAGGAGTGCGTGAAGGATGTGAAAAAACTGCAAATGTTCTTTTAATTACCTTCTCCCCTGGGAAATAAAGTGGGAAGTTTTTCTCCTGTGTGGAAACATATATGCCAGGCACTATTTATTGTAAGTGCTTTACATATTTTACCTCATTTAAAGCTCACAATTGTTCTTATATAGAAGAGGAACTGGCACAGGTCAGTTTCCCAAGATGACACAGCTACTAAGTAGCAGAGCTGAGAGATTCAAGACCAAATGGTCAATAAATGACTATTGAATATATGATTGTCGTAAGTGGTACATTTTATTATATAGTCCTTCAGTTAATGAGTTTTGTAAACTTGTAAGTCCCACTTATCTTGCCCCTGTACCAGCTTTCAAATGAACACCTGACATAGAGGCAGCACCTTAAAAAGCATTTATTTTTTCTTTTGTAAGAAATCAGTGTTTCTTGTCAAGATGGCCTCGTAAGTGTATACTTTGATCCCTCTGCTGCATCAAACAAAAAGCAATGACTGATGAAATCAGAAATTTAAAGAGGACCTGCCTTACTAATGCAAAGAAACAAAAAGCAAGATAATGATTATCTTTGAAACAGAATTGCAATAGAAACATAAAGAAGTGGGCGGAAGCAGAAGCTTTGGGCATAGGCTGAAAGATGTACTCCTCTGAGCAAAATGAGCACTAAATGCTAAGCTAGGGCTCTCTCTGAGACGTCTTAGACATCTTTGAGAAACTGCAGATCTATAAGGATAATTCTAAAAGGGAAAATCTTAAAAGCTAGCAGGGAGAACGAAAATATTACATGAATTAGGCTGACAGCCAATGTCTCATCAGCAACGGTAGATGCCAGAAGAAATGTATCTTCAAAGTGCTGTTAACTATTCATGTATAATTCTATTTATTGTGAACTTTCAGTCAGGAGTGACAGAGACAATTTTAAGTGTACAAAGATTGCGAGTTTATTACCCACAGACCCTTTCTCTGTGCTATAGTGAATGATGCAGACCGAGAAGTGATTCCAAAGGGGAGATGTGGGTAGTAACAGCAAGTTACAGCAAGCTGCATAAAAATGGTTCAAACGTTAGTGAATTAACTACTGCCTATAAACTAATAAGCAAACAAAAACTAATGTATAGTAAGTTTCTGTGTTTTAAGTTAAAACAAACTAGAGCATTGTTATTCAAAGTATAGTATGTGGACCAGAACCAATCCAATGACCATCTATCACCAGTATGTGGTGCGCCAAGTAAAAAAATTGAAAGTAAATGTTTCAAAACTTTTATGGCAATTTGACATTATTATGCCTTTTTATTGTACTTTCCGAAAGTATTGGTTTGCAAGGGGTTGAAGGAAAAGCAACTGGTGCTTTCCCACAGAGAGTTTGAGAAGCATTGCTCCAGACAATAATAAGGTGAGGGAGGGGGTTTAAGGATGGAAGACTCATCGAGGTCACTGTTTTGTCTGGGAGACAAATAGAGATTCTAACCAGCTGTAGAATTTCTTAGAAAAATTTGCGGTCAAGTATGCATGTTAAACATTTAAAGATAACTAGTAATGACTAGAAACAACACAGATTTTTAATTAACAGAGGGAGAAAAGGGAAGATAAAGTGTAGAAAACTTTGTTAACTTGATAGGAGACAGAAAAGGAGAACAGAAATGAAAACAAATAGTAAACAGAAACTTGTAGCACAGAGGCAGTGGTAGAAATAAGTCCAAATATATTTGTAATCACAGTAACTGTTAATGGTTAGCATGTCTGTGTGTGAAATACAGCATGAAGGATTTAAAAACTGCTGAAGCAACAAGGCTGTCAGAACAGGATTGTATTTTAATAATGTGTGTTCTATCGTGTTTCCCCCAAAATAAGACCTAGCCAGGCATCAGCTCTAATGCGTCTTTTGGAGCAAAAATTAATATAAGACCCAGTATTTATATTATTATATTATATTATATTATATTATATTATATTATATTATATTATACCTGGTCTTATAGTAAAATAAGACCGGGTCTTATATTAATTTTTGCTCCAAAAGACGCATTTGAGCTGATGGTCTGGCTAGGTCTTATTTTTGGGGAAACACAGTATACAGGAGAGTAAGAATTACACTCATGAAGCAATAAGGAAGCATGTTTTAAAGCAACTTTTAAAACAGTAACTAAATTTTTTCTTGATCACTTCCTTAGCATTCTTGGTTTTTTTACATTAGCTGTATTCAGAAGCACTTTCATTATTACTTCTGATGATCATGTTGCTGTTAATCTTCTCTCTGACCATATTACTTAAAGTGCCTTCAGCCACTATGGTCTAAAAGATGAAATTATTTATTTGCTCAGAACTTTTGTCTTGTTACCTTTTTCCCAAAAAGGATTTCCTTCCTTCCTTCCTTCCTTCCTTCCTTCCTTCCTTCCTTCCTTCCTTCCTTCCTTCCTTCCTTCCTTCCTTTTTACTTTAAGTATATAAGTACAATTGGTGTACAGTCTGTATTGGTTATATTAGTTTCAGGTGTACAATGCAGTGATTTGACATATTGATACCTTACAGTGTGATCAGCTCACCAATTCTAGTAATCATCTATCACGGTGCAAATGTATCATGATATTATTGACTAAATTCCCCTTCCCCTTTTCACCCATTCCCCCACTCCCTCCTTTGTGGTAACCATCCTTTCAGTATCTGTTTCTATGAGTCTGTTTTGTTTTGTTTTTACATTCCACATATAAGTGAAACCATATGGTATTTGTCTTTCTCTTCCTGATTTATTTCACTTAGTTTGCCCTCTAGAGCCATACATGTTGCAAATGGCAAGATTCCTTTTCTTTTTTATGGCTGAGTAATATTCCATTGTATATAATTACCACATCTTCTTTATCCATTCATCTATTGATGGACATCTAGGCTGCTTCTATATCTTGGCTATTATAAATAATGCTGTAATGAACATAGGGGTGCGTATATCTTTTCAAATTAGTGTTTTCATTTCCTTTGGATGAATACCCAGATGTGCAATTGCTGGGTCGTATGTATGGTATGTCCATTTCTAGTTTTTTTGAGGAACCTCCACACTGTTTTCCATAGCGGCTGCACCAGTCTGCATTCCCATCAACAGTGCACGAGTCTGAACCCTGTACCTTCAGAATCTTATGGAGGCTTCGTCATGTAGGCATGATCGATCATTCCATTTTCAGCCCCTCTCCCCTCTCTGGAGGATTGGCGGCAGGGCTGAAAATTCCAAGCTTCTAATCCTGGCTAGGTCTTTCCAGTGACCACCCCTCATCCAGGAGCCATCCAGCAGAGTTCCCTCGTTAGAACAAAAGACACACACCCAGGAAATTACAAGGTGTTCAAGAGCCCTGTGTCAGGAACTGGGATCAAAGACCAAATATTGGAACAAAGATGCTTGTAGGCTTTTATCACTTAGGAAATTACAAGGGCTTTAAGAGCTCTGTCCCAGGAGCTGGGGGCAGAGACCAATATATGTATTTATTTTATTATCTCACAGGTACTGGGGATAAAAAAAGTATTAGACACAGATTCACAAATATTTATTCTTTTTAGTTGAGGAGATAAAATTACATATATTCCAGAATAACTCCAGTTTACAAATGGCTTTGGTTTGAAAAATTGTTTTTGATATCAGTTATTTGGGTCGTGCAGATAACACAGGTGAATTATAGCAAACCTTAAATAATTTGAAGAGCACCTTAGGAACAGGTGTTCTGTTTAATGTTTGGGGACTGTCGAAAAACAGAGAGGAACACTTATAGCTTGAAGTCGGGGGGGATGGGAGTTGGTGAATAAGACAGGGTGGCCAGGAGCGGTGTTTTCTGGGTGGATTTAACTGCTACGATGGCAATTGAGGAGACGGGGAATGAGAGGCTGTTGGGCCATCTTTTTATCCAATAAGCTGGAACCCTTGCAGATCCAAGTTCAGGAGGTTTTGCCTTTAATATAGACATGTAAGATCATCTTTACCTGAATTTCCTTTTGACATCTACTTTCTGGGAGGAGGCTGACAGCTACCTGGATGCACGCACACTCGTGGTGGTTAAGAATTGGGTTTTGGAATCAGATTGATGTGAATTTAATTCCAGGCACTGCTGCTTACCTGTAAGAGAGCTCTTGGACAAAGTGAGTTATCTCTGCATTTGTTTTCTCATCTGTAAATGGAGATAATTTCTACCTCATCATAGATTAAAGGTGATAATGGATATTCCAAGCATGGCCCATGAATAGGGTTCAATAATCAATGGAAACTACTACTCACTAGGCTCTAAACCTGTTGATAAGAGGGATCACATAATGCTTACCATTACGTCAGCTGTGTCTGTTGCACAGCGCTGCCATGTACGGGGGCTCAATAAAATGTATTAATGAATGCAGGTGAGTGCTTGCTGTGGTTAGGACTATCGTGACAGTAATTGAGATTAAAAATCTTGAGGGAATACCATTTCTCTCTCCCACCCGACTTTACCTCCAGCTCCAACTTTTGGAGTTTTATTTTTATGAACTCATACTGTCATAATAACGCTTAACTGTTGTGTTTTTGACCACGTGCAAAAAGCATTAGCTTGGTAAGAATTCTTTTCTCAGACTAAAAACTGTAACAGCAGTGTCTTCAGAGGCCAGTAGATGGCAATGCTTTCTCATTGTAAAGGGGAAAAAAGAGCAGAAATAGAATCCAACAAAAAAGGATCAAATCTTTTTGGAATGAAACTCCCAAGAGATTAAAATAGCAACGTGGTGATTAATTTCACAAATGCAGCCCCATAACTTGATCATCGCAGGTACACAGTCAAGCTGAGATTAAAGATTTAGGGACAACAGGAAGTTTTATGGTCTGAGAGCCTGTACGAATGAAAAATCCTATTTTACATTTTTCAAGGACTGCTTTTCAAAAGCAGAAAGCCTGAATTCTAATCCCAGTTTTGTTCTGGTACCGTGTTCCTTGAGCAAGTCACTTAACCTCTCTTAGTTTTAGGTTCCTCATCTCAAAAGTAAGACTATCCTAATTAGCTGATTAACACTGGAGGGAGTACTAGAGTCATCTAGCTCACTGCCCCTATTTCATGGATGAAGAAACTGAGGCTCAGGGAGCCTCATGAACTCTTGAACTTGACATGGCAAGTTAGTTTCATGCTGTAGATGTAAGTTAGACATAGCGATAATGTCATATACGTGTAATATGTAATAGAATAAAACCACTACATACTTACTTTTGTAGCTCTTTTACTTTTAAGGATTTGTTATAAATGATTAACTCCATCCTTACAAATGGCTTCTGAGGAAGGTAGAGCATCTATTATTAGTAGTTTTAGTAGTAGTAATAGTAATCTAATAAGCAGGCATCTAATAGGTACACAATAAGTATTTGGGGAGTAAGTGAATGACCAAGATCTCAGGATGAGTTAGTGGCAGACCAGGATCAGAACATATCTCTTTTTTTCTAGATACGTACTTTCTTCATTACACTGTGTCACCTATGTAAAAGTGATGGATAGATATTTTCATCATTTAATTTCTTTTTGAGGTTTCTTTCATCATTTAACTTGATTAACTTTGATTGTGATCACGTGCTGTTAGATCGTCTTTAACTTACAGCAGCTGAAGTGGGCAGCTATTAGTTTTTCGTTTTCAGGATAAAGATGTTGAAACCTTTCTAGAAAAGTTAAGAGAGTTCCATTTAGTTAACTTTATGGAACTGAGAAATTAAAAAGATGGCCACTTCCTCTTGCTAGTCAAATTAATGGATGCTAACTTGTTTCCAAAGTGCATTCCACACAGTCCATAAGCAGAACGTTCAGAAGTAGGGATTAAGGGTCCCTAGTAGCCTGTGTTTTAACGACAAAGAAAGGGCTATCGTATAATTTCTGTCCAGGTCTCAAGCAAAAGTAGGAAAATCATAAAAATAGCTAATTTCTACACATATCCTATTTAGTTTCCTTTGTACCTTCTGCCCCCTATTACAAAATATAAGAAACAAAGACTAGACAGATTCTAAGGGGCTGTGTCTAATAGCTGCCTGCTTTATTATAAAACATCCAGGTATGTGAGCTCAGTTTAAATCCAGGGTAAAACTTTGTTTCTGAGTTGTTTGAGCTGGTGTGATAGCCTAGTCACAGTATTACACCAGGTAGGTACAGAACTTTTGAGGACGACTGTTGTTAGTTTTCATTTTCGAAATGCCTACTTTATGTCAGACACTATATCGGTTGTTTTACGTGTTTTTATTTAATTTGTGTAACAACCCCATGAGATAGTTATCATCATTTTACTGGTAAAGTACCCTACAAGAGAACATTAAACTACGGACCCAAGATTACATAGCTAGTAAGGTAGCAGGTCCATGATTCAAATCCAGGTCTGACTTATTCAAAGGCTTTTTCTCTTAAACACTATGCTATGTGGCATCTGCACATTTCTCCGCAATTCATATAGCGTGTCAAAGTACTAAGTCTCTGTCTTTACCTTTTACCAGAGATAGACTGTGTGCATTGTGAGAATAAAATGAGAGAGTACACGGGAAAGTGCTTTGAATGGTACAAAGTGCAGTATTGCACAGACTTTGGGTATTTATTATTGTGGAGTGGGCATGCAATGCCCATGAGGCCATCAGCCCACTGAAATCCACAAAAAGTTCCGTGCATTAGTCACTGTATTTGGCTTCCCTCTGAGTCTTTTTTTCCCCTCTTTTCTCTTGGATCAAATTAACTTCTGACAGATGTTTGGAAAATCGTCTTATCCTGTAATTCATATTTATAAATCCTGCTGCTGCAGTGTGGTCCCCATTCTCTCTCTTCATTGATGCCAGAGAATAATCTGGGAAAATGCCACGTTTCCTGTTATGCATTTGGAAGTTCTTGTCTTCTTAGCACAATCTGAGCTTTTCAGAATTTTGATACCGGAAAATTCAAAGCCAAACATGGTTCTTCATATAGATATTTTAGATTCTTGAGAAGTAAATAGAAACAGAGCTCCAGACTTGTCCTCACTAGGGGATTCAGAGAGTTTAAAATTCTGTTTTGTTTAAAATTCTGAAAACTAGTTTTTACTATTCTCTCTGACATTTGTGATGAGGGCATTCTTGACTGTATTCCCTCCCTCCCCCGATAGTTTCGGTTTATCTGCAGAGCTGGGAATCCTTTGTTTTATTTAAAATCTCTCCACTAATGCTAGTTAACAGGATATCACTATTGCCTCTTCTTCCTCTCTCACTTCTCTCACAGTGATAGTAATTTGTATATACATCTTTCCTCCTCTTAGGGTGTAAGCTCCTTTAGGATTGAGGTTGTGTCTCACCCACTTTTGTAGCCCCAGGATTTAGCATAGACTATGCTTAGTAAATATTTTTCCATGAGTGGATGAAGTTTACTAGGATCACATGGTTCCTATCTCTACTCTATTCTAAAATATACTTTTTATTTAAAGGATGGCTACTTCAGCAGGGCCCCTTGCCGCCCTCACGTCAGGGCGTAACATTAATGACATTAGTCCACTTTGTACTTGGAGTGTGTGACTATGATTGTGATGATTTTTTGAGGGTTGTTTGAAACACTGAAGTATGAACAAGAATCTCTTCATCCCTCTTGACTTAAATTAAAAAGAAAAAAAAAAGAATTGATTTAGTTTCAGTACCTGTATACCTTTTTTAATGACACTATTCTTATTTCTCATTAGTTTTCACTGTTTTGAGGGAGAGGAAAACATCCTTTCTTATCCCAAACCTTGTACAAAACCTGGGGGAAAATACATATTCAGCATCAGCTCAGTGTCTAAGAAGAGGGCTTGCCTCCCCTCCCTAACAAGTTAAGCATCTGGTGCCCACGGCTTGAAGGTGCTTGACGGAGATACTTGCATAATTATTCTGTTTTAACTTGGCTGACACTTAAAAGTGTATTAATGTCCAAAGGAACATATACACATAGGAACACAGGCTGTCTTATGGATTCATCAGGTAGCTGTTTTAGGAATAGTTGTACAAATAAATACTATATTTAAAAAAAATATACACATTGCATCTGAAAATGTGCTCAGGTAGTAGAATGAGCCATTGTTTTGTTTTGTTTTTTTCCCCTTGCCCATTATAGTTTCTTATTCTACTAAGTAAGTAGAAGAAGGGCTGCTTGCAAAGCTCACTTACAGTTTGAAGAATAACAGAGAACACCAACAGTCCTGCTGGGGAGAGCTTTTGGTGCAGTCCTTAAGCCACTGTCCTCTGGCTTCCACTTGGGCCTTTTGTCTTTTTATTAACCTATTGTATCTGGATGATTCAACCCGCTGCCAAGTCTTCATCTCCAGTCTATATTCCCATATATCTAGATGTGTGTCAAATTGCTTTAATATTTCAGAGATAAAACAATGTACAAGTCCCAAACTGAGCCCAATTTCCCTCCCCCTTTCAAAAAAACCCTCTTTCTGTTGTGTTCCTTAGTTCAGTGAGTGGTACTGCTATCCATCGGCTTTCTCATGTTAGAACAGGGGGAAATCCTGGACCCCTCCCTCTTTTTTTGAATCACTGCTGATGGTACCTGCTAAATATCTACATACTTCCTTCCTGGTTCTTGATGTTGTAGCCAGATGTATCTTGTTGAAATGCTGGTTATGGCTCTCCTTTATTCAGATCATTTCAGAGCAATTAATGAATGATTTATAAGATCTGGCTATGGTCTGGTTCCTGGTTTCTAAGCACCCCACCCATAATACTTTCTTATGCTAAAATTTATGCATCTCAGTTTTAGCTTAGGTCCCATTTCCATAGAATGGTTTCCTGTGAATACCCGCTAAGTCCAGTTTGGGTGCCCTCTTATGTGCTCCCATAGCAAATGGCATTTCATTTCCCTTGTGACGGGTCCTTACCCTGTTCTGTTCTGATTGCCCATTTGGTCGTCTTTCTTTCGTATTAGAATGTAAGCTACGTTAGGGCAGGAACAATGTGTATCTTCATCACTAATTTATCCATAGTATTTAGGACCATGCCTGGCACATAGCAATAATTTAATAAATATTTGTTGAATGAATGAATGAACCTTCTGTTGACCCAGATCATTAAATATTCTATTGGGATACACTCCTTGGCTGTCATCAGTTGGATAGCTTGTTACTCAGAATTCCAGTTCTCTATGTTTAAGTAGTTCCTGACCATTTCTGCGTAGACACCTGCCATTTGTAAGTTATTATACCTTAAATGGAAGTCTTTATTTTTCTCTCCAGCCTTGCTTTCCCTTCCCATTTTCCACATCTTTATTAACTACTTTCCCACTTATCCAGGCCTCAAATCTGCAGTTAGGTTTGATTGATTTCTTTTATTCACTGGATTTAGTCACTGGACTCTTTTGCATCCTTCTTTGAAACAACCCACATCCATGACTACTTTTCCGTCTCCCCTGCCGTAATCCTAGCTCCCAGCGGCATCCCGAGGGCTGATGACTGCACTAGTTTCCTGGCGGGCCTATGCACTCTAGTCTCTTTGTATCCACTCTGTCTTACTCACCACTGCCGATTAATCTTCCTAAAGCGTACTTTCGTTTTGGTTGTATAGAGTAACCATTGTTTGCTAGATGTGTCCAGATTTCTGACCCGATTTCCTACTCTCCATCAGCCTATATTCAGTCAGTGGTGCAGTGCTTTGGTTTCTGTTTCTGCTTTTTTCTTCTCCTTGTTCTCCTTCTTCCTCCTCCTCTTCCTTGTTCCTCTTTCTGTGTCTCTCTCTGTTTCTCTCTCTCTCTCTCTGTCTCTTTCTTTGTCCGTCTGTCTTTTTTTCATGGTTTGAGCTCTGTCTCATTACCTCTAGTAAGCGTGGATTTTCAGAAAAGCCCCCAACTGGTATTTGGACATTCTGCCTCCTCTAGTTCACATTTGTCATTACCAGAGGAACCTTCCTGAAATTTAGGTCCGATCATTACCTACATTGTCAGAAATTTGTCATGAGTCCTTAGTGACCAAAGGTTGACTTTGTCTTTGCTCTTTAGCATGGCATTCAAAGCTTTGGGTCCCCTGGGCCTCCCAACCTACTTTTTCAGCTTTATTTCCCACTATTTCCTTCCTCAGAGTTTTGAGTAACTACCACATCTCCAAAGCTGAGCACATTGGACAACTATTTAATTTTCTCCGAATGCAGCTTGTGTTTTCCCACTCTCACGTTTTGGCTAAAGGTGTTCAGTCTGTGTGGGACTTTTCCTTCACTGCCATTCAGCTTTTTAGTGCTCCTTAATCTATCCCAAATACTGCTACCCCTTGCGACCTTTGATGTTGCTGCTTCTGCTAGATGGAATCTTTATTGCATCAGAACTCCTGTAGCTTTTTTTCCCCCAACCTTTCTTATGCCACGTTTGCATTTTTACTTCACTCAGAACCTTAGCTGGGTTGGGTAGTTTTATATAAGGATGGTGGCAACTGCCTGGCAACCTGTATGTATTAGATGTTTAGTAAACACTGAAATGAATAAGTATATGTATAATACTGTTTGCTTTGTAATCAGTTATCCTGACTACGTAGTGAGTCAGTCAACTTGATTATTTCAGTAGAACTTTTAGAGTTTTAATGAAGTTAAGGACAGTGTTACATGGTAGCAACTGAAATCTTACAATGTACAGTAATATGTTTTAAAAGGTGTCTCATCCAATGATCCAATGTAGGGGTAAACAAACTACAGTCCAGCACATGTTTTTGTATGGCCTGCGAAGCTAAGAATCAATTTTACATTTGTAAATGATTTGAAGGAGACAACAAAGAGATGACATGTGGCTTGCAAACCTAAAATATTTACTATCGGGCCTTTGACCAGGAATGTTTGTTGACCAATGATCTAGAAACACACAGTGATCATTTGCCTAGAATTGCTCCTGTTCATTGGACCTGTGAAATTACCTGTTTCCTTAACAGTTTAGTAGGTACTCAGACCAGTGCCTGTTCCCTGAAAAAGAAGGATTAGGCCCGGCTTCAGAAGAATTTTGAGTGACATGTAAATCTCCTCTGGGCTCTTTGGCACTTGGCAGTATCTCACACAGATAACCAGATACAAATGAGCCGTTTCTTTCCATTATAATCCTTCATCAGAGGTCTGTCGGGATTGCACATCTGGTGAAGTTAGATGTCATTCAGAACAAGCCTCTTAGTGTATTTCAAGAATGATAATTGCTAAGTGGTGGCTGAAGCAGAAGGGTTTAATAATGTCCTTAAGTTGCCTTAAATGTACACGGACCCAGAATGTTAGAACTGGAAAAGGTCTTAGAGATCAAGTCCAGCATGGCCATTAAGAAGACAGGCTGTGGAGCCAGACTGCACGGCTCTTCTACCTAATCCTCTCAGTGGCTCAGTTTCCTCACCTTTAAAGTGGGGATAATAATAGTATCTGTTTCACAGGGTTGTATTAAATATTTTAACCCTTAACATATTAATGTTTAAGTATTAAAATTGACATGGAAAAAAACACTGCCTGGCATACTGTAAGTGCTCATGAATGTTTTTTCCCTTGTGTCTTTTGCTGTCATTTTTTTTATTATTATTGTCTTTATTAGTAGTAGTCTCATCTCATTTTATAGTTAAAGAAACTGAGGCCTGGAGGAGTTAAATGATTTTCCTCACTTCCGTGGCAGGGAGAGTGTATTAAAACCTTTCATTTGAATGTTCTTTCCCTGCTATAATGTGTTGCTTTTTAGTTGTGTGTTAGTGGGTGTGGATGAGTTTTTAATAGGAAAAAAATGTTTGGCAGCTTTTTGTGTAGAATAAGAAAAGTTAAGTGGAATGTCATTAACCATTTCACCTGAGAATCTTAAATCTACTTCTAGTGTCTTTTATTATTCTGGATTTTGTAGTTAATTTATAGGACTATTCTTATCTCTGTCCTCTTCCTCCTTGTCTGCCCTCATGATATGTAGGTTATTTCATAGCTATGTCTTTTTCTTTTTATTGAGATGAAATTCACATAAAAATAACCATTTTAAAGTGTACAATACAATAGCATTGGTATGTTCAGAATGTTGTGCAACCATCACCTCTGTCGAGTTGGGTAACATTTTCATCACCCTGAAAGAAAATCCCATACCCATTAAGCATTCACTCCCCATTTTGCCCTCCCCATCTCTCTGGCAAACACCAGTCTGCTTCTGTCTCCATGGATTTACCTATTCTGAATATTTCATATAAGTGGAATCATACAATATGTAACCCTTTATGTCTGGCTGTTTTCACTTAGCAGAATGTTTTTGAGGTGCATCCATGTGTAGCATGTGTCAGTACTTATTTCTTTTTTATGGCTGAGTAATATCCCATTGTATGACGAGGCCATATTTTGTTTATCCATTTATCTGTTGATGGATATTTGGGTTGTTTTTACCTTTTTGCTATTGTGAATAGTGCTGCAATGAACATTTGTGTACAAATATTTGTTTACGTACATGTTTTCAGTTCTTTTGGGTATATACCTAGGAATGGAATTGCTGGGTCATATGGTAGTTCCATTTATCTTTTTGAGGAATTGCCAAACTTTTTTGCACAGCGGTGACCATTTTACAATTCCAGCAGCAATATATGAGGGTTCTAATTTCTCCACATCCTTACCAACACTTACTATTATTATTTTTTTCTAATTTTAAAATTCTATATCTATCTATCTATCTATCTATCTATCTATCTATCTATCTATCTATCTATCTATCTCCGTTTGTCTGTCTGTCCTGGTGGATATGAAGTAGTATCTCATTGTGGTTTTGATTTGCATTTCCATAGTGACTAATGATGTTGAACATCGTTTCATGTGCTTGTTTGCTATTCGTGTGTCTTTTTTGGAGTAATGTCTCTTTAAGTCCTTTGCCCATTTTTTAATTGGGTTGTTTGTCTTCTTGTTGTTGAATTGTCAGAGTTCTTTATGTATTCTGGATATTAGACCTTTATCAGATATAGTATGATTTGCAAATATTTCCTCTCATTTTGTGGGTTGTTTGTTCACTTTCTTTATGGTGTTCTTTGATGTACAAAAAGTTTTGAATTTTGATGAAGTCCAACTTATCTATTATTTCTTTTGTTGCTCATGCTTTGGGAGGGGTCATATCTAAGAACCCATTGGCAAATCCAAGGTTATGTAGATGCACCCTTGTGTTTTCTTCTAATAGTTTTATGGTTTTAACTCTTATAATTAGTCTTTGGTCCATTTTGAGGTAATTTTTGTATTATATATGGTGTCAGGGATGGACCCAGCTTCATATTTTTGCATGTGGCTATTCAGTTGTTTGAGCATCGTTTGTTGAGAACTCTATTCTTTCCCCATTGAATAGTCCTGGCATCTTTGTCTAAATCAATTGACTATAGATGTATGAGTTAATTTATGGATTCTCCATTTTATTCCGTTGATCTGTATGTCCATCCTTATGCCAGTGCACATTGTTTTGATAACTGTTGCTTTGTAGTAGGTTTTGAAATTAGGAAATATGAGTCCTCCAATTTGTTGTGTTATATTGATTGATTTTCATTTATTGAACCACCCTTACGTACCTTGGATAAATCCCATTTGTTCTTGGTGTATCATCCTTTAAAAAAATTATTTTTAATTGTGGTGAAATATACATAATATACAATTTAGCATCTTACCCATTTTAAGTGGACAGTTTACTGGTATTAAATACATTCACATTGTTGTGCAACCATCTCCACCATCTGTCTCCAGAACTCTTCATCTAGTAAAATAGAAACTCTCTACTCATTAAGCAGTAACTCTCCGTCTTACCCTTCCCCAGGTCCCTAACAACTCACCCTTCTACTTTCTGTTTCAATGAATTTGACTACTCTAGGTACCTCCTATAAGTGAAATCATGCACTATTTGTTCTTTCGTCACTGGCTTCTTTTACTTAACATAATGTCCTAAGAGTCATCCATACTATAGCACATGTCAGAATTTCCTTTCTTTTAAAGGCTAAATAATACTCCATTGTGGGAAGATACACATTGTGTTTATCCATTCATCTGTTGATGGACACTTGGGTTGCTCCCACCCCTTGACTATTGTGACTAATACCGCTAGGAACATGGATGTAAAAAATATCTATTTGAGTCTTTGCTTTCAATTCTTTTGGGTATATACCCCAAAGTAGAATTGCTGGACCAAATTGTATGAGCCTTTTAATATGCTACTGGATTAGCGTTGCTAGTATTTTGTTGAAGATTTTTGCATCTATATTCATAAGGGACATTGGTCTATAATTTTCTTGTGATATTATTGTCTGGCTTTGGCATCAGGATAATACTGGCCTCCTAGAATGAGTTAAGAAGTATTTCTTTCTCTTCCATTTTTGGGCAGACTTTGAGAGGATTGGTATTATTTATTTATTTTTAACTAATTGGTAGAATTCATCTGTTAAATCATGTGGTCCTGGGCTTTTCTCTTCTGGGAGTTTTATGATTACTGATTCACCCTTTTTCTTTGTGTGATGACTTTGTTAAATTAACATTTGTTGAGTGGAGCATAGGGTGCCGGAGGGTGAGCCATGATTCAACAACAGACCACAGAGAAATTGCAATAGAGAAGTTTATTACTCACAGGTCTGGGAGGAATTACAGGGAACGCTTCTAGAGGCCGCTTGGGGAAGTCAAGGCAGAGTTCACAAGGCGGCAAAGCCTGGCTAAATGTCTTGATTAGTGTCTGTGGGTGGAGTGCTTTGGGCTTCATGGGCGAGGGCTGGATTGGTCAATTTAAACCAAAAGATCAGGGTTTTGGTAGTCTCTATGGGGTTTTTATCTAAGGGGCACATAAAGCATACAGGTTCTGGGAAGCAGGGGAGACTGTTGACCCCTAATCATATAGGGAACTTATATTTGCTTGTAACTCTGTGGGCTGCTATGGAGGGCATGCGCTTCCATGAGAGATTTAATTGTCAGTTTAAGGTCTCTGCAGGCTGCTTGGCCAAATAAAATGGATGCTGAGGCAGCAATACCATGGAGTAGCTTAGCTAAACTCCATGGACACTATGTAGGTCTATTCAGATTTTCTGTTTCCTTTTGAGTCAGTATTGGTAGTTATTGTATTTCTAGGAGTTCCCATTTTATCTAGTTTATCTGATTTCTTAGCATACAATTATAGTATTTTTCTATAATACTTTTTATTTCTGTAAGTTGGTGATAATGTTCCCATTTTCACTCCTGATTTTAGTCTTCTCTCTTTTCCTTGGTCAGTGTAGCTTGGTCAATTTTGTTGATCTTTCCAAAGCACTTAACTTTTGGTTTTGTTGATTTCCTCTATTATTTTTGTATTCTCTATTTCATGGATTTCTGCTCTACTTTTTTTTCTTCCTTCCTGGCTTTGGGTTTAGTTTATTGTTCTTCTTTTTCTAGTTCCTTAAGGTGGAAGGTTAGTTTATTGATTTGAGCACTTTTTTTAAATGTGGATGTTTGCAGCTATAAATTTCACTGTGAACACTTTTATGCTGTATCCCATATGTTTTGATATGTTGTTCTCATTTTTATCCATCTCAAACTTTTATTCATCTTAAACTATTTTATAGTTTACCTTGTGATTTATTTTTTTAACTCCCTGGCTATTTAATAGTGTGCTGTTTACTTTGCAGTTTGCAGATTTTCCAAATTTCCTTCTGTTACTGATTTCTAGTTTTCGTTCCATTGTGGTCAGAGAAGATACTTTGTATGATTCCAATTTTAAAAAAATTATTGAAACTTATTTTGTGGTTGAACAGATGGTTTATCCTGGAGAATGTTCCATTTGCACTTGAGAGAAGTATGTGTATATGGCTGTTGTTGGGAGAACATTCCATATACATCTCTTAGGTTTAGTTGATTTATAGTATTGTTCATATCTTCTATTTCCTGTTTGTCTTTTGTATGGTTGTGTTACAAACTGTTGAAAGTGGATTTTGATGTCTCCTGCTATTTTCCACTTTAGTTTTGATAGTTTTTGCTCACATATTTTGTTAGATGTTGTTAGGTGCATATATATTTATAATCTTTTATATCACCTTGACCCTTTTTTCATTATATAATGTCCATCTTTGTGTCATGTAACATTTTTTGTCTTACAGTCTATTTGTCTGTTATTAATACAGCCACTCCAGGTCTCTTTTGGTTACTGCTTACATGGAATATCTTTCCATTCTTCCATTTTTAACCTATTTTTGTTTTTATTTAATTTTTATTTTATTATTTTTTTCCAGTTAAATTCCAACTTTATTTTTTTCCCATTTCTTTTTAAATTTTTATTATTTTTTATTTATTTGTTTTTTATAACATTTTTTGTATTAATTTCGGGTGCACAAAACAATGTAATGGACATTTATCATTTATAACCCTTACACAGTGACAACTCCGCTCCCCCATCCACTATCCCTCTGACATTGCACACAGCCATTACATTTCCACTGTCTCTATTCCCAGTGCTTTACTCGCTTCTTGTAAGTGTATATATGTATATATATATAAAATTGTAGTTGACATTCATTATTGTTCAGCTTCAGCTTCATGTCGTTTTAAAGTGTGTCTCTTATAGCATATAGTGGATTGCTTAAAAGAAATCCATTCTGCCAACCCCTGCCTTTTAATTGGAATGTTTAATCCATTTATAATTAATGTAATTACAGATATGGAAGAAATACTGCCATTTTATATTTGCCTCTTTATATCTTATTTGTTCCCCATTTCCTCCATTACTACCTTCTTTTGTGTTATATATTTTCTCATGTAACATCTTGATTCTTTCTCATTTCTTTTCCTGTGCATCTTTTACTTATTTTCTTAGTGGTTGCCCTGGGGATTACAATTAACATATTAATTTATGACAATCTATTTCAAATTAATAGCAACTTAGTTTTAATATTACATGAAAACTTTTCTTTTTTAAAGATTTTTATTAAAATATAGCTAACATGTAATATTATATTAGTTTCAGATGTACACCATAGTTATTCTACATTTAGTGATCTAAAGAAGTGATCACTATGATAAGTCCAGCAACCATCTGACACTGTACCATGCTATAACAATATTATTGATTGTATTCCCTATGCTGTACATTATATCCTTATCACTTATTTGTTTCATACCTGGAAATTTGAACCCTTTATTCCCCTTAACACTTCCCCCCCTTTTTTAATTTTTCAATTACAGTTGACATTCAGTATTATTTTATATCAATTTCACGTGCATAGTGTAGTGGTTAGACATTTATATAATTTAAGAAGTGATCCCCTTGACTAGTCTAGTACCCACCTGGCACTATACATCATTACTGTATTATTGACTATATTCCCAATGCTTTACCTTACATTCTTATGACTGTTTTGTAACTACCAATTTGTACTTCTTAATCCCTTAACCTTTTTCATCATGTCCCCAGCTCCTCTCCCATCTATCACCCTGATAAATCTAATACCCATCTGATACCATACATAGTTATTACAATATTATTGACTATATTTCTTATGCTGTACCCTACATCCCCATGACTACTTTCTAACAACTAATTTGTACTTCTTAATCCCTTCCCCCTTTTCACCCATCCCCCAACCCCCCTCCCATCTGACAATCATCAAAATGTTCTCGGTGTCTATGAGTTTGTTTCTGTTTTGTTTGTTCATTTTGTTCTTTAGATTCCACATATAAACAAAATCATATTGCATCTGTCTTTGTCTGTCAGACACTCCACTTAGCACAATACCCTCCAGGTCCATCCATGCCACTGCTGATGCAAAAACCCATTCCCTTCCCTGGCCAAGCAGTATTCCACTGTATATATGTATTCCCTCCTCTTTATCCATTAATCTATCGGCAGGCATCCAAACTGCCTCCACATCTTGGCCAGTGTAAACAATGCTGCAATGAACATATGGATGCACACGTCCCTTCAAAGTAGAATTTTGTGTTTCTTCAGATAAATACCCAGAAGTGGAAACACTGAGTCCTTCTTTGTCTCTTGTTATAGCCTTTGTTTTAAAGTCTATTTTGTCTGGTATAAGTATTGCTACCCCAGCTTTTTTGTTTGTTTCCATTTTCATGAAGTATCTTTTTCCAACCCTTTACTTTTAGTCTATGTGCCTTTTGATCTGAAGTGAGTTTCTTGTAGGCAGGATATCTAAGAGTCTTGTTTTCTTATCCATTCAGCCACCCTATCTTTTGGAGCATTTAATCCATTTACATTTAAAATAATTGTTAATAGATAATGTAGTTATTGCCATTTTATTATTCATATTTTTTTAAATCTTTTTTATTTCCCTGTCTCAAAGAAATCCCTTTAAGATTCCTTGTAATACTGGGTTGATGGTGATGAACTCCTTTAATTTTTTCTTGTCTGGGAAGCTCTTTATCTGTCCTTTGATTCTTGCTGGGTAGAGTAATATTGGTTGTAAGTCCTAGTTTTTCATTATGTTGAATATTTTGTGCCAATCCCTTTTGGCCTGCAGAGTTTCTGTTGAGAAATCAGTTGACAGTCTTTTGGGAGCTCACATGTAGATAACTAACTGCTTTTCTCTTGCTGCTTTTAAGATTCTCCTTTTGTCTTTAACCTTTGGCATGTTAATTATGATGTCTTGGTGTTGGTCTCTTTGGGTTGATCTTGTTTGGGACTATGCTTCCTGGGCTCTATGTCTATTTACTTTGTCAGGTTAGGGCAGTTTTTTGTCGTTATTTTTTCAAATAGGGTTTCAATTCCATGCTCTCTCTTTTCCCCTTCTGGTAGCCTTATGATATGAACATTGTTATGCTTTATGTTGTCCCAGAGGTCCCTTAAACTATCTTCATTTTTTTTGGATTCTTTTTTCTTTTTGCTGTTCTGTTTGGATGTTTTCTGCTACCCTATCTTCTAAATCACTGATTCAATCCTCTGTGTCATCTAATTATTGATTCCCTCTAATGTATTCTTCATTTCAGTTATTGTATTCTTTATTTATGACTAGTTCTTTTTTATGTTTTCTATCTCTATTTTTATGTTTCTTATCTCTTTGTTAAAATTCTCTCTGCAATCATTGAGCATCCTTATAACCAGTGTTTTGAATTCTGCATCTGGTAGATTGCTTGTGCTTGTCTTCATTTTGTTTAGTTCTTTTTCTGGAGCTTTGTTCTGTTCTTTCATTTGGGACATGTTTCTTTGTCTCCCCATTTTGGCTGCCTCCCTGTGTTTGCTTCTATGTGTTAGGAAAGGCTGCTATGCCACCTGGTCTTAGGAGAGTGACCTTATGTAGTAGGTGTCCTGTGAGGCCCAGTGGCACAGTCTCCCTGGTCAACTGAGCTGGGTGCTCCAGGTGTGTCCCTTGTGTGGGTTGTGTGTGCCCTACTGTTGTAGTTGAACCTTGGTTGCTGTTTGCACGTCAATAGTAGGGATTCACCCTCTGGCTGAATAGCTGTGAGGACTGGCCATGATTGAAGTGAAGGAGCTGTTGTGCAGGGGCTGACCCTGCGGAGCAGGATTTGCTTTAGCAGGGCTCTGGTGCCTGCCCAGACTCCTCTTTGGGTGTCGTCCTTGGAGCAGGTCGGTTAATGCTCTGGCACTATCCGAAGCTGGCCTCTTGGTATGCTGGTTCCCCAGGCTTTTTGGGAGGGGCCCTGCTGCAGGCCAAGTTCAGCCACAGCCTGTGCCCTGCCTGGGGCCACTTGGCATGAGTCACAAAGCAATCCACAGATGGTTGCCACCTGTGCTGGGTTTGGAGGTGCCTCAAGAGACCCAGCTGTGAACTGAGACCGGCGGTGGCTAGTACCAGGCTTAGGGCTGCTCAGCAAGAGGTACGGGATATGCTGAATACAGGTGGCTGTTTGTTTGGGTTTTGTGAAACTTTGAGAAATTTTAGGAAAGTCTGTAGCATGAGCCAAGACAGGCTGTTTGTACGGAAAAGTCACTGGAAGTGGCTTGGGTGTACCTGAAAGTTGCCTAGGGCAGGGTCTCCGGGAATCACCAGGGCGGGGCAAATGAATGGTGTTAACCAGATTGCTGGAGACTCAGATATGGCAGCCACCTGTATTTGCATGCAGGAGGATTGGAGGGCTCAGCAAAGGAACATTGGCTTTTGATAGCTGGTCTATCCAGAAGGCTGTCCCTCCAGCCCTCATCCTGAAGCCAGACAACTCAGTTCTTCCTTGTATGTCCCTGGAGCTCAGAGTTAGTGAGTCCGTCAGCGAATAAGTTTGTATGTGGATCCTTTAAGATGAACACCTGGGACTCCAGCCACCCTCTGTCTTACTCAGCCACAATCTCTGTTAGTTTTAACAGCCATAAGTTGTGGACACTTCTCTTCCCAACACTGGAACACTGAGCTGGGGAGACTGGTGTGGGGCTGGGACCCCTCGCTCCTCCAGGGGCACCTCCGCAGCTGAGATATCCCTCCCAATTTTTAATGACCATACATGGGTGTGGGACCAGCCTGTTTCATGTGTCTGCCCCTTCTACAAGTCTTGAGGTGGCTTCTTCTGTGTGTCCTTAGTTGGAGGCTTCAGTTCAGCTAGACTTTGGTGATTCTCAATGATGGTTGGTCTGTAGTTTAGTTGTAATTTTGATGTCATGGGTGGAGGTAAGCACGGTGTTTCCCTACTCTGCCATATTGATTGGAAATCCCAAACTTTTCTTCTGTGTATATAGCTCTGTTCCCCCCCCACCTTTGTGTTACTATTGTCACAAGTTACATTTTCATAATTGTATGCTATTTTATAAGTAGATTTATAATGATTGTTTTATTTATTTGTCTAATTGATTTTTAAGTGCTAAACCAACCATGCATTCTTAAAATAAATCCAGTCAATAAAAATGTTTTTGTTTTATTATTATAGTGTATTGCTGGTTCAATTTGCTAATATTTTGCCAAGTATTTTTGTATCTATGTTCATGAGGAATATTGGTCAATAATTGAGTGTGTGTGTGTGTGTGTGTGTGTGTGTGTGTGTGTGTTATTTTTGTCAAGTTTTATTATCAGTAATGCGAGTCTTATGAGTTGAAAATTCTTCCCTTCTCTCTTTTGTGAAGGAGTTTGTGTTAAGTTGATGTCATTTCTTAAATGTTTGATAGAATTCATCAGTGAAACCATAAACCATCTTGACCTAGACTTTTTTTGTGGGCAGCTTTTCAATTACTTGAAAAAAAGGTACAGGGTTATTCAGATATTTTTTCATTCTCCATTTTGGCATGTTGTATTTTTTTCAAGTAATTTGTCTAATTCATCTAAGTTGTCAAATATGATAGCTTAAACTTGTTTATAATATTCTCCTAATAACGTTTTTTGAGGAACATGGATTAATAACATTTTAATGTCTGTAGCAATGTAATTTTAAAAAATGCTTATACTAGCATTATAGCAAACATTTATATAGTACTTATTACATACCTTTCACCTTATAAATATTAACTCTTTTAATTCCCACAACAATTTGTGTGGTAGATCATATTACCATCTCCATATTATAGATAAAGAAACCAAGGCTAAACTAAGAGAGCTTACATGCTTTACTCAAGATTACAGAGCTAGTATATAAAGAGTTTAAATTGTAATCCAGGTGGTCTGGGTCTAGAGTCCTTTTTTCTTAATTACTATTTACTTGACCTTTCTTAAAAGACAGATACCTGTTCTGTTCTTCTTACGGAAGTGTGCTGTGTGCTTTCTAGAAACCATCCTTGCTTCCATCACCTTTGTACCACTTAGTGGAAATACTTTTTTTTTGGTATTCCTAATTAGAACTTGGAATGCCTTTTTTCCCCCATAAAAAAATTACAGTGATGGCTAGTGTATTTACAACGTTGTTAATACTCTTCAGTCACATATATTAAAAAGACTTCTGGGGCTTCTCTTGGAAGTTCACTACAAAATGTGAAACATTGTTTCTGTGGGAAAATATTAGAGGAAATCTATTTTCAGTTCACTTGCTTAAAAGGTTAAACTTAAGTTATATGGAAATTGTACTTTTTGGAATCTCTTAACAAGTTGAATTTACTGAAGTGTTTATAAATCATAATTTTAAAAAGACAAACATGATTGATTTGTGTACATATTTTGTTTCATTTCTGTTAATTTGTTGATCAATATCTTTCAGGGTTATTCAAATGCTCAGAAGAATATTCTTCTTCAGGTGGATCAGAACTGTGTTCGCAATTCTTATGATGTCTTCTCTTTGCTGCGGTAAGAAGCTTCTTAAGAGTCCTGCATTTTTTAAAGAATCTTCCTCATTTTGAGTTTGTGACATTTCAGTGTGAGGAAATGTATGGGAGCTTTAGAAGCTGTTATTCAGGCTTGGCATTTTTTAGTGAGAGCTTCATAAATTTTGGAGCTACAGTGATTTAAGTTTATCTTTTTCACAAAGCCTTTGGAAAGCCATTTCCTCTCTCTGGACAGTGGGAGAGAATGATTGGAAGCCAGTGATCTTAAAACAGGGACATGAGCTGTTTCCGGTTTTCTGGACTAAAAGAGCAGCAAGCAGAGGTACAAAATTTAGACTTATCAAAATCTTAACAACTACAGCATTACTAGTAAAGCCCCCCAATAGCCCCAGACATGGCTTAGAGTTTTGACCTGCTGTTCATCTTTTAAAAGAATCATGTTTGGCAAGGCAAAAGAGCTTTGCATGAATCTCATGCCCAGAGGCTTAACTGCCGCAGCTCTGTATTTTCATAATGTCTGGGCTTAATTTTGAAAGATTTTAAAATTTGGTTTTAATTTTCAGTGTGGTAGATCATCAAGGACATTTTCCCAGGAGGCAGGTTACCAAAATAAATGCAATTTAAAATAAAGTTCACAGTGACACTCAACCTATGTCCACCCTCTCAGACAGATGGTTCATTGAAATTTGATTTTGGCAGTATTTTTCTAATGTTTACATAACACATCATAAATTTCAGACCATTAGACATCTTTTATATATCTACTAGAGGAAGAGTCCAGAAAGATGATTGGACTTTTGTCCAATGGATGATTGTTTTATAAACATGAAATGGGCCTATCCTTTACAAATCTTGAATCTTATACATGATGATGGAGAGTTTGGTCATATGGCCTGTATAAATTGCTCTTAAGAGACAATGATTTCAACTAAAGTAACCACACACATTTGATGACTTTTGATTCTTATCTGAGAGGTGCTTTCACTTTGCCTTCTTAGGCTGTGTAACAGAACGAACAGGATTTAGTAATGACACGGTGGAGAAAGCAGGAGGTGTCAACATATATAACTGACATTTTTGAGCCTATTCAGTTTGTGACTACATTAAGTTTTCAGTATTAGAAAGAAGAATGTTCAGAAATAGTTTGAAATGTGACTAAGCCATTAATATTTCTTGACCGTTTTTTCTCATTAAATTGAGGGACTAAATATTATTTTAACGATATTTTTGCGGTATGAGATTGTGTAATCTTATTAGAGAGACCAGTAGAATTAAAAGCAAAAGGAATACAAAGCCAGTGAGAAGAAGATCATTTGGGACAGGTAGCATCATAGAAACTAAGAGAAAAGAGATCCAAAGAGTATTGATAGATCTGTAATGATACAGGAGAATGGGAACTGAAGAAAGACTGTTGGATCTTGGGAAGCAACATAGTATAATAGAGAATGCTTTGATTAACCTGACCCTGACTTTAGTTATCCCTGATTTATCCCATTCGTTTAACTTCTGTGATTCTTCCAAAAGGTAGAAGCAATGAAGTTCAAAATTTGTGTAATTTACAAGCATTTCACATCTGTGATGTCATTCTCTTAGAAGCTTTTTGTGTTCACATATCAGGGATCAACCTTTGTCTTCAGTGTAGAAGCCGAGGTCAAGAGGCATTAAATGATTTATTTATCTGAGGGAATATAGCAAGTAAGAACCAGGCTGTGGGTCGGTATGAAGATTTTTCTGACAAGCAAGTTTTGCAGATTCTTTTCACAGTCTCACTTACCTTCCTAGATTGGTGCTTATAAGGTGCACCTAGCATAACGGCAGAGAAAATTTCCTGAAAATCACTGAGCCCTCCATAAATGTGAAATCATCTGGTTAATTTGGTAGTTGCTCAATTATTTAACATTGATCTTGCAATGCTATGTCTCTTGGGGTATCATTTCTAGGGTGCCTTTCAGAATGCTTAGGTGTGTCAAAAATTTGAATTGCCTTCTCATCACCATTGTGCAAATCATTTATAGCTGAACCAGATCTGGTGTCTATTTATCAACCAGTTAACCCAGAGTTACTCTGGAAGTAGAAACTTAAGAGTGTACTTGTCAAAGTTAATGAGTAAAATGGAACGTTCTCTGTTTATTCTCAGACATGAATAAATTGTAGCCATCGTCTGCTCAATAAAAAACTCTTCTTTTCCCACAGTTTTTGCTGATCTATGTAAAGTGCTTGCTGGGAAACTTAATTTTGTGCCCATCAATTTTGTTCATAGTTTCTTCTTTAACTCAGGCAATATTGTACCTGGATGGAGTAATTTTGAAAAATATATCTTTTCTTTTCCTGATGTGTTCTTGTTTGTGAAATTGTTCCTTCTTGACTGTAATTTTATGTGAAGACACAGAGTCTGAACTCTTTAATGTCACTTTTAACTCCACGACAGTCTCAGTGTTGTTTGGAGTGAGAATTAGAACCCAGGTCTCCTGATTCTGGTTTTTTTGTTTGTTTGTTTATTTATTTATTTATTTATTTATTTTTATTATTAGTTTCAGGTGTATGAAACAATGTAATAGACATTTCCACCCCTCACAAAGTGACAGCCTTCTTCCCCCAATCTTTTACCCCTCTGACATCATGTATAGCTGTTACAATTCCATTGACTATATTCCCTATTCTATACTCCATATCCTGTGACTATATATATGTATTAACTTATAGTTGACATTCAATATTATTCAGCTTCTGCTTCAAGTGTACAGCGCAGTGGTTCCTGATTCTGTTTTTTGAGAGTATTTTCTACTTAATAACTTTCACTGTATTGTGCTGTTAGCATGCATATAAGTCCTTCCACTTTTTACATGTGAATGTCGTAGGAAAATAGGAAATCTTGACTAAGGCAAAGATTTTGAAGCACCTAAAACCAGGGTTAAAACTCCGTCAGACGGATGCTGTATTGTACCCTTTTATAGGAAAACAATGACCTAAGGTTTTATTCAGATTTTTTTCACCAATAGTTAAGAAAGTAGGCTAATTTCAGTTGCCAAAGTAATAGCAGCTCTTTCCAAAGTTACATTCACTGTGTGTGATGGTAATTAAATTTTTGCTTCTTTAACCCCAGGAAGTCCCTTGATTAAGGGTTAGTTTTAATGTAAGCAGATATTTAATTTAGGAGCCACTTTATTCATTGTCTGTCGCATTTGATATTTTAATATAGGATGTTTACCACAAGGTGTCAATGTTGCTCTTTAACTGGCATTTGAAATTCATTTTAGTTTTGAAGTGAGAAAATTAGGGTATTAATTACAAGCGAGCATTTATTTTTAGGAGCTAACTTTTTCTCTCTATTATTCCTTTGAAGTTAAGGAATTTTTAGACTTATTAGATAGCTTTCTTCTTTTGGTTCTGTTGATTTTTTTTTTTTATCCTGTTGATGATAGGGAGTTACTGAAAGATTAAGGAGCAGAGGCATAACATGGTCAGGTGTGCAATTTCGAATTCTAACAATGGTGATAGCAGGGAATGGACCTGAGGTCATGAGACTGGAAACAAGGAGGTGTCTGTAATCCCACCTGTTCTCTGAGATTGAAAGATTATTTTTGATGTTTAAAAACTAATTTTTTTCCTTTCATACTTCCTCAAAAAGGTAGCTCTATTGTAGTGAGAAAAGTTTAATTAACTCTGGTTTTCTTCTAGTATAGTTTTTGCTTTTATTATTTTCTTCCCCTTTTGTCATGTCCTACTTTAGCCAGTTTAATAAGTGAAAGGATGGTGGAGAAATCATGGCCCCTCCACCTAGACTCCAGTTCTAAAACTGCCGTATGCCCATAACTGGATGCAAGACTTTGAGCCAGTTAGTTATTTAACTTCAATATGCCGCAAACTGCTCTTGTAAAATGGGGATAATTTTTGTCTCATGGGACTATTAATAAAATTAGAGGAAGTAAAATGCTTGAAAGGTCCTATGACAGTTACTGGCATATAGTAGACATTCAATAAGTAATAGTTTTCATTTTCCCCTTTACTTCTCCCATCTTGGAATTAGCTTTCCCTTTATGCCAGTGTTCTTTTTAAAGTTACCACTAGCTTTTCCAATTTTCAGCATAATTTTCTTTTCTTGCCATTCTAATGTCTACCATCTCTACTTTTATTAGTGATAAAAATTGTTTAACATGGTATGTCTTTTCTCCCTAATGACACTGGAAACTTGAAGGAAGGGATTATTTCATACGGTTATATATTCTCTCTTTCTTGTGGACCCTCAGACTCTTTTGCAGTATTTACTCCCTGAGTACTCTCTTCCGTTACCACAGCTTCAAACAACACATCCACGGGTTAATAACTCTCAAATCTATACCTTTAGTTCCTGCCTCTCTCTTGGATTTCTGATCTGTGTTTTCCCATTTATACTTTCATGTTCTGTTTCTGTAGGAACCTCAATCCTAACATGTCTGGAGCTACACTCTTTGGCTTAATTCTCCTCTTCATTTTCTTTTTCCCTGGTTTGTTTAGTGGTGTTATTATTATCGGAGGCAACCGAGTGAGCATACCTCCCTTTGTTCTCGCCTCTGTTTTCCTGAACTATTTCCTGACCTCATAACTAATCTCCCTACTACCAGTTATTCCTTCGTGCAATTAATAGTCATTATTTATTCAGTACTGGTGCTTAACATGAATTAACTCTCTTAATTCTCAGAACAACTTTCTGTGGTAAGAACTATTCTTTTTTTTTTCTTAATGGTATTTTATTCATAATGTGTTTGTTTTCAATTAAAGTTTATTGGGGTGACCATTGTTAGTAAAGTTACATAGATTTCAGGTGTACAATTCTGTAATACATTATCTATATGTCACATTGTGTGTTCACCACCCAGAGTCAGTTCTCTTTCCATCACCATATATTTGATCCCCTTTACCCTCATCTACCACCTCCTTCCCCCCTTACCCTCTGTAAGAACTATTCTTATTCCTATTTACAAAAAAGGAAATTGAGACACAAAGCAGTTAAGTAGTTTATTTAAGGTCACACAACTAGTTAGTGTTAGCCTGTATTCAAATCCAGACAGTCTAGCTCCTGAGCCCATGTTCTTTTGTGTGTGTGTCTGTTGGTTTGCTTTGTTTTAACTTTTTAAAAATTTTTTATTAAATTTATTGGGGTCACGTTTGTTAGTAAAATTTACTAACCACATTGGTTAGTAAAATTGTATGGGTTTCAAGAGTACAATTCTATACTACATCATTTATATATTGCATTGTGTGTTCATCACCCAGAGTCAGTTCTCCTTCCATCACCATGTATTTGACCCCCTTTATCCTTTACTGCCTCCTTCCCTCCCCCTTTCTCTCTGGTAACCACTAAACTGTCATCTGTGTCTATGAGCTTTTGTTTATCTTGTTCGTTTGTTGCTTTGAGTTTTATATCCCACATATGAGTGAAATCGTGGTTCTTGACTTCTTCCATCTGCCTTATTTCGCTTAGCATGATATTCTCAAGATCCATCCATGTTGTCACAAGTGGCAATATTTCATCTTTTCTTATACTTGAGTAATATGCCACTGTGTATATGTACCGCATCTTCTTTATCCACTCATTTATGGAAGGACACTTCAGTTGTTTTCATGTCTTATTCACTGTTTTCATGCAGTGAATAATACTGCGGTGAACATAGGGATACATACATCTTTATGGATAAATGTTTTCAGATTTTTTTGGTAGATAACCAGAAGGGGAATTGCTGGGTCATATGGTAATTCTATTCTTAATTTTTTGAGGAATCTCCATACAATTTTTCATAGTGGCTGGACCAATTTGCATTCTCATCAGCAGTCTAAGGGTTCCTTTTCCCTCACAACTTCTCCAACACTTGTTAGTACTTGTAATAGTAGCCATTCTAACAGATGTGAGGTGGTATCTCACTGTGGTTTTGATTTGCATTTCTCTAATAGATAGTGAAGTTGAGCACTTTTTCATGTATCTATTGTTAGCCATTTAGTGTATTCTTCTGTGAATTTGCCTATACTTTTTTTTTTTTTTATTGAGTTGCTTGCATTTTTTTTCATAACTTCTTAAAGAGTCCTTGGTAGTTTTTCCAAATCTATCAATTACATCTTGACTTAGTATACCTTATACAAAATGTTTGTATTTGTTGTATAATTCTTTTTTTTCTTTTATATCTTCTGGGCACTTGGTCTTGGCTTAAGAAATCTCTCCTCCACCTTTGTTCTACATGTATTTTTTAAGTTTTCATTTAAGATTTGTATTTATTTTACTTTTAAATTAAATCTTTAATACAATTTAGAATTATTCTTGAATATATTCTGTAGAAACTACAAATATTGTGTGATAAAATTTCTTCACAATTGAATATCTAGCTGTGTTACTTCCTTTTCCCACTAAATTAAATACTATCTTTGTCATATATTAAAAGCTCATGTATACCAGGATCCATTTCTGAATTGTTTCTTTCTTTTGTGTTTTTTGTTTTGATTTTTTTTTCGGTCTATTCCTTTGCCAATTTCAGATTGATTTAATTATAATGTTTGGGTTTTTTTTTTTTTGATATGTTCTAATATCAAGTAAGGCAAGTAGCCCTCTTTCCCGAGTCTTCTTTTTCATACCATTTTTTGCTATTCTCAGAAGTTTATTCTCCTATATGAACTTTAAGATTATTTTATCTTATTTAAAACGCGAACTTCATTGGAATTCTAATGGGAATTTTTGTATTCATTGGCTTGTTATATTTTTGGAGAGCTGTCAGTTTTATATTAGTATTCCCATCCAACACATGGTATGTCCTATATTTGTTCAAATTTCATTTTATTCCTTCTATAAGATTTTATAGTTCTTTTCATGTGGTTATGTGTCTTTCCATTAAATTTGTTCTTAAGTATATTATAGTTTTTACACTATTTTGCATAAATTGTATTTTTCATTTACATTCCGGTGTCATCGTCGTTATTATTATTATTATAGGGAAAAGCTATAATTTTAAGAAACTCTTATATCCAGTGACTATGCCAAATTATTTTTCTTGCTATTGTTTTTTAAGGAAAGCTCTCTGATTTTCTTGGCATACATCATTATCATCAATAAAATAATAGGTTTATCTGTTCTTCTCCAATGTTTATACTGATTTTTCTATCTAATCTTACTGCATTTAGTAAACCTTCTAGAACTTTAAAAATAATGCTAAACAGTGATGGGCATTACTTTTGAAAATAGTGAGCGTTCTAGTCCAGTTCTTATTTTAATTGAAATTGTTCAGTATTTTGCTGTTCAGAATATTTTCTGCTAATTTTAGAAAATGTTTTAGTTTTTTCTATTTATTTAATGTTTTTATTAGGAATGGATGCTGAATTTTTGGAAATGCCTTTCCACATTTATTGACATTATATATTTTTCTTCCTTTAATTTATACTTGCAAGAAGGTATGTAGAGTTCCTGATATTGCATTACTAGTTAGTTATAGGTTATTCTTCTGTTCATTATGATAAATGAGATTGGTGTATTGTATTTGTGTTGTTTTTCTTTGCAGGGGGAGGGGGCAGGGTAGGTAACTATTTTTCCTAAGATTTTAAAATTGAATTGTGAAGCTTTTCATCTTTTTCTATGACCCTAATCTGTAAATCGATAATAATAGCATCTACCTCATTGGGTGGTTTGGAGGATTAGATGAATTGATATGAAGTGCTTAGTACATAGCCTCAAGGTAGTTAACAGTATATGTGTTAGCGCTTAGCATCATCATCATCTGAAACACATGCAATAATTTTGGGAATTTTCAATTCTTTAAAGGTTTGTTAGAATTTAGCTATTAACTCCTCTAGTTCAGGGTGGCTTTGTAGTGATAAATCTTACTCTAATACCTTTAGTGCTATTTGCTCTGTCCGTTTTTTCCTACTTCTCTAGTTTATTCTTGGCAATTTATTTTTTGCTAGGAAACCATCTGTTTCCTCTAGATTTTAAAATTTATTGCTGAGACAGTGCAAGCAGTTTTATAATTCTCTTAATTATTTTAGTAATTCATAGTATATTATCTAATTAAGCTCCAAAACCACTCTAGTATTTCAGTTCCCGAATTATTATTCTATTATGAACTCTGCTTGGACAGGATGCTTTCTAATGTTGAAGTTGTAGCACTTTGTGTGAGCTAAAACAAAGTATTTGAGTCACTTCTTGCTTTTAAAATATTTCTGAGAATGAGAATGGAGAACATAAACTGCATAAATTTAGGGAATTTATATTTCTAGTTTACAATTTTGTCCGCAGCATATAGCACCAACCTGGCTCAGAGTAGATACCTAGTAAATATTTGTTAAATGAATGAATGATTAAATTAACAAATGGATGGGTAAAATACAATATGGTGGGATAATAGCTGAATAACAGGCAGGTTTCTGGAGGAATCTTTTAAATGGTAGATCTTTAATCATCTTTCAAAAGACAATTACTATTAACCTTGGATATCGTCTCCCACAAGTATAGTATATTTTTAATATAAAATATCTGAATATTTAATTTTAGACAGAGCACTTGCTAATGAAAGTCATGCAAAGGCATTGTATGGTAAATTAACTCCAGTTTATTAAGTGAGTTAACCAGTAGTTAACCATAGTCTTTAACTAGGATCTTCCGTAGACTGACTATTCATGTTACTAAAGGTGTTTCTCCAGTGCACTGAATGTTAACGGGGAGTAGGGGATAGTGGGTAAAGTAAACGAGCCCTCCCCAAAACAATGTTCAGAACTCCTGGCTTGGAGCAATAGTTAATTTTCCAATGTTATTGGAATGGTGAAAGAAGTGTATAAAATGCAGTATAAAGAGTAAAGAGCCTCCTTAGAGGGTAGTTAAGTATTATGAGCACTCTTCTGCCTAAGAGATATTCTCTGTCCCTGCCCCTGTCCTCCAGTTCTGGCTTGAGTTCACAGGGTTACTTTGCTAAGACTGCTTTGTTAAAGATGTCACTGCAAATTAAGGCTTTGCCATCACACCCCTTGTAGCCGCCTTGTAAGTTCTACATTCCCACTGGTGCCAGGCATGTTCCAAGGCAGCTTTCCAAGGTTTAGTGATTTCACTCTGATGGCTCTGCCAATAAAAATAACCAGTTACCATTAAATAGCTACCCCACCCATAACTTGATTTTTACATGCTGTTTTATTAAGAACTTATCAGTGATTTGGGGGGAAATTAATCCATTAGGCTCATCAGGATATCACCTGGCCCTTGAAGTAACCTTTATTCTAGATGTGGGATGTTTTACCTTTGAAGAGAATCTGAAACTCAATGTGTTTATCTGTTAGGAGAGTGGACATTGTAATAACCTCATTCCTGTAGTTGATTCTTTATGATTGGAAGTACTGTATTAACATGAGAAGCCAGATTCTTATTTTGGGGACTTATATTCTAGTAGGACAGGTTGATAGATTAGCAAGGAAGGGGTCTTACATGCATGGAGAAATTAATAATAATGTCTAAATATTAATAAGTTTTGGGTGTTGTAGGAATAAGTCAGAATCCCATCCTTTTCTAATCCTACATAGGTGTTAAGGAAGGAAAATAATATTTGAATATCTAAAATGTGAAAGAGATTTAAATGCTAAAAACTTAGCATTCATATTTTTATAATATTCACAATAGTCATGCTATTATTATAATTGTGTTTTACTGGTAAGCAAACTGCAGCTTTGAAAAGTTGAGCTAGTATGTTATTAAGAGTCCAGATCTGTCCAATGGCAAAGGCCTTTCCAATATATTTCTCCATCTCATGTGGAAGAATTCCCTGTAACATTCCTTTCTCTTCTTGAGACTGCATAACAGCACGCATACCCCTTCCAATACAATTTCTTTGGTGGTGCACCCGAGTATAAAATGGGCCAGGCATTTCTCAGAGTCTTGTGGCACTTGCACAATGGGGGCTTACAAAATAGGCTTTTTCCTAGAGCCATCCAAAGTCTGCTTAACATAGCCCTCAGCTCTGTACCTCCCCATGCTGGAGGTGTTAACCAAAGCCTATAGGTTTGCTGTTGAGGGGTGTCTCTATAACTCTATGACCAGGGGTTACTTTTATTTCTAGTCCCTCAGTGTGGTAAGTGTGAAGTGATTGGACGCATGGGTTTTTTCCTTAGTTGACACCTCTGTTTTCTAGCTCCCATCCATAAATTCTGACTCTGCAAGAAGCACACTACCGCCATAGAGGTAAAATGACTTTTCCACAGTAGCACTGATTTTTCTATCTCAGAGATTCTTTGCTTCTAGTGACAGAGTCAGATATGAATCTTGGCATAGAACTGGCTTTAAACAATTGATGGGGAGAGCATCTGGAGATGTAAATTTATGAAAAATTCCATATAAGCCAAGAAATTCACTCCACAGCTTTCAAAAAGGACCTAAGATTATCTTATGTTTCATTAATTAAAATATAGTGTCCAGATCAAGGAAAGTAATAGTCTTCCTGGACTTTGTGTTCATTAGGTCATATTTGGAATATTCTGTTTAAGTCCCAGTTTATTTTGATGAGAAAAAACAAGGTGAGATGATGAGGGGGTTTAAAATAGCCATATAAAGAGTAGTTGGGAATAGAGGACATTTAGCTTAGAGAAGACAGGACTTTGGGAATATAGTTGCTGTCTTTAAACTAAACAGTTATTCAGTTAATTTGGCAAACAGTTATTGGGTAATAGTAAAATGTACTGTCAGGTAAATCCTGTACATGCTTTATCTCATTTAATCCTCAATGCAAATCTGTGAGGTGGATGCCATTCTGTGTTACCCTTGTTTTGCGAATGAAGACATGGATCCAGAAAGGGGAATTGACTGGCTGCCTCAGGTTGTCTGTGACAGAGCCATCCATCCGTATTTTTTGCCTCTATTTTCTTTCCTTTTTCCCATGCTGCCACCCACATTCTGTAGAATTTAGGCTCGTGCTGAAGGAATGTAATTTGGAAGAGAAAAAGAAAATAGGTATATTGTTCTTGTCAGTAGAAAAATAATAGTGCTAAGAGGGGTAGAGAGTACTGAGGATGGCAGGATATGAGGTATTTTAGATAGAGTCATCAGGGAAGGCCTCACTGAGAAGAAAATATTTGAGCAAAGACTTGAAAAAGATGAGGCAGCACGTTGTGTGGGTATCTGTAGGAAGAACATCCCAGAGAGTACAAATAGCCGGTATAAAATCCCTGAGGTGGGAGTGAGCATGGTTTGTTGCAAGAACAGCTAAGAAGTTAGTCTAGTTTGAGCATAATGAGCAAAGTTGACAGAGGCCAGATTGTGTAGAGTTTTAGATTTTTTTCTAAGTATGTTGGGAAGATGTTGGAGGGTTTTGAGCAAGGGAGTGATGTGATCTGATCTTTATTAAATAACTCTGGCATATTGACTAGACTAGGGGGACGGAGAAGGCAACAGAGAGATTAGTTAAGAGATGATTGTAGTATTCAGGTAGAGGTGAAAGTGACTTAGGCTGGTTTGGTACCAGCTGAGGTAAATGAAGAGAAGCGGTCACATTCGTAATATGTTTTGAAGATACAGCCAACTAGACTTGCTAATGGATTCTGTGTGTGTATGAGGGAGAAATTGGACTTAAGGATAACTCCTAAATATTTAATCTGAGCAACTAGGTGAATTATGGTGATATTTATGAAAATAAATGGTGTGCTATTCCTAAGAGGAAAGAGGAGAAGGTAATGGGGAATCAAGCATATATTTGGATATAAATAAATATTGGTGCTGTGTGAAAAAATAAAATAATATATTTGGGACATGTTAAGTTTGAGATCATGTGTCATGAAGGTGAAGGTGCTGAGAACGCGGTAAGATACACAGTTTTGGTCTCGCAGGTCAGTTGGTGCCAGAGATGTGAATTTGAGAATTGTATCAGTCAAGTTACAGTGTAGAAAACATGAACCACTCTAGATATTTTCATCAGAAAGAGATTTAATACAGAGCATTGGGTATTTATAGAATCACTTGAAGGCTGGAGGAGTAGACGTTGGAAGGCTGCTGCTAGGCTTCAGAGACACATTACCACCAGGCTTCAAGGTCAACCCACCGCAGTTGTGATCGGTGATCACAAAACAGCTGCTGGTGGAAGTCATCCCACACCCACCAGATGTGAAACTGGCTACTGCAAAAACTCACACTGGAGAGAGTCTGTCACTGCTCCTGGGAGAATGGCTTCCACCCCTTCTGCCTGCCAGCTTTTGCTCAAGGTTCTCCAACATTTAAGAAGAGTAGGATATAGGACATAGCAGAAGAGAAGGGGCAGCTAATGAGGTAGCAGAATATCTACAACAATGTGGTGTCCCAGAGCCAAAGTAAATTAAATATGTTTAAGGGAGTGATCAACCGAATCAAATGCGTGTTCATTGGTTGAGTAAGGTGAGCGCTGAGAATTGAATGCTGAATTTAGCAATTTGGAGTCACTGGTGACATTTATAGGAGTAATTTTTGTGGTATTGCAGGAGTAGGTTAAGGAGAGATTGGGAGTGAGGAAATGAAGACAAAAGAAATATAGACTACTCTTGTCAGGTATTTCTGTACAGAGGAGCAGGGAAACGGTACTAAAGCTGGAGGGGTCAAGGGAACTGTTTTTTGTTTTGAGATGGAAGTTATTTAGAATATTCTTTTTTTTTTCTAAAGAGTCTTTGACGATTTTATTGTGTTAAGGATTTATTTTTTTTAATTGGGGAATATTGCGGAACTGTGTTTCTCCAGGGCCTATCAGCTTCAAGTTGTTGTCCTTCAATCTAGTTGTGGAGGGCACAGCTCAGCTCCAAGTCCAGTCACCGTTTTCAATCTTTAGTTGCAGGGGGCACAGCCCACCATCCCATGCGGGAATTGAACTAGCAACCTTGTTGTTAAGAGCTCAAACTCTAACCAGTTGAGCCGTCCAGCTGCCCCTCCAGCAGCTCAGTGGCAGCTCGTTGCCTTCAATCTAGTTGTGGAGGGCGCAGCTCACTGGCCCATGTGGGAATCGAACCGGCAACCCTGTTGTTCAGAGCTCATGCTCTAACCAACTGAGCCATCCCGCCGCCTCTAGAATATTCTTCTGTTGGAGGAAAATTTGCAGATACACGAGAAAGGGACGGGATAATAGCAGGCACAAAATCCTTTGATAAGTGGACAATGGAATTCAATGTACAGGTGGATGGTTTGGACTTAGGAGAAGGGCTGTATATCTGGGGAAGGCAGAATATATGGGTTCAAATACAGAATCACATAGTAAATTTGGTGATGGGAGAATTAATAAGTTGTTCTCTGCTTGCTTCTGTTTTTTTAGTAGAGTCATCAGCGGGGTGTCAGGAAGGTGGAAAGAATGTATAAGGTTTGAAGAGAAAAGAGAAAGTTTAAAATAGTTATCTTGGAGAAAGAGAGAGTAAATTACCTAGGCCCAGTAGTTCTCACGTTTTAGCCTGCATGAGAATCAGCTAGAGGGCTTGATATAACACTCGTTGCTATGCCCGCCCCCAGAGTTCCTGATTCATTAGGTTTGGGGTGAAGCCTGGGAATTTGCATTTGTAACTCTCCCAGGTGAGCGTGATGCTCTGGGGATCATACTTCGGTTAGAAATTTAAGGGAGACCATTCAGCATGCTGAGGGCATTTCTCCAGCTGTATTCAGCCACTTAAGTGCACAGGTGGAGAAGGCGATGAGTTGAATGTAACCAGAGTTGGGGTTTTGCCAGGTGAGTTCAAGGGCAAGAAGAGAGGGCCATAGGAGTTATATATAGTGATGGACCATAAACTCTAAGCTGGATAAAGAGAGGAGTGAGGACATGAAGGAAGTAATGGTCAGTGAAAAAAATGGTAGAATCTATGGATTAAAAGTTCTGATGATGAGGATGAATTGTTGGAGTGCAATGATCTGGAAATATGGAGTGAGGTGGTCCGAGGTGGGGATATTTGAACGTGAGGTCTGAAGGCTGCTGCAATTATTAATTATGATTTAAAGTAAGAGAACAAGTGGCTGAACTGGGTAGAGGTCAAGACCTGAGTATTGGATGTAGAAGTCATCAAGAACAATGGCAGGAGTAGTGGTGGAGAGAGATGGGGAGTCAGGTGCTAAGATCTTCAGTTACTAAGTTGGAATGGGAGTGCTATAGATCACAGCAGCAAGAAGGGAAAGTGGCTTAATCAGTATGTTCAATAAAAGGAACTGAGAGTTTCTAGGGAATGGAGGAGAGCAGCGGTCCGGAAAGCAGCAATGAGTTGCAAGGAAGACATCTACTTCATCTCCAAGCTCAGTGTTAGGAGAAAACACAGAGCCCCACTTGAGTCATGCATGATCTTATTTATTTGTCTCAACAGCCCTGTAACAGTAGGTATTATTATCCCCATTTTTACAGATGAGGAAACTGAGGCTTAAAATAACTGGCCTGACAGTCGTAGCTTGTGAATACTGGAGGTGGCATCATGTGAGTCCAATGGAAGCCAAAGGAAGGCAGATGTTGACTCAATGTAAGAAGGTACTTTTTAGCAATTAGAGGTGTTCACCAATGGAAGTGTTCCTTTGGAGGAGAGAGTGAGCTTCCTTTCCCTGGAATGAATAGCTACCTGCTGCCATCACCACTAATTTAATCACAGAATGATATAAGGAGAAAAACAGTACAGTAAGTCCTCAATGTCATCGATAAGTTCTGCGACTTTTAGCGAAGCGAACTATGATGTATAATGAAACCAGTTTTACAATAGGTTAATTGATATAAACACGAGTTAAGTTCCAATGGCATCTCATTAACTTTATAATGAAATGACATTGAACAAAATGATGTTATTTGAGGACCTACTATATATAGTAAGGAGGAAGGGAATTGACATTTATTAGCTATTGGAGGAGGGGACACAGAGGGAGATAGTTGAGCTCAGTCATCTCTAAGATAACAGTCTATGATTATGCGCTAGTAGTTGCACAACACTGTGAATGCACTAAATGCCCCTGAGTTGTACTCTGTAAAATGGTTAGTTGTATGTTATATGAACTTTACCTCAATTTGAAATGTCTGTGATTAAACTGGTTATTTCCATTTCATTCTGCTGGCAATTCATCATTCTACAGAGTTTCACATGAGGCAGTTTGGGCACACAAAAGTAGAAACGTAGTTACTGCTTTCACGGAACTTAGAGTTTGGGTAAGTGGTGTATGTATGTGTAAATCTAAAGTTCCAAAATAATGGTGTAAATAATTGCTGTTGAGCTTCTGAGGAGGAAAAGCTCAATTGGATTCCGCTACCTAGTCTTACCTCAGTGTGCTTGGCATAAAACAGCTTTCCAGACGTCCTACTTTTTCTCAGTATTAGAATTTGAGGCAGCTCACTTGGTCGGTTTTTAAGATCTTTAAGTTTGAACTGTGATATCAGTTCAAAAATTTGTGTAGGAAGACTGAGTTGATATAGTAAAAGAGCATCTTGTCAATTAAATCCCCTGGGAAAGGACTCAGTGGCAAAAATACAGGATTGTTGATCTTGCAGGGGATGGTTGTGTTTTTGTTAGGCTAGATGATAATCTGGCAGAATTTTTTTGAAAATATATTCTTTGTTTAAATAAAAACTATTTGTTCAGGTTTTGTTGGCTAATTTCTATTAAGTATTTTAGGTACTGACTTTTCACAATGGTATTATAAACATCCTGAGTCTAATGTTATGAAAAATCAGCTTTATTTTGTTTTCATTTTTGAAAACATCTCTTCTTATTTTATAAAATGTTTCGTAGAAACATTGTAAGGTAGTACAGAGAGTTCCCATATACCCTGCAATGTTTCTCCTGTTCTTAGTATCTTTTATTAGTACGGTTGAGTAGGAAAAACTCGGTCCTTCTCCTATGTTTCTCTTTTACTCTCACACTACTACCACATTAATAATACTTCTGACACTAGATGTGTGGGTTCTTGCCTCACACCCAAGAAATTCGGTGACATCAGCTGGATGTCCTACAATTTAACTCAATTATGACACTATCTACCTGGAGATAGCATCATATTCTACAGGATAAGGGCTCAGACCCATGGAACTGCTTCCCACTTCGGACACCAATGTCAAGTCCAGGTTGTCACCTGTACTTCTGACCACTGGTTATAAATCAGAGGTTTCTACAACCCTCTCGTTGGGTTCAATCAATTTGCTAGAGTGGCTCTCTGAACTCAGGAAGTCCGTTTACTTGCGGTTTACTAATTTATTATAAAAGGATATGATAAAGGATGCAGACGAGCATCCAGATGGAAGGGATGTTTAAACAAAGTATGTGGGAAGGGGTGTGGGACCTCCATGCCTTCTCCTGCATGCCACTCTCCCAGCAGCTCCATGTGTTCAGCAACCTAGAAGCTCTCAAAACCCTGTATTGTTGGGATTTTTATGGAGGCTTCATCACGTAGGCATGATCAGTTATTAACTTTATTTTTAGTCCTTCCACTCTGTCTGGAGAATGGGGAATAGGGCTGAAAGTTCCAAGCTTCTAATCATGGCTTGGTCTTCTGGTGGCTGCCCTTTTCCAGGACCCCACCAAGAATCACCTCATTAGAATAAAAGACACTGCTACCACCCTAGAAATTCCAAGGGATTTAGGAACTCTGTGTTAGGAACTGGAGTCAAAGACCAAGCATTAGAACAAAAGAGGTTTCTAGAGCTTTTATCATTTAGAAAATTACAAGGTAAATGGAGCTCTGTGCCAGGAACCAGGGTCAGAGACCAATATACGAGGCGTGATAAAAAAATACAGTGAAGCCATTATCACCCTGATCCCAAAATCAGACAAAGACATCACAAAAAAAGAGAACTACAGGCCGATATCACTAATGAACATAGATGCAAAAATCCTCAATAAAATATTAGCGAACAGATTCAGCAATACATTCAAAAGCTCATACACCATGATCAAGTGGGATGCATTCCTGGTATGCGAGGTTGGTTCAACATCCACAAATCAATTAATGTGATACACCACATTAACAAAATGAAAAATAAAAATCATATGATTATACAATAGATGCAGAAAAAGCATTTAACAAAATCCAGCAGCCATTTATGATTAAACCCTTAAGAAAGTGGGAATAGAGGGATCATATCTCAACATAATAAAGGCCATATATGATAAACCCACAACTAACATCATACTCAATGGGGAAAAGCTAAAACCATTCCCCTTAAGATCAGGAACAAGGCAAGATTGCCCACTTTCTCCACTTCTATTCAACATAGTGATGAAAGTTCTAGCCACAGCAATCAGATAAGAAAAAGAAATAAAAGCCATCCAAATCGGTAAGGAGGAAGTAAAACTGTCATTATATGCAGATGACATGATACTATATATAGAGAACCCCAAAGACTCCACCAAAAAACTATTAGAATTGATAAATAAATTTAGTAATGTAGCAGGATACAAAATTAATATTCAGAAATCAGTTGCATTTGTATATACCAATAATAAACTATCAGAAGGAGAAATTAAGAGAACAGTTCCATTTCTAGTTGCTTCAAAGACTATAAAATACCTAGGAATACATTTAACCAAAGAAGTAAAAGATGGGGCAGCTGGATGGCTCAGTTGGTTAGAGCGAGAGCTCTGAACAACAGGATTGCCAGTTCTATTCCCACATGGACCAGTGAGCTGCGCCCTCCACAACTAGACTGAAGACGACTAGCTGCTGCTGAGCTTCCAGGGGGGTGGCCAGATGGCTCAGTTGGTTAGAGCATGAGCTCTCAACAATAAGGTTGCTGGTTCGATTCCCACATGGCATGATGGGCTGTGCCCCCTGCAACTAAAGATTGAAAACAGTGACTGGACTTGGAGCTGAGCTGTGCCCTCCACAGCTAGATCGAAGGATAACAACTTAGAGCTGATGGGCCCTGGAAATAAACACTGTTCCCCAATATTCCCCAATTAAAAAGAAAAACCAGTAAAAGGTCTGTACTCAGAAAATTATAAGACACTGAAGAGAGAAATTAAAGAAGATACAAATAGATGGAAACACATACCATGCTCATGGATAGGAAGAATTAATATAGTTAAAATGTCCATACTGCCTAAGGCAATATACCGATTCAATGCAATTCCTATCATACTACCAAGGATATTTTTTCACAGAAACAGAACATATAATCCTAAAATTTATATGGAACCATAAAAGACCCCAGATAGCCGTGGCAATCTTGAGAAATAAGAACAAAGTGGGAGGTATCACGATACCTGACATCAAATTATACTACAAGGCTATAGTAATCAAAACAGATACATAGATCAATGGAACAGAATAGAGAGCCCAGAAATAAATCCATGCCTATATGATCATTTAATCTACGCCAATGGAAGCAAAAATTTACGTTGGGTTAAAGACAGTCTGTTCAATAAATGGTGCTGGGAAACCTGGACAGACACTTGCAAAAGAATGAAACTGGACCACCTCCTTACACTATGTACAAGAATAAATTCAAAATAGATTAAAGACTTAAATTTAAGATCTGAAACCATAAAACTCCTAGAAGAAAATATAAGAACAAAGTTTACAGACATTACCCTGAGTAATATTTTTGCTGTTATCCCCTGGGCAAGGGAAGTAAGAGAAAAAATAAACATATGGGGTTACGTCAAACTAAAAAGCTTTTTCACAGCAAAGGAAACCATCAATAAAACAAAAAGGCATCTTACTGAATGGGAGAAGATATTTGTCATTGATATATCTAATAAGGGGTTAATTTATTAAAAAACTCATTCAACTCAACACCTAAAAAAAAAAAAAAAAAAAAAAAAAAGCCAAACAACCTAATTAAAAAATGGGCAGAGGACATGAAGAGACATTTTTCTAAAGAGGACATACAGATGACAAACAGACATATGAAAAAATGCTCAACCTCACTGATCATTAGAGAAATGCAAATAAAAACCACAATGAGATACCACCTCACCGCAGTCAAAATGGCTATCATCAATAAATCAGCAAACAACAAGTGCTGTCAAGGATGTGGAGAAAAGGGAACGCTGGTGTACTGTTGGTGGGATTGCAGCCACTATGGAAATCAGTATGGAGGTATCTCAAAAAACTGGAAATGGAACTACCTTATGACCCAGCAGTTCCACTCCTAGGTATCTATCCAGAGAAATCCAAAACACTAATTCAAAAAAATTTATGCACCCCTATGTTTATTGCAGCACTATTCACAATAGCTAAGACATGGAAACAACCGAAATGCCCATCAGTAGATGACTGGATTAAGAAGCTGTGGTACATTTATACAATGGTGTATTACTCGGCCATAAAAAAGAATGAAATCTTAACATTTGCAATGATATGGATGGACCTAGAGAACATTATGCTAAGTGAAATAAGTCAGACAGAGAAAGACAAATACCATATGATCTCATTTATATGGGGAATCTAAAGAATAGACTAAATGAACAAACTAATCAGAAAAAAATACAGTGAATGTTTAAATTAAAATAATTTATTACAGTAAAAGACAGATTGCCATTAATCCCCTTCAAAATACTCCCCCTCAAAATACTCCCCCTCGCTTCGACACACTCATCCCATAATTCTTGCCACTTTCTGAAGCTGTTCTGGAAGCCCTCTTTTGTGAGTGTCTTTAGTTGCACTGTCATGGCTGCCTCAATGTCCTAAATAGATTCAAAATGTTTACCTTTCATGGTCATTTTGACTTTGCGAAAGAGCCAGAAGTCGCACAGTGCCAGATCCGGATGATGACACACCGTAATGTTTTTAGTTGACAGAAATTGCTGTATAACAGAAGTGATGTGTGACACGGAGCCCTTCCATTGTGATCAAAACATAAGGCAGGGATCTTCAATACAGGAAGCAGCGAGTCGAACCTTAGTAAGTGTGTGACAAGTTTCAGCTTGTTCAGTATAGTCAGTTGGGTGTGAGCTACGGTTGAGAGAAGGTGTGTTTTATAGTATGCCGTAAATCATCCTCCTTCATGACAACACTCCATGTCACACATTGCTTCTGGTTTATGGCAGTGTCTATCAAATAAAAACATGGTGTGTCCTCATCCACTTTATTCACTGGATCTGGCACCGTTCGACTTCTGTATTCCCCGAAGTCACAATGTTTCAGGACTTGGAGGCAGCCATGACAGTGCAACTAAAGACACACATGAAAGAGGACTTCCAGAACTGCTTCAGAAAGTGGCAAGAAAGATGGGATATGTGTGTCTGAAGCGAGGGGGAGTATTTTTGAGGGGGATTAATGGCAATATGTCTTTTACTGCAATACATTTGTTTTTTATTGAAACATTCGCTGTACTGTTTGATCACACCTCATATATGTTTTTATTATCTCACAATGGTACATTTGTTATAATTAGTAAACCAATATAGATATAGTATTATTAACTAAAGTCCATACTTTATTCAGATGTTTTCCTCAGGATCCCAGTCTGGATACCGTGTTACATTTAGTCATCATGTTCCTGAGGTTCCTCTTCACTGTCACTGTTTCTCAGACTTTTCTTGTTGTTGATGACCTCGATAGTTTTGAGGATTACTGGTCAGGTGTCTTGTAGAGTGTCCCTCTATTGAGATAGCTGCTGTGTTTCTTGTTATTAGATTGGGTTTATAGGTTTTCTAACATTTTTGATGATCAAACAGTTATGATTATATGATTGTAAGAAGGTGTATGAAACTTCCAATTGAGAATTTTACTATACATTGTCCTTATGACTCATGGAGCATGCTGTGTGACAAACTTTGCAGTTGAGAATTTTAAAATGAATTAGGTAAAAGGTTTAGGAATCCAGTAATCTAAGAAAAGAATGCTGAAGTTAAATGTCACTCGCAACAAATCTTTATTGAGAACCTGCTATTAGGAGGGCCTTGTGCTGATCTGTCAGTCACCCCTCCTCTCCATCAGTCCAGCGGGAGCTCTGCACAAACTAGTCAATAGTAGCGTGAAAATCAGAGGGCTGCTTTATGAATAGATGCTCAAAGGAAATGTGCAATCAGGGCAGCTCTCTGGAAAAAGGCTGGGCTGAAGCAGGAAGTTTAGGCCTTAGGGAGCCTCCTACGTACATTACCCTAAATTTAAATCTTGGTTTAGCATGTTCAGTCATGTCTTCATTTTGCGGTGGGTGCTGGTGGCGGAGAGAAGGAAGCACCTTGCCGTCTTCTGTTAGAAAACTTTACATGGTGATGTAATTGCCTGTTTAATTACTGTGTCCCCAATAGATTTTAACCTTTGTGCGTCAGAGAGTCTGGTTTACCTTGTTCACTGTTAATGCCTCTGGTGTGGAGCCTATTTCCTAGCATATTTATTCTATAAAGAATAAATGGGAATTTGTCAGGCAGTACACCGAACAGATTAAACCGGGTATCACACATGTAGAAAGATAGGGAATGCTTGCCTGACATGTTAAATAAATTCTTCCAGATGTAGATGACATTCTTCTGCTCTAAGAAGCCTTCTTGGATCTTGCTTCATTTCCTGTACCCTTATTACACTTAACAAGCATTCTGTGCCCTGAACACTTAGCTTTATTAACCTTGCATTATTTCTTTTTATATAGACGCCTTCTTATATCCTCAGTGCTAGCTTTTTTTTTTTTTTTTGGAGTGCCCAATATGTGCAAATATTATGCTAGGTGTTGTACATATTTATTATCCTATTTTATCCTTTCAACAATGTGGCACAATAAGCATATGAGGAAATTGAGGCTCGGGAAGGTTTAATAACTTGTCCAAGGTTGTACAACACTTTTTTGGCACACTCCAGAAGCTTGAGGCCTCTTCTGCTCTATGCTGTTTTTAATAGGATACGTTGCTTCAGTAGGATTTATATGCTTAATGAACGTCTTTTATACTCTTTAGACCTCATCACAATTCCATTCCTTTTTTTTTTTTTTTATTTGATCAAAGGAGCACGTAATCCTAACACTTCTTCTAACTTTGGAGCTGAACAGCAAAACTGGTGAAATAACTAACTTCAAATGTTGAATTTTCAAGGCTAAAAATGCATGTCTAACTTAGTGATTCCTTATACGATAAACTATTATTATAGAACTGTTTTTATATAGACCAGACAGAAAAAGAAAGTTTTATAATTGCTCAGAGAAAAAATACACTTATTCGAAGAGTGTTAGGCATTCCAGTTTTGATGCATCAACATTAAGCTGTCCCCTGTAGCCTTGGAAACCATAACTTCTCAGTGCTTGTTTTTAAACTACAGTTTTCTTTTAATATAAGTAGATTCTGATGGTAGAAAAAAGTTGTCATGTGGAATTACTCTGTGGAGCCACTTGAATAGACTTGAAACATTGTTTATATATAAATAAATTCACTACTCTGAAAAATATTCTGAACAGGCACAGTATGTGCTGGCATCTGCAAGTCGGCCCATATTTGATACTGAGTTTAGACTACTCATAGGAGTTGGCGAAAAGGGCCTCTGATAGAAAGCAAATGGAAGAGGCAAGGTGTTGGCTTCCCCCCCTTTGTTTGTTTGCTTTTCCAATTTCTTTTATTTTTTCCTGGGAATCCATCAAAAGTTTCTTTTCAAAGTGAATTTTTTGGTGAGATGTAGTTAGCATGACACAACTATAAATGTTGATGTTAATTTTATGATTTTATTTTTGGTGGCTTGTTTTTCTCTTTTTAATGCTGTTTTCCGAATGAAAAATTGGTATTATCAGTTTTGTTCACTACGATCATCATTCACATGTTGTTCATTCATTCAGCAGTTATCTATTAGTCTAGTTATTGTACTAGTTATATGCTGGGGATACAAATGTAAGTAAGATATGACCCCAGCCTTCAGGGAGATTTTAATCTATGGGTTACTCAGACAACTAAGGACAGAAACACAGTATCTTGTAAAAAATGCTCGGATAGTGTCCCATGATTCCTTCTCTGGGAACACAAGAGAAAGAGGCCCCAAGGTGGTCATGGGAAATTTCCTGGAGGAAATGATACCTTCTTTCCTTTTATTTTCTTCTCCATCTCTTCCTCTATGCCTTTAAAAAAATTAAAGTGAAATCTCTATACTATTTTTTTTAAAAAAAACCAAGCTCTAAAATGAAAAATAAAACTTCCTATTCTACTCTCCCTAACCCTGCCCCAGTTTCACTCCTTAGCAAGAACTACCTTTAACATTTTCTGTTTTCTTTTATTGTGGTTATTATAAAAAGCTTGAAATAATATACTTTGTTTCTGTTGTTTGATAAATAAACTTTAGATGGTGACTCTTGGCTTTGGACAATGAAAAAAGAGGAATTTAGCAGATTTATGGTACCTGCCACCTTCTCTGTCTCCCTCCACCTCTGTGTTTTTGATTTGTTAGTTATCTTATTCTTACATTATCAAGTTTAAAAAAAAATTACATCTGCTACCGTGTTTCCCCCAAAATAAGACCTACCCCCAAAATAATCCCCAGTTAAGATCTCAGACAGACGGATGTCATGATGGTGTTCCAGAAGAAGACGACATGACTGTATTTGAATAAAAGTAGATTGTTGTGCATGAAAAAATAAGACAGCCCCTGAAAATAAGCCCTAATGGAGCAAAAATTAATATAAGACCGGGTCTTATTTTTGGGGAAACATGGTATGTTATTATAGTTAATTCTCCTGTCCTTTGTTTATAGGATAACTTAAAAAATTGATTCACAAAGAAACATCCTTCATAACATTACTATAGATCCAAGTAACATTAATATATGTACTATATTACAGTATATAATAATATGCATAATATTACTATAGAACCAAGTGTGATTGGTCACATAGCAAAGGACTGTCATTTTATGTTGTTGACCTAACACTAATTTCCCAAGAGTCGGGGTCCAATGAGTAGACCTTTGGCTTCTTTTCTTTTTTTTTCGAACACAAGGTCTTATTTCCTGTGATTGGATGTGTGAAGTCTAACCTTTCTGAAAAAAATGTAATGTCCTGCTTGAAAATTGAAATAAAGTAGTGCCTCATTTATTTGGCAGTATCAGTTTATAATAGCCAAACAATAATCTAAAAGTTAACATAAAAAGTGTAATAAGCCACAAAAATACCACATATGTACAACGTTCTGCATTTTGCACATAGGAAAAAACCATAGTCCTCATTCAGAAACTGTTTATTTTTGTGTACCATTCTATATATCACCATGATCATTCAGTTTCCAAGTCCATAGCAATTTAGATGCTATAATTTAGTGATGCTATTGGCAGGCACATTGAAAGCCCTGAGAAATGTTATGTGAAAGCCTTATAGAAAGAGGAAAGGCAGAAAAAGAAATTAAAAGCTGACATTATAATTTAAGATGTATTATGATATAGAATTATATGATACAGGACAGTTAGTTCTATAAACCTCTGTGTCTTTTATGTCTTTTTATGTCTTGCTGATGTTCATAATACTCCTCAATCTTTAAGAAAATATCATTATATTCATCATACACATAGTCAGAAACCAGAGAAGTGAGTAACACATTGAGAATATATTCCTACCCAAAATAGTGAAAGTAAAAAAAAAATATTTTTGACAGTTAAAAACAATAAGCATATGATACAGTTATCTGGAAAGTTAATTTGCATGAGCGGTCTTCTCTGAAGTCAGCCGAATTGTATAGTTATTCTGTATAGAGTACTTGTGATATTGATGGAAATGGTTTGCTAAGTTACTTAAAACTCAGTCCCCCAAAATTAGCTACTTTGTGGTTTTTACTGTGAGACAGTTGTGGACCTCGTTGTGAAATATGCCAGTTGGGAAAAAAAGGCAAATTTTTCCCCCTTTGATTTTGTCGTGAACACATGGTTTAAACACTATGTTAATGTCACTGCATTGACCTTTATTTCCACAGACTAAGGGACTGGACAGGCTGCGTTGTGGAAGAGTCTTGGTTTGGGATACTGCTACCTTCTTTAGTATTCCTGCTTTTATTTCTTGAGAATTCTCTCTTTTTCTTTTGAAATTTTTTCAAACTTACAGAAATATTACTGAACTAGTACAAGAACTTACCCCTCTTTTTCCATTTTAGAGTAAATTAAAAAGATAATCCCTTATCACTCCTTAATAAATTGGTGCATGTTTTCTACAAATAAGTGCGTTCTCCTTTATAACCACGTTACAGCCATCTAAATCAGGAAGTTAACTTTGACACATTACCGCCATCTAATTCACATACAACATTCAAGTTTCTCCAACTGTCCCAATGTCTCTTATAACAAAAGGATTCCATCTAGGATCACACATTGCGTTTAGTGGTCATGTGTTTTTATTCTCTGTCAGTCTGAAATAATTCCTCAGTCTTTCCTTGCCTTTTATGACCTTGGCATGTTTAAAGATTTTAGGCTGTTTATTTAGGTAACATTCCTTAATTTTGGTTTGTCTGATGTTTAAAAGATTCAGCTTATACAGTTTTGGAAGGAGTATTATATAAGTGATGTTGTGTTTTTCTTGCATCCTACCAAGTGGTACACAATTTTGATTTGCCCCATTACTAGTTTTATTAATTGTGAATACTTGATTAGAGTGGTGTCTGCCAAGTTTTTCACTTTGCAATTTTTAAGTATTTTGTGGGGAGGTGTTTTTAGATTATGTAAATATTTTCTTTCTCGTCAAATTTTCACCCATCAGTTTTAACATGTTTTGATGTTTCCAGGTTGAATTAATTAATAAAATGATGGCTGCCAAATGGTTATTTTCTAATTCTGTCATCTCTTTTATATTTATTAGTTGACATTCTATTGTAAAGAAAAACTTTCTTCCTCATTTATTTATATCAGTATTGATTCATGGATTCCTATTTTATCCAATGTGTTTATAATCTGTTGCTATAATTATTTATTTTGATACTCAAATTGTTTCATGTTTGGCCATGGGAACCTTTTCAATCTAGCTCCTGTTTTCTTATGACCTATTCCCATCACTGTTTGAGCACTTCCTTACTTTCTGTAACAACATACTCCATATATTCCTTTTGTCCCTGCATTAGAATTAGTCTTTTCTTCAAGGAACTGTAGTTTCTTTTAGTGAAGAACAGTTTTTTAGAAACCAAGATCTGGGTCTTTGTGTGTTCTTTGCAACTGGGGTGTTTGTGGATGACAACTGTATATAGCTAAAGGCATACTGCTGTAGGCTGTGCATATCAAAATATATAGGTAAGTGGTAAACTCTCACTTCATATGTTTGTAATGCACATAGTAATGATGAAGTTTCCTACTAATAGCTTGGCGATCAAGTATACTTAAAATACAGAGCAAAATATTGCGTCCGTTTTGTAGAGAGATGTGTATGTGCTTGTGTGTGTGCATATCTATAAATGAGGGACCAGACTATGAGAAAGGCCATTGTTTCCTATTATCAGTAAACATTTAATTAAATCTTGTAAAAGAGATTGTTGGAGAACATCAGATCTAACTCATCTTTGCATCACTCTTAGCATCTAGCTCAGCACTCTTCTGCATTTAGGTTCTGAGTAAATATTATTGAAAGAATGAATGGAATGTTTGAATGTGTCTAGTAAATGTTTGGTGAATTTTCCACTGTAGTTTTTAGAAAAATGCCGTGATGTCTATGTCTACAGGGCTCGCTGTACACCTGTGTAAGAATTAATGGAGATGAAGAATCTTGAGTTCTGGTGCTAAGGATTAAAAAAAACAGCTTTATTAAGGTATAATTGACATAACCTTCATATAATTAAGGTATATAGTTTGCTAAGTTTTGATATGCAAACATTCATGAAACTATCACCACAATTAAGACACGAACATATCCAACAGCTCTAAAACTTTCCTTGTGCCCATTGGTAATGCCTCCTTCCCACTCATTCTCTCTCCATCTCCAGGCAACCACTGAAATACTTTTTGTCACCATAGATTCGTTTGAATTTTTTATGAGTAGAATCATATATAGTATGTGTTTTTTTTTGTTTTTGATCTGTCTTCTATATCACAAGATGATTATTTGGAGATTTATCCATGTTGTTGTGTATATCAAAATACTGCATTTAAATGGATGCACATGATTCAAACCCACATTGTTCAAGGGTTAACTGTAGTTCATTTCTTTTCGTTATTAAGTTGTATTCCATTATACAGATATTCCACAATTGATATACCTACTCTATGACCCAGCCATTCTACTCCTAGGTACTTATCCAAGAGAAATGAAAGTATATGTCCAAATAAAGATTTGTATACAGATGTTCATAAGATCTTTATTTGTTTTAGTCAAAAACTGGAAAAAATCCAGATGTCCATTAACAGTCGATTCCTCTGTAAGGCACCATAGAATGAATTGAGAAATAGTCCTTTTCAATTTTCTGGAAGAGATTGTGTTCAGTTGGTATTGTTTCCTCTTTACATGTTTGGTAGAATTCACAGTGAAACCATCTGGGCCTTAAATTTTCTTCGTAGGAAGATTTTCACGAAAATTAAATTTCTTAGATATAGGACTATACAGGTTATCTATTTCTTCTTGAGTAAACTTTGGTAGTTTATGTCTTTCAAGGAATTTGTCCATTTTGTCTATGTGGTAAAATTTAATATCTGTAGAATAATCTGTGGCGGTGGTGTTACTTCTCCTATTCCTGCTATGGGTAATTTGGGTCTTTTCTTTTTTTCCTGGTTAGTCTAGCTAGAGGTTTACCAATATTATTGATCTCAAAGAAACAGCTTTTTGTATTACTGATTATTCTCTATTGCTTTTGTTTTCTGTTTCATTGATCTCAGCTGATGTTTATTATTTCCTTTTCCTACTAATTTTGAGTTGCTTTTGAACTTCTTATTCTAGTTTTTTATTGTGAAAGCTGAGGTCATTGATTTGAGCTTTTCTTGTTTTCTAATACATGGTTTTAGTACTGTAATTTCTCTCTGTTAGCTTCATTTTATACGTTTTGTTGTGTTGTGTTTTCATTTTTGTTCATTTAAAAGCACTAATTTTCCTTTTGATGTTTTTTTTGACTCATGGATTATTTAGAAGTTTGTTATTTGGTTTTCACATATTTGCTTATTTTCCAGGTTTAAAAAATTGATTTCTAATCAAATTCCATTGTGATGAGAGAACCTAACATTGCATGGCTTGAATCCTTTTACATTTATTGAGGCTTGTGTTGTGGTTCAGAATGTGTTCTTTAATGTTGCACATTTCATGTGTATTCTGCTGTTTTATTTTTGGTTTAGACTCATTTCTTTCTCATTTTAGTCTTACTGTTTTTCCCCGAAAATAAGACCTAGCCAGACAATCAGCTCTAATGCATCTTTTGGAGCAAAAATTAATACCTATAAGACCTGGTGTTATGTTATGTTATGTTATGTTATGTTATGTTATGTTATGTTATGTTATGTTATGTTATGTTATGTTATGTTATATTACATTACATTATATTATATTATACCGGGTCTTATAGTATAGTAAAATAAGACCGGGTCTTACTTTAATTTTTGCTCCAAAAGATGCATTAGAGTTGATTGTCCAGCTAGGTCTTATTTTCGGGGAAACACGGTATTTCTTTCTCATGTCTAAATGTCTTTAGACATTTAGTATATCTTTGGGTAGTAATTTTGTCTTCTGTAATACCCAAACTGTTCACCTATGAATTTTTTTTCCCCTTTTCAAACGCTGTGGTTTTCAACTCCATTCAATTTGGGCCTTTAAAATTTTTCCTATGCCTTTATTTAACATGGTTTTTTTTTTTTTTTTTTTTTTTTTTTTTTTTTTTTTTTTAGCTTTTGAACATATAAATTACAGTTGTAATAATTGTTTTAATGTCCTTGTACTAATTGTATCATCTCTGTCAATTCTGGGTCAGTTTTGATTGATTGATTTTGCTACTTATTTTGGATTCTATTTTCCTGCGTTTTTGCATATGTGATAATTTTTGATTGGATGTCAGGCATTGTAAATTTTACCTTATAGTCCTATAAATGTTCTTAAGATTTATCCTGAGATATAGTTACGTTCTTGTAACAATTTTGATCCTTTTAGTTCTTGCTTTAAGTTTTGTAAGGCTGGACTAGAACAGTATTCAGTCTAGGATTAATTTTATCCACTCCTGAAACAAAACTCTTCTCCATACTCTTATCCACCCCATACAAAACTTTTTTGTATGGTTCATGGATTATGGACCATACTCTATCTGTGGGGAATAGGCTCTGGGAAATCTCTGCTTATTTTTTCTTCCAGTCTCCCCACCCCCCCCACACCCTTGGATAGTTTCCTCAGATGATTCACTAATGAGTACACAACTGAATACTTGAGTATGACCCTCTGCAGATCTCTGGAGTTTTCTGTGTACACTCTCTCTTCTCTAGTGCCGTGTGCTGAGAACTCTAGGGTTTGTGGTTTCCCTGGATTCCCAACCTTCTCCACAACTCAGGGAGACCACGTTGCTCTGTTGGGATCCCCCTCCCTATGCCTTAGCCTGGAAAGTTTCTCCAGGCTGTAAGCTGGGGCAGTCATAGGGATCACCTCATGTGTTTCCTTACTCTCAGATATTACTGTCCTTTGTTGCCTGATGGCCATAGCAATCTTGAGAACCATTGTTTTATATGTTTTCTTAGTTGTTTTCAGGTGGGAGAGTAAGTCTAGTCTCTGTTACTCTGTGTTGTCCAAAAGTAGGCCAACTTATGCTGATCCTAAGGATTTTGATGTCCTGAAGAGCATTACTTCGATGGAAAGTGTGGACTAGACTTTTTCTTGCTACCTCTGTATAATTTCTTTGTTTCCCATTGTTCCCATTCAAATTTGAACTGAGCCAAATTTGTGGAAAGCCTACCATGGGCCAGGTATAGTAGAAAGGGAATTAAAAAGATGAATATGAGCTGATCCTTTTCCATGGAGTACTCAGAGCTTAGACATGATTAGAGAGGTTATATAATGTCTTCTATATCATAGCTCTTTAACTGGTAGAACTGGCTTTGAACCAGATCTTTTAGCTTCCAGTTGAATATCTCTTCACTATAGCAGTGAGTCCTTATATAATTCCCTACACATACATATATAGACACAAAAACATACATATGGATGCATTATATGCATACATACATGCATGCATACCCTGTAGAACTCATGAGCATATAGTCTAAAGACTATAAGACTGTAAAATCTTACCCTCTTTAGATTGTTTTTGCTTACCAATTACTAAAAGACTTATGAGGCATTTGTAAGTGTATAAGACTAAAGGGCCAATGGGATGAAAAGGGAGAAAAAGGAGAGTTGTGCTGGTTTATGTTTTTGGAACAGATTTTAGGCGTTATAAGTATTAGTATGCTGGTAGGAACGTGTCTTTGGAGACACTGCAGTAATTTTGTATCCAGTTAAAATTCCCAATCTAGATGTAAGTCTGTATTTTCTCATTTTCTTTAGATAGTAGGCCAAATGGAGAAATTTGTTAAGCCAATTGTGAAACATTATACTGAACACTACAACAAGCCAAGTTCCTGTCCAAATTAAAACTGGTAAGGATTACACTAGCCTAAAATGAATTGAGAAGCCCTCTATATTTCCCCCTGATTTGAGACATTTTATATAATTTAGATTTAAGTGGTAGCTCTCACCTATAAAACTATCAGGGCCTACAATCCCTCCACCCTCCAAAGTACTGTCCTTTGATTCCCTTTCCAATATCTTTACGGTTATTGATCTATTTATGTTTCCAGTCTCTTGTGCGACATCTTGGTAATTTATAGTTTTCTAGAAAGTAATTTACTTTTCCTGGGTTTTTCAGTTTATTGGCATGAAGTTGTATGTAATATTCCTTTTAATTTTAAAAATCTTGCCCATATCGTAGTTTCTTGCCCTAAGAAGTTTCCAATTCTGAAGTACTTTTGAATGTACTTCCTCATGTACATTTATTGCACAATGAATATATTTTAAATTCTACTTGCATTTTAGCACATGGATAGTATTATGAAAATATCTGGAAAGGATTTAGCCTGCTCTTATGCCAAATGTGGTTCTTCTTGCCTGAAATGAGTTATTGTACATGTTAATTGGAAATCTGAAGAGTTGATTATTGTTTTATAACTGTTGCTTCATGAGTGTTTGTTAGTTTTTGAGGGCACCTCATGGTTAAACCTGACACACTCATTATCACTTGCTTTCATACCACCTACCATCTCTTCAATAGAACTTCCCCACCCACAATCCTACCATTTACTTTTCCATGAGAGTATGTTAATTTTATAGGTAGCATTGTGTTCTGTCTTATTTGATGCCATTACCATGAGACTTGTGTTCTTTTCAACTATGTTCATGGTCTAGACAGAGGAATGTAGAAGCAGGCTTTAGGTAGACTTCTGGTCTTTTGGGAAACTGTCATATTTAATAAACTCATCAACAAGTATTTGAGTGATTCCCATGTGTCCAAGACTGCTGTAGGTGCTGTGGAGATGAAAAACATGTCCCAGGCATTTAAAGTCCACATTTTGGCTCCGATCATCAGTCCTCCCAGACTGCCTCTTGTTGACACTGCTCTCATGCACCCTTTGCTTTATTTTGCCACTTACTCCCTGTTCTGAGCATACAATGCACTCTGCTCTTTTAATGACTTTGAAAAGCTATTCCCAATCCCCTAAATGGCTATTCTTTTGCGTATAGTGGTCAGAGTGCCTCAAATAGAAATTTAAACCCCTTTCCCTTTACTGAGCCATTCCAAGAACAAGTTATCTGAGACTAAAGTCTACGTTTAGAAAGGGTAATTAGATTTGTAGATCCAGATAATAACTCTAATAAGGTGTTTGACAGCTATGGAAGTGAAAGTTTTTAGAGCAAAACGAAGTATAAGCTAGATGGTAGCAAAGATAGGGCGACTTGTAATTGCTTAATGACTTATTATCACCTTAGAGGGAAATTTCTAATGGCATGGCATAGGCCTCCATTTTTTATCAAGTCTTGTTTAACGTGTCTATTCATTCAGTTATTTACTCGCCAAATGTTTATTGAATGCTGCAGTATGCTGGGGATGTAATGGTGAATAAAGGAGACAAAGTTTTTCCCTTTACAATATTACAGTCTAAACATTTGAACAAAGATAGAGAAAATTTATACAAAGCTCAAAAACTTAGAAAGCAAATGCAGTGGAGCTCACAGAGGTGGAGATTACTTTGTATAACAGCATCAGTATATAAGATCGCTGGGGACTGGAAAGGTAGAATATATATTTAGTCTATCTTAAATTTCAAGATGAAATTTAATTGGGATAAGGACATAGCCTTATACTTGAGTCCCCGAACCAACTGTATGAGAAGAGGAAGACTTGACGTATGGGCACAGCCTGAGTATAAAAGGACGTAGAGCCTTTAGTCAAGAGTCAAATCAGTGTGAATGACCAGTGGCATGTGACTGCCAGAGAAAGTCAGGCTCTGCTGACAGACATGTGGTATCTAGAATGAGAAATGATAGACCTCCTCTGCTTTCTTCCAGGCAGACCTATCTGGATTGCTATGTGCATTTCTAAAAATCACTCTTTCAGAGGGATTTTGATCGTCAAAGTTTGTACTCTAATACAATATGATTTGCAAACTTGAAAAACATGTTCTCAAGGCAGCTTTCCAGGAGTTTTTCTATGCTTGATGCACTTATAAGAAAAGTTGAGTAAATTTATCAGTTAACAGATATTTCATAGACTCTGAGAAAAACATAATGCATTGCTTATTGTCTAATGTGCTAAGAAAAGGGGTGAGACGGGCCCCGTCCCATTCCTGAGAGAGGGAAGGAAAGTAATAATTGAAGGTCTGTACCACGTACTACAGGTGCTCAGGAGCACAAACACTAATAAGATGTAGGTACAGGTTTTTAAGGAGTATGAAATCCAATGCGGAGAAAGGCAGTAAACAGATGCTTACAGCATGACGTGAACACTGGATCCAGCCGTGTTCCCAGGGCTATTGAGGAGAACCACAACTCGGATAAGGGGATAGCCTTACTACATATTAACTATTCTTGGGCTTCTACTTGAGTTCTTTCTCTTCCAAAAGGAATTTCTGGGTCTGTTTTGTACTGGTAAGTACCATGGTCTTTTCATACTGCAACCTAAGTAGTCTTAAATTTAAAGCATACGTTTGGTCAGGTCTCCAGTTTAAAACTTATTCCATTGCCTTGGGAAGAAAACTCCTTAGCCTGATATACCAGGTCTTCAAAATCTGATCTCTGCCTAATTTTATATCCTCATCTCTTGCCACCCCTCCCCCCGTACCCTTCCCATATGACCCTGTGCTCCAGCCTTGCTAAGCTACTTGCAGTTCTTGAAAAGGTTGTGCTATCTTTTTCCTGTTTTATGCTTTTCCTTTTGTCTGAAATAGGTTTCTCCTTTTTTCACCTAGCTAATCCCTACTCTTCCTTTTTAATATGAGCTTAGTTTTTACTTCTCCCCAGAAGACCTTTGCTTCCACTACAGCCTTAGAAAAGATGCTTTTTCTTTATGTTCAGCTGTTATCCTGTCTATACCTCTATGATTGTATGGTTCACATGATTGTAATTGTTTATGTACCCATTTCTCCACAAAATTCGAGCATTATGAATATAAGCATATATGAATATAAGATGTATATTCTGATCTCTGTATTTTCATTACCTAACACAGGGCATGGGCTCTTTATTTAGGCCCTTAATAAATGTTTCTTGAATGAGTATGTAAACAAATTGTATGTTTCTGGAGAGCATAGACTGTCTCCAGTATCTTTTCTCTCAACACCCAACTCAATATTAGCAACGTGGAAAGTACTCAAAGTGCTCTTCACTTTGACTGTGAAGATAGGCTGAAGGAATAAATTAAAAGATATGTTGACTGTTATCAGATAAGGGATTCGGGTAAAGGTTTATAAAGTGCAGATGTTGACTAATGTGACAATGTGCTCTATAAATGAAATTATGAGGAGATGATTTTTGAGCTGGCCTTGAAAGAAAGGTAGTCAAGAGTTGGATTGGAAAAGAGTATTAGTGTTCTATTGAAGGATAATAAATTATTATTTAGTGGCTTAAAATGTCCATGTGTTATCTTGTGTTTTTTTTAAGTCAGAAGTTTGGAGCACTGTGGTGATTCGTGACTATCATGGTGTCTATATTTATTTGACTAGAATTCTAAAAAAAAAAAAAAAAAAAAAAAAAAAATATATATATATATATATATATATATATATAGAGAGAGAGAGAGAGAGAGAGAGAGAGAGAGAGAGAGAGAGAGAGAGAGAGAAAGTTGGATTTAGCGTGGAAAAAATGATAGGGCACAGTCTTTTCAGTCAGCAGAAAAATCATCCATTTTATCATTGATGGAAGGTATTAGAAACATGATTAGAAGTACATACGCATATGTACAACTACTTTGGATATATTACATAATGAACTGTATAGATAATCAAACACTGGCTGTTAAAGAGCCTAGAGTATCTACAACGTTTCATGTCTATCAGAGATGATGTTAGGTATACTGCATTAGACAGCACTAACCTTTTAAGTTATAAGTTTATAGATGGGGATATTTCTGGTTGTCTTTAAGGGAATTTAATCATAGACATGCAACAAATCCTTTGTAATTGCAATGTAAATGAAAACTTGTTTATTTCTGTTAGCCTGTGAGTAGAGAAACCTGGAGAACTGGACTAAGTCTTTATGTTCTGTTTCTCTTCTTTGACTATGAATGTTGTTGACATGTTCCAATGTGCTTAGTAAGGTAGGTGATACCAGACTATGGATATAGCTCTATAAGGTGGGTATTCTGGAGACCGGGCAGATAAGTTACAATTAGTACTGACCACATGATGAACAGGGCTACCTTTGGTACCAGGTAGAAAGTGGAGTAGAAAGTAGTGTTGAGAAGATAAGAGTTGAAGCTTAGGAACCAGTTAGGAGGCTGTTGGTTAGGTGTAAGGTGATGGTGGCAGTGGACGTGGAGAGGGGAACACATTTGAAATGGCTTTAATCAGTCAACTGCTTGTGGCTAAATCTTCAGATATTTTCTAGGCCTTAGGTTACTTGATTTTATGGCAGTGATCATTTCTTCCTTGAGACATTCTGTGCCTTTGAGTGCTGTTAATACCAGTTCTCCCAGCTGTCCTACATTTCTGCATATCCTGGGTTAGAATTTTTTGTAGCTTTTCGTTTCTTTTTTTTTTTCTAATTTTTTAAATATTGATATTCCTCAGGATTCTGTTCTAGGCTTTTTTCTCTCATTTTCACAGTCTTTCAAAATGGTCTCACTCACTTTTTCCTAGTGTTAATAACCATCTGTGTGCTAATGATTGCTAAGTTTTTATCTCTAGCCAAAGTTTTTTCCCTAAACTCCAGATCCTTATATTCACTCATATTCAGCATCTTCTTGATGTTGCATAGGCACCTCAAACTGAAAGTAGAATTTTCTTCTCAAAACAGTCCATCCTGTGATCCCCATCTCAATAAATGATATCACCATTTTCCTGGTACCCCAGACCATATATTAGCTATCTTTTTTTTTTTTTTCTTTTGCAGTATAACTTATATACAATAAAATACAGAGAACTTAAGTGTACAGTCTGGTGAGTTTTGACAAATATACCCATGTTGTCATCATGCAATCAAGATACAGAATATTTATTATGATCCAGAAAGTTCCCACACAACCCCTTTGCCATTCTTACGCTCTCACTTCCAACCATGGCTGAGTCACTTTTCTCAATGCCTCCTTTATATTAGCTTTTCCTGTTTCTGAACTAAAAATGGAATCATATGGGTAGTCTTTTTGGTTGCTGAGTTCTTTTGTTCAACATAGCAATTTATAAAATTTATCCATGTTGTAAAGATCAGCAATTTATTCCTTTATATTGCTGAGTGGTGTTTCTGTGACTATGCCACAATTTGCTGATGCATTATCTTGTTGATGGACATTTGAGTTGTTTCTACTCGATAGGAACATCCTTACAAAAGTCTTTTGTAGTCACATACTTTTATTTCTCTTATACCTGAGAGTGGAACTACCTGCTCCTATGAAGTGTGATCCAACAATACAGTGAATGTTTAAATTAAAAAAAAATTATTACAATAAAAGACACATTGCCATTAATCCCCCTCAAAATGTTCCCCGTCACTTTGAACACTTATCTCATTGTTCTTGCCACTTTCTGAAGCAGTTCTGGAAGTCCTCTTTCGTGAGTGTCTTTAGTTGCGCTGTCATGGCTGCTTCGATGTCCTGAATCATTTTGACTTTGGGGAAGATCCAGAAGTCGCACGGTGCCAGATTTTGTGAATAAGGTGGATGAGGGCACGCTGTGATGTTTTTATTTGACAGAAATAGCCATATACCAGAAACAATGTGTGACACGGAGTGTTGTCATGAAGGAGGATGATTTACGGCACACTTTAAAACACACCTTCTCTCAACCTTAGCTCACACCCACCTGACTGCACCGAACAAGTTGAAACTTGTCATATACTATTGCTAAGTTTTGACGCGCCACTCCCCATATTGAAGATCCCTGCCTTTTCGTTGCATGGTACTTGAGTACAGCATTCATCGTATTTTGTGATCACAATGGAAAGGCTCCATGTCACACATCGCTTTTTATTTTATCAGTAATGCCTTTTGATGATTAGAAATTTTAAATGTTGATAAGGCATGATGTATCAGGCTTTTATTTTATGGGTAGTGCCTTTTTATTCTGGTTAGGAAACCTTTGCCTAATCCAAGGTCATGAGTATATTTGCCTACACATTATTCTAGAAGCTTTATAGTTTTAGCTTTTACATTTTGGTCTTTGATCCATTTCAAATTAATTTTTGTGTGTGATGTGAGGTAGAGATTAAGGTTTATTTTTTTCCCATATCAAAATCCGATTATATCCGTATCATTTGTTGACATAGCTTTTCTTAATCAGAAAATAAATTGATTATATATGAATGGGTCTATTTCTGTAATCTGAATTCTATTTCATCGATCTATTTGTTTAGCTTTATGCAACTACTACTGCTTTACAAACTAGAGCTTTATTATAAGTCATAATATCTGGTAGTGTCCTTCAACAATTTCTTGGCTATTCTAGGACTTTAATATTTTCATATCAATTTTAGAATCAACTTGTCAAGTAAAAAGAAGAAACTGCTAGGGTTTCAATTGGGATTGCATTGACTATATAGATAAATTTCTAGACTTGATTTCTTTTTTTAATAAAGAAATTTTTTCAGTTACAATTGACATACAATATTACATTAGTTTTAGGTGTACAACGTAGTGATTATAAATTTATATAATTTGTGATCACCCTGATAGAGATTTCACTTCTTAACAATAGTAAGTCTCCCAATCTGTGAAATCATATATGTCTCCATTCATTTAAGTGTTTTTCCAAATTTTGTTCAACAATGTTTTATAGTTTTCAGTGTTAAGGTCCTTTACCTCTTTTGTTAGATTTAGTCCTAGTTATTTGTTGATATTATATAAAAATAACCAATTGATTTTTATATTTTAATCTGTAATCTTATTGTCATCATACACCAAAATTAACTTAAAATGTATCAAAGACTTAAATTTAAGACCTGAAACAATAAATTGCACAGAAGAAAACATAGATACTAAACTTATGGACCTGGGTCTTAGAGAGGATTTTACGAATTTGACCTCAAAGTCAAGGGAAGTAAAAGCAAAAGTAAATGAATGGGGCTATATCAAAAACTGAAAAGCTTCTGCACAGCAAAAGAAACCATTAGCAAAACAAAGAGGCAACCAACTGAATGGGAGAAGGTATTTGCAAACAGTGCCTCCGATAAGGGGATAATATCCAAAGTAGATAAAGAACTCATACAACTCAACAACAACAAACCAAACAATCCAATTAAAAAGTGGGCAGAGGGTCTGAACAGACACTTCTCCCAAGAAGACATGCAAACGGCCAACAGATACATGAAAAGATGTTTCACTTCACTAGCTATTAGGGAAACGCAAATCAAAACCACAATAAGATACTACCTCACACCTGTTGAATGGATATCACCAACTAGGCAAGTAATAACAAGTGTTGGAAAGGTTGTGGGGGAAAAGGAACCCTCATACACTGCTGTTAAGGGTTTTTTGTTTTTAATCATTAACAGTTATTGCATTTTGTCTAATGCTTTTGGGGGGCCATCTTTTGAAATAATCATGATTTTTCGCCTTCATTCTGTGATGCGTTTATGTTCACGTGTGATATTGTCTATAAATTTCTTGTCATGTTATCATGTTTTGGTATCAGGGTTATGCAAGCCTCATAGAACAATTGAAAAGAGTTCCCTCTTCTTTGAAGATTTTTGTTAAGATTAGTATTTCATCAATGAAGCCATCTGAAACTAGAGTTTTCTATGTGAAAAGGCTTTTAACTACAAATTTGATTTCTTTAATGGCTATTCAAATTTTTAATTTGTTTTCAAAACTTACAGCTTTTTAAAAGCAATTTAACTGTTTCATCTAAGGTCTTGACTTTATTGACATTGTGTTCATAATTTCCCCTTAATTTCCTTTAAATGTCTATATTATCTGTAGTGATGTCTTCTCTTGCATTCTTGATGTTGGTAATTTTTTTTTCAGCCATCATTCTTTGTTTCTTGTTCTCTCTTAACTTTTCACATCTACACTATCTTTCCTTTTATTATTTTACCTTAGGGCAATGCCTAAATCTTTGCTAGGACTATTGCAATAACCTCACACTGCCTTTTCTGTTTACAGTCTTGATTCTCTGTGTCCCATTCACCTTATTTCAGGAAGAAAGATCTTTCTAAAGTGCATATGTAACTAAATTTTTCCCAGCTGAAAACTTTTTAATGGTTTTTCTAATACCTTCAGAATAAAAATCTAAGCTTCTTCATATGGAATACAATACCATTAATGATCAGGTCTCTATTTCTCTCAATAGGCTCCTGTATTTTCCTGTTTGCTTTCTCTTTTTACTCTCCCTGTAATCCATAGGGAACAATACTGCACTACCTTTCTAGGTGTTTTAATTTGTTACACTTCATCTTAAAATTGAATGCAGCATTTCAGATGTGATATGATCATCACTAAGTAGACAAAAATTATCTCTTAACTACTCCTTTACTGAGATTATTGTTAATTTCTCATTGGTATTGTCTTAATGTTTATTAGTGTTTACTAGATGTAATACCTTATATTCAATGTGTCTTCACTTTCACAGCAATATCTAACCACAAAGCTTTATTTTTAGTCCAGTTTCATTTTTGCTGTTATCTCACCTCATATGAAGTAGTAGGGAGGCATCTATTTGCTGTAATCAGAATACCTATCAGATAGCTACTTGATCTCTTCTCCCCACACCAGTGATTTTGAGTTTTATTTCATCTTGGGAGTGTTAGTGTTGGTATTGACCGGAAACCCAGATGACTACATGATATATATTTCTTTCTTCATAGTATCATTTCATAATTTGCAAAATTAAGAAACATTCCTTCAAAACTGACTAGCTGGTTTGGAGGTAAAGCAATGTTTCTTTTCTTGTCAGTCCTTCACCTCCTTGGACATGGGGGAATCAGGATGTCCCATGTTATATATTTAAAAGCCTGCAACTTTTATTCTTCAAACTTTTATTCTTCTGTTGGGTTTGAAAGGGGGACGTTATTAGCTCTGTCTTGATGTAGCAGGGGCCCTGAAAGTCTATTTGGATAACACTGAAGATTGGAGGAAATGTGACTCTGTCTGTGTGTTTTAAGCCCCTAAGGTAAGATCAGAAAGCGTCTGGGGCAGTGAGAGCCAAATAGTTGAAGTCATACATTAATTATGGTCATGAATCATTTTTATTTTTAAAGTCTTTACCATTTGACAAGGTTGTTTGCATAGTACCAGTGAGTTTTAGGCAGCATTTTCCCCCTTTTAAAGTAATAGGCTATTTTGTTGATTTCTCTTCTAGTTTGACAATGCCAGTCATTATTAGAATTCTGATAGTGTTTTTAGTAAAAATTGCTTGTTTCCCTACCTGAATGAGTGGTCTTTAATTTATGTAATCTTTTTCTCTGAGATCTCCTGTTACTGAAGTGGATCAGTGATGAAAATACCCAAATCTGAGCATAAGAAGACCTTCCAGTCTACCTAATACATGATCTCTATAGTTCTGAGATGCAAAAGTATAAATAATAAGGGCGTGTGTGTGTGTGTGTGTGTGTGTGTGTGTGTGTGTGTGTGTTTATAAAGGTGGCGGCAGATAACAGGATTTGCTGATGGATGAATAAGAATCAGGACATGTGTTTGTATGAAAGGCTAATCAATTCTGAACAATGGTGAAAAGGTTTTACTACTGACCTTTATAACTATGAAGGTTTCTACACTTGATCTGAGGTCAGAATTAAGAAAAAAAACTAATTTATGTAATCTTTGTTTTAAATATAATATTTAAAAATGATAAATGTAGAAAACTATCACGTTAATCTTTCTGTCTCCCACTGATATTCGCAATAAAAATAATCAAATCTTGGGAGTGTGCTTTTATATTCAGACATCAGTCAATATTCAGTCAGCAAGTATATTTTGAGTGCCTCCTTTGTGCCACATCCTGTGCTAAGCACTGCAAATGTATATGAAAAGAGATTTTTTTTCTCTCAGAAAGATCTAGTAAGGAAATAGACAAAGAAATAAACAGTTGCTGTAAAATGTGGTTGTATAATCTTTGTTAGTATTGTTGTATACACGGTGCCACAGGTTTCCAGAGGAAGGAGAACCTCTATTTGTCTGGAATAGTTAGGGAAGTCCTTTGAAGAAGAGATTATGCTTGAGCTGCCCCTTCATGAACTTAGGTGTGTACTTATCTGTTTCAAGAGACAGGGAAAACATGTAGGCAGTTAGAACAGCTCACTCAAAGATGCACAAGCAAGAAATGGTGTGATGTGTTTGGAGAATTATCAGTGGTTCAGTATTGCTGGAGTTAAGCATGCAAGGTAGGGAATATCCGGAAATGAGGCTGGAGATTTACACTGGGACCACATCACAAAGGGCCTTTGCTTGCTTTTAAATTTCTTTAGAGCCACCTTTGTAGAGTATTACTATCAAGAGAGCATATATACATACACATCCAGAATAACAGGCAATAGAATCTTATTGGCATGATCTCTTTTATTGGAATCCTTAGGAACCCTGAGGAAATTGCTGAATAACTCATCTCATGAGCAAACTAGTCACAATAAGAGTTGCTCCCTTTTAGATGACTTGAGAAATCCTTAATAACTATCAGGCAATTTCCAAAAGTGCAGAATATGTCATGAATAATTTTAATGTGTAGTGTTAATAATAACAACAATAATAATAATGCTGAAAGAGGAATTGATGCCATCAAATCCCTGATAAAATTAACCTCCTTATATATACAAGGTGTGATCAAACAATATTGACTGGATCTGGCATCGGGTGACTTGTGGCTCTTCCCTAAAGTCAAAATGACCATGAAAGGTAAATGTTTTCAATTGATTCGGGACATTGAGGCAGCCACAGCAGTACAACTAAAGACACTCACAAAAGAGGACTTCCAGAACTGCTTCAGAAAGTGGCAAGAAAGATGGGATAAGTGTGTTCAAAGAGCAGGAGAGTATTTTGAAGGGGATTGAGGCAATGTGTCTTTCACTGTAATTTTTAAAATTTAAACATTCGCCATATTTTTTTATCACACCTCGTATAAGTGAAATTATATGACATTTGTCTTTCTCTATCTGAATTACACTACTCAACTCAATGCCTTCCTATGTCTTTGCATGTTGTTGGAGATGGCAAGATTTAATTCTTTTTTATGACCAAGTAATATGTCATTGTATATATTGTACCACTTCTTTACTGTTCATCTATTGATGGACATCCAGGTTGCCTCCATATCTTGGCTTTTGTAAATAATGCTGCAACAATCATATGGATACACATGGCACTTAAAAGTAGTATTTGGGGTTATTTGGATGAATACTCAGAAGTGGGATTACTGGATCCTTCCTTGTCTCTTGTTAAAGCCTTTGTTTTAAAGCCTGTTTTGTCTGGTACAAGTATTGCTACCCCAGCTTTTTTTGTTTGTTTGTTTATAATTTCATGAAATATCTTTTTCTATTCCTTTACTTTCAGTCTGTCAGTGTTTTTTGATCTGAAGTGAGTCTGTTGTAGGCAGCATTATGTAAGATTCCTGTCCTGTCACCCATTCAGCCACCCTATCTGTGTCTTTTGATTGGATCACTTAACCCATTTACATTTAAAGTAATTGGTGATAAATATGTAGTTATTTCCATTTATTTTCCTTTTTTTTTTCTCATCTTAAAGAACTCCCTTTTAAGATACGTTGTAGTAATACTAGTTTGGTGGTGATAAACTTTAGGTTTTTCTTGTTTAAGAAGCTCTTAATCTGTCCTTAGATTCTAAACAATAGCTTTGCTGAGTAGAGTAATCTTGGTTGTAGGTCCTGTTGAGAAATCAACTGACAGTTTTATGGGAGCTCCCTTGTAAATAACTATTGCTTTTCTCTTACTGCTTTTAATATTCTTTGTCTTTAGCCTTTGGCATTTTAATTACGATGTGTCTTGGTGTTGGTTTCTTTGGATTCATAGTGTTTGGGACTCTGCTGTCTGGTCTTGTATGTCTATTTCTCTCGCCAGATTAAGGAAGTTTTCCATCATTATCTTTTCAAATAGATTTTTAATTCCTTGCTCTCTCTCTTCTCCTTCTGGTACTCCTATGATGCAAATGTTGGTACACTTGATGTTGTCCCAGAGATCCCTTAAACTATCCTCATGTTTTTCAGTTTTCTTTTTTTCCTGTTCTGATTGGGTGTTTTCTGCTACCTTATCTTCTAAATCACTGATTCAGTCCTCTGCTTCCTCTAATCTACTGTTGATTCCCTCTTTATTTCAGTTATTGTATTTTTTGTTCCTGACCAGTTATTTTTATGTTTTCTATCTCTTCATTGAAGTTCTCCCTGAGATCATTGAGTATCCTTATAACCAGTTTTTTGAACTCTGTGTCTGTTAGATTGCTTGTCTCCATTTTGTTTAGTTCTTTTTCTGGAGCTACGTTTTTCTGGAGCTACGTTCCAGCTCTTTGTCACATTAATTTTTTTATATTGTCTTATTGTTCTCTATTTCATTTAGTTCTGCTCTGATTTTTGTTATTTCCTTTCTTCTGCTGACCTTGGGTTTCACTTGTTCTTCTCTTTCTAGTTCTTTAAGATGTAACATGAGGTTATTTATTTGGGATTTTTCTTGTTTCTTGAGATAGGCCTGTAATGATATAAATTTCCCTCTTAAAACTGCTTTCACTGCATCCCAAAAATTTTGGTAGGATGTATTTTCATTGTCATTTGTTTCTATGTATCTTTTGATCTCTAATTTGTTCCTTGACCCAGTCATTCTTTAAAAGTATGTTGTTTAATCTCCATGTATTTGTAGTTTTTCCTGCTTTCTTTTTGCAGTTGGTATCCAATTTCAAAGCCTTGTGATCAGAGAATATGCTTGGTATGATTTCAATCTTCTTAAATTTGCTGAGGCTGATTTTATGTCCCAATATATGGTCTATCCTTAAGAATGTTCCATGTACACTAGAAAAGAATGTATAGTCTGATGTTTTAGGATGAAGTGCTCTATATATGTCAACTATGTCCATTTCATCTAATGTGTCATTTAGGGCTGCTATTTTGTTATTTATTTTCTGTTTGGATGGTCTATCCATAGCTGTCAATGATGTATTTAAGTCCCCTAGTATAATTGTGTTTTGGTCAATTTCTCCCTTTAGTTCTGTTAGTAGTTGCTTGGTATATTTCGATGCTCCCTGATTGGGGGCATAAATATTGATGACCATTACGTCTTCTTGTTGTATAGTCCCCTTTACAATTATGAAATGTCCATCTTCGTCTCATGTTATCCTTTTCACCCTGAAGTCTGTTTCATCTGATATCATTATAGCTACACCTGATTTTCTCTGGGTACCATTTGTTTGGAATGTCAATTTCCACCCTTTCACTTTGAGTCTATGCTTGTCATTGTAGCTGAGATGTGTCTCTTGGAGACAGCATATGGTTGGGTTTAGTTTTTTGATCCAATCTGCTACTCTGTGCCTTTTTATTGGTGAGTTCAGTCCATTTACATTTAGGGTGATTATTGATATGTGAGGGTTTCCTGTCATTCTATCTTTAGTTTTCTAGTAAGGCTGTGTCTCCATTGTTTCTTTGCCTTTTTGTTGTTGTCTATTATTTCTGTGTGGTGGTATTCTATGATTTTTCCCTCTGTTTCTTCTTTTATTACTGTATATATTTCAGTTCTGGATTTTTTTTGAGTGGTTACCCTTAAGTTTATGTAAAAGAAAGTTTGATATTTAGAGTATTCCATTTTCTTCACACTTACTTTCTCCTTTCCCATATTCCGGTTCAGGCCTCTACTCTCCCCCTTTTTATGTTTTGGTTGCCACAAATTGTCCCTGTTGATGGTGGTCGAATAGCCTCCTTTAGTATTTCTTGTAGTGCAGGTCGTGTGTTAGAAATTTTGATCCAAAAAAAAAATTTGACCATTTTTAATAGGTAAATTTATAAGATGTATATAACTTGAAGACAAAGAGACCAAAAGAAAACCATAATTAAACCAAAAAAGAAAATAGCTCTTAATTTTTTCAACGTTGCTTGTTTCAACGTGGCTGCTACTTTAAATCATCAGTTTTCTTAACTGAGATTATTAATTCTTTTTTTCTTTATGGATACCCATAGTAATATTCAGCCTTGACAGCAGTGATGTTCTCCTGGTGACTTCAGCAATCCACATAACTTCTCTTGGACATCAGTTTCCACATCTGTGAAATGATAGGGTTCAACCAGATCATTTTCTATGTTATCTTCCGGACTCCTCTGTGTTCTTCATTTTAGCTCTCAATGCGTCAGTGGCAGTTAGGCAGGTACAGAAAGGGTATTTTTAGAGCATTTTGTATTTCATTGTAAATATGCTAGAGAATTGTGAAACATTGAGTTTGGGTTCATTATTAATTGTGTTTATCATGGAGGGTTTGTTCTCATTTCATTCCATTTATATCTGTGACTCTGTGTTTAAGAGCTTATAGTCAACTCAAATTTTTCTACGACTTTTTATTTCTAGGCTTCATAGAGCCCAGTGTGCAATTAAACAGACTCAGGTAACTGTTCAGAAAATTGGAAAGGAAATTGAAGAAAAACTAAGACTCACATCTACAAGCAATGAGCTGGTACGTTTTTATATATTTGCCTGTTTAAACTCCTTGGTTTCTAAGTATGATCATCATATTCTTCTTATATTAATTTCTTTTTTTCCCCAAAAAAACTTTAGGTAGTTTTTTCTTTTGTTTCTTTTATCTTAATGTTTCACTGAGACTTGTATTGGCATTTAAATGTTGGAAACTTTGTCATCTGCTAATAATGTACACAATGCCTGCCTTTTTCTGCTAGATGAAACTTTAGATTACATAAAATTACTTAGAAGATAATTCAAAGCTATTTAATTACTGTCTTATAAATTGAACTCTAGACGGAACTGTTTAGTGAATGAAAAATAGCTGCCAGAAGAAAAACGAAAATCTTTAGGAACAACCTACTATTAAAAGATGAATTTAAAATTATTTGGATTAAACCTACTAATAAGCTGGTTTATAGGCAGTGTTCTCTTTTGTGAAATATTCTTTTAATGAGTCATTTCCAAAGAAATAGAAATTCCATCCCACATAGACAGATTTAAGATATATCTTGATTGTTCTTTTCTATTGGAGAAACAATATTTTTTTTTTAAATGAAGATTCTGTCTTTGTAAGCACAAAGGGGTTATAACTAATAAATTGAGCTTTTCTCAAAATGAAGCCACATGGCTATGGATAGCTTTTGATGGAATTTGTGCTATGAATTATGATGCTTAAAATTCAAATCCTAAATGAAGTCCTGACTAAAAATATTTAGCTATGTGTTTGCATAAACTCATTATCTTCCAGTTGTCATTTTTAGCACTTGGCAGAGGGGCTTATGTCCCCAAATGGAAATTTCATGTTTCCTTGAAGATTTGCCCAAGATAATTTAATAGATGAGCTATAGAAAAGCAGCAATGCAATTAACCCACACAGTCTTTTCGCTCATGGAATTTGAAATTAATGAATGAAAACCTATTTAAACTATATAAAATTGCTGATTTTGACCTATAAATAACAGTTGCATATAATTCAACCTAATATATAATAATGGCTAGTGCTGTACCTTGCACATAGCAGGCATACAAAATACGGTAGCTGCAATAACTATAGAAGTAATGCTTGCTATTTATATGACCTTTCTTGCCTATGGAAAATCTTCCATTTTGGAGAAGCTGTTAACTCACCCCTTGTAACTTAGGCCCAATAAAGGACCAAATTCCAGATGACAAATATATTGGAGGAGGATAAGAAACAGTTACTTTTAATCCTTTCTGTAGCATATAAAAATGCCACATTTTTAGAACCTTTGTCTGGGGGAAAATTGCTAGGTTTTATTTTCTTATCTTTCTCTCCCAAGGCAAGACTGGGAAATTATTTCATTAAATAGCTGCATATGCTTTGTCTCAGTATGAAAAAGTGTATGCTTAATCCTATTTTTCTACAATATAAGTGGTGACATACAGAGCAAGGTGATAGAATGTATGAGTTTGAAGAGGTCAGGTTCAGAGGTTCACTGTGCGTTTTATGCTGCCTTGTCAACATCACTGGAAAAATTCATTGGATTTTTGAACTGGAAGTGAGCCTAGAAATCTAGTTCCCTTATAAACCCACTTAAAACCACACCTACCTCAGTACATTCTATCCCTTTCTCTTCTTTATTTTTATTTATACTATTTATTATCCTTAAATATGTTATATACTTTACATTTGTATCTCGTCTGTCTCTCTAAACTATGTGAGGGGAAGGATTTTTGTCTGTTCTTTTTCCTCACTGCTGTATTCCCCAGTGTCTAGAAAAGTGTTTGACACCTAATAGGTGAATAGGTGCTCAATAAATATTTGTTGAATTTCAGAATGAATCTAGTGTAATTTCCTCTTATAAAAGGACAGGAAAAATGAGGCCTGAAGAAAAGAAGCAACTCTCCCATAATCATTTGAGAAAGAAATTTTGGTTTACTTGTCTCCTTTCAGGGAATAATGCCATGTACTTGTTAATAATCTACTTTAAGATTCACCTGTGGCAAATTAGGAACTTTTACTATTATCTTTTTTTCCTCATTCCCTTTCCATATTGGCCCAAGGTCATCATACTCCAACCCAAGCATTCTCAATGTATAAGAATTAATTTTAATTTTAAGTATAAATACAATCAGAAGGCATATTTGATACTGAAAGAAATACGATTACCTTCCAAGATCAAATGTAATTGACTTTGTTACAAGAAATTGGGTTCATACTTGGTGACTTTCAAAGATTTGGCATCTTCTCACATTACATCAATGTCCAACATAAATTTTTTGGCATTTTATTATGTTTCTTATGAAATTTCTGCTGTTGTAATCTTGAAGTTTTATTTATCTGTTTTGGATTTTGTCATATGCCTTTCCTGTATCTGTTGAGATATTTGTATGTTTCTTTTACATTATGATGGTGAAATACATTGATTGATCTTTGAATGTTAATCCAACTTTGCATTTTGGGGAAAAGCCCTTCTTGTTAATGATGAATTATTCTTTTTATGTATATTACTAGATTTAATTTTCTAAAATTTAAAGGATTTTGCATCTAGTATATTCATGAGGAATATTGATCGGTAGTTTTGTTTTTTTGTAATCTTTTTGTCTGCCTTTGTTGTCAGGGTAGTGTTGGCCAAATCTAGTGAGTTGGGAAGGATTCCCTCTTCTATTTTCTGGAAGAATATATATAAAATTGGAATTATTATTAAATGTTTGGTAGAATTTACCTCTGAAGCCATTAGGGTCTGAAGTTTTCTTTATTGATTTTGAGCTAGGAATTCAGTTCTTTGATACCTGTAGTGTTATTGAAATTTTCTGCTTCTTAAACTTTGGTAGCTTATGTCTTTCAAGGATTTGTGCATTTCATGTAAGAGGTCAGTCGTTTTAATTTTAGGTCTTCTAATGGATTTGTAGTGTTTTCTTATTTTGGTTTATAATTATATTTCTATGGTGAACATTTTTCATATCTTTGTTGGTCACCCATGTCTCTTAAGAAATATAGATTTAAATATTTTATTTTATTGTTTTATAAATATTTTATTATATCTTATTTATTGTTTTATTTAATATTATGTCTTATTTATTATTTTATTATATCTTATTATATTTTATTATATCTTATATATTATTATATTTAAATATTTTCGCCCATTCAGAAATAAACTCTTTATTTAGATTTACAGAAAACTTCAAAAGAAAGAGAGTTTCCGTATGCCTTTCATCCAGTTTCCTCTAACATAAGCCTCTTATAACCACATTACGTTTGGTAGATGTGATGTGGTACATCATGAAATCAAGAAATTAACATTGATACATTACTGTTACCCATGGACTTTATTCAGGTGTCCCCAGTGTTTCTACTAATTCTTTTTTATAAAATAAAAAACTTTTTACAACAGTTTTAAATTTATAAAATTATTACAAAGATAGTACAGGGAGTTACCTCGTATACCCCACATAGTTTCTCCGTTAGTAACACCTTGCCTTAGTATGGTACGTTTGTCACAATTAAGCTATACTGATAAATCATCATTAACTAAAGTTCATGCTTTATTTAGATTTTCTTAATTTTTACCTAGTGTCACTTTTCTTTTCCAGGATCTCATTCAGGAAACCACACTACATTTAGTAGTCATGCTTCCTTAGACTCTGCGTGATTGTAAAACTTTCCCAGACTTTCATTGTTTTTGATGACTTTGACAGTTTTGAGGATTACTGGTCAGATATTTTATAGAATATCCCTCAATTGGGATTTGTCTGATGTTTTGCCGTGATTAGACTAATGTCCTTTTCTCGTTCAGTATCCAGTCTAGGATACCACATTGGATTTGATCATGATGTCTTCCTAGATTTCTCTGATCTATGACAGTTTCTCATTCTTTTATATGATTAAGTCACCATGACGAATCACTGTTTTTATTAACCTTGATCACTTGGTTAACGTACTGTCTTCCAGATTTATCTACTATAAAGTTCCCTTTCCATACTCAGTTTTTTGAAAAGAAGATACTAAGTCCAGCCTACACTCAAGCAGAGGGGACCTAAGTTTCACTTCCTGGAGGAGAACTATCTATACATATTATTTGGGATCCTTTGTGAGAAAGATTCATCCTTTCTCCCGCCATTTATTTATTCAATCATTTATTTATCAGTGTGCACATGTGTATATTTATTTTATACTTTATGTTATAATCCAATACTATGTTTTTTATTTTCTTGCTCAAGTTGTGGCATTGAGAGCTCTTTCAGGTTGGCTCCTGTATCCTTTTGACATGCCTTCATCTCTTTTTTGTTTGTTGTTTTAAAGCACTTCCTTAATTTCTGGCACTATATGATCTAGGCTCATTTTGTATTTTTTCTGTCTCATCTGTAGAATCAGCCATTTCTCGAAGGAGTCCTGTTCCTTTCATTGGATAATGGTATTTAGAAACGATCTGGGCGCTGGTTGTGCTTGTTGCTACTGGGTTTTAACTGCTTCTAGGCCCTCTCAGTGGACAGACCTGGTATATGAGTACACAAGTATCTATCTCTCTATATATATATTAAAATAAACATGTTCATACTAATATAGTCAACCCTAACACCACAGGTTTCGATCTAGCTGTTCCCCCTCACTTTATTTGTAGTATCTTTTTCTGATAGTGAGAAACCTGGCTCCCATTATCTACAATTTATTTACTTATTATTTTTCACTCTTAGTATACATGTAAAGTAGTTTCAGATTTTTTTCCCCTCAGTTTTAAATGTGATTTTTGTCTTCTTATGTTGGAGTTAGAGAGTGTGTGTGTGTGTATTTTCTTCTCCCTAGATGCAAGTCCTTTTTCTGATATGTGTGTTGGGAATATTTTCTTCCAGTCTGTGGCTTGCCTCTTTATGTTCTTAATGATGTTTTCTAAAGAGCAAGAGTTTCAAGTTTGATGAAATCCAGTGTATTTTTTAAAAATTTAATTTACGGTTCAGGCTCTTTGTGTTCCTTACAAGAAATCTTTGCCTAACCCAAAGTTATACATAAATTTTCTCCTGGGTTTTGTTCTAGAAGTTTTATAGTTTTGGGTTTTACATTTAGACCTATGATCCATCTCAAGTTAGTCTTTTTTGTACAAGTTAAGCAAGATAATTTTTTTCTGTATGAATATCCAGTTGATTTAGCATCATTTGTTGAACATTCTTTCCTGTCATTTAAGTGTTTTGTAATGTTTGTCTAAAAATCAATTGATCACATATGTGTGTATGTATTTCTGGATTCTCTGTTTTGTTCCATTGATCTATATGTCTATCTTTCACCAATACTAAACTCTCTTATTATTATAGATTCGCCGTCTTAAAACCAGATAGGGTAAGTCCTCCAACTTTGTTCTTCTTTTTAAAAATTCCTGTGGATTTTGTAGGTGCTGAGTATTTCCAAGTGAATTTGAGAATCAACTTGTCAGTTTCTATAAAAAAAATAGTCTGCTGGAATTTTGGTAAGGATTTGTAGATCAATTTGTGGAAAATTGCCATCTTAATAATATTAAATTCTGCAGTCCATGAACATGGCATATATCTCTTTTATTTAGATTTTTCTTTGATTCTCTCAATAATATCTTGTATCTTTTTCTCTGTAGAGATTTTGGACATCTTTGGTTAGAGTTATGTATAAGTATTTTATATGAGGGTTTTTTTTTGGACATTATTGCAAATGGGATTGTTTTTGAATTTTTGATTCTCATTTGTTTGCTGCTAGTACATAAGAATACAATTTATTTTAATTTAGTAAACTCATCTTACAATCTTGTTATATTAACTTTTTAGTTTAGATAGTTATTATGCAGATTTCTTGGGATATTGTATGTAAACAATTGTACCCACAAACTTGGACTGCTTTATGTGCTTTAATTTTTCTGCCTTATTTCAATAACTAAGATATATAACATATAGTACAATGTTGAACAAAAGTGTTAAAAGTGGAAATCCATTCCTTGTTCCTGATTATAGGGAGAAACAATTCATCCTTTCTCCATTAATGTTAGCAATGCCCTTCATTGGTTTGGGGAAGTTCCTTGTTACTCCTAGTTTCTGAGAGTTTGTATCATGAATGGATGTTGAATTTTGTCAAATCCTTTTTCTGCATCTATTGAAATGATCATGTGATTTTTCTCCTTGATTCTGTTAATATGGTGAACTATGTTGATTTAATTTCAAATGTTTAACTAACATTGCATTTCTGGTATAAACCTGAATTGATTACAATATATAATCTGTTTTGTATCTTGCTGGATTTGATCTAGTAATAATTTAAGGGTTTTTGTGTCTATATTTATTAGAGCTATTGGGATGCAATGTTTTAAATTACTTTCTCAGATTGGTATTAGGATTATGGTGTCCTAGTAAAATTACTTGGGCAGTATTCCTTTTTCCTAGTCCATTTTGACCAGAAGCAGAAGTCTGGCTTTTAATATTCTCTAGTACTATGTTGAGATTTCATATCTTTTTATGCATTATAAGACTATTTTACTTATTCTCACTCAGCGTATTTATAATAGTGCCTTTAAAGTCTTTGTCTGATATTTCTAACATCTGGGTCATCTTGGGGTTGGCATATGTTGGTTGTCTTTTCCCTAGAAAGTGAGTCACATTTTCCTGGCTCTTCATATATTGGGTAATATTGCATAGTATCTTGGACATTGTGCATGTCATCTTGTGGAACCTCTGGATTTTGTTAATTTGCCCTGAAGAATATTGATGTTTTTATTTTAGCAGGTAGTTAATTTGGTTAAGCTCAAACTACAGTGAACATTGCTTCACATTTTAGTTTAGTACTTTTACCCTTAAGCATAATAAATGTGTGTTTGCCTCATGCATATATGGTTTAGGATTCAGTCAGAGACTCGGATTTGGTTTAAACAGAATTTGGGGTGCCTATTCTCTGGCTTCCTCCATTCTGGTGGCCTTTATAACCTGATCTGTTTGCTCGTTCTTTTGACCAGAAAAATAGTTGTCTTTCTGTGGAGTTTGACTGCAGATAACCTCAGGGCAAAGCCACAGAAAAGGGAAAATTCACTGTGTTGGTTGCTTGCACCAGGTTCTGAGTCTCCTCCAAAATCTGCCTGCCATTGATCAATCTCTAGAACCCTCAGATAGTAGCTTTTTGTATTTTATCATGTCTATAGCTGTTATTTATGCAAAGACCAGTTTGTTAGGTGCTCATTCTCTTATACCAGAAGCAGAACTCCTGTATGTTTTATTATCATATACTTTTGATATACTTTTTGCGTTATCTTCCAGCTGGACCTGGTTTCTAGGCCTGACATTGCTGCAGTGTATGAAATTAATGGGTTGGATTAAATATTTTCTAAGGACATTTTCCCCTTCCCTTAGTAGGTGCAATGGAAACAACTTATAAATGACATTTAAAAGCAAATTTGTTAACTTATAGGACAACTGCCAACTTTTTTTCATATTGTTAACTATTTTCTATTTTGGTGAGAAAACTGACATAGATGAGTATGCCCTGAGCCACCAATTCTCAAACTTTTTAGTCTCAAGACCCTTTTTACACTCTTAAAAATTATAAAGACCTCAAAGAACGTAGGGTATGTCTATTGATAATATCTAGGTTAATAAAAGACCAATGGATTCTCACATTTATTTCTGCAGTCAATCTGTTGTGATATCACAAAATTTATAGATTCTGGGAAACTCTACTATACAACTGAGAAAATTAGAGAAAAAAGGAGATAACAGTTTAGTATTATGATGAAAATATTTTTGATCTCACAGACTGAAACGGTCTTAGGAACGCTCATGGTTTCCTGTACCATGCTTTGAGAACTTTTGCCTAAGGCATTTTAGCTCCAGTGTGATCTATGAGAAGAAAATTGTTTCCTTTAATATATCATTTATAGATTAGTCTGTCATGCTGAAATGAATCTTTGACATTGCCCATCACTATTTTTGTAAAGACCCATAAATAGGAATGTGTGTGTTTGCAAATAGATGAATGTATCTGTGATTTTCAGATCAAAGAGTGATGTATAAAAATACCAAGATCCAATTAAAAGTGATCCATTAAAGATGCACGTGTGACATTAACTATACATGTAAAACTAGAGGCCAACTGAGTCTGGGGCTCATGCTGCCTGCGCCACTCAGCCAACAGACCGACACAGGAGTTGGGTCATAGAATAAGCGTTTATTATCAGAGCACTGTGGGCTGAGAGGGCAGCGGTTTAACACCTTTAAACGCTGCATTAAATTTATTCCATTAAATACCCCAAGACGGACATTTTCAGTCCATCTTGGGGTATTTAATGGAAAATCTGTGTGTTCCTCCAGAGGCTGTGTGATGATTCCAGGAGTGTGCATAGAGCCTTCCCTCTGGCCGCGTGATTCTCTGGTGGAGTCAGTAACCGAGGAACAATGATGGGATTAGCCTGGTGGACCATTGAGATTGTGATCAATGTGCCTAAGAGTACTAATCATAAATTTCAGGGAACTGGGAGGGACAGAGGACATTCCAAGCTCAGGCCACAGGGGTGTGATCTATTGTCAAGTGATAGGTAGGTGAAGGAAAGGTGAGGCCGGGGATGCAGAGAGGCCTCTGCTATTGGGGTGCCAGCCAGGCTTTGCTTCAATTCCCCCCATCTCTTATTCATTTTATGCCTATAAAATTAGTATGGTGGCAAGGATAGGGGACGATGACCTTTCTTGGCTGCTTCCTGCTGAGCGTGGGCAGTAGAGTTTCTTGCTAATCTATCACAGTGCGGAGGGGGCTGTTTATGGCACATCCCGCAGTCAGAGAGGCTATTGCACCTAGCTATTATATCAGAAAAATTTTACAAAGATGTTAGTTTCTTATTCTCCCTAGAGGAGTCCAGGGAAGAGGAGAGCCAAATGGGGTTCAATGATATCCCAGGTGGGGCACAAGTAGAGAGGCACTAATGAACAGCTCCAGCAGTTCTGTTTGAAGAGGAGCTTTGGGTCCAATTGACTCCTAGGAATAGGAATGACAGTCTTCCTTCTGGGGGAGTCCTGTGGAGACTTAAATGACATAAGTTTGTTTCGAGTGAAGTGCACCCAGCCACTGACTCTGAAACCCGACAATGGTTGGGGTGCTCGGAAAAACTGCAAAGGGTCCCTTCCACTTAGGAGCTAACTGGTTTGTTAGAGACCTGGCCCTCTCTAGGTCCCCTGGTTTTCCGGGGCTACAATGTGTAGAGGGGTCGATCTGGGGGAGGTACTGGTCCCCCATATTTCCTAAGTGTCTGCGGAATCTCTCCCAAGTTAACAGCATAGGAAATAAGCAGAATTGAGGTTAGAATCTCAGCAACTAGAGCCGGGGTTTAGAGGTCTCCTGACAAAACTTTCCCAGAGTCCTTTTTAAAGTCTGATTTGCTCGTTTTACATTTCCTCTAAGGTATAGGTCAATGGTAAGGAACAGGCTTGCATATGAGCCCAAATTTAGGGACTTTATTTCTCCACATAACTGAGCAAGTTTCGGAGGAAACAGGTCCAGAGTGAGCAGTCAAGACAGAATAAATGACTTCCGTATCAATCAGGCAATTAACAGTCTTAACCTGCTACATCAAGGGCCACCCACAGTCCTCCCCTGTGGTGAGATTAGCCTCTTTCTCCTGGGGGGCCGCTGGGACCCTCAGGCCTGTCTTGGTCACAGCCACTTGAAAGGATGGAGTTGTCTCTGTTCTTTTCAGAATGGGATAATCTCTCCAGTGCCCTTTTAGTTTGCATAGGGGGTACAGCTGTTTTGGAGGACCTCTTCTGGGGCTTCCGGGGTGGCCCTGAGGTGACCCTGGCCTTGGCCTGTCTATTAACTGCAGCCAAAAATCTGGCCTGTCTCTGGCCTCGTCTTCAGTCTCACTGTTCCTTTCTTTCCTCGTTTTCCCTGTCTCGGTTGTTAAAGGCATTTAAACAAATTCCCTGGCCTTCTCTAGGATCTGAGTCTCTTTATCAGGGATGTAACAGTGGTGCCAGAACCATTATAATAATCCTGTTAGGTTAGGGAAAACATTAGGCTAAGTTTCCTTATACTGGTCTATACTCTGACGCTGATGAGGGAACATGAGCTCCAGCAGTCCTGAAATACAGAAGTTTACATAACTATTTCTTGAGTAACTAAAGACCTAATTAAGACAATATAAAACATAGAAAATTACTTTGATGACACATATAATCTTTGCTTTTCAGGCACAAAACTTTTTTGTAATATTATAGCAGACCAATAATTTAATAAACGTCTTATTTAGCAAAGAAAAAACTTAACTCTAATTTTTGCACCAGCTTACTTTTGATATTTACATTTACTTAATTGCATTTAGCTTAACCATGTATAAAATTCTCTCAAGACTTTTCTTTACAAACCTTCTATAACTTTCCCAGTCCCTGTTAGTTTGTCCCCTCTCACTCATTCAGAAATAACCACCCTTAGGACAGACTACTTTCTTTCAGTTCCTTCAAAACTATATTTCTGTACCTTATACCTTCCTTGAAAACACACATCATTTTCTTTCATATAAATGAGAATCCATAATCTTCAGAACCTTGATTTTACTGATAACTAAAAGCAAGCAATTAGCATTTCCATTGGCAAATCCAGGAATTATATATATATATATATATATATATATATATTTTTTTTTTTTAACTTTTATTTATTTTAAGTGTGTTTTTCAAGGCCCCTTGGCTCCAAGTCAAGTAGTTGTTCCAATCTAGTTGTGGAGGGCGCAGCTCACAGTGGCCCATGTGGGGATTGGACTGGCAACCTTGTTGTTAAGGGCACCGCGCTCTAATCAACTGAGCTAATCAGCCGCCCCCAGGAACACATTTTTAACCTTCAAAAGCATAGGCTTTTGTAATAAAATACAAGATATATTTATTAACACATCTTAATTTATCTTTTAACGTTCCTGTGACAAGAAGCCAGAAATAGATGAACTCAGACCTATCTAATAATTAATATTTCAGTATTTCATTATTTGGAAATACCTAGATATTCAATTATTTTTATCATTTTACACAACTTAGCAAAACTAAAATCTTAAGTTACCAACAGATGCTGAGAAACCACATCCAAACATCCACACTACATTATTATTACTGAAGTTTCATCTAAAACCTTATTTTAGTTAACATTTTATTAGTTCTTAAATCTATGAGATTTCAAAGTTAATTATTACTCAAGCTATTTTCTTTTTTTCCCCCCTTCTTCCCGCCTCTCCCCCTCCACTCCAGTTCAAGCTGTTGTTTCTCAGTCTAGTTGTGTAGGACACAGCTCCCTGGCCCATGTTGGTATTATGAGCCTTGTGCTCCCCCTGGCTGAGGCAATCGGTCGCCTGACGTTGGTAGGCGGCTCACAGCAGCTCATGGCAGCTCTTGCCAGCTGCCGGCCACTCACACTGGCCACCAGCCACTCATGGCAGCAGCACATGGTAGCCCACGGCAGCACACAGCAGCCCGCGGCAGCCCATGGCAGCTCATGGCCAACCTCCAGCAGCCCAGCTCCAGGGAGAGCCGTTGTTCAGAATCTTAGATGTAGAGGGTGCAGCTTACTGGCCCATGTGGGAATCGAACCAGCAACCTGGGCATTAGGAGCATGGCGCTCCAGCCACCTGAGCCACCAGGCCAGCCCTCAAGTTTTTTTCTTGACAAATTTTGAAACAGAGATAACATATATTTTTGTAAACCCACGTAAAACGAAAGATACTATATTTAATGTTAATAACCTTAAAAGACATGTCTATTTAACCAAAAGTTAAACCAGCGTTAGTATCAAAATATTTTCTTAGATCATATGATCCTGAAAAGTACTTGGGTTAGTTTTATTAATTGACTTTATTTAAGTGCTTAATCTTTTTTTCTTTAAGCCAATCAAATATAATCTGGTAATACCGTCCACAGGCAAAAACATTATATATAAAACATAGACAAACACAGATATCAGAGATCATATACTTATAAACAGAACTATTAACAATTGCAAAGAGGACCTAAGATCTTACAATTGCCCCTACAATTTCAAAGAGGCTGGAATAAGGGGTGGGGGTTCTGGCTTGTGGCATTAGCTGCTCGTTTTTTAAGAATGCCTATTTTCTTCCGTTACCTCAGCTTCAGGCATTCCTGGTTATAAGTGGATTAGGGGTTGGGTGGAGTCCCCTTTTCTCTGAACTATCAGTTTTGTTCTCTTCTTTTCAGGGTCTATCATAAAGACTTATATTAGGTTGGTGCAAAAGTAATCGTGGTTTTTGCAGTTATTTTTAACCTTTTAAACTGCAGTTACTTTTGCACCAACCTAATACATAAGAAATTTAATCCTATTTTCCAGACCTCTAACAGAACAATTTCAGTTGCAAAATAGTATAATAATTCAATGAACCATTGAGCGGCCAGCGCTCTCCAGAATCTAATACCATGTTTCCCCGAAAATAAGACCTGGCTGGACCATCAGCTCTAATGCGTCTTTTGGAGCAAAAATTAACCTAAGACCTGGTCTTGTATTACATTATGTTAGGTAAGACCCGGTTTTATATTATAGTAAAATAAGACCGGGTCTTAGGTTAATTTTTGCTACAAATACTCATTAGAGCTGATTGTCTGGCTAGGTCTTATTTTCGGGGAAACAGTGTATACATTAGCCAAGCAGTATTGCAATAGAACATTAATTTCCTTTTGGTCAATGGCTTATAGCCATAGTTTTGCCAATGGCCTAAAACTTTGCCCATTGGGCTCTAGGTTGGGATTGAAACCTTAGATCCCATTTTTGAGCTTGAACAAATACAGCTGGACTTCACACACACACACACACACACACACACACACACACACACACACACACAGATCCAAGTATTCCTTGAATCAGACAGACAAAACCAGAAAGACTAACTTTGGATCCGATTACCAAAACCAAAACTAAACCTGGCCAGGCACCAAATTGTGATGTGACGTCGTCTTACTCCATATACATGGTCCATATTTCATCTGGTCCATAGACTGTCAGACAGTCGGCCAGCCACATGATTCTCTGGTGGAGTCAGTAACCCAGGAACAATGATGGATTAGCCTGGTGGACCATTGAGACTGTGATCAATAAGTCTACGGGTACTAATCTTAAATTTCAGGGCAATTTTCTAAAACAGGGAACTGGGTGGGACTGGGGACATTCCAAGCTCGAGCCACAGGGGGATGATCTATTGTTAAGCTATAGGTAGGTCAAGGTGAGGCTGGGGACTGGGAAAGGCCTCTACTGTGGGGGTGCCAAGCAGGCCCTGCTTCACATGCAGTAAACAGGTAAGCAGAATAGAACACAGAAACCCATTAGAATATACTTAGGGAACATTAAGATCTTTGAGTGTTTGACTTAGATGCATTAGAAAGGGTCAGAACCAGATCCCATGTGGACAGGGTGTGTTTTACGCATCAGAAATTACAGCTAGCAATTCTGGTTTTGAATGACTTGATATATTTCTGTAAATGGGCCAGTTTCTGCACATGGATCATAACACAAATACACTATGCACACACCTTCCTGTATTAGTTTAGTATTTAGATTAACTTGTACCCTTAGTGCTTTGATTCTGAAAAACATCCTAATTTGAGTGCACACTCAGGAATAGGGCAGATTAACCCCCTACCTGGGCATATCTCTGTGTTCTCTGAAGAGTTGCTTTCCTTTTTTTCTATTTTTTTCTCATGCTCAGGTAGAATTAATTCACTTTATATATTTTGTGGAAAAATTCAAGTTAAGGAAATTGAACACCTCTTTGTGTAAAAAGATTGCTTCCTAAGAATTTACATATTTCTTTCCTCAGTGATGTAAAAACACCCTAGGGCTTCCTTATGACATTATTGGATTACTAAAGAAATGCAGATTGTTTCTTGGTTCCTTTTTCTTTAATGATGGACAATCTCATTAAGTTTCATTTCAGTCTTTGTTTTTACAGTGGGTTGGCAGGGCTTCTGTCTTAACTAGACCCAAACTCTTAGAAAGCAGAAACCATTTCTCATTCATCTAGAAGCACATAGTAGTAGGACAGTCATTACATGTTTGCTTTGTTCAGGAAAAATTGATTAGAAACTTTTCATACTTAATAGAGTTTCCCAGTCAAATATAATAACGATGATTGGAAATAAGCTTTTCTGCTTGTTTTCTTGGCTTGAATGTCTTTAACAGATGATCGTGCCATCTGTTTAGAATCAGTATTTCAGAGATGAGGAAGAAAGCATTTTGGGTGAGAAGTGATAGCTATAAAGTACTTTCCACACCACTGTCAAAAGTCGTTTTCCATGCCCATTCCTTCTACAAGGCCATACCATTACTCATCTCGCTGAGTGCCATTGCTTCCTCATTGTCTGTGCATCAAATAGAGATGCTGACTTTTTTTCTTTTAAAGTTTTCCATCAGCTTATCCCAGGACTTAATAACCTAGTCAGTTTTTTTAATGAATGGATTTTTTTTCCGATTACAATTTTAATTAGCATATATTTAGAACAGAGACGAGAATTTACTTGGTACAGCCAAATTGCTATTTTATTAAGATTATGTTATAGAAAATCAAGAAGAGTATATTATCGATACCATTGACAAACACCAGGAGAGAAGAGCACATACGTTCATAATGCAGTAATTGTGTGTAAATGCAAACATGTATGAGCACATACATGTTTGTTCCTTGGGGGGGCAGGATTTCAGATTTCATCTGGAGGCAAATTCTGGCAAGTATTTGGCTTAAAAGGGAGTCTGAGTAAAATTTAAACTATGGTTTCATAGGTTTAAGTAGGACATATTTTTATGCAAAGATAAATGAACAAACTTATTTAGCAAACTTAATTGTATCTCTGTTTAAATGTCTGAGATGTTTTATTAAATGAACATCCAGTAAAATTGACTTCTTTGGAAGTACAGTTCTATCATTTAAAACAAAACAAAACTCTATTTAGAGTAGTTTTAGTTTTACAGAAAAACTGCAGAAAGTTTCCATTTTCCCCCCTTTCCCTCCAATGTCTTTGTTATTACCGTCTTATATTAGAGTGGTACATTTGTTACAGTTGTGTAATCGATATTAATATTATTAACTAAAGTCTATAGTTTACATTAGGGTTCACTCTTTGAGTTGTGCATTCTGTGGTTTTTGATAAATGCATAATGTTGGGTATTCACCATTAGAGTGTCACACAAAATACTTTCACTGGCCTAAAAATCCCCTATATTCTGCCTATTCATCCTTTTCCCCATCCCTCAGAACCGCTGGCAACCGCTGATCTTTTTGCTGTTTCCATAGTTTTGCCTTTTCCAGAATGTCATATAGTTGGAATCATACAGTATGTAGCTTTTTCAGATTGGCTTCTTTTACTTAGCAATATGCTTTTAAGTTTCCTCCATGTCTTTTCATAGCTCATTTCTTTTTATCACTGACTATTTCATTGTACAGATATACTACAGTTTATCTGTTGACCTACTGAAGTGCATCTTGGTTGCTTCCAAGGTTTGGAATAAAACTACTACAGACATTCATGTGTAGGTCTTTTTGTGAACATAGGTGTATAACTCATCTGGGTAAATATCTAGGAGTGCAATTGCTGGATCATATAGTAGGCCTATGTTTAGTTTTATAAGACACTGCCAGGCTATCTTCTAAAGTGACTGCACCACTGTGCATTGCCACTAACAATGAATGAAAGTTTCTGTTACTCCACATCCTTACCAGCATTTGGTGTTGTTAGTGTTTTGGATTGTAATTATTTTAATAATTGTGCAGTGGTATCTAATTATTGGTTTAATTTGCAATTTCCTCATGACATACGAAGTTCGTGGGCTTATAGGGTGGAAAGTTCACAAACGTAATTGTCCAACCTCAGTAGGATATTGAGCGTCTTTTCATATGCTTATTTGCCATCTGTATATCTTCTTTGGTGAGAAGACAGTTCAGATCTTTGCCCAATTTTTAATTGAGTTTGTTTTATTTAGTTTTTAGAGTTCTTTGTATATTTTAGATATTTCTTCATGATAAGTGGTTTTCAAATATTTTTTCCCAGCTGTGACTTTTCTTTTCATTCTCTTAATAGTGGTTTTTGCAGAGCAGAGGTTTTAGTGAAGTCCAACTTACAAATTTCTTCTTTCATGGATTATCCATTTGGTGTTTTATGTAAAAAGTAATCTCCAAACTCAAGGTCACCTAGATTTTCTCCAATGCTACCTTCTAGAAGTTGTATAATAATTTTTTATTTCACATTTAGGTCTATGATCCATTTTGAGTTAATTTTTGTGAAGGGTGTAAGGTTCGTATCTAAATTTTTAGGTTTTTTTTGTTCCACATGTGGCTGTTTAGTGGTTCCAGTACATTGTGGTAAAAAGGCTATGTTTTCTCTATTGAATTGCTTTTGTTCCTTTGTCAAAGATTTGTTAACTATGTTTGTGTGTGTCTATTTCTGGACTCTTTATTCTGTTCCATTGATTTATTTGTCTCTTCTTTTGTCCATACCACACTGTCTTGATTACTATATGTCTTTATAGTAAGACTTGACATTAGATAGTATCAGTCTTCTAACTTTTTCTCCTTCAGTATTGTGTTGGCTAGTCTATTTTTTTCCCCCCTTTCTATGTAAACTTTAGAATTAGTTTGTTGATATCCACAAAATAATTTGCTGGGATTTCACTGAATCTTTAGATCAAATTGGGAAAATTGGACATCTTAATAATATTGTTTTCCTGTCCACGAATGTGGACAATCTCTCCATTTATTTGGATCTCCTTTGATTTCTTTCATCAGAGTTTTGTAGTTTTCTTCATTTATCTTGCATGTAATTTTTAAGGTTTATATCTAGGTATTTTATTTTTTATGTTAATGTAATTGATATGTTTTTAATTTCAAATTCTAATTGTTTCTTGCTATTACATAAGAAAGCAATTGACTTTTGTATATTAACCTTGTACTATGCAACCTTGTTATGATCTCTTATTAGTTCCAGGAGGGTGTTTTTGGTTTTGGTTGTGAGAAAGTCGATTCTGTAGGATTTTCTATATGTATAATCACACAATCATAAAATTCTATAAACAAAGATGATTTTATTTCTTCTTTCTCCATCTGTGTAGCTTTTCTTTTCTTTTCTTGCCTTATTGCATAATTAGTACTTCCAGTACATGTTTAAGAGAGTGGAGAAAGGGGACCTTCTTGTCTTGTTCTCCAACTTAGGGAGAAAGCACCTGGTTTCTCACTATTCAGTGTGATGTTAGCTGTAGGTTTTTCTGCAAATGCTCTTTACCAAGTTGAGGAAGTTCTCCTTTACGCCTAGTTTGCTGAGAGTTTTTGTCATAAATGTGTGTTGAATTTTGTCACATGCTTTTTCAGCATCTATTGATATGATTCTGATTTTTTTTTCTTTAGCCTGGTTGATGTGAATTCCATTAATTGATTATTGAATGTCAAGCTTGCCTTGCATACCTGGAATAAATTCCATTTGGCCATGGTGTTCTTATGCATAGTTGGATTTGATTTGCTAATGTGTTGCTGAGGAATTTGCCTTTATGTTCATGAGAGACATTGGTCTGTATTTTTCCTTTCCAGTGATATCTGGTTTTGGTGTTAGGGTAAAGCTGACTTCATAGAATAAGTTAGGAAGTTCTATATTTTGGAAGAGATTTTAAAGAACTAGTATTATTTCTTATTTAAATGTTACGTAAAATTCACCAGTGAAACCATCTGGGACCAGTGCTCTCCATTTTGGAAAGTAATTAATTATTGATTTAATTTTATGAGTATATGCCTATTCAGAGTATCTATTTCTCTTAGAATGAGTTTTGGTAGATTGTCCCTCAAGGAATTGGTTCGTGTCATCTAAGTTATCAAGTTTGTGGGCATAGAGTTGTTTATAGTGTTGTTTAATTATTCCTTTCATGTCCATGGGATCAGTTGTGATGGCCTCTTTTCATTCTTCATGTTAGTAATTTTTGTCTCCTTTTTTTTTCTTGGTTAGCCTGGGTAGAGTTTCATCAGTTGTATTGACCTTTATAAAAAACCAGCTTTTGGTTTCATTTATTTTGTGATTTTTCTCCATTTAATTTATTCTTTTTGGGGTTCACTAACTTCTTGAACCTGTAGGTTTATTTCTTTTGCCTAATTGGGAAAGTTTTAACCATTATTTCAGTGAGTGCTTTTTCATTCCTGCCCTCTTTTTTCTTTCCTCCTAGTACTTGTTAGATTGGTGTAGTTCCATAGATCCCTGAGACTGTTCTTTTTTTTTTACTGTCTATAATCTCTCTGTTGTTTAGATTGGACGGTTTCTATTGTTCTATTTTCCAGCTTAAAGATTCTTTTCTCTGTCTCCTACATTCTGCTATTGAGATCATTCAGTGACTTTTTTTATTCCAGTTTTGAATTTTAGCATCTGTTGAATTTATTCAGCGTAACCACAGAGGTATTGTCTTCATGCCATCACATACAGACACAAACACCAATACTACACAGCCCATCATTTAAATAATGGATATTTTCAGTGCCTCCTTTGTTGACTTTCTTAGCATCTTCGGCAGACATCTTCATGACTCTGACATACAGAATATACTGTTTTCCTTCTGTCATGATGGCAACAATCATATCTCCTGCAACAGGGTAAAGTTTAGCTCTAGGAGTTAAGCCTGGACATGAAATTTTGCTCCTCTGAGTACAAATATGATGGCTCCTTTATCAACCTGCTGGTGTGGCAGGATAAAAAGATATTTGTGGAGTAATTTTAGGGTTGGCTGAAAAGTTCCTTCACCTTGTCTAAAAATAGTAACTTCCTTACCAGAAGGTAAGGGGGGTGGGTGGTGGGAGATGAGGGTAAGGGGGATCAAATATATGGTGATGGAAGGAGAACTGACTCTGGGTGGTGAACACACAATGGGATTTATAGATGATGTAATACAGAATTGTACACCTGAAATATATGTAATTTTACTAACAATTGTCACCCTAATAAATTTAAAAAAATAGTAACTTCCCATTTACTGTAAGGATTTCTCTATGTTCATGGCGTCACACCATTTTGACAGGATCTTTCTTAGACATGATTTGATTAAGCCATAGTTCAATACCTGGAAATTGCTCTATCAATTTGGTCTTAACACCCTTTATAACTGAGGTTTCCTACTGGATGCAATTGGACACATTTTCTTTTTCATCAAATTTCTTGAACGTGATTCAAGGTGAAGAGGGCAACAACAGGGAAGGGCCTGGAATGGCGGGGCGGGGGGTGGAATTGAATTAGAAAGCGTCCAGCAAGTCCACTTATATGTGGAAGACCAGCACTGACAATCGGAGCTGTTGTTATCTTATTTCTCCTATTCCAGTTATTTTCAGTTCTAAAATTTTCATTTGTTTTTTTCTTAATATCTTCTATTTCTTTACTGAGACTTTCTATTTCTTTGCCAAGATGTTCTGTTTTTTCATTTTTTTTCAAGTGTGTTTGCAATTGCTGGTGAAGCATTTTTATGATGGTTGCTCTCAGATCTTTGTCAGATATTTTTAACATGTCTGTCATCTCCGTGTTGCAATCTATTGATTATCCTTTTTCATTTACTGTGACATCTTTCTGGTTTTGGGTATGAGTGATTTTTGATTGAAACTTATACATTTTGGGTATTATGTTAGGAGTCTCCGGATCTTATTCAAGCCTTCTGTTTTACCTGGCTTCCTCTGACAACTCTCTCTGGTAGGGGAAGGGAGAGGCTCCATCTTATTACTGCCAGGTGCGTGAAGAAGTTCAGGTTCTACAAGTCACTTCCATTGATACTAAGTGGTTGTCTGTGCACACACGTGTACACACACACACGTGTACATACACACACGTGTACACACACACACACACACACACACACTACTGGCCAGGGGTGGGACTTCCAGCTCTCTCCTAGGCCTCCAATGATACCTACTGGTTGGGAGGAGTAGGAGTGCCTTAATACTGCTCCCCAGATGGCCTCCACTGATATGAGGAATATAAGGAATGTAGGGCGGCCTATTAGTGCTGCGTAGTGGTGAAAGTTCTGACTCTCCACTAGGCCTTCTCTGATGTCAGCCAGCAGGGAGAGAGAGGGTTATCTTGTTACTGCTACAAGTCCAGGCTTCCCCTGTGGTGTCCACTGACATTATAGGGGACTTGATTGGTTACCGCCTCGTAGGGATGAAAGCCTTAGGTCCCTGCTTGGCCTTTTCTGAAATCTGTGGGATATTAGAGCACCGTGGTTCCGTTTGGCAAGGATGGAGATCTACTTTTTGTTTCTGTGGATTTGCTATTCTGAACATATCATATGAATGGAGTCTGTGTCTTTTTTAAACTGGCTTCTTTTACTTAGCATAATGTTTTCAAGGCTCATCCATGTTGTGGCATCTACCTTTTTATGCCACATAATATTCTTTTTATTGCCAAATAATATTCCATTGCATAGATATGCCACATTTTATTTATTGATCAGATGATGGCTATTTGGATTAATTCCACTGTCTGCCTGTTATGAATAATGCTGCTATGAACATTCATATTCAGGTTTTGTATGGATATATTTTTGATTCTCTTGGGTAGATACGTAGGAGTGGCATTATTGGGTCCTATGGCAACTCTGCATTCAACATTTTGAGGACTCCATTTCTTTCTTATTAGTAATCTTTTGTTGTTGTATTGTGATGTCAGGAAAGAGGCTTGTAGTGTCTTTTGGGTTACTCAGGAGATCAGTAAGTTAGTTGAGTATTAAGTGCTTTAAACCTTTATGCATTTTGGAACATTATGAATGTATAATTATTCACAGTCATGGCTTTTATATTAATAAATTTACCTGTGCTTTTAATTATTTAGAAAAAAGAAAGCGAGTGCCTGCAATTAAAAATTTTGGTGCTTCGAAATGAACTGGAAAGACAAAAGAAAGCTTTGGGACGGGAGGTGGCATTACTGCATAAGCAACAAATTGCATTACAGGACAAAGGTAAGTGAAAACACTGTACCAGTAGTCCCACTTCCATATTTAAGTTTTCCTTTCTTCTCCACAGGCTCAAATAGTCATCTTTGTGTAAATTTGCTGGTATAGTTTTAAAAAGATTTTTGAAGTATTTTGAAGTTGTTGATACATACAGAAAAGCTTACAAATACATGCACACCCACCATATTTCAAATTTTCAAAGTGAGCACACCTACGTAAGCAGAATCTCCATGAAGAAACAGAGCATTGCGAGAACCCCTGGGCCCCAACAACTTCTCGTGCCGTTTCCATTCCACACATCTCTAGCTAGGCTAACCCTTAGTTTGACTTTATATACCAAAGATTTGTTTTGCCTAATTTTGAACTTTATACCAATAGAATCATATAATATGTACATTTTATATGCTGGCTTTGTTCAACATTTTGTTTGTAAAATTCATCCTTACCTGTGTGTAATGTAGTCTTGGTTTATTCTTACTGCCAGTGGTATTCCACTGTATGAGTATGAATTGATTGTGGCTTTTGTCATTTTGGTAATTTCCAATTTGGGACTATTACAGGTAGTACTTCCATGAATGTACAGGTTTCTAGTACAGGTTTCTTAATGGAGATTTTTTTATGCATTCCTGTTGGATATAAACTGAGGAGCAGAATTACACCGTCATGGGATATGCATATCTTCAGCTTTAGTGGGTTGTGTCCAGAAGTTTTCCGAAGTGGTTATGCCAATTTACTTCCTCTCCATCCAGCAGTGTATCAGATCTCTGGTCCTATATCTTGTCAGTGTTTGGTACTTTCTGTCTTTAGTATGTTAGCCTTTCTGGTGGGTATGTTGTAGTATCTCCTTGCAGTTTTAATTTAGATTTCCCTGAGGGCTAATGAAGTTGAACACACTATTTCATATGTTTCTTGTGATGGGCATGTATTCACTCCTTTGTGAAGTACCCGTTGAAGTCTCTTGCCCCCCTTTTATTTTTAATTGGTTTGACAACTTTTTTTGGTAAGAGTTCTTCGTGTATTATGGATATGGGTTTTCTAAAATATGCACTAACAATATATTCTCCCATTCGGTGGCTTGCTAGTTCACTCTTTAATGATTGCTTTACGTGAACAGAACTCCATTTTATCTGTCTTTTCTTTTGTATTTAAGGCTTTTTGTGAACTAGTTTAGATAATATTTGCTTATTTTAATGTCATAAAGATGTTCTTTGTGTTATCTTTTAATGCTTCACTGTTGTACTTTTTACATTTATATCTATAATTCGTCAGGAACTGATACTTTGTGTATGATGTAAGGTAAGAGTCAAGATTCATTTTTTTTTTCTTCATACAGTCAGTTGTCCCAGCACCATTTATAAGACCTTCCTTTCTCCATTGTGCTGCGATTCCACTTTTGCCGTATATGTGTATGTCAGTTACGGACCCTCTGTTCTGTTCCTTTGATCTATATTTCTATTCTTTTGCCATTATCTCAGTGTTTTAATTTCTCTAGTGTTATAATTGGTATTGCTATCTGTTAAAGTTATTCTTAGCGATGTTCTTCACGATCGCCTTGATTATTCTTGTCCTTTTGCATTTTCTTATGAATTTCTACACAGAAAAGGAAGTCTTGCTAGGATTTTGATTGGGACTACATTTAATATATTTATCCATACAATTGGGGGAAAATAGACATCTTTACAATATTGAGTCTTTCAACCCCAGAATACTGTATATGCCTTTATTAGGTCTCCTTTATAAAACATTATTGAAATAAACTAGGTGTTAGTATGTGGATGTTTCCCATGACTTATTGACTTTATTTCTGTTTTTTAATGGTTTATGATACAATTGTAAATATCTTTAAATTTTATTTCCTACTTGTTGCTGATATGTAGAAATACAATTGATGTTTTTCAGTGGTATTGATTTTTATTATATGTACAAAGAAAATTCCCCCAAAGTCTTAGGGACGAATTATAGCAGTTGCTAATGTTAGGGTAATAGCTCTATAGCTGTAGCTCTCACTATGGTTATTTATTTGTTTACATTGTAAATCAATTATATTCATAATTAAATCTATTTAGTGAATCTTGAGCCATGTTAAAATATTTTAGAAGCACTGGTATTGGTAACATGAAGGGTAAAAATGTGTTTGTCATCTGTATTTGCAGCTTTGATTTAGGGTGTTTGCTAGCCAGTAGTGGGATGATTTGCTAATAGAAGTATTACTAGTGGCTTCTTACACATGAAGAGTTCTCTTTGGCACTTGGTGCTTATCTAGGCACTTGGTTCCCAGCCCAAGAGCTCAGTTAGGACACAAAGTCAGTAATATATGATATTTAATCTTTGCTACTGATCTTTCTGAATGACCATAAAGGAATTGCTTCTGCATCTTTTGACACATCTGTGCAGTAAGGATAGCTGCTCATAATAGTGCCATAAGGATTAATTTGTGTAAACATTTAGAAGAAACCAGGTGCCTATAATATATTTTATATTTTTGTTTATAAAAATTCATTGCAGCAGGATGATTTATTGGAAAGAGGAAAAAAGATCATTTTTATCCGTGCTGCTGGCTCGCCGAGTGGCCGCATAACTCTGAGGGGCCTTGTTACCCCACACCCGTAAGTTTCCCATTCCTGTACCTCAAAGGCAGTGGTTCCCAGCTTGTGGTCTACAGCAACTTTCAGCTGGGTCATGAGCTGATCTTTTCAATATTAATGTTTATTAATGTATATATTTTCATTTCTGGCAGATAATCGTAGTTGAACTTACGATTTTTAATAAAAAGCAGATTTCCCCTCATTAGTGCCGCAAGCCAGATAACCTTCCCACTAAATAATTATATGTTGGTTTACAGGGTCTTTTGCCCTAACTTAACCTCCAAATCTTTGAGAAGCAGCAACACTTTATCTAAATTAATTTGCTTGAAATTTGGTTTAGAAAAAGGTATGAAACATTGGTCTTGAGGAAATGTGTTTAGTAGAACATAAATACATTTTATAAATGTTGATAAAATTCAAGAACTCAGTGGTGCCTGGGAAGTGATAATAACTTTATAAAAGCAGAATTCCCTAATCTTTGTAGGAAGAAGTTAGTTTTTGATGCAATTCGTGTCTTGATAGTAGCAATAGCATATGTAGTACTTTGTAATTAGAAAGTGCTTGCACAAAGATTATCATATTTAATCCTTAAAGCAATCCTGAAAGCTCAGTATGGCAAATATTCTTACATTTGTTTTGTACCTAAGATACTGAGAAGGTGAGTGACTTGGCCAGGTATATATAAATAGTTAGGAACAAAGTTGAGATGTAGACCCAGACCTTTTGCCTCCAAATTCTGTGCTTTTCTCATGTTCTATGCTATCTGAAACCTTGTAAAATATATTTGAATCTTGCATAAATCCTATGAAGCAGATAACTTTTATTGAAATCCTGTACCATGCCAGATATATCACTTATGGTATATCATTTAATTCTTAATATAGTCTTATGAGATTATAATTTTTACTCCCTTTTTCTTGAGGTAAAAGCACTTGGGACACAGACATTTCCCAAGGTCGCACAAATAAGTAATAGATCCAAATTCAAATTTAAGGTGAACAACATATCTAGTTTGTTCTATTTAATTACCTTCTGCTTGGTCAGAAAATTATTGTGCCCTTTTGCATCTTAAATAAAAGAAGAACCATAAACGAGGAGTGATCAAAGACTGAATGTTTAAATAATAATAGAAAAAAATTATTACAGTAAAAGACACATTGACATTAATACCCTTGAAAATACTCCCCATCACTTCAAACACACTTATCCCATCGAATGTAATCAATATGTTGTAAAGATTTTGTAGGGTATCTGATGGACACTTGTCCCATTAGGGAGGCCACCTCAGGGATGATGTAGATGCCTGATCACTGCACTGTACACCTGAAGCTGAAGCTAAACAATAATGAATATCAACTACAATATTTTATATATATGTAGTTACAAGAAGTGGAGTACAGCATTAGGAATAGAGATAGTGGAAATGTAATGGCTCTGTGTGATGTCAGAGGGGTAGTAGATGGGGGGAGGGGGATATCACTGTGTGAGGGATATAGATGATAAATGTCTATTACATTGTTTTCTACACCTGAAACTAATAATAAAAAAATAAAAAATAAAAAACATACTTATCCCATCGTTCTTGCCACTCACTGAAGCAGTTCTGGAAGTCCTCTTTCATGAGTGTCTTTAGTTATGCTGTATGGCTGCCTCGATGTCCTGAATCATTTTGACTTTGGGAAACAGCCAGAAATCACATGGTGCCAGATTCAGTGAATAAGGTGGATGAAGATACACTGTAATGTTTTTATTTGACAGAAATTGCCGTATATACCAGAAGCAATGTATGGCATGGAACATTATCATGATGGAGGATGATTTACAGCACACTTTAAAACACATCTTCTCTCAACCGTAGCTCGCACCAACTGACTGCACTAAACAAGTTGAAACTTGTCATACACTGTTATACACTAAGGTTCGATGCTCTGCTTACCGTATTGAAGATCCCTGCCTTTCTGCTGGCTGGCACTCGGCAGCAGCATTCACCGTATTTTGTGATCACAATGGAAAGGCTCCATATCACACATCACTTCTGGTACTGCAGTTTCTGTCAAATGAAAATCTTATGGTGTCTCCTCATCCACCTTATTCACCGGATCTGGCACCATGTGACTTCTGGCTCTTTTCGAAAGTCAAAATGACCGTGAAAGGTAATCGTTTTGAATTGATTCAGGACATCGAGGCAGCCAAGACAGGAGAAAGAGTATTTTTTTATTAGTTTCAGGTGCACAAAACAATAATAGTTAGACATTTATCATTTATATCCCTCACACAGTGACAACCCCCTTACCCCCATCCACTATCCCTCTGACATCGCACACAGCCATTACATTTCCACTATCTCTATTCCTAATGCTGTACTCTGCTTCTTGTAAATATATATATATATATACATATACATATACACATATATATGTATATATAAAAAATTGTAGTTGACATTCATTATTCTTCAGCTTCAGCTTCAGGTGTACAGTGCAGTGATCAGGCATCTACATCATCCCTGAGGTGGTCTCTCCAATGAGACAAGTGTCCATCGGATATCCTACAAAATCTTTACAACATTATTGATTACATTCCCCAAATTGATGAGAAAGAGTATTTTGAAGGGGATTAATGGCAATGTGTCTTTCGCTGTAATAAATTTTTTTTCTTTAAACATTTACATATTTTTTTTATCACACTGCGTAGCATATTTAAATTGGCGCTTTAGTTTCTATCAAAGGTACTAGATTTTTATTTGAAGTTATAAAGATGTTAAACATTATGTAACAGTTTTCTTCTATTAGGTCAAAAGGTCAAAAATTGAAAAATTACTTCTCACAAATTTTATAATTCAAGATACATTTATTTGAAATAATGGTAAAATTTAAATTTTATTCGTCTGTGTATATGGTTTGATTTTTTTACAGCTATCAGACAGAAATTCCTAAACAGACTTCCTTGTAAATTATTAATATCTGTCTTTCTCAAAAGTTTTTGGACCTGAGGATAATTTTTCCCTGGACAGTATGCTGTTAAAGTTTCTTTACTTTTAGCCATTGGCGTTGTATACAGCTGTGAATGGCAGTAAAAGCCAGAGAACTTAGTGGTCGTGATGGCAAATGTGGGTCCTAAGTAAACCTCAGATTTTCTTTCAGATTTTTCAGAATCATTCATTTTCCTTATATTTGTAATGATTTTTTTCTAGTAATGTCTTAATTGGATTGTAGGAAAGTCAAATTATCATATTTTAATCTCTGCCTTTTTTAATGGAAAGTACAGATGTGTAGAAATAAGCCACTAAACAAATTTTTACTTTAGTTTGTCATCAGTTTTTTTCTCCACTTACTCCCAAAAAAACATTGAAAGTGGCATTTACAAAAAAATACATTTACAATTAGATGGTTCAACATGTAAGTAAAATGAGATTATAAGGCATACAAAGAAAGTGGGTGGAGCGTTGAATACATGTGCACTTGTGCACGTGCCTTCATCAGTTCTTCATCATTTATGGAATACCTACAAAGAGCCAGTAGCTGTGTAGAGTGTTAGAAACAGAATGACAGCTGTCATAACTATATGACAGAGATGTAGAGGGTGCTCTAGGAACACAGAAGATGAGTATCTGAAAATCAGAACACCAGGTAAAGTAGGTGACACTTGGGCTGAATCTATAAGAATATGTAGTAAAGCGCTAGGGGGAGAAGGTGAGACTTTCCAGGTAGAGGGAACAGTTTACACAGAAGCATGGAAGTAGATTAGAGAATTGCAGGTAATTTCAGTAAAGTTCAACTAAGGATACATTTGAGTGAAAGGTCCATAGGAGACTTTAGAGAGGTAAAGAATGACCTAATCATAGACAAAGTTTATGTTAAAAGGTTTGGAGATCTGTTGAAATCACTTAAGCAAATTTTTCAAAGACAAAAAATAGAACTGTGTTGACGACTACAGTATAGAATGGAAATTAGGTGTGTGCTTTAGAAAGTTCTCTTTGAGGAGCTGAGGATAAAGAATTATCATTTAGGAAGTTATAGTAATCTAAGCAATACACAATTAAAATCTAAACTGATTGGGAATGTAAAGGGAGCAGGAGTGTGTAGGTTCAAAAGAAATTTAGGTAATAGTCTTTTAAAAGCTTGATGGATTTGAGGAGAGAAGAAGAGAGAAGGGTTTAGGATAGTTGCCAATTTCTGGTTTGGACAACTGGCCAGATTACAAACCATTCATCAAGACAAATACTGGAGGAAAAGTAGATGTTGGGGTAAAGACGGAAAAGGGAAGAATCAAGACTTCCAATTTTGGAGACTTACCTAGTGTTTAAGACAGTAAATAAGAAACCAACAAATAAACTAAACATCAGATTGTGATAAGTACTAGAAACAAAGTGGGGTGGTAGAAAATAACTACGGGTGACCATTTTTGCTCAGAAAAGGTTTGCTTGAGGAGCTCAGTCTTACAAGGTGAGAATTACTGGAGTACCGGCAGAGGGAACAGAAGGTGAAAAGGCTTGGACATAGAGAGGACCCAGACTGTGGAATAGGAGAGAGGCCACTGTAGCTGGAACATAATGGTTAGGAAGAGAGTATTATGAGATGGGGTTGGGATGAGAAGGAATTCAGAATATAAACCAAGATATTTGCCTCATTCATTGAACAGGCTAAGAGAATGGCGTAGGGGCAGGTGAGTTTACATATTAGGCAGTGGGTAGGACTATCGAAAGGATCGCATTGTATTTCAGGGTAGTTTGATGTAAGGTAATTATATATTGGATTTAGGGGCGATTTAAGGATTCGGGGGATCGTATGGAGTAGTGATCTCAAAGAGTGGGAAAGCAAACTAATGAGGAAATTGTAGTAGGATTGCTGGACAGTGTACCCATTTGTGGTTTGTGATTATTATTTTTAAAGTAAAATTAACCAGGCCAGTTATGTAACTTTTTCTGGAGCTTCATGGGGGCAGGTTGCAATGCACATATTGAATAAATGTGAAATTATCCCCATTTTACAGATGAAGAAAATGAAGCTCAGAGACGTTGAGACTTGTCTAGAATCCTGAGAGTAGCATAGGTAGGTTAGCCCAGATCTTCTGATTTCCTACGTCCATGGGCTTCTCAGTACAATATACTGTCTCCCATAGAATCTGCCTATTGAATTTAAGCACTAAAATTAGCTCTGACCTTTATAGCTGTCAAGCTAATCGTGTAGAGTTATGGAAGGTATCAGTTGCTTCCCATTGCCTGTTATAAGGAAGTTTATCAGTTCTTTCGGGAGAAGAAAATCTTCTGTTGGCACTAAATCCTGAGAGGAATTTTGCATGCAGTTTCTTATGTGCTAGATATTAAATATCATAATGAAATACAGTCAATTACAATTTTGTAAAAGTTACAGCAAGAATTATCTATTAACCCTTGAGAAAGGCAACATCATAAATCATAGTAGAAAAAAGGCATTTCTTCAGGGAGGGAAACTAAAATAGTCGAAGTATATTGCTTTTTGGTCATGTGACTTGATGTGGAAAACCCAGAAGAATGACAGTTTATTGGTTTTAACTGTAATTTTGACAGGAGCTGGCCATTGGCCAGTCTGAGACCAAACTGTCTGGTGAGAGAGAGGCTAAAGAGTCTGTGTTTTGTTTTGTTGATGGGAGCAAAATTCATATTCTCTAGCTATTAGATTTATAGGAGACAGCATTGACATTTGGTTATTAAAATTAAAGTGCCTGACTTGACTTCTTGCTGAACAGAGGGGCCATCTTACTTAATAGAGTGGAACATTGGTGTACGCAGGGCCAAACATTTCAGAAAGCAATTTTGGAATATTGTAAACCAAGCACATGCATTTGCTTTCCGTCTCCCTCAGTGACCAATTGATAGGATAGTAAGGATACATGCATAAAGAATAAATCCATGGTGATGGTGAAAATAAAAGAAAGTGCCATCGAAATAGCAAAGTTTTTGATGCATTTCTCAAAGACACAAAGTAGATAGGATTGTACTGATGAATCAACTATAGAAAAACTGCAGCCTAGAACACAAATGGGAACGGCTGCAGTAGGAGTTTCTGGTAGAGCTCTCAGAGGCCTCAACTTGGAATTGAGGAGAATGGTGGAGCAATAATTAGGGTAGCTGGGCCTACTGGACCATTCTCTTTCCTCTAGGAATTTGAAGTAACTTCCTATAACATTTGCTCCAACTGCTTTCTAGACATAGTGGATTCTTGACATGGTTAAGTCCCATGGTATGAGTGTTTGGCATAAAAAAGTGGAGCAGAGGCTGATTATGGACTTTTACAACCAACCCAGAGGAAAACATGAAAGGCAGCACTACTTAGGAGTGAAGTACACTGAATTAATACAATCCCAAAGTAAAGTTCTCTTTATTTGACAGTTGTGGTGATTTAAAGTAAATGTACTCCCTTCTCCCAGCATACACACTCTGAAGGAAAGCCACTTGTCAGTAGGACCTGCCCACTTATACTGAGCTGGCACTCAGGGATGAAGCCTTTTATGTAAACAAATCTTTATAGCGTCAAAGGATACCTACACTAATTATACTAATGAATCTAATCATGTATTCATAGGTTTGAAGGGAAAACCAAGGGCCGTCAGACATTTGAGGAAAACAGTTTGAATGAGACCAAGTTGAACAAACAGAATAGCTAACCCAAAAGAAAAGACTAAGAAGAGAGAAGAGCTTTAAAAAACTCAGTATTCTCAGATTTGACTTCCAGGCTGCACTTAGGATGTAGAAAGGTGGGAGGAGCTTTATTTCCATCCTAACAACGAGAGAAGGCTGGATAAAATACAAAATCATAACTTTTCTTGAATCTGTCAGAGAATTAAGATTGCAAGGCAACCAAATAGCCTAATATGTAAGGAAAGACAGGCCTCTCCAAGGAGAGGCGGGATATGAGGACTCATTCACCAGTTGCATGGGAGGAAGTTGGGGCGATGGTATAAGAAGGTAATTCAGCTCCAATTTTTACCAGATTGCTAATCACCTAGTGTGGGATACTGTGAAACTATAGCAGATATAAGGCAGTTCATACCTGCTCACAGTTTATTCTGCATGGACCTGCTTTGGATAGTCACAAGAAAAATTAAAGGACAGAAAATTGTAGAAAGTTTCCCTTGGTATTGTAGGTCTGGAGGAGGGGAGTGGATGCTGTTGCAAGAAAGGCATAACCCTTCTTCCTTAAGAACAAAAGCATTAAGCCTCTAGGGGATGAGCCTGCAAATACTGTAGTCCCCAGGGCACAGGTAAAAACCTATTGTAACTGGAGGAAGGAAAAGAAAAAAAAAACACAAAAAAAACCCACTGCCCTTGGGAGTGTGTTGCCCCTGGACTATTAGAAACCTCTTACCCTTTGTATAAGGACAGTATTACTGAGAAAGCCCTGCCTTGATATACAATGACACAAGGTATGCCTGGCTCAACCAGGACAGCAAAGAAACTCCCTTCCCTCCTCCTCATGCTGGAAAGCACAGAATAACAAGCCACAGTAGTTTACCACTTGAGGAGAGGCAAGGGCATGGCAAGACACCCTTACTTAGGTGCAGGTTCACAGGGAATACATAAATCTGAGGATAGAACAGTCATTGAAAAAACGCCTCCCGCAAACCATGTCCACCCCCCGCCCCCCGAAAGGGAAAAGTTAGAGGAAATTTGAAGGATGTGATACACTGAAGGTAACCATGGCAGCAACAAAACCCAAATAGAGTTCAGTTTCTGATTATATTGACTCAGCTTCCAAATTTAACATTAGAAGAAGAGGCAATACCTTTTTTTCCTCTGTTGCCCTGCAAAAGATGGTCAGCATTCAAACAAATTTTTTGAGACAGAAAAAGCAAAAGCAAAACAAAACTAAAAAGCATCACTACCACCATCACCACCATCATCAACAACAAAACATTGTCAAAAGAAGAAATTTACAGAAAAAGACTCAGAAATTACTCAGATGTTGGGACTATCAGAGAGGGAATTTAAAATAACTATGATTAATGAGCTTCAGGCTTTTGTGGAAAGGTGGATAACATGCATGAAGAGATGATAAATTTCAGCTGAGAGATGGAAAGTAAAAGACACAGTCTAATGTATATGCTATAAATAAAACACAGTAACAGAGATGAAGAATGCTTTGACAGACTCATCAGTAGATTCAACATGACTGAAGAAAGAATCTTTAAACTTGAAGATAGGTCATAAAAATTGCCCAAACTGAAGCACAAAGAGACTCTTTCAGATAAAACTAAAATAATTCATTACCAGCAGTCCTACACTTCAAGAAATATTAAAGGAAGTTCTACAGCAAAAGAAATATGATACCAGACAGAAACATGGCTCTACACAAAAAGTTGAAATTTCTGGAAATGGTTGAGATGACGATATTATAAAGGCATTTGTTTTCTTATTTTTAATTGCTCTAAAAGACAATTGATTTTGTAGTGCAAAAATAGCAAGGTTTCTGGGTTTATAATATACATAAAATAAAATGTATCAAGAATTTGAAGAGTGGGGAAAAGAATTAGGAGTGCACTATTTTCAGGTTTTTACACTCTACATGAAATGATATATTATTTAAAGGTAAACTTTATTAATTAGAGTTATATATTGTAAACTCTGGGGAAACCACTAAAAAATTTAACATGTATGTAAGAATAAGCCAGTATGGAGAAAGAGGGAATCAAAAAAGTATTAATCCAAAAAACATAAAGAAAGAGGGGTAAAGGAACAAAGAATAGAAGGGACATATAGAAAACAACTAGCAAAATGGTAGGTACTAATCTAAACATATCAATAATTATATTAAGTGGAAATGGTCTAAATATTTAAATTAAAAAAACAGAGCTTGTTCAGATTTTGTATTAAAAAGTCTCAGCTAAATACTACCTATAAGAAACCCACTTATAATATAAAGATGTAGATAGATTAAAGGTAAAAGAATGGAAAAAGTGTACCATGCTAATGCTAATCAAAAGGTAGGAGTGACTATGTTAATATCAGGCAAAGTAGACTTCTGAACAATGAATATTATTACCTACAGTAAAGATGGATATTACATTATGGTGAAGAGGTCAGTTTCCTTGTTGAGAAAAGATATAACAAATTCTAGATGTGAATGAATGTAACAACAGAGCATATATATATCAAAAACTTATAGAACTGAAAGGAGAAATAGCCAAATCCACAGTCATAGTTGGAACCACAATACTCATTTCTCAGTAATTTGTAGTAGAAGTAGAGAGAGAATCAGTGCAGAAAGAAGACTTTAATTAACAACCTGTCCACTGATTTGACCCAATTGACAGTAGACTGCTCCACTGAACACCAGCAAAATGTACATTTTTTTCAAATATACATGGAATATTCAGCTAGGTCATATTTGGTATAATAAAATAAACAAATACAAAAGAATCAGAATAATGCAAAGTATGGTCTCTCACCAAAACGGATAAAAACTAGAAGTCACTAACAGAAAGATGTGTGGAAAATTCCAAATATTTGGAAATTGTACAACATATACACACATACATACATATAAACAATGGGTCAAAGAAGAAATAACAAGGAAAATTGTAAAATATTTTTTAACTGAATGAAAATATAATATCAACATTTGAAGAAATGCAAGTTTAGAGGGAAATTTATAGTATTTGATGCATGCTTATATTAGAAAAGAAGAAAGGTCTTCAATCAATAATTTAACCTTGTACCTTAACAACTAGAAAGGAAGAGCAAACTAAACCCAAAAGAAGCAGAAGGAAGGAAATAATTGCAGGCAAAAATCAGTGAAATTGCAAATAAAAAAAAGAGTAGAGAAATCAAAAGTTGTTCTTTGAAAAGCAAAATAGAATTGATAAGCCTCTAGCCAGACTGACCATATAAAAAGAGAGAAAGTACAAATTACCAACATCAGGAATGAGAGAGGGGACATCATTACAGATCCTACAAAAATTAAAATGACAATTAAATAATATTTTGAATAACACAATGGTAGCATGTCACAAGGTCACAAGGACCCTGAAGCAAGGCTGAAGATAATCCCACTGGCCAAATCTGGGACGACTTGACCACCAGAATATTCATATACAGTAATGAATTATAAATCATTGAAAAATAAAACAATCCATGATTCTGTATTGATAATAGATAGCTAATGGAGAAGGGAGGGCTCTTGCTTAGAGAAGAATGCTGAGTGCTAACTAATAAATATGGAGCTGGAATGTTGTTATTTTGCAACCATCATATAAAGATTGGTTCAAGCAGAAGACACCCATCAGTGTTAAATCTGGGTAGAAATTTAGATGAGAAGCAGGACATATGCATGGTCTTAAAGATGGACATCATTACTTCTGTATGTGTTACCCTTAGAAGGACACCACACCAGTTATGTAGTATTTAGACTGGTAATACATACCGTGAACAACATCTAAAGAGACTGAGCACGTCATATCCTCAGCAGTATTACTCCTGATGATGTGACTTTTTGAATTTAGGTTGAGTTTTCTGAAGTATTTTCAGATACTTAGTTTCTCTCTATCTGAGCCTAACTAAACCAAACTCAGTTTGTTCCGAAGCACACCCTGTAACCAATGAGATGTATTACCTTTTGCCAGAAAAATGAACCTGATATGTTTTGGAGAAATGGTGCCATGTGCATTATAAAGCCATAGTTTTGTTAAAGTCTAGAAAACCATAGCCTCTCAGGTGACCTCTTTTTGGGTTTGGATCTATTTTACTTTTTATTTTGAAATCATCTTGAAGTTTTAGAAAATTTACAACAATAAGAATACAGAGATCACCTATATTCTTCACCCAGATTTACCTGTTGTTAACATTTTACCTTCAATGTTAGCTGGGTAATATATTTTTAAATTTTAATTTTCCTTTCTTCACTTTACAAGGGTTTTTTCTCTTTTGGTCATGTAATATGTTCTAGGGAGTCTTCAAAACTGAGGAGGGTAGGGGCGGCCAGATGGCTTAGTTGGTTAGAGCACAAGCTCTTAACAACAGGGTTGCTGGTTCAGTTCCCACATGGGCCAGTGAGCTGCGCCCTCCACAACTAGATTGAAAACGAGCCACTGCTGAGCTGCTAGAGGGGCCGCGGATGGCTCAGTTGGTTAGAGCACGAGCTCTTAACAACAAGGTTGCCGGTTCAATTCCCACATGGGATGGTGGGCTGCGCCCCCTGCAACTAAGATTGAAAACAGTGACTGGACTTGGAGCTGAGCTGTGCCCTCTGCAACTAGATTGAAGGACAACGACTTGGAGCTGATGGGCCCTGGAAAAACACATTGTACTTCAATATTCCCCAATTAAAAACAAAACAAAAGGAAACAAAACAGCTGAGGAGGGTACATATATTTGCATTTTGAAGCCCAGATCTGTCTTATTCCTGTTTGGTGTCACCAGGAGTGTTAAAGTTGAGGCAGCCTTATTTATCTGGGATGAAGAGTAACATTGCAAATTTGTGTAGTGATGGAAGAATTCATGTGCATTTTGGTAAAAGTACATGCTATGAGACGTAGAGGTTGTCAACCTAAATGTCTTCTGAAATCATTAAGGGTGAAGATTTGGGGAGGAATTATATTGAATCTAAGTTCTGTTTTGGTGGCAGAGTTACCAACTTATTAGTCATTTAAGTACAGCCGAGAGAAAAGAGTAGAGAAGAGTTTGAAATATGTTGATAAAATTACTTCGGTTGGGGAATTTAATGTTAAGGTACAAAATGTTTTGATCACTTAACCTACTTCTCATTCCTGACTATCAGAGATGTGTAAAAGAGTTTAGAGCACCATTTTCTATTGGATCACAGTTCATGAAACAACTCCTTTGTAAGATCCTGAACTCAGTGTGTCAGGATCTAAGACTCTTTCTCTGTGTTTCAGTATCTGGAATTATCAGGCCTGGATTGTCAAGAATGTTAGATACTCCCATTTTCTTACAATAGGAAGATATAAAAGGATTTTATGATCACATAAATGGAAATGGAGGTTTCAAAAGTTGGTATAAATATTAAAAAATCAGGCATATAAGCACAAATATTAGTCACTGCAGTGCTAAAGTAAACACTTAAAGGAAATTACATGTCCTGTAATGGGATTGAGGTGTGGGGTATCAGTTAGAATGTAGAGTTGAATTTTCATATAATTCACATCCATGGAGTTGGATTTTACATAGCCATTAAACATTATAACTTAGACTGTCAACATGTAAAAATGCTTGTGACATAATATGGAAAAATCAGAATATACATTTCCTACACACTGTGATTGTAACTAAAACTATACTTATGAATAAGATGAAAGTTCATAAAAAACTACTTATGTTTATGAACTATATTATAGTAGTCAAAATGCAGGTAATTTTTCCTTCTCTACTTCTTATACTTTTAGTAATGTTGTTACATAGCATCTGTGGTTGAAAAGAAATTAACCACTTTTAAAAAGCAATACGCTTTATTTTTTAGAGCAGTTTTAGGCTCATAACAAAATTGAGCGGAAGGTACAGAGAATTCCCATGTATCCCCCCATCCTCATATGTGCACAGCCTCCCCATTACCAACACCCCCCATCTGAGGGGTACAGTTGTTAAAACTGATGAACCTTTAGTGAATCATCATTAATACCCAGCGCCCATAGCAACTTTTTAAAAAAATGAAGTCTGAATTTTGAAATCTTTTCAGGGTTTCTTTATCTGCAATCCAGAAATCTATAGGCAGAGAATCTTAGACTCTATTCTTTGACTCCTGCTAGAGGCTGGACTTTGGTAAAAACTGAACCAATAGGGAAATTTATTCTAGTTACCCCCCCCCCCCCTCAACCCCGGCCCCCGGAAGACCTGTATACCCAACTCACTTTGCCTTTTAACTCCTGTTATTTCCCTCTCACAGTCAGGGGACTGGGCTCTGCCTGTTTGGTTGTGATTGAGCAGTTTTATCTACCCTGTTACATCTGGAATTGTCTCCTTCCATCTCTCTCTAGGAAGTGCATTTTCAACTGAGCACCTCAAGCTTCAACTCCAGAAGGAATCCCTAAGTGAATTGAGGAAGGAGTGTACTGCAAAAAGGTAAATGCAACCCTGAGAATAATTTTTGTGTCAAGTTTCCTTTGAGGATAGGATTTGGAAACATAGGGTTCTTTAAAAACTGCTGTTATTAATTTATACTCTACACACCTCAGTGCCACATTCATTTATTCAACAAATATTAAGCACCTACTATGTGTCATATACTGTGCTAGAGGCAGTTACTAGAGCTCCTAGTATATAGTCATAATCAGAAACGTGAAATGTGAACACTGTTCTGGTTTTGAAGACCGCAGTACCATGATTTCATGTTTGAATCTTCTCTTTTTCCTGTCTTTTACATGTAGTGTAGCTTATAGTTTTTTTCTTCAGTAATTTCTTTAGATTTATTCCTGTTTAGTGTTAGCTCATTTGGATTACCTCAACAGCTCCTAGATTATCCTCTAACATCAGACTCTCCATCTTTCCAATTCATCCTACATGTTGCTATCACACCCCTCCTTAAAACACTATTTTTACAATATTTTTTCTCTTCTTAAGAGCCCATGGTGATTGTTTTTGCTTAACTTTCAAATACCGTATTTTGCTATAATGCGCTCCAGGGTATAATGCGCACCCACGTTTTTGGCCCAAACTTTCAGGGGAAAAAAATCTTTCGTTTTAATTTTTTAATTCAAATTTTTATTTGTGTACATTTAAGTACTTGTTTTTTTATTATAAAGGAATTTTAGCATTTATTTTTTTAACATATTATGGTACAAGAAATTTTATGTAACACATAATTACAAAACACAAGAACAGATACAAGGTATAAGAAATTTTATGTACCTGTAGCAAATTTACGATATTTACGCATCATAGAAGGCCAAGAACTCTTCATCATTGCAAGTTCTTCCTAAGTTCAACTAAACCAATGATCATATTCCAGGGTATTATTTTGCATACAGATATCGTTATTGATTTCTAAAGTTACACTTTTAACTCATAAGCATAAATAAAAGAGTTAAAAACATTTATATAGATAACGGAAGAAGCACTACCCATGTACAAGGCACATCCTTATTTTTCCCTCACAAATATGTGCAAAAAAGTACACATTTTACACACAATATGGTAACCTTCAGTAAATTGGTTCTATACAACTGTAGCTAATTTCAGTCACTCCACAACTTTTATTTAACAAATGTTTTTGTCTTTATGTTTTTCCAGCACATGCTTAATTTGTTGCCTCTTCTGTTGTTTTGCTCATCTTTATCCATTTTTTTTTTTTTTTTCTGGAAAGTCATCTCATCCTGCATTTTTCTTCAAAACACATAGCAATAGAGGATTCAAGTATGTTGGAACTGGAAAGAACCTTGGATTTCATCTAGTCAAATCTTCTCAATTTGCAGATAGGGAAACAAGGCTCTGGGAAGTTACTCTTTGTCCAGCTTACTGGGAAAGCAGAACTAAATCCCTTTAAGTCTTCAGAGCTGCTTATATTATGCTACTACTTTTACACTCTCCTTTGATCTATAACTTCTTCTAAATTCCTTTTTGTCTAGCATTGTTAACATAGTTGAGCAGGTAATTTGTTCTATGTCTATTTTATCTGTTGGTTATGTTTCTTTAGTAGTTCAAGGTAAGAACGGCATCATCTCATGCCACAGCTTCTTGCTTGTTTGTTCTTTTTCTTACATTATTTTTCTAACATGGCAGCAGGTTATTTTTTGAGGTAGTTATAATGTGTAGTTGTGAGTAAAACATAAAATACTTCTTTGAGGAAGTATCATATGGATATTTCCTGAAATCAAACTGGCCTCATGTTAAATGAGATGTTGGTTTGCTTACTAGTCCTCTTTAAATCTTGTTTCCTTGTTTGTAAAATGCAACCTAATAGCATTGTTGTAATAATTAAATAAAGCCATTTGTAAAGCTCCTGGCATATAATAATAGTAGGTCAATGATGATTTGTACCCTTTACATCTCTTAGCATGATGCTGGACACACACAACAGGCCTCAGTATGTATATAGTGAGCTTGATTGATAGTATTTAGAGCTAGATCAGGACTTACATTAGCTATTATTCTTACCTCTACTTCTAAGTTTCTGTGGCCTACTGCAGATAGTGTATGTAAACTTTTTCTGCATCAGGTATGTAGAAGTAAATGTTAGAAAACATGTAAGCGTATTTTTTTTTTTAAACAAATGTACTTTTTTCCTTCCCTCATTAGAGAACTCTTCCTGAAGACTAATGCTCAGTTGACAATTCGTTGCAGGCAATTACTATCTGAGCTTTCCTACATTTATCCTATTGATTTGGTAAGTTTCAAATTTTCTGAAAAAATATTTGTATTTTTTCTTTTAAGATGATTTCTGTTTGAAATTTCTTCTGAAAGAAAGATCTTATTACTCTGCTCTTAAATGTATACTCTGTCATGATTCATTCAGGAGCTAATATTTATTTTTAATGCATATATCTTTTTTCTTCTCTCTGCTTTTTTCATTAAATTATTTTTTTCAATCGTAGTTGACATACAATATTATATTAGTTTCAAGTGTACAACATAGTTCATTAAACATTTATATAACTTACGATGTGATCACCTTGATAAATCTAGTACCCATCTGACACCATACATAGTTATTACAATATTATAGACTATATTCCTTATGCTATACTTTATATCCCATGACTATTTTGTAACTACCAATGTGTACTTCTTAATCCCTTCCTCCTTTTCACCCAACCCCCCTAACCCCCTCCCAGCTGGCAACCATCAAAATGTTCTCAGTATCTATGAGTTTTGTTTTGTTTTGTTTGATATTTTGTTCTTTAGATTCCACATATAAGTGAAATCACATGTCATTCGTCTTTATCTGACTTAACTTCACTCAGCAAAATACCCTCTAGGTCTATCAATGTTGTTGCAGACGGCAAGATTTCATTCTTTTTTATGCCAGAGTAATATTCCATTGTATATATGTACCACCTCTTCTTTATCCATTTAGCTATTGATGGACCCACAGGTTGCCTCCATATCTTGGCTATTGTAAATAATGTTGCAATGAACATATAGGTGCACATGTCCCTTTGAAGTGGTATTTTGGGTTTCTTTGGATAAATACGCAGAAGTGGGACTACTGGGTCCTTCTTTGTCTCTTGTTATAGCCTTTGTTTTAAAGCCTATTTTGTCTAGTATAAGTATTGCTACCTCAGATTTTTTCCATTTCCATTTTCCTGAAATATCTTTTTCTAACACTTTACTTTTAGTCTGTGTCTTTCGATCTGAAGTGAGTCTCTTGTAGGCAGAATATATAAGGATCTTGTTTCTTTTATCCATTCAGCCACACTATCTTTTGATTGGAGCACTTAATCCATTTATATTTAAAGTAATTGTTAATAGATATATAGTTATTACCATTTTATTATTCATATTTTTAATCTTCTTAAAGAAGTCCCTCTAACATTTCTTGTAATACTGGTTTGGTGGTGATAAACTCCTTTAGCTTTTTCTTGTCTAGGAAGCTCTTTATCTGTCCTTCAATTCTAATGAAAGCTTTGCTGGGTAGAGTAATCTTGGTCGTATGTCCTTGCTTTTCATCACTTTGAATATTTCTTGCCAATCCCTTCTGACCTGCAAAGTATCTGTTGAGAAATCAGTTGACAGCTTTATGGGAGCTCCCTTGTAAATATCTGCTTTTCTCTCGCTACTTTTTAAATTTTTTTATTTATTTTTTATTTTTATTTTTATTTTTTATTTTATTGGGGAAGGGGAACAGGACTTTATTGGGGAACAGTGTGTATTTCCAGGTCTTTTTTTTCCAAGTCAAGTTGTTGTCCTTTCAATCTTAGTTGTGGAAGGTGCCGTTCAGCTTCAAGTTGTTGTCCTTTCAGTCTTAGTTGTGGAGGGCGCAGCTCAGCTCCAGGTCCAGTTGCCAGTTGCTAGTTGCAGGGGGCGCAGCCCACCATCCCTTGCGGGAGTGAAACCGGCAAGAGGACACGCTCCAACCAACTGAGCCATCCTGAAGCTCAGCCGCAGCTCAGCTCAAGGTGCCGTGTTCAATATTAATTGCAGGGGGCGCTGCCCAGCATCCCTTGTGGGACTCGACAAATTGAACTGGCAACCTTGTGGTTGAGAGCCCACTGGCCCATGTGGGAATCGAACCGGCAGCTCTCGGAGTTAGGAGCATGGAGCTCTAACTGCCTGAGCCACCGGGCCGGCCCTCTTGCTACTTTTAAGATTCTCTTTTTGTCTTTAACCTTTGGCATTTTAATTATGTGTCTTGGTGTGGGCTTCTTTGGGTTCCTCTTATTTGGGACTGTGCTGCATGGGCTTGTGTGTCTATTTCCTTCACCAGGTTAGGGAATTTTTCCATCATTTTTTCAAATAGGTTTTCAATTCTTTGTTCTCTCTCTTCTCCTTCTGGTACTCCTATAATGCAAATGTTGGTACACTTGATGTTGTCCCAGAGGCCCCTTAGACTGTTCTCGTTATTTTTGCTTTCGTTTTTCTTTTTGCTGTTCTGATTGGGTGTTTTCTGCTATCTTAACTTCTAAATCACGGATTCAGTCCTCTGCTTCATCTAATCTACTGTTGATTCCCTCTAATGTATTCTTTATTTCAATTATTCTTCATTTCTGACTGGTTCTTTTTAATGTTTTCTATCTCCATTTTTATGTTTTCTAACTCTTTTCTGGCATTCTCCCTGAGTTCATTGAGCAACTAGTGTCTCGAACTCTGTGTTTGGTAGATTGCTTGTCTCCATTTTGTTTAGTATTTTTTCTGGAGCTAATTTATATTTATTAGTATTACTTAAGATGTTTCTAGGGCGACTGTCAGGATGCTAAGTTTTAAAATCTAGTTTCTTAGAATAAATTTTAAAAAGTAAAACTTTAATGAGCCTGATTAGATTCTTATTTAGAGAACCAAATCTGCTAAATTTGATAGGTTTGTTTGTTGTTGTTTTTTTTTATGAAAAGACATTTAAGAGAATAATTTTCTGAGAGGAAAGCTAATAGGATGTTAGGTTGCTCACAGAATCTTGTTAATTCTATTAAAATGTTTTCATTTATAGCTATGAATTTGTCAAAGGATATTTTTATAATAAAAATTTTACATGACTTTTTGCTTAGACATGATGTTTTACATGTTCATATTATAGAAAATGTCAAGTATGTAAAAATGTAGAGATAGTAGTATAATGAATCATCATGGACTCATCATCCAGCTTCAAAAATTATGATAATAGTTTGAATCTAGGGCAGTATTGTCTTTGAGTTAACTTTATGGTCTTTGAATTAACGTTGACCTGCTGAAGTCTTTGAGATTTGACTTAGAGTTTCTTTGCTTTATACATAGCAAGAGTTAATTTCATTCTTTGGTTATATTCACAGAATGAGCATAAGGATTACTTTGTATGTGGTGTCAAGTTGCCCAATTCTGAGGACTTCCAAGGTATTTCATTTCTTTTTTACTTCTAAAGATTTGCTATACATAATATATGGGTAAGTTGCAGGGAAAAAGAGATATCTTGAAATTTTGGTTGTTGAACACTTTCTCCAGGTTTTTCAGGCCTTCTGTCCTTTCTCAAATGTGAGTATATAGAGTCAGGTTCCCTGATGGGAGACTTAGGAGAGTATTTGTTCTAATCATGGAATAAAAATTATTGAGCCGTGTATTTGAAATTTAAAAGAAAATAGTTTTAAAAGGACTCTAAGAAAATGAGATAGTATGGTTCTTAAGAATACTAATAATCTCCCTGTCCTTTTGGTTTGATTTTTGTGAAAAATTTGTGTGTGGTTGAGAGCAGAAGAACAACAAATATTAATCTGTTCTTTTGTTATTTAGGAAATCATATCTGTGCAAGTACTTGAAAATTTGATTTTGTGACAGTCCTACTACCACAGATTAAACTTGTTGTTCTGTCATTTTTATTCTCTTTAAACAACAAATAAATTGTATTGAAGATATTATGGACTATGAGTCATAGTAATTGTTATATTTTAAAATATTTTAATTTTCCTCATCTCTTTACCAGTATGCCAAAGGAAAAAAAAAACTTATTTTATTTGGCAATAAAATATATATTTTTTTATTGTTAACAAAGTGGTTTTTCCCCCCTAATCTAACAATGCTTTGAGGCCTGTTTCATAGCTTCATACCTTATTTTCAAAGTTAGCATATTTTCTATTTGTGAAAAAGTTATTCTAGAAGAGAGTGTTACCAATTTTCATTGGGACTTTCTCCCATTTCCCTGTAAAGGAAATGTTGTTACTTACGGTCCTTTAACATTTAAGACTATTTTAATTTATTACCTCCTTTGGCCTTTAAAACAACCCTTACAATAAGTAGTTGGGACATGATAAAAGAAGAGTGATAAAACAGGAATGGGAAAACCTGTATTCAATTCCTGGTTCCCTTTCTGGAAACCATTTGGAGCAAGCCATTTAAGCTTTGAGTTAATTTCCTAATTGGTAGTATGAACATTAATTCATATACTACCTGTTTTACATTGACTATTGGGAAGATTGTATCTTTAAAAGCATGACATTTTCCCTTATCCTCACAAAAACAAACAGGAAACCCATAAAGAAGGTGGTATAATCTCATTTTACAATGTGTAAATGAGCTATTTAGTGACTTGCTTGAGACCACAAAAGTAGGTAATGATGTAGCTGGGATCTGTCTGGTTTTCATTGTCCAGTGTCCTTCCAGTCTCTGTGAAGTCAGACAAATGTGCTTCAGTGTTAATTTTAGGCAAAGTTATGGTGTCTTGAAGCCATGACACATCTTTTTCCTCATTCATTAATTTAACAAAGCTACCAATACCTTGAGCCCTATTCCAGGTTCCTGGGATACAGAATATTCATTCACTGAAAAAAAATACTAATTGACCCCAAGCACTGAGCTGAGTTTTGAGGATATGACGATGGAAAAACCAAGTATGTGCTCTCCTTTCATGGAGCATGTACAGCCTATTGAGGGACACAGCCAATAAACGAGAGAATAAGTATTTAGTATTTAATAAAGGAATATGCTCTCATAGACAATAGGGGAACTAACTTTACCTAAAGCAGTCAGAGAAGAACTCACTGAGGAGAAACATTTAACAGAAAATTTGAAGGCTGAAAGGAACAAACTATGCTACAGCTGGGGAAGAAGCATTCCTAGATGAGAGGCCAGCAAGTACAAAGGTTAGGATGGAGGAATAGGCTTTATATCTCTGAAAAAACTCAGAGTGGGGGGTTGGGGGGGTTATGGGAGAAAAGATCTGTATTTTGGACAATCATGAATGAGCTTAATTTCTTCACCTGTGAACTGAGCTAATATCTATATCTCCAATATATCTCCAATGATAATTGAATGAGATAACATTTGAAAATGCTTTTCATATAGAAGGTGCTCAAATAAATGTAACTGAAAGTAGTTGCAAGGGAGAGGAAGGAAAGAAGCAGGGAAGGAAGAAAGGACAGGAAACACCAGACCAGACCTGTGTGGCTGGAGCAGACTGAGCAAGAGGAAGAGTTATACAGGATGAGGTATGAGCGAGGTCAGCCAAAGCCTGAGGCCTCTGTAAGGAGTTTATATTTTATTCTCAGTGGCATGGGAAACCCCTGAGAAGGAGGAGGATATGAGCTGATTTAGGTTTTTAAAAGTCACTCTGGCCGCTAAATGCAGAATGATTTGAAGGAAAGCAATAAGGGAAACAGGGATATCAGTGTGGTAAGCTGTCCCTTTAATCCACTTTGGGATGTTTCTTGATTCTATTTTTGTTTTCTTTGAGTTTCTTTGTTTCCTGGTTTTTCATAGCTTTTATTAGTTATTTACGCCTTGTGTATGCCCAACAAGCTGAATAAATTCTTCCTACACTTTAAAAAAATTAGTTTAGCTTTTTGGTGCACTTGATGAAAAATGAAATGGGAGATAAAATGAAATAAGTGTTTCATTTTACTCTAAGGCCCTCCTCACTCCCCATGCCTCCTAGGAATCAGAAATTTTAAGAAGCACATACGGTAGTATTGGACTTAAATCTTATGTTAGCATTCTGCGCGGCACTTCCATGTACTAAATTTACGGAGTGTCCTGTGTGTCATCTGTGCCAGATGCTGAGAGTGGACAGACATGATTAAGGCATTGATCCTGCCTCAGGGAGATTTCAGTCCAGCTCAGGCCATCCAGCTTGTAATCAAGCTAAATCAAGAAATGTTGGATGGATTCATACTCTGTGTCAAGCGCTTAGAAGTTTTTACTGGGTACATGGGACTCAAAGAAGTGAGAGTAATCAGTTCTATCAGGAGGGGATCAGAAAAATCTTTTTAGTGAAGATGATGGCTGAGGTGTCTTAAAAAATAAAATAGTATTCCCCTGTGGAAAGAAGGGTAGGAGGACATTTTAGGTTGGGTGAGTAGAAATATGGTAACACAAAGTATCATGCATGATGCTGTTATTTATTTAATTCTTACAGCTATAAGGATAAATTCCTTCTGTGAGGGAAATACTTTTTTTAAAGACAGGAAAATTGAGGCTTGGAGAGATTAGTTAACTTTTCAGACTCATACCAGCCAGTGGCAGAGCGAAAGTCACCCCGGTCAGCCTGATTTTAAGGTCCATAGTATTCCTGACATGATAGAGTTTTCTTCCTTGTTTTGAATAATAACCTCTTCCAAACTTGTGCCAACTTTTTAGTGTTCTGTAGCAGCGGCATTCTCGGTGAGACTCTAGTGAAGGAACTCCAAACTGGTTATTCTGATATTCATAAAACTTTGCTGGGATAGACTTTACATTGCATGGGTTGATACTGTTTTGGAAACTTCTCCATAGTGGCCAAACATTTATTGTGCTTTTCTGAATGGGTAAGTTTCTAATAGAGTAAGTCGAAGAGACCTGGATACAACGGGAGCAAGTTGTCCGGTGAAGGGGATTCATTTGAGTTCCATTGACAGAGACATTTCTCATTTAAAAAAAAAAAAAAAAAAATGTTTGTGTGTGTTTTTAAGTAATCCATAACACCAGCGCCTTTTGTGGTAATGAGATCCAGATTTCCTTCTGTGTCTGTGTCCCTTTATGCAGGCATGATTTCTTGGAAAGGAGAGTCCATATGTCAAACAGTGTCTCATTGAGAACATGGAATGATTCCATAGATGCTGTGGCAGTGATTAGAGTCTTAAATATTTTGTCCTGTCTGGATCAGTGGGTGCTTGGTTCCTTAACAAATCAGCTGCCTCAGTGATTGGGAAGGCAGGATGGTAAGAGCTTTTAGATCACTTATTGTACTTGGATACGTTTGAATATTACTAGTTTGTCCAACATGTAAGTCAGAGGACATTTATAATATTAATTTATAATATTGTCATGGCCATTGTGTGTTTGTGGAATTTATTATCAAAAAAATTACACAAAAGCTGCAGCCCAGAGTAACAAGCATCATTTAAAAAAACAAATCAGTAATACCGGGGGTGCAAAAACATGTACACAAGTGGACACTTTGGTCAACATTGCTCGAGCAGTGGTCGCTGTAATCAGAAGCGTCTGGCTGCTGATGGTAACCACTTTGAGACCTCTTGTAACTGCAGAAGTCAAACATGACTTGTGTTCATCTTTTGTTATCGGTATACATTGAGTATTACAATTTTAATAGCTTTTTCCTTTCTTAAAATGTGTATACATTTTTTTGGCACCCTCTGTATTTATTATGAGGAAACTGCAGATTTCTGTTTTGTTTTAAGTCCCTTAAAACAATTTTCTAATAAGGATCTTTTTCACATACCTGAGTCTTACAGTTTATTCCTGTTCCTCTCTGAAGCCTTCCACTCCTCCTCCAACTTCTTCTCACTGACAAAACTGTCCTGTGTTGTGACCTTTCTAACCCCTAGAGCAGCATAAGGAACACAAACCTCTGCTCTGCATTAGGTGTTAGGGACGTCATTAATGCTTACTGGAAAAGCACACCCCAGAGACGCAGGTTTTGGCTTTGGCAGGTAAAAAGTCTGTTAGATCTTGGAATGCTGGAAACCTTAAACCTTTTGGTTTTTTAGCTAAAGTGATTGGCAACAGAATGTGACATCTGAGGTTTCGTGGCCAGCAATAGCCATAATTAACCACATGAGCTCACATTTTCCCACTGGAGTTTCAGTGGTCTTGGGGTGATGAAAGTGACTTCCCTACCAGGAGGTGGTTTTCCTTTTGAGGGTATTGAAATACCCTTGGGCCCTGTAATGCCTCACCCGTGGTCCTTTTAAAATGCTTTTTAATATAAAGCTTCAATATTGGAAATCCAACACCACAGTGTTGAACAGTGAGGCTGTGACTGAGCGCTGTGGCCTGGAATGGGAAACAACCGAGGGTTTTTAATAGGTGGGAAGGGGAGTCTTGTGGTGGAAATGATGGTGAGTGTAAATAACTGGAATCAAAACTGAGTTCCAATATTAGCTAGTTTCCAGTTTTTGCTATTTCTTTTTGGTTTTTGATTTGCATGTGTAGGCTTCTTAGAAATATTATCATTAAATTTAAGCAAAATTGTTTCGATCATTGAAAAGAGGTGATGGTAAAAGACCAATTTTTGTTCTTTTCATAAATATGTGGGTATAGTCTCAAAATATGCAAATATAATTTTTTAGTATTACCCCTTTCGTAATATGGAAAAAATTTAGATGCTTGAGTGTTTAGCATTGGATAGTTTGTTTAAAAAAAAAAAAAAAATTCAGAGTTTGCATTTGACCTATTTGGAAGACTAATTAAGAGGCTTTCTATTGCTTTCTGGAAGTTTTCAAATCCTTTCCTATCAGATCATTTAGGAAAGGAAAGCTTAGTGTGAAGCACATGTAGTAAAGTCGGAACTTAATGTGCTATTTTTCTTCATTACTGTAAGTCCTCTTCTCTCCCTTCAAAAGAAGGCTCTTAAAGACTAAGTCCTTAGGATATTTTAAATTTGATAAGCCCTGCTCTTTACAGAACGCAGGAGGCAGAATTCATTGACCTCTGATGGACTCACCATTCAGCTGTGACTCCCACAATAGATATTTTTGGGACCAGGGTGTAAACACAATCCTCCCTCTTATTCCATCACTCATGGTTTTCTCCCTATATAGCTTTGACCCAAGTCAGTTATATCACCTAGTTCTCATTTTTCTCATCTCTAAATTGATATCATCAGACTCAGTGATTTTTGAGGTTTCTTCTAGCTCTAATATTATATGATGATTAAATTATAACATGATGAATTTAAAGTATAATGTAATTTTAGTCTCTAAGGTAGTGTGGTATACAGATTTCAACAGAAGTGTCGTAGTACTCTAGGTACTTGGGTGGGAGTGGGCCAAGAGAACAAGGTCTCTAAAAATAATTAGGATTCTGGTCAGTTAGGGCATGACTCAGTACTGTCAGTTGAAATGAATGCTGTTTGATTATTTTCATCGATTTGATTTAAGAGAACATCAAGCATTAGAATAGAAGCCCATTCTCTGTCCAACACTATGCAAGTCACTGAGGACTCACATGCTTTTTATCTTTTCTTTAGCATTACTAGAAAAGAGTGAAGAAACTAAGGTGATGGATGAGTTTTGTATACTTGGTATGTTCTAGACTTCCAAGTTAAAAAATTGTTACCTATTCGACAGTAAGGTTCTGAGACAGTATGGTAGAATTCCGAAAGGTCGGAGCCATTGGTGTCAGGTCAACCTATATACTAGCTGTATTACTTTGGACAGGTTCCTTAACTTCTTTGAGCCTTAATTTCTTTATCTGTAAAATGAATGAAATAGCATGTAAAAGGTGCCCAGTTTAGCAATTGTTGATGGACGAATGACTATCATAAATAAAGTACTATTGTCAATTCCTGGCAGAAGAAAAGTATATAATAAAAGTTACCTATTTTTATAGTAGCTAAGAATAAATTTAAAAGAAGAATATGAAAAATGTTACTAATAATTGAAGTTAAAGTTACGCTTAGAAATCAAAAAATACTCAAACCAAGCTTATCTCAATTGTTTCAGTCTTTTTCTAGTTAAAGGTATTCCAGATTATGTGCTGAATCTCTTAGCATGTGTGTGGACTTTTTAAAGTATTTTGGGAATACCATATACCAAGCAGTTACTTTTTCCTTCCTGCTGGGGCAAGCTTAAAACTTCACTCTCAGTTTTGAGTACCTGAATGGTTATCACTTGGTAGGTAGTAGCAGAAATGTGGATGGTGATTTAAAAATGTAATTATCTATGATTTCTTAAAATATAATTGCTTATGTTTGACTGTAGGGTACATGTATTTTTTTTCAACAGGTGCTTCCACCTCAATTTCATGAATAAGACGTATATTAATAGTGTGGGTTTTGACTTTTTGCTTTTACTGTTTAAAACGTTTTCTCCCCCCTTATTGTATCTCAAACTCATAGACTTATTTATGTAACATTATCTTTATGAATATTGAGAACATACTCCATAAGAATGCATTATGCTATTTTGCATCACCTTAAAATTAATAATGCCGTACAGTAGTACAATACAACTATATTATTTGTAAGTTGTTAATGAATAAAATGTGCAATGCTTATATAATGCGTTGTCTAAATCTCTGAAACTAATTTTCACATTGTATAATAGACTCATATATTATTTCTTCCTTTAAAAAGCACTAGGAAAGAAAGCAGTGAACATTTGAGTGCACTAAGAATTCTTTCTTGAGATATATATCAAATGTTAATCTCATCACATCAATTATTGGGAAATAGTTTTAAATATAGTAGACGAAATTTCAAGTTTTGTTAATGTGCTTGGTTTTGTATAAAATTCCAAGTTTATAATATAAGTGTATAATTATGAGTTTAAAATTATTAATATAATTATAAACTATATAATTTAGATAAGATTCATATTTTATTTACAGGTTGTTTCTTAATACAATCTTTTGAAATTGATTTATTATGATTTCATAGCTACATTTGTAAGGTAAACAGTTGTTTTCTTTTCCTCTGCTTTTGAATTTAACAGCAAAAGATGATGGAAGCATTGCTGTTGCCCTTGGTTACACTGCACATTTGGTCTCCATGATTTCCTTTTTCCTGCAAGTGCCCCTCAGATATCCTATAATTCATAAGGGATCTAGATCAACAATCAAAGATAATATCAATGACAAGCTGACAGAAAAGGAGAGAGAGTAAGTATCTTTTTAAAATATTCTTTTAACATGAAGCCAGTATGAAACATGGGCTATGTTAAACACAGAAAATGTAACCTAGATTGCAGCAGTTTTTGTATATCCTTTGTAAAATGATCTATTTCTTTTAAATAAAATGTAGTCGTTCATTTAGGTCATAATGGATCAACTCCTGTACTTTTTAATATTGCTAATGATAGCAAAATTAACTCATTTAAGTTTAATTTGCTTTTGTGAGGACAAGTATAATATCTGCAGTGATTCATGTTTATTGTTAGTCAACAAGTGAAACAGATAAAATATTTGTCAGAAAGACAACCAAGAAAAGGGTAAGAGACTTAACAGCAGATTATACATATCTGAAAAATGGATTAGTGAACTGGAAGATAGGTCAGTAAAAAATATTCTGACCAAAGCACAAAGAACAAAAGAGATGGATTGTATAGACATGTGTAGGACACAACCAAAAGGGCTAATTATATAATTGAAGTCACAGAGAGGCAGAAGAAAGCACGTAGGAAAAATGTAATATTTTAGGAGTTAATGGCAGAATTTTTCAAATTGATGGAGACATCAAGCTAGAAATTCAGGAAGCATTCACTACAACACCAAATAAGTACAAAGCCAAAATACTTAGTGAAATTATAGTAAAAGCTGAAAACTAAAGACAAAGTAAAAATATTAGAAGTACCTAGAAAAAAAAGAATAAGCATCAAAAGAGCAATAATAAAACTGAAAGCTAATTTCTCAATCGAAACATTGGGAGCCAAAAGGTGATGCAGTGACATTTAAAAAGTATTATAAGAAAATACTGCCAACTTAAAATTCTATATTCAGTGAACATATTCTTCAAAAGTAAAGGCAAAATAAAGATGTTTCACACTATCAAAACTGAGAAAATGCATTCCTGCAGACTTACACCAAGGGAAATAACTAAAGGCAGAATAAAAATAATCTTGCATAGAAACATGGAAATGCAAGAAGGAACAAAGAGTAAATACGAGTATCTCTAAATTAATTTTGACTACAAAACATAGCAATTTAGTGTAATATATATATATATATATATATATATATATATATATATATATATATATATATACACACACACACACACACACACATAAAATATGCAGAGGATGCCAAAAAAAGTATACACATTTTAAGAAAGGGAAAAACTGTATTAAAATTGTAATACATTGGATGACACTAACATTCATTTTATTAACGGCATCTTTTGAGTAAACATCATACTACACATTGCTACCGTAATTCAACTTCGAAAAGTAATACATAGATAACATCTCTTAACATGTGTACATTTTTTTAGCACCCTTGGTATTTACAATTGTAATGCATGACTCTAACACAAAAGTTGAGAAGTGGAAATGGAGTTAAAGTGCTCTAAGATCCTAATGTTGTCTGGAAAGTGGTAAAATACTAATTTATATTAGACTCTAATAAATCAAGGATGCATGTTATAGTCTCATAACCCCTAAAAGAGTTGTTTTATAAAAGCAAAAAATAATAGAGGTGTTAAATGGGAAAATTTTTAAAAATACTTTATTAATCCAAAAGAAGGCAAGAAAAGAAAGGAAAATGAACATTACACAATTGAAACCAACAGAAAACTAATAGTAAATTTGTTGATATGAACCCAAGCTTATCCTGTAATTCATGAAATGTGAATGTTATTAATATTCTACTTAAAATAAAGGTTGTCAGGCTGAATAAAAAACTAAACTCATCCTATTTTCAAGAAACAAATATAGGGACACAGAAATATTGAAAATAAAAGAGTGAATAAAGACATACAAATATTATCCAAATGAGAGCTAGTATAGCTACTATATCAAAGTGAAATTTAAGGCAATTTAAATAAAGTGAGACACTTTATGATAACACAGTCAATTCTAAGTATATATGAGGTGTGATCAAACAATGCGGTGAATGTTTAAGCAAAAAAAATTGTATTACACTAAAAGACACGTTGCCATTAACCCCCCTCAGAATATTCCCCCTTGCTTCGAAAACACTTACGCCATCGTTCTTGCCACTTTCTGAAGCAGTTCTGGAAGTCCTCTTTCGTGAGTGTCTTTAGTTGTGCTGTCATGGCTGCCTCAATGTCCTGAATCAATTCAAAATGTTTACCTTTCATGGTCATTTTGGCTTTGGGCAACAACCAGAAGTCACAGTGCCAGATTTGGTGAATAAGGTGTATGAGGGCACATCTTAATATTTTTATTTGAAAGAAATTGCCATATACCAGAAGCTCTGTGTGACATGGAGCGTTGTCATGATGGAGGATGATTTACAGCACACTTTAAAACACACCTTCTCTCAACCGTAGCTCACACCCAACTGACTGCACTGAACAAGCTGAAACTTGTCACACTCTGGGTTCAACACGCTGCTTCCCATAATGAAGATCCCTGCCTTTGTGTTGCTGGTACTTGGCAACAGCATTCACTGTATTTTTTTTTTTTTAATCACACCTTCATATATATGGTCCGAAAATCGTAAATTCACAGAACTACAAGGAAATCCACAGTCATAGCAGAGGACTTGAAATTTCCTTTCATTAACTATTAGAATAGCAGACAAAAAAAATCTGTTAGAATCTAAAAGACCTGAAGAGTACAATTAATAAACTAGACCTAAGTAATGGATACAGAATATTGTACCAAAGTTTGTTAGGATATAGATTCTTTTCAGGTTCATGTGGAACATTTATTAAAATTGATTATGCTGGGCCTCAACAAATTTCAAAAGATTCAGATAATTCACAATCTGTCTAATGACCACAGTCGAATTTATAAGAAATCAATAATAAAATCCCCAAATGTGAATGCTAAACAGTGTACTTCTGTGTAACCTACAGATCAAAGGGGAAACTACAAAGGAAGTTTGAAGTTATTTTAAACTGAATGAGAATGAGAATATAGCATATGAAACCTTGTAAGGTGCAGCTAAATCTGTGCTCAGAGGGAAATTTACACCCTCAAATGCATATATTAGAAAAAAACAAAGATTTCAAAATTGTCTAAGCCTCCTTCTGAAACAGAGAAAGAAGAGTTAGTTAAGCCCTAGAAAAGTAGAATGAAGGAAATGATAAAGATAAAAGCAGAAAATAATGGATAGCTGTACAGTGGAAAAAATAATACATGCAAAAGTTCTAGTCTATGAAACTAGGAAATTGATCAACCCTTAGCAGGACTAATTTAGAAAGAGAGTAGACAGGTAAAATAACTAGTATAAATGGAGGGAAAAAAGATGACATTACAGATATACAGACATTAAAATATAAAATCTTATGAACAACTTTATGCTAATAAGTTTGCAATTTAAATGAAATGGCTAAATTTCTAGAAAAATACAACTTTCCAAAACTGATACATGAGGGATTGGAGTTTAGAAAACTGTACATTTGGCTAAAGGAAAGTGGATTATAGAATATTCTAGGTAGGTTTTTCTCCACCCTGGATTCCCATTAGTGTCATCTGGGGAGTTTTGTAAATGAGCTCCTGACGCTCAGTTACCTGGCTTCTCCCCCTGAAATTCTGATTCAGTTGATGGGGCCCAAATTTGAGGTATTTTTCAGAAGTTCCTGTAAGTTATTCTGATGTGCATTTGGAGTTGAGAATCACTGTTCTAGATTGAGAGAATATTGTGTTCATGGGCATGAAGAAATGAATATCCTCCACTATATTTAGGAAACTGCAAGAGAAAAGGCAGGACTGTAGGCACCAATGGAAGAATTTAGTGCTATATCTGGTAGGACAGTAACTCTCAGCTTATAAATTGGGGCAGGGAGCACATGTATAGTTTAAACCAGTGCCTTTTTAAAGGCACTGATTGATTATAACTGAAGTATTCTTTTGAATTTCAAAACTATTTAAAGAGAGCCTGGAATGTATATGTTTGACAAACAGGGACAGGTATGGTTTCTTTTCTCTTTCCAAAAAAATTGAAGTGAAATTAACATAACGTAAGATTAACTTTTTCAAAGTGTACAATTCGGTGTCATTTAGTATATTCACAATGTTGCACAGCCACCAACTTTCTCTAGTTCCAAAACATTTCATCACCCCAAAAGAAAACCCTGTTCCCATTGAGTAGTCACTCCTTATTCCTCCACCTAGCACCCTTTCCTCACCACCACCCCCCCGCCCCCGCCCCTTCCCCTGGCAACTACCATCTACTTTCTATCTCTATGGATTTACCTAGTCTGGATTTTTCATATCAGTGGAATCATACAAGATGTGACCTTGTGTTTAAGGGTCTTTTGTACTTAGTCTGATGTTTTCAAGGTATATCCATGTTGTACCATAATCAATACTGTATCCACTTTTATAGCTGAAGAATACTCTATTGAATGTATATGCCATATTTTGTTTAACCATTCATCTGTATGGACATTTTAATTATTTCCACCTTTTGACTATTGTGAATAGTGCTGCTATGAACATTCATGTAGAAATATTATTTGAACATCCACTTTCAATTCTTTTGCCTATATACCTTGGAGTGGAATTACTGAGTCACATGGTAATTCTATCTTTAATTTTTTGAGGAACTGCAAAACTTTTCCACAGCAGCTATACCAGTTTACATTCCCTGGTGTGAAGTTGTATATCATTGTGATTTTGATTTGTATTTCCTTAATGACTAATGATGTTGAGAATTTTTTTCATGTGCTTGCTGGCCGTGTATATATCTTCTTTGGAGAAATGTCTATTCGAGTACTTTGCCCATTTTTTAATTGGGTTCATCTTTTTTGTTGTTGAGTTGTAAGCCTACTTTATGTATTCTGGATACTAGACCCTTATCAGATATATCATTCACAAATATTTTCTCCCATTTTCTGAGTTGTTACAGTGTAAGGCCTAAAATTAAGGTCAATATTGTCTGCTGCCTTGATTATCTGGTGAAACTAGGATGGCATTGAATAGCCCCGCCCCACTCTGCTTCTGTGTATAAGTTCCTGTCTCCAAACAACCCGCCTTTTCCACCAATAAACAGGTGTAATTATTACTTATTCCTGAGTAGTGAATTTTATTCCCTTGCCAGCTGGGAAATTATGAAAACAAACCAATTATATCTTCCCACAGGAGCCAGTCATCATTATATCCTTTCTTTGTTTTGTTTTGTGGTGGAAGTTCTACATTTATTTTACATAAAACAGTCCATATGAACATAAATCATCAATATCACTATATCCTTTTGATACTGTAAAACCTGCCTCTCACATCTCCTGGTTGTTCAATAATGTTGACCTCAAACAAATAACCAGCCAGCTATTTCTCCAGCAAAATGGTTTTATTTATTTGGGAACAACAAAGAACTGCAATTTGGTACCTGCAGTCTAATGGCAAACCATGCACAAGTCCAGAGAAACAAAGGAGAGGAGCTCTCTTTGCTGGACTTGGGATATATTTTATCTATCTTTTTTGTTTGAAAATGCTTTGGTTTCATATCTAAAATCCACCGCCAAATCCAAGATTATAAAGATTTACCCCTTTTTTTGTTATAATAGTTTTATCATTTTATATTTTGTATTTAGGTCTTTGACGGTCCAACTCCATTCTCTTGCATGCAGGTATCCAGTTATCTCTGCACTTTTTGTTGAAGTCCCTATTCCTTCCCCATTGAATAGCCTTGGCATGCTTGTTGAAAATCAATTAGCTATAGATTATTTCTGGACTCTCAGTTCTAATCCCTTCGTCTCTATAACTATCTTATGCCAACACCATAAGTTTTGAAACTGAGAAGTATGGATCCTTCAATTTTGTTGTTCTTTTTCAATACCATTCTGGCTATTTAGGGCCCTTGTGATTCCATATGAATTTTAGGACCATCTTTGATTTCTGGGAAAAAAAGCGTTTTAATGAGTCATTAAATTTAGTTTGCTGGTATTTCACTGAGGATTTTTGCATCTATATTCATAAGGGATATTGGTCTATAATTTTCTTATGATGTCTCTGTCTGACTTTTGTATCAGGGTAGTAGTGGCCTCATGGAGTGAGTTAGGAAGTGTTCCTTCTTTTCTATTTTTTGGGAGAGTTTGAGGATTGCAGTTAATTTTTCTTTTAAATGTTTGTTAGAATTGACCAGTAGAGCCATGTGGTCCTGAACTTTTCTTTGTTGGGAGGTTTTTGATTACTGATTCAATTTATTTATTTGTTATAGGTCTGTTCATAGTTTTATATATTCTTGAGTCAGTTTAGATTATTTGTGTATTTCTAGCAATATGTCCATTTCATCTAGGTTGTCCAATTTGTTGGTGTGTAACTGTACATAGTATTTTACTTTTCATTTCTGTAAGTTCTTTAATAATGTCTCCATTTTCATTTCTGATTTTAGTTATTTGTGTCCCCTCCCCCCTTTATTAAATCTAGCTAAAAGTGTGTCAATTTGGTTGATCTTTTCAAAGAATTGATGTTTGGTTTCATGAGTCTCTGTTGTTTTCCTATTCTCTATTTTGTTTATCTCCACTCTAATCTTTATTTTTTCCTTCATTCTATCTTTGGGTTTTGTTTTCTGTTCCTTTAGATGTAAAGTTAGATTGTTGATGTGACACCTTTCTTTTTTAATGTGTGTTTATACCTATAAGTTTTCACATCCCATACATTTTGGTATGTTGTGTTTTTGTTTTCATTTATCTCAAAGTATTTTCTAATGTCCCTTGTGATTTTTTTTCATTGACGTAATGGTTGCTTTATTTTCACATATTTGTGAATGTTCTAGTTTTCCTTCCATTACTGATTTCTAGTTTCATTCCAGGGTGATGGAGAAGATAGTGTGTATGATTTCAATATTAAAAATTTTTTAAGACTTGTTTTGTGACCTAACATATGATGTTCAACATGCACTTGAGAAGAATGTGTATTCTGCTGTTGTTAGATGCAGTGTTTTATATGTGTATGTTAGGTCTAGGTAGTTTACAGTGTTATCAGTTCTCTATATCCTTATTGATCTTTTGTCTAGATATTCTATCTATTATTGAAAGTGGGATATTAAACTCTCCAATTATTATTGTAGCACTGTTTCTCCCTTCATTTCTGTCAGTGTTTGCTTCATATATTTTAGGGCTCTGTCATTTGGTGTGTCTGTTTTTAGTTGTTATTATCTTCTTGATGAATTTACCCTTTTGCCTTTTTGTAACAATTTTCCACCTAAAGATTATTTTGTCTGATATTAGTATAGCCACCCAGCTCTCTTTTGGTTACTATTTGCATGGAATATCTTTTCCATCTTTTCACTCTGAACCTATTTGTGTCTTTGGACCCAAAATGTGCCTCTTGTAGGCAGCATATAGTTGTATCATATTATTTTATTCATTCTATCAATCTTTGCCTTTTGATTGGAAAGTATAATCTACCTATACCTAATATAATTATTGGTATGGAAAGATTTCTGCCATTTTGCTATTTGTTTTCCACATTTCTTATACCTTTTTTGTGTATGATAATGTTTTTCGCTCTGTTCCCTCATTTCCTCCATTACTGCCTTGTTGGTTTTTTTTACTTAATTGATTTTTTTTTTATTTTTTTTTTGGTAATGTACCATTGCCTTCTCATATTCTTTTCATATGCCTTCTCATAGTCTTTTCAGTGTATTTTAAAGATATTTTATTATTGGTTACTCTGAGAATTATAATTAACATCCTGTGTTTATAACAATCTAGTTTGAATTGATACCAACTTAGCTTAAGTAGCATATAAAAGCTGCTCCTCTACAACTCTGTCCCTCTGTTACCTTTATTGGGGATCTGTATTTCTTTGTACATCTTTGAGTAACTGTCTGGTTTCCTTTTATTTCAACCTTAAGACTTTAGCCTTCACATCTTACTTGCAGTTAGACTAGCAATCAGCCAGAGGTAAAAAAAAGTCTTGAGTCTTCTCAGGTCTTTTCTGAGCATGTATCCTGTTTTGGGCATAGCAGTTATTAGCAGTTATATGCATAACTTCTGTATTCCCCAGTATATATGGGCACTTTTGAATGCACTAATTTCCCAAGCTCTCCCCAGCTCCCTCCTTCACTCCACCCCCTCTCCCCTTTAGACAGTCTGTTGTGTGTCTCAGCCTTAATCTTTTGCACAGAAAGGCTGTGGGTTGTTTGTTTGCTATACATCTTGAACAGTGTTCCGAGCTTTTCACCTCTGAGTTCTGACTGGGCAAAACAAAGGTGGGTGGGGCATCTTGCATTACTCCTTCAGGTAGCCCCCAGGCAATTTAGAACAGACAAACATACATTTTTTTAAGAATGAGATCCACTCTGTTCGGTTAAGAACCAGGAATCAGGGCTCTACACTGGGAATGTAGGCTGCTGTCTTCAAGACCACTGCTAAGCTGGAGAAGGGGTTGGGATAAGATAAGGAAAAATACTGCAAAGCTTTCCTCCTGATTTTGAGTTTCCTTTTTCTCGATTTAATGTTTACCTGGTTGTTGTAAACCTTTGACTGTTTTCCAGAGTTTGGGCAAAGTTGATTCTGACAGTTTTTGCTTGATTTTTTGTTGTTGTTGTTTTTAATGTTTCTCTAGAAGAACGAGTTCTTAGATCTATCGGTTCTACCATTTTCTCTGACATCATTCCATTTGTTTGTTTAATGATGAAAAACATTACTTATAAGAAATGAAGAGAACGCTACATGGTTTTTAAGCACAAGAGAACACCATGATTAGATATGTCTGTGACAAAGATCACCTTGTAGTTTTGTGGAGAACAACCCCTCTCCACCTTCCCCAGGTTCGACATTAATAAAATTTAGTACCTCTCCAGGTTTTTATCAAATTTGTACATGATGATATGACTTAAAATATTAGTTATATAGGAAAATCACTATGGGAGCTTGAGGCAAGAGTGTCCCTCAAAATGATAAATACTCTTTCTCCAGATCAGCTGCGTAGTTTAACTCGTGAAGGAGCATGTGGACAACTCCAGGAAGTGTGCCTCTGTGAGTTGTAGCAATGATTTGTTTAGTGATTGACTGATTTTTCCTAAACACTCTGGGAAGGCTTAGGTGATTATGTTCCCCTTTTTCTCTTTGGCCACCAGGTGAACCACAGGAATTGCATTTTTGTGAACTAATTTTATATTCTATTAGGTTGGTGCAAAAGTAATTGCTGTTTTTGCAGTTATTTTTAACCTTTTAAACCGCATTTACTTTTGCACCAACCTAATACCTCTGTTTTTTTCCCTTTTACAGAAATGCATATTATATTTTGTTGATTCTTTTATACATATTTTTGACATTTGAATATTGCTAAAAATGTGATGCACCTTATAATTAATGTCATATTATGATTAATAGCATTTATCTTTTCTTAGTGGTATAGAAGCTAGTGATGCAGTTCATAATTGATGCCATCTTAGATTTTATGCACTATCAAATATTTTAGCTGGTTTTATGTACTTTAGTAAAGTACTTCAAAGCCTTTTTGGAACAACGTAGATGTAGAAATATATAAATAACGATACATTTATTGATTATGCTTGTTGATCGAATCTACCTCTCAGTTATTCTTACCCTGGATCAGTGAAAGAGCAGATTAGACATGGTTTTCTTTTCTCCTGACTATGTCAATTTTGATGTAAACCTTTGCAGGGTATTAGGTGGAATCAGGTCTTCATGGGAGATGGAAAATCGGAATTGAATGACTCATTGGACAAATTATACTTAATGTAACAGGCCTAGGAATCCTCAGCCTCTGTCCTTCTAGAGTGCCTGCCTCCTCTGGCTATTACTGGCACGTGAAATATTAGAGTTCAAAGCCCTATTGAGCCAGTGTTGCTGCGGGTAGAAACTCGTTCCTTCCTTTGTCTGGCCTGTTTGGAACGTGGGTCTGGACTGATGACTTGCCTAAACCATTTCTTGTACACCTGCACACTGTAAAGGGAAGCTCTGAAATCTTTGCTGCATTTCATTTTGAGGCTCAGACCACAAAACACGAAGGAATGTAACCAGAGTCCAGCTGCAATGTTCTTTTCCCCCTTATTTCTTCTTTCACTGAGGACTGAAAAGTAGGTTTTAAAGTGCTTTCTGAAATGAAACGTATTAGTCATTGCTATTGTGCTGCTTAACTGTCTGTTAGATGATACATTCAGAATGGATTAGTGAAACAATCATCGAGCTAGGACATAGCTAGTCAGAGCATATGGCTTTTTCAAGCCTTCAAAAGACGTCTGAAATTTTTTGTTTTATCCCCAGTAGGAGAAATAGGGAGTGGTATAATTGGAAGGCACTTGTGAAACTTCCTGGCCTGTCCGCGACCAGGCTTTTACACATCTCCAAAAGATGGTCAGCTATTTTTCTGTAGTGGAATTATTGGAACCCAGAGAAATGTTAATGCTGCTTTTTCCATTTCCGTTTTGCACTTATGTTTATTCCTATGGAAGATCTTGACTAAAACCCCAGGAGTTGCCTTTTTTACCTGACTGATTCTGATTTTTATGAGAGACAGAAATTATAGAGTATTCAAAAGTTGTGATGTGTCCCAAATCAGATACTATTGTGTCCATATCATAGTCACTGCATGTCGACCTGATGCACATGAGAGAAGGAATGATCGGTCTTAATGGTCTACCGCCTTTTTGTGACCGGGTGCGTAAGGTGGTCGTGCGTCCTTAGATAGAAAGGGGCTGGCCAGACAGGTAGGCCTCGCGCCTGTGACTCGAGTCTTTTATTTCTCTTGTGGCCACCTTAGTAGGTCTGGATGTTTATGAAGCTTCCTCTTCAGTATGACTGGGTTGCATTTGGCCAGGAAGGAAGAGACAGAGGAATTTGCAGAGTGGTAGTGAGTAGATGGATTCCCTGTGTCTGTGTTCCTTCAGCCCACCTCTGTGGCCTGGCAACAGTGCCTTCTTGAATAAATGAATGCAAATTGTTTTCTCATGGCGTCTTCTTGAAGCAATTAGAATACCTTGAACATTATTTGTATAGGAAGTGAATTCTCTGTAAAAATAGTGACTGGCACCTGGGATTTTGCTGGCATAAGGCTTATATTGAAAACATACATTTTTCAGACTGCTGTAGTTTTCAGATCGCTGTAATTCTGACCCCTCACTTCTATTATTACCTGTGTCAGGCATTCTTAAACATACCTGTTGACAGCCTCTTATATTTAGAATTATAGATTCCTTCCTATAAAAATCCTCAGCTTCTGTTCGTTAATCAAGCTGAGTTCAGAAATGGTTGCTGTTTTCACTAAATTAGCATCTGTTTGCTTTCATGGCATCCAATTAAGTATGATGGCTTCCTTCCAGAAATGGGAGATTTTCACATCATGCTTAGGCTTAAGTTTTCAATTGTTGTACTGTTTATCCTACAAATTAGAACATTCTTATAACCTTTCATCCTCATTTTTTTATAGGTTGTTGCATTCAGAGCATTCAGTAACCAAGCTCTCAAACCTTTAAACTGAACAGTGAAAGTGATGGGTTGCGGCAGCAGGGTACCAAATGCTTTGGTTTTCTGTTTTTCCTGCTGTGCAACTTAACAGTATAATCAACAAATATTTTTCAGGGTGACTCATGTTACTGAAATGAATGAAATTATTAGTTCTTTCAGATTTTCCATTTGATTAAAGGAATGTGATCTAAGTTGAAAAATATCTGTTCATGTGAAAACACCATAAAGTCTGTAGTCCAACTCCATTATAACTACCTAAGGGTACGCCATAGGATAGAAAGGAAGATTAAAAAAAGAAAAATATGTCCTTGCAGAATTGTAGACTTACTGTGTTTTAGAACCAGACAGAATATTATTAGGTCATGTAATTCAGTCCTTCACTTCACAAATGGAGAAGCAGGTTGAAAGATGAAGTGAGGTCTTATAGCAAGTTAACTAAACACTTTGATATGGAAAGTGACTGTTGGAAAGCTTGACTGAGGAAAGCAAGCCCAGAAGATAGTATGCTGATTGTAGGTATAGTACTTTTAAGCAAGCATTTAGGAGATAGAAGAAATGTGTTCATCAAAATGGGTCTGTATATGAAAATGAACTCTTTTGCCCAACTTAGGGAAAGCTCCCTGGTGAAAAAATGCCACAATGTGAATCCCTACATGTTAAGCAGAGTCACTATGTTTAGTTCTCATTGAAAAATGTCAATTATTTAAATCCCATGGATCAGTTGGTTCATTCGACATTTTTTTCCTCTAAAAGGGACAATGCAATGTGCCCCTCTTTGCTTCTTTCTTGTGTAGGTTTATTTAAACTTGGTGGAGTTTGTTTTTAATTTTTAATTATTTAAGACTTTGGACTTATGTTGGCTTCACTTGTTATCACCAAGTGACTGTCGAAATGTCCTCCCTAAATCTTAGCTCACCTGGTATAACACCTATCCCACTAGGTTATTATGAGTATTAAATGAAGCACAGTGCTTGGCATATAGAAGATGCTCAATAAAATTTTTGCAACTACTATTATGTATACGTTGAGTTTTACAACAGGAGTTCCAGGCAGCTGTGTAATTTTTTTACTATTTCTAGGTGCTGAAAGGAAAGGTGGGCCTAAGAAAAGGTTAAGGAAAATTTTATTAAAGGCAACCTAGTGGCACCGTGCTAGATTTTGTTTTGTAATAATGTCATGAGATACATCACCTTTCAGTCAGTGGTGTAAATGCGGAAGACTCATGAAGTTTCCCAGAGTTCAGAGGGAAAGCTATTATGGGTCTGAAGGCTTGTCTCTTTTACTGCAACTACTTAGGGAGTTCACTGCATAATAATTACTAATGAGTCAAGCAAGTGTCTGTACCTTAGAAGCTATCAGCTAGTGAATGCTGAAGTATATTCACACTAAATAGTTCCCAGCCTGGCCTGCGGCTTACTTTTTTTTTTTTTTTTGTCTTATCCCAGTTTTCTCTTCGTTTATAGCCTATGCTTAGTCAAACTGTTGTTTTCCACTTTGATACTCTTTGTCCATGCTCTTCTGCTTACCAGAAATGCCTTGCCTGGGATAAAAATTAGTAGGAGAACATAAAGCCCTTCCCTTACTATCTGCAACTTTCCTCATAATTTCTTTCTTGATTTCCCATAGCTGGGTGTACTCTCATATCCTTTGGTAATCCTATCAGCAATTCTCTCTCTCTCTCTCTCTCTCTCTCTCTCTCTCTCTCTCTCTCTATATATATATATATATATATATAAATATATATATATATATATATTTATATATATATATATATATAATCTCAGAAATGAAATGTGTTTATCTCTAGACTTATTTCATTTTAACAACAACCCCGTGATACAGACTTATTTGCCTTATTCTTGACTGAAATATTTTCAGTGTAGAAACTGCATCTTACTTTGCATTAACCTTACTCCACTGCCTTGCAGAGGCTTGTATTGTGTACACACTCAATAAAATTTTGTTTAATTGAATTAGGAGGGCAAAAGGGATGTTCAGTTTTTGCAAATGCTATTAGGTAATCTGACACTCCACCCTGTAGCCCACAGTTTCAACTCTAGATGCTCTGGCCAGGACAATTATTTCATACAATCCCTTAGGACTATGGCAAGCTATTAACTTCTGTGTCTGTTGTAATCCAAGGCCAGGCAGCGGTGCTGATGGGGTTGTGTTCAGGAGTGAGAGCAAAGAGCACATTTAAAAATGAGGAATCCCCGTGGAACTTTAGGAAGGAGAGATCAACAAAATAAAACTGCAGAAGGCGGTTGCTGGGTGAGACAGGAAATGAACACCTTGTGAAGATTAGGCATTCCACGGAGAGGGGGGGAATGTGGAAAATGAGTCCAAAGTAATTGTACAGCAATTTCATCGCCGACACTTGGAAGTATATTGTTGTATGTGTTGTTTTTAATGAAGTGTGCTTTTATAGTGCTGATGTTATTATCTGGATGAGGAAGTCTTCCCTCCTATTATTGTCATCTCGGCTTTCTGCAACCAACTAAATTAAAACACAGTCATGGAATGGGACAGTGGGATAAAAAAGAAAACCAGATGACTCTGACATGTGACCCTAACTTGAACTCACTGCTTTTCTGGTTTAGAGTGTACTCAAATCAGAATAGAGGTTCAGTGTACTGCTTGAGGGTTGGAGGGGCAGAGGAATAATATATTTAGTTAATAGTGGGCTATGTCATGGGTTAAAGATTGTTGCATGATTAGAATATGTGAGAACAGGAGGCCCCCCCCCAGAGCATCAGGGAGCTCTCCAGGTAGTCCGTGGACTAGCCTTTTGCAGTCTATTAATATGTATCATATGACAGCATAGATGCTTTGGGTTATGATATAAATTAATCATTTACTTTAATAAATAAGACTTTATTTTGTTGGCGTTACCTTGAAAGTAGCAGCATTCTTTCCTTTAATTCTCATAGGTTTGATTGTTTATTTATTTATTTTTTGGGGGTAGGCAAACAGTGAGGGATATAAAGATAATTATATCAAGCCAGAGAGTTTGGACTATGTGATTTGTGGGAGCTTTTGGTTTTCTGGAGAAATAAATGGATGGAAAGAGTAAGAAAATTATTTTTAGGTAGATGTGAAATTATTTTAGCTTCCCAAGGTATCTTATTATAATAGCTCTCCAGACAATTTTCTAAGGATAACAGTTGTGTCCTGGGTTATTGTAAAGCAAATTTATGTCATTCTTTTAATCAAATAGTTAAAATATGGCAGGTAGTCACTGCCATATTTTTATGCCTTTCCCCATGATAATTTACAGTTAATAAGATCACCTCAACAAACTTATTGATTTCTCAATCAGATTAAATGATCAGTTGGTTTTCATAGAATTTTTCTTCCTAATTCCTTAAAATGAAAAATTGGTATAAGAATGAATTCATGTATAGTTAAATCACAACAAAGTCAGACTATGTATTGAAGACTACTAGTCACCGGGCAAGATGGTGGCGTTAGATAAAATGACTCAGCTGCTGAAGTGGCGTGCGGAGTGGACAGCAAGTCAGCAGACAATCATTTGTCAGAGTTATAAGGGCCATGTTAGGGGTCAGCATGGGGTTGAGTTGGGGGTAGCCAGCAAAGGCTCGAGAAGAGGCCCTTAAGCATCTGAGTTGCTGAGTGTGGACGAGGATGGGAGCTGTCCAAGCAAAGGAAGGCCGCATACACTGGTACAGAGCAGGTACTGCACCTTTCCATTGGCCAGAGTCTCCATTTTCTCCTTTTGCCTGGTAAGAGACTTCACTATAAGTTACTCAGTGATTTTCTTTCAGGCATAGATAAAAGAAGGATAAGTTTATATAATAATTCAATCTTTAGACTACGTAAAAATACAGATTGCTTTCAAAGATGATTAGCTTGATGGTCACTATCAGTATGTATTCATTTATTCAAAGCATAATAATACACCTTTATAAAGTGTTTTGGATCACAAATTGGTTATAATAAACCAATAAAATAAATTCGACTTAAACATATAGTTGCTTTCATATATAACTACCGAGCAGGGATAAACCATATTGACAATTAAATAATAAAAATTGTGTATTCTAAACCTAGGAAAGGAGAAACCATGGCTTTCCCATTTTACTCTTCTGAAAGAACTTCAGCATCAAACACACCTTGAACCAGTTTACATCACCTCACTAGCCTTTGTGCACTTATATGAAAATGAAGATAATGGCTTTAGAGAAATGTAAAGAATAAAAGAGAAAGTTTATATAAAATTACCATTGCACATGGAATAAATGTACATAGTACTCAAAACATTAATTTCTTTCCCTTCTACCTGTTCTTTTTTTATCTTATTTCATTACAGTGGAAATGAGACTCACAGGTTTTAGAATTTGAAAAGTCCATGACTTTCAATTTGGAAAGCATCTTTTAAATAATCACAGAGACACACAGACCATAATGTGAGAAAAGTTTCACAGGTCTGATTTCGGTAAAAAAAACAAATAAAAAACTTGTTTATAGCAAAAGTAACCGTAACAAAATGAAAAGGCAAGCCACAGATCATATATATATCTCACATAGATTAACCAAGGATCAGTATCCAGAATATACAAGGAAAACGTTTATATATCACTAAGAAAAGGACTAATCAACCCAATAGAAATACGGACATAGCATATAAAGAAGCTGTTACAGAAGAACAAACACTAAATGTCTAATAACATAAGAAAAAATACTCAGCCTCACTAGTAATCAGGAAAATGCAAATGAACACCAGAGGAGGTATCATTTGGTGAGAATAAAGAGGAAAAGGAACTCTCATCCTTTGTGAGAGTTTTGATTAGTTCATCAGTTTCAAGGAGCAATTGACAATACAGTGAAATCTGCACAAACCTTTTTCAACCTAACCACCTCACTCCTAGTTATATACAAGACTCTAGTAGCTTTTACATATATGTATTCTACAAATATTTATTTTGTCTGTATTATATAGATAATTAAACAAATTATCTCTTGGGTACCGTTATTATTCTGTATTGGAATTATTCACAATTATATAACTAGTATTTAATTTTTGAAATGTCCATCTTCTCTTTTTGTACTAGTATTCCTTTCAGCATCCTCATTACTATTCTTTTTTTTTTTAAAGCTACTTCTTTTAAGACTAGAATCTATGTGTCTTAGTGTACAGCTTTCTCCTTCTTAAAACAAGGTTGATGTGAGTGGTTACTTCTTTTCATAATTTGTATTATTTTTATACATCAGTTCTTGCTTCTTGGTTCGTTTTAAATTTATAGTAATAGTACTCCATATTTCCTTTTGAGCAAATATTGATGTTAATAATGCCTCAAAGTTTGAGTGCTACTCATTTATATTATTGGAAACCTTTTAAAAGGACTTACAAAAGAATTAATTTTTCCCATGATGCTTGTTAGTAACTCCCATTAATATAAATGATGGCTCCCAGGTTTGTGATGTGGAGAGTCTAGTGATGAAATACTAGAAGTGTTAACTGTAGTTAGTTATAGGAATTTACTGCGGTAAGTTAATTAAACATACCAATAAGCAACTGGTGCATTTTATTATTTTAATTTGTGTAAATATAAGGTTGGTAAAGTAATGAGAAGTGGCAGCTCTTGGAGTTTGATTGACACCTATACTGAAACTCTTTTAAATGTGTAGATGATGAATGAATTTATTGAGACAACTTCTGTTGTAAGATATTCCATGCAGGGAATATTTATTTTTTAGTGTGCAGGAGCATAAATTTGTCATTTCCGGCTTTAAAAAAATTACTTACCAGAGGAAAAACTTTTTAGAAGCACCCTCCTAATATTGAATTTGCTAAATAGTGTTCTGTGTGAGAGATACAAGAATTTCATTTATAATTCTCTGGAATCTGTATTATTTGTGGTTTCTGTATAAATCACAAAATGGGAAATTCATAAGTTGGTTTAAAGGGAATTTAGTAAATGGCATATTATTTTTGCTCAGAGATTTCATGGGGAAATGCCTGGTAGTATTTCATTCTAAGAGGACACAGGTTAGTTATATTTAATTGAAAGAGGTTTCCCTTCCCATTTTGTATAATTTAGAGAGGGGAAGCTACCTATTTTTTTAGTATACAATTTGGAATAGACACTTAACCCAGTTTTGTATTATTAAATGCTAATTTAAAATCAATGTTCATGGATCAGAAGTATAAATGCACACACAAACCTGCTCATCTCTTCATTAATTAATCAGATGTTTACTAAATGCGACAGATATTGTTCTAGGTCTTTGGAATGTAGTAATGAGCAGCCTCAATAATTACAACAATTTTTTTCTCTTTAAAATAAATAATTAGTTTAAAATAAATTCTGTGAATGGTACCGAATGTCTACCATATGAATAGACTTTATGCTAGATGTTTTTAGAACAGATATAAGTAAGAAAGTGAGCATATTTTCTAAGCTTATTGTCTCATTTGAAAGATAACAAAAATTACCTTGTTTCATTCCTTTTATTCAGTAATACTCCTTTCTTTACATGACATTCCTTTGTCTTATGAACACATTACAAGATTTATTAGCAATCCCTCTGGGAGAGCAGGAAGGACAATCTCATTTTGAGCAGAGAAAGGTAAGGTTGGTAGGTGGTTTGGGACCAGTCTTAACAGTCATTTTGTCATTAAGAACAAAGGCCTGATAATTGACTAGAAAGTACTTTTAAAATTTTTAGGACCAACTTAAAAGTTACTTTGCTTAGAATATTTATCTTAGTGTTTGGCTTTTCAAGTGAAAATAACATTATTATGCTTAAATGACCCAATGCTCATTCCCTGCAAATATATGCTAATATCAGGACACATTTGTTTGAGAAGACTCATTTGGAGGAACAATAATTAGCATTTATTCACTTAAAACTAGCCAATGAGCTAAAAGATTACAAATATTAAAATAGAAATACTATGCATGGTTCACTGTCATGAGTTTCCCATATGGTTATGCCTGAGTGCACACATACATAGTCACAGAGCAACATCAGATGATGTTAGGATAATGTTAGGAAAGCATAGGATTTTCAGAACTCAGCCAATCATTACGTTCATTACTTATCTTTTGAGTAAAGTATTCCTCTTCTCTCTATGGCGTTCCAAACGCTTGAACTCCTGGATGATACTAAAAATTAACCGGACCATAGCTAACACTTAAGGATTGCCCTATCTACTATCTGTATCTAGGAGTCATACACTTACTGAAGGTTAAATTGTTTATGGCTCCTGCACTTGACTCTTTTCCACTTTAATCTTTTTACAAAGCATCTGGGGATAGAAAATTCAAAGGGGAAATCCAAAGACATGGTCAGGGGAGCAAAAAATAGGAAAATATACACCTAAGGAAATTGAAATAACCTGGAAAAGAAAGACTTAAGTATATTAAGAATTCTCAAAAATAAAGGAGGAAATAGCATCTGTGAAACAAGAATAGGAGTTTACAAAACAGAAACAGGCAGTTGTAACTCAAAAACAGTAGTTAATTGTTAAAAAGGTCATATTGGTGAAGGAAAATCTATTTGCTAAAAAAAAACACTCGAAAGATAAATAATAGACTGGACACACTTACGGGGAGAATTTGTGAACAGTAAACTAGAAATGAAAACATTACCCAAAATGCAGCAGAGAGAGATGAAAAGATATATGAGTAGTTGTAGGAATTAGAGGATGATTGAGAGGTGTCAACATATATGTAAGAGGAATTCTAGGAATAGAGAGTAGAAAAAATGGCAAGGAAGAAATTTTTTTTTAAATAGCTGAGTAAAAAATTACAGAGAAAATTTATGACAACAAAAAAGAGACTTAGAGATTACAAAATCATAAGAACATACTGTGAACAACTTTTAAAAGTTGGGAACAGAAAGAGATATCTTTAAAATACTAGAGAATGGTTATTAAGCCTATAGCAAGCATTAGGCTTAATGGTGAAACTATTCCCATTGAAGTCAGAAAGCATACAAGGATGCCAGTTATTATCTTTATAATAAAAGATTGTACTTCAGGTCCTGGTTTTTATAATTATGTGGAAAAAAGAGATGAGCTCTACATATTTGAAATAAAGGAACAAAATTGTCTTTTTGCAGCTATGTATGTTATGTAGAAAATGTGAGGGAATCTGCAAACTTAGAATTAGAAAATATAGCACATTTGTTGGATATAAGATCAACATGAAAATCAAGTAGATTCTATACACCAGCAATAACTAAATAGAAAATGAGCACAATATAAGTACCTAGTAATATATTTCATAAAAAGTATGAAAGACCTTTATCAATGAAAAATATAAAAATATATAAAAATGATAAAGAAGTACATGAAAGATCTGAATAAATAGATACACATACATACATACTTGGTTTAACTTTTATAGTACTCAGATTTGTTGTAATATTTGTAATATTTTTCTTCAAAGTTGTTATTGAATTTGAAATTCTCTCTTATGGTATATTATAAATATCTTTTTCCCCATGTGCTGTTATCAGATGTTCACTGCCAATAACCAAACAGGAGAGTTTTGACACATAGTGGCTCACTTAAAAGTGTGCAAATAACAATGCTAGATCTGCTGCAAATAGAGGTACATTACATGGATTTAAAAATGCAGTGTTAACCTGAAACTAATAAAATTTAATTTAATTTAAAAAAAGAAAATGAAGGGAGAAAATGCAGTGTTAAAATTGAAATAGTGAGAAAACAGAGTAATGATCAGTAGGCAAGCAGGGATTGGTGGAAGTTATTTAACCTTAAGAAGGAAATCATAAACATTAATGCAACCCAAGGAAGATTGACCAACAATTATATGAAAGTATATGAGAAATTAGTTCGTCTGAAAATAAATAGGTTGCCAGAATGGTTTTTAGAGATTTTGTTTTTTGTCCAGAAAATCAGAGGGGAACCCCTTCTTTCTGCCAGGATTCAATAAAGTGACCTTTTATAAGTTAGTGAGTGTAAACTTCCGCTCATAAATAACAAAAGGAAGAAAGGGAGGCAGGGAAGAAGGAAGGTATGAATCCAGACAATATAAAAAACCTTTGGTTCAGTAATTACAAGAAACAGCTCAATCAAAAAATAAAAGGACATCAATTTAAAAAGAAAAAAAAGAAAGAAAGAAAAATGAAAGGATATTACATTAGTCAGATTTGAGTCAGGAATGCGGAGTCACCATGAGTGTTACAGTGTAAGGGGTTTGTTTTAGGAATAAGTTATCACACAGTTGTGGGAGAAACTGGAGAAGAGTCCGAAAGGGGGAGTTGGAGGATCAGAGAAAGTCGCTAACAGCCCTTCAGAAGTTCAGTGCAGATGGACAACTCAGGCCGGGAAGTGGGAAGCAAGATCGAGCCAGCTGCCGAGTGGAACCCCAAAGGAGAGCAGGTGGAGACATCTATGGAAAACTGTTGCCGCTGCCTCTGGTAGGGGGCCTGGAGTCACTATTTGTCAGCAGGGCCTGCAGTTGGGAACAAGAGCTAGATGCAGAACAGGAGCACAAAGACCAGATGGAATCTGCAGGCAGCCTTATGTCTGTCTCTTCTTACTGTAACTGCCCGCCATTAACGTCAGATCGCAATGGCTGCTGCCTCACTTCTGTCTTCCACATCTCTTGAATTGAGTGCTGGTTTCATGGGAGTATTAATTGTGTGAGAATTCAGTGGGTTTGCACTTATCTGTGTGTTATACTTTAATAATAAAAAGTTTATGTGTGTGTGTGTGTGTGTGTGTGTGTGTGTGTGTACCAGGGGTATCAAAAACATGTATACACATTTTAAGAAAGGAAAAAACTGTATTTAAATTACGCTGATGGTAACCACTTTGAGCAGCTCTTGTCATTGCAGAAGTCAAACGTGACTTGTATTCATCTTTTGTTATCGATATATATTATTACAATTTTAATACAGTTTTTTCCTTTCTTAAAATGTGTATACATGCTTTTGGCACGATATGTATGGCACATATATGTATGTATGACACATAGAAGAAAAGTCTGTCATCTACTAGTGTAGCAACCATTTGATGACCATGAATGGGCCTAAAACAATTTTCTAAGGATGGCAAGGTAGAAAGATGGGAAAACCTGGGTCCTGGATAAGGTCATTAAACTCTTGAGTTTGGCAATTTTGGAACTAGTTTGTCTCCATTCTTCTAATTTAAATCAGTTGATTCGGGTTTTCTATCACTTGAAGTTGAAAGCGTGGCAAAGGTAAGAAGGTTCGTAGGGGTAGGGAATACGGAGGCTCACTTTATCTGTAATGTTTTATTTATTTTAACTAAAAAATGCAAAATAATACCAATTGTCAAGTCGGGGTAGTGGCTATGTAGTTATTTGCTCATTATTCTTCAATTTAAAAATACCTTTAAAACTAAAAAGAGGAAAGTGCGTGCCAGATGAGTTACAGAAACATCATGAACAAAAATGTGGGAATGATTGTTGTTAATTGAGGGACAACTGGGAAATAGTTCTCAGCAAATGAATCAAGAATCAATCTGTTTGTATTCATTTAATAAACACTGGGATTTTGCTGTGATGACTCTGTGGCTTATATTTGGAAGCACTGTGTTTTTTATTTGTAAAGAGCATCTTCATATATTGGTTCATACCATCTTCATGTTCTTTAGGATAAGTTCTTATACGTCTGCATTAAAGTCTACATTTTAAATTAGATTACTCCATCATTATACCCAAATTTGGTGAAAAACTTTTATAACCATTGTTACATGATTCAAAACATGTTTGTTCCCATCATGTAGTTAAGTAAAATTCATGAAACAAATTACTCTTGCCTCTGGTGGAAGCGTGAGCAGAACTCTGACTCCTAAATTTTTATTGTTCTTTCTTGGGACAGTAATCATTCTCAACCCTCAAATGATGACATATGTGTGTATCTGGTTCTAGGATATGAACATTTGAAAAAAGCCTGTGGTTAAAAGTATAGACTTTGGTATAAGACCTGCGTTAGCTGTCCTCCTTCTCACCCCAACTGTGGGCTAGTCACTTTCCAAGCTTCAATTTGGGGAAATGGTATTAAACTGGAGTTTGTCTGTATAATGGAAACCTCAAATTAACAATGACTTAAACATATAAAATTTTATTATTGCACATAAAAATCCAGGAATCAGTAATTCAATGGCAGTTCCATAAATGCTTCAGAAAATCCAGGCTCCTTCAAGCTCTGTGCTCTGCCATCCCTGGGGTGTGGCCCTCATGGGATAGGATGGTTGTCATTCAGCCAGCAGGAAAATGGGCAGCCGTTCCTCCCGTGAGGACTTCTGCATTCTCTAGTCTCCACAAGAGACTGAGATATGTTTCTTCTGAGTGGACTACTAAATTTTAGGGATTCTGTTAACCACAGAGAAAGAGAGTGAGTGTTGGGTACCAATCAGCCGTTTCTGCCCTAGGGTTGTTTTAAAAATGAAATGGTATATGTAAAGCACAGCACAAGAGCCTGACACAGAAAAAGCCAAAGAAGCTGCTATTTTCATCATAATTAATGAACTTCAGACTTCTAACTGAACAAATGTACTTGTCTTTTCTCCCCTACATGACACTAAAATAACAGTACAGGGATTGAAATTTAAAAAGCGTAAACCCATAGCGACAAAAAGAATATGAGACGCAACCTCAAGTGAAAAGAGAAGGCAACAAAATTGTGAAAACTGGAAAACAGATGGAGGAGTAACAACTGACTTAGCCGACTGGAAAAACTAAAATCTAAGATCCTGCAAGGGGAAAAGCTAAGAAGCAAGCTGATTCATGCTGTAAAAATCCAGAAAAGCTCAGAATTGGAGGCTAGGCATCTTTAAAGAGGAGGCAGGTATGATGGGAAGTCTGTATTAGAAGTCAGTGTACCCTAATAACCCCTCCCTCATGCAGCTACCTCATCTCGCAGAGAACTTGAGGTTTACTCTTAAGAGGTCGTACCAGACTAACCCTGGATTCAGGGACAGCCTGCATAACTGAGGGCAAAGGTGCCAGGCCAAAAGAGGAATTAAATAAATGTCTACATAGTGAAATAGGAAGTCGATAAGAGCATGGAAAATTGATCGATCCAAGAGAAAGTACATCTTCCAATTGTACCTCCCCCAGGGAAACTGCCAAGCCCCCGCTGATCACCCCAGAGTACAACTTGCCGTTTGAGCAAACCCATTCATGCAGTTTTCAATGAGCTTTTTCATGCCGCACCTTTGAAAATGAATGGTCAGCCAAGGATCATCAGATATTCGGGGAGACATCTCACATAAAATATAGAAGCCAAAATAAATAATAAAAAAAGATATGTAGAGAAAAGAAAAAATATAGGGATCAATCAAAAGCAAAAGTTAAAAAATAAAACAAAAAAACCCCTCATAATATCCTCCAAGAGACAGGGGAAGAATACATCCAAGAGCATAAACAAGATGGTATTAAAAATGAGCATTCATTAAAAAGACAAAGGTTGGTGATGAAAATGATAAAATTTTAAAAATTGGACAAAAAGTTAAAAGGTAAAGTTGAAGAAATCTAGAAGGAAAAAAGCCGAAAGGCACAGATCGAAAATAGAAAAGATAAGAAAGGAGAGGCTTTCTTCAAATATCTGATGATTCAACATCCAAATTAACAGTGAGTACAGAAAAAGAACAGAGAAAAAAAGAAGGCAGAAAACCTAAGAAATCATATAAGAAAAATTCTAATTGAAAGATTTGATTTCAGACTGAAAGAGCCCAGTGAGTGCCTGGCACTGTGATACTCCTTGAAATGCTGGAGGTGAAGTGAAGATTCTGAAAGCTTGCAGAGGAGGAAAAATACACACAAAAGAATAGCAATCGTGGTATCTGACTGGTCAAAGACAACTCTGAAATCCAGAAAGCATTATTTTGGAACAATGCCCTCAAAATACTGTAGGAAATTATTTCTATCACCTAGATTTATATATCTGTCAAACTATCAAATACAGGGGTAGAAAAAAAGAATTTTCAGACATGAAAGTCCTAAAAAAAAAAAAAAAAAAAAAATCTACCTCTGCACCTTTCCTGGGAAGCTCCTGGAGGATGTGCTCTATTAATCAAGGGAGTAAACCAAGGAAGAGGAAAACATTATTCAAGGAAAAGAAGGGATCCAACACAGCAGAGAAGCGAAGGGATCTCAGGATGATGGTAAAGGGAAATCGTAGGTCAGCTCGTCAACTGACCTAGAGAGCAGGAGGACGAAGGACTCCAAGAAAGAGAGAAATCTGATTTATTTAACTGTAGTGAGAGGGAATTTTCATTGCTTTCAGGGAATGAATTAGTGAGAGGTACATCAATAAATGTAACAATTGAAGAAACTAGATGGTTATTAACGCCAGGAAAAATCAAGTTTAAAAGTAAGGAAAAAATAAATACGCATTACATAGCTCAGCTCAAAATAATAATTACGTAGCTATAATACTGTAACGTTGCATATTGATTTAATCAAAAATTGTGGTGTCGACCCTACCGAGAGAATGGGAGGAAAGGGAAATCTGGGTTTTGCGGCGAGATGGGGAAACAATGTGTAAGAGAGATAAATCCTCATCCTCCCCAGTAGGTTGTCAGTAGATTATAGATTATTTTTAAAACCACTGAATCGAGAAACAGGAACATAGACTATTAGATATATGTAGGGTAAATACCAAGGAACAAAAACAGCTTAGTGTTGAATAATTGGCTCTGGGGTCTAGGAATTGAGGTAGTAGGTATTAACTAATAAACACATAAACTAATGTTTTTACTATCAGGTTTGTAGTGCAATTTGACTTTTTAAATCCGTACATATATTATTTTGATTAAAAAATGTTAATTTTAAGTCTGCTTTATTTATACAAACCTTTTTATTTGTAAACCAATCTAATACAATTCAGTGAACATTTTATTCAGTGCCTGTTATGGTAGATCATTGTATGAGAGAGACATGTAAATATATGATTGTAAAACAAAGTCTAATGTGATTACATCCTTCCACATGATGGACAATTACTGATAAACCTTGGGGAAGCACCATCATTTCTGATCTGGGACTTAGGGAAGGCTTCTGAGTGGATAGAGTATTTGCACTGAGCCTCAAAGGATGGGAGGAATTTGAATGGGAGATTGAATGGCAGCTGTAGCCAGTGGTGTCCCACCATGACTGGAAAAGTAAATGTGTGTAGGAAAGAAGTCTGAGAGAGCCGTGGGAGGCTGTGTTGACTTCTCTGCCTTTCCTAGACATTGCTATTAGTCATTTTTTCCTGAGGATTTACTCCTCCCTGCCCTATGACCCAGACACTCTTAATTTTAATATTGACTTTACCATGCTGGGTTAGGTTGTTGTTCTCTCTGCTGGCACCCTGCCTCTTAAACGTTTGGGCTAATTTAGAGACGGATAAGGCAAGGGAAAAGCAAGTCTTGGTTTCACCTGGCCAAATGTAGATTCCTGAATGTAAAGATAGGAACTCTCTTTCCTGACCTCATAGGCAGCTAGACATGGCTGTTACCTTTTTTTGAGGTCCTGAGATTAAATACTCATTTTTGCAGTTTCAACATAATCCTTAGAACCCTTGGGAGTAATGTAGTATGCGTCTAATTGTTTGCAAAGAAAGGTAATAATTTCATAACTATAAAATAATTTATTCCTGTTATTTGTTGAAAGTGCTATTTGGAAGTAATTGGGCAAGTAAGTGGGGTGTGTGTGTGTGTGAGAGAGAGAGAGAGAGAGAGAGAGAGAGAGAGACATCCTCCAAATTTAGGTTTTTGCTCCCTGGATTTGTTTTCCTTTATATTGTTGGGTCCATAAGAGGAAAGGCTGGCTTAGAACTAAATAGCAGAGCTAAACCATATGTTTTCTACCAAATTAGAAACAGGTGAAGGTTGTTAAAATCCAGCAAGAGCTTACAAAAGCTTTAGACTCAACTTTGTATTAAAGGCAGGTGGTTATATGTACAATAAAAAGCAGTCACCAGCACACCAGCTTATTGATACATATGTGATTGATCTTTTTGGATAAAAACAAAGAGGAGTTAATAAATCACTGCACATAGCTATAAAGATGTTTGGGCCTGAAAGCCTGGCCTGTAAGAGCAAATGTGGACCCTGAAGGAAATTTATGAAGCATAGATCCTTTTAGCTTTACTTAACAGCTAACATCTGACTGACCCAGGGGGACCATGGAAATTTATTGCTGGGCCATTCAAATATTTAAGCTGTTGTGTGATGTAGAACAGGTAAAGATTAGCCCAATAACAAATATGAGGCTGTAAAATAAAATGAGATTTCGATGACTTGTAAGTACTTGTCAGAGGTCAGCTCCAAATGACTGGTCAGAAATGGGAAAAACTTGTTGATAATTAGAGCAGATTGATTATGACAACCTCGATGTTAGCACTGCTTTCTGTCGGGTCAGTGATCCTTGGAGTTTCCCCCTCCCGTGAAATCCATACATACACACAGTAACTTCAGGGACTTCTAAATTGTCTTGCTGTGCTCTGAAACTGGGTAAAATGAGGAGTGGAGGTGATTCCTTGTGCAGTTTCATAACTGAAATACGTCTTTCTCATATATTCTGATTATGTGGAATTCCTAGATAGCACATCATTCTAAAAACACCGACTTAGTTAACTTACCTATGTGATTTTTGAGCTTTGACTTCTAGAAAGCAGGTAGAAGCTTTTAGGCTTTCTGATAGATGATCTAAAATTAACCTTTAAAACTTACATAGTTAACAGATTTATGCACATAATTGTTAAAAATCAATTTAGTAAAATTAAGCGGATAGTTCAAAACTGTGTGGATTTATTTCCAAATCTTTTATCCACTTTTCTTTATATAAGTCCCCAAAGTAATAAATGTGTATAATATTGTTACTAGGACTTTAGAAGTTACATTTTGGACTTTAATAAGGTCTGTAGTTATTGGTGTCGACAATCTCTGCCTTTTCCACTTGTGCTAAACCCAAAATGCTGTCAGATAAAAGCTACATTTGGTGATTTTCAAGGTGCCAGCTTATCAAAATCAGCTGATAAATTTGGTAATAATTTGGTTCATGAACATGTGATTTGTAGGATGAAGAAATCCCACAAATTTTTATGGAAATCTTGAATAAGTGAAGTTTATAGAATGGGATTATTACTGGGGTGGGGGAACCGTGGTGTAGAACTAAGTGTAGGATTTGGAGTCAAACACACGTGGGTTGGAATTCTCGCTCCATCACTCCATCTATAGTCCCTGCTTTCTCCATTCCTCAAATAAATATGTTCTAGACATTGTGCTGTGGGAACTGGGATACAGCATGAATAAGATTTAGGCTCACGGTTTTCATTCTTGTGGAAGATACTGCAAAGGCATAAACGAGCAATTGCAATACAGTGTAAAAGGTATGATGTTAGTGAGTGTGCAGGGCTGAATAAGAACACATGGGAGACTAATAACTAATCCAAACTCAGGGCAGTGGTCAGGTGGAGGAGTAGGATTGGTGGTCGTAGCTGAGTGTTAGGAAAGACTTTGTCACCGGGGCGCCTCAACAATTGTGCCTATAGGAGAGTTGCATGTACTGTGTGAATAATGTGTGCTAAGTGCAGTACCTAATGTGGAATAAATATTCAGTAAATACAAGCCGGCATCAGCCATGTTTTGGCAGCGCTCACTGGTTCTTCTTTACTCTAGTGCTAGAGGGCGCTACGTCCTATTAATCCACAGCAAACACCATTCTGGAACTTGAAATGTCCTCCCCACCAAAGAATTTGTCTTTTGAGCAAAACTCAAAGCACTTTTTAAAAATAAGAGTTGGACGTCTAGGTATATTAAAGTTAAGGAAGAATAATGAAACTGTTTCTGAATCTTAAAATTTTTTTTTTAATTCACAGGACTATATGTCACTTAGATATTTGTTGTTTTTAATATTCAATTACTTTTAAATTTATTCCTTAATGTATTAATTTATTTGCAGATATTTGTGAATATCTACTGTGGATAAGACTGAGCTTAACACCCATGTCCTCAAGGAGCTTACATTCTAATAGAGAAAATAAAGACATTTGTATAAACAACTAAAATATAGGGTAGAAAGTGCTGGGTGCAAAAGAATGCTTTGTGATTTCAGGAGGCAGCAAAATGAATAAAATATGGTATCTCCCCATGTGGCCCTCACACATAGGTGTAGGAAAGGTGAGGTGAGCTATCAGATGGCAATAAGGCATAGTAATAATAATAATTGAATGCCTACTATTTTCTTATAACTGTGCTGAGTCTTAGATTTTTTGTTTAATTCTCACAGCAATCCTGAAAGACCAGTGTTATTAAACCCATTTTAGAGGTGTGAAAACAGAGGTTCAGAGTAGTACATCCAAGTTCACACTGCAAGTAAGAAGGAAAACTGAGATCTGAGCCTATGCCTCTCTGACCCCAGAGCCTTATTACACCTAAACCCCCCCCCCGCCGCTTTTCTCTTCCTCTCCCCCCAGAAATTGGTATTCTAATTAAATAAATAATTTTGATATAAAGGACTGAGCACCTATTCTCTTCCCAGCGCTGATAAGGAAGTGTTTTACAGAGGATATACCATTAGGTACACTGATATATTTAAGCAAATACATATTTTTATGCACACATTGTGAAGTTGTCTTTAGAAATTTAAAATGGTGAGTGGTTTTTCTTCCAAATTCACATTCCAGATGGAAACATCTTCTGGCATTACCAAGTATGTTAGGTTTATGCACCTTGCGTGTGTAATTGTAGATTGGTTTAAAAAAAAAACACCAAAAAAACTTTACAGATTTTTGTGGGAAACAGGTGCCGTTCAACCCGGGCAAATGCAGGACGGCTGTTAATGTTGTGGAATGTGATTTTGATTTACTTGGCAGAATTTTTATTTTACAAAATTGACTATTAAAAAAGACACGGTTTCCATCCTTTGATTTTGCTCTGTTCACTGAAATTTGCCTGTAGTCTATTTTTCAACAGTTACTAAAAGGGTGTGGAAAAACTGGAAGGTTTCTGAAAGGAAATTGATATTGAGTTCTTTAACAATTTCCACAACCCTGCAACTTACCAAGTTAAAAAACGGGGGGGGGGGGGGGGGGGATTATTTTTAACCTCCTTACTGAAATTATTTGGAATTCTATTTCCCTGAAATTCCATTCTCTTTTTAGTACAGTTCTCTCAAAAGAACTATATTTAATACTGGCAAAAAGAATAATCTGATGTAAACCTTTTCATTACATGATTTCTCCTTTAAAAACTGTGATGGCATCTGATTACCTATCATGTCAAATCTTATCTCTTTTGACTGGCATCTATGATCTATTATATATTCTTTCTCTTTTCTTCCCTGAAAGAAGGAGAAGGGAAAAATCACTCTGCTTCTTATTCTTTTATAAGGACTTCTTTCACCCTCTGCCAAGGATTAGTTCCACATTGTTATTTTCTATTTGTTTGTTTGCTGCTTCTCTTCTGATCTATTATCTTTCTGCTCTCTTCCCTCCTAGATCTTTCCTCTGTGCTTTCGGAAACCCCTCTTCAATGATTATAACATACACATCCTCAACCTCTTCACTATATAACTGTATATGGTAAAATGTGCTGGGTCTTAGATTTTTTGTTTAATTCTCTCAGCAATCCTGAAAGACTGGTATTATTAAACCCAACTGTAGTTTACAACTAGATGTAAGTGAAATAACGGGCTCACCTGAAAGTATCACTTATCCTGGAGCCTTTTCAAGGGGAGACTGTTGCTTGTCTTAACCTCCCATATCTCTGGATCTAGAGCAAGTAGTATTCTCTGTGTTTCCCAATGTCAGTTCAAAATCATTTCTCAGCGGTATGTACCTAATGCTTGTGATACTTGGAGTGGATTATTTTTAACACCTCTTTGTCTGTATGATAAAATGACTTTCAGTAATGATCATGAAATGAAACAAATTATAATAGCCAAAAAAGAAAAGCAGAAAATTTTCTTTTATTGAAAAATATATGTATTTACTTTTTTAATTGAACACAATTTCTGTATGCTCATCGAAAAGGAACAATTTTAAAAGTTTGTATTTTGCTGTACCTTGTTCAAGGCTGATTGCAAATATTTTTGTATCCGAATAACATAATCTAAAAAATTCTACATTAGAAAAGAAGATAACTCGAAAAGGAAAACTGCACATTGCTATCATTGTTTATTTTAGTCTGCTGTTTAAACACGGGAATGTGTAGCACCAGACAGTTTGGAGACATAAACTGTGCTTAAAGCAGGCTTGGAAGATTCCAAACCCTTCAGAACTTAGTACAAAAAGTGTGTAGCTTAATCCACTTTGTTGGGGTGACTGTATTACTGGGAGTTCTGCAAATTAGCTTCTATGTAGATAAAATGTTTATTAGAGTATGCATATGAAAACGTCCTAATTTGAAGCTTACATATATATTGAAATTAAACAGTCACTGCAGCGATTGTTTAGAACTTAGACCAACAAAAGATTTTTTGTTCTGGGAGGAATATTTTATCACTGGCATTGTTTAGATTTGTTGGCTCACAGTGATAATAAAAAACAGACCAATTTTTAATCCATTTTATTATTTTAAAAGTCTCTACAGATAACGCACCCCCTTATAGATTGCCCTTGTCATCCTGACCTTGACAGACCACTGGCATTACTCCTCTACCCTAGTAGCTTCACATCGATAGGTTCTCTGTGCAGATATCCTAACCACCCTTATCCCATCATTCTTACCTCTAACACACTTATCTACTGGAAAAAAACAAAACAAACAGTTGGAAAGAGTGGTAGCATTGTAAATTCATATTGGTCTATGTCGGTTGGACTGATACATCGTAATATCTGCTTCTCCTGCCACATGACTGTCTCAAACCTTCGTTCTCCCCTTTTTCCCCATCCCCAGTTTTGCCTTTCATTCTTGATAAAGCACCTCATTTCTGACTTTACAGAGAAAATAGACCGTATCAGATTGGGAAAACCTCAGTCTTCCACCAAAACACCTTAAAACTATTTATAATCATCTTCATCATCCTCAGATGCCCTCCACTCCCTTTACCCTGGCCCTGCCCTCCAGTGATTAGCTGGTCCTCTGAAAGTGCATCTGTGTTATCAACAAACTCGCCTATATCTTCAGACTCCTCTCAGAAAACAGCCTTTCTCTCTGTTTAAAGGCTTGCTGTGATGCATTAACACACAAGTGGATGACTTCTCCAACAGCCGGGCCTCATTTTCTTGATCGTTGTCACCAATGACCTTTTGCACTCCGTCATTTTTATTTACTCCCATGGTTACCCTCTGAATCATGCCATCCTTTCAGCCCACATCTAAAATCTAATTCAGGCATCTTGCTCTCTGATGACTACCTCCTCTCCTTCAGCTTGTTTGTTCGGCCCCTTGATCGTTGCTCTTCTTGGTGACTTTCAGATCCTGGCCCCTTTATCCAGGTGGGATTTTATGGCCCGATATTTTCATACCACCTTTGTCTTTCCAACTGTGACTTTTTGTCATCCTTACAGCCCTGCTGTTCGTTTTCTCTGTACCTGCTGCACCCAAGCAGATTTTACACAGTAGTATTATAAACCCATGATTTAATGACCGATTCTGGACTCTCAGTAGTGCTCAGCAGTTTCATGACATTTCTTTGTTCAAGTTCTTCTACCATTTAATCAACGCTCCATCCAGTTGGGCAAAACAAAATATTGAGTTATCCATGACCCATCCCTCTCCGTCACCCTTCACTTCCAACCCATTCATTACCCAGTCTTAGGATTTTATCTCCCAAAAGCCTTCCAAACTAGTCTTCTTTTTTCTATTTCTAATAACCATCATCTTATTTTGAGCCAACATAATCTCTTACCTCGATTACTGCAACAAGCCGGTCTCACCTCCAGCCCATTCTCCAGTGTAATCAGCGTAATTTTTTCAAGACACAAATCTATCGCGGTCAGGAAAGTTCAAAGAGAAAGGGTTCATTTAAGAAAGAAGGTGTCAAATGCAAATCTGAGCATTGTTTAAAGTCCATTTTCTCTTAGGAAATAAATCAGACTATGATCTGACGTGGTCTAGAGGGCCCTGTATGATCGTCCGTCCTGTCAGCCTCCTCTCGTCACAACCCCCCTCCATCCAACTACACTGTTCTTCCTTCGTTGCTTCCTCCTGTCACGGGGCCTTTACATCTGCTGTTTTTTCTAATTGGAACATTGCTTCCCGTAGCTTCTACCCATCTATGAGAGCTCCGCTGAAGTGTCACTTTCTCTCAGAAGTCTCCCCGGATTCTCTCAGTCTTTTGTCTACCTCCTTTCTGGAATAGTATTCCTTTCCTTCAGAGTACTTAATTTATAAATTATACGTTTGTTAGTGGGATTATATGAGCAATGTCTATCTACTCCACTGGACTCTATTATCTGTGTTTACCCTCCCTTCTATCACTACCACCTGGCACTGTACCTGACACGTAGTGTGAGTTCAGTGAAAATTTGTTGAATGAATAAACTGTATCCATCATGATCATTGTTTTTCATCCTTCCTGGTGTAAGGAGAGGGTTATCTCACCTGCCACCTAAGGCAAATCCTTCTCCTCTATTCTCACCTGTAGGATGGAGAGCGTGTCCCCTCTCACCTTCTCAGGACGCTGCTATGCTTCACCGTGCCCCTCCAGTTGCTGAGCTCTCCTCTCTCTGTGCCAAACTTCTCATCATCTCCATTTCCTCACTTCCAGTCACTCCTGAACTCATACCCGTCTTCCTTCATCTCCCACGACTTCATTTAAACTTATGTTTACCATATTACCAAAGCTACCTACCAATGAACTCATGTAATTACATCCAATAGACATGTTTTCATGTCTGTTTTGCTTGACCTGTCAGCAACATTTGACTACTGATGATAGCTTCCTTCTTAAATTAACACTTTCTCTGAGCTACTCTGGTGAGACACTTGGTTTTTCTCAGATATTTCTGACCAGTCGTTTCCTGGCTCCTTTTCATTTCTCCAGCCCTTGTGGATAGTCTCAGAGCCCTGAAACAGCCCTCTTCTCTGTGATTTCTTGAGACCACCTCATTCATACCCATGCTTCAGTTTCTATCTAAATTTTTATAATTCCTTTGTTAATATTTTCACCCCAAATTTCTCTGACTTTACATGTAATAAAAGTAGACACCTGCTGCTCCTTGCATGTTTCTTATCTCAGTTCATAGGCACCACCATCTGCGTAGTTACTCCATCGAGAAACCCAAGGGTCATCTTTGTCTCTTCCCCTTTACCACTGTCAGAATCAGTCTGCTTCAAAGTTCTCTCAGTTCTACCTACAAATTATAGCTCAAATCTATTCATATGTGTTCCTCTTCACTACTGGAACCCTAATCAACACCATTCTCATTCTGGCCTGGACCATTGAAATAACCTCCATACCAGGCCTTACTCCCCTTTATTTATTACACCGGAGCAAGAGTGATCTTTAAGAAACATAAGCCCCAGTCCTGGCACTCCCATGCTTAGAAACTGTCTAATTATCCTCCCGTTGTCCTTCAGGGTGTAGTCTAGGTTGAGGTCTTAGGTGTACAGGACCCTGCATGGTCTGCTTCCTGCCGAGCTCTCCAACCTAATCTTTTAGTACTGAGCCCTCCTGCTGTGTTCCTCACCCAGCCCCTAGCTGTCTATTCTAATGTCACTTGTGCTTTTATCAAAGTGAAGATGACGACTCCATTCTGTCAGTTGCTTAGGCCCCAAACTTTGAAGTTGTCCTTGACTTCTCTGCCTCTCACACCCCATCTGAGATCTGTCAGCAAATCATGGTGGCGCTATCTTCAATATAAGAATTCAACCACTTGTCACCACTCCACAGCTACCATCCTGGTGTAAACCACCCTCTTCTCTTGCCTGGATTTTGGGAGTAGCCTCTCCATGTTTTCTTTCTGGCTCCCCTGCAGTTCCATGTCTCTCCTCTTTTCGGAACCCTCCAGAGCTTTCCCTCTCATCCAGAGTAAAAGCCAAAGTCTTTACTGTAACCTACAAGACCTTGCACAGTCTGGACCCATTCTTGCTGACTTGATCTCCTTTCCCTTTTCTCTGACTCCGCCCCGGCCATTTCCCATCTTGTATGCCTGTGGCCTACCTTATGGTTTCAGTGCATTGTCATCAACTTGCAATGAGTTATATAGCTTTAGTGATATACAACTTAGCAGGAAAATGTGAGAGTTTTTGTTTTTTTTCCTTTAGACTTGACAGAGTGAAACATAGTCTCTTTTATTCTGCCAGGTGGAAGGAAAGAGAGATGGGTATGTGCAAGAAGTGAGCAAAGGCAGAGAGAGATGAACCTGGTATGTCCATGAGACTGAGGAAACCACTTGAGCATAATAAGGTTGCAGGTAAATTAGGCAGACAGGTCAGATCAGGTGGGCCTTGAAAGCGAGGCCGAGAAGTGAAAATGTGAGACAGTGACTGATGAGGAAGCAGGGCTGAGAAGTGACATGATGGAAAAAAGTCTTAAATAATAATACTGGCTTCTAATGAGCGGAGGACAGAAATGCTGCTCAACATCCTGCAATGCGCAGAACAACAAAGAATTCTCCAGAGTGGCAGTGGGAATGGAGAGATAAGACTGTTTCACAGGAAAAATAACTTGTTGACATGGTGAATCACTCAGTGCATATGTAAGAGACAAAGAAGGTGGGTAAAAATGGAGCGTCACTCTAAGCCTGAGTATCTGCTCAACGTTGTGGTGGAAAAACTCATCTGGACAGGAGAAGAATGTTGAGTTTGAAGTAAAGTCATGGCCTCAGAACATAGTGACAATGTATTGTCACGTTTTCTACAAAAACAGTGGGCAGAGTCATCTGAATATGCACAATAAAATTTTGAATTAACTGTAGCCATATTCTCCTCCCCAGTGGAGCCCTCAAAGAACCAGACCTTGATGTGGGGCTTTGAAGGTGAAAGCAAGAAGCTCACCAATTTGTAGTCATTTGAAGAAATGTCTAGGTTGGGGAAGAGATGGTAGCACTTTTGATAATTGTACCTTTTTGAAGTAAGAATGATCCAAGATCAGTTTCTTTTACAATTTTTTTTCCAAGTTGAGTGAGACATATTTTTCATGTGCGCACACACACAAACACACACACAAAATCATTGGAATACTTAGAGTGTGGCCCAAAAATGTATACACATTTTAAGAAAGGAAAAAAACTATTAAAATTACGCTGATGGTAACCACTTTGAGCACCTCTTGTAATGGCAGAAGTCAAACGTGACTTGTGTTTATTTTTTGTTATTGGTATATATTGAGTATTACAATTTTAATACAGTTGTTTCCTTTCTTAAAATGTGTATACTTTTTTTGGCATATACATATGCACACACACACATCCACACACTAAAAATGTTCGTGTAAAATGTTTTCTTCTCTGAGACCATGTATATGAACCTCTCTCTCGCATTCCATTTCCTAGCACGTCAGGAGGACTGTTTTGCAGCCTTAGCTGACGCCTATCATGACGACCCTTTGGCATTATAATCTTGTAATGTTTTCTTGGTTCCCGAAGGAAAGACCAAGTTGTATTCAGCATACCTGGTTTCGCGTATTCAGAATTATAGAATCTTGGAGATGGAGGAGATTTTATGCCTCATCTAATCCCATGGGTCACCGAGTGTTTGACTCCCCCTGTCAGTTTCTAGGGCTGCCATAACAATTGACCACAAACTTGGTGGCTTAAAACAGCAGAAGTTGGTTCTCTCCTAGTGCTGGAGACCAGAAGTCTGAAATCAGGGTGTCAGCAGGGCCGTACTCCCTCCAAAGGCACAAGGCCGGAATCTTACCTCACTCTTTCCAGCCTCTGGTGACTCCAGGCACCCCTTAGCTTGTGGCTGTGTGACTCTGATCTCTGCCTCCATCTTCACATGTCCTCCTCTTCTCTGTGTCCCTCTGTGTGTCCCATACTCACTGCCTGTAGGGCCCACCTGGATAATCAAGGATGCTCTCATCTCAAGATGCACGTAAGGTCACGTTCACAGGTTCCGAGGATTAGGATGTGGACATATCTTTTGGGGGCCACCGTTCAGCCCATTAAACCCCCTGGATGCACATCCATTATTCATTGCCCAGCTTCTGATTGGCGCCTCTACCCAAGATCTTTTGGATTTTGACTAAGTGGTGAAACCAATTTTCTTGTAAATTTTCCCATTAACTTTGGTTCTCCCTGTTTCAAACCACGAAAACCAACCCTTTTTCTCTCTGAAAGCCTTTCATTTGTCCCTGAGACATCTACCCTCCAGGCCAAACACCGCTGACTCCTTCCTTCATTTCTCTCAAAACTGTGTCTCTCGTTCTTTTAATCACCCTGGTTGTTCTTTAGAGGATTCAGAGGCAATAGAAAGAATACTGAATTTATAATTAAAAACGTAATACGGGAAGTCATCTCTCTTCCACTAAGTAGGTGACCAAGGCATATCATTGTCTTTTAAATAACAAAAACACTGAACCGCTCTACTTCACTGCTTTTTATAGTCAAATGAGAGTATTAGAAAACCTATGTGAAACATAACCTACAAGAAAGATTACAGTTATTTATCTGTATACTTATTAAAAAAACATTAACTCCCAGACTCAACATCGATCTCTCAGTATAGTCGGACCCAGTACAGAGTAGTTGGCACTAGTATGTTCCTTGGTTATCTGCTCTGTTTCTTTTAATACAGCCTGGGATCACATTAGGTTTTTGGTAGTCTTGTTGTAATTCTCTATTCACACTGAAACTACGCACTAAAGAGCTCCAAATCATCTTCACATCATCTGTTTATTGCTTTGTTATTCATTGATTTATACCATGTAGAATCAGTGAATTTTTCAAATAACTTGGAAACATAATTTAATTCGAAAATGATTTTAATACTGGTCATTTTAATTGCCTTTCTGTAAGAGTGTAATAATAGGAAATGTTTAGTTCTTCTTCCAGTTATTTAATGTAATACTCCCCTTTAATGCATCCTATTTGTGATGCTAAGGATATTTTTCTGGTTGTACTTGAATGACCGCATTCTTATCTAAACCTTCTACAGTTTGCTCAAGTGATTCTCTGTCTATATTGAATTAAGATGCCTTTGATTTCTAGCTTATGTCCTGATGGTAACAGATTTTACCCTTTAAAATACATTTGATTTTTCTAGATTGCTTAATATGTTATAAATCCATGTACTTTTGCAAAGTAAGATGTGTAATAGTTATAAGCTATTGTACTGTTCAACTTGAAGTGACCCCATAAGAATTTCAAAGCAGTTTAAGATGTGAACTCTGTCCTAATATTTGATTTGTCTTAAAACAGCCCTTTGGGAACCTTTGGCTCTAATCTAAGTACTCTTTAGATTTGTTTTAATATTACATATACATCTTGTGGTTCTTTCTTTTTTTTGTTTTCCTGTTATTTTTTATTTAATTTAATTTTATTATTAGTTTCAGGTGTACAAAACAACATAATGATTAGACATGTACACCCCTCACAAAGTGATAACCCCAACAAGTTTCCTATCTTGTGGTTTTTTTCTATAAAGTAATAAAGTCAATGTTGTGAGATCCATTTTGCGGGAATTTCGCTGCTTGGTTTTCAGTGCATACTTATTTCAATTTACTCTTACAATATTTGAAACAGTTTCTGTATTTATAACTTGAAAGTGGAGAAATTTGTGGGTTTGGAGAGCTGTGCAGACAGTCTGCATGTGATGGTTTATAGAATAACAACTACCCCGTACAGAGCTTTAGGACTCTAGCAGATTCCTTCCAAAGTCTCCTGTGCTGTTTTGTCTTTCCAGTTAGGCAGTTTCTTTGCAAGCTACCCTATTCAAATTTGAATGATTCCCAGACACACTGTGAAAGCCTGGTATTGCAATTTGCTTATCCTGAATTTGCTTTGCTCTCATTTTTATGCATCTCAATTTAGGGCCAGACCACATATCCTAGTTTATTTTTCCCTGCTTCATTTAAATACAAAGCTACTATATCTTCTGGATGGTTGTATGAAGCAATAGATGTTCCTTTAGTAGAGAATAAAAACAGTTTATGACCTTGTTCATTCTCCATTGCCTGTTAATTTGCAGCACAACAGATTTACATTTTGGACACTATGTAATCAACAACTTCCCAGTGTTTAATATAAAACTTTTAAATTCTGTTTCCTTCTATTTTCCCTGCAAAACAATATCCTCCAAGCTTTATGGGATATATATTTTTCTTAGGCAGTTGAAATTTAAGAATATCCAGTAATGGTCACGTGTCATTTATTTCAGTAAGATTATTTTATTCTTGATCCTAATTGTATATTATATAATTGAATAATTGTATATTGCAAAATTAAGGAAGGTAAAGTTTTCTTCTTGATCCTAAGTTGTGATTGATCTGTTTATAGACAAATGTGTTTCACAGGATAAAATGTATGCTTGGTGTTGAGAATCATGGGAAAGAATGGCTAGAATATAGGCATAGTGTAACCTTCTTCATTTGCAAGATAATGAAAAGGGAAATAATAAGGGAAACTTATTACGTAAAATAATTCATTATCTTTATCAGGATCCATGGATTTCAGGCCTTTATTACTTCAGTGAGTCAGGTTAAAATGGAGAATAATATAAGAGCTCCATGGCATGAGTATATTGCCTTGGAGACATAACATCCAAATAGCCACCCCTACAAATGAATTTTTTTATGCATTTTCACTCATTTTGGTGGTGTTGATTTGACCTTAAAAGAAACAGAAATCTTATGTATGGTTTTCACATCCGATTTTTTTTCCCTTAATCTTCCTCTCCCATTTGTTTTCTAGAAATTGAGATGTTGGATCTAAGGTAGTAGAGGAAAAAAATTTCTAGGATCTTAGTCTTAAGGTGGTATAGTTATGATATGTAAATATGAAACATAATAGCCTCAATTCCTTGGGTTTAGTGGGTCACATTCTTATATATTAGTCCCTTGTTATATGATATAATTCAATTTTTTCTTTGAAACAAAGCAGCTATTCTGATTTAACTAACGTAATAAAGATTATTAAGATAATAGGTTGCAAAGACTATAACTGTTTTAGTCCAAGTCTTCAGACGTTTATGCTATATCCAAGAAACTTCCACCTTTGTCAACAATTTGGAGGCTGTTTTACTCAAGTTTTGGATAACTTCTAATCCTGCTTCACCTTTTATAGGTTCCCATTATACCCAAAAGGAGGGGAGAAGTTGCAATTTGACTACGGTGTCTACCTTCTGAACAAAAACATAGCACAGGTAAGTGACTCATTCTTCATTCCTCTCCTACCTCCCACCTACACCCTGCTTCCTCGGATTGCTAACCCTGTTTCTTTATAAATGCGAGGTATGTTCAAACAATACAGTAAATATTTAAATTAAAAAAAAATTTACTGCAATAAAAGACACATTGCCATTAATAGCCCTCAAAATACTCCCCCTCACTTCAAACACACTTATTCCATCATTCTTGCCCCTTCCTGAAGCAGTTCTGGAAGTCCTCTTTCGTCAGTGTCTTTAGTTGCGCTGTCATGGCTTCCTCGATGTCCTGAATTTGACTTTGGGGAACAATCAGAAGTCAGACAGTACCAGATCCAGTGAATAAGGTGGATGAGGACACACTGTAATGTTTTTATTTGACAGAAATTGCCGTATACCAGAAGCAATTTGTGACACGAAGTGTTGTCATGATGGAGGATGATTTACAGCACAGGTTAAAGCACACCTTCTCTCAACCGTAGCTCACACCCGACTGACAGCACCGAACAAGTTGAAACTTATCACACACTGTTACTAAGGTTCGATGCCCTGCTTCCCTTATCGAAGATCCCCGCCTTTCCATTGGATGGCACTCGGCAGCAGCATTCAACGTATTTTGTGATCACAACAGAAAGGCTCTGTGTCACACATCACTTCTGGTATATGGTAACTTCTGTCAAATAAATACATTATAGTATGTCCTCATCCACCTTATTCACCGAATCTGGCACCATACGACTTCTGGCTCTTCCCCAAAGTCAAAATGATTCAGGACATCGAGGCAGCCATGATGGTGCAACTAATGACATTCAGGAAAGAGGACTTCCAGAACTGCTTCAGAAAGTGGCAAGAATGAGGGGATAAGTGTGTTCAAAGCAAGTGGGAGTATTTTGAGGGGGATTAATGGCAAAGTGTCTTTTACTGTAATAAATATTTTTTTATTCAAACATTCACCATATCTTTTGATCACACTCATAAGTACTAGAGTTGACTGTTTTATTTAACCAGCTACAGTGTCAATGCAAAGGTTTTTGGGGGAGGCAGGAGGTCTAATCTTATTCTGTGCCATTATAAATACTACAGAGAAGCAATGGGTACAAATTGGAATACTGCTGCTAATCTCAAAATCCCTTTACTGAGGTGTTACTTGCTAGTAGACGGCACTTGAATGTGAGCCTCATAACCTCTTGCCTCTGCAGCTTGACTGGTAACAGCTTTCTTCTCACACAGCTTTCTTCTCTTACACCATTTGTAGGGACTGGTTTTGCATTGGAAATTGTTTATGGAGTAAAAGTTCAATGGTTTTAGCAAGTCCTTAATAGTCTCCTCACCTTACTATCTAGGGCTGAAAAGAAAAGACCAAGGACATGGTCCTTACAACCCATCCTGGATTTTTGTGGCTCTCAACAGCACATCAGTTAGTATCTCATTTAAATAACATCCTTCCACATGCCGTAGAAAGACTAACAGATGCTTGCGTGGTTTTGTATTTCCTGAAAGAAATATGCAGCATTTCTTTAACATACTTGGCTCTACTTGAAGAGGTAGATATTCTATAAATTTTCTAGTTATAAAACAGGAAGATCAGCTTCAGTGCTTTTTTATTTGGACATCCTTCCAGTTGGAATAGCACATGGATGAGTATGTGGGGTTTGGCTGTTATTTAAAGACATTATTAGCTGTATCCTCAGACCTTTCCCTTTTATAGAAGCAATAAGGATTGTGTTTCTTTTGCTTCTATGAGCTCAAGTTGCCTTTTATCCATATGAATCTAAAGATTCACTGAACAATTCTCTTATTCATTCCAGATAGATCTAGAATTATTCCTCCATATGGTATCATCTTTGCCTTTCTTCTCCTCATCCAACTTCAGTTTAATGTTTTACTTTTTAATTTGGTTTTTATTAAGATTCTTATCCTTTTCTACTATTGGATCAAATTTCTAGTTTGTAGTCCCCAGTTAATCGTTTGCTTTATAACCTCACACTCGTTGCCCTCTCCGTCATGCTTTTATTGTTACTGCCACTCAGCTCATGTTCTTCACTCCAGGCAAGCAGCCTTGCTCACAGTCTGGCCCATAACTCACTTTCCATGTGCCATTCTTCCCACAACGGAAGCTTTCCCTCCCTCCATGTTTGGCAGGAAAGTATCTCAGTCTAAGAAACAGGACTTTAATTTCAAGGCTGCCTAGCTCACACTATTTATTGATCACAGTTGTCATACCACGGGAAAGGCAATGCTTTGACAGAACTGGTCAAGAAGTGACCAGACTAAGAGTGCTGCAGTAAGGGAGAAGAGGGCTAAGTAAATGAGAGAGCACCTCCCTGTGAAGTCAGCCACGGTGGAAAAGAGCACGTGGATACTGGAGTCTGGAGTCTGGAGTCAGGATGTCCTGACCGTGAGCTTGGCCTCGTTTAGTGGAACTAAGTTCCCATCTGAATTCAGAGGTTCTTCTCTCCATACCCTGTTTTCTTTTTCTTACTCTGAGCACCTAAGCCCTGGGTCAGAAGTCTGTTGGAAGGTTCCAGGTGAAACCTACTCCTGATTAAGGCTAGGACTGAAATGCCTGAATTTCCTCATAAATTCCAATTTCAAACACACACATGTATGTACATGTATGTGTACACACACACACACACACACACACACACACACACAGTTCTTTCTTCTTAGGGCCCAGTAGGAATGCCAAAGAATGGTATAAAAAGGTGCTAAGAATAGTCTAACTTGCTTTGAAAACAGGACAAAGATGGAGGCTGACAGTGTGCAGTGGAAAATTTGGGGATATCAGCCCTCCACTTCAGACTCTTAGTGCTAATATTTGTTTGGTCCTCACTTTGCAGCATGTCCCAAGTAGCCTCTGACTTTATTAACTGAACTAAGGCCACAAATACGCTGAAATAGTTTTATTCCTCTGTTTAAAAAATGGATCACTTCTGGTAATTTTGTACCTTCTGCAACTTCATACTCTTTGAAAATGAGAGATTATACTTGTGTTTGTGTTTAAGATCAATAGGTTAACCACGCTACACCCGCAGGGAGCAAGTATCTTGCTCTCTAGTGTTTTTTCATAACCAAGCGGCAGTTTAAAAAGGAGAGGACAATACACTTCTTATGAACAGACTTTCTTAGGTTTCAGAGTTCATTCAGGAAGCCCCTTCTGAGCATTTAGAAAGAAACTTTTAGCAAATTTGTGACCTTTAACCTTTCTTTGCTTCAACTCTGTTCCATCTCTTCCTATTTCTTGGGGATGTTCCATTTTGTCTCTGGCCTCCCTACCATCACTTTATTACATTTTGATTTATAACAAAGCACAGAACCATTAATTATCATGGCTCCTAACCAGGTAGTATATCAATAAGATATTTCTAACTTTTGAAGGTTTATTTTCCTATACATACCTACCAATACATGTTGTCAAAGGGGAGTTTGTCTTCTTAGCCAGTTTCATTTATACCCCATCTCTAGAGATGTGAACAAATCATACTATTAAAATGGCCCCACCTCAGTAATTTATAAGCCACGTTAGTGGAGGTGGATGAAAGCATTGGCATGTGTTAAAGTGCCAGAGAAAAAGTAGTGAAGTCATTTAATACTGCATCCATAACTTGGTTGAGGATTTGAATAGTCAATAGGACCTTTCATCACAACCAGAAGTAGTAGTAAAATCACTTTTTTGGTAGAGGAAATGACAGAATTTAGTAATATTTGTTACTTCAGTATTTGGGATCAGTCCAGCCCAAGTTTTGAAAGCACAAGCTCAGAAAGACAGGCCTTCAAGTAAAAATCCTCAGGTGTTGTTTGAAGAGCTGAGAGGATTAGTAAGGCCTGCCTGCCCTCTTCCTGTCATTGCTGTCTAAAGGGGTGTGTGTGTGTGTGTGTGTGTGTGTGCGCGTGCTGGCTTGGTATTGAAAATGAATAAAGCAAAATGCCTTGTTTTTAGCACCATTTACTACTATTTTTCAAGTGTCAGACCCTTTGTCTGGAAATAGCATTCTTTGTTGGTCGGCATGTAGCACCATAAGAATGGGCCTGGCAAAATTCACATACAATGTCATTAACATTGATTTGAAAAACCATATCCTGCCATAATTGTCAGTAAGTTTATATGTATATGAGAATTTGTGTGTAGCATAATAGTTTGCTTTTTAGTTCCCAGAGCGTAAAAAGCAGTAAATCAAAATTTACGATACTTTTACCTTACATTTATGGTGAGCTTTATAGTTTGTAATGTACAAAAGTATATGTTCATGTGACCCTCATCACTACCCTGCAAAGTGAAAGAGCAGCTGATATTAAATGACCTTGAAGACAGTATGGCTTTTGACATCCATCACCCAAGTGTAGTATCACATGATCTGACAGGCTTACTGCCATATACTTCAGTGTTTTTTATATGCGTATTTCCATCCTAAACGTGCACAGAATCAAAGAAGGTGACATCCCCAAGTAGAAAAGGAATGAACGTTCCTTGAGAGCAGAGACAATAACTGTTTTGCACATTATATTTCCATTAGTAAGCACAATGTCCAAAACACTGTAAATGCTCAAAAGATGTTTAATAAATGAATGGTGATATAGCAGCATCACACAGCTAAGAAAATGAGATCCAGAAAAGTTGTGACTTGCTTAAAATTGATGCATTCATTGATTCAACAAGTATTTGTTGAGCGTCTACTGTGTGTTATGTGTACTGAGTTAGGTCTCAACTGATAGGGAGTGAATAAGACACACAAGATCCCTTCCTCATAATTAAGGTAGGCATAGAAGGACGAATATTGGATGGTTCCACTTATATGAATTATCTAGAATAAGCAAATTCATAGAGGCAGAAAGTAGAGGTTACCAGGGGCTGGGCGAAGGGGAAATGGGAGAGTTATTAATTAATAGTTACAGTTTCTATTTGGGATGATTTTTTAAAAATTGGAAATAGATAGAGGTGATGTTTGCACAACATTGTGAATATAATTAATGCCACTGAATTATACACTTAAAATGGTTAAAAATGACAAATTTTATGTTATATATTTTACCACAATTTAAAAAAATAATAAACCAAAAACCACTGAATTACACATTTTAAATGGACGAATTGTATGGTATGTGATTATGTCTCAATAAAGCTGTTTAAAAAGAAAAACCTTGTAATGGGAAGAGGCAAACAATAAAACAAAATAATTTTAGGTAGTGATAAATGGTGTGATAGAAATTAATTAGGCGATATAATAGTAAATAACTGGAGTGGGACCTACTTGAGATAAAGTTGTCAAGTACGCTTTACTGAAGAAGTGATAGTAAGCTAAGACTCAGAGAGGACAAAACAATGAACCAGCAGTGCAAAGAGCTACTAGGAAATAGTAAGTTCCCTAAGGGCGTGGAAACAGTTAATTCAAAGGCCCTGAGGTAGGAAAAAGCTTGTTGTGTTTAGGTAACAGGTTAATGTGGTAGGAGCATAGTAATTAAGGGGAGTTAGCCAGGGAGCATATCAAATAAGGCCTTAGAGATGATAGTGAAGAGTTTGGATTTTATTCTAAATGCAAGGGGAAGCCAATGAATAAGCAGAAAAGTGGTTTGATTTATGTTTTTCAAAGATCATTCTAGCTGCTCTAGTGGATTATAGGGAACTAGAATAGAAGCAAAGTCACCACTGAGAAGGCTATTTCAAAAGACCAAATGAGGGTTGATCATTGCTGGGACGAGGATAGTAGGGATAGAGATGGAGAGAAGTGAACAGATTTAAATACATTATGGAAGCTCAACATCACTACTCATCAGGAAAGTGCAAATCAAAACCACAGTGAGCTATCGCCTTATACCTGTTAGAATGGCTCCTATAAAAGAGACAAGAAATAGCAAGTGTTGGCGAGGCTGTGAAGAGAAGGGAATCCTTGTGCACTGTTGATGGAAATGTAAATTGGTGCAGCCACTGTAGAAAACAGTATGGAGGGTCCTCAAAATGGATGAAGGTGGTCAAAAGATACGAACTTCCAGTCATATAATAAATAAGTCCTGGGCATGTGATGTGCAGCATGGCGGTTATGATTCATGCCGTATTGTATATTTAAAGCTGCTAAGAGAGTATATCTTGAAAGTTCTCACCATAAGAAAAAGAAAATGTGTAACTATACGCGGTGATGGGTGTTAATTGGACTTACTGTGGTGCTCATTTTGCAATATATACATAAATCGAATCTTTATGTTGTACATCTGAAACTAATATAATGTTATGTGTTAATTATACCTTAATAAAAAATAAAATTATATTATGGGAGATGAGCTAATGGGTTGAATGTGGGAGATGAAAAAGGAGTAATCAAGACTGACTCCTAGGTTTTGTGTATAAGCAACTGGAAGGATGAAAATGCCATTTATTGAGATAGGGAAGGGTCTAGGAGACGTGCAGTTAAGGGGACCACAAGTTCTGCTTTGGAAATGTTAAGTGTGAGTTACTGTTTAGAAATTCAAGTACAGTCCCCAAGTAGGCAACAGGATATGGGGCTGGAACTCAGAATGGGGAGGTCCGTACTAGAGATACAAATTTGGGAGTCATCAGTATAAAGATGTATTTAAGTACGTATCACCAAATGAGATCAACCAGGGAGAGAGTGCAGAGCTGAAAAGAGAGAGATGGTTCATATAGACAGAAATACAAAATGGGATTTAGCCCTGGGAACTCACATTTAGAAGTTGGATAGTGGAGGATGTACCAGCAAAGACTGAGAGGAATGGCCAGTCAGGTAGAGAGAAAACCAGGAGAAAGGAATAATTTGGAAACTTAACTGAAGTAAATGTCCACAGGGGAGGTGTAATGAACGATGACAAATCCTAGTGTAAGGGTGTAAGGTGAAGTATCCTGGACTTGGGAACGTGGAATTCACTGACAAGAGCAGTTTTCATCGTGGAGTAGATGTGTCAAAATGGTGAATAGAAAGTGACATTGATTGTAGACAACTCTCCTGAGATGTTTTTTGTGAAGTGGGATAGACAGATGGGTTCATAACTGGAAAATTTTGTGGGGTTAAGGGAAGGCTTTTTTTGGTTTTGTTTTCTTATCTGTTTGTTTTATGGAGATGTGGAGTTTTGGGTGTTTGTTTTTTAAGATGGGAAATATCCGTTCATGTTTATATCCTGGTGGGAGTCATCAAATAAAGAGAGAGAAATTGTCAATATAAGATTTTTAAAAAGGGATACTTGAATAAGTAAAGTCTTTGAGAAGGGAAGAGGAAGTAGGATACGGAACATAAGTGAGCATGTTGACATAAAATAAGAAACGGGGGCACTTTCAACAAACTCATAGTTTAAAAAACATCGTTTCACTTAAGAATATCCTTGATGAAACAGTAAAAATTATTAATTATATTAAATCTTGACCATTGAGAACCCTTGACCCTGTGAGGGAAAGGAAATATGCATAAAGCGCTTCACTGTATACTGAAGTATAACAGTTATTTCAAGGAAAAGCACTTGTGCGATTGAGTTGCTAACAAAATCTTTTTCATGGAGCACCATCTTTACTTGAAAGAATGACTGACAACAAACTATTCAGACTTAGGTATTTGCCAAGCATTTTTTATATAAAGGAAATCAACTGATGATAAACTTAAGATTTTGAATGAAAACTCAGTATTTCAGAAAACCTGTGTTTGCCACCATGAGTTTGACAGCTTCCTATTCCTTAAAGATGTTTTTGATGAGGTTGACAAGTTTCATAACTGATTTTTAAATATTTTATAATAAATGTGTCAACATTTAAAATCTATGTAACTTGGTGAGCCAATATTTTCCAAGTAACCAATGTATGATGCTATGAAATCATGTACAGGTAAAAAGCTCTTCAAAGTGCCAAAAAACAATGGATTTTAATGTAACAGATGTGAAAAATATGTTGACATAGTTTCAGAGTCTACCTTGCTACTAACCTTTAAGAAACTACTACTTGTTGATATCAGAGAAGAATATCCACAATTATCTGAAAAGGCTACTAAAATACGTCTTTATTTTCCAACTACATATATGAATGAGGCTGGATTTTTCTTATGAAATAACATATGATAACAAAATGAATGCAGAAGAATATATGAAAATCCAGCTGTCTTCTGTTAAGGCAGAGATTGCAAAAGAGACTTACAAAAATATAAAACAAACGTCACTCATCTCTTTGAGTTTCTTTTTTGAAAAACATGCTTGTTTTTCATTAAAAATATTATTTATATTAACAACTAATAGATTTCTATTGTTTTTTAAGTGAATTAATAAATGTTTGAAAGTTTTCTCAATGTCAACTCTTAATATGGTAAATATTGATGTACATGACCCACAAAAACAAAAGATCTTTCAGGCCCTCCATAGTTTTGAGTGTAAAGGGATCTTGAGACCAAAGTTTGAGAACTGCTGTCCTAGAGAACGTAGCCATCCAGATTTCCTATGAAACACATCAATTGCTCATAGTTTGATAAACCAAGACACATGTGTCAGTTCCCCAAATGTGGAAACATTGTATAAGAGAGTTACCAATTTGAATTCTGGTAATACTGTGCAGTACAATTCATAAGACTGGCAGTGGATTCTTCCTTATTGCTTTTGGCTTTTCTTAAGCCAGACCTTTTCTTTTCTTTCTTGAAAGCTCAGGGACTTAAGAGCAATGCTTTGAGGATATAGTTTACAAATACTAATGATGATTTACATTTGTATTGAATGTAATGGCTTTTGGTATATTTTTATTTCTATATCTCATTTCATACTCTGTGAAGTATGTTGACCAGGTCTATCTTTAGAGATAAAAAAAATTGAGCTGCTGCTGTACTCACTTCTCCAAGGATGACAGCTATTAAATGGCAAACAATTCAAGAGCAAATCTTCTGAAGTCAAATCCAGCTATATCCCACTAATATTGTTTCTTTCTTTTTCTTTGTTTCCCTCTCCCTCTCCCTCTCCCTCTCCCTCTCCCTCTCCCTCTCCCTCTCCCTCTCCCTCTCCCTCTCCCTCTCCCTCTCCCTCTCCCTCTCCCTCTCCCTCTCCCTCTCCCTCCCCCCCCCCCTTTCTCCCTCTCCTTCTTTCTCTTTCTCTCCCTTTCTTTCTGTTTGGGCCATATTGCAATCCTATGAGGTGGGTAGGGCACAGACAATTATTTTGCCTTTTACAGATGAGACCCCCGAGACCGTGAGTTAAGTAGAACTAGGGTTCGAACCCGGGGACGTCATGACCTCTCTTCCTTTTACTCTATTACCTCCCTTTTCCCCTCAAGTTATTTTAAGACTTCATAGAAAGTAAAAGTAGCTCTCCTTCCAAAAACAGTTGGAAAGCTCTGTTCTGCCAAGGACATGGTCTTTCTCTAAAACTTGACTACACACGGGGCTCATAGGGCTCAGCTATTTGGAAGGGATCAGTGCCAGCTTACACCCAGCAGCTTAATTCATGTCTGTTTCTTCAACATACAGTCCAATGTATGTGAACACATAAAGAGAAAATGCATTTTTATTTTCTTAATTCTTCTTGGAATCAAGAATACAAATTCCGAGGATGTTTTAATAGTCAAAATCCCTCCCCCCACCCCCCACTGGCTACAAAATTTGCCAGTAATGTAGTAGAAACTATTTTTTAAATCCTATATTTATATCTTTTAAAAAACACTTTAGTGAGATGTAATTCACATACCATACAATTCACCCATTTAAAATGTACAATTCAGTGGTTTTTGGTATATTCCTCAAGTTGTGCAACTATCACCACAATTTTAAAATAATATTTTCATTGCCCCGAAAAAATGTCCTGTACCCATTAACAGTCACTCCCCATCCCCGAAGACCTCCAGCCCTAGGTAGCCTCCATTCCACTTTTTGTTTCCGTCGATTTGCCTATTCTGGACCTTTCATATAAATGGAACCGTAAAATATTTGTTCTTTGTCACTAGCTTCTGTCACTTACTATAGGTTCAATGTTCATCCATGTTACAGCATGTATCAGTCATTTCTTTTTATTGTCAAATCTTTTTTGGCTATTTGAAATTGTGTATGAATATACCACATTCTGTTCATCCATTCATCAATTGATAGACATTTGGGTTGTTTACATTTTGGGCTCTTATGAATAATGGTGCTATGAGCAGTCATGTACAAGTTTTTGTGGGGACATATGTCTTTGTTACTTTGGGGTATATACCTAGACGTGGAATTGCTGAGTCATGTGGTAACTATGTTTAATATTTTGAAGAATTGCCATACTGTTTTCTAAAACAGCTGCATCATTTTACATTTCCACCAGCAATGTATAAGAGTTTCAGTTTCTCTATATCCTTGCTGACACTTGTTATTTTCTCTTTTTGATTATAGTTATCCTACTTCATGTAAAGTGGTGTCACTCTCATTGTGGTTTTGATATGAACTTCCCTAATGGCTAATGGTGTTGAGCATCTTTTCATGTTTATTAGACATTTGTATGTTTTCTTTGGAGAATTGTCTATTCTGACCCTTTGCCCCTTTTTAAATTGTGTTGTTTGTCTTTATTATTGAATTGTAAGAGATCTTTATATAACCTAGACACAGGTCCCTTCTCAGATTGTAAATATTTTCTTCCATTCCACTCGTTGTCTTTTTCACTTTCTTGATCTTGTCCTTTGAAGCACAAAAGTTTTCAGTTTTGATGAAGTCCACTTTTACCTATTTTTTCTTTTGTGCTTTTGGTATTATATCTAAGAAAGACTAGCCCAAGTACTTTTAGGTTTTCTTCTCTGTTTTATCTTGTATGTTTAGGTTTGTAATCCATTTTGAATTAATTTTTTTGTATAGTGTAAGGAAAGGGTCCAACTTCATTCTTTTGCATGAAAATATCCAGTTGTCCCAGAAAAATTTGTTGAAAAGACTACTCGTTACCCATTGAATTGTCTCAGTACTCTTACTGAAAGTTAATTAACTATTATAAATGTGAGGATTTATTTCTCAACCCTGTCCTTCCTTATGCTAGTACTACCCTCTACCTTTTTTCTTTAAAAAATGTTTTCTAAATACAATGATGATATATACCAATTGTAGAAGTTTAAAAAAGTACAAAAGAAGATAGAAGAAAAGAATTTTTAAAACAGTTCACAGTCTCACCATTCACATGCACCTTTTGGATTGTCCACAATTTTTTGTCCTTTTCTTACATAGTTGAGATAACATTATATATACTGCTCTATATCTTTTTTCCTTGAACACAAGCATGTCCCCAGCCCATTAAAAACTCTTAGTCAATATATATATATATATATTTTTTTTTTAATTAAAGTTTATTGGGGTGACAATTGTTAGTAAATTTTTAATATATAATATTTCATTTGTGTGCGTATATAATTTATTTAACCATTCTTCTAATCTCAGACATTTGTTCTTCCAGGTTTTTCTTTAAAATAAGGTTTTAGTTACCATATTAGGTAACACAGATAGATATGTGTTTTGCATATACATATATTAATATATTTCTGTTCTGTAGAGTGACATATTCAGATGAGATACAGTAACGTAAGTATTAAAGCAGTTTATTATGGCAGAAATCCTGCCCCAAGCCTTTTTGTGGGCCCTACAGTGTTTCCACTAAACCAATTCAAACTTAAGCTTTATGCTGCAGATTTTCAGTCAAATCCTTATTTTGAAAGATGATGGTAATTAATTCATAATTAATCAGTTTTGTGAATTTTTTTCTCTTTAAGAGCAACCAAAATTTTATACAACTATTAATCATCAACATGAAACTATCTTCACAATGCAGAAAAGTAAAAAAAATTAAAAGCCCGTTGGCTTACTGTTTGCACACAGCAGAATGCACAGTATGAAACCATTTATGTAAAATTTTATCTAACTTATGTACGTATGCATATTTGCATAAACATTTAGAAAGATGGTTACCAAAATATTACAATAGTTATCTCTGAGTAGTAGAATCCCAAGTGGTTTTCATTTTTCCCTTAATGCTTTTCTGTATTTTAAAACAAATTTATACTGCAGTTAAATCATTTATATGATAAAAAGTTATTCTTATTTTGGGAAAAAAAAAATACATTACCTTAACTTGAAACTAAAGGCTCAGTGATAGTGAATTAGGTGTCTGAATTCTTTTCCTTCCTTATACATGATACTCTCGCTGATGCATCTAAAAAGGCAACATTTCCCCATTTTTTACTTATTCTTAACTTACATTTTTCTTATAATCAACTTCCATATATCTTCACCTCATTTCATATTTGTGGAATATAGGATTTCTTTATAATAAAGATCACACTGCATTTTGCATTTTATTTACTTAGCAAACACTTATTTAGTATTTATTGTGTTCCAGGCACTATTCTAAGTGCTTTACAAATATTATCTAATCCTCCTAACAACTCTAAGAGATAGGAATTATACCTATAATTATAGGTGTCATTATTACCCCCATTTTACAGATGAGGACACTGAGGTACAGAGAGATTAACTTATCCAAAATCATATAGCTAATGTGACAGAACTGACATTTGAACCCTTGCAGTCTAGATCCATAATACTTTTTCTTAGACATTCAGCTATGCTAAATTTATTTCAGTTCATTTTATTCCAGGATTTTGGCTTTTACTTGATAAATTTACATTAATTAGGTTACTAATTTTATCTTCCCTGAAAACCCAAGCCTGCACATTTTAACATATTTTTCTCAAAATTTACATATAATAAATTGTGAAATTAATGTCCTTAAATAGCTTAAACCTAAGCTATGCTGGTCACTTCGATGCCAACTAAAATCAGACCAAATTCATTTTTCATATATATTATTTCTCATAATTCATTTCATGAGGCTCAACCATAAAAAAAACATTAGAATTTATATTCTACTTTCTCTAAACTGAGCACTGCATATTTCATTTCAGTTGAGGTTCATTCTTTAAATATTTTTCTCCCAGCAAAAAAGTCACTCGTGGTGGTGCTTTGGAAAAGGCTAACATCATTACTGAATGAGCAATTTATTTCTTTAATTGAAGAAAATAGTATGTCAGCTTAAAATAGTAAAATATGTAAAAAGATAAAGTGAATCTTTTAAAACAACTAGGATAAAGGAAGAGATAGAAGTTATCAAAAATGCTAAACCAAATAAGCTGCCAAATTTATACTTCGCTCTTAGGTAGCTACAGATAAAAGGGAAAACTGTTACTAATATGTCTCTTTCCATCTGATAAAAGGAAACCTGCAAGTAGGGTCCCCTGAACTCAGAGTCAGAAGATTAGGATCTGAATTTCTTTGCTCACTCTTCAGAGACTCAGTTTATCTAAATGCAAAATGGAGATAGTAATACAAAGACTTTTAGAGCTTTTGCAAAGGATAGAAGAGGTAATATAAGTGAAAGATCACTATACCCTAAATAAGCTGTATAAATGTAAGTTATAGTTGTTTTATTTTTCATTTGGAAAGCTATTTTTGGCATTGGATTTTTAGTTTCAGTTTAAAGTGGGGGAAAATGTCCAGATGAGGTAAAAATAAATTGCTTTATCTTGTCAATTTTATCATTCTCAGCATTTGAAGAGTACAGTAATCACAGCTAACATATCACTAAAAATGTCTAATAAACTGATTAATAGCTGATATGGTTCTTAAAAAAAATAGTAATGAATGCAACCACTTTGAGCACGTCTTGTAATTGCAGAAGTCAAACATCACTTGTATTCATCTTTTGTTACAATATATTGAGTATTACAATTTTAATATAGTTTTTTCCTTTCTTAAAATGTGCATACATTTTTTTGGCACCCTCTGTATTTGTACATGCATTTGGTTATTTACTTAGGATAAATACCTAATTGCTAGGTCACAGAATATATACATTTTAAAGTCTGATGTATCTGTTTCTTTACCCTCTTGCCAATATTGTGTGTTATTAATCTTATATATAAGAAAAGAAACATAATATTACTATGCTTTTACTTATAGCTCTTTGTTAGTGAATGTTAAGTTCATGTATTTCATATATTTATTTGCTGTTTCAAGTTCTTTTGTGAATAACCGATAACACTTCTATGCCTTTTAAAAATATATAGGTAGACTGTAGAATCCACCAAATGATGTAAGATCTAAGGAAATAATTCATAGGCTTTGCAACTAAGTGTGAAGAATTTGCTAAGTCACGGACTTGTGTCAGTCTTTATTTCTCTATTTTTACGTCCTTTCTTTCCCCAGTCCCCTCTAGGATAGTCAGTTCCCTTGCTATGTAAAAACAGTGTGTCAGGAGAGCAAAGGCTGGATTGAAAACAGCTTTTGTAAAAGGCATCTAAACAAACTCCCATCTCCCACTGTCTCATTTCTTCATACTTTTTCTCTGCTTCACACTTTTCATCTGCTGTAAAATGTTTCTTTTCTTTCATCTGAGTCCTATGGCTGGTATGACTGTTTCTCTTGACTCTCTTAGTGTTTCTATGGCTGCAAGTAGGGATGATGGATCGCTTTCTCTGTGTTAGGTGCTGGGCTAGGCATTAAGGGGAAAAGAATGAATAAGTTTGGTTCCTATGCCAGGTACTTACCTTCCGGTCAGGGTGGCATTACAGTGTAGTATGTGCTAATGACAGAGATCTGTGAACACTTCTTTGGAAAGTATTCCTAAAGGAAACATGCAAGCTGGGCCTGTAAGGCTTCACAGTTTGCTCTCAAAGTAGAGGTAAGGGGAGTGGAGAGGAGAAGTAGTCTCTCTTGCAGATGTACTAGTCTGAGCAAAGCTCGGAGGTGACATACACACTGAGATTAGTCAGGGTCTCTCCCTGAGGTCTCTTGATGACATGACTTACTCTGTGTTCCTGGGCAATAAAGCCCTTGTCTCACTGTCACCTCATCTGCATTTATAAGCTATGACATGTACCCTTATGGGACACTGCATTTTTAATCAGGTGGAATATTGCATTCCTAGAGCAGTGCCCCCAAATTTAGCAGTATTCTTTGTTTTGCTATTATTAAACGGATGATATTTTAAACTCATTATGTAAATAAATTGAGGCCGTTTTAGGACTGTATAAAAAATATTGTGCTATATATTCAAGGTATTAATACAAACTTCCTCTTATTCTGTTCATCCTTATGAAAACAGAAACTGAGTCAGGCTTTGACTTCCTTGAATTAAGGATGGTAGATTGGGCTTTGAGTATTAAACTTTTATCTCTGTTGCATACTATAATAATGATACAGATAATAAAATTTATAGCCTAGCATTATTCAGGTCACAGGGCACTTTTCCTTATAATCTCATATAACCCTATGAAATATAGAATTTCTGTTGTCCTCTTTTGCTAACAGGGAAGCTAAGCTTTGGAGAAGTTACGTGTACAACCTCAGGGTCACACAGATCTTTTAAGTGGTAGAGCCAAAAGTTGGTCCTAGGTCGTCTGGTTCAAAACCCAGGATCTCTAACTTTTAGGAGAATACCACAGTTGATTTGAAATTGTAGATTTTGAAACTTTTGACTATATTTTGTTAATTCATCTTTTTAAAAATGAGACAGAGAAAAAGAGTTATCCTCTCTAACAGAGCCACTGTTAACTGTGGTAAGACCCGAATTGCAGTCCTGTATTTACAACAATAATTTTGTAGGTACTTGTGTAAGTTGTCAATTTAAAAGATGTGTATATTATAAACTCAAACAAACATTTTTCTTTTAAATAACTTGGGTAGACACAATGGAAGTAATGAAATTTTGTCATCCATGGTCTCCAAAAACGTGGATGAGATGATTTAATGGAAAGAACATAATACTAACAATTAGAAATTTCAGTATTCTGTTCCATCTCTTTTAACTTGCTGACACCTTGGGCGGATGGTTTCTTTCTACCGGGCCTAGTCGATCTCATCTAAAGAATAAAGAAGTTGAGCTTTCTGTACTCTGAGGGCCATATCAGTCCTAATATTCCTTGAATCTGTACTTCTTTATCACTCATATTTCAGTTGGTTCGTTGCTTTTTTTAAAAAAATCATTACCTTCAAGTTTTTTTTTACTTACCACAACATTTGTCAGATACAGTTTACAAACAGTATGCTCTATGTTGATAATTTTGTTTATAGAAAATAAGCTGAGATTTATGGAGTACCATACCAGGCAAATAGCAGGTCAATATTAGTCCAATACAGTGTGGACTAATACGGAATAATAGTGATAATACCACCATACATTTATGTAGTGTTTTATAGTTTTCAAAGGGCTTTCACACAAAAAGCTCATAAATTGATCCTCACAATTTCTTCTCTGAAGTAGATTTAATAAGAATTTTCACCCTTGAGTCAGTAATTCTTCTCAGGAACTCTCTCATAAGGAAATAACTCTTAACTTCCTGAAAACAGTTAAAAGACGTTTATCTTAACTGAAAATAGCTATCTAGGGATAGGTTAAACATAAACTAAGGAACATCCACAGCCATTAAAATTTTTATGAACATTAGGTAATAGCATAGAAATATATTTGTTATTAGTGGAGAAAGGAGGATATGGAGTTGAATACAAAGTATGATTACAGTTATTAAAAGTAAAATTTTAAAGGTACCAAACAAACATTTACTGTTTATTAGGGGGGGAATACTGTCCAGATGTTGCCAAAATTGTGGTTATGTTTATTTAGTGGGATTTGGGGTAGTCTTTCTACTTACCTTTTTATTTCTGATTTTTTTATTGAGTACATATTTCTTTTATCATATATATATATGTATATATATGCATAAAATTACAACTTAATTTCAGATAAATCTGAGGCCTAGTGAGGTTTCTTGACATTCTCAAAATGGTACAAATGGCTTCATGGTGAACCTGGGACTAGAAACCAGGTTTTGTAATCTGTCCGTTAGTGTTTGTCTTCTACCATCAAATTACCGTGTTTCTCCAAAAAAAAGACCTTTCTTTTGAAGCAAAAATTAATATAAGACCTGGTCTTATTTTAATATAATGTAAAACCGGGTATAATAATATAATATAATATAATATAATATAATATAATATAATATAATATAATATAATATAGAGTCATATAATATACCGAGTCTTATATAAGACTCAGTGTTATATTAATTTTTGCTCCAAAAGACGCATTAGAGCTGATGGTCTGGCTAGGTCTTATTTTCAGGGAAACACGGTGTACGATATGCCAGCAGATGTAAAGATTCCAACTTAAAAACGGTTTCCTATTGCAACTTTTAAGAGGTTTCTCTTAATAGTGTGTAGTTCCCCTTTGATATTGATTAGTTCTTAGTAAAATGAACAAAGCCTTTCTTTTCATGCTTTCTAAAACACGGCAGTACTTCCCCTGGCTGAGTAGGTTTCAGGGCAGTAAATGCGGTTAGGAGCACAGACACACAGACGTGGGTTTAATTCCTCATTCAGTGTTGCCACTTGATAACTGGCACTGTCTAAGAAATTTCTCCCTGGGCCTCAATGTTCGAATTTAGATAGTGGGGTTCACAGAGCTCTATTGTGTAACAGTGTTAGGGACTCTTTCTAAACTGCTCTAACATTTCTATCTTTGTCCCCCTTGTGTTCACATTTAGATAATAGTTGTCTGTTATTGTTTCCAGACTGCCTCACAAAGCAGCTTAATGTCTTAGAAAGAGCCCTGGGTTGTGTGCTAGCTTCAGAGTTGCCTCTAACTCTTTGGTTCTTTAACTCAGTATGCCTCTTACTCACTGTTACATTATGCAAGTCTCTCGATCTTTCTAAGCACTAGATCCTTTTTCTAAAATAAGGAAGTTAAAGTAAATAACCTCTCCATTTCCTTCTAGCTGTAATCTATGATTCCTCCCCATCTTGTTTGAGCACATACATGATTTAAAAAAAAACAACGTACAAAAAACAATAAATTGCTTACTCTTAAAGTAGAGCTGAAAGAAGTGTAAATTGATAAAATCATTTTAGAAAACAACTTGGCATTATCCAGTGAACTTGAAGATATGCATATGAGAATGTTTATGGCAGTGCTATTCATAATGGCCAAAGACTAGAAACAGCTTAAAATCTGTCAGCAATATGTTTATCATTAATCATGATATGTAATCCATGATTATGTAATAGAATGCTGTACAGCCATGAAACCATAGCTATATGCAGTAATAAGGACGAATTTCATAAACATAATGTTGAATAAAAAGAGCAAAAGAGGATCTCTACAATGTTCTTCTATTTATGTGTAGTTCAAAAATAGGCAAGATTAAACTATATTTTAGGAGTGGAAACTATACAAAAAACAAGGACAGTGACTGCCTGTGGGCAAGAGAAAGGGTTACAATGAGAAAAGGGCTCAAGCAGAGCTTGGGGTGCGAGCAGCATTCTGCCTTTTGACTGAGTGGTGGTTTCCCAGGGCTTTGCTTTATAATGATAACAATACATATATGTGTTTTAAGCATTTTCCTATATGTGTGTTATATCTTCACATTAAAAATTATAGGATAACTGCAATAAAAAAGTATGTATGACACTATTTCACTGAATTCTTGTTGTCTCTGAGAAATATTTATCATTGCTAAGGAATTGCTATTTCATTGTCATATACCAGAAGAAAAAGAATTTTGAACTGGAGCACTTGGAAGTTCATCTTAGCTTCACAGATGCGAATATTTGCTTTTATTGACTATCCATCTATATGCAAAACACTTTTTATTCTTTATCCCTAATCTTCACAATAACCCTTTCAGGTTTTCATTGTTATCCTCATTTTATAAATAAGGAAACTGAGGCTTAGGGTAACTAAATGACTCCTGGTGGAGGAGGAATTTTAAATAAATCACTGAAACAAATCTGCATGGGGTAGTTCTTATATTTTTTGGAAACAACATTTGGGACTACTTTAAGTACATGTAATATAAAAATAAGCTCTGAATAAATGAATAGACTTGAGTTGTAGATAGATATCTTTTCTTAAAATATGCCTAAAAGAATAAAAGATTTCACACATGCCTCGTAGTAAATTTGGTCATTTACCACTTGTAGGTCAAACCCTTGCATTGGGTGTTGAAATTGAACCAATTTAGAAGAGGAAGTGAGAGAAATGATGTCTATATTTTTGATACACTAATTGTGGTGGTCACTTTGTCCAAAGTTTGCTGAATTATAACCACTAAACTAACCACGAAAAGGAAATTACTTTGTATAGCCAAGCCAAGCCAAAAAAAAAAAGGGTTTTAGATTTAGTTTGTAATGTCACTTAGGATTCGTCTTAAAGGCTTGTGAACCTTCACCTTCTTTTAATAAGCCTTCATAATGACGAGATCCCCTGAGAATGAAATCATCTGAGCGGAATGTGCCCATGCCTTAAAATTTGATAAACATCACTTCATGGTATTTAGGAGATTAAAAGAGACTTAAAACACGTAAATGTTACTTTCAGGTTATTATAGCCAAGGAAGCCTGTGGCCCAGCTATCAAAACAGCTTAGCTCCAGCAAGTTCCAAGCAGTGGGTTTAGCCAAATTGGTGAGCCCTGCTTTAGTACTGACTGCAACTGTCTTTTGAGTTGACCTTTAACTTGTGATATAAAATATAATTGTTTCATCTCTGAGGCATATTTATGTGTCCCTTTGCCCTGACACTAATTCATCATTTGCTTTATAGTAATTCCATTCAGGCATCGCCATCAAGCCCCGTTAGAGGCTACTAACGGATGTGAGTAGATATATTTCCTAATCAGTGACATTAGTTTATATCTCCTTATTAAGATACCCATTAAATTCATACTTCGGAGAGATAACACGAACACTAATGCACTTTACATCTTCCATCAGTGCTTTTTTATTTATTTCTATAAAGGAGTTATTAATATCTGAATTTAAGAGTCCAAGAGAATGCAAAGCTTTTAGCAATGGTCTAAGATCTTTCATTCTGGTAAGATGTGGAAGACGTGAAAAGCAAAGACATTCATTATTATGTTGTCATTTTTATTCTCTTTCTCTCCTTAAAACATAGCCATTAAAATGTAATTTATTTTCAAAGTTAATTAATATCTTACTTTTATATAATCTCTTTTTCTAAACAAAATACATTATCCTACTTCCCTGTACTTTATGTTATCTTGGTTTTCTAATTTTAATCTGAAGCTCAAGATATATACAGAGTTGTATGTACCTTTTGGCTATACCAGCCAAAAAGTATTAATTGAATGTACTATACTAGGCTCTGGGGGGTGAGGAAGTATGAAAGAAGTTACCCCACATGACAAACAGTCTGCATATATATGAAATCTAATTATTCTGATGAATTCCCCATCACGTCGCCTTAACCAGACTAGATATCAGTAACTAGCTCTCAATTCCATTTACTATCATACCCATTGGAGACATTTGCAAAGTGACTAATATGACTTTCCTTGAAGAATTCATAAGTCACTGCCTACAGGGACTGTGACACCATGGCACTGGCACCCTTTTGTTTTGCTTTGGATTTTTCACTATTCTTGCTTTTTCTAAATTGGCAGTACGAAGTTAATACCAAGAAGTGGCAGTTTTGCAAATCTGCAAGCACACACACTTCTATCAGTCTAACTACGAACATCATTACTTTTTGCCTTTGGTCCTCACTCTTAGTGTGTTATCCAGGTGCAGAAAGAGAAAGTTAGGCAGTGGCATCCTTTTCAATTTCCTCCTTGTGTCAAACTTCCTTTAACTGTGAGTAACGTGCAATGTCTTAGACTCGCTGTAGTTAATTCTATACTCTCATTCTCTTCCCCAATGTAATCACATGGTTCAATATGAGTACCTACATTTAGTAGCTACATAGTTTGGATTCAACAGGAAGCATCCTTCAAGAGGGGATTAGATGTACAAAGATTTGTTGGAGGACGAAGCGCTAGGTCTTTGCAGATGTGATACTCGTAGAGGAGAGAGAGGAGGAAGAAGGACTGGGTAGGAAAAGTCTTGGACTGCAGCTCTGTTCTAAGAAAGGTTCATCCAGGCTGATGGGAAGTCCTTAAGCCAAAGTTGCCCACTGGAGAAGTCCCATGTCTCACCCAGGTGAGCCTGTCTTCCACCTCTGCTGTGCAGTCATTGGCTGAGAGCTGCCTGCAGGAAGGGTGGCATAAGTGCAGTGGGGACCCAGAGGTACAGTCGCTCAACTATCAGTTACACTCCCTACCACAAGAGATCTAAGGGGCACATTTCATGGCTTCTATACTAGTCGCATGACTTGAAATAAGTTTAGCACCTCTCTGAACCTTAGTTCCGGAGACTAATACTGCCAACGCAGGGTTATTATAAAGATTAAATATAATACGTGTAAAAACCTTGGAACATAATAATACTTAATAAACATTAGCTCCCTTTAGGCCCCCCCTCCCCCTTCTACTAGCATGTGATTATTTTCTGATTTATTTTTCTTAGAAAAACACCATTAGGGTACAAATTGTGCTGCGGTTGTCTGTACCAGCGCTGCTGAAAGTGTGGTCCACAGACTAGGCAGTCTGCAGTGCTGCTCGCTGCCAGCCTACAGCAAGATAAGGAACTCAGACCACCTGTGAATCAACTGTGTCAGTAAACGCACTGCTTAGTTCGGATGCATTTTTTTTTTTTTTCATCCCAAGACATTTAGAAGGAAGGAGAGCATTTGTTGATATTCTGGCACTAGCTCCTTGTTTATTGCATACTCAGGTACTTTGAGTTTCATTGGAGTTTAGTCAAATATGAAAAGCAAACTATAGTGTCCATTTAATGGTCAGATTTTCTTTTTTACTGTGTGTGAGGCTCTATCATGTGTCTTTCCACTTGTCTGCTACTCCAAGAGGAAGCCACTTCAAGCTGGGCTTTGACGTCTCCTGTCACTATGGCGGTTGCAGTCAATGCACCTTTAGCATTTGCTGGCTTCAGGGTCTGTGATCAAATATCAAAGCAGGCAGGTTTGTCATTGTTATATGTCATTTTTCCACCTTATTTACCAGCATGTATTTATCGAGCTCCTGCTGCCTGCCAGATCCCACGTGCCTGCTGGCACCCAGTGTTCTCACACTGCTGTCACAGCCTTGCTGAGCCCCAAGTTGTGGTGTCCTCACCAAAACCCACTTTCCCTCTCAGTCCAGAGTTCTCGAAGTCCCATTCCCTCCGTAAGCAGGTAAGAGGGAAAGTAATCTGACTAAGAGGAAAGTAATCTGATTTAAATAATTAATACAAAGATGACGTACCTCCTCGTTATGTATTTGTAATTTAAAGTTTGAGCCTCTTAATGGAACTATATAAGACATATTTTTGAACAGTGGATGCCCTTGTTGAATCCGTGAGCGAGAATCTTTCTTTAGTTCTTTTCACCATGTAGCCCAAAAATACCTGTAAAGCGGCTGAGCTCTCCCCAAAAGTGGGTGTTGGATTTTCCTACAGTTTTATATTGTGTTTGGTAGCCACCTTCCATGGAATAACCTTGGGCAAGGAGACAGGAATCCCAGAAGCCAATCAGATCTATGTCTTGTGTGTGTAAGGATTTAAAATACAGGTTTTGTATTGTTTTTCATTGCAGGTGTCCATTCATATTTGAAACTATTAATAATTACTGTAGGTGTAGTTGGGGTATATTTTATTTCCTATGTATTCCCAGATCTTGGTGGCTTGTTAACATGATGTACTAGACCAGGAATATCTAGTTTGGCTTTCATACTTTTAAAAACTAAAGTGCATGTTTCATAAAATTAAAGCATCCCAAGAGTCAGTTAATATAAAGTAATGCTTTACCAAGGTCATAAGTGATTTAATATAAAAGATTATATTTTATCGTAACCATAACAGATTTAGCAAAACCTACGCAGACAAATTGCTAGTTTAGGAATGATCTGAACTTACTTTTCCCCAAAAAACAAAACCCACGAGATTGTGTATATATATACGTATATGGCAACAGGCATTATTTCATTGATCCCCAAGGTTGTGGCTCTAGCAGCAGCTATTATAACATGCTTTGTTTTTATTATTACACTGTTTAGTTAGTCATCCAAATTCTAGCCGTTTGTGTTTATAGCAAGAAATAGCATCCCAGTCCAAGCAGCACAGCTAGTCATACCTTTTTATTGATGTAATTTGACTTATTTTGGTTCCTTTCCTAGTGTCTAACATTTTGTGAAACCCTAACATAAATTATTGGCTTGTATAATCCACTGCATCACCCTCACCCAGAGATTTGCTGCCTGTGCAGTTCCTTAATTTTCAAGTGTGAGAGATTTATTTTTCCTTAGTGAGTCCTAATGTTTCTGCACACACACACACACACACACACACACACACACACACACACGTGAATGTGTGTGGGTACACAGGAATGCCAATGAGAAATTTAAACATATTCTTGGTCAATGCCTGCCCGAGATGCTGGAAACATCTTTAAGCTTATAGATAACTGGCTGCTATTTTCTTACGTTGACCTGATCATGGCCAGTATGGTGGGAGTCTTCAATTTTGATCCAGTTTTTCTTGTTTTTCCTGTTCTGACTAGTCAGGACTCTCTATACTTCATGTCCTCTGTGAATACCTGTTGACGCATAATTGAGTAATTGATAGTCTATAAGCCAATGTAAACGGCTAAGATACTATCACAAATATTGTGATACTGCACCCTATAAGATAGATGGGATTATCCCCACTTTACAGATGAGGCCTTTCGAAGTTCAGAAAAATTAAACAACTTGCCCAAAGTCAGTTTATAAAAATGAAGGATCGAGATACTTTATCAAAAACATTTTTATGTACATTATTTTATTTGATCCCTACAATAGTCCTTAAGGTGGACAGAATACCGTGTTTCCCTGAAAATAAGACCTCGCCAGACAATTAGCTCTAATGTGTCGTTTGGAGCAAAAATTAATATAAGACCCGGTATTATATTATATTATATTATATTATATTATATTATATTATACTATACTATACTATACTATACTATACTATACTATATAAAATCCAGTCTTATAGTAAAATAAAACCGGGTCTTATATTAATTTTTGCTCCAAAAGACACATCAGAGCTGATTGTCCGGCTAGGTCTTATTTTCAGGGAAACACGGTAAATTCTTTTTTATTCCCATTTTAGAACTGAGTAAAGAGGTTTAGTAACTTGCCTAATGTCACGCCAGTGGACTGGTTCGGTCCAGGACTATATTCTACACCCTGATATTACTTGCATTTGTACAAGTTTACGGGCCAGTGAAGGCCTTGGTTACACCTTTGTAGTGCCTTTGTGGTTTCCCATTGGCTGATTTTTTATTAAGAGATTCTTTATTGCCACCAAGGTAGAGTCCCTGCTCAAATACTTGTTTGGCATTCAAGTAAGCACTCTCATAATGAGAAAAAACAGTACGTGTGGCGGGCTTGCAAATCTGTCCATGTCAAACCCCGCTTAAAACCTTGTTAATAGTTTTCCATAGGCTACCTGTCCACACCCCTCCCCCCTCAAGAAGGAAAAAGAAAACTAGCATGGCAAAGACTTCACGTGATCTGTCTTCTTCCTCCCTTTTCAGCCTCACCTCCTGCTGCCATTAACCCTAAAACCCCTGCCACTGGCCCTGTGTGCCAGGAGAGCTGAACCGCTTCCCTGAGGTGAGGCCCCCCTTCTGCTTTGCTGCAATCTCCCCCTGTCATCCATATGCTAAAATCCTATTCATACTCCACTATCGAGCTAGGCCATCTTCTCTATGAAGTCTTTCTCTAGCCTCCTGAACAAAGTTACTATTCAACTTTTGTTCTCCCTGCTGAACTTTTTTAAAAAAACAATCAAATATATCAATATTCTTATATTTCTGTTATTATTTGTTGTGTGTGTATGTCTCTCCTACTGGGCAAATAAGCTCTTTCAGGGCCAGATATGGAAGCTTATTCATACCTTTATCCTAACACAATGCCTAGCACATAAAATGGACTCGGAAAGGTTTGTGCATGGAAGACAGAATGAAATCAGTGACCTACCTACTTGGACTAAGGACAAGAATTCAGCACCGAAAGGAATAGCTTGCCATTTGAACAGAGAGGGGGAGTGCACATGTGTATCAGATGAAATTACTGCCTTCAGTTATAAATGTGCTTGGAAGATAATGCAGTGCTTTGAGAAGTGGAGTGAGATTAAGGAGAGATTATACAATAAGTGAGCAATTTTCCCAAAACATATGCCTTTGATAATAAGTTATTATAAGTTCCTGAGTGCCATTTTCTCTTCTTATAGTCAGAGAGCTGACAAATGTTTTCAAAGTGTTATCGGCATTTTCTAATAGTTTGTCTTTCGCAGACAATTTTAGTTATTTCAGATGCAGTAGTAAATTACTTATGTGTAATTAAACTAGTATATACGTAACGTCAATATGGGACATTTTGTTACCAACTCAACAAGGATGCATGACATGTTGCCATTTGAAGATCTGAAAATCGAGGGGATGAGGTTCTGTCTTTAGAAAACTTAGCCCTAGAGCTCTGGCCTAAAATACTTTTTTTGTTTTTATTTTATAAAAATTATATGTACTGTTAGTTTAAAGAGTCAAATAGTTCCCTAAGGCTTATGAAAAATAGTATTTTCCCTGGTTCCCCAAAGGTACCACTTCAACAATTTAAATTTACTATGATTCTCTTATATTTGCCTCAAATTACTAAATAACCTGGGTTACTTCTTGGGTTTTATTTTAGGATTATCATCAGTAGTAGATGAGAATTTAGCTCCCCTTTATCACCTCTTTACTACATTCATATTCCCTTTCTGTTGGTAACTTATATATAACCTAACAGTATTGGTTACTATTCAAATTACTACATCTGTGTCAATCCCACTCAGAGATAAGCCATGCAGTATACTGTGATTACTTTTTTCCTACCTGATGTTTTTTGTTTTCTTTGGAGGTTATAATTCTCTTATTTTTCTCTTTGATTAGTTTGCAGTGTGTTTATAACTGGTTCCACCCCAAATTCTCTTACCACCAGTTACCTAAATCTCTCAAGATGTTCAGATACGTCAGATACACCATCAGTTACATGTCAGCTATTCAATTTCATCTTTGGAAGAAATCCCTCCTGGAACCTTCTGACCCGCTCCACTCTGTGTGATTGCCTCTATGCTTTTATCATAACCCTAAGGATTCTCATCTCTTCTCACATGTTGAAATTAGTTTCCTGGATGGTTCCCAGGTCTTACTCTATCTCAGTTTACTCTCTGACTTTTTTGGAGTTTATGTTCCTATAGATTCCTAAGAAAGGGTACATGGAGGTAAACTTCAGTGACTTTGTAAATCTGAAAATATCTTTATTTTTCTTTGGCTGGATATGGAATTTTAGGCTGGAAATAATTTCCTTAAGAATTTTGAAGTCTGTTGTTTTTGGTTTATAGGGGGGGTGGTAGATGAGGGTAAAAGGGGTCAAATATATGGTGATGGAAGGAGAACTAACTCTGGGTGGTGAACACACAATGGGATTTATAGATGATGTAATACAGAATTGTACACCTGAAATCTATGTAACTTTACTAACAATTGTCACCCCAATAAACTTTAATTAAAAAAAAAGAATTTTGAAGTCATTGTTCAATTATGGTTAGTGTCCAATGTGTCTTTTGAAAAACCTAAAAATATTTGATGCCTGTTTTCTGTATGTGATCTGTTTATTTACTTATTTTGTTTTGCTTTGTTTTGTTTTCTTTCTATAAATATGTAGAAACTCCTCTTGTCCCCAGTGTTTTGAAATCTCAGACTAATGGGCCTTTGTATGGGTTTATTTTTTTGTCCATTGTGCTAGGTACTCAGTGGATCTTTTTTTTTTTTTTTTTTTTTAATTTATTGGGGTGACAATTGTTAGTAAAATTATATAGATTTCAGGTGTACAATTCTGTATTACATCATCTATAAATCCCATTGTGTGTTCACCACCCAGAGTCAGTTCTCCTTCCATCACCATATATTTGATCCCTCAGTGGGTCTTTTCAATCTGAAAATTGAACTCATCAACTGGGAAATTTTCTTGAATTATTTAATTGATGATTTCCTCTCTTTTATTTTCTCATCTCTTTTTTTGGACTTCTGTTATTTAGATGTTAGATGTCCTGCACTTATCCTCTAATGTTCTTTTCTCTCGTTTTCTATCTCTTTGTCTTTTTATTCTACCTCCTGATAGATTCCCTTAACATTTTTTTTGTGCTCCTGTTTTTCGTTTTTCATATTCTGCTTTCATATTTTAAATTTCTAAGAGCACTTTTTCTCTGAATAGCATCCTGGTTTTTGTTGATTGTGTGTGTGTGTGTGTGTGTGTGTGTGTGTGTGTGTGTGTAGTATCTTATCTGAGCATTTTAGCAATTTCTGAATTTTTTATTCTCGTTTTCTGTTTGATCTTGATACATTATTTGCATTGGAGGCTTTTCTTAGACGTTTGGTGATACTTGATTGCATACTTGATTTTAAGAGGAAAGGACTAGAAAATATTGGAAGCTCTTAGTGTGTGGATAGAGGCTGTCAATTGTGGGGTTCACTGTAGGGTAAGGTGGCTGGGCCCTTTTCCTTGGGGAACACCTAATGTCATTCTCCTTAAGTCTTTTCTCTTTGGCTTGTCAAGAGTCTTTCAGTTATCTGCCTATAAAATACCATCCTGTAAACTATCTGCCTGTTTTCTGGAAGTAGACTTGGGGGGTGGGAGAAGAGGCCTGGGGTGTCTCAGCATTGAATATGCATTTGTTTACTTGATCACCTTGTCTCCAGTACATTGCCGTTGTTCTTAATTGGACTGATGTTTCCTTCTCCAAAGAATAAAATTCTAATTTATGTGCCAGGGTGTGCGAGGAATTGTTGCCCGGCTCTGTGGAGTTGGGAGGGGATCTGGAGATAGAATTGTCTTACAGATATTTAACCCGTCTTCCTGTTCTTAACCCCCATTTTACTGCCCTTCAGGAAGCGCATGGGGCCACCAGTGCCTGGGCCTTAATGGGGTTCTTGAAGTGTAGCTCAGGCTGCTTCTCAACTCCCCTCGTCTGACTCAGAGCTCACGTTTCTTAAGCCCACCCAGTTCGTCACCACTTGCCCACTTACTTTTCAGCTTCCAAAATTTTGTTGCTGTTATATCTTCTCCTATTCTCTGTCTTTTATGTATCTATAAGCAAAATACATAAAGGGAACAACAATTTAAAACACTCCTGTCTTCTCATTGGAAACAATGGAAGCATGAAGATAGAAAATCCCACGACTGATACGTTATTGGAGTTTCAGAGGTTACAAAAGTAAATGTACACATTCAGTCTGCCATCTTAACCCACAAGTGCCCAAAAGAAGTTTTTAAATGGAGGGAGGAGGTTTTTTAAAGGTATAAGAAAACAATGAACTTTAAAATGTTTTCTTTATTTTAACCAAATTCAGCCCAATTTTATTGCTTTTCCAACGGGAGAAGAATGAGAGCCGAATACGTACAACTAGTGACTGTCCCACAACCAGGCTTTGCTGAATATTTGTCTTTTCCAGCTCAAGAATTGAAGTCCAGAGAGTCACAGGACTTACAGATCAGAAATAGCTCTTCTAATTTCCAAAACCTTTTACAGCATTCCTAAGAGCTACTCACCCTGCTTCTGCTTAAAACTAATTGATGGGGCATGTATTACCTTGTGAGACAGTTCATACATTTAGACTGTTCGTGAAGAGAGGGAAGGAGGGTGGGAGACTGGTTCTGTCTCTCTGTAATGTTTCTGCATAATATACCTGCTATGAAGAAGGTAAACAGTTTCACGGGAATAGCATTATATGATGTTCATGGGCTTTAAATCAGATAGGCCAGAGTTTTGTTTTATTAGTTGTGTGACCTTTAGGAATTACTTAACCCTCCAAACCTGTATCTTCGTCTGAGAAGCAAAGGTAATAATACTTAGAGAGTTTACAAACTTTGAATAAGATACATCGTTAAAGAACCTGGCAAAGAGCTTGGCACATAGCAGCTGCTCACTAAGTGATAACATTATTCTTCTTGCTGGTTCAGTCAGGGAAAGCTTTGCAGTGTGTAACATTTGACTAAACCTGAAGAAAGGGGAAGATTTTAATAGAGAAAGCCAGAAATGGAAAGGACTAGGATAGGTCTTCCAGACTGAAGGAAAAGCATGACAAAGGCATACGGTATTTCCCCGAAAATAAGACCTAGCCGAACAATCAGCTCTAATGCATGTTTTGGAGCAAAAATTAATATAAGACCCAGTCTTGTTTTACTATTATATAAGATATTATATAACACCAGGTCTTATATTAATTTTTGCTCCAACAGACACATTAGAGCTGATTGTCTGGCTAGGTCTTATTTTCGGGGAAATACGGTAGCTGTGTCAGAGAATCAAAGGATGAGGCTTTTTTAAGGAATGGCAAATATTTCTAGGTGTTTGGATTGTAGAGCACATGGAAGGGATCCAGTATAATGTGAGTGAAGCTGGGAAGGTTTTGGCACAGAGCACCTTAGCAAAAAAAGAAAAAAAGAAAAGTTGGTGTTCTCACATGTTAAGACACAGACAAAACAGAGATCTACTGGGCAATCAAGGATCCCTTCTCTGGTGAAACTTACTTAATATGGCTTTTGAACAACTTGATCTGATAGAGGTCAAAATTGTGATGGGAGTTATTTACAAACCTGAAAAATGTATGGTAAGTATATAGTTATTCTAGACAAGTCAAAATCGTAAGTAAAGACTATATCCAAGGGAAGGAGATAACTATCTTCCTATTTGAAAGGCTGTCTGGGGGAGGAAGGAGTAAAATTAAACCTTGCTGATGGATTAAATTAATACAAATAGAAATCGGGAAATTTTTAGCTCACGTGAGTAGTATTTTTTAGCAGAACTGCCCAACTATGGAATAGAACGCTTGGGGATGAATTAAGTATCTCGTCATTTGAGGGGTGCATACTAAAGCTACATGATTGTCAAGCACCCTGCAGAAAATGAGTCTGTTCTGTGCAAAGGTCAAACCAAGTGCCTTTGGAGGTTATGCTCTGTTCTGTAGGATTCTGTGCCTAATCAGGGCTCTTGCTGTCATCTAAGTGTAAACCCTGCATTGGGCTTTGCTCAGAACATCTGTTCCACAAACTAGGACCTTGACTGTTGTTACAAAGTACGCTGAGGCAGTCCCTTCCTGGAGTCAGCAGTTTCAGCTGCTTGAAAGACCTCCAGTAGCTTTCACTAGGACAGGCTCCTGATGGCCTTAATCAGTCCTGCTGAGCAGTGAGGAAGTCTTCGTCCAAATGAAGCCTTCGGTGCCAGGTCCAAGGACTTGAAGAGCATTTTCACCCAAACTGGAGCCTCCAGACACCTTGACGTAAGGCTTGCCGGGCCCATGCAAGCCCCTGGTAGCCACAGAACTCTCTCCGTCTCTTTATCTTAAATGAAATCTGTAAACTTTTCCATTGGAGCCTTGCTTTCTGACTCTCCACTGAGCAAGAATGTGATGAAGGTAGAGGAGGGATGGATGGTTTATCCATTTCTCCAGACCATTATTTTTCCTCCCTTGTATAAAACCATCGTCCTTCTTTGAGGCCATTTAACTGTTCAACTCTCCATCACACCTAGTCACCGTCATCTGACGTGCTAGTTACTTCTTTGGGGCACTCAGAATTTGGAACTTTGCTTAAAGTTTTCTTTTCGAGGCTGCTTACGCCTGTGGTAACCCTGCATTACTCTAGTCTCATCCCTTGTCTTTCCCTTACCAAACTGCTTACTGTTTCCCATGTTGTCTCTTGCTTCTGGGCTTTACACGTGCAGCTTCCTCTATTTCCCAACCATTTCACTTGAGTAAAATGGAACTTACACTGTGTGACTCAGATAGGTTATCACTTCCTTTCCAAACTTCCCTGTCTCTCCCAACCTGGGTTAGGTATCCCTCCTCTGTGTGCCTGTAATTTCCTCTAATGTGATACTCATTATTTTTTAATATAATTATGTGTGTGATTTTTAAATATCTTTTCCCTTATAGTATAATTCCCTTAAATGCAGGAACTGTCATTGCTTTATTTTGTAACTTCAGCCCATGGCCTAGCACATAGGTGTTCGCTATCTATTGACTGAATGAATCCCTGGTTACCGCTGCTTGTCTTCTTTGTTCCTATACAAGACTGAAAGCGGAAGAAAAGGAATAGACTTGGTGATGTTCCATAGCTCAATTATAGAGCTGGCTCAAGTGTGCTGTGCTTTCCCAGTTTGATAAACAAGGTCACTTAATGCTGTATGCCTTGCTCTAACAACCAAAGATTTTGTTCTGCTCTGAACTCGTTACTCATATGGTTTTTAGTTTTTCAGTCTGTGTTCCATAAACTTGAACGTCCAGATTTGGCTCTTAGCCTGACGAGATCATCCAGAATATTTTAGAGAACCATAATCTCTGGAGAGCAGAAACTCAGACTCCCAAAAATAAATAAAGTTGGGGATGATTCTTCAGTGTCCCTAACCCCTGAGCACTTAAATTAGCCATTGGAGCAGTATGTTCCAGCATGTGTTTAATGTTCAAAATATAATTTGCTAACTGAAGAGCCCTGTGCCCTTGCGTGGAGCTATCCCTGTTGTGCCTGACACATGGTAGATATATAAAATGTTACCTGTCTGGCAAGGAACTGCTCAGGCCACATATTCCCCCCCATGAGTTCACTCCAGATATCTTCAGGTAAAAGGTAGAAGTAATCTTTCCCACCTGTATGAGTTGCCTCGGTAACAAATTACTATAAACTTAGCAGCTTAACCAGCATCCATTTTCATCCCACAGTTCTGTAGGTCAGAAGTCTGGGCTCGTGTGGTTTCTCTGCTCAGGGTCTCACGGGGCCCAAATCAAGGTGTTGGTCAGGCTGGGCTCTTATCTGGAGGCTCTTGGGAGTGATCCCCTTCCAAGCTCATTTAAGTTGTCAGAATCCAGTCCCTTGCAGCTGTAGGCCTGAGGGTCCCATTTACTTGCTGGTTTATGTCCAGGGGCCGCTTTTAGTTCCTAGAGGCCTCCTGCATTCCTTCTCGTGTGGACCCTCCATCTTCAGACCAATAATGTCACATCAAGCCCTTCTCACAGTTCAGAACTTTCTCTTCTGCTACCAGCAAGAGAAAACTCTCTGCTTTTAGAGGGCTCGTGTAATTAGGTTAGGCCCACCCAGATAGTCTCCCTTTGCCGTAAACATAAAATAATCAGAAGAAGTAACACCACGGGCTGAAGATCATGAGGGCCATCTTCATCTTCTACCTACTATTCCACCCTTCAAACTCTTATAGAAGGTTGTACTTTCCCTCTAAGTTCATTTAGTTTTCATTCATGGAAGAGGCAACCATCAGGCTGGGTCATTTTGTCAAACTCCGTCATACCTTGCACACCTTGCCTGTCATAAGTACAGTGGTACCTTGGTTTTCGAACGTAATCTGTTCCAGAAGACCGTTCAAATTCTGAAATGTTTGAAAACCAAAGCGCGGTTTCCCCATAGAAAGTAATGCAAAATGGATTAATCTGTTCCAGATCTTTAAAATCAATCCTTAAAACTGCAAATTTAGCATGAATTTTACTATCTAATGATACCATAGATCCATAAAATTTACAGCGTTCGTAGACCAAAATGTTCGTCAACAGAGACATTCAAAAACCGAGGTACCCCTGTATTCAGTATATATCTAATGAATTACTTACTTTTTGTTAAATGAATTGGGAGATCAAAGATGAGTAAAATTATTCCATACCAAATAAGAGCATCTACCCAGTTGGAGGAGCAGTATTCACTCAGCAGTCAGTTCACTGCTGTTGGCGGGTTTGGGTTTTTTTTTTTAAGCTACATTTGTTTATGATCAACCAGAGAGAGTAAACAGTGGACACATGGGCTTTGGACTCTAATGTAATTCAAGTGAGGTCAGAAGAATTTCACCAAAGAACTTAAAAGACATGAAGTTGATATTATAGTAAAATTAATATTTTGAAGGAAAAAATCATTAATGAGAGAAAAGAGCATTCTTGGAAAACTGGGTTCTATTTAAGGCACCTCATTATCAGATTCTTTAAGGAAAACTGGAGGGAGTTCAGAGACATAAAGAATGATGCAGAGGCTGTGGGGATTAACTTACGAGCAAAGATTTTAAAAGACTAAATATGTATACTTTAGCTGAACAACAGCTAAGTGGAGCTGTAACTATTGTCAAATGTCTGATAACAAGAGAAGGGACGTGTTTCTCTCCAGAGGTGGTATCTTTCTAAGTATTAGAATTAAGTATTCTAATTCTAATTAGAATAAGAACACAGTCTTTTCTAAACAACTTGTAAGCAATATTTAGACTGTACTGGGATGTAAAGTATAAGAGTTGAATTCAAATCTCAGCTCCTCTACTTGCTACCTGTGAAATTTCAAGCAACTCCATTCAACTTTTAAACTTTGTCACAGGCAGAGTGACCTCATGGGGTTATGAAGAAGCTTAAATGAAATGATGTAAATAAACAGTCAAGTTCCATGCCTGGCATGACTGCAGGTTGAGAACAATAGCTGCTACAGATGTTACCATTATCCTCATCATCCTTAAGTGGTTAAGAGCTCAAATGGCTAAGATCTGATAAACCGGGGTTGCAGATTCAAGGTCTACCATTTATTAACTCTATCTCTAAGCTCAGTTTCTTCAAGCATAGACAGTTATAGTGAGGACTAAATGAAATAATACAATGTGAAACGTTTAGCATAATACCGGGCGCATAATTAACCCACTCAATAAACATATTAGCAGCTGTAGTGTTATTTTCATTATCAGTAACACAGTTGTCATTCCACAATAGAATCTGGCCAGAGACCTACCATACATTCAAATTATTTCCAAATTTCTTCTATTATAAACAATGCCACATATATATATATATATATCTACATTTCTGCCATTATTACTACCACCACACACACACAAACTGTTCAGTAATTATTTATTGAATTAAGTGATTTCTTCTAATAAGCATGTCAGGTATTTGTGGTCACTGTGCATTCCGGGGAAGATGACAGAATGGGCTACTGTATTCCTTATGTAATCAAATTTTTGAGAACAGATCTAAGTGCATTTTTTATTCCAATAAAACTCTATTCTTAGATTTACCTGGATTTCTATGAAAGAATCCCTTCACTTATTATAATAGCATTTTCATTTTTGTCTTTTACACATGTGAGAACTCCCTGTGGCTTCTCATTACAAATAGAATTGTGTTGTTCAGTAAACAGAATTTTCTCTAATTAGATTAAGCAGAAATGGTATTAAACAGTTACTAATTAGAAGGTATTAAGATTAATCAGAGGGTATTAATCAGATGTATTAGGTATTCCTCAGAGGCAGTTCACAGAAACTGCAGGAGGGCCAAAAGAAGAAGTACAGGTGGCAAAAAAAAAAAGCATATGAAAAGATTCTCAGTGTTCTTAGTCATTAGGGAAATGCAAATTAAAACTATCTGAGGTACTACTGCATACTTAATAGAATATCTAAATTTTTTTTAACTAAGAGTATTAAGTCCTGACAATGATGCAAAACAACTGAAACACACATTGCTGGTGGGGATATAAAATTGTATAGCCACTTTGAAAACAGTTTGGCACTTTTTAAATAAAGTTAAATATACAGTCAATCCAGAAATTGCACTCCTAGGTATTGGTCCAAGAGGAATGAAAATACAAGTCCAAACAAAGCCTGTGCTATACACAGGTATGAACCAAATGTTTATAGCACCTTAATTCATAGGAGTAGTAATACTACTTAATTTCAACAATTGAAACAACCCAAATATCCATTAACTGGCATATAGATAAGCAATTGTGGTACATCCATACAGTGGAATACTACTCAGCAACGAAAAGGAACAAACTATTCACATGTAACAACAGAAAGGAAAGAGGGAAGACACAAGAGGCTAAATATTCTTTGATTCCATTTATAAGAAAGACATTCTAGAAAACTGTCTTTGACCTATTAGACTGATCATTTTTTCTTTTTTTTTTTTTTAACACATCTATACCAGTTTATTAAAGAATATGATAAAGGCTACAGATGAACAGCCAGATGAAGAGATACATAGGGTGAGGTCTGGGAGGGTCCTGAGTGCAGGAGCTTCTGTCCCCATGGAGCTGGGGTCCATCCCCCTCCCAGTGCATGGATGTGTTCACCCACCTGGAAGCTCTCCAAACCTCTCCTGTTAGAATTGTATGGAGGCTTCCTCACCTAGTCGTGATCAATTAATTGTTAACTCTGACTTTAGCCCTCTCTCCTCTCTGGAGGTTAGGGGGTAAGGCTGAAAACTCCAAGCTTCTCATCATGTCTTGGTCTTTCTGGTGACTGACTCCCGTCCGTGAGCCATCCAGGAGCCCACCCAGAGTCACCTCAATAATACAGAAGCAGTTCCTATTGCTCTTATCTCTTAGGAAATTACCAGGATTTCAGGAACTCTGTGCAGGAACTTGGGGTGGAGACCTATATATACCGGGGATGCCAAAAAAATGTATACAAGTGGACACTTTGGTCAGTGTTGTTCAAACAGTAGTTCACCGTAATTAGAAGTGTCTGGACGCTGATGGTAACCACCTTGAGCACCTCTAGTAATTGCAGAAGTCAAATGGGATCTTTAGACTGTGATCTTCTTAATCTAATATACTTCTTTACATCAAGATTGCACTCAAGTCAGTGAATTGGAAGTAGAAATGCTGACTTTGATCAGTTTAGAGAGCAAAGCTTAGCGACCAAGGGAATCAAGAATCCAGATTGGGTCAAAGATCAAGACAAGGTAGTTTAGGGTAGGTAAATCAGGGTAGGTAAATCAGGGCAGGGAGCCAAAGTTAACAGACCTGACAGCATGAATATCTGCTCTAATGGAGCCTACACAAGTTTGTCCACTCACGTAGCCTTTGCCTCCAAAGAACATACCCTTTCTTTGATGATCATTATTGAAAGCTGATTGCAGTTGCTGTCAAGGGTATGATTTACCTGCCTTTAACAAATTTCCATTTCTGCTTTGCTTGTCCATTTGCAATATGCTTTACTGACCCTCTTTAGCAATTCACAGAAGTTGGCAGTGATAGAGACCATACTTTATAGACCCCAGAGTTGCATCAGTTTAATAGCGCTTCTGGCAAACATAAGATTGTGAGCGAAGGACCATCTTAATGGAAGTGTTTTTAATATAACAGATTTTATAATGATAAGTTTGACTCACATGTAACCCGTGCCTCATAAATACACAATGTGATATAAAGAAAAGTGCCTGTGGTTAGAACTCGGCAAACTTAGATTATGGTCCCTGGATTCAACTTGTTCAATCTTAGGCCATTTAACCTCTCACTTACCTTACAAGGTAAATGAAGCAGGTGGGCTGGTGCTCTCAAAAGTGCCATTCAGCTCTAACATGAATCCCATGATTCGAAGAATAGTTGATAGTATGAGTGAGAGGAGGAATGGGAGAAATTTCTCCATTTCTTAGATGTAAGAGCTTTTATACTTGGGCTTCTCACACCTTAGAATGGCAGACCTCAGCTGTGTCCAGTGTTTACGTTATATCTATTTTGGAAAAGTACTGGCATGGTTTACAGATAGGGATGGAAAAGTACTTAGGCTGTTCTTGCAACTAGAGGCCCATAATCAGGTTTTTCTGCTTTTCCTTAGAGGTATATATTGCATTCATTCACTGTAAGAAACAATATTATTGCTCATATTAAATATTCTTTAAGTAGCTTTTCCACATCTTTGAAAGAGTTGTCTTTTTTTCTATGAAGGCAGTTTTTATTTTTGACATGGTGGTGCCCCTTTTTTTGAGCTCTTAATCTAGTTCTTTTTATGTCAGCGAAACCTTAGCGTTTAAAAATGAATTGAAATATTGGTAACTACTCGTAGATTGTTAACTACATAAGCCAAAACTATAAAGTTAAGTCTTTGATGCATATGTGCGTTTTTAATTTCTTATTTTTTTGAGTTCCTCTAGCCTAGTTCTCTTTGTAGTCAAATTCATTGTAATCCCATCACGAAAGTGTTGATCTCTTAGTAACCTTTATTGAAGCACTGTATTAATCCACATTCCCTCACGATAACAGACGGTTTGTATCAAACATATCATGCAGCTTAACTCAAGCCCCATATGGAACTAATAAGCCACGCAATAAGTGGCCTTGTATAGATGAATATAGTTTGGAAGAAGGTGTCCGTGTGTGCGCGCACGCACATGCGCGGACACGTGTTGTCTACACTGAATTTCTCCTGCCAAAATCTAAATGACAAAATGATTCCTGATTCCCCAGAGTCTTCCCTGGCCTGGAAAAATTGTGTGTTTATAAAATAAAAATAAAATCAAGCAGTTTGATTAAATTAGGCCTCTTAGCTCAATAAGAGGATGCTCACTGAGTTCAGAACTCAGCATTTATCAGAAATACAATCACACTTTACTTTTAAATATGATCTCCAGAGGTGCACGTGGTCTTCCCTAGTCAATGGAGCGCCATTTACCTAGCTGTATGTACTAGTTAATTTCAGCTACAAGGGCTCCAACATCATAGTTAATCTGTCTCATTTGGTGAAATTTACAATGAACGTATAGTGATTTGAGATGAAACCAGTGTGGGGCTTTGGACAAATACTGTATTTTCATGCAAAAAGGTGGTGTATAGAAGAGGGAACAAGGAAAAGACAGTTAATGTAATTGCCATAGCTGTAGTTTTCTGTTGCAATCTAACCATATTCTTTGCTCTTGTTTTCTTTCCTTTCGCTTGTTCCAGTAACTGATATTCCTGGTTATTTTATATAAGGATTTTCTTTTGCTGGTAGACAATGGCATTTGTTCATTTATCCAGGGAAGCCACTGAACATTGCTCCTCCCTACTTTCCATCTAATTTATCATCTATGTGTCATTTTCACCTAGTAGCCTACTATAGAGTTGTACAAAAATTTCATTGCTCCCCTGGAGTTCTAAACCAATCAGAGGAAAGCTGAAATTCAAGCTAATTGAAACCAAAATTCCACTTAAAAACTGCTTCGACTCTTTGGGTGGTGGTGCAATAGGAAGTTGTTACAAAAGGTGTTTATTTCAGAGACTAATTTGAGGCAGTTAGACAGACCCAAAGCAATATTTTATTTGCCTGCATTTCTTGGCATCTGCTTTCCCCAATCAGAAGTGAGAGCAGAAAAACTGTGTTTAAGGAAGTGCGGTATTGATAGTAGTTGGCGAGAGCAGGTTTTGATGGAATGTGCAGTAAGATTTCTTAAAGAAAGGAGTACTTCAGTCTTTTAACCTATCCTTACAGTTATTTCTGTCTGGAGTCGTTTTACTTGTTCACTCTCTTTCTTAAAACCGTGTAGCCAATTCTTAACCGCTGACAGGAAGATAAAGTCCGAACTCTTGAGCTTAGTGCCCTAGGCCCTCGCCAGTTTTAATGAATACCCTCTAAAAGTCAGGCCTTATGAGTTTCCATTCTCTATAAAAAATCTAATTGAACTCCTAAAACAATCTTATGAGACAAATATTGTTGGCCCTATTTTATAGACAAGGCACAGACTGGTTAGATAGCTTGCTCAAGGTCACACACATCATGCGGTGAGAACAGACTGTGAGTCCAGGCCTGTCATTCCAACTATTCACACTAAATATTTGTTGAATGAATGACTAGGGTGTGTAGGAGCTTAGCACATGTAATTCTTTCTCTCCTTTTCCTTATCCTTGTCCTTTTCTCCTTGACCTCATTCCTTCTTTTCCTTCCTATTTTTACTAATACCAGGGAGTTAACTTGTTAAAGAATTACTTTATACAAATTTGGATTTGTTCCTCTCCCAACGTATTTACATTTTAATAGTGGGTCAGCTCTACCTGACATAATACTGAATCCCTTCTGTTTTTATACACTTCCCCTGAGGTGTCCAGAGAGGTAACTTCCGTAGGATCTTCCATCAAACCAGCCCCTCCAGTGACTATGTAAAGATTTGACCCGCTTAGCCCAGTTTGACTGCTGACACCCTCAGAAGTGGGCAAAACCAGAAATGGGACCAAACGGGCTAATGGTCCTTCCTTACTCACATTGTGAATGTGCTCTACCGTAACGATACTTTTCTGTCAAAATCCTTAGATGTGTGTTTCAAACCTGTAATTTTTAGAGCATTTAAAGTGGAGTAAGAGAACTTCGAAAGGCCCTTAGAGATGATCCAGTCCAGGGGAGTTTAAACTGCAAGATGGAAATGCCTGCATGGACTCTGACTCTACCACCACATCATACAATTAGAGCAGTTCCCTGTTTCTGTATTTGGGGTTTCTACATAATATTTCATTTGAACAAAGGATTCCAAGGCTACCAAAAAAAAGTATTAAAATTATTTGAGTAGCCCAGGCAGAAAAGGGACTTGCTCCTGGCCATACAACAGAGCTAGGTCTATCACTCAGATCTGCTGACCACCCACACCATGTTATCAATCTTTCCATTTCACTATGTAATTATTTTAAAGATATTACATTTATTTATTTATTTATTTATTTATTTATTTATTTATTTATCGCCTGCCTCTCTGGAGTGTTTGCAGTCGGAAGCTTAGTAAATTAGAAAAAAACATAGCATTTAAAAATGTGAACAATGTACTTAAGATTTTTTCCCCTTTGATTTGAACTCTTTTTTTTATTATTATTCTTTTCTGGTTCTCATTCTAATTAGTTAAGTGATAAGCCATTAATGAGCATTAATTTTATGCCCCAGCCTAGTGGTAGATGCCATGATAATGATAGTATAGACAGAGTATATATGTATTCTAATGACAATAGATATAGTTTATTGAATACTTACTATGTACCAGATACTGTTTTGGGTACTCTATATACTTTATCTTATTTAAATGGCAGAAAACATCTCCATTTACAAGTAAAGAAACTGAAACTCAGAGAAGTGAAATGACTTACCCAAAGTCAAACAACTAGTGAGGACATCACTGCTATTCAAACCAAAATCTTCTGCATCAAAGCTCATTCCAATATGTCATGTTGCCATTCAATTCCCTCCCATACTACATTAATTTAACTTATTAATAAATATGTATCAAGTACCTATTCATTTACTTAAGGTTTTCAAAGGCAGCAAATAGTAAAGTGGTGTAGAAAGAGATTTGGGAAGAGGAGTGAAATGCCCCTTTATCCTGGAGTAATCGAGAGCCCTACCTACAGGAAATGAAACTTTAAGAATGGATAGAATCTGACCAGATGTAGGATGCCTAGAGAGACTTGGAGACAGGAAAGAGAGCTCTCGACCAGAGTATTGAGTACTATGTAAAAGGTTGTAAGGAAGGTTGATGGCCAATGTTGAATAGCTGTTTTATATGTAGGGAACTTTATAATAAATTGAATATAGTCATTCATGTCCACTTCCTAATGACATGTTTCTAATAAAGATAAAATAAAAATTGTAAACTCACAAGCATGAAAAGAACAGAAGAAACACGAGCAGGTGATAGAATTGACAAAATGTTAGAAAATCACAAGCAAATAAATGAGTGATAAACTAAGTTGGCAGAATAGAGAAAAGTGAAACCTAAAGTCTTCAAGAAGCAATGTAATTCAAGCCGTAGAACTCCAGAAGGGCTTAGGATTCAGAGGTATCAAGTACCTCATAGAGTATAGGGGTAAAGAATAGGTCAAAAAATAGGAGGATTCGTTGAAAGCCTATAGAAAGAAAAGTAAGACTCCCAGTCATTTCCCCCACCTTGCATAGCCAAGCAACTAACTACCTCTGCACACACCACAGTGGGATATGGTAGGTTACTTTCTGAAAAAATTCAACCCAAGAAGCTCTGAACTCTGAACTGCCTCGTATACTGGGGCAAGCAGTAAGATACCTTACTGAAAGCAAGGGGGTTCAGTGAAAGTCAAACACACCAACACTGAATTCCCCAACTGCTTTTTAACTACTTAACTCCCAAAATGGGATCCAGATTATATACTCCTACGTTGAAGACTGGAGGACTTCCTCTGGAAAAAATAGTCCCTACAATGAGAGCTACTGGGACTGACATGTCTTCCACAAAGAGCTATGTTTCATGCACTCATTCTAAGGTGAAATCCCCCAGTACATAGACTACTGGTCAGCTTTTTAAAGTCTCATTTGTGAAGATGAACTGACAACCAAAGATTACTAGACATTAAACAAAAGCTATATATATATATATATATATATATATATATATATATATATATATGTGTGTGTGTGTGTGTGTGTGTGTGTGTGTATATGTATATATATGTATATATATTTATATATAATGGGGAAAAAAGAAACCCAAAAGAAACAGAAAATGAAGACAAAATAATATAATAATAATAATATAAGAACATAACATATGTTCTTATGGACAAATACTGTATTTTCTGAACATAATATAAGAATGAGGGCTAAGAGTGTTCATATAGAAAGAACTCCTTAAGTACACAACACAATGAATGAAAAAGAATCCAAAAAGGCTTATCACTGTGAAATTTCAGAAAACTAAGGTTAAAGAATAAAATTCTAAAAGCTTCCAAGGAGAACAGTTAGCTCACAAAGGATCAGGAATCAGAATGTTATTGGGTTTCTCAATTGCCATATGCAAAGTGAAATGACAGTGAAACAACACTTTAGAAATTAAGAAGGAAAAATATTGTCAGCCTTGAATTCTATACCCAGGTAAACTATCATTCAAGTGTGAGGATGGAATAAAGGTATTTATAAATATTCAAGGAATAAAAAAAAAGATACCTCCTATGCTCCCCTTTCCCAAAAAGCTATTATAGCTTATGCTTCACCAAGATGAGGCAGTAAATCAAGAAAGAAGTCATGAGATCTAGGAAACAACAGCTTCAATACAGAAAAGAGGTAAACAAAATGTGTAGGGTGATGATGAAGGAAAGTTCTAGGAAGATAACAATGGAGCAAGCCAGGCAGTTCAGATTGGAGCAGAGAGAGGGATGCTTTAGGAAATGATCTCCAAGGGGGAAAAGGACTTGATGTGGTGTATTTATTTAATCAGATTGAGAAAGACTTTAAGGTTTTGGTCTAGTTTGGGGAAGATCTAGTGATAGGCACATAGGTGCTCAACAAGTAGTGCTATCAACAAGATAGGTATTCAGCAAGTGGGGGGAAATGGCAATTAGCACTTCAAGAAAAACAAACAAAAATTGAAGACCTGAGTGCTTTCTGCGGCATTATATTGGCCACAATGAATGCCTCTAGGGGTCCATGTTGGATAAAGCAGTTTAGGCTTTGCTTGTAGTCAAAATGGCATGCAGTGAAGAAGAGAAACACTTGCACCCATCCATTCTTTTTATTTCTAGGGACACCTTTCCCAGGAGCCCAGAACACCTTTCCCAGGCTTTCTTTCACATATTATTAGCCAGAGGAGAGTCATTGTTATTCCTAAAACAATCACTAGGCAGGAGAAGAGAGAAACCTCTCTGATTGGCTTAGGAATATTGAAATCCTCTCTTTCAGGGTGGGAAGGGGTCCAAGCTCACAGAACGATATGGTTACTGTAGAAGTGTGAATATACTTAACTTCTGTGAGCAAAGAAGGGGGAAGATTTGGATAGACAACCAAGAATGACAAACACAAATAGCATTGGGACAAACTTCTTAGAGAGAGGGGGCCATTCGTCTCTTACAAAGGAACAAAGAGCTGAAAAGGTCGCGTAGGAATAAGGGAGGAGGATTTCGGGGATTTCAAATTCTGCATGCATCTAGACTCAGCTTTAAGGAATAGTATATCACATGGCTCAGCAGTGGACAGTGTTTCTGTAGGTATAATAAGGTAAACACTAAATATTGATTTAACAAAAAAATGTGATTTTGAATATCTTGAGAGGATGAGAAGTATATTTGGGAGGACACAGTTAAATCCTCATGTTCTTTAATAAAAAGTAGGTAATGTTTGAGTGGGGGTAAAATGTGTAAGGGAAGAGTGATATAGGAGAACTAACTTCTCATTTTTAATAGTAGGAACATGGTAGATGATGTCTAAAAACTGGGAGGGAAAGAATAAGAAATATTAATATAAGCATATTATTTAGAATTATGAAGGTAAAGAAGAAACAGCTAAAGAACTGTTGCTTTTTCATTGTAAGACATAGTAATTTAAACTTATTAAACAGTACATGTACTTTATTTTAAAAATTAAATTAATATATATTAGGAGTAAATTTCTTTTTTAGTTCTGTATGTTGAAAATTAAAAGGGTAACATGGTAGAAAGAATTGGAGTTGTTATTAAGAGGTTCTAGCCTTGGTTTTGTCCCCTATTGGCTCTGTGATCTGCGGCGGGACACTTGCTTTAATGAGTCTGAGTTTCTTCACTTATGAAAGGAAGGAGGTTGGAAAAGATGATCTCTTTAAGCTATAATATCCTAAGATTCTATGATAAAAAATATAATAGTAATATGCAGCAAATGAAGAGTTAAGACCTGGGTGGAGGCTTGAAATGCCCACATTTTCCTTGTTCGGTTGAAATCAGACTCGCAGACAAATTTTCATTGTGGTCTCTGAAAAGAATTCAACACCCACCTTCCATTGTGGAGCCCGGGGCAGGCAATTGGCTATGTACTGGCTCAGGGACACATAGCTTAGTGTTATTTCAGTATGGTTTTTTTGATATTTAATATTTTTCAATATGAATCACAGGTGAAATTTCCATGCCATGTGTAAACAATTTCACTTTTTTATTGAAACAATGAATTCAGGAATGTCATATTGGGATATCAGCCATTTTGCTTTTATCAATGTATGGAAAAAATGCTTTTATATTCATATACGAAATGATGTCATTTAAAATGGAGGAGATCTCATAATTCAAGGTCAGCAGATCTCAGGAGGTGATTTAGGTCACCAAGCTAGCTTTAGAAAAGGAAAAGAATATTTTTCCTTTGTCTTCTCAAGAGTTTTTACCAATTTTCCTCTCACTTTGGGATCGATGGTGGAATAGCAAGGTTGTGAAAAGGAGGCTCTGGGTAATAATATCTTTGCCATTGAAACATGTGGTTTTGGAGAATTTACTTCCCCTTTTCTGGGCTTCAGTTTCCCCAGCTGCAAAAGGAAAGGATTGGCTTAAATAGTATTCAAGATGCCTTTTAGCTTTAGCATTGTACGTGTCTACCTCCTTACTTTATGTGGGTATTCCAGAGACCGGATTAGGTTTTGGAGTTTTCCTTACAAAGCTCAGTGTAGTGAAAGTGAACTCTGTTAAGTGTCTCTCGATCACATTTAATAAAATCAGTTGAGCACTAGATAGAAACAAAGGACAATTTAATTTTTTTTGTTGGTAGTGGTTTTAGTTTTTAAGAGAGGAAAATATTGAAAAGTTTTAGTCACTTGTAAATTTAGGGGCTAGAAAAGTAAAACTGTAAAACTTAGGACCCTTCATATTTGTACCCCAGTATACAGTTTACAAAGTACTTTCTTCCTATATATTATGTTTTTAAAAAATACATTTAAAAAATCCATTTCTACAGGGCTGTGTAATACACGTGCCATTTGTTTGCTGTTAGGAGTCTGAGCCTATGTATGAATGTGCACGGTACCTACCTCAGATCTCTGTTATCGTCAGCTAAGGAGGCAAGTGCTGTTCAGAGACAGAAGAAGCAAGGAAGAAACAGATGAAAATCATTCAGCAAGTTATCCAAGGAACATAGAAAGACACTTAATTTTAGAAAATCAGCCTCTAGCAGAAATAAGTAAAACTAAGAGCAGATCTAGCCCACAGGCCAGAATTTCCTCACACCAGCTCTACAGGTTCTGTGCTCTGGTTCCAGACAAAGAGGGAAGTTAGAGATATAAGAGAAATATAGAGCACAGCCTCTGTCAAAGGTGACTTGCTATTTATTTAATAAGAAGTGACTGAGCCCTGGCACTAGGTCAGACACTGTTGGAAATCAGATAAATACAACGTGACCCTTAGCCTTGGTTATACAAAGTGAAGGCTCAGTGAAGGAAGGGCTGAATGTGCTCAAAGTATGTAATACCAGCCTTCAATAGCTAAAATCAAGTGTTGGTTTTATGGTATACGTCACTGGAATTGATGTGAGCAAATCCTACAGGGGCCTTCAAATGTCCTGATGCCACAGTTAGTCGCTCTTAGTCTCCTCCAACTTTAGGGGGCACGGGAGCAGGAAATGAAGAGCCAAATTGTAAATACCATCCCAAAGGTGTGGTTGATGATACAGGGATTATACGTTCCCATTTCCTCTTTTAGAGTTAAAAAAAAAAAGAGAGAAATGTTTAGTGGATCATGTTTCTGAAGCATTGCCTACTATCTACCAGAATTTCTTTTAATTCCGTTTTTCTACCTTTGCAGCTAAGGTATCAGCATGGACTTGGGACTCCAGACTTGAGGCAAACCCTTCCTAATCTGAAAAACTTCATGGAGCATGGACTACTGGTCAGGTGGTGAGTGCCTTTATTTCTGATGCTCAGAAACTATAATGTGGATAAATAATCCTGAGAAATCTTCCTGACTTCCACACTGCTCCATACCCACCTTCTGTGTTTTCTTCTTTAATAAGATATCTGAAGAAAAGGAAAAGCAGCCATCATCCTTTTGTAGGTCTCAGCTCCAGGCTGGCTAAACAAGGTGAAACCCCCTTGAGAGGGGAAAAGATTCAAAGGGGTATTGTATGAACATTGGGAGGTTGGCTGGGCTGCGGTCCTGGAGTGCATTGCTGAGGCAGAGACTGAAGGGCAGCCAATGTGATTCATAAAAGGGAGACATGGAGCCTATGAGACTTTTCTAAAGAACAAGCAGAGGCCGTAACTATAGAATGAGCACCAGGATCAGTGGCTGGGAGAGTTAAAGGAAGAAAGCAGACAAGGAATAGGTCGGGTTGTCATGACCTCGTCGTGAGACCAGGAGGCACACACTAGAATGTGTCTTCTATTTGAGGTCAGTGCGTGTTGTACCATGAGGGCAAGCTGCTGCTTAAAAGTGCTTTGCCAAGATAGACATGACCCCTTTAAAAGGAGAAGGGGAGAGGGAAAGTCTGCTGCAAGGACATTGGATTGACTCACTTGACTTAAACAAATGGAAAGCGATTGGCGCCAGCCATGTAGTAATTTTTGAAGTTTGAATCCTTGGATGATGGGCAGTAACTTACAAAATCACGTGAATGGAAATCAGGCCTTTAGAAAGGTAGACAAGGGGAAGCAGCATGGTTTCTTCACTGTTTAATAAGAGCACTGGGTTTTGATCCCAGGTCTTTGTCTAACCTGCTGTGTGAAATTCAAGTCCTGCCTCTCTGAAACGTAATTTCCTCATCTGTAATCCCTTCCTTGCTCATCTCACCAGTTTGTTGTAAGAATGAAATGCGATGTTAGACGGAAAAACAATTTTGGGGAGGAAAGTACAAAATTGGTTTCGTTTTCTTCTGCGCCACAAGGATAGGTCCTGAGGATAATAAGAAAACAATACATATGATTGGCCTTTACTCTGACATTTTTTATTTTTGTCTCATATGATCTTCAAAATGCAAGTTCCAGATGTCTGATTTTAGATAGGATTCCTGTTAAGTAAATACACAAATGTTTAAAGAATTCTACTCAGCATATCAAAATAATTATAAAAGCTTGGTGCTGATATGGACCTGTATGCCCTAAGGATTGATGGATAGGAATTGAGTTTTAATAAAACTAAAATAATAATAATAATAATAATAATAATAGGAAGAGGAGAAGGAAGATAGCAGATTTCGTATCATCACTGTGTAAAGTCTGAAGGGTAACAAGAAGTATGAGACTCAAGCCCTACCTTCAAGGAATCTGTGATCTAGTTGGAGACAGGTATATAATTCATGAAAGGTTTTATAACCGAAATGGTAAATAACCTAAAATAATTTTTTAAAGAGGCAACTCACAATAGTATCCGATTAATCACTAAATGAATCTTGCTCAGTATAGACAGCAAATTGTCCCAGTATCATTTATTGGAGAGTCTGCCCTTTGTCCACTGTTTAATAATGCCATCTCTTTCATATACCAAGTGCATTTAAATAGATGGATCTGTGTCCAGGCTCTCTGTTCTGCTTCACTGTTTTGCCAGTCCCTGGGCTAGTACCACATTTTTTATTATTCCAAGATGTAAATTCTTTAAGTCTCATTGAGGTTTGAGGATGCCCGATAAATAGCTTCTCTCTTCCCATAATAAGAAGTGCTTGCATAGATGTCACTCAAAATGAACTTACCCGTACAGTCACAATGTGAACGGGAGAACCCCAGGCTTTCCCACACAGAGGGGAGCCCTTAACTACCCTGCGGAGAGTAGTCACATGACTCCTGCAGGAACCCAGATGGGGCTAAGTCAAGAATACTCAGGTTTTCTTTTTCTCTCTACATTCACCAATCAGAAAAGGCCCTCCTCTTCTAAGAGCAAGTGAGTAAGGATGAAGAGAGGCCAGGAGTGTCACTCCTAAATCATGTTCCTTCACAGCAAGGGGAAGGGAGGATACCCCAACTTTCTTGATATCTAGTAGGACGAAGTACTCTCTTCTCGTGTGATCTCATCCATTCCCTTAGTTGTGAAAACCGTCTATACGTTTATGGCTCTCAAAGTTATATCTTCAGTCTAAACCTCTCCTACAAACTCTGTATAGTCAGACCTGCTTGGCATCTCCCCTTGGAATATCGTAGGCATCTCAGCCTCAACCCACCTAAAACGGGCCTACCAGTCTTCTTCCTCCCAGCAAGTGGCCTTGTCTCCCCCGTTGCTCAAACCAGGGGGTCATCTTTGATTCCCTTCTTTTTTTCACTGTTGCCAAATCCAATCTAATTCATCAGAAAACTTGATCATCTCAAACTACAAAATATATATCACATCTGATCGCTTCCCACCATCTCTACTACCACCACCCAAGTCCAAGCCACCACCTTCTGTTATCCAGACACTGCTCTAGTCCAGTTTGTCTCCCTGATTTCACTCTTTTCCCACCTTTGTTCATTCTCCACAGTAGCCAGAGTCATCTTGTAAAAATTTAGCTCTGTCTTAATCACCCCCTGTCTTTAGTGGCTAGAATAGACTCCAAGCTCTTTTGCATGGCTTACCTGGCCCCTGCCTCTGCCCACTGCATCTGACACCGCTCAGCCCTACTCTTACGTACGGTCGCCATACTGGCCTCCTCTTGGTTACGTAAACAAGTTCTTTCCTGACGCAGCCTCATCGCACTCATTGTCCTGTCTAGAATGTGCTCTCCCTCTTCCTTCCCTCCCACCATGATCTTCACCCTGGCCCCTCATATAGAGGGAACAGTTTTAGAAAAAAACAGAGCAGCTACCTTGGCTACAGTGCAAATTCATTTTAGAAACAGAAAGAATCTGGGTTTTCTGGTAGTTGTAGTTTATACAGTTCTGGAACCCTTTTCAAGGAAAAGAATACAAAACTGCAAACCCAAGATTGGGGGCAGGGAGTAAATATTTCAAATTAGAAACAAAATCACAGCAAATTACTGGAACTTTAGAGATTAAATCACTTTCTTCTGAGATCTCTTAGATGATTTACCCAAAATGCTTACAAAAAATGATTCCTCATTGCAACCTGACTGCCCTTCCTCTCCTAGAACGCTATAATTTCTAGCAACTCCCATTTCTAAGGTACAGAGAAATTAAATGACTTTCCAAGAATGGTGGACCCATGAACCTCTAGCAATAAAACGAGAATCTAGGTCTCCTGGCACTGATGTAATAAACCCATTAAGCCACAAATGCACACACTTATGTAGTACCCCCCGTGCCAACTGTGCCAAGTGCATTAACACTGAGTAAATAGCATGGTACCCCTTTACAGTGCTCTTATGAAAAATGGGCGACTAAGGTAGATGTTGAAGTACCACAAAAATGAATGCTACACAATGATCCCAAGTAAGGATCGCTGCAGGAAGCCAGGCTGGAAGTTACAAATCTTAACAAAGCTGGAACAAGCACTTTTAGCCTCAGAGGAAATCTGAGAATTTCCAAGCAGCCATAGACTGAGGAGTTACCTCCCAAGCCTGTGCTCCTTAGGGCAAAGGGTAAAAAAACTTACGCTCCTGAGGGAGCCTCTTACATCTTTTGTAAAAGAAAACACTGCCATTTTCTGTATGGTTGTTACCATTCACAGAGTGGTCCCTGTGGAAGCAGATTGCTGTATGTTCTTTTGGTGTGGAGGGTTTCAAACTGGCTGAGGTCAGTGCAGCCACTGAATTCCTCTTTATCATGAGCTTCAAAGTTACGAGGCAGCTTGTTTGATTTTTTAAAGAAAAGACAATGCAATTTAATTCTTCTCCTTTGCCTTTTAATGAAGTGATTTTTTTTTCCCTTCACATTTTTGAATTCTTAGCTAATGTCAAAAACATCTACCTGATTAATCCTACAACTATCCCCTCTTCCCCTGAATGCAGTTACATGGGGAAGTGCTCAGTGCTTTACGCCAGCTCTTTCCAAAAGAAGTCCCCATTTTCTCATCCTAGGATTACTAACCCCGCTGGAACTGCCAAGCAACACAATTTTTAAAAGCCGAATTTCAGCCCAGAGGTTGTACTCTTGACTATTTTGGTTTAAAGCCACCAGCATGCCACTTAAACATCCCCCTTTTTTTTTTTCTTTTACTACTAACTACAAAGTGGTCCAAGATTCAAATTGACGAGCACATGCACAGCTGATGCTGGTGCTGAATTATGGTCAGAGAAGAATGTACACGCAAGCTGCTGCTCGATGGCTGCCAGTAAGATGATGAGCTTGGAACCGAGTTGAAGAGGTTATGTGCTGCGGTTGCTGTGAACTGGCTGTGTGATGTGGCTCTAGCATCCAGGTCCTGGGACAGGGCCTCGAGGATGTCCCTCTACTGCTCGCTCACCCCGTCTCAATTGACCCCCCAGACATAGCACATTCATTTCTGACCTCAGTTCTTTTCTCAGACAAGTTCCCACTCCCTAGAATAGCTTCCCTTGCCTCTGCCCTATCCAAATGTTGCTCTCACTTCAAGATCTGGCTCGTATCCTAGCTCATTCACTCACTCAGCAGGCACAGTGATAAATACAGAGAAATATGTATTCTCTCAGTGGCTTAGGTTTCTTCTCCCACCAAGTCTTACCCACTTGACCTTTGAGCAGCTTGAGGCTCAGGACTGTGTCTCGCTCATCCTGGGGTCCCATCCTGGCATTAGGTAAGGAGGTGCCTGGTAAGTGATGACCATGTAAGGGAATCCTGTTCTGTTCATAGAATATGTGCCTTGAACTTGCATTCAAGGAGCTAATAGTCTAATTGAAGTAATGCAATAGGAACAAACAATATATAATAGAAAGTATGAAATGCTGTAAGAAAGGTAGCTAAGTTATTTGGAACATTCAGAGCAAGTCATTTACTTCCTGGTGTGAGAGGTGTGAGAACTGGATAAGCCTTCCTGAAGGACATGGCATTTGAACGGACCTGGAGCACAAGAAGGATTTGCACATGTGAAGACGGGTGTATAGGACAGAGTAGGTTAAGGAAACAGTCGCCCAGTTGTAAGGAGCCTGTAAAAATTAAGGGTTTCAATACCAACTCTACCACTTACTGTCTCTGTGACCTCAGGCACAGAGCTTAGATTCATCAGCTTAGATTCATCTTTAAAATAAGATAATAGTGCCTACCTGATAGAGTTTCATCATAAAGATTAAATATGTAAATACCTAGCATACTGCCTGGCACATAGTGTTACTCAGTACATGGTAGCTATTATTATAAATATATAATGGACGAATGAATCATAGTTATCTGTTTGAAGAATTAAATCCATTCTTTGTTATAGATGTCTTATTTTTCCTTTAAAATCTACAGTCATCTCTTTACACATAGATATAGAATATGGTTCTTGGTCCCATTTTTTTAATAATGGCTCATGCCATTTAATGGTACAAAATATTCACCATCTCCCTCTCACTTTCCCCATGTCCTTTTAAGACCCTCCTGAAGCCTTAGAGATAAGTAAGTACCCCACAAATCTGTTTGCTTGCCTACCTACTTTCTTTTGATACCTCCCTACTTAGGTAACTCTCACTTGTAGTTAGAAGTTATGAATAATAAGTCTCTTATTATCAAAACTTTCCATGTTTTTATTTAAGCTCACAACAACCCTGTGAGGGAGACAGGGCAAGGACAATGATCATTATTTTACAGGTCAGAAAACTGAGACTTAGAAATGTGAAGTGACTTGCCAAGATCACTTGATAATAAGTGATGGAACTGGGACCAGAAACCAGATTACCTGAGTGCTGGCCCCATCTTCTTTTTACAATACCACGCTACCCCGTATTAGTTCGTGATCATTCAACACCGACTACCTTCCACAGGGAAATCCACCAAAGTCAAGTCCAAAGTACTAGAAAAATACACTGCAAAATCAAGGAAGCTGTTCTGGTGGAAACATTCCTGGTTGCGTATCCTACCCCGTTTACCTCGGAGAGGTAGGAAACTAAGAGTCATAAACTGTGGGAAGAATTTTAAGAACTTTAAGACCAAAAGAAACAAAAATGCTTCTATGTTTCAACTCCATTTGTTAGGAAACAAGAAAACGAAAGGAAGCACATGGGTTGGCCTAAAACATATGTTTGCCCCTAGTGTTTGTCTCCCATAAATTTCATGTTCTTTTTTCCAAATAAGCCATGATGAGAGCAGGATTTCAAAGCCATCTGTCCTGCTTTATGCTTGGAATTTTTTTTATTCTAAGTTTAATTTTTTCCCAACTATGAAGCTTAAACGATCTAGCAGCTAGGCAGTGTGGTACTGCGGATGGAGCACTGGATTTGGGAATCTGAAAATGTAGGCTCCAACTTCAGCTCTGTCTTTTAATTTTCATAAATCATTTTGAGTATCCGTGTTTTTTTTTAAATGGAGTTACTAGCACCAGACCTATTTCCCAAGCATAGTTGTATGGAGCAAATGAGATAATGTCTGTCCAAGTGGTTTATAAACTAAAAAGGACTATACAAAGTATTGTTAAGTATTATTCATGCATTTAGCAATTCATTAAGTGTCTCCTCTGCAATAACACTATTTAAGGGACGAAAGAAGATTTGAAAGTGTAAGATTTGCCCTGCCTTTGCCTAGTTGACAGTTGTTTACTTTATAATCTAAATGAATAGATAAGACAAATTAAATATTTTGAAGGACATAACTTGCAAAAAGATTCCTATGTGTTGTTCACTCTTGCTATCACGTGGGACTTGGAGCTTGAGACCCAGCTTCAGAGGACAGTCTGTTACAATGATGGAGGTCAGCCTTGGACTGACTTATTTGATGTGTTAGGACCAAGTGTGCCATTTTTATAGAAACTGCATCGATTTCAGTGAGCTTAGTGAGGAGAGAACACTTGAGGAGAAGTATCCTTGGCTGTTCCACAGCTTGCTGGCATATAGCTCCAGATTCCTTCTGGCGTTTAATGATGTGACTTGGGGAGAAGCATAGTGGCTTTATGTAAGGTCATCTTGACTTCAGTGGTTCAATCTCTAGAGAGTGCTTCTGCTGACCTAGTCTTCCATTTCTTTTTATAAACAGAATCAAGCTCCACAGCTTTTTTAAATAAGTAAATAAGTAAGTAAGTAAGTACTTTGGCACATTTTAAGAAAAATTTTTTTTCGGTAAACTGAGAATGATGAAAACCTAGAGTAAGTGAGCCAATCCACAGAGGGTAACGATGTCATAGTTCTCTGCTTTTAAGCCAAACTATTCACCTTTGACAATGAGGCAGTATCCAGCATTCACATTTTTTAAGAGCCTCACTTTTTAAAAAGTAAATCTATCCTCTTTCCTTTTCTCCATCATGCTAATGCTGAATTCAGAGCTAATTTCTGGAAGGTGACTCCTGAGGGACTTAAAAACAGGTTGTGTCGCTGATGTTGGTTTTCAAATTGGGATCAAATGACGCTGTCTTTGAAGTCTCAAGAAAACTACTTAAGGTAGCTGTGTCAGATAGACTCGCCTTTCAAAGTACGTCTTGCATTGCTGGCATCCTTAATAGGAAAAGTGAAGCCTGGTCAAAAATAAATGAAAAAGAAAGTTTTATTGGTGTTATTTACTGTAAGATAGCTATTTTAGAAGGAACCTTGACAAGTCATCTCGTTGCCTCTAAACAGGAACACACAAGGCATATGGGTATCTGCAGTATTTTAAAAGACCTTGGGGGACCAGGCTTCTTCCATAACTCATTCCAGAGTTTAAACACCCTTGCTTCAGGAAATTCTTCCCTATATTTAACTTACAGGCCCCCTCCTGTGGTTAACACCCATTTCCGCTTTTTTCTGTCTCCAGTCAGGATGGAGAACAGCTGGCCAGCATCCTTTGTGTGCTAACACTGTGTCAGTGACAGAAAGTCTTGGGTATCCCTGGGCTGCTTTTCCCAACCTCCAGCAACCAAGGTTTTGTACCACATTGAGACCTTTTTCACATTGTTTTTACTGTGTCTTATTTATCTCTATTCCATTCCTTTGGGTTCTAAAGTACTATACGCTCAATGAGTAATATTTGGAAGATGTAAAAATATGCAGAAGAGGGGGAAACCACAATCAAGGGACAAAAGCCCCTCTTAAGTTAGTTTTTTCTAAGTGTTACTTATATAGTTAATATCATGTCATCTATACCAGTGCGTCTAACAGAAATATCGTCTGAGCCACATATGTAAAAATAAATTTTCTGGCAGCCACATTGCAAAAAGGCAAAAAGAAATAGGTAAATCAATTTTAATAATTTAATTTTTATTTAATCCCAATAAAATTCAATAAAATAACTTGTCAACATGTAATCGATACTTTACAAGTTTTATTAATAAATGAAATACTTTCCATTTCTTTGTTCATACTGTGCTTTCTAAATCCAGTGTATATTTTATACTGACAGCACATCTCAAATCCATCTAGTCACATCGTAGGTACAGTAAGTGGCTGCAGTATTGGACAGCACAGCTCTTTAAGTTGGATGTACCGCGTTTTTGTGTATCACATCTTAAGACTTTTACCAATGTCATTAAAATCTTTTTGGCATCATTTTAATGGCTGCATAATAGTTCCTCATGTAGATTTACTATATTTTCATGTTACAAGTAACCCTGTATATAGTGTTCTTATTTTACTTTTTTTAAACATTAACTGAATGTTTCTCAACACATACGAAAAGAACATAAATTATTCCTTTTGAGGTCAACTAATTACATCCATTTATTCATAAAACAAATATATTCACTTAGTAGCTACTGTATGATCCATACTACATGAAATTAGAAAGTGGAGAAGAGTAAATTGCAAGAAATAGAAAAAGACCAGGTCCCTACCATGCAGTGTTTACAAGACTTAGCGCCAGAGATGGACTGCATACATATTGTATTTTATTCCTCTTAAAATATGCTTCCCTTCATTTCTCACTCTACGCCCCTACACACACACACACACACACACACACACACACACTCACACACACTCACACACACACAGCCTGGTTAATTCCCCATTATCCTTCAAGACACCAGTTAAACATAGCCTCCTTTGAGGAGGCCTCCAGAAGATGACTGGCTCCCTTCTCCATTATAATATACAAGATGCATATTGTATACAAAGCAGCACGGCGTTCTGGTTATTGATTAACTCTGTCTTCTCTACTACTAGCATGGAAACTCCTTAATAGTAGAAACTTTATTTTATATGCCTCTTTGTTCCCAAAGCCTAGCAGACTGCCAGGCAGTGAATGTAGCTTTCAATAATGTCTACTGGAATATGTACAGAAATACAAGTGATTCTATTAAGCATCAGTTGGATGGTATAACTATAAGTACTATAGCCCTTCATAGTTCAAAGAGATCACTTTCGATTGGCATGGTTGAAGACTGCTTAATGAAGGGGGTAGGACTTGAACTGGCTTTGGAAGATGGGTATACTTAAATGAATGGAAGGAAGGAATTAGCAGAAAAGCCACTGACATAGCCTGTGCTAAGAAGTCGGTGTTTTTCAGGAGGGATTCTGTAGCATGTGCTGAGTATCAGCAGATAAGCCTCCTAGATCTAAAGCACTGTACTAAGTTTCAGGAAGGCTGTAGAGGTAGCGTCTTTGCCTATCAAAAGCTGACAAGCATTTGCAGCATTAGAAATGACCACTGGCTGCCTCAGTGTGACCTTTGAGTTTAAGCTCAATTTAGGTACAATTCCCTGGGCTTCAGCTTTGAAGTCATTAAAGATCATTTTATTCAGCGGTTCTCCTGCTACTGGATAGCCATGTACAGTAATAAGCAGTGTCATTATAGCTGGACGAAATGACTGTTACTACAAACCAGGTACTCTTCCAAAGCATTTTGAATATATTGTTTAGTTAACTCCTTTACTCCGTATAACAACCCTGTGAATTACGACCCATTATCCTCTGTCATCTTACAAATGAGGAAACTGAGGCATAGAGAGGTTAAAATAACTTGAAGGTAATGTAGCCATCAAGTGGAGGAGCTAAGATTTGAGCCCAGGCTGAACAATTCTAGGGCCCTACTTTAACTGTTACTCAGTACAGCCTCTCTTATAACTATATTAAGATTAAAATGTTTTACACAAGGGATCGTTCAGCATTTTGTGGTTCCAGAAAAGGAATCCTGTTATTACAACCTTCTCCTAGTTTTCTTCATTCCTCTCTCACTGCTCCTTCTTATCTCATTTGTAGGCTCTTCTTCTACTTCATGATAAAAAACTGGAGCCCCTCAAAGCTCGGTCCTAGGCCCTCTTTTCTCTCATTTTATTCATAATCCTTAGGTGACAACCGTTATTTTAATCATCACCCACATTGAAATGAAGCATAAGTGTAAACCTTCAGCACAGGTCTCTTTTCTGATATCAGATCTCTATTCAGATTGTCTCCTGGATGTTTTCATAGCACGTTCTGTGTGCCCATATTTTCTTCTTCCTGTCTTCCAACCACTATAAGCCTCTTGGTCTTCCAGTGCAATTTTTCAGCAAAGGGAATATCCATCCATTCTTTTACATTGGCCAGGAAGCCAGACACAATCCTTAGTTTCTTCCTTCCTCGCTCACCCCCATATCCAACCTTAGCAACTCCTGCTGATTTCCCCTCATATGTCTATTTGTCTATATCTGAACATTTCCATTCTGGCCCAAGCCTCCATCATCTCTCACCTAAACTACTGCACAGCCTGTGGTCCCCCAACATCCACTCTGGACCCCTTCAGTCTGTTTTCCAACTTCAGCCAGAGTGCACTTTCCAAAATACAAATCAATCAATAAGTTAATCTCCCTTTCTTTCTCTCCCTGCCCCACATCTAACTTTAAACATTTAATGATTTAGATAAAGGAGAAAATTGTAAACATAGCCTTTGGGCTTCTGCATGGTCCAGACCATGTTTTCCTTTCCACCGTTATTTCCTTCCATGCTACTCTTTGCTTGATGACCTTTTGGGCCCTCATGCATTATTCTCTGTGATGACAGAGGGTCTTGACATGTGCTCTTCCTTTTGCCTGGAAGATGCTCTCACCCACTGACCCATTCGTCACCTGCTGAAGAATTCTACTAGCCCTTCAAATCTTGGTCTTCCTGGGTCAGTTCTGTTACAAGCGCTCGTAACCCATGTCCTCTCCTGCTTAGCATGTTTCAGAGGTTATAGTTTTACATTTATGTGTGTAGTTTCATGACAGATGTCTGTCCTCTTCCACTGTGGTGTAAGCGCCACAAAAGCAGGAACCGTGGCTTTTTTCTCAGTCATTATTGTATCCCCGGGGTCTAGTGCACAGTGCCTCGTGCGTAGTAGAAAATCATTATATAGTCGAATAAAGAAGTAAATCATTTAATTTGTTGTTATGTTCTGTGAATATGCATACATTTTTGCACTACACCTCTTTTCATCGTACAGAGGACTACATTAGATAAGTTTCCCAAGATATTATCCCTAGACTCCCACAGTCTCTTACTAATGATTAAATGACAGCTAACTGTAATTCAAGCACTTCTTCCGAAGGCCTCCGGCATCTCTGAAAATGGTGGCAGAACTATCCATTTTTCTTTTAAAATAACAAACAGCTAAAGCCCCATGGTTCAGTTCATGTCAGAGCTTATTAGAAATGTGATGGTAGTTCAACTTTCACAGGATCTTTCACAGTCTTCATTTCACAGATTATGTCGTGGGCCTCTGGGGTCTGACACTTCCTTCAGCTCTCTTTGCAAGGTAACTTTTTAAATTCTGAAAGCATTCTCTGACTGAGTTTTAATTTCCTTATCGAGTTCTTCTGGGGCTGGGCTGTGTGAGATTGCTATTCTCTGGTGTCCCTGGAAAAGATAGAGGTTTGGGGCTTTTTTCCCCTAGTTTTCAGCATAAATACTTTATGATTCCCATGTCTTAAGTGCTGTCGAGACACTCCAAGGGGTCCCCAGGTATCTTACCTGGCATCTCTTTCTGTTTGTACAGCCCTCATAATGTTTGTTGCCTGACGGTGATGTCAGTAGATTCAGTCGTGTGATGATTTCTTAAAGTGAAAGCTGATGGGTGAAGTGGTTGACTTGACCCCTCCTGGGACCTCTCTTTGTTTCCCTGGAGGATCGTTCTCTAGTCCCTGATCCCAGGGAACCCAACCTTATGACCCAGCGAGCCTCCACATGAGCCTCCCGGCTGTGGGACCCCCTCAGCCTCTGTCCACCAGCTTGTGCTGGGGCCCCTTTTGCAAGCTGGGCCGTGCAGGCCTGATGGCCAGGACTTCACATCATAGAGCCTGGGGAAATGGGTTCTTTCAGCTTGTTTGTTTTATCCTCTGCCTGTGGAACTTTGTCTTTCAGAAATCCGTCTTCCCATCAGTACTCCAGTTTAAATAAAATCTAAAGGCTCCCTTGTTCAGTATACCTTTTTAAACTCTCTGTTTTTCTTTAGTCAGGCTTTGGCAGGAAACCTTTCAAGCTGAGCCCAGGGGAAAAGTGACCACTGGCACAGATTTCAGCCTATGCTTTTGGCCCAAGATTGTTTCTATTTTTATTTTGTTTCTTGTTTTTGTTAACATCCAGGGCAAAGATTAAACACTTTCACTTATCTGGTAATGGTGAGAGGTCTTTAGATTGCTTGCCTCTGGGCAGGAGACTGCTTGCTTAAAACGATTAACTCTCAGCTACCTCCTGGGAGATAAGACCTAGTTGTTAAATTTGGCTTTCCCTAAAGGAGGCTCTGTGCTGCTTCTACTTGATCTAAGAGAGAGAGAGGAGAAAGATAAATCCCAACTTTTGCTGGATTTTGAAAAAGGATAGTAGCCTAATTTATGGAGGTTGTTTTTTGAAAAAACTAACTTTATGTCATAATTTCTTAGCTGCCAAAAGACGTAATTCTACCTCAGCTTCGCCTTGGCAACCCACTTTTGGCACTCTGTGCAGCCCTGTCGTTGCTCTGCATTATTTAAGCAGTAATCTTTAAGAAGGTGAGAAACTATTATTGCTTTTTAGCACAGTTGACATGATATTGGCGCAGAGTCGGACCTAGAGCTTCAAACATTTCTAATGGCCGTCCACCAACTTAAACACCTCCACGTAGAGGTCTCGCTGCCATGAGGTCATAGCTTGCTACACGGGGGAGAAAGAAGAAGATCAAATGTTGTTTAAAAGGCTTTTTCTTTTTTCTTTTTAAGTATTCTTATTCCACCGAGTTGTAGCTGTAGATTTTGGCTAGGATCCAGACAATCAAGATTTAGCATTTTGACCAGCTGTGATCTAGTAATGGTCCTCAGAGGAAACATTTTGGAGGAGGGAAAGACACATATCTGAGACTGTGAATTGTGCTCTTTCCTAATACTTTACAGTGTGAAACCTGGTTGTAGACAGATAAAACAACCACAAGTGACTCTGAAAGAGAATAGGAAAAAAATATTTTCACACAACTGAAAATTCACCCCAGCCTCAGGAACTTTCTTGATGTGGTAAATTTTTATTTTTCCTTTATTTCATTTTCCCCTAAGTCTCCATGTTGATATCATTTCATGGCAGAACGTATTTCTGTTCATAATTGATGGTTAGAATGCATCAGCATTCCTGTAACAGCCTACCAAGTCCTAGGAAGTAAAAAAAAAGCCACACAAACTTAATATAGTCGAGAAGAGAAGAGAAGGAAAAGAAATCAAGCCCCTTGACCAAAAAATTATTGTGGTTCTCACTCTTCCCTCAAACAGAAGTAGAGATCAAATGTAGGTATTTTGTTGGCAAGTCCTAGCGATTGGGAGAGAGAAAGGAACTAACATTTATTTTGCCTTTATAAAATCACAGTTAGTTGTTTTGTGACCTTAGGCAGGTTACCTAACCTCTGTGCCTCCGTTTATCTGTAAACCAATGTTCATAATACTTCATAGAGATGTGAGAATTAACTGAGATCATGTATATAGTTATTAACAGAGTATTTCAGAGTACTTCACAAATATTAGTTGCTATTGTTTTATTACTAATAATTTATGGAGTACCTACTCATTGTATATCTCATTTAATTATTACTGCAACAACTGTTAGGTGGATATACCTATTTTTCAGAAAAGGAAACATAGATTCAGAGCAGTGAAGTAGTTCCCCAATCTTTTATCTTTTATAATGGCTAACCACATGTGGATATCTGAACTATTGCATATGGGAGATGTGGAAATGGGGAACACATTTTAGACCAATGCTTTCTTGCCTTGTTTTCTCTCTCCCAATCCCTTTTCTGTAAAATGACGCTATAGCTTCAGGCAATAAAACCAACAGAAAGGGGGAAAGTGGTAGAGGCAAGGGTGGTAGAGTGGAATGAACTGGGTTCTACCATCTCCAACTTGTCTTCATGGCAAAATATTTGTACAATGGTTATAAAAGTTCTGAACATGGTTCTCCTCATTTAGGTTGGGGAAATAGAGAAATTCTCTCTCTTATTTAAAAAAAAAAAAAAAATCTCTCTCCCTGAAGCTAAATTCATACAGAAAAAAATGATACATCAGGGGCTTGGGGACAATTGGAATGCACCATAAAGGATTCTGGGAAGTTCTTATAGTCCCTAAGCATTTGGTAGATCATGTAAATAGAGGCAGTGTGAGCGTTTCTACTTTATTCAAAGCCTTCCCTACCCCATGTCCTTAAGAAAAAAGAAGAAAACTGGAATGAAGTTTCACATAGGGGCAGAATAAATCTTTTGATTGATTTAGTACTTTTTCTCCAAAACCCTTTTACACTGGCCTTCATTCTTTATCTGCTTCTTGCAGCTAGCTCCCTGATGTGCACAAGTGGAGAAGAGGGTGGGTGGGAAGAGTTCTATTTGTTCCTGCTTTAAACAGTATTCCGTGTAGGGGACAACAGTAGAAGGAAGGAGATCTAGATTCTGGTCTTTCCTCTGTGTTCCTGTCCAAGACACTAATGTCTTTGAGCCTCAGTTACCCCTTCTGTAAAATGAGGATAATACTTTTGGAATCTGAAGCCCATGGAAGTTAATAATAATGACAGCAGCCACAATTACAGCTACTACTGCCATCAGTATATATGCCTGGCATCCTGCCAAGAATTTGAAGTGCATTAATGTTAAGTTTTTACTGTAGTCCAATAATCTCTTTGACGAAGGAGAAAACTGGAGCACAGAGAAGATAGGTGGCTGCCTACAGTCATATAACTAATAAGTGGTGAGTTCTACCTTAATTCCACTTAGGGTCATGGTGGTGGCAGAGCTAGTAGTAGAATCCAAGTCTTTTAACATCGTTTCTCATCACCACCACTATCTCAAGATACAGACAGTGTTTCCCTGAAAATAAGACCTAGCCGGACAATCAGCTCTAATGCGTCTTGGAGCAAAAATTAATATAAGACCGGTATTATTTTACTATAATATAAGACCAAGTATAATATAATATAATATAATATAATATAATATAATATAATATAATATAATATAATATAATATAACATATATAATTAACATAATATAATATAATACCAGATCTTATATAATATAATATAAGACCAGGTCTTATATTAATTTTTGCTCCAAAAGACGCATTAGAGCTGATTGTCCGGCTAGGTCTTATTTTCAGGGAAACACGGTAGCTGAACAGACGACAAAAGGTAACTGGCTGCAGTAAACAAGGACTCACAGAATGAGAAAGAAATCAATCACCTTAATTTACAGAGGTCAGAGATTTGATCCAAAGAAGCCAAATTTAAGCCAGGCTGTTCTCCTTGACCTCTAAACTCCAAACCACTTGGCTCCTCCCTCATCACACTATTGTTTGTGACCCTAGGATATCCTTTTTCACTTGTAGCAAAAGGTTTATTATTAAGTAATTTAACAGGCCTGATGTGGTTCAGTTATTCAACAAATCATGCCATGTTTTCACTAAACCATGCTAGTAAACTTGCAATTACAGTATCTTTGAGTTGTTGTTTTTTAATAAATCCCTTTTAATTGCAGCATTAAACCCCAGATTCATGTTTCTAGGTTTCCAGTTTGGACCTAAGCCAAACTAGAAGAGACATTCACCTAAGGCAAATGGCTGATGAGAATATATGCAGTGAACTGGGGGACCCGTTTCAGTTGCTTACACCTCAGGCTCTCCACCCCCAAACCTAGTGCTTTAGACACATAGGGGCTCACTCCTTGGCAGGAGTGAGGACAGAGCAAACTCCCACATTTCCTGCTGCGTCCACTCCTCCCCAAACACCCATGTTTACTTAGATTGTTTCTAAGAGTAGAAATTCCCTATAAGTTAACCATCACAACTTAAATAACATACCAATTTCATTTGATAAGGAAATTGTCAACAGCCTTTAAAAATTGGTCATATAATTAGGAAACCTATGCGTTTTGACCTCTTCTTCCATCTAGATAATGATCCTGAAGCCAGACTGTAATCAGACAAAAAGAATCTTAAAACCTTCTGGGCATCCTTTTCTGATGTATTACTTGTTTTTTTAATCGCTACCTTTCTCTTGTTAGGCAAAACTAGAGGCAAAATGCTCGTGTTTTTCATAAGAATTTAGCTAGTACTGAAATGTGAAATGAAGGTTCCTTCTGGAAACCTATTAAATACGAAAATCAAATTTTATTAAAAATCTATACATTGTGTTTTTGCACAGAGATGCTTACAGCAGTTTTTGTTTTTTGTGTTTTTTTTTTAATTGGGGAACAATGTGTTTCTCTAAGGACCATCAGCTCCAAGTTGTTGTTCTTCAGTGTAGGTGTGGAGGGCGCAGCTCAGCTCCAAGTCCAGTCGTAGTTTTCAATCTTAGTTGCAGGGGGCGCAGCCCAGCATCCCATGGCCAGCAACCTTGTTGTTGAGAGCTCCCGCTCTAACCAACTGAGCCATCCGGCTGCCCCTCCGGAAGCTCAATGGCAGCTCATCATCTTCAATCCAGTTGTGGAGGGCACAGCTCACTGGCCCATGTGGGAATCAAACCGGCAACCCTGTTGTTCAGAGCTTGCACTCTAACCAATTGAGCCATCCGGCCGCCACTACAGCAATTTCTTAATAGTTAATTTTAGAAATATCCTAAATCTATAAAATTAAGGGAATGATTAAGCAAATTATGATATTCTGTTCAATGAAGCAACCATTTAGAATTGTTTACCAAGAGGTTTTAATAGCATCCAACAGCAGGAAAGAGAATTGTGTATATATATATATATATATATATATATATATATATATATATATATATATACCACAAACACAACATTAGGTTTGTTTGGTCTTTTTAAATTAAACACACATACATGAAATCAAAGTCTGAAAGGAAAATATCCAAAATTAATAGTGGTTATTTGATGGGTAATAGGCTGCGAGTGACTTTTATTTTTTATGGTTTATATTTTTTGAATTTTCCAGGGAAAATTATTACACTAATTAAAAATGTATGTGTGTTTGTATATATTTTAATATAATCATTCAACACGTAAGCTGTTTAGAGCTCAGCTATCTTAAAAATCTGGAACATTACTAAGATCCTGGAAATAAAAATAAAAAAATGAATTCTGAGCAGCCAAAACTAATGTTACAAAACTCATATAATAACACATATTATGCCCAGTTCATCTGCTGGCCCATCACTCAAATCCTCTTTATTCTTACTTTGCACACAGTTCTCAGGACATCGACTTTACAACACAGCAAGTTAGAAATAAGCATTAAAAAAAGAGAAGCCCCCACAGGCAAGAGCACTAACACAGCTTCACTGCCTGTGACAGTTAGAGAGGATACTGCAAGGCTTCTGCACAGATTGGGGACGCTTAGACTCATGTCCTGAGAAACACACCACTGAAAATCCCATAGTCTCTTTCCAGTCATAGGTTAGTTATACATGTTCGTGATAGCCCAAAGTTATCATGAAAATACCTTTTCGTTTCACTGACTCTTTTTAAGATTACAAGAAAGACATAAGTAAAAAATTTTGAAAGGTTTCATCGCACATGGCTAAAAATAGAAAAAAGACAAAATGTGACTAAAAGGTGAACTTTAGCTATGTGGACTTCTTTGTCAACCCATAATAACTCTTTTTCTTACTGTTCTTAAGAGGGAAAATGTTACTGTTACTGGGGTTTTCCAAATTGTATCTCATACTATCATTACCTGGGTTCGCTTAAAAATCCAAGGGAACTGGAGATGTCAGAAAATACCAACGTCTCCACCTCTAGAATCCATTCATTGAAATAGGAGTCATACCCCAGGGCTTAGATATAGGGTGGGGCGAGTTAAATGAGAAGGCCAGTAGAATGGCACTAGCTTGATGTCTGGCATGTCGTTGGCACATAGCAAATGTTATAGTTGAATTTGAATATGATTTTCCCCCATGAGATATAACAGACTGCATGGGTTCTACAGTAATACCTAATCCAGTTCAGATGTGGGTTCTGCAACTTTGAACAAACCACAGAACCCACCCACCTGCCTACCTTTTTCACAGGGTAGATGTGAGGATTCGACGTTATTGATGCCCAGGAAAATGGTAGTTCCCTTCCCATTGTAGTTGGCGGAGGGATATTACACTTTACCATGTTTCCCCAAAAATAAGACCTAGCCGGATCATCAGCTCTAATGCATCTTTTGGAGCAAAAATTAATATAAGACCTGGTCTTATTTTAATATAAGACCAGGTATAATATAATATAATATAATATAATATAATATAAAATATAATATTAGTATAAGACCGAGTCTTATATTAATTTTTGCTCCAAAAGACGCATTAGAACTGATGGTCCGGCTAGGTCTTATTTTCAGGGAAATACAGTATTACTTTTCTGTTGTGCAAAGTTGAGAGCTTTCAGGGAGTCTCAAAATCCAAGAGGGCTACAAAAAACCCTTTTGTCAGCCCACCTGGAGCCCAGCAGCGTGGGGAAAGAAGGGTGGGGTCATGGTGGCAGCCGGGGAAAGTGTTATGTCGTTCACCCTTCATAGCTATGAGGGCTTAAGCACCTGGCCTCTACTGCATTTCCCCAAAAATAAGCTCCCGTTAAGGTCATCAGCCAGATGGACGCATTTAGTACGTTATGACGATGTTCCAGAAGAAGATGACATGACTGTATTGAATAAATGTAGATTGTTGTACATGAAAAAATAAGACATCCCCTGAAAATACACCCTAATGAGTCTTTTGGAGCAAAAATTAATATAAGACCCAGTCTTATTTTCGGGGAAACATGGTAATTCCATGCCAGTAATATCACCTTCCCGATTCCAGGCTGGTTCACCTGGTGCTTCTCACCCTTCCTGGGCTGGGGTCACAACTAAACAGCCTGACCTGACTACCCAGAATAGATTGTCTGTGGGTGGTGCTGATACCCTGTTTGGGTTTGATTACCTGGGCCCCTGCAGAATCAGTTAGAGACTGCCTGTCAGCAAGCGGTAGACTGAAAATAACTAGCTTCGCAGAAATGTGTAGCTTCCCCAATTACTGTGAGTTTTGACAACATATTAACTTAAAGCCTAGCTTAAGACCAGTAGATTTTGCTCTGTTTTGTTTTTCTTGAGAACTGAAAACAGTAATTTACTAGTCTACTTGCCCGGTTCTATGCACCCCACTTGGCCACCCCTAATTATAAAATCTCTCCTGGCACCAACACTTACAGCCAAGCAAGGGAGTCTGAGGGTCTCACGGATTAGAAGCCTTGTGGTTGCCTTTTCTCAAGAAGAATAACGCCTGCTTAGGTGTCTGAGACCACAGAGATAATGCAGAAATTGAGAGAAGGAGGAGCAGGGAGCTGGTTTAAGGGCTTGTGGCTGTGGACACAGGCAGAAGGCACCTTAGATCCTTTCTTCTGTTTCAGGGCACTTATCACAATTGTAATTTGAAAACGTATTATTTCAGCAATTCTGAATGTCTTTCTTCTACAAGACTGGAAGCTCCTCAGAGGCAGGGCCTACTCTGTCTTGCGTCTGTTTCCCCTCCCCAAGGCCTGACACATGGAAGAGCTGTTTGTTGGGTGGATAGAGTTGCAGGTCTGCTAGCCTCGGCTCCTGTCTAGTAGTCGCCTTTTCCAAACCACTTTTCTATGTATGTTTCCTCATCTGAAGAACACAAATCAACTGGATCTTGTGTTCGTACCTCCTTCTGTCTCTGGACTCGGTCTGGTCATAGTCATATTGCCGCTGACTAGCTTCATCCAAGTATAATATCATTAACTGTGATCAATACTCCCGAGGTGGTTTAACTAGTACAGTGTATACCATGACCATTATTTTCAGGCTCTAGATACTCTATTTCCATTAACTAGTTGTTATTTATTATTTCAGACTTAAGAGTAGTAACATATACTCTGCTTTCTTGACAGGGTTTTGGTGAGGACCAAGGGAAATGATGTATATGAAATTACTTTAGAAACTAAAATGTTTTATATCACTAAATAATGACTATTATTGCTGGCCCAAAGTGTCTTCCTAAGAAGTAACTCAAGTTGGAGAAAAGACACTGAAGACCAAACTTATAAAACATGTGTGTGACTAGCCTTGTAAAGGAAAAGTCATTTCCCAAGTTAATGTTTCATTAGAATATATATATATATATATATTCATATCCTTGACCCTCTCTCTGCCAGTTCTCTAATCCAAGGTGATTAGCATTCGGGTATTGGAAAAGCTATTGATCACCGTGCCATGATGTGGTGCCTTGCCACTGCTTCCCTGAGGGATCATGGCTAAGCATTTAACTTGTGCCACATGAGGATACCTGCTTTATGAAGATAAAATGAGAGTTGAATGTGAAAAACAAGAAGAAGAATATGGGCAGCCCTTCAGATACACGAAGTTGATTCCATTCCTCATATATTGTTCTTTTCAGTTCCAGTTCCTCCAGTTACCTCAGCTCTTCCCCCCAGGGCATGGTTTCTATCCCCCATCCTAACCTGGGCACTCTCCTCTGGATCTATCTCAGTGTGTCTTATGTCCTTTTCCAAGGAAGCTCCCAAAGTTGAGTTCAGAAGGCTTCATGTTGTTTCTTCCACTCACACACTACGATTAGTACCGAGATTGATTATTACCAGTTTTTATTATCTCCAACCTAAATATGCTGTTTCCTCTCTCTGGATCCAGAAGGCTTAAGCTGAGTTCTGAAGTTGAAAGTTAACTTCTCGTTTCTGTTTGTCTTCTAGTGACAGACACCACACCTCCAGTGCGATCCCTGTTCCAAAGAGACAAAGCTCTATCTATGGGGGTGCAGATGTAGACTTCTCTGGCGGCATCCCTTCACCGGACAAAGGACACCGAAAACGGGCCAGCTCAGAGAATGAGAGACTCCAGTACAAAACCCCTCCTCCCAGCTACAACTCAGCATTAGCCCAGCCTGTGGCCACCATCCCCTCCCTGGGAGAATCTGAGAGAAAGATAACCTCTCTGTCCTCTTCCTTGGATACCTCCTTGGACTTCTCCAAAGAAAACCAGAAAAAAGGAGTAGGTTTGGGTGACAGCTTGAGTGGAGGCCATGTGAGTCTGAACACTAGCCAAGAAGAAGGAGAAGCCCTGTCTGGGCAGCCGGACGCAGTCAATGGCCCTCTCCTCCCCAGCGAGCAAGCTGGCTCCTCCAGCGCCCCACCTCCAGATGAGTTCCACCCGGTCTCAGAAGCTGAGCTCTGCTGTACCGTCGAGCAAGCAGAAGAGATCATTGGCATGGAAGCCACGGGCTTCACCTCAGGCGATCAGCTGGAAGCATTTAACTGCATCCCAGTGGACAGTGCCGTAGCAGTGGAGTGTGACGAACAAGTTCTGGGAGAATTTGAAGAGTTCTCCCGAAGGATCTATGCACTGAATGAGAACGTATCCAGCTTCCGCCGGCCACGCAGGAGTTCTGATAAGTGAAGTGAGCAGACAGACAGTAGGACCAGGACAGGGTCGCTGCCTAAAACGAGGATAAAGCTGCACTGGTTACCCTTTGTAATAATTATGACACAAAATGAATATTAATGGAGGATATTCCTCAGAAAAACAGACTTTGTGAATCGAGGAGGGACTCAGGATCATTGTGTATCCGTGGGCCAGACAAAGTTAGATTTTGCTTGCAAGGTTTGCTTTTCAGGCCTGTCGATTGTTTTAAGGCAAAAGTCACTCTAGCTCGAGTCACCTTATAAGTATTTGTCTGCTTTTTTATTTACACTTCTGTTATCCTCAGAGGGAAGATGATAATATATAAATAATATAATAAACTCACCTTTAGTTTTTCATAAGCATTTGCCCGTACCCCAGTTTATAAAACTTTGGGAACATTGAATATTCAGAAAAAGGTTTCTGCCATTTACTGAAGGATCTTTGCCCATCCATTAGCTTAATGAATAAGAAGCACAATGGTCTCCTTAGACCCAGGCCCATCTGTCCCTGGCCCTGACCCTGTCCCCAAGCCCCACAGGCAACTTAAAGACTCCACTGTTGCCGCATTTCACAGCGGATGGGTTGTGCATCCTGAAAACAGGATATCAGATTCCCTGGTTCTTTAATGCAGTAGCCATGAACTTCCACGTCCTCTAATCAGCCATGCCCTTGACGTAGCTCTCAAATTAAATGAAAAATCTCACCTCTGGTGGAACCTAGGGAACCCTCAAGGACCCCAAGGTTACTACAGTCAGATGGCATCCGATCCCCTTTGGGAGCCAAAGATTTTACGTGGGCAGATGCTACAGTCAAAAACTAGGCATGCTTTCTGGCAGTGCCCTCACCAGACAGAAACTGCTATGTGTAAATCCCATGTTAATTTATTAAATTTCAGTTGGAAAGGAAGGCACTGTATGTGATGAAATATATGTAGAGAGTCAGGCTCTCCAATGTGCAAACTGCAAGGCAGTTGAGGTAGTTGGATTACGAGACTAAATGAGGCATAGAATACTATTGGTATATGTGCAATTGCATAAATATTAAATTATGTTTTTGAAGTCTAAATGTCATCCCGAGAGCTCACGTTTCATTTGCTATTGCTTTATATTTTATATACCCAAGGACATCGCCTCAGGGTTGCAAGCTCTTTAAGGAAAATTTATCCATATATCCATGTATTATATAGAAGAATAAAAATCGAGTTTACTTCACTTGACCTGATTTTTTTTTTCAGCTTCGAAATTCCTCTTGAACATACATCTCCATACTCGTATGTTACGTCCTGACAGGACTCGCCTGAACAAAAACCGGGGCTGTATCTAAGCCAGTGTTGTTGACTTCATTTGAGTTTACACATTGTTATAGCAACACAAACACCCTCGCAGGTGTACACTCTAGTAGCTGCGTTTGTCCTACATAACATCTTAACTCATAGGTTTCATAATCGTTTTCGTATTTTGTCCAAGCACTCCTGGGCTCAATTTTAATTCATAGCAACATTGTGAAATGGAATAGTTCATGTTGTTATTTTCCATGTAAAGAGAACGCTCAGAATCATTGCATGACAGACCCAACCTGCAAGCAATTAAGAGCTTTAACTTGATCTGAAGAAATCCATATGAATTCCACATAAAGAGGTAGGACTGCCCCAAGGCTGGAGCAGAAGTCGTAGAGTCAGGGCTTCTTTGCACTGTACTGTCATTCATTTTAGAATCAAAGACGGTGCGGATAGACATCATCTTGGATGTATATCAGACTGGTTTCTGGGGTCCTCCAATGAAGTAGCATCTACCGCCCCCCCAAAAAAAAAAGGTTTTTTTGAAGGACTGTGTTAGTATGGAACAATGGGGTGTGAATCACGTGATTGTGATTTCCCAAGATACAGGAGTGGAATTTTAACTCATGTCAAACTCAGAGACAAGGTGGATTCAGCTGCAGGCCGCCCAGCCTGGCTTCCGGTACCACCAGGCAGAGGGACCATGTACTGAGACCCATGGTTAGTGTTCATCTCAAGTTCCTCACAGCCTGGAACTCTGGGGCCCCATCATCAGCCTCTCATTTGTGGACTCCCTGATTCTGGGGTCCATAGCTTTGCACCCCCACAACATGGAGCCCTGCCGTTGAATGTGATTAGATTGCTCAGAACTGGTCAGTAGTTGCCTCCACATTTGCTTGATTCACAATGTCCAAGGATATTATGCCTCAAAACACCACTTAGGTTTGGGTTTGTTTAGTTTGGGTTTTGTGTTTTCATTTGAGTTTGTTTGATGTCTGCAGTTTCTGCCATGACCTGGGAAAAAGCCTACAGTATTACATGTCTGCAGGAATAACTCTGTTCGACATTTTCCAATGCTACAGAATAAGTTTTGCCTCTGTTTAAAGTGGCCACAGCCAAAATATGGGATGAGTTATTATCGCCTACTAATCTGTTTAATTCGTCTTATAAATCACTAAAAAAAATCAAATTTGCTTTGAGGATATAAGTTGAAGTGAAAACTCACTACTATCCTTTTGTGAACTGCTAAGAGCCCTTTCAGTTTTCATGCAGCGGAGACACTTTTAACAGCCAGCAAACGTTATCAAATGAATATTTGATTGTTTTCTCTCTCCACTTCCTCTTACCCACTTCAGAAATTCCAGAGATTTTTTTTCCCCCCTCAGAATATTAGTTTTGGAAGATTGTATCCAGCTATATTTTTTCAGCAGTTCTAATGGTGCCCATTATCCTGACCTAACCGGTTATTTAAATAATTTTTTAAACCACCACCAATAATAAATGGCATGTGAAACTGATCTGTTGGTAATTGGAAGAAAACTCAGCATCTGTATTTATAAAATAAAATTGATTAGTATTTATTTTGAGAGTAAAAGTGTATGTTATTTCCCTGCTATGTTTGAGTCCTGTCTTCTTCATTGTTTTAAATTTCATATTAAAGCTGAGTTAACTATGAAAACCTTATTCTCAAACAGCCAGCCATTCCACATTTGTTGAACTAGTGCGCTCTCTCTCTCTCTCTCTCTCTCTCTCTCTCTCTCTCTCTCTCTCTCTCTCTCTCTCTCTTTCTCTCTGCCAGGGACTGGGCTAAACAAGGTTAATACAAAGATTAGTAAGCCTTGACCTCTGCCACATTTTCTAGTAGAAGGGGGAGTGGTTGATAGGTATATTAACATTTATAGTTCAGAGTGACAAATTATTTGATAGAGAGATGTATAGCCATCCTATGGCATGAAGAGAAAGCTATTCTGATCAGGAAAGATTCGTGGAGGTAATGCAGATGAAAGCTGTGGAAGATTTCACATTCCAGATGGCGGGAACTGTATGGGCAAAGGCCCAGAGGCAAAGCAGGGCCTGGTGTGTGTTTGCAGAACAGCAAGCAGTTTGCTGTGCTCTTGGCCGAATGGGTCTGAAGAAAGGTGAGAGGAGAAATTGAATTGCAGGCCAATGGGAAGGACTTAGGTGCCAAGAGATTTGAAAGCATGCAGTGAGTGACCGATAGGTACTTTCCAGGCTTCAGAACAGAAGAGTAAATTTCTTAGATCTGAATTACGACTCGCAGCCAAGTTGAGGGTGGACCTAGTGATACTTGCTTGAGTCTATTTAATCTTCTTTCCTTTTTTAATTACAAAAAAAAAAAAAAAAAAAAATCTGGCTGAAAAAAAGATGCCTCCCTGTGCTCCTAATGTTTTCAGTGTAAATACTGAATCACGAACTGGATTTGTACTATGGTACAAAGAGTGCAGCCAGCATCTATTCTTTAGAAGCTTGATTTGAGTGGCCCAGCTCAGCTACTTTGAAGCTATGACTCTGGTCAAGTCATTGAAAGTTTAAGGACCCCATTTTTTAATCTGTAAAAGTTAGAATTCTGTCCTTGCTATTCTGTTTGTATGGGGTCTGCGCCATCAGTGTTGGTTCCCTTTTGTCCTGTGGAAGGCCACCGTGTAGTGACAGACTTGTTAACACCATTTCCTATTCCAGTGCTTGGGCAGGGCCGCTTAATCGCTCCTGTGGGGGCGGAGCCCCAGAGAGTAGTTTCCAGGCTCTCGGCCTCACATAGACAGGTGCTGGCTCAGGTAGTAAATGGCCAACTGTGATTGCATGGCCATCAGCTGTGGCTAGTTGGCCGTCAGCTGTAACCAGTGAGCCATTGGCCACAATATAACTGCTGTGGCTACAGAGAGAAGGAGAGAAGAAGGATGGGGCTAGCAAGAAGATGGCGGCTGGGCTGGCAAGCGTGGATGGCGGTTTGCGGACAGTGTGTATCCAGCCTCCAGTGAGAGTATAGTGCCGCCAGAGAGAATAAAGTGGTATGACTCCCCTACCTATGGCTCCGTGGGTGTTCCTTTTTGGCCTCACCATGTCCTGCGTTCTTGTATGGGGAGCGGGACCAGAGACCCCGCAGGCCTCCCTGCACGACAAATGGCGCAGCGAGCAGGGTATGGTGCCGGCCAAAGCTCTCCGAAGGACGGTGGAGCAGTTTGTGCGTATGAACACTCAGTCTGAGGAAGACCAGGAGGAGCAGCTGCCGGCGAGCTGGACCCCCGTGGAGGGGTGGGAGGAGGTGGACGGTTCTCCCACCAGCACAGGAAAAGCCATGCAGCTGCTGGAGAGATGGAGCCCCGTGGAGAGGTGGAAAGATGTGGACGGTTCCCCAACCAGCACAGGCCGGAGAAAGCGAAGGTCGTTGCAGCCCTGTGGGCCGGGGAAGTTCCTGCTCAGGCAGCCCGGATGCAGGACTTACAGTCCCAGGAGGTAACGCTTGCTGAGTCCTCCGTGGGAGATGAGGGTGAGGTCAAGGTCATCCCTCACCCCCAGGACAGCCCTGGTGAATGACTATGGACTATGGGGAATTGCCTTCCATCCCTAATTTAATGGACTGCTTGACTGTTTGTTTGGGAACTGTTGTTAGTGGAACTGGGGGATATTTGCTTTTGTCTCTTGACTGGCCGCCATTGAGAATATGTAAGCACCTTGATTGTGAGTCGCTGTTGTTCCAGCAGGGTACCCTGAGAGGCACAGAGAGAGTGGCAGTGCGCTGAGAGGTCTGGCTGAGCCCTGAAGATACCCTGGCTGTGCCCAGGAAGTCGGGCTGTTCCCAGAGAGAGTAGTAGAGCCCTGAAGGTACCCTGGCTGTGCCCAGGAAGTCGGGCTGTTCCCAGAGAGAGTAGTAGAGCCCTGAAGGTACCCTGGCTGTGCCCAGGAAGTCGGGCTGTTCCCAGAGAGAGTAGTAGAGCCCTGAAGGTACCCTGGCTGTGTCCAGGAAGTCGGGCTGTTCCCAGAGAGAGTGGCAGTGCCCTGAGAGCCCTGGCTGTGTCCAGGAAGTGTGGCTGAGCCCTGAAGATAGCCCTGGCTGTGTCCAGGAAGTGTGGCTGTTCCCAGAGAAAGTGGCAGTGCCCTGAGAAACCCTAGCTGTGTCCGGGAAGACAGGTGGTACCCTAAGAAGTCCAGGAAGTCTGGCAGTGCCCAGGAGTACTGGTGGTGCCCTGAGAAACCCTGGCTGTGTCCGGGAAGACAGGTGGTACCCTAAGAAGTCCAGGAAGTCTGGCTGTGCCCAGGAGTACTGGTGGTGCCCTGAGAAACCCTGGCTGTGTCCGGGAAGACAGGTGGTACCCTAAGAAGTCCAGGAAGTCTGGCAGTGCCCAGGAGTACTGGTGGTGCCCTGAGAAACCCTGGCTGTGTCCGGGAAGACAGGTGGTACCCTAAGAAGTCCAGGAAGTCTGGCTGTGCCCAGGAGTACTGGTGGTGCCCTGAGAAACCCTGGCTGTGTCCGGGAAGACAGGTGGTACCCTAAGAAGTCCAGGAAGTCTGGCAGTGCCCAGGAGTACTGGTGGTGCCCTGAGAAACCCTGGCTGTGTCCGGGAAGACAGGTGGTACCCTAAGAAGTCCAGGAAGTCTGGCCGTGCCCAGAAGCACTGGTGGTGCCCTGAGAAACCCTGGCTGTGCCCAGAGAGCCTGGCTGTGTCCAGGATATTGCATTCACCCCCAGGCTCCTCGCACAGGTCCCCTCGCGGAAGACGCTTATCGCGTAGATTGTGAGGCGAGAGCCTGTAGGGGTGGAGTGTGGGGGCGGAGCCCCAGAGAGTAGTTTCCAGGCTCTCGGCCTCACATAGACAGGTGCTGGCTCAGGTAGTAAATGGCCAACTGTGATTGCATGGCCATCAGCTGTGGCTAGTTGGCCGTCAGCTGTAACCAGTGAGCCATTGGCCACAATATAACTGCTGTGGCTACAGAGAGAAGGAGAGAAGAAGGATGGGGCTAGCAAGGAGATGGCGGCTGGGCTGGCAAGCGTGGATGGCGGTTTGCGGACAGTGTGTATCCAGCCTCCAGTGAGAGTATAGTGCCGCCAGAGAGAATAAAGTGGTATGACTCCCCTACCTATGGCTCCGTGGGTGTTCCTTTTTGGCCTCACCATGTCCTGCGTTCTTGTATGGGGAGCGGGACCAGAGACCCCGCAGGCCTCCCTGCACGACAGCTCCTAATCTGTGAAATGGGGATAATACCCACCCACTCCCAGGGTTGGATAGAGTGTTACAAGAGGTAAATATTTCTATGAAAGCACTGAATGAGTTTTACAAAGCTCCAGGCACATTGGAAGGAGTAAGTCATTCAACATGGATTTCTTGCATAACATGCATCCGGCTTTGGTGGGACAATTGAGATACAGATACTCATTCTGTGCAGCTGAGGATGTGTCAGGGCTGAAACCAGAATTTTGAAAAACAGCTCTAAACAAAGGTCAAGTGCTTCAAGGTGTTTTGGTGGGTGGCATGGAAACAGTGTGGGGATACGGCCTAGAAGCCTAATGAGCTTGATTTTCATGTTTCATAACACCTGGCAGATGAGCTGATGTAGGCCTGCCTCATTCAGAAATATCCCCTCACGCAGCATCCAGCTGCCTCACTGAATGCTGAATTGGTGCCCAGAGCGCTTAATTTTTCTTGAAGTAGATAGAAGCTTTCTTTTTCTTCCCCCCCTTTAGCACATCTAATTACAGTTTTGTAGGTAGACAGCTCAGCCTTGTGGATTTTAAATGAATAAAAAAATACATGTCTATAAAATAATTCCACACTTTCTAGAGTCAGCAATCCAGAAAAAGAACAGTAATGAATCAGGATAAAAATGAAAAAGACAGCCCGTTGCTAAAATAACCGTAGCCAGCCAAGCCCAGGCATAGAACCATGAGGGCGTGAGCAGCAGGCTCGGATCCCTTTGGTTTTGTACAAAACACAGTTGTTCCAACGAGCTCCTCTCAGTCCCGGTCAAATCACAAGCAACAAATTAGAAAAGAGTAGAACATGGGCGTGAACACAAATAACGGATAACGTGAGTCTGAGAAGCACCTACGAGCAGTCAGGCAGTCATGTGGGCAACTTGAATGAGGAGCCCTCAGCCTGACAGAAGAGCCGGTCAGGAGGAGTCAGGTCCCAGTCCTGCCGCTGGCTGTGTGACTCCAGCAAGGAGCTTGACTTCTCTGAGCCATGTGCTTCTCCTCAGCCCTGTGCTCAGGTTTTCCCTTCTCAGGCCTGGACAGAAACTCCTCTTGCCCTAGGTGCAAATTCATATTCATTCTTCAAAACCTGTTTCAGATGGCCTTGGGGTCCAGAGCATGGCAGGAAAGGAGAGGACTCTCCCCTGTCACTCTGCCTATTGTGAAGACCTTGGGGCTAAACCATTTAACAATAGCTACCAACATGCGTCTACTCAGGTCTTTGACACAAGGGTTTGTAAACATACAACAAAAATTTATCGAACAGCTAGCTTTAAAAATTCAGCTTGAGACCCGGGATGGGAGAGGTGGCAGCTGCAGCCTGGGATCCCCAGGGACTCCCCGAGTGGCTGCTTCCCCCAGTGGACCTGCCCAGGGACTCCAGCCCACCTGGCCAGCCACGTCTGTGCCAAGCTCAAGCCAGAAGCTCAAAATGGGTGAGGCTACAGCTCCTGGTGACCCCTGCACCCTAAAGGCTCCGGCAGGTCCTGGTCGTGGTGCTGTAAGATGTCATGCTGCCCATGTGGTCCCTCTAGTGCCCTGAGAGGAGACCTCCACCCCATGACACCCTAGCAACCGTCAGGATTCTGTCCACAACCAGCCGCCTGCCTCGCCACCCCGACAGGCCCTGTGGTTGTCCAGGCTAGGCCTCTGATCCACTGCATTTATGCCGAGAGCCCCTGAGCCGCATCCACTGGCCTCTTTCCACCCAGAAGCATCAATCAAGGACAACGCCTGGCCCACAGAAGGACCTTTCACAAGAGGTGGGCCAGGCCCCCCAGCTCACTCTGGTGGTGATGCTAGAAGATAGTGACCACCCCAGACCCCTAACTGAGGGCTTCGCCAACGCAGCTCCCAACTTCATCCCAGCGAGAAGAGCTGAGTCCATGATGATTGTTAACCAGGCAATGCCTCCACCCAGAGACCTGGAACCTACATTTTAGCCATCTGCCCTGCCTGCAGACCCTCTGGAGAACCCGTCGCCAACCCCAGATGCTGTTCTGGAGCCCCCACTGCTGTCCAGCCTTCACACCCCCTCCTCAGTCCCTGGGCCTTGGCCCCCTTCTTCCGTTTCATCCGCTCCCAGCTGGAGAGCTTTGCTGACGTCCTCCTCACACCCAGCAAAGCCCCACAGCCCCTCCCATCACCCCCCAAGAAGTTGGAGTTGAAGATTGCCATCTCAGAGGCCCATCAGTGCAGGGCTGCTGAAGGTCCTGCATCTGTCCGTCCCCAAGGCCACAATCTGTGGGCTGAAGCCACATCTGCCCTGATCCGGGGCCCCCTGGCTCAGACACCTGCAGCTGGCCCTCTGCTCCATGCCACCCAAGCTGGCCACGGCCCCACCACCCCCTCCAGCCTGTCTCCAGAAAGAGGTCTTCCCTCTGGGAGGAGTGGGAGGCTCTCCCCCTTGTAATCTCTTGCTCATCCACTGCTTCCACTTCCTCCTTCTCTGAACCTGCCGAACCCAGGATGGGCTCAACCAAGGGGAAGGAGTCAAGGGCCTCAGAGAACCAGGTACTTTTAGACGCCGAGACCAAGACAATGGGAAAGGTTTCCCAAGTCAGAACACGCAGGACACAGGCCTGTCCTCAACTAAGCCTCACACCAACAGGGCTGCCTCAGCCAATCAGGTTGAACAGAAAAGCGTTCAGCGCGGAAGAAACTGACACCAGCAAGAATTCCCTATGACCAGAAGGACCTTTGAGATCATCTGCGAGGAACCTCTGGAGCACAAGGGGACTCTGAGTTTCAGCAGCTCAAGGAAGCTGCGGTAGAATCTTGGGACAGTAGCCTTCCTTGCTCCCAGCGGCCATCTTGTGGGGTCCAGGCTGCAGCTGGCAGGACCCTTACTCCCAACCTGACCCCCAGCCCAGATGTGGAAACCCTGCTGCAGCAGCGGCGAGAGGAGCTGGATGCCTTGCTCCTGGGAGAGAAGGAAGTGGATTAGGGAGCAGGCCCCATCAGCGCTAGGAGCCACATCTGTGTATCTGTATATCCATCCTAGCTGGAGGGGAAGCCTCTGAGACCTTTTATTTTTTTTTCTATGTATTTCTAGTAAAGTTCTTAATGTTTCTGGGGGGAAAAGTGAACTTGAATGTGACTTACTGTTCCTAAGGATAGCTCTCAATCATTGGAAAAAGGATACATTAGCTTCAGTTCAATAGGAAAATGCATAAAATATTTTAAGGTAGTTTTTTATTCAAAATGGTTAGAATAAGCTTTGATGCTCTCAGAAATGTACTTGCAAAACTTCTTTTTAAAAGTTCACTTTTAGGAAACACCTTCTTCTTCAAAGAAACCAACATCACTGTGTTTCCACAAATGTCTTGCTCTTTAGGTCAGGGGCCATGCCACACTTCATTATTGTGCTGTGAGGTGACCCCCAGGCTTCCTTACATGCGGAGGGTATGTGACCTTGGGCTCATGCAGCAGAGCTCTCTGGAGCATGCTGACCTTGGGCCCGGCCCTTTGCTCCCCGAAGCCTGTCAGCAGCCTTGACTTCTGTCCCCACCCCTTGCCCAGGCCTCCAGTGGCACACGGTAGATCCTCCTGAAGTTGGAGGATGTGGGAGTAGGAGGCAGAACACAGAGCCACGGGTTTTGTAACTCACACCTGTGTCTGTTCTTGGTCCCCTGGGAGCTCTGTGAAGGACCAGCATACCCAAAGCCAGCATCAAAAATCATTCACGACCTTCAGAGGCAGAACTGTCTGGGGATCCAACGAGACTGCAGCTGGGGTTTTGTAAACAGTAAAAAGAGGTGCATGTTTACCGCAGATTCTCAGTAAACATCCTGAGTGGTAATGAGCCACCACCAGGGATCAAAAATGGCCTCTGCTGCCCTGCCTTGCCCTGCCTTGCAGACATCTGCACCGGGACGCCTGCTTTTTCTCTCCGGTGATGCAGTGACGCTCCAACATGCCGTGTTTTCCAGTCCCAAACTGGTGCCTTTCATGATAGCTTTTGATGCTGAGGGTAGCCCTGGGAGGATGTGGGCAACATGTTACCATCACCACTTGACCAGGGAGCCCCCAGGAGGGTCCCGAGGGAGGGTGACCTGCCCCAAATCACGCAAATCCTGAGGCCACACTACGGCCAAACCAGACCCTGACCTCTCCCTAGGGCCTCTCTGCACCCCAGGGCCTGTGAAGGCCCGCAGCCTGCTCCCTCTGCTGCACACACCTGAGCAGCAGGCCAGCTGCAGGCAGCTTCTCCCCATCCCGCAGCCCCTCGCTGAGAGGGCAGAGAAAATCGGAAGGACGTTCCTACACGGAGAGTGGAACCACCTGGCACATCACAAGCACTGCGTTTGAGACCTGGTGTCACCTTCCAGAGGGGAGAGAATGTATATTTGTAACTGTCAGAAACGTGATACAACTGTCAAAGTCCAGGAGGTCTGCCATGTAAATTGTGACTCAGAGACATACAAGGTAGAGGGAGCCAGGGGGCGGGGGAGGCTTCTTTAAGGACTCACCTTACCTGTGTCTAACAGGTTGGTCAAGGGGAGTCAATGGAGGCACGATGACCAGCCAGGGTAAGAAGCAGGAGGAAAGGAATTGTGGGATACCTGTCTTTATTCATTCCCTGAACCACTAGTTACTTACTGCATCCTGCATCCAGCAGTGAGGAGGTGAGGGGGCTGCGGGCGATGAGGATATATGGTGAAGAAGTGGAGATAGCCAGTGCAGACAACCCTTGCAAGAAGTTTACCCGTAAAGAGATGGAGAAAAACAGGCTGGGAGCTGGAGAGGACTGTGAGGAGAGGGGAGGTTTCATGTAGATGCTAATAGAAGGAGCCAGCTGAGCCGCAGGGAGAAGGTGAAGGTTGAGGAAGAAGATCGGGCAGTGAAAGGAGCAAGGTCTCGGAGTGGGAGCGGGTGCGGGAGAGGGAGCCCCTGCGTATGGTGAGCACACGGCCTGGGTCACTGCGGTCAGGACTAGACTAGAGCTGTCTGTCTGCACAGGGTAAATGGAGGCTGCCGGGTTCCCGCCTCGCCAGCCCTGGACGGGAGGGAGCCTGGGATGGGGGCCTCACTGGAGTGACCATCCAGGGTACATGCCCGGGCAGAAGGGGCACCGTGGGGGTGGCTGCAAGCTTCTCCGGCCTTTTAAAGGAGATTCCTGAGATTTAGGGGACAGGACTGGCTGGCTGCCCAGGGGTTCACCATGGCTGGGGGTGCCACCTGGATTGCAATCACCTCCTCCCCTGGCTCCCTTCAGCCACCCTCTTGCCCACCCCCAACCCATTCTGCAAACACAGTGACCTGTCCCTAAACACAGCTGTAACCCTCTAAGAACTGTTAAGTAGAGGAACGAATCAAATATTGACTTATCTTTGCTACATGCATTGTACACATTAGTTAACCAAAGAGTTGATGAGGGGAAGTTTCTCTTACAGGAATATTCCAAGTAAAGAGATTTGGAAGCGATAGTAGAATTAGACTATCACCACTTTGCACCTTTTAATGAATTGATGCCTCTAAGGCAATGATCGTCAGTGGTTGCTAATATCACAAAGAGAGAGAAAAACAGACATTTTTAGGCTTCGTGATGGAAGAACACGGCACCCATGAAGTATTCTTAGCAAAAGCTTTTCCCTACATATGATCACACCTCTATCTGTGATGCCCAGTACAATAGACACTAACCATGTACGGCTATTAAGTAATTGAAACGTAGCTGGTCCATAGTGAGCTATGCAGTAAGTGTAAAACACGGCGAATTTCAGAGACTTAACGCAAAAAGAGGATGTAAATAATTTTCTGTTAATAATTTTCATATTGATGACATGATAATATTTTGGCTATGTTGAATTAAGTAAAATATATTACAAATAATTGCATCCATTTTTTTACTTCTTAAAAAGTGACTAGTAGAAAATTTCAAATTACAAATGGGACCTACACAGTGGCTCGCTTCCTATTACACCTTCCACCACAACCCTTTGTACTCTTTCTCTAAGTGTGCATTTCCCTGTGTGTCACCTCCAGTGGGCTGTGAGCTCCCAGGGGGCAGGCACCCTGTTTTAAGTCACAACCAGCTCTCAGGAAAGTTTGCTAGATCAATGTCAGCATGCTGAGTGCCCTACTTACAGATCAAAGCAGTTGAGGCCCAAAGAAGTCAGTGTCACAGCTAAGTTCATGGAGCTAAATGAAACATGACCGAGCTAGGACTTGAAATCAGAACCTTTGAGTCATTTCTCTTCATGACATCCAATCCGCAGGCCACCATTGCCTTCATTCATTCATCCATTTAGTATTGATTCGACGCCCCCTATTGGTCGGGCACTGGCTGAACATGGGGCAGTGTTATAAAGAAACCCCACAGGCGACCATGCGAGTGTGACAGAAGGAACCCCCTTTGCCCTGGGACTTCAGGCAAGCTTCTTTTGGGGAAGTGAAATTTAAACATATCTGAAGCCATGGAGTCCATTCCAGGCCTAGCATACGCGAAGCCTTGGAGTAGAAAGGACCATGTCACATGTGAAGGACTCAAAAGTGACCAAAGGGGGGTTTGCCCCGGTGGCTCAAGCGGTTAGGGCTCCATGCTCCTAACTCTGAAGGCTGCCGGTTCGAGTCCCACATGGGCCAGTGGGCTCTCAAACACAAGGTTGCCAGTTCGATTCCTCAACTCCCGCAAGGGATGGTGGGCTGCACCCCCTGCAACTAGCACCAGGGATTGGACCTGGAGCTGAGCTGCGCCCTCCATAACTAAGATTGAAAGGAGTTGTTACTTGACTTTGGAAAAAAGTCCTGGAAGTACACACTGTTCCCCTTAAATAAAAAAGTGACCAAAGGGTTAGAGAGAGTGATGAGTAATGAAGCTGGAGAGGTAGACCATGGCCAGGTTTCCTCAAATGGGGCCACAGACCTCACCCTCTCCCCTTTGCCGGGTTGTTTCTGTGTGGTAGTACTGATTGTTTTAGAACCAGTAAAAGTACCTCTGACCCTCCTCCCTCTGGCTGGCCCCTTAAGACTCAGCTTTACTGCTGGCCCCTACATTTGTGTGGACTTTCCCCCTGGCGCAAGGAATACTGTAGATGGCAGGTTTTAATCTACAGTCACAGCCAGATGTACAGAAATGTAACTTTATTTCCCCATAAAACAAGCTCATGGCTGTTCTTTTCAGCTGGTTTGCAAAAAACTCTTGATCTTGCCACTTCAAGGCAATTCAGTCATTTCTGGTTAAAACTTGTCATCTTTGGAGGGAGTGTTCAAATTCCCCAATTCTCCCTGACCCCACCCTTCAGCCACTCTGGTCCCAGGGACAGGGCTTCTGACAGGACTTTCTCTGACCTGCCTCCGGTGTGGCTCATCTGGGCGTCTGGCCTTGGCCCCCACAGCCGACGCCCTCCTGTGGTCCTGCTCCCCAGATCTTCACACCCTGTCATTCTTCCCTAGACCTACACCTTTTCAATCCTGCAACCCCCTCGGGGATGGACTCAGGCCGCCACTCTGTGAGGCTGTCCTCAGGCCCACCTGCTGGGCCTCTCCTCTGCGAGCTGGCTTCCCCGGCACCCTGAGGAACACAGAGCTTCCTGGGCAGCTGGGTCCTTTGTCTGCCACCACCCCAGACCCATCTCCTATTTAGACCCCAGATGGGGGCAAGGACAGGGGAGGAAGGTCGCCCCCTCTCAGGCTCACCAGCCTTTTGCTTTCAGATCTAGCTTTGCCCCTTCCAAATAGCCCCCATGCAGCTCTTCAAACTTTCACCTCCTTTTTCAGAGATGGAAAAACAGTCCTACATCATCACCCACCTACATTCTTCTCTCCCCTCTGGCTTCTTTTTTTAACAGCTGTACACTCAAAGTTCTCCGGACTTCAGACTCTGTCTAGTCAGGACTCACCAATCCTTTTCTTGCTCAACAACGCCTGGCCTTGCAATGAAAGCCTGGCTCTTGAGACATTAAGCCCTTCAATTTCTTTTATTGTTTTGGAATGTATCTACGCTGCCCTGGGGGCAGTAAATGCTGGGGCAAGTAAAGGGGATCAGAGTAATGAAAAACACCTACACTTAATGCTAGACTGTTTTCACCGCCATAGGGCAGGGACAAAGAAGGCGCTGGACATATGATGAAGCATTCCTGCTGCGGGAAGTCCACATAGTGTCAGGGCTATGCCCCGAACAAAGGAATCCTGGAAGTTCAGAGGGAAAGAAATGGTAGGAGAAGTGAGTCGTCATTGGTATGTGTGCATTTGAAAGGCTGAACTGGCAATGTGGTAGGTAGTGCCAGAGTCAGAGGTGATTTAGTTTCGGTAAAATATCATCTCTCACATTAAATTAATATTGGTAATATGCATTTAATTGGCTTTGTAGTTTTGTGTTGTTGTAATTTGTAAAGTTGTTTTTTGGCTTTATGGTTGTGGGAGAGATATAAATGTTAGTTTATATTTATTTTGTTTGTAAAAGGTTCTTGAGAGTAAAAATGGAAAGGTGTAACACTGAACAATTTTTCCTTGAAGAAAAATTGCAAAACACAAGACAAAACAAAACAGGAACCAGGAGGAAATGTAAATAGCGTCTAACTCAGGGTTGTAACATACACCAGATAGAGAGGCAAGTGGCGGGGTGGGTTATGGGAGGGATTGTATTCACCTGCCCTCAAGCTTGGCCTTTGCTCTAGATCCTTGAGTACCTTCTGTGGCCAGCCTTTGTCTCCTCCCTGTTATTTCCCTGGAGGCCTTTAACTCCTGAGTTCACCCTCCCTCTTTGGGTTCCACTTTTTCTTTCCCTCAGCCTATGGCGAGCTTGAGCAGAAAGAAGGGGCTTTGGGTCCTGATGGCAGAGCATCCATCAGACAGCCTGATCGTTCACAGATCAGGGCCCAAATGGGCCCTTCTTAGCATTGTTTTGCCAAAAGAGTTTCTGTCTCTCGCTTCATCTTAGCCACATTCCCAAATGCCCCCTCTATTTTTTTGGCTTCAGTGTGTGCCAGAACCCAGGAAGGGGATGGAGAAGGAAAAGACCCTATGCTGGCACAGACTTGTTGTCATGTGGGGTGTCATATGGGGTCTCTGGTCCCGCTCCCCACATAAGATCGCAGGACATGGTGAAGCCAAAAAGGAACACCCACGGAGCCACAGATAGGAGAGTCACACCACTATATTCTCGCTGGCAGCTGGGTTGGAGACACAGGAAGCAGAAGCCACACTATCCACATCCTGCCGTCCACTTCTCTCTGCCAACCAACCTTACTTGCTAGCTGCAATCTGCCGTGCTAACTGCAATCCGTGCTTGCTAGCTCAGCCTCCATCTTTCCATCTTCTTGCTAGCCCCCATTTTCTGCGAGCATAGCCACGGCAGTTATATTAGTGGCCAATGGCTCACTGGTTACAGCTGACGGCCAACTAGCCACAGCTGATGGCCATCCAATCACAGTTGATGACCATTTACTACCCAAGTGAGCCCCTTTCCACGTGAGGCTGAGAGCCTGGCAACTGCACTCCTGGCTCTGTCCCCACACTTGTTTAGGCAATACTATGAATAAAAATACATTTTCAACCTTAGAGGATCTACAGGAATTTTTAACTTTAAAAGAGTCTATACATTACTTTTTGTATGGTGTCATAGGTCTTACTAGGGGTTTTGTACTTTATCTTAAGTGCGGTGGGAAGTCTTTGAAGGGTCTTAAGCATGGAGAATGACTTGTACTAGTAGTTTTACAAAGCATGCAGCGGGAAAAATTTCTATAATGGTGGTGGTATGAAGTGAAGTGCTCACATGAACCTTTCTGCAGATAGCAATTATGAAATCTGAACAAAATTTTTTTAAACAATCATTTAAAGGCCCTGGGAAATGACTGAAAACAAACCAAAGTTGAAGGACAGTTTGTTTACTCTTGAAAAACTTCAGCTGCAAGAGGTGAGAATCATGACGGTGTTCCCCAACCCCCATGTCTGTGGCAGGTGGAAAACCACAGCCTCACTACCTTAGGTTGCAGAGAAAAGAGTTCAGAGATATAAGAGCAGTTGGAAATTTAAGGGAGAAATTCTGGAAGTGAGAGATTGGAGAAGGCCTGAGACCCAAAATCTGAGCATAAACCCGTGTCTTTAGCCAAATGCTAGAGGGTCTGGTGAAAAAAATAGGCAGGGACCACCTTGAAAGAGGAAGCTACCCTTGAAAGACAGAGCTGCACTAAGCTGGGAAGATATATGAGTGTGCTCTTAAAATGAGCTCTCACATGTGAGCTTTTAAACAAAACTGAGTAAATTTCCCAACCTATGTACAGAGCATGTAGCAGAAAGCTAAAGCCTTGATGGCTTGAGGTGTCAGAACAGAGCCCAAGATAGGCTTAGCAGCTGCAAATTTAGGGGCGAATCCATAGAAGCAAGGGAAACACAGAAAAGTGAGCACCAAAATCTGAATATAAACTGCCCACATCCTTGGAAAATTGCCAAATTATAGAGACGCAAGGAGACTCCTGAAAGCCAGGCTTTTAAAAAGCAAGGAGCTATAGGAACTAAGCAGAGATATCTGATGCTGTACACTGTGGAGGAAAACCAGAATTGCAACAATATCTAGTTTTCAGACTGCAAAGAAAGAGGAAAATGTGACTCAGACTCAGAGGGTGAAAAAGGAAAACTAGCAACTGATTCTGAACTGGGCACAGATGTTAGATTTAGCAAACAAAGATTTCAAAGCAGCTTTTATACATATGATAAAAGGAAAATATTTTCAAAGATTTAAAGGAAAAAGTGGTCTTAATGAGAGAAGAAAAAGGGAATCTCAACAGAGAAATGGAATATATATAAAAAACTAAATGGAAATGCCAAGGCTGAAAATTACAATAATTGAAATGAAAATTTCACTGGCTGAGCTCAATAATAGATTGGAGATGGCAGAAAGAAAGAATTATTCACCCTGAAGATAGATGAACAGAAATCACTTAATCTGAAGAGAGAAAAAAGATTGAAGCAAAATGAACAGGGCCTTAGAAACTTGAGGGATAATATCAAGAAGTCCAAAATTTGTGTAATTCAAGTGCCAGAAGAAGAGGAGAGAGAGAGAAAAGGCTGGAAAAGGTATCTGAATACATACTGGGCAAAAACTCCCCAAATCTGGTGAAAAACTAACTTTAAGAGCTAAAAATCTCAACAAATCCCAAGCAGGAAAAGACAAAGATAACCAGTTCTAGGCACATAGTAGTCAAACTGATGAAAGCCAAAGATAAAGAGAAAATCTTGAAAGCAGCCAGGAAAAAAGAAAAACAAACTTTGCATACAGAAGAATGCAAATACAATGCATTCTTGTGATACAATCAATGACTGATTTCTCATCAGAAACAATAATGGTCAAAAGATAAGGGAGCAAATCACATGATCATATCAATAGATGCAGAAAAAACATTTGATAAAATCCAGCAGTCATTTATGATAAAAACCCTTAAGAAAGTGGGAATAGAGGGATCATATCTCAACATAATAAAGGCCACATATGATAAACCCACAGCTAACATCATACTCAGTGGGGAAAAGCTAAAACCATTCCCCTTAAGATCAGGAACAAGGCAAGGTTGCCCACTTTCTCCACTTCTATTCAGCATAGTGATGGAAGTTCTAGCCACAGCAATCAGACAAGAAAAAGAAATAAAAGCCATCCAAATCAGTAAGGAGGAAGTAAAATTGTCATTATATGCAGATGATATGATACTGTATATAGAAAACCCTAAAGACTCCACCAAGAAACTATTAGAGCTGATAGATGAATTTAGTAAAGTAGAAGGACACAAAATTAATATTCAGAAATCAGTTGCATTTGTATATACCAATAATAAAACATCAGAAGGAGAAATTAAGAAAACAATCCCATTTACAATTGCTCCAAAAACTATAAAATACCCGGGAATAAATTTAACCAAAGAAGTAAAAGATCTGTACTCAGAAAATTATAAGACACTGAAGAAAGAAATGAAAGAAGATACAAATAGATGGAAACACATACCGTGTTCATGGATAGGAAGAATTAATATAGTTAAAATGTCCATACTGCCTAAGGCAATATACATGTTCAACTCAATTCCTATCAAACTACCAACGATGTTTTTCACAGAAATAGAACATATAATCCTAAAATTTACATGGGACCACAAAAGACCCCGGATAGCCTCAGCAATCTTGAGAAATAAGAACAAAGTGGGAGGTATAACAATACCTGACATCAAATTATACTACAAGGCTACAGTAATCAAAACAGCATGGTACTGGCATAAAAACAGACACATAGATCAATGGAACAGAATAGAGAGTCCAGAAATAAATCCACGCCTATATGGCCATTTAATCTATGACAATGGAAGCAAGAATGTACTGCGGGGTAAAGACAGTCTATTCAATAAATGGTGCTGGGAAGCTTGGACAGACACATGCAAAAAAATGAAGCTGGACCACCTCCTTACACCATATACAAAAATAAATTCAAAATGGCTTAAAGACTTAAATGTAAGATCTGAAACCATAAAAGTCCTAGAAGAAAATATAGGAAGAAACTTCACAGACATTACCCAGAGTAAGATTTTTACTGATGTATCCCCTCGGGCAAGGGAAGTAAGAGAAAAAATAAACATGTGGGATTACATCAAACTAAAAAGTTTTTTCACAGCAAAGGAAACCATCAATAAAACAAAAAGGGATCCTACTGAATGGGAAAAGATATTTGCCAATAATATATCTGATAAGGGGTTAATATCACAAATTTATATAAAAAAAAAACTCACTCAACTCAATTCCAAAAAAACAGACAACCCAATTAAAAAGTGGGCAGAGGACGTGAAGAGACATTTTTCTAAAAAGGACATACAGATGGCAAACAGACATATGAAGAAATGCTCAACCTCACTAACCATCAGAGAAATGCAAATAAAAACCACAATGAGATACCACCTCACCCCAGTCAAAATGGCTATCTTCAATAAATCAACAAACAACAAGTGCTGGTGCGGATGTGGAGAAAAGGGAACACTTGTGCACTGTTTGTGGGATTGCAGATTGGTGCAGCCACTATGGAAAACAGTATGGAGGTATCTCAAAAATCTGAAAATGGAACTACCTTATGATCCAGCAATTCCACTCCTAGGTATCTATCTGGAGAAATCCAAAACTCCAATTCAAAAATCTTTATGCAATGCACTCCTATATTTATTGCAGCACTATACACAATAGCCAAGACATGGAAACAACCGAAATGCCCATCAGTAGATGACTGGATTAAGAAGCTGTGGTACATTTATACAATGGAGTATTACGCAGCCATAAAGAAGAAAGAAATCTTACCATTTGCAACAACATGGATGGACCTAGAGAACTTTATGTTAAGTGAGATAAGTCAGACAGAGAAAGACAAATACCGTATGATCTCACTTATATGCAGAATCTAAGAAAAGAATAAGTGAATGAACTAATCAGAAACAGTTTTGGAGACATAGAGGAAAAACTGAGGGTTGCTAGATGGGCGGTGGGGGGGATAAGGGGGAAGGTGAGGGGATTAGAAAACAGTCGGTAACCACAAGATGGCCACGGGGTTTTGAAAATTAATTTGGGGAACGTAATCAATAATGTTGTAAAAATTTTGTAGGGTATCCGATGGACACATGTCCCATTTGGGAGACCACTTCAGGGATGATGTAGATGCCTGATCACTGCACTGTACACCTGAAGCTGAACAATAATGAATGCCAACTATAATTTTATATATATATATATATATATATATATATATATATATATATATATATATTTACAAGAAGTGGAGTACAGCATTAGGAATAGAGACAGTGGAAATGTAATGGCTCTGTGCGATGTCAGAGGGATAGTGAATGGGGGGAGGGGGGTTCACACAGTGTGAGGGATATAAGTGATAAACGTCTAAGTATTACTTTGTCTTGTGCACCTGAAACTAATAAAAAAAAAAAAAAAGATAAGGGAGCAATACATTCAATGTGCTGAAAAAAAAACCCGACACATCACCAATAATTCTATATTTAGCAAACTATCCTCCAAAAATGAAAGTGAAATAAAACATTTTAAGATAAATAAATAAGGAGATAATTTATTACCAGATCTTCATGACCAGAAATGCTAAAGGAAATTTTTCACACTGAAGGGAACTCAGATCTACAGTAAGGAAAGAAGAGAACTGGAATTGATAAATGTGAGCGTCAATTAAAATATTATATATATTTTTGGGGACAGTTATAAAGTACATATATATACATATATGTAACTGACAACAATAGCACCAAGGACGATGCAGGTAGAGGATAAATGGGAAGATATTATTGCAACATTCCTAAATTTTACCTAAAGTAATTCATTAACTCTAAGTAGACCCTGATAAAGACATGCATCTATATACATATCATATGATTATGAATACAATAAAGATGTGTATCGTACTCTCTGGAGCAACCACTAAAAGTCATGCAGAGAGATATAGCTAGAAAGACAATAAAAATGGAATGAAATGGAATACTGAAAAATATTTAATTAACACAGAAGAAAGCCAGAACGGAGGAAATGAGGACTAAAACCTAGATGAGACAAATAGAAGAGAAAGAGCAAAGTTAAATTAATTTAAATAAATAAATAAGACTACATAAAAGCCATTTCAATAATTACAATAAATGGAAATGCAATAAATATTCCAATCAAAAGGCAGGGATTGTCAGACTGGATTTTTAAAAAGCAAGAATAAATTTTATACTGCTCAAAAGAGACATACTTTAAATACAAAGACACAAACAGCATTAACGTAACAGAATGGAAGGAGAGCCCATGCAAGTGGTAAGCTTTAAAAGCTTTTGACAACTGGAGTGGCTATATTCATGTCAGATAAAATAGACTTGGAAACAAGGCTATTATCATGCGTAAAGAAGAACATTTCATGACAATAAAAAGCTCAATGCATTGAGAAATACAAGAATTATAAAAGTACACTTTAAACGGGTGCAGTCTATTGTTTGTAATTATACCTCAATAAGGTGGATTCAAAACAAAAAGAAGAAAAGCCCTGTGGATGCCGAGGGGTGGAAGGATAGAAGGGTAACTTAGGCTGGAATGAGGGCAGGATGGGGGCTGTACTGCAAAGAAAAGGAAAGGCAGTTTTATCGGGAGAAACACTGATTTCAGACTAAACATGTTCAGTTTGAGAGATCTGTCAGACTCAGAAGGATAGATGCTGGTAAGTGCCACATGTCCAGACAAGAGGTTATGGGCGTTAGTCAGAGAGGGACTGTAGAGTGGGAAGCATGGGTTCAGAACTGAGCTCTGGGGTTCATTTAGAGATGGGAGGAGGAGGAAGGGAACCCTCAGGGGAGACTAAGAAGAAATGGCCAGAAAAGTGGCAGGAAACCAGCGAGTCTAGAGGAAAGGGTGTTTTAAGAAAAAGGGTGTGGCCAGCAGCAGAAAATGTTGCTGAGAAGTCAGGTCCGAGCCAGGTGCTGTGGGGAGGCCTAGGGCAGGAGCCAGGCATCCACCCCAGTGGCTGATGGGGGCAGTCACGGGAGGAGTGCAGGCTGGGGTTGTGGCTTTGCCCTCTGCCCTTGACGGGTATGCTGTCAGCAGGCAGGCAGGCAGGCTGGCAAGCAGTCGGCAAACCTTTGCTGAGCCCAGACTCAGCGACCCACCTCTGCTGCTTGGTCCTTGGGACGCAGAGAGGAACCGACCTAGTCCTTGACCCCTCCAAGAGCTCCAGTCTGGGACACGTGGGTGGATAATTGCACCGTACTGTGTGGGACCTCCAGGACTTTGGAAGTGAGATGGGGAGCAGGGAAATCTTACCTCAAAGAGGAGCAATGCTTGCCTGGGGCCATGAAGCATGAGTACAGGGTTTCCAGATGGTGACAGGGAAGTTGAGTTTGTTCTGCTTGATCCAAGGCGTGGTCCCGAGACCTGGGGTGGGTGGAGGTCACACTGAGGCAGATGTTCACTCCACACAAAGTTCCTCACAGGTGTGGCTGGCCAGAGTGCAAGAGGCTTCCTGGAGAGGGGGTGAGCACCTATGGAGGTATGGAAGGATGAGCCAGCAAATGCTGAGCGCCATGAGCGACACAGGTACCCCAGCCCTGAGAGACGGCTCATTGGAATCTGGCTGGCCAGATTCTTTTCCTAGGCAGGCATTCCTGGGGGTTTTATCAGACACGTGCCGTCCAGCTGCAGAGGCCTGGAGGGGGCTGGGACCCCACGTCTGCTCCTTCAGAACCCCTGCTCTCCTGGCCCTGGCCCCACCAACATGCACCCCCAACGTGAGGAGGCCTGGGAAGGGGAGCTTTTCAGACTGTGAAGTGTATGGGGTTGGGGAAACATGCAAACAGAGGTTCCAAGAGGATAGCTGAAGCCTAGGGGGTGACTGGATCTGGGGGAGTCCCTGGTTCTGGTCACGTAACTTATAGCCAGAGACAGCGTGTTGTGGAGGTTACGAGTGAGGCGTCTGAAGCAGACTAGCGGCAGGTCAAGTTTTGAGAGCTTGAAGCTTGTACCATGCAGAGGGCCTTTGGGGATGGACCAATTTTGCCTGACATTTCATCTGGGACAGTCAGACTGCATCGGGACAAGATGAGTCAGTATACTAACATGGCTTTCCGTCAGTTGGGATACACAAACATGCAACTTGACACAGAGATGCAGTTGCTGTTTGTAGTTACTGGACAGCAACTACTATAGGTTTGCCAAAAACACCAGACTTGTGATCCATTTTGTTTTGTGTGATTGTCATCAGAAAAGAAAAAAAAGAAGGCTGATTTTTTGAGTGTATCCGACAGGAAAGAACTTTCATTTTGAGTATGCATTGACGAGAACCAAATCTTCCAGTTACAACTTTACATAATCTGACGATTGCCAGAATTTTCCACAGACTGCCATCTGGCTCTGTCCATTTCAAACATTGCTTCTCCACCACTGCCCACGCGCTGCCAGTACCAGGGCCTGTAGGACATGTTGATGTCATAATATGACATGTGTCTCTGTCCCACGGTGTCCCATGCTGAGGGAGCCTGTGCAGGGGGCAGTGGGAGTGTTCCCGGAAGCTGTTCCGCCACAGGATGACCAGCACTAATGGAAATACACATGCAGGGGACTATGACCACATATCTATATACCCCCTAAGCCCAAATGAAACTCATGCTCTACTCAACTTCCCCTTAGTCAGATTCCAGAAATATCTAGAGCTGCTCCAGAGAAAGCAGTACAGTGGACGTCAAAGTGGAAAGAGACAGAGATCTTAACCAAATGGAGTTAAAACATTATAGTTTTGGAAACATCACGAAAACATCCAGTCATGTGAGCACGTGGCCAGCCCCCACCATGTCACCCCTACCTCGGGCCTTGAAAGGAGCTCAAATGAGTGAGGGACCTGAAACTCAGGCTTCCTCAGCTTCTCAGGAGATCCACTTCAGGTTTCGCTTCCACCTTAGGTCTGCTCACACCCTCCGTGGCTCTCCATGACTCTCAGGGAAAAGCTGGGCATTCAGATCCTCAGTGATCCCTGGGGCTTCATTAGCTCCCCCTTGTTCCCCGAGGAGCTATAGGAGGTAGGGGTTTGGGGAGAAAGCAAAGATAGGGAGCTGGTGGGTGAACTCCGAGGACAGCAAGGATGACAGGCCTTAGGGACCAGTAACCCCACGGGCACCTTGGGGAGAGAGCTTTGTTGATCTCCAGGGAAGTCGCTGGCACCCACCTGAGAGACGAGGGCCCATGGGTTGGGGCAGTACCCGCACCCCTGTTGCCAGCATCGTTCCCTGCTGAGCCAGTGGGGACACCAGGGAGAGCTCCATTCTCCTGTGAAATGCTTCTTTGGGCCACAGGGTGGGGACTGGGGGTGGAGAGAGAGAGTGACATGGGGGGGAGACAGTGGAAAGGAAGGGTCCAGAAATCCATAGACCTAAGCTGAAGTGTTTGCTTTGTCCTTTGTTGGCTGTGTGACCTTGGGCAAGTGACTTAACATGTCTGAATTTAGTGTCCTCATGTATAAATCAGAAAATACTTGTTTCATCGCAGGGCTCTTGTGAAGAGCAAATGCAACACGTATCGTGGAAGTGCAGACACACAGTAGGGCCTCACCGTGCCCTGGCTGGCAGAAGACACTGAACTCATTTGTCCGTCTTGATCCTGAGTGACTCCGGAGCCTCCTCAGTAGGTTAAGCAATCATGTTGACTTTATTTATTAGCTTCACAAACTGCTCTGATGTCACTTGGCCCCATCCCAAAACTCCACAAAATCCCGAGTTTCCAGCACTGTCTGACCCCATACCCCTCTGCTGTAGGGGCCATCGAGTGTGGGGAGAGGACTGGGCCGTGGCCAAGGAGCCAAGATGAGCTCTGCACTGAGCCAGGCCTCAGTCTCCCTGACTGAACCTCGAGGGGGGAGCAGGCTGGGATGCATCCAGAGCACCCCTCCCGTGGCCTCTGGTTCCCATTACCATTCCCTCTTGTGTTCTTCCAGACCAGCCTCTTCCAAACCCCTTTCAGCACCACTTCTGGTTCTTCTCTGAAGACGCCCTCTGCCCGTCCCACCTCCCTGCACACCTCTAGGCGGCCCGTCTGGCCACCTGCCTGGGCCTTGTCAGGCTGCTCAAGGTGAGAGTCTGAGGAGTGGCCTGAGGCTCAGGGGCTTGAGCTCCTAGGCCTGAGGGGGGTATGAGTGCTCATAGGGTCCCCAGAGAGCTGGAAAGCTGACCCAGTTGGTGACACCCTGACCTGGAAGGCCCCTGGAGCCCCCTCCGAGTGGCTATGTGACTCTAGGTAGATCTCTTCCTTTTCTAAAACTGTTTTCTAAGAGGTTAAAAGGGGCTGCTGAGAAGTTCACAGGAAAGCGCCGATGCTTTCTCTCAGAAGGGCCCTCTGACCAATGCTGGGCGGACCTCTCTGAGAAGGTGCTTGGCCTCTACAGAGGCTCCTCATCCTTTGGAGTAAGGTGCCTCCTCACTCAGCTCCCCTCCACCCTCCACCTCGTGTGGGATGACTGGTCCCACCGCTCACACTGGAGTTGTCCCCCTCCAAGCCTTGGCACAGGAATGTCCCCTCCCACCTCCGTGTGACCCTGGGCAGTCACCTAGGTACTTCCCTCACATTTCATTTGTATTTTGAACAGTATTTACAATTTGTGAAGTATAGTCACATCTCTCCTTTCCTTTGAGTCTGGCAGTCATCCCATTTTACAGATGAAGAAACCAAGGTTCAGAGAAGAGTGGTGGTTGGACCAAGGTTACCTGGGTGGCCAGGGGCAGAGTCCATCCAACCCAAAGCCAAAGCCTGACCTCTCCCCACTCCTTATGGGGCCTGGCAGCGGCCTGGGATCTGGCAGGGAACATTTGAGTTGGTGATTGGTGTTGTTGATGAGAGTGGAAATGAATGAACAGAGCCATTCTTCAATGAGACATTGTCGGGCTCCAGAACAGATGTGTGTTGCGGGAAGGTAGGGATTGTAGTCTGGAGTAACTCAGGCAGCAGGTGTGGAGATTATTCTTGATTTGTGGGAAAGGCTTCCCTCCACTGCTGGGCACGTGGTTGGGGCTCTAGCACTGCAGGGGGCAGTGGGCAGGCACACCAAGAGGTTGGCAGGGGTCAGGGCATGCTGGGGAAGGAGGTGGGCATAGAGCCTGATCAAGGAAGGGTTTTAAACAGGAGAGGGACATAGGGCCCTGCCTCCATGGCAGACTTTCCTGAGGGACTGACTGGCTGAGGGCACTGATGAGGCGGAGGCCCTGTGCTCAGGGAAATGGCTGTCCCCATGTCTCCCACAGCAGGCGCGCAGCGGGCTCAAGTCAGGCTTGGGCAGGGCCAGGCTGGGAGCTGGACGCCGGTGTTCCGGTCCTGGCTGGGCCTTTAGTCCCTGGACCTGGGTGTTTCATCTACTCAGTAGGGTGACATTTTCTGCCCTGTTAACTGTTCTGGGCTCCTGGGAGCTCAGAGACAGAGGACATGGAAGCCTTGGGGGAGATGGCCTGGTGCTGAGCTCAGCTGGCCGTTCCGAGTTTCCTCATCTGCCACAGGAGGCATAAGCCCTCCTTGTCCTTTCTCCCAGGGCCCAGGGAGTGGATGCAAAGGCCCTGGGTAAGTGGTGAGGTGCGGGACTCATGGGGTATTGTTCCTGGGCCAGCAAATAGAAGCATTTTTCTCTGGACCCGTCTCTACTCATGCTGGGATTGTAGGCTTCTGAATCCTAGCTCTGTCTTGCTCGGTCACTCATCCATCTATCTCTCCATCCAACAGCCACCAACCCCTGCCCCAGGAGCTGCAGCTAAGGCCTGGACAGCATGACCCAGGGCCAGTCTCATGCCGCCCACCCAGTAGAGACCCTATAAATTTGGAAACTGAGGTCCTGAGAGAGGCAGGAAGGAGCCTTAGGCTGTTCTGACCAGGTCTAGACCTCAGCCTCAGGGGTTCCTTCCCCATCCCCGGGCTGATCTTTGACCTGCCCTGGGCCAGCCTGGGGTTTCTCAGGCTTGGAGTGAGTCCAGTGGGACAGGGGCCAGGCCACCTCCCAGGCTGGGAGCAACACGGCCCCTGCCCAACAGCTTTAGCTCAGGCACAGGCAGGGGTGCAGAGCCTGGGGGGCGGGTGGTGAGGGGTGAGGGCCTGGGGAGCCCAGCCCCACTACTCTCTAGCACATGATATTATCTCTGGCCTTGGCTCAGCCCTCAGAGCAGGATGCAGCTTTCAACACCTCTCTCCCCTCGGATGGGCTCAGAGCTTTTGGAGTTTCTCACGGCATGGATCAAGGGGCTGGGCCTGGGCAGAGGAGGCCCCCAACCAAGGGGGCCAGTCCTCAGACAGTCACAGTCCCCATGTAGGAGGGGGATGGGCCATGGTTCATGAGAGGGAGGGGGACGCAGGAATGGTTCCCCCCAACGTCTCCCCCATCTCCTCCCCCTTCTGTTGTCCATAATCCAGGGCGCCTGTTCAAGGAATTCTCCGCCCGTGTGTTAGTGATTTATTTAGACTCAGCTCATCCCGCCTGCCCAGCATCCCGCCCGCCTGGCGGGTGACAGACCCCCTCCCCACCCCCGCCCCCTCACCCCAGTCCCTGGGGCTGGTTTCATCCCTAGCCCCGCCTGCTTGGCTATGCTCCATGCTGCTCCAGATGGTGAGGGCTCTGCTGGACATTGCAGGCTTCCAGGGGACCCCGGAATCTCACTTCTGGGAGCCCAGCCAACCCCCTAATATTTTGTAGACCCTGGTTCTCAATCCTGCTGGGCTCCTCCTTCCCAACTGAGGAAATGACAGGTGACCTTTAAGAGCATGAGGCAGCCTTTTGGATCCTTCAACCCTATCTCCCCATTGAACAGATGGATAGCTAGAAGCCAAGAGAGGGGAAGGCTGGGAGGCAGTAGGGAGGTTCCAGCCCTGTATCTGACAAAAAGATCTTTAAGATTAGTGAGGACCTCCCCATACACACAGATGATCTCATCTAACTCTCACCTAAACTCTCCCACCAAGAAAGGGTTAATGTCCCCACTTCACACATGAAGAAGTGAGTCTGAGATGGGAAAGTGGCCCACAAATCATCAGGCTGGACCCGAGCACAAGCCTGAGTCTGTCTCTCTTCGTCTCTCTCTGTGTCTCATTCGGGCTGGGCCTCCAGCTCCCAGGCAGGTTCACTGCTGTGTGCCCAGGGCTCCATCTCAGCTGCAGGGCTTTCCCACCCAGTACAAGCTGGGTGTGCACTTGAGCTGAGCACAAGTGTGTGTCATGAATACTCACCCTGCCCTTTGGGGGTGGGGTCGGGTATGGCTGTTCCAGGGCCTCCTGGGAACTCAAGAGCACTGTGGGATGGTGCTCACCCCCTCCCCTGGGCCCCCCAGCACCTCCACCAGTCCTGGTGAGAATGAGAAGGGAGCTGGCCCATTCTCTCACACAACCTGCAGCAAGGGAGCACCCTGGGGTGGAAGCCCTTTGTTACTGTGGCCTGAGAGATTTGCTCACCATCAGCTTTGAATCCTGAGACCCATGATCCCAAAGGGGGAGCAGGAAGAAGCCCCTTTGTTTCTGGCTTTTCTCAGCAAGTTCTCCTCCTTGTCTGCCTCTCTCTGACCTCCTCCATGTAGGCAGAGGACAGGAACCAGATGAGAATACTGGGGTCCAGAAGGTTGCGAAGCCTGGCACTGGCTTCCCACATGACCCTGGGCCAGTCACTTGCCCTCTGTGGGCCAGTTTCTCCATCTCGCCCTGAGGGAAGGGGAGCATTAGATAAGATACCCTCTGGCACGCTCTCTTCCCAGGCAGTCACACATCATCTGACCTCCTTCTAGGGCCCAGTGTGACGCCAGGTACTTTATGACAGAACCCAGCCTGCATCGAACGCCCACTGGGGGTGCAGACGACAGTGACGTGCTGAGTACCTGCTGGGTGCCAGGTGCCGAATCAAGCCCCTTGTATATCTTCTCTAATTCAAGCCTCAAAGGTACCTGTGAGATCTATGTGAACACCCCCGTGTGATAGAATGAGTATCAGAGAAGTTAACTGACTTATGTAAGGCCACACAGCTTTATGGGGACACTGGTGTCACCCTCCCTGTCTGCTTGCGTGGCAGGGCTTCCTGGCCATGATGGGAGGAGGGTCTGGACTAGGGCAGGAGGCAGGCTGCCTCCGTCCTCTGAATGTGGAAACTGGGCTAGTGGAGGAGTAGATGACAACACTTAATTGGCATATTGGGGTTTGGATCTGTGGCCACCTAATACTGGCTGTTTTGAGGGTTTCTCTGACTGGGTTTATAAGCTTCTCTCCTCCTCCTACATAAAATTCTTCCTGGTTCTGAACTAGCACAGCCCCCTCCCAGGACGGCTGCCTTCATTTGCCCAGAGATTACAAGCCCTGGACTTTCTATTCCTGGGCCTAAGGGGGAGGGCTGCTGGGCCAGGGAGACCCACCTGGCCAGTAACCATTATGTGCTCATCACTGGCCTCTGCGGAATTTGGGGGCAGGTCCTTGCTCTGCTGTCACTCTCTCGGTAGCCTGGGAGTCTCTTCCCCAACATGGTCCTGTAGAAGCAGCTGAAGCAGACATATCTGGAGAGCTTTAGGGCAGGTGCATCTGGGTTTCGGTCCTGCCAGGGACAGGTTATAACAGATAAAGCTCTGGGTGTCACACAACTTGACTCAAATCCCAGCACTAGAGTTTTCAAGCTGTGTGGCCATGGGCAAATCAATTCACTTCTCTGAGCCTTGGTTCCTCCTCTGTGGAATCGGGGCAATAACAGGGGCCAATCTCATTGGAGTGTTCTGAGGATTACATGAGTTAATAATGCAAAGCAGTCAGCCTGGCTGATGGCACATGGAAAGCAGGGGGTCACTGTTGGCTCTTATTATTGCTATGATTAATCATGGACCCCTTGAACCATAATGCCTCTTCACAGGATGGAAGTCCTGATGGAGGCCTCCTGGGGTTGCTGTGACAAGCCTCTGTAGCAAGGTCCTTGCAGAAAACATGGTCTATATGTGTCAGCTCTCCCTTCCCCTCCATTTTCTACATCTGTGAAATGGAGAGTAAGATGCCTGCTTACCCACTGTCTAAAAGGCTACAAGATGGAATGTGAAAGTGATAGGAATGAAAAATGAGATCATAATAGGCCCAGATCATAATTCAGGTATCGCGTGTCACTTAAGATCCAGAGAGGGACAGTGACTTGCTCAAGGTCACACAGCAATTAGAGCTGGTTCAGGGTTGCAAAGTCAGTTCTGACTCCAGCTCTCTCCTCTGAGAGGTCCGCAAGGGCCGGGCAGAGAGAAGTACCTAGAAATGTTTATTAGGTGAGGGTCAAATATCCACAGGGCGGGATCACGGAGACCTTGAAATCTGGGTATGATTCAGCAGGCTGCAGGGCACCCTGGGGGTTTGAGCATTTGGAGGAAGCCAGCTGTCAACTCTGTGAGCAAAGCTCAGCCCTGGGAGATGGTACAGGTGAGAGGGCCAAAAGGATCTGTGCCGTCAAGGGCATGCTGTGCTGTCTGGAAGCCGTGGGGCAGTCTGGGAACCTTGATGTCAAGGCTCGTTTTATTCCATAACCTAAACACAGGCCCAAACCCCTGGCTTGTTGGGGTCCTTCCTGCTGTACCCATCAACACCCCCTTCCTGACTCCTCCTTGGGAAACGAAGGGTTGGGTATGGCTGCTGTCAAGGGACATCAGTGTCAAGGGCACCCATGACCGGATATCACAAAGGCCAGGTCCAGGCCAGGTCTCATGGCAGCACAGCTGGGCCTGGCCTCTGGATGAAGTCCCCTCTCATTGGGGACCCTACGCCAGCTGTACCCAGGCTGGTGCCCAGCTCCCCTCCCCTTGGGTGGCGCAGAACTGCATCCCACAGGTACTTGAGGACCAATTCCTTTTCCTTGCACAGAGGTGACTTCCTCAGGCTGGGCTTGGGAAGGGCAGGGGAGTGGCGGGCATACCACACACCTGTTTACCATCTATCCGCAGGTCTGATGTAGACGAGGCAGAACCAGGACTGCTGAGGAGGTGGAGGGGGCCTGGGCAAAACCTCTCCCTTCAACCATCCCTCGGGGCTTCCTCAAATATAAATCTGTCAAACTAGGGGGATAACAAGGGAGTAAAAGTCACAGACTGGAAACAGGCACGTGCCTGTTATTCCAGGCGTGTCTGTGGGAGGGTGGCAGGCTGGCCCTTGGAAGCCAGGCCATCCGTTGGCAACCTCAGCCACCAGCCTTCTGCCGGATGTCTGTCTCCTCTCCCCGTCAAAGAGGCTCAGGGAGCCCGTCTGAAGCCTTGGGGCAACAAGAGGTGCCAGTAGCCTGAGGGGCAGTGCAGGCTTCCTGGAGGTATGAAGGGCTCCCCCAGAGGGAAGGCATTTGGGGCAAAAGGTTCTGGGGCCCAGCAGGTCAGCTCTTGTGTGGCCCCCACATACTCAGTGGCCCCCACATGCACTGAGTCTCTGTCCCCAGTGCTTAGCACACCGGTGCCATCCTCATAGGCTCCCCCCCACCCCCTGAGGGAAGCCCCCTACTCCTCACACCTCACTCTCTCCAGATCAGTCTTGTGGTGGATGTGGTAGGTTTGGGGGAGGCAGGAGTCTTGCTCATATTTTTCAGAACATTGTCAGACCCTCCCTTCCTGGGCTGGGTGCTGGGATCCAGAGGAGGATTTGACTCAGCCTTTACCTGAAGGTGCCCCCAGACTGGGGTCAGAGAGCGGGTGATCCCACGTGGTCTGTACCTGATGGGGTTCTTAACTTCCCAGAGCCCGACAAACGGCTAGTTAGGGAACCAGTGGCCAACTGAGGCAGTGGTCATTGACTGCCCCCCCATGGTTTTAAGGCCCCTCCAACAGCAAACCGGTCTCCTGGAGCTTCCTCCACCTGAGGTGGGGGTCGGAGGCAGGAGTTCCCCCCTCCTTTCCCAGCCCAGAGGTCTTTCGGCCCAGGTATCACCTCCACTAAGCATGGCCCCTTGGGCTTTGCGGGCACCTCACAAGGGGCTGGCACGTCCACGGCCATAGCGACGACCAACAGAACTGCACAACTCACACAGCATCACTATTTGAAACCCAGTCTGGGCATTTCTTCATTTCTTTTATAAACCAAGGGGAACAACAAAGGAAGAGGTGGTGACCCCTCACCCCTGAGAGGCTGGGGGTGGGTAGTTCTGAAGACGGGAACTTCGCGGTTCTCGGGAGCTTCATGAAGCTTTATTGACTGTGTGAATGAAGGAAATGAGGGGGCCAGACTCCCCAGCATGTGGGTCCTATGGCCTCCAGTTGGCAGCCCTTACCAGTCTGACCACGTGAGGCGTGGGGGGCCCCCTGAGCCAGCTCCCACCCACCACGGGTTAGTATGATAGGAGCCCAACTGGAGACCTGGCTATGGGTCTCCTTCCCTCCCCTGGTCAAGTTCACTGTGAAGAGAGGAGGTGAGACGTCCGGCCCGCCTGGGGAACCCCACGGGAGCCCAATTATTTACTGGAAACAGAGAGGGATGAATTCTTGGCGGCTTTAGTCAGTGCAAATCAGAGACACGGCTGAGCTCAAGTCTGGTTTTGATCAATTTCAACCGAATAGACAGCTTGTTAAATCTGAGCTGAAGAGGCCTCCTTTCTGGAACCCCCTCTCCAGCCCTACCCATCCCACCTCCGGGCTGGAAGGCTTTTTGAAAAGTGTTGAGTCCAACCCACCCGTTTTACAGATGGGGAGATGGAGGCCTGCAACCTCTCCGAGGCCACTGTGGTTGCTGTGGACCTGAGAGCCAAGCCAGGCAAGGGGGAGCTGTGGTTCTGGGGCTCTCTGAGCTGAACAGAACAGGTCCATAGACATCATCCTGACATGCAAGGGCCCCTTTCCCCATTCCCAGTTTTCCAGCATCTCTCCCCATTCAATCTGGATGCTTCTACTAGGTTTCCTGGATACACCCTTTCCTTTGTGGCTGAAGATGGGGGACAGGAGGACATCCACGGGAGACCTCTGGGCCTTGGAGTCCTCACCTATGAAATGCACTATCATGATGTGGGCACCCAATTCAATGATGAGGGCCAAGCCCCACCCAGTTTGGTGCCCAGGGGGTGCTGTTTGCTGAATCAGAATCTGTCTTCCCACAACCCCATTCTCAGGCATCTCTCAGCCCCCCTTTCTAGATGGCTGGGCTGCCAGCTGGGGTCAGCAAGGTCAGTGGGCCTGGCCCAGCTGTCAGCCTCATCTTCAAGGCTCTTTGATCCACTGCCAGCTCCAGTGGCTGGAGCCTGGGCTGGCAGGCCCTGGCAGTGATGGATGTGCCTGCCTGGCATCCCGCTGGGAAACATATGTCCCTCATGCAGGTCCTGGGGCCTCTGCCTGGCACTGGATGTCGCCAGCCTCCACCCCCGTGGCTCCCTTGCTCACACCCAACCCTGTTGTCACTTTGGCCCCTTTATCTCCCCCAACCACCCCTGCAGTCTTTGCTCCCACTGTCTCCGTTCCTGCAGAGCCCTCCAAGCCAGAGTCAGGTTCACAGCTCCAGGCCTAGTTCACAGTAGCTTTCATGTGTAGCCCATACCTTTATCCCCACCACAACCACAGTGTGTGAGGCGAGTGCCATTGTGATGGCCCTGATCTTATAGTTGGAGCCACCAAGGTTCGGCAAGGCCAAGCCATTGGCTGTCATTAATGAGCAGGGATTGGAGTCCTGACCTGTCTGCTCACATGCTATGGGGCTTGGCTAAGAGGATTCTAGAAGCTCAGAAAGTCCTGTAGTAGGGGGCTGGAAGGAACGTGGGGAGGCAGGTACACTTAATCCAAACTTTAGAGGAATTCTCAGCTCAGGGGGTCACTGACACTGAGAATCTCCGAACAGGAAAATGCCTTGTCTGGAAGGACCCTTGGTGGTCACTGAGCCCACCCACAGAACACCCCAGCAGCCTCCAGCCCTGCTTGAACGCCCTCAGCGATGGGGAGCTCCCTCTCCAATTGTGGCAGCCCCTGCCCTGGTGGGACAGCTCTGACCAGAAGAATGTCTGTCCTCCTGTACAGCTGAGTGCCCTGCGCCTCCCTGTGGCCCCTCGGAGTCTGGAGACAGCTGCCTAGGCCCCCTGGATCCTCTCCCTTCCTTCCAGGAAGTGGGTGTGGAGCAGACATATGGGGCTGGGCTTGGGGGTGGGGGGAGAGGCCCAACTCAGGTCATAAGGGCTGGGCAGGAAGTCCAGCCCCACCTGCCGCCAATGTGTGGCCCCCACTAAGTCCCCACCCCTCTCAGAGCCCCGTTTCCCCATCTGGAAATGGGAGAGGGTAGCTGAGGGGCTGACAGGCTCCTGGCTGGTTCCATGCGGCCACCGTGAGGGGCTGTGGGAACCTCCGGTGACCTTTGGCTGCCCTCATCTCCCTGGGGGTCCCCGCCAGCGGCTCCTTCCAAGCTCTGATTAGCAGCTGGGGTGCACCTGGCAGGCAGATGTCCGCTCCTCATCACCCGTGCTGAGCCTGCATGTGCACGCACATGGGTGTACATCTGTGTGCACGTGTGTGCATGTGTGTGCACACACAGACATGAGAGTGCACGGGGGCACGGGGGAAGCAGGAATGGGGGTCTAGGGATGGGCTGGCTCTGCCGGGGGCTCAGGGACCCCGTGAAGTCCCCGCACCATCTGCACCCCGGCCCCACGACTCTGAGCAGTGTACTTCAGAGCAATACCTCAGCAGGGGGTGCGGGCTGCAGGTATGCCCTATGCGCCCTCTCTCATGCCTGGGGGTCAGCCAGCAGCGAGCCAAACCTCGGATGGGCTGACTGGTGAGGCGGCGTGACGCTGTGTGTGGGAATGAAGGCACTCGCTGAGAGCTGGGGGGCCTGGTGTCAGGATTAGAGGATTGGGCAGGAGGGTGCAGCTTGGCACTGACCCTTGCCCACACTCTGCCCCCCAGAGTCCGGTTTGGGGTATAGGGAGAAGGCACTCGCTCCTCTGGGAGTCAGCATAGATGATATTAATGACCTGGGGAGGTCGGGGTTGAAATTCCCATTCGACAGAGGAAGAAACCAGGAACAAGGGAACCCAGCCACGGCCAGCCTCTTGAGGCTGACTCCTAAACCAACACTTGCCCCACATGGGGCTGGGGCAGAAGTCTCCCCTGCCTGGATGGAGCAAGGGAGGGCACAGGTGGGGCCCTGCTGGCCTGCATGCTGGAGACTCCACCTTCCGGCTGGGCTGGGCTGATGTTTCCTAACAGACTCAGGCTGGGAGGGGGTCAGGCCGCAGGAGGGAATCTGGGAACGATTTGATAATTAGGCGAGAGGCCTTGACAAGCAGCCTCTGTGGGGTCCATTAGGGGGCCCTGGGGAGGCCTGCAGTGAAGCTGGCCACCTGCCAACCCTTACCCTCCTGGTCCCCCACTGCCCTCCTGCCCACCCCCTGCCATCCCTCAATAGTCCCTTCTGCTGGGGCCCAACAAGCCCGTGCCAGTAAACACCTTCTCCGGCCCCTGTTGGCCCTTCCCCCTCATCCCTCCCTTCAGCCCAGTGCACTAACAGCTCTGATTGAATAAGGGAGGGCCTTCATCCCTTTTCAGGCTCAGTCACCTTGGATGGGCTCCTCCACAGCCCTGTGAGGCCAGCCCTCCCACCGACCAGAGAGGGAAGCACTTTGTCCAAGGCCACACAGTGAGGCTTGTAAAGAGCTGGGACTGGGCTCAGGCAGCTTCCTCCAACGGCCCACACTCTGGGGCCGACTTCCGTGGGGGTCAAGGCCCCCCACACAGAGCAGGAAAGGCTCCTAGAAATGAGAAGAACCCCCTCTTCCCTGCCTTGCCCTATCTCACAGCCAGTCATTGGGCCACAGAGCCAGGCTCCCCAGAGAGGTGAGGGGCACTGGGGGTGCAGCCAGCTCTGCTCCTCGCTGAGAGAGGCCAGGGGCCTACGGAAACTCAGGCTACGTAAAAACCGCTGGGGACCCATGGTCAGGAGAGGAGAGGCCATGAAGAACAGGCAAATGTTGGGGGTCAGCCTTGTACGGCCCTCAACTCTGGAAGGGAGGAGGATTCCTATGGGGGCAGACATCCGCACCCTCCCGGAACTCTAGAATCCTGGAAGGGCCCAGGTTGGGCCAGGAACCTACCTTGGCCTCGTCTTTCTGAGGATGGAAAAGGAAGCATGAGCTATTCTGATCTTCCTCTCCCAACATTCAGCGAGGGCCCCTTCCTTGTGGCACTCTGCCCTGCTGGTGACGGCTGGCAGCGGCTTCAGCAGGTGGTGATCATCGGGCCTACAACTGGACCTACATAATTCCTACCATTGGACCTACATAATTCCTACCACTGGGCCTACATAATTCCTACCATTGGACCTACATAATTCCTACCACTGGGCCTACATAATTCCTACCACTGGAATTATTAATGATCGCTAACGGTAGGCTAAGTCCTTTGCTGAACCTTCACAAACATATGCTCATAGAACAACCCTGTGTGTCCTAAAAGCTTAGTAACAAGTGTCCCATCGGAAAGCTGAGGCTCAGAGAGGTTTAGAGACTTGCCCAGAAAGTCACTGAGTAGGTGGCAGAGGCAGATGCTCTGCAAACCCCTCTGACCCTCGAATCCATGATTTCCCACCTCCTTGGCCCCACGCTGCCTCCCACCATTTGGTGTGACCCTTGCCCAGGGGCCGCTGAGCTGGAGATGAGCCATAGTGTGGACAGGTGCCCAAGGACAAGTGAGGGGACAGGGGATTTGCTCCAGACATGAAGGAGGGATAGGCTCTGAGGAGGGTAGTGGAAGGAAGGGCATGCCTGAGCAAAGGTATGGTGGCTTCTGAATCCCAGGCATGTGTGCAAAACAATGGGGTGGTACATAGCAGGGCCGGGAAGAGGGCTGGTGGGAAAGGTTGGCGAGGCCCCCTGCCAAGACCTTGAATGCAAGCCGAGAAGTAGGTTTTACTTGGAGACCAGCCGCTCCTTGAGGGCAGGGTACCTTGTTCTGAAGCTGTCCTAGCACAGCTCAGAGTTCCGCACAGGACAGGTGCTCCCTGAATCCCCAACATTTGTCAGACAAGGGCCACTTCTCCTCCAGGTGGGCCCTGGGAAACCATGAGGCCTTCTCCAAAAAGCCCCCAGCCCACTTCCAGGTAAAAAGCATGTGATGGTTCCTGTGCTGGTGACTCACCCGTGCGGGTAGGTGGGTAGAGGGCAGTCAGGGTGGAGGGGGGTCTTCCTTCTCTCTGCCTGCCTCTGCTTCTGGGCCAGTCCCCAAACAATCCCAGATGCCTCGGCACAACCAGGAGCTTTCAGCACAGCCTGGCAGGGAGGGGGTGACCTGGGGAGAAAGAGGCCTCCAGCTGTCCCCTGGAGCTTCTGGCCTGTGGGTCCTCCACACCCTCCTGTGGAGGCTGGGCCTCACCCAGATCTTTGGCAGTAGGACTTGAGTGTTTCCAACCCTTTATCTGGTAGCCAGCTCCTCTGGCCCTATGGGGTCCTCCCCTTTCTCCTGAACCCTTTCCTGGCCCAGGGCAAACAAGGCTCCCCTGGTGTTGTGGGCCCAGCACTGGGAGCCCTGGGCTGGGAGGCCAGTATGTGGAGCCAAGAACCACAAGCTCAGCTGGAGTGCGGGGCCCTGGGAAGCGCTCACCCACGGAGGTGATGTTGAATCTGTCCGTGCCCCCCTTGTCGGGTGTCAGAGTGATTTATGTGCAATTGCTGAGAGGAGAGGCTGGGGAAAAATAAGCAGTCTCAGGGCACGTTCCTCCCTGCTCTTCACTGGCTGCCACCCTACCATAGATTTAGGAGCAAGGGAAAGGGCCTCACTGCTGTGTGACCTCAGGCAGGTTCCTTCTCTCTCTGAGCCTCTGCCGTCTTTGAAATCGGTTTGAAAACCAGCTTCAAATCACAGAATTGCCAGAGGACGAGTGAGAAGTTGGATGGCAAATACCCAGCTCCGAGCCTCGCACAGGCCAGGTCACGTTGCACCCTTGCTCCGAAGCCTGCTGTGGCTCCCCTGCTCCCTCAGTCTGATCCTCTGGCTTCTGACTTCATCTCCCACCCTCTTCCTCTCGCTCACTCTACTCCAGCCCCAATGGCGCCGGGGGCCCCCTGCCTGGAACACTCCCCCAGAATGACTACATGGCTTACTCCCTCACCCCCACCTAGACAACCCAAGTAAAAGAGAATCCTTCCTTTCCACCAACTGCCCCTCCTTGCACCAGCACTCCCTACCCCCTTCGGGCTGTTTTATATTAACTTTCTTCTTAATATTTACCACTACTTGATGTTAAAAGTTTTTTGTTTTTGCCATTCTCCCCAACTACACGCTGGGGGACGGGCCCAGCAAAGCGTGCTTTAGCAAGGGCTCCAGGTGGCTCTGCTGCTGGAGATTGAGAACCGCTGCTCCAGCACACACACCACCCTCTGTGGCTCCCTGTTGTCTCCAGGATACATCCTAGCTCCTCAGCCTGGCGTGGAGGGCCCTATAATCGGGCTTCTGACCCCCTCTCCCAGCCTGCTTCTCTCCACACCCCCATGCACACACACCCTCTGCTCCTTCCCACCCCCTTTCTGAGCTCTCCACACCTCTCACATTTTGTGCCGGCTCCTTTCACGCCTCCAGGCCTGCATCCATGCCATCCTTTCTGCCCATCCCTAAGCAGCCTGGAAATTTCTTTGATCCTGTAACAGCTTCTGTGTCTGGGAAGTCCTCAATGTCAGTTCCACAAGGAGAGAGGTTTTGTGTTTTATTGACTGAAGAATCCTTAGAATGGTGAGTGGACCTAAATAGATACTCAATAAATGCAGAGGGGCAGGCGATGGGAGGGAGGGCAGTAGGACTTTGAGAAAGGGAAGGTATGGGTTGGCAAACCCAGGGAATTGGCCTGGGGAAAGTGGCACCGAGTTAGGCCTAAAATAAGGGTTGGGCATTTGACGGATGGCAGGGGAAGGCACCCTGGTCTGAGGCACAATCAAATGCCTGGGGACAGACATGAACATGAAACGTGAACATGAACGTGAATAAAGGAAAGCGAGGAGGCCAGGTGGCTGGAAAGGAGATGAGGGTGTGTGAGAGGAGGGACTGGGCAGGTTGGCTGGACAGTGGAGAGCCACTGCATAAGGCAGGCGGGATTGAAAAACAATAGTGTATTCCCCACATAATATTTTTAAAGATTAGGGATAGTTTAAAAGAAAGGAAGCAATAGCGGTCTTAACTAAAACCCCTTAGAGGAGGAACTTATCAACCACATAGTAACCTATGTAATGACTGTGATTAAGACAAAGTTTAGCTCTGAACTTCCTGTTAACCACAGCAATAAAGGAAATAACGATGAGTTAAATACTTTGCATTGTCTAATCAAAGAAAGCACAGCAGTTTCGGAGAGACTAAGTTCTAAGAGTAATTAATTCTGTAGTTGAGCTGTTGGGAGGAAGGGGCTGAAGAGCCCAGGAGAGTCAGGTGCTGTCATTTATCCATCACATTCCACACTTGGTGATGGGTCCTGTGTCATCACGTACATTTAAGCAACATTTGGGAAAACCAGGGCTCAGAGATGAGAAGTCACTGGCAGAAGTCACCCAGCTAGTAAGGGGAGCTGCTGGAATTCTAACTCAGGACTATCTGACTTTAAAGTTTGAGGGGAAGGGTAACCTCAGAGCTGAAGGCGGGAGGGGCAGGTGATGGGCAGCAATCTGGTGTGAGGAGAAGGGCATTGAGTGAAAGGCTTCCTGGGGAGGCTGTTTTGCTCCAGGGCTGCAGCAGCAGCTCCTAGGGACCTCCAAACTGGTGTCCTCTCTTCCTGGAGAAGCCAGGGAAGACTTCCCAGAGACACAGGGAACCAAAGAAGTTTCCAGGCTGCATAGGGACAGGCGGGGGGATGGCATGGGCGCAGACCTGGAGATGTGAAGGAGTCGGCACAAAGTGGGAGAGGTGTGGAGCTCAGGAAGGGGGTGGGAAGGAGTGGAGGGGGTGTGTGTGCATGTAGGTGTGGAGAGAAGCAGGCTGGGAAAGGGGGTCAGAGGCCAGATGACAGGCCCTCCATGCCAGGCTGAGGAGCTAGGATGTATCCTGGAGACAACAGGGAGCCACAGAGGGTCTGAAACAGGAGAGCAAAAAGGTGGTGTGTGTGCTGGAGCAGCGATTCTCAATCTCCAGCACCAGAACCATCTGAAGCCCTTGCCAATACAACTATCACTGGACCCCTCCCCCAGCATCTGATTCTGTAGAGCTGGAGTGGGGCCTCGGAGTTTGCATGTCTAACCCACGGGGTGGGAAATGATGGGGCTTCCGATTCATGGAGGTAGGAACCCAGAGAGGCTCAGAACTGGGGGATGATGAAGTGAGGGTAAGTCTGAGGCTCCCAGAAGCCCCACAGGAATGCAGATCCGGGCTTCATACCACAGCCAGGCTTGAGGCCAAGGCCAGGATCCTGGCTCTAGAGGAAAAGGTGAGGGGAGCCTGGGAGACAACTGGTCCCCACCTCAAACTGGAGGGAGGCCTCCCTCATCGGTGGGGCTGATCTGAGCCCCAGCTCTGCAGAGATGGCTCCCCAGACACAGGGCCAGCACTCTGCATCCTGCCACCTACTGCTCTCTGTGACCCTGGACAAGTTACACTCCTCCAAGCCCAGCTTTCCCATCTAAAATGGCAAAAATAGTACTGACTTATAGAGCTGTTGTGAGGTACTAGGGGATATGAAAGCCCTGTATGACCCCGTACAGGCATGAGTTGTCATTATTATTATTAATTATTATTATTACTATTACTATTACTACTACTACCACCTCCTCCACTTCAGGGAAGGGACACTTAACAGGAAGACATGATGCCTTAGCCCAGAAGAATTAATGCATGGTGGCAGTTCAAGCACCATAACAGGTTTGTGGAAAGCAATATTTGTAATCGGGGCCGTACGACATGCAGGGGCTGGGCTCACCCCCTCTGATGTGGCTCCTGGCACGGGGCCTAGGGAAAGGCCACTCCCTTCTGCACAGACTAAATATTTGGGATCCTCTTTCCCCGGCCTTGTGGGACCCAGGATCCCCTCTAGTGTGGCCACTCTGGCTTCTGGGGCTGTGGGTAGAGGGGACAAGGCAGGTAGGGTGGCTGAGCCTGATCACAGCAGGCCCTGCTCAGCCCAGGCCTTGGCGCCCACCAGTCTCTCAAAGTCCAGAGCTCGGCTGGGGAATCTGCCACTGATACAGTAGTACCTGGTACAGTTCTGCCCCCTAGGCCTCAGTTTCCCCATCTGTAGAGTGGGGGCGGAGGCAGGAGAGTGGGAAAGGCTGACTTTCAAGGCCCCTACTGGCTCTCTAGTGATCACAGCCTCTCTGAACCTCCATCATGAGGTACGTGCCGCAGAGCAGCCCTCAGTGAGCAGCGGAGAAGGGAACCTGCAAAATGGGACAATCCCTCCTGAGCAGGGAGGTATAAAGACCCAGTGGCAACACAGATGGAAGTCCTTTACCAAGGATGCAAGGCCTTGGAGGGACTCTATTTACCAGGGTGGCATTCCGGGATGGTCAGTCTCACGTGAAAGCATCTCCAAACGCCACCCTCTTCTCCTTCCTCCCCCCAAATAATAAACACTGGCCATTTGTAAGCTCCTGCTCTGTGCCCAGCATTGTGGCAAGGGCTGAGCTAGAGGCTGGGCCTCACACTCCCCAGGGAGTCGGGAGCCCATGGACTCATCCTGATGGGACCCGCTCCGAGGGTGGAGTTGAGTCGGAAGACCCCAGGGGTCAATTCGCAGCACCATGACCTTCGCGGTGAAGAGTTAAAAGGCCTCGTCTCTGCCAAGGGCTGCGCTGAGCCCTTGACCTCATCTACTCCCCTCAGCATCCCAAGAGAAGGTGACTATGATGTCCCCATTTTACTGGTGAAGGAACTGAGGCACATGAGGTGACACAAGTTACTCAAGAAGGACATGATGGGGCTGAGACTTGGCGTAGTGCTAGGGTCATCTCCCAGTAAGTTGTTTCTCTGGTGATAGCAGTGTAACTGACTCCCAGGGCTGTGTGAAAGATAACGCTGTCAGGACACATGGCTGCCCCAGGGCCCGGTGCTCAGTCCTGCAGGCGCTCAGTCTAGGTTTCCAGATTCCACCGCAGGCTACAGTCTTGTGAATCTGATTCTAAATCACCATGCCTTCTGGTGGCGCCCCCTTTGGGAGCTTCTTCCAGGGGAGAGCCCACACTCTGTCTCCAGTAGCTAGGCCCCCTCCCAAGCCAGGTCTGTGGGCTGAGGATGTGGGACTCTGAGCTCTGCTACTTCCGCCTCAAACTCTCCAGGAGTCAGGGTCTTCAGAGAGCCTGGAGGTGCCCCCACACACACATACACTGGGGCAGCAAAGCAGATAGTTGGCGCACAGAAAACACAAGTACAGGAGAGGGACAGCACAGGCTGGGTGAGCCACTGAGACTCAGAGCCAGTAGGAACAACCTTCTCACCTCAGTCTTCTCATCTGTAAATTGGGGTTAACCTGGAAAAAAATGGGAGTCTGACTGCCTCTCTGGGTGCCCACCAGTTACCAGATGAGCAGCATCTTCCAAAAGGCACACATTTCCCCCTGTGCCAGGTGGGCTACACTCGCCTACAGCCTGGACCCAAATCCCAGCTTCGGGCCCTGGGGGGGAGGGCCACCTGCCCCTCTGGTGTTTGCCCTCACCCCTTGGGCCTTGGGCTTCTGCTCTGTCTCTGGGCCAGCCCTTTCAGAGGGCCACCCCGACTCCTTCCCCACCCCTTGACTCCAGGCTCCCAGCCTATTTTGCTTCTCCCATGTCTGGAGACTTCGAGGGCAGGAGCCATGTCGGGCTCGGTTCTGATCTCAGGGCCCAGCCGAGTGAGGCTCAGTACAGTGCTCCATGGAGGCTTGTTGACTGACTGAGTGACTGAATCCTGATTTAATAGCAATGGCTACCAACGAATAACTCCTGCTACCTGCCAAGAGCTTGATGTCTGTTATCTAGTTTGAACCTCACAACAATCCAAAGAGGTGGGGGTTGTAATTCCTGCTACTTTACTACTAAACAAACAGACTCAGAAAGATTAAGTAAGCTTATCCCAGATCACACAGCCAGCAAGGGCAGACCCAAGCGTCAGTCAGGCCTGACCTCAGCAAAGCTGTGCTCCTGCCACAGTAATGCTTCCGGCCCCTCCTGTGGCAGAGTCCTCCCGCCATGTTGCTCCCTCACCCTGGCAGGTGTGTTGTCCCAGAGCCGGGGTTGGCTTTCCTGTGTCCCCAGCACACAGCACAGGGAAGCTTTGGGGGTGGGGGAGACAGAGTGCATAGTAAGGACCACTAAGCTCTGGCTGGATCACCCGGCCCATGACGGTGCTCAATGCTTGGCCCTAAGAGAGCAGGGGAAGCCTGTGTCCAACCCAATTTTACAGCTGAGGAAATAAAGTCTTAGAAACCGAAACTTATCCAGGATCACTCAGCTTGTAAGGGGCAACAGCAGGGATAAAACCTTGGCTGTGTGAATCTTAACAGGCCCTACCTGCTACACGATGTGGCCTCCCTGCAGTTTATTAGGTCTGTGCATTAAGGTCTGTGCTGGAGAGAGAGAGAGAGAGTGGTGGGGTGTGTCTGGTGTGGGAGTGGATGTATGTGGGGGTGGGAGGTAAACTGTGTGTGTGCAGGAGGTGGTGGGTATTTGTTTTCCTTGGCTCCAGAAATGGATTTTAGATCCAGCCTGGGCTTTGACTTTGACAGGGTGTGTCAAGGACAGTCATCCTTACCCCATTCCTGAGTACTGAGGTCCCCATCTCTGGGGGGTGACAATGAGGTCTCTGTTTGCAAGGAGAGGAGCCCTCAGGGGCAGCAGGAGGGGAGGGCAGCAACTGCCAGGAGAACAGCCCCTTGAACTGACACCTGGGGGTTGGGGGGGGGGGCACTGGTGGATGTCACTTAAAGCACTGAGGATAAGCTCCATCACAGACCCTCAGGGAAACCATCAGGATGAGTGGCCCGTCCCTAGGAGGTGACCTTGCATCAGAGGCTGCCCATCCTTTTACTCAGAAACGTCCAGGGAAATACTAAGTAGAACCAGGGTCTGCAGCAAGCAGGCTTTCTGCCTGCCAGTTCCTCCCTCCCTGGGGTCAGATGTGACTGGACAGCTCTCGGGGAAGGAGAAATGGGGGTAGGGAAGGAGGATGCAAATGCTAGAAAAACCACAATAACACTCCCACTACAGGTGGAGGAAAGCAAAGGCGTACATGGTTTTGGGTTCTTCGGATTCTAGACACTGTAGACTCTAGCGTCCTCCAGTCCTGGAGTCTGGACTTTCAGGATGCTGGAACATTGCTGGTGGAGGTCCAGAATCTAGGAAAAGCTGAATCCAAATTTTGAGTTAGAAAGCACCTTCAAGGGCGTGGCACCAGTACCTCCCAGCACAGCCCCCAAGAGGACCGCACAATTTTATGGATACAAAGATGGCAACATAAAATAAACACTTGGGTTTTAACTACAGCTGTGCCCTTGTCCAGGACTATTGGGGTTTGGGTTTGGGCTCTTGAAAGCTCAGTCCTTCCCTGCCAGGCCCGAGGCCAGGGCTCGCCCTCTTGCCAGCCCAGATGGGGGTGTCTGGGGTGGTTTTGTGATCTGCCACCTCTTCCCCCTCCCTGCCTGCCCCAGCCCTTCAGCCACCCCATCCCCCCAGTAGAGCCCAGCAGGTGAGGCAATAGGGACCAAGAGGCCGATAAGGAGAATGTCTTCAGCAGCCACAGGCCTGGGGAGCCGAGCGGATATTGATTTGGTCTACAGGAGCAAAGGGACCTGTTAAAAGTGCGGCTGTTAAATCACTCTGCCTGCAGCAGCCATCTCTGCCGGTGGGCGGGGGACCTGGCAGGCAGGCGGGGGACAGACCAGCTGGTGGCTAGCACTCTGGTGGGGGTGGTCTTAGACACCCTGGCTCTAATGTACCAGCCCAGGGCCTAAGGCAGCTTGGCTTGGACCTGCCCTGCCCTGGTGCTCACAGGCCCGAGTCTAGCCACATCCCACTTCTTGGCATCCTCCAAGCAGACTTACTGCCATGGCTTGCTTATGTAGACCCCTCCCCTTCACCTCCTTTTCCATCTCTTAGAATCCTACTCAGTTTTCCAGACCCAGTGCAAATGGCACCTCCTCCAAGAAGTCTTCCAGATTTTCCACTCCCTACCCCCAACACCCTAAGAGAAGTGGGCTTTCCTTTCTCAAACCCCCTAAACCCCCAAGACTCTGCCCGTCTTCTGACTCCAGTCATCTCTGCTACACTAACTAGGAGTTGTGGGCCCACTGAAGGGGGACACGTGTGTTTCACCCCTTCATCCCCCACATATAAGTAGGTCCTGGGAGTCCAGGCACCACGGGATAGGGAGCTCCTCAGCTCAGAGGAAAGGGCCGGAAAGTGTTGTATGAGCTACAGCCTGATGGCCATGGGGATAAGGGCACCTGACACCTACCCCTGGACTGCAGTCTCCAGTTCCTGTGACAGATGTCAAGAACTGCTCAATCTTGAATTATTCCTTCTCCCCGCTGTGTGACACCGTCTGGCCACTCCACTACCTCAGAGTCAACTACCTACTCAGCCGGAGCCCACCTGCATCCCTGGGTTGACCATTTGTGGACTGGGAGCCAGGCAGTCTGGGGCTGGAATCCCCACTCTGCCGCTTACTTACAGCTCTGTAACCTTGGGCCAGTTACTTCTCTCTCTCTCTCGGCCTCCGTTTCCTCATCAATAAAACAGAGATACTGGGCCCCACCCCTCAGCATGGTTGTGAGAAGTAACCAAGACCTAGAGAAGGCCAGTGGCTGCCTGGAGTCACACAGCAAGAGAGTGGAAAAGATGCTGGGGTTCGTGTTTCCCAGCCCCACACTGCTCCCCCTCCCCACTTTCTAGCCTCTCTCAGGTCTGGGGTCTGAGACTAGGGCCTGCATCCTGCTGGAGGCCTGGTCTGTGTAACCTGGCAGCTGGTCTCCATGACCCGAAGAACAACAGACCATCAGCTTGCTCAGGGCTGGGCCTGGGCCCCCTTTGGTTGTTCCTCTGGCCTGACCTGGCCTCCCCAGAGGGCCTTATCTGCTTATTCTCTCCTTTCCCACCAAGCTAATCTCTCCCTCTCTTCAAGAGTTCCTGTTTCCTCTCTGCTGCCTTCTTGTCTCGCTCCCCAGGCCCTGTTTCTTCCATGTCTCTGGGGAGTCTCCCACACTCGGTTCAGAAGCTTCCTCAAAGTGGCTGGGACTATCATCTTTGGGGACGTTTCCATTCTCTCCAGGGCTTCCTGGGCCTCAGAGAGGCAGCCTGGGATTGCTGCTCCTTATGAAGCATGGCCTGGGTGGGAAATCCTGCTGGTGACAAGCATTCTGGCACCACAGAGCCATACCTGGGCCTTTTAAATTCTTTGATTCGGTGCTTGGCCTGGGGGCCTCTACAGGGCGTTGATGCAATGGTTTGAGGATTCTTACTCCAAAAGTCCCAGTTCCCAAGATGTTATTATTCTAAATCTCTGAACACAGTTAGATCTGAGACACTAGAGAGCAGAGGTTCTGGGGTCCACACTGGAGGAGGCCTCACCCCTGCCTCACCTGAGTGGGAGGGCTCAGCCTAGTGACCCGATTAGAACCCTGACCTGGGTGGGAGGAGCAGTCCGGGGACCAGCTCTCCACCACCCGCTGGCTGCCCTGCCTCTGACCAGCCAGAGAGGTGCGGGGCTTCATTGCAGGCTGGGACACTGGCCAGCGGCTGGGACACTGTCCAGCGGCAGGTACATAAGACCCACCAAGTCAGGGGCCCAGCTGGGCCTCCTGCCCCGAGCCGGAAACAGGCTTCTGCCTTCCACACTGCTCACGCTGTGCTTAGCTGGAGTGAGAACATGTGAGAAGGGATTTGGTGTCAGACACACCTGGGCTCCCAGGCCCTGTACTCCTGTGAACTCAGCGTGAGATCTGGGCTAAGTGGCCTCCCTTTTCAGAGCCTCACTTTTCTCACCTGTCAGATGGCGATAACAATACCCATATGGGGCCGGCCATGAAGATGACTTGAGACAATGTGTTTGAAATAGCACACAGTAGGTGCACAATAATGGGTAGCACTTATATTATGATTACCACCCTTTCCAAGAGTCATTCTGGTTCCCTGGTCTGGTTTCCCCACTTGTTTGTCTCGGTTGAGATCCAAAGGACACCCCAAATCCAGCATTTCCAAGGCATGTACTCAGCTCTCAGTGTACCACCCATGGATCCTGCATGGGGTTGGTCTTTTGGAGTAAGAATCCTCAAACCATTGCATCAAAGCCCTGGAGAGGTCCCCCAGGCCAAGAGCCAAACCAAAGAATTTAAAGGTCCAGGTATTGCTCTGTGGTGTCAGAATGTTTGTCGCCAGCAAGATTTCCCACCCAGTCCATGAGGAGGCCCCAGACAGGTAGGGGAGGCAGATGCAGACACAGCACACACCTCTACAATGCCTTGGTTCAGTGCAATGTCAGAGAGGAGCATAGAGGCCATGGGAACCCAGAGGAGGCCATTGGTCTAGGCCACGGGTAGTCAGGGAAGTCTTTCTGGAGGAGGGGGCCGTTTACATGGGCCTTGAAGAAAGAGTGGTCAGTAGCTGGCCACTGTGATCATGAGTGCGATGGCTGCTTTAAAGGTTCAAAGGGTTGTAGGGAGCCCGAGGACACTGGGGAAGGCTTTGTGGAGGTGGCTGTGAAAACTGAGTGAGTTTCCAACAGGGAAAAGGACATTCCAGGCCTGTTGAACACAGGAGATGCCCAGAGGCAGCCTGAGCAGAGGAGATGCCTGGAGAGTTGTAGGAAATGTGACTGGAAGAGTCACCTGGGGCCTGAGGAAAAGGCCTTATATGCCAGGCCAGGCAACATGGGGAGCCAGTGAAAGCTCTGGAGCAGGGGCAGCCCTCGGCCTGAGAGAGCACACATTCCAGGGGCTTGTTCAATGAGGGCTGAGTTTTCTGCAGAGATGCTGGCAGGAGCCCTGCCCTGGGGTATCTGCAACCCCACCACCAGCCCTCAGCCCCTTATCAGCTCTGGGAACACAGGAAAGGCCCTTCCCATCTTGGAATTTCCTCATCTGCAAAACAGATTGAGAGGAGACCAGAAGACTTATCTTGAAGTTCTTTCCAGCCTGTGATTCTGTGACTCCGGCCACCCCCGCTGCACGCTTTCAGCCAGGGCCGTGGAGGACGGCTACACTTCTTCCCACCCAGTGATTGGTCCAGCCTCTGGGAGCACACCCATGCCATCCCGCCCGGTGCCTGCTTCACTTCACCGAATCCTGTCCAGGCGCCAAGGCTTCACTCTGCCCCAGCCATTCCCTGTCATGTCTTAGCGGCCTCTAGGGAAGGGAGAGTCCTCCCCTCAGCATTCGTATCTCCTCCCACATGCACAGAAATTCAGTTTACTCTTACATCCTTTGTCTCATAGGGTCAGCCACAGCCAGATCAACACAGGTGACTAGTATTACTTCCATTTTGGGCAGCCTACCATACAGCAGGCCCCAGGATACTCTCCACTTGTTCCTCAGGGGTGCACATGCCAGGAAATAAAGCTGAAACTCAGAGAGGGACAGTGCTGTGTGCAGAGACCCCGTCTTCACTTGGCCGTAGCTAGGACCCCCAGGTGTCTCTCATCTCCTCGGCTGTCACTTCTCAGTCTCTGTGCCTATTTGCCTCTTCATCTCCCTGACCTGTGGAGCAGAAGTACCCAGGCTCAGGCCTTGGTCCTCTTTGCTTTTCTATTCCACCCTGAGTGCTAATGCCCAAGTGCATCTCGGCCTGGCCTCTCTCCAGACTTGAACATCTGCCCATCTACTCAGTATTTCCACTTGGGACCAAATCAACATCATCATCTCCACGTGTCCAAGTCTGAACCCAGTTCTCTCTCCACCCCAAACTCAGCAGTCGTCCAAGTGCTCAGCCAAAACCCGGGCAGTCCTTCTTGATCCCCCTTGTCCTCACACCCCACAACCATAAAGAGAACAAATCCTTACAGAAAACCAGAGAGATTTCACTGCTCTGCAGCGTGAGGCTGGAGGGCTTTCCGAACCACCAACGCTAATCTCTACTACCTCTGTTTTACAAGTGGGGAAACTGAGGCCTAGGGAGGCTTCCCCACGGTCACACAGATCACCCACAGGGTTAGAGGGAACCTGGGTCTGCGTCCCCAGCTCCCCAGGTTGGGTTTTCCCTTGCAGCTAGCTTAGCAGGTCTGACGACACGGCCAGGCTGTGTGTGCCTGTGTGTGTCCCTAAAGAACAAAGAATCTGCCAGCTGGGTTTATGTTTCAAGACGTCTGTCCTCGCCCTTGACCAAGAGCTCTTACAGGGAGACCAGGGCCAGAGCCAGGTGGGGGGAGCGAGGGGGGAGGCACATCAATCGGAAGCCGCCTTGCCTGGAAACCCGAGAGCCCCCGCCAGCCCCACCATCTTCTGAGCTCACTTGAGGAGGCCAGAGACTGCAGGGGCGGGCTGGGGTTCTCTCAGCATTTATTTCATACAGCTGTTTAAAAAGCTTGTTTAAAATATAGATCATTATATATATATATATTTATATATATAAAATATATATAAAGAGGAATTGAGGCAAGCCACCCCAAAGGAAAAGCTATGTTTTATAAATATTTCTGTAGCTCCCACATCCCAGAGGAAGAAAAAAACAAAACAAAAAAACATTTACAACCCAAGCTAGTGGTTCCATGTGGTGGGCCCAGCAGGCTCGACCCTGGGGAGGGCCGGGGGTCTCGAAGACTGGGCCTGCAGAACACTCTGATGAGGGCAGGCAGACCCCCCCTTCCTTCCCGGGAGGCTGGTGTCTCTGGCTTGAAAGGTCAAGTCCATGTCAGTCTTGCCAAACCCATGCCCCGGGCTTCTTAGACCAGCCTGGAAGGCAGCAAGTGGGCACTCCAGGGCCTCGGGCTGCCAGGTTATTTTTAATCTTGTCAGTTTCCTTTGATGTCCCGGCCCTCCTTCTGTTCCTGGTGGCTTCCAAGTGGAAGCACAAGCCTCCTCCCATGCCTGGCATCTGGAATTCACAAGCAAAAATCCACGAAGTGTCTTCAGGCCCCTTGGCTGGCCTCTGAGGGTCCCCAGGAGCTCCCACAGGGGCAGGCAGGCCTCACTTGCAGACGTAGCGCTCCACCGTGCGCTCACACCTGCGGCAGGTGACATAACAACACCAGTGGTACTTGCAGTGGCACCTCTCTACCACACGGTCTGTGTAGGGGTTGTAGCCACGTCCACAGCACATGAGGTCGCAGCTGTCACTGCCATGGGATGTCTTGTTGCATTGCCTGGGGGGGGGGAGGGGAGATTAATGAGCACTTCTGTGACCCCCCCAGTCCCACACTCCCAGTCAGCCCTCAGCCTCCCCCACCACGGCTGTAGACACAGTTCCCCTGGGAAGGTGTCTTGGTCTTTGGGAATTTTAAATAATCCTCTTCCCCAAGGGTACTTCTCACTTTCCCCTATAGTTCTAAGCATTTATGAAAATGACAGGGGTGTTTTATTTCTTGGAGGCATCTTTTTTCTTTTCTTCCACTTCTAAATACTTGAAGGAGCCCCAACCTACTTTGTCTAATAATCTCATTTTCATAGTTAATCTTGAATTGTATTAGAACAAATGGAAAGATTGTTTTTACTTTTAGAATCCCAGGATAAATTCTGAAACAGGCAAAATGGCACTGGATGTGAGCGTCTGGCACACTGTTCATTGACAAAGAGGGTCTGTCACCCATTTGCCCCCTATGTGTCAGGTGCTTCTCGCCAGTATTTTATCTTATTGGAGGCATGCAGGGTCCTTGGGTCAGTGGAGTTATTATGCCCACTGTACAGATAGAAACAGGCTCCATGAAGGGCAGAGGCTATTCAGTTCTCACAGGAGTCTGTGGATAAGCAGGTCTTCAGCTCAGGAGTCTTGAAACCAAGTCCAATGTGCGCTGTCCCTCTCTTAGAGGGCAGAAAACCCAGGGGCTGGCAGGGGCTGTATTTCTTTATAAATCACTTGAGAAGACAGACATTGATGGCCTCTATAAAACCCAAATATCCTTCTGTGGCCACCAGCTCTTATGTCTAGTGAAGAAATATCTGTGTAGGTTGGCCGTTCCTCTAGCTGACCTCAGGCTAGACAGGGATATTGTCACGGGGACAAAGCTCATTTACATGCAACCCCCTGCAGCTCCAAATTCCCTAATCTAGTAAAGCTCATGTTTCTCCTCCTCCAGGAAGCCTTCCTTGATGTCCAGGCTGGGTCAGGGCCCCTCTGGGCTCCCCTCTCCCCTAGGCTTCACTTTGTCACAGTCTGAGCACTTGATGTCTCTTCCCCTTCCCCGCGCCTGTCTTATGTAAGAGGTGTGAAGAGTGTCTGTGGTTATAAGCTGTTGAGATATCAGGGCTGTTTGTTACTGCAGAAAAAGATGACCATCTGTATGATGTCTGCAGAGGCCCATCCCCAGAGGAAGGCCTGGGAGCTGAGCATGACAGGAAACCTGGTGAGGGGGGCATTCTGGGAAAGCAAGGAAGGCCGCTGGCACTGTGGGATGAGGCCTCCTCATTGGTAGGTCGGGGCAAGTCCTAGGGGTAGAGCTGACAGGCTGAGGGGTGCAGAGAAGGGAGGGCAGGCTGCCCTTCCCAAGAGACTGACATTGCCTAGCACAGAGGAGCTGCTGGGTAGACATAATTAGAGGTCGCTTGCCAGCCCTCCGAGGCATGTGGCATTGACCCCATTGCACAGAAGATAAGGTTGAGCCTTAGAGAGGCGAAGGGATTTGCTCCAGTTCCCACAGCTAAGAAGCTGCAGAGTTGGTGCAAACTGTCCTTCACACACACACACACACACACACACACACACACACGGATCCAGGGAGACCCTCATTTTGCTCTGGGGTCCTCGCGGGCTCCCCCAGCCCCCCTAGGTTCTAGAATTTTCCTCTCCCCACCCCATTCTCATCACACGCACCATGGCTGCCTCAGCCTAGACTCTCACTCCTTACTGTCTCCCTGGCCTTGACCCGGTTCCATCTTCACTCTGCCCGACCCCCTCAATCTGGCCTCCAGATGGGAGCCTGGGCCTCCTCGCAGAGCCTGCTGCCCTAGTCTGTGAAGAGAGACCCCCCCCAAACCAGCCCCCCTCTCCTGGAGACAGGAACGTGGGCTGCGGAGGAAGCACATGCTGGCTGGGCACCAAATATGTGCCAAACACGTTCTCAGACACCTCGCTCTGGTTCAATATTCTTTTAACCCCGCAGAACACTCATTTTGTGGAATGCTATTAGGGGCTCCTTAATAAAAGAGTTCCACAGCCAAACACCTCTGGGAAACACGGCTTAGACAGCTCCTTTACTGTGGGATTCCTCGGAGCCTTTAACACGTTCTCGTGCCTTGTGAATCGCCAGAGAATTTCCCAAATGTACATGATTGCAGAACCTTCTCTATTATAGCTTCTCAGGGCTGCCTTTCTCCAGAACCATCTCGGGGAAGTGCTGCTCCCCTGAATCCTCACCAGCCCCAACAACACACAGTAGGTCTGCAGTCACCACGTGCTCCCTCCCTCTCTCCTGTCCTGAGCCCGCTTCAGCAGCCATGATGGGGCCAGCCATAGGGACCCCAACCCCGGCTCTGAAACCAGGGACCAGGGGGAGAGAGCTGGGGCCAGGAGGCGGGTGCACACAGGGTGGGGGACACAGGAGTACTGTCGCTCTACAGAATGCAGACAGACCCCCCTTTCCTGCTGCCCCTCTAAAAATCCCTGGTTCTGTCTCCACTCTGTGTAGACTTCCTGTGCCGCTGTGGGCCGGCCGACGTCCCCACCTCCCATAGTGCCTCAGGTCCTCATCTGTCCGATGAGCAGATTATGTGACATTTGTCTTTCATGTTCATTTGATAAACATTTACTGAGGACCTATTGTATGACGGGCAACCTCTTTCCTAGTCCGTCTCCTAATACAGTCACTGTCTCTTCCCATCTGTCTCCCCAACTAGAGGGAAGGTGGGATGGGGGCATCCCACCAGCGTCTATTCCTGAGGGGCCCCTGCCTTGGCGAGATGCACAACCACCATTCCCAGAAGCTCTTGAACCCTGGCACCTCCAATCGGCATTCCTGGGGCCACCTCCCTTGATTGGGCAGAGGCTCCATTCCCTAAATGCTAACTGAGGCCCGACAGTGTGCCTGGCCCTGAGTTGGGATGGGGAATGTGCAACATAGCTGACCCTTTCCAGCCGGGGTAGCAGCAGGCCCTTACCTGTCTTGCGTCCCGTGGGAGCCCACCTTCTCATTCTTCATGCAGAAGTCAGGTGAGCTCTGCAAATAAACGAGCTCTGAGTCCTTCACAGGCCGGATGTCCAGGTCCTTGGGCACCAGGTGTTTGCGGGTGCCCATGGGTCGGTGCACTACTTTGGTGGCTGACAGGTAGCGGGTCTTGAGGTCAGCTGCCACATCCCGAAGCTCCTGTAGCCCCTTCCAGCAGGTACGGATGGAGCAGGAGCCAGATACCCCGTGGCACTTACACTTCATTTCCAGAGAGGCGCGCAAAGCCTGCGGACAGGGGAGGTCATCGGGCTGGGTGGCCAGGGCCCCCTCCCTGGCCTGCCCCGGGACTCTACACCCCTCTCCCCCAAACCCCCTCCCCCCACCACGTGCTAGGTGCTCTCAGGTAGTCATCCCCCGCTCAGGCCTCAAGTGACAGAGACTTTTGCTCTAAAGTTTGGGGGAGTGCATTGTAAATCCTCAGCACCCCCTCTAACCTCAGGGCAGCTGGGAAGGGCAGGAAGAGAGGTTTGCAGGATAACAGATGCGATTTATATACCTATTGTATACCAAGTGCTGTAACACGTAACAAGGCCTGATCATCACCATAGCCCTTCACGGGAAATCTCATTCTTTCCCCATTGTAAAAGGAGGAAATGAAGGTTCAGACCGGCTAAGTGTCAGGCCCAAGGTTGCACAGCTAGGAAATCCTGGAGCTGGGATTTGAACACAGGTCTGAGGGCAATTCCAAAAACCATGGCTTTTAATTGGTCCACACTTTTTCTCTCACACAAAACTGGGGCTCACTAAGAGCTTGCTGGAAAAAAGGGGGAGAAAAGTAAAAGAGAAGGAAGGGAGGGAGAAAAAAAGGGGTGAGGAGGGAGGGAGGGAGGGAGGAAGAGGCAGGAGCTGAGTGCATGGGGTGGGGGGGTGTTCCCTGGCCTGGCTGGCTGTCCCTTCCAGGCCACTGTTCCTGCAAGGTGACCCTCCGCAAGCCACTTCACCACTCAGCACCTGTCTTTCTATATGTAGAGGGAACACATAATTGGCACCTTGCAGAGTCATTGTAAGGGTTCATTGAAAAGGTTTTGGGAACTATAAAAGTCAAATCAATGTTGGTTTTGAAAAATCAGTTTAAGTAATAATTTGGTGGAGCAGAGAGGCTTGGGCTTTAGGGCTTGAGGAGACTCTAGCCCTGGCTTCGGAAGTGACTCTGTTCCACCACCTTCTCTGGACCTCAGTTTCCCCATGTGTACCTGAGGGGCATGAGTTAGATCCTTTCAGTTCTGTCTTTTAACCCCCACTTCTTTGCACATGTCGCAGATCCCTGTGTCTAGGCCAGCCCTCCTGCCTGCCCTGTACAGATGCTGCAAGGCTTATGGGTCCCTGGGCCTACCCCCTGCATCAAAAAGATGGGAAAACTGAAGCACAGAGAAGGCAGGGACTTGCCCCAAATCACTTGGTGAGTTAGTGAGAATGCTGGCTAAGGTCCCAGGGCTTCTTCTCCATCACTGGTGCCAGGAAGTGGGGAATGAGGGAGTCTATTTGGGTATAAAATCTGGAATTGGCACAGCAAAGCTGGTGGAGAGCCCAGGAATGAAGTGAACACAACTGCAAGGCTCATTCAACCTCCCAAAGGCGGGAAGGTACTTCTGAGTCATCAAAGAAAGGTAAACTCTGTTCGGTCTCTCAGCTCAGCCGTGTGCCAGCACTGAACACATTGTATCCTCGATGCCATTGACCCCTCACAGGCCCTCCATGTGGGGGAGAGGGAATGCTGCTTTTTACAGATGGTCCCTGAGAGGCCAGCTGCTTGGCATCAGGGCCCCAGGGATAAGTCCAATGTGCCTCTGTAAAATGGGCCTCACAAGGCTGCAAAGCGGAAATCATAAGATGCCACCTGCAGCCGACACCCTGCCCCTGCGGGACCCCATTCCGCCCCCATCTGTAAGAAGAGGTAGCAGCACCTCTTACAGGCAGTTTGTGGACCACAGGAGAGAAAACTCATCAAGCATCCAGACACAATATCTGGCACACAGATTGGTATAAAGGTGTGTGTTGTTTTTTTTAGTTTAAAAAAATAAAAAGATCCATTCATTCACTCACTCAAACTTTTGTGGAATGAGGTAAGGAATTAAGGAAAAATTGATAACAGATGTTGGGGGAAAATGTGTTTTGGAGGTTGGGTAGGTTTTGGAGCCAGGAGGGAGCTCCCATCAGATCCCAGGAGACGCCTCCTTAGGTTGAGGCTCTGTTGCCCCTCAGCCTTCTCCATGCTTCCTCCCACACCCAGCATTGGCCCAGAGCCGCAGGGGAAGAACCTGAGGCACATTGCCAATGGAGACTCGAGAGCACCAAACCTTCCATTTTATAGATGGGAACAACTGAGGCCAGAGAGGAAGTGACTTGCCTACAGAGCCAAGTGCCAGAGGAACCAGAGCTCCTGACTCCTAGCTCAATGCTCTTTCTTCTCTGCCAACATTCTCTAACCCAAGTCCCAGTGGACTTCCTGGAGGAGGAGGAGCCAGGCAAGTCCCAACTGGCTGGAGAGGGAAGAGTTGAGGAGGCCAGGAACATATCAGTGTGGGTGTATCAGGGCCCGCCCCCCCCCTCCCTCCCACCACCCTCTCCATTGGGGCACACTGGGTGGCCTTTTCTGGCCGATTGGCACAAGCACAACCATCTGGGGTGGGTGGTTACCTGTCTCCCCACTTCACTGTTGTGTAGACGCATCAGTTTATTGGCTTGGGATCCTGTTTTTTTCACCTTCATAGGAGCATCGGAAAACTTGGCTCCCATGAGGAGCCCGTAGCTGAGGTTGTCCGCACATCCTCCCCAGCGGTTCCCGGGCCCGGGTGGCTCACCTGGGACAGGGCCGCAGGAGCAGCCGGGCAGGTCGCCGGAGGTGCAGGCCCGGGCGATGGCGTGGCTGATGGCAGCTGCCGACAGCGCATACACGAAGGCAGACTCCCGGGTCCCTGTGGGGCAGTGTGAGGTCAGCCAGGGTGGAGTGACCCAGGGACAGTACCCAACCCAGGCCTGAGGGCCTCCTCCTGGGCCCCTCCCTGCTTCTGGGAGGTCAGGTTGGGACAGGGGCTGCAAACAGGTGGAGCAGGTGAAGGACAGCCCTAGGGCCATTAATCTGTCATCCCCACATTCTCCCCCAAATATATTAGCTGACTTGTACACACACACACACACACACACGCACACACGCGCTTGCAGAGCCCCACACAGGCACACCCTCACTCCCACCACTCATGATACCGTACTTTCCCGCACCTGTCCTGCACTCAGCATTTTGGGCTGCTTTAGAGAAACGAAGGCCCAATCTCTGAGCTCCACAAAGCACTCAGGACCTGATGGGCAAGATAAATGTGCAAAGAGCCTGCTGTGGACTGAAATGTGTCCTCAAAAAGACCTGCTCAAGTCCTGACCCCTGGTACCTGTGAATATGACTTTATTTAGAAATAAGGTCTTTGCAGGTGTAATTGAGATGAGGTCATACTGGATCAAAGTGCGCCCTAATCCAACGACTGGTGTCCTTAGAGGAAGACAGTTTGGGATTCAGAGACACATAAAGGGAGAAGGTCGTGTGATAGAGGCAGAGATTCGAGTGATACAGCTACAAGCCAAGGAACACCGAAAACCACCAGCCACCACCAGAAGCTAAGAAGAGGCCGGGAAGACCCTCCCCTACAGACTTCAGAGAGAGCACGGCCCTTCCGACACCTAGATCCCAGATGTCCAGCCTCCAGAGCTGTGAGACAATAGATTTCTGCTGTTTGAACACCCAGCCCCATGTACGGTACTTTGTCACAGCAGTCCTAGTAAACTCCTGCGGAGCCCAATGTCCCTCGGCTGTAGCGTTTCCTGGCCTTGGGTCCTCACCCTGGCTCCGTCTCTTAACTAGTCAGTCACCTCCCCTTCTCAAGCCTCGGTTTCCTTAACTGCAGAATGGGGGGGGGGGGGTGTATGTGATAATACCTACCTCTCAGGCTATCTCTAAAGTTCAAATAATTCAGGAATGGTGGAAGCTTTGTCAAGTGCTACGCAAGCATTAGTTGTTACCGTGCAGGGAAGAGATTAGATCCATTAGGGCATTCCTGCCCATCAAAAGCCTCTCTGTTGTACACATGACCCCCAAATCCACCCCAGAAGCCACCTCCTTCAGGTAGTCTCCTCCACAGGTATTCTTTAATACCCACGTCACTCTGGGCATCCCGCAAACACTTCAGTCGGCCAGATTTAGAATTACCTGTGAACATCAGCATGCCCCAAGGGTGGTTCTACCACCCACGTTCTATACTCGCCTCCCAAGAGCCTCTCTGGCATTATTCATTTCTTCATTCACGCATTATGGTACATGTCCATTTGTGCTGTCATTCGGGCTCCCCTGCACTGGTATATTTACTCTCTCCATGTTTATTCATTCATCAATTCATGCCTAAATACCCAGATCTAGGATTAATTCATCCACCCATCCATCCATTCACGCCTGTAGCCTTCTGTGTATCCGTCCATCATCCACCTATTCATTCATCTACCCATCATTCATCTATCCATCCATCCATCCACCCATGAATTCACCCACCTATCTAAACACACATGGATTTATGCCTGAATTCATCCACCTGCACCTGCATGCATTCCGCAGCCCCTGGCAGCCCCCACTGGCTCCCTACCTCTCTCCAGGTCAAGCAGGTAGTTGGGGGCCAGCTCGATGGAGGAGCAGTTCCAGCGCATGTCCGCGAAGGCCCTGCGGCAGGCCTTCATGACCTCGCGGGCGGCGTGCACGATGGTGCGCATGAGCTCCAGGTTGCTGCGGCACAGCTGCACCTGCGCTGACACCAGGCCCTCCAGCTGCTTGCAGTGCTGCGTCTGGTTCAGCGCCAGGGCTGCTGGCGTCTTGGACAGCGCCCTGCACGCCGCCAAAAGGCAACAATGAAGAAAGGAAAGACAGGCGCATGAGGGGCCCCATCACCTCCAACCTCCTGGCCCCAGCAACTCCTCAATGGGCACAGGAGCCTTTGCTGGAAGGAGCCAGGAAACCAAAAGGCAAAGAGCCATTCCCAGCAGAACAATGGCTTCCCCTCCTGCCCCCCTGTGACCTTGGGCAGGTCACTGTCCCTTTCTGGGTCTCAGGCCCTCATTCATAACATGGGATCATGTCCGCCATCCTATGTAAGCTTGATTATAATTCTACTAACGATAAACAATTTCTCAGTTCGCAAGGCACTCCCATCCATTGCCTTTATTTAGTTCCCACACAGCTGTGAATTATTATTACTCTTCATTCAGTCAACACTGAGTACTTACTATGTGCCAGACATTGTGCTAAGTACTAGCTTATGATAGTCATAGTAGTAACAATACCTATTATCAGTTGATCACTTACTATATGCACAACCACAGCCCCATAGCAGCCCCTTACTAATAAGTTAGGAGACTCTTGTCATTGCTTCATTTAATTATTAGACTCGTTCATTAGGCTGTAAAGTCCCACATACATGCAAGGGATTATTATTAAAGAACCGTTCATTTTGTGATAAATTAGACATAGCCATTAACTTGTTGTGTGACCTTAGATGAATCACTGTCTGTCTCTGGACCTCAGGGTGTGTGCCTATAAATGTATTTCCCAGAATGGGTTCCAATGAAACACTCTGAAAAAAGGGATCCGTGGTCAAGCACATTTGGGGAACATGATATACTAGTAATGCCTTGGAGAAGCATGACATACATTTACATTTTAAAGGCTCTGAGAAGTGAGGCAGCAAAGCCACAGGCTTGATTTTGTTTTAACTCCTAGTCTGCTGAGCACAAAGGTCTTGGAGGAGTGCTGACCTCATCCCTGCTTTGAGAAAGGCTGGCCTAGGGGTTCTCTATGAACACTGCTGACGCTATAGGACCTAAGAGGTTCCCAGATCCTGGCGCTGAGCACCGGGATTCCAAGACTTGAGGAGCAGGGGTCCATCCTGGATCAGCCATTTCCCCCAGGCCTTCTCTGAGCAGCAGACTGCATCAAGCAGCACCTCCTTTAAGCGCAGGTTAGAGAGACCCCACAGCCTTAAAGGGTTCCATATAGATTCGCCCCCTACCCCAGGGCGAGCTGGCCTTCAGCCACCCAGCAGAGCCCCTGGAGGGACATGGGTCAAGAACAGGCCAATCTGTAGCCCCAGTGCCCACAGCACTCCTCGCCCAAGGTTGGGGCTCAGACCCGGTGAGGCCGTGACCCCAGAATCCCTAGGCTTGTGTCAAAGAACAGCACAGGCCTGGGTAGACTGCTGGCTCTGTCACTTCCCCTGTGACCTTGAGCAAGTCACTTAACCTGTCCTCTCCCAGCAACTTGCCAGCATTATCTGAACGATTACCTCAGACAGTGTGCATCATGGCTCTGCCTGGCTCTGACACGCAGTGGTCGGGGCACATTGATGGAAGCTCTATGATTACTGCCTTCATGGTCTTGTCCTACCAGCAGGCAGCCTCCTACGCCCGCTTACTCAAAGCCGAGGGCTACCACCTGACATTCAAGGCCCCTCCAAACCTAGCTCTCTGACTTCTCCAACCTCTCATCCTTGTACCCTGTGTGTCCAGACTCCTGCTTCCCTTTCAGGGACTGTCACACCACCATGCCTTTGCCCAGGCTTTTTCTGATGCCAGAACGCCTTTCCCCTGCTTTTGTACCTAAATGAATAAATTAATTTGATCTACTTGTGGAAGACATGTGTATTAGGTTGGTGCACAAGTGATGGCGGTTTTTGCAATTATTTTTAACCTTTTAAAAGGTTGCAATTACTTTTGCACCAACCTAATACTAAGCACCAATTCTTCCCAGGCTCATTTGGTAATGAACATGACATAGATTCTTTCCTCAAGGAGCCCCTCATCTAATAACTGCATAAACCTATCAACAGTTATAAGACCCAGATGTTCCAGCTCATGGGCTGACCCAGGGAAAAGCACAGGCTTTGGGCACCAGCTGTGTGACCTGGGTAAATTACCCAACCTCTCTGGGCCTCGTGGTCCTCATCTATTATAAGAAAATGGTAATTTCTATTTCAAAAGGTAATGGCAAGATTTACATAATATAATGTATAATGAGTGCAAAGCATTTGGAACATCCATAAGTGGGATCCCCCTGTGGCCCAGTGAATCTTGGACCACAGGGAGTAGAAAACCTGGGTTCTAGCTCAAGCTCTGCCCTCCATGTGCTGTGCGATTTGGGGCAAATTGCTACCCCTCTCTGAGCATCAATTACAAAATGGGGCTCCCAGAAGTCTTATAGGGACTGAATGAGATAATATGTTCTACATTAAGTACTAATAGGTTACTTTGCTTCCTCCTGCCTCTCACTCTCTGCCAGGCCCCACCCATCCTACAGTCCCAAAATGTAGAAATCTTCCAGAAGCCCAGGAAGCAGACTCAGGGTAAATGGGCATGGCCTGGTGTCCACAGTTATGGCAGCACACACAAGCCAGGCTCTCTGAGATCGATGTGATTGTCCTGGGCAGTCCCCCCTCACTGTGACCCCTGGCACACCCACACCTCCCAAACCATGAGAGGGGAATGTCTGGTGTACCTGGCATGCAGAGCAGACCTCAGGCATGGTTTCTTGACTGAAGTGAACAGTCTGTTCCCACCTGGCCTTCCGAGCCACTGAGGCCCGCCTACACATCGACACCTTGAGGGAACCTGTGGTTTGACTTCCTACGCCTGTACTGGGTGAGGTGTGACCACCCAGAGGCAGAGGCCATCCCCTCAGTGTGACCGCTCCTCCAGCAGACACTGTCCACAGGTGCAGCCTCCACGTGGGCACAACACTCGCAGTTTGCAGAGCTTCTCATGTCATGCCTCATCCCATTCTCGCAATGCCCAGAGGGGTGGGCCTGGAATCGCTTATTATCCGCTCTTTGCACAGAGGAGGACACTGAGGCACGCCAGCGCCTGGGTACTCTGCCTCCTCCTGACACGCCTCTCCTGCAGACCTGGCCTCCCCTTCCTGGGTCCCCTCCCTGCAGAACTGGACACTCAGGACACTCAGTCTGTCCTGAGCCTGCTCTGCCCTTCACCTCACCCAACTTTCTCCCTTCCCCACTGAGCCAGTTTTCTGTGTCACAACAGGAAGAATTCCATGAGATACACCAGAAAACCCCTGGTGCAGTACCAAGCACGCAGTGGGCACTGCAGGAGCGTGGGCTGCCTCCCTCCCAGGTCCTCTCCCTGCACGCCTTCTCAAGCCAAGAAATAGGGTAACATGAGCTGAGCCTTTCCTGGGGAGCTCACTTCAGGCCATTCCTGAGTGCCCAGTTCTGCAGCTCCCTGGGCACTGTGCTCTGTGCTCCTGGTACCTGGGAACGCTGGGCCATTCTGGGTCTCAGCCTGTCCATCTCTGAAGTCACAAAGCACTCGCCTCCCCAGCTGGCAGTGAGAGAAGGTGCTATGTGGGACACCATAGTGAGGAAGCTTCCAGATGATGCTAAGGCTGCCCAGGTGGGTGGAGGACAAATAGGAAGTGGTCTGAGGCCTCTGGTGGGTGCAAGGTGAATGCTAACGGAGCTACTGGAGAGAATGGCTGGGATAGAGAGGCCTGCTCATCGTGGAGGGGGAGGCCCGCCCACGGGAGTGTGCAGGCCAGGAGATCAGGGGGGCAGGAGGTAGGGGGGGGAGGCAGCAGATTCCGCTCCCAAGGAGGGCGATGCGGTCATCTGGTAATTAGTGGTAATGACCGTATCTAACTAAGTCCCCCTTGGGGAGGTAATCAAGGATTAGGGCAGGAGGCGGGGGAGTTACCCGTCTGGACATCTCTCCCGGCTTGCCTCACTGCAGCAGACCCCTAATTGAAAACATTTTGGTTTATCTGGGGGTGGGGGTATGGGGGAGAGGGTGGAAGAGAGGACAGGAGGGAATAGAGAGTTCACAGGCAAGGCCTGCACTAAGGGTGCTGCTGGCGTGGCCGGGGTTTCTTCATTCGGGAGGTGGGGGCTCTCCTGGGAATGGCTGGGGAACAGAGACCTGAGTTTCAGCTCCAACTCAGCTAGCTGTTCGCCCAGCATGCCACCTTGGGCACGTCACTGCCTGTTGCTGAGCCTCGGTTTTCCCACTCCACTGTGTAAGTGGGGACACTGAGGCCCAGAGAATGGCCGGCTTGCCCAGACCCACACACAGCCAATCAGAGGCAGAGCCAAGCTAGCACCCAGGCCTCCCAGACTCCGGGCTAGGGCTTTTTCACTCCTATTTTAGAGATGAGGAAACTTAGGTTCCAAGGCTATAGTGACTGATTTGCCTGAGGCCTGGCTAGTAGCTAGCGAACTGGCAGAGCTCTGGCTGGGACCCAGGTTTCCCAGCTTTGGTCTGCTCTTTCCACCCACTCTGCGGCAGCTCTGTTACTTATGGAGATTCCTGGGACTCTTCCTCGCGAGGCCTGGTCCCCGATCGAGCAGCAGGCTTGGGGCTGCCCAGGAAAGGTGGGGTGGCTTTTATGGGCCCTCCTAGACACTCTGGGCCTTTTCCGTCATTGGCAGTCCCAGAGGTTTACAGGAGGCTGGAATCCCCTGATCTAGGGCAGCCAAAGAAGGAGGACAGTCCAGCTGGGTCCCCCGAAACTGGCAGGTCTGAGAGTCTCCCAGCACCTGACTTCGGTGGGAGGTGAAGTAGGGACGGGGTTCCCCAGGTTATTTCTGGTCAGCTGCTTCCATAGGCAGCCAGGCTCTGTCCCCCTTTCCTTACTCTCCATCCTACCAGGAAACTCAGACTGAGTCCCAGGTCCCCAACAGGTGGGCATTCCAGGTCACTCAGCCACATCTGGTTTCAGTTCCCATGTCAAATGCCCCTTTCATCTTTAGCTCACTTTCTAAAGGCCAAGGCAGCAGGAATCCCGGGGACAATCCCAGGACAGCTGAGCCTCCTGGATGAGTCCCCAGCCTCCCCCCCACCCCCCTGCCCCGCACTGTATGCTTCCCTGTCCCCAACTATCCTGTATCTGGGGGTGGGGGTATGGGGGAGAGGGTGGAAGAGAGGACAGGAGGGAATAGAGACCAATAGGCCACAGAACCAGACAGTGTAACTCCAAATCTTGCTTCTGCTGCCTACTAGCTGTTGACACCCTGTTAGTTCCTCTTCTGTTTAATGGGTGTGATAGCAGAGCACACCTCACGGGGTAGTTGGGAAATTTAAATGAAACAATATACTAGTTAGAACTGTGCTACACATGTAGCGAGGCCATATGCATTTGAACCTTGAACAACTCAGGGGTCAGCGGTACCAATGCCCCCACCCTGTGTAGCCAAAAATCTGCGTATAACTTTTGACTGCCCCAAAACTTAAGTTGTCCCTCAGTATCTGTAGAGGATTAATTGTAGGACCCCTGTCGATAACAAAATCCATGCATGCTCAAGTCCCCTATACAAAATGGCATTGATCAATGCATACAGCTGGTCCTCCATATCCGCGGACACCTAACCGTGGATAGAAAACAGTACAGGTATTTATTGGGAAAAATCCATGTACAAGTGGACCCATGCAGTTCAAACCCATGTTGTTCAAGGGTCAACTGTACACACACACACAGACACAATGATTGTTATTCTTAAATTCCACTCCTTCTCCTACCTCCCCTCTATCTTCAACTCCAGCAAGAGCTTAACAACTATCAATAGGTTTGGCTCTGTGGCGCCCTTCTGTCTGGGTTCTGATCCCACAGTCACCATTAACTAGCTGTGTGACCTTGGGTCAGTAACTTAACCTCTCTGTACCTTCATTTCCTCATTTATAAAATTGTAGCAATAAGAGTATCACCTACTTCGTAAGAGTATTATCAAAATTAAGTGACTAAAGCTCCTGGAACAGTGTCTGGGATTTACGAGCAGGCTCCTCTAATTCCTGGTTTCTGTTTCCCCACCTGCTCCATCCCGTCTCTATGCTTTTGCCCAGGTTTCCCCTCCTGCCTAGGGTGCCTGCTTTGCATTCCATTCTTAGCCATCAAAATCCTACCTATCCTTCAAAGCCCAGCCCAAAGTCACCTCGCCTAGGTGGGACTAACTGCTTCTCCTCTTGACCCCCACATTCCCTCTCCAAAGACACAGGCTGAAGTCCACTTTGTTTTTCATACATGTCCACCTCCCCCAAGAGGCCAGGAGCCCCTTTAAGGCAGACACTGAGTTGTACCCATTTTTGTGGCAGCTTAACTATGCAGTGGGGAGAGAATGGATGTTGGGCTTAGCTAGCCATGTATTCCAGGCCCTATCCGGCCCCATGTCAGACTGGAGGCTTGTGCATGTCGTACAATTAGAGCCTCAGCATCCCCACTGCAGCGCGGGAATAATAGCAGTGCCCCCACAATGCTCTAGGAGCAAGCCCAGTTCTTGGCCTGATGCTTCTTTGCTCTTTAGCAAATCCTTTCCCTCTATAGACCTCAATTTCCTTCTCTGTAAAATGGCAGTGGTGATGGCGGTGGTGATGGCGGCGGCGGCAGTGGTAGTGGTCGTGCTGGCGGTGGTGGGCAATGAGGGCTGGACTCCCTGATCAGAGGTTCCTACCAGCTGGGACAGTGCCAGGTACCAGCAATAGGAGGAAGGTGGTTTATTTCTCACAAAACTAATCAGGAGTGGCTGGGAGGCTGCTGAGCCCAGGCTTCTCCTTATAAATAAGAAATGCAGGAAGATGGGGTTCCCCTCTTGAATCACCAATTAATGGGTAACTCAGTCCTAGAGGAGCAGGGCCGGTGACCTCGAGACTGTTTGCTGGTGGCCCAGCCACTATTGTCCTGTCTTTCAACTAATCCACCAACTTTCCTCACAGCCCCTCCCCAGCTTCCATAATCTGTCCCCTGCCTGTCTTATCTGCATAGTTTCCTGCCCCCTACCCCAAACTGCAGACTATGTCCTGTCCTGAACTTTCCCACCATTCAGAGAGACCCTCCACTCAAAAGTGCCCTCCTTCACAGGGTCCCCAGCTGCCTCACTCCCAGAGGCTCCTCAGGCCCAGCCTAGGGGCACTGCCCCTGAAAAGTCTCCCCAGTGTCTCAAGTGGTTGCGCCCCCACCAGGTGGTCTCCCCCTCCTGAGTCCTCATAAGACCGCCCTGGTCTCTCCAAGGCACTTGGAGTTATTTACAGCCTGGGCTTATCTTTTTCCAGTCCAGAGGGCAGCTCCTACAGGAAGGGGCTACGTTTGACTCCTCTCTCCCAGCCTGCAGGGCAGGCAGCCCTGCAGAGGAGGCACTCCCTTCTGTTGGATGGAAGAGCGCCTCTCTCTCCCACCTACCCCTCCATTAATCATTTCTATCTAAAGGAATACCCTTCACATGTGCATAGCATCTGACAGTTTACGAGGTTCTTTCAAGAGCCGCTTCTCCTCTGATCTGAGTGAGGTGCAGATGCCTACCCTCCTTTGACAGAGGACACTGAGGCTCCCAGGGCTTGTGTGACATTTCCCCAAGGTCACTCATGTGGAGGAGGGGTCAGGATTGTTTGAGGACCTCCAGCTAGGATGTAACATTGAGCAGGCCCCATGTGCAGGGCGCAGACCCTTTTGACTGCGTGCCTGGCCCACGCTGTCTTTTCCTGTCTGCCCCTGGGGAGGTCTTGCGCAGCCCTCGGCTGCACAGGATAATTCCGTCGCCCTCCACGCCCGTCTCGCTCCTGCTTCGAAACCCTCTGGGACATAAGGACTATATTGTACAGAGGAGGTAAAGTTTTAAAAAGAGTGACTGGCCCATGACCCCAAAGCCAACCTCTGCTCCCAGGTCTGGGGAGCACTCGTTCCATCCAGGAGGCCTCTTAACGCTCCCCGCCGCCCCCATCTCGGGGCCCATCTGAGCGGACGCGGGGTCCCTACTTACAGCCACTTGATACCATAGCACACGCCGGTCTGGAGTGCCAGGGCGAAGAGCAATGCTTCGCAGACCTGCGGCCGCACCCTCATCATCGCAGGGCGGGCGCGCCCAGGGGTCGCACCCTGCAGGAGCCGCGTCGAAGAGCCGCCTCGCTCACGGCCACCGCCGCTCGTCCTCGCGCTGGCCGCCTGCAGTCGGGAAGAGCGGAGGCAGCGGGTTAGGGCGTTGCGCAGGGCGGGGGCCGCGGCGGGGGCGGGGGGGACGTTTTATTCAAATTACAAAGGGGGGGTCCGGGCCCGGGGAGGCCAAGCACGACGCGGACGTCGCCTCCTGCCCGGCACAGCCCGGGACTCTGTCGGCGTCTGGCTCGAATTAGGTGCCGCCGGAGCGCGGCGGAGGGCGTGTCCACCTAGCACTGCCCGGGGCCGGGTCGCTCCTTTATGCCACTCCGGCTGGGATCCTGGCTGCCGGCAGGAAGGGAAGGGGGCGACAGGACCAGAGACATCGGAGAGACCGGACAGAGAGACCGCGAGAGGAAGAGACGCTCAGAGACCGAGGCTGCAAGACACTAAGTAGAGGAAGAAACCGGGGTAGACACACGGAGCTCTGGAGGAACGGAAAGGAGAGGGCGGAGGGGGGTCGTGGCGGAGGCCTCCCGCGGGCCAGAGAAGGAGCAGCGTCTCAGCCCAGAATCTGGGTTCTTATCTCCACAATAGCAATTATTATCTTATGGCCTGGTGATTCCCCCCACACACACTGGGACTCAGTTGACCCCCTCTGTAAGCTGTGGACACAACTGTGATTCGAATTGAGATGAAGAACGTTCACCTAACAGATCTCATTTGCTCCTCACAGCAACCCTGTGAGGAGTACCACTGCCCCCATCTCACGGATGAGAAAGAAGACTAATGTGCAGAGATGTGAAATGGGGTTTCCAGCCATTGAGCACAGGTCCACGCCCCGTGTTCTACTTCCTGTCTATTTGGGTGTCCGGTGAGATCATGGACCAGGAGACGACAAGGACGTAGGGGCTTGCTCTGGGCATATTTCTCAGTCTGCGAAGGGGAGGTTGAGAAATAGGATGGGAAAGGTTTTTGTACAGTAAGGGCTGTTCAGGATGCCGGGTCTCCTAGTCCCCCAGCTGTCCCCCTTCGTAGGGTCAGTTGGTGCCCAGGCCTGAGGCCAAGGAGGGGCAGCCTGGCTTTGGCTGAGCAGGGAAGTTCACAAGGCCGGCGATATGCCGCCTTCGGCCGCCAGGCGGCGCCCTGGGGCTGCGGAGCAGTCGCTACCCGTCCCAACCGCAAGCCACAGTACCGCTTTCTCCGGCTTTTTTCTTTTTCTTCTTTTTTTCTCTTCACTCTCGCCTCATTAACTTCCTTCCCAGCTTCTCCCCAAATTTACTAACACCTGGCGTTCGCCTGGAGACATTCACAGCCCAGCTCCTCTCCCTTAGGGAGGAGCAGAGACAAAGGGATTCCTTTCTAAAGGATTTGGGGAGTTGGAAAAAGGAGGCGCCCGCCTTAGTGTGGGAGCTTGAGCGGGAAGGTGGCGTTCTGATGTGGCTGTGCGAGCTGGGGCAAGCTCTCTACCGCCACCAGCCTCGGTTTCCCCTTCTGTAAAAACGAGGGACTGGACTTCGCCACGCATCTCCTGAGGTCTTTCCAGCCTCCAAGCAGTCTGCCGGTGTTTGAGCTCCCCTCTGCCGAAGTTTCCACTGTTCGGTATACCTGTGGAGTGTGTGCCTTAAGCACACACACAAATTTGAAACCCCACTGTTTTCTGGAGCCTTCCGGCATAACCTAGAGCAAGGCAGGGAGAAACCCTGAATTACATTTATTTTTTTCTTTCGCAGAGTCTCCCGCTAGGCTCCTAATACAGGCACCAGCTACAAACATGCGAGTCAAAGCTGGGGTCCCAGGGGGATTCTCAGTGTAACTGAGACCCCTCCTCCTACCCCGCCTGTATCCACTTTGTGTTACTGGTCCTGAAAGTTTGCTGTACTCCCGAGATCGAGAAAAATATGGACTGGATATGGGGGAGGGAAGATCAAATCTCCAGTCACTGTCTCTCTCCGCCCCCCACCCCTCGCAAAGTGTGTCCCCCTCACCACTCGCCCAACATTTCTGGGTGGGAAGGGGAAAAGGACCGCACGCGGAGGGAGGAGAGCACAGACTCACAGCGGGGAATCCGTGTCCAGCCCAAGTTGCCCAGAGAGAGGAGGGGACGCCCGGGTCACACAGTGCACGGGAACCCAGGCCTCCGGCTACTACGGCTCTTTCCGAGTTGCCCTGGTGGTCCCGGGCTTCTCCCTCCACCGCCCCAGCACATTGCTGGGGGAGGCAGTGCCTGGCCTGGTCCTCTGGGTGCTGATGGGATTATTCGTGTAGAGTGTAAGAGAATCCAGGACAGCCGCGCGGGCCGCTGGGTCACCCTCAGCCTGAGCGCTGCGGGTCAGGGCGCACTGGTCTCCCGGAGCCCCCGGCCCGCCAGGGGGCGCTAAATCCGGGGTTTGTAGTAGAATCGGTTGTTAGCTCCGATGCCGTGGGACTCTATGCATGTCCCCTCCTCTTCCTGGGCCCGTGTCCCTGTCTGGGGATGGGATGAGGTGCCGTGTAAGTGCCCTATCAGTTCTGGTCGTCCTATAAAACACCCATTTGCCGTGGGCAGCCGCGAACTGCCCCCTTGCTTCAGACCTGGTGCGAGCCTCCCTTGGGACAAGGCGCGTAGTCGGCCCGCGTCTAAGCGCAGTGTCTAGAGAGATCAGCGGTCCCTTCCTAACCCCACTGGGGATAAGGTCCAAGGCACCTCGCTTGCCGCGGGCGAGAGAAGGGACCGCCTGGGCTGTGCACATGTCGGCACCTCTAGCTCCTTAGCCGCAGCCCCGCTCCAACAGGTGGTTATAAGGCTTGGGCTTTGGAAATCGCTGGAAACCCCGCTGCTAGGGTGGCCGTCCCTCTGGGACAAGCCGGCAGGGACCATCCGAGCCTCCCCCACCCAGATGAGCCCGCGCTGGGCCGAGAGCTGGCACCGAGCGCGGGGGCAGCGTGTTCACGCCGCGCATAAGGTCCGGCACCCGCCGGGCCTGAAGCCTCCGGCTGCGCAGTTCGCAGAGCGGACCTCGCGAGCCGGTGACGCTGAGCGACCGCTTCAAGGTTACCTGCGACGCGGAACGAGGCCAGGCCCGGAGCCCGGCTTTGACCCGAGCGACTTGAGTCTTGCGATGTGTCTGCTCCGCTGCGGACGACGCGCCGGGTTACCCGCGAGACGGGCTATTTTGGAAGTGGCAAGGGTGGGGTGGGGGTACTCGGGGTACCTCCGACTACCAATCTGAGCCCGATCCTGAGCGCCTAAGTACTGTGAGAGTCATGGAGGCACCTCAGCGCCGGGAGGTGGGAGGTGTGGGGCTTGTACTTGAGCTCAGCCAGATGTTCGGGGTGGCTCCAGATGTGCCTCGATGCTGGGACAGGACTCTCCTCCTCCCCACCCCCAGCCTGGAGCTCAGGTCTGTAAACAAACTCTCTGTCCTGCCTCCTCCTCGCCGTTTCTGGGAGCTCGTCTCAAAGCGAAGCGTTCACCCCCACCCTCCAATTTGGTAGGAACTGCGGTGGTTCTCTGCCTTCTGCCACCCTCTCCCGCCCCGTCACACACCCTTTGCCGCAGGATCCAAGTCCCCCACGCCCGGGATGGCTCGGGCATGACCTCATCCACAGGCCGACAGGGAGGGAGGGGGTCCGATGGGGGGAACAGGGCCGGGAAGGCTCGAGGTCGGCCGCAGAAACCGCACAGCCCACCTCCATCACTCCTCCGCGGAAAGCCCGCGTCCCCAGCCCCTGCAGCTGCTCTGGGTAAGGCGATTCCTCGGAGTGCCGCAGAAAAGTGTGGAGGAAGGCATAGTTTGCTTACCCCGGAGTAGGTGCCTAACGGAGTCGCGCCGTTCCCCTCGGACTCGGACGACCCCCGCCCTAGCAGGTCCCTGATGAGCACGCGCCGGCAACCCGCGGTCACTGCTCACCTCCTGGGGCTCTCAGAGGCCGGGCGCGCCCTGAGTGCCCTGGTGCTCCCGCCCGCTGGGGAGCGGCGAGCGCGGCCCGCAGCGGACCGGAGCGCTCTCGGAGCTGGGCAGGCGGCGAGGGCGCCCTCTTCGCAAAGCGGCGGGAGAACGACGCCCGGAATCCTAGCAAGCCGCGACCGGCTCGGGTCTCGCCGGGACCGTGGTGCGGAGTCAGACTGCTCTGGGCTTGTCTCGGCTCCCGGGGCCTGTGCTTGCCGGCGCGCCCCAGCTCTCCTTCTGGCGGGGCACGGTCTCCAGCGCGGGCCGCCCAAACTGCTTTTATAAGGCGCGGCAGCCGCTTTGATCCGCCCACGTCAGCGCGCTGAAACCCCACCGGGTGGCTCCCGCCGCGCGCGGGGGGCGGGGACGAGGTCCCCGCGGATGCCACGGACCCGCGGTGCCAGCAGCGCAGGACTCCACACCCTATGTTGGGTTAGAAAGAGAGGACTTACTAACTATAGCTGGTGTTTACCAAGCATGCCTGCTGCGATCCTACTGAGTGCCTGCGCCTCGTGGGGCCCAGGTAGGGCTGGTTTCTAAACCTCGCAGCAAGCTGGGCAGGGGACTTTAACCTGTCTGGTTTGACAGAGGAGGAAGCCAAAGCTCAGAGAAAAGTCCCACTTAGGTCTCGTACCGAGCCCGGGTGGGCATCACTAGGTGTTCGTCCTACAACTCGGTTACTACAGGCGTCGGGAGTCAGAGCTGTGTTGGCTTCCCACTCAGTCCTTTTTGGGGTCAGCTTTCCGACCTCTAGTTCCAGTAACTGGAAAGGGATCAACCACCCTGAGCTCTCTGCGAAGAAAGGAGGCGCAGGGCTGTGCGCTGGGAAGCGCACTGTCAACCGTAGGTACCAATCAGGCAGGAGTCCTAGCTCCAGAAGAGTCTTCTGAGCACCTTGCCTCCGTCCCCAGGGGGCCACCAGCGGAGGACTAGGTTTCAAAAGCTAAAGGGGACGACAGAGCTGCTTTCTGCGCCGTGTAAACCTGGGGCTGGCGCTATGTTTCTGGGGCAACTTCCCTGAGACTGGTTGGGTGAGTGCCCATCCCCCTAACCCCCCACCTTAGACTTCCTGGCTGAGGCTCCACCTCCCTCCCCTTTTCTAAGTGCTGGGTCAGGTGCTGAGGTTTCCATGGCTTCTGTCTCCTCCCCATCTCAGGAGCCTCAATCCCAAGGATAATCTAGTTCATTGGTAGAAGGCGAAATATACACTTAATGAACAGGGGCTTGTGTCAGGTCTCCAAAACCACCCAGCACTCTTTTCCCCATTCTTAGCAGCTGCCCATGAAGTGGCACCCATAGGTTGCACCTCCACATACAACATGCACATCTGCACTCACAGAGCCCGCTGCAGGCTCTCAGCCATACAAATACTCTCCCCACATAGACAATCAGTCCCCCTTGCACACAAGTCTGGAACGTATCACCCCACAAATGGTCACAAACACACTCAGGAGATACTTGAGCACACTGTATGCCACCACACACTAAGCAGCATATTCAAGTAAAATAGCCATAGACATCTTCAAGATGTGGCCAAACATATGACTGCCCCCAACTAGTTCATGCACAAGCACTCATGTGCTCCCATGCACACACAGCTTCCAAGCGTGCAACACCAAATGCACATCTACTCCTGCACACACTCACAGGAATGTCCTTGTGAACACATGCTGGGTCACCAGATGCTGGGTCACCCCCATCTACTCTCCCAGGGCACCAGGGTCAATAAAAGCCGTGGGAAGCCAGAGGTTATAAAAGCTGTGTGAAGGTAGCGGCGCTTTGGATGGGGCATCTAAGAAGGGATGGGTGAGACAAACTTGCTTCTCCTAAGAGGCTGGGAGCAAAGGCCTCCAGGGGTCAAGTGTGTCCTTAGCTCTTCCACCCCAAGGCACTCTGACCACCACAGCCAGAGGCATTCCAGGTGGGCTTTGTCCAACTGGGATGCACTCTCCTTTAGGTGTAGCTCTCTGCTCCCTTGAGGAGCTAAATCAGTTGCCTCCACACATTTGCATAAGCAATCCTTCGGCCAGAAATCTACTCTGGCTCCCAGCTAGAGTAGACACAGAAAACAATTTGGAGTCACACAGACTTGGGTTCCAATACCAATTTTGCCCCTTTTTTTTTTTTTTTTTTTTTTAGCTGTGTGATCTTGAGCAAGTTGCTTAAACTCCCTGAAGCCTTTGTTTCCTCATCCGTAAATGGGGATAATACCGTCCCATCAAATCCTCTATGTTCTCCAAGATGGGGATTAATATCTGCATTTCATAGATGGAGAAGCTCAATAGGGAGGAGCTGGCAAGTGTTGGAGCTGATATTTAAACCCAGATCTTTCTGGCTCCAAGTGCATGATAGCTGCTGACCCCGAATGAAACAGATGGGAGAAGGATGGTGACTTTCCATCATCTTCAGGAGTTGATGGAAGCCAGGAGAAGATCCCAGGACTCAGTGAAATCCATCTCTGACCCTCCCTGGTCACTCTCAGCTACTCAGCTCTGTCTTCAGAACGAAGACCCAGGCATCAGGTAGGGATAGAAAAACCCTGCCCTGGGCAGGGAGGTGGGCACAAGGAAGTGATGGTAAAACCTTGGATTGAGAGTCAAGGGACACCTGGGGCAAGGGTGTGCCCCTCCTTGCACCTCAGTCTCCCCATTTGTATAAGGGGGAGTACTTTACCACCTCAGACACTCTAGGATTTGCTGAGACACTTGTGAGAAGAATCTTTTTAATCTCTAGAACCAACTGAACATCCCCCTTCCCTGTTTGTCCTCCTTCCTTCTCCTCAGGGTCTCCTCAGGGGCTGTTGTGTGTCAAACCTGTGCCGTTCACATGGGTGGCAAACTCCCCTTCAGAAGAAAGAGGCTCTGACCCGGGCAGGGTAGGCATGTTCTTGGCTGCTGTTGCTGTGGACACTAGTATATGTTCCTTCTCCTAGGATACCCTCAGTGATTCTGGTTATCTGATTGTCCAGATGTGCTGGGGGCTTCCTGTCAGCAGGTTTCTCAGCCCCTGCCTCACTGCTGTTGGTCAGGGGCACACCCCTTTCCATTACCTGCCCAGGGGGTCACCCAGGTTGAAAGGATATGGGGGTGGGGGAAGCCACCGCTCCATTTGCTGTGCTGACCTCTACTGACCCCTCCACCCACCTCAGCTTCCCTGCTTTGGGGCCGAGGCCTTGGTGGAGATGGGTGAGGGTGAGTCAGCTGTTTCCAGGAGCCCTGGGTGGGTGGTTGGGTGACCTGGTTATGCTCCTCGGCCCCATCAGTAGTTTGCTGTGTGATAGCAGGTAATTGTGTTGCCTTCTTTGAGCCCCAGTCACCCCATCTGTAAGGGAGAGGGTTGACCTAGATTACCTCCAAGGGCTTTTTTGGCTCCAGAAGGCAGGTTTTAGGTCCCCTTGATCTTTACCTGTGTCATAGGATAACATGAGTGTAGAGGACACAATGAGACTGAAGGGTGCTGTTTCCAGCACCGGGGTGCTTTTTAGAAAGGCCTTCCTGGGGAGACAGGTGCACAGGGAGTCTGGGCAGAGTAGCCCAACCCAGTTATCCTCTGACCTAGGTGTTCCTCGTGAGGCCAGAGCTTCCAGGCAAGGGGGAAGAGGGACCAAATAGCAGCAGGCATGTCATCAGAGCACCTGGGTCTGGGTCTCAGATTCTCCTCCTTCACTTACCCAATGTATAACCCTGGGTAAGCCACCCAGCCTCTGTGACCCTTGGTTTCATCATCTGCAAAGTGGAAAAACCACTAACCCACTCCCTCCCATGGTTACTGGGAGATAACATTGAAGGAAAGAAGTATAGTTCGGTGCAAAAGTAATTGCGGTTTTTGCCATTATTTTTAACCTTTTCAAGCACAATAACTTTTGCACTAACCTAATAATATTGTTGATCAAGCACCTACTGGGTACCTGGCCATTTCTGTACCTGTGGGCAAGACAGGCTTGGCTCTGTAGATGGGCACTGGAGCCCAGGCCTATCTGGTGACTTCTGCAAGACCTCATAGTGAGCGCTAGAGCCTGGCTGCAAACCCAGTGACGTGGGCTAATGAGCCGCTGCCCACTGAGTTATGTTCTCATCCTCTGCAGTTCCCTCGGAGGAGCAACTATTGTTTTACAAGGTTCAGGAAGCAGGCTAGAGGGCCAGGGTCAGCCGAGAGCTTTCTTTCTTGGGTGCACATAACAAAACGCCACCCATCATGTCTACTGAGGGCGTCACTTCTGAAAGTCGGCTTTCAACTCTCAATTGTTTAGTTGTGGTGGTGGCTGCTCAGAAGACAATGTTTGTGTTTCTGAGGCCTCTTTCAACTCCAAAAGAGAAACCAAAGGCCAAGTAGCTTACACATATGGGAAACCTATTGGCTCATGCAGTTGGAGGAAAAACTGGGGTGGCTGGTAACCTGAAGGAAGAACTGTATTCACCAGGGCTTGGGGGCCAGTGTACTTTTCTGTTCCTTGCTCCTCTCTTTGAGCTGATGTGGGCCTCCTTGCTTCCCCTTGGTATGTAGCCACCAATAGCCGCAGTTCAGAATTCCAGGCAAATGAAAACTTGGGTCTTCCTGGGTCTTTGTATCAGTCCCAGGGAAGGCAGCTGATTGGCCTGCTTGAGTCACATGCCCTCCTTTTGATTGACAGATGTTATTGCCATGGGGAGGGGCCCCTGGGAATGGCTAGGGGGTGGTAGTGCCTATTACTAGAATGGGATGAATGGGAAACAGTGGGCCACTGGGGCACTTGTGTCTAGGTTGGCAGTTCCTTCTATGGTTGGGCTTCCGCTTCTCTAATACGATACAGTTAGTGTTTCTGCACCTGGGTCTCACCCTGTACACACACTGGGCCAGAGACCAACCACACCCAGTGTCCCCCTTGCACACAGAGAGAAACTGAGGCTGAGAGAAAAGATAAATTTGTCACTGATCTGAACTCTTTCTGGGAAGACCAATAAGGTAGCTTTTCAATGACACCAATTCCTTGCATCCCAGGACACACACACCCATTTGAAATGTGACTCCATTCAGAGGTAAAGTCTATGTCCCCACCCCTTGATCTGGACAATGCATGTGACAGAAGTGAAGCTGTCATGTTCTGAAGTCCAGGCCTTAGGGTCCTTGCAGCCTCTGCTCTCACCCGCTTGGAGCCCAGCCCAGCTGCACGTCAGAAGCCCAGGCTGGACTACTAAACAATAAGAGGCCAGTGCAGAGAGAGGTTCTGAGGCCAAATCAAGAGAGGCTCAGCTGTTCCATCTGTCCAAGCAGAACCCAGCCTGGCTGACCCACCAGTCAAATGCAGCCACGTGAGCAAGCCCAGTGAGATAAGCAGAACTGGTCAGACACTATGTTTTGACGTGGTTTGTTGCATAGCAAGAGATACTTGAAGCAGCTAGGCTTAAATAGTGAAAAAGCTAAAAATATGCATTTGTCTAAGGTCATTTCAGAATCTGGCCATTCTCCCTGTCATAGCCCTGAAGTTCTGGCCACCAGAGAGCCTGTAAATGTCGCCACTGCTCTGGGAGCAATATGGTCAGCAATTGGCTGTCTCACCCATGCTGCATCCCTGGGCCTCCATCAGGGCCAAAGAACAGTGGTTGCTCCAAAGTTGCCAAATGTCCTAACCCAGCCTCTGCTCACATACTCCCAGGGAAGGGAGTGCACTCCCTCCAGGACAGCCTCTTCCATTACGAGATGGTTCTGTCCTCTTCCATCTAGAGCAAAGACCTATGACTCCCCCAGTGGCCATGACTCTCTTCCTGGGTCCCTTCTGCTATATGATAGCCTTGGGTACATCACAATGGTCCCTGGCAAAGCAGCACAACCTCCATTAGCAGCAAGTCCACGTACGTATATGGAACGCTGGCCACAATCATAATCTTAAGGGAAGTGTTTCCATCAGGGCCTAAAACAAGTATGGGTTCTGAGATCACACAGTTTGGGGTTTCAACCCCAACCCCACCTCTGTATAGCCTTGGAAAAGACACTTCCTGTCTCTGAGCCTCAGTCTTCTCAACTGAAAAATAGGGGTAGTGAAATTTACCACCTAGGGTTGCTATGGGGCTTAAGGAGATGATATATGTAAAATGCTCTGCATGTAATCAGCCCTTGATAAAGGTTAGTTCCTTTTCTTCCAGGTACATAAATAATTCCAGATGGTGAGGTCATTTGCATTTAGCATTCATGTCTCTATAAATAATGTGCAGGTGGGAGAGGAGTTGTCAGGTGGCTGGGGATGAAGGAAGCCACTTCCAGCAGCAGGAACAGCTTAAGCAAAGACAAGAGGGAGAAGTTTGGTTTCCAGAAAGGGTCCATGGGGGGCTCGGTGCTGCTGGCATTGAGGGTGACAGGAGGGAAAATGACGGGGTAGGACAGGCCGTGCCAACCAGAGAGGGCCCTGCATGCTGGGCTAAGGAGTGTGGGCTTTGCCAAGAGGGACATGGAGGAGGTCTGAAGTGAGAAGGATGAGGTTGGGTGTGGGATTCAAGTCTGGGCAGATCTGGGGGGAGATTGCGACCGGAGGGGAGACAAAATTCCTGGGAACCTGAGAGGGGAACGTTGGGCTGGGAGTGAGTGGCTTAGGCCCAGAGTGGGGAGGGAGAGCCTGGCCGCTCAGTGTGGGCACAGCCGTCAGGGGAAGAAGGGCTCCTGCCCCTCCAGCCTAGTACCTCCACTCTCTCTTCAGGCCAGGTCCTGTAGGGAAGAGCACCTTTTTTGCCTTTTTCAGTCTAGGAACAGGCTGTGAGGGAGGCCAGAGGAGAAGACCGAGGCCAGATCTACAGTCAGAGGGATGCAAGATAGACCAGAGGGGGCACTAACCTCAACCGTTTATCTGATGGGAACTCAGAGAAGTCCCTCTCCAGGTCTGCCTGCTCATTTTATGAACCATCCTGGCCCCTGAGCTGAGCTGTACAATTTTCCAAGTTTTGCCACAGTTTATGGGCTCCTTTGAGACTTGCAGCTGCTTTGGGAGGGAGGCAGAGATGGTTAGTCCTATTTTTAACATGGGGAAACATAGGCCCAGAGAGGAGAAGGGACATACCCAAGACCACACAGCAGATATATGGCAGAACTGGGCTGGAACCCAGACCTCCTGCCTCCCACTCACATCCTAGCCTCTTTCCACAGCACTGACGGGCTGGCCAGGACAGTCTCACTTACCTGCTCCGGGTGAAGAGTGAGGGGAGCCAGAGAAAGGTTGACAGGCGTCAGCAGACAACACTTAACCCAAACTGACAATTTAATTGTGAAAATGTGGATGAAGTACAGTTATGTGTAAGGAAATCCAGACGGTCCGGGCCCCTGGGGAAATTCGGCCAGCACCCCAGTTGCCGAGGAAACAGGGTTGGAGATGATGTTACTAGACTCTGAGGCTGAGGTATGGGGGATGGGCTCCCCAGCCACCTTGTTGGGACCAGATGGAGCTGTGGGCCTGGTCACAGGCTGTCAGCCTCGTGGTTAACTCCTTCCCTCACACATGGGGCAAAAGGGAGCTCCAGAGCTGGGTGGTGACTTGCCCAAGATCACACAGTGAGTCAGTGATTGAGCTCCCCTCATTAGGTGACCATGTCTATTCATCCAGCAGGGCCAGGTCAAAGTCATCTGTGAGTCCTGTACCTATACAGGACCTTGCAAAGAGCGGAGCTCAAATCTGCAGCGAGTGCTACTTGATCCTTTTATAAAATGAGGTGATATTTGTTGAGTTCATAGTAGCCTTAGATGAGGAGGAGCCCTAAGCAGTCATGGGTTGAACTCAGAAAAGTTAGGTCACTAGGACAAGGTCACCAGCAGATTGGGACATTTTTGGGCTGACCCTGAGTCACACCCCACAGATATGACACCTCAGACAATCCTCACCCAGAGAGGAATGGTGACCCTCACTGCCACTTCCTCAGGGATCTGGGCCTTGGGAAGCCCCATTGTCTGAAGCATTTACTCAGAATCCCCAGCTCCTGACTGGAACGTCAATCCACCCAAAGCATCAACAGCAACGATAATAACTGCGCTTAGCACAGCCCCTACCTTGTGCCAGGCTCTGGGCTATCAGTCTATGCTCTCTGTCTGTACTTTACAATTTCAATGGACTGGGAGCTACTGCTCTCACTTTGCAGTCCAGAAAACAGAGGCTGGGGGCGGGGCCCTTGCCCACCTGTACACATCCAGAAAGTGAAAAGCTGGGACTTATACCCCAGGTCACTCTAGATCTCTTCCCTGGCTAGCTTAGATCATCCCACAGTGGCCCTTAGAGGAGTGGATGGCTGAGTTTTTGCCTGCCCAGTCTCCTTCCCACTTCTGATGGTAAAAGCACCCCTCCCCTTCCATGGCCCCCACTTTCTGAGGTTCTGGTGGGGCTGCCAATTACAGAGCCGAGTACCCTGCCAGAAGGCCTAGACTTTCAGAGAATTCCACCTTCCTAGCCACGTACTATGACCCAACAGAACCAAAGAGAGCTGTTTCTCTCAGCTTGCACACATGGATTCTGGGAGAAGGCCGTTAGCTCCACTTTGGAATGCAAACTCTAAAGGTGTGCTCCGCGAGCTTCTGGCAGCCATATTGCCTGCCATATGAGGAAGACCAAGAGAATGAGGAAGGAAGAAAAGAAACAGGCAGGGAGCTGGGGGAGGTCATTTGCGAGCCTGAGCACACACTTGACCCTCCCGGTTATGGGGGCCAGTGAGTTCCTTGGGAATCACTGGAATCGGGTCTCTGTTTAGTCTCCTATTCAACTGGAGCCATCCTGACTATTACTCTGCAATGTGCCAAATCCTGTGCTATTGTTATAGGAGGGACAAGATTAATAAATGTTCTTGTCCTCTAGGAACTATCGATCCGGGCGGGGGAGAGAAGGGCAGATATAGCTCTAGATTCTATCCTTGCTTTGTTTCAAATTTCCTATGAGATTTGTCTCCTCTGTGGGCTCTAATTTTCCCATCTTTAATGTAGGGTGGGGGATGTTGGGTCAATATTCTATAAGACCCCCTCTAGATCTACACTACTTTTTTACTACGAAAAAAAAATTGAGATATAATTTACATGCCATTAAGTGTACAGTTCAGTGATTTTTAGTGTATTCCCAAATTTGTGCAACCATCACCACTTTCTATTTTCAGAACATTTCCATCACCCCCCGCCCCCCAAAAAAAATCCGTACCTATCATTCCCATTCCTTCCACTGCCTCAGGGCCTAGCAACTGCTAATTTCCTTTTTGTCTCTGTGGATTTTTCTATTCTGGATATTTCAAGTTCATTTTCAAGTTCATCCATGTTGTAGCAGGTATCAGTACTTCTTCATTTCTTGTTATAACTGGATAATATTCTATTGTATGGCTATACCCCATTGTGTTTATCCATTTATCAGTTGTTGGATATTTGGGTTGTTTCCACTTTTGGGCTGTTATGAATAATGCTGCTATAAATATTCATATACAGGTTTTGTATGAAATATATGGTTTCTATTTTCTTGCGTATATAACGAGGAATAGAATTAGTGGATCATATGGTAACTCTATATGACTTTTGGGGAATTGTCAAACTGTTTTCCACAGTTGCTGCACCATTTTACATTTCTATCAGTAATGTATTAAGGTTTCAATTTTTCTACAACCTCACCAGCATTGGCTATTTTCTGTCTTTCATTTTTTTGGCCATCCTAGCGGGTGTGAAGTGGTATCTCATTGTGGTTGTGATTTGCATTTCCTTAGTAACTAATGATGTTAAGAATCTTTTCATGTGTTTATTGGCCATTTGTATATCTCCTTTGGAGAAATGTTTGTTTAAATCGTTTGCCCGTTAAAAATGGCTTATCTGTTTTATTATTGTTGAGTTGCAGGAGTTCTTTATATACACTGGATACTAGGATACAAATCCTTACCAGATACATTATTTGCAAATATTTGTCTCCCATTATGTGGGTTATCTTTTCACTTTCTTGATAATGTCCTTTGAAGCACAAAGTTTTAAATTTTTATGAAGTCTAATTTGTCTATTTTTTTCCTTTGGTTGCTTGTGCTTTTTGGTGTCAAATCTAAGAAATCATTGTGTGATCCAAGGCTATAAAAATGTACACCTATGTGTTCTTTTAAGAGTTTCCTTTCTAGATTTAGCTCTTACGTTTAAGTCTTTGACCCATTTTGACCTAATCTTTGTATATTGTACGAGGTAGCTATCCAACTTCATTCTTTTGCATGTGGATAGCCAGTTGTCCCCGCATCATTTATTGAAAAGACTATTGTTTCTCTATTGAATTGTCTTGGCTCCCTTGTCAAAAATCAGTTGACCATAAATGTATGGGTTTGTCTACACAATTACCTTTTAAGTGACATCCACGAAGTAAGTCACAGTAGGGTCCACATAGTCACGATTGTATAACAGGTAGTGTGGCAGAGGGAGGAGAACAAACGAGAAATTTGGAGTTGCAGACCTGCGTTTCAATTCCAGATCAACTGTAAGATCAGGCAAGCTATTTTATTTTGGCTTTTAAAAATAGCACAGTATATTACTCTGGACAAATTCTTGTCTTCCTCTGTTATGTCCAAGCCCCAGAGCTTGTGTAAGGCCCAAAATGAGAGAAAGGGAGCAGAAAGGTGTTTCAGGTGGGGTAAGAGGCATAACTGATGGCTCAGAGGCTGGGAATTGCAGGTGTGATGTGGGGGGATAACAAGAAGTCTGTAGGTCAGGGGGTGATGTTGAAAGGCTGTCTCCCTTGTCCTTCAGGTGGTGGAAAACACAAAAGACTCTGGTGCTTGCATCACAGCGAAGCTCAGAAGACACCTCCCATGTCCCCCTAGGGAGCCCCATGGCAGGCAGGCCCAGCCATGACACCCAGCCACGCCTCCCAGCCACGCCTCCCAGCCACAGGGCTAGCAGTGAGCAGGCTGTACAAACACACCGTGGTGCCGCTGTTGGCTCCACTCAAGTCTGGGTGTGGTGGGCTGTGCTGAGAGAGCAAGGTAGTGGGGTCTGGTGGGAGGGTTTTTGTTTCTCGCTTTGTATAATAATTAAGTGAGCAAAACATGCAGAAGGTCAGAGAGAAGACGTTGCAAAAGGAAGGGAAGATGAAACTATTATACCATGTGTTGAGCACCTACTGTTTCCCAGGAAGCACCTCATGAATTTCATCTCAGCTCACACCTCCCAGAAAAACAAGAATTAGCAGTATCGGATCATTTCAGAGAACCCTCAGTTGGCTCAGGTGGGTACATTTGCCCAGGATCGTACACACAACAGGTGACAGAGCTAGGATTTGATCCCCGTTCCATCTGTCCTAAAGCACAAGCTTTTCTCATAATGCCAAGTTACCCTAGAGAAAAGAGGCATAAAGAGAAGAGGGCAAGATAGAGAAGCCCAGCAGAGGGAGAGAGTCACACAGAGAGGCAAATAAAGAGACAAAAATTTTTTAAAAAAAGAGTGGAAAGAGCGTGAGGCTGCGGCTGAGAACTGGAGCCGGTCCTCAGGGAGTAGCCGAGGGTGGGGACCGCCGGAAACCGGATTACGGAACCTGGAGCCAAGAACCATGCTTGGCCTGAGACCTGGTGGAAAAGCTCTCACCTCCAGATATTGAAGAGGGGGAAGTTGGCATGGGGGGAGCAGGGTCTGCCTGGGAGGAGGAGAGGGGGGCCGGATGGCCAGGGCCTGCCAAGCAGGGCTCTTCGCACATCATCCAGCTCAAATAACCACGGAGGCCGCTCAGGCTGGCAGGCCCTTGCTCCCGGACGTGCAGAGCAGCAGGCTTGAAGGCTGGGAGGGAGGGAGTGATGATCAGGCCGTCCTGGAATAGTGGTTGTTCTTAGGACAAACCCTTTAACGTGGTGGCCTGTAAGAAAGGTAGCTGTATAGTTTATTGTCCGAGAGTGAGCAGGGACAACAGGAGGAAGATACTTATGGCCCTCAGCTTCTAAGGCCCTGCATGGTTGGGCCTGGCCTGTTTCTGCTGCAGCTGCCTCCATATCTCTGCTCTTCACCCACACTGTCCTTCCTCTACAGACATGTACAGCCATCACCAACACCTCCACACCCCTTCTTTGTTCCTCCCCGCCCCTCCCCTCTCTCAGATCTCAGCTCAAGCCATGCCAGTGTTCTTGTTAAGCCATTTAATAATACATCGTGTGCTTTTCCTCCACTGCACAGATCGACATCACAATGAGAGAAATTCTTAATTATGTGCTTGATCATTTTAAAGTCTGTCTCCCTTCCTAAGGGCAGGGCTGGGTCTCACTTGCCCACTGTCATATCCTGAAAACCCAGCCAATAGCCCCAATGCATAAATGAATTAACTCCCAGCGCCCCCTGTAGGGTTCCATGGTTGTGGGCCAGCCTTGTATTTTTTGGTTCTTTCCTGTACAAGAAAAGAAAAGGAAGGAGCTGGTACTAAAGAAAATAACCTCCTTGGTTCAGTGTGCAGTTCTGATTTCTTCCGTAGGCTCTGAGCTCCTGCAGGGAGAGACTGCATTTCCCTCTGATTTCTTTCTCAGTCTCTGCACTAGTCTGCTTTGCTCACTGCTATACCCCAGCTCCTAGAACAGTCGCATATCAGCTGTGGGCCTGAAGGAGGGACTCGAGTTGGACTTATTGATGTGTGATTGCAATATGAACACCATTCATATTCTTATTGTGGGTATGAATCACAGGAAGCCTGAACTGGAAGGAACCCAAGAGATGATGAGATAACAGGTAAATGCTGAATCCAGGCCCTGGGGTCTTGTAGTCACAAAACGATATCAGTATTCCTTCTTTTAGAGATCATCGTGTCCAACCAACCACCTTTTTTCTTTTTCTAGTTTTTTTTTTTTAAGTGCACTATTCAGTGAATTTTAGCATATTCACGAAGTTGTGCAACCAACCATCACTACTTTCTAATTCCAGAACAGTTTTATCACACCAAAAACTAATGCCACACCCAATACAAGTCACGTCTCCTTTTCCCCTACTCTCAGCCCCTGGCAAACACCAGGTATCTTATGTTAAAGACGGGGAAACTGAGACCCAGAAAGGGCAGTGCCTTATCTAATATCACACTGTCAGCCAGTGGCAGAGCCAGGACTAGAGCCCAGGTCTTTGCCCCCCAGTCTTCTCAGTCAGGAGCAAATCTGAGCTCTCTCTGGCACCCTCTGGCATTCTCTGGTGCCTGACACAAAAGGGTTATTTAGCAAAGGCCTGTTAACATTGAGTCTAACAGGTAAGATGCGACTGTACCATCTGCCCTTAACTGTTCAGAGCCTGTCCTTGCCCGGAATGTTTTAAGGCACAGAAGACACACACATTTCCAACTTGTACCCTGCTTCCTACCATAATCAGTGTCCTTTCATAGCTGGGGATGCCCTTCCCCCAAGTGACCACATGGCCTCCTATCACCTCCTTCAGTAACCCCAAAGGCCACCTTCTCAGGGATGCTGACCACCCTATTTAAAAGTGCAAACAGGCCCCTCCCTGCTGGCACTCTTTCCTCCCTCCAGGTGGACTTTTCCTCGTTGGACTTATCATCATCCATGGGACACAATGTATCCTTCACTTCTTTATCTGGTTACTATCTGTCTTCCCCTACTAAAATGCTCAGTGAGGGCAGGGATTTTTGTCTGCTTTGCTCACTGCTATACGCCAGCTCCTAGAATACAAGATCAGATAATTAAGTTCACGAATTCATCCTAGAAAAAGTGCCAAATACCTCATCGCTGAATATCATTATGGTCACCTTCGAAGTACTCCCCTTGGGAAGCTATGCACCGACGCCAGTGTCTAGTCCACCCTTCAAAGCAATTTTGGAACTCTTTTTCTGAAATGGCCATTAGAGCTCTCATTGTATTACCCTTGATGTCCTGAATGTCATCAACATGTCTTCCTTTCAATATTTCCTTTATCTTCGGTTGAAGAAAGAAGTCATTGGGGGCCAGATCAGGTGAATAGGGAAGGTGTTTCAATACCGTTATTTGTTTACTGGCTAAAAACTCCCTCACAGACAGTGCCGTGTGAGCTGGTGCATTGTCGTGATGCAAGAGCCATGAATCGTTGGCAAAAAGTTCAGGTTGTCTAACTTTTTCATGCAGCCTTTTCAGCACTTCCAAATGGTAAACTTGGTTAACTGTTTGTCCAGTTGGTACAAATTCATAATGAATAATCCCTCTGACATCAAAAAAATTAGCAACATCGTTGCAACAATTTGCAAACTTAATTGTCAGACCTCAGTAGTGCCGGCTTGTTACATAGAAGGTGTTTCATAAATACTGGTTGAATGAATGCATGACTAAATGAATGGTTAGCTATTATTACATTTTATTCTAATCATCATTAGTCAGGGAAGGGGTTTTTATGCCTGTTTCATAGATGTACCTTAGTCCACGTAGGATACTATAACAAAATACCATAGACTGGGTGGCTTAAACAACAGACCTTCATTTCTCACAGTTCTGGAGGCTGGGAAGTCCCAGATCAAGATCAGTTCTTGGTGTGAGTCCTCTTCCCAGCTCGCAGACAGCCGCCATCTCACTCTGTGCTCACATGACCTCTTTGTACACTCACAAACAGAGAAAGACAGAGGGCGAGAGCTCTGGCCTCTCTTCCTCTTCTTATAAAGACACTAATCCCATTGCAGGGGCCTCACCCTCATGACCCATCTAAACCTAAGCACATCCCCAAAGCTCCACCCCCAAATACCATCACAATGGAGGGTAGGGCTTCAATCTATGAATTTGGGGTGGGGGTGGGGGACACAAACATCCAGTCCCTAACAGATGGCAAGCTGAGGTTCAGAGAGGTCATGTGGGAACCTGAGGCAGGCCATCGTGGCCCCTCCCCCTGGTTCTGTTAGGGGAGCCTGGAATAGGGTCAAAGTGAGCATGAAGAAGCAGGGGGCAGACTTCCTGTGTTTGCCATTGCTTTTAGGACCCCAGAAAGCAGAGTCAGCCTATGAACCCAGCCTCTACTCCTTCCTGCAGTAATTTAGCAGCTTTCACATTCCATGCCTTAGCCAAAATGGAAAAAGAAAGAAAAGAAAAAAGGCAGTACTATTTTTTAAAATGGCCTTAGCTCTGTGAGCTCCAACATGGAAATTGCCGTTCATGATGTCATGGGCCCCGAGGCCCTCTGGGCAGTGTTACTGACACCTCATATGGTGGGCTGGGTCCAGGGTCCACACGCTCCTCTTGCCAGAGCTGTGTGAGCCCTGGGGCAGGCAGTGGCTCCATCTACAAGCCTGGGCCAGACACCTGAGCCAGGATGGAGCCAGGCACTGGGCAGGCAGGGGGCACCCTCAGGTAAATAGCCCAATAGAGCACCCCACTCTGTGTCATCCAGAGGCCTTAAAGGGCCACTGCCCATGGGATCTGTGGCATCCCTGAGACACACAGAGGGTGAGGACTCTGATCTGTGCCTTTCCATGAGGTAGCAGAGCACAGAGTGGTGTGATGCCCTGACCATGGTCACACAGCTAAGGAATGATGGCCTTGGGGACCTTGAACCCTGCCCTCTGATACTAAATTCTATGGTCCATTTAAGAGGAGAAGGCATGGTCCTTGCCCAAGAGAAGCCGACAGGTTGAGGTAGGCTGTGGGGAAACGATTTGGTCAAGTCCAAGTCTTGATTTTAAAGAAGAAACCAAGAGGGCAGGGACTGGCCCAAGGTCGTACAGTCGACCCACAGACCAGGGAGGACGGGATGTGGCTCTAGACTCCTGGCCAGAAGAATTCCTGCTATATTCTGCACTTGAACACTTCCATTGGTGCGGAGCTCTGCTGTTCCGGAAGAGACGCCAGGCCTTTCCAGAATCTGGTCTAAAGCTGTCTTCTAGGGTCTGCTGCGAAGGCTTATCCCTCAGGGAAAAGCTGTTGGCAAAAGAAGGTGAGGTATTGATTATAGCTGGTGCTGAGGGGAGCACGGCTGAGGCCCAGGAGAGAAGGGATGGGGAAGCGCAATGCAAGTTTCTCTGAGAAACAAACCAAAGGTATATTTCTTTTTGCTTTTGCTTATCTCTATTTTCTAATTTTTCTGAAGTTATGTCATTCATTTTACATATTTGAAAGTGATAAACGAGTTCGCTGAGGCTTGTGTGGGAATCCAGGTTGTCTCAGTCCTGACTGGCTGTGTGAACTTGGGCAGGTCCCCACCTCTCTCGGGGCCGTTCTTAGAAATACCTGTAATCAGGTTGCCCTGTGAGAAGTGAATGAATCAAAAGGCTCCATGGCTCAGGGCACAGCTCTCTGGCCTGGTCATCACAGGTGTTAACCATCCAAAGAAAGACCCAGCAACCCAGAAGTGAGGCCAAGAAAAGCTGAGGTCCAGAGAAGCCCACTTGGCCGTGTGCACGGCCAGCGCTGCCCAGAAGGTAAGAACTGACGTCTGAGGGACGAGCCCCTACCAGTCCCCCCAGAGGGCCTCTCTGCTCCGAGTGGAGATGGTTCATACGCTTCACAAAGGTCTGCCCACAACCCTCTGCACTAGCCTCCTCGCCCCTCTGCTCAGATTCCAGGCCCAACAGACAACAGCTTCCCAGAGACTCGGCTCCCGGGAGGGAAGGAGAGTGGGGAGGGGACAAGAGCCCTCCTGTCAGTGGAAAGGGAGACTGCCTGGTATCGGTTATAATAGTGTTGGGAGGAGGCCTTGATCTTGAGTGACATGGTTGGGGCCAGCCTGTCTGACCTCTCTGGGTGTCTTGAGAAAGGTCAATGTCAGAACTGGCCAGATGACGGCCAAACTCCAGGCTGGTCAATCACCCAGGACCTGCCACCCAGTGAAAAGGTTAAATGATTGTAATATGTCTACAGTGTTTAGAACAGGGTCTGCCATAAAATAAGGAGCCAATAACAATTGCTAAGTGAAAGTTAGCTGTGGCCTATCTGGACAGCAGAGTGGAGTGATGGGTCTAGAAGGGGAAGAGTGCCTTGCTCCCCACCATTCGCCCACCTGGAGCCCATGTCTCTGGGAGGGACACTGTCTCTTCCACCTATGGGCACCGAGAGGACACATATCTGACTATTCTGAAATGTGGCATCACCTTCTGCTCTTCCCCTCCCAGCTCCCCTCTGATGTCCAGGCACATGGGAGGGGTCATGGCGCTCCATCCCTGAATTATCTCCCCACCCACCATTCATCACTCACCTGCCACCAGCACTGAGCTAAACCTCAGAGAATTCTAGGTCAGGCTGGGGCCCCACAATGTCAGGGCTGGAAGGCCCCCAGGGTGTGCCTTGGTTGCCCCTCCTCCAATGCACACATGGGAAAACTGAGGCCCAAAGAGGGAAAGAGATTCCTACCCACCCCCCAGCACCAGTTTGCATAGTCAGGGAGCCCAGGCAGGGCTGGAGGTGGCCCAGGCTCTGTTGCTTTCTCCCAGCCTCTTCTGCTCTCCAGGGGTCCCCAGAGGCTGCTCCAGGAGACTATGCTCACCCCCCCCCCCCTCCATTGTGGCCACACCTCACCTGGTCTTTGTTTGCTCCATCCTCTGTGGCTCTGTCTGGAATAATTCTCACCAAGCAGGCTCAGCCCCCTGGGAGCAGGCAGCTAACGAGCTTCAGATGTCCAGGCCCAACTGCCTCAAGGCAGGCGGATGCTCAGATGCTCGAGCTGATTGCAGAGCCTGGCCAGTGGTGGTGGAGCAGAGAACACCTCTTCTCGTTATAGGTTACTTAATTCCCAACTTGTATACAGCAGGTACCAGTGTTTCACCCCAGAAACCCCGCTGGAGGTGCTATTTCAAGGAGATATGGGGGAAAAGCAGGAAAAGCTGGAGGAGAAATGCATTTTGATCATTTGGAAACTTATTTCTTCTTTCAAACCTTTTCTGGGTCCAGAGCTGGTCTTTCCACCGAGGTAGCAACGAGGAGGAGGAGAGAGGGAGGCAAGGTGCTTGTTGACAGCCTGCTCTGTGCACGCTCAGAGCTGGGCAAAAATGTCATCTTTTCCAACCCTCACAGGAATCCTACAAGGTGAAGACTGTCATTATCCACTTTACACATAAGGAAAAGGAGGTTCAGAGAGGTGAGGCAATTTGTCCAAGATCACGCAGCCCCCTGAGTGGCCAAACCAGGGTTCCAGCTCACCTCTGTCAGAGCCCACATTCTATCCTACAGAAAACTGGGATCTTTTCAGAAGACCAAGATGGTTTATTGTGGTCTCAAAGCGGACCTGTAGGCTGCCTGGGGTTTCAGACACTGAGGCTGCCTTTGTAACTAACTCACTCCTTGATCTTAACAAGGCAGCAGATTTCACATTTACAAAATGGGAATTATTGTCTCAGATTCAGGTGAAGTAATACTAATTGCCACCATCACATCCTCAGCCATGCCCGAAACACATTCTGGGGGCCAGACCCTCTGCTGGGGGCTTTCCGTTGGTTAGCTGTTCAGAGCTTGGATTCTAGAACTCTGCCACTTGCTAGCTGTGTGACCCCTGGGCAAGTTACTTTACCTCTCTGTGCCTTCATTTCCTCATCTGTGAAGTGAGGATAATGTTAATTCCTGTCTCATAGAGTTGTGAAGTTAAATTAGTTATATTGGTAAAGGGCTTAGAAGGATGCGTGGCACAGGGTGCGTGCTCATCACACCTGTTAGCTGATATTGGGTACAACCTTGTGAGACAGTGTTATAATTCCCCCTGAAGTACAGATGTGGAAACTGAGGTAAAGCAGTATAGTGATTCTCAGGTTTAGTGTGTATCAGAATCACCTGGAGAGTTCATTAAACTATGGAGGGCTGGGTCCACTCCCAGCATTTCTGGTTCAGTGAGTCTCTGGGCTGGGCCTGAGAATTTGCATTTCCAGCATAGTCCCAGGGGAGGCGGCTGCGGCTTGTCCAGTGATCACACTTTGACAACCACTGCTCCAGTAGACCTGAGTGGGCCCACCTGTTCTGCCAGGGCCAGCTAGGACCAGTAATAGCAGAAACGTAATACTCGTAAATAATTCGGCGTGTGAGTAGTGAGAGATTACAGAGAGCAGAAAGGATGTTGGACCAGGAGCCCGAGGTTTCTAGTTCTGAATTTGCTCCCAGCTCCCTGTGGGACTTGACCAAACATCTTTCCCTCGAACCTAGGCTTCCTCCTTCATAAAACAGACGATAATCCTTCTTCGCAGGGCTCTGTGAGGATGAAACCAAGCCTGGCACAGCTCTGACAACCGAAGTGTGAATGAGGAGCGTGGTCTTGATGGACGGTGTCAGGTACCAGGTGCTCACCACCATCCTTCACTGTTGTCCCTCTCTTTTCCTAACATCAAGGGCTGTAGTTCATCCCCGTCACATCTTTCTTGAACCTCAGTTGGGAATATTGAGGCCCCACTGTCCCCCACACCCCATGGCACTCCACAGAGGGCAGTGTGCTTGCTGTGGCCACAGGCTGCATAAAGGGGCCTGTGTTCCGGCCGTTCACCTCCCACTGTGTGCCCGGTGGTTTTCTATTTCAGTTGCTGTAAAAATATCACCTTTGATCTCAGCTTGTGGCTCTTAAAAAAAGAAGAAACCACCAACAGGCTGGGTTTTCATTCTCCCTGCCCTTCCTCCCTCTCACCTCCAGCTCCCGGCTCTCCTTCCCTCCTTTCCATTCTCTCCCGGTTCATGGCTCATCAGCTCATTGTCTCCTCTCAGGAGTACCAGCGCCCTAGCTGGACACAGCCCCTTAGGAATCAGCGTATCACTCTGCGTGCCTCCCCCAGGCTCCCATAAAGGCTGTCTGCTGAAGGGACAGGATAAATGAGAGTGTGTGAAGAGACTGCCCTCTCCCCTCCTCCCTTTCTCCCTGCCCCTTCCCTTCTTCTCCAAGGACCAAGAATCTCCACGATTCCCTACTTGGCCAGGTCCTGGCCACTTCTCCAGCCACTGTCAAGCGCATCGTATCAATAACAGCCCTGCATCTGTGAAGTCTTGGGTCTTCCCCAGAGTAGAATGAGAACAGCTAGTGTGGCCTAAATATATCACACCATCTACTCAGAGAGCCTAGTCGGCATCCCAGACTCGCCTGGAATAGTGGTCTTCAGGCCTGACAGGTCTAATAGCCTACTTTCTGGCTCAGCAAACACAAAGACACCCCCTTACCCCCCACCCCTCCACACATACACCCTGGCCCCTTTCCTTTCTTCAAACTCTGGGGAGATGCACCCACAGTTCACCTACTGCTGTCTGTCATGATCTGGCCTCTGCTCTGGCCTTCCTAAGACATTCTTGGGCCTTACTCACTTCATGCTGAGGCCTCTGAGAAGCCCTTTTGGTTGGAAAGTTGTCGACTCACCTACTGGGCCCCTCCTGCCCTGCCACCCTCTGTCTCGTGAGGTCATCTCCAAGGATCCCAGCTCTGGCAGAGGGGCCAGAGAACTCCCCTCAGAAGTTTCATGGCTCAGAAGCATTTTTTTTGTCAATTGAGAGCGTAAACAAACCTTGAACCTCTGATTCACATCAGGCTTTGAGCTATTGTAATATTTTTCTTTAGTTTCAGCTTCTGGAGAGAGACAAAATGCCACTCATTCAACAAACACTTCTCCACAGGTTATCTGCGCCTGGCCCTGTGCTGACATGGCCACTGCCCTTCCTCAAAGGGCCCCACCCCCATCCCAGCTGGTGGAGGAACAGATGTGTCTAGGGGTCAGGCAATCAGGGTAACAGGGAATCCAGGAGCTGGGGCATCAGAAGAGGCCCTGACCCAGTTCAGGTCTGCCTTGAGGAGATGGTGCTGGAGCAGAAAGGGCAAGGCTGGGAATTTACAGGAAGCTGGGTGCATTCTTGATAGAATGAGCAGCTTTGAATGGAACCATGGCCTGGGGTATTCAAGGTGGAGTGAGCAGGGCCTGTTGAGAGATGAGAGGGGGAAAGTCAGGCCTCAGAAGACTCATAGTGGCAGGTAAAGAGCTCCACCATTATTCCCAGAACTGTTGGGAGCCCCTGCAGGGTTTGAAGCAAGTGTGAACTGTGCATGAAGAAGGTCTTTCTGGGAGTGCGGAGGGCCTGGGCAGAGGAGGTGAGGTCCTGGGTGTGTGTCCAGGCCACAGCCTCGTTTAGCAGCAACCACAGCCAATCCGGCCCAGACTGAGGTCCTGCAGACCAGCCCACAGCCCTGGGCTAGGCAGAGGGCACAGCCAGTGTGGCCACCACTGGGCAGGGGGTTCTGGAGGCAGGCCTGACTCATCAGTGTCCCCAGGGCCCAGCCCAAGGCTGGGCAGAGCAGGCGCCAGTAAACACGTGTTGTGGAGTGAAAGAAGCTTTATAAATGTTTCCAGCAGACCGACTTGAGGGTATTTCTTCCTGTCTGCACATCCTCAGACCTGGGAATAAGGAAGTGTGAGGCTCCCTCAGCAACTGAAGATACAGGGCACAGATGTAAGGGGTTTGAGGACCACTAGGAAAAAGTCCCTCCCGGGCTTTGCTGTCTCAATTTCTGTATCTTGAAGGCAGGGTGTGTGTGTGAGGAAAGACAAGCAATTGAAATTGGCTGGAACTGGCTGAACCCCTGGAAGGTAGCCTGCGAGCTGCGGGCTAGCACACCTACTAACCTTTCACTCTCCAGGGCATGTGTGCGATCGTGGGGAGATCCCAGCTCCTCCTCCCTCCCTCTCTTCCGCAGTGACAGAGGGCAGGTCTTGTTACCCCCAATTCACCAAGTGGGCAGCCCAAACACACTGGCTGTATTTTCCAGGGGCACTGGGGAGACAAATGGCCCGCGAACGCAGAGGCGAAGGGAGGGAAGAGGGGCCTGGCACCCCACATGCTAGGAGGCCCACCGGGTGCGTCGGAACCAGAGTTGGCGAATTCGGCCCAAGTTCGGGATCTAAACGAAGGAATCCATACATCTGACCCAGCCCTGACCGAAATTTCTGGCCAAAGCGCGCGACGTCGTGTTATCTTCCCATAAAGTCAGACGTCCGGGAACCCGGAGGAGCTCCAGGCTGCGCAATAACGGCGGTGCTGATGCTGACGGTGTTAGTGAGACCCAGGGAGTAGGGAGCTCCGTGCGGACTCAGCAAGGATCCCTACGGTCTCGGCCCTACCCTGCCGCCCCCAGCCCTGGAAAGCAGCCCCGCGGAGTTCCAACGCCAGCTCCGGGGTGCGGTGCAAACCCGCAGTTTCGCGTCTGCAGACTTGCACATTTCCCTAGTGCTCGGCGGACTAAGCAGACTTTGTCTTCGCGACCGGACCCAGAGCGCGCCTGTAAAAGAGCGGGTCTCGGCGTCCTGGGTGCGACCCAGCAGATACCTAATGGTTAACTGGAAGCTGGTTAAAAGGCACGGACGACCGACGGGACAAAACCTGAAAATGAACTGCGCAGGACCTAGAGTGCTGCCCACTGTACTTAGAAAACCCAAGAACTCTAAGAACAGTGGCTCGTTGGTCTAGGGGTATGATTCTCGCTTAGGGTGCGAGAGGTCCCGGGTTCAAATCCCGGACGAGCCCTACTTTTTCTCCCTGTTGTTCCCGATGTCCGATTTCTAAACATTTCTCGACCTGAAAGAGTTCTTAAGAAAAATGGTAGTCTGGGGACAAATTCACGCACTTGTTTTCAATCGAACGCTTCGGTATTTTCAAACTGTATCAAGTTTCACTCCATATTTCCCGAAACCAGATTACCAACCTACGAATGCAGTGTAGTATTAAAGTTGGAAAAAGAGGGGCTCGTCCGGGATTTGAACCCGGGACCTCTCGGACCCAAACCGAGAATCATACCCCTAGACCAACGAGCCAGCTGCGCAAGATTCTTTTGTGGATCTTAAGAGTAAATGTTCTATTTGAGCATGCGCGTGCGCTTGCGCACAGCGGTCAGGTGAGAAGCGAATTCTGTGGATAGAAATGAGCGCATCCCTGCCTGCACACTGGCCCATAATCTGTCTGCAGAATCACGCAGAGATTTAGGGCAGCCAGTGTCCTCCCGATTTGCTCTCAGGAATATTGTGCGCCTCGTCCAGCCTGGAAACGCTCTTTGCCCCCTCCCTCTCCTCTCCTAGGTACGAGTCCAGCTTCGATCTCCGGGAGGGACCCGTTCCCTGACCCGGGCGCTCTAACGTGCGCTTCCCGCCTCCTGCCGGGGCGTCCGGCCTGGGGTGGTTTTCACTTTGCCCCCAGCGCCCAGCCCTAGGCCTGGCATACAGCATGTGCCTAATCCATTCAGGCAGAATGTTTGACACAGTGCCATCAATCCCTAAATAGGAGGTGTCAGTCCAGGGCAGAGCAAAGGGTGCATGTTGCGGGCGGGAGGGCAAGGTGGGAGCCGAGGGGAGGGTGTCCCGGGGTGGGCGAGGGTGGGGCGAGCGCGGCCTTAGCTCTGCAGCCGAGTGCCAGGCGGTGGTTCTTATGGGCAAGGGCCGTGACTGAGGCCTTCCGCCGCTTTAAAACCATGAAGACACAGTGGCACCGTCGCCAAGGGAAAGACCGAGGCAGGAGAACGGGAGACTTAAGTAACAGCACCTGTGCACTGACTGCAAGGCGGGTGGATGCGGTGGCCTGGTGCCGGAATCAAGCCCTCTGCCCAACTCTTCCGATTTTGTTTTCTCTTTTGTTTTGTTTTGCCATTAATGAACATCACCCCCAAATATACACCTTCAGATTACCTTTCATTCTTCCTCTCAGCTCAGGGGCAACCCCAGCCTCGCTGGAGTCCTTTGTTCTCTTTAGCCAGCTCCAGTCCCAGCCCTGAAGATCTGTGGGGCACGTGCCAAACCGGGGTCCTCTCTCTGACCTCAGGGTATAGAACAGTCCTTGCTCAATAATAATAGTAATAATAACAATGATTATTATTATAACAATAACAAGAACTCCTCAAAGTAAGAAATATTATCCCCGATTTATTGGTGAGGACAGAGATTGGAGAGTTTCAATGTCTTGCTTAAGGTCACACAGCTGTAAGTGGCAAAGCTGGGATTGAAATTCAGGTGTCAGGCATCTCTAACTGTCTGCCTTGCTTTTCCCCCAGATCCATGTACATGTTTACATCATATTTATATTCATATTTTTTCCCCAGGAAATATCTGAAATTGTGTGGAAACAAATTATAAAGAAAAGGGCAGTTCCCGACATTCATATGTCCCTGAGTCACTAACCCCCAAATAACTCCTGGCTCTGCTACGTTTTGCCGCTTCTGAAAATGACATTACTTCAGCCTGTCCCAGCAAGGCTTCCATTTTATGTACATTCCTGTCTGAACACTTGAGAAGGGCTCGCAGAGTGGGCCAACAACTTCGTGGTTTTTAAAGCACTTTTAAGTTGCACATGAGAAGGAGTGAATGAAGAAAGGTAGAACTATCTTAAGATATTAAGCACCTTACCATGTGCCAAACACAATATAAGGCATTTTACAGATATTTTCTCACTTAATTCAACAGCCAAGGGTGTTTTATCGTTCTCCCCATTTCACAGATAAGGAAGCTGAGGCCACGAACTTGGAGTGATTTGCCCAAGGGCAGTTATCTAGTAATTTGTGGAAATCGGGGTCATTTATTCAACTGACTCCTAATGCCAGACCCACTGCTAGGGGCTGAAGATTCAGGGTAAGGAGACCCGGCATCTCCTTCTGGGACTTTATTAGTATCTGGGTCTGTCTGATCTGGGATCAAGAGCTCTTTCCACCGTATTACAGCCTTCAAAAACTGCTTTCCCCTCCCTTCTGTGAGGCACATGTGCTGTCACTCTGGTTCATTCACTGCTTCCTTCCTCCAGCCTTTTCTCCTCACACACACCTTAAGGACTCCTTCTCTAGTTCCCCTCATTCAAACCATTCTGGAAAGGCCACTTCCTGCAGGCCACAGTCTACTTCATCTCCTCCCTCTTTTGTATTGCTCTCCTTCACATGCACTTGTACCTTGGCCACTCTGGACAGGGAGCCCCTTGAAAGCAGAGTGTGTGACCAATTACTGGAGTAAGAGAGAGAATGGGAACGGGGAAGGACTTCGGGGGGGAAAAAAATGAGGCAGACCTGGGTTCACATACAGCATGTGTCACTGTGTGTCTTTGGGCCAATCACTGCCTCTCTCGAAGTTCAGTTCTCTTTTTATAAACTGGGGATCATGAGCCCTGCCTCCCTCACAGCCCTGCAGGGAAGGTTGGAGTGAGGACCGATATGAGAACTACATCCTTTACAGAATTGCCCACTGTGTGTCCTTGGGCAAGACAGGGCCCTTTCTGGGACCTTTTCCTCTCCGATGCCCCAAATGACTACTAAGGATCCTTCTGGCTCCACCCCGGCTCCAGCATATGCAAGCTTGATGTTGGGGGCTCAACCTTCCCAGTGTCCCAACCTACAGAGGACTGACAGGCCCAGGCCACTCCAGCTGGCCAGCCCAGACTGGGAGTCCCCAGGGTTTCAGACTTCTTGGAGCCTGGAAGGGAGGGGCTGGAGGTGGGTCGGGCCTGGAGCCCCACAGAGGCTGCTGCTGTGCTACCAACCCACACAGGATGGGGGAAGTGACAGGGCATCCCATGAAGTCAGGCAAACCTGGGCAGGAGGTCTCAGACACAAAGGCCCCAGCTGAGGGGCCAAGGACAGAGCTCTGCCTGGTCTCAGGACCCCGCTACACCCCTGACTTGCTGCTGGATGATCTTGGTTTTTCTCCTTTGTAGGATACGTAGGTGCCATTAGGAGATAATGACAGATGTCACTACCCTCCGACCACTGCCCAGCTCAGACCACTACATTCTCTCCCCTGGCCTACATGGATGGCCACCTCACTGACCTGAGTTTCCAATAATGCCTTTGGGTATGTGTAACTAAGTAGCCACCACCGCCCTCAATCTAAGATGAAGACAGAGTCCTGGGGCTTGACCTTCAGGCTGCTAGAGCCTGGAGCAGGCTGGGATTATACTGTCCCTATCAAGTCAGCTCCTGACTGCCTGGGCACCAAGGGGTCATGTTGCCTCCAGCCACCCCTCCCTGTGCCTGCCTTTTTTCCCACCTCCTGCACAAAAGGGAAGGAAAGGAGGGGAGGTACTGCGCTCCAATAACTGAGGTTACCTCCCCATGGCCCACGTGGAGCCACCACCCTGGCCCAGGTTGACCCCCCCCGAACCCCCACTCTAAGAGTATCTTCAGGGCAGAGTCTCAGGGAGACCCCCAATCTGGACACTTGCCAGGCTGCACACAGAGCTACAACAATCCTTCACTTCAGGACCCAGACCAGGAAATGAAAAGCCACTTTAAAAGTCCATTCCCAATGGCAGGTTTCTTCTGCCTTGCATCTTCACCTGGGCAATGGGGCTCCCCCTAACCCCATGTCCCCCCAAACCCACAAACAACAAGGTTGTCTGTTCCTGTGTTTACGAAGACCTCAGATGGGGCTTTGACCCTGGCTGACTTTGAGCTGGATTTCAAGACAAAGGTTCACTTCCTAGCCCGTTTGTCATCAACTGGGTGACCTTGAATAAGTTGCTCAAGCTCCCAGAGGCACAGTTTCCTCATCTATAAAATGAGTCTAAAAAATAACTGTCCCCCAGGGAGGTTGCGGGGAGGGGGAGAAGAAATGGAGCTGAAAGTGTTTTCCAGCTCTCCCGTAACCCTGACCACACGGCAGTCAGGGCACAGGCTTGCGCCTTCTCTTCAGTCTCAGTGAACTGGCCCTCCTCCCTCCTCCACTCTTCTTGACAGACAGATGCCATCCCAGGAGCAAGTGAGCCTACGAGGGTCCTCACTCCACCACCTGCTTGCCTTGGGGCTACCTTCCAGGCGTTGTTGGGTTGTAGGTGAAACATCATAAAATCTTGAAAGCTGTCTGTCAACGGTGGAGGGCTGCTGGGTTTGATATGCCCCACCCCAGTTTTCCCTGCTGCAGTCTCTGCCCAGGTCCTGGCTCCTCCCGGGAGCTTCCCAGACCGCCTGGCTCACTCCCATTGCACCCTACCCACCCCTCAACCTTGACTTATATTTTAAGGGTTGTCCCTCAGGGTGCTCCTCTGTCTGTAACACCCGTTGATTCTGGGGCTCTAAGCCAAGTGAGATCCTTGGGCTCTTAGAGGCTGCACCGCCCGAAGGCACTGAGGTACCCATGCCAGGGCTCCCTGATTCCTCCTAAGAGTTCCACAATTCTCTAAGTGTTCAGTTCCAGGAATGGGTGGATTGTGTGGCATGAGTGGGGACTTTTGGAAAGCCAGCCCTATATGAAAGCTGTCTTCAGGGCAGGATATAAATAGTACCCCAAAGGGGTAGACTCGTTTATCCCCAAATATCATCACTTTATCATTCTCTCACACTGCCTGAATTACCTCCATTAAATCACTTCTTTGGGTTAAGGTATTGAAAGCCTCTGTTAAAATGAAAATCTGCTATTTTCTAGACTTATGAAATATCAGTTGAGTGGTATCTTTATTAAGGGTTAAGATGGATACATCTAGTTGCTTTAATTTTTTTTTTTTTTTTTTTTTTTTTTTTTTTTTTTTTTTTTTTTGGGTCGCGGTGGACCCTTTTAATCAAACAATTGAATGAATGGAGCTTCTCTGGTCAAAAAGGGAGAGAGGACTTTGCTGAAGTTCCCAGCATCAGTGGTGGGCTCAGAGGGCCTCCAAGGAGGGATGGCACCAGAGCCGTCTTTAATGAGTGCCAGGGATTTGCCAGGGGGAGATGTGGAAAAGACATTCCTGGAGGACGGACTTGGCCAAAAGCGTGGTGGAGGGGCGGGCGGGACATGTGGGCTGATGAGAGAGAAAGGACTGTAGGGAGGGGACCTAGGGTGTCTGTGGGCTGGGGAGTGGCTGGACTGCATCAAGTTCTAGTGAGTCCAACTCCTGGCCAGGCTGGAGAGGACAGGTGGTGGGGCAAGTCCTGGAGACATGGGGGTCTCCACCATGAAAGCATGTCCTGTCTAAACCTGTATCCACGCAGGGTGCTCAGAGCTCTGATAGGGGCATAGGGTGAAGCACGGGCTGGAGAGTACTGAGCCAGGGAAGGGGGATCCTGACTAACTGGGGCGTGGGGGTCAGCGGAGGCTTCCTGGAGGAGTTATACAGTGCCCATGCTGCATCTTAGAGTGGTCGTCAGCACCTTGAGGAGGGCACTCAGCCCTCCAGTGGGGCAGGCATGGGCAGAGGCTGTGTGCACTCCTCCAAGGGAGGGTCAAAGCAGAGGCATATGGCACCCTGCCCTGCCCTATGCCAGTCAGTCCCATGGGCTGCTGGGCTTCCTCCGTCCACTTCCTCCATCCCTCCAAGTCTCAAACCTCACCCCTTTCCGTTCATCCTTGACCTCTCTGGGACCCCGCTTCTGAAACTCAACTGAGCCCCAGGCCCTCCCTCCGTAGTATCCCCTGGCCCTCAGGTAAAGTCCAGACTTCCCATGGGTGGGTGGGTGGACGGGGGACGGATCAAAGTCCGGGTGATCTCAGGCCTGCCAAGCTCTGCAGCCTCCAAGAGGCAAAGAAAAGTGAGGCCTGGGGCGTGGGGCCCAGCTACCTCCTCCGGATGGGGCAGGTGGAACTTCCTGAGATAAGGGTGGCCAACAAAGAGGGGCTGTGTGGGGCAGCCTGTCTCCGGGCAGAGGAAATGAGTGGCCTCCGCACCATTAATCTGCCGAGGCCTGTAGCACCCTCACGAAGGGTGACCTGGGTTGGGGGCAGACAGTCCCAGCCCCCACCCACTGTCCCAGCCAGAGAGACTGGGCTTGTCACGCCAGGCCTGCCTCCTTCCAGGACCATACAGCTAAGTGAGGGTCTGGGGGCAGGGGCAGAAGGAGGGAAAGCTGGCGGGGTTGGCTGCCTGACTGAGCCAACTCTCTGTGGGACCTGGGCAAGCGCCTTGCCCCTTCTGACCCGCTGCCCCTCACTGATCCCTGGACTCCTTCTTTCTCGGCTGTTTTGGGAGACTGAGGACAGTACATACCTGTAATTCTTGTCCTTCCGCCCCACTCAACACACGGGCCTCAGGATACAAGCTTTGCCCAGATATAGAGGCTATAATTGTGGGATATTAGATAGCAAGCAAGGCTGCTAGCAGAGGTGTTTGGGCTTTGTGGACTATCACGTCCAATACAGCTAAAGTCAGTGAGGGAGAATCACAGCCCTACACTGTTCTGAGCCTCAGTTTCTCCTCCTGCACCATGAAGTGGTGAGACTTGATGACCATCCTGTGGAGGATGGGCTGCTGTGATGAAAGACAGAGGGTATGAAGCCATGGAATTCCCACAAGCCGCCCGCCTCAGAGTTCCACCTCAGCCACTGACCAGCCATGTGAATCTGGGGCTTCGGACCTCTTGTCCATAATATGGGTCCCCTGGCCAGCCAGCTCACAGGAATTCTGTGACAATGGGTATAAATGGGCCCCTGTATGCTGCACAGGGAGGGGTCACTGTCTATGCAGGGACCTGGCCAGGGCTCCACATCCAGTGTCCAGTCTCCCAGCCCAGTGTCCTCCCCTCTCGACCCTCTCCCCTCCCTATTTCCCACCTCTCACTCTTTCCCCCAACTCTTGGATGGCCACCCTAAGGGAAAGAAGAGACCAAGATTCCCAACCCAGGAGACATTCAAAACAATGGACAGGACCCGTAGAGGCCATTCTACTCATTGTTCAGATAGAGAAATGGAGGAAACAGAGGCTGAGAGCTACCCAAAGCCACACAACCAGCAGATGGCAGAGAAAAGCCTGGAATGTATGTTTCTCACACACCCCCTTGCTCTAGAATGTTAGGGCTAGAAGGGCCTTTGGGGTGTAGCTTATCCAAATCCTCTCCTTGGCTTAAAAGGGAGGAAAGCTTAGCTCAAAGTCGCCCCGACAGCAGTCTGGAACCCTGACCTCCCAACTCCAGCACCCCCTCCTAGTCCTGGTGCTCCAGTGGCCCATCTGGGTTGGAGGAGCCCCTCCTGTCCCCCCAGGTGCTATCCAAGCTGCAGTGAGAGAACAATGTCTTAGAGAACAAAACAGAAAACAACAAACAAAAGTGTTGGTGTGAACCCCTTTCCCATCATCAGGAGAGTTCTGTTCAGGCCAGCCCACCCCACAGGGCCCCCTTCTCCACCACCCACTGCTTCTGCTCTCTCCCAAGGGTCCTTTCTTCCAGAAAGCAAAAACGTTGGAATGCGGAGGAGAAGCAGGTGGCTTTGTCCCGGGAGGCCTGAGTCCTGGGGTCCTTGAAACACAGGAGGCCTGAGGCTCAGCTTGGAGGCTCAGCAGGGGGCCTGCTGAGGGGAAGGGGCTGGAGCAAGTAGAAGGTGGGGTGGGGGAGCAACTTGAATGTGTTTCCATGGGAATGACAAGGGTGAGTACAAAGGAGGGAGTGCTGGGTGGAGAAGGGGCCTGCGGGAGGGGAGAGGAGGCCAGGGAGCCCAGGGATCGAATATAGGAAATCTCTTCCATGGGAGAGGCCAAGAGGAGGATGGGAGCAAGAATGGGAACAAATGTAGGTGAATTTGGGCCACAGGAAGTTAGGGCACATTCCCTGTGAAGCAAAGAGGGTCCTGTCTGATGAAAGTGAAGTACGTTGAGGGGCAAAGTCTTGCTGCTGAAGAGAGAGGAACAGGAAGCTGAGTAGGGTATATAGAACTGTTACCACTGAGGACCCAACACAGGTGGACCCAGACCCACAGCAACACAGGGCGCTGATCACAGCTGACACTTAGTGACCCAGAGTCAGCTCTTAACCATTACACTCCCCCCTTCATGATAACTGCTGATAGTTATAGAGAACCTAGGAAGTGCGGGGCACTGCACTGAGACTTTTACGAGTGTTAACTTGTTTAAGACTTGGAACAACCCTGTAAGGCAGGTATGATTGATTATATACACAGATACACATGGCTACACCTGGACACACATGGACACATACGGACACACACACAGACAAGCACAGATATACAGACTGGCACACATTCACAACCAATCTGAGGGAGCATGTGGTGGGGGAGGGGTGGGGAGCCGTTCAGGAATGAGAGCCCCTCCCCAGCCCTCCAGCTCTCAACCATTCTTTACCTCCCCACCCTCATTCTACTGCAGGCGCCACAGCCTTCTGGTCCGCAGGCACCACAGCCCTCTGGTCCGCAGCTCCCTCGGACTAAAGATGCTGAAGATTCTTCCTTCACGATTTTCAGACTATCCTCCCTTGCCCCCCGAAGCCCTGACTCATCCCTTCTGTGGGAGCTGGGAGTCCCAGGCCCATATGATGGAGGATTTAGGCCCTTACCTCCAAGGGAGGATGCCTGGTGTAGGGCCCCCCCACGCTCCCCACACTTCAACTGCAGCCCAACCACTCCTAGGAAAGGGCCCCCCAGAGCTGGGTGTGGGCGGCTGGAGCAAAGCAAAGCCCCTCTAGCATTTCACTGGGATGACTTGGGGTATCCTGCAGGACTCCAAGTTCATTATCCCTGGGCAACGCCAGGAGAGTAGCCAGGGGGTCCTGCAGGCCCCCTCACAGGACTGGTGAGGCTCAAATGAGCTAATGGTTGTGAACATTCTGTGTCAGCTACTGGGATCTGTGCCATGGGACAGGCTTGTCACTCATTTCTAGAGCAGGGAGCACTGTGCCGCAAGTACCCTGAAGGCTTGAAGCCACCTGGTGCCTTCTGGGAATGAAAGGATTCTGTGTGGAGAGGTGAGGAGGGGAGGGCCTTGGGGTGAGGCTGGAGGTGAAGGCAAAGCTGGGCAGTGAGGGTTTTATGCGTGTTGGAGAGCAACAAAAAGATTTCCAGTGGGGAATTATAGGCCCAGGTCTGCATGGCAGCGGGTGTAGACAGCCCTGCGATCTCCATCAGGAATACAGAGCCCTCAAAGAAGAAGCGGCTGAGGAGGTAGGTGAGGGCTGTGGAGCCCCATCAGTGAGAGGACAGGGAGCTCTGGTGCCCTTTCAGAGGTGGAGTCTGAAGCCATAAGCCAGGAGTTAAGCTGGAGACATCTAGAAGAGTCATATACTTGGGCGTGGTTCTTTCCCCTGCCCAGGCCCACAGAGCAGCCTGCGACAGGAGGGGCCTTTGGGGTTTTTTAAACTAAAATTGTCAATGATTTTCATGACTGTGAGCATGACTGGAGCCAGAGCCACAAAGGATGTCCTGCATCTCTTGACCTCTGCTTTCCTTTGTTTGGGATTCAGAGATTCTCAGAAGACTCACTTCATGCTCAGGAAGCTCCAAGCTTACATCTTACAAGCAACTTCAACAGGAAAATTCCAGCAAAGTCCCTGAGTGACTTCATTGGCTCTATCTGTAGCCAGAGGCCTGGGATTCGCTGATTGGTCAGCTCTAGGTCCTGTACCCACCACTTCAGGGCTGTAAGAGTCGACCCATGGACTAAGTGGATATTTCCAGAAGGGGGACGTCTTCCATAAGCAGCAGCTCTCCCCAAGTCATTTCACTTTGTGCTTCACATTCCTCTTAAAGCCAATTGTTCAGATCTTCCACCCAACTAGGCATTAGGTTATTAGACACAGCTCAAAGCAGGGGGATCAGAGGGGCCACCTGGCCAAGCTGGGGGAAGGAAGAGAGGAGACACCCTCTTCTCTGGCGTGGTGCAGAGCTGTGGCAGCAGAGCCTGGCAGCAGACTGGACAGCACGGTCTGGAAGCTGAGACTTCTTTGGAGAACCTGAGGGAAATGAAAGGGAACCAGACTGGAGGAAGAAAAGGAGATTGGGGAGCGGGTGCCCCTGCCAGCCTCTGTAGGAGCGCTAAGGATAGAGTGGGGCCCTGCTGAGAGGGCAGTACACAGGGGCCTGGGGAAGGCCTGGGTGTGCAGGGTGTTCACTGTACAAGGGGATTCGGCTGAGGGGGTGCGTGGGGGAGTGGGGGGACAGTAAAATCCTGGCACAGAGCTGCATCTGCCCAGACAGAGCACCTTTCTCTAACTTTCACAAAGACACCATAGAAGCTTGCTGGGGCCCTGGGGCTATGGGAGAGCAAAAGAGGCCCCAGAACAAATTTAGGAGCTAAGAAGGGACCTTGCTTGTCTATCTTTTGCTGTCTCAAAACACAGCCTGACTTCCAGAGGGGACATGAGCATTTGCTGAGCTTGCTGAGGACACAGCCTAACATGATGGGGCTGTGATGGAGGCCCTGGCTGATTCTGGAATCCCCAGTGGATTCAGGCACTGGGGCTTGGTCCAGGCAGCACCTACCCTGAGTTCAGCTGTTGCTCTGCTGAGCACTGTCAGGAGTTCCCAGGTGCACCACCTGAAAGGTAAGGCATGGAATGGGATGGTAGCCACACTGGTGCTTGCCCTCAGGAGGCAACAAGGAGTGGGGAAGGCCTGCGGGGGCTGAGCTGAGTGTTTGGCCCAGACCTCATCCTGTCACTATGGCAGTGACATCTCACTGTCCCTCCTCTGTGGCTCATCTACACAGAGGCAGTATCTGAGGCTGGCCCTCCGAGCCTTCTCTAACTCACAGATCCAAATCCCTTACCTGTGCCCACACATTTCACCTCCCTCACCTCGTCTGATTTCATTCCCATCTGAATTAGGCAGATGGCATTAGCCCTGTTTGACTGAGGGAGAGATTGAAGCTCCAAAACTGAGGCTAAGACTACACAGTAGGCAGGTGATGGATCTGAAATTTGCTCCTGGAGCCTGGGATTGTCTCCCTGCCCCTTGGCCGGGTGGCTGCTATGACAGGGACCAGATATCCTCCTGCCTCCACAGGAAGGGGTGAGGTAGGGAAGCTCAGGCAGGCCTGGAACTGGGACAGAAAGGGGTTCAGGAGGTGAGACATCCCTCAAGGCTAATGGGGGCCCATGACTTCCGGCGAGCCCCTACCTCTCCTGCACATCTCTCCAGCCCCCGCTTACTCCTGGCTGTCTGTCTTCTCCACACAGCAGACTCCAGAGGCCCAGTCTGGATGCTGGAGTGACGGCCACTGTTTTGAGAGCACAGACCCACCAGGCCTGTGGCTAAGCATGATACACACATCATCTCATTTAAGCCTCTCAGTGATTCCATGAGGCACAGGAGTTTTATTCCCAGTTTATAGATGTGGAAACAGAAACCCGAAGACATTATGTCACTGCTTCAAGACACAGTTAGCAAATACTGGCACGAGGAGCCGAGTCTGTTCCTAACAATTCTATTATCCTACTTTCGGGCCAACACGGCCCACTGGGCAGGTCTGGGTGTCTAACTCTCGGAGCAGATGGGCCAGTCCTGGCCTGCAGGGCCCACAGCACACAGCCAGCACAGCACGGTCTTCTGCAGCCACAGGGATCCTGGTCCTGAGACTGGGCAGCTCAGGAGGCCAGCCCAGCCAGCTCTAAGTCTGGAGTGTTTGCTGCAGCTCTAAGAACAGCAAGAGAAGCCTTTACTGGACCTGACATAGGGCCTCAGCCTGGAGGGGCCAAAGCTCCCAAGCTGCCCCTGGGGGGACCATAGAGTTTCCGGCCCTCTGTCCTGTCCCAGGGGACTCTATTTGCACAGCTGGAACCACATCTTTCTGGTTCCTGGGGACCAGCTTTGCACACAGGGACATGAAAAACTCCAATTAGGGAGTTTCTAGTTTGGCCCTCCCCCCGTCCTCCCCGGTCTCACACCATATCATGGAACTCAGTGCTGAAAGTGCCCTGGACACCACTGAGTACAACTCCATTGCCAGAAGGGGAAACTGACGCTGTGCAAGGGGCCCACACTGGCACAAAGCCACATGGCTTGGGGACCCTGTTCTATTCCCTCTCCCCTCTGCCAAGTCCTCCTGTTCTAGCTCAGCCCTCCACGATGGCACCCAGCCTGGTTTTAATGCCCCAAGAACAATGGGGCTCCCACTTCTTCTGGGACCTGGAGAGGTTTGAGGGAGAAGTGGAGGTCCAGATAGAGAAATAGTATCTGCAAAAGCCTAGAAGTGTGAATGGAGGGGCTGGGTATGGTGGGTATATTCAGACCCCACGGGCCAGCCCTGGAGAACTATGTGAACTTCTGCTCTGGAGGCAAAACCAACAGAGAGGCAGTGGGTGCCCCAGGGGCCCTCCCTGCTACCTTCCCCGCCCTAACTCCCACCATCACCCACGGCCTTCTCAGCCCATCCATCAATAAATTTACTGCGTGACCGAGACTAAGCTTTGAACTTATAGCACCATCTCTCAGTTCTCACCTACCAAGGAAAGAAGCTGAGAGTTTTCTGATGGGGCATCTGCTTCAGCCTCCAAAGGCACCAGGTTGCAAAGCTCTGAAGGTACTTCTCTGTGGGGAGTGGGGGCCCTGGGCTACAGGGTTCGTGTGTATGCGTGTGCGCATTTAGTCCTTAGTTTCCTTATCAGTGAATTGGGAATCATGCATTCTACCTTGCCTATATTAGAATCATCATTACAAAGCTATGAGGAGATTAATGGTTGGTTCCCAAAAGCTGGGGAAGGGAGAAATAGGGAGTGACGGCTTAATGGGTACAGGGGCTTTTTTTTTTTTTTTTTTGGAGTGAAGAAAATATTCTGAAACTAGATAGTGGTGATGGTTACACAACACTGTGAATGTACTGAATGGTAACTTTTATGTTTCGTGTATTTTAAAACAAACTTTTAAATGAATGGATACATTTTTTAAAAAGTTATAAGGACTGCTATGCTAGAAAATGGGGGGCAGTAACAACTTCCATTGATTGAACCTACTAACTGCCAAATTCAGCATCCAGACAGGTGAGACGGTGGTGGGCTTGAGGTAATGGGACCACTGAACTAGTCAGAAAACTTTGAGCCGTTAGGAGAAGGGGTTCTTTCTAGAACCGGCAGGAGGAGAGTGAGGCACAAATAGAAGGGATTCTGCTCAGAGGTTCAGGCAGCAGAGTATTTCAGGGGGACATGGGGAGTATATTCTATTTTGCTGCTCACCTGGGAAGACCCCTCCCTGAATTGGTCAGGTCCCTCTCCCCTCAACTCTACCCTTCCCTGTATCAAGGGCATGGCAGGGGACCAGGCTCAGCTAATAGGGCTCCCTGGCTGGGGCTTTGCATCTTGGAGTGACCTCAGTGCTAAAGACAGTGGGAAGGAGGTAGGGAAAGAGGTGGAAGGAGGAAAGGAACAAGCAAATTTATTCATTCAAGAAATTTTTACTGAATGCTTACTACACACCAAGTACCGACTGAATGAACGAATGAGTGAGAAAATCAGTAGGTGGGTGTGTATCCTGGCAGCGGGCCCTTGGTGAACCTTGGGGGTGGAGGGCTGCCAGGTGGGGCCAAGGGCTGGGCAGGAGACCCTGGGTGAGCACATCGGTGAGTGGTCCCGGCTCAATCACAAGGGTATCCATTGGTGTTCTCTTTCAGAGGCCAGGCAGGGGGTCTAGGCCCAGACAGGCTGCTTGCCCCATAAAAGCCCTGATTTACGCTGTTGGCCATGATGTCCCTTGAGTCCTTTATTTATTTGTGAGAGCCAGGTTGGGGTCTGGCTCCTGTCCTTCCCGGCTCCATGTGTTCCAACCCCACATGGTGAGGAAGACGGATGCCTTGGAATTATTTTGCATGAAATAGCTGTAGAAAACTATTTGGACCACATTTGATTTCACCTCTTGTTATGACATAATTTGTTAGCCTGAAACATGCAGCAGGCAGCTGGAGGTCTGGAGAAGCAGATGTTCCTGTGGGAGGTGAGGGCTCCCCAGGCAGGGGTGGCGCCAACACAGGGCAGCGCACAGCACTGCTGCTGCCACGCAGGCCTGGTCCTGACCCCGCCAACGGCCCTCACAACTATGGGAAGCTCATGGAGCCCTAGCTGGGCCTCGGTTTCCCCCATCTGGAAAATGGGGATGAGGATACCTACCTCTTGGAGCTGCCATGAGAATCAAATGAAGTAATTTAGAGCAAGCACTTAGCACAGTGGCTGGCCCAAAGTAAGAGTCAATACACGTTTGTTTTTATTCCTGGAAGAGATGAGTGTTCGAGAAAGGTTTTAAAGAAGGAATAGAAGTGAACCAGATGAAGAGATATGTTTTCTGGCACAGCATGAGCAAAGACATAGAGGGGAGAACCACAGCTATCAGTGGTGCGGTCAAGATGGAAAGGAGGAGGCAGGCAGCAAGCAGTAGGAGAGGAGGACGCCAGAGAAGTTGGTGGCCCAGCTATGAAGAGTTGTGAATGCAGACAATAGTTTAGTGGTTGCCAGAGGGTAAGGGGGGCGGGGGGTGGGGGGTGGGAGATGAGGGTAAGGGGGATCGAATATATGGTGATGGAAGGAGAACTGACTCTGGGTGATGAACACACAATGGGATTTATAGATGATGTAATACAGAATTGTACACCTGAAATCTATGTAATTTTACTAACAATTGTCACCCCAATAAATTTAATAAAATAAAATAATAAAAAAAAAGAGTTGTGAATGCCAGGGTAACAGGGAGCCATAGAAGACTCGAGCTGGGGAGAGACACAATCCCCCTTTGCAAACAGCACTCGGGCTGTAGAATCAGCCGAGAGGTCCCATATAAACTTTCTAGGGCTGCCATAACAAAGGACCATGAGTGGGTGGCTTAAAACAACAGCATTTATTCTCTCACAGTGCTGGAGGCTGGAAGTCCAAAATCGAGGCGTTGGTTGGGCCATCCTCTCTCTCTGAAGGTTCTGGAAAAGAAGCCTTCCTTACCTCTTTCTAGCTTTTGCTGTTGGCCAGTGACTGATGGCCTCCCCTGGCTTGCAGCTGCATCACTCCAAGCTCTACCTTTGTGGTCACACGGCAGTCTTCCCTGCATGTCTTCTCTTCTTATACAGACACCAGCCACACTGGATTAGGGTCCACCCTACTTCAATATGATCTCATCTTACCTAATTACATCTGCAAAGAGACCCTATATCAAAATACAGACATGTTCGCAGGTACCTGGGGTTAGGACTTCAATATATTTGGGGGAGCACAAGTCAACTCACAACAGTCCCCAATACCCCGTCTGTCCTCAGTTCTTCAGTCACAGAGAAGTCCACAGGGTCTGGATCCCAGGAACCATTCAGTGAGAAGGTTCCTCCAGTTGGATGGACGCAGTGTGGGCAGTCACAATGTCTGGGGGACACAGCAAGCCAGGAATCAGGGGAAGGGGGGGCTCTGACCAGGAAGGGAGGAGAAGAACAGATGCTGCCACAGCTCATAGTGGGGATGCGAGGCCCAAGCCAGGGTGGGGCCCCGGGATGGAAAGGGGGAGTGGCTTTAAAGCTCTCAGAGAGGGAAGATCTCATGTCAGTACCTCTGGGTGTAGCAAAGCCAGAGAGTGAGTGAACGCTGGCTGCTGGGAGAGCTCAGGCAAGAAACAGAAACCAAGGGAGTGAAAAGAGAGCAGGGCCGTCTAGACCCGGGCTGCTGGGGACCAGCACGGTTACTGGGTTCCCTCTGGGCAGTTTTGGGCAGTCAGCCTGGCTGCCTCGGTTTACAAGAATGGAGGGGTGTCTTTGGAAAGCTGTTGGCCTCCTCTCTGCAGCCTTAAAAGCAGAGTCTGGATAAAGAATTTGTGGTATATATACATAATGGAATACTATTCAGCGGTAAGAAAAGATGATATAGGAACATTTGTGACAACATGGATGGATCTTGAGAGTGTAATGCTGAGCGAAATAAGTCAAACAGAAAAAGCAGAGAACCATGTGATTTCACTGATATGTGGTATATAAACCAAAAACAACAAAAGAACAAGACAAACAAATGAGAAACAGAAACTCATAGACACAGACAATAGTTTAGTGGTTACCAGAGGGTAAGGGGGGTGGGGGGTGGGGGGTGGGAGATGAGGGTAAGGGGGATCAAATATATGGTGATGGAAGAACTGACTCTGGGTGATGAACACACAATGGGATTTATAGATGATGTAATACAGAACTGTACACCTGAAATCTATGTAATTTTACTAACAATTGTCACCCCAATAAATTTAATAAAAAAAAAAAAAAACAGAGTCATCTGTAACTGACTTCTATCTGTGCCAGGAAAGAGGCCCAAAGAGGACAGACACTTCTCCCCAGGTGACACAGCGGAGAGGGGACTGGACCCCACCCCTCTTTCCTCCCAGCCTACAGCTGTCCCACCACCCTAACTGCACAGGTGCTCCCTGCCCTGGACAGAGAGTGTCCTCTGAGGCTGCCCCATCTGGGATATAGGACAGTAAGTGGTGACATCTGTGGGAGGAAGGATGAGAGGCCTGCCTAGGGAGGGGGGCTGTGCACCAGAGATAAGGACATAAAGATGCCCATGGAATTAAAAGGAATGTCTACTCCTCCAACCCCGACAGAGCACGTATCCTGTAAAACAGAATTTCAAGAGTGATTGATAGGAGATGGGGCTGGCCGTGGGAGGTGGTATTGGAGTCTGGAAGCGTGGGGAGCACCAGGTAGGGATAGAAGAGGGTGCATCTGGGTGAAAGGGCAAGTAATAGACTTAGGATAGTGGGAATAGGTGTGTGTGTGTGTGTGTGTGTGTGTGTGTGTGTGTGTGTGTGTTTGTGGTGATCCTGAAGAGAGAGGGGCACCAAGAGAAGGAAGAGGGTTTAATTTATGGGGAGGACAACTAATTAGACCCCTCAGAAACTATGGACAAAGCTGAAGGTGGGTGCTACTGTCGTGAACTCAGAGATGAGGCCCAGTAGTTCTTCCAGTTTTAAATTGCAATAAATTAGCTGTTCTGTTACATCTCTCAGGGGAGCTTAGGCCAAAAGGGTTATTCGCCTAAAGGACCAGTGTTCCTGGAACCGCTGGCAGGGGTGAGGGCCAACCTTGGTCTCTGAAGGGCTAGAAAAGCAGCCAGAAGTTGAGGGGCAGGGCCAGGGAACTTCTTATCACTGACTTTCTCTGCAGCTGGCTTCCAGGACTCACGAGGGAGGACAGATGCCCCGCAGCCCTCCCTTCTTCTGTCCCTCAGGACTGGCCGCACCTGGAGACTGACTGAGGGCCAGGGCTAACTCCAACCCCGAACCCTAAATTCAGCAAGAGAATAGCCTGGCTCAGGTGTCCATGCAGATCCAATCAAGAGTCAGGACCCCAGTGGGTAAACAGGCTGCCAGAGCCCCACCTTTAGCATCACCCAAGAGGCTTCTCAGGGGGCTAAGTTCCCCCTAGAACGTATCTGTATACAAGCAAAAATCAAATATTAATCAAATTGTAAGAAAATAAGTTCACAACGATATAAAAGGAATATATACAACACATTAAAAAAAAAAAGCAACTTAGGTATAGAGGGAATACAAAGTAGGATAAAGAAAAAGCAACAGATATTTCAAAACTCCACCACACGGGTATTGAGGCCCACAGCTGAGGCGTCTTTAGGGCTGGCATTCCACACTGGCAGCGAAGGGAAAAGAGCAGAGCGTAGCAGGCTTGGTTGCCTGGCATAGCGGTGACCTCCCACCTCACCCCCCACATCTGGGTGTGCCCCCTGCCCTCCGCGCTCACCACTGTGCCCCGTGGCAATCTGATCACCTCTCTGAACCTCCATTTCCTAGTCTGACAAATGGGGGCACTGATCAGCCTTCCCTCTCAGGGCAGTAGCCAAGACTAAACGAGAAGAAGAATTTTAAGGGGCTGACCTAAGGTCTAACAAACAATAGGCACTCGACACGTGCTAGCTCCCCCCATTGTTTTCACCTCCAACACTAGGATCCCACAGACTTTAAATAAATGTTCTGTCCCCTCGATGAAGTTCAACTTGAGGTGCTTCTTGCCGCCTTGGGAATGTCAGGACCTGGTTTATCTTCAGCTGCTATTTGGAAGCCTCAGAGAAAGCACATTCAAATGTGAGCCAGACTGCTGGCCAAGGGTCCCCAAGCAAAACTCGTGCCTAAGCCAGTGCCCTAGGAGGTGCTAAGGACCCTAAGAAGGCCAGCTACCATCAATTTAATGTGTCCACTGCACTCATGCTGCTAATCTGGAAGCATTGGAGCTGGCCTGGTCTCCTCACCACCTCATTCTCTGGTGGCTGCTGGGAGATAGCAAGCTCTCCATGGATGTTTGTCTGACAGACATAAACACAGGCCTGGAGCTGCTCTCCCCACTGCTGGCTGCTGGCTCGCTGGATAGAAATTCCATCTGCCTGGGTCTCCAAGGGAGGGCCGTTCTGCACAGGCCTGGGAACTGCACACCCCTTGGGGAGCCTGGAGCCCTGAGCTCATTGTTTGACCCCTCCCTGTCCCAGCTTCGCCTAGGGCTGCTTGGGACACCCAGTTCCTCCTGGAATCCCTATTTGGGTTTGGTTTGGGGTTGAAGTTTGTTTCCATTCAAGGCAATTTGATTCCAAGCCCACCCCCAACCTCTCACTGCCCCCAAATGCCTGCCCCTCTGGAGGGGGCTTGACGTTGCCGACTTGCTGCCAGGGCGGGCTCCTCCAGACCTCCCACCAAGGGCATGGGATGTTTGGTTGACTTTGATGTCTTGAAAGGAGGCCCCATCCTCAACTCCCTCTCCCCCAATATGTAAATAAGCCAGAAACTGTGAAGCCCTATCGCCACCCGGTGGAGTAAAAAAAAAAAAAGAAAAAAAAAAAAGAAAAGAAAAACAAGCCTTAGGGACACAAAATAGCTGCGGTCAGAGCCACCTCTTGACTAATTCCTTTCTGTGTGACTTAGAAGAAGACACACCTCTCTGGGCGGCCCCTGAAATGACAGCATGAATATGTGACCTTTGAGAAGGCACGCTGGCAGATGGACCATGTGACCTCTACAGCCCCTTCCAAAGCATAGTCGATTAATATTCTTTGTCTTTAATATGTATGGGTACCTCTGGCCCACACTGTGCTTTGGTTAAAAAGTGGATATATTTCAGCCTTGCCCTCAGGAACTGGAGGCCTGGGGACTAAGTCCCAGACGAGTAAAGAGTCTCAAAGAGTAAAGACATACCTGGGAAGCTGGTGGGCTGGGCACTGAACCAAGAGTGTTACTCTCTGTACTCTGCAGATGAGGAAACCGAGACTCAATTTCATGGCAATTATGTGAACAGCCCAGATTTATTGTCAGGGAGGGCTTGTGGGGTAGGGGTTGATGCCCCAGAGAGGCTTAACCAGAAGCATTATCTGTCCCGTTCCCTGGTTGGCCTAAGATCAACGTCCTCAGCGTGGCTCATGGCCTTGGCTCAGCTTTGTCCCCAGGCACCTGGACGTCCTGCCCTCTGCCTCTGCATCCTGTCGGGTCACCAGAACTTTTCAGAGCCCGACACTGTTCAAGACCCTGAAAGCATCACATTAGGAGAGAGTTTAGAACACGGATAAGACACAAGCTACTAAAATTATGACGCCCATACTGCGATGAAACTGGAGGTCAGAGAGGCTGAATGCCTGGTCCAGGATCACAGAGGTTGAGGACGTTTGTTCAGGTCTGTGCAGGGCAGGTGCCCCGGCTGGGGTGACCCGTGGGTTTTCATGGTGTTTTCATCAGCTTGGGCTGCTCTAACAAACTACCATAGACTTAAATGGGTGGCTTACATGACAGACATTCATTCCTCCCAGTTCTGGAGGCTGGAGGTCCAAGATCAAGGTGCTGGCCAACATGATGTGCAGGGAGGGTGCTCTTGGTGGTTCGCAGATGGACGTCGTCTTGCTATGTCCTCACCTGGCAGAGGGAAAGATCATATCTTTCATGTCTCTTCTTATAAGGGCCCTGATCCCATTCATGAGGCCTCCACCTTATGACCTAATTACCTCTCAGGGGCCCCACCTCCTAATACCATCACGCTGGAGATTAGGGCTTCAATATATGAATTTAGATGGACACAAACATTTAGTTCATAGCGTACGGATACCGCACGTGGTGGACTCTTGGGTGCAACCTGATATTCTTGGCACCAACACGTTGGGGCTTTTAGGATCCCATATGCAATGATTCCATATTGTAAAAGGAATCTCTGGCTTAAACATAATAGTAAGACATCATTAGTGTGGCTTTCTATGATTCAACGATTATAGGATTCTAGCATCACATTAGTCTAAGGTTCCATTATCTTGTGATTCCAAGATTCTAGAATTCCATGTTCCCCTGAGAGCTTGGGCTCTGAGGGATAGGAAAATCCAGCTGGGGTGGTACAGAGGTGGGCGGGGCTCTAAAGAGGCAGCTTTCCCAACCTACTGACTTTTTTAACAATGAGGAACAATGCGTTATTTGGTTTTCATTGCGTTCAAAGGAAAGCCTGGGCTTGGCCAAGCCACATCAGAGTGTGAGTTCACCCGCCTGAGGCAGGGCAGCCCACGGAGGAGCCGGGGAGGAGGAGAAGAAGGGGAGGGGGGAGAGGGAAGAGGCAGCGTCATCCTCCCATATTGGAGGTGGCCAGTGCTCCGTCTCCTTCAGTGAGGGGTCTTATGTCACTCTTCTCTGGCCCCCACGTGCCGTGTCGAGAGAGGCTAGCCAAGAGCAGGGGCAGACACAGCAAACAAGAATGGGGGCTGTTTGGATGAACACAGGAGCAGGGGATGTGAAAACAGTCAGGGAGGGCTTCCAAGAGGTGACTCTATTTGCACCGGCCGTTGAGGGCAGCAGATCAGTGAAGGAAGTGTACCCCAGAGTCTGGTTCCATGTGGCTGGAGCCTAAAAGAAAGCAGGAAGTGGCAAGAGCTGGGATTGCAGAGTCACCAGGCGTCCGCCACGCAGGGCCTTGACTGCTGTGATGAAGAGCTTGAACTCGGCTCTGAGGACAGGAGAAGCAGAGATGGTTTTTGTTGGTGGAGGGAGGTCACCAGGCAACCTGAGAATGTCATAGCTGAGGGGCCTGAGATCGTGAGGTCTAAACCTTACCTTACAGATGAGGAGGCAAGGCCCAGACAGCAGGATTGCTCACATCCACCCAGCACATCATCACAGAGCAAGGGAGACCGCCCAGCCCAGCCCCACCAGTAGATTCTGGCACAGGCGGTCCTGGCAAAACAGGGAGGCTCCCCCTGAAATCTGCTACTCTTTAGTGCCCCTTGCCCAGATCCCAGTGCACAGGCCTTTCCTTTGATTGCAGGATCCCTATCTGTGCCTCCTTGCCTCATACCCAGCGGGCCCAGGTAGAGGCTGTCTCATGTGGGCGGACCAGACTTCCTAGTCTGAGCCCTTAGTGGAACATTTACACCCTCGCCACCGAGGCCTCAGCCACGCCAGGCCAGGATGGTGGATGGGCCCAAATGAAGAGTTGTGGGTAAAGGGGAGGAAAGAGCAGAAGTTCAGTATCACCACAACATGGAGATGAACCACAAGAAGCCACCAAGAGAGCCACGAGATGGTGTGTGTGGCTTGTGCATGCTTCAGTCTGAGGCTGAACAAGGAAGACACAGTTACGCTCATCCCCAGTAGGTTCCTGCAGGCCCGAGGACAGGAATCCCCTCCCCTCCCCACTCATGGCTCAGGTGACAGGGAAAAAACTAGCTCAGAGGTCAGAAAAAGAAGTCTGGGAGAAGGAATGGGGTGGCCGAATGGCTCAGTTGGTTAGAGTGCAAGCTGTTAACAACAAGGTTGCCGGTTCAATTCCCACGTGGGATGGTGGGCTGCGTCCTCTGCAACTAAGATTAAAAACGGTGACTGGACCTGGAGCTGAGCTGCGCCCTCCACAGCTAGATTGAAGGACAACGACTTGACTTGGAGCTGATGGGCCCTGGAAAAGCCACTGTTCCCCAATATTCCCACCCCCCAAAAAAATTGGAAAAAAGAAAAAAAGAAGTCTGGGAGAAGGAAAGACGGTGAAACACAAAGTACCATGGGATACCATTCAGTGACAAAAGGAGGAACTGGAGACGCAGGCAGCAACCTGGATGGATCTCAAGGGCATTACAGTGAGTGAAAAAAGCCAATCTCAAAAGGTCACATACTGTTTGATTCCACTTACAGAATATTCTTGAAGTGATAAAATGACAGAGCTGGAGAATAGACTAGTGGTTGCTAGGGGTTGGGGCTGGTTAGGCTGGATGGAAGGAATCTGGCAACACAGGTGGGACCAGGGGGGCAGCCAGGTGTCCAGAAGGGTGGAGACTGTGAGGGGATTGAGAGAAGGGAGAAAAGTGAGGCAGCGAGTACCAAGGGCCAGTGTGTAGGGAGGGTGGGTGTGACCACAGGGGCAGCATGAGGAGGATCTCTGTGATGGAACAGTTCTATATCTCAGTTGTGCTTGTGGTTTCATGTGATAAAATGACATGGAACTACATGCAACTACGTGCACGTGTTATATCAATATCAAGGTCCTGGTTTTGATATTATACACTAATGACCTGGGATGTGACCTTTGGTGGAAATTGGGTGAAGGGTACAGGACCTTTCTTACTACCTTTACAATTTCCTGTGAATCTATGATTGTTTCAAAATAAACAGTTGTTTTATTTTTTAATTTATTTAAGTGTGTTTTTCCAGGACCCATCAGCTTCAAGTCAAGTAGTTGTTTCAATCTAGTTGTGGAGGGCGCAGCTCACTGGCCCATTTGAGGATCGAACCTGCAACCTTGTTGTTAAGAGCATGGACTCTAACCAACTGAGCTAACTGGTCACCCCAAGAGTTTTTTGTTTTGTTTTTTTAAAGAGTTAACTGGCCATATTTGTGAGGGTCTCTTTGTGGACTCTCTATTCAGTTCCATTGATCTATATGTCCACCCTTCTGTCAATAATACGTAGTCTTGATTACTGCAGCTATATACAAATCTTAAAATCAGCTAGGTGATTCTTCCCACTATATTATTCTTTTCCACAGTTGTTCCTATTCAAGTTTCTTTTCCTTTCCCTATACATTTTAGAATACTCTTGTCTATACCTAAAAATAAAAACAAAACAAAACAAACTTTGGGAGATTTTGATCACAATTGAATTAAACCTATAGATCAATTTCCTGTGAATCTAAGTATTTCAAGATAAAAATGTTTTAATTACAAAAATAACACAGAGAGGACAGCAGGGCAGAGAGAAGGTGTTGATGTACATTCTGAGGGGTGCTCTGTCTGGATTGATAGATGTCCCGGGGCAGGGGAAGGAGGCAAAGAATTTTAGAATTCTCTAGAATTAGAATTTTGGATTTCTTCAGAAGGAATAAAGAATTGTTTTGCTCTGTTCTTGGGATTTGAAATGTGTTGGGTCTGATCATCTAATATGTAATATTTTCTCTGGTAATGTGGCACTGGACACATTCCCATTCTTCTCGTCCATGTGGGGTGGAATCTGAGTCCTGCCTTTGCACAGAGGTCACCGTACTGCTGGTGTAAGCTGAGTCAGAGGCCTTGAAGCAAGTCTGTGACCGTGACATGGCCATCTAGGTCTGCAGAGCCCTTCCCATAGGCTGCTCTGCCCTGGCCTTCCCAGGGGACAGTACAGAAACCAGTTTCAGGAACAAATGGCGAGGCAGGCAGCAGTTTCAGCTGACCAGCCCTTTGCCCCTCCTGCCTTGCTGCTCTTGCACCTCCCCCACCATGGTTCCTACCCTTCTGGACACTTGGCTGTCCCTTCTGGTCTCATGCACGTTGCCAGGTTCCTTCCTCTACCCAGCCTGACTACCTCCTGGGTTCTCCTGGAAATAGACGTTCTCACAGACCCTGAGCCTATAACCTTCCACAGCCAGCCACCCATCATGCTTCGGGTCAAGGAAACCACCCTGAAAGCTTGGCACAGCTCCCAAGGCCTCCTTAAGACAGGCTGGAGCCAAACCTGGGCTCCCTGGCATATTCCACCTGCAAGAAGTGGTGGCTTTCCCTGGCCTCAGTCCCTTGCCAGATGTCATGGTGCTGGAGGAGGTCACCCCTTTCCCAGACTCTTTGGCCCCCTGGGAAGCCCTTTGGGATGAACTGAGTGAACAGCAGTGGGAGAATAGCACTGTTAGCCAGCATAGGTGACGGAGCTCAGGGGCGTGCTGCCGCCTCCCATCCCTTACTTCGAATATCCTTACTAAAGGACGGGACTCAAGAAAAAAATACACTTGGCCAAACTTCAGGCAGTCAGTGGTCTTAGCACTGGGTGCTCTGGCCAACAGATGGTTCCATCTTCACATTTAGTATAAACTCTGTGCCATTACCTAGAAATTATCCCCTTCAAGAGAAAGAACTCTGGGAATCTCACACGTACATAAATCAAAATCACACATGTCCCCACATACAAAAGGCCTTGTCAGGACACTCCTTATCCCCTCAGGGTTACAGACATTACTGGTAGTAACCAAGACACACATTTCACTTCTTAGAATTCATTTCTCTTCTCAAAAAAGAGCCCAACGCTGAGCTCTCCGAAGAGGCAGCCATTGAAGAGAACGTCCACGTCCCTAACAGAGCCCAGATAGCCCGTTTAACTGAGAGACATAACGGTCTCCTCAAACAACTCCTTTTAAAATTCTGATCCAGCAAAGAAACCCCTACATGAGTCTCTGTGTTGCCCCAGGCCTTAATCTGACTTTATACATTTTTAATCTTTCCATATCCCGTAAGGGCTGGTGGCCAAACTGAGGGTGTCTATTCCCCTGGGACCCACAAGCCAGGCAGCTGCTCATCTGATTTGGGACCCAGGTGAACCTAAACTTCCACCCAAAACAAAAAACCTGTCAAGAACAGCTGCACACTATTCTACTGACGTTGGTCTTATTACTATTGGTCCAGGTTCATTCCTTGATTTATAATCCAGAGGCCCAAACCCTCCAAATAAGCAGTTTCAACCACAAACAGCAGATGCCGGGACTCACATCAGCTTCAGCGTGTACCCACTGGAAAGGACACCCACCTCCCAGATGACATCGCCATGGCCCAGACCCTCGCTGCTGGAGATGACCTTGCCTCAGACACTCAGCTGCCTCTATGAATTTAAATCCTGCAGCTCATGATGGCGACATCTTGCCACCCAAAGCCCACTTCTCACCTGACTCTGTCCATTCTGCCTTGACCCACGTTGGCTTCTTATCTCTGTACTGGCCGAACCCCCTCTGGGCAGCTTCTGGCCACCCGGTAGGGCTCTCAGTCTTTCCCAAATGCCTCCTATTTCTCTAGATTCCACACAGCTAGGCCTCCCAGAGCTCAAATCTCTGACTCCCCCACCTGGGTCACCAGACCTGTTGGGGCCCAAGGCAGTGTGGCCACATAGAATCTTTTGGCCACTCTGCCTTCCATGGGAAGTGGTCTATTTGACTACAAAAAGAGGGGGCTGAGCTTATCAGACAGGACCTCACCCAGGTTACAGGAGCAGCTCATCTGTCCCAGACCCCCTGCCTTCCTCGAAATGACTGAATTTGACCCAGCCATAGAGCAATGTTATAAAGGTCCTAGTGTCTGATGATGGTGGAGAGCTCTGCCCCAACCAAACTGCTCTGATAGGGGACAGCCAGATGCCCTCCTTTCAGACTCAGCATAGCCGGGCCCCAGGACTTGGTTCTGTGTCCAGCATGCATCATCCCTTCTGAGGATTCCCTTGATCTCTCCATGGTTGGGCCTAAGATTCCTGCTCCGGCTGTCACCATACCCTAGCTTCAAGTACCTTCAGAATGTGGCACAGGCTCCTCTTGTCAGCCTCTGGATATGGATCCTGGGTCTGCTCAAACTCTCTGAGCCCTAGTTAACTTATCATTAAAATAGGAAATATAAAACCTAGCTTGAAGGTTGTTGTGAGACTGAAATGCAAGAATGCATGGAGAGTGATTAGCTCAGTGCCTAGGTAAGCACTGAAATGTTACCTTTGATGGTTGGGCACGCAGTAAAATTTGGCTGAATGGATGAGAAGCCCTACGTCCATTTTATAGAAGAAGAAAACTGAGGCCTGGGCAAGGGAAATGACTGGCTCACACCAGTGGCTAGTATTGCAGTGCTCAAAAGTCAAAGCTCTGGCTACATCCTTCCCAGTCTTTATTCCTTCCAAGGAGGCCCTTTCTGATGGGGTTTTGGGGAAACTTTTGGTGTTTCTGTCCATTTGGCAAATTCTGGAGTGTCTGGATCCACCCATACAGCTGCAAGTGGACAGGGCTAGGGATGGGGAAAGGAGACATGAATCCTGGTCTCTTTCCAGCCCGTCCCCAAGTCTGGACATTCTGGAAGCCACACCCTGTCCCCAAGTCCCTTTGGAAACCTTGGCAGCCTTATCTGCAGAAGGGGTTGGGGAGGAGGGAGAAGGGGATCTGAAGTCAGCCAGGGAATGTCAGAGGGAGGAGGAAAGCAGGGCAGAAAGGGTTGGAGGACACCCGATGTGACCCCAACCACAGCGCCCAAGCACTTGCTGTCCTCCCAGATTGTGGACAGCCAGTAAGAACTGGCTCCTAGCCCTGAACTCCATGGGTGACCTTGCATAAACTGTTTCTCCTTTCTATGCCTTGGTTTCCCCATCTGTGAAATGGGAAGTTGAAACTGAGCAGGGGTCCTCAATCCCCTGGTAGAAAGCAGTGTTTCCAGAATGAGGCTCCTGAACTCCTGCACACAAGCCCCACACCCACTCTCAAGTGTCCAAGAATTTGGCTGTGGTATTTCATTTATCATCCTTGTGGTCTGCAGGTACCATGGCCGGCAGGCTGATTACTCAACAGGCTTATTACACTCCTCGGTGACTAATAGATTCTTTCTCTGTTTGTGTTTTAAAGCCATAGCAATAACATTGGCTTTCAGTGACACTATTGAAATCACCATTATTCAGCCCGACTCTACCTACATGATAAACAGGCCAGCAGAAACATCCCTTCTTAGAGAAAAGAGGGCCCCTGCTTCACTTGTGGTAGGAACAGGTTCTTTAGTAGTGAAGCTGGTGAATGTTGGGGGGTGGGGTGGATTTATGAACTGTTAAGAATCATAGGATTAGGTCATTTCTCTGGTCCCTTCCAGCTCTGACCTACACATTGGACCTCATCAAAGGGAGGAGTTGAACAGATACTATCTTCCCTTTGAAAGTTCGAGTGTGGGGTTAAGAGCCCAGCTGGAAGTCAGACAGCAGGGCTTGTGGTTCTCGCTCTACCACTTGCTGGCTGGGTGACCTTGGGCAAGTCAGATCCTCTCTCTGAGCTTGTCTTCTTATTGACAAAATGGGGAGAATAAGATAAGCTCCCACAGGAGGTGGAGTAGGGAGAATACCCGGAGGTGATGCATGAGACACTCTTACCATAGTGCTTGCATACAGCAGGAGCTCAAACGCTGGGCACTGCTACTATTATGTAAATGTTGAGCCTCTGGTGAGTGGGCTGGAGTCCAAAAGGATGCGGAGAGTTAGAGCTGACACCCTGGGGGAACTTGATGGAAGGCAAGTCAAACTGGTTGATCACTGTCAAGGTCGCCTGGCCGCTCCTTTTCTGACCAGTTTTATCTGTCAAAACTGCAAGGAACAAAATAGCTGAACACAGCAGAGCAGCCCCAGTGTCTGTCAGGCAAAATTGCTAAGTTCTTTAGACGGAGGAAGCAGGGGCTGCCTCTGGTCTGGTTTCTGCCTCCCTGGAGGGGGAGGGGAAGCAGAACTTTCTGGTTGTTTGACTACCCCTCACAATCCTCCTCTCAAGGATTCAAAGCTCCCTGGCTTCTTCAGAAACCCGCAGGAGTCTGCTTCTCACTTGCTCTGGGCAGGAAGGAGGACCTTACCTGCAACCATCTGTAGGCTCATTTCCCTCCATCTGTGGTTCTCCATCCTGTGGGGCCCATGTCCCCTTTATTGTGCTGAAATGAGCTTCATAGGTAATACAGCCTGTCTCCTGCACAATAGAAAAGCCAGTGTAACCAGTAGTGAGCTGGTAAATGTTTAACAATCGAATCCCCGAAACAAAGAAAATAAAAAATAACACTTGATTTATATCTTTTGACAATTTCATGGTGTAAATACTTCCACCAGGGCTGATTTCAAACTATCAACATGACGACACTGAATGCAGAATTGGAAAGAAACACACAATCTGCTCTCAGTTGACTTGGCTTCAGCGCACCACTGAATAAAACTACAATGAAATAAATGGAAAGTAATTTGTAATAAAAAAACATGTTTTATTATTTTCGTGCCCAGGGCCGGCTACTCTAAGAAGACATAATAGAAGGGTCTCTGTGGAGACTCACTGATTACAACTGCTGTGCAAACGGACTGGGCCAGGTCACTCAAACATCATGAGAACTGCTGCTGTCTGTGACGTACTTTTTCTAAAATGGTGAACCACTCTTAAAAATGCTCTGAACAAAGCATAATCTTCCCTCAATTTACAAGGTGGTTGTGTTCCTGGAAATTTTGGAGTGTATTAGAATCATGCAAAAAAAAAAAAAAAAAAAAGAAAGTGTTGTGCTTATACATAAAACAGAGTTAGGTTTGAGGCACAGGTGATTATAAACAGGCTTTTCATCCACCCAAATGTTCCATGAGATTTTCATATGTCCCCACTCATGAAATGCCAGTGGAGATCCCCAATTATGGTTACATGCAAAAATCACTCCTACAGATTTCCAGTACAACCTCTTGGTTTAGTAGTACTTGGCACTTGTTGAGACCTCCTGCCTCAAACACATACTGTTTCACCCCAGGCAGTCCACTCTCTAAGACCCCTGCCACGCTACTGTGTTTCCCCGAAAATAAGACCTAACCAGAAAATAAGCTCTAGCATGATTTTTCGGGAGGACATGCCCTGAACATAAGCCGTAATGCATCTTTTGGAGCAAAAATTAATATAAGACCCAGTCTTGTTTTCGGGGAAACATGGTAGGAGCTTTGTTATTTGCTCATGTACTTCCTTCCACCTGGAATTCTATCTTCCAAATTCAGACCTAGAGTTTAACCATCCATCCATCCATCCATCCATCCATCATCTCTTCCATAATTAGGCCCAGAACTGAGACCTAAGGACCCAGGATGAAGCCAACCTGACCCCTATCCTCAGGGAGCTCCCAGGTAAGTGGAGAGACAGACATACAGAGAGACATCACAGACGATGACAATGCCATGTGCCAAGCAAGATGACAGGTGTCTTCGGCTGGTGTAGTTTATCGGCAAGAGCACCAGCTTTGGTCTTGAACACCTGAGTGTGATCCCTACCTGGACAGGTGCTCACTGTGCGACCTCAGCGGAGTGACCATGCTCTCTGAGCTTCAGCTTTTCTCAGCGATAAAAGCAGGGAAGGGAAAAAGCCTAACCCCCAGGGCTGTATGCAGATAAATTGGATTAAAGCTCCTGGTGGGCCCACATGCCCTGGCAGGGGTCTCAGAGAATCAGAAAGGGCCAGTCACTGGTCCTTCCTAGTGGATCTGTGTAGCCAGCTGCCAACTCCTGAGGTAAAGAAGCTGTTGTGTGGAGACCAGGTTGGGCGCATTTCTGCTGATGAGACAATTCGTAGCTAGTCCTGGGTTTTCCAGAGCAAGTCATAGTGAACTTAACTTCTAGGTCTGGCAGAGTGCCCTCAGTGGGCCCTCGTCTGGCTGAGTGGGAGGGTTGGCTGGGTGAGGGCCCACCACTCACCAAACTGAGCCCCTGCTCTGGGCCAGCTCTGATGCCCATGATGATGGGCATATCAAGGAGAGCCACACAGCCCCTAGTCTGGTGGAGAAAGCAAACGTTTCATTGGGTCATCGGCCCCTCCCCATCCTTTCGGCTCGTCCATATCAGTCCCCAATGACTTCCATATTACTAGATGGCTAATGGCCATGCTTCCATCCCCATCATCCACAACCTCTTGCTGCCTCTAGCCCTGTGACCTCCCTCCTCCTCGGCCCCTGTGACAGATCCGACAGATCCCACTTTCCTGGGCCCAGGGCACCTCCCTCAGAGGCAGGCTTCTGACTCTGGCTCCAGCACTCCTCTGCTGCATGACGCCACCTCGGGGAGGAGGAAATTGCCCCACTTCCCTGTCTTCCCCCAGCCCCAATACACTCCCAGGCCCCATGGCCTGCAAAATAGCAAACAGCTGCTGTGACCATGGGCTGCCCAGACCCCAGGGGCCTGGGGGGAAGCGGGCCAAGGAAACTTGGAGAAAGAACTCTTAATAACATACCTTCCCCAAGCTGCTTCCAAAGAAACTTCTCCTCACAAATCATTCCATAAACACTTAGCAGGCTCTCAGGAAAGCGTGCACGGCTCTCACCCGGCTATTAGGAGGCTCCTCACAAGTAAATTGAGACCAGGCAGCAGAGGCCTGTGCCAAATCCCCGCCTGCCCTCTTCCCACACGGCATCCTCCTCCCCCACCAGGAACCCTTCAGCTCCGAGGGCCAGGGGCTCCTCTCTTGCTACTCTGGCCTCTCTTTGGGCTCTGGCCCTCTCTCTCTGCTGGACAGAGGGTACCTTGTTTCCCTGGAAACCAGCCCCTTACCCACTGTAGCCACTGGCTTTCCAGAGGGCTCTCCTGGGCTGTCATGTGGGCCTAAATCCTACCGAGACTTCTGAGGGCCACACCACCAGGCTAACCATGGCAGACGAGGCTGGCCCCTGTCCCCACTCTGTCCCAGCAACACTCTATCCCAGCCACTCTGCTGGTGCCTCTCAGGCTGGGGCTGCTCAATAGGGAAATAACTCCGGGTTCATCCAAGTCACGAGCTGGAAAATCCCTCCCATCCAACAATCCCCTCCAGGGAAAGTGTTGTGCAACTCGCTCAGCTGGCTAATATCCAGTGCTTGGCTAATATCCAACAAGGATCGCGGAATTACTTGATTTGTTCATAAGTTGACACGTTTGCTTATAGGTTAGCAGTTGGCTCGTATAATGACTTTCATTAGGGTCTTCGAGAACAATAGTAGGGACTGGCACCCCAATATTGTCCTCCATCGTAGTTGGCTTTGGAACACACTTTAAGAACAACTGCTCCTTTTCCTAGGTTTGCCCAATATCATTTTGAAGAGCAAAAAGCTCTATTGCAAATAGAAATCATCAGTGAAGTAAATAAAACATTCAGATGAAAATAAACATGCAGATTTGTGGGCACTGAAATTAGCATGAGATGGGCTTTAAGAGACAGGCCACAGTCAGATCTACGGTCAAGTGCAGCCTCCCACTTACTGGAAGGCTGATCTTGAACAAGCCTCTGTAAACCTCAGTTTCTTTGACTCTAAAATGGGAATAAATCCAACCTACTTCAGAGAACTGCCAGGAAAGTCACCTCACTCCTCCATCCTTTAACGAATGGTCAATGGTGGCCTCCCAGGGAACTTAGAGGTTGGGGGCCTTGCCCATAGTACTGGTTACTGCTGCCTATTCACTCCAAGAGTTCAACCACAGGTCACCCATTCAACCTTTCTTTCGGCAAATATTTAGGGAGCCTCTTTTATATACTAGGCTCTAAGCAAGATGCTGACCAAGACAGACACAGGCCCACCCCCTGAGGAACAAACAGAACAGGAGAGACAAACATGGAAGGATACGTAATGAATTGCAGTTGTGGTAAGAGTTGCAATGTCCCTGAGTCAAAGGACTGAATATTTACTTCTGCAGAATAGGAACCAGACTTCAAGCTCAAAGCTGCAAGGAAGCAGAAATTCAGGCCCAAAAGGCACCAGAGAGAGGAATCAGGCTGCTGGTCTGCTGCTCGCATTGGGAGAAAGAATGGCAGGAGGGGTAGGTCCAGATGTGTAATAACAACGTTAACAATGATATTGAGGATAATAATAATAACTACCATTCAAAGGGCACCTACTCAGCGGTAGGGGCCGTGCTTCACTTTCAGTGCAAATCCTCATCGCACTCTGTAACTTACAGATGGGACACCGAGGTTCCAAAAGGTGAATTGAGTTGCCTAATGTCTCACATCTTGGAAGCAGAGGGCCAAGATGCAAGCTCAAGGCTGTTGACGTCAAGATAAGACAACAGAAGACCCCCTTACCCTGATCTGAAACAGAGAATTGACCTCTGGAAACTGAGCAAAGTGGCATGACTCCACAGTGTGTCATCTGTGGGATTTGGGACAGACTTGCTGCTCTTCCAAGGCCCGTCTGCTCAGACATCAGGGGCCTGAATTTCCACCCGTGGCACCCTCCCCAACCTGTGTGCCTGTACTCAGAGGGCCCTCGATCGCCTGTCACTGTCCATCATACCCACCCATTTCTACCTCTAGGCTTTTGCTCACCTGTTTCTTCCCCCTAAATTCTCCTTCCTACTTTCTTCTATTGGACTCCTACCCTTTCTTCAAGGCCCAGCTCAAATACCACTTCATTCCAGAAATTTTTCTGACTCCTCACCTTCTAGGAAGGTGACATGAGAAGGGAGAAAAAGCCTAAGTTTTCATCTTAGGAAATCTGGCCCTGGTATGTAACTAATGTGCAACCATGAACAAATCAAATTAACTCTCTCAGGCTCAGTTTTCTTATCTGTAAAATAGGGCTAATCATCTTTACTTCATGAGTTTAATGCGATTATTAAATGAAGTTGTGGATATAAAAGTTCTTTGTAAATGGTAATGTACTGTGAGGCTATTATTTATAACACAGTCCCATTGTCATATAAAAGTGACAAAACTTGGCTTAAGCAAAGAAAAAACATGCATTGACTCATGTAACTAAAAAGTGAAAGGGCATGAGAATTTCAGGCATGGCTTTATTCAGGGGCTCAAATTCCATCCCCAGGACCTGTCTGCCCCATCTCTGGAATCTCCTCGTTTCCATGTTAGGCTCCACGTGGTAGAAAAATAACTGTGAAGTTATCTTCCAGGTTCAGGTCCAGCCAGAAAAAGAATAAAAAAGAACAGCCCTTTCTCCATAGTCCCAGCAAGTATTCAAGTATGTAACCTTATTGGTTCTTATGTCATGTGTCTATCCCTGAACAAGTCCCTGTGGTCAGAAAGATGTGGTACTCTGCTTGGTCATCCTGTGTCTCACAGTCAGCTCTGGAGTCTGGGGGTGGGGAAGAGTGGGTGAGAGGAATGAATATCCTAAAGCAAAATCAGAGTGTTGTTACAAGAATAAAAGGGGAAAGTTTGTTGATGGCAGAAAAAATAAGTATCCTACACAGTCCACCTCTTTGATGGACTAATATCCATACATACCCTTGCTCACAGACCGTGTTTCCCTGAAAATAAGACCTAGTTGGACCATCAGCTTTAATGCATCTTTTGGAGCAAAAATTAATATAAGACCCTGTCTTATTTTAACATAAGACCGGGCAAAATATAATAATACCCTGTCTTGTATTAATTTTTGCTCCAAAAGATCCATTGGTCTGTCTGGGTCTTATTTTCGAGGAAACACAGTCCAAAATAATACCCTCCTGTGACAAAGATGATCACACCATCTGCCAAGCTGGTGAGGGGACCCTCCCATTCCTTCCTCTCCCCCAAATGGAAAGCAAATCAAAGACTCATGTAATTACTGAGTTCAGAACCTTTGGGTGACTTCCATTCTTTTTCTTCAGCATTAGATGTGTTCTGAAGGTCCTGCAGTCTGTGACCTGAATTGAAAGCTAGCCCCCCCGACATGCCATTACTCCACACCGGCAGAGAGAGAATACAGGAATTGTAGTAACTACTCCATCTGAAAGGGGAAAGGAAGGAAAACCACACATGAGCACCAGTCCATAGCGCTGATCAGTTCCTGATGACCAGGAACGGCAAAGTCTCCCTGGCCTGATGGATGAACCAGTTACATGGATGGAGAGGTAGACAGAAGAATGGTCCCCCAAAGTTCACATCCTAAACCTCAGAACCTATGAATATATTAGATGGCAAATTAGGGAAATTAAGATTGTAGCTGAAATTAGGGTTATCTGGATGAGCCCATTGTAATCCCAAGGACCCTTGAAAGTGGAAGAGGAAGGCAGAAGAAAAGTCAGTATCAAGGTGATGGGATGTGAGAAAGACTCAATCAGCCATTGCTGGCTTTGAAGAGAGAAGGGGTCATGAGCCAAGCAATGCGGGCAGCTTCTAGAAGTTGGAAAAGGCCAGGGAATGGATTGTCTCCAAAGCCGCCAGAAAGGAATGCAGCCCAGCTTTTCGCCCAGTGAGACCCATTTTGGACGTCTCGCCTACAGAATTAAAAGACAATACATTTGTGTTGTTGTTTTAAGTCACGGAGTTTGTGGTAATTGGTTACAGCAGCCACAGACAATGAATACAGAGAGCAAAACAACAAACCCCGCTACCACAATGCTCCTATTTTTACACCTCTTGCTGGGCATTTCACAGATACTACCTCTTCTGGTCCCCTGGCCAGCTTGGCAGATGGGTGCGATCATCTTTGTCACAGTTGGGGACACTGAAACTCACTTGTCCAAAGTCAACCAGCTAGTGGAAGAGGAGGCCAAAATTCAAAACCTCATCTGTCGGACCTTGAGCCATGCTGGGGTCCCCATATAACTTCCTCTCATCTCTGCTTGAACCCTCCAGTGACAGGGGCCTCATGCCCTGCAAAGCCACCTTCCTGCCTCAGGCCTTCCCGCTCCTTCCTGGCTTCACTCCCTGCGTGGTTCTGATGTATGAGACAGCCCAACGGATGGCGGATAGAATACTGGACTCTGGGCCAGCCAGTGGGGCAATAAATCGAAGATGAATTTGCCTGGATAGTGTGGCTGAGCTGAGCTTTCCCACTCTCCGGGGAGCAGGTTCTTTTTATCAAAATCGAGATTTCTGCTTTCCTTTCCTGTCTCCAGCCGCTGAGCTCCCCTCAGCTGAACCGAGAAGGGAATGGAATGCCGTATCAAATGAAGGAAGTGTGCAGCTTTGTTTTCCAGGATTTATTCTTCTCTCTGTTGTCACCTCCACTCTCGTCTGATCCAGGGAATGTCCCAGTGGTGGCTGAGGTGAGGAAGGGCAACTCCAGCTCCTCCAATTTCTCCCTGACAAATGTGAAATGGGTCGGGGGCCACAGGGGAGGTAAATAGATTCCTAAAAGTGCCTCGTGTGCAATTTGGGGCTGAGAGTAAGTTCATGCAGAGATAGAGCTCAGCGGGTGCATCCCCGGGGACTGGCCCAGCCAGCTGGTAACCCAAAACCAGCTGACTCCCCCACCCTCAACACACAAAACCCACACAGAGTCCCAGACCCACACGCCCTGACTGAGTGGGCACAGTCAAGGGCCCCTAACCTCAGATCACAGACCCTAAACAGAGACTCCAAAAGGTCAGAAGAGACCCAGGGAGCATCTATTTTGACTCTTTCATTGGCCCAGAGAAGGGAGGTGACTTTCCTAAGGTCACACAGCAAAGCCAGGGCTACTGCATCAAGACTCAGGTCCCCCAGGGGTAAAGTACAGGCCTGTGGAGAAGCTCAAATGAGGCAAAAATTGCAACATGTCTGAATGTGAGAGGGAAATAATAACCGCCCACCATAGACAGAGCACACACTGTGTACCAGTTACCATGCTTCACAAGCTTCATCTCATTGTATCTTCACAACACTCTGTGAAGCTGTTGCCCCAATTTTGCAGAAGAAACTGAGACTCAACAGGGGAATTTTCCAAGGGTATAAAAATCTGTATCTTAATTCAGGTAGTCGTTACATATAGAAAAATTAATTGAGATGACATTTAAGATTGGTGTAATTTACTCTGTCAATTACACTTCCATTGTTTAAAATGTGATAGAAAAAAAACACACCTGAGGCTCAGAGAGGTTAAGCAACTTTCTCAAGATCACACAGTGAGTGATCTCGCAACTAGTGAGTGGCAAAGCTAGACCTTGAACTGGAGCTTGTTTGACCGTAGAGCCCATAGTCACTACCTTTGCCCTATTGTTGTGTCACATGTCAGCATCACAGTGACTCTACGCATACATACCTTAAGCCTGTAGCCCTATTCCAGTTTGCTCAAGGGAGTGACTGGGAGGCTTTGGAGAGAGACCTGATTCTGGACAAAGGGCAAAGCAGGGCTGCTGTTGGCCCATACAGTGCCTTGTGCCAATGAGAACAATCTGCTCTTTTTCCCTGGTAGTGCAGCCTCATACCAGGGCACAGAAGCACAGTACGGGCTGCAGACCCCAGCCTCTCAGTTGTTCCTTTATGCAGTAGACAAACTGAACACCTGTTCACAGCAATGGCAGGGGTGCCTCAGGGTAGCAAAGGGGATGTCACCCACAACGGGGCTTTGGGCTGCGGGGAACGCGCTTTCTGACCCGCTTCACTCTCCTACCTGGGCATTTCTGATGTCCTCCCATCTGTCTGGAGCTTGAGGGGCCTCTTCTTTGGGTTTCGGCCTTAACAGGGTCCTCAGCTGCAGGGCATATGCAGCAATGGGGTCACTCAGTAAATGCTTGGAACGGGTCCTCTCTGTGCTAGGCGCTGGGCACAGAGATGACCAGTGCCTGCCTTGTAGCAGTCCTGGGCAAGTGCAGGAGGTGCAGGAAGAGACAGATGGCAAAAAGCAAGGAGCTAGCACCTTTACATGTATACAGAAGGCACTGCCTTCCTCGAAGCAGAAAACTGTCATATTAAATATACAAATTCCAGATGGCAGTAACACAAAGGGTGGTACAGGGCCAACCTGCATAGCTGTATGACCTTCCTGTGTCAAAATCGGACCTGAGGTCTCTCTGACTCCAAAGTCATGCTTGCCCTGAAGCACGGCTGACCTGTCTGCCTGCAGCACACACCCTTTCCTGCGCTTACTTCTCCCTCCCCTGGGCTGGCAGCTTCCCATCCAGGCCTCTCGCCTCCACTGCATAGGTAGGGGCTGGATGAGGGATTCCCAAGTCTCCCCCGCCTGCCTGGGATGGTCTGGGTGCTCTAGGGGAGAGTGTGTGCAGATCTAGCCCTCGAGCCAGGGCAATGGTCCTTGAAGCGCGTGAGAGCATTCCTTTTCAATGTGACGTGACCATGGGGGTCACTTGGGAAAGGTGGGAGAAATGGGTCATGGGAGAGAGCAGAAGCATAACGGGAGCCCCTCCTGTCTGCACAGTGGTTTACTCCGTGCAAAGCCTATTTCTACATCTTGGTTCACTGAATCTGCAAAAGAATGGGTGACGCAAGAGAGTCTCAGAGAGCTCAAGTAATTTCCCCAAGGTCACACAGCCACACTACTGAGCCAGGAATGCCAGCCTGCCTCTCCATCCCAGGCCTCCTTCACCACTGCCAGCCCCTTCTCTGGCTCACGTGGGTGGGCTCAAGAAAGCAGTGAGGGGGGAGGCTGAACCCTGGGGCTGGGCCCCACCAAGAGAACTGAGGCGTTTTAGCTGCTGCTGATGATGACGGAGATGCCGTCTGCTGGGAGGAGGTCACGGTCTGCAGACGTCATGGTCTGTTGGCTTTGCGAGCAGGATGAACTAGAGAGGCCCATCTGGGGCTAGACAGGCCTGGGGCTAGACAGGGGCTTTCACCTCCAGTAGGTGGGGGGCTCTTGGCAGAGCCAGGGGAGACAGCAGCACCACTCAGGCTCTCCTGCTTCCCTCCTGTTGGGGTGGGATAGGGAGGGCGGGGGCAAACAGCCCATCAAAGCCTCCTTTGCTGGGGCAGATGGATGGGTGGTGAGCCAGACAGGTGGTGAGGGGAGGTGGGCTGGAGGAGACCAGGGGGACTTTAGACCTAGGGAAGCATTCCCCAGCCCCCTTGAGGTTGGGGCGGGGGGTGAACCCAGAGTCAGTTACAACTAGCAAGAGCAGAATAGCTAAGCCTGGGTGCTCTGGAGCCAAACTCTGGGGTTCAAATCCCAGCCAGCTCTGTGTAAACTTGGGCAAGCCACTTCACCTGTCTCAGCTGATACACAATATCTTGATAGCTGATAAAAATGTTTACCTCATAAAGTTACGACAGTTAACTGCTAACCCTCATAACCAGTGAGTCAGGGCCAGGGCTGGGATTAGGACCCAGGTCTCCTTTCAACAAAGAAGCAGTGTTTGCATGAGAAGGGCTATCCTAGAATTGCTTCCAACATTCTTTACCCTCTCTGGGCCTCAGTCTTTCCATCTGCAAAGTGAGTGGATCAGCCTAGTAAGTCTCCAAGTCCCTGATGTTTAGCCACAGCATGACCTGTGTCCCCCTCAAGCATTGTTGGGAAAGCAGTGGCAGCTGGATTAGGCAGGAGTCCACCAGGTCCAGGGCTGAGGATGGGTGATCCTCCCCAGAGAGGAGGAAGGAAGGGTGGTCTCTTCTTAAGCACACTGCGAGTGACGGAAGAAGTGGAAGGGGTGTTTTTGTGTGTGGGGGGGGTGACTATCTGCTTTGTCACCTGCCCAGCTGACTGAGGCCAGGCCCTTCAGACAATGGGAACACGATAAGGATTGAGGCATCCCCGCTGATCCCCAAGTCAACTGCCCTTTCAAAAACAAAAGCATGGCAAAGTCTTCCTCTCTGGGTGTGGACTGACCAGAGTTGCAGTATGATTTGAGACCAAACAAACATAGGTTCCCAACCCACCTGTTCCTCTTAATGCTGTGTGAACTTGAGTGAGACACTCAACCTCTCTGTACCTCTATTTCTTCATCTGTAAAATGGGTATACTACCCCTCCCTCACAGGCAGATGACACATGGGAGAGCTCCCTAACCAGAGTTGGTGCTCAGAAGACAATGGTTCTTTCCCCTCATCTTAATGATTCAATCCAACCACCTTAATGCCACTTAAAATGAGATACGCCTTGGTGTAGGCTGGGGACCCACACAGACCAGCCTAGTCCTGCTTTCCAAGAGCTCAAGGGTCCCTGGAGAAGTCCACGCTGTGGCCAAAATGTTGGGATAATTGAAGGCTTCATGCTGGAGGTGGTGACTGGATGTTTATTCAGAATTGTTGAAGCTGGGAGTTCATTATACTCTTCTATGTAATTTTGTATATGTTTTAAAATTTCCATTATTAAAGTTTTTAATGTTTTTTCATGAACCACCTAATACACCAGTTATATGAACAGTCTGCAAGAAAAACTAGATAATCTCTCTTCCCAATTCACTGCTATTACCCTCCAATCCAGGGGTTGGGTTGTCAATCTATGTCCCTGAGCTAAACCAGTCCTGCTGCCTGTTTTTGTAAATAAAGTTTTATTGAAACACAGCCAGTCCCATTCACTTACATATTGCTTATGGCTGCTTTGGCCCTAAAGACAGAGTACTGTGGTTGCCACTGAGACCCTGTAGCCCACGAATTAAAATGTTTATTATCTGCCTTTTAAAGAAAATGTTTGCCAGACTCCGGTGCTAATCTCCCAACCATCCTCCATTATTCATCCACAGCTTTGCTGCCAGGATTGCAATCCTCCTCTCCAGCCCTAGCCCTGGGGGATCCTGGGTGATATCTGGGACCATGTAGATGGCTATCTAACACCTGGCTTCTTAGTCCTTCCCACATCATCTCCACTCCCTTTCAGCATTTACTCCCACAATCTCACCTCTGATCTTGCCACCACCCATAATATCTCCACCTCCAAAATCACTGATTCAAATCCCAACTCTCTGCCTACAAAACACCTCTCCTTCCAACTTGTCTGTGCAACTAGTCCCACTAGTCAACGCTTCTCTGACCTCATTGGGTCTTTTTGTGAGTTGATCTCTCCACTTTCTCACAGTCCATAAGCTGTCTTTTTTCTTTGTTTGCCTCCTTACCCGTAGTCCCTCATTTAAGTAACACTCCTGCTAATACCCCAACCCTGCTGCCTTTTTCTTTTGCACCAAATCTAAAAAAAAAAAAAAAAAAAATCCAACAGTGGATGAACACAACTATGCACTTTTTAATGCTTGGACCCAAGTAGCCAAGCGCTGTTGAAGAAAGAAAGCCACACAACAGGGCAAATTATTTTTGCTAGTTTCATACCACATTCTAAAGGGACATTCAACACTGACCAAAACTCCAAATGCATTGACCTAGTTAATGCATTTCCCCTCTATCCACAGCAGCTATTTCAAACCTTGTCCAGTCTGTGGGGATGGGATTTTAACAGGCTGAGTGGGGTGGAAAAGGCATTACCAGTAAAGGGAGCAGCAAGAGAAAGGACCAGGAGGAGGCCCGTGCAGGAGGGGAGTCAGGTGTGGCCAGAGGACAGTGGGAGCGAGGCTGCAGAGGGAGGCCAGGCCCAGCAGATTTAGAGGAATGCTGTGGGTACCAGGGAGCCACAGAAGGCTTTGGAGCAGGCAGTGGCCACATGAGAGGTGGGCTTCAGCAGGAGCAGGATTAGGGAATCAGGGATGAGGTGTGGTGAAGGCGTGCTCATCTATCTCCCACTCTACATTTGCCTCACAGGTTGCAACTTCCCTCCGAGGAGAGAGTGTGCTTGGAGGCACCCCCAGTACCGAAGCCCTGCCCATTCCCAGGGAGGCCCAGCCCATCTGCACTAAACAATTTTCATGTCTTTCACCCAGGGAGCACCAAGGTCAATGCCATCTGGAAGGACAGCCCGGCCCAGTGTGGCTGGTTTCCCTAGGACAGATCACCAAACCTCTCTGAGTATTGAAAAGCAGGAATGATAACACCTTCATGTATCCAGCTTTTCTGGGGGATGGAGGAGGACTGATACTTCCAGAGTATCTACTGTGTCCTGGGTCCCATCCCATCTGCCTCCCCACAGCATTGGAAGTAAACATGAACACGCCCACATTACAATCCTCAAGGCGGGGGACCTACTTTAGATCCCACAGGCAGTGATGGCGCCAGACCTAGAGCCCATATGTGAGACTCCCTGCCTGGCTATTTCCCTACACCCAGCTGCCCCCGGGACTCACCAATCAGGGAGATTCAACACCCCAGGGCAGGACTTCACATGCATGGCCTTGCATACTTCTCATGGAGGGAGCTCACCTTCACAGGGCAGCCCCCTTCCCCCTGGGGGCTGGCTCCATCTAGGAGAAAGTCATTTCTCATGGTTCATCCAGAGAGAGCTGGCGATGGGGGCCTTTGAACCTCCCACCCTCACCTTGAAATCTGCCCTTCTCCAGACTGGCACCTCTGCCATTTAGCCAGACTTCACAGGATGCACTTGAGGACCTATCCAGCTTTGTTTGTCTCCTGTGGACAAGCTCCAGTTTGTCCACGGAGCCGAGGGGGCAGTTCTCCAAAGCAGGACATCCCCTCCCTGGTCTTGGTACCTGTACCTCTCAGCGATGAACCAGAGATGGTACTGACATCCTTTGCAGCCTTCCATGGTTGGCTCATGGCTACTCTCCCCCTCTGCTCCTATACTGGGTGGCCTGCAGGTGGGCTGAACCACAGGCAGCAAATATTTGCTGACCGAGGGAATGGATTGTCACTGAAGACCACTCAGCAGCTGTCTGCATGCAAAGGAGGTGAAACAGCGGGCAGTGGCTGGGGAAGGACTTGCCCAAAGCCTCACACCTGTGGGGAGGCCCAGACAGCGGGTGACCCAGCCCCAACCCCAGTCAAGTTCAAAGGGTGAGAGAGAAGACTAGGGCCAGATGGAACACCGGTAGCACAAGTGAAGATGTCATCAAAGGCTGGAATGACAGCTCCACAGCTGCCTCTAAGCAAGAAAGAGCTGGGCATAGGAAGACAACTCCATGGCAGGGTGAGCGAAGGGCACCAGCAGCTCCTGAGAATGCCCGGATATCCAGAGAGATCTCAGAGGGCGTAGTGGTGAGCATGAGGGGCTGGGGGGAGTGTAGCATATTGGGCGGGATCTGTCTGGCGAAGACGTGTGGCTATGCAGCATGGGGATAGAGAGCCCCATAGAATCCCAGTTCCACCCCCTCCACCCCCAAATCCATGCAGCCTCAGTAGGACACACCCTGTCTTTGAGGTCCCCTCCCACACCTGCCAGTGGGAAAACAATGCCAACCCCATGAGGCGTTAGAGCAGAGGTGATGATGGACTGACAGACAGTGGGTGCTCAGTAGAGAGGAAGTCACCCCTGTCTCTAGATCAGGCCCAGCCTTCAGCTCCTGGGCTGCTCTGATGTGAAGCTGGCCCTGTCCACCACGTGTTTAAAAATATTCATAATACCGGCTACATCTTATTAAGCATCTACCAAGTGCCAGCCGCTTGCTACGTGCTTTACAAGCCCTCACATTAGATCCTCAAGGCAAGGTCATGAAGTAGGTGCTGTCACTCTTCTCCCTTTAGAGATGAGGATGCTGACGCTGGGCACTGGCTGGACTTCCGGAGGTGCAAAGCCAGCACGTAACAGGAGACTTTGGGGCCTGCCAGCCAGGCTGCAGGACCCTGTCCATCCTGTGGCAGCTCCCTCCCTGCAGCTTGTCACCTAGGCCCAGAGCCACCTACAGCATTCTGCTGTGCTTAAGTAGTTCACAAGAGGGTTCCTGGGTTTTGCCCTGGTCCTGTGTGTGAAGACTCCATCCACTCTCTCCTGGCATCCCACTCACGACAGGGAGAGATGGTGGCCTGGAACCCTATGGAGAGATGAAGGCCTGGGTGTGGGATGGGGAGAATCCTGCCGTGGCTGGAGAGGGGTCCTCAGAACAGCCAAGGGTCTAAAACTCTGAGGGGAACTCACACAGCTTGCTATGTCCAAGGAGGGCGGCGAGGACCCTGGCCTCCTGCCTCCAGCTAGGTTCTCCCAGGCCACAGAGAAAAGGGAGGCCCCAAAGCTTCCTACCCACGAGTCTCTCCTCCCGAGTCCCCTACACTCATCTCCGTGTTTCAAGACTCAATCAATGAGCTCTCTTCCGGGCAGCCTCCTTGGAGACTTCCCCAGTCTGTGTCCCCACAGTTCCTAAGCTCCCAGCTCTGGTCATGCTGCGCTGGCAACATCTGAATCTATGCCCTTCGCCCCGTGCTTCTGGGGTCACCCTGAGATCTGGGACTCATGGGTGTGACTGAATCAGGGTGTACGTCCTCAGTGTGTTGACTGACTGTGGGTAATCCGTGCCTCTCTGAGCCTGTAAGGTGTAGAATCACCATCAAGGTCATTCCACAGGCTGCCTGGGCCCTGCAGTGACTGTGGAGGTGAGGGCATTTGTGGGGGCTCTAAACATCCCGCACAGGGAGGGGTGCCACGACCAGCAGGCACCGGGTGCAGGGCTGCATGTGCTGGGCACCCACGGGTGGAGAATAGGGGCTGCTCCCTGTCTAGTCTGTGGTTTCCTCTGCGCCACCAGCACCCTGAGAGCCTTGCCAGCCTGAGCCCCACCCCGCCCTGCCCTGTCTGTTGCAGAAGCCCCCACCCAAGGTTCCCATTGTTCTCAGAACCTTCCTCCTGGAATCACCCTCCCAGCCTGAAGCTCTGAAGACAATGCACATTCCAAGGATTCCACAGGCCCCACACCTGCTTGGGCTGGGGTCCTCCCTGCTCTACCAGCTTAGTGCCTCTCAAGTTCTTCCAGTGGCACTGGGGAGGGGCGCTGCAGAGGAGGGTGCAGCTAGGGAGGCCTGGCCAGGGTGGTTGAGCTCCACTCAGGGCTGAGGCCAGGCCTTTCGTAGACAAGCCGGGCAGCCCCTGTTCAGCCACTGCCCTCTTGGGACCTCTATAAAGGGGAGAGACAGACAGCAGGGTGTGATGGTCACGAGCTGAGCACGGGCTTTGGAGTCACATGCCCTGGGCCCTGATCCTGGCATTGACCTGCGCAGGTTGCCAGGCCTGTGCATGCCTCCGTTCTCTCCTCAGTCAAGTGGTCATGGTACCAGCACATACCTCAGAGGTAGCTGTGTGGTTTACATTATCTATGTAGACACCCCACGGAGCTCAGGGCCTGGCCACGGTGAGCTCAAAGGGAAATGGCCATCTCTAAGGGGGCCTTCCCAAAGTACCCTTCATCCGTGCCACCTCCTGTGTTCTTTGCTCCCCATCGCTGCCCATTCATGTGGTCCTGCCCCCTGCAGCTCCCCAGGTTGTCTGTCTCCCTGCCTAGTGTGCTTCCCTCCCCTCCAGCATTTGTCTGCCCAGAGACTTGCTGGGCCAGCCCAGCCCACCCTGACCTCACTCACCCTCCTCTCAAGGGCGCCCTTGTGTCACACATTAGCTGTCTACCAATCAGTCCCCACTCCCCACACCAGGTCTGGAGCTTCATCCGCCACGTCCGCCACTCCCAGCATGGGGCCCTCAGTTGAGTTTGGTGTTGAAGATGGTGGATGGAAGACAGATGAATGCAGTGACTGAAGAATACTCCAGTCTCCAGCCAGTCCTCCGGCGCCAGTGACACTACCTGCTCCAACATCCCAGGCAAGACAGCAGTGGACCTCACCCTCCCCTTGCCAGCCCTGCTTTGTGGGGTCCCGAGGTGGTGAAAGGAGTCTGGGCCCCCTTCCTCTTCCAGCTTGGCCCATGTGCACGTCTCGTAGTCTCTGTCAGAGAACCCCATGGGGGAGGCATCTCTCAACGTCATCAGGGAAGGGACCAGTCAGCTCGTGTGTCAGCCCATTGGCTGACACTTGTCCACCTCACGGGGAGGGGCTGGCTCTGGTCACCCCCATCCCTCCCATGGCCTGTTTCCCTTGGAGCCATTTCCCAGAGCTGTCTGTCCCCCATGAGCAAAACCCACTCATTTCCTTCTGAAAATGTAAACCACTTCCTGGCTTCACAGAGAACTGCTCAGGGAAAGTGAGCCATGGTCCCAGAGTAGTCTGTGTGCCCCCCTGCACCACCCAGCTGGTGAAGGATGTGTGTCCCCTCCCCCTCTCCTCCACTCATATATCTCCCCGCAGATGCGCACTCAGCCCCACCACAGGCTTGATCCTGGGACTCCTGTCTGTTCTGCCCTGCACAGAGGACAGGTACACAGTGGGCCTGGACCGGGCACTGCGGTGATGGGTGAGCATGCCCTGGCCCTATCCTAAGATTTTGCCAGTCCGGATGGGGACACTGAGGTATAGAGAAAAGCCAGATCCTATAACCCCAGGTCTGGGTTTGCATCCTGACTTGGCCACTTGCAAGGCTGTGTGGCCTTGGGCGAATCCCTGGCCCTCCTCCCTGAGTCCCTGCAGGCTGTGGGGAGGATCAGAGGCAGTGAGCAGATGCATCATGGCATTCACAGAGGGCCTTGTACACTGAAAGCCCCACACAGGCCGTAGGTAATAACCAGGCTACAAGACAACAAACACTCAGCGCTAAGTCAACTCTGGAAAGAATTGCTGAAGGAGGTGAGATTGCCCGGAGCCCCCAGAGGCAGGAGCCTGGAGGTCTGCCTCTCACTACCTCCATGAGGGCCTCAAGCCCAGGCCTCCCATTGTACAGAAGGGGACACTGAGGCCCAGAGAGAAGTAGGACCTTGTTCCAGGGCCCACATTGAGTCAGTGTGGGCCCTGAGGGGGGCACTGAACCCAGGCCCATTGTAACTGTCCCCATAACTGGGATGAAGAGGAAGAGGAGGATGAGAAAGGAGGAAGAAGATCTGCAGAGGATTAGGTCACAGGGTGGGGGGCACCAGTGTAGAGTCTGGGTGTTAATGAAATGTCTAACAACCCCTGGACATCCCACAGGCCCTGCAGACTCCACCTGCCCAAAAGCTGCCTTCCCACGCACCCCACACCTGCTCTCCTGCTGTGTTCACTCTCTCAGCAGGGCCTTCCTACCTTCCAGAGAAGCCCAGCCAGAGCCTGGGTGGAACCTGAGCATCCCGCCTCTCCCTCCCTCCCTGCAGTGAACACGGTCACCAGGTCTGGGGACCCCATCTCATGAACACCTCTCCGTGGTAAAGCCGTGGAACACCCATAAGCCTCACACTGCTGGGGGAGTGCAAACCAGCATAGGCACTTTGGAAAACTGTTGCAGTTAAACCTGATTATATCCTACGAGCCAGTGAGCTCCTCTTAGGGGACATACCTCCCCAGGGGTGGCCTGGTACATGTTGACTGACCACCTCTAAAAAACAAGTCCTGATTGGTAGCATTGCCAGTTTCTCTGGGGTACATCACCCCACCATGGCCCACTTGGAACTACCAATGCAACGTCCCTGAATACAGAGCTGGGAAGAGACGCACTCCATGGCTTCTTGTCAGCCAGGGCAGGCTGTCACCAGCCCACTCCTGGGGATGTCCCACACGCATGGACTGGAATGGGCGTCACAGCACTAGTCCTAATTGCCCCAAATCAGAGGCTGCCCAAATGCCCACCAACAGTACAAAGAGTCAAACAGTAGGAAGAGTCCATAAACTGTGGTCTATACACACAACGGAATACTACTCCGCAAGGGGAGGGAACAAGCCACAGCCGCTAATTGCCACACTGTGGATGACTCACACATGTTTTGTGTTGAACAAAAGAAGCCGGACACAAATGGGTACACACTGCAATAGGAAGTCCCAAAGCAGGCAAGGTCAATCCACAGTGACAGAGGGCAGGAGAGCGGTCACTTTGGAAGCAGGTCCTGACTCAGCAGGGCACAGACGGCTGTTCTGTTTCTGGCCCACGTGGGGGTGACTTAGGTGTGTTCCCTTCTGATCATTTATTGAGCTGTGTATTTATGATTTGTTCACTTTCGTGTATCACGTTATACTTCAATTAACAAGTTTTCATTTCAAGAAACACAAAAACAAAACATTGACCCCTCTCAGCGGCCCCCAAACCTCCCACATTCTAGCTACACCAAACCTTTTTTCTCACAGCATATCAGTGGACACAGCTTTTTTTTAATTCATTTTTTTTTCTTTTTTTCTTTTTTGTATTGAGATATAATTGACATATAACATGTTAGTTTCGGGTGTACAATGTAATGATTTGGCATTTGTATATATTGCCAGATGATCGCCACAATAGGTCTAGTTAACATCCATCATCACACAATTACAAATATTCTTTTCCTTGTGATACGTAAGAACTTTTAAGATCTACTCTTAGCAACTTTCAAATTTATAACATAGTGTTATTCACTATAGTAATGCCAAACTTCTTAACATTTATTTACTCATCCATTCACTTGAAAGATACTCACTGAGTGCTTGCTATGCGCAGGCCCGCTTCCCCAACCATATTGTACCCTGTAAAGTACGGTCAATTTGCATGTGCTGTTCCGTCCGCCTTAGGTGCCTTCCCATAGCTTAGCGTCCGGTTATCTCACCTTCAAAATTCAAGTCAGACCTCATCTCTCTCTCCTCCCATGGAACTCCCCAACCCTCCTGACCCCAGGCTGTATTAGGAACCCCTCCTCGGGGCTTCCACAGTCCCTGAGCTTCCCTTTGTCCTAGCACTGAGCACTACGGTTTGTCATTGTCATTGCCTGTGTCCACACCTGTCTCCTCACCAGATTGGGACCTCATCCTGGACAAAGGCCAGGTCTGATTCATCTTGGGGTCCTCAGCTCCAGCTCAGGGCCTGGAATGGAGCTGGCATCAGGAAAGGTGTGTGAGTGAGTGGAGGAGTCCAGTAATAAATGAGTGAAGAGAGCAGAGTCCTGGAGTTTTATAGGCAGTTCTGATTTCAGTAGCTTTCTTGTTACTCCCATAAGAACCCAGCTATTATCAGACCATGTGTCTCAACTGACGTTTCCGAAAGGACCGTCCCCAGGGTGCAGGACCTGAGGTGGGTGGTGGTACACAGTGGGCTATATGGCCGGAGTCAGGGATTTGAGCTCTGGCTCTGCCTCAATGGTTCCCTGTTCTCTCCCCTGCCCAAGCCTCAGTCTGCAGTCTGTGAATGGAGACTGAAAAGTTTCTGAGGGTCCTTGCCATGCAGCCATTTTGGCCCTCGCTCTGTCTTCTCCAAGCTGCCCTTGGGCCTCACGCTCCAGCGCCTGCGGCTCTGGGAGGTGAGACTGACAGCAGCAAAGGTGGAACCCCCAGTGCATTAATGGGGCTCGTGTTTACCCAGGCTGGGCCCATAAAATGCCTCAAGCGAAACTGAGCTCGGCTTGGAGCAATCTGGCATTGTCCGTTCCGGCTCTTGAACTTTGGAATGAACCACCTGGGTGGGCCTCTCATTCCCTAGACACCTTGGAAAACTCCAGAGTGAAGCTTGGCCATGCCTTGGAGCAGAGGAATGGACAAGAATGGGCTTGTAGGACTTGGGGACCTGAGAGGTCAACTTGTCCAGCCCCCGGCCCCACGCAAGGGTCCCCTACAGGCTGCATCACTGCCTGATGGGAGAAAGACTTGCACTTGTCCTCCCTGCTGCCTCTCAGCAGCACCCTGCACGGGTACCCAGGCCGCATGGCTCTCTGACACATCGCCTTGCCTGGTCTGTGGCTTCTTTCCCCACATGGTTGCTGAGTTCCTGAGAGCAGGGACCTGGAACAACTCATCTCTCTGTCCCCAACCTGGCCCTTTTCTAAGTTCCTTTTCTGGGCCCTGCCCTGTGCTGAGCTCTTAAGACCATGGAAGCATAAGACTCTGTCTTGCCTTTGGGGAATTTGTGTCTAGCGAGGAGAACACCTGGGTACCCAATGCGCCAGAGGATACAGAAGGAATCCATCCATCTGCTCATCCATCCATCCATCCTACCCATTTTGCAATTATAAACAGGGATGTGGAGGCAGATACGGGGCAGACGCAAGGTCAATGCCAGGTAGCAATGTCCCTGGCACACATCTGTCTCTCCCAGCAGAGGGGACGCTCCTGGGCAAGGACGTGTCTGACTCATCTGGGTCAAAGGGCCCACAGGAGGAACCTGTCTCGGGCTCAGTGTCAGCCACAGGTGGCTTCCCCTAGCTCCCTTCACTTTTCACCTAGTGGAAAAAGAAGAGTGTAGCTTGATGGTGTTAAACTGAGCCCTCAGGATCGTCAGAGGGGCCTCAGGAGCAGCCAAGAGGGTTGAAGGAAGGCTGAGAGGTTGGGGTTCTAAGTCTCCCTCACCTCCTTTCAACTAGAGCACTTTCCCTTTTATCAGAGCTAATCACCGGGGTCTGCATAAGAGTTCATCTGGAAAATGTCATGCAACACGAAAAAGGAGATGGAAAACCACTGGTGTGCTTCCTGCCTTGCGTGCATTCTAAGAAGCTCAAAACTTGCTCAAGGCTCCTGTTTGGGAAGTAGAGAGAACCTCCCAGAGGGCATTTCGTGATTGACCTCACCTCCTACATCCTTGTATTTTTTTCTGCCCTTATTATCCTTTCTTCCTTTAAAACCTGGTTGAATTCTATATATGTCTGTGGGCCATCTCCCTTTTGGAATGAGGTGGGCTAGAAATAGATTAATCTAAAGGATTAACAAAAGTTGTTGAATGGAGGATCCTCCCAGGCCTCTTTACAATCCTCCCTCCCTCCATCCCTTCCTCCCTCATGGAATAATCCTCAACTCTGTTTTCCCAACTAGATGATGAGCTCTTTGAGGGCAAGGGCCTTATGTACCCACCCAGCACCCTCTCTAGATGGTGCAAGTTCTCATTACATAATTACAGAAAGAAGGATGGGAGGGAGGGAGGGAGGGAGGGAGGGAGGGAGGGAGGGAGGGAGGGAAAGATGTCCTATGTCATAACTTGTCACTTATGGAACCGTAGCCCAAGCAAACTCAGGCTTTGAAATCACATCCACCCAGGTTCAAATCTTGACTGCAGAGCCTGCCAACTGTGTAACCTTGGGCAAGTCACTTCCCTTCTCTGAGCCTCATCTCTAAAATAAGAACGATCTTGCAGGTCAGTGAAGAGTCAGTGAGATAACATGTTCAAAGCACCCGGCCAGGGCCAGGAACACAGTAGGTGCTCTGCAAAGGGCTAGAGAATGAATTGAACTAGCTTGGAAGGGGAGGGACCTCTATGTGCATAGCCAGTCCCAAGCTTAGGCCTCCTGTCTCCCATGAGTTCCTCATCCCCTGGGGGCTCCAAGTCCAGTGGGGCAGAACCTTTTAATTGGGCCAGGCCAGGAGGGTGGGTGAAGGCAATCAAGCCTACCCAAACTTGGCAGGTGGCCTGGCCCTCCCAAGCCTGCCCGTGCTGGCTGCCAGGCCTCCGACAACAGGCGCTTCAGAGGCATGTCTGCTACCACCAGCCAGCCACTGGCCACACAGGCTGCTCGGCCCCCTACCCTGTGGAGACCTTGAAGCTTGGTGTGCCTGGTTGGAAGCCCAATGTGACAGGATGCATATAGAGTGGGTGCCCAGACAGTGCCAAGCGAGTCGAACAATTACACTTTATGGGCACATTCCTATAAAATGCACAGATACCTTTGTAAAATGCAGAAATCTTTGTCCCTGTGTGGGAAAAATGAAGTAATATAATACCTGTCATTTACTGAGTGCCTATAATGAGACGTATTTATATTATTTAACTCTCTCTGAGTATTATCCCCATTTTACTGTCGAAGAAACTGAGACTGAGGGAGGTTAAAACTTGCTCAAAGTCACAGAGAGAAGGCATGTGCTATAGTCAAGGTACAAGCTCCATCAGTCGCCCCTGAGTGTGTGCTGTTGCCCTGCCCAGTGCCACCTACCTCTTAGTTCAGGCCCATGTTAACCAAACCCTCCTCTGTCCAGCCTGGTATTGAGGCTGGGAGTGCAGGTAAACCTGCAGAGCTCTGCCAGGCAGGTTAGACTCACACAGAGAAAAGACTAAAAAGAGACAGCCATCCCCAGAGATGGAACTGGAAGATTTCTGAGCTGGGTGTTGGAGAACTAGCGGTGGTCTTTGTGTAGAGCTTTGAGGGGCAGGGAGAGAGGATGACCCATCAAGACATTCTGCTTTGAAACCCTGATGATACAGAAGGGAGACACATAAGTACCACAGAGAGACGCAGGGAGTAGAAGCAGAGCTGCATCTGTAAGCCAAGCTCTTCACTCCCTGTCTGGGGCTCTGGCCTGTACTCTGCCCACAGCTTCCTGTGACTCCTCGATTAAATGTTCAGAGGGGCAGCCAGGTGGCGAGAAGGTGGGAGCAGAGAAGCAACTGACCGCTGGCCCTGGGGGGAGCCTCGATAGGACCCAGTCAGAGCGCTCATATCCCAGAGGGGCTGAATGGGCAGAGGGGATGGCAGACACAGGCTCTGCCCACACTGAACTCACAAATATCTGCTGAGTGAGTGAATGAGTGGGGCCCCCATGGGTAAAGCAAGGGCCCACAGAAAGGAGGCACACGGAAGTAAATGGTTGAACCAGTGTCTGCAAGGACCTTCTCCCAGGCAGAGGGGCCCCACATGAAGGTACTGCCCTGGGAGGAGTGAGCTCCCCACCAAGTGAGGGGCGGAAGAACCACTTTCTGGTGGGCACTTGGCCAGGAAGTCCTCTCCTGAAGATCTGGTGTCTCTGGTCCTGAGACTCTTTCTACAGAGCTGCTGGGGACCAGAGTGGTCCCTCTGAGGAGGAGGAAAGTGTTTGCAGGCCAGAGATCCAGCCAGCTGAAAGGTGACCCCTCTGATAGTCCAGACAAGGGGGCCTGCTGAGAGCTCAGGCCCCCGCACCAGATGGCCTCCTTGCTCTGGCCTAAATGGCCCAGGCCAGCCTGCCACCAGCTCACCATGTGGCTTCTTGTAGGACCCGTCCCTCGGGGCCCTCACCTGCCCTATCTGCTCTCAGGGGTCTTCTAGAGCCAAAGCAATTCCTATTTCCCCCCAACTTTGCAGCCTAAAAACAGGGTTCCATGATTCCTTTTATATACAGTGGGGGAATAAACACCTCAGCTTTGGATATCATTTCTTAGGTACAAGAGTCTCTCTCTGTAATTGGGGTGGGGGTGGACCCCAAAACAGGCAGGTTCTCCCCCTTATTTCCCCAGGGCCACTTGATTCTTCAAATCCCTTCACCTCTCTGAGTCTCAGTTTCATAGTCTATAAAATGAGAATAGGAGACTGTTTTATAAAATCAAAACAAGGCAAATGAAGTTCTTAAAAAAGGAATGCCCCCACACACACACACTAGAGGGGCTGTGAGGACCGATATGATGCTCCTTGGCCTGCCCTGAGGCTGGCTCTCATGGTCACACACCCCGGCCCCCCTGCGCCCTGGGGTCGGCACCAGCGTGGGGAGCTGCCTCACCAAGAGCTGCTTCCTGAGGTTCTTCACTCCTCTGCCTTTGGCCCTGGGCCGAGGAGACATGGAAACTCTGAGGGTTTCAGACTCAATGTTTTTTATGGGCCCTGTGAACACGGCAGCCTCATAAAGGCACTGCAGATGGCTTACAAGCCCTGAGACCGCCCAGGATCCCCTGACCCAGGAACCCTGAGCTCGCCAGGGAGCAACTGGGCCCCAAAACCAAAGGATGCACTGCTGGGACCGGTAGGACTAGGCCACCGGGATATACTATCCCCCTGCCGGCCTTGCTGTTCCTGTGGCCTGAGCGACTCAGGGAACGGCTCTCAACCCAGCCACATCCGACCAAGAAGGTGCTGCAAGGCTGCTCACCTGTGCACGGGGTTTGCTGAAGCACTGGCCTTGTCCCCAACCCAGGCAGACCCCCTGCGTTTCTCAGACAGGTACAATAGGGAGGGAGCCAGAGAGGCCGCCCTCTGCATCCCTTCCATAGGGGGCCATGTTTAAAGGTGCAGGCTTTAGAGTCAGCCCGGGTTTCATCCTGTTTCTGTCATTAGCCCTGTGACCTTAAGCAAGGCACTTCGACCAGCCAGCTCCCAATGTTCTCATCTCTACAGTGAGAATAATAATAGCAGCTATGTCTACCTCATGTGGTTTTGGTGAGGATCAAACAAGATAAAGGTGCCCAACAGGCGCTATGATTTTTATCCATGCTTTGTCCTCCAGGCAAGATGGCACTGACCACTGAGCCAATGGATGGGCACATCCTGTCACCACCAAAGCCACTTCTCTCTGGGGCTTACCCCAATCCAGCTGACAGCCTTCTTGTTCCAGGATTGCCAAGGATCTTCCAACAGAAACCTCAGCTCCAGTGTCCTCCACCCACACCCAGCACAGCAAGCCCCCTCAAACTGTCTAACCTGATTTTCTTTTTTTACCCCCTTCTTCCGCCTCCCCCCACCCCCTGCATCCTCTATCCCCCCAAGGCTGAGGCAGTTGGTTGGGTCACCAGCGGTGGGTCGGTGGCTCACAGCAGCTCACAGCAGGTCACAGCAGGTCACAGCAGCTCCTGCCAAACTCTAGCTGGTCACAGCAGCCCAGCTCCAGGGAGAGCTGTTGTTCACAATCTTAGCTGTAGAGGGCGCAGCTCACTGGTCCATGTGGGAATCGAACCGGCGACCTCAGCATTAGGAGCGCGGCACTCCAACCACCTGAGCCACCGGGCCGGGCAGCCGGGCCCTAACCTGATTTTCAAGACACCCCTCAACCTGGCCCATGTAGACCTTTCATTCCCCTAGCCCTGAAGGTCCCAATGTGCTGCACTCACTCAGGCAATGCTGCCACTACTACTGCTATTAATCACGATAACTAGCATTTATGGAGCGCTCACTCCCCATATATTACATGTGACATACCACTGAGTTACATACACCAACTCAGTTAATCCTCACAACCACCTTATGTAGTAGGTCCCCAAATTATCCCATGTAGATGAGGATACTGAGGCATGGATAGAAGTGCCTCAAAGGTCACACACCTAAGAGGAAGCAGAACTGGGTTCCCAGCTTATGACATCTGGCTCCAGAGCCACAGGTGACCATTCTTAGCACATGCTATATGTTCGTTTGTAAGAAATGAATGGGGACTGGAGGGCACAGGGAACATGGGGACAAGAGGGGTGTCCTCTGGCCTGGGCTCTCTGGAGCTGCCCCAGTCACCTTGCGATGTTTTTCTCATCACAAAGGCATCGAGGTGGGGGAGGGGGGATCCCAGAATGTGCTCTCTGGACGACCCACCTGACCAGAGCCTCCGAGGGGATTGTGGACATGCAGCGTCCTTGGCACTGTTCCTCATCTCCTGAATCAGAATCTCTGGGAGTTGAGTTTGAAGGCTGAGAAGAAGTACTCAACTAGAAAGTTCTTCCCAGACACGGAATCTATGCAAATCCTGAATCAAGGACCCCTGGGCAAGTCACTGTGTTTCTCTGAACCTCCATTTTCTCATCTGTAATTTGGGAATGATAAAACTGATCACCACAAATGGCTGTGAGATTCAGTGAAACAACGTATGTGTAGAACTGGCCTGTGGAATAGGCTGGATTCTGTGGTGTACAAGTGAAAACATTTTATTTTTTCACCACTGTCTCTCAAACCTGCCCTGTTGACTCTCCCTTTCCAGCTCTGAAAGGGACCTAGGGGGGACCTTAGCCTTCCTGCTCTATATTAGGTAGTAAAACAATCACATTTTCCATGCTGATGGCTGCACCCAGTCTGACCTTAGTAGCTCACTCTCACGCCCAATTCAACGTTCCTCCACCCCCAGCTCAGGCCCCGTTCCAGATTTAGTCGCTGGGAGGGGGAAAGGGGTTAGTGGGTTTCCTCTACTGTGTCGCCCTCACCTTCAGAATCAGGTCTGGAATGGACAGAGAGCAGGAGAGTAGACACAAAATGAGGACAGTAGAGCTTATCTGGGGCTGTCAGAATCTGGCACGGGGACCTCTCAACCATGGCATTGTCCAAAACTCTGCTTCCTTTCTTTGGGTACACTGTGGATTTTTCAGTGAGCGCCCCCGTCCTCCCCCCCATTACTTTCTAAGAAACCGTTTGTTGACATGGGTGATGCCGCCTCTTCCAGCTGATGTCGCCCACTCTCCCTCAACCCCAGGCAGATACTTTTCTGTTGGGGTCACCTGACCTTGGCAGGCAGCAGACCCCTCAGACTGGTCCTTACTAAATGATTTGAGCTCCACTCTATTCCAGAGTGTCCGTTTTGGCCAACAGGAAGCTTACTTCTTTGCCTGCCAAACTTTGGCAAGATAGGGTTGATTCTGCATCCTCTTTCTTCTCCCTCCAGCCTCAAGGTTTCAGACAGTGTTTCAGGGGAGAGTCAGACACACACCCCAACTCCAGGACTTGCCCTGAGTAGGGGACAGTTCTTGCACCCGAAGTCTGTCCTTCTGGTTCCTGCCTCATCTCCTATTTGGTCTGGAGGTGAGTGCCAGTCACAGAACTGGTTTGGGGTCCTCCCTTTTTCCTGTCCTGCACAGATGCCTTCAAATGTGGGGTGCTGGGCATCTGTGATATGCAATTTGGGGCCTAAGCACCTAACTCAAAGAATAGTTAGACTCAGAGTCCATAAAGAATTCCAGATCGTTCTCTTCCCAAAACAAGGGAAGCTGGGGATTCAAGGGAGGAAACTGAAGAGCAGAGAGCAGGGCTACACCAAGAATTAGCAGAGCGGAGCCTCCGCAGACTCCCGGAGATGCACGTAAAACCAGGGATTGGGAGGGATTCGTTTTTAATTAAAAAGCAATCGAGGCCCAGATATAAAGTATCATGACACTAATGGTCCAGGAAATCTGGAACCTTAAATCACAGCAATTTCTCCCCTGAGGGCAGGCCTGGGACCCCAGGATTAGATGGAGGGGGGAGTGCTTGGCGGGTGCCAAAGCAGGAAATGCAGAAGGTAAGCACAGATTCCTCCCTGCTAAAGCATTCAGATAAACAGCGGGTGAGAGCTCAGAGGCCACTAAATCCAGTTTGGTATCTTCATTTCTCAGATGGGGAAACTAAGGCCCCAAGAGGGATAGGTTCTGCGCAGGGTCACACAGAGAACAGGGGCAAGCCTAGAACTGGAACCTGAGCTGGAGACGCTCTCCCTAAGGTAGCCTTGTAATCACACCCAGCATGGATGCCTTCCCACAACCCCTGTCAGGATCCTCCAATGTGGTTTGAGGTCTGGGACTCTGCCAGGGTTGCTGAACCCAGAGATTTTTTGAGATTCTGCAAGGCTCTTGGTTGGTGGCGGTAGATAGGGTTAACCTGGAGACCTTGCAAATAGGGTAGGCAAGTTGGCCCCCAGGATCAGGGGCCACTCACACTTACGTCATCCACTATGGTCCTCACCATGTGCCTGCATGGCCTTCCATCAGGAACTTACTAGGTAACTGTAGGAAACCTTGCCAGCCTCTCTACTCCAGCCTTGATTTCACCATCTATATGATGAGAAGGCTGAACAGGACGTCTGTAGAGGCCCCTCAGTGCTGACAACCTGTGATTCTATGAGTCTATTAGCCTATTGTTCCATCCCCCACAGAGGGGTATTGTGAAGACAGAAAGCATCCAGAAGGGTGGGGTGATGATGAATGGGGAGACAGGGAGTCCCCAAGGAAAAACTGCAACACAGCCCCCAGCTACAAAGATCTCTCTGTATCCCCTAATTCTCCTGATTTCCCTTCTCAGGGTTGACCTGAGCCAAAAGTCAGGCACTTCTTTCATTCATACCATAAGGATTTATCACTTCCCTGGAGTACTCTGTACTACAAATCTTGAAATGTCTGAGAGCATCTAGCCAAAGAGAGTAACTATCCTTGCTGCAGCTGAGTGGAAAGCAGGTTGCCAAACAACCATTAACCTCTTTGGTCACATCAATAGAGATACTGTACCTAAATCCAGGGAGGTGATTTTCTCAACCTACTTCATACTGACTAGATTCCTATAGAGTGGTGACCAATGTGGGAGTAAAACTTTATGACTAGACAAGTAACAACGGAGGTGAGAATTCTGGAACCCAGCACATGTGGAGAATGTTGAGGTTTCTGGGCCAGGTCAGCCTGGAGAAGAACAAACTCAGGGATATGGATGCTAGTTCCAAACCTCTACAAGGATATCTTGGGACAGATGGCCGTATGTGTTGGTGGAATTATAAACCTGAAAGCTAGAAGACCTCAGAGATTTCTGGTTCAAGCTCTCCTCCCATAGCTTCCCTGACTGATAAAGCATAGTCCAGCTTGCATAGCTCCTATGACAGGGAGCTTACTCCTCATCTGGCAGCTGCTTCCAATTGGAACATTTTGTCTAATAGAAAGTTCCGCTTATTTGTGGTATACCCACTGGCTACATCTGTCCTGATCTCTGCCAGACACTGGGCTGGGTGCTTTACCTACCTTCTTTCATTTAATTCCTACAACCCACAAAGGTAAAAATTATATCCCATTTTCTACAAACTCTGAGGCTAGACAAGTCAAACGGCTTCCTCAAAATCCCACAACCAGTAAAAGCAGAGCTCAGCTAGATCTTGTATCTCTCTGGTTCCAAAGCTGCTTACACCACAAGACATTCACCCCTTTCCTGCTTCAGCTGCACACAACTTTGTGTCCTTCTGCAAACCTATGATGCTCTTTCATAAGTCACTGACTTCTCTCAGTGTTCCTTCTGCCAACAATACCCTCCCTCCAGGTCCATTTGAAAACTTCTGTTCTCATTCCTGTTTTACACACACACACACACACACACACACACACACACACACCCCACACCACACCACACTACACTATCTGATAAGTCTTCTGACAAATGGTAGGTACTCCATGTTTGTCTAATCAATACATGAATGCATTAGTAATTCCGGTCCTCAACCCACTTCTCACCCACTGTGGGAAGTCTTCCCTGCCTTGGGGTGAGTGAGCTGGTGAGGCACCACTCCGCTCCCTGCCTCCCACCCTCCCCATCACCACACACACACCTATAGGCCCCTGGCATCTCTCTTGACCCTGGCATTGTCACAGACAAGGGGCTGAGAAAGCGGAACACCGTGGAACATTAGACACCCAATGAAACTTAAAGATGACATTATCTAACCCCTTACTGTTACAGAAGAGGAAACTGAGGTCCAAAGAAGGCAGGCTTGGGAGGATGGGATTCCAGGCTGTAAGCCCCAATCCCATTAGATGTCTTGACCAAAGAAAGATGAAGAGGAGGCAGAGGGCCTGAGCTGGCCCAGGCTCCTGCTTCAAGTCAGCCATTCCTGCAGCTCAGCTAGCAAGGCCTGCCTCTGGGGCCCTGGAGAGGTGAGCTGAGGGTCAGGGGGAGTTACTCAGGATCCCGTCACCCCACCCCCCATGGTGGCCTTTCATTTTCTGGCCAAGGGTCTGTTCCTCCCCGAGGCTGGAGGAAAGGCCCTGGTGGGTGCTGAGTGTGAGGCAGAGGTTCAAAGACTGCCTGCAGCAGAGGCCAGCCCTCAGCTTCCGCAATAAATTTACAACCCCCAAAAGGCCCTGCCTCCTCAGGGACGGGTTGGGTGGAGATGGCAGTTTTTCCAAGGTTGGCCCCACTGCCCTACCCAGTCAGCGACTTGTTGGAAAGACTGAGAAAGACAAAGTGGTTCTTCCATGCTGGGGGAAGAGATGGAAGTGGCCTGGGGGCAGCAGGGCCTGCCCATAGGGACCCCACATGGAGGCATCTCAGGACAGGCTTATCTCCAGCACCCCCATCTGACCAAGCCATTTCCTGCTTTGCACAAACTCCCATATTGGTGAAGTTCAAGCTCCTTGATCTGGATTCAAAAAACAGTGGGTTGGTGCAGGGAGAAGGGAGGTTGACTCCTTACCCCCAGAACCCCTGGGGGACTCTCGGGCTCAGAGCCATGCAGGCCTGGCAGATGCTCCCGATCCTGCAGATGGCAGCCGGGACCCAAAGTGGAGTGTCCCTGGCAGAAACAGAGCACACTGAGTACCCGACAAAAATCTGTGGAATCAGCACTGCCTACCCAGGAGACGCCCAAAAGAGAGGCCCTGCTCCTGGGAAATCCCTCCTGCAGTCTGCAGGCTGGCACTCCGCTCAGAGGGCCCAGCTCTGTCACCTCCCAGCTTCAGGGCCTCAGCACTAACCTCGGCTTGGCGCGGCAAGATTTACAGCAGAAACTGCTGGAATCCTGAGCACCAGATGCAGGACACCAAGTCCCACTTTTTGCAGAATGGGACACTGAAGCGGAGGGAAAGGAAGTCACTCGTCTTGGGTCACCGGCCAAGCCATCAGAAAGGAGGCACCAGGCTCTTCATCCAGTGCAGCCCGTGCAGCTGAGTCATTACCCCAGAACTGGGCTAGAGACCACGACAGAGTCACAGTGTTAGCGCTGCAGGTGACACTCAAGATTAGCTAACCTCCCCTGATGCCACCTCTGTGCCAGGCCCTGTCCTGGCCCTGGGGCCACTGGGCTGATCAGATCGGCCCGTGCCCTCCAAAAGGCTATTTCCTGGCAAGACAGACCCTGAGATAGGGTTAAGTGTGGGGATAGGGAAATGCCAGGTGCTCTCTAGGGAAAATGAGGGGAAGGCACATCCTGGGCAGGGGAACAGAAAGGGCAAAAGCCCAGGAAGGGGGTGTTCGGGGGTGGGGGGAGCAAAGCATGCCATCCAGGGAACTGCAGATGGATTCAGCACATCTGGAATGTAGGGTAGGAGTCAGGCTGGAAGGAAGAGGGCCAGGAGATGAGGCAGGATAGGCAGGCAGGGGCTGGGTCGTGAGGGCCTTCTGAGCCTGTGAAGGAGGTGGGTTTCCTGCTAAGCCCAGAAGGGTTCAAGTACATCCTTCACATAGCCAGTTGCTGGCAGAGCCCAGCCTATAGCTCAGGTGCCCAGCTTCCTCTCACACCCACCCAGAGAGACACATGTCCCCCAGACCTGGACACAGGCTGAGGACCTCCCCAAATGACCTCTTCAAGGTCCTTCCCTAGGACCTTGGGAATCTGCCCTTAGCCAGACCTGCCAAGCCTCACTTTCTCAAACCAGGAATTAGCTGCCTGAAGTCTTTGTTTAATTCGCGTTATTTTCTCTCACCAGCACATCAGACTGAAACCTAAATAAAACAACAATCCTGGCCTCTCCCTCCGCGGCTCCCATCACGGAAGGAGCAGCCCCCACACCCTCTCCCAACTGCCACCCAGAACTCCCGGTGTGGGGTGGGTCTGGGGGCCAAGGTGCAGAGGGTCAGGCCGGCCCCGCCACCAAGGGAGGGGCCCGCAGCACAGAGGCTACATAAATTAATTTAATTGGGCCCTATTATCACTTTGCTCCAAGCCTGCAAGTCTAATCTAGCGTTGAAGTAATTCATTGGGTGTGAATGTCCTGGAGCCAAGACTTCCCTCTGCTCTCGGAACAAAACTCTCCATGCTTGGCCTGGGCCCTGGGCCACTGTAGCCTGGCTCAGCAGAGGGGCTGTGTGCGGAGCAGGGCGGGCAGGGGAGACCTTAAAATAGCTCTTTGCCTTGGCTGCTTCCCCTGACTTTCCCAGAATGAGGCTCTCGTCCACACCCCCAATACACACACACTTAGCCACACAGTAACACATTGGGATGACACTCGGACCCCCACAGACCCAAAAGATGGCTGAAGAATCCCAGGAGACCTGGTGAACCCCAAATTACTCTGAGATGTTGGACAAGTCTTTTACACCTTTCTGTGCCTCAATTTCATTCCTGCAGAGTTTCCTGGCTTCTCACTTTAATAGCTGTGTGACCTTAGGCAAGTTATTAAAACCCTCTGAGTTCACTTTCCTCATCTGTGAAACAGAGAATCCAATAATGATTATCTCACAGTGTTATTGGGAGGATTAAATAAGTTAACATATGTAAAACGATTAGACCTATGCCTGGCATACTGTGAGCACGCCATAAATGTTCGCTCATTATTATTGGGAGACTCAGATGGGATCGGGCAGGGAGCCCTTGGTGCAACTGTAATTGCTGAAGCCAAGGTACACATTGTAGTTATAATTTCAGAAAAGTACGAGGGAGCTGGGTGGTATGGTTCCCACGAAAGCTTTGTCCCAGGACCAGGGCACCTGAGAGCTGAGAGAATGCAAGTTGCCCAGCATGGTGTTGTTATGATTAGATTTACATACTTTATGGTGCAATTATTCATACCCTGATGCCAAGCTCATTGAGTAATCAGGCACCATGAACAGAACCCGCTGGGTTGAGCCCCAATCGGAAGGGGAGACATGGCTTTGGGGGCCCTTGGGGGCCGTGCTCTGAGGGCAGACGCAGCACAGTCATGCATGAATGCCAAGTGCGCACACCGAGCACACACAGCGGGCCCAGGCACTGCCGAGGAACCTGTCAGGAAGAGGCAAGGGGCGCAGGTCCTAAGGCGGTAGGGAGGCTGATGATTTACTGGCCTGCCTGCCCCTTCCCTTACCCACACTGAAACACCAGCCAACCTTTGCAGGGCCCCTCCTGTGTGCCAGGCCCTGGGCCTGTGCTAACCTCTGAGCCACATGGCATCCTGAAAGGCAGTTTATGGATTAACACCACTCCTAGTACTAATACCCATTTAACGGATGGGGAAAGTGAGGGCTGCCAGGCCCAACCAAAATCTCTCTGCAACAAGCATGAAAGCCAAACCAAAGGCTCCTACCCACTGATATTTGCTCCCTACCCCAGGGATTGTAAGAGATGGGTGTTATCTGTGGGGGCAGGAGCTAGGAAAACTCCAGAGAAACCTGGGGTGGGAGTCCCTTCAACTCTCTGGTGCTCAATCTCCCCACCAGAGCACTGGGAGTGATAATCTTTCCCTCACTCGGCCTCTGTGTGGATTACCTGAGACCACCGGTTTATAAGCCCCCACAAAGGGCTGGGCACATACTAGGTACATGCAGGATAAAACAGCATCTGAGCTCAGCTCCCAAGCCACCGAGTGGCTCCTGACCAGTCCCAACCTCTGGTAAAGAGAGGCTTCTTGATAATAAGCCCTTGACCTTGGCCTCTATATCCAGCCCTACAAGGACACTCTCCACATGGGGCAGGTGGCAGGAAATCAGGCCCCAACCTTGTTACCCAAGGTGGAGTTTACCCTGCTCTGTAGTCAGTGGCCACACAGTGGCTGCGGGGCCAGTGGGTCTACTCTCCCTTGTTCTCTTTCCTCAATACCAGGGCACAGAAGAAGCTGGGATGCAAGGGTCACACAAGATCCACTTTGGGCTCTGTAGCTGAGGCAGCTTTAACCTGCCCACCTCTGACATACCTCCAAGTGTGGATTCGAGATGCCCTGGCCGGGCCTGGACTGGGGTGGGGAGGGGACGCTTCTCCACCCCTCCGAGGGCTGCCAGGGCTCTGGAAAAGGGGCTGTGGCTCAAGGGCCGGGCACATACTAGTTCGCACTCCTACCCTCCATTTTGAATTCTCTTCCTGTCTAGGTTTTTACTGTTCACCCTTTATTAGTGGGATACCACTGTGCGAGTCACTGGAGCTCACGAAGCCTCAGTTCCTTCATCTTTAAAATGGGCTAATATATTGCAGCTTCTCCCAAAGTTGTGAGAAATCCCTGCAGGGTACATAGCGCACACAAGTGAAGCACTTGATAAATCTTTCCAGATGGCTGGGGAGTTGGGTGCTTTGTTTTGTTTTGTTGCTTAGCCTATCTAACCCAGGATCCTGGGAATGACAGGGCCCAGCTCTGGCTCACCTGTCTTTCCCCTAAAACATATTACTTACATCACCTGCTGGCTCTCAGCCAGAACCTCGGCTGTGCTTCTAAAGGGGATGGGGGCCAGAGATGCCACCGAGGGGTGAGTAAGGATAGTTCTGAGGCTGTGAAACACCAGTAGGAAGCCCAAGAGTCCCCTCCCTCTGTGTCCCCAAATGCAGCTCCTGCAATGTCCCTCCAAGCACCAGGTGAGGCCACCTGGCAGAGGGACCAACTCCTCAGACTCGCCAGTGCTCAGAGCCTCCATGTTCCTCAAGGGTGAAGCAGGTACCAAGGGCAGACAAAGTTTGAAAGTGGAAAGACAAGCTGAAGCCAAGAAGCCACACAATCACAGGCAGATCTCAACATCTGTAAGCCTCAGTTTCCCCGCATGTCATGTGTGGGTGACGACATGTACCTCACATTTGCTGTGCTGGGCTGGCCAGGTCCCTCTGCAGGAATGAAGTGCTGGGACTGCTGCAGGAAGACAGCCCTTGCTGTCAGCCTGTTGGGGGTCTAGCTCCGCTGAAGGAAACTGCCTCATCCAACATCACAGCCCCTTCCAGGGACAGCCTTCATCCAGGACTGAGAACTAGTGGGGAGGCAAGGCCAGCCACTCACCCCCGATGGCAACAATTCTGGAGCTCATCCCAGTTCCAGAGCTCCCCACGGGCTCAGCTGAGGCTTGCATGAGACTATCACAGCCGCCTTGTCCCTCCGCCTGGTCCCGCTTCCCCCGCCCCTTTTACAGCAGGTGACTCCCAGGGCATTCTGAACACACACGCTGCGTGCGGGTCTCCATGTCAGAGGCCACTTCTCCCGGGAGCCAATGTGACACACGCTACCTGAGAAGTGACAGATGCTTGTCCCAATTTGTAGTTATTTATTGGATGTTTCTTTGTTTAATATAAGGCTTCCTCCTTAGACTGCAAGGCCATGAGGGCAAGTCCCATGTTTATTCTTGGTTCTCACTGTATTTCTACACCTGGTATGTAGTCGGTCCTTAATAAGTACGGGCAGAGAGGAAGATGGTAGAAAACGGAGAGGATGGAATGGTCTTGAGGGAGAGAAGGGGGTGGCCAGCGAGTACACAGGGAACCTAACTAGGTATAAGAGGTCAGCGAAGAAGCTCCAGAAAGCTGTTTACACTGAGCGCGGAGGGAGGGAGGACACTGGCCCGCAGTGGACGCCAGGAGGTAGGGGCAGAAAGAAGTATTCTTCCAAGCAAAGACCATGAGGCAAAGACTCTGAGGCAGGAGTCTGAGAAGCTAAAAGGAGGCTGGGTGTAAAGGGGAGCAGGGCATAGACTGAGGCCAGAAAGGTAGGCATGACCAGACCCTGACCCACAGAATACATCTTTAGTCTATGGGCAACAGAGAGCCTGGAAGAGTTGAAAGCAGAAGGAGCCATGGCCAGGTCTGCTTCGGAAAGACGCCTGCTGCCCTGTGGAGGAGGGTGAGAGGGACCAGTTGGGTACAGTCGCGCTCCAGGTAAACGTGAGTGATGGGCGTTCGATGAGTGTAGTGATGATGGAGACAGAGGAAACGAGGCACAGCAGGAACTTATTTGGAGGGAGAATCCTCAGAGTTTACTGCTTGTGTGTGTGGGTGTCAGAGGTGAGTGAGAGGGAGAGCACAGTCTGGAAAGATGCTGAAATTTGAGGGGTCATTTACTGACCTGGGGAAAATTCGCAGACAAAAAAGTTGGGGGTAGGGGCTAGTGCTCAAGTGTTCCAGTTTGAAGAGCCTGCGAAATACCCAAGTGGAGAAGTTCACGCATCTGTAATATAAGAATATAAGAATCTAGACCTGGGAAGACATGTCTAGGCCAGGGACACAGATGTGGGGGCAGCTTAGAGAACCCCAAGGGGGATCTTGTCTGCAATCCCAGCATAGCTTAGGCCTGGGACAGCGACCCTGCTGGGTAAACATTTGCTGGATGGATGGATGGATGGATGGATGGATGGATGGATGGATGGATAGATGGATACATGTATCTCCCCCTGGAGAACCTCAGGCCCCTGAAGATGGGGACTGGGCCCTCTCTTGCTGCCCACAGCCCAGCCCAGACCTGCAAAGTGGCTGGTACACAGGATGTTACTATAGCTACCACCCTCGCTGTGAGGCTGATGGAGTGAGAGTGAGGGGAAGGGTGAGAAACGGAATAGCCACGGCCCCTCTTTGTACAGACAGGTTGCTGAGGCCCAGAAATGGGCAGAGCCAGCCTGGCTTCTGGTCTGGCCCTTTTCCCACAGTGCCAGGCAGCCCCTCTCTCTCTCTCCAGGCACCGTTGGGAATACTGGGCAACAGTTATCTTCTTGAAACAGATAAAGACACAAGACCCAGAGGAAATCACCCACTTGCCCAGATTCATACTTTCAGGCAGCACTGGATATTAAAATAAACCAGTTTGGAGTTTAAGACTTGATTTCAGATTCCCAGTGGGGCTACTGGTCACTGAGTGCTCAGGAGCAGTCCAGCCCTTCCCTCTGTGTCCCGCTTTCCTGAGTGACCAAATTAAGAGGGAGAGGCCAGCCTTCTGGAGAGTGGGAAGTCAATGGAGAGTGGCACGGGCTTGCTGACCTGCAGAGCACTGCTGGTGTCTGACCCTGGGGGTGGATCGTGGGACCTTCCCCTATCAAGCCTGGCTGATGTCAGTGGGTCTGCTGGCCAAGCAGTCTTGCTCGGGGCAGAGAGATCAGAGCTGAGATGGAACATCTCTGAGATGACGTGATGTGAAGCTACTGGGACTAAAGCAACTTGAAGGTCCTTCCCCCACCCTCCCTCGGTGGGGCTCAGGGCTAAGCAGACAGGGTGGGGGCGCAGCTTTACGCTGAGCATATCCGGCTGTGTACTCAGCCTCGTCCTAACTCCTTCTCTGAGGGGCAGCGAGAGGCTCCCATTACCCCAGTGGACAGATGGCATATTTGAAACCAGAGTGGAACAGGGCTTTGCCCAGTCACCCAGCCAGCTGGTGGCAGAACTGAGACCCAAGGCTTGCCAAATGGGGGTATTTGCACTGTTTCTTTCATTTATTCACTTGCTCATTCATTCATTCACTCATTCAACCACCTTCCTCCCTGACTGTGTCATGGGAGCTGCAGACTCAAAGCGGAATCGGACAAGCCCTGCTCTCAGGGAACTCCTGGTCTGATGGGGAAACAACCACATAACTAGTCAATGACAACATGGAATTTGTGTGACAACAATTCACAAGGGTTGGGGAGCCCAGAGCCAGGCCCAGTCCAGGCTCACATGGCTTGGTGGCTTCCTGGAGCCTGTAGATGAGGTTCCCAGGGGTGTATTCCCAGCAGAGCAGGGAGCAAAGGCTTGAGAGCAACAAGCGAGGGCGAGACCCAGGAGCCCACAGAGGGGACACCCTACTATTAATTCAGCCCCTACCCAAATCCTGGCTGTCTTCCTTGGCCTCAGACTTCCTTGTGTATCTCTCAATGGTGGGGGTCTAAGGAAAGGATATGACACCCCACTTATACTCCTATAAGGGACAAGGGTGCCTCTGCCCTCAGGTCCCCAAGGGGCACCTCCTCTCTGAGCTGGGGCTGAACGCCAATCAGGGCAGGTCTTCTCACCCAGGCCCCAGCCCCTGAGAACCAGTCCGTTTACTCATTCATTCAACATATATTTATTGAGCCCCGACTACATGCTCGCGGAAATATACATACGGTTATTCTCATCAGTTACAACCATTTAAAAACAACAACAATGCGTCTACAAATGGGGAAAGGCTGGGAAAAGGAGTGAATGTGGATTCAGACAGACTTACATTCAAGTCCTGGTTCCCCCACTTAGTGGATTGGCAATGTGGGGTCTCAGCCAGTCAGCGGGGATGGTGACATCCGCACTGCACAGAGTGGCTCTGAGCACTGACGCAGGAGACATTTACACAGAGCACCAGCAGGAACTCAGCAAATGTCTGTCCCCTCTTGTCCTGACCAGCGGGGCACACCCTCCATGAGCCCTTCTTGGGAAGGGTGAGGATGTTTCAGGGGTGAGGCAGGGACTGGGGAGGAGCCAAGGGCCAGGAGCAGAGGCTCAGGGGCGTGTTAAGACTCGCCTGACTTCCCCACTGGGGTGGGATGATGCTTTATCCCTCATGTCCCCCAAGGCGAGCTGGTGGCACGGTCCCAGGGGCTGATCTGACTTTTCCCACCAGGAAACCAGCAGGAACTTTCCCTGCAGCCCGCAGCTAGGGAGCAGTAACCAGAGTTCCTTCCATGCAGAGCTGGGTGGCTGGAGGAGGTCTCCACCCTGAGACCGAGATTGCTGACCCAGGGGAAGACTTGCCTTCCAGAAGTGGCTGGACCGCTTGCTGGGAGAATACCTGACTATGATTCCACGGGAGCCCCTGGGAGCAATCCTCCCAGAGAGAGGATGCCCTCACCAACCGAAGCAATGCTGGGACGGCGGGGCAGGCGTCAGGCTGAGCCAGGCGTGACCACCAGGCAGACCTCCCTCTCCTCACCAGCAACTCCTCACAATGCCCTACCCCAAACACATCCCCAAGCAGGATGGCTGCAGCAGGAGAGAGCGAGGTAGACCCAAGGAAGTTCCCCAGCACTGACTGGACTGGATTGAGGCCAGGAAGGCGTTGTGAACACTCCCTCCTAGGGGGCGAAAATTAAGGTGGGAGTGTCTAGCTACAGGGACTGCATCAAATGACCCCCAAAGAATCTGAGCACAAGTCTTGGAAGAACAGGAGGGAATGTGCTTTGAGACCTCAGCAAATCAGACTGGGCATCAGGAGACCTGGGTTCTGGGCATGGCTTACGGGACTGGGCACGCACAGCTCCTCTCTGGGCCTCAGTTTCTCCTGCAGATAATGTAGTGCTCGGGCTTAGGCACTGAGGGCCCTTCTATTGCAGACTTCTGTGTAGTTTCAAGACTACACAGACACAGAAGTTCCCTGGGGCACCCCAGGCTAGAATTTTCCTTATTGGTGCCTAACCAGGCCAAAGGCACACAGAAAGTGAGGACATTCCTGTCATTGATGCCGTGACCCAGAAGCCCGAGCCACTCTGTGGGCCCCTCCGCTTGCCCATCCCCAGCCCCGGCTTTCTCTGCAACAAATATTTGCAGCTCATTACCACGTCCTGACTGTCTGTTTTATGTGGGCAGTCTTAACCTCTGGCTTCCCAGCATCCAGCCTGCTGACCACAGGGCTCCTTGGAAAGTCTTGGTATTTTGGCAGCAGCCTAATCCCAGACCAGGAGCTGCCCACCTAGCTGGGCCTGGCCTCTCCCTTCATCACCAGGTCAACCTCTTCCCTGGTCTCCAGCCACTGGCCTCTGCCTCAAAGTGCCACATGAACACTCCGGTACTCAGGACCCAGGTCTCTGCCTGGCTCAGAACCACTGAGGGCTCCCCAGGCTTGAAGAAAGGGAGGGGCCTCACTTCTTAAGGGCCCTCTACCCCAGGCACCCCAAGTGGCGTCCTGATACCCCCACACTAGACTTGCTAGACCCTCGGGTACATGTGGCTCCTGCTCCCCTGCAGCCCCTTCAGCCACAGCCTGCTGAGCTAGGTCCCACTCACGCACTCACTGGCCGTGTGACCTTCTTCACTTCTGTCTCCTCTTCTACAAAACGGGATGATAACTGCAGTCTCTGAGCTGTCCAAGTTGTGGTGAGGAACAAGAGGCTATGTGTGTGCAGAAGCATCTAGCTCAATGCCTGGCCACGGCAGTGCGCCCTGATCCAGCGATGCTCCCCTCACAGGGTACCTATGCTTCAGTCACTCACCCACAAAGGCTGTACTGAGCTCCAACTGGGGACCAGGCCCTGTGATAGCATCCCTGCCCAGAGGCTCTCTGGGTCACCCAGCGGAGACAGGGACAGGGATGCCCAGTCACACCATGCAGTCACAGCCATGGGAGCCTAGGAGGGGCACCTGAACCCCACATCTTGGAGGCCCCACCAAGTCGCAGAGGATGAGCAGGAGTTCGGCAGGAGGACAGGAAGGGTGGATCAGCGTGGGCAGAGGTGTGAGGGGCCCAGAGCAGACCTGCATGACGGGGCCTATGAGAAGCAGACAGGCCTCATTCCTAGGGCCTGGATGTCAGGGTAAGGAGCTCCAGGGGGGACGGGCGGGGAAGGGCTTCAGCAGGGGAGCAAGGTGGTTGGGTCTGTGTGTGAGAAAACTCCTTGGGCTGGGTGGGGTGGGGAGAGGCACAGGTCAGCATGGAAAAGAACCAGTGTGAGGACCCGTGAAGAGCCTGGGACAATGGTTCAGGCCAAGCAGATGGTTGAGGACTGAGTGGGGAAGAGGTGGTGGGGACAGATGACAAGGAGGTGACCTGGGGAGCACCTCAGGAGGAGGAAAGAACAGGAGCACCTACATCTGGCACGCGGCAACCACTCTTGAGCACTAACCCACTCGGTGACTCAGGCAAGCCCCTCCTTCTCTGAGTCTTAGTTTCTCCACACATGAAACGGGCAGAAGAGCCCTAGAGGCGTTCACTGCTTACCCATCCTGCAGCTCTGTCAAGCAAAGCAAGTGGCCTTCCTGGCTTCGGGAGGAGAGGGATCAAAGCTCACTCCCGGCCCCACTTTAGCGCCTTTTGGAGCCTTATCAGCAGAGATAGGGCCCAAGCACCAGGGCCAAGCAAGGCAAGGGGTTTTACCCACCTAGGTGAGGTACAGGTAGCCTCGCCCATGAGGCAAGATGCACAGAGCTGCAGCGCCATCTACTGTCCTCTTGGGAGGAGGCCACCCAGGAGACTGGCTCTGATAGAAATACTCCTAAATCCCAGTGGATTGAAGCATAGCAAGGGCTTCCTACTGGGTCGGCTGCCCCAGTTTCCCCCTCCCCTGGCTTCTGCAGGTGGCTTACTGAACACAGAATGCTTCCTTATCTAATGGATTCCGACCACATAATTCTCTTGCTCAGGAACATTTAAAGGATCCCACTGCACTTGGGTTCCATGTACACTCCTTAACCTGGCATCAAGGCCCCGCTATTCCAGCCCCTGCTGATTATTGCAGCCTCATTTCCTATACAACAAAATACTCACCAGCCCCCTAAGCACCCCATATCCTACCGGCCCTCATGGCTTTGTATATGCTCTTGCCTCTGCTTGAAATACCCTTCTCTCTCTCTCTGCCTTCTTGGTTTAAACTCCTGTATAGCCATCAAAGACCAGTGCAAATGTCACCTCCTCTATGAAGCCTTCTATAACACACCTTTCTCTGCAAGTTTACCACCAAGCACCAAGCCTGCCCTGCAACAGGGGTTCAAGTCCAGCTTCTTCTGGGTCCGCAGAGTCCCTGGGCTGCCCTTTATCCCTGCATAAGCCAGGAATGTTTCTGTGTCCATCTCTTGGTCTTCCTAGGCTCTGAGCTCCTTGAGGGAAGAGACTGTGTGTGACCCATTGCTTCCTAGCATAGTGTTTGGTATTAAATTGAGTAGCGTTTATTAAACATCTACTATGTACCACTGGACTAGATGCTTTCCAGTGCCTTACCTCATTACACTGACTCAGTTCACTTGTGATGAACATGGGAGCCTTGACCACTTTGCTCTGGCTCTTTCTATCAGCCAAAATGCTCTGCCAGTTGCCTGTTATATGGGCAAAGGGTGCAATGACACCACTGTTATGGATCCTTCAGCTGGGACCTACCCAAATCCCATGGCTCTGCTCACACATCTTATCCTGCTGTTTCCAAGATGCCTACCCCTCATTTCTTGATATCTGTTGCAGCTGCTCCAAGCCAGGCCCTTGCTAGTCTGTCGTCCTGGATCTGTGGCTCTGGGCTTGTCTTCCAGGTGCCTCTGCCTCCCAAGGAAATCCAGGCCCAATTCCACTGGACTCCAAACCCCACTGGTGGACAAGCCGCAGGTCTGGTCCCTGGGGGTCTGTAGGAGGGCAATACTCTTGCTTCCTCATCAGAGAGGCCCAAAGGGGAAGCCAGATCCACAGGCTGGAGGCAAGAGGTAATGGCTGCCTAGGTATGGGCATTGCTATTTTGGGGGGCAGAGCCAGAAGATCAGTTTCCAGGCTCTCAGCCTCATGTGGAAAGGTGCTGGCTCGGGTAATAGATGGCCATCAGCTGTAACCAGTTAGCCATTAGCCACTAATATAACTGCCGTGGCTACGCTGGGGGGTTGGTTATTGGTTGGCAGAGAAGTGGATGGCGGATTGCGACTATCAAGTGGGGTTAGCAAGCGTGGATGGTGGATTGCAGGTCGTGTAGATCCTACTTCCTGTGTCTCGCCTGGCCGCCAGTGAGACTGGGGTGCAGGAAGACCCTTGTTGGTGTACTGGCAGATGTTTGCTTCCTGTGTCTCCAACTGAGCCACCAGTGAGACTATAGTGGTATGACTCCCCTATCTATGGCTCCATTGGTGTTGCTTTTTGGCCTTACTATATCCTGCGTTTTTGTGCGGGGAGTGGGAGCTGAGATTCTGCATGACACTATTCCACAGTGCTCAGGGCTTTCTGGGAGCTATGGAACTCCACTGGAAACTGGATGACCGAGGTGCAGCAGTGGGGACCTCAGGAGCCATCCTGCCCACTCTCTGTCATCCAAGGTGGAAAAAGGGGCCCTGACTTGCCTGAAGTCACACAGAAAGTCCATAGGAGGCCCACACCTTCCAATCTCTGGCTTTAAAATTTTTGTTATCCCACTTGGTTACTTCTATTCAAAAGATCCAGAGAAGAAATTTCAGGGGACACTCTAGAGCCCCTTGTTTGGTTTCCAGGCAGACCAACTCTAGTGGGGAAAAAATGCTCACTCACTGAATACACACCATATGCCCGGTATATAGAATTCTTCAATGGAGAGATTATTATCCCCATTGTACAGATGAGGAAAGTGAGGCTCAGAGCGATGAATGACTTTCCCAGGTCACAGAGCAAGTTGTGGTAGATCTAGGATTCTAATGTGATCTTAACCACCATGCTGGGCTCCCTAGAAAGCTGATGCACACAAATTAATTCTAGAACAGTACAAGACAGCAAATAACCAAACACAGCTTTGACATTTGAGATCCATAAGGTAGCAGGGAAGGCTTCCTGGAGGTGGTGGGGTGGGGCACTGCGTGAAGCTTGGATTCAAGCTGGACTGATAGGGAAGGAGGAGGATTTTCCAAGTGGGACACATTGTGGGAGGAGGCACCATCCTCCCTGTCGTGCGGGGCGGCCTGTGGGGTCTCAGCTCCCACTCCCCACATAAGAATGCAGGATGTGGCTAGGCCAAAAAGGAACACCCACGGAACCATAGGTAGGGGAGTTGTCATGCGGGGTCTCTGGTCCTGCTCCCCACATAAGAACACAGGACACGGTGAGGCCAAAAAGGAACACCCACGGGGCTATAGGTAGGGGAGTCATACCACTACAGTCTCACTGGAGGCTGGATTCACAGGACGTGCGACCTGCTGTCCGCTTTTCTGCCAGCCGACTGCCAGTCGACCGACTCTCCATTTGCTAGCTGCAACCCGCCTCTCTGCAATCCGCAATCCACACTCCACTGCTTGCTAGCTCAGCCACCATCTTCTTGCTAGCCCCCCTTTTTCTGCTAGCGCAGCCACAGCAGTTATATTAGTGGCCAATGGTCACTGGTTACAGCTGATGGCCCTCCAATCACAGTTGATGGCCATTTACTACCTGAGCCAGCACCTTTCCACAGCAGTTATATTAGTGACCAATGGTCACTGGTTACAGCTGATGGCCCTCCAATCACAGTTGATGGCCATTTACTACCTGAGCCAGCACCTTTCCACAGCAGTTATATTAGTGGCCAATGGTCACTGGTTTCAGCTGATGGCCCTCCAATCACAGTTGATGGCCATTTACTACCTGAGCCAGCACCTTTCCACGTGAGGCCGAGAGCCTGGAAACTGCACTCCTGGCTCTGTCCCCACACTCCCCCCTTGCTTCCTATTTAGGAAAGGCTGGGCCACCCACCCATCATCTGCTTCCTGACCCCCACTCGCAGTCTATCACCGAATTCTACCCATTCCCCTCAGAAAATCTCCTGTCCATCCCCTTTTCTCCATTCCTACTGTGACTACCTTAGCTCAGGCACCTTTACCTCTATGTACAGACTCCTCACCCATGTCTCTGCAGCCCCCCTATCCACCTCCCACACTAAACTAGAGTGATCTTTCTTAAAAGCAAATCATCTAGCCCAGTCTGGCCTTCTGCTTAGAACCTTGCAGTGCCTGCCTCGCATGGTTTACAAGACCTTGCTTGGATTGGCCCTTGCCACTCTCTCCAGCCGGGTCTTGTGACACTTCACCTTGAACTCAATACCTCAGGGACACACAATACTGGCAATTTCCCCAAATGCCACGCTTTTGGCCTTTGCATATTCTGTTTTGTCTGTCTGTGGTGTTTTCATCTTTCAGAGCTTAGCTTAAATATCTCCAGGAAGCCTTCCCTGACCCCTGGATCATGTGGCGACCCCTCCTGCAGAGACCCTCGTGGGTCTGTTTACCTCCGCTGCCTACGCCCCCTGCACCCGGAGCGCCAGGCCCTAGGTCTCCGGCAGCGCATGCGCCCCTCGAGCTGCGCGGGGTGGAGGCGCTGACTCGCTGCCAGACGCCTTTCGCGGTTCCTCGCGGGGGAAGGCTGGCCGGGGCCAGCGGCGCGCTGGAAAGTCCGTTTCCGCCCCCCTACGGGCCCAGGGAATATTTATGGGCTGCCGGAGGGAAGGGAGGGCGGAGGCGGGGGCCCGGCTGCCCGGCGGGCGGGACGCGCCGCCCACTCGGGTTCTCTGCCGTCTCCCGAGGGGGATCGGCGCGTGCGGAAGGCGGCCGGAGCCCCCAACTTCAGGGCCCGTCCACAGCCAATTTGGAGGCGACCGCAGCCTGGAAGGAGAGAGCCGCAAGCGGTTTCCTTCCACTTGGGGCGCAGCGGGTGGAGGCAGGAAGGAGCCTGGGGAGGAGGCAGGTGTAGAGCCCCCGCGGGGCGCCGCCAGACAGCCAGCCGCCCGTACGCCTCTGCCCTCGGAGCCTCGCGAGACTCGGCCCACTTCACGGGCGGAAAACTGAGGTTGGTCCCAAGACAGAGCCAAAAAAGGCGGTGCTGGGGACTCCAGGATCACGGTTCTGCCCACTCCCCTATTTGGCATCACTGTAGGCCGAGGGCAGCTCACTGTTAGATGAACACAAAGCATCACGGAGGCTGTTGTTAAATGTAGATTACAAGGTCTCATTTCCCAGAGATCCGGTAGGTCTATGTTGGGACCCAATAATTGGCTTTTAAAAACAGGCAGGCTGTAAACCACACATTGGAAACATTGGTGAAGAGTTATTTTGGAATAGGAAGACTCCCTTCGACTGATACCCAGGATAAAGCACGTGTGGACGGCGCGGGGGAAGCAGAGAGACCTGGACTTGAAGGGGATGGATTTGAATCCTGAAACCAACATTTCTGCTGGGTAACCAGGAGCTGGTGATTTTCTGGCCTGATTTTCACTTCCCTAAATGAAGATGACGTTCAGCCCACAAGTTCTGTCATATCAAAGAGATCTGTGTAAAAGTCCTTTGCAAACTAAACCGCCACCACCATTAGTCGGTGCCACTGCCAGTCCTCTCGGCAAGGAGGGAAGCCAGCCTGACGTGGTGGTGATGAGCTCAGGTGCCAATGACGTGAAGCCCATCCTGACCAGTCACTTGGGATGAAGCCCTCCTTTGGACAGCACACCACCCAACTTCTTTACCTCTATTTGATGTTCCTTTCCTGTGCCTGGGGCTGGCTTGGCAGTACATGTGCCATTTTCCCCCTTAGACTATGAGCTCCTCATTTGGGGCTGCTCCGAGTTAGCAATAATATCAGAGGGGCTGGGTGGTGGAGACAGACCTGAGTTCAAATCTCAGTCCTGTCAGCCATTAGCTGTGGGATCTTGCTCTGTGGATCCACCTCTCTGAGCCTCTATAGCTGTAAAGTGGAAAGGTTTTAATGGAATAATGTCTGGGAGATTCTGTAAAGTCTCCATAGGCCCAACTCGGGTAAAACAAGATACAAGCTTGGGAGACTGAGTAAAGCACCACAAGGGATGGCTTTTGACCTAGGCTTTTAGAGCCAGGAAAGACTTTAACAGATAAAGAACTGGTGGGGAAGGGCCCTCTAGGCTCTTTTCCATACTCTGGTTATATGCTGTTTACTTCTCTAAATTGGCAGCAGAGAATTCCTGCTCTGAAATGTGTTGTTGCCATTCGTTTAAAAATTGAAATAGGATAAAGATAACAAGTTGAACACACACTGTGGTCTTTCCTGAAACCAACGAAAACAACAGTAAAGGGATTTATCAAAATATTGGAAATTAGACATTGCCAACAAAGAATGGTAACTGACTGAAATATGCAATGAAGAGAGTTGAGGAGCAGCCCAGTTTACACTGTGAAACCCCCAAATGGTTCAGGAATTGGCTGTACCAGGCACTTCTAGAAATTGGGTGGGTAAGGTGGCTTGAAAACAAGGAAGATTGGTTGAAAAACTATTTAAGAAGCAATCACTCCCAGACACCCTACCCACCTAGTAGAATACGAAAGGTCTATTCACAGGAGAGAGTTAGGAGAGGATCGCTATTCTGTGGGTACCTGGACAGGGAGAATCAAGTGAACACCTGTGTACTTAATATTGAGGCCACCAGCCTTTTCTTTCCACTCAGCTTTCCAAACTCTGGCTGCTTCAGGATAGTACCCTCCAGGCAGGAGACTGGAGGGGGTTTTTCTTGACCAGTTCAACAGAAAAGACATGGGGTGACCCAACCAGATCCATCTACTCAGCCCCAATCATGATCGTAAGGGTGTGTGTTAGTTCATTGTTAAATATGAACAGACGGCAAAGGATGAGTAAACATTTGAGAAAAGCTTCTAATAAGAAAGACAGGTTAAAAAAATATCAGGGGAGAAAAGGAACTTATTATAGAAGATAGTGACTATGGAAAAAGCAGAAGACTTTTAAAAGAGAAAGCTGTCATGAATGTCCTCAAAGATAAGGCGTTGCATCCATGAACAAGAAGAACTCTTGGGAATTAAAAATATGATAGCAGACAAGGAAAAATGCAAAAGAATGGTTGGAATATAAATTTGCGAAAACTGAACAAAAAGGCTAAGAGATGGAAAACAGAAAAGACAAGATAATTAGAGGGCTAGTCAAGGGAACTCAAATCTCAATAACAGGAATCCTAAAAAGAGGGATTGGAGGAAATGACCTAGAACTGAACCACTTGAGTTTGAGATCAAAATGACCCATTGAGGACTCAGTACAGTGGATGAAAATAGACTGATACCATGACCTCAACATTGCAGAACGCTGAGAGCAAAGAGATCACAAAAGCTTCCAGTTAGAAGAAAAAAGGAGCAGGCTTCATACAAAGGATTAAGAATCACAATGGTATTGGATTTCTCAATAGCAAGATGGGAATTAGGAGACAATGGCAAAGTGCCTTTGAAATTCTGAGGGGTATTATTTCCATCCCAGAATTCTACACTGAGCCAAATGATTATCAAGGGAGAAGACAGAATAAAACACATTTAGTCATGTAAGGTCTCTTTGCGTGCTTTCTCAGGAAGCTGCTGGTGGAGGTGCTTCAGCAGAAATGAGTGAGTAAACCAAGAAAGAGGACACGGCATCTAAAGAAGAGAAGATGCCGCAAAGGACGGGGCGGAGGAATCCCCAGGCCAGTGGTTGTGCAGTAGAAAGCAACTAATCCTGACTGGAATAGGAGGGGAGATCCTGGGAGAGATTCCTTCAGGAAGACCATCCGACGCATTTAAACATAACTAATTATTACGCAGGAAAGGAAAAGTAATCATAGAATATTACATTGCTCACTTGTGAGCAACATTACATGGCCTAATAATGCAAATAGTAAATACTCTTTGTGATGTAATTACACTAGGAGGATGGTGGGGGACACAAAATGAACATGTGGGGGTGGAAAGAGAGAGAGAGATCTAACACTGAAAAAAAAATCAAGCAAATAATTTAGAGTTGAAAATAGTTGCCTCTGTAGATAATGGTGTGTGTGTGTGTGTGTGTGTGTGTGTTGGGGGGATTCCTGCTTGTATTCTATTACAAACCTTGTAGACTTCCTAAACTATGTGCATATACAACTAGAGGTTTTGTTTTTTAATTTAGTGACAACAAGCCCTGAAACCAAGGCCACTCGGGACAGGAGGGCAGTCATTTTCAGCAGAAGGCTTAGCCTACCACTCGCCAACTCTGAAATGCTAGCAGGAGAGAAACATTCGGGGGACTCTGGGGAGCTCAACTGAGTATCATAGAATACAATTCATCTGTCGAAGGCAAACTCAAATGCCATGCCTTCCAGAAGCCTTCCATGGTCTCTGCAACCCCATGGGATGCTTCCTTCCCCCCACCCCCGCCCCATATCCCACTGTCATTACTGTGATCACTGTCTAGTTTCAGCTGTAGATATCTAACCTCATCTCTCCCACCAGTCTGTGAACTCCCCAAGGACAGTGACTTCAGCCAAGTGGGCCAGAGAAGCTGCTCAATAAATACCTGCTGACTGCATGAATGGTCAGTACCTAGTGAGGGCCGGGCACATACTTACTGAACAGAGTAATACTTGATACTTATTGAAAAGAAAGGACCTTCTTCCTTTGAATCATCCTCACCTATGTTTTTGGTACAAAGCAAGTCCTTGATAAATGTGCATTGACTTGGAGTGCATGTGGCCCTGTGGACTCCCAGCCTGCTGTGTGATTTTGAACAAACTTCTTAAACTTTCAGAAAGGAGCCAAGATTTCCTCATCTATCAATAAAGAGAAGAAAGAGGTGGACAACGATCTCCTGGTTCTGGGAAGCATGCCCTGGAAATGGAGTGAGGGCAGAGGAGATGGCGACGATGGGGCACAAGAGCCCCCAAGGATTTTCAGGTACTTGGGAAGGCGGGTGGGTAGGAGGGAATAGTAATGGCTAATGAAAAGCGGCTGGAGAGAGGCCTGGATGAGAGGAATGATTCATCTCCCAGCATCTCTCGCCCAAAGCCACTCCTCACGGTCCCGTGGCCCTGGCTTCCAGTGGCCAGAGGTGCGGAGCTGAGTCCCACACCCAGAGGGACATTTGGCCAGATTCTCCCTATGCGCTGGATTGGGCCAGGAGAGTGCCAGGCCAGGCCTATTCGGTGGGGTTGGTGCACCACCCGACACCAGTTCCAAGGGCTCTGGCAAAAGTGCAGAGTGCTCCTTAACTTAACACGGGACACTAGGTCAGCCAGCCCAGAAGGTCCCCACACTAGGTTTTACAACAAGTGTATGTTAAATAAAGATGTGGGAAGACCAACATAAAATTGCTGACTTTTTATTTTGCTCAGGAAAGAAGATTGATAAAAGAACTAGTCCCATATTCTGTTTCTTGATCTGAGTGGTGGTTACACAGCGTGGTCAACTAAGTGGAAATACATCAAGCTGGACACTTGTGAGCAAGACTATTCTGTCTCTGTGTTAGATTTTGTAAAAAGTTTACTCAAAAAACTACTGTGTACACCACCATTATCATCTTCGAAGAAGACATTTTGATGCTATAAAATGGGAAAGGCATAATCTCAATAAAGGACAGTCAGTCCTTCTAAAAAAGGACAGTGGTAAATTTACAATTGCATACTGTACATGTATGATAGTAAAAAAAAATTCCAGGGGAAAAAATCAAAGACTTATTTCACAATATTACTCACACATTGGTTTTGTCAATTGAAGGATTCAGACATGGTGTTCTATATCCAGCCTATTCTTAAGCTTTTTCACAGTTGTTGAGGAAAAACCTGTTTCACTGGGTTATCTTGAGGAAAATGAAAGCCACATTCAATGTAGATTCACTGAATGTCCTGAGAGACCTGAGAGGCTGAGGACCAAGATGGCAGCCACCAGCCCCTGCTCCCCCTACTGTGTGAAGGGGCAGGAGGCCAGGTGGTAGGACTCAGAGCCCGTGGGCACTCTGATCACCCAGCACATAGTCAGACATTTACCTGAAAGGGACGCTGCAGACCAAGGAGACCTTTGTCAGAGACCCTCGCCGGTCCGTCCATCTACAAGCTTTTGGGAACCACCCCTATGTCAAACTTCCTTATGTGAAAACAGGCCTAGAGAGGGGAGGTGATTTACCCAAAGTCACACAGCAAGTTAATAAAGAGTTGGGGCTAGAACCCGGGTCTCTGGCCTGTCAGCCCTATTTTCTGGCTCCGGGGCTTCTGCTCACAGGTCCTCCCATGTTGCCGTAAATTCTTCGGGGCTCCAGTTCTGGTAGTCAGAGCTGGGCTGGTGCTGGGCTGCACAGGATCAAGTTCCCTGCCTGGAGAGGGTCCCCCTCAGGAGCCAGCCACTCTCCAGCTTGGCAAGAGGACAACTTGGCAAGGCTGGGCTCATGGAAGATGCCAGAGCTTCTACAATGGAGGGCTTCAGCCACCTAACACCTCCTTCAGGGCTGCTGTCACCAAACCCAGGCTGACACCCTGGCTCTGGGCAGAGGATGGCGGGGGCGGGTAGAGGAGGGGAGGTTGTTCAGAAGGCTCAGCCAGGCAAGAGAGGGAAGGGGAGGGAGCTGGCCTCTGTAAGAGGCTTCTTTCCTGCTTGCAGGGCTGTGCTCAGGCTGCACACCTCCCTGCTTCTCTCATAGACCCGCCCACTCTCCACCCAGTCAACAAAACCTCTTTGATTAATGAGGCCATGAAGAAGCTGCTTCAGGGGACCCATAGCCTGGTCTACTCTTTGGGACTTTGTCACCTAATCTGCGAAATGGCCGGTTGTGAGTATGTAGGTAGCTCAGCGCAAACACTGAGCCTTTCAGGTCAACTCTGTGGTGGGTGGGCTCCAGCTGAGGATGTGGACCCTTGGCAGCCCAGGTGGCCAATTCCTACCCTGTGCAGAGGGACAAGGACCCTTAATTTCTCTACCACATGTCAGAATGGAAGAAAATCCAGTCAACCATATGTTCCGGGCACCTGGAAGGTCTTAATAAATATTTGTGGAATGGATTAAAGACTATTAAGGTTCAGTTTAAGATGATTTTAAAGAAAGGTGCCACTGCATAAAAAAGAAAATCAAAGACGTACTCCAGCTGCCTTCATCTGACAGAAGAGGAAATAGGCCCAACAAAGGCCCTTTCTTGCTGAAGGTCACGCGGGTAGCACACCTGGCCCGGCAGGCCTGAGCCCAGCCTTTGAGAGCTGCTCCTCTGATGGGTGAGAGGCCAGGAAAGGTCAGGGCTGAATACTCGATGAACCAATCCCCAATACTCAGCCCTCAAATCTGTAGCTTCCAGGGACACTCCCAGTCTTCAGATCTACACCTTGGGCTTCTTGAAAATTCCTACCATTCCTTGGGCTAGCTTGCTGAACCCCACCCCCTTCTTTTGAATTTCCCCCAACTACCCTACCCTCTGCTATAAGCTGTGTGATCTCGGACAAGTTGTTTAGCTTCTCTGAGCTTGCATCGTTTAAGTGAGAAGCACATGACTGTCCCTGAAGGGTTGCTGTGAGGGTCACAAGCTCTGGCAGAGAAAGTGCACAATAAAGTCAACATTGACGGGACCCCCCCACTGTGTGCCAGATACGTATGACATAGGATCATTTTCTGTACAAAACAGTGTAGGGGTTAAGCAGAGCTCAGATTCACAGGTAGCGCTGACCTGAGTTCGAATTCTAGCCCTACCACTGACTCACTATGTGACCCTGGGCTAGTCACTGAACCTTTCTGGGACTCTCTTTTCTCATCTGTAAAACAGAGATAATAATACCTACCTTGCTGGATTAAATGTGAGCCCTATAAATGCCCAGTGCTGGGCATATAGTAGGTGCTCAGTGAACAGCAGCCTCCATGCATTTCTCTTCCATGAAGTGCCCACTGGGCCAGTCCTGCAGCTCCCCCCAGTGAGCACTGGGCCCTGGCGTTTAGGAAGTCCTCAGTTCAAGGCTGTGGAATATCACTTGGGTCCAACCTGGAGCACCAAGATAAAGAGGAATGAGGAGGCCCCAGGATGGGGAGCTTGGAGGCAGGGTGCTGGGCTGGGCTGGCAGCCAGTAGGCCTGGACCTGAGCCGCCAGCAGTCACCTTTCTAAATCAGGTCCTTCCCTCCGAGCAAGCAAGCGCGCCCTGGTGAAGGCCTGGCCAAGCACAGCAGACCTTTGTGAGCCCTTGGCTCCCTCCACAGCTCCTCCCTCATCTTGTCATCGCCTGCAAGGAGGCCTGGGGGTGGGGTTCCAGGCATGGGGGGGGCAGGTGTGGGGGGAGCACCGGGAGCAGCTCTCAGCAATCTCTAACCGCCTTAGCCTGGCATTAAGGGCCCTAGGATCTGGTCTCAGCCCCCTCTCCTGTCACAACTTCCTCCAGCTCCGCTTCTGCTCCCAAGCTGCCACCTTGTCTTTACACGTGTTTCTCTCTCCCTTTGATTCTCTGGAGGGGTGTGAACAGGGCCAGGCTATGGAGGGGCAGGGAGAGGCCCTCACTCCAGGAGAGGTCGGTCATGTCTCCCCATCCTCCCCGCTGCTAGATCAACACGTCCCCGCCACCCTGGCCAGTCCTAACTACTCAGACCTCTGTGTACGTCTCCACTGGCTCGTGGGGTGGCTTCAGCCCCAACAGTCACTTTCTTTCTCAGTTCCAAGAGATGAAATTCCTGCCTTGCGCAGGCCCTAGTAGAGCAGCTTCCTGGCCACTCAGGGACTCGAGGAGACTCCCTGGACTTTGTCTTTGTCCCCCCCACATCCAGGACAGCCTGGCTCCAGGAACCTGAACTCTGAAACGCCCATCTCTCTGAGGTCTAGCCTTGTGAGTCACTGCTCAGAACAGCCCCTTCTGTAGCCACGACCCCAGGGTTGTTGTCCCTCCTCATTCCTCAGGCCTGGCTGAGGGGAGTGCCCTTGGGACATTCTCACTGAGCCCTGCCACCAGGGCAGTCTCTGCCTGTCTCATTTGGCACTGGATTCCCAGGGCCTGGTGGGGGCCTGGAACAAGGTAGGGGCTCCAAAAACAAAAACCGGCCCAGGTCTCCCCACCCTCTTTGCTATTGGCACCTGAACCCACCTTCACTTCACTGAGGACGTTTCTGCAGGAAAAAAACCAATATACAGTCAGATGACAAATGGAGGAAACATTTATACATAAGACGGACACATGCTAATTCCCTTAATGTTTTTATAAAACAATAAAAATACCTTTGTTCATATTCTTTATCCAATTGGAAAAAAATACAATTTACAAAAAAGAGAAAAATAAACATTTTTATGCCTGTGATAAGATGGCTAATCTCTAAAACAAAAGAAAACTCAACTAAAATAACAGTGAAATGTACTTTCTGAGCTATGCCCCTCAGATTGGCTTAGAGCAAATAGGATGATATTTATGAGAGATCGACCTGCATGTGTTTGCAGTAATGGGCAAGGCTATTCATTGCACCATTGTTTAGAGCTATAAAGGACCAGATAGTAGCCATTTGAGGCTTGAGGAGCTTATAGGCTCATTGCTATAAAAGCAGGTGGGTAGTGGGCTGGATTTAGCCAGCAGGCCAACCTCTGGTTTAGATGAACAAAAGACAAGAAGTGATCTCAATGCCCATCACTGGAGGAGAAGCTAAACGCACTGGACATGACCCCAGGATGGAATACACCTGCATAAGAGATGTGCTTAGCAGTTGCCTACATCTGCATTTTGAAAGCAAAGCACACACACGCATACTGTGTAGCCTAGAATTCCCAGAGAGGATACACAGGAGAGCTATAAATGACACCCGTGGTAGAAGCAAACTGGGCATCTAATGGAGCTGAGGGAGGGAGGAAAACTTTTCAAAGCATACCCCACTGCTCTGTTTGAAATGTACTCGTATGGTAAGCATATGTTAATTTAAAAAGCAATCCCCTAGTCCCCCAAATAAAGATGTTCCCTGCAACAAAGGGATTTATGGTGAAGTTAGTTTGATCCATGCAGGGTTAAGCAAAGTTAGTGTTTTTGCTGCAGGATTTAGGGCCTTGAATATGCTGCTGTGCCTCATGAATCCTGAGGAAGACACTGTTTGTGGCACTTCCCACGCATATTACGGGACCATGCTCCCACAGAGCATCTCTGGGGGGCTCTTATTCTGTGGAATAGATGCTAGAAATTGCCACCTCCAGGAACAAGTGCAAATGCATGAAACTTGTATACTTGTATTTGGCATAGACTTGGCCACAGCTGCCTTCTCCCATCCAACCCAATTTATCTTTCATTCAGTGTCCTGATACCACACAATGGAAAACTAAGAAACAGTTTCTGTGTACACACACACACACACACACACACACACACACACACACACACACTATACCGCAACATTTCCTGAGGTGCATTCACAGGTCACTGATCTCCTGAGATGCTCCGTGGTCAAATATTCTTGGGGGACACTGCTCTGCCAAATTGGATGACAAATTATTACTCACACTTCTCCCAGATTTTACTGCTTTTCTGCCTTTGCTCACACCATTCCTTCCATCTGGACTGCTCTTTGTTTTAACCCATTTCTGCCTGCCCAAGTCCTAGCTCATCTGTCAAAGCCTGGGTCTCCTGCTTTCTGCAACATGAGGAAGGCTTCTTAGATCCTGGCAAGATTCTAGAGATGCCTGACAAGTGTCCCCAGACACTTGGTGAAAGAAAGAAATTCTGAGTGCAAAGAATGGCTGAGGGAGGGAAGAGGAAAGGATGGAGGGAGGATAGGTGGAAGGAGGATCAATGGGGATGGTGTGATTGGATTGGTGAGGGGGTGATGCAGTAGCTTGCTTGCCTGTGCCCAGGGTTCTAGTTATCACGGGTGGTGCAGGCAGAACTTCAGCTCTGTAGGTCTGAGGGTACCAAAGCAGCTTGCTGACCCCCTCTTGGGCAGTCCCAGGGACAGCGGAGAGGTCCCGCTCTCCTAAGCCTCTCCCGTAGGCTCATCCCTGTCCAAAGCCCCATTAACAAAATGCCCACTTCTGAATGTGGATCTGAGGGTGTCTTGCCACATTACGCAGACTTGCCCTTTTAACTGCCCCATGGGCATTTCCGGGGAGGTGACTGCCCCAATTGTTTTAACCAAAAACCTGTGGGGGTCTGTAGAAACTGAGCGGTCCTCGTTCCTCACCCGGACTCTGCAGCAAACTGGATACCCCAGTGCTGGCCCTCTTAGGGGCTGCATGAGGGTAGGCCTGCACGGGGATCCAAAATGACAAGTGGCCAATTAAACTGTTTACCCTTAATAGGCAATTTCCTCTGGAACCTTCTGCCAATTGCCTAACCTCTTTGAACATTATTTTCCCTAACTTTACAATGAGTATCTCTCTCTCATCAGCTACTTAAGAATATTATGTAGATGAAACTACACAGTAGGAACTTACCCCGTTTCCCCGAAAATAAGACCTAGCCAGACCATCAGCTCTAAGGCGTCTTTCGGAGCAAAAATTAATAGAAGACCCGGTCTTATTTTACTAGAAGACCGGGTCTTATATAAGACCGGCCCTTCTATTAATTTTTGCTCCAAAACACGCATTAGAGCTAATGGTCCAGCTAGGTCTTATTTTCGGAGAAACAGTGTAGCAGCAATTTCTTTCTCCCTTTACCCTCAATGCTGATTCTGAGCTGCTAGAGAGAGAGTTTCTTAGTTTTCCATTGTGTGGTATCAGGACATTGAATGAAGGATAAATTGGGATGAATGGGAGAAGGCAGCTGTGGCCCAGTCTGTGCCAAACAGGTATGCAAGTTTCAGAAGCAGCCTCACCCCCAGGTAAGGCTTCCCCCAGTCTTTCTCCTTCAAGGGTTGCTTTTATTGTTCTGTTTGTAACTAGCTGGTTTTCTTGTCAGTTTTCCCCTCTCACCCCCACTTGCCTCCCACAGATGTGGACCTACCTCAGATCAGCCTCAGATTAACTGCTAGGGATGACCCAGCTGTGTCCCCAAGCCCCAGGGCATGGCACAGAGTAGGCTCACCAGATGGAATGGTGGGAAAGGCTGGTCTCTGCAGCTGTCACTGAAGGTCCCTTAAAGAACAGTTTTACTTGCTGCCGAGAGGGTGCTGAGCCCTTGGCAAGAGTGAGCAGGCACTGGGAGTCCAGGCAAGGAGAGGGGATGAGGTGGTGAGAGGCAGGGATGGACAGAGCTGGAGGAGGGACAGGCTACTTTGTGATTTGCCCTTGGGCACTCATTAAACCCAGTGAACAAATATTAAGTGCTTAGTGCTTGCCAGACTCTGTGCATTCTGGCTTGGGGTACTGAGGTGTGTTGGTAAAGAGTGAGGAGGGTCTGGCTCTGTGCATTCTTGGGCGAGTTACTTAATGTCCCTGAGCCTCAGTGATATCAGCAATACGGACACAAGACTCAATGTTTCACAAGGTTGTTCTGAGAATTACATGAACTTATTTATGTAAATCGCTTGACAAAATCCTGCTAGATAGATAACTGTTCCCTAATATAATTGTTAAAGGTAATAACAGAGCAGGGCACTCTCTTTCCATCAAAGCCATTGTTTTTCCCGGAGTTTAGAGCCTGCAGAGCAGGCGTGGACGCTGATTGGCTGAGCGCTCCTCTGGGGGAAGTGGTATGTGAAGCTAGGGCGCAGTGTGCACATAACAGTGCCTTAAAGGTGATTTCTGGGACTCACAGCTGAGGATGTATTACACATAAACACAAGCCACTGCTGGGCCTGTGACTGCTGCTCTGAGCATCACCTCTCTCTCTCGCTGTCCCTTCAGCTCAGGGATAGCCTGGCCCAGGAGACGTTACTGCTTCACTCCAGAACCTTGCCTTACTAGAGTTTGAGGCGATAACAAGTGTGTCTGTAAGATTTTTCCACTCTTTCCCTCGTGCTATCATATCCTTGATTTCATTTGATCTCCATAGGAATTGTTTTTAACAGATGGAGAAACTGAGGCGCGAGGAGTTAATTTATCTGAGTTCCTACTGTTTCCCTGAAAATAAGATCTAGCCGGACAATCAGCTCTAATGTGTCTTCTGGAGCAAAACTTATTATAAGACCCAGTCTTATATTATAGTAAAATGAGACCCTGTATTGTATTATATTATATTTTATAAGACCCGGTCTTATATTATAGTAAAATAAGACCAGGTCTTATATTAATTTTTGCTCCAAAAGACACATTAGCGCTGATGGTCCAGCTAGATCTTGTTTTCGGGGAAATACGGTAGGTAGTACCAGTCACCAGGTATTTTCACAAAGTCTAGTGCTTATTTAATTACTCAAAACCTGACACTTACTGGGTGCCTCCTGGAAGCCAGACTCCATTCGAAATGCTCTACCTACATTGAGTTCTAATAACTTTCACATCTGTCCTATGTGGCACAAGTTATTATTTTTCTCCCAGATGACAGAGGTCAACTAGGGTTCAAATCCAGATAGTTGGGCTCTATAATCAACATTCTTAATCTTGATCAAGGTTTCCTAACCTCGAGCTACGGACATTTGAGCCAGAAAATCCTTTGGTCTGGGGGGACAGTCCCATGCGCTGCAGGTTTAGCAGCGTCTCTACCTTCTGTACACTGGATGCCAGTAGCTTCCCCCAAAGAGCTGTGACAACCCAAAATACTTCCAAATACTGCCAATGTCACTTGGGGGTCAAAGTCGCCCCTGGTTGAGAATCACTGCTCTGTTATACTATCCTAAAATGACAATACATAGGTTTGTTTTTTAAACTATGGAAACCCCTAATTTTAGACAAAATATGTTCTGTAGACCTCTTTCCAAAATGAATGAACATGCAGATTCAAGCCACCTCAACTGCTCACCTCCTATGCCCAGGCAATTTATAGACCATTTAAAAAAACGAATTGATGGTTAGGGAAATCCAATGACTTGCCCAGAATAACAAAGCCAGTGTGTGGCAGAGCGCGAACACCGGTCTCAAGGTCCACATGACGAACTTTTTCTGGTAGTATTCATTCTGAAGTGACGTAGTCTGTATTTTCTCAATTCTAAGATACACTTTCTCCCCAATTTAATGGTTTTGAAATGGAGATGCAATTTAAAACCAATGTATGCTTATAGTAGAAATATTTTTTATTCCCCTAAAAGCTACTTAATTAAAAGTGTGTCTTGTAACAGCCTCTTAGAATTGGGAGCCGAGGGCTGGAGCAGTGAATGTGGGATATGATGGAGCAGGATGGGAAGAGAGCAGTAGCCCTTCTGTGCTGGGGGGATGCCTGGTCCTCGGCCCCGGCAGTCCACCCAAACTTTGCACCCTTCCCTGCTGAGCCCCAGCCAGCCTTCACCACTCAGCTCCTACCAACACTCCTCCAAGACATCTTTCCAGGCCCTTTGGCGTGAAACTCATCCTTTTCTAATTTCATCTAGGTTTTTTCTATCAGAGCATTTCAGTGACATGATGGAGGATAGAAGCGGACTAAACACTTTCACCCTAATCATGGGAGATATTAGCATCCTTGCTTTACAGATGAGAAGCCTGAGGCCCAGAGACGGGCAGCAACTTGCCTAGCCTCTTTCTCAAGGACAGGGAAGAGAAGTCTCTCTAGGTTCTCCACCTCAGTACTCTATACTTGTTTGGGGATAGTTACCTATAACCATGACATTGGAGACCGTGGCATTCCAAGATGTGGTGAGGTTCGCTCATGGTGTCACAATGAGCACGGTGACAGCTGAGCTCAGAGAGGTGAGGTGGTTCACCCAAGGCCCCACAACTCTCAAGTGGCAGCGCTCGGACGGGGTCTCCTCACACTGAACCTCAGCTCTTTGCCTGCTCCTGCCTGCTGCTCTGTCCCACCCTGGCGCCTTCTCTCCGATGCTTCCGCTCTCACCAGGAAAAGGGAGAGCAGCCTCTTCCAGGCCTCCCCGAGAGAATGAGCACCCATGTACCTACTCTCTTTGATGTCGCAGGGATTGTGGTCTGGCCCTCCCAGCACAACCTGTCAGTGCTCTAATTGTTGCAGAGCTGGACTCAAATCCCGTCTGTAGCACACGATGGGCACAGGACCCTGCCCCAAGCACCAGACTCTGAATCAGCGCCGCCGCGCTGGAGGAAAGGAGGCATGAAGTTGAGTCCTCGTGGTGCTGTATTTTGGCAAGTCAGTTAGGGACGACACCACCCATCTCACGGGCTGTAATGAAGACTGAAATGAGGTAATGTCTGTGAAGACCCTTGGTGCACTTTCAAGTGCTGTGGCGGGGTTGAAGCTAGCTGTGCGTAAGTGCAAAAACATGGGACTGTGTGACCGAGGGAAATAATTTCTCTGAAACTCAGTTCTCTCATGGAACATATCAACCTCGACAAAATGTGAGTCTTAACTGAGATTATACACAGAAAGCATCTTACACAGTGCCTGGCATACAGGAGGCACGCAATAAAAATATTAAATCCCTTCCCAAGTATAAGGTCATTGTAGGAAACAGAGCAGAAATCAGTATCTTAATTCTATTATTTAAGCACGCTGATAAATCTCACGCTACGGGTGGGGACTTGAACCTCAAATGGGCACTGAGATCGCGAATGATTTTACACCAGCAGTCACCTTTGTGTTCAGTCATCTATCTTCCAGGGAGACTGAAAGCTGGAAAAGGAATGGCAGTCCAGAGGAAAATGCCACGAGGTAATGGAGGTAATTTAAAAGTGCACATCCCTCTCTCCACGCTGTTTCAGGTCTGCTCCCCTTCTCTATAAAAAGCTGAAGCTGAGACACTAACAGGTTCTAAAGAGGCCAATGAAAATTATATGGGTTGTGGTTTGAGAAGGGAAGGAAGAAAAGGAAAAAAAAAGCCAAGGCAGAAATGACTTGACTTGGAAAAGAAGAGGTAAGACGGGTGATAAAAAAGAGGGTATTATACGGCATGGGAAGGTGATGAGTCACATGTCACGGTCGTCACTGTGGCAGGACCTGGGCATACCAAAGGGATCCTGTCTCAAGACTTGGAACACTTTGGAAGAAAGACTATACAAATCACAGATGTTAATTACGATTAAGTGACCAATGTGGGGTTTGCTTTTCAGTTCAACCATGCTGTTTCTAAACATGCCCAGGAACTTCAGCTGGACTTGGCCATACACATCTCACGTACAAATGGTGAGGCCAGTTCACAAAGACAAGAGGTGTAGGCTTAGCACCTCTTGGAGCATCCACCTGACCAGAGGGTGATGGCCAACTCCTGAGCAGGAATTTCAAGGGTTTTCATGACTTGGCCCCTAAGTGCCTTTCCAGCCTCATCTCCAGTTGCTTTCCCCTCCCCTTAATCCTCTAGTCACTCTGAATTTCCCCTAACCCTAGAAGACATCATTTGTCCCTTCATTCAACAGATATGGAGCCCTATTACATTCCAGGTGCTGTTAAAGGCAGTGGGTACAAGCACAGGGAACACGATGAGGTCCCAGGCCTTGTACAACTTATATACTAGTGTGGGCAGATGCCATTTCTAGTGAAGGTAGTAAAAGGCTAGTTTTGAAAGGGTGGTCAGAGAAGCTTCTCTGTGGACCTAATAATTATGCAAAGATCTGAATGACACAAAAAGTGAGCTGGGGGTTACCTGGATTAACAGCTTCAAGACCCAGCAAGTATAAAGGTCTTAAACAACTTTCTCTGAGTGAGCTTGGTGAGTGGGAGAAACTAAAAGACCATAATAGCTGGGCAGTGAACAAGAATCTGACTAGGAGATGAGGCTGGAGGTTGGCACGGGCCAGATGGCATAGGGCCTGTCAGTCATGGGCAGAGCTTGACTTGTGGTCTAAGACCCCTGGTGGGGTCTGAGAAGAGGTCTGTGATCACTCTGCCTGTTAGGTGGAAAATAAAGTAGGAGAGGAATATAAAGTGAGCGATGACAGAGGTTTGAACTAGGGTAGTAATAGCAGAGGTGGAAAGAAGTAACAGCGGGCAAGAGATGGGGGCACACTGATGATGGTCACTTGAGCTGGGCCTTGAAGAATTAGCAGCCTAACAACTTGCCACCTGGGTCTGTGGTTTATCTTTGTAGACAAAACACCTGGCATAATGCCTGGCATGGAACTGGGAAAGTAACAAATATTGCAGAAGGAAAATGTTTTTGTATAACTAATCTTGATTTTTTCCCTCTCAGAATGCTAGTTAATACTTTCCAAGATGTGAAAATATACATTATAGGAAACTTGGAAAACAGGAATGTCAAAGAAGCAAAATTTGTAACTCCTCATATTCCCACTGCCTAGAGACAAACATTAGTATTTTGGTGTACTTCCTCCCCAGTCTTTTCGTACATATTGTTAAAATGGTGGGTATTCCCACTTTGAGGAGCAGCCTGGTCTCCCGGAATCAGTTGATTAGGGTTTGAATCTCACGCCACCGCTGAATGGCCTTGGACAAGTCACCTTCGGATCCACAAAATGAGGAACAGCAGCACCTACTGCATCATATTACTGAGCCTAAATGAAACGGTTCATACCACGTCCTACTGTGAAGCTCAGTACATAGTAAGTGCTCAATACATAGTAGCTGCTGTTAATGAAAGGAAGTCCAAATCCCACGAGACACAATCATAAAGAAAGCTTTCAACATCTCATTTTTTAGGAAAAAGGTTTTGCAAATCCACAATCTAACCACATGTACGCTTCCAAAGAAAAATAATCATACCAAGACTAGGAATTTGCCAAATAAGATGTAAGCAATACCAAATATTTTTAAAACCAAAATGTTACGGTAACTCAAAACAGAAATGTGCCAAGAACCAACCCCAGACCCTGGCCTGTTTCATAAATCTCTCTCGTATAAAGCTGACATACTTATGGGATTACCGTTTACATTAATAACAGTTTTAAGGGTGAACACTGCTCACTTGCCAAGAAATGGTTCTTTCAGGCTTTCCATCCTCAGTTACGTATGTAGGGTGTGACAGAGCACGGCACTGTCGGGACACTTCTGTTCATCCTGGCCTCTGCTGAGTGGCGTGATCATGAACAAGCTGTCCTGTTTAGAAATGACGGTTCTCTCTCTAACTTTACTGCTCTAAAACTCTACCACCAGGATTTTACGGTTTATTATGTGTAATACTGCTTTGAGAAAGTATTACATCTTAAGCAGGGATCTTGAAAACCTCAAATAGTGAGTATCATAATCATTTTTTGGAGGGGAATTGATTCACATTATAGGGCTATATTTCTAATACTACGATAACTCACATTTTAATTGAGAAGTGAGAGACTAACTTTAGAACATTTAGGGTTACGAAATGCCACAGTACATAGCATTTTCAAAGGTGGATCTACTCTTAGCAAGTGTTAATTCCTTAGTGGCTTCAAAACTATCCCACTGGATCTCTTATGGGAATTGTTGGTGGTGAATTTGGTAATTTTATATACCATTATCATTCATTAGTTAAATGAGTTAATATACGTGAATAAAAATATTGCTGGTTTACAGGTTTCTGCAAACGCTGTTGTCTACCCTTTGACTTCCTATATTCAACACTGTCTTAGCTAAAAACAGGGACACATGTCAGAACCACACAGGTTCTCACAGGGCTTCCATCTAGTGAAGAGCCAGGCAAACCTGGGAGCACATGTAAGAGCCACTTGACTCAGATATCAGGGATAGGGAAGCCCTTGGAGAAAGTGACATCTAAGCTGAGGTCTGAAGGGTGAACAGAAAAGGTGTCAGGGTGACGACTGGAGATGAGAACATGTCTCCCACTTTGGAACCCTAGGTTTAGCTAGGGTATCAGCGCCTCTGGTCAGTTACAGCCTTCTCCTCCGTGCTTCCTTCACGGTGGGTTTCCTCCAGCTTGGGTGACCATTGGTCCTGGTTTATCTGTTGTCCCAGCGTAACTATTCCTAGTGCCCCCTTACACTCGTGCAAGTGCTCTGGCTGGGAAGATCAGTTACATGGTTACCCTATCTTCAGCCGGCTCCTGGCAGATCCCACTTGCGTGTCTGGCTCCCCCATGCGACTCAGTTAGTTCACTGAGGGGCTGGGCTCAGTCTTACTTACCTTTGTATCCATGGCACAGGCTTCATCTCATTCACCTTTGCACCTGACACCCAGCTTCGTGCCTGAGGCTAAATTTTGATTGAGTACCAGAGGTGCTCAATACATTTGAAATTAGAATGAAAAGCAAATATGAGACACATTACACTTGCAAATCTTCACATCATGTTAGATTCATGGTTCTACCTTTCACTAGGTGTGCGACCTTCTCTTAGTTTTTTCCTGAAAAAATGGGGATAACAGTACTTTTCTTAGGATGAAATTTAAATGAGACAATCCAGATAAACTGCTCTGGGATAGCACCTGGCATGTACTGAGCACTCTGTGAGCAGCAGCTGCTCCGTGGTGAGGACCACTCCTGCTGCTGCAACCCTGCTTCGCTGTAAGAAAATTAAACACCTAACAAGTATCCAGTAGGGACTCAATAAGTGTGCACTAAATGAATGCTTGGTCTCATGCCAGACGCTGGCTGCAGACCAGATTCTTGGATTACAAAATGCATTAATCAGAATTACAATTTAGAAGTCAAAAGGTTTGACTCCTCTAAGTCCAGTTTTAATAATAACAATTTTTTAAAAACTTACCTTACATCCTTAAGTAGAAAAGCACAGAACAAACACAAGAGCACCATCTGGTAGCATCTTAGATGTGTCAGTTAACAGCATTTAAACTACATCCTTCTTACAATCATGCCCTTTTAAAAGTTACTATTCCATAAGCATGGCAACTTGGGTATTTGGGGTCCATCTCTTCTCTTTTTGAACTGTCATCCTTTGTAGTTTTATGTGATTAATGTATATAGAGAAAATTAGAAAGGCTTCAGATCGAGTCAACAGTAGTTTTCTTAATCCCCCAATTACAATATCCTCTTTGCAGTATATCCTTGTTGAACATTTGGAATGAATCAAGACTTTAAACTTCCAGATGTTTAAACTACTACTGTAAATTCAAACTCATTAAAAAGAGCAGATTTACTACCTCTACTTCGTTTTGAAGTCTGTTGTTCACCCTGTCCAAATAATTTATGAAACCAAATACAGTGGCAGGTAGTGTATTCTATTTACATAGCATTCATGGTGAGAAATAAGGGGCACTTAAAAAGGTCTAGAAATTAACTGCCATTTTAGCCAACCTGTAGATCACACTTATTGTTGTTTCTAAGCTAGTAATTGTTTCCTGAAACCGATCTAGTAGAGATTTTTATGCTAATCTGTACTAAAAATTACTTTGCTTTTTCTGGCCACAAAAAGCTGGCTACAGAAGAGCATTTGATTACAGCAAGAAGACAGCTGCACCCACGTTCAAGAAATAAATGGGCCTGGATGTGCAGTCCTCTGTGGGGTGAGCTGGCAGCCACACAAAGGTGGCAGCATTTCTACACCCCATTTGTAAAGTCTCAGAAGTTTCAGGCTTCGATTTTATTTTTTTGCAAGGAACCCACGTGGACTATAATGAGTGCATTTTAGAGATGCTGTGCTGAAAAAGAACGAACATAAAAGGAGCCTATTCGTAAAGCAAATATTTTGATAAACCTTAAGAATGAAGTGGCTTTCACAATCAATTTTATGACTGAAGGATTGAAGTACCTGGCTCTGGCACTTATTAGCTATATAATTTGGGGCAATTCATTTACCTCTGTAAGCTTGATTTCTCAATCAAAAATTGGGAATAATACTTGCCTGAGTTTCTCTGAGAACTTGAATGATAAATTCAAAGTGCTCTGTAAGCTCTGAAGTGTAACTATTAATAAACACCACAGACAATTTTCCTGTTTTATGAGTTTCTCACTTTAAAAAGTGGCTGTCCTTAATATGAAACAAAAATCAGATTTAACTTACTGCTGAGAAACTGGCCTCAAGAGGAGGGGGTATCTTTCAGCTGAATCCACTATTATTTACCTTACAGGATTATTGTTAAAAATTAAATAAAATTACATAAAACTATTAATGACGCATTTGTTCTCATGTATTTTACAAGTAACAAATCCTACGTTAGGCATCAACTGTGTAACCCCCTCCACCCTAAATCAAAGTGAGTATGTCAAAAGCAAAAATTCCTCCAATTAGATATGCTAAATCTTGAATGTATTTCCTAGTACATTTTGCAAACTGTTTAGATGATACAGAATTTTTAAAACTGTACAAGGCTTTTATGGTACCTATATGCTATTTTCTTTTCCTTTAATTTCAATAATCTAGTTCACTTAACTCTATAAAGCGTGTATGTGTGCAGCTATAAATAACTATAATTGTAGTCCTGTGGGCCAAGTCTAGGCTGTAAGCTCTGTAAGAAAGTGCATCTGTTACTGCTAGCACTTAACCAAGAAGTATGGCACACAGTAAACATTCAACTAATATTTGTGGAACAAATAAATCACTACACCTGCCACGGTCTAACTATCTAATTTTGACAATCTCCGTTTTATCTTTGGGGAAACTACCATTGATTCAATCTACCTTCAAAGATCAGAGTTTGTGAAAATGCCTCTTAACAAATTAGGGTTTTTAAGCTTTCAATAACACTCCCAAATTAATTTAGAGAACATACTTGGATTATAAAAACAAAGGATGGGTACCTTAAAAGGTTAGTCAATGCTTCTTGCATGAATTTTTTGGATACATTATTTGGTAAACTGAAAATGGGGCCATATTTTGCAGCTTCTTCCATCAATATGAGAAGTGTTTCCTCATGCCTTGAATCCGGGCCAGCCTCATGACTTGCTTTGACCAAAAGAATGTGGTGAAAGTGATGTTCTGTCAGTTCTTGAGCCCAGGCTTTGACACTAGTGGCTTTGCCTTCTCGGTACTCCGAGACCACCATGCCATAAGCTCACGATAAAAGACCACATGGAAAAGCCCAGCTGTTCCACCCAATCCCCAGTCAATCTGCCAGCTGAATACAGAGAATCAAGACTTAACAAAAGAATCACTCAACCAAGCTACAAAACTGAGAAACGATAAACTGATTTTCTAATCCCACTAAGTTTTGAGATGTTGTTAAGCAGTAAAGGGTAACTGATGGTAAACTAACCCTCATAGCACAACCATGATGTGTGGTTTTATAGTTTAGGAAACACTGTCAGGTGAAATAATCTGCCAAGTGTCCTAAGAACTGGATGCAGGTATTCAAAGGCCAGCTGTGAGTCTCCTTCATTGTCATCCTGCCGTCATGAAGCTGATCCGCTCCTGCCATGGACAGACACACCTTTTAGAGATGTGGCTGTAAGATAAACTCTGATATCTTTTTTATAACCTGCGTGGGTAATGTGTCCTGATTTGACATATCTGCCGGGCTTGTCTACGACAGGGAAACGCACTGCCAGCTATCATTAAGACCCAGCACTCCACAAATATGCCCCATTCTGTTTGCTGAAACTCAAATAACACTAACTTATCCCAATAAAATAATTCAGTGACATCTCAGCAATTATATTCATTCATTTACATTTTAGCCAGCAACAATTACACAAATCTTGACATTTTATATCATGGGCCATACAGTATATAATATAAAAAAATAAGTTGGATAAAGTTTACATTTAATAATTTCTTAATTAAAATGTTTTTTTATATATCCCACGTAGTGAACCACATACCAAAAATTATATAAATAAATAAATAAGAACTTACCTTCAGTTATGAAGGTGATATTTTTGAAGAGGTTTTACCACAAGAATCTGTTTTGTCCCCACCAAAAATAATGTACCTGAACTTTAAACAAAATTCACATTTTATTTAGGTTGAAATAAACTATACAAAATTGATTTTCTTCACCAAAAATAACAGCAATATTTTTCTGTGTTATTCCTAGATAAACCACAAAACACAGTTTTGTAGGTTTTCCAGGTTTTTCTTATAAATCAAGACGAGGCAGTTGTTATAGTCATGGAAACAGACAGACTAAAACAGACAAGTCAGTTGTCAGCATCCATGGCCTCTGATCCCGTCTTGACCATGAAAACAGAAGTGTTCAACATATACCAGCTAAAAAGCTTATGAAGATAAAGGCTCAACGAAGGAATGTAAACAGTAACAACCATATGTGGAACAACAATGGCAGGCTCTTCCATAAACCAAAACCCTGTTTGGCAAGTTCACGTTTCACTGGTAATTCACTTAACTGTCCATTACAGAGTTTTAACTGCATATTAAAAACTGCTATTCAAAGGTTAGTTGTGAGCTTCATTGTGACATTTTATAAAATGCATTCCTTCCTCCCACACCTCCTCAAAATTTACTTCTTCAAAGAACTGATAATTTAATACCCGACAACTGGATCCACAGTGATAATAAATGTTATGTCTAAACTGACTTAACAACAACAATTCCAAAGTGCCATCAGCAGAGATCACGCAGAAGTGTAACATGGCACTTTCAGTGCTATCTTCTGGAAGAACAGTAGTTCTCCAAAGCAAGAGATTTCAAACAGGGGCCATTTAAACAGGCAAATGATCAATGGCTAATGTACTCAATGGGAGGCCTATAGGTCAAGATATTCAGTGGTTAAGTGACCTACGCACACCTTACAGCTTCTCTATAAGATATTTTCAAATTTCTTAGATATTTTTAAATATCAGAAATAACAAAAAGCATATTTTTAAAGTCTCTCAGGTATTCTGGATGGTTTCTGAATTATCAGTAGGAAGCTGTGACTTAGTTGTATAGAGTTTGATATATGTATCCACCATTAAATCTAGATCATGTTTTATATCGAAATTTATGTGAAGCAAGGCTAAGTTACTCGACCTCTGGCCTGTCAAAGTGTTCCTCAGGTATGCTTTGAGACGCTTCCGCCCATTTTCATAGCGTTCGTTCTCTACCTTCATCACAGGAAGAATACATAGGACCTTCAGCAATGCATAAACATTAGGAAAAAACTTGATGTCTGGCAGGTGGAGGGCTTCATAAATGGTGGATGGAAGCTCTATATCTTTGCCTCTGTGTTTCCACTTGATTCTCCAACAATGCAGCTCAGCCGAGAGCGTGTCCGGATTGGGTAAGTCACTTCTGTACATGTCAGCATGGTGCTCCTCCGATGTATTGAATTTGAGCTGCCCCATGACAGACGGTACCAGAGATAAGCATTTAAGAGCTTTGAGGTGCTGTTCTGAGAATATATCTTTCAGTTCCTGAATGATGTGTTCCACTGTTGGAACACTTAGAGCTTCTTTATAGTAACTCTCAGAGGTCAGCTGAGATTCCAGGTTACCTTGCTGAGCTCTGCGGAATTTCCCAGGGAGCTTCATCTGAATATCAAGTTTGGTTGCTAAATTGGTGGCTTCCTCAAACCAAAACTCGTGATAAACTTCAATATTTTCCATCACTTCATTTAGTGAATGCAGCACTGCCGTCAAGCTACTGGCTGCAAAGAAGACATCAGACGTTTGCCCCTGGAGATTTTTCCCAAAAGCTCTTGTAAAAGATAGAACATTTTTAAGAACAACAATGGTAACGATGAAATCAAAATCTGTTACTGCACTACAGAGTACAAATGCTCGGCCAGCTATACAGTTATTCCATCTAATATTTGTGTCACTATTTATACCATCTAAACATAAAACAAGTGCTTGTAGGAGGTCCACTAAAATTTCAAAAGCATCATGCCTGCCTGTCCACTGAGAACGGCAAATTTCCTTTAGTTCTTTACCCCTTTCTTCATTGTTCTGAAAGAGGACAGAAATTACACTGTCAAGCTCTAAAAGCAGTTGTGGTGATCGATGGAAAAAAGAACAAACTTCCTCAATTGTTCCTAATGCAACAGACACTCCCATAACAGGCACGGATTTTGCCAACCACATATTTAAGGCACAGGAAGAGCAGAGCGTGTAGATAGCTTGGGGATATTTCTCTAAAAGTCTAGAAGCAACAACTTTCATTTTGGAAGAAAATCCACTGGACACAATGTAAGCCTGGCCGCGACAATACTCCATGTTTAAGCCCCACTTCTCAGTTATCATAGTATGAAATTTCATAGCCAAAATTTCGGCATCACCTTCGTAAGGCAAGAAGCCCACAAATTCCTCTCTCAGGTTATGAGATTCATCAACAAACCTCACCAACACGGGCAGGTGCTCTTCCCCTGCTATATCCACTACATCGTCAGTGATAATGGAGAAGAAATGAGAGTCTCTTACTTCCCGGAGGGTTTCTTCCCGAATGCAGCTCTCACAGATCTCCAGCATCTGTTTCTGCTGCGTTTTTGAACAGAACAGTGTGTTGACTGCTGTTGTCTCAAAGCGCTTTCGCAGAACCTCTTCACCAGAATTTATCCGGCACTCCAGTAGTGCTTGAAAGTTATCAGGAGTAAAGAGACCTTCTGGGATTTCATCAGCTTCATGTCCATCCAGAGGTATGTTTTGTTTTCCCATAAGAATCAAAATTTCAAATAAAGATTTTAAGTATTCTTTGTTTTCCTTCTCTTCAAGGGTTAAAGGTAAAATGTCTTCGTCCTGGTCTTCACCCCCTTCTTCTGCACTGGGGTTCTGAGCATTGCTGTTATTTATTTCTTTATGTTTTTGTTCCTGTTCAGAAGTTTCGTCAACTGGAAAATAAAGAATTAATTTTATAAAACAAGCTCATGAGGAACCATACAAACAAAAAATTTTATATTCTTGATTAGTTAAATATTTAAAATTCACTAACTCATCCATTCAGCATTCATAGGGCACCTCCTGGACAACAGACTACAACAGAGATTAAAATAAGACACACTCTAGTGGGGGAAACACACACTGTGAACAGATAGGTTTTAATCCTACATGTAAATGCTGTTATAGCAGCGAAACAACTTCTTATAAACTAAACAAGGCACATCACGAATACAGAGTAATAAGAGAGAGTCCATGCCCTTCAGAGAAAGGAAGAGGAAGAGAATTACTGTTTATGAGGCACTGCGTTGACATTCTATATGTACCACTCTACAGGCAGGTGTTATCAACCCCATTTGACAACTGACTGCCCAGGGTCGCAGATGCAGTTAGAAAGATGGAGGTGAAATTCAAACCCAATCTTGTCTGGATGCAAGGTCCATGCTGATGCTGTTTCTATCAAACTATTAATCTATAGTTTTATATAGGAGATGAGACAGTTATACAAACCAATATAATATAAAGCATATTCATGCAAGTTTTAAGGCTAACAGTAGAATATTAGAAATCTCAGCCTAATCTCTTCACATTTGGGTGGGAAAACTAAGGCCCCGACCACCGCCATACACACAACCTTGTAAGTCCTGGCCCCTGTGGTCCCCTCTGGGTTCATTTTCTAACCATTATGGATTATTAGAAGCTCCAACAACAAAGTAAGTGCAGTTCCCTAAATTTGGCACCCTGTATCAAGCCACTCTACATCAGCAGATACCCTTCCCTCCTTTCTTAGCCTGAGTCCACGTCTCCTCATCTACAAAAGGTGGAAAATAATAGTACTTACTTCAGGGCTAGTGTGAGATTTAAACGAACTAATATAAGTAAGGTACTTAGAATCATGTCTTGGCACACGATAAAAAGTCACGTTAATAATAACAGTAGCAGGAGGAGACGGAGGAGGAGGAATAGTCGTAACTGATACGAACACAAATAACTTCTAGTCCTTACCCTATGGTGACACAGCTCGGGCATCAGAACCTGCACAAAGGCTATTGTGACTCCTACCCCCTACAAGGCTAAGTGTCCCCACAGCATTTGTTCCTTAAATATTTACCAAGAAATGATTACACACCACATACTGGGAGGACAGAGATTCTGCTTCTGCCCTTTTTGGTGCCTTTCCTTCCCTAAACTGGGACACTGTGTGTCTGCCACCCCTGCCACACTGAGAGCACCCAGTGGAGAGAGAGTAAAGCATATGGCACAGTGGCACTCAACAAAGACAAACTGAATTTTAGTCTCACAGACAATTCGAGACCACACGACAATGACCACCACTTCCTTACATCATTCTCACAGTAGATTTCGGACAGAGAACATATTTATTTGTCCTTACCAGGTCAAGGCCTTTTTAAAAGGCATTCAGAAGTTGAGTCATAACACTATCACTTACTTTTTTTCTGTTTCAGAGTCCTGATTTCATCTTCACTCTAATGACAAGGAAAAAAGATCTTTAGAACACTGAGTTCTAGTGTGTTATGTAGCTTCACAAGTAAACAACATATTTGGAGTCCAATATAATTCTCTCAGGAGCATACATTCTTTATGAGGAATATAGATGACAGGAAAACCAGAAAAATAATTTGCTGACTCCAAGTTTATAATAAAATATTAGAGGGGAAAGACTATATCATTTAAGTTAGTTTATACCTAGATCATCATAACTTTGTGTTGGGTTTACTAGTAGTAAAAGGCATGAATATACCATGGCACTTGGGATCAAATCCAAGGGGACACAAATCATACCTCCCACCCCAATCTAACCCAGGGGGATGCCACGTAAGAGGGAGTTGCTGGATTCCAGAATCTAACGCAAAGGTTCTGAGAAATCCCTGGGAAGCAGAAAGTGACACAATGCCAGTAGGAAGAGAAATGAATGCATACAGCATAGAGGGCCAAGCGGCACACACAGGGTTAGAGAGAGAATTTTCCAGTTGTGTCCTCTTCTCTCCCTCTAACCCACTACAATGCTTAGATCACAGCCTGCCCCATTAGTATTCTGGGGCAGGGAAGCAGCAGTACCAGTGATAGCTGGAGACAGCAAGGTACCTGCTAGACAGTGTGGGACATGACACTGGTAACAAGGATCTGTCAGCAGGCCAGCCAATCCGAAGCACCCCCTCCTTAGCCCAGGGGCTGAGAGTTACACAGACAGCAGATCTGGAAGCGTGCCTGCTATTGGTATTGAGGTTCCCTGGCGGGGGGCAGAGTACAGGAAAATGACAGCCCCAGAATGGGTGGGAAATGGCTGACCCACCCTGGTACACATTACTGAGAAGAAAGCTGCTGCAGAGAACTGTTGTCTAGTGTCAGCATTCATCTATGAGAAGTCCCAGGAAAGCAAACACATAAATAGAGGAGAGAAAATGCATGAAGAAATAAATAAGAACTGAGGATTCCTTGGAACTTAAAAATGTTAAGTCTGGATAAGAATAAAACTTCACATGTAGACACAGTTTAGCCAAATTGGAAATGTCAAATATAAAAAAAAAATACTAAAGGTTTTGAGGGAGGAAAAAACAGGTCACCTAAAAATGAACAACAATCAGGTTGGCATCAGATTTCAATAGCAATAATGGATGCAAAACAACTGGAAAGAATCAACATCACATAGACTATATGTATTCTCTATGTATTACTTAATAACATTTGAAATAAAAAATACAAAATGGTTTTAAAAAATAAACCCATGTCTGGAAACTAAAAACAAAAATAATCCTGTGTTAAACAAACGGGAAATTACAAAACACTAATAGCTGAATAATGAAAGCACTACACATCTAAAATTGTGATATAGCTAAAACATACTTAAGAGAGACATGTACAGCTTTGCCTACACATAAATATACGCTAAACATTCAAGAAGCTAGAAAAAGGGTCAAAAGGTAAATCCTTCAACTCAAGAAGAAACCAAAAAAATATCTCACAAGTACAGCAATCATTGATAAAACTAACCATTATTTCTTTGAAAAGATTATTAAATAATTTTAAAAATTAGATGTTATCTTAAAAAAACCACATAGTAGGTAGATTGAAATGACATGCATTAAGTACACCACCACAGATACCAACAGGTAGGGGAGGAATGGGAATGGTAATAGTGGAAGAAGGAAAAATAATAAACAAAATAAGGGCCTTGCTGGAGGCAAAGACACTAAAAAGCCATGGACTGAGGAGTCTGAGTAATTTAATTTTGTTCACCCAAGCTCAACAAAAAGCGAGTAGGTTTCAATCATAACTAAAGGGTATCAAAGGAATATAAAAACATGCATAAATGATGCCATATATGGAGATTTACAAGCTTTTTCTAAAGCCTGTCAGTACTTAATAGTGATAGTCCTTATCTGTAAGTAAAACTATTCATGTCTTAACTTTTATACTTTCCCTTTCTGTATCCATTTGTGCTGAGTTCCGGAAATATACCTTAGGTCCACTTTCCTTACTACAAAAGAAAAGGTAGTTTTTCGGTTTGTTTTTTTTATTCTTCCCAGGAAGGGAATGAACTAGTGGCCTGTAATTAACAGCACACTTTGGCCCAAGTCAACGAGCACCAACTAGCTAAATTTGAAGATTTTTCCAATTTAAATACTAAAACAAACTAATCATCTTACATCTCGGCTACTTCAATAATAATCATAGTATTCATTTCCCATACTGCTATCTTTGTAATAGAGAGTAACCTGGTTCAATTTTAACATGGATGCATCTATACTTGATTTCATAGTATTATGGGGGGAGGGAAAGATGAAAGCACATTACATACCAATTCTTTTATTCGTTTTCTGTGTCTACTATGTGGATTGTTCAAATGACTGGTAAGATCAAATATTGTTGGTATTGCATTATCTCGAAGAACTGTCCTATAAGGACTCTGAAAAAGAAAAGTGTGTTAATTCAGAGACAGTCCTTAAAAATGTATCACACATAAATAAAATTCTATGTTAATGATTTCCCCAGTACTCCTTTAACTCCAGCTCTACAATGTAAAGAGAGACGTGAAGAATTGATATCAGTCTAGATCAGCTTCTTATTTCTAACTCTTTTTGCATTTGCCCTTTTCGCAATCTTACTATTATAAATTGAGGAAATGAATTGATGAGAGGCATAAGAAATAAAGTATTGTGCGTATTATTTCTAATTCACCCTTCCAGCTACTTTATTCTGCCCTTCCATTAGCTCACCAAATCTACAACAAGCACAAACGTTTCTCAAATAATCTATCCTCTGGTATGTTCTATAATAATTCTTTCCTCCTTCATCTGCTGTGCACTCCACTTCTACTGCTGTTACTGAGAAACATCAAGGCACAGTAATAATACTGGATTAGGTCCCAGAGACCTAGAAACAAGTCCAAACTCTACCAGTGACTCATTACAAGACCCTGGCCAAATACTTTCCCTTTTTGGACCTCAGTTTCCTCTTCTGAATAAAATTCAGGTATTGAACTAGATCTACATTTCCCCAAAATGAAATTGTCCACATACTAATGATCATAATAATGCTTGCCATTTCAGTTATACCGTCTGTAGTTTTATACAACCCACTTGGTTTTTAAATTGACATTGTCTTAAGCAATAAAAGCTATACAATAATGGTTTGAAGGGCTAGTTATATTTTTAAGACATATTACAAAAACTCTACAATAAAAATTGATGCATGTGCCACCTGAAATCACTCATACCATAAGTGATAAATATAATCACACTTTTGCAAACATTGAACTGGGTATTTCTAAAGCCCCTTCTAATTCTAATGTCCTTATCATTGAAGGATGATGATCACGCTTTATCCTAATTCCTGTGAACCCATACAACCTGGCTAAGCGCTGACGACAGGCTTCCACAGCCAGCCCAAAAGGAGGTCAGATAGAGACAAGAAGTTTATTAGGAGGTAGGGTAACAGATGAATAACTGCTGCTACTACATTCCCCCCAGCTCATTCAAAGAAACAGTGCCTTCAATTTCTTCCCGAATTTGCACTGATAAAGACAAAACACACTTCATTTTAAAAAGTTTTCTCGGGAGCAGTGATTATTTCAAAGTTGACTATTAAAGCATGTTCAAATTATATGCCAGACAAAAACAACAATTTCTATATTTTTTCAGGAAAGTTAGGAAGATGTGAAGGAATACAGTTGACCCTTGAACAACACAAGACTGAACTGCACCGATACACTTATATGAATTTTTTCAATAAATACTATAAATGTATATCCTCTTCCTTATGATTTTCTTAATATTTTCTTTTCTGTAGCTTACTTTATTGCAAGAACACAGTAGATAATACACATCATATACAAAATATGTGTCAATCAATTATTTATGTTATTGATAAGGATTCCAGTCAACAATAGGCTATTAGTAGTCAAGTTTTTGGGGAGTCAAAGTTATACATAGATTTTTCAACTGCGGGGACTGTCAGTACCCCTAACCTCCGTGTTGTTCAAGGGTCAACTCTATATAACTAAAGGACACACACTATCCTAGGTTTTAGCCAAAGAGTTGTTAAACACATTTGGGAAGAATTTCTATTAAGATGCACTATTTTCTAGTTCAATCCCATGCCTCACAGAAAACACAAAGAAGTAAATCTACCTTAATGACACACCCAGCTTCTAACGCTGGGCCAATTATCCTGAGTCTACCTCGGAGTTTGAATCAGGGATTGATTAGGGACACAACCATTGAAGGGAGCAAAACCTACAGAATACCCAAAGTGTCTCATCTTTCCCACTTAACAAAAACCTCAGAAGCAAACATACACACATATACAGTCAACTCTCGATATCCTACCAATTATTAAATAAGAAGATGAGGGGTAAAACATTCTAATTAATTTTAAAATTCAAATCAAATTAATTTGCTATAAAGCAAAAACATTACAGACCAAACAACAGAATACATGAATGACAAACATGCAACTTTTTATAAGTACACATGCCAAAACGAGCTATATTCAATTCATGTGCATGATAATTTAAACTCAGTACCAGATTTAAATTTTAACTGCTCGATTAAGTTTTGAGCATAAAGCAATGATCTTCCTTTAGCATTAAAGATAGTATTTGGCTTTAGGACTAGCCACAAATGTTTACTGAAGAGATCTTAAATGCCAGACTAATGAAATAAAAATTCTTAAACATTTGTATATAGATATCGGGTAATCCAGCTTTTATTTATTTATTTATTTTATTTATTTACTTAATTTTATTTTTAAGGGGGGCACAGCTCACAGTGGCCCACACAGGGAATGAACCGGCAACCTCGGTGTTATCAGCACAATGCTCTAACCAACAGAGCTAACCGGCCACCCCTAATCCAGCTTTTAATAGCAATTATCTTCTATATGTATAGAAAAACATCTTCTCACATTTGCATTAATTTATTCAAGACTGAAAAATCATGTGGAAATTTAAAAAGTGAAAATAGCTCATCTTTCTGTTCTATGCTCTGACTAAACAAAAATATGAAAATGAACTATATTTTAAATTTCTTACATTATTAATCTTGTTGGAATTATCTAATTGAGACTATATTTATCACTAAAATAAAAATGTAAAATGTATATGGCTTGTGTATTTAAAATAATAATTTGGGATATTTTTCCTTAATGTCAAAAACATAAAAGTAGTTTGCCTTTTAACATATGAAATCTCTTATTTTGGTTGGTCATTATTACCCTCTTAACAAAAGCAAGGCAAAATTATCCCTCAAATATTCGTGATTAAACTGTTGAACCGGAATTGGCTCACCTCCCAATGACTTCACAAGTATCTGCTTCAATAAATTTTGAGAAATAAAATAACCCAATCATTCTTTAGTTTTCTGATGCCTCTGCAAAATGTATCTGAAAAAAATATCAAAATAAATTGCTGCATAACAATATATAGTGTACCTTCAAATCAAGTTTATGTCTATCCCAATATCTGGGATGATATATCAGTTATACCTAAACACGAATATATTATTTGTTTAACAAAACTGTCCTCCTATAGTTTTTAGTGTTTTAAGTCTGCTCCATTTCAATCAAATCTGCCCTATTTGTACCTTTTATGAATCACAGTAATAACAGAATCACAGAGGGTTAAAAATCTTAGACGTCAGGAATTATCTTGTCTAATCTCATTAGAAATTGGGTCTAAAGAGGGGAATTTGACGTGGCCAAATTCACACAGTTAACAGTATTAAATTAAGACTGTTAGTAAGAGAGATTCAGGTCTTGATATGAAATTGCAAATTATTGACGGAAATGTTTTGTTTTTTTTTTACATTAATTGTATGATTTGCTTCCTGTTATATTTAGCACATAAAAATTAAGGATTGGGTCTTACATACAAAAACAAAAACATGAAGACAAAGAGCTCCATTCCTTGATGAAGATTTCACTCATAAAAAAGCTCTAGAGAATCTGCTCCAAATAAAAATGCCAACTTTACCTTAAATATACACTTTTATAACAATCTAAAATTTTCTAAAGGCTACACAAGAAGTTTAAAAGTGGCTACTTCTGGTGAGTAGGAATGGGGCATCAGAAGCGGGGGAGGGGGTAAAAAAAACCAACAGGTTTCTAAGAACAAAATAGATACGATTCAGCTCCAAATTAAATTTGTCTTCGTCTTAAAAAAAAAAAAAGTGGAATGTAAGGATACCCTCTAACAATAGATTTACATTTCCAACCAGTTACTGAGAGAGAGAGAGAAAGAGAGAGAGAGAGAGAGAGAAAGAGAAAGAGGGAAACCAAACCCTCCTATTACTTACAGTTCTACAGATCATAGATGTCTCAAAGTGTTTGGCACATAATCGATAATGTTTATTTAGTTGATCAGGTGTTTTATCTTCTAAGTCCGCTCTCCTACAATTTTCCACCCACTTCTGGCATCTATAAAACAAATCAAAATACAATTTTGGAACATGAGCTCAACATTTAAATTTCAGCAGTTTTAAGGCAAATACATATTATGGACCACTATCCCCTCTCTCCTCTACCCACAGAATGTAACATAATTTAGTGAAATTGATTAATAACAAAGTGAGAGCTGGAAGAAACCTTAGATATCATTTAGTACATTCAATTACAGACAAGATTAAGAAGTAACTTGCTCAGAGTCATGTACAAAATCAGCAACGAAACTAGAACTTAAACCTGAGTCTTTCAACAACCAGGACTCCTAGTATCAGAAAGGACTCAATCATCAGCAGTATAAATAAAAAGCTGCACAACTACCGTGTCTCCCTGAAAATAAGACCTAGTCGGGCTATCAGCTCTAATGCGTCTTTTGGAGCAAAAATTAATACAAGACCCGGTCTTATGTTACTGTAACACTGGGTCAATATAATATGAAATACCAGATATAATATAATATAATATAATATAATACTGGGTATTATTTTAGACCGGGTATAATATAATATAATGTAATATAATACCAGGTCTTATATTACTTTTTGCTCCAAAAGATGTTTTAGAGCTGACTGTCTGGGTAGGTCTTATTTTCGGGGAAACACAGTACGAATATGATTTATTATTTACAATGATATGTACAAACTAGATTGCAAGCTCCACGAATGCAGGGATTGTGTCCACACAATCTAGTATACAGAAGGTATTGAAGATAGTGAACAAGGCAAGGTCCATACTCTCTTGGTGCTTATACATCTGCAGAAAAACAAATAATAACAATAATAATAATAATAATGATAATAATTATTATTAACACTACTCTAAGTCCTTTCCAAAGGGGGTATGATTATTATCCCCTTTGCGCAGATGAAGAAATGAAGGCACAAAAATGTTAATTTGCTAAAGGTTGCAACTAGATCTTTCTTTCATTCCTCAAGTTCCTAAGAATAAAGGTTCTGCGGTGAATAAACTGTGTCACAAATGTGAAAACCTTCATTTTATAATCATATCATAGTATATTTTCCTGTCTTAACATTATACTTCACCCCTCCCCCACACACACCCCAACACTTAATTCCCTCCATTCTCAGTATGTGAAAGAAACCATAGTGAAATGTTGGACTATCGAACCTAAACTAAAACCATACCGAAGGTGTACAGCATTTTATTCAGCCAAAAAGTATTACTACACATAGTAATAATGCCTAAGGTGTCTGGATTTTAATCATATATTTACATAGTTGTGCAATATGATTATAAGCATTTCATGTTTCAATATCCAAATATTTAGTATAAAAACTGTCGCACTATAAAATAACTTGCCATACTGTTAGAGGTAAGTTTGTTTTTTAATTCTCAGATCTCTGGAGACCTTCCACATAGATACTACTGCATGTATTGTCTCTGAACTAAGTTGAAACAGCTTTCTAATACTAAGAGCTAAATTAATTACACTTTCGAGTATGTTCATTTTGTAAAATTTCATCAAGCTCTAAAGTACCATTTTTGTACTTTTCTCTATGTATGTCATTATCGAAAAAACAGCTTCCCCATCACTCTTCTCATTCTCAATAACCAACTATCTGTTGAAGTCAGACAGTGGCTACCACTGGGAAGAGGGAGTTTGGGATATTAGTAATATTCTCTCTTTTTTAAAATTTTTTTTTAACTTTTTATTTATTTTAAGTGTGTTTTTCTAGGACCCAACAGCTCTAAGTCAAGCAGTTATTTCAATCTAATTGTGGAGGGCGCAGCCCACAGTGGCCCATGCAGGGATCAAACCGGCAACCCTGGTGTTATGAGTATCGTGCTCTAACCAACTGAGCTACCAGCCGCCCGTCTCTCTTTTTTTTTACCTGGGAAAAATTCTCATGGACATGTCACTCTGAAAATCCAACAAGCCATACACTTATAATTTAATCTTCTGTATATATACTGGTGGTGCCAAAAAAAATGTGCACACATTACTGTATTCATCTTTCGTTATTGGTATATACTGAGTATTACAACTTTAACACAGTTTTTTCCTTTCTTAAAATGTGTATACATTTTTTGGCACCCTCTGTGTGTGTGTGTGTGTGTGTGTGTGTGTGTGTATGTGTGTATATGTGTATATATATATACACACATATATATGTGTATGTTTTATAATAAAGTTATGAAAATTATGTATGACCATAATAAGTCTTTTTTACATACATACATATACTTATGAGCATGTATATGAGGTCAGACAATTAAGTTCGTGAACTCATCCTAGAACAAGTGCTACACACCTCATTGCTGAATATCACTACGGTCACCTAGAAGTACTCCCTTTGGGAAGCTATGCATCGATGCCAGCGCCTAATCCACCCTTCAAAGCAATTTTGGAACTCTTTTTCTGGAATGGCCATCAGAGCTGTCGTCGTATTACCCTTGATGTCCTGAATGTCATCAAAATGTCTTCCTTTCAATATTTCCTTTATCTTCACGTACAGAAAGAAGTCATTGGGGGCCAGATCAGGTAAGTAGGGAGGGTGTTCCAATACCATTATTTGTTTACTGGCTAAAAACTCCCTCACAGGCAGTGCTGTGTGAGCTGGTGCATTGTCCTGATGCAAGAGCCAGGAATTGTTGGTGAAAAGTTCAGGTCGTTTTTGGCTAACTTTTTCACGCAGCCTTTTCAGCACTTCCAAATAGTAAACTTGGTTAAGTGTTTGTCCAATTGGTACAAATTCATAATGAATAATCCCTCTGATATTAAAAAAAAGTTAGCAATATCATTACAACAAATTCGCAAACTGAATTGTCAGACTTCATGTACAGAGGGTACCAAAAAATGTATACAAATTTTAAGAAAGGAAAAAAAACTGTTTTAAAATTGTAATAATATATACCAATAGCAAAAGATGACTACAAGTCATATGTATACATTTTTTGGCACCCCCATATATGTTCATAAATATATGTATGTAAAATATATGTACACATATGAACAAGCATATATATGCTTTTATGCTCATAGATAAATATATATACATTTATATACTTATATGTAGATACACACTAACATGCTTATATAAGTACACACACACACAATTATCTCTCAATTTTTTCTTAACCAACGTTCCCCCTTTCCTAGCTCTCCTTGTCACTGTTCTGTGCCCTGTACTCTATACTCTGCAGCCTTTTCTCTTAGCAGAGTAGAATGATTCCCCAAATCCATCTACTTCCAAAGTGGTCTTTTGTCTTTCTCTAACCCCTTCTCGTTGCTGCACAATAAATGTTTTAAAAAGCCAATGTCAGAATGTCTTTCCCTGCTTATGATCCTTTGTGGCTTCTCATTACTCTTAGGATAAAGACCCAATTCCTCAGGGTTTAGAAGACCCTGCACAATCTGGACCTTGTCTGTCTTTCCACTATGTCGCACCGCCCTTCCATTCTCTGTCCCCTCGCGTGCCTTACTTCAGTTTCAGGAATGCACTGTGCTCCTTTCTATCCTAGGGCTGTTCCCCATGCTTTATTCATCTTAGTTCCCTCTTCTTGTTGCTTTTTTCCCCACTTCTTTTGCACAGGAAAGCCTATGCAAAGATCAGCCATCAGATCATAGCCTAAATGTCATTTCTTGAGGAAAACCTTTCCTGATTCAGATGTGTGTGTGTGTGTGCATGTATACACACACCCAGGTAAGTAAGACTCTCCTCTACCTCTCCATAGGTAAGACTCTCCTCTACCTCTGTATGTAGATGGTCTCTCAACATCCTGTATTTATCCTACCATATTATGACGATCAGTATAAACAGGGTCTAGTATCTCCCATCTTAAACACTTCCTTAACCCTGATCCTCTACGTAGTAAAACTAGCTAGAGTCCATTTTCACTGTATCCACTTTCTTATCTCTCATCAATCAATTCCAAAGAGGCTACTGCTTTATCCCTTTTCCCCTGAAACTGCTTAAGATTACTCATGACTTCCATCCTGCCAAATCCAATGGTCACTTTCTATCCTCATCTTAATCACCCTTTCAACAAATACTATTCAACCGTCATCGACCACTCCTTTTTAAGTTTTGTTTTCAACTTTTTCCTTCAATGGTCTCCTAATAATATGCAGCATTTCCAAAAACATATTCTAAGGAACATTAGTCAAAAAAGTGTTCCATTAAAAAAAAGGGGGGTTTAATGGTCAAATAAGTTCAGATAATATTACCCATTTAATCCTACTCTTGGGGTTTTAGATATTCCTGTGAGACCTTGAACAAATAGCTAACCTTTCTATGCCTGCTTTGGTCATCTGAGAGAATGAGCATGAAAAAGGCAAATAATGCCAGTGTTATTATAAAAATACTTTTTACCTTGTGGATTCCTTGAAAGGGTTTTGGGGACCCTCATAAATGCCCAGAAAACCAATGTTTTACATTTTACAGGGGAGAGTACATCGACTTCCAATTACCTTTGATTAAATTACTAAAAGAATCTTGAAAGACCTCACCACTTCAGGGGTGAGTTAGTTCTAACTGCCTGAGGAGGAAGAAGAGGGCTTCAATTGCCCAACTCTCTTTAACAGGAGCAATTCATTAGGTCCACTTGTAAGTTCTCACCAGGTCTGGGGATGAGCCACTGAACTGCCCCCAGATTCCAGCCAAGCCTTGGCATTCCTCAAGCCATTCTGGAGCAATCGAAGTTTAGGCAGGTTTATTTTTTTTCTTTTTACTTAAATTTTAGGTAATCTAAGACCTCCCTGTCACTTCCCTAAGGGGAGTTGATTCTATTATTTTATAATGAAAGGAAAAAAAAAAAAAAAAGAAAAGGAAAGAAAAGAGGGAGAGAAAGTGGGGAAGGGAGGGAAGGAAGAAAGGACATATTAATGCCACTTTTTCTAAACCAATAAGAGCTATTATGGTCTGAAATTCCACGTTGTGCCCTTTATTAATTACATTCTTGAATTTTAAATTACTTCTAAATAGCTGTTTCTAAAAGTGTGCATGGAATTTATAAATATGATGAATGGGAAATATACTATTTAATAGCATTAAATATATTTATCTTTATTGTTAGTAAAAAAATGTTAAGTTTTGAAGGATAAACAGGTTAGCAATCTCACCCTTTACCAACCTTCCCTACAACCCATTTACAGAAAAAAACTGGTTATAACTAATAACCCTAAAAATACTGTTATTAACTCAATAAACACCTCTGCAAACTACTTCTTTATTATAATTAACTCTGGGCATGGTGGAAAAAACTGTCCAATACAGTAGAATTTGAAATCCTAGAGTATGAGGAGATTTGGTTTGGATAAAAAGTTAAGATTTTGAAGATACTACGTTAAGTAAAATAAGCCAGACATAAAAGGACAATTATTGTATCATTCTACTTATATGAAATACTCAGAACAAATTTATGAAGACTGAAAGTTGATTAGAAGGGGTGGGGGCAAGTTATTGCTTAATGGTTACAGGGTTTTTGCTTGGGGTAATGAAAAAGCTTTGGAAATATATAATGGTCATGGTTGCACAACATTGTGAATCTAATTAATGCCACTGATTCATACACTTAAAAATGGTTAAAATGGCAAATTTTATGTCATATATATTTTACCAAAATTGTAAAAAATAATGTAATACACCAAAAACTATTGTACACTTTAAATGGGTGAACAGTATGATATGTGAATTATATCTCAATGAAAATGTTTTAAAAAGTTGAGACAAGTTCATAATTTGTCTTGAAATACTCAAAGAGCTTGCATAGAAAAGGGCACAGATTTGCTCAGGGTGACACTGGGGACAAAACTAGGACTTCCAAAGCATAAATTATAGGAAGGCATATTTCCACTCAAAACAAGGAAGAAACAATAGCCAAAGCTATCCAGAATCCTCATGTGTCCTCTCACAGAGCAAAGAACCATCACTGGAGATTTTTATCAAAAACCCACCTGTCAGGAATGCACAGGGCCCATAAAGGGTTCATAAATACCTTGACAGCGGAATGCAAAAGTGTGTCTCTATGTTTATTCTCAAGTGAGAGTCCTTATATTAGATTCTCAAAGAGAACAACGACCCAGAAAAAGGTTAAAAAGCCGCTACTATTGAGGGAATTCCATTTCAAGGGATATTGTACTAGATCTAAAAACTTCCCAATCCAAGACTGTAAGCCCCTATAGGCCGTACTTCCCGTTAAGGAGTATATATGGACACAAATGACCTGTGGTCCAGAACTGACTAGTGGTGCCCTCATTATGCAAGGAAATACACTCCCAAGAATGCCCTTGGGCTAAACTTTGAGTAAGATGAAGATAATGTGTACTGGGCTAGCCCAATCAGACGAAGATGCTCCTCTTCTCTGCTCCCACAGAACCCAAAAGCCATTCCTCGCTCTCCAGAGCTAGTGCCTAGCTTTTCTCCCTAGGAACTCCCTAGGGCTTAATCCTCAGATTTACTCTGCATTATGTACCTGGGACCACGGCTTTAAATACCCTCTATAAACTGAGAAGACTGGTATTTACAACCTTCAGTTTGGAAGTCTCTAAATCCCAGACTTGTGTCTCTTTTTATGGTTTTACCTCTTAAATATTTAGGCCATTGCTCTAAATATGGGTCATTTTGAGTTCACTTCTGGACACGGTATGAAGGCATCTATTCTTGAACGTCCAGCAGGCCTCTCAAACTTCACGACCCGAACCAAATTCTTAGCAGTTCTCCACCAAACCTGGGCCTCCCAGTCTTCCTAAAGCTCTGTAAGCTAAGATTCAAAACCTTAGTCATTCTTGATTTCTCTTTTTCTCTTACAACCTTCACCTAAACCATTCAAAAGTCCTGTTGGCTTCACCTTCATAACACATCTCAAATGCAACTTACCACCTCCTCTTTTGTTTACCTGAATTACTGCAGATGCCTTTAACCAGTTTTCCTGATCTCACCTTTGCTTCCCTACAATCTATTAAACCAGCAGTCGGTGGTTCTGTTTAAAGTGTGTCTCCCTACTTTATACCCGATGACTTCCTATCTCACTCAGAATAAATGACCAAAGTTTTCTCCATGACCTACAATGCCCTACACAATTTGCCCCTAACACACACACACACAGACACACACACACACACACACACACACACACACACACACACACTTTCTCTCTCTCTCTCCTTCCCTCCCTCCCTCCCTCCCTCCCTCCCCATCTCTTCCCTCTCCCTCCTTCCTTAAAGCAGCAGTCCATGCACTTCAGGTTGTACCCCTAACAAGCATGCGGTCTTTATATTTACTGTTTCCACAGACTGGAATGCTCTTCCCCTAGCTATCTCCATGGCTGGCCCCCTCACCTACCACTGGTCTTTGCTCAAATTCACCTTAGTGAGGCCCTTTCTGATCACCCTGTTTAAAATAACAATTGTGCCTCCCCTGCTGTTCTCTACTCCCCTACCCACACAACATGTGCTTTTTCCCCATAATATTTACCACTACCTGACACACTGTGTATTTACTTGTCTATTTCCCTCCCAGTGGAATGTAAACTCCATGAGAGCAGGGACTTTGAACTGTTCATCTGTACACTCCCAGTGCTCAAAACAATGCCTGGCCAGCACATAGTAGGCCTTCAGTAAACACCTGTGGAAGTAATAAACACCATGTTTTATTATAACCACCTGCTCGTATCTGTCTCTTTAATGGACTGTGAGCTTTCTGCCGGCAGCAACACTGCTTGGTTCACCTCTGGGTTTGCAGCACCTAACACATACAGGGGATGTTGATTTGAAATGAATGAAATCAACGAGAGACCAAGGAACAATCCTCAGCCTTTCAAACACAGTCCCTACGCTTTCACTCTAAATATTAGTCAGAGAATGTAAGTTACATCAAGGAAGAGGTTTCAATACCAATTCCCGTGCCTTCACACGTACCCCACTCCCCGTTATCCCCACAATAACCAAGTGAAATAATGAGTAACGGTCACAGCCAGAATTTGATCCATGAACAAGTCCGAAGGAGGGAGTAACTGTGACTTAACTTGCGATCAAAGAAGGTGGCCGGACTCTAAAAAGAAAATGTCTCGGGGGGGTGGGGGAGGGAGAAGGGGGTAGAAGAGGGAAGGGCCCCGGTGACCATAACCATAAACTCCAGGTCCCTCTTTTGACAGCTCAGGAAACTAAACCCCAGAGAAGAAAGCGACTTGCCCGAAGTCACACAGCAAGCTAACCAGGGCGAGAACCCACCTTATCCTGCCTGCCCGCCGCCCCAATTGCCTCTTATTTCGGGTGGTGTCCTAGGCGCCGCACCCTCATCGGCGCACGTGCTCCGAAGTCCCCGGGTGCCCGCCCGCCCAGTGCTCGCGGCCCGTTCTCCACCCCAGTCTGAGGCTGGGGTCCACGAGTGTGCCCCCCACACCCCATCCGCCAACACACACCCTTCTTAGCCCGGAGCCTGCCCGGGGAGGGCGGCTGGCAGCGCGCACCGCGGAGGTGGGCCGGGACTGCCAGCTCCGCGCCGGCACCTTACCTGGCCGGGTCCCGCGGGAACCTGAAGAAGGCCAGGTCCGACTGCGTGCTCTTCCGCGTGCAGTTGGGGGCAGCGCAGAAGTTCGGCATTGTAGCCCGCCCGCGGGCCGGCCCAGCGCTCCCCTCCCCGCCTCCTCAGGGCAACCCGCCCGCCCGTCGGGGCTGGGGAGGGGAGCCAGGCCGGCCTGCCGGCTCGGCAGGGCCGGCGCGCCGGGGGGAGGGGCGGGCGGGCGAGAAGCCGCGAGGGGCAGGAGGGGCGCCGCGGTCCGAGGCCGAGCTGGGGACTCGGCTCCACAGTGCTGTGAGTGGCCGGGAGGATTTACCGCCGCCGCCGCCGCTGGTGCACCTCCCGCCCGCCCGGGACGCTGCCGCCTCCTTCCCACAATGCACCCTGGCGCCCGGGGGTGCCCTCTCTTCCCTCAGCCTTCCTCCCCCGCCCCTTCATTTCCGCTGACTTCTCCGCAGGCGGGCACACGCACGGAAGCGCGCCTGCCCGGGTGTGGTGAGGTGGAGGCGGGGCCTGGCGCGGGCTGCCACAGTGCGCCTGCGCAGGCCTTGTCCGCGAGGGGAGGAAATTGCGCATGCGGGCGTGTCTCCTGGGACTCTAAAGCAGGCGAGTACTGGCCGCTCCGGTAGGTTTGGCATGCGAGGGTTTCTGCAGGTCTGTGGCAAGCCTGCAGGTTACATCACTGGTGCATCGCTCTTTGCTTGCTTAAGATGCCACCACTTAAGCCTCTGTTGGAGAAATCGCCGTAGACTTTTTAAGGGCCGCAGAATCGAGACGACCTTGGTAACTGATTTGTGCACTCCCGGCAGATCTGCGTGCACGAGTTGGACGGAGACGTGGGTTATAGGAGATTGCGTTTTCCTAGCTTTACAGCTACTCTTTTGCCCCATTAGCTTCTCAGAACGGGCCTCCCCAGGCTCAACTGAAAGCTGAGAGGCGAAAACTCAGAAAAGCAGTTACACTTTTCTGGTGAGGTTTCCAGAAGAGCAAGAATAGTGACGTGGTTCTACCTGCAGCACTATAGCGATTGGTCCCTCTGTCTTTCCCCCCACAATCGTGGCCTGTTAACGTTCCTGTGTTAAGTGCCAGAATGAGTGACCGCTATTTAGAACAAAGGATTAGTATCAAATTTTGTGTGAAATTGAACAAGTCTGCAAGTGAGACCCACCATCTTTTAAAAGAAGCTTATGGAGATGAAGTCATGTCGAGGGCCAGAGTTTTTGACTGGCACAAAAGGTTTAAAGAAGGGCGGGAGGATGTTCGAGATGATGCCCGAAGTGGCCGGCCAGTTACCCACCGTACAGATGAAAATATCCAGAAGGTCAAGGACTTAGTTTGTTCAAACAGGCAGTTAACAGTGAGGATGATGGCTGAAGAGTTAAAGTTAGATAAAGAAACTGTTAGACTCATTCTGAAAGAAAACTTGAACATGAGGAAAATTTCTGCCAAAGTTACATCAGGTATTTTGAAGGATGACCCTAAACCTCAAAAACTTGACTTTCCTTCTGATCTTTCAAAAGAAACTAGGAAACGTAGCTTGTGTGTGAAGAAAAAGGTAACAAGTTCGGAAACGTGGCGTCATCTCCAGTGTGAAGCTGGTGGGGAAATGCCTCTGCCTGTGCCCCATCCCAGAATCCACTATCCTACCAGCCAGCTTCTGCAGCCATCACCTTCTACAAGCCTTCCCACCAGGGCAGCTCAGGACTGGTTCCCACCCTGGTGAAAGGACTGGGAGGCAGCTGAACCTGAGCTCCAACGCTGCCTCACTGTAAGGCACCTTCATTTGCTGCACATTTTCAGTCTTCTCTACACCTCTCCCTACATGTCATGGCTCTTCTAGTTACTCTTTACTGGACTGTGGGGTCATCTCCCTGGTTGTTCTCCACAACTTTGAAGAACTTTTGGCTGTTGACTTCTGGTTCTTGCTTGTTCTTGATTTCTTTGGCTTAACAAATTTGGATCTCTTCACTACCCAGATCTTATTGTGTTGTGGCTGTCCTGTTCCTTTGTTCTCAACATTCTGCCTCAGGGGACCATACCAGTGAGAGGTGGGAGCAAGATCTCCTGGAGTCTATAGCTCTGTGCCCACGGAGGCATACTCTTCTGGGAGGACCCCAAGAGGGCCTCCAGTTCCGGCCCACTTCACAGTCACGGTCTGAGGTGGTCTGAGGTACGGTACAGAAGGCAGTGGCACGCTGACAGTGAGCGATGCCAAGGGCCAATCCAGTACACATGATTCAGTGGGAGCCCCTCAGAATTTGGATGGGCCACTCACACTGAGCTCACAGACCTATCCCTCACAAAAGACCTAGATTTATTTCATTCTAGGCCTGTGCTTTGGACCTCCCACTCATTTGGGTATCCCCTCTTCTGGAAGAGGAGGATCTGGTCCTAGAAAATATAACCAGGGACTCAGGCCCAGAATGTGATATGTGGGTAGGAAGACCAGGTGATACTCTAGACCTTACATTAAGGGAGTCTGCTGCCTAAGGGCTGATTCTCACACAGCAGCCTGTTTTTAATAACTAAGGCCAACATTTTCAAGTGCTTTCGGGGCACCTGCAGTTTTTAGAACACTGATGAGAATTGACAGTGAGAAGTTATGAAACAAGATCACCATGGGCTGGGTGGACTTCATGGATGAGGTGGCTCTTGAACTGGATCTGTAAGGAAAGATGGGACAAGGAGCTAGGAAATGAGGGAAAGCTTCCCAGTCGGGTGGAACAGCATGAGGCTTCAAACCTGAATTAGTAGGGAAGTGATGGCACTTTTGGCTGAAATAACAATGTATAAAGATGAAGAGAATGATGTTGCAGAAAATAACAATTGGGGATAATTTGCTTCCTTTCTTCTGCCTCCAACTCTATGCCAGTTTATAAATTGCTTTCCCCTGAGTCTGTGGACAAGTTACAATAACCCACTTATTTGCAAAATTTCTCATCAACACCCCTCTCCAAATCAATCTCTATGAGTTCAAACTCCTTTATCTCTTCCTGCCTCTCTGCCAGGATTTATGGAATGAAACTTTTCCCAAGTGAGTTCCAAATACTGCCACATAGACGGGGAACATCTCAGAATGCCTGGTGGAGGTGCAGGGAGGGGAATGGTTAGTAATAGCATTTCATGGGATTCGCCAATGTCTGAGATTCACCCAAGGATTTTCACACTTAACATCTATTATTTAATAAGTTGATAAACAATATTGGTTGATGGTAGAGGCCCAACACTTAATTATTCAACAGTTATTTTTAGTTCTCTTCTTTCGCTGTATCCCCTTCAAAAAATTATAATTTCCCCACTAATATCTGTCAGTTTTGAGGCACCCCAAAACCTAGACCTTATCCCACAAATAAAAGATAATTGTGCAAGAAAACTCAAACCAAGCAACAGCTTGCAGGCGTCTATCAACTTAGCCATTTCTAGACACTCCATTTAGGGACCATTACATCTTCCTACATCAGATGATGCTCTGGGTTCCCCAGAAGCACTTCCCACTGCACCCTGGAACAAAGTCCCCATGGTTAGCTATTGCAGCTTTTGTAGCTGAACCTCATATTACTCTTTGCTCAAGCCCAGTGGTGATTGTTGCAGAGTTGTGTGTTCCTGGGCCAGGGCCAGGAACCCACAACAGTACCTACAGGCATTATCTCCAATCTATTATAATGCAGAGATCCCGAGAAAACTTGTTTCTGGACTTATTCCTGTCCTGTGCACAGAGCTAGAGTGACCCTTCCAAAGGTACTGGCCGAAGACCATGCTGGAGTGTGGGGTACCAGGAGCAGTGCTGGCCCAGACAAAGTTTAGACACAGCATCCAGAAGCAGGTCATCAGGAGTCTGAGTTCAAATTGTTCAAATAGCTATAATGAAAAGGACTTAAGTTATTACCTTAGATTATTTGCTGAGTAAAAGTCACATCAAACCCATTGCTCATTTGCAAGGTTTCTCAGAAAATATTCAATGAGACGATAACTACATGCCTCAGCTTTGGGGGAAGTAGAATTACTGCTATAACTCTCACCCAGAGCAAACCATTCACACGTGGCCACTCAGAATCACTAAACCCCAGGCTAGAGCATCATCGAGGAGTACCCCCAGATGGGAGAGTTCTCGTAGAACAGTATCCCTTATGTGCCCACCCACCAACTCTGTTTCGTTGCTGACATGAATTTTACCTTGGCCGGCAACTTGCTGCCCAGGGCCCTTGAGCTGATCCTATGTTCTCACGGATCCTCCATCCTCTTGCCTCAGCCTCTTGTCCTTGGCTCTTCTCACACACCTCTCACTTTATTCTTCACCAGTTTGCTCTTGTTCCTCTGTTTCCCTGGTGCTTTGTTTTCTGGTTCTGGACCCCATCTCCCTCCAGTAGCTGCTTTCGGTCTCTTTCATGTCCTGATCTTGAATTGCCCTTTTGCTCATGGTTTTTCACTCAACTTGCAACTCCACTCTGCTCTGAATTTTGGGTCCCTCCTCTAGCTCCTACTTCAGCCCTATAGTCTTGAGGAAGGAAATTGTTCTAGCCCTGGCCCTAGGTGGCCTTCCTATTCTCAGGCAGTGAAGTGAGCAACATGGGGGAGTGTGTTCTTGTTTTTGATAAGAGGCATACAGAGAAGGAAATAAACGCTCTCTCTCCCCACCCTTAGCCACCAGCGGTTCCACTCCCCAGCAGCAACCAGTGGTCACCATTTTCTTAAGGAGGCAATATGGTTACCTCTCTGGTACTCAGGAGTCATGAAAGTTTTTCAGAGATGTAACATCCAATCCCATTCTCCCAGCAACTGTATTTTCCCTAAGAGAAGCTCCACCTAATCATAGGAGATGAAGCCTGGCTCTCCGTAAGATGTCAGGAGGAGAACTGGCTATCTGCAAACCTTGACTATAATTCTTGAGCTCAAAACAATCAGTCACTGAATCTCTTTGGCTTTCAGGCTGATCTCCCTGCCCCTCTCCATTCTGGTTCAAAATCCACGTGGAGTGTCGCATGCCCAGTGGAAAGCCCAGAGGAATAGACTCCTTCCAAGCAGATCATCCCATCACTGATATTATCTAATTTTTTCCTCCACCCATTACCCTACCCTATTTTATTCCACCTGTCCCACTGGTAACGATCAAACACAGAATGAATAAAATGTTCACCGATCTTTGATTTTGAAACACCTGTAGATAGTTCAGCAGTCTTCTGAGTGCTGCCCCCAGCTCTGAATCCTTACTGAGAGGTTATTATTTGGGAAGAATGTGTACCTGGGGCCTGCTTTCCAGAGCCTTCCTTTCAGATCCATTTCTTAGTTAGAATTCATACTTGCCATTACAGATGCACAGATACATCTGGATGCTAAGTGATGTGAGGATATCTAGTAAAGAAGTAGAGTAGGATAGTATTAGGGAACCGTCACTGTATCAGTGACACTGTTCAACCAGCCTGCTCTCTGCAGACATCATTGGCAACAAGTCTCACTAGGCTCCTTGGGATTGCATCTCACCAGGGTCTCATGTGGCTCAATTAGTAAGAGCTTCCTTTGTTGCTGCAATGGTATATGTAAACCCTGTGTTTTATTGCGTAGTTGGATCAGACCGCTCTCAGATTTTACCGGGCTTTTACCTCCTATCCAGGGCACCCCTCATGTATTTATCTTCTGTAATCTCTGCCTTATTAGATCCTTGCAAACACTGTCCCAGCTGCATCACCCTTCTCCCAGTATTGATATTCAGAAACAAAAAAAAATCTGTAATTGGAAACTTCAATACTTCCAAGGACCCACTTGGGTCCAGTGAAGGGGTCAGAAAGGAAATGTCTTAGAATTTGTGGGCCATACAGTCTCTGTTATAACTACTCAACATTTTATTGCAAAAGCAGGCATAGCCAATACAGAAACAGATGAGCATGGCTATGTCCTAAAAAAAAACTTTATTGATGGATACTGGAATTTGAATTTCATGTAATTTTCACAGGTTAAAATATTATTGTAAAAAAAAAAAAAAAAATATATATATATATATATATATATATATATATATATATATATATATTATTGTGATTTTTTTCAACCATTTAAAAATGTGAAAGCTATTCTTACCCCTCTTAGCATGTACATTGTAGAAAAACAGATTTGGGCCCCACACCATAGTTTGTCAAGCCCTGGCCTAGTGTATATCACGTGTGTGTATAAAATGACACAGTTGATCGTTTTCCATCAATAACACTGTTAATGCCAAATTGACCAGGCAGCGCCTGACAATTTACTCTATAGAAATTGTGGAATATTGAAGGGAATATTTATGGTACCAGGAGAGTGAACTAGAGCTGAATGATTGACTATTTTACCTTGACCCTATTCCAGTTCACAAAATGAGTTTTGTGTCGGTTTTGACTAAGAATGATATTATACAAACTACTACCTGTATATGTCCTTGTAATATCTCAAAAACAATTTTGGCAGTATTACAAATGATACGAAGTTGCAACCAGCGATAACAGAATGAACTGAAATTAGTTCCAAAATAGTCTTGATCATGGGCAGCATTTGAGTAAGTTTATTACCTACAAAAGTGACTACTATCAAGGTGACAAAACTCACTGAATTATATTTTTTGCATATATATTTACATACGCAAAAAAGATAATTCAGTGAGTATATACATATACATACATATGTATATATGTATGTATATGTATATATGTGTGTGTGTATATATATATTTTTTGTTTGTTTGTTTGTTTGTTTTTTTGCTGAGGTATGTCTTTTTAGGTGTGTTTACTTGTTTTTCCCCTAAAGAGAGTCGTATTGTATCACCTTCATTTAAACCGATTTTCCAAAGTTGAAATAGAATCCCAGCATTGGACAGACCTTTATAAGGGTGTTTAATCCACCCAGTCATGTTTCCCTTGAATCCAGGAGTGACTAAATCCTACAACTGCTGAAAAACTGCATCTGAAAGAAGATTCTGTGTTAATTCAACACATTTTTATTGAGTGGCTATACGTGCCAGGCTCTGCCCTGTGTGCTGGGGTACAACCATGTACAAACCAGACACAGGCTTAGATGGGACGGTCCGAAATCTAGTTACATTACTCCACTTTTGCAAAACTTCTGTTCCATGTGCTCACACTAATTCATTGTTAATTGCATACCTGGAAATAGGTATGACCTTTGCCACAGGCCTCTGAATGTTCCACTTAAATTTTATTATCCTTTAGACAGATCTGTGTCGGTAGAAAAACACGCTGGCAATGTTGGAAGTGTAAATTGGCAACAGCTTTCTGAAAAGCAATTTGGCAGTATCTATCAGGAGCTTTAAAAATGTTTATATCTTCTGATCCTCTAATTCCACTTCTGGGAATCTGTCCTAAAGAAATAGTCTAAAATGCGGGTGGAATTTGTGCTTAATAATCCAGAAGTCCAACAGTAGAAAATTGGTTAAATAAATTACAGAGTGACTATACAATAGACTATTATGCAGTCATTATAATGAATGTTTATGAAGAGTTAACACAGCATAAAAATATGTTTATAATCTTATGTGAAAAGAATAATATACAAAATTGTATATGTAAATCCAAAAATGATTTCTAAATGACTAGAAAGGATATGCTATGGGTGGTTGGAGTATGAGTATTTTTTAAGATTTTTCCTTTTTCTTCTAAAAAATATTTCCAAAATAACATGACATTTATTATCAGAAGAAAATAATAGCGCCACAAATTGGCAATGAATCGAATGAGGCCAAATCTCTAGTTTGGGCCATGAAAAATTAACCGGCTCTGTGGATAGGCAGATTGTATGACATTGTGTTGTTTGCAGGGCCAGAAGGGAAAAGGGCCTGCCCCAGAAAAGGGGGTGTGACCGGAATCTCTCCAGAAAACCCAAGTGGTATGAGACGACACCACAAGTGGCACGCTTCTGTTAGGCAGTGCAGGTAAAGGAGCACGTAGGGATCAAGTGTATTCTGACAAGTGGAGAAGGCTATGAAATACTCACCTGGGTAAAATTAACCTCGTTTGGATTTCGTTCTTACATTCTCTCATACAAAGTGAGTATCCCCACGATGGATTTTGTTACAGCTGACTCACTGAAGAATCCTTGAGTCTTCCATATAATTTCTTTAGGATAGGGACGGCTTTCAATGTGCCGAGGCTACCTCCTCCCATAGTAGGATATTCAGACAACACGATGTACACAGTATTCCCCGCTGAGAATACCACACGCATATTATTAGTCATCTTAATGTTGGAACTTACAAAACTCTAAGGTTTGCAAATGTTATTTCGTGGGTGTCCAGAGTTACTGTGTTTTTTATTTTTATGTCTGAAGAGTCATCATGTTAGGGGATCTTACAATGAGAAATGATGTAGATAATGCCTATCGATACGGTAGATGAAATTGTTGTGATGCTGGGAAAATGTGTCCTTGATTGTTGCTTTAGCAAAATGTTTGTCATTAAAAGGCCAAATGTATCTCCTCAGTGAAATCTGAAACTTTCAAATGAGTACACAAGGTAAATACAGGTTTTATAGGCACATGGACTACAGATTTGTCAAGCTGAAAGAGTTCTTCACGATTTAAGTCTATGTCTGTTGGTCATAGAAAGAACAAAAGAGTATGACTTGGGTTTTAGTTCTTCTCCTTAGCAAGCCACGCGGTTGGCAGTTCGTTCGCACTCTTGGAGCCCTAGTTTACTCATCTGTAAAAGGAGAATAGTAACACTTACCTTGTGGAGTTTATTTTGTTCATTCCACAAATATTTGTTGAGTGCTTATATGTATCTGACACTTATGGACAGTCAGGATGTAACAATAAACAAGACAAAAAATATTCCTCCGCATGAGCACACATTTAAGTGGGGGAAAGAGATAAGAAACAAGATAAATGAGGAAAAACACAGCATGGTAGATAATGATATCAGATGTGAGGCTTACAGTAAATAATACATATGAGGTGCCCAGCACAAGACCTGCTGTGTAGTACTCAGTAGTGATTTCCTTCGCTGCTTTGGCCCTCCTAACAGCTCCTGAATTACTCTACAAGATGGTAGTAATCGGCAAAAAGCCTGACCCACGTTGCCTTCTATCTCTTGCCAGTTAATAAAGCCTAAACCTGTTTTTGCTTAAGAAGGCAAAAGAATTCTTACGGTTGTGTTTTGTACTTCCTGTATGGCAGATTAATCTACGTGGCGCCTAAACACTTGGTAAATGGCCTTTTCTGAAGCCATTTGGCAGGCGTCCTTGCCTGGGGCTAGATGGCAGGTGTTAGGTCCACAGAGACAAATGCATCGTGTCATTGCTGTTTAAGGAAAACAAACTGGAAGACTAACTGCTGTTTCTCTTAAAGAAGAGATGTGTGCCCTATGTCTGGTTCCAAACATTGGAGAACTGGGCAAAGTTTATGTGAGACAAGGGCATTGACAAAAAGCCAGGAAAAGGAGAGTTTAATGCTTGTGGTATGTTTGTATTGCTGCCCATTGTAGAAAATTTGGAAAGTTCAGAAATGTTTGAAGAAGCAGCTAAAAGTCCACCCCTAGGGTTCAGATATTTCACCAGACCTATCTATCTCTTTGCCTCAGCTTCCTCCTTCAGAAACATCCAATGAACAGTCCATTTACTGAATTCCTTTTTTGGGCCTGGGGCTGTACTAGGCACAGAGGGTTCAACCCCTATCCTTAGGCAGTGCCCAGCCTTGTGGGATAGGGACAGGGCCAGAGGTAGCAAGACCCCCAAGAATGTCCTCCTACCTTAGCCTGTCCATCGTTCCCAGAGGATAACTCAAAAGAACAAGCTTTTATAAAGAATTTGGAACAATAAATTGGAATGATCACACTTAGGGTGATTGTGGGAATGAGAAAGTGGGTAATGAAGATGTAAAACACAGAGCAATGGAAACTGGCCTGCTGGCTGTACCAACCCAAGCTCCTCTAATGTAAAAGGACCCTGAGCTCCATCCACAAGCATTTGGTGTGCAGTTTTACCTCCCAGAAGGAACTGGACATTAGGCTGTGGGCCAGTCAGTACCCCTGTACGTTGCTTTAAGAAACTAAGTGAAAATTCAGAATTACAACCCAGAGTAGAGGAGGAAATTGGCCCAGGGAGGTTGAGTGACTTGTCTTGAATCACACATCTAGTTGGTGGTAGAGCCAGGATAATAATGAAGGACCTTGAATTTCACTCAGTCCAGTGAGTTTGTTCCATTACTCCATTGGTCATAATTTCCTCTACTAAAGTGTACATTCTTAAGATATCTTTAAAATAGTGGTCACCCTTACATTTGATAAATATGATTTACCAACAGTTGATTTACATGCAGTTTGTAGGGAACATATTTATGGCACAGAAGGTGCTACAAAGGTTTTTCCAAATTTTCCTGGGGTGTCCAGGCCCCCTGGTCCTTCTTCCAGAGATGTGTATTCATAAGTAAATGTTGGCAGTCTGTCGTTCATTTTTTCCAGATGTTCTTCCCAAGTAGTGCGTTGTGTTTTGTGTTTTTAATATTTCTCATATACCTTTGAAAAATCTGGGTACATAAATCCTAATAAAGTTCTCAACTATCTCCTCTGTGCTGTCTAAAATTTCCTGGTGTGTTTATATTTATAACAGCGTCTGAAGGCATGAATGGTATCACATCATTAGGGATTATATTCTTAAACCCTAGACTTGTGTTTTTAGATGTTCTGAAAATTCCTTACACCTCACTTGTAAATGCCACTTTACTATGTCATGACATTCCCATAGTAACATACACTTCAAACAGGAAAACAGGAAGCCCCTGAAAAAGGGAAGTAGATTCCAAATGCAAAAATTGTGTATATATTAAAAATAGCAGAATACATAAGAAATGGAGGGTGTACATTCTAGTTTGATGTCCCTTGAGAACAGAATATCCTGTGGGCCCACCTTAGGGACCGGCAGTGTCTACCATCCACCAATGTGACCCAATCTTGGAGTCACACTTTCTTTGACCCTCACATCCAGTAAGGTCCATGCCATTCCCCTAACATTTCTTAGTGTCACCTACTACAACCAGATGGGTGGGTGGTCACCCACTTGTCACCACACTGTCCTGCAGTCCATCCTCTACACTGCTGCACATGTGCTGTTTGGTTTGGAGTTTGCTGAAAACCGGAAGGTTTTTGACACCAGCTTTTTGAGCTGGTTCAGGCCACACCCTCTGCCTGGAATCTCGTCCTGCTGCCATCTACCTGGCAATCTCCTGCTCTCACTCAAGACTCAGCCTTGCCATTGCAGCTACCCCAGTGTACAATGCACATTCTTATGTCAAGGAAACGATAACATTTAACTGAACCTAATTGTTTTCAGAGTGTTTTTCCTCTCCTACTAACCCATGAACTCCTCAAAAGTCAAGACCATCTCTGATTATTTCTGTATGCCCTGCATCCAGAATAAAGCTTGCCAGAAACTGCTCAACAAATGTTCGGTAGATGAATGAAAGAATAGACTGTCACGGTAATTGATTTTTTTATTGTAAAATCCACCATTGTAACCATTTTAAAGTGTGCATTTCAGTGACATTTAGTACATTCACAGTGTTGTGCAACCATCACCACCATCTAGTTCCAAAACATCTTCCTCACTCCAAAAAGGACACCTTGTATCTATTAAGCAGTCCGTTCCCAATTTTTTCTCTACCCCTAGTCTCTGGACACGACTAATCAACTTTCTGTCTCTATGGGTTTGCCTATATGGAAGTTTCATATAAATGGAATCATGCAATATGTGGCCTTTTGTGTCTGGCTTATCGCACTTAGCATACTGTTTTCAAGAGTCATCCATATTATATCATGTATCAGTACTTCATTCCTTTTTAGGGCTAGACAATATTCCATCGTATTGATTCCTACATTTTGTGTATCCATTCCTCCATTGATTGATAGACATTTGGGTTACTTCCACAAATGTCCATTTTGACTATTATGAATAGGGTACAAATTAGTACAAGTTTTTGATTGAATATCTATTTTTAATTCTCTCAGATATCTGCCTACAAATGTAATTGCTGAATCCTGTAGTAATTGTTTAACTTATCGAGGAAGCACCAGACGGTTTTCCATAGTGACTGCACAATTTTACATTCCCTCCAGCAATGTATGAAGTGAGGGTTCCAATTTCTCCAGATTCTCATCAACACTTGTGCTTTCCTTTTTAAAAATTTTTAATTATATCCAACCTGGTGAGTGTGAGGTGGTATGTCTTGTGGTTTTGATTTGCATTTCCCTAATGACAAATTATGAGCATCTTCTCATGTGTTTTTTGGGAAGGTGTATATCTTCTTTGGAGAAATGTCTATTCAAGTCCTTTGCCCAGTTTTTATTTGGATTGTCTTTTTGTTGTTGAGTTATAAGAGATCTTTATATATTCTGGATACCAGGCCCTTATCAGATATATTATTTGGAAATATTTTCTGCCATTCTGTGGATTGTCTTTTCACCTTTTTTTAAAAAAAAAATTTCATTGGGGAAGGGGAACAGGACTTTATTGGGTACTTCCAGAACTTTTTCCAAGTCAAAGTTGTTGTCCTTTCTATCTTAGTTGTGGATAGAACTAAGCAGCTCAGCTCCAGGTCCAGTTGCTAGTTGCAGGAGGCACAGCCCACCACCATCCCTTGCCGGAGTGAAACCGGCAACCCGTGCTCCAACCTACTGAGCCATCCGGGAGCTCAGCAGCAGCTCAGCTCAAGGTGCCGTGTTCAATCTCAGTTGCAGGCGGCGGAGCCCACCATCCCTTGCGGGAGTCGAGGGATCAAACTGGCAACCTTGTGCCTGAGAGCCCACTGGCCCATGTGGGAATCCAACCAGCAGCCTTTGGAGTTAGGAGCATGGAGCTCTAACCGCCTGAGCCACCGGGCTGGCCCTCACTTTCTTGATAGTGTCCTTTGATGCATAAAAGTTTTACATTTTGATTAAGTCCAATTTATCTATTTTTTCTTTGGTTGCTTGTGCTAAGAAACCATTGCCAAATCCAAAGTTGTGAAGATTTTTCTCTATGTTTTCTTTCAAGAGTTTTATAGTTTTAGCTATCATATTTAGGTCTTTGACCCATTTTGAGTTTGTTTTTGTATATGGTGTAAAATAAGTGTCCCTCTTCATTTTTTTGCATGTGGATATCCAGTTGTCCCTGCACCATTTATTAAAAAGACAATTCTTTCTCTATTGTCACATTTATATTTGAAATGTATTTTCAAATATAAGTTAACAATTCTTTTTTTTTCTTTCTGTACCTTAAGTATTTTGCTCCACTATCTTCTGGCTTGCATTGTTTCTGATGAAAAATGTGCCATAATTCTTACCTTTGTTTCTCTATATGTGCTCTTTCCTCTCTTGGTACTCTTAAGACTTTATCACTGACTTTTGCAATTTGATTATGATATCCCCTGGTGTAGTTTTCCTCATGTTTCTTGTGCTTGGGTTCATTGATCTTCTTAGATTTGTGGGCCTAAAGTTTTCGTCAAACTTGGAAAACTTATGGCCATTGTTTCAAGTTATTTTTTGACCCCTTCCTCCTTTACGAATTAGATGTATATTAGGCCACTTGAAGTTGTCCCACAACTCATTATGCTCTGTCCAATTTTTTTCTGTCTTTTTTTGTTCTCTCTGTGTGTCTTTTTGTATAGTTTCTATTGCTGTGTTTCTAAATTCACTAATCTTTCTTCTGAAAAGTCTAATCTATTTTTATCCCATTTTGTATATTTTTTGTTTCCAACATTATAGTTCCCATCTCCAGAAGTTTGATTTGGGTTTTTTAAATAGATTTTTTATTTTGGAGTAATTTGAGATTTACAGAAAATTTGCAAACATAGTACAGAGCATTCCCATATGTGCCTCATCCAGTTTCAGCTTCCCCTAATGTTATTACCTTACATTACTATGGAACACTTATAAAAACTAAGATACCAGCATTGGTACATTACTGTTAACCAAACCCCACACTTTTTTCAGATTTCAACAATTTTTCCATTAATGTCTTTCTTCTGTTTCAGGAACCAATTGAGGATATCACATTTCATTTGGTTGTCATGTCTCTTTAGTCTCTTCTGACCCACGACAGTTTCTCAGTCTTTTTCTTGTTTTTCATGACCTTAAAAGTTTTGTGCCGTCCTGGTCATGTATTTGATAGACTACCCCTTAATTTGGGGTTTGTTTGATGTTCTTCTCATGATTAAGTGGAGTTATAGCTTTTGGAAAAGAATAACAGACGTGAAGTGTCCTTATTACATCAAATTAGAGGGCACATGATAGCCACATGACATCATTGGTGAGGTACATTTGAATCACTTGCTTAAGGTAGTTTTGCTAGATTTTCCTACTGTGAAGCTACTATTTTTCCCTTTCCGTACTGTTCTTTGGAAGCAAGTCATTAAATTTAGCCCATATTCAAGGGGAGGGGAGTGATTAAGTTCCAGCTCCTGGAGAGGGAGTGTTTACCTATGTTATTTGTAATTCTTCTATATGGAAGAATTCTTTCTTTCTTTCTTTCTTTCTTTCTTTCTTTCTTTCTTTCTTTCTTTCTTTCTTTCTTTCTTCCTTATTTATTTATTAGTCTATTTATTTACTATCAGTTTGGACACATGTATATTTATTTTATATTTCGGGTTACAATCCAATACTATGTTATTTATTTTGTTGTTCAAATTGGTCCAGATTTGGCCACTGAATGCTTTTTTCAGTTGGCTTCTGTGTCTCTTTGATATGCTCTCGTCTTTTTGTTTTTTGAGTATTTTCTTATTTCTGGTACTACAATATGCTCCAGCATCATCTTCTACTTTTCCTGTTCCAGATCTGCAATCAAACATTTCTCTAAACAGCGCTGGTCCTTTTATTGGAAAATGGTATTTAGAAACCAAGATACAGGCACTGAGAATGTTTGCTGCTTCTGGGGTTTGGGTCTTTTTTGTATTTCCATGTTCCCACTGAACAAGCTCAGTCTTTTCTCCAGCTTCTTGATCACTGTTTTACTGTCCTTATCTCTCCATTCTACTATCTTGGTTAGTTCCAGTTGACTGATTTTTCTTGTCAGATGGGTCCTACTGTATGGGTCCTTTGGCTTTTTGGAAATAGCTTTTGGCTATTACTTTTAACCTTTGTTAGATGGGATCAGAGCAATATTAGTCTAGGGCTAATTTTGCCCCACTATTATAGCAAAGCTCACCTGATGCCTTGTGAAATAAGCATTGCTACTCTCAATATTGGGAATAGAAACTAGACCTGTGCAATCTCTGAATGTTCTTCCTAGTCCTTTTAGATGGTTCTTTCTCTGGCCTCAGGTAATTCCCTCGCATGCTGGAGACTCGAGGGGTACCCTCAGCAGATTGCCAGAACTTTCTTTTGTGTAGCTTTCTTCTCTTTGGTATTCTTCCCTGAAAAATCTTGCCACCTTGACCTCCCCAGATTCCTAGCCCCATCTCCTCAACTCAGGGCAACTACTGGGTTCTGTCTGGGTTTACTTTCTTGGCACCACAGCCTAGAGACCCTCTCCAGGAGGTAAGCAGGGTCATCATAGGGCTTACCTCACTTGTTTTCTCTGTCTCATGGATCACTGTCTGTTGTCACACAGCAGCCTACTCGTCTGTCCCCTCGTGCCTTTCCCTAAAGAAAGAAGAGTCTGTGAGACTGTTCCTTTCAGGGACTTTGCTTTACCTTTGTGCCTACACTTCATGTCTCCCTTGTTTTGCCCCCAAAAGATGGTTGGTCAGCCAATGACGGGTAAGATTTCTCACAGGAGAAACAACCTAAGCCAGGCGTAACTGTGTGGGGACCACCAGGAGAATCCACGGGGTCAATAGAGGTGGGCACAGCCCCCACTTTCCCCCGCCTGAAGAGAGCTTCTGCCTATGTGGCTATTTTCCTTCTTACAACCTGCTTGAGAAGTGAGTCAATGATGTGATAACATCAGCGTTCCTTCCTTCCATTCTTAGCAATAAGTTTCAGTACGTAGGATTTGTCCCTGGGAGGGCACATACCATAATTGTTAAGACATCATGGGACTTTCTGTTCCGGCTGTTTGCAGGCAAGGGTGATTGGTTTGAATCAGTTTTCTGGTATGATGCATGAGATTCACAGACCGTGAAAAAACAATGTTATTCCTTGTATGATAATCAATAAAAGCCACAAGACGGCCCAATTCGGGGCTCTCAGTCCTTTGCGGCTGGGAGACCCTTGGCCCCCTGTTTCATAACTTTCTTGATTTCTGTTTCTTTCTTAACCCTGCGCCGCCCCTTCTCGCTCTCCCACAACCTGTGTTGTGCTGGACGCGACAACTGTCTTTAGTTGCCTGATATCCAAACTGTGTTTCATATATTTTGTCCAGATTTTTAGCTGCTTCAAGTGGGAAGATAAATCCAGTCCCTATTACTACATCTTGGCCAGAAGCAATAGTATAAGCATTTGGGGCGGCTGGGTGGCTCAGTTGGTTAGAGCACGAGCTCTCAACAACAAGATTGCCGGTTCAATTCCTGCATGGGATGGTGGGCTGCGCCCCCTGCAACTAAAGATTGAAAACAGCAACTGGACATGGAGCTGAGCTGCACCTTCCACAACCAGATTGAAGGACAACGACTTGGAGCTGATGGGCCCTGGAGAAACACACTGTTTCCTAATATCCAATAATCCCCAATTTAAAAAAAAAATAGTATAAGAATTGGAAATTTTGGAAATTAATAAAGCCAGAGGCTATGATTAGCACACAAGCATGCATAGCATAAGATTTGAAGAGGTAATATCATATAGTGATTAAGAGTATGAATTATGGAACCAGACTGCCTGGGTTCAAATTCTGATTCTCCATTTACTAGCTACATACTCTGGGCCAGTTGTAACTTTTCTGGGCCTCAATTTCCTTACGTTAAAATGGGGGTCATAATGGTCCTAGCTCATTGTAATGAGATGGGTGTTAAATAGATTGATACATATAAAGCATTTGGAACAGTGCTTGGTTCAGTGTGAGCATTCAATAAATATTAACTATTATTATTCTATATACTTGTTAAAAAGTGGCTGGCTGTGAGTTTCCTAGTGACCCTAGCAAAGTGGAAATATCAGTTACATGATTTAGTGTCCATAAAATATATACAAACTGGATGGGTAGGAGAAGTAGAGATTTCAGAGTATTTCCCCCACAAGATTTCTCATAAGAGGATACTGTATGTGCCTGTAATGATATACCAGCCAGAGGGAGTGTCCCAGGATTTTGTCTTTGCTATCCCTCCAAGTAGCCAATAGCTTCATACCAGAGATCAGTTCAGTAAGAGTGATTCCCCTCTGACTAAAATGTTGCAGTACCTTTGGTCTGGCTTAATCCAAAAATAAAATTTATAGCATCAAAATGAATCACATGTCTTTTGAACAATGCTCCATAAATATAGGAAGGTCAATTAGGAGACACTTACAATGGTCCAGGAAAGAGGCAACTAAAGCCTGAGCCAAAGAACTAGCTACAGGATGAAAGAGTTTGGGCACGGAACCAATCCGTAAGACTATGAAACCGACGCAGGGTACAGCCATAGGCAGGAGAACCTTTTGAGGCCTAAGAACATAAGTATAGAAAGATGAAAAGAAAAATCTTCATTGTTGTGTCATTCAAATCTTCTGTAGCCTTACAAATATTTTGTCAGCTTACTCTATCAGCTGCTGAGGGAGATATGTTAATATCTCCCATTATGTAAATTTGTCCATTTGTTCTTGTAATTCTGTCTTACATATTTGGAGGCAATGTTTCCAGTTGGTACAGAGATTTTCTGGGTCATTATATCTTCCTGATGAACTGTTCTTTTTATAATTAAAGTACGTGACGAAAATAATGTTTTTTTGCCTTCAAATCTGTTATTATTGCATTATTTTACTTAGAGTTTGCCTGGTATATTTTCCCCGTTCTTTTATCATTTCTGTGTCATTATCTCATGAATTTATTGTTGTAATCAACATACAGCTGGATTTTTAAGAATCCAATCTGAGAATCTTTATCTTTTTGTAGGCGTGTTTATATTTCTTCTTATAATGATATATTGAGCCTAGTTTTCCCTTTGTTTTGTTTTGTCTATTTACCATGTGTTTTCTTTATTCTCTTATCTGCTGTCTTTTGATTTGATTGTTTTCTTTATATTCTCACTAGTGGCTTGGAAATTCTACATTCTAATTCTGTTCTTTTAGTGGGTGTTCTTACATTATTAATGTGCATACTTGACTTAACATTGTTAAGTTAATCACTATCTCTAACTCATTTCAGAAGCATTAGAATTCTTAAATTCTGCTCTCCACCACCTTCTATCTTCCAAATAATTTGGGTTTTAGTATTTTAGTTCCAACTTATTTTTAACTACTAACCCCTCCACTAGATATTTTAACAGCCAGTATTCATTTAGATTTACAAACCTGTATACCAATTTCTTGCCTACCTTTCTTTAATCCTTTCTTTTTATTAAAATATAATTCACATGCAATAAAATTCACCTGTTTAAAGTGAATTCAATCATTTTTAGTAGATTCACAAAATTATGCAGCCATCATGATTAATTTTAGAACATTTTTATTATCCCCCAAAAAACCTGTTACCAGTCACTCTCCATTCCCCCTTTTCCCCAGCTGCTGGCAACTACTAATCCACTTTCTGTCTCTATGGATTTACCTATTCTGGAAATTTCATATAAATGGAATCATACAATATATGGTCTTTTTTCACTTAGCATGATGTTTTCAAGATTCATCCATGTTGTAACATATACTTCATTCCTTGTTATTCCTGAATAATATTCCACTGTATGGACATAGCATATTTATTTATCTATTCATTACTTGATGGGTATTTGGGTTGTGTCCACCTTTCAGCTAATATGCATAACGCTGCTATGAATATTCATTACAAGTTTTTGGTGGACATATGTTTTCAGTTCTCTTGGATATATACCTAGCAGTGGAAACCATTTTCTTGGTGTGCTGATAAGTATTTAACAATCAGCGATAGGGGTAAGGGGTAGGGGAGAACTGCTTTGTAGCATTTGTTAATCTCTGGGTGGTAAATACTCAAGTTACCAATGTGATACCAAATGCAGAAGAGATGCACAGTAGCCCATCATTCTATTGTAGTTCCACCATACAGATTCAGGAGCTATGAATAACCTCAGGAGCACAGGTAATAGTAAAATTATAGTAAAATAATTAAGAAGTAATGCATGGTGAAGGTTTTTTACCTTTATTTTTTAAACAACTCATTTACTTGTAAGTTCATATCATTTCATTTTTAATAATGACCACGTTTAACAACCAGTTCATAAAACCCCTATAATTTTAACGGTCGGCTCTCTGGGCCAGTGTGAGCTGGCCCTAGCACCTCACTTACATTCCGCTCCTTACATATCATTTCTGTCTGGATTGAATTTTCTTCTTACTGAAGCATATTTATCAGTTCTTTCAGCAAGAGTTTTTGTGAGGTAAACCCATTGTCTTTGCTTGTCTGAAAATTTAGCTGTCACTTATAAATTTAACTGTGTATAGAATTCTGGTTTGAGATTTGTTTTCTTTCCTCATGGTGAAGATGTTATACTCCTTTCTCTTGGCTTCCATTGTTGCTGATGAGAAAAAGCTGCTGTCATTGTAATTAACACTCCTTTTGGTAATCTGTCCCTTTTCACTGAGGGCTTTTATATTTTTCTCTTTGACTTGTGGTTTTGCAGTTTCATTGGGGTATGACTAGTTATGAAATTATTTCTTGACTGCCTTGGTATATTTCTTAAATTCTGGGACATTATCAGCCTTTGTGATGGTTGATTTTTGGTGTCAACTTGACTGGGCTGTGGGGTTCCCAGATATTTGGTCAAACATTATCCTAGATGTGTCTGTGAGGATATTTTTGGGTGAGATTAACGTTGGAATCAGTAGACAGAGTATAGCAGGCTGCTCTCTCATTCCCTCAGGCCTGAGTAGAACAAAAAGGTTGACCCTCCTGGGAATAAGAAGGAACACCTCCTGCCTGGCTGTTTAAGCTGGGACATCAGTCTTTTCCTGCCTTCAGACTCAGATGGAAATATCAGCTCCTCTTGGGTCTTGTGTCTGCTGGCTTTCAGACTGCAAACTTACACCATTTGACTGTCCTGGTTCTCCAGCCTTTGGACTCAGACTGGAAGTGCACCATTGAGTCTCCTAGGTCTCCAGCTTGCCAACGGCAAATCTTGCGACTTGTCAGCCTCCATAATTGTGTAAGCCAATTCCTTATAATAAATAAATAAGTATATGTATATGTATATATATACATATATATGGTATAGAGATAAGATATGGATTTTTTTTATTAAACAGATTTCTTATATTTATTGAACAAGTAAATGGATTTTCCAAGCATAGCCTCTGAGTGCCACCAAGAATGAGCTGTTTTCTTTTTTTAAAATTTAAAAATATGGAACGCTTCACGAATTTGCGTGTCATCCTTGCGCACGAAGCGAGCACAAGATATGGATTTTTTTTCATACACATGTATTGGTTCTGTTTCTCTGGAGAACCTTGACTAATACAGCTACAATATTTAAAAAAATGATTTCCCACCATTCCCCCTATTAAATCTTTCTGGAACTCCTGTTAGATATATGTTTGACTTTCTCTGTTTATCCTTCTCTTAAACTCTTTTTCTATCTCTTTCTGTCTCTTTACTCCAGGTTGCGTGATTTCCTCCAATGTCTCTTCTAACTAACTCACTGTTCAGCTAGATCTAATATGTAGTTTAATTCATCCTTTGAGTTTTTAATTTTAGTAAGTACATTTTTCCTTTCTGGAAGTTCTGTATGACTTTTTAAAAAATCTCCCAACTCTTTTTTCCTAATACTATTCTGTTCTTTTATGATAGCTTCTGGTCCTTCTCTTATCTCTCTATTTTAATCATCCTAATTCATAGCCTCTTTCAGATAGTTCTATTTTTACCCTTCTTCTCTCTAGTTGGTTGTGTTTGTTAACTCTCCATTTTGGTCATTTCTTTCCTCATGTGGTCTGTTACTTTTTGTGAGCATCTTTACCAAGGATTGCTTTTTCTAGTGGATTCTGCAAGCCCTGGATTGTTAGGCATCCCTACAGAGCTATTTTGAATTTACTTCAGCCCTAACTTAAGAATTTTAATAGGTCTTACTTCAGCCCTAACTTAAGAATTTTAATGGTCTGGACCAATTTTTATGTAAAGTTATCTCAGTAGGTGCCTACACATACAGGTAGAGAACATTTAAACCCCATATGCATGTAGCAGACATTGGGGTTTCTGTTTCTCATGAGTGCCATTTTTCCCCATCCACGGCCTCTTTAGACATAAAGCTTCCTTGCAACTTCTCTAAACCTGGAGTACAGTTTTTCCAGTCTTCTTTTCATAGAAGGGGGTAGAGCTTCCAATGTTAGGGTTTTATGCAGGACGCTCAGCTCAAGCGTCCTCACCTGGCTGGGACTGAAGCTCCATCTCCTATTCCTTAGTGTACAGTGTAACCCTGGTTTCCATCTCTCAGGCTCGATAGCTAAGTGTAAACTCTCTGTGCTGCTAAGGCATGTCACCTGGACACTGTTTTTCATTTCTTTTTCATTTCTGACATCTGGCAATATCTCTTTATAGTTTTCAAATTTGGCAATAAAAATATAACATTTCTGTTACAGTTCATCCAGCATCTCTTTGGGTCTGTAGCGGCAAGTGGGGTGTGAGACCCATGTACACTAGCGTCACTGGTCATGTTTCTGGAAGTTGCCAGATTAGAAACAATAACTCTGTGAGAAAGACATTTATTGTCTCCATTTTATAGATAAGAAACTGAAGCTCAGAACGGTTGTCTAAATTGCCGAAGCAATAAAGGTTTTCCCCCCCTTTCTTCCGCCTCCCCCCACCACTCCAGTTCAAGCCGTGTTTCTCAGTCCATTTGTGTAGGACACAGCTCCCTGGCCCAGGCTGGCTGCTGGCCACTCACGCTGGCCACCAGGACGCCAACCTCTGGCTGCTCACAGCAGCCCAGGTCCAGGGAGAGCTGTTGTTCACAATCTTAGCTGTAGAGGGCACAGCTCACTGGCCCATGTGGGAATCGAACCAGTGACCTCAGTGTTAGGAGCACGGAGCTCCAACCACCTTGGCCACCGGTCCAGCCTTGAAATAAAGATGTAAATGGGTTTTGTGTTCAGTCTTTGTCTACAAAATCCATGCAAGCTATCTAGGTACCTTGAAGGTAGCTCGATACCCTGGCTTTTCTCCATTGTTAGCCTTTATGGACAATTCATCCCTGGGTTTTTGCTGAAGCAAATACTCTGAAAAAGAGTTCTCCTTCTACTAGGTAAAGCTGTTTGGGAGAGAGGGGGAGGAAGTAGAAAGCAAGCCATGGAAGCCTGAACCTGAGAGCCGCTGGTAGGAGCATTTGGCTAGGAGGATATGAAAGCCAGCAGGCATTTCTGCACCATCCAGAAGCATCCCCAAGCTTGCTTGTGCAGTGGCCAGTGAAGGAGACATACCAAGCGTCCTGCACAATGTTTTTGGCTTTCCTCTGGAAGAAGGAGGAAGCCCAGGCCATGGCAGGATTTACCTGTAAGTTTTGCGGGGTTTGGAGATGTCTCAGCAGAGACTGGCATATTCTGAGGCTTTTCATGGCTAACAACTACCCGAGCCAGCACCCCTCCACGTGAGGCCGAGAGCCTGGAAACTGCTCTCTGGGGCTCTGTCCCCACAGCCACCCATAAGGCAAAGGGCAGAGAGGGGAGATGGTGTCCCCAGGAGCCGGGTGATCAGAAGCTGGAACCCTATCAGGCTTGCCAGTGGGAGCAGGAGCCTGGAGAACGTGTAGCCAGAGCTGCTACTGAGGCAGATGAGGAGGAGAAAACAACTCCTGGCCTCTTTCTCCCCCATCCACCTACCTCTAAGTTCCTGCTAGTACCTCCCTGTAGCCAAACTCAGCTGGAAATCAGATGTCTTAGAGTCTGGATTAGAAGGCTGAATGGATCAACCTCCCTGTTACAGAGCAAAGCAGGACAGGAGAGGGCTAGGGAATGGGCCTGAGAAAAACAAGCCCAGAACTGGCATGGAAGGAAGGAAGGAGGGAAGGAAGGAAAGAAGGAAGGAAGGAAGGAAGGAAGGAAGGAAGGAAGGAAGGAAGGAAGGAAGGAAAGAAAGAAGGAAAGGAGGGAGAGAGGGAGGAAGGAAAGAGAGAAGACAAGCCTATATGTAACATATAAGCATTCTAAAATATTTTTTATATATCCTTTTACAATTAAAAATAGTCTCAGGATAAAAGTTGCCTTCCTTACAGAGTTGTGAGGATCAAATGACAAAATGGATTTCGAAATGTTTCGAAAACTGCCAAGGGCTGCATAAATATGAGATAACCAACATTAATATCATTAGTTCTTTTGAGGGAGGAATTGTATGTGAATGTGACTGTAAACAGAAATCCTTTATTGAGCATCTATTATGTATGGACACTTTGTGTGCATGCGTATTGGAACATTTTAGCAAGTAATGCTAACTAATTATGATGAATAAATAGGTAGCTATTTTCTGACGTACCAAGAATTGCAGATGAGCTTCTTTGTTCTTTCCGCCTTGATTAGAGGGTGGCTGTGATCCAGCCATCACCTCCAAGTTCAAGCCAGGACAAGGTGAGGGTGACAGTTCAGACTAAGCAGTCCTTTTTCATCAGGAAAGCAAGAGCTCTCCCAGTAACACCCAGCTGACTTATACCTAAATCTCATTGGCCAGAACTGGGCTGCCTAATCACCCTAATTACAAGGGAGCTGTGCTGGGAGGTACAAGGGAGGAATAGCGTCTGGGTAGCCAACCAACTGGGTCTGCCACATGCATATAAAACATAGTACTTAGCACAGAGTAAGTGCTCAACACATGTGAGCTATTTCATGCACACGTGTGTGTGTGTGTGTGTGTGTGTGTGTGTGTGGTTATAAGTGTTCTCCATTTCTCCTAACAATCCTGTGAAGTAGGGTGCTCTACAAAGAAGGCCTGACACACAGCTGTTAAAAGGCAAAGCCAAGCCTCAGACTCAGTTCTTTCTGACTGCAGTCTGAGGACTCTTTCCATTGTCACGCCATGTCCCACTCTTCCCGTTAACTGGCCCTCTTAGGTCTTGGTCATGGAATCACATCAGACACAAGAGGGCTTGATGAAGAGAGAAGGTGGAAAAGGATCAGCTCTGAAATAAGTTGACACCTGTCCCTGGGGCTATACACAGAGTAACAATGAAGTCATGAGAAGAGGTCCCGTAATTGCACGTGCTAGACTCGTGCCTGCACCTGAGTGTAGTCACTCGAAGAGACATGCTGGGAGGCTTGGCACTTGTTCTGATGATACCACTTACCGCCCGGAACTCCTGTGGGACTTTTCTTTACAAGTCATGAAAAGACCTCAATCCCATTACTGTAAAATTACACCTCATTTCTTACCCCAAACCCAGCTGCAGCTCATCTCATTTACCATGAGTTCCAAATGGCTTTTGACTATTGCCAAAAATAAAACATCATTCCCCAAAGACAGAATTGTATTGTAATTTAGATGCAAAAGAACGGGTTGAATGCTCTGCAGGCAATTTTCAAATCAAACTTTTAGAAATGTTTCAAGTAGCAGAAGCACTGTTGAAATAAATATATCCTCCCAGGTTGATATCTTGTATGCTTTCTTCTGCTTAAGAAAAATGGCTCACCTTGAGGGGCATGGTGAAAAGAACACTGGACTTGGTCAAGATACCAATGGGGTAGTTCCTAATGCAGGTCAGGTCACAGTGAGATGGGCCCACTCATGCATGGGTGGAATTGTAAATTGGTATCCCTGTCTAAGGGCAATTTGGCAGTGAGCATCAAGAACCTTTACAGAGTTTAAATCAGTTGACTTAGAAATTCCATTCCTAGGAATCTCTCTTAGGGAAATAGTCAAAGAGGCAGACAAAGATTTACATATACAGCTATTCATTTTATTGATAACATAGTAAAAAGTAAATAACCCAAATCCCACAATTAAATGAAATAATGCAGTCATTTAAAATGGTGTTTTTGAAGAATTATCAGTGATGTTTGAAGATGTCCACAAAAGATTAGGTGATAAAATCAGACTGTAAAACTACGTGCGTTATGTACTTCCATTTTATTTTTCTATATGTTGGAAAAAGGCTCAAGATAGACTCGAAATGTTATCACTGGCTTTATCTGGGTGATTAAATCATAGGTGATTTTAAATTTTCTTCATTATACTTTTATATATACAATTTTTGATCTCTGTAACTATAAATATTACTTTTGTAATTAGAAAAATACATATAATGAAAATAACTTTTAAAGAAAGAAACATGTTTTACTGGGAAAGAAGAGGTCTGCCCCCAAGAAAGCTGTTGGTTTAATGGAGGAAGTGAGACATGTACACAAATAAATTTTTAAAAGGTAATAAGGGCCCTAATGGAGGTTTTACAAAGTATTGAGGGAAAGAGTAGCTCTGCCTGGGACAGTTGAAGGTTGGTGAAGGGGTCAACACTTATGCAGGGTCTTAAAGGACGAATAGGAGTCCTCTAAGGCTTTGTAAATTGTTAAGCCCTGTGTAAGTTGGTTTTGAGCCTTTATTATTGCAGTCAAAGTTTACCTCATATAAAGCTCTCTTTCTTGTCTCTTTCCCATGCTCCCCAAAGCCCGGGATCCCTGGGACAGGAAGCAGCAGCCGTTAAACAGTCACACATCAGTGCTCTAGCAAGTGAACTGAGGTGCATCAACTAAGGAGCAGATCCAAGACCAGAGGACATAAAATTATCTGGGAGCAGGGCCAGAAAAGTGCTGGTGGGTAAACAATTCCCCCTTATTTGCCACCCTGTGGAAAGGCTGGCTTTGCTTGGAGCCTCCACTGTGAGCTCTGGGGCTATCTCCACCTGGGGGACGGTAAAAACCGAGAATGAGCATCACACAACAGTCCATGATTTACTCTGGCAGGAAATGGTGTGTCAGATGTCCTTACAGCCTCCAGACAGGGTGGAGTGGAAAAGAGGGGTGTGAGTCAGGGGACCAGGAAGGGTGGCAAGAGATGATTTGTTTGGGAGAAATCCTGAGAAGCTCAGGTTTGGAAAGGATTTAGAAGTGATCTGATTTAATCCTGATCCCCTCTCTAATGTCCTTATCACATGGTCATTCTTTGCTGCCTTCAGGGTGCAGCTCAGAGGCCACCTCTTCTGATACCCCCCCACCTCAATTCCTCTGGCCTGTGCTTCAGACATTCCTCATTGTTCAATTCTATGAGGAAAAAAATTCAGTGCTCTGTGTACCAGGCAGTGGGGTTATCATTCTTTGATTGCAGCATGCCCCCCGTGCCTCCTGTTTTTATTTATTTGTTTATTTATTTATTCATGCAACGTATATTGAATACCTACACCAAGCCTTGCAACGTTCCACATGATGCAATAGAGGGGAGAAAAAGACAGCCAAGGTCTTGTGTTCTCGTGGACCTGCCATACTAGTGGAGGAGACATACAAGAAACAAAGCAGCAACTAAGAAATTGTCAGGTTATAAATGTCAAGGAGTTAGCTTGGGGATACTCTAGGGCAAGAACTTTCCCTACAGAGAGAGCAGCTGATTCCAAGCTCCTAGGGGACAACGGATAAGCTTTGCCGGCTCTAGGAACAAAAAGAAGGAAACTGACATTGTGCACAGAATACGCTTTCTTCCTTTATCTGCAAATGAAAAGCTTCTCATGGTTTAGGCCTTGCCTCAGGCACCTTCTCTTCGGGCAAATCTCTCCTGATTTCTCCAGGTAGAAGTGACCACTCTCTCCTCTCCTCCGCATTGCCTCTGAGTAGGCTTCTGTCGGCACACCTGTAACAATTTGCCGTTACGACCATACTATAGCATCGCTCCCCTTTAGTGGACCTCAGGGCCAAGCTTCTACCTTAATCCCTAACGTCCCTAATGCACAGAGCCTGGCACAGAGCCTGGGCCTGATAAACATTTGTTCCTTGCATATATGAATTCACATAGCACTCTCTCGGAACCTCCCTGGTGACGCTTACTCAGAATTAGTTACCATTTCTTGATCAGTGCTAGGTCCTGTGCAGGGTACTTGTAACTCTGCTAACTCGTGCAAGCCTCAGGAGGGCCATGAGCAGTAAGTGTTATTCGCCTACTCTGTAGTTAAAGCTCAGAGAATCCAAGTGACTTCTGCAGTGGTTCAGTAATGAGAATCGGGGCTGAGATTTGAACCCAAATTCTCACGATGCCAAATCCCAATGCTATGCAATGCACCCACCCTCCATTAGTTCATCTGTGGACCTGTTTTCTTTTCTCCTAGGTAGCCATTCCCAGAAGGAAGGGTCTGTACTTGACTCCATTCTGTATTCCCCATGATATCAGAACAGTGCTTTGTATTTGTACACACTCAATATATGTGTCTCAAATCTCCAAGGGGTGGACAAGAAAGTATGAATGTGTGAATGAATGCTTCATCCAAAGTGAACCAGCATCTGGTATCAGGTCATAGGATGGTGATGCGCTGGAGGGAGAGAGATTTCTGAGGAGATGGGGCCTTCCCAGATACCCCCGCACCCATCTGGGAAAGCTGAATGTGCCGTCTCCATAGTAAAACACTCATTTCTTAGAAATCACACCTTTTGCTCAGTTGCACTTCTCAGCAGGCAGGCAGGGGCACAGAGGGGAACATGCATGGCTTCCAAGGAGTTGGGAAAACGAGGTTAGGTTTCGATTCAGATAGTTATTTGTGTTTTCTGGGTCTGCGCGGTCGATAAATTTTCAATGAGCAGTGATTCTGTTCCTCATCTTTCATGCTTTATGGGACTTCAGGGAATGAAAGCATAACATCCTGCTTTCCCATAAGTTCTCTGGCCGCTACCCTGGCACCAATTAAAGACATGTCTATGCAATTCATCAAAACCAATTTGGAAGCACTCTGGCGCTGCCCCTCTGATGTGCTGCCTGCTCCACATACAGTAGTTCCTCAGCTGCAGCCATGGAGTCAGGCACATAGGAGCTTTTGATGAACTGGCTGTGCCGGCCCTAAGTGTTAACTATGTCATCTGACATGACTAATGAGGCTCCCAACCTGATCCATGAGAGCGGAACAGCCCTGCTGTCTGGAGGAGGCTCAGTTTCCACAGCCAGCCTGGGAAGAGGCTGCAACGTGCGTAGTACACACTCCATTATGTCAGCTGGAGTCCTGGAGGCTTCTCGTGTTGGAGCCGGGAGCCGTCCACCGGGAGAGTGATGGAAATGGTGGTCCACGCTCTGTGCTGGGCGCTGGCGGGAATGTGACCCAACTCAAACTTCTAGCTCAGCCTCCTCATTTTACAGACATGGAAACCAAGACCCAGCAAAAGTGTGGGGCTTGCTAGACACCTAAAGTTTGAGGAGAGAAATAAAGGAGAAAAGATGGTCCCTATCCTTGAGGCGTTAAACCCTGAAAGGAGCAGCAGATCGATGCCCACGGGATAACAACTGGGGCCTGAGGCAAGTCCACCTTATCAAGGGTTAAACCGTGGGTTTCCTTCCTTCCTTCTGCAGATGTTCATTAAAGGGAGGAGAGCATGTGTTCTTGTCACCTCTGCAGTCCCCAAAGCATGGGATTTGGAGTCAACAGATCCGGGTTTGAGTCCCCGCTCTACTTAAAGTTGATGTAAACTTGAGCAAAATCACTTCATTTTTCTGAGCCTTGGTTTCCTTGGCTGTAACTTTCGGACAAGCCAATTACTGCTGCCCACCCAGCCTACTTCCTAGAGGCCTTCAGAGACCCAGCAGAGTTAATGTGTGTGAAAGTGTAAGAGGCTCTGCACATGTTAGTTATTACTCATATTATTACACTGTTTAAAGACCCCTGGCTGAAATCTCTAGAATATGGATCCACAGCTAGATTTAACTCTCTTCCTCTCCTGCCCTTTCAAAATGTGCAGGAAAGAAATGGATATAAAACTAGTTGGTCAGCTGCCTACAATCTTAACAGCTTTCCCAGAGAGTCATGATACAGAAAGAGGAAGAACTCAGCCGTTGTAATTTAATGTCATTCCACACTTTGACTGAGCACCTACCATACGCCAGGCATTTGTCACACTGTGTGGGGACTCAGAGTTGGATAAGCCATGTTCCTTGGCCACCTTGAGAAGCTTACTAGTTAGTGGGAGAAACAGACATGGACATAAATAACTATAACATCCTGCAGAAAAATACACTGCCATAAGAAAGACACAAATCAAGAGCTGCGGGAGCCAGAGGAGATTAGGAAAAGTTTCCTCCAGGAAGTGGTATTAAAGGATGGGCAGGGTTTAGCTCTGTCAGCAAGCACAAGAAAGGGTGTTCCAGTCTGAGGGAGCAGCATGGGCAAATGCATGGAATCCTGAAAGGAATGATCATCTAGAGAATAAAATCAAGTGAGATATGGGGTGTGAGCATGAACAAAGGGAAAATCGTCAGGCTCCAGCTCTGAACCCCAGGCATGGATGTTGCTATTTCACTCTTCTCTTTGCCGGCTGGGGTCACCTTGGCCTCTGTCCATCAATCAAAGAGAATCCCATACTGGCCCTTCCTCCAGCAAGGCTGAATCCAGGTCCCAGGCAGGAGAGCCAACAATGAATGAACAGAGAACAGCAACAACCATCAGATGGGGAAACAGCCTGGGCTGGGAAGTGCGGTCGTTCGCAGCCACACCTCCCCAGCTGAGGTGTGAGAGCTTCACAGAATGTAGCGATGCCCTCAACATCTGAAGTATGATGGCAAAGACCTGCTACATTTCTCTCCTTCCCTGACTCCTTTGTCCAGAAGAAGCCACCTTCTTTATGAGTACTGCTGTCAGAATGGCTTTGGAAGGCCGGGAGCTGCAGCTGTACTCCAGGCCATGAGCCCATGAGGCTCATATTTCCTCAGTCTTTCCATTGTAAATTGTTTTTTATTGAGCAAATAATGCAGTGAAAAGAACAGAAACCCCCAAAAATAAGAGAAAGAGGAAAGAGAGCACATTATCTCTTTCTGTTTCTCCTTGCCCCTTCCTGTTATTGACTGTGAGCATGATTTTTTTTTTTTTGGCCGCTTTGATCATGGATGCAATTATATATTCTATTTGTATTGCTGAGGACTGTACTATGCAGCTTTTTCTATTGAGCTACTTACTAACTGCCAACTCCTAGTACCCACACAGGCATGGCCCTGCTTCCCCAAGGCTGAAGGAAGATGCCAGAGTCATGTAAAAGGGGTGCCCCATAGATAACAGGGTCACCATTGATATTTGCATTGTGGTGCAGAGGAAAATCACTGACTGCTCTGCTGTTGCACAGACTTGGGTTGGAATCTCAGCTCTTCTACTTCAAAGGTAGATGGCCCTGGGCAAATCACTCCATCTCTGAGCCTCAAATCCTTCCTTGTCTGGAAAATGGGGTTGGTATTAGTACCACCTTCATGGGATTGCTTTGAGGATTAAATCAGATACCAAAAGGGAAATGCCCAATATATAAATAGTAACTCCCCTTCCTGTGCCCTTCCTGGGGTCAACCTAGGATCCACTCTGCTTCTACCATGTCTGTCTGGCCCCTCTCCCCTGGGCCCAGCAGACCTCCTGGGTGAGCCCGCCTAACTTCTGACAGGCACACCAGTCTGCATATTTATTATTCATTGGATGAATGCCCTATCTTTTACTTAAGTACTCTCCTGTGATGCAAATGGTGGTTTTTGAATTTTTATTTTATTTTCCAGTTTTTCACTATTTCCAATAATGATGTAATAAACACCTTCACATATATTGCTCACTCCATCCTTTAAAGAAAGCATTTCCTTAGGAACAATTCCCAGAAACAGGATCACTAAGACAGAGGTCAGAAACATTTTAATGGCTTCTGAGGTATATTTCCAATTGTTTATTCAGGGGTTTGTACCTGCTGTTCTGCCACCAGCTTGTGGAAGCGGACTGCTTGGACTAAATTACAGGCTCTTGGGCTCCCGCTCCTGCTTTGTTTCCCACCATTTTCTCCCAGCATGCCTCCCACAGTGCAGCCACATGGGACAATTCGCTGTTTTCCCCTCCAAATGATGCTCCTATGCTTTTGTGCCTTTGTACTTCCTGTTCTTCTTCATCTCTCTTCTGTGAGAATACGCTCCCCAACACACCTTAGAGCTCACCCTTTGTGAAAACGGGAACTTCTATACTCTGTTCAAGACCCAGCTCAGCTACCCCTTCTCTTTGAATTCGTTCCAGTTCTCACAAGCAGAATTAGTCACTCTTGCCATGTGTGGTGCCTGAAGGGACCCTTGGATTCAAGTGCCCACCCAGAAACAGTCATCCCCTTACCCCAGCTACACACCCAGATCTGTGCGACTCTCCTCCCTTTCACCTTCCCTCCCTTTTTGCACCAGGCAATTACCAAGTTGTACCGATTCACAGCCCGAATATTCCTGAATCCACCTGTCTCTGTCTCATTGCCATCACCTTTGGCTGTCACCGCACATCAAGATTCCTGAATAGCCTCCTAAAAAGAAAAGAAGAGTAACATGTACTTGGCTCAAAAGTCAAATTTTTTTCTAAGCCTTCTAATAAATACCAATAGGTTCCTGTTCCACCTGTTCCCACCTCCAGCCTTACTCCTCAGATGCAACTAGCCACTTGCAACTCTTTCAATTGTTGCTTTTGGTATTTACTTCTGTTATCAAAACAATATACCTATACTTCCGTTCTTGATTTTTTATTTTTTTTTAAATTTTAAAAGAGTTTATTTGAGCCAAACTGACAACATATGCCAGGGGGCAAGAGCTCAAAGGCTCCCCTATTGTTCTTGATTTTTAATTCAGAAATCACCTACTGACTGAACAATGGAAGATTTCTCTCACACCACTTCCCCATCCCATCCTTCAGTGTAATGATATCAAAATTTTTGGTTAAATCATTATGTAATATTTACATATTATGACCAGGAGTACTACTAAAAATATTTTGCCCTCTAAGATGCCAGCCTCCCCTCCAGCACTGCTGTCCTTCCTGGTGAGGTCTGAGCCTGCGGGGGAAGGCAGAACACTGAGGGACAGGGGCTGAGGTGTGGGAGGTGGGACAGGGGGGCCATTGGCTGGCAGGCTGGTGGGCACCAGCACAGCTCCTGATGGTTCCCATGCAGGTTCCCAAGTAAGTGTAGCAAGCAGGGCAGAGGTAAGCCTCTAGAAAAGCCTCAGGCTGTGCCCAGGAGGGGCTGGGCGCTGCTGACTGGCATAGGCACTGACTGATCCAAACAGAGGCTCGCTTCTTGAGCAGGATTCTGGAGCCCCTGGCTATGCAAGGCGTTCTTGGATTCTGGGATGGTGCAGGGAATTCTAAGACGGAGCAGGGGCAGCTGGAACAGTGGTGCTCAGGGAGCTTGGAGTCGCTACTATTTACTAAGCTGCATAGAAAAATTTCAACATTTTAACAACGAATACAGTCTAATAGAACAAGTACAGGCCTGTTGGCCCTGATGGTGATTATGGAAATATTATTCACAGCCAAGCTGTGTAGGGCTTTGTGATTAATTTCCACTCTTGGTAAGATTTTTGTTTTTCCTTGAGGTAAGAATTGCCTTGTTTTCTGTTGCTTATACCCATCCCTGAAACCTTCTTCCAAAGTCTTTGGTAGAACAATGTGATGACCAAATCCATCAGGTCTATGCTAGGCACAGGGGACTCAGCTGTGAACAAGACAGACATATCTCTGCTTTCACTGAGACTGAAGTTTAGCAAGGGATCAGATATAAGTAATTACAGTTGTTTTATGTGTCACAATGGGAGAAGGAAGCATAGGTTCTGTGGGAACCCACAGTTTACAGCTCATCCAGCTAGAGAGTCAGGAAAGATTTCAGACCTGAACGATGAATAGAAATGATTCATTTAGACAACGTATATTGACTCTTAAGGGTGCCTCTTAATTGCTAGGTACTGTTCTAAATGCTGAGAACACACTACTGGACAATACAGATGAGGCCCCTGCCTTCCTGGTGCTTATATTCTAGTGAAGGAAGACAGATAATGAACACAGAAGATAGATGTTCAATAGACACAAGGCCGATAAGACAAAAAGGGTGGCATGGGTGGCATGATGGAGAATGGCCAGGGTGGGAGGTGAGGTAAGGGGGAGGGGGAGGGGTGACAAGGCTATTTTAGGCAGGTCTCGCTAAGGAGTTGACATCTGACTTGATATCTGAAGGATGAGACTAGCCAAGGGGAGAGTGTTCCCAACAGAGGGAATAGTATATGCCAGATCTAAGAAGCAGCAAGATCATAAGACTTTACAACAGAATTGAAAACAATTCCATGTGGCTGGAACGTACATGGCAGGGGGCAGTTGCTAGAAATAAGGGAATGAATGTAAGCTGCAGGATGGGAGCCCTGGCACCTCCTAATATTATTATTGATAAAAATCCCTATTCTGCAGTTATTTGCTATAAGATACAGTCGCACTCTCTTTTGCTGTCTTTAGTATTAGAGGAAGTGTGGAAACTTGCAAATTCCACTCTTGTAGACTACTTTGCCAGATGAATGGTGTGGACAGGGACAGAAAAACATGTGGAGGGAAGAAGCCATTGTTTGGTCCCACTTTTTGTCCAGCATCACCACCACCACCACCACCACCACCACCAGGCGCAGGCTCTTGGGCTCCTCCGTAGCACCAGCCCCCTGACAGAGCAGTGCCTGCTGTGGTCTGGCTTCCCCAGTGGTGGCAGCACCTTCCTGATCTCCCTTTTTCTCTTCTAACCCTTCTAAGCCTTTCTTCGTTGGGCTACTGCCATGTGCCCAACATCTCTGTAGATAATTTCCTACTTTAAATTGCTTTCTGCTTGAAATGATCTAGAGTAGTACTGTCCCACAGAATGTTCTGTGATGATAGAAATGGCTTAACTGTGCTGACCGATACAGTATCTACCAGCCATATGGGGCTACGGAGCTCTTAAACTGTGGCCAGTGTGACTGAGGAAGTGAATTTTCAGTTTTGTTTAATTTTAATAATTTAAATGTAAATGACCACATGGTTGATGACTGCTGTATTGGACAGCACAGATCTAGAACGATTTGTGTTTCCGACAGGACACTGGCTGATACAGTAGTTATATGGAAAGTGGTCATGGGAAACTGACCCACAAAGGTGAGACTCTGGGATTGTTATATGACCTGCCTGGGCTTGTGATGACCTCATTGCCAGTGGAAAATGGGATACTGTGTCATGGAAGAACTCCAATCTCATGGCAGATGGCACAGAGTAACAGGAATCCAAGTTGGCTTGCACACTCCATAGGTGCTGAAAGTAGACAATGAGACTAAGCGGATCAGAGAAAGAGAGTTTAGTTCACAAACAGCAGGAGTAATAGCATGGGACGGCTGGTTTCCTTGCCTTCCAGCCCCGTGGGACTATGCGATGGGCCAAGATGGTGTCTACACATGCAATGAGGTTACGCTGTCACTGAGGAACCTTGGGCCAGGAGCTCAGAACCTTTTATAGCAAGCAGTCAACAAGCCAGTCTCCTTCCCCTGGGGAGTGACTAATTGTGTAGTAGTCACATTGTGGTCACCTAGTCCTTCTTAATTGTCTTTGTGACTGGTTACAGGAATGACTCAGGGTAAGAGCATGGTTAGGCCTTGCACTTCGACACATTCCACAGGGACGTACTGGGACACTTGGGGCCCCTGGGGGATAGCCTCTCCCAATAACTACTAGTCCAGGGCATGAGCCAGCAAAAGAGTGACCTAACTATCACCTGTGAATACCTGAGATGAAGTGCCTGTTGAAGGCAAGTCTTTGGGAGACCAAATTCCTGCTGACATAGACTTTTATGGTAGGAATTGTGACTACATGGATTTTGAGACGGATTGGCTTCTTCTGATTATACTGGAGGGTTTGTTAAAAGAAAATTACAAGCTCACAGTTCTAAACTAAATTCTAGGCACATGTAGAAAAGCTGAGAGCTTCTGCTATAGCTCTAAAATAATTTTTTACTTATTATAGTTGCAGGACAAATATTAATATGATTGAAATTCAGACAAAAATTTTGATCCTGTGGCTGCAGAATGATAATGTTAGTAGAAGTCACAGTTTCCCCAGGGTTTTTAGATGAAAATTAGAGCATGGATGGGAAAGAATGGGACCCTGAGACTTGGAATGCAGACATTTGGCTTGATTCGGACATATAGGAGACTCTTGAATGCCTAAATCCTCCTGAGTTCCAGGAAAGAAGAAAGAGGGTTCTTTTCTATCTATCTAGTCTCTTTTCTATCTATCTCCTTTCCTGGTGAAGCATGAGAGTGTAGTCGAGTTTTTAAAAAATAATCAATCTTTGCATACAGAAGTGTGTGTGTGTGTGTGTGTGTGTGTGTGTGTGTGTGAGAGAGAGAGAGAGAGAGAGAGAGAGAGAGAGAGAGAGAGAGAGAGAGAGAGAGAGAGATTGGAGGTAGAGAGAGCAGAGAGAACATACGTGAGCATAAAGGCACCTGTACCCCCCCTAATACCATATAGGACCCCTACGTTTAAAGACAGAACATAAAAATTCAAAGCTTTTTCTCAATCAAATGAATCTAGGTCTCCTATTGCCTCCAAATCACTTTGACTCTATGTCCAGCCCTGGCTGTTAGTACACTGGAGGCAGTCCAGGTCCATGTGGAAACACAAAATTCCCAGTCTGAAATCTATCAGCTTTGGAAGCAGTCACAGCCCCTTGCCAACTCCAGTTCCAATCCTTCTCTTGGGAGCCTACATTTCCCTCTCTCACTTTTATTGTTTGTTTATTCAAATGCTCCAACTGCTGGGAATATCCCAAAGAAGTAAGTCATCATGCTATTTTGCTGTGGCTGGGATGCTGGGGGGGAAGAGGGAAGAGGGTGAATGGTTTTGTGGCGCTATTTGCAGCTCCACACCACACCCATGGCAACTTCACTGGAAACGGCATAGCTCCCTTCACTGATAAGACTTCAATAGAGTGAGAACACTTCAACACTACTCACCTGAGGGTGGATCAATGAATAATTTGGGGGACCCGGCCCTCAACTCGTGGTCTTACAATCTAATGGTAAAGACAAAGAAGTAAAAGACAGTTACAATCCAGGGAAATCAATGCAATGATAGAAATAAATGCATGGTGCTTCAGGATTACTTAGGCTGTGGGTAGGAGGTGGAGAACGAGACTGCTCTCCTGAATTTCATCTGGAAGGATGAGGAGGGATTTTCCAGTCCAGGATGGCAGTGGGGTTGGCATTAATCCCGGAAGAGGAAGTAGCACAGGCAACAGCTGGGAGAGTAGAGACAGAGTGGTCTGCTCAGGAGCGACAGGTCACTGATCATTGACCACGTGACCCGTGACCAGAAATTGAGGGGAAGAGGATGAAAGATGAAGCTGTGCAGGTGAGCAGAGCCACCTGTTCTGGAAGACTCTTGAGTGCATGAGTGACATGGTTAGTTTTCTCTGTCAGAAATGTCCTTCTGGAGGAGGACATGGGGGTAGAGAAAGCAGTTAAGAAGCTGCTGTATTACTCCAGACGGGAGATCGTTGGAAGCCTGAAACAGGGTGGTGGTGGTAGTGGGAAGAGGGAAGCATGAAACGATTTGAGGGTTATTTGAAAGGTGGAATTGACAGACCTTAGTAACCTACTAGCCATGAAACGTGGGAAAGGGAGGGATCAAGGGTGAGTCCAGGCTTAGGGCCTGGCTAACTGGATGTACTCAAAAATGTGACCCAATGAGAGAGGTTTAAGCAAGTGCTCTAGGAATTCTGAGGCCAGTAAGACCACAATGCAGGAATGCGGAAGGTGTGGTCAGAGGGTCTCTGCCTTCAGAGAGGAAGTTAAATGAGAGATTAAGAGAGAAACAGGGGTCAGTGGAAAAGTATGGGTCTTCGGCATCAGAGACACATGGGTTCCAATCACTGCTCTGCCACTAACTTGCTGTGTGACCCACACCATGTTTTTATTCTCTGAGCTTCAATATCATCATCTGTACAAATTAGGACAAGGCTAATTTCTACCTCTCCGGGGAAAACTTAGTTTGTAAAAGTGTAAGAACTGGACCTAAGTGAATCATCACTGTCTTCAAGTGTTTCAAGTATGTAGGTGCAGGAATTCCCCCTCTACAGTCAAACACAAATCATTATGAATCCTTATAAGAACTCAGCCACCGTTTCTCAAGGCTCACTCAATTTGACAAACATGATGTATAGCCCCCATCTAATTTAATCATTACCATAACTCCATAAAACGGATATGGTGTCATCATCCCTATTTTACAGATGAGGAACATGATATTCAAAAAGAGGGAAGAGCTTTACCTAACATCACACTACTATAAGGTCTATTAGTGTAAGTAGTAGAGCTGTGATGGGAACCTAGATCTGACACAGCTATCGTCCTCGGTGCTGTGGAGGAGCAAAGGAGGCAGAAGATGGTTCCTACCCATCAAGCTGTCATCCTTATCTAAGGACTCAAAGGCCAAGAAATGAAATCTACTCTTGGTGTAGGGGTTGTTGGTCGTAGGCCATCTAACCCTTCAGAGGGGAGGTGGGGTTGCCTCTAATGCCCTCAGGGGCAAGAACACCAGGGGAGTGGGCCACGTAGCAGGAATCATCATCTTACTGGAAATCCTGACATAAAGGAAGAACTACTGGCCCAGTAGTGGGCGCCGCCACGGTGCACAACACTATAAACCAGTCCCTGCAGCAGTTCTATGAAGCAACTGACACCCGAGATGGGGCATGATGTACGGAGCTGGTGTCTTTCAAGCATATTCATGTTGCAACTCCTTGACTTCAGTTGGCCTCTCCAGAAAAGAAGCGTCAACAAGTTTTGGAACTCCCTTATGACAAAATGTTCGCAGCTCATTTAAGGAGCACTTATGCAGTGAGGAACCATGACTTCACAGAGGCCTACAAATGCCAGACTGTCATCATCCAATCCTTCCTGTGGGCCCACAAAGAAGAAAACTGGGCTCTGCCTGTCATGTATGCAGTAGCACTTGACCTTCAAGTATTTGCCAATAATCCTGGGTCCTGGAGAAGCCTGAAGCCTGGGCACACCAACAGGCAAAGAGAAAGAAGCTCCAAGGAGAGCAGGAAGGGAGAAGGCAGGCAGCCCATTCGGACAGACCTCTTCAACAATTTCTGCTGTACTCCACACAGTCTGCAGGTCCCTACCCCTGCCAGCAAGGCCTGTGGGGAGTCAGATCTCTACCCCACCCAGTGCCAAAGAGGCAGAGCCTCTTTCCTCATTAGCATGGTGTCAGTGGAGGCCTGCTGGAACGAGATAAATAAGGTCCACGTTCTCATAAGGTAATAATATCCCAAATGTCCAGGATATAATAGAAAATCACTTGTCTTACCAAAAACCAGGAAAAACTTCGCCTTTTGAGATTTTGATTGAGGAGAGACAATCAACAAACACCAACACTGACATGACACAACGTTGGAATTCCCTGACAAGGATTTTACACCAGCCATCATAAAAATGCCCTAGGGAACAATTATGAACATGCTTGAAACAAATGAAAAAGTGGGCAGTCTCAGCAAAGAAATAGAAGATATAAAGAACCAAATGGAAATTTTAGAACTGAAAAATAAAATAATTTAAATAAAAATTATTGAGGATTCCCTACCACGACCTCCCCCCACCCCAGCCCCCACAAACAAAAGGAGAACTACTGAGCATGGGCAACTGTTTTTGAAGGGTTAGGGTTGGGCAAATTAATACACGCAATCACAACTACAGAACATTATGAACTGTTTCTAGTGCTCATGCTTTTGAGCCTTTCAGGCTGAGGTCAACCCCAGGAACCTTTGTTCGAGACCTCAGCCTGCTGCCCAAGTACTCTGGAAATAATTATATACAACTATAATAAATAGTTATCATTTACTAAGCACCAAAGACTTGACAGGTCATCTCATTTAATTTTATAACCATCCAACAAATCAGATAATCCTATTCCCATTTTACAGATGAAGAACTCACTGCTCTAGGAGTTATGTGACTTGAATAAGTTCACACAGTAAGAGTTCAAAACTCTTGTCTGTTGTAACAGACACTGTTGGTTGCCTATCCAACAAGCATCCCACCGGTTCTCTGCTCACAAAATCCTCATTTTGTTCAGCTAGCCATCCATCAGGAAAAAGGACTCTATTTCCAGTATGACTGGCCAAGCCAATCGTGGTGATCCTATGTCCTGTGGTCAGCGATTTAATTAAAGTCAGGTGTGTGACTCAGCTTGGGCCAATGGTATGGGAGAGGGCATCAGTGAAGAAGTAGCATGTGAAAAGGCTTAGAGAGGGGAGACAGAGTTCTGTGAGAACACATGGGAAAGGTTTCCTTGCTTTTCAAAAAACAACACAAAGAAAGAGATGACGATCTTTTGCTGTTGCACATTATAGTGTCTGGATGTGATGCCTAGAACTGTGGTAGCCATCTTATGATCACAAGGAAAGCCGGTCGAAGAAGCCTATAAGCTGAGGTTGGAAGAGCATAAAGATGGAAAGAACCTGGGTCCTTGATGAATTAGCCAATCTTGAAACTGCCCTACTTCTGGACTTCTTGTTATGTGAGATAATACATTTTCCTTATTGTTTTAGCCATTTTGAGTTTTTTGAGTTTTTATTTGTTGTTTTTTTCTTGTTTTGTTTTGTTGCAGCTGAAGACATTCTGATATTGTACTTTTTCACTGAACTGTCACAAAAAGTCAATGCCTGGTGTTATTGTCTCTGTTTTACATATTAGAAAATGAAGGCTCAGAGAAGTTAGGTGATTTGTCTGAAGTCACAGAGATAAGAAATGGCAGAATAGTATTTGAAGCCAGTTCTGCTTAACTCCGGAGCCAGAGTTCTTAACCACACCATACTAGACAAAACAATGAAAATTGAATCTGGTCTGGCTGGCCCCCAATGATCATGTTCTTTCTTCCACATTTCACTGCTTCTCAAATTCAGGGATGAAATTCCCAAACACTTGAGTCCATAATGTTTGGTACTTCAGCGATGATGGTCGCTATTAGGATTGGGAGGAGCAACCAAAAGATGCAGGGCAAGATGACGGCAAGTGACAGGGATCCAGACACATGAGTTGGTTTGGCCTTGGTCCCATGACCAGCGGACTTTGGGTCATCCTGGGAAAGGTCCAACATGCCAGGGCGGATGACTTGGTTTGAATTTGGTAGGAAATGAGGAGACAATAAGGCCTTTGATCAGAAACATACCACACTTAGCATTATCCTTTAGAGTATGTTAATTCAGCAGGTACAAGCAGAATTGATGTGGGAAAAATGAGGAGCAGGGAGATCAGTTTGAAGACTTAGGGGATCCCTTCTCCCTGAACACCTAGTGAAGGCACTGCTTTCCCACCAGCGGAGCCCAAGTGTCTGGCATTTGCACAAAGGCAGCTTCAGTGGCCGGGGAAGAAAGTCACACCTCACTCTCAGGGTTCCTGCCCGGCTTGAGGCTCACACAGGTCATGGTGCACACAGCAGAGGTGCTGACAGAGCCAGAGAACTGAATCCGTTACACAGGCAGAGGAGGTAAGACTGCCAGAGCTGAGCTGCAGAGAATCACCATTGAAGACAGGAGGCCCCAAAGGAGCCCAAGGCAGCCTTTTCTCAGTCAGCTGCAAGTTGCTCAGAGCGGATCCAGGATTCTCAGAAGGCTGGAGGCCTTAGATACTTAGAAGTGCAGTACAGTCCAAGATGTGAGGACCACAGGGGGTTCTGAAGGATCCGTTAACAGTCTTACTGAGAACCTGGGCCAATTCTGCATGATTTCTGGGAGCAGCTTGGTCTTTTGGCCCTGGATCTAGGAAGTGTGGGGGGGTGTTGCGCTGTATTTCCTCTATGCTGTCACTGGCTGCAAAGAAGTGCCATTAGCTGCCTTTCAGCCACGGACAAGCTCTTTTCTGAGTCTTCTTAATTTTTTTCTACTTGATTCATCACCTATGTGAGGCTCTGAGAGTCAGTGTTAGCTCTGACAAGCTCTGGCCAGACATGTACATGTTTCCTGCACCTTCTTTAAGACTAGCACGCCTGGCAGATTCCTTCTTGATGGTCTGTGAACATTGCCATTAGGTTTTATGAAAAGTAAGGCGGGCCCCATGAAGTCATCTCTCTTTATATAGCAAACCCTACAGGTAACATAAACGGGGGGAGGGGATGGGTTAGAGAAAGTTGCAGTTCTCCAACAGATGCACTGGTTTCTTCACTTTCCCAAACAAACATGTTATTCTCCATTTTTTGGAATGCCTGGCTCTTGTGGTCTAACCTCCATTTCCCCACTTTCCACAGACACACAAGTACTAAAAAGTATTTCTCCCCTTAAAGAAAAACAAGCGTGCAAGTGTGATGACAAAAGTGTGTGGTGGAGATGAACAAATTACAAAACACGTATGACATCTGAGAAGGAGAAACAACACTTGCCTCTTATGGGAATGAGAGCCTCACGTGGCTAGATCTTCTGATTTTTCAACAGAGGCTGGAGATCTAGAATTGTATGGTGTGGGGACAGAGTCCCAGAGAGCAGTTTCCAGGCTCTCGGCCTCACATGGAAAGGTGCTGGCTCAGTTATTAGATGGTCATCAGCTGTAATCAGATGGTCATCCGCTGTGGCTGGGTGGCCATCAGCTGTTACCAGTTAGCCATTAGCCACTAATGTAACTGCCATGGCTACACTGGCAAGGGGGTTGGTTCGTTGGTTGGTTGGCAGAGAAGTAGATGGCGGATTGCGGCTAGCAAGTGTGGTTAGCAAGCGCGGATGGTGGATTGTGGATCATGTGAATTCTTCTTCCTGTCTCGACCAGCCGCCATCGAGAATATAGTGGTATGAACCCCTAATCCATGGCTCGTTGATGTTCCTTTTTGGCCTCACCATGTCCTGCGTTCTGCTGCAGGGAGCGGGAGCTGAGACACGGCATTACATATGTGAAATCTCCCAATTTTAAAATGTTGTCAAAACAATTTAAAAAGAAAATTTTGAGAGACAAAGAAAGCACATCTCTGGGCCAAATCATCCTTAACAATTTATCACCTCTACCCTCTAGGGCAGGGGTGCCCAAACTGTGGCCCGTGGGCCAACTGCGACCCATGATCCACTGTTAATTGGCCCGTAGCAAATTCCAAAAATATATTTAGTTTACTTAAACCAGGTGAGGCAATCCGTACTTCACCTCGAGTGAGTGGCCCGGCTGTTTGTGTATTTTACCGCTTATGGCCCTTGGTAAAAAACATTGAAAAAAGTTTGAACACCCCTGCTCTAGGGTCATGTCTTACTAAGCTCCTTAGCTTGGAACTCAAGCCATTTATGACCTGACTTTCGCTCATTTCCCTCCACTTCCCAGCTGTGCTTCCATGCTCTTCCCACCACACAGCCCACCTACAGCTCCCCAGGCCCTGATCTTCCGTCTTCACAGCTCGGATTACTGGTTTCCATCTGCAATACACATCCTCCTTTCTCTGCCTACGAATCTTTTAAGCTATCACTCAAGACTCAGATCAAACTATACTTACTTCTGAAAGTTACCCTTCTCTTTGATTAGGATAACTTTCATTCTTGATTTCGTTTCCTGATTAGGTGCTCTTCATTCTTTCCATGCTCCCATACTACCCTGAACATACTTCAATCAGACCTCCTACCACACTGTACTGGAAGTTCTGGTTGCAGTAGCCTGAGAACTTGAGGGCAGGACTTTCATAGTCTCTGACCTGAGAACCTAGGGTAGGCGAGTAAGAAATACACAAAGAAAGTAAAATCATTTCATCAGAGGGGAAAATGAAAATTCAAACAAGATAGAGAGCCAGAGGCTTGAACATTTCAAGTAATATGTCCAAGAGGTAATAATAGCCGGTGATAAACAGAACACAAGCCCAGGAGTCAGAAATCAGGATGATTAGAACAGGTTGGGAGGTGGGATGGTTTAAGATAGAAGCCGTGGACAAGGAAAGGGTGTCCGGAGCCTGTTTCTACAGGGAGCTGAGAGGTGATCGGGACTGAGACGGGTCTCAGTGCCTTAATGGCTTAGTACTGGGCTCCACTATCAGCTTGATTGTCTGATAACTTTCTGTTCTCCATTTCAAGGATTTATTTTCTCAATAAACATCTATTGGACATCTATTCTGTGCCAGACACTGTTAGACGCCATAACTATAGAGGAATCAGATACGATCACTGTGCTTGAGCTTGTGGTCTGGTGGAGGAAATGGACACATAAATAGATAATGACAAGAAAATGAAATAAATACTACAACAGAAAGAAGCACAGGGAGGCCTGGTAGCACAGATGAAGAGCTCCTGATCTACTAAGGCCCAGGAATGGTAGGTCATACAGCGAAGGAGCAGCAGACCCTGGGTGAGAACCCAGGCCTCTGACTTAAAAACCCACTCTTTTTCCATTGTAGAAAAATTAGGAGAAGATAAAAATGACTTTATGATGATCGAGGAAATTTATGTGTGTCAGCCTGGTTAAGCTACAGCTGTATGGTTCTAGACTAAAGTTAGTTAAAAACATTGTTACTTGAGATTTAGGAAGCAGATGGGAATCAGCAGCCATTGCTCTCTGAAGATGGTGGGGGCGAGTTACAGCAACAACAGACATGGAGGTGCCAGTAGATTCCAGCTTATCTTCACTCTCCTCTACTCCACATCCAGCTTTCCCAACTGCTGTCTCTCCCGGCCAAAAGGAGCTCCAGGCCCACCATCAGACACCTGGCTGTGGACCCCAGACTTCTCCCACAGACTTCTCCCTCAGCTCCCCCTTCACAGCAGCTGTGTGCTTGCCTTCTTCTGGGATTGGCTTGTTGGTGACTCCACTGGTCCTTGGCCCCTTCAGTTTCAGAGCTGCACTGTCCCAGCTCCTCCCACAATTGTATAAGTTCCAATTCCTGTAGTAAATCCTTTTCCCATAACTCATAGTCGTTCTGCTTCCTTAGCTGGACACTGACTAAAATACTGTGCTTTTCCCAAGGATAAAAATAATTGGGTAGATAGAACAGACTAAGGTTAGAAGTCAGCTTCACCACTGTGGGGACAGAGCCCCAGAAAGTAGTTTACAGGCTCTCAGCCTCACGTGGAAAGGTGCTGGCTCGGCTGTGGCTGATAGGCTGTCGGCTGTGGCTGGTTAGCCGACTGGCCGCCGGTATAACTGTTGCGGCTACAGAGGAGAGCCGAGGACTGCCGAGGATTGCCGAGGAGCCGAGCAGAGCCGAGGAGAGCGAAAGAGGAGAGCCGAGGAGAGCGGAAGAGAGGAGAGGAACAGAGTCGAGAGAGTGGAGGAGAGTTGTCGGAAAGGTCGGTTGGCGGAAAGGCGGACGGCAGGTCGCGCGTCCAGTGAACCCAGCCTCCAGTGAGACCATAGTGGTATGACTCCCTTACCTATGGCTCCGTGGGTGTTCCTTTTTTGGCCTCACCATATCCTGCGTTCTTGTGTGGGGAGCGGGAGCAGAGACCCCGTAGGCCGCCCCGCCTGAAAAATGGCGCGGTGAGCAGGCCTCCGCGCACGACAACCACTATCTCCATAACTCCAGTGCTTCTACACTTAGGAGTTCAGTACATGTTTGTTGGATTGCATTGAATTTTTAGGTTGCTTCTATTTCTTTGTTGCTACAGACATCACTGCAAAGAATAGCTTCTGGGAAGAGGTGGTTTTTTGTTTCATTTTGCTTTTTTGTTTCTGTTTAATTTTTTTCCTAGTGTCATGCAGGGTGTCATGCGGGGTCTCTGGTTCCACTCCCCGCACAAGAACACAGGATATGGTGAGGCCAAAAAGGAACCCAATGGAGCCATAGATAGGGGAGTCATACCACTATATTCTTGATGGTGGCTTGTCGTGACACAAAAGCAAACATCTGCCAGTACCCCAACAAGGGGTCTTCCTGTACTCCAGTCTCGCTGGCGGCCGGGCGAGACACAGGAAGTAGGATCAACACGATCCACAATATAATCTGCTTGCTAGCCGCAATCTACCCTCTGCTTCTCTGCCAACCAACCAACCCCACTTGCTAGCTGCAGTCTGCGCTTGACAGCTCAGCCACCGCAGTTATATTAGTGGCTAATGGCTAACTAGTCACAGCTGATGGCCATCTACTACCCGAGCCAGCACCTTTCCACGTGAGGCCGAGAGTCTGAAAACTGCTCTCTGGGACTCTGTCCCCACACCTAGGATCAGTGCAAGGGTGTAGAGTCCTCTATGGCTCAGGCTCTGAAGTTTTGACCTAGGTGATATCTGTTATGTTGACTACATGTTGTGGGGACAGAGCCAGGAGAGCAGTTTCCAGGCTCTCAGCCTCATGTGTTAAGGTGCTGGCTCAGGTAGCACATGGCCATCAGCTGTGACTAGTTGGCCATTAGCTGTAACCAGTTGGCCATTAGCCACTGATATAACTGCCGTGGCTGAGCTAGCAAGCGCCGGTTGCAGTTAGCAAGTGGGGTTGGTTGGCAGAGAAGCCAACTGCAGGCTGTGGATCGTGTGGCTCCTGCTTCCTGTGTCTCCAACCCAGCCGCCAGTGAGACTATAGTGGTATGACTCCCCTATTTATGGCTCTGTGGGTGCTCCTTTTTGGCCTCACCATGTCCTGCGTTCTTATGCGGGGAGCAGTACCAGAGACTCCGCATGAAACCCCACGTGACACATGTATTTTTCATCTCCTGGGATATGACAGATTTCCTTCTGGCTTCAATTTTCTTCTTTCTCCCTTATTTTCTGTCCCTTGCAAAAACAGAGAAAAGCCTTGCTCTTGTGCATTTTCTCCAAAGAAAGTATTTCACACTCTAATCAGATCAGCAAAAAAAAAGTATATTGGGTTACCCATACGGGAATGCTCCTCTGACATGGCTGGGTTGGAAGTCAGAGAAACGAAGACATCTGAAAGTGGGGGCTCTGCTCCCGTGGGCTGGACAGACAGCAATCAACTCTGAACCACTTAATTGCAGGGAATTTCCTCCTTCCTACGTAGACCATTCAGCACTTGTTGGGAGAAGACCTGCTGCATATTCACGTTGCCTCCTGGAAAGCTGCAATAAATGCTGTTTCAATTAGACAACCATTTATGGAATGTCTATCCTAAACTAGTCCCTACGCTAATTGCTAGAGATACTGCCCTTGAAGCACTTTCAGCCAAGAGATGGGAAACAATGAATTATAGCATACGTCAGCCTCTAATAAGTGCTAGAAAAGAAGCATAAACAAAGCACCATGGAACAGAGGAGGGAGCAATTATACTTGATAAGGAAGTGCTGGGATGGGGGAAAGAAGTCTAAGTGTTAAAGAATGTATAGACAGAGGGGCTAACCCTGATGAAGCACGAAGTGGGGTTTCACAGAGGTAGGTTAACCAGGGGAGAGAGAGCTAACAGTTACTCGCTGATCATCTGTTCTGTGCTGGTCACTGAGGTAAGCGCTGTACATAAGTCATTACATTAAATCATCCCCAAAACCCATCTGGAGGAAACTGAGGCACAAAAAGTGAAGTACCTTGTTCAAGAACTTGAAAGCAGTAGAACTGGGATTCAAACGCAGATCTCTCTGACTTCTAAGACCATGCCCTGCTCCCCCATCTGTGCTTGGAAAATTATTTTCAAAAGACGTGTGAGATGACCTCTAAAGAATGAAAAGGATTTTGACAGGCTTCAAAAGGCAAAGGAGTGGAAGAAGGTATGAGGTAAAAGCATTCCAGGCAGAGGAAGAATGGGAGAACAGCCCCAAGGCAAGGTGTGAAGGTGCATGGCTTAGTTGTGGCATCTTGGGCCCTGTGGGGTGACTGAGAAGACATTGCCACCTGCCCACACCACTGTCTTCTTGGATTCAACATGTCATTCAGTGATTCGCTCAATAGTGCGGGGGATCCAGAGCTCAAAAACTTCAATCCTTACTCTCAAGGAGTCTCCAATCTAATTAATCTGGTGAGAACTGCTGTCACCACTGATTGTCTTGTATACTTGAGCTCAGTGTGTGTGCGTGTGTGTGTATAGTCACTCAAGTGTTGTTTGGACCATTTCCTTCCCACAGTCATTTCTCAACACATATATTCCCCGGGCTCCCCATAAGTGTGTGTTCCTTTATTGCCTCTGCTTCTAACAAGGCTTGATTTGAACTGCTTGCCTTGATGTGATAAGTTTAAAGCCCATAACATTTCAACAAGTGCCCTTTCAACCCAAGAGAGACCTGACCTGGTCTTCCACTAGCTCACTTAAAGATTAATGATTAACCCTAGGGTTGCAAGGAAAAGATCTTCATCGGAACTGACAAGAAAGGGACACCTACCATTTCTCTGCAGTCTTCAACAAGTGCTCAGTGCGTCTTGAAAGAGAATATGGCTCCAAGCCTTTTGCTCAGCTGGCTGGAGTTTTTAAAAATGCATTTCATCGCTGGCAAATCACAGAACGTCATAAACAGCTGGAAACTCTCTGAGGCGAAGACAGGCAGGATATTATGTTTGGATTTATAGACCCTCCCCCATGATAGCTGATTTCCACTTCTGACAGGGTTATTATTTCCATCTTTACGAAATATCTTGGATCTCACCTTGGATAATTACTGATTATCATCAGCTCCTCACATGAGGTGCCTTAGCACTTGGGTGAACCCCCTGCAATTTTTTTTTTTCAGAAATGAACTAGGGAAAACTCATTGTGTGAGGTTATGTATTTCCATTTTCATTTGCAATTCCCTTTGGCTTTCTAATGATCAAGTCATTAATCAGTGTCAAATTACCTTCTAGAGCACAGTATTTTTGCCACTTGATTTCCAACGTGGATTAAATGGTAATAACTTGTTATTAGGTCTGGTAGTTTCTTGTGAGGTACTGTGGTAATCACAAACCCAGAAACTTTTAGGGTATAGTCAAGATCTCAGTGGTCATCTGTAGTTTTTTGCTGAGTGTACATCACAATCTTCTGAAAAAAAACTTTTAAAAAAAATTTTTATTGTGTAACAGTGTGTTTTTTCCAGGACCCATCAGCTTCAAGTTGTCGTCCTTCAGTCCAGTTGCCGCCCTCAATCTAATTGTGAGGGGCGCAGCCCACTCTCCCATATGGGAAATGAACCAGCAACCCTGTGGTTAAGAGCTCATGCTCTAACGAACTGAACCATCCGGCTGCCCCCACAATCTTCTGAAATTTGGTAAAGCTCCCTACATTATTCTGACAAGTAGTCCCAGCTGAGGACCACTAAGAGTCCAACATCCCTCATTTCACTTACCATTTTATGCATCCTTTTATGCTTCCACACCTTTGCTTTACCTACTTCCTCTGCCATACTTTTTTTTTTTTTTTCAGTTTTATGCCATGATACTCTTGATACCCTCTCCTCATTCCTCTGCCTGGTCAAGTCCTGTTCACCGTACGAGGCCCAGCCCGAATGCTACTTCTGCTATGGAGCCTTCTGTGATGGGAATAATCCTTTCTCCCTGATCCCAGAGCACTTCTTAAATACCTTTATACCATTCTGTTAATCGGGTTCTCCTATAGTAGTATATAGAGCTATCTGATGCCTTTCCTGTATCTAACTTCCCCCCTCGACTGTGAGCTCCAGGAGAATAATGGTTATACTTTATTCATCTTCTTATCTCCAGAGCCTGGCTGGCATGGGGCCTGACACACTTATTCATTGAATGAATGAGGAGGCTGAGACCCAAAAGAAGTAAAGAGACTTTATGTTAGTCCATTTAATTTACCCAGATCTGGGCTTCCTCTGCATTTATTCACTAAGTTGCTTACAAAGAAAGATGTGCAAGGATGTGAAAAGGAAGGACCTAAAGGGCCATATTAGTTTTAATATTCTTTTTAAAACAACTTCCCAATAGCTCCTTTAATCTGAATTAGTAATGGGAGGCTGAATATCAACTTGAACTTGAGGATGTGTTTTCAAGGAAATCAAACAATGTCACCAAAATCCAAATCTCAGTTGATTGGTTAAATCAGTGTAGGCAATATTAGCCTGACAATCGGAGCTGCCCGCTCGTTCCTGTGTACAAGTTACTTCACCTCTGGGTCTCAGACACCTCTTCTGTATAATGGAGGATTAAACTGATTATCTCTGAGGTTCTAACTCTGAGGTTTGATGACCTTAACCAGAATCATTAGTCAAATGATGTAGCAGTTTCTTTATTTGGCTCTATTCCATACTTAGGAGAATGAAGTATTCTTAATAAGATACTAAGAAGTTTTACAAAATGTTATTAAATCGTAACAATAACATAAATACCTAAAAGAAAACCTGGAAAATAAAGGAAAAAGAATCATCCTAGTTCTACAAGTTATTGTTTTGGCATGTTTTCTTCCATTATTTTTTTTTTAAGGAGGGTGCATCTCAGAGTGGCCCATGTGGGGATTGAACCGGCAACGTTGGTGTTATTAGCACGACGCTCTAACCAACTGAGCTAATCGGCCACCCAACTTCCATTATTTTTGATATTCACCTATATATGCTTTTTCCACTTATCATAAGCATAGTCTTTGATGTTATTTATAATTCTTATTTTAAATGAATACATACTGAGTAGATATGTAGGATATGTAGATTCTCCTATTGTAAGATATTTAGGTTGTCAATTATTTTTTTTTTTTTTATTGGAGAAGGGGAACGTGGCTTTATTGGGGAACAGTGTGTACTTCCAGGACTTTTCCAAGTCAAGTTGTTGTCCTTTCAGTCTTAGTTGTGGAGGGCGCAGCTCAGCTCCAGGTCCCGTTGCCATTGTTAGTTGCAGGGGGCACAGCCCACCATCCCTTGCGGGGAGTCGAACCGGCAACCTTGTGGTTGAGAGCCTGCGCTCCAACTGAGCTATCTGGCCACCCAGGAGCTTAGCGGCAGCTCAGTGACTTCATTCTAGTTGGGGAGGGCGCAGCTCCCGGGCCCATGTGGGAATCCAACCAGCAGCCCCGTTGCCCAGAGCTCGCGCTCTAACGGAGCCACCCGTCTGTCCCCCAGGTTGTCAATTTTTTGATAGCACTGAAATTAAAATCTATAAATGTAATTTTCCCATATTTTGGATTATTCTCAGTATGGGAATCCTGTATCAAAGAGTATGAACATTTTTATGACTTATCACACGTTGCCAGTTTTAGTAAGCATCTGTGATTTTGCTCTGCAGTATTCTTTTGTCTTCCTCTGCTAACAGAACACTAATTTTCCTAAGAGAAACCAAGCCTACTCTCACTCCCACTCCATGTGTTTTGGGAATAATTACTTTACCCACATCCGTCCCCCCTTTCCCAGAGAGTAACATGTGGTTCAGGCATGGCAAGTCAGGGCATTACGTTGCCCTGGCCACAGTTCAGGGATGGGTATGTGACCCAGATGAAGTCAACAGCCAATACAGCAAGAAGACTTTTGATAAGACTGTTGGAAGAGATGGCATATACTCTTTTCTGCTTAGGCTATAAGCAGGGATGATACACGCCTGGAGCTGCTGGGAGCCAACATGTGGAACCTGAGAATGAAGCCAACGGTCAAGACAAAGCTGAAGGATGGAGAGATACTAAGACTGGCTCTGTATGAATCCTTGGATTCAGGAATCCCTGAAGCCTCACTAACTTGCCAATCATATGAGTGAGCTACCTTGGAAGCTGACCTTCCAGCGCCCTTCGCCTTCAGAATGCAGCCCCAGCTGACATCACCACTACAGCCTCTTAGAGACCCCAAGCCAGAACCACCCAACTAAGCTGCTCGCTTCACAAAGAAACTGCAAAAGATGTATGAAATAAAAATTTTATTACGTCACTATGGTTAATTTGGGATAATTTATTATGCACTAATAGTTAGCTAATAGATATATCAACATGGGAGAAGATGTAGAGAAACTAATTCAAAATTGAGGGCTGTTTTAAGCTCTATGTGGAAGGACAGAGGTGGTTGAATGAACTTGAAAGTGCTGATGAGACTGAGTTTGAAGTAAATGATAATGGGGCCCAGGGTAGAAAGGAAAGGAAAGCCAGAGGAGGGGAGCAGACTTGGGACTGAGACACTGTAAACTGCAGATTTCACTGAAGTTGAAGAGCAGGTTTGGTAGGGTAGAGTAAGAAATCTGGCATAAAAGGAAGTTTTGTTTAGAATGTGGACTACTTTGGTTACTGGTTTTACAGGTGAAACAGTTCTGGAGAACAGAGTGCAGGATATAGTCACAGACGTGCACGCTCAAATGTCTGTGCTGGGGAAAGATTTCACACCTCTCTTCTAAGTACAAAGGCAGAGTGGACAATGGGGCAACCTAGCTCATCAGCAGACTGTTAAAAAATCTTCCTTCATTCCCAGTGTAATGGCATGAGGGTGGGATGAAGTTTGCATGGCTTGATGGTGAAAGCTTCAATGCAGGGGTAGATGGTCTGGAAGTTGTAGTGACAAGTTAGGAGAATGCCAGCCTTTACTTTTGGTTCAAGATATTGAAGATGGGAGGAGAAGGAAGAACTCTATTCGAAAGCGCTGACAGGGAAGCAATGAACTTAAGGAAAAGGTCAGATTTTAGACAAGATAAGGAGGTGACAGCACTGCTCCAGGGAAAGGTTAGCTATGTAAGGAAGTTTCTTTGCATTAGCATGGGTTTGCTTGTAAAAAAAACTAGAACTTTATTTTCTTGGCAACTGGGAGCCACCAGAGTTTTATGCAGGAGACTGACATGATGAGATCTGAATTCTAGAAAGCTCGCCCTGACAGCATGGGCAGTACGGTGGAGCACGGGAATGGAGTGCAGAGGTTCCCTTCGAGGAAAACAATTTGTAAAAAGGTCCATTCATTCCACACAGGTAATGAGGCCTCATCATCAGCCCACCAAAACAATGGCATCCGCTGTTTATGAAGTAGGGACTACAGAACTTAATGGACAGAGAGGAAAGGGAGTGATGGCAGTGGCCAGATCTTTCACTTCCTTTTGAAGCTGTTCTAGCAGTTGATCCTCCATTGAGCCTGGATACGTAATTGCCAGTTATCCATTTACTTTCCTTCTTTCTGTCCCCCAAAGCCACTCATCTTGATCTATTTATTTGATAGTCTACTGTTTTTTTTTTTCTTTTTCTTGTCTTGCTGTTCACATTTTTAGTACACACGTTGGCTATACAGTGTGGAAACAAAATTTTCTGAAGGTAAGACTCTAAGGGCAGTGTGGTAAAGTGAAATAAGCAGCAGACTGGAAGTTGAAAGGGCTGGTTTCCACTCCCAGTCCTGCCATGACATTCCTGTATGACTTCGGTTAACTCATTTGACTTCTTTGGAACTCAGTTTTTTCCATTTAGAAAATGAATCTCTAAGGTCTTATCCATTTCAATTTGCCTACCTGTACAACACCATAGAAGCTTAACAGATATTTTCATGACAATGGTGAAATCTGCCTTCTCTAATATAGCTACAAAACCTGCTTAGTCAATGGAGTAATAAAGTTTGAGACAAGTATTGTACTCTAATACATTTTTTCTTCCTTGGAAGTGGAGGGTGGCTCTCATTTTTCATATATTTCCTGAAGTCAAAGTGCCTTCAATTGAAATCATGGCTCTGGGGCCGGCCCGGTGGCTCAGGTGGTTAGAGCTCCATGCTCCTAACTCCGAAAGCTGCCGGTTCGATTCCCACATGGGCCAGTGGGCTCTCAACCACAAGGTTGCCGGTTCAACTCCTTGAGTCCCGCAAGGGATGGTGGGCTCTGCTCCCTGCAACTAAGATTGAACACAGCACCTTGAGCTGAGCTGCCTCCCTGATGGCTCAATTGGTTGGAGCGCAGGCTCTCAACCACAAGGTTGCCAGTTCAATTCCTCGACTCCCACAAGGGATGGTGGGCTGTGCCCTGCAACTAGAAACGGCAACTGAACCTGGGGCTGAGCTGCGCCCTCCACAACTAAGATTGAAAGGACAACAACTTGACTTGGAAAAAAGGCCTGGAAGTACACACTGTTCCCCAATAAAGTCCTGTTACCCTCCCCCCCACCCCCCTCAAAAAGAAATCACAGCTCTGCTACGTACTAGCTTACCGTGGGTAAAAAACTTAACTTCTCTGTGCCTTATTTTCTTCACCCATAAAATCGCAATACTATATCTGATGAAGTTACTGTGGAGATTAAATAAGTTAATATATATAATAGCATCTGGAATAAAGCCCTGGATAAGTATTAGCTATTATTCTTATATGCTCGGCACTACAGGGCACATACCTGGTCTCTCTCCTTGAAGACCTCATTGTCTAGTCAGGGTAACTTTCAAATGACCTTGTATCAATGTTCTGAGTTCTGTAACAAGATGTGTGGTGAGTGGTGTAGGTGCAGAGGTGGGAATGTCCATCTCATCCTAGAGGGAAAGGTACGGGCAGGACAGCTTCTTAAGGGTAAAGTTTGATTCTGATCTTTAAGGAAGAGAATTTAACGTTGGGAAATTCTGGTAATACGGAGGTATCAGAGGCAGCATGGGGAAGGCAGTTTCTGGCTACAAGACAAATATGGCTAGGAGGAAAGGGAGGGTGTGTGGTAGATTAGACGCAATTGATGCCTGAGCATCAACATCACTTGAAACTTGTTAGAAATGCAGGATTTCAGGCCCTATCCAGACCTACTCAATCTAACTGTGCATTTTAACAAGATCCTCAAACAGTTCCTATTGAACATTGAAGTTTGAGAACCACTGGTCTAGAATAGACTCTGGTGCGAAGCTTCTTGGGTTTAAATCCTGGGTTTACCTACCATTTACTTAGGTGTGACTTTAGGCAAGCTATTTAATGTCCTTTCTGTGCCTCAATTTCCTCATTTGTAATTAGATTAGTTTCTAACTAATAAAGTTATTTTAAGCACTAAATTAAGATGTGAAAATGTTCAGAAAAGTACTGGCACCTAGTAAGCACATAATAATTCTTGACTCACATGCTACTTATTATGGTCAGGATCAATTTTATAAACAGTTTGTCTTTCTATTTCTACTCCAACACTTGGAAGTCAGAAGACCTAGGGTTATAAAGCCCAGCTCCCTTCAATTCCTAGCTTTGTGAAATTGGGTAAGTTCTTGAATATGTTTTTCCCATTCATTGTAGTAGGAATCTTAATGGTACCTGCCTCACTGAGATGCTGTGAGGCTCAAATAAAAGAATGTATGTTAAACTACAAAATCTTCTATTAAAGTTTCATTTACCATCTTTCCAAGAGTTAAGTAATTGGCCCCCAAACAGGTAGTACCTCAATTCAGTGGGAAATAGATGGAAGAGAATGTTTTGGAAGATCAGGGAGGGAATGGAGGGAGAGCCTGGCGATTATCTGTCCCATTTCATGACTTTCTGAAGAGGCAGGCTTGGGTCTTTACAGTAACAATTTTCCTGGACCTCAAGGAGTATTTTCAACTAAAGGGCAATAGTAGGAAACTTAAATGCTGTTATTTATTCTCTCTTCCTAATCTACAGCTCCATTCAAGAACATGAAGTTCCACATGTTTTTGTGGTGGTCTACAATTTACAAATAATTTTTTCCTACGTCGTGCATCACAACTTCCCCAAAGGGTAATATCAACCCCACTTTTTCAAGAAAGCATATTAAAAACCACTTCTGACATGCGCATTTTTACCAGATCCAATTTCCTAAGAGTACAAAATTTAAGAGGGAGGGCAATCACACAATTTGAATCTTCAAGAATACCAGGCACTGGCTTCGATTTTATAGCCGCAAGTAACTAGTTATTGGGCCCCTTTTCTCATCTGTAAAACAGGGGCAACAATACTTTCAACACAATTGTTCTGTGATTAAGTACAAGGGCTGAAGGGTGAACGTACCACGTCGTAGGGCCTCAAATAAATCCCTTTTCCTTCTTGCCTTTGACAGATATAGCACGAGATATCACTATTATTTCCACTTCACACGTGGAGAAACCCGAAGTCGGGGACACTCAGGTTCCCCTTCTCTGCGACTCCTCAACCTCCAGACCGGATAAAGGCAACTGCGATGTCCACTATGTCGGTTCTCGTTGCGCAAACTCTCTCCTCGAGTTGAGTTTGGAGCATTGGAAACCGCTGATAACTGCTCCCATGACTCTGGGAAATCCGATCCTAATCCTCCACGTCGCTTCAGGGACGAAGCTGCTTCCCTACCTTCCCTAATCTCGCCTTGAATAAAGGCCGCCGCAAAGCTTCGGATCCAGCTACCGACGCCATTTTGATCACTACGTATGACGCCACACGTAACTGAGAGCGCAGCCGATTGGCTGGGAGACGGCAGCTGGAGGCGAGGCGCGCGAAGCCTGAGAGGAGGGTATGAGAAGCCAAGGAAACTACAATCCCAGTCTTCCTTGCGCGTGCGACAGCCGACCTAGAGTGAAAGAAGAGAGTTTGGGTTCCGACCACAACTCCCAGCACCCCACGCGATGTCTCTCGTTTCCTTTCAAAACGCGGAGGAAAAGAGGGACAAGGAGAATGGAGGCCTTCTGCTGTCCGATCTCCGAAAGGCGGGAAAGGCGAACTACATCTCCCGACTGGCAGCGCGCAGCTGCGCCTGCGCTCTGATACCTGTCGCCATCTTGCCCCTTCTGAGGCACCGCAAACAAACCCAATTCCTGGTGTCCCCTAGTCTTGGCGGAGGAGCCTTTTAGATGAGCCACGAAAGGCCGGGCAGGTGGGTGACTCTCAGACAGGGTACTGGGCAGAGCTGGCAGATTAACCAGGCTGGAGGAGCGCCGGGCCAAGCATTTGGAGCCCGGCTTGGGGCGCCCAGCCCCATCCTCCGTTGTCTCCTAACGGGATCGTTGGGCTCCCGAGGTGTGCTGAGGGGGACTCTGGCAGGCCCCGTGATGGGATCTCGGGGGTCCAGTTCTGGGAGCCTCCCGGTGAGTCTCAGTCATCTGCTTGGCTGTCCGCGCGCCTACCCTCTCTCCGTTGTCCTCTCCGCAGAGGAGGGAGTGAGGCGCTGATCCTGGCCGGAGCCCCTGATTCCAGTTACTGGTCGCGAAGGGCTTGGGTCGTGGGCTTGACATTGGGGCTGGCGCCGAGCGGCAACGGTGAGGAAGATGGGCTGGCTGCTGTGTTGTGGTGCTGCGAGAGTGCGTGTTTGGGGAAGGGGCGGGGCGGGCTTGCCTTCTTGACACATGAGTGGGGCAAGGATTATACAAGATCCCGGTTCCCGGACCGGGCTCCAGCAACTGCTGCCCAGATTTTCCAGTGCGATGTGGCCCCGCGGTGGGGTCCGCTAGCGGGGACGCTTCGGGATGCTGTGACGTGGTGCTTGATTCCGGCGGTCGCCGGCCGCCTCCAAGATCCTGTCGGGAGGCGGGGACTGGCTTGTGGAGGGAGCGGATTCCTTTGGCTCTGCCCCTCTTCTTCCTCCCCACCCCTTTTCTTTATGTCATCCTGCCGGCTGGGGCGCGCAGTCCAGTTCTCCTTGCTCTGGGTTGGTTCTTAGCTGAGGGGACTATGGGAAGTAGGGGGAGGGGGAGTTCAACTCCAGGCGTGGAGTTGGGAGTTAGCAGCCCCAGCGCCTGGAACGGGATATAGCAGTTATTACGGTTCTGTGCCTGACTTCTAGACCAATGAGGTCGCTCATTCATTCCTTCGTTCACTCACTCATTCCTTCATTCATTTCACTCTTCCCAATCTTTTATTTAACAAATATTTACAGCAGATCTACTGTGTGCTAAGCAGGTATTGTGCAAGCGCCCATGGCTTTTGTCTTTTTATTCTCTAGATCAGGGAATTCCCGTTACCAAGTAAGTTCCTGACATCCAAACTTTTGGTCCATGGTTGTTTCAAGACTACAGGGTGTAAATTCATCTCAAATTGTTAAGGCTTGAGAAAGCTCTTTAAGTTCCATTAACCCACATATCGTGCTAGGAGCTTTCCATATTTTATCTCATGTAACTCATAAGTGAAAAAGCAGACTCACCCAAGGTTCTGCAGGTAGTAGCGCCCGTTTATTAAACAACGTGCCAGCGACTATAAGAACTTCACATACACTGTTCTTTAATCCTTATGACAAGCTGGGTGATAATACCTATGCTTTACAGATGTGTAAAACATATGCTCAGATAGGCCAATTTTCCCAGGATCACACAGTCAGTCAGTAGAAAGCTGGAACGAGAATCTAGAGGTGTATGACTCTTTAGCCTGTGCTTTCTCCACTGTCATAGGCTGGAATAGTAAGCTCCCAAATGGTTGTTTAGTTCTTCATTTGTGAGAAGTCGGAAAATGTGGTGAAATAGGATTGTGAGATAGTCTTATTGGTTTGACTTCTCAGAGAGTGGATCTCCAGGTGAGTGGCCTTTTGAATGTACTTTGGTAATTCGATTTTTTGTTTTTCGTTTTGGTAGTGAAGACAAGCTCTTTGGGGCTACCAAAAAGAAGCAGCAATGCCTGTTGTGTGGCCAACCCTTTTGGATCTCAGCAGGGATGAATGCAAAAGAATTCTTCGAAAATTGGGTATGATTTTCATTTTTTATGTTTTGATGCCTTTCTGTGATACTTTTCTCTTTCTATTTGGACCACGGCTGTTTGCATTCATTAGAAATTCTTTAGAGGTATAGTTCCCACCTTACTCATTGTTATTTCCCCAGTGCCTAGCATAGTGCTTTGAATATAGTAGGTGCATGAATTATAATAATAATCATAGCAACTAAGAGTTGTTGAGGGATCTGGGCTATTCTGAGTTCTTTACATTCAATATTTCATTTAATCGTCGCTCAAACTGAAAAGGTAGGTATTTTTCTCTTTTTTGTCCCCATTTTATAGATGACAAAACTGAAGCTTAGAACCCAAGGTAATGCTGATAGTAAGGCATGGAGTCAGGATTTCAACCCAGAGAACATAATTCTTGTCTCACTTAAGCAAACTTTTAACCTTCATGAATGTATGTATGAATTACATATTGGTTTTGAATTCTAAGTTAATATAAGCTATGCTGATTTTCCCAAATTATATTTGACTCTCAGTAATCAAACACCTTTTCCGCTTGTAATGAATTATTTTGTGTTTCTTTTCCTTTGGAGCAGCCTTTCTTATTTAGCATTTAGGGAGAGAATTAAGGCCTTGATGCTAAGGCATCTGTTTTATGTAATGAACTAACTTCTCACGCATCTAGAATGATATTAGTTATGTACCATCCTTGGGAAAATTGAGTTACTCAAATCATTTTCTGTATTCTGTGGTTCAGATGACGATCCTCGGTTGAGAAATGTTGCCTTAAACTGTACGGTCCAAGAAGGATCTTGTCTTATTTATCACTGTAATCTCAGGTTAGCACATAGTAGGTGCTCAGTAAATGAAAAAATAATTTGAAAAGAACATTAAATGTTTTGGCAGTGGATATGAATCATTGTGTCTCTGATTTTGAAGGGGAAAGTGTAGGTCTTGAATTCAAATAGACCTGGGATCTTGGTTCTGTTACTAATGACCCACGTGATCAAGGACAAATTATTCAATCTCCCTAAATCTGTCAACACTTTTGTAAAGAAAGGATAACAATATCTGCCTCATAAGTTTGTTATGTGGATTAACTGTATATAAAAAGGGCCTATCACAGTGCCTGATATCTCAGTGCATAGTGTTTTAAAGCAGTTGCTTTCAGACAGTTTATTTTTTGCAGATGAAACATTTCAAAGGAAATGCTTGTTGGAATTTCCTTTGTATAAATTTGGTCATAGCTGCTCCAGTCCTGTTTGCTAATAACCTTTGCCGTTTTTATTTCCCATCATGCTACAATGAGGATTTCTCTGTTTTAAACTACTTCTTAGTACTGTATTTTACCACAACTAGAGAGATTTTTTTTTTTTTTGGTCAATTATTCCCATATTTTTTTTCCCCTTTAACCTTCTATCCAAACTTTTAGTACTAATTTGGGGATGGTTTTTCTACACACTTACATGCAATTGCTATAACTTGCTAGCTACCAACTGTAAAGCTGGGCTTGTATTTATTTCACAGCTGAAATAATTAAGGAGGACCAGATCACAACTTCAGTAGATAAATTAAGGTTTCTGGGCTTTTGGGGCCTTGAATCAAGAGATTATGTTAGTATAAAAATGGTAAGCTTGAGGTCCAAATTTATCGTTAATTTTAGTCAGAGCTGTGTGGGTAGTGGTGCTGGAGAGCTGCTGCTATACAAAAGAAAACAGCCTTCCTACAGGGTAATGTCATCTTCAGTGACCCTTCACTTTGGGAGGTGAGCCTTGATAGTGATTTGCAGAAAGACTTCCTCCCCACCCATTGGCTGATTATCATAACAATGAAACCTTTGAATTGCCTTCAAACATTAGCTCTAGGTTCGAAGTTTAGAAAAGGTACTGTATTTAAGAATTAGCTTAAAATATTTGAAGAATTAGCTTTGTCCTTTTAAAAATAGTTATAAAACATTGTGTGATAAGATGCTAAACATTTAGATTTTACTTAAGTATAAAGAAACTGGAATAGAGAATTTCTTTATGATATACTGAACATACCGGTCATAGTTAAACGCTTCCTTTTATCTTGCCTCTCTCCTACCCTGTTTTTTTATGGCTGGTCCTGAGCTGTGACTCTGACGTGGGGCTTTATGGACTGTAGTATAATTGAATAGCTGATTTGTTGAAATGGAATAGGTTGAGGACTTTATTAAAAAGGGTTTGGTAAATCTTTTGTTTTTTTGTGGTGTTTGCATGTGTTTATTTCAGTATACCTTATGTGTCATTAGAATTAACACTAATAGAATGGCACCAAAATAACATCAGGAATTAATATTTGTCAGGATCTGAGGATACTCATCAAAATGGAAATCAAATGTGAAGGAGGTTGGGAATCTATTAAAGGTTATTTATAATGAGTGAATTTTTGGAGAAGGGGAGGAAGTGCCTTGGATTGTGTAGCTATGGTAACTGTTCTGAGTCCCAGTTTTGTGTTGAGATTGCCACCTCTTTTGTGCATGACTTTTTAATCAGACTTGAAGTGGGACTTGAAATGTCAAAAATCTTTGTTGCATTTTGTTGGTTAATTTCACTTTTGTTTTTTTGAAATAGTGTCTTGATCACTGTAAATTCCAAAGGCTAAAAGTGAACTTCTTTTTTTTTTTCCTCCACTCACTTCCTCTCTCTGACCTCTCCATTTCATTTGATGATACTGACATTCTCCTAAATATCTTGCAACCTACAAAACCTCATTCCTTTCTTTCTGCTGTTCCTTCCACCTTCAGTAAATTACTGAGCCCTATCAAATAAAAACTTTTTTAGACTGGAATTAGAGGCTTTTCGTAATCTGGCAGCCAACCACTTTTCCATTTTTATCCTTTGCTATTCCCTTACATGCATCCCTTGTTGGATTTGAATCCCCTTGAGCGTAGGGACTTTGTTTTGTTCATATAAATATTCTCCATGGTACCTTGTAGTAGTGATGTTCAAGTAATATTTGGTTTGAATTAGTGACTATCCAAGTACAGGCATATTTTTACTTCCTCTAGTGTAAACTCTCAGCATAGTCACTGACCGTTACTGGAAGTTTGATGTCTGTATGAATTATTGTCTGCTCTTGTCTTTTCTATTCCTTTTTGCACATTTGCCTTTTGTTTCCTTTCCTGCCTGGAGCACAGTTCTCGTTCTGGTTAAAGCTTATGCTTCCAGACTAGATGTGTTTTTCCTCTGTACCTTTACCGCTATATTGTACACTGTCTTATAATTGCCTGATGACTTGTTTCACTGTAGCTTTATTCTAGAGTTCACTCCTTGAGGGCAGGATTTAGCATACCATTTATTATAAACCTAGGATGCAGGTATGCTTGCCTTCATAACAGGACTCGATAGGACTAAAATATTTCATAAATGGGGCATAAACATTTAGAGTATAGTGATTTGTTAGTTGGTTATCTCCAGCGCGTTTCTGAACTCTATTTTGGTTCGTGATAGTAGCTCAGATATTATTTCCTGGAACTAAGTACCATATTTTGCTGTGTATAATGCACACTTTTTTTGCCTAAATTTGTGAGGGAAAGATAAGGATGTGCATTATACATGGGTAGTACTAATTCTGTGTCTATGTAAATGTTTTTGATTCTTTTATTGATGCTTATGAGTTAAAAGTGTAACTCTAGAAATCAATAACGATATCTGTATGCAAAATAATACCCTGGAATACAATAATCGGTTTTCTTGAACTTATGACAAACTTGCAACGATGAAGAGTTCTTGGCCTTCTCTTATGTGTAAATATTGTAAATTTGTTACCAATACATAAAATCTCTTGTACCTTGTATCTGTTCTTGTTTTGTAATTATTTGTTACATAACATTTCTTATGCCATAATGTTTAAAAATAAGTGCTAAAATTCCTTTATAATACAAAAAACGAGTACCTAAATGTAAACAAATAAAAATATGAATTAAAAAAATGAAAATGAAAGATTTTATTTTTCCTGAAAGTTTGGGCCAAAAACGTGGGTGTGTATTATACACGAGAGCTCGTCATACACGGCAAAATATGGTATTTCCTTCAGTATTCAGAGCAGCAGAGCTTTGTCCTTCCAGAGAGACCCACGTGAAACATCTACATTTTATAGTATCCAGATTAGACATGCAGGGTGTTTACATGTGGGATAATTCAGTTGGACTAGACATTTCTATTTAATATAGTCAGCTCACTTTTCTATATTTTTTTTTTTTTGACAGAACTGTGAATAATATGAATGAGGCTACTAGTTTATTATTGATGTAGTACCTAGGGTGCAGGTATCCTTGACTTCATTGTTTGGCTAACTGGATGGTCTGTTGTGTGTCAGACATTGGCAAGTAGCAAATACTGGTAGCAATTTGAATCGAGTGAGAAGATAACTAGAGTCTGGACACTTATTTCCCTTTTTTTTTTTTTCACTCAGATACACCTGTCTCACAGTGTTAATGGTTTAAAACAACAACTGTTTTATTATTTCTCATGATTCCATCTATGTTGCTGGTCTCGCCTGAGCTCTCTCATGTGTCTGTATTCAGCTGGTAGCTTATCCGGTTGACTGGGCTCAGCTGAGATTGCTGGGCCTCTGTTTCATGTGGCCTTTCATCCTGGGCTTTTTCACAGTTTGGTGATTTCAGGGTTTCAAAAGAGCAAGGCCCTGTGTGCAAGTGCTTGTCTGTTTATATCATGTATGCTGATGTTTCATGTGGCAAAGCAAGTCACATGCTAAGCCCAGAGTCAGTGTAGAAGGGGACTACCGTGTTTCCCCAAAAATAAGACCTACCGGACAATCAGCTCTAGTGTGTCTTTTGGAGGAAATATTAATATAAGACCCGGTCTTATTTTATTATAATATAAGACCGGGTCTTATATAATATAACCGGGTCTTATATAATATAAGACTGAGTCTTACTTTACTATAAGACCCGGTCTTATATTAATTTTTCCTCCAAAAGACGCATTAGAGCTGATGGTCTGGCTAGGTCTTATTTTTGGGGAAATGGTATATATACAAAGGTAGTACATGAGAAGTACACTGGGAGTCAGGCATAGTTCATTGGGAGCCGTTGGCGACTTTTTGGTTTCATATTTTAAACAGTACTAGGTATCACCAGTTTCATTTCATAATGGTTGTTGCTATGGAAAGAGTGAAATGAAGCTGTCTGGCATTAGGGTTCAGTATTTTAAGTCCTGGATGCTGTAAGAACAATGCATGTTCCCTAATCTGCCTTGGTCATTTTGATGGTGGTTTTTATAGATGCAGAGGATTTTAGATATGGAAGGTACCTTCAAAGTCTCTTCCAGGTAAACTGAGGCTCAGAGATGAGAAAGGACTTGCCCAAGGTCACACAACTAGTAAGTGGCAGTGCTAGAATCAGAATCTGTTCATTTCATTCTTGTTTCAGTGGTTTCTCAGTTGCACAGTATTTAGTACTCGCAACTACCTAGGAGGGAGGTGGAATATAGTTGGAATTCTTAAGTAGGCCTAAGGAATTATGTCAAGGATTGGTTAGGGAATGTACCTTTCAGTAATGCTAACAACTCCTTTTATCAGCCTTATTACATCACTTAAAGCCTGTTTCCAGTTGTTGGTAGCATTTGAGTTAAATGTTCTTCAGTGATAATGTGTGAGACAAAATATTTACTGTTAGATTTTTCTACTATACATTTTACATGTGACTTCTTGAGGCAATAAACAGAAAATGACATAAAATTTAAAAAGACATTTTAATCTGTTGTTAGATAAAATTTTTGAGAGGAATTTAAAAAAATATTTGTATAGTGATTTTTAGGTTTCTTGCCCTGAAGTTTCACTATATATAGCCACAGTATTAAAATATTGAAGGCCTTTCTTGATAAAATAATTTTCTTCTTCTAGAATTGGAGGCATATGCTGGAGTTATCAGTGCACTTCGGGCACAGGGGGATCTCACCAAGGAAAAGAAAGATCTTCTTGGAGAACTCTCAAAAGTTCTTAGGTAAATTATCATAAAAGTTTATGAGACATTAGACATTTCATTTTGAGAGGTTTAGATATACTTTTCACACTCAAGTTGAAGACAGCTATTCAATTTGTTAGTGCTTAAAGATCCCATCTGAGTTGTGTGCTTTGTTACAGAAAATTATGTAATTTACCATTTATTCTGTAATATAATCAGAAAGGGTTTAAGGCAGGTTATTTTAGGCTTGGGCCACCTAGGAAAGGGAGTTATTTTTGACATGGGTGAAAGAAGAAAGAGCTGGCAGCAACCAGATATGAAGATCTAGAGTGGCCCAGTGACATTTTTGGGGGGAGAAGAAGGAGGTAATAGGAAGATGTAGAAATGGGTGGTTATTATATAGTCATTGCCTTAAGGATAGTTTATCCCTTCAGCTTCTCACTAGAGTGGCACTTGAATCCATTAAAAAATTATCGTGAAAGGGGTTCTATGATACTTTGATTGATCCATTCTAACATCTTGAGCTTTCTCAGAAAATGTTGTAACTAAAATTTCCTTTCTACATTTAAAATCATTTTGTTCTATTCTTTTTTAAGTATAAATAGGGAAGAAGCTTTTCTTATATTTGATTAACATTAATATAGGGACATTATTAAGCCAAATCCTCAGTCTTATTGTCTTCATATTTAACGATTTATATTTTTTGTGTGTTGTTTATACTGCTTCATAAATTCTGTGTTCTAGCCCCTTAAATTTTATTTTAGTTCATGATTTTAAATTTAGCTTAAGCAGCAGTAAAGATTACAATTTGACGTGTGGTATTTATTTTATTGAGTACTTATGGATGGAATGGGTGTAGCCTTTTTTTCAGTTAATATTAACTTTATGTATATTTAATCAGGATCAACATAAGCACATTTTTACCATAGTGGTAACATGATACACTGTAGAAGACACACAGCTGAAGTGTGAAGTAATAAAGGAATAATATCCTGGTGTTAAGTTTCATAGCATATAGCTACAGGAAACAGATTATCTTTCCGCTTTTATTTCTTTGTTATAATCTTTGAACATAAAATTATAAACTATTAAGCGTTAGAAAGGACTTCAGAAGACTTTCTGCTGAGTGCCAAAATCCTTTTCTCAGTAACCACAATTAGGGGTCATTCAGTGGGTTTTTGCATATTTAGATAACAGGAACCTTTGCTAATCTTGAACATGGTCTGACATTTCTGAGTTTTGGAGCTAATGACTTGTTTTCCTGTGATTTCTAATTTGCCGCTAATTCTCTCTGCAGTTACATAGGATCAGTATGAATCTTTTTCTATGACTAATTAAATCAAGCATTTGAAGATATATATATATGTTAGGCCCCATCTATATCTTTTCACAAATCAATCCTGTCCTCCCTCCCCCTAGCAAAATGTTGACTTAAACATTAATAAAATATAGAAAAGAGCTGCCTGCTTGGCAGAGTTCTATAATGGCTATTTTTTTTCATAGCATCTCAACAGAACGCCACCGTGCTGAAGTTCGGAGAGCAGTAAACGATGAACGGTTAACAACAATTGCACATAAGTAAGCCATTAGTCATACCACCCCTGATTTTTATGACGTAGTATAACATAGTTTTGAAACAGTCTTCCTATTGTGTAGCAGATTCCTGAGTCTTTTATCTTAATAGTAATATGTCTGTACTCAGGGATCCTGACCATAATGGTGTTAATTGTTTATTCAGTTGGTTATGTTTTTGCCTTTGGTTAGGCAAGCTCTAAGTACTCAGGTCAAATCCCGTTACAATGTAATCTCTATATAACTAACGGCCACCACAGTTTAGCAGATGAGATGATTCACTTACTTGAAGCAAAGTTCAATAACAAAGTAGTGTGCTCCCCAAATTTGATAGCCCTTTAGAGGTTCTTTGTAATGGTATTTGATGTATATATTGCTTTATAAATAGGCGTTATAAAGTTTTTGGTAACCAACTCTAGTATTTCATGTGTTTTGAGATTCACAAAAAGGATTATAAAATACATGTTCTGCTTTTAAGAAACATGAATACAGTATATCTTACTTTACTTTAAAAAGCCAACAAAATAAACTAATAAAGGAGTTTTATCAAATTGTTTTCAGATCATTATAACTATTTGACAGATGGGGTGGAGGGAGGTGGAGGGCTAAGGGCAGGGATCAAGCTAAGCATTATAGGATGTATGGAGACAGTGCCTCATGAAGAATAGAGGAACAGAAATTATCCTATAAATGTTAATGCAAGATGATAGGAACATTTCATAAAATAAGATATAGTATAATTCATTTGTTTATTTTTATGTTTTAATGTGAAATAAAATAAAGGAAAAAACTCAATATATTTTCATAATGTGATAAATAGTGCATTTAAAATAAATGACAGTATTTGTATTGACCCTGAAGATCCATTAGCTTTGTGTTCTGCTTGACTGTTCCTCATTTACTTAACCTATAAAATGGGGTACTGCCTTTTTTAACTGCATAGTTTGAAAGTTTAGCTATTTGAATTTTGAGATTTTTTTCAGTGGTAGGTACGTATGTATTGTAGAAATTTGGAAATTTTCCATTAGAGACATTAAGTATTTAGTTATCAGACCAAAATGGTTGAAACATCCAAATATTGTGTTCCTTCTTTAATTTACCATAAACTTTTAAATTGGGATGCTCTAAAAATAATAACTGAGCCTAGATTCAAATTTGAGAACTGGTAATAGGAAACTTGTGTGCTAGATAATAAAATAGTAAACAATAGCTTGCATTCAGAGGCACTTAGATACAAACTTAGTACCTTAAAAGCATTGGAACAATATTGTGTGGGGCAATTAGTTGTAAGTTGATGCATCAGTTTCATACTTAAAGGATAACATTTATTTAGTCTCCTTTTCCTTTTTTCCCCTTTAAAGAATGAATTTATCCTTATATTTGGGTGAAAGACCAAGTTACAGGTATGCAAATAGGTTATTATTATTTCAGGCTTTTTCTCGTATTTATTTCAAAATTGAAGCTCTCAATTATTCAGGGGCACATATTCCATGTACAGATTAACCGTGCCCCTTACTTTTCCTTCTTTCCCTTCCTCCCCCACCTAACACTGCCCACTGTGGTTATTTTGCTGCTTGGGAGTACCTCTAGTCAGAGGGTGGGAAGGGAGAGGAGGCGAAAATTTTAATTAGTCATTGTACTACTTGTTAGTTGTCCTGGAAAAGGCTTGGTGGAAGAATTTTCAAGTATTTGCCAAAGTATTTTTAGATAATATGTGGGTTTCTTTAACCTGTTTGACCTCTCCCTTTCCCTCCTCTATTAGCATGGATAATTGAGAGTTGACTTTTATCTGCCTGTGATTCCTTTTTCCCCCCTCTTTCTGATTTCTTTAATACATGAATTTAATTTTTTGGAAAGAGTTTAGTGTATAATTTTAAGCTTCTTAGGTGTTTTCATACTCCTGTTTTAATATGTTATACTGTGGATTTTAGTTTGACCAGATGTCACATTTACTTGTTGAGCCTAGGGATCAGTGAGTGGGAATGGTGAAGAAGGCTTAGATCCCTCATTCTCTCCATCTCCTCTGCCCTCTTTCCCTCAGAGGTAGCAACAGAACTTAGTTTCAAAGAATATCTATAGGAGGGTTTCATAGTCAAGAGTCTGAAAAAAGCAACTCCAACCAAGGAGGAATGCGTCTGAACTGACTGCATTCCCCTTCTCCTCACACTTCCCTCCCCCACTCAAAACAGCAGCTTAGGCCAGAAGGAATGTGGTTGAAAGGTGAATAGAAAGCCAAGAAGATTGAGTACAAAGAAGGTAGAAACAAAAGGAGTGGGGTGTCTGGGATCAAAGAAAAACCTTGCTTGTGGCTTGAAGCATAATGCATGTTTATTATTTCTGCACCAGACCATTTATTAAGTTTGGTACTCTAATTCAGTTTTGAAACATGGCAGAATATTATAGTATTAAAGCCTGGAATGTCAAGGGGCTTCAGGGCTTTTAATTGGGCCGCTCTTGCCAGCATTGTCTCTAGAGGAAAGTGGCTATCTGGAATTACTGTTTTCTTAACCCCTTCTTCATCAGCCAAAGAGTCACTGGTTACTGTGTGAGTTTGTATGTGAGGATGAGGATTTCTTACTAGTGCCCTGCACACCAAAGTGTGTGAGGGGCCAACCAAGGTAGTTTCATTGGTGTCATGTTAGAGTTCTTAGAAAAGGGGCTGGAACAAGGTTCCCCCCTCCCTTGTCATGTTAGTATAACTCAGGTATGCCAGAGAAGCCCTGGAGTAAGATATTTATAAAAATCTGTTAACAGTTTAGATGTTTTGTGTAACTTAATGCGTATTTACATCTTCATTACTAAGCAGATAGGAATTTTTGATCTAATTCTAACATGATGTTTAGTTTTTCAATCACTTAAAAAAAGTTTGAGCATGTTTGCGTGAGTAGAAATTTGGAAGATTTATAGATCTTTCTGAAAGTTGCAGTTGTGTCTTTTGCACTGCAAATTCTCTCTTTTCAATAGCATATATTCATGTGTTTCAAATTATTAATCTTTTATAATTTCTGCCACCATTTAAACAATGCACCAGGTAAGTGTAGGCATCATTTTATTTGTATTATAAACTCACGAAGCAAATTTACTAGTGATATTCTAATAAAATGATAGTAGAATAGGAGTAAGCCAAGAAAATGCTGAATAGCTTTTAGAATTTTTTCCTTTGACAATTAGCTGTAGCTGTTTTCTGTCTCTTGTTTATACCATTCCGTTTCAAAACTAGCATCAACTTGGAGATTATGTGATAAAAAATCTGTGAGGGTTATTGGGGAACTCCTCTTTCTCTTGTTTTAGGTAGGACTCCGTTACCATGAGGGAATTGGCAGATTTCCCACAGTTACCCAATTGGATTCATCAACCCCTAGAAATTCCTTTCTGAACTGAATGTAGATCCTTCTCAAATTGTAAAGTAATTTACTTGTTCCTTTCAGTGACAGTCGGTAGTAGTTAAATAACAGTGCCCAATTAGTATAAATCAAAGGCGAAAGTTAGACATAAAACACGTTTGAAAAATTTTATGCTCTCTGTTTATAATGTGGCAAATAATTTCAGTAGCATGTTTGCTTGTTGCAGGAGACATTTAGTAGCTGTATGACCTTAGGAAAATTATTTAAAGCTCAGTGATTCAATTTCCCCATCTGTAAAATGAAGATAATGTTACCAATTTCATAGGACTTTTGAGAGAATTGCATGAGTTAATACATGTAAAATGTTTAGAACAATGCCTGACATACAGAAAATGATTAATTGATGTTAACTATCATCCTTACCACCGTCCTCATCATCATTCTCGTTACGCCACTATCCACTAACAAGGGCTGTTGTGTACTCTAAACATGAGGAATCGGTGGACATGCAGAGTCTTAAACTCTAGGTTGAGTTGTGGAATCGTTGGTTTTGAAAACGGTACAGAAATGTTTCTGATTTAGTGAAGAGGTTGATTGATTCTTCGTGAATTTTAAACCTCAACCTTAATCATTAGTCAGGAGAAGTGACACAACTACCTTTTGTGGTGCTGCATCAGGAGAAGTGACACAGTTATTTTTTCATATTGCAATCTCCGTTTGGATTCTTGGGGTAAAATTTGCTCAAGAAGTTTAGAGTAGAGAAACTGGGAATAGTGTCTGTGTAAGGATAGTGTTCAGTAGCCTCAAATGCTTAGAGTGAAGAGTGGTATAAATAAATAAAATTAAAGTAGTGGCAGGCTTCCTCCAGTGTCCTCAGACCTAGTCTGGTTTTTTCCAGGAAGCATAATAATATAACACATCCCCAGTGACATGTGCAGTGATATATATCTTCTATCCCTCAAGTTTCCCTCGTTTACTGCCTCAGTTTCCCTTGTTTGAAAGCCTTAGAACCTCTGGCCATGCAGGCAGTTAGATAATTTTGCAAAGGTTCACTGAATTCCATCCTTAATTATTAAGGAAAATCTGATTTTTAAAATTATTAGTGCTTTTTACCTTTCTAGTTTAATTACAAAATTAAGTTTTAAAAGTTAGTACAAATACTGGTTTTCATTAGCACTACTGGATTTAAACTAATGAAAATAATGTCAGTATTTACTTAGAAGACAGGAAAATTTTTCATAGTTTCAATTATATTCATTATCAGATCCATTCAGATTATAGAATAAAATACATAAGAACACAAGTGTGTGTGAAATTCCTTGAATTCTGATTATCATTCATAATTTTGATCTTGCTTGCTTAAAATAAACCTATTCACTCAGGGTACTTTTTACAATTTAAAAAGTTATATTTGTTTGAGAAAACATATTTGATTCATTTTTAGTGATTGAGAACCCTTGTAGCAGCATTTTCTTTTTTGTTCAGTATGTCTGGACCTAATAGCTCTTCAGAATGGTCCATTGAAGGCCGTCGATTGGTACCGCTGATGCCGCGGCTGGTTCCTCAGACTGCCTTCACTGTAACAGCTAACGCTGTTGCCAATGCAGCTATCCAGCACAATTCATCTCTTCCGGTGCCTGCAGAGACAGGAAGCAAGGAAGGTGAGTAGAAAAATGTTTGTATCTAGAGATGACTTCTCTCAGATTCTTCAATCATCTGTTCTTAACCAGCATGTAAAAGTTGCAAAACACAGTGAGCCAGTCTTATTCTGAAACTAGAAACTGCAAAGTTTTTCATCTCAGCCAAAATGAAATCTCCCTTTTGTTCAAAGTGTGAATTATATGAATCACAAAATTGCAAAAAACCTTCTTGGAATGAATTTTTGATATCAGTGTATTTTGTTAGGAGTGAATTCAAGGCCTTAATGAGTGACATGGAAGATAAATAAGAGATAGAAGTCATTTAGCTGCTGGGGAAAGATCCTGAACTGAATACTTTAGAATATCAAGCTCTGTTTTTGTCTCCTGGAATCAATGGTATATGCTGCTTCTCTGTTCCAGTCAATGTGCTGAATCCATTAGGGATTACCTGACAGATGGAGAAGGCATTCTTACTGTTATTTATTCTAATAATTGACAAATGCTTTAAAAATCTTTGAATTCTCCTGAGGTCACCAAAGAATAATATTAAATTCGAGAGTGCATATTTGGATTGACTTTAGTAGCTTACTTTGGTGTCGTATAAAAATGACCCTGAAAATAATGTATTAAGTTGTCAGATTACTTTGGGGAATTGTCTTTTCTTAACTAGCAATGAGCTGTGGAGCAGAGTGAAATACACTTTTCATCATGCCAGGCTCTCTTAGGCTGAAAAAAGCTATATTCAGAAAGAGACAGTTATTAGTGTGCAAACTTGGCTTCCATTGAGTTTCTTTCATTCGTTTTATGAGCGGTATCTTTCTTTGCTTCCCACTTTACCTTTTCCATCCACCAACTCTCTGGTAAAGTGGAGAAAATATAAGATTTTCAATAGTCAAATCTATGTTTGAATCCTAGTTTGCCATTTCCTAGCTATGTAACCTCAAGCAAGTTTTTTAGCTTCTGTGAACCTCAGGTTCCTCATCTTTTAAATGAGAGTGTGGTTTTGTGACAATTAGTGGTAACACTTGGAAATAATTTAGCTTAGTACATGGTACTCAGCAAATGGTGCCTATGAGCTGTTCTTGCTTGTTGTTGCTATTCAAGAAATTGAAATATGATGTTGTCATTACTTTAGTTGAGTTATTGTTGTACTGCTTGGATGGCAGGTGACCCAACTGAGTTGGTTTATAATAAAGAAACCTTGCCTTGGTTCCCCTCTAGTAGCCAAATTGGAAATTGCTATGGTTAGGGAAAAATTATCCATCACCCCATCATTGGTACCGCTATTATTAATAGTATTAAAAGGGAATACAAGTACTAAACGCCTGCCTGTTTAACTCCTGCCGTGAATGAACAATGATTTTCATTTTTCTCAGTCCAGTTTTAGGCTTGATTTCTTTGTAACTGCGCTCTTCTCCATTGGCAGTGTCACCTGCAGACAGCTGTTAACTACTTGGGGAAAACCCAGTTACGTGATGACTTTCAGGAAAGGTTTTAACGTGTGGACCTAATGAATAGCTTTTAACGTGTGGACCTAATACCTAGTACTGGCCTCTAACTTCAGATCACATGAAAATGTTAAAATTGGCCTACAGTAAAAAATAATTTTTCTGTATGCATGGACAGTTTTGGTGAAAGTTAACAGCAAACTTTTTTATCATTCCTTCAGTAGTGGTTTGCTATTCCTACACAAGTACCACGTCAACCCCAACCTCTACCCCCGTTCCAAGTGGCAGCATAGCAACGGTTAAGTCTCCAAGACCCGCCAGTCCTGCCTCCAATGTAGTTGTCTTGCCAAGTGGAAGTACTGTTTATGTCAAAAGTAAGTGATCTTCTCAGTGTCATCAGGGCCATCTTGGCAGAATGCTGCAGCGTAGGCTCTGATTAGGTCTGCCTTCCTGGGTTAAATCATTCGTTCACTGGCCATTAGCAGTGGGTCATTTCTGAAGGTTCTACAGAATTCCTTTCTTTACATGTGACTAGATATATATTGCTTTTTAATTAGTTCTGGGGGTTGAGAAATTTTTTTTTTGTTCTTTGTGGGGAGTCTACCTTGAACAGTGCTATCCTTCACGTATTTACTTGTTTTGATTGTCATGGAATAGAAATGTGAGCAAACACTAAAGGTATATATTCATGATTTATTTGGTGTTTGCTCCTGTAATTGTGATTTTTGTAGTGTTTTTTTAAAAATTACTTATGTAACATCTGTTAGATTCAGTGAAGCATTCCAGAGAGTCCATTTTTTATATTTCTAGTTGACTGTAATTTTTAGAAGTTTATTTGCGGTTTTTAACCCCTTGATTCTACTCTGTAAAACAGTTTCATAGCAAATTCATTTTTTATTTTTCATGTCTATTATGTTAGTATTTTCTGATTTTGGTATCAACTGGAGATCATTAATATTTGATTTTCATTTTTTCTCAGTATAGTTATAAACTTGATTTCTTTGTAACTTTTAGAGGTGGAGTTTGCTGTTTTAGACAGGAATGATTTTAGATCATTGTCAACCTTGTTTAAATTAGAGTCTAAAAATTGAACATGTAAGGAGTTATATATATTTATATATTTTTCACCAGTTCCATGAGTTATGCCGTATACTTTTTTTTTTTTATGTCTGCTCTGTAGAGATTTTCTATGTATGTTGCGAGGTTTTTGTTTCTCACTCGATTTTTTAAAAAGTCTACAAAAACAGTTGAGGCTTTAGTGCATAAAGAAAAAAACTAAGAATTTGGGACTGTTAATTAAGTTTATATCTGATTTCTGTGGATTTAGCCAAAGTGGTCTTTTAAAATAACTATAGAGACCTATTTTTTAATCATTTTTTAAAACCTTGAAAGTGAATCCCAAACATGAAGAAACCATTTCACATAACATGTAGTTTGAACTAACAGGAAGTTTATTGCTTTATTCTCAGAAATCACACAGGCAACATTAGTTTGGGATATAATTCATTCAGCTAGCTTTACATGTGCAAGGACTATACCAGGGAAGCAACCAATAAGAGTTAGTCATTGCCCTCTGGGAGCCCCTTGATAATGAGGGATGTACAGACTGACAGCCACATGGCCCTGGGGTAAGTGATACAGAAGAGAACGGACTTAGTGCTTGTAAGCTCAGAGGAGATGCGAATTCACTGAGGAGATGGCTTGCAGGATGATGATTGCAGGATCATTGATGGTGGCTGGTATTCATTCCCCAAAGAACAATAGTATATAGACTTCATGTGCGTAGACTGTGGTGAGGTGGCTTGGGGCCTGGTGAGCAGTTCAGTATGCCTGGGTGGAACAGGGTATTGCGTTTTTGGAAAGATACGGGTCTTCGAATGATATAGTAATGATTTTGTGCCTCATCTTATTGGGAGATAAAAATTACTTACTAAAGAATTTGAAGCAAGGCATTGGCATGATTAGATGTGAGATTTTATAATTGGTAGTAGTATGGAGAGGAAAAGAAGTGGAGAGATTAAAAGTGTGGACACCTTTTGGGAGCTTGCTCCTAAAATACAGGCAGGAGATAAGAAGGCCTGATGTGGTCATAGAGTGAAAGGAGGGAAGGCATTAAGAGACAACTTCTCTGAGGGAGGGTTGATAGGACTTACTGTCTGATTGGGCCTAAGGCAAAGGGAGAGCTGACGGATGACTTGATGACACAAAGATTTTAAAATAAAGTAGAAAATACACTGTTAGCTTGGTATAAATATAGCAATATTGTCATTGCCTTTCAGGTGTTAGTTGTTCAGATGAAGATGAAAAACCCAGGAAACGAAGGCGAACGAACTCGTCTAGCTCCTCCCCTGTTGTCCTAAAGGAGGTTCCAAAGGCCGTGGTTCCGGTCTCCAAGACCATCACTGTGCCTGTGAGTGGCAGTCCCAAGATGAGCAATATCATGCAGAGCATTGCCAACTCCTTACCTCCCCACATGTCTCCTGTGAAAATAACCTTCACCAAACCATCAACGCAGACGACAAACACGACAACACAGAAGGTATGTTCTGGAGGGAGTCTCTGCCTGCCAGTGGCTGCTTCCATCTCTTTCAGTCAGTATGGTGCAGATTTCACACACATGCACTGAGCGCGTACTATGTGCTTGGCATTTTGCTGGAATGTTCACATCTCTTTAAGTGTGCACGTAAAGCTTTGGAAGAGGTATTAGTATTTCACTTTTTGTAGATGAGGCTCAGAGATGCCAAATGACTTGACTTGCCTAATACACCATAGCTGGCAGATCCCTTACTTCTATGACCTTCATTCTATTTTATTGTGATGCCATTTGGACAAAAATTAGAATGTAAAAGATTTTTTTAACCTGTAATAGGAAATAAGGTAACTTTACCTTTAGGAACTCAGTTTTTACTTCGCCAGAGGAACAAAGTTGTCAGAGTTAAGTGTTTCATAGAAGAAGAAAGGATATGATTAAGTGAATAATTGTTGTCTTCTTTTTTTATTCTTTGTATGCTGTCATCGCTTTATTCCGAAACTGTTCTCTCAGTATGTTTGAATCATCAGCATGCTGTCAATTTCATGTTATTAGAACCCTCTGACTTCCCACGCTAATCTGTCTGGTTGCCGGTGGCACCCTAGACTTGTTGTATTTCTGGGGTCTCCCTTCTGATCTTCCACATTCTGATTGTCCTCTTTCTTGGTTTGTTTACTCATTTCCTGGAGCATATCCTCTAGTAGGTTCTTGTTGTATAGGTAGACGGAAAGTACATTTTTGAGACCTTGCATGGTGGATTGAAGATTTCCTTATTCTACCCTACCACTTTCTTGATGGTTTAGCTAGGGGAACTATCCTAGGATGGAGGTCATTTTCCTTGAGAATTTTGAAGATATTACTCTATTGGCTATGGCTTTTAATATTGCTTTTGAGAAACCCAATGCCATTCTAATTTCAGATCCTTTTTCTTTCTGAAAACTCAGTAACTTTCAGAGTTCTGAAATTTCAAGGTAATTTTCCATGGTGTGGGTCCTTATTATCTATTGGATTGCGTGCTCAATGGCCTCTTTCATTCTAGACACTCATGTACTTCAATTCTGGGAAATTTCTTAAATTATTTGTTTGATTTTTCTCTATTCTCTCTTTTTGGATCACCTAGTATTCAGGATGTTGAACTGCCTATATTGATCCTTTAATTTTTTTTTTTTTTAGTGCTTTCTCACTCCCATTTTCCGTTTGTTTACTTTTTCCTTCTACTGTAGTATAGAGGTTAAAAGCCTGGGGTTTGGAATTAGACTTCCTGAATTCGAATCCCAGTTTTTGCCACTTGCTAGCTGTGTGACTGTGGGAAAACTAAGCTCTAGATCTAAGTTCTCTTATTTATAAAATAGGGGAAAAAAATATCTATTTTTTATGGTTTTGGGGTGTAAATAAATGAGATAATAAATGTAAAACTGTTAGAATAGAGCTAGCACATAGTTAAATGCTTTATAAGTATTATTGTATATTTATCCTTCAACTTTATCCTTTACTACTTATATAAAATTTTTTCATTTTTCCTCTATACTTTAAATTTCTAGTAATTCATTTTTGTTCTCTGGAAGTTCCTTTTTTAAAAAAATAGCATTCTGCTCTTTCATAATATTTTCTCTTATCTGATGATAATTCAGGATAATTTGTTTTTATTTTCTTCTTTCATGTTTTCTGTTTTACCTGTAACTTCCTTTCATCTGTTTGTTTTGCTCTCTCTCTCATTTCAGAGTTTCATTAAATGCTGGCTGTCTGTTTATATATGAAAGTGAGCACCAAAAAGCTGACAGGAAACTCTGTGTATAGGGTGGGACGTGTTGGCTGGTGACTTTCATTGTAGGTTGACCTAGCTGGGCTGTTTTGTTGAGAAGCACCCAATGACCCTTTCCTTCCACCAAGCTGTCACTCTCATTAGGGCTTTTTCATGGACTGGTCAGATTCCTCAGAGAAGAATCTTCTAATCTCCTACCTAGAGTAGCAATGTGAGTATTTTGAGAGTAAATGGAGGGAGAGGACTGGATAATCTCACCAGTCAGTATCCAGACTTGACTTTACCTCTCTGTTCTCAGCACATCACCCAGCCCACTCAGCATGGTGTCATCAAATTCCCTCGGATTTAGGTGTAGTCTTTAGGATGAGGGAGGATAATTGGGGATCGAAATGCTGCTTAAACAGAATTTCAACTAATTTTCTTCTCTCTAGTGCCACTTTTACCCCCACCTCAAAATTATTTAATTCTCTCGATTCCTGTGTCTTTCTGGGGTTCTCTGATGCAAGTTGTCTTGTTTTTGTTCTTTTTGCTGTCTTAGGTTTCCACTTTCTTGGGTGTGTTTGATTGGTTACTACTTGTCTGTTTTCCAGTTTCCAAAACTTTATAGCTGTTGTTTCCTTTCCATTTTGATCAAACAAATTTATGCACCTCTTCCCTTTAAAAAAAAAATCCCTTCATACTGTTTTAGAGGAGTTTGGGGAAAGGTGTGGAGATAAAGTCTTGTGTTAAATGTGTGGCCTTCCCCACCTTTGAATCTTTAGATCCATGATAACCTTCATTTAATGAACCTCCTTGAGATTCCTGGATATTTGAAAAATATTTTAAAAATTATTTTCTTATTAATAAACTACAAGTGATAATGAGCTGATCTGTGGAATGTAATTTTATTTTCAATCTTAGGATGAGGCATTATGGTGTAGTGTTAAAATCAAGCAAGAATTTTTGTAGTTAAAGAGGACTGGGTTGGGAACGCAACTCTTCCAGTCTGAGTGAGATACATTAATCTTTCTAAGTGTTTACCCATCTATGAGTTGAGAATAATGCCAATCTTATAAGGTTATTGTGAGGATTAAATGAAATTGGGTATTTTAAAGTGTAACATAACATATGTATTAAAAAAATGTTAGCTCCCATTCCTTGCAGGTATTTTATGAAAAGCAGTGTTTTACTTATTTACACTATTGCAAATGAGCTGTTCCAAATAAGCGAATTAATCAATTAACTGAAACTTACCCCTTACTATATAGAAATTGACTAGTTTTGATGACTTCTTAAGTATTACACTGAACATAAGTTTTGCATTTGTGTTTGATGACTCCAAGGTAATCTTTGTGAATATCACTTTTCATATAATATTATAATATAGTTATTGCTTCCTGGGCTATCCCTATATTAGGTGGCATCAATCTGCTATACTCTGTGAGTTTTTAAGTCAACATATTGTAACTTTTTTTACTGCCTTCTTTGCTGGATCTTATTTTATCAGTAATTCTTCACTCTTCCCCGCCTCATCTACTCTTTTAATTTGGTGTTTGAGAAACAGTGTAGCAAAGTTACACTAAAAGAGCATCCATCTCCCATCCATGTCTTTCTATTCCTTCACTCTTTTATTTTTGTTATACTTACAACTAGGTGACATTATGTTACATATTTGTCTATGTCCTATTTCTCCCATAGAGTAAAAGTTGTTGAGGGACTTTACCTTATTCATCACTGTATTCCCTAGTGTTTTAGAACAATGTCCGGCATGTAGTAGGCACTAATTAGTATTTGTTGAATAAGTGAATGAATGAATAGATCTGGTTCTAATACTGGCTCTAATACCATCTTTCTTGAGCCTCAATTTCCTTATAAAACAAAGTTAATAATAGTACTTATTTCCTAGAGTTATCAGGATAATTAAATGAGATGATTTATGGAAGGTGCTTGATTTAGTGCATATGAGCTCACAGTAAATGTCACCTAACATTATTAACTTTCCAATCTTCTTTGGTAAACCTTTATAAAAATACTTGGATTAGATGGGGGTTCACCTAATAAGTGAAACTGGTGAACTTTTTAAAAAAATTTACAGACTTTACCACATCTTTGTTTTTGTTTTTTTCCCTTCTGAATTGTCAATCGAGAATGAATAGTTGAGGTTGTCACGCTTGTGATGCTTATTAAGAGGGCATATCTCCAAAGTCATGTATGAGCCATACCATGAGATTTCAGGCTCAGAACCTTAGATTTGTGCTACTGTGTTTAAGAAATAAACATTTAAAATAAATTCTATTAAAAATAAGACTCATTCATTCCACAAATATTTATTATCTGCTTATGTTCCAGATGCAAAACTGTACTCTTTTAATTCATGTGTACGCATTGCTGTTAGTTTTGTTATTTCTTGGACAACTGAGTGTGGATATGACTAATAGATACTCTTTGGGATTTTTATTTGACTTTTGTTTTCCTTTTGCTGGTTTGCTGGGTAGTTGGATTTTTTTTGAAATCGCTGTAAGGCTTTTGACATTATTGCATTCACCTTGTATTTCTCACATATCCTTTGTAAGTCAACTTAGGAATTATTTTAGGAAAACTGACATTTACATTAAATATAATTATTTATGAATTTGTGGACTTGATTCAAATTTAAATAGGTCCTGTATTTTCAGGGTAGACACATTTACACCCGTGTTAATGTGGTGCCTTCATTTTAAGTGTAACATCGGTTATAGCACTTATATAAACAAAGCAACAGAATATGGCTTTATGCTTTCATGTGCTTGATTGATATTTTTCATTTTATCCTTAGGGTGCAAGTCCCAGCACTCTTAAGGAGTTTTTGTGAGTGCTAGAAGGTCAGTAATTTGACTTATGGCCTGAATAAACACTGTTTGGTTCACTTGGTTTCCCTGCTGTAATAAGTAACTTTAAAAAGCAAGTAAATTTTCTTCAAGGTGGATCTCTAAATTTGGATAACCCCTTTTCAGATCAGCAGTTAACTTGCGGACTGACATCTCAAAATATGTTTTATAATTTGTATCTATAACCTAAAACATCCTCTTTAAAGACACTAGGTTTTGTTGTCTTAATGTTAGAAGCCTACTAATTTCTAGTTATATTTGATACAAGTGTGCAGGCTTCCCCTTCCCTTGCCCATGACAGACATTGCTAATTAATTCGCATACTTCCTTGCCAAGCCTTGGCGAAGCCTCCTCTGTGCCTCCGAGTCCTCAGAAACGCTGTGCTCCAGGAAGCTGCTGCCAGCAACTCGGACTTGGCAACTGTGCAGCCTAATTGCCATCACTACCCCCGTTGCTTTGGCTGTGGTAGTAGCTATGAGTTCTTTGGATTCTCAGGGGTATCAGAATTTTGGGAAAAAGGTATCTAAAATTTTTTAATGAAACAAAAATGGAGTACATTAAACTATATACTTCCAGATTGATTTCATCTATAACATCTTTACTGCTATCCTTTTAGCATTTATTAAGTAGTAATAATAAACTATTAATACTAATAAGTACCATTTGTTGACTGCCAAATATTGACCACCTGCTATGTGCCTAGCACTATGTTAGATGCTTCACATCATTATCTCGTTTAATCCTTATAATGATTTGCAAGGTAGATATTATTATCCCTATTTTATAGATGAAAGCTGGAGCCTAGAGATTTGAACATGTCCAGGGATCTGCCGTTTGTCAGTGGCAGAGGCAGGATTAAGCTTAGGTTCTTCAGACTCTTAGGCTTCTGGTCTTTTTACCATATTGGTCTACTTCTTTTCAGTTTATGTGATGGCTGATGGGTGTTTTGTAATAAATGCTATACAGGTATTTGCTGATCAAATTTATGTAGAAGTATGCTGGTCAACTCTATATAGGTGCTTGCTGGTCAAGACTTGTATATCTCTCTTGACTCCTCAAATAATTAACAAACTCCTTAAAGTAATGAACGTGTACTTGTGTCTTTAAGTATCTGCAACACTAAAAATGTATAATAATGATATAGCCAAAGCTTCTTTGAGATGTAAGTACTGAGTAAAGACATACTCAGTAAATTTTGACTGACTGATTTAACTTCAGGTCTTCTTTAGGACTGATATAAAAATGAAAAAGAATTTCTCCCTTAAATTCTTTAGATTTTTCACAGTTTTCTGTCCTTGGTACAAGTAATGTTGGTGAAAGAGGAAAAAGATACTGTGCTCTGTTTTGGGGTATCATTACACCACATTATACTCACCCAAAATAAAACTGATATTACAGATTTGTAAATGATTTTTGTGTTTTCAACTGTAAAATAGGGATAATAATAGTATCTGTGTCATGGGATTGTTGGGAGATGTAAATAAACCCATGCATATTAGCTCTAGGAGCTAATCTTGGTTCTTTTCCTTAAGCCTGCCATTTCCATACTCCAAGTCCTGTTGACTCTACCTCCCCAAATCATCTGAATCTGATCACTTCTCCTTTTCTATCATTGCCTGGTCTACTGCAATAATAGCTTCTTTACTAGTTTCACTGCTTCTACTCTTGCCTCTTACTACATAATAGCTTGAATGATCTTATAAAATAAAAACCAAATTTTGTTGTTTCCCTACTTAAAGTCATCCCATGGCTTCCCATTATACTTAGTATAAAATCTAAATTCTTTACTCTGGCTTACAACAAATTTGGTCTGGCCTCTGCTTACTTTCCCAACCCCTCCTTGCCCTATATGCTTTTGCTACAATCGCTTGCTTTCTGTTTTTTAAGTACATCAAAGTAATTCCTACCTTAGGACCTTTGATCTATCCTGTTCTCTTGGTTTGAACTGCTTTGTCCCAATGTCATTTACTGTTTTCTAGCCATACTGGCTAAACTTGAAGTCTCTTTCCTGCCTTTTATCCCTATGTTCTCTGTATCAATCTGTTAGCAACTCCTGTTGGTTTTATCTTTAAATAAATTTAGAATCTGTTAACTTTTCAGCACTTCTACCATGAACACTTTGCTTACCATCATCTCTGCTTTATTGCAAAAGCCTCTTAATTTGTCTCCCTGTTCTACTGTCTCTGCCCTACTGTACTTTTCACTTAGCAGATAACTTTTTTTTTTTTAACTGTTTTAGATTTAGAGAAAACTTGAGAAGATAGTACAGAAAGTTCTTATGTACCTTGCATTAAGGTTCTATTCTTAACATTTTACATTAGTATGGGGCATTTGTAAAAATTAATGAACCAATATTGATGCTAAAGTCCATGGTTTATTCAGATTCCTTTAATTTTTAATCTATTATCATTTTTCTGTTCCAGGATACCACATTACATTTACTTGTCATGTCTTCTTAGGCTCTTCTTAGCTGTGAAAGTTTCTCAGACTTTCCTTGTGTTTGATGACCTTGACAGTTTTGAGGAATACTGGTCAAGTATTTCGTAGGATGTCCCACAACTGGAATTTGTCTAGTATTTTTCTGATGATTAGGCTAGGGTTATGGATTGTCAGAAAGAAGACCACAGAGGTAAAGAGACTTTTTTATCATATCACATCAAGGGTATATACTATCAACCTGATCTTACACCAGCTAGTCCTACATTACTGCTCTGAATCCGCCCCTACTACTCTCTATCTTATAAATTCAATTTGTACGTTAGGTCCTTGATGTTTCTTGAACATACCAAGCTTGCTTTTGCCTCAGGGTCCTTGTATTTACTGCTTCCTGTGTCACTGAATGTTCTTCCTCTGGGTAGCAACATGGTTCACACCCCTTGGTTACTTCTAGTTTCTGTTCAAATGTCACCTTCTCAGAGTAATCTTCATTGAATACTTTATTAAAAAATCCCATTATCCTTTAGTTCCCACCTTTTTTATTGTCTCTTCCAACATGACCTATAGTTACTTTTTCTTTGTTAATTGTTTCTCTCCCCCTACTAGAATGCAGTTCCTTGAAAGTACAAACTTTGTCTGTTTTGTTCATTCCACTGTCCCCAGCATCTAGAACCATGCCTGGCACATAGTAGATGCTCAACAAATATTTATAAATGAATGACTATCTAAATTACTTTGTAGAAAGATTGTTCTGCTTTATATTCCCTAAGGAGTGTATGGAAATGCTTACTTCACTTTACTTTGCATAGCATTGAATGTTGTCTTTTAAAATATTTGGTTCATAAAATTTTTTCTTTTAATATTTTTAGGTGTAAATTTCTTTTTGTTGAATTGTTTCTTCATCTTTCGTAAGCTATTTTTGAACTAACTGCAAGTCTAGATACATTAGTAGTATAATAGATATATGAAAATAACTTATTTTCCCTTTCTTAGGTTATTATAGTGACCACATCACCAAGTTCAACCTTCGTGCCCAACATTCTCTCCAAATCCCATAACTATGCAGCCGTCACTAAGCTTGTACCAACATCAGTCATCGCTTCCACAACCCAGAAATCCCCGGTGGTGATCACTGCTTCACAGTCCGCTCTGGTCAGCAGTAGCAGCAGTGGCAGCAGCAGTTCTACGCCATCGCCTGTCCCTAGTACAGTTGCAGTAACAGCTGTGGTATCTTCCACACCGTCTGTGGTCATGTCAACAGTAGCACAAGGTGAGTGGTGATGCGCCGTGTAATTCTGTCCCTGTGGTATACAGGAATTTTGAAGAAAATGGGGGCGGGGGGTGTTTTTCTGCTTTGGGTGAGAAGGTCCCTCCTGTTTCATCAGAGATTACCACTCTCCCTCCCCTAGTTTGAGAATGTCAAGCAGTGGGTCACTCAGGATTCTGATATTAATATGCTTACTACAAGATTATTTTTTTCAAATCCATAGATTAATATATTATTGCCTTTTACCCATGTGAATAACATTTTTTATTAATTTGGAATTAAAAAATATGTATTTCATTTGGTGTCATACTTCATGTAACATTGCTTCATTCATGTTATTCTATTTTTCTATAATCCAGGTACTGTTACTATTGCATAATTTATTAAATTATTCCCTTAATGTTGGATATTTAGAGTATTTCCAGGTTTTGATATTATAGAATTAACTCTAGTGAACATCTTTGTGAATTTAAATTGAGCCCTCTATTTTCTTAGAATAGGCTCTCAAGAGTAGGATTACCAAATTAAAAGGTTGGAATGTTTTGGTAGAGTTTGCTAAATGACATTTTTTAGCTTCCTGAACTACATCATGATGGAATATTTTGCTAGTATGTGTTCCACTATTAAGTCCTTGTTCTTCCTGTTTACAAGAAAAGGAAGGGGTATAATATCTAGGATTAAAAAATTTTGAATAGCATACTATTTAACCAGTCAGTTGTTTAATACCTGATTTTTTTTCTTCAATTTCTATGAGCACAAGACAAAACACAGGTAATATTCTTATGTATCTTCTTTCCCCTATATTTACCTGTTGTTTGATGTTTTTCGAGTTTTATTCTTCCCCTAGGGCTCATGTTAAAACTCTTAAGTATTTCATATTTATTCAAAATTACCAATGTAACCTGAACAATATAATTCCTTCAAATACGGACTATTATGTTTGCTTCACTGGTATTCACAGCAGCATATATTCTTTTGGTCATTCAAATGTTTAATAAATTGTTACAGAACCCCTGGATTGTTAATATCTAAATTGAATTGCAAAATTGGATTAAGTTATTGAATGACCTTGTATAAATCTGCACTAACTGAGTGATTGATTGGCTTTTAACAATAAGGAATCATCTCACAAAACCCGAAGTCCAAAAGCAGAGAGGTTCCAGTTAAGTTACCTAGTTTGTCATTGGAACCATCGAGGAGTTTATTTTTACTTTCTTCTCTGCTTTCTTTGGTGCATCAACTTTTGTGCCAGATAGCTCCCATTATGGTTGCAAGGTGAGTGCAGCAATTCCATGTATTATGTCCAGATATGACAATGGGCACAGGAAGAAGTTGTTCCCTGCTTTGGGTTTGTTTTATGAAAGAGAAAATCTTTCCCAAAAGTCCACAGAAGGACATTCCCCTCACGTCTTGTTGGCCACAAGTGTGTCATAGACCCTGGCCTAAATTAGTTCCTGGCAAAAGGAATGGGGCCACCATGACTAGGTTAGATCAGTTAGGAATTGCCTTAAAGTACATGCCAGTGCCCAGAAACGTGGATCCTCTGGGGGAGGGAAAACAGGCTTCAATTAGAAAGGAGAAAGAGCAGAGGGGAAAGAAAGTTAGGTAGGCAACCAAGAGTGTATGCTGCATTAGATTATTTAATAAATGGTTTTAGAACAATTGACTTTTCATTTGGGCTTATGTATTACAATGAGATTAAATTGGTTGATAGAATTGTTCAAATTATCCTTATCTTTTTTTTGTCTACTTGTTCTATCAATTACTGAGAGAAGAGTGTAAAACCTACAGCTGTAATTGTGACTTTGTGCATCTCTCCCTTTAACTCTGTCACTTTATGTTTCCAATATTCTGGACTCTGTTATTAGGTGTACGAACATTTAGGATTGTTACATTTTCTTGATGGATTGACCTCCTTTTCATTATAAAATATTGCTCTTCTCTGGTAATCCTCCTTGTTTACCTTTTCTGATGTTAACGTAGCCATTCTAGCTTTCTTATGATTAGTGTTTGCATGATAGTGTTTATGATTAGTGTTTTTCATTACTTTTAACCCATCTGTACCTTTGTATTTAAAGTGCATCTCTTATGAACATTGTATAGTTAGGTCTTGCTTTTTTTTATCCAGTATGACCACCTCTGCCTTTTAATTGAAGGATTTAGTCCATTTACATTTAATGTAAATATCAATATAGTTGAGTATAAGTTTACCACATTGATAATTGTCTTTTATTTGTCCTCTCTGTTCTTTGTTTCCTTTTCCCTCTTTTTTCGTCTTTTGAATTTATTGATGGCTTTTTAAAGATTCCATTTCATCTCTTCCATTGGCTTATTGGCTGTGCTTTTTTTGTTTTTTTAAATAGTTGCTCTAGAGTAGGGTTCTCAACTGACATTTTGGACCCGATAATTCTTCGTTACAATGTTTATACAATGTTTAGCAGCATTCTCAGCCTATACCTGCTAGATACTAGTAGTACATCCCTTGTTGTGACAATAAAAAAGTATCACTAGTGATGGCCAAATATGGGGGGGAGGTTTGGAAAAAAATTACCCTTGGTTAAGAACTCAGCTCTGGAGCTTGCAATATGCATTTTGGATTTATAACAGTTTTTCATCAAGTAATATACTACTTACCATATTTTGTTACAATCTTAGAATAGTTCACTTCTATTTCCTCTCTCTCATCCTTGTGCTGTAGTTACTCATTTTAATTCTGTGTATGTATAAACCCCACCTTGCATGATTATTATTTTTGCTTTAAGTAGTGAATTTTCTTTTAAATAAATTACAAAAGAGGGGGGAAAAAAACTTTTATATTTACCAAGGTGTATTTTTCCTACTCTAGCCCTGGGGTCAGTGGAAAGTGATAATCAGAAGCCAATCTGGGTGCTAGATGTGTTTATTGCTAGTGTTTGTGTGCATGTGCACGTGCCTGTATGTACATTTATACACACACCCACACGCTTACATCTATATTCTGTATGTTGAAAACTATGGGGTCATACTGATGCATCTAATTTCAATGAAAAACACTACTTGTTAATTCTAGTTTTTCCTTTCTCATCTTTGATAGTGAAAAACCTAGCTTCCATTATCTTTTCATATGTTCCCTGATGTCATCAGTCTGCCAGTACGTAAGCACTCTGTCATCGTCGTCGTGCTGTTGTCGTTGCCCCACCTCCTTGCAGATGCCTTCCTCACTCCACCCCGGCTCTGACTGACACCCTGCAGACCACTACCTCACCCCACCTGAGTTCTGACACCTTCCCGATTCACCCTTTTGCATGGATGCCTATTTCACCCTGCTCAGCTCTGACACCTGTGCCTCCCACTCGGAAGTCTTCTTCATCCACTTTGGACTATCATACCTCCGTAGCTACCCCTTCCCGTGGACATAACTGCTTAAGCTTTGAGACCGTTTGCTAGGTGGCTCATAGTCATGGAACCCCTCTTTATCCTACTTGGGCTCCAACAGTATAGGCACGCTGTCCCCTGAGCTCCCCATGTGGACACCTTCCTCATCTCACTTGGACCCTGACTCCCACGGTAGGCCATTCTCTGCAGTGGGCTCTGACACGCCATGCTTGGTCAGTCTTCTCTTTAGCCGCCTAGTTGTCCATTTTGCTTTGCGCTACCTGATGGCTTTAGTGCTGAATTGTTTGGAAGAGGAAGAGGACCTTTTACTTGTTAAAACAAAGATAGCAGTTTGTAATAGATACGCGTGACCAGTTGATTGTCTTCTCTAACCTTCCTGAAGGTAGGGACTGTTTCATGGATAGAAAATAGTTTCCCAACGATATAGCATATAGAATCTGCTCAGTAAGTTTTTATTGAATGAATAAATATTCATAGAGATGAAGTACATTAATCAGATAATACAGCAATTACATGTTTATGTCTTGAAGGCATGATTTGAACACAATTTTCTGATTCTAAGTCATCCTTACTGTTTTTGCATCAGATAGTTTTCCTATACAAAAGTACATATATGGAGAACAGAGTTTAGTTAAGGACTTACTCATGTATACAGTTTACCTTGATTAATACAAAAGTTCATTGTGAATGTAATATAAAGGTTAAAACCTTAAAAATAATACCTTTCACTTGTATAATACTTTATGCTCATTGAGTCATGAAATGTTGCCAAAAGGGGCTCCAGAGATAATTCAGAGCAACTAAGCAGTGTAACAGACACATGTCACCAAAATACTAATATTCAGGGAAGGATGAGGGTGGCTGATGTAGGAGCATGTGTAAGTAATGTGAGTAAGTCCTTCATTTTATAGACAAAAATGTGACTACACTTTGTCTACCTTTAAAGTATTTCTCTGTGATCTTACGTGATCCACACAGCAACCCTTAGACTTGCCGGGCTAGGAAAACTCAATCAACATAATGGGAAGCTGAGACCCAGAGAGCCAGAGTGACTTCTCAAGGTTTCTTCTCCATCTTTATCATTCTCCAGAAACGTTTTACTTAAGAATGTGATATTATTTAAACATTTTTCTGTAATGCAATGTAATTGTCATGATGAGGGTGTGGTGGAAGAAGGTAGGAAATAGCCTATACTTGATAATTAGGCTATTAATTTATCACTTTCTTTGTTTCATCGGTGCTCAGAAAGTTAGTATGCTGAGTGAGTGAATTATATTCCAGGTTCTTTCTGTTAGGAATATTAATTTGTTTACAGATAATAGTCCTATTGTGTTGTTGATGAATTATAAGATTATTGATGACAAATCTGGGAGAGGAAAAAATTTCTCTAAACATAGATCTATAGTGGAAGTTATTGGTATTCCTTACCTATACATGCATTCTTGCTAATATTAGTATTGCATTGAATAGAAATGTCTTAAAACCGTATATCATCAGAATTGTTTTGCTGTGAATACATTGAGTATGCCCACTTGTAACTTTTCATATGATTATTTACTGACTCAGAGTTTTTAAGAAATGACTTTAATTGATAGATTATTGGAATGAGAAAGCTACTTATGCCATGTTTAAATTGTCTCACTAGAATCTGAAAAGTAATATTTGAAAAAATGTATTACAAATAAGATTCAAAACATACATTGCTTTGTTCTTGTATTACATTGAGAACCTGTATTTTCTGACAGAAAATCTATTGAGAGACATGTGTGAGGCTATCTTGCCTGATACTTTATTTCTTTCATTCTAACTCTTCATTAAGGGAAAATCAGTTTTTTTGAGTATGACAGCAATGATGCCTCCCTTGCAGAGTTTGGGAACGAGGTATCAAATATGTAAAATATCACAAGTTATATCTGACAGTAGGTGCTTAATGTATCATTGCTTTTATTGATTTAACCCAGTCTGTATTATCTACTACAATAACCAAAAGTATTACCTACTACAGTAACCAGAAGTAACTTTAATTATGCTTTAGTATTAAATTTTCTTTTTCCTTACTCACCTACAGGTGTATCTACATCAGCAATCAAAATAGCATCAACCAGACTTCCTTCCCCCAAAAGCTTAGTGGGTACCCCAACTCAGATTCTTGCACAGTTTCCTAAACAACATCAACAGTCTCCTAAGCAGCAGTTACATCAAGTGCAGCAACAGACTCAGCAACAGGTGGCCCAGCCTTCTCCAGTATCTCATCAGCCACAGCCTCAGCAGTCTCCTTTGCCACCTGGTATCAAGCCTACTATTCAAATCAAACAGGAGTCAGGTAACTGGGAAATGTTTACAAGATATAAGATATGGTAATCCTTCTCCAATCACCAGTTCTTTGAAGACTGCTTATATGTGGATTTACTTCCATATACAGTTTCCTCAAGAACCAGATTTTTAAGTTCCAAAATGTATTTTGAGCACCTTATATTGAGAATACTTATATAGAGAGAACTGGAGTTTGGGGATAGAAAAGGGATAAAAAGCAGCTTGCACAGCAGAAGGAGTTTTTTGTTTTTTGGTTTTTTTTTCAATGAATTCTCTGGAGAGATAAAGGCTGAGGAAACAAACCCAGGTTTTAGAATTATACTCTGGGGCCCATTGGGGTTATGGGAAGTGGGCAGTGGAAAAATTAGTCTCGGGAGTCTTGTGTTAGAGGGCAGTTCATATTTATGAATACGGCATAAAATTGTCATGAGCAGAGGTGATAAGATTATAGGACATTGTGTACAATGAAGAAGTTTGTGGTTTGTGGCATAACAAATTAGCTGTTTATTGAAAGCATCTCCACTATGGGTACTCAGAGGTAGGAGTCAACTACTGTAAGTTATCAAATCATAAAAGCATTAAATAGAAAGGCAGGAGATACAAGGAAATTAAAAAGCCTCCTAGCATACTTAATGTCTTTAAGAAAAGAAAATGGATTTTATTTCCTCTAACGAATCTGGACTCTTTTTAGTCGTAGAACGGGAATTTGGGAGGATGCTGACATTTTCAGTTTGTTTTGTTTTTTGATAAGAACATTGAATTTATTTTTCTGAGATACAATTAACATATAACATTGTGTTAGGTTTAGGTGCACTACATAATGATTTGATATCTATTTATATTGCAAAATGATTACTATAATAAATTTAGTTAATATCCATCACCATACATAGTTACAAACTTTTTTTCTTGTGATGAGAACTTCTAAGATCTATTCTCTTGGTAACTTTCAAATATACAATAGAGTATTGTTAACTCTAGTCACCATGCTGTACATTACATCCCCAGGACTCATTTAATCTTATAATTGGCAATTTTTACCTTTTGATCACCTTCACCCATTTCAGCCAACATCCCCACTGTTTTCCTTTGTTTGTTTAGATTCTACATATATATATGTATATACATATACTTATACATATACATATACATATACATATACATATACATATACATATACATATACATATACGTAGACCATACAGTATTTATGTTTCTCTGACTTACTCCACTTAGCATAATGTCTTCAAAGTCCATCCAAGATGTTGTAAATGGCAAGAATTCCTTCTTTCTCATGGCTGAATAATATTCCATTGTATCTATACACCACATTTGCTTTTTCCATTTATCCATTGATGACACTTAAGTTGTTTCCATGTCTTGGCTGTTGCAAATAATGGTGCAGTGAACCTGGAGATGCAGATATCTTTTCAAGATAGTCTTTTCATTTCCTTCTGATAAATACCCAGAGGTGGAATTGTTGGATTATATGGTAGTTCCACTTTTAATTTTTTGACCTCCATACTGTTTTTCATACTGGCTGCACCAGTTTACATTCCCACCAGCAGTGCACAAGGGTTCCCTTTCCTCCACGTCCTTGCCAACACTTGTTATTTCTTCTCTTTTTTATACTAGTCATTCTAATAGGTGTGAGGTAATACCTCATTGTAGTTTTGATCTGCATTTCCCTGATTAGTGATGTTGAGCACCTTTTCATGTACCTATTGGCCATTAGTATGTCTTCTTTGGAAAAATCTCTGTTCAGATTCTGTGCCCATTTTTTAATCAGGTTGTTTGTTTTTTTGTTGTTGAGTTGTATGAGTTCTTTTCATATTTTGAATATTAACCCCTTACCAGATATACGTTTTCTCCTAGGAGTTTCATGGTTTCAGGTCTTATGTTCAGGTCTTTAATCCATTTTGAGTTGACTTTTGTATGGTGTAAGATAGTGGCCTAATTTCATTTGTTTGTATGTGGCTGCCCAGTTTTTCAACACCATTTATTGAAAAGACTATATCATTTTCCCATTGTATATTCCTGGCTCTTCTATAGTAAATTAATTGCCCATGTCTGTATGGGTTTATTTCTGGGATGTCTGTTCTGTTCCATTGATATAATGTGTCTGTCTTTATGCCAGTACCACCCTGTTTGGATTACTACAGCTTTGTAACATAGTTTGAAATCAGGAAGTGTGAGTCCTCTGGCTTTGTTCTTCTTTCTCAAGATTGCTTTGGCTATTTGGGGTCTTTTGTAATTCCATACAGATTATAGGATTGTTCTATTTTTTAATGAAGAATGCCATGGAATTTTGATAGGAATTGCGTTGAATCTGTTAATTGTTTTGGGTACTGTGGACATTTTAACAATAGTGATCATTCCAATTTATGAACACAGAATATCTTCCCATTTATTTGTGTCTTCATTTTCTTTTATCAGTGTCTTACAGTTTTTAGCATACAGATCCTTCATCTCCTTGGTTAAATTTATTCATAGATTTTTTTTTAATACAGTTGTAAATGGGATTGTTTTCTGAATTTCTCAGTCTGATAGTGCATTATTAGTGTATAGAAACAGCTGATTTTTGAATATTGCTTTTGTATCGTACAATTTTACTGAATTTACCTATTCTGACAGTTTTTTGGTGGAGTCTTTAGGGTTTTCTATATATAATATGTCATCTACAAATAGACAATTTTATTTCTTCCTCTCTGATTTGGATGCCTTTTTTTTTTCTTGCCTAATTGCTCTAGTAAAGACTCCCAGTACTATGATGAATAAATGGTGAGAGTGGGCGTCCTTGTCTTGTTCTGAAAATGGATTTTTAATCATCTCTTTGGAGCAGCAGGGGTGGAATATACTAGAAAGTTTTTTGCTTTTGTGGGGACAGAGTCCCGGAGAGCAGTTTCCAGGCTCTCGGCCTCATGTGGCGAGGTGCTGGCTCAGGTAGTGAATGACCATCAGCTGTGATTGGTTGGCCATCATCTGTAACTGGTTAGCCATTTGGCTACTGATGTAACTGCAGGGCTGCGTTGATTGGTTGGTTGGTTAGTAGGCAGAGAAGTGAATGGCGGACTGCGGATCGTGTGGCTACTAACTGCGTGTGTCTCGCCCGGCCTCCAGCGAGACTATAGTGGTATGACTCCCCTACCTATGGCTCCGTGGGTATTCCTTTTTGGCCTAGGCACATCCTGCATTCTTATGTGGGGAGCGGGAGCAGAGACCGGGCAGGCCGCCCTGCACATTACATGACTCAGTGAGCAGGGTATGGTGCTGGCCACAACCTACTGAAGCATGGTGGAGCAGTTTCTGTGTGTGAAAGCTCAACTTCAGGAGGCCCATGAGAGCAACAGTAGGAACGGGAGGCACGGTCTGCCTGGGAGACTCAAACCTCCAGATGGCATGCAGCCCTGTTGGCCAGAGCAAGTGTCATCTTCCTTTTGGTAATCTGCTCCTGCCGTGGGCTCCTAGAGTTGTGGACATCTTACACAGAGGCCTCCACCCACTCAGACACCTGGCATGGTGAGCAAGATTCCAACCAGGTAGGAATGGAGTCTGACTCTGGGCAGGAGGACGTGTGGCCCCCACACAGTGTGTGGTGCCTGGTGGCCACTGTTCTCAGGAGTTGGACCCCCAAGGAGGGATGGAAGGACATGGATGGCTCTCTAGCCAGCGTGGAGAGGGCCCTGCAGGCTCTGGCTGAGCGGTTGCCGGAGGAGGAGAAGGCTACAGCCGGCCGCGTGGGCTGGATGTTCCTCACGGCCTTGAGTCTCAACTCGGAAAATGTGCTTAATGAAATGGCCCAGGTGCCGGACCAGGTGTCCCGCTGGAAGCCCGGGTCCGCCTGTTAGAACAGGGGCCCCAAGGTGGAGACTCTGAGGCAGAGGCAGAGGAAGCAAGTGGAGGCAATGTAGCTCCCAACCCCCAAGCCCGGCCAATCTTGAAGCAAAGGGTAAAACGTGAGCAACCTTTGGGCCCCGGAGGCGTTGCTGCTGGCAACCCAGCTGTCGTGCAGGGAGGCCTGCGGAGTCTCTGCTCCTGCTCCCCACACAAGAACGCAGGATATGGTGAGGCCAAAAAGGAACACCCACGGAGCCATAGATACGGGAGTCATACCACTGCATTCTCGTTGGCGGCTGGGTTGGAGAAACAGGAAACAGCAGTGTCGTGCGGGGGACCCTGCTCTCTGCGCCATTTGTCGTGCACGGAGGCCTGCGGGGTCTCTGCTCCCACTCCCCACACAAGAACGCAGGATATGGTGAGGCCAAAAAGGAACACCCACGGAGCCATAGGTAGGGGAGTCATACCACTATGGTCTCACGGGAGGCTGGGTTCACTGGACGTGCGACCTGCTGTCCGTTTTTCTGCCAACCAACCGACGACTCTCCTCCACTCTCCTCGACTCTGCTCCTCTGCTCTCTTCCGCTCTCCTCGGCAATCCTCGGCTCTCCTCCGTAGCTGCAGCAGTTACATCAGCGGCCAATTGGCCAACCAGCCTCAGCTGACGGCCATCCACTACCCGACCCAGCACCCTTCCACGTGAGGCCGAGAGCCTGTAAACTACTCTCTGGGGCTCTGTCCCCACACCAGCTGTGACTGAGTTCACAACCTACACCCCATACACTCCCACTGAGTTGCAGGAGCTGGGGAGGCGGTACCGACAGCGCCCTGGAGAACCAGTCTCGGCTTGGCTATTACGTTTATGGGATGAGGGAGCAGACAACATTCTCTGCTCCCTAGCTGAGATGGAAAAGCTAGCCTTCGTGACAGTGCATCCGTCCCTGCGACAAAGGTTACAAAACTGCCATAGGTTGGCCCACAACCAGGGCAACCATTCTCTAATGGCGTGGCTCACTGCTGCGGTACGCACCGTATGGGAACAGGCTGGCGAGCTGCCAGACACTGAGTCAATGGCAGTCATATACAGAACTTACGCAAATAATCCGTGAAATGGGTATGAGACATGCTATTTTTAACCTTAACATGCAGGACCCAGATGACAAGCTTTTTACTGCCAGCATGATTGGTTGGTTGGTTGGCAGGCAGAGAAGTGAATGGCGGGCTGTGGATCATGTGGCTACTACTGTGTGTGTCTCACCCGGCCTCCAGCGAGACTATAGTGGTATGACTCCCCTACCTATGGCTCCGTGGGTGTTCCTTTTTGGCCTCACCATGTCCTGTGTTCTTATGTGGAGAGCGGGAGCTGAGACCCCGCAGGCCGCCCCGCACAACACATGACGCAGCGAGCAGGGTCTCCCGCACAGCACTTTCCTGTGGTTTTACTGGAACAATTTGAGTGTTTTATTTTGTTCTGTTTTCTTAGTGCTTGCTCATGGTATTTTAATATGTATGTGTAAGTTATCCAGTTTTGATTTTTTTACCACATATTACTGTATATTTGAAATAATTATCTTTATAGTAAGGAAGGGAGATTGCAGTGTCTCTAATGTTGGTTAGCATATAATACTGCTGTATTCCAGTTTCTGAGGTCTGTTTTGGTGACTTTATTTGTGAATCATTTATTTTTGAATAGAGAATATACTTATCAAAAACTGAAAAGTATAAGTTATACAGCATAACTTGTTCTCTATCTGTCCAGTTTTCCCTAATCATTAAAAAAAGTATTTGTTTCTTATGTATTTTTAGAATCTGTATATACAAGCATTTAAATTTAAATTTGTATCCTTTCCTTTTTACACAGATATAGAATGTAACACCTGCATGTTGCTTTTCCCCCCTCCCTTAACAATGTTGCTTGGAGATCTTCCTAATGCAGTCAGTACATAAAATTAAATTGCCTCTGCATTCTATATTGGACATACTATAATTTATTTAACTATTCCCTTGTAAGATTATTTCCAATCTTTTGGGACTTTTCCAAGCATAACTGCAATAAACAAGACTGTACATAATCATTTTGTATGTCTATAAGTATATGTATGGGATAAATTCCATGAGTGTGATTCCCAGGAGACTGAGTCCCAGGAGTGGCAAAGATAAAATAATTTAAAATTTTGATACGTATTGCCAGATAATCTTCTATAGAGATTTTCAATTTATACTCTAACCAGTAATGTACATGAGTCCCAGTTGCCTCACAGTGTCCTGTTCCCACCAGGATATTATTAAACGATTGGATTTTTCCAATCTGATAGGGGAGGGCATTATCTCAGTGTTGTTTTATTTTCATTTATTGAGAGTGGGTTTGAGCAACTCTTTATGTATTTCATTTTTTGTATACTATCTGTATTCATTTTCCATTTTTATACTGTGGTCTTTTTTCTGATCAATTTCTATGAATTCATTATATATCAGGATAATTAGCACTTGTGTGTTTCATGATTTACAGAGATTTTCATCCCAGTTTTTCTGTCTGTTGACTTCATGTATGGGGACTTCTGCTGTGCAAATCTTTTTTGTTTTATGTAGTTGAATTTATCAGTGTGGTCTTTAATGCTTCTAGATTTTTAGTCACAGTTCACATTTTTCACATTTAAATCTTTTGAAATTTATCTTAGTGTTACCAAATGTCTGCTTGCCACTGGTGAGCCGATGATTGAGAGACCATGGAAAGAAAAGGAGGATTATTCAAAATGATGGCATTTTGGGAAGATGGCGGACTCCTGTCTCAAAGGCCATCTTCCCCCTTCCTAGAATGGCCAGAAGGTTTTATAGGTGCTTAAGAAGAAGCAGAACAAAAGAAAGGGGTAGTTAGGCAATTCCTGGGTGCTGACAGTCCAGAAAAACGCCTCCTGGGGATCTGGTTTGCTTCGAGATAATGTTATCTCGAACCTAGTCTTAGAGGCGATCATCTGGTGGAAAATTGCAAGGGAGTTGCAGCCTGGTTATCGGTGTCCAGAGGTCTAAGAGCTGAAACAGTTTCTTTCAAGTTATTGTTCTGGCGATTAACAAGATTAGCAAGGTATGCATGTAACCTTAGGAAAAGCAGAACAGTTGAATCAGGGAGGAGGAGAAGGAAACAAAGAAAATAATAAAAAAGAAAAAATAAACTAGTTGTTAAATCTTGAAATGTATACGGTCACCCTTACAGTAGTATGAGGTATGGATAATATAGTATGTTGATAGTCATAGGGAAATTGGTCTGCAGTTTTCTTTACGTGTGCAATCTTTGTGAGGCTTTACTTTCTTTTTTTATTTTTTATAAATTTTTATTGGGGAATATTGGGGAACAGTATGTTTCTCCAGGGCCCATTAGCTCCAAGTAGTTGTCCTTCAATCTAATTGTGGAGGGTGCAGCTCAGCTCCAAGTCCAGTTGCCATTTTCAATCTTTAGTTGCAGGGAGCACAGCCCAGCATCCCATGCGAGAATTGAACCGGCAACCTTGTTGTTAAGAGCTTGTGCTCTAACCAACTGAGCCATCCGTCCGCCCCTCCGGAAGCTCAGCAGCAGCTCATTGTCTTCAGTCTAATTGTGGAGGGTGCAGCTCACTGGCCCATGTGGGAATCGAACCTGCAACCCTGTTGTTCAGAGCTCGCGCTCTAACCAACTGAGCCATCTGGCCGCCCCATGTGAGGCTTTACTTGCACTGTTAAGTGTGCTTCCAAGAGAGAATTGTAAAGTTTTCCATTTTTAAAATGCTCTGGATTTAAAAAAAACAAAACAAAACAAAAACAATTTTATTGAGGTATAATTCACATACCATTTAATTAAGTCATTTAAAGTGTTTAATTCAGTCGTATTTGGTATGTTCACAGATATGTGCAGCCCTCACCACAGTCGATTTTAGAACATTTCATCACTTCAAAAAGACATCCTGTTCCCTTTAGCTATCATTTCACTACTCCCGATGACAATCTCTCCAGCCCTAAGCATCCACTAATCTACTTTCTGTCTCTATATTTCTATATTCTGGATTTTCATATGAATGGAATAATATAATATGTTGTGCTTTGTGACTGGCTTCTTTCACTTAACAATGTTTTCTAGGTTCATCCATGTTGTGGCATGTACTTCATTTCTTTATATGGCCAAATCATATTTCACATTTTGTTTATCCATTTGTCCATTGATGTACATTTGTATTTTTTCTACCTGTTGGCTATTACGATTAATTCTGCGGAAACATTCATGTATGAGTTTTTGGGTGTTCATTTCTCTTACATATATACCTAGGAGTGCATTATTGAGTTGTATGGTAATTATGTTTAATTGTTTGAGAAAGTGCTAGACTGTTTTTCAAAGTGGCTGCACCGTTCTACATTCCCACCAGCAGCTTAGGAGGGTTCCAGTTTCTCTACATCCTTTCTAACACTTGTATTTTCTGATTTCTTAAAAAAATTCTACCTATCCTAGTTCGTGTGATGTGGTATTTCATTTGGTTTCGATTTGTATTTCTCTGATGACTAATGACGTTGAACATCTTTTCATTTGCTTATTGGCCCTTTATATATCCTCCTTGGAGAAATGTGTATTTACCTCTTTTACCCACTTTTTAATTGGGTTTTCTGTATTTTGCATTATACAAATCTTTTTTAATATATATATTTTGGATATCAAGCCCTTATCAGATATATAATTTGCAGATACCTTCTCCTATTCTTTGGGTTGTCTTTTCATTTTCTTGATGATACGCTTTGAAGCACAAAAGTTTTTAATCTTGACGTTCAATTTATTTTTTTCTTTTGTTGCTCATTCTTTCAGTGTCATATTTAAGAATCTTTTGCCAAATGTCAGGTCATAAAGATTTATCCCTGTTTTTTCCTAAACGTTTGATAGTTTTACCTTTTAAATTTAGGTCTTTGATCCATTTTGAGTTAATTTCATTATGATGTGAGGTAAGGATCTCACTTTATCCTTTTGCATATGGTTATCCACTTGTGGCAATACCATTTGTTGAAAAGAATATCCCCTCACCAAATGGTTTTGGCACCCTTGTTGAACATCAGTTGACCATGTATATAGGTTTATTTCTGGGCTCTCAATTATATCCCATTAATTTATATGTCTGTTTGCATGCCAGCGCCATACTGTTTTGATTACCAGTGGTTTATAGTAAGCCTTGAAATCAGGAGGTGTGAGTACTCCTATTTCGTTTCTCTTTTTTAAAATATTGTTTTGGCTATTCAGGGTACCTTGCAGTTCCATATGAATTTTGTAATCAACTTGTCAGTTCTACAAAGAAGTCAGTTGAGATTCTGATAGGGATTGCATTGAATCTGTAGAACAGTTGAGGAGTAGTAGCATCTTAACAATATTTAATCTTCTAATCCATGACCATGGATGTTTTTCCATTTATTTAGATTTTCTTTCATTTCTTTCAACAATGTTTTGTTGTTTGCAGAGTATGAATTTTGTTCTTCTTTTGTTAAGTTTACGCCTAAGTATTTTATTTTTTGAAGCTATTGTAAATGGAATTGTTAATTTCATTTTTTGGATTGTCCTTTACTGATGTGTAGAAATGCAGCTGATTTTTGCATGTTGATTTTGTATCCTGCAATTTTGTTGAAGTCATTTTTTACTTACAGTAGTATCTAGCAAATTCCTTAGGATTTTTTAATATGAAAGATGATGTCATCTGCAAATAGAGATAGTTTTTTCTGTTACAATTTGGGTGCCTTGTATTTCTTGCCTAACTTCCCTGACTAGAACCTCTAGTAAAATGTTGAATATTACTGGCAAGAGTGGACATCATTGTTTTGTTTTCTGTTCCTTCTAGTCATAGAACTTCCTTTAGTGTCTGTTGTAAGGCTGTCTGCTACCAGTAGATTCTGTTTTTATCTGGTAAAGACTTTGCTGGGTATTGGATTCTTGGTTGACAGTTTTTTTTCCTTTGAGAACTTTGAATGCATTATCCTACTGCTTGCTAGCCTGCGTTGTTTTTGCTGAGAAGTAATTGTTAACTTTAATGCAGTTCTCTTGTAAGTGGTAAGTTGTTTTTCTCTTGTTGCTTTCAAGGTTTTTTCTTTGTCTTTGACTTTCAGCATTTTTAGGATGATGTGTCTGTTTGTGGATCTCTTTGGATTTATTTATCCTATTTGGAGTTTATTGAGCTCCCTGGATGTGTAAGTTACTGCTTTTTTAATAAATTTGGGACGTGTTTAGCCATTATTTCATTTTCTCTTTACTCTCTGTTCCTTTTGGTAGTTCCATTATATATCTATATTGGTGCACTTAGTGGTGTTTCACATTTCTCTGAGGCTGTGTTCATTTTTCTTCATTCTTTTTCTCTCTGTTCTTCAACTTGCATAATCTCTTACTTATCTATTTTTGAATTTGTTAATTATTTCTTCTGCCCATTCAAATCTATTCTTGAGCCTCTCTAGTGAATTTTTTATTTCAGTTATTGTACTCTTCAAATGCAGTTTTTTCATTTTTGTGTGTGTTTTTTTTTTTTTTTTTGTAATTTCTATTGCTGTATTAATATTCTCTATTTGACGCCACTTTGTCATTATACCCTCTTTTACTTCTATAATCATGATTTCTTTAGTTTTGTAAACATTATAATGGCTATTTTGAAGTATTCTCGTTGTTGTTAAATCTGATATCTGGTCACTTGAATATAGGCAGTTTCTGTTACTTTTTTCCTAGTGAATGGGTTATATTTTCCAGTTTCTCTGTATGCTTCCTAATGATTTTTGTTGGAAACTAGACATTTTAGATGTTTATATTGAAATTTTTTGTACTACATATAACTGAGTACTGGTTCCCCCCCCCATTGTTGTTTTTATTTGCTTGGTTATATGTTTCGTGACAAGATCAATTATTTTAGTGACTACATCAATTATTTTAGTGAAGTTAAGCCTCTGGTGTTATTCCTCAAGGAGGTACAGCTCTGGGGATGCCCACAGTTATTCTGAGACAGTGGTATCGGTATTGCTCTCTTCCTTTTGTCCATGATCACACTCAGCTGTTAAAATTCTATTAACTGATTGCTCTATTGATTTCAGCAAGGCCGTGGAGCATAAGTTACTCAGTACAAACTAACCTAAATTGTGGCTTCTTTGAAGAAATAGTTTCAGAGGTCTATTTTTGATACTTGTTCTGACCACAGAAGGATTCTTCTCGCTTCCTTATTCCTCAGTTTTTCTCCTGTCCTGCAAACTATGTGGCCTGTAGTTCAGAGTGTGTTTTCAGTAAATCCATGAATCTCCTTTCTTTTATCACATCTTCCACTGTTCTTGAGAACACCCTTAGGCTTGAATTGAATTTCTCCATGCTCTGTTACAAATGAAGTCAGTTCCTTTGGGAAGAGATTAGGAGTTACCTGTTTTATGACTTATTTCTACCTTCAGGCAGTTCTGGAGCTCAGGGGATTGGGTTAGGAGCATGCTTCTCTGAATGACATCCCTGCTCTAGAAGCTAAGCACTGAGTGAATGAAGGCAAGTAGAAGGGAGGGCAGCAGCCTGAAATCTTCTCGGCTTGCTTCTCCTGGTGGTGGAGCCACCGCCTCACAAGCCATGGCCTTGGTGATCAGGACCCCAGTATTCTCAGTGGCACCGAGACCAAGGGCGAGCCTTTGTTCCATGAATTGGGTGCTGAACAGAAGAAAGGAGCGCCCACCTCTTGACTGCACTTGCCCAGGGTTTAACACTAGCCATAGGTACCTGGGGGCTGGACAAGATAAGCTGAAGTCCTGTTGCTTCAAGTGCAGTTGAAGAAAACCCTACAACTGGAAGCTGGAGGAAGAGGAAACCCTGTGTTCTTGACTGAAGCAGGTCTGGAGAGCAGTCTTGACCTTGCTTGTAATGGGTTGAGGATGGGGGGAGGAGGAACCAGTCTTGGTTGAGATACTACAGATCTTGCCCCTCTTACTGAATTTTTCTGCATTTTCTTGAATAGATGATTCTTCATTGATCCTTGGGTCCATTTCCAGAGCTTTTCATTGGTTTTATTACTTTTATCAGTTTCATTGTATTAGCGAGCAGGTTGGTAGATCTCTTCATGCTCTCTTATCAGAAGTCGATCTCTGGAGTAGTTTTTATTTGTTTTTAATTGAGATATAATTGACATATAACTGTATTAGTTTTAAGTATACAACATAATGATTTGATACAGGTTTAGTTAACATTACTTAACATCTATCACCACACAGGTACACGTTTTGCACGTGTGTGTGATGAGAACTTTTAAGAGGAATGGTTTTAAGTACATTGGAATTATCTTAAAGGACTATAGAATTGTCATGTGAAACTATCTGGGCCTGCTGTTCTTTGAAGAAAGGGGGAGCTCTTAAAAATTTGTTTTTCATGTCTTGGCTATTGATGCTCGACCACTGCAGTGTACACCTGAAGCTGAAGCTGAATAATACTGAATAATACCGAACTATAATTTAATATATATATAGTCACAGGATGTGGAGTACAGCATAGGGAATAGAGTCAGTGGAATTGTAACAGCCATATGCAATGTCAGAGAGGTAGTAGATTGGGAGAGGGGTGGTTAACACTGTGAGGGGTGTAAATGTCTATTACATTATTTTGTACACCTGAAACTAGTAAAATTTGTTTTAAGGAAATTTGTCTATTTAGATATCTCTCTTTTCCGAGATCCGTTTTGATAGTGTTTTTCTAGAATATTATTTATTTGATCCAAATTTCATTTGTAGGAGTAAGCAAAGTAGTTTGTTATGATTCTCATAAATTTATCACTGTCTTTGGTTACTTCTTTGGGGACTTCTTTTTATGTGCCTTAAGCATTACTGTAATTCATTAATGAGGTAATACTGGAAATAATTTTTCCTCCTAGAAGAAATCACTGTTTATGATTTATTGTAGTCAGAATTACTTTATTTCTATAATAATAATACTTTATTGATTGAATTCTTGCTATGTACTAGGTGCTTTACAATTTTGATTTATTTAATCTTCACAATAGCCCTAGAAGTTATGTGCTAGTAGTATCTTTATTTTTTTGGATGCTGAGTCATAGAGATTAAGTAATTTGCCAAGTTATGCCTAGATGTCATCATTTTAATTTTTTTGTTGGCTACAAGAAATTTAAAATTACTTAAGGCTACTAAATAAATAGATTTGTTTGCTTCCTGATATCTCAACCTAATCACCATCTAAAAAGGTAATAAAGTTTTTAGTTTTCTATGGAGTACATTCTATCCCCTGAATTATTTCAGTGAAGTTAATGGGGAAAAAGTGTTACCAAATTTTCTTCCTCAGTAAATTATAAGTACTTAAATTTGTAGTTAGCATGAAATATTTCCTTTAAATGGACGTTGTACATTTGGAAAGTCAGTATAACAATTATAACATTTAAATAAAAATTTTGAAAAATGTAAAAAATAACCTCACCACTGTAACATTTTTATTTTATTTTTACATATTGCCTTCAAATTCTTGTCCACATGCATATTTTTGTAGGTGCAATAATAGTGTATCCTTTATTTTGTATTTGACAAAGTGAGCTATTAAAAGTACTTTTAAAAGAAGTCAATTTAAAAATAAAGGTTCAAAAAGAAAATGTTCTTGCTCCTTATAGTTTTCAACAGCCTTTATAGTTTAAGTGGTTAGAGAAATATTTGGTGTAAGTGGGAATATATAAAAGCTACATTAATATTTGTTCTTGTCTTCTTATCCTAATTCTTTTATCCCAAGCATTTAAATGGAATAGATTGTCTGTAAAAGTTCAGGTCATGGCTAATTTGGTTTGAAAGCTCTTATAAGACATGCTCATAGGCAAAAGAAAAAGAAATTGTTTTTCTTCAAGAATTTAAGAGCTTCTATAATGTTTTGATTGTATGCTTGAATAAGAGAAATTAGGAAAGATAAGAATTTGAGAAATAAAAGTTTGAAGAGTTTCATCCGTATAAAGAAAGTTTCTCTTTAGGTAAGACTGAGTAAATGTAACTACTGCCCTCTTGGGTTGGTATAGGGCAGGCACATGGTTTTAAAAATGATTTGTACTGATATTTATCTTTCTTCTTTCAAAGGTGTTAAAATCATCACACAACAAGTTCAACCAAGTAAAATCTTACCCAAACCAGTGACAGCCACTCTGCCCACCAGTAGCAATTCCCCTATTATGGTGGTTAGCAGTAATGGTGCAATTATGACAACTAAGCTGGTAACCACACCTACTGGTAAGTTTTCTTGAGCATCAGTACATTCATTCATCGTATATTCATTGAGTAATTTCTCTGTACCAGTAATGTGCCTGACACTGGGGAGACAGAGGTTAATGAGACAATTCTTCAAAGAGGCCTTTCTTGATTTCCCTCTTCTGCCCAACTGAAAATAGCTTTCTCTTACTGTTGTACGGTCCCTCTGTTCTTTTCCTTTATTGCTGCAATTTCTAATTATTAGTTACTTGTTTGTTGATTTGTTTAATGTTGTTCACCTTATTAGACCATAAGCTCCTGTAAGCATAAGGGACCATGTCTGTTTTATTCACCATATATTCTCGTATGCAGAGCTGGTCTGTAAGCAAGTGTTTAGTCAGGATTTGTTGAGTGAATGAAAACACAGTCCCAGCCCACAAGGATCTCATTTTGATGGTCCTGGGAGTCTGTATTACATCACAGTGTAGTAAGCATTGCTCAGACTGAGGGAAGCACAGGATGGCATTTTGCCTGATATGAGAGCAACCAGGCTATGCCCAAGGAAGTGACAGTGTAGGACATTTTAAATAGTACCACCCTTTGTGACCTTGAATAGTTACTTAATCCCTCTAAATATTTCCCCTTGTCTATTTAAATGGGATAATAATTCCTGTACCAAAGGTTATTGTAAGTATTAATTGAAATGAAGTATGTAAACTCTTCAGCAGAGTGCTCAGTGGCTGTCATTATTAATTAATATTAGAATTAGCCATTACTATTATTTTAAATTTGTGTAACTCTTACCAAGCTTTTTGAGGAGGGTCAGTATTTAGAGGGTAGAATCTAAATAGTGTAAAATGATACCTGTCTGAAGTTTATAAGCTATCATCCATTGGCCAGTAGGTAAAGGTCTGTACGAACATTGTACTTAGTCTCCTTTAGGCTTTATTATCTCCATTTTCAGCTATAAAACAGAGACATTAAGCAACTTGCCCAAGTTCACATAGTCAAAATAAGGCAGAACTGGTATTTGAACCCAGATCTGTTTGAATCAAAACCCAGTGCTGTGTGTTTTTTTAAATTGTGGTAGAATATATATACCATGAAATTTACCATTTTTAAATGTATAGTTCATTGGCATTAAGCACATTAACATTATTTTGCAACCATAACCATCATCTAGTTCCAGAACTTTATCTTTTCAAACTGAATCTCTGTATTCATTAAACAGTAACTCTCTATTCCCATACCCACCCCTCTCTTCCCCAATCTTTGGCAACCACCATTCTACTTTCTGTCTCTATGCAAGGCTTGTATTTTAAAAACACTGTTATTCTTGTATTAAATCTATCATATTTCCCCCAAAACTTTTCTCCATTTGGTACAAAGATAGTAGTGTGGTGTATATATGATTTCCTTAAAGGTAGTGAAAAATAATAGTGTGTCTATGCTTATGTATCTATATTAGAATAAGTGCTTCTTTTTTAAAAACAAGCGTAAGTTGAAATTTTTTGCAGTTATAGTTCAACTGATTCAAATTATGTATTTACATAGCATACTTACATTGCACTAGACTTTTTTTTTCTTATTCAAGATGTATGTTTGCAACCAATTTAAACTAATTCTACTCAATGTTCTTCTTCCTTTTTTAGATAGGGATTATATTTTTAAATGGTGAATAACTTGCTAAAAGCATTTTTTGGGGGAGAGGGTTGTTGAAATTGGTTATCACAGTGACTTCTGAATCTGGTAATGAAAACTTTTTTTTAGTTGAAGGAGGTGTTACCTTAGCCATCTTCATTCTCTCCAAGACTAAGAATTCTTAGTTTAGGAGTGGTATTTCTGAATTACCGGATTTATAAGAAACTGTAATAGGCTCATCCGGTTAGTTTTTAATTCCTGTTTTGGAAAAGAAAAAAGTCCTAGCAGTAGTGGAGAAATCCTTTGAGACACATGAAGAAAAATATCCTAACAGGTCAGTTGAAATTGAGAAAATATGTAAATAATGAATTTTTTAGGCTAAAAAGAAATATTCTTGGCAGGTTCAACTTTAATCTCTAGTAAAATGATGGAATAACTCTTTAAAAGATGGAAATGTATTTACAGAGTAGCAGAGTACAAAACAGTAAAAGTCTATAAAATATTAGGTAAAAAAATGCCTTATTTGCTGAGTGCTGACATTGGTTTTGGCACTGAGACAGCATATGCAGAGACCTTAAAATCTATAACAGAAATAGCTAAAATGGTCTTTTTTTGGCATAAAATTAGTGGAAGAAGAGTAGTAGAAGAAGGGAACAGAGTTAGTTATACTTTTTCTTGGGGTTAGTAATTTGATATAACACATCACAATATTTTTATGTAAAATTCATTCAAATTGATTTGGTTATAGTTCTTGCTATGTGCATTGAAAACTGGCTGTAAATTGTTAATGTCTTGACGCCTTGTAATTCCATTGTCAAGTTAAAGCATTGTAGATTACATTGAATCATATAGTTAAACTATAAATTATCATTCTTCTATAAGTAATGACAAGTTTTTCTTTTGCCTTTTCCCTTTTTTATAGGCACACAGGCAACTTATACCCGGCCGACAGTGAGCCCATCCATAGGTCGGATGGCTGCAACCCCTGGAGCTGCAACCTATGTGAAAACTACCAGTGGTAGCATCATTACAGTAGTACCCAAATCATTAGCTACCTTGGGGGGCAAGATCATTAGCAGTAATATAGTTTCTGGTAGGTATATCTGAAATATGCAAAAGGTATAGGTAACTAGTAAGAGGAAAAAGCCTAGTTCAGCTGTTGAAGAATTCTGTTTGATCTCAGTTTTCGGCTTAGAAATCTAAAGCTGATTTTAGTCTGATGTTTAGTGATGAAGTATAGTTTTTTAGTTTTAGTATTAAATTTTCATATATTAAGCTTTTGATACTTTTAAAATCGAAAGAACATAAATGTTGCTTTTACTAGAATGGAAAGATTATCGTTTACATTTGTAGAGATTTTTCATTTATTAATATAAAGCGTCCTCCTGTTTGTTAATCCATTCAGACCTCATAACTCTGAGATAGTTAGTTATCATCCCCAGTTTACAGATACAGAGAGATTTAAGGTTATAGAGATGAAATTGACCTGTCCAAGACCACACAAGCTGGATAATAGAAGGACTAGTATTTATTTAAATGTCTTTGAGGGACCATATCTCATAATTTGAATTACTAATGTCACTTTAGCTCATTAAAAATGAAAATACTTAAACATCTTTATTTACTTTTCACCATTTATATTAATTCTTTACTTTTTAAAAATATATTACTTAGATAGTGAAGGCTAATTTATTGGTATTTTGGAACCTTACCTGGTTTTTATTGGCTTGTTAATTCTTGAAGTATTTGGGTTGTGGATCATGAAGTGGAATGTTAACATGGCATTCATTTTCATCGATTATTATTTTTTAATTAAAATGATGTAAATAATCTCTGATCAAATAAGCCTTGTAGACTTTGTCTACCATTTTTGTAGACTAACCATATTTTGTATGCCCCAGGTGAGTTGTTCTAACATTTTAAAGTGAAGGGATTGAAGTTCCCGGCAGTAATACGATGTTGCTGATAACTCAGGGAGTGAAAAAAAAGCAAAGCAGGGCATGGTATTGGCATAAAGTACTATATTTAAAGCTGTTAATTTTGGCTCTACTTTTAAGTGTAAGTGAGAAAATCCAGCATTTGCCAAATTAAGGAGGGTGAAACCAGTAGGGAAAGAATCATCATACTCCAGATTTTAAGAGGGTATTTTAAATAACACAATTAAAACTCAAATTATAATTTATTACCTGACAGTATCTTTAAATAGTATAGTGTACATACTCAAACATTTCTCAAAAAGTGGTCGTGCTTTTCACTGGTATGTAGCCTTTTATGACTGTAAGGGTTTTTCTTATATATGAATTCATGGTACCGCATAACTTGAAGGAATGTCCAGATGTTATGAAGCCTCTATTTGCCAACCTTATTTATGATTTAGCTACTTTGTACTGGGTTAGAACAATACAAGCAAGCACATTTTCCTAGAAGCAAAGAGGTGGTCATATGTAACATTTATACCTTTTATTATGTATATATTTTATCCACCTTTGTGTTTAAATATAAAGCAACTTAATTGCTATTTCAATTGTAATGGGTATACATGAGAATAGTTTGTAAGTTTTTCCAGCACTATAGGATATACTTGGCACATAGTTGAAACAACTCTATTCATTGCATGGAGCTCATTTTATCTACTTCTGCTTCACTGTTTGACACTTTTACTCTTAAAGAACTTCTCTCATTTCTGACTGCTCTAAACTGATCCTTATGTTATGTATCAATATTCTTTATAAAGACAGTTCTCTAATTTCGTAATATTCTCATCCGTGATACTAAGATTATAGGTTAGTTTATTAGTAGTTTTCAATCCCAGGTTGTTTATTTACAGTAAACTGATAAGCCTGATTGGATGAATTTAGACAGTTGTGCTTTCATCCATGAGCAGATGCTGGATTCTAGAGTCTGAACCCACCCCAACTCCACGCCATCCCTGTTCCCCAACAAAAAAAGTATGCTTTTCTTAAAATACACTCAAACATCTAGCTATAAGAATAGAAAGCTTTTTAAAAAAAATGATACTTCCCCTTTCATTGTGGGGAATTTGGAAAATATAGAAAGGTACAAAGAAAATTAAAAACTTAATAATTCTCACCATCCAGAGAAATGTGTTAAAATTTAAGTGTATATATTTCTGTTCATTCCTTTCTCTGTTCATTTTCTTGTATAAATGTGTTTGTGTGTGTGTGTGTGTGTATAATATATATATATATATATGTATTTTAAATTGAGATCTAATATAATCAGTTTTAATCTTTTTTCATATAATACTATTTTCCCATTCCATTAAATGTATTTTGACACTCCCCCGACCCCTGCTTAATGGCTACACAATGTTCTCTAATATGATGCACCATAATTTAGCCATTTTCTTATTGTTAAATGTTTCAGGTTGCTTACAAATTTTTTGGTCATTATCAATAATTCTGTGATGAACATCTGTATATGTAAATTATTATGTAAAGTTCTTAATTCCTTTGTATAATATCCTAGAAAGCAAGTTCATGCTTCTATCTAAAAGGTCAAGTTTTTCTTTTTATTGGAATAAGCAATTAAATGGAAGGCGTGACTATTTTTACAGTTATTTAACTCGTATCTTATAGAGTCAAATATTTACTTACATGTGTATACATAGAGAGAACTATCAGATTAAGATTTTTTGTGAGTGTTGCTGAGGGTTGGTTAAAGAATCATGCATATTTTATGCAGAAGATTTGATCCTTCAGAGGTGAACTCATTATCTTGACTCTGAGGACATTATGGGAACCTTTGACTGTGGCAAGATTTGATTTTGATTCTCTTCATCATTAGTACAATGTTCAGGCAAAGACCAAGTGTTTAAATACTTTTTAATTCATTCATTCATTTGCTTATTCTTTGAGCAAAACAACATAAAACATTACCCTAAAGACCAAGATTGTCAGGGTGACTTAAGAATCTGTGAATAGTAAAATCTAGGCCAGTAAATTAGTGTTCTTTACCTACCCTGAGGCTCAAACTTTTATAGGTATCTTATTTTTAAATAGGAATGTCTCTGGAATGCATGACTGTCATAGCCCATGATCCTAATGTGATTCACAGTTATTGGCACCCATTGTACCTTGACTCTTTCTTTGTCAGTAAAGACTATATATAGGTGGGTTCTCTGATGTTATGAGCCAATTGTTGGACTGGGTGCTGTGATACATAGGGATGTACGTGAGGTGCATTCTCTGTTGTAAAGAATGCTAAACTTGTATACATTCTGTTGTAACACACTATGAAAGCATGGGGAAAGACCTTTTTAAAAAATTAGTACTACTTCTATCTTCAGTATAACATAGGTGTAGGTATAACCTAGGTATACATAGGTATAACCTGAGATACAGAAACATGCTCACTGGAATTTTAGACTTTTATAATTTGATAATTCTAGTCATAAATTGTATTCTACTTTAATGTAATGCTGTACTTGCTTTGTCTTATGCTATGCCTTTTTCTTCTGTTTTCTGACATCCCCTCCCTCCCGCCCCATGTATTAAGCTGGTGAACTTGGTTTGCAGCAGTCGCATAAATTGACACACCTCTGTAATGGAAAGGATTAGAGACATTTTTATAGACATAAATCACTTGTTAAGCAAGTTTTGTGTAGAGTTAAAGATTGGTTTACATTTCCTGGAGGTAGTTTTTAATGCTTACTTTCTAAAAAGTTTTTTATTAGCCAAAATTTGGTAAGGCTGTATTGTCAAAGGAGGCATCATAATCAATCACACATGAGGGATTGGAGTTAATTAAGAGTTAAAGTTGATGTAAGTGAATAATAGGTAGCTTGGTTTTTATAGCTCTTAACAGCCTATTCAGAGACCACAGATAAAGGAAAAAAACATTTGAGAAGCTGGTGCATGGATAAAAGTGCTTTTTTATGTAACCTGAGTGTGTTACCTTAGACTGATGAGACATTAGATGATGGCAAGTATATTATAAAGATATTGTAATAAGATTGTCAAAAATTCTTGTATATACTTATTCTTAGTACAATCTTATTTCTAAATCTACAATATTCTTCTTCTTAGTACAATCTTATTTCTAAATCTCTATTAAGGAGTGCTAAGGTTTTCCAGTAGAAAAGAATAAAATTTTATTTAATTTTTCATCTTGAGAATATATTAATCAGTCATGTTTTTAACGAGTACCTCTTCTGTGCTTAGTCATTTGATAAATGATATGTAAGCCTATAGAAGAAAAATATGACTTGCCTGTTTTCATAGGCAGAGGAAATTACAGGCGCAAAAATTGCATTGGGACTGGTGTGCTCAAGGACCAATGTGGAAACCAGCACACTGAAGGAGAGGTATATATTGGATAATCCTGAAAATTAAAGTCTGACGGAACCTGGAAAGCTAAGCAGAGGAGTTTGGGCTTTGTGTGGTAGGTAATAGGAAGCCATAGTGAAGAAATTACATGTTAGACTAGAGTTCATGGTGTGCATCATGGAGTAGGAACAAATAACATCAAGTTGGTAGATTAAAGGCCAGATCATATAGGATATTGAAAACCGAAAGGGGAAGTTGGAACTAGAAACAAGAGGGATTAGGAAGGTTTTTAACCAATTTCATGTATTCTGGGTTCTTGACATGATGGGATTGGTTTTTTGTTTTTGATATTTGATATGACAGGGACCATCAGAGCTATTTGCATGATAGAGAAACTTGAAATAGGAAGAAAATAATGAGAAGCCAAAAGAGATGGGGGTCTGTCTATTGAGCTGACATTGATAACATTTTGAAAAAAGATACACATTGGTGATAAATTGAGTTCATTCACATACTCATTACTAATTGCCATATACTGTGTGCTAAGCACTGAGGAATCAGTGACATGGAAAGATAACAGTGTGGAGCTCAAAGAGGCTTTCGTTTTGTTGGGGGATACTTGGATTGAAGACAGGGCATGAATTAAAGATTTGTACCAGGATTTCCAACTTGGGTAATGAGCTGAATAGTAGGGTACAAATTTGATAGATACGTTTCATAGGTAGAAGAGAAGCAGATTGTGGAAGAATCTGGGTGAGAGGGAAAGGTAATATTATGTTTCAATCAGTAGATATAGATTTACTAAGTAGATCTTAATAGTTGGAAATATAAATTTATATACATATATAAATATAAATTTATAAATTAATGTAAATTTATATTAATATAAATATATAAATTTATATATAAATTTATATTTATATATAAATAGTATGTATAGTTTCATCCTCACTCTTTGAAGTGCTGCAGATTATAAAAGCACATGTTTAATCTGTGACTTGGTCTCTGAATCAGTGTTTATTTTGTCTTGATCACACAAAAATTTGTGACTTATTTAATAAATTTTCTCTAGAATCTGGTGTTATGTGAGTTTTGATAAGTACTAGCTCTTTTTTATGATCTTTCTGAAGAATTTTCCCATCACACTAGTGATACAGATAAAACACTGGGTTGGGGGAAATATATATCATGGAATAGAGATTCTGATTTGTTTCAGTTAATTAGTCAGGAGAGGCATATTGACGGAGAAACTGATAGTGGTATTTTCAGGTTCTGAGTTTGGTGGGTCCTCAGATTCCCAAAAGATGACTGTTGCTAAGAGCCAGTTCTTAATCTTCTCTCATTCTAGGACAGCTTGTACTTTCCTGTTCCCAGCCTTCATTTTCATCCTCATGACAGCCTTCACATCACCTGGGGATGACATTGATGACATGTATGAATTGTGTACAACACAAACAAGTAATTCAGTATCACTAGTCCTTAACTCAGGCCTCCTTTTCTCCCCCTTCTCTAAGGAACGACCACCAAAATCACTACCATCCCCATGACTTCCAAGCCCAATGTGATTGTTGTGCAAAAGACCACAGGGAAAGGAGCGACCATTCAAGGGCTCCCAGGCAAAAACGTCGTCACAACGTTGCTCAACGCAGGGGTAAGTAAGAGCTCGAACTGAGGCCTCTGCGATCCCCTGAGGACGCTAAGAACCAGCTGTGCAAACATTTGCCTCACGACTTCAGAACCCCGTAATGGCCACAGTGGCTCGATTTACCACCCCTGTGATGTAATAAGTGTTCAAACACCAGCCACGGATGCCATTTTTCACAGTAATTTCTAAAACCTGTTGTTTATAGATAGGCTACTTATGACCATGATTTAGATGCTTAGCTTTATCCCGATGGAGGATTCCACTGGCTTCACTACAGGAGGGCCTCTGTGAGAGGATCATTTTATTCCTGTATGTGGCCAGTGGAGAGTGGCCTCGTATTTGGCCTGGCCTGGGCAAAGAAAAGTATTTGGGATTAAGACTGAATTAATTGACAGGGATTTGTTACTCTGTTTTTTTTCATTTTTACCCCTGAGCTAGTAAAAAAAAAAAAAAAAATCAAATAGATTTATTTATAGTTGTTTGTTTCTATTTATAGGTAGTTTTTAAGAGGTTAAGAGGTTTGGAGTTAGATAAACCTGCGCTTTGTCTCTTAGTATTGTAGTTGTTTGACCTTGGCTAATTTACTCAACTTCTCTTATCCTTAGTTTCCACATTTGTATGTTGGGGATGATGATCTCTACCAATGAGTTTGTTGACTAGTAGCTAATTTGAAAGTGCTTAGAGCAGTACCTGACACATAGGAAGTCCTCAATAAATGTTTTGGTTATTACTCTTGGTACTTAACTGTTGAGGCTGGTAATGTCCCTAGTTTGCTAGAAAAAAGAATGCTATACTTCACTGTATTAGATCTCTCAGAGCTTCCTAGGCATCAGTCTTTACAATGTTGATAGGGGGTCCAGCATTAGATTTTTTCATCATGTGGGAAAACACAGATTGTTCCTAGCCTGAGTTCACATAGTAAGCCAAAAGTAAAGGATTAGAATTTAGATTTTTCAGAACTCTTTATAGTCTTTATAGGTTGTGCTTTCATAGAACTTGATATATGCGAGGGGATGCCATGTGCCCTTGGTCCTATGGTCACGTAGATCTAAAGTCATGTGTAAATCCTAGCTGCTAGATATATCTAATTGCAATAGTTTGATACAGGAAATTATAGTAAAACAAGCAGAAAAGACTATAAGACCATCCTCTTTACCACATGTGTACACACACATCAGAAGAGCGTTTTCAAAAAATAGCCTGCTAGTTGGTTTTGATTGGTTTTGAATGGGTCATTATACTTGGACAGGGCCCATCAAGCCATTTTAATAGATAGGCATACCCACTTGCAAACCAGCACTCTTGGTAAATGAACTAGAGCTCTTTCCAGAGACGCTGCTGTGAAGGGGGTATGTGTGTTAAAATAAGTAATCACACAATTGGCAGACACTTCATGTTTTCCTTAGATAATTACAGCAGATAGTTAATTTTGTGATTTTTTAAAATCATGTTTACCTCTAAATTCATGGTGATTATCTTTTTGCCAGCTCACCTGGGTGCTTTATTTTTATTGGCTGCTAAATTTAGACAGCCACATATTTGAATGATGATGACTAAAAATTAAGAATAACTGATAAGCTGAAACATTTCAGATCCTTTCCTTTTTATTTATGGATTTAATTTTTAAAATTTTTAATAATTTAGTAAAATTACTGTATTCGAATTTAATTTAGTTTAGTTCAAGTAATGACCAGAAAATGGTACTTAAGAATAAAGTACCAGATGGAAATGCAGAAAGTGGTGAAAAGTTAATGGGCTTAAGCTACGGTATCTAGTTAATAGACTAAAGTGATATTAGTAACAGTAATAAAACATGGGAAATGCTCTAATTTTTTTCCTTTGTGTTTTCCCATATAACCTCAGAAAGAATGTTAATATCTTTGCTGATTTCATCTCTTGTCCATACTTTTTCACATAGATATTCTGCTATTTAGCCTTATAATTTTATACTTGGGGAACTTAGGCAGTTTATTTTGTATGTGTACATTTAGCTATTGGTATAATGCACAATCATTCTATTATGTAAATGTTCATTACAGATAAATTAGAAAATAAAAATGAATGTGGGGGGTGGGGCAAGACCTATAATCCCAACTCTTAGAGAGAGAACCATTGTTAACAGTTTAGTATATATTCTTCTATAATTTTCTGACTCTTAATATATGTATTCTGTGAACGTGACAGTATAATTGTTCTTAATGTGAGTAGTTTATTTTTTTAATTCACTCATCAGGAAGTACTTAACACCTTGTTTGGACAGAAAGACTTCTAAGATCATTTCAACTAAGTCTAGGATTTTTGATCACCTGGAAACATTGTTCTTTGTTGCCCAATTTATAGTCCTTTTCCCATTATCCTGGTAAAATCTTTCTGTGATTTTTTTTTCAGTGAAAGGACAGTTTTCATCATTTAAATGCATATAAATCTCATATAGTCACTTACTTCCCTTTAGGGAGAAAAGACTATTCAGACAGTGCCAACGGGAGCAAAGCCAGCTATCATCACTGCTACAAGACCCATCACCAAAATGATTGTAACTCAACCAAAAGGAATAGGTTCCACAGTTCAACCAGCAGCTAAAATCATCCCAACAAAAATTGTTTATGGGCAGCAAGGGAAAACACAGGTATGCTATATAAGATATGGTGGTTTTTCTTGGCTCAGGTATATTTTAAATTCCTAAAATTCCAAGGTAGAAATTTGAATGAAAAGATCACTAATCTTTAAAAAGTCAGATTGTTAAAAGTTATGACTGAATGTGTATAATTATCCATTTATTTTCAATACCCGTGTTTCACTCTTCAGTACTTTTTTTAAAAATATCTAAATATTTGTGTCATATCATGAGCAAAGATTAGAGAAAAGAATCCCTTTGGAATAAAATTTGCTGAAGTTGTATATATTATTTGAGGAGTATATGGTTGAGGGGGAAGGTGGTTATTCAGAATCTCTCAAAGAAAAGTATTTACTTTTTGTAAGCTAATATGGCCATCGAAAGCACTTTGTTATAAATTTTCTTTACTTGAAACCTAAATAATGTAGAAACCAGAGATCTATTCATTTTTTAACTACTAAGGGAACTCTTCTGGAAATTTGCCTGGGAAATTGAGACTCAGGATTTACTCTTATGTTGCTGGGCTGTTTATTTTGCAAATACTTTAACTGCTAGTCTGAGAGTATCAATGGAAGCAGTTAGCTTTGGTTGCGGAATGCTATCCTAGAATTTTTATAGAAGGTAGTGATTTACTTATAAACTAATAATTTGCCTTTAGAATTGATTCCCTCAAAATCATAGCTATATAGTTTACTATCTAAACAAGTAAGTTTTGTGATGAGAAGTAAGTCCAAATTGTCTTTTAAGTTTCAACTGTGACAATTTCATTTACTCCATCATCTAAGTCATAGTATAACCTATATTTTCATTCTGGAATTCTTGGAAATCAGTGACTTAAGAGTCTGAAAAGGGTTAAAATCTTATTATATGTATGGGAGAAATAAAAAATAAATGTGATGAGTTAACATTTTTATTCCATGTACCCAATTGAAGTTAACTTCTTGAGTCCAAATTTTGAAATGGAATGGTTCAGTTTGAAAATTTTTTCCCATTTCACTTGTTTTAGTGTCTGTAGTTTTCCACTTTTGCCAGGAGTTGATCTACCACATGTTCCATATTGCTTCTAATAGTTGTCTAAATCATTGTTCCCCTGGGGATTTCTTCAAAGATGATTTAGGTCCCAAGTAAGTTTACTTTGTGTCAATTAGGAATTTTATTTGGTTGCTAATGAAAAGAAACCTAAAGAACAGTGACTTACTTAAATTGGGTTTTATATTTATTATGTTAATAAATGTTCAGAGGTGGGGAAATCCTAGGCTGTTATTGTGGCTCAGAATTTCCACTGGAAATCTAGGCTCCTTGTAGCTTTCTGTTCTGCTGTCCTTAGCTTGTGGCTATCACTTCTACTATACAGCCTACAGGTAGTTAAATGACTCCTGACATCATTACAGGCAAGGAAAAAAGGGGGGAACGGCTCTCGTCAGAATCATGGCTGTCACAGTCTGGCATGTGCCACTTAAAACATACATTGCTTGACTATAATTTGTTCATAGATTGAATTAGTCTTTGATGTACAATGCTGTGCCCACAGCATGTACAAAATGCTGTTTTCCATGTCTGGAAAATATTATTCATGACCTAGAAGTTTAACATTTTAAGTAGTGCTCTAAAGTTTAAACTGGGTATATTTCTTCTTTTCCTCTAGGTTCTTATTAAACCCAAACCAGTGACGTTTCAAGCTACAGTTGTTAGTGAACAAACAAGGCAGCTGGTCACAGAAACATTACAGCAAGCATCCAGGGTGGCAGAGGCTGGTAATTCTTCTATTCAGGAGGGAAAAGAAGAGCCACAGAGTTACACAGATAGTAGTTCCTCTTCTACAGAGTCCTCCCAAAGTTCCCAAGGTAAGATCCATTTTACTTCTGATTTATATAATTACTGTTGACATAGTGCCCTAGTTCAAAAATACTTGCATCTAGGAATTTCAGACAAACATGTATGCTTTGATTTGTCAGTTCTTTAGATTTTATTTTCTTTTGTTTGATATGCAACCAGTGAGCTGAAGCTTTGTTTTTGGTAAGGCTTGCCATTCTTTCCTGCGTGATATATGTTCATCAAATAATTGAGAAACTTTAGATGATGATTTTGACAGGTAGGTATTATCAGACTGTTTACAGCTGTGATGCTCCTGTTTGCTCGGGTAAGTCGAAGTATGCAAGAAAGCAAATATACTATTTGAAGTGGTTGTTACTAAACATTGAGAAAGAATCAAGGTGGCCAGAGATGGGCTATAAATAAATGGGCTGCAAGTAGGGTGACCGTACATTGCAGTTTGCATGAGACAAGTCCTAGTTTATGTTCTAGCATAATTATTAAATAGCATTCCCTTTCACTCTCAATAGGTGTCCCAGTTTAGGTGATAGTTGTATGGCTCTCCTAACTATCAGAAAGGAGCTATGAAGCCAGACTTCGTAATAGGGAAGCTCTTTGTCCTCAGTGCTGTTTTAATTATGTTGTTCTTCTAGGAAGTCTCTTAAAATAAGGTCGTGATCACAATTTTTAAACCTTCTACAAATCTAGTACTCATGTCTGTCAGGTACTTTAACCACCCTTATAGTCAGGCGGTATATTATGCCAATGCTTATACACTCTGATACATCTAAGCAAAGCTGTTTATCTTCCCTTGATCATCATTCCTCATTCACTCCATTCTCTCCACCTGCCTCCCCATTATCCTCTCTGAAGTGCTTTCTTACCATTTTTCTAATACAGATTCTTCATATTGTGCAAACATTTTATTATTTTAACTCTTCAGTGGAGTCTTCCCAGATTAGTCTTAACATGGTTCAAATTGGTGATTAATTCCATTAATTCAATCTGACAATTATTAGTTTATAGTATGTACAAGCCTTGTGCTAGACCCTACAAGGTTGAGTAAAAATACAGTGCTTGTCCTCTAGGAGCTTGACATCTAGAATAGGGGCTAAAAAAATACATTTCAACTGCAGTATAAGAATTCTATTAATAACAAACCAAAAAAAGCCAGGGGCTGAAAGTTCACACTATAGTGAGGTGAGGACGAGCAAGTTTCGTGAAGGAAGTAGCATTTGAAATGGTCTTTGAAAACTCATGAATTCAAAGTAAACAAAGATGTTGATTTTAACAAACAATATGGCACTCATTTTATAAAATATGTAAAATATTTAGCTTAGAAGTTGGTGCTAAAAGGGGAACATGAACAAGTATATATATATATATATAATCTCGGGTTATCTTTAGAAATTGGGCTTCTTGTCCTCAGGGAGCTCTAAGTCATTCATTACTTCCCAAACATGTCATTTCATTAGTGAGTCTTCAGTTTTCATTCCAAAAATGGGACAAAAGTTTGGCTGTTTTTGGAAGTTATTGAGTGAGTATAAGGTTTTCTGCTCTTCAATCTGTTATTATACATGGCATCATCTATTGATATTTATTTGTTCTCTACCATTGTTTATTTTTTAAAAATATTCTATAATATACAAACATTTCATAATTCACAATAGACATATCAAATATAATTGACTATTAAGCCAGTTTTATAATCTGCATTTGCCCCTCTCTCCAAATCCTTGTATAGCTCCTTAGTACATTATCACAAAGACAAGGGGCTGTCCCATATATATATGCATGCTATGATTTAAAGGAAAGGGGTAAAGGTTTTAGTCAATCTAAGATCATTCTGTTTTTCAAAATATGTGAGGGTCTTAACTACTCGGAATGTAAGCACTACATAGCAGTCCATTTTTACTTTATATTGCTTTTGTAGTTTTTAGTCACCTCCCTTTTAGCAACATTTTCTTTTAATGTACTTTCAAACTTACAAAAAAGTAGCAGGAGGAGTAAAAGAATTGTATATACTCTACCTAGATTCACCACTAGTTTGTATTTTTCCCTATTGGCTTTGTTGTTGATTCTCTTTCTGCCCCTCCTCCACCCATGTGTTTATCATTTTTCAATTTCTTAACCATTTGAGAGCAAATTCTAGATATCATGACCTTCACCTCTAAATACTTAACAGTTGTAGGTTTATATTTCTTAAAGTTAGTCTTTTTATAACTAAAATGCAATCATCAAAATTAAGAAATTGAACAGTATGATGTATAATCTACAATCCATTCAAATGTCATCAACTGTCCAATAATGTTCTTTATAATTTATTCCCCCACTCCACAATCCAATTCAGAATCAAGCACTGCATAGTTGCCTTTAATTGTCATGGGCTCTTCGTTTTCCTTTAACTTGGTATAGTCCCTCAGCCTTTCTTTGTGTTTCTTAACCTTGACATTTTGGAAGAGTCGATCAGTTACTTTGTAGAATATCCTTTAATTTGTTTTTGTCTGATGTTTTTCATGATTAGATTCAGCAGGAATTCCACAGATGTTTTGTCCTTAGTTTTATCTCATCAGGAGGCACATGATGCTAGTTTGTCCCAATACTGATGATGTCAATGTTGATCACTTGCCTAAGGCGATATCTTCCCCTTGTTTTGCATTATGAAGTTGAAGTTACCATATTTCCCTTCGAGATTAATATTAATTTGTGGGGAGATACTTTGAGACTCTATAAATATCATGTTCCTCATCTAACATTTACCAACTAGTTTTAGCATCCATTGATGATTTTCTAAAGTCGATTATTTATATATTTCATAGTTGGCATTTTACTGTAAAAACGAATCCACCTTTTCTTGAATTCAAATCTTTTTTCTGGTGACTTCCTTTACACAAGTCCTGGAATAAAGATGTCTTTATGCCAAGGGAATTTCTTGATTTCTAGTTCTAGTTTCTAAATTTCCCCCACCATCTCCCACCCCCAAGAAGGAGCAGTTGAGGCCTTGTCCTATTCCTTATTCCTGAGCTGTCTCCTCGCAGGCTAGCATAGAGGCCTTCATCTTCACCTTATTGTATCACCGATCACCCTGGAGGGCTCCTCATTCCTTCTACACTGTGCTTCCAGAATTACTTTGGTCGTTTTATTTTGTACTTGTTTGTTTGTTAGTTTGTAATAATTGTTTTCTTTTCCACAAGGCTACTAGCTTTCCAAGGGCAAGGATCACTGTATATCCACCTCTGTATATCCAATAATTACAGAGAGGCTGATTAGCACTAAGTAGGCACTCAGAAATGTTTCACTGAATGAACACACAGCAACATGGCAGCCGTAGCATCTGTGGCATAGTGTTAAGCTTCAGCTTTATAAACTCATTTTTATTGCCTGAGTCCAAAATGTTTCCTTTCTGAGCTTCCCTCTAACCTTGTGGGTGGGCTTTTTGAATGGTATATGCGTGGAATAGTTTTAGATCTTGATGGATAATTAGGAGACCAGGCCTAATGGGTCAAGACCATACTTACCTAGGTCACTTACTGAAGATTGGACCATATGTCTTCCACAGCTCCTGAACTTTCGTTCCTAGTTGGAGCTTCTTTTTTTCTGTTTCTCATTTGGGAATAGGCTAGCTTTATTGGGTTCTAGATTTTAAAAAATAAAAATATATTAAAAGTTTCTTATATTCTCTTTGTTTCCAACCTGCTTATTCTGTAGGTGGAAAACTCTTAAAAGTTTGAAGGTGGATTAGAGAGAATACAAGATTAAGTGAAGTACAATGGAAGAGAACAAGGAGACAAAACCAAGGGTAGGGATTTAAGATGGAACGAGGCATGAGGCAAATACAAAAATGTATCCTATAAAGACATTGCTTTAAATAGGCCACACCTGGTTTTTAGGATGATTTTTCCAGAAGCTACATGATCTGGGTAGTCATAGTGAGAGTGGGGAATTAATCTGGGTTAAGCAAAACATACTTGTAGAACTTTTCAGAGCCATTGTGTGCTAATATATATTGTGAAAGATGAAGTGTGGAGTATATAATGTAAAATGCTCCCCAACTTTTTGGCCATGGAACCTTTCTTTTGTAGAACATCTTTAGGAACTAATGTTCTCTGGAACATTTTTGGCAGTGTCATCTAGGCAGTTACATACTGTGAAAACCTTAGGTGTTGTGACAATCCTTCAGAGGGAAGGCACATATTACATCATAGGAGGGATGTAGACATGTTGGGTTTAGTTTAGAAGAGGTGGTTTCGATGGGTAAGGCCTCTGAGAATCATTTTATATGAGGAACGCTTGGTGGAGACAGAACATTTATCATGGAGAAGAGAAGAGAAGGATTGGATTCATTTGGGGGGACATGGGAGCTGTCATCAGTTATCTTGAGGACCGTGATGTGGAAGAGGGAAAAGAATTGGTCTTTCTGGATACCTAGACAGAAACCAGAACCATTGGGTAGAAATCACAGGAAGACCTGTTTCCACTCCATATGAAATTGTTTTCTAACTGTCATAACTTCAGAGATGGAAGGAAACTGTTTTGGAAAATAGTGAGTTCTTTGGTGCTGGAATTCCCAGACTGGCTGGGATTTGTTGTGAAGATTTTAGCATAGGCTTGATGATCGTGTTAAATGAACGTTTAGATCTTTTCTAACTGAAAGGTCTCACGATTCTATGAAAGTGTGGTATAGGCATTTTATAGTAAAGATATAAATATTTGTTAAATGACGTGGGGGGAAAGATACCTGAGGGTCAGCAGACCACCATCCTCAAGAGAGATAGAAAAGTCATTCAAAAAGAAACAACAACCTTCCCAAAGAAAACAAAATCAATATATAATAGATCTGGAATTTTTAATTACCATTAACAAACTGTAACCCCCACACCAAAAAAAAAAAAAAAAAAAGAAAAGAAACACTAGGCAGAATATATGCCACACCAGGGATGTATAATTTCCATTAAACTTCCCCAAAAGTCTAGAAGATGAAAGCTACATAATCAAACGGTACTGTGAGATCAGGCTCTCTGACCCTAGCCTCAGACTTAATAGGCAATAGATTTATCCAGACTAATCATAAGCCGAAAGTAGAGCGGAAAATCACTCAAGGACTGGTTTTCACATGCAGGTTCAGACACTCATTCTGTGTCCCGGTTGTTGGGGTTGTTACAGTAAGACTTTATGATGGTCAGCTAGTCTTTCTGAGTATGGCTAGAAAGAGAGCGAGCAGTCTCCCCAGTCCCTATAGGATGATGTTATTTGTGGTGACATCTCTGAGAGGTGCTCCCATGTGGAAATTCATTTTCTAGTTTCTTTCTACCTTATCTCTCTCTATGAATGCAATCCTTGCTTTCCTCTAGATTTTCAGTGTATATAGAGTTGGGTTGCCAAGTCATTCCTTGCCTATAGGTCCTCTCACCTAACCGAAGGGTACTTATATCATCAATGATTTCTTAAATTTGAGAACTTAGGTTATATAAAAAGAATGATTCCCTAATATAATCAGTTCTCTTAAGTTTAAATTTGATGTATCTACTTAGATGAGTGAAGAAAAATTGTTATATGCTTCACATGGCATTTGGTGTTGCAGGATAGTGTCCTTCGATCTAGATTTTGGGGAAAGTTTAATGGAAATTATACATCCCTCATGTGGCATATGTTCTACTTAGTGTGTGGTATTATGTTTTTTGTGGGGTTTTTTTGTTTTTTTTTGCAGGGGAGAGTATAGTTTGTTAATGGTAATTAAAAATTCCAGACCTATTGTATATTGATTTTGTTTTCTTTCAGAAGACTGGTATTTTCGTTTGTTTATTTTGAAGAGTTGTTCCCCTGTCCCAGCTTTTTTGGACAACTTTGTGGTTTTAAAAATATAATCGTTATAGAAGGTTGAACTTATGTTATATTTATTCTTGTTTTTTGGGCTACACGAATTCTTTTCATTCTTCTGTGATGCTTTCACTGACCATTCCAATTCAAAGTAGTCTTTTTAAATATATATATATTTATTTTATTTGCTCTAATCATTAGATTTTACCCCCAAATACAAAGCTATATGTATATTTTTTGTGTCTCCTTCATTATAATCTAAACTTGGGAGTATGCCTTTATATATCCTACATAATTTTCTGTGTGGTGTCTTGGACAAAGGAGTTTAAATTTAACATTAGTCTACTCCAACCTGCTTACTCTGTAGATGGAAAACTCAATAAATAATGTGTTGCTTGATTTGATACACATTTAGTGTTTACATGCTTACCTGTATAGCATGAATATAATAAACCTTGAATTAGGGCTGTAATTTATTTTGAAACTAACAAAAAGTTAGAATTGAGGACTTTTTCAGGTCACCACCACCACAACAAAACTAACATTTCTGTTGTCTTTCATAGTTACAAAGCTCTTTTTACATATATCATTTACATTATATCCTCAGAAATTCTGGGAGGTAGAGAGGTGATTTTATTGCCATTCTAGAAATAATACTGAGACCCAAAGAGTCAACTTGCTAATAATCGATGGAGCTGGAGCTGTAACCTAAGACTTGGAACTCCAAATGTTACACATGCCCTGTTATATATCGTGCTGCTTCTAGATCATCTATCCATTCTTATAGTCAGTAGACAGGGTTTCCTTTCAGTAATTCGGTCATCCGATACTTACTGACTGAATGCTGAGGTTGTATTACACAACACATTTTCAGGAACGTTGGGGGAAAAAAGACTCCTACAGCATTTTGTTCTCACTCTACACAAACATGCACCCGTCTACACAAATGCACACCTATTTATTACAGCAATTATCACATTGAGTTGTAATTTGTCTTTTTACATGTCTGTCTCCCCAACCAGATCGTGTGCTTCTTGAGCCTCCTCTGATAATCTTTGAGCTCCTTTATGTCTTCAATGCCAAATACAGACTCTGGCACAGAGGTGCCCAGACTGTTGAATCAATGAATGAATGAATATTGAATACAGACATGAAAGACATTATGCCTTCAGGGGGCTTATCGTCTTCTTGGGGAGATAAAGCATGAAATTTACAATAAATACAAAGGTTTTAAAAAAAAAGCAAGTTGTTTTTTTTTTTTTTTTTTTAAGAGAAACTTTGTTTATAGGGTTTGTTTTTTTTTAACTAATATAAAACAGATTCCCAGCCTGTAGTTCATGTAATTGCTTCCCGGCGTCAGGATTGGTCAGAACATGAGATTGCAATGGAGACTAGCCCCACCATAATTTATCAGGATGTATCCAGTGAATCACAATCAGCTACTTCAACAATCAAAGCTCTATTAGAACTGCAACAGACAACAGGTATGAATTCACATGCTCAGCTGAATGAAGCATGTTATCTCTAGAGATGGGTTGTGCTAAAATACTACCACTGTTATATTTTCTTTGTTATTATTTGAGCACACTTCCCCCCTCTGGACTTGTCTATAATCATTGGTACAGTCTGTTTACTTGTCAGTTCATTAAGATGTGCACATGAGTACTGAAGGATAGATATAGTCGGTAGAAAGGAGAATGTAAAGAGCTCTTCTTCTCTGTCTTCTGCTTAAAATGGACAATCCTGTTGCCTCTTGTCACAGAAAGGAGTAGGTCTGTCACTTCTAAGCAGAAAGATAGATGTGGCACAGTTGCCAGTTGTATTCCAGCGTAGTAGCAGATTGAAGGGCTCCTGCCATCATTCTTGATATTAGTGGGGCAGTTTTATGGTCATAAAACACCGTGAATGGCCCTTCCTAGTATTCTGATTTGTTTCAATTTTACCTTCATATTTCTTTATATAATGAATCACTTGAGCTTCCATGGAAAGCTATCCTCATTTAACAAGATCCTATCAGTATTTCTAGTTACTAAATATCTTCAGTGAACTCTAGGCAAAACCTGTATTTATTATAAATACTGACTTTTCTTTAATAATGGGTCAAAGAGTGTCAAAGTACTTAAGGGACCTTAGCGATGCTCTCATCCAACCCTTTCATTTTATGGATAAGTAAACTGAGATCTAAAGAGGTTACCCAATTGGTTAGTGGCAGAGTGAGACTCCACATCTTTTGATTCCTATTCAGTGTCTTCTCTACTTGTGGGGTGACTTTTGTATTCTTTTGGTTTTGTTTTGCTTTCTTTGTTTAAATGATTATTTTGATTTTGTCACATTATATGCTTTGTGGGAATAATCTGAATGATCATTCAGTGGACTTAATTACTGGTTACTGTTTGTTGTAACATCCACTCTACACTACCCCAAAAATACTAGCATTTAATGTAAGTCTTTGGCTAACCTTTCTGTATATTGGTGTTATTTTTGGCCTTAGTCGTTTCCTCAGAGCCCTGTTTTTGACATACTCAGCCATTTCCATTAATGCCTTTATAGAGGGTGGAAACTGAACAAGAAGACTTTGTAGAAAAAAATGATAAGATATAAAAGTAAATCTATTCACGGAAACCATTCTTGATTTCAGACCATTCCATAAGACATTTTTATAGGAACAGAGAGGCCATTTTTCCCTAACACTAAAATTTTTTATTTTTTAAGAGTCACTGAAAACATTGTAGTATTTATTTAAAATTATGTCAGATTTTTAACAGATCAAATTTAACTGATCACTGTGTTGTACTATTCTGGGTAGATGTGCCTGAGAGCAAATCATGCTTTGTACTGCTTATTCACCCTTTGTTTTCAGGTATTGAACTCAAGGATACCAGGGACTACCTTGAAAAAGGGTAAAGGAAATGTTCTAAAAGGAGTGTCTACAAGAGAAACAGACCTAGTCGCCTGGCCTGGTGATAACAGGCTGGGATTGTACTCTGATTGCATATGAGTCCTTCATACTAGGCTGCTGGGTACTGTTGCACAAATGGTGGACTCGATAGCCATACATAGCAGTCTGCTTATTTCTTCCCAACTCACTGTCTCCTTAATCACTGCCACTGTGTCACCCCAGAGGTTGGGTTCATTATTCCCATGGACAGCTCTGGTTTTGGTACTTGTTTTGGTACTTGGTAATAAAAGTTGACTTTTCCCTGACTTTTTTATGCAGTAAAGGAAAAATTGGAGTCTAAACCAAGACAACCCACTATTGACTTGAGTCAAATGGCAGTGCCTATTCAGATGACCCAGGAAAAGAGACATTCTCCTGAGAGTCCATCAATTGCTGTGGTAGAGTCAGAACTAGTTGCTGAATACATCACCACTGGTAGGTGTCCTCTTAAAAAGTAGCATTACGGTAGGAGAGCTACCTTCCTGGATTATATGGGATGGTTGTTTGGGGGGGAATATATTTTTTATATTTCTAGCTCTTTTCCAGTTTGCTCTGATTGACATTGTCCTTGGGATTTACTCTGCCTTTAATGAGTAGGGGGGAAAATCAATAAAAAAATAAATATTTTTCTGCATCTGAATTTTTAGTTTTGGGGGAGAGGAGGTGGGTCAAGGGAGGAAGAAGGTATAAAATCCAACCCTTTTTTAATGTAAAGAAAAAAATGTGGAAAACTTGAAATTCCTGTAAATACTTAGGAGTTCTGGTGAAAAGCGAATTAGGTATTTGTTTAAAATGTGGTCTGGCAGCAAAGCACTAATACGATTTTTGGATGGCATATGTGGAGAAGCGGAGCAGGAAGGATAATAGATTCTTTCTCTCGTATTCGTGAGACCACACCTGGAATACTGCTTTCTGTTTTGGGCACTTCATTACCTTGAGATCTGAACTAGTTCAGAGAATAGTAACGTGAATAATGACGGGTTAGGAGAAATGACTTAGGAGGCAATAATATAAATAACACCTGTCTTAAGTATTCTTAAGCAGTGATTAAAAGAGAACATAAAGTTACAGATATTTAAAGGCTATAAATACCAAAGCAGAAAAGGAATTCTTTGGCATCGTTTTAGGAGATATTACTAATGGGTTAAAATTGCCAAAAAGGGAAAATCCAGTTAAAGATAATGGAAAGCCATCTATCTAGCATCTTTCTTTTGAGATACTTAGCAGAAAGCTACATGAAGCCAAGGGCAGTATGTTGGGGAAATTAGTATTAACCTCTGGGGATAGACTGGATATAATTAGATGAAAAGATCTATGATTTCTTCCCTTACTTATCCTTTTCAGAACGCACTGATGAGGGGACAGAGGTTGCTTTTCCCCTTCTAGGTAAGTGGTGTGCATCCATTTGTAGTATAACCAAAGGTAAAAGATGATTGTTTTTGGGGGAACCACCTAAATGGATGCGCTCTACTCTGATCTGGTAGAGGAAAGGGAAGCTCCACTCAGTGAAAGAGAGGGAGAGACATTTTCCTGTTGCAGAATAGTGGGATTCTTTTTCAGACATGAGCAGTTTGACATTGGAAAAAGTAAGAGTTGTTTAAAGAAATAAGTTACTGTTTTATGGTGTTTATACGGCTTCGTTAAGGTCACTTCAGCTGTTTTCCAAATGTTCACTCTGTGACTGCCTTCCATAATCTCCTCCCATCATAGCCTCAGCCACATGGAGCATTTTCTTTGACTTCACAGCCAGCTTTCTGGCCCCAGCCTCTTGTATTATCCTGCAGTGGGTGCTCATTTTCTCTGACTTTCCTGCATTCCGGGTGGTTACTCTGGGGAAGAGGTTTATAGTATCTCGAATGAGGATTATCTTATTTCTTAATAAAAAAAAAAATTAATGTAATAATTATGAAGATTAGTATGGACAGCAGAAGTGATCTGATAATTTCATCAGAAATTATCTTTATTTTTCAAATGTCATTCATTTTATTGATGCTTCATCAATAAAAACTTCATTAATTTGCTTGCTTAATTTTAATATTAGTATGATATGTTTTTTTCTCCTATTCAGTCATATCGTAAATGATTTCAGTAGTTGTTTTGATATAAACCCTAGCTTCCTTTTTTTCAGTTTGGTTAAGCACATATGGAAAATTTTAACTCATATCGTTTAAAATGTACATATAACGCATGTGAAGTACAGTGAGATACTACAGTACATTTATAAAAGAATGTTGATAGTGCCACCTATAGTCTCTTATGTCACATGTAGACATGTACAGCAACAATAGAAAAACTGTATTTCTGAGTATAGACAGAATGTGTTGTAGAAATAAACAACACTTGTTTATATTTCAATAGATAGTTTTAAAGTTCTGTACTTAATAACACATAAACGGCACTTTTACATTGATTTTTGTAGTGCTCATCTTACCCTTCAATACCCCACTAGTAACTTTTCCAAGTATGGAACCACTACTAGAAATTGTAGATCAAGATATATGAGCATTAGAATCATGGATTGTAGAGGGAGTTTTGACTTTGACATTCTCAAAATCCTTAGCCAATTTTACAGATTTGTTTTACTCTGTCTCTGATTCAAAAAGTTGGTTTCCCAGTAACCATAAGCATTTGTGAAGCTCTGTAGAATAAGAAGTGGTGAATGTTTATACTGTGCAAATCATTGAATTTGAGGCTGATGAAAGATGATGAGTTGACATCAGTGTAGATGTATAGTCTACTCCATGGGACCTTTGCAGCAAGAGAATAAGAAGTGGGGTTGTTGCAGTCTGTATGTACTCTTACCCGTTTGTCAGATGAGCTAACTTTGGGGAAATGGGAGAACTCTATTTTTCTATTATTTTGTTAACTTTATATTTTAGTATTTAACAATTTAGGGACCATTTTCAATCCATTACTTCATTTGACCCTCTTCTAGGTAGAAACAGAAATTACTATCCCATTAAAAAACAAAAATCAAACAAAACAAAACTTCTAAGTTTTAGAGGTTAAGTAAAGTTTAAGTGACCTCTTCAAATCTACATTATCTGGTTGGTAGCAGAGTGTGACAGAATCCAGATATGACTCTTGGTCCAGTTCTCTTTCTGCAGTATCATCTTGACCTCTTACGGCTTTAGGAACTGTAAGGCTGTGAGACAGTGTCACTTCATATAAAGGATTGAATGCTTCTGGTTTTTGTATTGCATTTGGAACTGGGACCGAGAGATTAAAGAACTTGTATTGTCTTCCTATCCTTAAAGATTTCAGACTGGGAACTAATTACAGAAACTAATTATTGTTTTGTTACCTTAATGGGATAAAGGTCATTGGAGAAAGTGAGTACAGCTCACAGGAGGATGTAACTCTAAGGGGTTTGTTCCTCTTTTGTGGTAATAGTTTTCACAGTGCTTCCACACACATGTCTCATCTCATCCTTATAATAGCTCTGTTATTCCCATTTTACAGATGAGGACACAGAGTCTCAGAGAAGATAAGTGACTTTCTCAGAGTCACACAGCTCATAGATGGGCAGGCTCTGGTCTTCTGCCTCCTAGTTCACAGTACCACACTTTCTCTGTGACGCAGTATCACAGACTTTTGTTTAAAATGACTACTGGTTACAGATGCTGTGGTGATTTCTGGAGAAAATATCATCACCTCCTCTATTTTCAGTCAGCCATCGCTCCCAGCCCCAACAGCCTTCCCAGCCCCAGCGGACCCTGCTCCAGCACGTGGCGCAGTCACAGACCGCAACCCAGACTTCGGTGGTGGTGAAGTCCATCCCGGCATCTTCCCCTGGAGCAATCACCCACATTATGCAGCAGGTTGTATCTCTTCTTTTTCTTCCTACCTTCTGTAACTGTCTTTTTCCTGAAATAAGGTTCAGTTTCATCTCATAAGAGAAGAAATAACTGAATCAAAGAGTGTGTAGTTGTTTCATCTGTGAGGAGTGAGTAGAGGAAACGAATTGAGAGTCTTAACAAAGGAAAGTAATTAGTGTTCTTGGATCCTCTGTGAGCTCTTAACATTTCAAAAGGATGGGGCTATCTACATGAATCTATGAGATTAGAATTAGTCACTGTTTCTTTGTAGCTTATTGTTATAGAAGAATTTATCACTAAGGTAAGGTTTTCAAATGAAGTAGAAGTTGGCTTGGTTCGCTGTTTGTTGGCTGGGTTTTTTGTTTTACTTTTTGCCTTTATAATGAATCCTCATAGGAACATAAAGAATAAGGAGGTAAATAAATATTTGACTTTTTTTTTTTTTTTTTTTTTTTACTATATGTAACCAATTAAGGAGGAAAAGACTCAATAGTAAGGGGAATGAATTAATGTAGAACAGAAAATCTGGTACCAGGGGTAACAAGGAAAAGGAAGCATATTGATAAGTTGATTTTGTGTCAGATACTGTGCTTTGAGCTTTAAATACATTAACTTGTTTAATTCTCACTATGACCCTGCAAGATGGGTGCACTATCCCTCTTACAAATGAGGAAACTCATGCTCATAAGTTAAGTAACTTATCCTGGGTGACAGCCAGGATTTAAACCCAGAGCAGCCTGCTTTCATTACAAAGTGATATCATAGATATCAGATTGAAGCGTGACTTATCATTAGTATTCATGTAAATCACCATCACTTAACCATTAGTAGTTGACCCTAATAGGAGGCAAACTACCTGCAAAACAATGAAGAAATTGTTGAATTAAAAACTTGTATGTGTAAGTTCATTGTGAGATAGGGAAGGGTTTCAACTGAATCTCAGAGTATTAAAGTTTAGAGTGGAGGTGCAACGGAGACAAGGCACGGGAAGGATGGGCTGGGGGTGGTTCTCATGTCACCAAGGGAAGCCAGATGGGCAGAGGTTTTTCTGGGTGTCAGATCTCAGTCTGCAGCCTGGCCCTCATCTGGCCCGTTCTGACATTGACCTTTCTCAAGACACCCAGAGAGGTCAGACAGGCTGGCCCCAACCATGTCACTCAAGATCAAGGCCTCCTCCCAACACTATTATAACCGATACCAGGCAGTCTCCCTTTCCACTGACAGGAGGGCTCTTGTCCCCTCCCCACTCTCCTTCCCTCCCGGGAGCCGAGTCTCTGGGAAGCTGTTGTCTGTTGGGCCTGGAATCTGAGTGGAGGGGTGAGGAGGCTAGTGCAGAGGGTTGTGGGCAGACCTTTGTGAAGTGTATGAACCATCTCCACTCGGAGCAGAGAGGCCCTCTAGGGGGACTGGGAGGGGCTCGTCCCTCAGACGTCAGTTCTTACCTTCTGGGCAGTGCTGGCCGTGAACATGGCCAAGTGGGCTTCTCTGGACCTCGGCTTTTCTTGGCCTCACTTCTGGGTTGCTGAGTCTTTCTTTGGATGGTTAACACCTGTGATGACCAGGCCAGAGAGCTGTGTCCTGAGCCAGGGAGCCTTTTCATCTTTTTCTGTGTTGGGCTGTGCTTGCAGAGCAACCTAATTCCTCTTACCTATAAGTTCTGGGCCCTCTAGGACTTTACTTGTAGAAGTGAGAAGACCAGCAGAGTTGAAATTACAAGAGTCTTAATCTAAAGCCCCCATTAGATGTAGAAACCTGAAGTTACTTGGTCTTTTTAAGCTCTTTCCTCTGAAAATTTTTACATGACTCTCATAACCAAGTCTTTTCCAGTTTGAGGAAAATGTAGCAATGTAGCTGTTTTTCTTACTTCATTCTTACTTTGTGCCTTTTTCACTTAGGCATTAAGCAGTCACACTGCTTTCACCAAACACAGCGAGGAACTTGGAACTGAGGAGGGCGAGGTTGAAGAGATGGACACTTTAGACCCTCAGACAGGTCTGTTTTACCGATCTGCCCTGACTCAGGCACAGTCAGCTAAACAGCAGAAACTTAGCCAGCCCCAGCTGGAACAGACTCAGCTGCAAGTGAAAACTCTGCAGTGCTTCCAGACTAAACAGAAGCAGACCATCCACCTACAGGCAGACCAGCTCCAGCACAAACTCCCGCAAATGCCCCAGCTTTCCATCAGGCATCAGAAACTCACCCCTCTCCAGCAAGAACAAGCACAGCCCAAGCCAGATGTACAGCACACACAGCATCCCATGGTGGCCAAAGACAGGCAGCTTCCTACCTTAATGGCACAGTCCCCGCAAACTGTAGTACAGGTGCTTGCAGTGAAAACCACGCAGCAGCTCCCTAAACTGCAGCAGGCTCCGAACCAACCAAAAATCTACGTGCAACCCCAAACCCCCCAGAGCCAAATGCCGCTCCCAGCCTCGTCAGAGAAACAGCCGGCAAGCCAGGTAACGGAATATTGATAGCATGCAAAGTTAAACTTCTCTGTTCACGGAAAAAATGAGACCATCACGACCCTGTTGTGATTAGCAGTGCTTTCTCCGGGCAAGAGGAAACTCTGAAAGCCTCATTACGCTGGTGTTAATTTGCCCCATCAGAAGGCTGACCTTAAGGAAAGAAATACACACATTATTATAGGAAGAGAAAAAAAGCATGGCCCTCAGAACTTGATTTTCCAGGCAGTTTTTAATGAAATCACTTCAGCATTGATCAACAGTGCATAGAAGCGATATCCTTAAATTTATTTTTTAGATATAAATTATTTATTTCCATGCCTGTAAACTCTTATTTCTGTGGCAATAATGCTAAGTAAACTACAGTCTTTTAAGTAGTTTTATTGAATGTCTTCCTTTGTAGTTTATATCATCACCATTTAGTTAATAAATTATCTTTTAGATTTATCTTCTATATTACAGAGGCATGTTCTGTGGATATTCAAAAGAAAAATGATGCTAGGGAAAATCAGTGGCTTTGTAGTAACGTGTGTGTGTTATAAATACATATACATAGAACATGTTTGTATTAAATGTATTTTGAAGCAAAGGATTTAAAAAGAACCCTACTTTTTATTTTAAGAAGTCAAAAATTATGAAATAATTTGAGACAGGTTGAAGGTATACTGTGTGGGGAATATAAATCCCAAAGGAAAACAAGGCTGCTGTGACTTTTTTTCCTTTACTGCCATGAACCTTGGCTGGCTGAACAAAGGTTCTTTCAACCCCTCCTCTTTCCCTAGGTTCTTTAAAAGTAACCAGATATACTTTCCCATCCAGCCCTCTTGTCGAAACACCAAGCTTCGAAATGTCTTCCTAGTATACCGCACGAATGTTTCTTTTGCCATATTGTCTGGGGTGTTGGATAGGTTTTCTCAAAGAGATGTAGCTGTAACACACACAACCCCAATTTGTTTTCAGGTGGAGCAGCCAATTATAACCCAAGGATCCTCTGTTACAAAGATAACTTTTGAGGGGCGCCAGCCACCCACAGTTACAAAGATAACTGGTGGCAGTTCTGTACCTAAGCTGACATCACCAGTTACAAGCATATCTCCCATTCAGGCCTCTGAGAAGACAGCAGTGTCAGACATTTTGAAAATGTCTTTGATGGAAGCTCAGATTGATACAAATGTAGAGCATATGGTAGTGGATCCCCCAAAGAAGGCTCTTGCCACTAGTATGCTCACTGGTGAAGCAGGATCATTGTCCTCCACCCATGTGGTGGTGGCAGGGATGGCGAATTCTACTCCCCAGCAACAGAAATGTAGAGAGTCCTGTTCAAGTCCATCTGCTGTTGGCCCTCCCCTAACGACAAGAAAAATCGACACACCAGGCGTGCCTACGACAGGCCAGTTCATGCGTATTCAGAATGTAGGCCAGAAGAAAGCTGAAGAGAGCCCAGCAGAAATTATCATCCAGGTAAGAATTGGAAAGAACATGAGAAATATTGGGCATCTTGGGGGTGGTGGGTTTGGTGTGTTTGGGGATGTCACAGGAAGAGTCAAGTCAAGGTGGGAAAAAGACATAGAGATCATCTTTGAGATGGCATTTGACAAATTTTATTGATACTTATTACAAATACACAATTTTATATTTATTTTCTGAAAAAGAGTCGTAGAAAATTGATGGGTATTGTTATATAGCACATCTTAGAGGCAATCAAGGGCCCTGAGCCCAGATGTCAGCTTGATTTATAGATCCAAGCCACACTTTCCAGTGTTAATTCAGCAAGTCATCCCTGAAGATCAGTTACTTCCTGGGGTCAAACTTTGGGCTCCCCAATCTTTGCTCAAGGACTGCTGGGATAGCACTGGGTTGTACTTCTATTCCAAGTACACTTCAGGCACCCTTTCCTTAGAAAAACACAGTTCTTGATCTTGATCCAAATTTACGGTTTTCAGGACAATAAAACCTTAATTAACTGAAATGTCTGGAGAAACGTTTTAAGAGAATATTTCTAAGTAATTTAATTTTATATCTAACTTGGGATTAACCATAAAGCTTTGCTTTTTATTTTAATCATTGTTATTAAAAATCTTGTTATGGTTACTGTCCTGCCTTGGTAAGTACAGGCTAGTGAACAAAATGTCTCACGTTCCCGTCATCCTAAAAGTCATCTTTCATCATGCATACTAGAGCAAAAGTGAAGAATTACCTAGTCCAGACTACCCCTTAAAAGTTATGTTTTATTTCCCTTTCTCCTTGCAGGATATCAGGTTATTTTCTTGACAGTTGTCAGTTTTTGATAAACTAATAACATGGCTTAGAAGATATCAGAGTAGCACATTTTAGTTAATTGAGAATTTGGATTTACTGAAATGTGGACGGTCTAGGATTTACCATAGATTCACTATTGTGTGGCTTGGAAGTTCCTGTGGTAAACTTTCCCTTTTCCATGATGCCAAGCTATGAGAGAATGCAAATGGACCAATATTATTCGAAATACAATATAATTAAGTATGGGGGAAATGCTTAAAGGCAAATAGAACCGGCCATTGAATTATTCAAATAATTTTTTCCTCCCTGTAAAAACAAATGTTAATGAATTAAATAACCCTTGACAAAGGGATTTTTTCCCCCCTGAAGAGGTATGGTGTAGTGAAAAAGGAATGGCTTCCTGGCTTTGCCGTTCACTGTGTGACTCGTGGCAAGGCTACTTAACTTCACTGTGCCTTAGTTTCCTCAGTAAAATGGGAATAACAGATGCCACCTTTACATGAGATGGATGTAAGGATTTCACAAAATTGAGATGAAGCACCTAGCACAGTACCTGGCTCATAGTGATTGTCCAATAAATGGTAGCTATTACTATTTTTACTAAAATTTATTGGCTCCTGGGGGTTTTAATTGGTATACTCACTAAATTGAAAATAATTTTAATAACTTATTTGAAAGTTATTTTCTGCACTTTATGAACAGGAGTGAAAATATAGTTTGTTTTCACATATCAAACAATAGCTAATGAACAGTTTCTCTACAGAATACTCAACTTTAAACATCTACCACGTTTTAGATGGCTGTGTCATGGAAGGTCAGCATAGTGATTCCAAACCAAGCTTTTGGAGTCAGAAATGCCTAGATTTGAATCTTACCTGTACGCCTTCCCCGAATTTTGTCTTTGAGGAACAGAGTGAACTTATACTTCAGTTTCATGATTTATGAAATGGAAACAATACCATTTACTTCACAGGGTTGTTCTGAGGATTAGGTGAGAAGCTGTATATAAAGCCCCTGGTCAAGTGTCTGATATAGAGTGATACTCAATAAAGATAGCCCGTATAATTATAATCATTATTAATGTATTGCTAGAACATTTTCAGATCTTATTAGTTATACTTAGCTCTGACCTGAAGTACTGATTTTACTGATTCAGTAAAATACCTATAGGGACTAGTGAAGGAAGTATGCAGAAGTGCTTTGATTACTTGAGAAATAGTCTATAAAAATTCAGTATGTTTGGTATTAAATGCTTTAAATGAAAAATCATTATTTGTAGACAGATAATGTGTGTTTTATTCATTTGTTCATTTCTTCATTTCACATGTTATTATTTAACCTCTGTGTTCCAGGCACTGTGCTAGGTGCTGAGGTTAGAGTAGTAAACAAGGTGAATATATTTTCTGTCCTGAAGGAGTCTATATATATGGAATTCATAGAGTTTTAGAGCTACAAGGATCTTGGGAGCATATCTTCTCTAACTGTCTTATTTTACACGAGATTAAACTAATGTTCAAGGAAGTGAAGTGACTTGCTCTGCGGTCCACAAGTCAGAGCCAGAGCTGAACGAAAATCCTAGTCTCCTGACTGAGACTTTTTCATAGTGATTAGCTATATAAGATGGGGATGGGGGAGACCAAAAAAACACCACCACCCTAGAATCGATTTCTAGGCATCTTACAATATTTTCTTGATAGTATTAAAATTAATTTCACATCTCCCCCCCAGTAGAGGGTTGTTTTGGTCCATTATATTTGCAAAGTGCTTATATTCAACTTTGCTCTAGGATTTTAATGTTAAAGGTACGTTATTCATTTGGCCAATCTTTATTGAGCATCTGATGTGTGCCACGCCCTGTTCAAAGCCCTGGGACTTTAGCAATGATAAAGATAGTCAAAAAGGGATCAAATATATGGTGATGGAAGGAGAATTGACTCTAGGTGGCGAATACACAATGTAATATTTAGACGATGTATTAAGAATTGTACACTTGAAACCTATGTAACTTTACTAACAATTGTCCCCGCAGTAAACTTTAATGAAAAACAAACAAACAAAAAGATAGTTAAGATCTGTGTTCTGGTCCATACTCTCATGTTACATTCTAAGGGTGAGAACAAAATTTAACAAACATAATAAATGTAATGAAGAAAATGTAAAAGAACGTAATAGAAGTTGGGGGGTGGGGTGGGGGACTGACCGACCCAGAAATCTGGTTTCATGGTCATAGAAGGAAGGCATCGCAAAGTTTCTTCTTTAAGAAAGCGTTTGAGTTAAAATGCAGATGACAGGAAACCAGCCATCTGGAGGAAGAGTATTCCAGGAAGAGGGGAAGAACTAGTACAAGTGAGTTTGGCATAAGGCTGGAGCCATGGTGAGGAGTTCGGTTTTTATTAAAGGAAGTACAATAGGAAACAATTGTAGAGTTTTAAGAAGGGTATGATGTGAACTGAGTACCTTTTAAAAAGATGTCTAATGAAGATGAGAAAGAAGAATATGACAAGGCAGTATGGTCATAATATGTGTTTATCCACTGTTATTTTTATTATTAAAAAGATAGTTTTGTCCTCTCTATGCCCATTTTCAATAAAGATTGTCACAAGGTGACCCAAACAGATAATTCCCCCTTTGAACTACCAAAGGGTTACCAAAGGGCTTAAAATACTATTATAGTATCAGCAAATTAATCATTCATTTTACTGATAGAAATGAGCAAAATTACACTTGAAATTTGCTTACTGATCAAATGAAAATAACCTTCAAATTCTGTCTCAAATTAGGCACTGATAGCCTCCTTTGTTAGGAGACAGCAAGGAGCAGAAAGATCACTTTGTGTTTTATGGTACTTGAATTTGAATCTTGACATTAACCCTGACCAGCTGTATGCCCTTGATTACATCACTTACCCTCTTAGTTTCCTCATTTGTAAAACTGGAATAACATTTCCCTTATAGTCTTATTATGGGGGTTTAGTGGAACATCATATGTGAAATCACCTAGCACAGTGCCTAGCATATAGTAGTTGTCCAATAAATGTCAGAATCCTTTTTTCCTTCTTTAGTGTTATTGGGGAAATAAACTCTTCTGTTACCTTTTCTTACCGTAAAGCTTCTGTTCCGTGTCTTCTCTTCCAGGCCATTCCCCAGTATGCTATTCCTTGTCACTCCAGCTCCAATGTGGTAGTAGAGCCCAGTGGGCTCCTTGAGCTAAACAACTTCACCAGTCAGCAGTTGGATGACGATGAGACAGCAATGGAGCAGGACATAGACAGTAGCACAGAGGATGGAACTGAGCCCAGCCCCTCGCAGAGTTCTGCTGAACGGTCCTAGTGTTTTGGACACAGGAGTGCACTTTAAAACCTACTTGGTTACCAAGTGTCCAGGGAAGCCCTTGTATTTTGATGTCTAAAAAGAGCACTTTGCCCATGCTTGTTTTAGGCTATAGACCCTGAAACAGCAGTGTTTCAACAAGAATTGCTGCGGGAGCAGCATTTTAAAACAAGATAAAACTCACAAGGGAATGTACTTTAAAAAAAAAAAAAAAAAAAAAAAGGAAAAAGAGAAAAAGGAAAAAAAAGATGCACATCAACAGTGACATAAGACCGAATATTCTTCCTCTGTTGGACCCTGGCTGATGGAAAGGTTTGTCTTGCAGTGGAAAGAGACTTTTCCTGTGAATGCTCCTCAACTGGTTTCTACTGAGCAAAACACCATCGAAAAAGCAGAATGTGAATAGTTTGTATTTTGAAACAGTGTGTCAGGAACTGTTTTTTTAAAATCTTGTATGTTTTTACAAATCCATGGAAGTATTGAATGGGTTAACATTTTTACATTTGCTCAGTTCATAGTTTATAAAATCACTAGAAAAATATTGGCATTGAAGAATCCTTGTTGGATGGTGGAAATCACATCCTTAACCAGTGGGAAGTGCTTTTTGGGTGGCTTGTACATTCTTACTAATTGTATGCTAATTTATTGTGTTGTTCTTTTGTGCTCTAGGTGGCACACTTGCCTTCTATTTATTTAAATGTAAACGTTTTTCAAAGCAGGCCACATTACTTCTGACAAATTTCTTGTAAACCAGGATTGCTTACCTTTCCACCTCCTACCCTCCCCCTTAAGAAAACTTCAGAGAAAATGTTTCATTGTGAAGCAGAGGAAAAAGAAACATTTTCTGGCTCAAAGGAACTGTTCAGTTCTGTTCAGGAAAACAAATTATTCATATGATGCTATCTTTACATAGAAATTGCACATACATGTTGGACTGAGACTTTGAAAAAAACTCACATACTTTTGTTTAACCCCTTTGAAATGTATAAAAAGTTCATTTACAGTTTCTAAATGTAATGTTTTTAAGCATTCTACCTTTTTAGGACAGTTTGTTTAAGCAATATGTTTGGGTCTTGTGCTCACCGTCCCAAGTAGACTGAGGGGTAAGAGGGTGGGAGGGTAAGGGTCAGTTTTGACAAGTTGTGGCAAAGGAAACTATACTTTTCGTTTTTAAAAAAATGTAAATAGAAAAGTTTTTAACGGTTTTATATAGATTTCACTATAAATAAGCATTTTAAGACTGACAAATGTTGAACTGTATATACATATATCAGCATAACTGCCCAGTTTTTTGGTGCTGAAGTACTGTAAGTAGAATTCATCAACAGTCTCCCAATTTTTGCATCTATATCTGGAAAAAAACTGGGATACTACAGTTAATAAATTCCCACTAGAGTGACACTGAAGATTTAAACCCAAGCATTCATAAGATGCACTGATCTCCGGTAGTTGTCATTATTTCTGTTAGGCGATGATGGCTCACCCATAGGTGGAGCTGTTGGATATTATTTTATTGTACAAATTCATGTTTAAAAGACTTTGTGACTGTTTCTAGTTATGTAATTTTTTAACCTCTCGGGTCATAGACTTCATTGAAAATCTGATCACAATATGAACTCCTCAAAATGATACACATGTTAGATTTTCCATACAATTTCAGGGGTCCATGGACCCTTCAGCCTATCCGTGTATTGCAGGGTAAGCCCTCTGTTATGGTCAGTCCATTACTTACAGATGTAAGTTTTTATAAAATAAAATCTTTTAAATATTTGTGGATCAGGTACCAAGAGCAAACTTGAATAAAATTATTATGTTCTACTTCGACATATTCTGGCAGCATAGCATACCTTTGTCCCTTTGAGAATTTAGCCTTAATATGTTTCAGCAACTGGAATGGCAAATGAAACTTCCATAGCCTACATTTAAAAAAAGTAGTACTTATATATATTAACAAATCAAATAAGGGATTTAAATTTTTTTTCTCTTAAAGGTATTAGTTTCAAGGACAGCATGAATTCTTTTATTCAACAAATATTAATTAAGCATCTTCTGTGTGCCAGGTACTGTTCTAAGCACCAGGGATACTGTCGTGAATAAAGAAAAAATCCTACCCACCCTGAGAGAGTTTACAAACAGGGCTTCCTGCTGATGACATGGATGTGAGGATTAAAGGAAGGAGGAAACAAGAGTGACTCTTAGGTTTCTTGATTAAGTACATGGTGATACCATATGTGGATCTCCAGGTATCCTTTCACTTAAGGTCTTAGCATTAGTATTTCATGTTTAAGTCCATGAATTAAATGTAATTTTAAGTCATCCCTGTGAAAGATACTCAGAGATCATGAAGCAAATGTTACAAAATTATTGTAACAACTGTTATAGGCATCGATGAGAAAAATGCATTTGGTTCAAAGTAAACTTTGATAAATACTTCGTATTACAGATGCAGTTTGTGGTGAACTTAGAAACTTTAAAAAATAGCTTTATTGAGATTAATTCGCATGCCATAGAATTTACCCATTAAAAGTGTACAGTTCAGTGTTTTTATTACAGGCACAGAGTTGGGCAAGCATCACTACAATCAATTTTAGAACATTTGCATAACCCCCAAAAGAAACCCTGTACCCCTTAGCCATCAGCCCTGAAACCCCACCACCACCATCCCAGCCCTAGGCAACCACTAAACTACCTTCTGTCTCTATGGATTTGCCTATTCTGGACATTTCATATAAATGGAATCAAACAATATGTGGTCTTTGTGACTGACTTCTTTCACTTAACATAACATTTTCAAGGTGCATCCATGCTGTAGCATGTATCAGTGCTCTATTCCTTTTTATGGCTCAGTAATATTCCATTACATGGATGTACCATATTTTATTTATCCATTCATCAATTGATGGACATTTGGGAGGTTTCCACTTTTTGACTGTTACGAATAATGCTGTGAAAATTTGTACAAGTTTTACCCATGTTTTCAATTCTCTGGCATATATGTCTAGGAGTGCAATTGCTGTGTCTTGATGTTAGTGACGTTTTTCCTCGGTTCTTGTCTTCTTGAAGGAAATAATTCAGTCAAAAGACAGAATTAAGCGAGTTGCAGAAAAAGCAAGGTTTATTAGTAAGCAAGTGCACTGAGACCTGGCACGGGCTGACCTAGGAGAGAAATGGCCTCCTTACATGGTGTGAGGGTTTTTATTTCTATGGGTACAGTTGTCTCCCCATCTCCTTGTGTAGTAGCTTTCTCTCTTTCTACTGGCGTGTCCCGTCCTCCCTTCTTGTTCTCAAGGTTGTTTCCTAGGGTACAAATGTGAACCAGTCAATTTCCTGTAATTTATTTGAGAAACTCATTAAAAAGGGGCAAATTATAATTGTACGGTCCTGAGAAACAGGATGTACATTTTGATAAGTGGGATGTTTTCCCTCCCTTTTTGACATTTTTCCCCTTTTTCTAACAACATATGTATCTTGATAAGTAGGAGCAGCTGCAAGGGGCCTCCTAACCGGGGCTAGTTCTCTCCTGCTCATTTCTACCTTTCTACCTACCTTTCAGTACCGCCGGTTTAATGATTTGAAGAACTGCCAAACTGTTTCCCACGGCGCTGCACCTTTACATCCTTAACAGCCGTGCAGGAGAGTTCCCATTTCTCTACATCCTTGCCAGCACTTGATACTGTCTGTTTAACTGAGCCGCCTGAGTGTGTGAAGTGGTACCTCACTGTGGCTCTGATTTGCATTTCCCTGATGGCTAACGCTGAGCATCTTTTCATGTGCTTATTGTCCATTCGTATATCTTTGGAGAAATGTCTGTTCAGACCCTTTGCCCGTTTTTCAGTTGAATTATTTTCGGTTTTATTATTTAAATTGCGAACTTTTGAAATACAGAAAATATGACTCTTAACAGAAAAGTAAGCTATTCTCTGGTAATTGATTCATCACACTTAAAATCTTAATCAGGTTCTAGTTCTTCTCTAATGTAACAAATTGCTTCACGTTCTTGAAACTGTATAGAGCTTTAGAGTTGAAAACTCTTTTAAATACATTTCTTTGAGAGGTGGCTCTCTCAATAGCCTGCTAGGATAGGAAACGTACAAAGGAACTAGTGGTCAGGTGGTCTGGATTTGAGTGCCAGGCAATAAACAGGTTGATTGTATGAACTTGAGCAAGTACGTTCCCCGTGATACAGCTTGAGCGTTTCTGACCTCACAGGATTATTATGGAGCCTAGATGACAGGGTGCATGTCAAATGCCAGGCACAGAGTTAAGTGCACTAGTTTTGAAGTCTAGCATTTATTGCACTCCCACTGTATAAATAGAAAACTCAGAGATAAAGGATATACCAAAACTCACATTAAATGCTAATTGGCATCCTGCTGAGCCACGAGTTGCTGCTTTCTACAGAGGAGTGTGTTTGCTGCACCAAACACAGGACTGGCCTTTGGAAGGGCAGAGGAACTTGGTGTTGGTCTATAACGTCATCTCTTCACCAACCTTAGATGCATTCACACAGAGGTGCTCAATTCAGGTTTGTTTTTTGAGTTTACTTATGTGTCACAAATGCCAGGTAAGAGGAAGTAGAGTGAAAAAGCACCATATAAGCAAGGCCTTTCCAAGAAGGGACAGTGAAAAACAGTCTGCTGCCTCTGCTTGCAGGTTTATAAGCCTTTAAGTGAGGCTTGATGACCTACATATTGAAAAAAGAAGAAAGGATCAGATTTGTACTTGTGAGAAGACTTGCTCCGCCTTCTTCCCTCTTCCTTGCTCACACATGCATACTGTAACTGAAAAAAACATGCTTGCTTTTTTTTGTTGTTTTGTTTTTAACCCGACAAGCCTGGGTTTGAATCCTGACAAGTCATGTGAGCTCTAAAAGGCTTAAAACAGCAGAAGATAGAATGAATTATAATGCCACATTATCTAATTACCACTTTTAAAAAGCCTGATAGATAAGCAATCTTCCTGCAAATGGTTTTTTCTGGCGGCTTGACTTTCTTCTAACAAATAGTTGTTGGGTACTTTCCATGTGTAGACATTGGGGACACAGTTGTCAACCAGGGGGAAAAGCCCCTACCCTAACCGAGCTTCAGCCTAGTAAAGGAGATATGTTAATCAAAGATCACAACTAAATGCACAGTGCTAAGTGCTGTGATGGAGAAATATGTGGTGCCATGATAGCATAGAGATGGGGGGTTCCCTCAGGAAGGAATGCTTAGGCTGTGATCTGAAGGAAGACTTAACTAGGCAAAAAAGGAGGGGGACAGCTGTCCAGGCAGGTGGATAGTGGGTACAAAAGCCCTGTGGTAGGAGTGAAAGGGGAGGAAACTTGGAGTAGGCCAGCGTGGCAGCAGCATGGAAAGCAAAGGCAGCTGATGTGGCAGGAGCAGAAAGTAGAGACTGACATGTGGGTCTTGTGGGTTGTGATAAACGTTTGGGTCTTTATTCTAAAAACAATGAGACGTTATGGAGAAGTTTTCGGGCGTTAGAACTGGCAAAATGAATTACTACATTTACAAAATATTTGGAGTTATGTTGGTCCATCAGAACAGAAAAATATTTGCCATTTCTTTTTTGATGCCAGTCTTATCTCCTCCTGTCCCTTTCTCCAACATCTTCAGTGGTTCCCCAATACTGTACTGTGAATCTGGCATACAAGGGTCCTAGCCAAAGCGTCAATCTTTTATTTCTAGATTCATAATCCATTTCACTATCCCAACTTACTGCCTGTCTCCCCCACCACACACACATTTTATGCTCTGCATTTGGAAGTCTCCCTCGTTCCTCTAAGCCCAGCTTGAAGTCCTCCACCAAGACTGCCCAGATCTCTTCAATGAGGACTCATCCCACCCCCCACTGCTGGGTTCTTCTAACATTTGGGGGAGAAACGTTTACTTAGCACTTATGAGTTGTCTACTATAAATTATTTGCATCGCGTAAGGATCCTCTAGGCAAGGATTCACATGTTTCTGAAGTTACCCAATTTCTTGTATAACACGTAATAGGAATTCCAGATGTGCTCCATCACACAGTGTGACGGTTCCTTTGCAACCCCTCACAATGTGCCTCTCAGTGAGTCCTTGAAATTCAATATTCTAGAGAATTATTCTAAAAAATTTCTTTCAGCCTGAAGTGAGAGGTGCTACACTTTCACCATTCTTTTTCTCTTACACCCTTGAATTGACTCAAGGCTTAATATTCAAGTTTGTTAGAATTTAGTGAGATCATCGGTAATCCTGATAACATTCACTCTCATATGGAGTCAATAACATCCTACTTGGTTCTCCGTGGGATCAACTGCTTTTTCCTTGCGTGGTAGAGTTCCCCTGGGTCTATGCTCAATCCACATCCTTTTTCACTCTGCACCGTCTTCCTGAGGCTATGCTCTATACTGTGGTTGCAACCTCCACCTATATATGATTGATTAATTAAATCATTGAATGCATATTTGCTGAGTAGTTATGTCCCAGTTCTAGCCGTGAACAAAATAGTGGGGGACGGGGGCAATACGCTGTCCCCCTATGTAGCTTATATTCTAAATTGGCTATAAATATAAATAAAAAATACATAATATCTTAGTTATGATAAGGAGAAATATAGAGAAGGAGAATATGAAATTCCAGTCTATGGGTGTGAAATTTTAGACAGGATAGACAGGGAAGTCGTCACTGAGAAGGCGACTTGAAAAACACCCTGAAGGAAGTGAGGGAGTCAGCAGGCTGCTATCTGTAGGAAGAGTGCTCAAGGTGGTGGGAGCAGCAAGTGCAAAGGCCCTGGGATGTATCTGACATGTTCAAAGAACAGTAAGGAGAATAATGACATAGGACCAGAGTGAATGGCGAGGGAGGAAGACAGTAGTAAAGTATAAGGTTGGAGAGAGAACTGGAAGCTATTCCTGATTTTCTGAGTGTTTTTATTATGAAAAATAAAAAAACCACTCAATTGAGTGTTTGCATCGTTGAGATGATCATGTGGATTTTTTCTTCTTCATTCTATTAATGTAAATGAATTGATTTTCTTACGTTGAACTATTTTTGCATTCCTATGATAAACCCCACTTGGTTATGGTATATAATCCTTTTAATATGCTGTTGGATTTAATTTACTAGTGTTTTGTTGAGTATGCCTGTTATCTATATTCATAAGGGATATTGACCTATACGGTAATTTTCTTATGTCTTTAGCTGGCTTTGGTGCGTATCAGGGTAATGCTGGCTTCATAGAATGAGTTAGGAAGTGTTCCCACTTCTATTTTTTGAAAGAGTTTGAGACGATTGGTGTTAATTCTTTAAATGTTTGGTAGAATTCATCAGTAAAGCCATCTGGTCCTGGAATTTTCTTTGTTGGGAGATTTTTGATTAGCGATTCAATACCTTTTCTTGTTATAGGTGTATTGAGATTTTCTGTTTCTTCTTAAGTCTTTTTAGGTAATTTGTGTATATATTTCTCGGAATCTGCCCATTTTGTCTAGGTGATCTGATTTGTTGGTGTATAATTGTTCATAGTATTCTTATAATCATTTTAGTTCTGTAAGGACAGCAATCTGTCCCCACTTTCATTTCTGATTTTAGTTATTTGCGTCTTCTCTCTCTTTTCTTTGTCAGTAATTAAAGGGTTGTCAATTGTATTGATCTTTTCCAAGAACTGACTTTTGGTTTCATCGATACCCTCTATAGTTCTATTCTCTATTTAATTTATCTCCATTCTGTTATTTATTATTTTCTTCCTTTCGTCAGCTTTGGGTTTCGTTTTTCTTCTGGTTCCTCAAGGTGTAAAGTTAGGCTATTGATTTGAGATCTTCTTTCTTAATGTAGGCAGGTACCGCTGTAAGTTTCCCTTTAAGCACTGCTTTTGCTGCATTCCATAAATTTTGCTATGTTGTGGGTTTTTTTGTTTTCATCTCAAGGTTTCTTTAACCATTAGTTGTTTAGGAGTGTGTTGTTTAATTTCCACATATTTATGAATTTTCCAGTTTTCCTTCTGTTATTGATTTCTATCTTCATTCCATTGTGGATGATTGAAAGTGGTGTGCTGAAGTCTCCACAAGTCTCCATTATTGTTTTACTGTCTATTTCTCCCTTCAATTCTGTTAATATTTGCCTCAGATATTTTGGCACTCTGTTTGGTGCATATAATTGTTATGTCTTCTCAATGACTCAACCCCTTTATTTATTGTCCTTCGTTGTGTCTTGTAACAGTTTTTGACTTAAAGTGTATTTTCTCTCCTATTAACATAGTCACTTCAGCTGTCTTTTGGTCACTATTTGCCTGGAATACATTTTTTCATCTTTTCACTTGCAACCTACTTGTGTCTTTGGATCTAAAGTCTCATGAATAGGCTATTAGATCATGATTTTTTTTAAAAAAAAAAATACAACCTGCCAATCTCTGCTTTTTGATTGGAGAGTTTAACCCATTTACATTTAATGTAATTACCAATAAGGAAGGATTTACTAATGCTATTTGTTACTTGTTTTCCATGTGTCTTATGCCCTTTTTAAGTTCCTCATGTTTACCATTACAGCCTTTTGTGTTTAGTTGATTTTAGTGAAATGGTTTGATCCCCTTCTCATTTCCTTTGTGTACATTTTTTAGATACTTAGATATTTGCTTTGTGGTTACCATGGAGGTTACACTGAACATCCTAAATTTATAGCAATCTAGTTTAAATTGACATCAACTTAATTTCAATAGCATATAAAACTCGGCCCCTGTACAGCTTTGTCCTGCCTTTATATGTTGTCACCACGAATTACATCTTTATAGATTGTGTATCCAATAACATAGACTTATAATTATTTTATGTATTTGTCTTTTAAATTAGGTAGGAAATAAAAAGTGGAGTTACAAACCAAAAATACAATAATACTGACTTTTATATTTGCTCATGTAGTTCCCTTTACTGGAGATCTTTATTTCTTCATATGGCTTCATAAAGGCCACTCAAGTGGCCTTTAATTTCAACTTGAAGGACTCCCTTTAGCATTTCTTTTAGGGAATATCTAGTGGTAGTTAACTTCCTCAGATCTTGTTTATCTGAGAATGTCTTAATTTCTCCCTCATTTTTGAGGGACAATTTTGCCAGATATTAGATTCTTGTTTGATAGTTGTTTTTCTTTTCCCCAGAACTTAAAGTATGTTATCCCACTGCCTTTTGGGCTTCATGGTTTCTGGTGAAAAATGGGCTTGTAATCTTTTTGAGGAGTCCTATATGACAAGTTTCTGCCCTCATGCTTCTTTCAGATTCTCTCTTTGTCTTTGTCTCTTGACTGTTTGATTATAATGTGTCCTAGTATAGATCTTTGAGTTTATCCTATTTGGAATTCGTTGAACTCGAATATGTAGATTTGTGTCTTTCATCAAACTTGGGACGTTTTCAGTTATTATTTCTTCAAATATTCTTTCTGCCCTGTTTCCTCTTGCTTTTCTTTCTGGAACTTCCAAAATGAATGTATTGATCCTTTTGATGGTGTCTCATGGGTCATGTAGGCTTTGTTCACTTTTCTTCATTCTTTTTTCTTTCTGCTCCTTGGACTGGAAAATTTCAGTTGTCCTATTTTTAAGATCACTGATTCTGTCATATGCATTCTCAAAGTTTATGTTGAACCCCTCTAGTGAAGGTTTTTAAAATTTTTATTTACCAATATTTCCCATTTCCCCAGCCCCTGGCAAGCACTATTCTATTCTCTGCTTCTATGAGTTCAACTTTTTTAAGATTCCACATATAGATGATAACATGCAGTATTTGTCTTTCTGTTTCTATCTCTTTTACTTCTCATGGTGTTCTCCAGGTTTATCCATGTTTTTGCAAATGACAGGGTTTCCTTCTTTTTAAGGGCTGAATAATATTCCGTGTGTGTGTGTGTGTGTGTGTGTTTCACACTTTATCCATTTATTTATTTATAGACAAGTTTCCATATCTTGGCTGCTGTGGATAATGCTGCAATGAACATGGGAGTGCAGCTATTTCTTCAAGATACTGATCTCATTTTCTTTGGATATACCTAGGCGTGGGATTGCTGCATCCTATGGTAGTTCCATTTTTTAATGTTTTAAGGAATTGTTATACTGTTTTCTGTGAAATTTTCATTTCAGTAATTATACTTTTCATCTCCAGAATTGCCATTTGGTTCCTTTCTGTAATTTCTCTTTATTGATATTCTCATTTTGTTCATACATCACTTTCATTATTCCTTTAGTTCTTTATCCATGTTATCTTTTAGTTCTTTGAGCATGTTTAAAAGTTAAAGTATTTGTGTAATAAGTCCAACGTCTGGGTTTTCTTGGAGACTGTTTCAGTCAATTAATTTTGTTCCTTTGAATGAGCCATGCTTTCCTGTTTATTTGTATATTTGTGATTTATTGTTGAAAAGTGAACATTTGAATATTATGATGTGGAGATTAGATTTTTTCCTTTCCTTCAGGGTTTGCTGGGGTTGGGGGTGTTGGTTTTGGTTTGATTTTTTTATTTTTCGAGGCTGTAGTGGTTCATTAGTGACTTCTAACTTTTTTCCCCAGAGGTCGTATTCCTTTTCCTCAGCATGTGTTTAACTAGTGTTTTGACAGATTTTCTTGAACCCTAGAAGCTAAGCAAATGAATGAATAAGCAAACACACTTCTGGTGTTTGCAGATTGGCTTCGAGCTGTGGCTCTTCTTCAGCATTACCCAGACTTCCACTGAGTCTAGGGGCCAGCCTGAGGGGAAAACTTGACGACTTCTCAGTTTTTTTCTAAGCAAATGTATGGCTTTCTAAATCCCTCCTTATATACAGGTGCTTTCCAATGCCCTAATTTCCCAAAGAAATTATGTCCCCGGATTTTCCTCCCAGGCCTTAGGTGGTCTATTTTATGTCTTAACCATAATCTTTTGCCTCAGGTATCTGCAGGTTGTCAGCCTTGCCATGTTTTCAAGCAATGTCTGCTGCTTTTCTAGCCTAGGTAAGTTCTGATTTATGTGAAACAGAGACAAGTGCTTTGCATTGGTTCTTCAGATAGCCCTGAAACAGGTTAGAGCAGATGTACACAGTAATTTGCAAATAAGTGCTGTATTTCTAGAACTAGGGCCTCACACTGGTAACATGGGCTGACAGTTTCAAGACTGCTGTGGAGCCAGGGAGAGGGGAGGGCAAAGGTTAATAAAAATGCCATAAAGGTTTCCTACAGTTTTGGGTTTTTTTGGTCTCATTTTTTAAATTGTGACAAAATACACATAACATAAAATGTGTACTTACGATTTTTAAAATGGCTTAAAATGGTTACCACTTTAACCATCTGTAAGTGTGCAGTTCAGTGGCATTATGTACATTCATACTGCACAACCATCGCCACTATGCGTCTTCAATACTTTTCATCATCCCAAACTGAAACTCTGTACCTATTATAAATAACTTCCCATTTCCACCTCCACCCGCTCCTATTAACTATCATACACTTTTGAAGTTGCCATTTTCTTGATTCAGCCTTTGGTTGTGACTGTAAACCTTTGACTACTTTTCAGAGTTCTGACAAAGTTGGCTCTAAGCGTCTCTGCCTGTTTGTTGAGGTTTTGGTGTGGACGGATGGGAACTTAGAGCTACCTACTCTGCAATGTTGCTGACGTCACTCTCAACACCAAGGTTTTGTCCTGAGCAACTTGGAAGAGTCGAATGGCCAGTCCCTGAGGCGGAAAAGACTGTGTGAAGATCTCATTTCAAAAGAGACTATCCAGGGCTCAGTGCAGGATAAACTGAATTGAACGTGCCTATTAGATGTCGAGTGGTGACGTCACGTAGCTAGGTAAAAAAGGAGAGTCCCAAGGGCTGCTCCCTAGGCAGCCCAGCACATAGGGGTCAGGAAGATGATGCAGAACTACAGAAGAGACGGAGAAGGTGTGGCCAGAAGGATGGGCGATGAAGCCAGAGATTGAGATGGTAGTCTTGGAAACAGATGAAGAAAGCTGCTGAGTTAAATAAGATGAAGACTGTGGAGTTAGCCGTGTGCCATCACTGTTGACCTTGGGAAGAGCAGTTCTGGGGGAGGTGGGGCAAAAAGCTAGAGGAGTGTGTGAGGAGGGAACTGGAGACTGAGAATACAGGTAATTCAATGAGTAGCTGCCAGGAGCAGAGATACGGAGCAGTTGCTGCAAAGGCAAGTGGGGAAGAGCTTTTTGTTTTTCCATAATTTAAGGAAATGGGATTCCTGGTGGGATTGATCCATGGGAGAGGAGAACGTTTATAATGCAGAGGAGAAGCGAATGCTGGTGCACTGTTCTTGAGTAGTGGGAGGGGATGGGATTTGTGGAGGCTCTGCGCTCATCATCCATCACAGCAGGAGAGAAAGATGTGCAGGGTCAGAAGCAGGTAGTTGGGTAGATACATGTGCTATAATTTTATGATGTGTCTCAAATCCATATCTACAATCATTATCTCTTCCCTGATTCAAAACGCACTGCCATGAGGCATTGCCAGCTGGATTTCCTACAAGGACTTCAGGCTCAAATTGTCCCAAACGAAGATCAACTCCTTTCCTTCTAATTCCTGCTTTCTGTTGTGTTACTCCCTGTCTATGGCACCCCCATCCATGCTGAGGAGAGGAAGGGTCAGGTTTCTGGATGGGGTGGAAACCTAAAAAAGAAAAACAATCTCAGAGCCGAAGCTGAAAGAGCAGCAGGGCAAGGGGCTAGAAGAATGAAATAGGCACAGCACCAAAAGATGAGGTAGGAAACGGGGCTTGGATGTGGGGTGGCTAGGAGGCGGTCACCTGGAGACTGGTACACAGCCAGAGGCCAACAAAGCATTCTGTCAGGTTCTGTGGAGTTAGCCATAGTTTTGTTACAAGCTTCAAGGGGCTACTTATCTTGAGTTTTTCTTCCGTAGCATTAGATTGTTGTCCTGCTGGAAGAACACTCACAAGCCCTCTCGGCCTTTCGCAGGCTGTCCCCTCCTCGTAAAATACCTCTGATTATTGACCAAACCTCCTCACCCTCCATCTCCAAGGTCACCTCCTGGGATGCTTTCCCAGACTCTTTTACTCCTTAGCCTTCTCCTTTATGGCTCCCAAGTTTTGTTCCATGAGAGATTTGCTTTTAGAGTTGGATTCATCTCAGTGTCCTTAGAACATGACCTCCTATGGAAGAGGCATCAACAAGTTTGTTGGTTGACTGTACGACCTCCCCCTGACTGTCCTGGGACTCTGCCCACAGGTACACAAATGCTTATTAACTACAATGCACAAGCAAATCCCAGAAGTAACATCCTTATCGCAGGTTGTTTGTGGATGAGGATGTTATTGTTGTGAGATATTTGTATATCAGCCATTCTGGGCTTAGGGAACAGTGCCCATCTCTGCTGTCATTTGTTCTGTCACTTCAAAGTGCAGGAAGACCATGGGTGGTGATTTTAAAATCTTATTTAAAACCCTCAGGGAATGAGTCATTTGTACTGACGACTTTTCCGAATTGCCACAGTTCAAATAAATTAAGCAACGGGATATTGTTAATTTTAATCCTTTTAGTTCGTAAATTCCAGAAATGCATTATCATACTTTTCTGAACATGATTCTACCATTTCTTATTTCTTCAGAATCCTCATTACAAACATAGTTGTAATAATTTTCCAGCTCAGCAATGAGACTACAGAGCCTTGGTAAAAGAGTAAGAGGAGGGGTAATTCAGGCTCAGTGTCTGCCTGGAGCACATCCCAACTAGAGCCCGAAATCTTAGGTGGAGGCAGCTGAGCTGCCCCAGAAATCAGAGGGGTCAGTGGGGGAGAAGAGCCCTGAGCCCAAGACAGGACCGCTGCTGCGCCTCTGGCTTCAATGTGCATTTGCTCCACCTGGGGATCTTGTTATAATGCAGATTCTGATTCCATAGATTCAAATTCAACTGAGCTGGGATCTGAGTTTTGTATTTTTAACAACATCCCGGATGGTGCTGATGCCGCTGAGCCACAGCCCACACTTTCAATATCAAGTCTTTAGTTGACCTCCCCAGGGTTACCTTGTGGTCTTGCATAATTTTATTGGGAAGCTTATCTTTAGCGACTCTTTCTCTGGGGCATCTTACAAGTACCAGGTGGCCTCTAGTAGTAACAATTCCTCCATGTGCACAGTGCTGTAAAGTTTATAGTGGTTTCACATTCCCTGTTTCTCTTCATTCTCACAATAGTCCTAGGAGGTAAGTTAGCACCATTTTACGGACTGGAAAATCAATTCTTAACATCCCAGAGCTCACAAAGAGGCCAAAGCAAGGGCCCGTGGCTCCACAGTTAGCGCTCTTTTCACTGTTTCTTATTGTCTTCACCATATCTGTGTGCCATACACAGCCCTGTGGACTCTGTGCTGGGAGAACGCTGGGGGAGATGGTTGCGTGTGCAGGCACGTGTGTGCCTGTGCTAAAACGAAAGGCTGATCAACAGCTGTAGCACATGGGGTCCATGCAGTCTCACTTAGGACACCCCGACTGAGGATGACATTTTCTCTCTCCTCGAATCTCCACCCGTAGATGATGACCTTGCCTTATATTGTATAGACTAAACACTGAATCCACAAGCAGCAAGATTAGATGCTAAGATGACCTACTGAGATGCTGTTAGTGCCCCTATAAACCTTTCCATTTCAGGGCAGGCTGGCCACACTTGATCTGATTAGCATCTTTCTCTGGTCTGCTGTGTCCCGTGCAAGCACTGACTGCTGGAAAATTTACACCTCTCAATCAACCAAGAACGGATGGGAGTTGATGTAAAAATAACCTAGCTCTCCTGTCTCTTCATTTCGGATAACTCAGGCATTTTCCACACACAAAGGCCCAGTTACCCACAGTAGTAACTTGCTTGATAATGTTGCCTTTATTTGCTGCCTTCCCCTTCCTGTTTTACTTCCCCACTCCTGCAATAGTGTTTCCTGGGATCCCCTCTTCAGTGAATAACTTACACGCAACTCCTGTCTCAGGGCCTGCTGGGGGAACCCAAATTAAGACACTTCTCCCAACCACTGTTTCTCCTAATCTACTCACATCTGGACCCACATACCTGACTTTCCTCTAGTCATAGTGGAGAAAGTATTCCAGTTCCTTAGTAACCCTCTACCAGGGATCTGGATTATATCCTTCCAGCTTCCCAAGGATTTGCCTCCTGCAATTATCCCCTTTGCCCTTCCTCCTCTTCTTCCTCTCTCTCTTAGATCATTCCAACCTGCCACACCTCAATATGACCCTTCAGGCCATGGCCTTCTGATTCTGGCCAATGTGGAGTAACAGGGACTGGATTTTCTCTTACAAACAAAACACATGAAATAATGGTTTTCAAGACCCTGGGCATCAAGCAACAAAGGACAGTGATTCTGGTTGTGTGGGATGTTGTCATTAAGGGAAGCTAGGTGAGCATACGTGGGAACAAAGAAAAGACAGCTCAAATAGCAAGATGATAGATTTAAACCTAGCCATATAATCACATTGAAAGTAAACAATCTACCCTAAACTAAAAGGCATAGATCATTCAATTAAATATAAAAGCAAGACCCAACTATATGCTGCCTACAAGAAATATACTTTAAAAATAAAGTCATAAATAGATAAAATAGATTGAAAAATCTATACCATGATATTAATAACAAAGAAAGTTGGATTACTATGTTGACGTCAAAGTAGATTTCAGAACAAAGGATTATTATCAAGGATAAAGAATATAATTTCCTAATGAGAAAGGGGTCAAATCATCAAGAAGATTTCAATCCTAAAATCATATGCACCTAATAAAAAAATTTCAAACTATAGTAAAGAAAAACTTATAGAACTGCAAGGAGAAATAGACAAATCCACAATTATGTCCAGAGACTTGAACATCTCTTTCTTATTAATTACTAAAAGAAACAGAAAATAAGTAAAGATATTGAAGACGTGAACAAAGCTATCAGCCAACTTGATCTAACTGACATTTTAGAACACTCCACCCAGCAACAGTAGAATACACATTGTTTTCAAGTGCACATGAGATATTTACCAATAAAGACCGTATTCTGGGCTGTAAAATAAATCTTGATTAATTTAAAGGGATTCAAGTCATACAAAGTATGTTCTCTGATGACAATGGATTAAATTAGAAATCAATACCAGAAACAGTTCTGAAAAATCTCCAAATATTTAGAAACTAGCACGCTTCTAAATAATCCAAGGATCAAATAATAAATTAAAATATAGAAAGTATTTTCAACTGAATAAAAATAAAAACAGCATATCAAAATTAATTTGTGGGATACCACTAAAACAATGCTTCAGGGAAATTTATGACACTAAAAACCTATATTATAAAAGGAAAAAAGGTCTCAAATCAATGACCTAAGCTTCCACCTTAGGAAACTAGAAAAAAAAAAGGAACAAATTAAACCCAAAGTAAGTGGAAGAAATGAAATGACAAAGATCAGAGCAGAAATCAGTGAAATAGAAAACAGAAAAATAATAGAGAAAGTAAATGAAAATGTTAGTTCTTTGAAATGCATTAAATTGATAAATCCCTAGTCAAACTAGGAAAAAGGGGGAGAGACACAACTACCCATATTAGGAATCAAAGAGTTGACATCACTACAGATTCCAAAGATATTAATAGGATAATAAGAGAAGATTATGAATGAATTTATGTAAATAAACCAACAACTGAGATGAATTGGACAAGTTTCTTGAAACACTACCATATCTCACTCAAGAAGAGAAATAACATGAGTAGCTCCAAATCTATCAAAGAACTTGAATTTGTAGTAAAAGCATTCCTTCACAGATTACTCCAGGCCAAAATAGATTCAGTGGTGAATGTTATCAATCTTTGAGAAAGAAATAATGCAAATTCTGTACAAACTCTTGCAGAAAATGGAAGAGAAGGAAATAGTTTCTGGTTAATTCTATGAAGACAGCACTTCTTTGATACCCAAACCAGACAAAAACATTATAGGAAAAGAAAGCTACAGTCTAATATCTCTCATTAATGTAGATGCAAATATTCTCAGCAAAATTTTAACAAACCAAATCCAACAATACTACACCATGATCCAGGAAGGCATTATCCCAAGAATGTAAGGTTGGCTTAACATTTGAAAACCAATTAATGCAATTAACCACATTAATATATATATATTTTTAAAAACATGATTATCTGAATAGATGCAGAAAAAATATTGACAAAATTCAACATGCATTCCCAGTGACAGCTCTGAGCAGAGTACAAATGAAAAGGAACTTCCTATACCTGATAAAGGGCATCTACAAAAAACTCACAGCTAACATCATACTTAATGATGAAAGATTAAATGTTTTCCCCATAAGATCAGGAACAAGTCATGGATATTTGCTCTTGCCACTTCTGTTCAAAATTGTGCTGGAGGTTCTAGTCAGTGCAATAAGGCAAGAAAAAGAAATAAAATGCATTCAGATAGAAAAGAAAGAAGTAAAACTGTCTTTATTTGTAGATGACATAACCATCTATGTAGAAAATCCAATTGAAACCACAAGAAAGAATCTAGAACTAATTTATGAATTTGTCAAGGTAGCAGGATACAAGACCAACATACAAAAATCAATTGTTATTTTCAACAAATGGTGCTGGGACAACTAGATAGCAACATGAAAAAGAATGAATTTTGACCTGTACCTCACACCATATACAAAAGTTGACTCAAAATGGATTAAAGTAAAAGAAAAACTATAAAACTCTTGAAAATATAGACACAAATCTTTGTGACTTTGGATTAGGCAATGGTTTCTGAGATATGACAGCAAAAACACAATACAAAAGAAAGAATTTGATAAATTGGACTTCATCAAGATTAAGAAATTCTGTGCTTCAAAAGGCACTAGCAAGAAAGTGAAAAGACAACTCACAGAATGAGAGAAAATATTTGCAATTCATATATCTGATAAGGGCATAGTATCCAGAATATAGAAATATAGAAATAGTTCTTAGAATTCAGCAATAAAAAGATAACTAAATTTTAAAATGGTCAAATAACCTAAATAAACATTTTTCCAAAGACAATACAGATAGCCAATAAGCACATGAAAGGATACGCAACATCATTAGCCATTAGGGAAATGCAAGGCCAGCTCAACTTCTCCATTCTTTTCATTCACCATGCTTCAACCACGGTGGCCTTCTCTCTGTTCCTGGACATAGCAAGCTGATTCATCTCTCAGGACCTTTGGATTTGCTGTGACTTTTACTTAGAAGGCCTTTCTTCCAACTCTTCAAACAGAACAATTGCATAAGCCAATTCCTATGTTAAACTTTGTTAGAAACCGCCAAATTGTTTTCCGAAGCAGCTGGACCATTTTGCATTCCCAACCAGTGAGGTTGCTCCACATCCTTGTAAGCATGTGGTATTGTCAAGTTTTTGGATTTTAGCCATTCTAATGACTGCGTAGTGGAAGCTAATGTTTTGGTTTGTATTTCCCAAATGACAAATGATTTTTAATGTAATCATATTTTTAATTTTTATTTTTCTGATTATTATTAAGGTTGAGTTTATTTTCATATATTTGTTGACCATATGATTTTTCTCTTTATAAAGTGCCTGTTCAAGTTTTTTGCCCATTTTTCTATTTGATTCTTATCTTTTTCTTATCATTTCGTAGAATTTCTTTATATATTCTGAGTATAAGTTCTTTTCTGGTGGAATGTATTGCTCATGTTTTTTCCTTTATGGCCTGCTTTTCACTCTTTAAAATGCTTTTTGATGAACAGAAAACCTCTGTATTTGAACTAGAGCATTTACTCTACATTTAAACACAGATATGTTGGGTATATATTTATCATTTATTTGTGCTTTCTGTTTATTCCATTTTTAAAATTTATTTTTCTCCCCTTTCTCACCTACATTTGGATCGATTATTTGTTACCATTCTATTTCTCCTGCACTAATCGGAAAGACATACACTCTCTTTTTATCTTCTCAGTGGTTTCTTTAGAAATTAAAAGATCATCAGAATTTACCAAAATCAGTTAATTTCTTTACCCTCCTCTTGAATAATAAAAAGACATTAGAATGCATGTACCTTCCACTCCTGACTTACATGCTATTGTTATTGTGTATCTTAATGCTATCTTTATTTTGAAAAACCTTGTTCTTGCAGTATAATATAATGCAGGACACAGAACATAGCAAGCATGTTGACTCCATGAATTTTCACAAACTAAACACCTCCATGTAAGCAGAACTCAGATCAAGAAAGCTAAGATTATCAGCACCCTGAAATCCAGCCTTGCTCCTTTCTAGTCATTACCATCCTCTGCCAAAAAGTAACCACTATCTTGACTTCTAACAACATAGTTTTCTCACTTTTGTACCTTGTAAGAATGGAATCATGTAGTAGGTACTTCTTTATACCACCTGCCTTCTTTTGCTCAACATTATGTTGTGAGATTCATGAAGATTGTTGATGCAGATTATTGCCTTGACCTGAAATCTGCTTTATCTGATATTAATATGGCCACTCCATCTTTGTTTTGATTAATGCTTTCATGATTTACTCTTTTCCATTGTTTTACTTTTAACCTGTAAATATCTATACATTTAAAGTGGGTTTCTTGTAGACAACATATGGTCATCTTGCTTTTTTAGGCAATATGACAATTTCTGTCTTTTAATTAGTGTATTTAGGCCACCAACATTTAATGTAATATAGCTCTCATGCAGGGTCTCTGGTCCCGCCCCCCCACATAAGAACATGGTGAGGCCAAAAAGGAACACCCACGGAGCCATAGATAGGGCAGTCATACCACTATATTCTCGCTGGCGGCTGGGTTGGAGAGACAGGAAGCAGGAGTCATACTGTCCGCAACCTGCTGTCCACTTTTCTCTGCCAGCCAACCAACCTCACTTGCTAGCTTCAATCGCGGTGCTAACTGCAATCCGCTCTTGCAGGCTCAGCCACCATCTTCTTGCTAGCCCCCATTTGCTGCTAGCGTAGCCACAGCAGTTATATTAGTTGCCAGTGGCTCACTGGTTACAGCTGACGGCCAACTAGCCACAGCTGATGGCCATCCAATCACAGTTGATGGCCATTTACTACCTGAGTCAGCACCTTTCCACGTGAGGCCGAGAGCCTGGAAACTGCATTCCTGGCTCTGTCCCCACAATATCATACACACACACACAAACACACACACACACACACACACACACACACGAAATTATATAGTTGAATTTAAATCTATCACCTTGCTAGTTGTTTTCTGTTTCTCCCATCTTCTCTCTGTTTCACTTTTCCTTTTTCTGCCTTCATTTTGATTGAGGGTCCTTTAAATTCAATTTTAACTCCACTATTGTCTTATTATTACATCTGTTTTTAAAATTTAAACCTTTAGTGGTTTACCTAGGATTTAAAAGATGTGCCCTTAATTTGTCACAGTCTATCCTCAGATAATATTATGCGACTTCACCTAAAGTGTAAAAACTTCCTAATGGTATACTTTCAATTTCTCCTGACTATCCTTTGTACTGTTGTCATACATTTTGCTTTTATGTAAATTACAAACCCCACAACCCATTATTACGATTTTTGCTGTAGTCAATTATCAAGGAGGGTGCAGCTCACAGTGGCCCACACGGGGATCGAACCAGCAACCCTGGTGCTACCAGCACCATGCTCTAACCAACTGAGTCAACCCGCCACCTCATCAATTATCTTTTAGAGTAATTCAAGAAAAAAGTCTGTCCTTATCTTCCTTTATAAAAATCCTAGATCTACTCATTTCTTTGTGCATATCTAAATTTTTGTCCGGTATCATATTCCTTCCGTCTGAACTCCTTTTAAAGTTTCTTGTAGCTCAGGTCTTCTGGAAATAGTGTGTGTCAGCTTTTGTTGGTCTGTAAAAGTCTTTATTTTGCCTTCATTTTTGAAAGGTTGTTTTTTTTACTGGGAAGACTTCTGGATAACAGTTCTTTTCTCTTTCAGTACTTTAAAGGTATGTCTTAATTGCCTTCTGGATTGCATTGTTCCACACAAGAAGTTGTCTGTAGTTTTTATCTTTGTGCCTCTAAGCAGTTTATATTTTTTTCCCCTTCTGGTGGCTTTCAAGATTTTCTCTGTATATTTAGTTTTGAATATGAGTTATCCAGGGTCTTTTTGTTTGTTTTTTTGATGTTTATTCTTCCTGATAGTCTCTTAACTTCTTCGATCTGTGGATTCATGTGTGGATTTTATTATTATTATTTTTGGAAAATTCTTAACTATTATCTCTTTAATATTTCTTCTCTCTCTCTCTCTCTCTTTTTCTCAACTTCTCTTTTGCTCTCTCCCCTTTCTGGGGCTCCAGTTACACTTATGTTAGACTGTTCGATACTGTCTCACAGCTCTTGAATTCTCTGTTCATTTTTATTTGTTTGTTTTTGTCACTTTTGTTTTCTTTGTATTTTAGTTTGGGTATTTTCTATTGGGCTATCTTCACTGATTCATTCCTCAACCATTTTCAGTCTACTCATGAGCCACTGAAGGAATTCTTCATCTCGGGTACTGTGATTTTTATTTCTAGGATTTCCATTACACTCAGTCTTATAGTTTTCATTTCTTTTCTGAAACTCCATCTATTTTTCATATTGTCCACCTTTTCTACTAGATTTTATAACCATCTCTTTTAGTTGTTTTATAGTCCCCTTCTAATAGTTCCAACATCTGGATCATTTCTGAGTCCAGTTTGATTGCTTTGTCTCTGGCAATGGGTCATTTGTTTCTTGCTTTTTTGATGTCTCTCATATTTTTGGTTGAATGTCAGACATCATGTGTAGAATAGTAGAGACTGAGATAAATAGAATTTTTACCTGCGAATAGACGTATCTCCTATTCTGTCAGACCATTAGTATGTGGAATTGAGTTGATCTAGTTGATTTGGAGTTGACTGGGTTTGGGATTTTGTTGTAACTTACGGTTATCTTTAGTGCATCACAAGTTTCAAATTCCTCTAGAATTGCCTTGTGCTTAGGATTAGAACTAGGGAGCTGGGGGATTTTTCCCAGTGATCCCTCCTCAGGCTTCAGCCATCCCTGCACTCCTTCACCACAGAAGGACTCACTGTCCACATTCTTGCTCCTCCCCCAGTGGTAGAGTGACGTTGCTTGTTACTCAGTGTTTGTGAGGCTCATTGTAGGTGCAGGGAGATGTTCTTTTTGTTGCATTCCACCCTTTGTGTTCGGCAAGTACTGTGTACCAGGGCCTCAGAGTTGGGAATTTCTCAGCATTCCTGCCCCTCCTCCCCATGGAAGCCACTCTCTGCCTTCTGTCATGTGGTGAGTCTTGTACTGGATGGGACGTCCTGCCTTCCTCCAGTGGTAAGAGACTTCTAGTGGGGTTAGTTTAGGACTCTAGGCCTGGGACAGTTTCCTGCCCTCTACTGGGTAGAGATTTATCAACAATGGGATTTTGCCTGCGCCCTTGAGGACAGCAAGGTTTGCTGCCTCTGCTCAAGTAACTTAAGTGTTTTGTTCCATATGAAAGAGGGTCTTGGCAGGGTGACAGCACTGTGTACCTTTCCTCATGTAGTTACTGGACCCCTCCTGCACACCTGCACTCCCAAAGGTGGCTCCCTACACTCTCTCAGCCCTCCTTTAATCTTTCTCATGAATCCTGGTAAGGTCCATGAAAGGAGCCTAAAAGTATGTTGAAACTCTACCGAGTCTGTGACAGTCTATACTGTCATGCTAACCAGTACCTGGCTGTTAGCAGTGATTAAATGTCTAGCTGTTTGTGTCTTATCTTCTTGTGTAGTGGCCAGTGCCTCTTCCTCCTGGGCTCTGTCACAGGCGAGCCAGTCTCTCCTTGGAGGTCCTGTCCCTCCTGGGGTTTCAGGGTACTTAATTGTCCTCCAACCTCAGATCTCTGATGGGCTCAGGGGATGTTCTGATTTTGTAGGATATATGGCTTTTTTTGTGAGGATGGGAGCAACACCTCTTTCCAGCTTTCTACATCTTGGGCGGCAGTGCAACCTCCCTCCTGTGTTCTTAATAAAGTAAACAGGCTTAGTCTCTTTTGCCATATCCTTCCCCCTCCCTACTGCCCTCTGACCAGGTTTTTCTCTGCTTACCCTCCAACCCCATCCCCCATTCCCAAGTGAAAGATTCTACCTGGCAGTGCAAGACCCACCGTGGAGGGTGAGGATGAGAAGAAACTGAAGGAGAAAGACAGTCTTGTTAGTGGGCAGGGCTTAGGAGAGGCCCTTGAATAATCATATGTTAATCATTTTTGTCCTGTCACAGCTTTAAATAATAGTAGGAATTGGCACGGACACAGGTCACTGCACAGGATCTCCACCTGACAAAGGGAATCCTACGAGGGACCCTGCAGTTTCGCCCTTTACTTTCCCTATCGCTGGACGGAGGCCAACCTGATCCACATAATTGGGGTTTAGGGGAGGGAGGAGGGAAGATGGGAACGAGCTGAATAGTTTGCGGTTGGAAGAGTTTTCAGGGTGTTTGAGGAGAGCGGAGCCAAACCAGGCACAGGATCGAAGTGGACAGGACCAAAAAAAAGTGGCTTCTGAGAGGATTGCATTGGCTCTATTTAGATTCACTTTTCTTTTCAAGAGCATCAAGTAAAGAATGGATTATTCTGCGGCTTTATCTGTTTAGGTACACTTCTTACATGCAACGCCACGCTGAGGCTGAACCATGAGTGTCCCTGGCTTCATGAGGGTTACACTGCAGGCTCATTGTGTACGCACCAGGCTGTGTTAAGTACTTTACAGATGAAGAAACCAAGGGTCCGAGGTGGTGGATGACTTATCCCCACTTACACAGCTAAGAAATTTCAGAGCTTGGACAAAGATCCAGCCAGGTCTGACTTTGTAGTCTGAGGTCTTTCAGTTTTGCTGCTCAGATAGCTTTCCCCTGATCAGTCACTGACCCTTAGCTCATTCCTGCCCCTCTCACACTCCCTGGCCCCGTCCACAATGAGGAGAGAAAGTTCTTTGCTTCCTGACACTCCCCAGACAGCTAGGCCCCAGGGGTTGCAGCCAAGCGGAACCCCTTCGGGCGCCCCCAGCCTGGGTTCCGGGTGTGCTCCCTGTCACAGCCCAGGAATGTGGGTATCCATGCATCAGCAGCAGACACGCTGGCTGTCAGCCGAGCCAGGGCCCCTGATAACTGACAGGAGCTCAAAGAACCATTAATGAAGAAGGCTGGGTCGAGGGAGCACATTTCAGAGTCACCTGGGCTGGGCAGAAGAATGCAGGGAAGCTGGGGATGGCAGCCTTGGGTGAGCCACTGCCTAACAGGCCTCAGTTTCCCCGTCTGTAGAATAGGGATGACATTTCTTGCCCTGCCTGCCTCACCAGGCAGCTGTGAGAAAATGAATGTGGTTGATTGTACAGCCTGATTATGTTGCCTACTCCAGCCTGTCTCAGAGAACCACAGGGGACACTGAGGCCCCAAGAGCACAGCTTCCACCTTCAGCAGGTAACAGAGCCAGGACCAGACTGCAGGTCCCCTGCCTCCCCAATTAGGGCACTTCTACCCCAGTTTCATCCCTGTCTGTCCCGCACACACCCAGGGAGGGAGGACAGCTTCCTGAGTGGGGGTTCAGGATAAGGCAGAACTAGTCCTTGGACCCTGGATGGGGCCAGGAGTGCTGGGCTCAGTGTGGAAAAAGCTGAGCAGAGAGCTTCTCCTCTCAGGGCCTCCGTTCCTGACATCTCCTCGAACAACATTTCTCAGACTTTCCTGTGCTCGTAAATCACTGGGACCCTGTTAAGGGGCAGGTTCTGATTTAGCAGGTCTGGGGCAGGGCTTGAGAGTCTGCGTTTCTAACAAGCTTCCAGAATGTGCTAAAGTCGCTGGCCCTTGGGCCACATTTTAAGAGCAAGGGCCTGGAAGACCCGTAAGGGCTTCCAGGTCTGTCCTACGGAGATTCCTCCTTCCCCTCATCCCAGCTGCCCCTTCCCAGGGCTGTCCAGAGTTCCCATAACTCCTTGGCAGCACGTCCTCCACGTGTGGGACTCTCCCCTCCATCTGCTCCTGCTTCACCTTCAGGACGGAGAAGTCCCAAGTTGCAGTTTCCTCTAGCCCGGACTTGCCTCAGAAGCACCCTTGTAGGAGGGGGCCTTTCGTAGGAGACAGAACCCCCTCTCCACTGAGGATGCGGGGAGCTCATTACACAGCTTCCCAACTCCACAGCGAGGCTGAGGAAGCGGGGAGAGCAGGGCTCCTAGGAGCCTCCCATCCCAGAGGCCTGGCCCACAGGCTGGTGTGGAGCCCCCGGGGGCTTTCCTGTCCCTCCCCCACCCCCACCTGCCCAACAGCAGCAGCTGCTGCAGTGAGATTTATGTGGATACCATTGGGGTTTTGTAAAGAAAAGAGGGTGTGTGTTCATAAGGAAGGAAGAAAACCAACATTTATTAAGGTTCTATTGTGCCGGCAGGCACATTTGCAAACATCACTTCCGCCCAGCACTTGGCCCTGGAAGGAACATTTGCCTTGAAGGTCGTGGTGAGAGTGAAATAAGGCGAAGCATGTGAAACTCCTGGGTGGCTCGTCAGCAGGTTAGGGAGCAGACAGAGGCCAGCCTGGCTTCAGAACACGAAGAAAGGGGAGGCTGGGGCGGGCACCGGAGAGGGCACCCAGCCTGCAGACCTCAGGTGGACTTCTTCTGAGGAGCAGTGAGAGACTGGAAAAGGATTAGGCCAGTGTGGGGCCAATCCCATCGGCTCTCCAGAAGTACAGTGTGGCCACCAAGTGGAGATGGACCGGAAGGAGCTCTGCTTCATGTGCAGAGGCTGGCGGGTCCCGAGGAGCCTCCAGGGAGGCCCCTTCCACCTCTGGGATCTTAAGCTGGGCAGGCTGTGTGGCAGTCCTGTTGTTTGCTCCACCTTCACTGTCTCTACAGCACATTCACATCCACAACCTGAGTCCCCTGTGAAAATCCCCGGAAGGGGACGGCACAGGCCTCAGTGCCCCCTTCAGCAGAGAAAGTCTCAGGAGCCCCAAAGCCTTCCCCAAGTTTCACCCCGGATGAGTCATCGGGCTGAGTTTGGAACCCAGGCTCTCATAGGCTGTGCTGCTGCCAGGACTCTGGGGCCTGGGGGAGAGGCCGGAAGGCCAGGGCCCAGCCCGGGTCAGCCAGCGTCCATCACCAGGGCCATCACCCGGCTGGCCTGGCTCAAAATAGCTCTCCAGACTCAAGGAAATATTTTATTCTACTCTGTTTTCCCACCAAAAAATAAATAAACATTTCCAACTCTCAATGGGGCCAGACTCCAAAGAGGGGGAAAGGGAACGAGAGCATGCCCGGCCGCCCACTGGGAAGTCCGGTTTCTGTCCTTTTAGTTCCTTTCTTCAGTGTCAAGACTCTGCTTTAGAACATGAGTGAGGAGGCTCCCACGGTTTTCCCAGTGGTGACTGGATTGCTTTTGGTGTCAGGCTGCCCTTTCCCTGCAGTCACTCATCTCGGTCATAGTGACTCTAATGGGACAGCTGCAGGGACCACCATGGGGGAGTGAAGGAGCCTATGACACAACTCTGCCCTCAAGGGGCTTCCAAGCCACTCAGGAGCGGGGTTGGACCTCTTCTCTCCCTGAGGAGCTGTTGGAAACTGGAGGAGAGAACACTGATATTTACTGAGAGCCCACTCTTTCCCTGGTACATTCCAGGCTCTTTCACAAACATCATCCCATTTGACCCTCACAACAAGTCTTTGAGGTTTATATTATCACTCTCCAAAAGAAAGACTTTCATGCCTCAAAAAATTAATGATTTTCTAATACTATAATCAAATATGCAATGTATTAAATTTCCCTGGTTGTCTTTTTACATATATATATATATAAAACGTTTGCTTGAATAAGTATCCAATATAAGATCCAGCCATTGCCCATGACTGTGTCTCTTGAGTTTTATTTTTGTTTAATTCTGAAACAATCACAAACACACACACACACACACACACACACACACACACAATTGCAAGTATGTTACGAAAACGTTTCTTTCCTGCAAACCTTTTGAGACTTAGTTGTGGACCTGGTTTCCTATCACCCCCCGCCCCCCCAAAATCTGTAATGTTTCCTACAAACAAGGGCTGTCTTCTCTGTAAATACAGTACAGCCGTCAAAACCAGGAAGTTCACATGGAGCCATTGCTAGCATATCCTGCTTGGACCCCAATAATGTCTTTCGTAGCTGAAAGATCCAGTTCACACACATGCTCTGTATTGAGTTGCCATGTCTCTTTAGTCTCCCTCAGTCTGGAAAAGTCCCTCAACTTTTACTTGACTAAGACCTTGACATTTTGAAAGTTATTGGGTAGCTCTCCCTTAGTTTGAGTTTGTCTGACGTTTCCTCACGATTAAGCAACTTTAGCAGGCGTATCACAGAAGTGACCCCGTTTTTCTCATTGCACCTTTAGGTGGCACGCAGTTTTGATCAGTCCCATTACTGACGATGATTCAGGGGAAGTCTGCCAGTCTTCACGGTGAAGTTACTCTTTTCTCCTTTGTGATTTTAATAGATGCTTTGAGACTAGGCAAATATCTCATTCCTCATCAAACTTTCTATTTATTCATTTCTTTCTATCAGTATGAGCTGATGGCTTTGTGTTTTATTCAGTGTGTTGTAATCTGTTACTATCATTATTTATTGTCATGTTCAAATTGCCCCTAGTTTTGCCAGTGGGAGTCCCTTCCAGCTGGCTCCTGAATCCTTTTGAAAAGTCTCCATCATTCTTTGACTACTTCCTTATTTTCTGGCATAACAAGATGTTCCAGGTGCATCTTGTACTTTTCCTGTCCCTATCCTGTAATCAGGCATTCTCTAAGGAAATGTAAAACGGTGCTATTCTAACTCTATTATTCTATTTTTGTTTATTAGCTAGAATTCCTTTATTCAAAAACAAAAACTTCCCTTTTATCAACTACACTGGTTCATTTCCTTGAGGTACAGTTTAAGTAGAAAGGATTCATGTTTGAGTCTTTTCCTTTACTTGCCAGTTTTTATAACCATGAGTTAGTTTTCTAGCATCCTCCAAAGGTGATCAGTTAGTTTTAAAAAATATTATTATGAACTTATTTTTATGCATTTTTCAGTCTATTTGTCATTATTGTTATTGATGTTCATATGAGCCCGTCTTTGGTCAGTGGGAGCCTGTCTTGGACCTTTTCTTCCATATGAATCTAATCATGAGCAAACAGGAGAAACAAACCCAAACTGAGTTTTTTCCCAATGAATAAGGTCATTAGGAATTTTGTGCGTGGTTGCATTGAATCTATAGGTCAATTTGGAGAGAACTGACATCTTCAAGACAGAGAGCCTTCCTGACCGTGAACATACTGTACTTCTCTGTTCGTTTACGTCTCTAATGTCTTTCAGTGAAGTTTGATTAACGATTTTGTACATCTTTTGTTAGATTTATTCAAATATATTGCATGCATATTTTTATTATTACTACAAATCGTATCCTTTTTAAAGTGCATTTTCTAACTGAAAAAATAGAAAAATGGTGATATGTAGGAGTGCAGTTGGCTTTTTTGTGTATTTATTTTCCATCAGACAAATTGCAAAACTCTCTTATGAAATCTAATAATTTGACTGTAGATCATTTTGCTTATCTGTGTATACAATCATATTAAATCATAACACAAATCAATACAGAGTTTTGTTTCTTCTGTTTCAATTCTTGTAATTTTCTCTTTTGTCTTAGTGTGTTTTCTGGAGCTTCTAGTGCAATGTAGAAATAAAATGGCAATAGTAGGCAATCTTATCTTATTTCTGTTTTTAAAAGGAATATTTTAACGTTTCAGAATTTAGTAAGATGCTTTCTGTATGTTCTTTTTTATATTGTTTTGTAGCTATGAGGTTTAAAAAGTTTATTTATGTTACTAATTTGCTAATTTTATTTTTAACTATGAATGGATGTTGAATTGTATAAATGTTTTCTATGTATGTGTTGAAATAATTCTAATTTTTCCCCTTTAATCTGTTAATAAAGAGCAATTCATTTGTAGATTTGTCTGATGTTGATCCCTGTGGTCAGAGAACATGGTGTGTGATGAAACTGACTCTTTGGAATTTGCTGATGCTGGGTTTATAGCCCAGTGTATTATCAGTGTGCAAAGATGGTCCATACGCACTTTATATTTGGTTTATTCTCTAGTTATTGGATGCAGGGTTTTATATGAACTCATTAGGGCACTAAAGTCTTACTGATGGCTTTTTTTTTTTTTTTTTAACATGATCTATCAAATCCTGATAGGTCTCCCAGTATAATATATATATATATATATATATATATATATATATATATATAGTGCCAAAAAAAAGTATACATATGACTTGTATTCAACGTGTGTTATCGGTATATACTGAGTATTACAATTTTAATACAGTTTTTTCCTTTCTTAAAATGTGGATACAATTTTTTGGCACCCTCTGTATATACATATTATATATATATTATGTTATGTGTGTGTATGAATTAAAGTTTTACATTTTCCTGGTTAATTGAATCTTTAATCATTTGGTAATGGCTCACTTTATGTCTAGTAATGCTTCTGTCTTCCAATCTGTTTTGTCTGATATTAATCTCTGGCTGTCCAGATTTCTTTTGGTTAATATTGATCTGTTCCATCCTTTGACTTTTCAACTTTAGTTCTTAGAGCTAAAATTTTTTACTTCAATCATCTTCATCTTGTTTTTATAATTACAGATGTATTTAATTCATTTCTACCTCTAGCACATAGTAGGTGCTCAGGAAATCAGCTATTGTTAACCCCAGGTCTCTTAGATGCCTGCTGGGGATCGAGGGCAGGGTAGGGAAATGGGGACTGTTCTCACTATTACCCCTTAGTCTGGGGGGGGTGGGGATGGGGGGCAACGGGACATGGTTTTTCCTGAGAAAAGCATGGCGTTTCCAGAAAGACTTGGCTGAAAAAACCCCAACCTAGTCTGAGGCCACATAACTGTTTCCTAGAAACTAGATGTGAGTGAAACTCGTCCGGTGCCCGAGTCACAGCATTCATTTCCTGTTTTTCATCCAGTAGCCAATAAAGTTATTTCCTTCGTAGGCTGCAATGCTGAGCAGGAAGGCCCCACTGCCTTAAGCCTTGAGGCCAGCTATTATCCACCACCAGGCTCCAAGCAGAGGGAGGAAGTGGCCTGGGCTCCCTGGGGAGGGCTTCCTGTCAGTCAGGGTTGTCAACTCTTCTCCCCTCACGTGCTTTGAGGTGGTAACAGAACCACCTCTGTCCTGACCGTCTCCAAGGCTCTGTCGCCAGCCTGGAGACTTCTGTGGATTGCCTGACCCATCTCTCTGCTTCTCTCAGAAGTCCCCTTGGCTGCGTGACCAGCACCTCAAATCCCACATGTCCGACACAGACCCTCTCTTGGCTCGCTTATGTTCTTCTGGGTGTTCCTCGTGTTCCCCATCTCTGTGGTGCTGTCACAAGCCACCTGGCTGCTCAATCGGAAGTAAAGGCATCTCTGTGCCCCCAGCCAGCTGTCTTGGTCTGGGCTCCCATCCAGTTCACAGCTGTGTAGGAGGGTTCTTGTCTGGCCCAGCCACGTCTCCCGTTCCCTGAGAGTTCTCCAGGGCAGGGGTCGCGTGGATTCATCTCTAGTGTCTAACACAGTGTGGCATGGGAAGACTGCTCAGGAAAGTTTGTTGAATGAATGAATGAATGAATGAATGAATGAATGAATGAATGAGTAGACCCCTCTGGAGTCTTCTCCAGGAAAACACCCTGTTATTCCACCTCCCCCAACTATCCTCCCTGGTTGTGGTTTCCAGAAGCCTCTGCCTTCTGCCCCTTCCTCTGAACCTGCTCCAGGCCCCCACTTTCTCCCCCACATGCGGAACCCAGTTGCACACCTGGTCATTGCCCTGGGGCAGAGCCCTGGCTCTGGCTCTGGAGGTGGCACGGTCCTGCTCAGATAATGTTGGCTCTCGGTGCAAGGGCTGTTTTACTGGATCATTCATTCTTTATTCACTCAAACATTCATAGAGCCCAGAGTATGTGCCATGCCCTGGGGATACAGCATGACAAAGACGGACAAGGTTCCTCCTGCCTTGAGGCTTATTCATCAGAGTAGGGAGCAGAGGACCCAGTAGCACCCAGTTACTAGTGGTGTCCAGGTGAAGTGAGGCATCTGCAGGTGTGATGGTGGCTATAGCCTTGGTGCAGGTAACACAGGGAGAGCAGGCCGAGGGGCAGTGCTGAGTCCAGTTCCTAGAATGGAGTGTGGCAGGAGGCTGGAAGGCAATGGCCCTTGGGGGCTGGGGTCCACTGCAGGCAACCCAAACAGGTGGTGGAGTGGGAAGGTCGTGGTTTCGGAGTCAGGCAGCCCTGACGCACTGTGGAGGTTGCTCTCTGAGCCCCCGTTACCTTTCCTGTTGAATGGATGTTAACAATCCCCACCTCAGAGAGGATGAAACAAATGCACATCAGGGAAGGTGTGTAGCAAAGCTCCTGGCACTCACGTGGGGCTCCAGCCAGGACCCACCGTCAGCCCTGGAGAATGGCCTTCCTGCCCTCCTCTACCCAAAGGGGTCTTGAAGCTAAGACAGGGCCCAGGTGGAGGGGCAGGAGTTCAAGAGGATGAGATTAGGGTGAGGGGCAGAAGTGGGAGGAAAGATTCAGTTTTGAGCTGGGCAATGTGTGTGCATGAAGAAAACCCTCACAAGCCTAAGGTACAGCTTGTCTCACCCCGAGGCAACTGGGACTCAGAGAGGAAGGACCTGACACAGGGAAATTGCAGAGCTGTGCTCAGGTCCAGGTGTGCAGGAACCCTACGCCATGCCCCTGGGTGTGCGCTGAGGTTGGGGACTCATCACAGCCCTCACTTCCTTTCTCAGTGGTGGCCCTGGGGCCGACTGAGCCGGTCCTCCCTGCCCTGGCTGCGTGCAGCTGCAGTTTTGAACATCTTATCCATTCCTGTTCAGTTCATTTTTGTGTCCGGGTTCAAGTGGAGTGCACCCCACAGTATCTGGTATTGTCCCCGCGTTGGCACAGGTCAGCCCCTCAAGGACACTTCCTAAAGAACAAGATTGCATGTAATGATAACTATAATTATGGCACAACCTTAACGGTGAGGTTTGGAGGAGAGAAGATGGGAGATCTGGCCCCTAAACCTGCTCTGCCGTGAGCTAGCGGTGTGGCCTTGGCCAAGTCCCTGCCCATCCTGGCCTCAGCTTCCCGCTGGTACAAAGATGGCATGCACCAGGGGGCACTTTCTCTTGCAGTGCCCAAGGCCCCTTCTCCTGCTTATCAACCTCAGTCCTCTCCTCCCCTAGGCCAGGAGGCTGAGTGAGCAGTTGCCTGTGTGTGAGGAGGGGGAAGCAGTGCTTCCCAAGAGCCTCTGCTCCCTGAACATTTTGTCTGCTTGTTCGCCAGTCCCTCAAGGACAGGGATCCTGGCTTTCTCCCATTCATTCATTCATTCATTCATTCATTCATTCACTCGTGTATTGAATGAGCCCTAGTCTGTGCCAGGCCTTGTGCAAGTCTGGCTGTGGGGGACCCAGTACCTGCTTTCCAGGGGCTCCCGGTCTGGTGGGAGGCCAGAACCAGGTACCTGTGGTGGTACTATGCTGGTCCTACAAGGACGAGATGAGATTTTGGTGCTTTCTGCCTTGCAGAGGGGTGGGGTGGGGAGTGGCCTGCTGTGTGGACAAGCTGCGCCTTCTCCTTTAAGCTGTTTCCTCATCTGCAAAGCAGGTGTGAATCACAGCAGCCACCCCATCCCCATAAGGCTGCTGTGAGGAGCAAATAAGGGGGTGCACGTAAAGAGCAGAGCGCAGCTGTTCAGCAAACGCTCGGTCTCATGTGAATGTCCCACGGGTGGGGTGGACCCCGCCGGGAAATGCTGCACTCTGTGTCGGTCCATCCCTCAGCCAAACACTTCCTAGCACCTTACAGGTGCAAACATATTTCAGGTGCAGCATTGCACAAACAGCCCGAACGTGCTGCTTGGGGCTGTGAGGCATTTCTTGAGAACCCGTAGAGATGCTTATCTCCACGGAGCTACTGTTCTCAGAAGGGACCTCCTGGTGGTTGTGCATAAACCTTGGGTCCGGGACACAGAAGGGCAAGACCCAGGCCCCTCCCTCCAGATCCTTGATCTCACGGGGTGGAGACAGGTGTGAAACTGCAAGTGGCCTACCCTGTACGGGGTGGACAGTGGGACCCCAGGACCACGCCCCTAGCAAGGGTGGGAGGTGCGGAGCAAGAGTGACTCAATTCATGGATGGAGGATGGCATTGAAACTGAGGTAAAGGGACTGTTTGGGCAGGTTTGGATGTTTATTCTCACAATACCACCACCATCACCACACACACACACACACACACACACACGATTTAGGTATTATATCTACAATTCCCATTTTACAGATGGGGAAGCTGAGACTTAATAAAGCTATCCGCTTGCTGAAGATCACACTGCTGCAGGTGGCAAGGTCGGGATTTGAATGCCTGCACGTGTGACTTCAGAGGCCGCCACACTCCACTCCACTGTCTCACCAGTCTTTCTACCTTTCCGGGTACCTATCCTCCCCTCCTTCCCTTTTCCCCAGCTTGTTCTCTGACCTCCTCCAGGTTTGGCCAGAGGCTCCCTCCCTTTCCCTGTCATAGGCCTTCAGGCAGGGACTTCTTGGGTGCAATCCGCAGGAAGGAGGTAACTTTGTAATCCCCACTCCTCCCACAGCCACAGCCTGGGAATGTCCTCCTGCTCAGGTACGGCCCAGGTACTCAGGCTCCGCCCTGGGGTGTGGAGCTGGGGACAAAGCCTCTTTGTTCCATTGTTTACCCCCATGGGGCCCCACCCTGAGCAGCCTGGATTTGAGGAGGGCCTGGGCAGCTGTGCCAACCAAGTGTGGGTTTGCTGATGAGGCAGTGAGTCCACGTAGCCACAGATTTAGTACGCAGGCTCTCATCCCTGTCTGCGCAGCAGAGTCGCCTGGGAGCTTATAAAAAATCCCCGAGCCAGGACTCCACCCCAAACCAATTAAACCGGAATGTCTGGGCCCAGGCATCAGCATTCTATGGAAGCTCCTTGTAGGATTCCGTGTGCAGCCAGGTCCAGCTAAGTGAGCTGTAATTTGGTCCTAATGGTCCTGGTGGGGGAAGGGGTGCAAAGCCTGGACAGAAGTTTGCATTGAGCCTCAAACCTCCCACCAAACTAGTTTTATATTATCTCATGTTATGAGATGCATTTGTCTCTCTTGCCCCCGCCCCAAATTCATATGAAGTCCAGATTCCTCCTCCCTCAGAATATGACCTTATTTGGAGATTGGGTCTTTACGGAGGTAGTCAAGGTAAAATGCAGTCATTAGGGTGGGCCCTAACCCAGTATGACTAGTGTCCTATGTAAAAGGGAGTTTTGGATATACACTTGCACAGGGAAACAGCATGTGCAGATGGAGGCAGAGATTAAGGTGATGTTTCTACACGCCAAGGATGCCAAACATTGCCAGCAAACTGCCAGCAGCTAAGGGAGAGGAATAGAGCAGATTCTCCCTCAAAGCCTTCAGAAGGAAGCCACCCCTTGATCTTGGTCTCCTGGCCTCCAGAACTGGAGGAAAATACATTTCTGTCGTTTAAGCCACTCCGTTTTTGGTACTTTGTTACAACAATCCTAGCCAATGAATCTATCTCCTTTTTACAGATGAACAAAACCAAGATTATGACGTGACTTTCCCGAGGTTGCCTGGGCCCGGTGGACCTCTTTGGCTGGTGTTTATTTCTCTGCCACCTCTTAAATGCTGATACCCACCCTGTGGGGACAAAGCCCCAGAGAGCAGTTTCCAGGCTCTCGGCCTCACGTGGAAAGGTGCTGGCTCGGGTAGTAGATGGTCGTCAGCTGTGACTAGTTAGCCATTAGCCACTAATATAACTGGCGTGGCTACGCTAGGGAGTTAGTTGATTCATTGGCAGAGAGAAGCAGATGGCAGGTTGCGGATCGTGTGGCTCCTGCTTCCTGTGTCTCCAACCCAGCCGCCAGAGAGACTATAGTGGTATGACTCCCCTATTTATGGCTCTGTGGGTGTTCCTTTTTGGCCTCACCATGTCCTGCGTTCTTATGTGGGGAGCGGGAACTGAGACCCTGCATGGCACCCCCGCACCCCCAATCCTGAGCCCTCTGCTCTTCCGGGTGTTCATCCCCCTATCCTTGAGGCAGGCAATGTTCTAAGCACAGAGCCCAGCAGAAAAACAAACAAACAACAGATACCTCACCCATGGGGAACAGACAATAAGCAAGATAAGTGAAATAGGTTAATAGTATGTTGCATGGTCTAAGTGCCACGGGGAACAGTGAGGCAGGGAAGGGGCATAGGAAGTATAGAGGGGGTGGGGTTAGAACTGGGTGGTTGGGGAAGGCTCACCACAAAGGTAACACTCCCAGGACCATTGCACCCACCCAAGCTGCAGCCCCCTCCAAAGAGAGATGCCTCCCAGATCCCCCCCAGCTCATGCTCCTTACAGTGCATCCCCCCAGGGCTCATCCTGCCCGACCAGAGCTCAGCGTACCCCATCGTGTGCTCCACCGCTGTTATGCATCCCACGGATGGTACCACCATCCACACTCAGCGCTCAAACCAGAAACCTGGACACCAACTAGATCTCCACCCACCCCTGCCCCTCACCCCATTCGACGCTGGAGCTGGCGGTGCTCCCTCCACAAGTGCTGAAGTCACTGACTCAGCTCCCTCTCAGCTTGGGGACAGCACCCCAGCTTGGGGAAGAGGGCTGTTTCTGGTAACGGTAGAACCAGCGCCATTCTAATTACTGTGCAGACACTGTCCACCACGACTGGTGGCTCCAACTTTAGAGCCCATGGTTGGGCCCTGAGCTCTGCAAATCCACCTTCTCTTCTGTGCCTAACAAATGCCACACCCTTCCTGGGTGGGTGGGGCTTTCATGGCTTGTCCAGTGACAGCCAACACGAGGCTGTGGACAGACTCCCAGGACCAACACCCTGCAGCAGTCAGGGAACCAATTCCCTTCCCTTTCTGGGTCTTGGTCTCCACATCTGTGTAATGGGCACAAATCCCTGGGCACGGCTAAACTCTTGGATAATCTTGGCTGAGCCAATGGATGTGAAAGGCATTGCTATGAATGGTGTGTACACAGGGACGGACTGAGGTAAGGGGAAAGCAGGGTGGGATGCTCCATGTGTTGATGCCCTATGTGTTGATGTGGACCAGCTGGAAGGCAGTTGCTACAGCCCTGGAAGGGGCCAGAGTGACCAGGGCTAACCCAGTCCTCACAAGATACTTTCTCCCGTCCCCGGTTCCTCCACGGGCCTCTCTTCCTGTTGTCTTCTGCAGGAGGCTCTGGCCCAGGCACCCCTTGCCTCTAGGGGACGCAGTGTGCAGCAGGGAGCTTTCTTCCCCCAGCTGAACCACAAGATGGGATGGGACTGATTGATCTCTGGGATCGTAGAGTTTTCATGGACTTTCCAGGGATGTTGCAGATTTGGTAAGAGCGGAAAGTAGACTAAGACACATTCTCCGAACTGAAACACTGACCAAGTCTTCCTATTCTCTTGTCTCTGAGACACTCCAGGCCACAGCAGCACAGCTCCTGGGCGGATGGGAGTGGAAGGGCAGTCTCGGGCCAATTACCGCACTGAGTGCTGGCACAGGGCTTGAAGCAGAGTGGATACTCAGGACGCAGAAACGATGTGTCTGAGGTTGGGGGATGGTCGATGCACTCTTTCTCTCACTGTGTGCCTTAGTTTCTCCATCTGCTGAATGGAGCTGCTGACTTAGTCCCCTATTCAGGCTAAATGGCACCCCCTGCTCTGCTGTGTGTGTGTGTGTGTGTGTGTGAGTGTGTGTGCACACACGCACATAGGAAAGACGGAAGGAAGGAGAAAACTTGCATCCTAGGTGGGCCCACCTGGCACCACCCATACCAGCCTTTGACAAGATCAAGGAGCAAAAAGCTTTTGTTGCCTATTCACCTCCTGGTTCCCTCACCTCCACATGAAGGAAGGGTACGTGAAGGACTGTCCCTGTACATGACTGTCCCTCTCTTGCTGAGCCAGGTCAGTGACTTCAGTGATCCTGGGGTGGCATGTCCTCTTTGTTCATCTGTGCCCCTGGGAGGGGGTGGACTGCAATATGTCCTCAGTGCTGGGGGGTGACTAAACTCCCATCCTGTTGTGTGACCCTGTAGGAGTCGCTTGATGTCTCTGAGTGGGATTCCTCATCTAACTTACCAGAAGTAATGATACTTACTGTTTAGGGTTGTTGAGGGGATGACATGACATAGGACCAGTACCTGGAGCCCATTGTCATCTCCGGGTGCAGAGCCTGGCCGGCACCTGGCACTGTGGCTCCCCTTCGTCACTCCTACTTGGAAAGGCAGCATCTTCAGCTCAACCCTGGGCCTCCACAACCCTGCTTTCCGATTCAGTGGCCATGAGCCACAGGGAGCTATCGAGCATTGGAAATGGTGGCTTCTCTGAATTGAGAAGTGCTGTAAGTATAAAACACGCACTGGTTTTCAAAGACTTAATACAAAGAGAATGTAAAATATATCCATAATTTAAAAATATTAACTACATGTTGAAATATTAGGTTAAATAAAATATATTATTAAAGTCAAGTTCACCTGTTTCTTTTTACTTTCATAATGTGGCTACCGGAGTAATTTAATGACATATGTGGCTCCCATTGGATAAGGCTACTCTGGAACTCTTTGGAAAGGCCATTTCCAGGGCATCTTGCCGGTGATTCCCAGGAGAAGCAGCTTGGGAATTCCCACTGCGTTCCACTCAACCTCAGCCACTAAAGAGTGTCTACTTCCCAGACAGCCCCTGGTTTCCGGAACCCACTCGGGGTGGCCTCACTCACTTCTCCTCAATTCCCCAGAGTCCTGGAGCCTCCCAGGAAGCTGTCCCAGCCAACGGGGAGACCTGTGTCCCCAGGACAGTGTAGCCAACGAAGCTGCAGTTGCTTGCTCCAACTCCAGCTGCTCATCTGGTTAGAACCTCAAAGCTGTGTGGGAACCTCCCGGCGTCGCTTTCTCCCTCCCCGCAGACCCCAGGGATGTGGCTTTTCCTCGTTCCAGGCCCTGAGTCAGCTCTAAGGAATCCCCTCTTCTCTGGGAGCATTCTGCGGGGAGGAGGAAAGCCCATGTGATGCTCAAGAATATGTTTTTAAAAACCAGAGCGACCTGGTCGTGACACCAGGTTCTGCCTCACACCAGCCACACAGGCGAGTTGCCTCTTCCTACATTTCAGTTTCCTCATTTATAAAATGGGCATAATCACTATACCTGCCTCATAGAGTTGTTGGGGAATAAATGGCATCATCAACGGATGATCCCCAGCACAGCGCCTGGTTTATAGTTGTTAAAGAACAGGAAAGAGTTAAGGATGTGGCTTTTGGCCATAGCTTTACTCAGCCAGTCACGGAGAGGAGGCAGCGGGCAGGGCCCCCGGCTGGGAAGGAGGTGGTAGGACTGTAGGTCCCTTTAGAACTTGGGCTCTATGTAGCCCAACAGACAGCTCAGCTGGCCCATATTCAGATGAGGAAATTGAGGCTGATGAGATGAAACGACAGGAGCTGCCTTTCTCCAACGCCTGTGCTCTCTCTACCACACTGCATCGTGAAGTCTGAGAACGGTCCCTGAGTAAGTGGACTCAAGAGTGTTTGAGAAGAACTGAGCTAATATGGCCCCTTTCCCACTGGTGGTATTGAGCCTTTGAAAGAAAGTGTTTGCAACGCCTGTCCTAAGGTGTGTTCCCCAAAGCAGACCCTGAGCCAACAACTCCAGTGCAGGTAGTTCATTCAGAAAGTGACACAGGAAACACAGTGAGGACGGAGAAGCAAGACAGGGAGGGAGAGAACCCAAGAAAGAGCATTTTGATGAACAGGTCACCACTGTGGGCACCTGGGCTCAAGCCCACTAGATAGCCTCTGAGCTGGCGTATGGAACATACACCAGGCTTTTCAAACTGGGGAGCTGGAGGCTGGCATATTTGTCCAGCTTCCACCCTGGTGACAGGTTTGCCTCTGGGAATCTGGGCTCTCTCTCACTTCCCTGCACAGGCTGCACAAGCTCCTTTGGTACTGGAGGAAGCTCTTGGATAGAGTGAGAGGAGGAGAGAAACAAGCTGAAGCTGGGGTGCTGTGGGCAGAGTGTCCACTGGGTCGGTCTCAGCCCCACAGCTGTAAGGCCTCCTGGAGAAACTTTCCAACTCTGTGACGTTGCTCATGACAGTTTCAAAGTATATATGTAATAGTGGATATTTAGAAGTGAATATCCAGCAAGAGGGGATTGGCCTAGTAAATTATAATGCATCCACAAGATAGAACATTCTGCAGCCAACATGGAAAAGTGTTTTGGAAGGAATGGTGTGTAACAAGTGGCATATGCACACATGATCCCCACGTGGATGGTGCATCAGTCAGGTCCCCCTCAGAGAAGCAGAGCCACAGGAGATGTACATGGAGAGACTTACTGCCAGGAATTGGCATATAGATGTGGGGCTGGCTAAGCAAGTCGGAAGGACTCAGTTTGGGACAAGAGTCTAGGCTTGCTGGAGGCCAGGCAGCTGCATGAAGTTGGTACCACACCAGCCTGAGGCTTGATCCTTCCAGAGCTTCCCCCCTCCTGCACTTCCCTCAACAGCAGAAATAAGGTGGCCAGGGTAGAGGCCACTTTCCCTACTTTTTCTCAGCCTCAGCCTCAGCATTCGTCACTTCTGGGCATGCTGCCTGGACGGACACACCACAGTCCTCTCCCTGCTTACCTCCCCGACCTCCTGGGGCTGGGTGGGGAGGGCTGAAGGGGAGATAAGACCCAAACACGTGGATCCCATCAGTGACCTCACTCTGACTAGCCTTCACTAGACTTTCCCTGGCCTGACAAAAGTCTGGCTCAAGCTGCCCTCACCCCAAGAATAGGATTCTTACAGACTCCAGTCCGCTAGGACGGACCAAGGCCTAGTAGAAAGGAGTCAGGCTATGATTGGTTGTGTTGCCTTGGGCAAGTCCCTGATCCACTCTGGGCTCTCTGGCCATCCCTAAGTCTAACATGGGAAACGTGTGCTGATGTGTTAGCCTCTATGCCTCTTAGCGTCAGTGTCCAGAGCTGAACTGCCCAACGCAGGCTGTGCAGACATGGGAGTTGGGCCGAGTGACGTGAGCTGGGGCCAGCTGGCCTGGGGCGGGGACATTTACGCCTGGAGTCTGATCTGTCTGTCTTTACTGGTCCCACACCTTGTGCCTCATCCTAGGCTGAGCTCACCAAACCCAAGGACCCCGTAGGATCCACCTCTGAGGCATCAGTGCCCAACTCAAGGTTGGCACAGAAGACAAACCACTCATTGACTAGGGAAGAAAGAGAGGGAAAGGAAGGGACGGAGGGAAGAAGGAAGGAAAGGAGGGAGGGAGGAAGGGACGGAGGGAGGAAGGAGGGAAGGAAAAGATGAGGGAAAAAGGAGAGGGACTGACGGAGAAGACGCGTGAATGAGAGTAAGTGACTGAGTGACCTAGTGGGTGAGAGCAGAGGCGGTGCTGTGAGCAGTCCATCGCTTATGTAGCCCAGTCTTGCTGCTGGCTCAGAATGCAGAGCTGGATGGGCAAGACCAGTTCTTTCCACAGAAGAAGAAACTGAGGTACAGGGAGGGGAGGAAAGCTGCATGAGGCTGTGAGGTAAACAGAGGCAGGGACCGGACCAAAGCTCATGGTCCAGGGTTCTTGCCACCCCCCAAGACCACCCTCAGAGAAATGGTTTCCTAGAGCCAGTGGGAAGGTGATTTGGAGAACAGGGCCTTGGGGAAGAGGGGACCAGGAGCTCTAAGTCCCCTGGTTCCAGGAGGGAGGGTGTCCTTGGGTACCCTGGGCTCTGACAGGTCAGTGGGCAAGAGCTGACCTCTCCCGGTGTGGCCATGGCTGCCCCAGGACTGGCTTCAGTGGGTCCCCAATGGGCTTGGGGGCTCCAGCTGCTCTGAGACTTCCTACGGTCTGCCAGTCTCACCAGCTCCCACTGTCCTGACATTTTCTCAGCTTCGTTCTTTTGCCTTTTGAGACTCTCTCTCTCTCTCCTCCCCTTCTAACCTCCTTTGTCCTTCTCTTTTTCTCACTGGCTGTCTCTCCTTCCTCTGCTAAGTCTCCCCAGTTGTTTCTGCCCCTCTCTGAGGGTCCATCTCTCAATGCCCTTTTCTCCCTGTCTTGCTCTCTGTCAGTGTCACTCGTCTGACTGCCTCGTGCCATCACATCTGCCTGCTCTGTCTTGCTGGGCTGTGTCTCGGGGTCTCCCTCTGTCTCTGTCACCTTCTGTCTCTGACTCCCTCTCTGCCTCTGTCTGACATGCCCTCGGCCCTGCGGGCAGCTCTGGGCAGTGCCCCACCCCTTCCCCTCTCCTCCCACCCCGGTCTTGCCCACCTCTGGTAACAATTACTCTGGGCTTGGAATGGAGTTCTTCAGTGCCTCAGACAGACCCACAGGCAGCACATGGGGACCAGATGGCGACAGATTCCTCAAGAAACTAACCACTTTGGGAAAGGGAGCTGGGGCCCAGAGGAGGCCCAGCCAGACAAAAAGCAAAGACCCACAGTCCTATGTTACCAAACCCTACCCAGGAGCCTCTTGGGCTGTTCTGGCCACCAAGCTGGGAGGTATAGGGGGTGGTGCCAGGTGCCCAGGGTACGGACACCAAGTCCAGCCAAAGGCAGAGAAGCAGGGTCACTGGAAATCAAGGGTCCTGCCCGCAATTTCACAAGCCAGAAATCAGACCCCATTAGAGACCTTCTCAAAGTCACCAGCATGTGGGTGATAGACCAAAAACCTGAGTCTGAATGTGGACTCTGCTCCCCTGAGTGAATTCCTACTCTGGAGCCAGACTGTCTTGAGTCCTAGGTCTAGCGCCACCTCTTCCTGGCTGTGTGACCTTGGGCAAGTCACTGAACCTCTCAGTGTCTTTGCCTGTAAATCAGAAATAGTAATACCTGTCACAAAGGTTGACAGGAAGATTCATGAGTTAATATGTATAAAGCACTAGCACGGGGTGTGGCCACAGCAAGGGTTTAATCGATGATAATAAATAATATAATAATAATAATTATTAATTTTCCTAAAGCACAGCTCAGCTCATGCCACACCCTGTTCAGAATCCTGCCATGTCCCCCAGTGTCTACTCTATAGGTCCACACTAGCTACAATTTTCTGCCCTCATTTTTTTTTTCCTTCTTCTGCCTCCCCGCCTCCCACACTCCGGTTCCACCCGTTGTTTCTCAGTCTAGTTGTGTAGGACACAGCTCCCTGGACCATGCTGGTATTATGAGCCTTGCGCTTCCCCCACAGCTGAGGCAGTCGGTCGCCGGTCATTGGTCTGCCATTCACAGCAGCTCACGGCAGCTGTCGCTCGCTGCTGGCCGATCATGATGGTTGCCAGCCACTCACACAGGCCACCGGCCACTCATGGCAGCACACAGCAGCTCAAGGCAGCTCACGCCAACCTCCGGCTGCTCACTTCTTCCTTCATTGTGTTTAACTTAGCCAGCCGGTCTCTCCCTCTTAGATATGGAGGCATTTTCCTCACTGGCTCCTGTGTCTCTGCCTACATCACTGGCAGCTTCTGCTCCCTCTCCTGCTGAGAACTGACCAACCAGTACCGTCCATCCCTTTAATGTGGCCTTGCTCCAGGGCTCTTTCCATCCACCAACTCACTGGCCATCTCAGGCAGGCCCATGGCTTTCAGTGTCTCCAGATACCAAATACTCCCACGTCCAGGCTGGGCCTCTCCCGGGACACTATTCCCAACTCTTGTCATCTTGACTTTCATACTTAGCTTGTCAGAACCAGAACGAGTGATTCTCTCCCCAAACCTTTCTCTGTCTCCCACTTCCCATTGTTCAGGCCAGGAATCTCGCAGTCATGCTTGAGTCCCCTCTTTCTCTCACATGCCACATCCAAACAGCAGCAAGTCCCATCCGCTCAGCCTTCAGAAATATACTTTGGTCTGAGCCAAGACCCCTCTGTGGGCCACCACCATCTCTCACCTGGGCTATTTCAACAGCCTCTAGCTGGCCTCCCCTGAGACCACTCTTGTCCCCTCCAGGGTATCTCGACTCAGCAACCAGCATGAGCCCTTTCAAAAGCAAAACATGATGTTTATACAGCTGTGTGCATGTGTCAAAACTCATTTCTAGTATACAGAATTGTACACTAGAAAGGGTGTATTTTACGGTATGTAAATTATATGTTAATGTGAAGGGGAAAAAAAAAGGTAACCAAAAAGCAAATGGATCACATCACTCCTCTATACAAACCTGTCCAATGGCTCTCAGCTCACTCGTTATAATGATCAGTGTTTTACAGACTGGGGGTCACAATGTTTTAATAGGTCAGGAAATCAATTTAAGGATCATGACGAGCATTATTTTTTTAGAGCCCATAGAATAAAATAAAATATATAAGCATGTACACATATAGTAAAGGTATGTTTCATTAAATGTTTATTTTGGTTTTATTTTTGTATATGTATGTTTGTGCTGAATTGCAATATAAAATTTATTTCTTACTGTGGATTGTAATCCACAAAACTAAAAGACACTGCTCAGCATAGTCTGTTCCCTAGCCCCTGACACCCCCTTACTGTATCTCTTGCCTCTTTCCCTTCCTCACCCTGCCGCAGCCTCACTGACTTTCTCGCTGTTCCTGTATCACTCCTGGCACAATCCTGGCTCAGGGCCTTTGCACTAGCTGTCTCCTCTGTGTGGAACATTCCTCCTTCAGATATTCCCAAAGCTCCCTCTTTCACTTCCTCCGGGTCTCAACTCCAATGTCAACCTCCAGAGAGAGAGGCCTTCCAGACAGGCCTGCTTAAAATAGACCTCATTTCAGTTTCCCTGTTGTCCCCTTGCCTCACTTTGTTTTCCTTAATAGCTCCTATGACTACCTGGAACATTACATATTTATTTGTCCACTTCCCTCCACTAGAATGTCAGTTCCATGAGGGCAGGGACTGTATCACTTTTACTCCCTGTTGTACCCCAGGGCTCAGTATACTGCTTTGCATACAGTAGACACTTATTGAATAAATTGCCACTAAATAGTTACTACCCTTGCCCTGAAGGAACATAGAGTCTGGTTTAGATGGCCTCTTACAGTTCTCTTTAAATGGTGAACTTCCTGGAAGCTGCCTTTGGTTTCTACTAAAAGGAGAGAGTGCAAACCTGAGAACTCATTAGAGTTCAAGGCCTGGCGAGACTGATGCATCCTAAGGGATCTTTATTGCCTCATTGGAATCTCAGTGAGAACTGGTGCCCTCTTTAAATTTTAGAGCATCTCTGCTGGGATTCCCTATCATCCTGCAGAGATGCCAGTGGTCTGTGTAGAACCCCTGGGCCTTTGCCCTGCTGAAATCAACAACATGGAAATGCTGTGGTTGGGATGTTTCATTCCAGTTTGCAAGACTTGTGGGCCGAGTGCTCCAGCTGAGACAAAACAGAGAAACCTGAACCAGATGGATGGTGAGAGGGAGGCCTCCTCGCATGGGAGGCTGCCTCGCTGGTTTGGAAGCCAGCCTGGCCACAGTGCCCTCTGGCCACAGCCAGAGAACCCCCTCAGGAGACCACACCTGCCTCTGGGAGACTGGCTTTGTGGGGAAAGTTGGTGGGGAAAGGAGGGGACCACACCTCTAGTAGCTTGAGGGTCAGAGGGAGTTCTCTCTACCAAAATGACCTTACTGCCCCAGATGGTGAATCATAGGTTCAGAATGCCGGGAGGGCCCATCCAGATCATGTAACACAACTTCTCCATTTCATGGGCAGGAAAACTGAGGGCCAGACAGGGGAGTGACAGCCCCAAAGTCACACAGCAAGCTAGGCTAGAACCTGCATCGTGCAACCATCAGTCTGGGGGTTTTTGAACCAAGCAGAAGTTATAGGGTGGGTAGGCCTGGGGGGTCAGAGACAGAGCACTGAAGCATGGCCACCTCCCCTATGCCCATGGCATTGGAGGACCTTGGGGCCCAGGTGGCATTTGAACTGACTCTTTATATAGTGACTAAATTTCAACAGATAATAAAGGCATTCCTTGGGGGTGGGTGCCATAGGGGAGGTCCAGTTAAGCCAAGTTTCAGAGGTTGGAAGCTCATTTGGGACCCATGTGGAACCATGTGGCTTGTGTCCAGATTGTGTGTGTGTGGGGGGGGGGGGGGGGGAGGTCGTGGGAGCTGAGGGTCGAGGCCTTGTTTGTCGATCAGCAGTTAGACCCTGTGCAGTGGAAGAGTCAGGGGCCAAGGACTTCCTGCTTGGAAGGGATCAGAGAACACAGAGTGTGCTACCTGGGAGGTTTCTGTCCAGGCCAACCCCCTCTCACTCCCGAGCTTCCACCCCACCCCCAGCACTGTCCCTACAGGTGGCCAGCTCTACTTGCCAAGTGCTGATGCTATTTTAGAATGCGGAACCTGCCAGTGGACAGGGCCCTGGTCTTGGGCCCCACCTCCTGCAGGGAGGCTGAGGGTCTGGGAAGCAGGAGCAGGGCCTGGGAAAACATGCCATCAAAGCTGCCTGAGCAATTCCCTCCTGCAGTGGAGAAGAGAGGGCTGCAGGGTCACAGCAGATGGCTAAATATAGGGACACTCGGAGGTGGAAGTGGTTCCTGCCTGCCGCAGGGGGCCGTCCAGTTCCTTCTCATAGGAGCAGGGATGAGGTTCTCGAGAACGGAGCCCTGAGTACTGAGCCAGCCTGTGGTGGACTCAGGCACTTGGAGCATGTCAGTCTGGATTTGGTGTCAGCTCTTCGCCCATGGCTGGCATCATGGCATGGGTTACCCCCTGTATTATTATTCTTTTAATTCCGTTATCCATCGGGCTCCTCTTCTGGGCTTGAACTGGTGCTTGGAGCTCAGGCTCAGAGACCCTGCTTTAATAGGAGCAAATGCTTTCCTGAGGAGACAAATCTGTAAATGGCCAACCACCTTGTGGATAAATGGAATAAGGACTGACTCTAAAACATCAACATCTATCCCACTAGAATGCGAGCTTCCAGAGGGAAGGAGATTTGTCTGTTTGGTTCACTGCTATGTTCCCAGCAGCCTCTAGATCAGTGCCTGGCATATAGTAGATGCTCAATAAATAGGTGTTGAATAGCTGAATAATTGACTCTGCCCAGAGAATCAGAACAGACTTCATGGAGGGGTGGCTTAGGGTTGGCTTTTGAAGAAAGAATAGATTTTTGAACCAGTCCATAGGGGATGGGCATATCAAGCAGAAAGACTTGCATTGAAAAGACACAAAAAGGTGTGATATACTCAGGAATCTTGGATCCAGTTTTATGTGGGAGCCAAGGTGCGAGTAAGACAAGAACAGATCCTGAGGGGCTATGAACATGGCCAAGGACCCTGTTGAATTCCAGAAGTGTCCAAAATGGAGTACACAAGGGGATTTGTTCATGTAGAAAGAACATTCTAGAACTTTAATTTATATTTATTTTTACCTGGTTTTTAAAAAGGAAGAAAAAATTAAGCTCTACTAATATTTAATAAATAGACTGACATCAGTGCCCCCACCCCACACACATGGTAGGCCATATGTTCCATATCCCAGGTCTCCTGAGGAAAACAGGCATTAAATCAAGTGAAAAGATAAGTGGAATTTAGTTACTAGATTCTCAAATAAATGTACCACATCATTAAACCAAGGTTTTACTTAAAAATGAGATATACTTAGTCACAATTTTTAGTAATAATATATTCGGTCAGAGCAAGAAACTTTTTTAGATCATTAAATAAAATGAAACCAAAAGTTTAAAAATAATATTATTTATTCTTTCATTTTTTTCAGTTTCTACTTTTAGAATATATTTTATAACTTATCCAAAATATTTGTACGATGGCAAATGTATGTAATTTATATGTAAATAAATAAAGTCATATTTTGTTTAGATTGCACGAACTTTGCTTTTACTGGTGGGAAGGTGAGATTCATTCATGGCTGAGAGTGATGGGGAAGCTAAGGAGGGATTCCGGAGGAAAGGACTGGATCCATTTGAGGCCACTTTGGAAATTGGAGTCCTGAAGTTTCTAGAAGGGAGGCTGGGCTGTGACGAAGACCAGGTTCAGGAGGGAACCTGAATTGGACCTGGGGGGACAGCTCAGGGGAGAAAGCCAGAGGTTTTGGAGAGACAGAAAGCGCAGGCTATGGTGATCGATGGGGCTGAGAGAGCTCAGGAGGTATCCGTGCTGCTGCCCAGGACCCTGGTCCATGTGATGAGGTGGCCATGTGGGGTCCCTGCTGGAGAAATCAGGAGACCAGGACCCAGGGAGAGCGCGAGAGAAGCCAAGGACTCTACTTCCTCTCTGGTCTCCTCCAGGCTGAGTAGCCCCAAAGACCCAGATATGGCCCCCTCCTGCCTTATTCTCCCTCACAGCCCCCCTGAAGCAGGGAGGGCTGCTCAGTAAGTGCTCCTGTCAGCAGCCAGTGGGGATTGTGGGGTGGGGTTGGAAGCCTCAGGTCTCAGACCACCGGGTCTGGAGGTCGCCCTGGCAACAGGCTCTGTTGTGAAGCTACACAGAGACAGAGGCCTGTTAGTCAGAGCCACTCAGGAAGGTTCCCTCTGGCCCTGGAAGGCTTGGCGGGCCAAATCTGGACATGCCTGGGAGCGGTCCAAGGACTGACCATTGTATGGCCTGGCCTTGGCTGCCAGGTCAGGGGAAGAACAGCTGGGTCCAGCAGGGATCGGGGTTCAAAAATCAATTTACTGTCCATTAACAAACTGGACTCCGATAGCAAGCAAATCAGGCCCTACCCTCGGTTGGGGGAGGAAGGGTCCTGTGATATCCCACATGAGATGGGATATCAGAGGTGTCACCAGAATAGTTAGGAGGCACCCCATCAAATATGCCTCAGCCCTCAAAGCAGTCCCCTTGGGAGGTTGCTGTGTTTATGCCAGTGATGTGACTGGGGTGCCCATATTTTAGGACTCCGTGTGAGGACTGCTTCAGAGCCACAGGGGAAAGACAACTCGCTTCAGACTGGCCTGGAATATGCTAGTATAGCCTGGGAGAGACAATCCTCCTTTTCCTGGGCCTTAGTCTCCCCATGGTATGTCAGCAGATTGCCCAAGAGATTGTCTCCATCTCTCCCTTAGAGCCCACCTCCTTATCTGGCCCTTACAAAGCCCCACTCCATCCACGTGGAGCCTTGCCCATGCCATCCGGGTCTCACTTCCACATTACTGTACATGCGGTACCAATTTGTTGCTTCTGCTGTGGCGCCTGCGCTAAAAGCAATGAAGGGCCCTGGGTCCCGTCCCCACCCACCTCTCATCCCTCCCAAGACTAGGGTAACTCACTGGATTAAGGTCCTCAGGCAGTGGTCCCTTTCTTGCTGTGCCCACTCCCCCACCCCTCACAAGGCACACACAAATGTCCCCACCCCCACACGGGGGCACAGGATCTGAATGAGTGGCCTCAGTGGAGCCACTTCCCTCCCTGAGTCTCAGTTTTCTCATCTGTGTAAGGAGGGTGATGAGAGTGACCTCACAGGGAGGCACGCCTTGGCAATTACTTCCCATGCTTCTGATCACATTTAAGGAATTGTTATTTTTATTATTAACGTGGGTGTCTCCTGTTGGCTTTTTTTGGCTATTGGATGAATAATTCAGGCGTGGGTTGGACCTTACTTCCCTTGACCCTCCTGGGGGTCGAGGGGCTGGAGGAGGGAAGGGGAGGCCACGCCCTCCGGGAACCTGCCCCTTAGCATTTGGGTCAGGAAGCTGTGTCAACACACAGCAGACCTGAATCACTTGGCCTTCCCCATCCCTTGGGAGCTCTGAGAATAGATCCAGGAGCCCTTCCCAGAAGCAGCCCAAAGCACAGGAAAGGCAGACAGGCCCCAGTTAGAAGCACGTCTCTGTAGATGACTCAGAACAGGTCACCTGAGCTGCCCACAGCATCCTCTTCCCCATTCCCACCTTCTTCCTGCTCTGCCCTCTAGGAAGCCTCACTGTCTCTATTGCAACCATCTCTGTGGACCCTGTGGTTTCCCGCTGCCACACTCTTGGTCAAGCTGTTCCCTTTACCTGGAATGCCTTCTCTGTACTTCCGGGGCCAGCCACTGCCTCCCGGAAGTGCTCCCAGGTTCCCCTGCCTGGAAGGGACCTTTTCCTCAGCACCTTAAAGGCCCCAAATAGGAGCCCTAACTTAGCACATACAGCTGAAGCAGGGGCTTGGCCCTTCACCTGCAGCAGTTCACCTTCCTCCATTTTACAGACGAGGAAACTGAGGCTCAGGAATGTTGAGTAACTTGCCTTGGATAATTTACCGAGCTAGGATTCAAAACAAGGTGACACAGCAGTCCCTGCACTGCCCCCTCCCACCCCAGCCCACCCTCCCACAGTCCCATGTCTACACTACGTGTCTTTACTAGACAAATAGAGGTAATGTCCTGAAGGAAATCTGAGCTTAAAACAATGAAAAATTAACCCAAGACGACTCTTTAACTAACCAGTGACTCTCAAGTTCTTTCCTCTAAACTACTAACATCATAAACCTCTTTTTCTGGTAGAAATATAGTTCCTAGAACAAAACATTCTGAATGAACTCAAAGACGGGGAGATTTATGAAGTCGGTGGTCTCCTTTATGAGCCCGGATTTGCCTCCTCACAGGGACGCTCCGCAGCTCCTCCGTGGCCCAGCTGAGAGCTTCCCCAGCACTGAGGGCAGTGATAATAACTATGGTCATGCCGGGCTCAGAGGCCTCTGGCCTTTGCCTCCTTCCACCCTCACAACAACCCAGCTATGTGGGTACTACTGTTCTTATGTCATGGGGTGGAGGGACACTGAGGCCCCCAGGGGTTCATGGTAACCCCAACAGGTGTGCATGGCCCCGAAGTTCATGTTCATAACCTGCCAAACGAGGACCTCCTCTACCCTCCTTTCCCAGGGCAGCACTGCCCACTGTAGCCAGGGACCTCTGCCTGGCGGAAGCAGAAGGATTAGGTCTCTTGCCAGGGGACCTGCCTTGGGGGTCCTCACTTCGGGCTTTCCCTCCTTCCAAAGGCCACAGAGTTTGGCTGACCCCCAGCACCTGCTGGTCTGGGCCTGTCCGTGTGGCCTGGTCCACCCCTCCTGGTCTGGTCCTACGACCGTGGTCATAGGGACGGCGGTGTCCCATTATTGGAGGCAGCTATTGGAGAGAGAGTCTGAACTTGAAGTCAAGAGCCTGGGGTTCAAATCTTCACTCGGCCACGTATTTGCTGTCACCCATTTCTCTAAGCCTCTGAGGGATTGTCTCCCGGGTGGAATGAGGGTGTGGAGGTGACTGGGGCAGGAGCAGAGTGGGCCTCCTTGGAAGTGAGCTGTGTCTAAGATCAGAGTGGAGGGGCAGACAGGAGGACTCTTGACCCAAGAGGCCAGGTCATTCTAGATCTGGGTCAGGAAGCTGAGGAGGGAGGAACGGAGGGCACGAGAGCAGGGACGTGCTCGTCTGTACTTGGGCAACTTCAGGGTGCATCTTGTTCCTCCCATGGGTAGAAGGAAAAAAGTGCTTTCCCCTTTGGAATGTGCTCCTCTCCCTCCCCCACGCCACAAGACACAGACCTCCAGCATTTGGGCTGAATTAAGAGCCTCAGACGTCAGCTGCCTCTGAATCATGGGCTGTTTGGAGCCACGGGGAGCATGTAGGATCCCATCCCAGATGGTGATTTTAACACTGCATCTGTCCAGCAGGCCCTGGGGGGTTTGGGGGGCTCTGGGCCCCACCCAGGCTTTTCTCATAGCAGCTCTCTCTGTCTGTTGTACCTCTAATTTCAAGGGAAGGGAGCTTTGTATCCAGATAGAGAAAGGGAATAAACCACTCATATATCCAATGATCTGGTTTTAGAGTGCTGGAGAAGTCACACAGCCAGACGGTGTGAGGGGGGAATTCGCACCCCGCCTGCCAGGCTCATTCATGCGTGCATGCCTTCATTCACAAACTGATTCAGCAAAAGCAAGTACTGAATGTCCTCCCGGTGCCAGGCTTGGTGCTGCCCATGAGGATGCTATGGAAGGCAAAATACACAGGATTCCTGTCGTTATGGAGGTTAAAGTCTAAGCAGATGACACTGGTTGATAAGAGCCCCTGCATTCAGCCTTATTACTACCTGCCATGTACTTTTCACATATTATCAACTCTCTACGAGGTAAGTCAGTCCCTTATTTAGAGATGAGGAAATTGAGGTACAGAGAAGTGAAACAATATACAAGGCAGCTAGGAAGTGGCAGAGCTAAGATTTGCACCTCAGCTATCTGGCTGCAGAATGTGTGCTCATGACCACTACATCATGCAGATAAATACAGTTTATAATCTACGTTGTTGCTGTGTGTGTGTGTGTGTGTGTGTGTGTGTGTGTGTGTGTGCGCGCACGCGCACAGGGGAACCTGGCTAAGCTGAGGTTGGCTAGGGAGGGGTGTTAGCAAAGGCTTCCCTGAGGAACTGATGCATGACTTAAGATGGAAGATGGAAGGATGACATTTACAGGCAGTCAGTTTTTGACAATGGTGCCAAGGCCACACCATGAGAAAAAGAACAGTCTTTTCAATAAATGGTGCTGGAACAAAAGAATGCAAGAGGGTGAAGTTAATCCTTTACCTCACACCATACACAAAAATGAACTCAAAATGGATCAAAGACCTCCATGTAAAAGGTAAAGCTATAAAACTCTTAGAAGAAAACAGAGTTGTAAATCTATTTGACCTTGGATTAAGCAATGATTTCTTGGAAATGACCCCAAAAGCATGAGTAACAAAAAGAATATTAGAAACAATAGATATCATGAAAATGAAAACCTTTAATGTTTCAAAGAACACAATGAAAAATGGGGAAAAAATTTTCAAATCATATATTTAATAAAGGACTTGTATCTAGAATATGTAAAGAATTCTTACAAATCAATAATAAAAAGATAAATGACCCAATTAAAAACAATGGGCAAAGGATCTGGATAAGCATTTCTCCAGGGAAGATACACAAATGGCCAATAAGCCCATGAAAAGATGCTCTGACATTTAGCCATCAGAGAAATGCAACTCAAAGCCGCAGTGAGATACCACTTCACACTCACTACAATGGATATATAAAAAGACAGACAATAAAAAGCACTGATAAAGATGTGGAGAAACTGGAACCCTAAAACACTACTAGTTGCAGTGAAAAAATGATGCAGCTTCTATGGAAAATAGTCTGGTAGTTCCTTAAAGGGTCAAACATAGAGTTACCGTATGATCTAGCAATTCCAATCCTAGGCATATATGCAAGAGAAAAGAAAATATATGTCTACACAAAAATATGTACATGAATGTTCATAGCAGCATTATTTATACTAGCTAAAAAAGTGAACACAACCCAAGTGTCCATTAACTGATGAATGGATAAATAAAATGTGGGATCATCCATGCAATGGAATATTGTTATGCAATAAAAGTATGTATACATAACAACATGGATGAATCTTGAAGACATTAGGCTAAGTGAAAGAAGCCAGTCACAAAAGATCACATATTGTACGATTCCATTTATATGAAATGTCCAGAACAGGCAAATCCATAGAGACAAAAATTAGGTTAGTGGTTGCCAAATTGTGGGGTGGGAGGAATGACTGCTAATGAGTACGGGGTTTTTCTGGGGGAGGGGGAGATGCAAATGTTCTAAAACTGATTGTGGTGATGGTTACCCAAATCTATGGATATACCAAAAACCATTGAATCATATAGTTGAAACAGGTGAATATGACATATGAAGTATATCTCAGTAAAGCTGTTATTTTCAAAAGATGGAAGGATAACGAAGCGTTAACTATGGACATAAAGGGCTTTGCAACTTGGGGCATGCCTTCTAAGCTAAGGGAACCGTCATGCAAAGGCCCTATGGTTGGGAGCCTGGTCTGCTTAAGAAAATAAAGAAGACCCCAAGGCAGGAGCTTGTAGGGCAAAGGAGAAAGAGGCTGAAGGGCCAGTGGAGCCAGGCCAGGGTCTTAAGGACTATGGTGAGGCCTCAAGTCCACGAGGAGGCAGAGCAAGGAAGTTCTCACCAAGCTCAGGCTGTCCTGTCCTTCCCGCCTTCCTGGCCTCTCTCATCTGCCTGGGGAAACCCTAGGCTAGGATGTGAGTTCTGGAGGAACCTCGGGAATCATCAGAGTCAGAAGTCTGTGGAGGACAGACGTTCTGGAAGAGCCAAGGTGTTAAGTCCCAGCTTTGTCACGTACTCTGTGACTCTGGGCAGCTTATTTCCTCACTCTCAGAGTCCCAGTTTCTGTATCTGTACAGTAATGGCTCTCCCTGTCCTACCTTCCTCATAGGACCATGGGCTGTGTGTATGTGTGTGTGTGTGTGTGTGTGTGTGTGTGTGTGTTGTCCATATAATGATGTCCAGCACTTTGTAAAGGAGGTTTGAAAACCCAGACAAAGGTCATTACTTCTCTGCCGCCAGCTGCTTTCTTTCTGAATTCCAGGGCCTGCTAAGAGCCACCACACCCCCGCTCTGGGGATGAAGGGGTTTTACTAAGAGCTGGCTTTAATCCTGAGATTGGAGGGAAAGCCTCCGGCCTTGCAGGCCGCTCCTCCCCAGCTGCAGGGCACTCGGGGGTCAGGGAGTGGGAGATCTAGGAGCAGACAGACTGTGTCCATAGCCTTAGCGCTGACTAACTGGGGACAGGGAGGTAGGCTGGCTGGCCGGTGAGGCAGGACTGAGAGTGGATTCCTTGGACACGAACAAAGTCTGGGGCCTTGGCAGCTGCAATCTGTTCACTTGCTCTTTGAACAAACACTGAGGCCTTCTGTGCAACCTTAGAGATCATTCTAGTCTGATACAGGCCCTGGATTTGTGCAGGCGGCTGAGGCCCAGAGTGAGGGACGTCTTACATACGGCTTCACAGTCAGTATGGGGCAGAGGAAAACCACGAATCTGGGAAAAGTCAGAAAGAGAAGGGGGCTTGGAGTCTTCTGGTACAACCCCCACACTGCACACACACAGCAGAAGTCCATCAAGCTCAAATCATCCACGGTTAAAGGGACGGGCCAGCCTAGCCTGCAGACAGGGATGGGCTGAGTGACCCACACTGCCCATGAGGTTTCTGTTGTCCCGACATGAGGCATCTAATCCAGATGCTCAAGAGGAGGATGCTTTGGGCATCTTCCCAACGTCCCATCTCATGTCCTCGTCACTCTACCCTATACTAGCCTGTAATGGCCTTGCCCACCCCCTGGCTTCCCATGCCTCTCACTCTGATACCTGGAGGCTGTGAGCCCAGGATCCAGCACCATGTAACCATGCGTTGCGTGTCCCAAGCGGAGCCTGTCATGAGCCCCAGTCCTACGCCCCACCCTCTTGTCTATCTCTGTCAGTGGTAAACACCATCATCCAAGCTGTGCCCAAGCCAGCCACACCCCTGAGGTCACCTGCCTCCCTCTCTTTCCCCTGACAATCCCTGTGTCCCAAGGCCATCCCTTCACCTCTGAAATAGACCTTCCTCGCCTACTGCCCTTGACTGGGCTCAGGCCTCCGTCTCTCTTTCTTCTCCCTGCTTGCATCCCCAGGGCCTCCTGGCCTCCTGCGCATCTCCCTGCTCCAGTCCAACCTCCCCCCAGTAGCCAGAGACACATTTTGGACACACAGTTCTGATCACACCCCTCCTCCCCTCAAACGCTTTCATGGCTCCCTAGCACCCTCAGGAAAAAGCCCAAGCTCCTCAGCGCGCTGTGCAAGGCCCTTCTTTACATGCCACTGGCACCTGCTGGTCTCATGGGCCCCATGCCGTCGTCACAGGAGACAGATTTCCAGGCTCCCACCTCCAAGCTTTGGTTCCCAGCCACCTCTGCTCAGCACTCTCTTCTTCTCCCTCTGGCCTGCCTGGCAAATAAATACCTTTCCATTTCTTAAGGATCACATTCCCCAAAGATTTCCGCCACAGGGTAGCCCTGACCCTTCCCTTACTCTCTGCCCTTCCCCCACTGTACCCTGTACCTTCATCTGAGCCCCTGTGACTCCGAGCATACAGCCCCCTCGCCTGACCTGGGAGCCCCTCAGCCCAGTGACCAGATCCTGAGCTCAGGGCGAAGTGTGGAAGGAAGGACGGGAAGGAGGAGAACGGGGAAGGGCCACCACTGGTGGCATCTCCCTGTCACAGTCACCCAGGCCCCTTGTTTGCATCTCTGCTCGTGCCGTCAGTTGCTCATGTTCACACAGAGTCTGAGCGTTGGCAGAACTCAAGGCCCTGGGAGATCGTTTAGGCCACACCTCGTTTCACAGATGGGGAACAGGAGGCCTGGGGATGAGCCGGCACCACTGAGCATCACTCCACCAGATTAGAGCAGAGCCAGGATTTAAACTCCGCCTGTCTGACCCCAAACCCTGCATTCTTTCTGCGCTTCTGCTGCCTGTTGGCGCCTCTGGATCCCAAGTGTACGTTATTTTGAAGGGACGTCTCCTTGACTGGGAGCCCCAAACCACAGGTCCCAATACGACTGGGGAGGGGGTGTGGGGTGGGAAAGGGGTGTGAGGAGGAGGGCAGGGGGTACTGAGCCTTGGGAGGCACCCACTCTATGCTGACCCCGCCCATCCCTGGTCTCATCCCAGCTCACTCTAGCTCAGCCAGGAGAGACTATTCATGATTGGAGCCCCCATTTACGGCCCTCTCCACACTTTCTGCACAGTGAGTCCTCTCGGGCTTGAATTCCAGCTCTGGGAACTTGTGCCATCACCTCCCTGTGCCTCGGCTTCCTCCTTTGTGAAATGGGACTATTACCATAGTTACGTACACTATGGGTTTGTGTGTGATTTTGATGAGCTTATACGTGTAAATCACTCAGAACAGTGCTTGGTCAGTACTCAAAAAATGAGCTTGTTATTATTATTGCTGTGATTATCACCTGTTTGTCCATCTGCCCACCAGATAGTAGACTCCAGATGGCTGAGTTTTCAGGGTCCCACTTTACCCCAGCACCCAGCACTGTACCTGGCCCAACAGGGGTTTCAGGGCATGTGTATGTGAGCAAGGACAGCCTGTTGGTTGAGTGAAGAGACTTATTCTAGGTCACACAGGCACGTCAGCCTGCATGCCCTGCTTCTGTCCTCCTGGCGGGGTAGGCTCCGTGCTGTGCTCACCTGGGGCGTATTGGCCAACATGACCTTAAGAAAAGGCTCTTGAAGCCTCTCTAAATCCGAATGTGATGTGAAGAGAAAAGAACCATCCAGGTGTTAGAGTAGAGGACCCAGGCGGGTGAGTGAAGGGCTCACTTCCTGCCCTGTGTGAAGCTGGTGTCCCACCTCACCCACTTGCAAGGCTGCAGGGAGGGGATGGGGGAATGGGGAGAGGGGGCTGTCCTCCTGTACATCTGCTTCGTGTCATCCTGTGGCTGGCGCATCAGGCACGTTTACATTCCCAAGTACCCCAGACAACAGCTGCTGATAAGGACGTCTCTGGTCTGCGAGCCTCCGCAGGGACTTATCTGCCTAGATAGGGCCGGGCTGGCCCTGTCTGGGGCACAGAAGGCAGCCTCAGGTTTTGAGAAGCCTCAGAGCCTGAGGCTCAGGTGTGGCTGAGCCCACCTGGCACTGGTGTGCTCCCCACCTCCCCACCTCCAGCTGTTGCCTGTTGTGCCTTCACTCCCCCTCCTATTCACCCTTGACTGGATCTTGTCAGGGCCTGCCCAGTCTCACTCCTCTTCCTCCCATATCCCAGTGAACTGGGGAGCAACCTGAGGACAGTGTCTCCTGGGGACCCATCCAGCCTGCACGGAGCTGGGCTTCTCACACTCAGTGTCCACCAGAACTCATTGCTTTCCACGCTCCCTGAAGCCTTGTCCTCCGCCTCCCCACCCTGAGTAAGTCAGAGGCTGCGGCCACATCTCTGACCTTTTCCTTTCTTCCCAGCCTCACATCCATCCCTGTATCCACTAGGGAGCACTCACTCTGTGCCAGACGCTTTATTGAATCAATCCCCAGACTGCTGAGAGACACTATTAGAATTCCCGTTTGACACAGAGGAAATTAATCATCAGAGAGGGTTGTTGATCTGCCCAAGGGCACACAACTGGAAGCGGCAGAGCTGGGCTTTGAGCCAGGGTTGTGCAGCTCAGTCTGGAGGCATCAGCGTTGGGCAGAGGACTGATTCCATGTTCTGCCTGCAGGAGTGGAAGTGGGACCTGAGAAGAGCTTACCTGTACCTGGCTGGGGTGACGCAGAGGCTGCAGGAGAAGGACGAGGGCTGTTTCTGTTACCTTGTATTCTGTGCCCAAAACGTAGTGCTGGAAACAATGACATTTATTCTGTTCTCAAATCTGCATTTGGGCAGGGCTCAGAGGGGATAGTTCATCTCTGCCCCACGTGATATTACTTGGGATGGTTTGCAGTCCGGAAGCCGGAATCATTTGAAGAGTCGTTCTTGCGTATGTGCAGTGGTTGAAGCTCGCCATTGGCTGAGACCTTAACTGGGGCTGTTGGTTAGGGCACCTGTAGTGGCCTCTCCATGTGGCTTGGGCTTCCTCATAATATGGTTGCTGGATTCCAGAGACAGAGACAGACAGACAGACAGACAGACAGACAGACAGACAGGTAGAGCTGTATCATCTTTATAGATTTAGCCTGGGAAGCTACGTAATTCACTTCTGCCACATTCTGTTCATTGAAGCAGTCACAGAGTTCTCTCCAATTTCAAGGGGAAGGCCAACAGACTCCATTGCTTGATGGAGAATGACAAGTTTCCAGTCTGTGAACCTGGAAATACTGCTGAGGCCATTTTTAGAAAATACCCCCTGCCATGGAGACCTCCTCTCCGTACCCCTCATCAGCAGTCCCACTTCCCTGACCTGGCAAGATACTTCCAGAGGCTCAATCAACACTGTCCTGCTCGCCCGAACTTTGGAAGCATGGTCCCAAGTAGTGGGAGACAGTAAACAGCCATTGACTGGGCACTATTACATGCAGGCCTTACCCTGGGCACTTCCAGGCCTTATTTTTTTCAATCCCCACCATGATCCTGCAAAAAGGACAGTGTGGTCCCCATTTTGTGGGTGAGAAAACTGAGGCTGAGAGAGGTGTGGCCTTACCAAGGCCACAAGGAGTTATCAGCGAGGCTGGGAGCTGAAGCCAGGTCTGTGTGGCTCCAAAGGCCCTGCTCTTGCCCCTGCACCAGCTGTCTCCAGGCTCAGGATACGGAAGGGGTGGTTAGGTGAGCCAGTGAGAACATGGGCGTTGGATCAAAACACCTTGGGTTCTTACTGAAGCTCCTTGACCTGGGGCCGGTCACTTTCTCTCTCTAGACCTCAGTTTTCATATCTGTCTAATCACAGATTTTAAAAAAAAACCACAGTGAAATAAAATAATCTTTGTTATAAGCTTGGCACAGCCTCTAGCACCTCATACATGGTACCCAGACCACCCAGCCCTCCCTAGACAGGATCTGCTCATCTGTGGGCAGAGCAGGTCCATAGGCTTTTTGCTATTCACCAAGGGGGAGCCCCTGGGCTCCTATTGGCTATTTTTAGGCCTGTATGGGCAACCACAGAACCACATGTAGGGTTTATCACCGCCGGGCCAAGTTCAGAAGAACAAGAAAATGACAGAGGGTGGAGATCCTGGGTTGGGATGGGCTTCAGTTCATCCTAGCATCTCGGGGTTGACTTCAGACAAAGGCGGAAAGCCTCCCCAAGTCTCAGTTTCTTCATGGGGATCGTTGTAAGCACAATAGCTACTTTTGGGGGGCTGCTTACCATGTGCCAGGTGTGAATGGAACACCTCCTGGGGTTGACTCACATGGTCTCACATGATGCTCGCTGTGAGGGAGGTGGGGTGTGGTTGGGGTGACGGGGGGAGGCAGAAGTTGCTTGTATAGAAAATGGGGGCAGGGGTGCAACCAGAGCCGGTCCTTTCTCCTTACTGCTGCCAGCCTCCCCAAGCAGACTGGAAGAAGTTCACGAGGATTAGCTGAATTATGGATGTGGGTATGTTTTTTAAACTATAAACTAGAATGTAAACTGAACAGGCCCAGGGACGACTCAGGCGCAGAGCTTAGAACTATGTTCCATGGAGACGCCTCCCAAACCCTCCCCAATCCCAATCTTCAGCCACAGCACTTGCACTTTTTCATCTGCTTTCCATGGAAAGGATCCTTGTAAGATTTTATTTTGGCTCCACTACAAAAAACAAAACAACCCCCCGCTCCTACTCACACACACACAAAAATGCTTTGAAAGGCACTGATGGGTGGACTGAAGACTGGAGGTGGCAGTGACATTCCCCAGGGCACACAGGGAGGTGTGAGGCCCCTGGTGTCTCAAGCTCTTCACCAGCCTGGTCCACAGCAGTGGCCCTGGCGGCCTTCATTTAGTTCTCAAAGGAGCCCAAACCTCAGGCTCACCCCCCTTCCTCACTCACCTTGGACCTCTGATGTTCTTACTTGTCAAGTCCAGGAAACCATGTTCCTGGAAGAGCCACCAGCCATGGTTAAGATTCAGAAGCTCTGTAATTCCCCAAGAGGAAAAGAAAGAAAAGGGCAAGAAGGGTATGTTTGTGTGTGCACATACCTGTCACCATATGTATCATGCATACCACACATATCACACATGGGCACATGCACACTTCACACACAGATTTTCCTATATGCACATATTTGTAGATCTCCACACTCGTGTGTTCACATAGGCTCGCGTAAAACACTAATTTCCACAGGCATCCATACATACACCTCACACCTATCCTATATTAAGATACACCTACAGAGCACACACACACCTTACACAAACAGGCACACATGTACCACACCTTCATATGGATTAACATAAATGTACAACATGTATTTATGCAAAAAGCACAAACAGGTACATTTATACACACCCAATCATATACACCTCTATGGATAAACAGCTAGCTACAATCGATATGCTTGCATTGTGAAAGCTTGTATACAAATGGATGTCCACACAAGCACACATGCCCATATGAACATGGCTATGCACATATACTTCATTTACACATTTTCATACACGATAGCAATAAACACTGATAGATAAGCATCTGGGTTTTCATAACAAAACCATACATCACAGCCATCTGCCATGCATGTGCAAACACACGTGCACATACCTGCATGCATGCGCGCACACACACACACACACAAGCTCACCAACGCTGCATGCCACGAGTACACACTGCCTTTTCTGGCTCCATTGTTGCTGAGCAATCCTTCAAAGGTGCAGAAGCACAAACACCTAGCTCTGCTTCACCTGAAAACCCCTAGCCCCTGGGTGTGTGGGAGGGTGAACCAGACGCCCTCCTTGCAGGGGGCACAGTGGAAAGTATGACCACAGTTGACTTTTGCAATAAGAGCAAAGATGAGAGTTTTTTCCACCCTGTTACCTCACTGTGTCTGGGGTGACCAAGGCCACCATTGTTAATATACCTCCATTAGCCCCTCCAACCTTTGAGGACATTCAGGCCTAACAGCAGTTTATTAAGCAAATAACTACCAACACCTGACCCCACTGTGAGCCAGGTGCTGGGCTGGGGTTTAGGTGCAGTGAGAGCAGCTGGACCTACACCCTCTCCCCCGGGCTCACTGTCAGGAGGAGGAGTGGAGGATGGGATCGGTGGGAGGCTCTTGTTCAAGTCCCTAAAAACATATTCACCTGACAGCTAATTTGCCAAGTGATCAATCTTTCAAATGACTGATTTGCTGAACACACCAAATTTATCAATTTCATGGTAATTCTTTCTTTCGGTTCAAAAGTATACAGCAATTTTATTGAATGGGTTAGAATTAGTTTTCATTTTATCTTCATAATAGCATTTTAAGGAATGTTCCAATGGTCAAAAGGTAAGGGTTGGGGTGGTTTAGTTTAATAAAGGCATTTAATATTTATAACTAAAGAAGGACTTTCTGGGGACATCCACCAGGCACAGGGCATTCTGGGAACGCTGCAGCATGCCAAGCTTTCCAGAACACTGACGCCCAGGTGCCACGTGACCTGTACCTGGGATTCTCCTCTGACTTCCCTGTGATCTCGGCCAGGTCCCTTTTCCTCTCTGAGCCTCAGACTCTCCACATCCAAAGAACTCGTCTTTAGGGCCTTGCTGACGTTTCATGAAACCTCCTGGAGCTTCCTGTGACCTCAGTCTCCCAGGGTGGCCAGGGTCTGGGCCATGAGCACTGGAGAGGGTGCTGACTTTTTTGGAGGGCTGGGAGCAGCCCTGCTTGGCAGGGGGGTGTGAGGGGGGTGGGGGTGGAAGGCATCACCCCATCTTGTGTTGATACCTCTCTGAACCATGACATTTCTGAGTCTTATCCCCAGCCCCAGGCAAGGGGCCTACCATGCTCGGAGGGGGAACACAAAGGCTACAGAGGGTGGGGCCCAGCTAACTTTCCTTTCCTGGTAACACACTCGCTAACCTCATTTCCTTTTTCTGAAGGGAAATGCCATTGACATCACACGACTGGATTTCCAGTGTGGCCAGATGAGAACTCGTGATCTCTTCTTGCTGGCAAGAAGGATGCATATACGGTCTGGGTGCAAATCTGTCTAGCGGTAGATGTGAGGAGCTTCTGATCTGAGGATCCTACACCTTGCTTGGACCCATAGGCCAGCAAGGGGCAGAGACATGCCCTGGAGTCCACAGCCAGACAGCAGAGTGAGGCCAGAACCCAGGCCCCTGCCTCCCCACCAGGGCTTTAGATGGAGGGGACTAACCTTCAACCCCTACCCCATTTAATAATGGCACCAACATCCATCAAGCTGCCCAAGCCACAAACCGGCCTCAGCGTGGACTCACTAGCACCTCCTCCCTGCAGCTACCCGTCTCCTCCAGTCTATCCCCAGGTCGTGCCCCAGCTTGGGCCTCCTCGTCTCTTTCTATGACCCCTGCCCAGCTTCTGCTCACGTCTCCCCACACCCATCCAGACCTCTTCCTCCCATCTGCGAGCAGCTGGGTGACATTGCTAAAACACAGAGCCCACAGTGTTACTCCCCAGCTCAAACCCTTCGGGGGCTTCCAGGCTGGGCATTTGAGGCCCTCCAAGATACTCCCCATCTTCTTCTCAGCCACTACTCTGATATGCCCCTTCACTCCCTCAGTGCAGAGATTGTTTGCCATCCCTAAATGTGGAACCTTCTTGTACTTGCTCTTCCCTCTCCTGGGAACTCCTCCCTAAATGCACATTCCTGCCTAAACGCACTCTGGGATGTGCCCCCATCACTGCCTTGGAGGGAACTAATCTCTTGGGTTGATATGTCTAAGTCCTCTTCCTGACCTTTTTGACAGCAGCAAAGACATTTTACTGTGGAAAATTTCAAGCATGAACTAAAACACGATAGTACAAAAAACCCCACGTAGACTTCACCCAGCTTCAACCCTCATCAACTCAAATCCACTCATGTTTCATTTACATTCCCCACAGGATTATTTGGAGCAATTCCGAAACATCAAATCATTTTATCCATAAATATGGCTGTATGTATTTCTATAAAGTAAAGGCATGACTGGGATACCATTATCATACTTATATTTTAATAATGTTTTTTATCATCAAATATCCAGCAGTGTCGAAATTTCCCCAACTGTCTCATAAATGGTCTTTTAAGTTTGGTTTGTTCAAAATCAGGATCCAAACAAGGTCCATCCATCTTACTTGATTACTGGGTCTCTTACATCTCTTTCAACCTGTAGGTTTCTCCCCCTTCTCTTATGTTTTCTCCCACTTCTTTGTTGAATAAACCAGATTGTTTGTCCTGTAGCATTCCACGTTCTGGGCTTCTCCTACTGTGCGCTATGGTGTTATGTAACATATTCTTTAGTCCTCTGCCTTTCCTAGAAATTGGTAGGTAGAGCTAGAGACTTGATTAAATGCAGATTCAAAGTTTTGGCAAGAACACTTCATAGGAGGTATGTGTACTTTCTTCTAAAGGCACATAATGTTTAGTTGTCTGATTTTTGCGTTTTTAGAAGCCTTTGAAGACAATTGCCTAGATCCACTATTTTGTTAGAAATTTGCAAAACAATATTTTAATTTTATCATTCCTTATTTATTAGCTGGAAAACTTCTATAGAGAGTAACCACTTGCAGCTTATTTACCAGTTTTCAGCATAATGAGTTGATTCCCTAACATTCTCCAAAAGTGACAAACAAGGTTTCTGTTTTTGTTTGTGTTTTGGGGGGATCGTTATTATCTCATAGTTTTAATGCAGTTGATATGTTTCAATCCATTACAGTTATCACTTGCTATCACTCAAAGTATCGCATCTCTGGCCAGTGGGGAGCGCCTTTAATTGGCTTTTGAGTCCTTTGACCTGATCTTTGTAGTGTTTAATTCTGGTATAACACAATGTCCATGTTTGTCTTATGCATTTTCTACCCAGAGCTGGAATCAGCTGTTGCTCCGAGAAGGCCTGGTTCTTTTAGTGAGAAATGGTGTTTAGAGACCACGTATCTGGATGCTGGGGGTGCTCGATGCTACTTCGTTTGTCGTTACATCTATGCCTTCACCGTGTGCAAGGCTGGGAAATACTTTTTTCTTAAGAAACTATGCATCAAGAGTTCATATTGATGTTTTAAGTAAAACCTAAGACTGTAGGGCTTTCACTTAAGTTCTTTGATTTCATACGTGCATCTCTTTTCTCTAACGCTGAAAACCTTGCTTCCTAACTACACTGACGTGATTACTGACGTGTTTTCTCCTCCTTCCCCTAAACCTCAGAATGACAAGACCAGTAGGATTACTAAAAATATGATGACTGAAAACTCTTTACAATTTGTTTGCAGTTTTTTTGTCCTTAGAATATATATACACAACTTGTCGAGTCACCGGGTTTCTAAATCGCTTGAAATAACTCTGAACGGTGAAATCATGAACTCAATATACAGATTCATTTATTTCATTTAGCTTTTGATTTTTGGGGGATTGCTTCTGACTTTTATTTTTATTTAACTTTGTTTCATTTGTATGTGAAGCATTTACCTATTTCTAAAGTTAATCTACAAAATGAGGTCTTTTCAGAGAAGTCTAGCTTTTACCCCCGTTGCCTTTACCCTATTTCCTCCTCCTCCAATAGATAACAATGTAAAACTTTCATTTTAAAATTTTTGACTGATTTTTTAAAATTAAAGAAAACATATATTCCTTTCCCTTTCTTTGATAAATGATGACGTACGATCTACATTTTATTCCACTTTGCTTTTTCACTTAATACTGTATCCTGGAGATGATGTCACAGTATCTAGAGAGTCTCCTCTTTCCCTTTTTTAGATGCAAAGTCATCCCTGTGTGGTCAGCTAATCCCAACCGATGGACATTTGAGTACTTTCTAGTTTTTTTACTATAACAAATGGTGCTTCCATGCATAGCTTTATGCATACGTCTTGTCTTATTTTTTGCCAGAATATTTTGGAGATAAATTCCTAAAAGAGGGATTGCTGAGTCAAAGGGTAAATACATATGTAATTTTGCTAGAAATGGCCAAATTCCCCTCCATATAGGGCTTGCAGCAGTTTGTATTCCCAGCACACAATGTACGAGAGGGCCTGTTTTCCCACAGTCTGGCCAACAGAGTATGTTGTCAAATTTTTGAGTTTCTGCCAGTCGGATAGATGAGATATGGTATTGTGGCTTAGCTTTAGTTGGTATTTCTCTGGTTACGGACAAGGTTTAACATCTTTTCATATGTTTAGATTCTGATTCACTTTTGGGTCTGTAGCCCCCAGCTCACACAGATGGGGTCCTTAGGAGAGATTTTTAGAATGAAAAGAAGGAACAGATGAACAAAAAAATGAACAGAGTCTTGGAAAGGATGGGTCACTTGCCCAAGGTCATGTGTCCAGTTGTCACCAGAGTTGGAACTAGAATTGTTCTCCTTTCTATCCCCTTGTATAATTAAATTTTTTCCAACTATAAAATGAACAAGTTTATAGTAGACCTTTTCTGACTACGAAATGAGTAGTTTATAGTAGAAAGTTTGGAAAGCACAGGAAAGTATAAACCTAGAAAAAATTTTAATCTTTCCATGCCAAGTCAGTCATTTGTAGCAGTCTAGTCTATGCATGTTTCCTCAGTCTTTATGTATTTTTTTCAGTTAGGATCACACTACTTATAGGGTTTTGTATTCTGGGTTTTTTCACTGAACACTTTTACATGTTACTAACAACTCTTTGCAAATATAATTCTAATTTCTGCACAATATTTCACTATCTGAATACATGTTAACATATTTAAGCCTTTCTGTTACTGCTGGATTTCTAGATTGTTTCCAGAGTTTTGCTATTATAAATACATTCTACTATGTTCATCTTTGTTCACATTCTGGATTTTTTTCCCTTTAGGATTGATTCCTGGAAGTGGAGCTCCTAGAATCCTAGCACTGAGTTCCAATTTTAGGGTTTTTCTTGGCTGTGCTCAGAGAGAGGAGACTGCTTGTTAAGCTTTGGCTCCTGTGACTTCCCAGAGTACTGGCCTGGTCCTCAGTGTCTGATCTTAAGTAGAGACACACTCGCACCCAAGTCGAATCAGAGGATGGGCCGAGCTGTCCCGGCTGGAGCCCACTCAGGATGAAGAATCAAACTCTCCTGTCATTCACCCCTGTTCTTCTTGCCTTCCCAGGGCGATGGGCAGATAACTGGGGACCAACAAGAGGAAACCGCACACAAGCAAGGTCACATCTGGTGGAGGGTGCCAGCAGGCAGTGGTGTTGAGTGGATATTGCCTCTGTTTTGGAAGCTCTTACCATCCAGAGGAGCAGAAAGCTCAGGTCAGACCCTCCCATCCTGAGAAGGGCTCCATGATAGACTCAGACATAGTGCCATTCACAAAAGGAAGAATCTGGGAAAGGTGCCTGGAGGATACACCAACTGAGTTTAGTAGTAAGAAATATAGGTCTTATTTGACAGATGAGGTTGGGCAGTGGCCAATCACGAGGGGCCAGGTTATGGATCCTGGAACTTGTTCTATGGGCAGTGAAGCAGGCGGATGACAGAGTCAGGCCAGTATTAAAGACAATTCCTCTGGCTGCTGTGTGTGTGTGTGTGTGTGTTGGGGGGGGGGGGGGGCGGGGCAGCGTGACGGATGGGAACTGGACAGACTATTAGAAAGAGGCCAACACCCAGGCAAGAGACCATGAGGCCCAAATCAAAGCAGCAGCCCTAGGGATGGAAAAGGAGGATGGAGATAAGAGACACCAGGTATGCAGTTTTTCGATAATCAAAGCAGAAAAAATCATGTCAATGATGACCTTCCTGTGCTATATGGGAAAGAGTCAAGGTACCTGAGTTCCAGCCCCAGCTCTGTGTAACTCAGGGCAAGTTTCTTGCCTATATCTGGGCCTCTGTTTCCATTTTTGTACACCAAGGAGATGGTACCAGGTCATCTCTGAGGGCCCTTATGTTCTGAAACCTGTGATGCTAAGGCTGCAAAATGGCTGAGGTCCCTGGGGGGCGGAAGGAGGGAGGAAACCAGGCCGAGCAGAGGGGCGTCCGGAGCTGGGGCCTGTGAATCCAGGCTCTGTCTCCCTGACCCATCAGTCTTGTAGCATTAATGTCAGTGAAGTGGCCTGGGTTCAGGCCAGGACCAGTTGTGGAGAGGGAGGAATTGTCTGGCTCGAGGAACAGAGAGGAAAGAATGCAGAGCTTCCAAAAAGCTGTGAACAAGTTGTCAGCTCTGGCTGGGTGCCCAGAGGTTTCGCAACTGTTCTCTCAGTTTGAATATCAAGAGTGAGCCAACGTGGGGAGCGCTCCTCAGTCCCCTCTTTGCATCAGAAACTACATGATGACAAGGGGCACTGAAGATGTCTTTGGCTGCAAGTAAGAGAAAACCCTGGCTCCAACGTCTGAATAAAACAAAGAAACGTATGATCCCCCAGCACTGCAAGTCCAGAGAGTGTGGCTCTGGCACCAGCAGCAGCTCCTGGTGTCAAGAACACAGACTTTTCTATTTCTCTCCTGTCTTCAGCTGGTTCCCCTGGTAACACCGTGATGGCTGCCGCTTGTTCTCCTCAGGGTTGAAAGATGGCTGCCAGTGCCAGTGGGGGATACAGGCTTCTCTGTGAATGTCCAGCAGGAAAGTGATAGAGAAAACTTCCCTCCCGTCCACCCCTGGACTGTAAGTCCTTTTCCTTGGTTTGAATAGGACAACTTGAGTCATGTTTCCAACCAATAACAGTCTCTCAGGGTATGCCATGTGCTGATTGGCCTAGATTAATTGAGATCTAGTGTTAAAACTGGGGATGGGGAGAATGAGCAGAATTGGAGTCCTATGAGGAAGGAACTGGTGAATAGACACTGGATGGGCAACCAACATGTCCCCAGGACCATGCGCCTCCATCCCTCTTCAGCTCCTTGGAACCCTTCCAAGTCCAGGGGCCAACGGGACAGTTTCATCTCTAGATGACCATTGAAGTCACTGAGTCATAAAGTGGAGTAGCTTGATAGGGCCACATAGTGAGTAAGTGGCAGAGCCTGAATTGACAAAAAATAAATGCATGGCAGACAAACCAAGCAGGCCTCAAACTGCCAGCTCTCAAGTCAAGCTCCTGAGCCTGCTCCCACAGGCAAGGATCCTGGTGCCTCCTCGGGGCTTCCCGTTGCCCGTCCAACCAGCAGCCCTCTGTCTCCGAGTCACCTCACAGTGGTGGTGACCCTCCAGCCTGAGGGTGTACTCATTCATCAAATGAAGCGGTCCAGAAGCTTCAGGATCCAACGCCAGGGGTGTGGGTTTGATCCCAGCCTTCATCTTGTGTGTCCTCCTCTGTGAGATGGGACCAGGAACCCCACCTGCACCTCTCGACATAATTGTTGTAGGTTCAGATGAAATGAGGAGATGGTACTTTAATAATTGTAAAGTGCTGTGGAAAGATTAGGTTTCCTTCTCCTGGTGGAAAAAGGTCATCCCATGAGCCTCATCTGCACTGGAAGACATCAGGAAACAGGCATCCAGAAGGAATGATGAGACCGCCAGACATGGAGCCACAAATGTGTAGTTCGAATGAATCCATCAATTGATAGATGAGAAAATATGTCCCGAGAGGAGTAGTAACCTGCCCAAGGTCACACAGGACTATTCCCAGCCCCCTGGCTCCCAGCTTTGTCCTCCCTGGACCAAGCCACAGGGGTTAAGTGAGGTCCACTACCTGGCCTGAGGGAGGGGGTGCAGCTGCAACACAGTGTGTGCTTGCCTGCACGTCCCCAAGTTTCTCGGGGGCCATTCTTTAGGGGTTCACTGAGGCGAGGCCACACTTCCCCTCGGGCGGCTTCCTGTTTTGGCCAAACAATGACTTGCTGGGACCTGGTGCCAGCTGGCTGCAGCTGCTGCCAAGGCCTTGACTTCTTGCATGCGGAGAGGGGAGAGCCTGGCCCCACGGATCTGTTGCTGGCCTCCGCATGTGAGGAACCCCACACTCAGACATGGTCTTTGGGCCCCACTGAATTCAGTAATCCCTTCAAGTACCGATCACACATGTTCTGTTTGCCTGGATCTGTCTAAGTACCCAGAACACAGAGGTACATGGACTAGAGTTTAGCCATTCTACAAACATTTATCCTCTGTCCATGAGGAGGAGGAGACTGCGCTAGGTCCCAGAGATGCAGATATGAATAAGATATACCCTATAAACTCACTGACTGATTCATCTGTTTGTCCTCCCAGTGCCTTGCAAGAGCTCCGAGTTGGCTGTCAGTCATGTACATACTCGTGTGAAAGAGTGCGCCTAGCTCCTTCCTGAAGGAACGACTCAGGTCACATGGGCAAGGGGTACTAAGGGGTGTGGGTAAAAATAATAAAGATGAAAATTTTTATGACTTTTTTTTTATTAGGTAAAAAAATCAAGACTCAGATATGTAAAGGGACTTACCTAAACTAAGGCAGGGGATGGAGCTGGGACCTTCACCTAAGTGTTCAGACTCCAAGCATTGTCCACAAGATGTTGCAAAATGCATCCAACCCAATGTGAAGATTCATAGCATTGGAGCTGCTGTGGGCGTGCCCGTGTGTACATGCGGGTGAATAAAATGTGGGGGCGACTAGATGACAGGAGGGAAACATTGAGTGCTCTCTACGGGCTAGATGCCTACCCAGTTATTTCCACTCTACGGATGAGGAAAATAAAGAGGTGAAAAACCTCCTTGAGCCTCTGGAAAGCAGTGTAGCTGGCACTTTCATCCAGGTTCCATGTTGTGCTGGCCATTCTCCATCTGCCCCAGATCTGTCCCCTGTCCTGCTCTGTGTCCTGGGAGGCTGACTTCTGTGGATGCATCACCTTTCTGTCAGGTTCAGCCAATGGGAGGCTGTGGCAGGAGACCAGCAAGGAGGAGAGAGAGGTCAAAGCATTTGGCCCCCCTGTTCTTCCCCGGGTGGGCACACTGCTGGCAGCTGCTACATTCTAAGGTTATGGCCCCAAGCACCAGCCTAGCACCAGAATGGACATAGCATCACTTCCTCTTGACTCTGCAGGCCTAGGGAAGTAACCATGTCCTGCTGTTGCTGGTCTGGGAGCCACTCACCTACTGTTGGTTCCCTTCACCCTGCCCATCTTTTCATTCATCTCACCTTGAGTGGTCCTGTTCCCTGCTGGGGTCCTGCCTGCTGGAATCCTAGCCAGGACTGAACTGGACCGTTCTCTTACCTTGCCACCTCACTCCACATCTCTATTGGGATGCCGCATCCACACCTGCCTGAGACAGGGCAGTGATTTGGCAAAGTCTGTCTTCCCCAGACCCCTTGAATTGTTTTGAGGCTGGTGCTGCTGTGAAAACCATGAGACAGAGGTTTCCAAGGGCTGGGACCAGGTCTCTCCATGTCTCCCATCTCCTGGGACAGGCTGGATCTCTGGATCTTGGCACCTGGAAAAGCAGAGTGTCCTGCTGAGGGGTCTTGGGAGAGTAGAGATCTGGACCCAGGCTTGTCTGCCTCTACCCCTATGCTGGGCATGAGGAAGGTATCAGAGACGGGAGAGCAAAAGCAGCAGAGGCTCTTCCTGTTGAGCTGCAGGCCCCTTAGGAGTCACCCAAGGCAATCTTTTTGGTTCAGTAGCAGGGACAGACCCAGGAGTGAGGGCCACTACTGACGTCGCCAGGCGGATGCCTCCCAAGTCTGCTTCAAGCCCAATCTCCCTCCTGAGCACCAAACACAGACCTCCGCATGCTCCAGAGACTTTTGTAAACCATGAGACCCCCACACCCAACCTGGTCTCTTCCTCCTACTCCTCTCCCCATGTCCCCTCCATCAGAGAAAAGCACCAGAAGCCTGGAGTCAGCCCTGACAGTCTCTCTCCCACCTCTTTCCACCCCCAATCCCTGACCTTTATCCAGGTTCTCACCAAGTCCAGCAGTCCCGCCTTCTAAGCTGCCCTGGACTCTGTCACCTTCCTTCCAGGCCATCGCCACTTCCCTAGTCTGGGCCTCTGCATCTATACTCAGCGACAGCAATGGCCTCCTCACTGGTCTCCTTGACCCCAGAATTGCTCCCTCCGATCACTCATCCTCCACTCAGCAGCCAAAGTGGCCTTTCAGCAATACAAATCAAAGCATGTCTCTTCTGTGCTTAAACGGAGCCCAGACTCGCTAACCTCTGTGATCTGCCCAGCCCTCCCTCTCCAATTTAACCTCTAAAGCAAAGCCTTGTTTGAGGTCCATAATCCATTAGCTTCTGTTGGCTTCTTCATGTGTGGCTCTGAGTCCATGCAGAATGCCCCCTTGGAAAGGGTTTCTCCTCATTCCCACCAGCGCCTGCCTTGCTGTCCTAGTTTGGGTTCCTCCTAAAGCAGAGTATAACACAAGGCCTTGGGGCAAATAGTTTGCTGGAGAGGTGACCCCAGGAAGGAGAATAAGGGTATGGGAATGTGAGTCAGGGAAGGAAGAAAAGCCCATGCCAGGGTGTGTTATATCCATCTCCACAGTGGGCCGCAGGACTGCATTCCACCAGGACCCTGCGAAGCCTACAGAATACCTCCTAGAATCGTCTACCTGCAGGCTGGAAGGCAGGAAGTCCATCTGCTGACCCCCATCCTGTCGAGTGAGGGCCTGCAGACTTCCCGGCTGCGTTGCCTGCCCAAGCAAGCTCCTGCGGTAGTGAAGAGCCTGCAGCCCACGAGGAAGGTCATGGCTCTGCCTTGAGGTAGAACACTGACCATGGGACGTGAGCTTCCGCTGAAATCAGACATGAACCAAGGGATATATGACAATGGCTTCTGAGGCGCTTGTGCAGGAACAATCCTTATCAGTACATCTGGCTTGTTGGAGCTCAGCTGCGCATGAGGTGTCGTGCGGAGGCTGTGGGGAGAGTGTACCTGAGGAGCTTGGGAAGGAGCGTGGGCTTTGCTGTCGGACTTCCTGTGTTCACACCTCGCTTTCGCTGGTGTCTGCTGGGGGACCTCGAACAGGACACATCACCTTTGAGCCACCATGTCCTCAGCAGTAAAATAGGGACAATAATTTCTAACATAAGGTGTTTCTGAGAATCAAATCTACTCTCAGAAATGAATGCTTATGGCATTCTGATGCCGAATGCAACGTTACGTCTTCTTCTTTCTTCCCTTATGAAGTTGTTGCCCCAGACTCTTCCTCATTCTGCTCCCTCCGCCAGGAGTACCCCCTTCTCCTCCGTGCCGTGGGTTTAAACTGTGTTACCCGGGAGCCCTGGCCGCCTGTGGGCAGGGCTGGTTTGGCTCTGGTCTGGCTTTGGACCAGCACCATCTACAAGCCCCTCCCCATTCCATTGTACTGAGCAGAAGTATCTTTTGTGGAAACACAGAAGAGTTGAGGGTGCATACCACACAGAGAAAACTTATTTTGTTAAAATCCCATGAGCTGTTTCTGTCTTTCCCCCAAATCCCTCTTCTGACTCAGATGCTTTTCTCACATGGGCAAATCTAGCTTGAGCCAGCACCTCCAGTTCTCCAGGCCCAGCCTTGCCCTTTGAGTTCTGGCCTCTACTCACCTATTATCAGTTGAATTTTGTTACCCCCGACCCCCCCAAAATCCATATATCGAAGTAACTCAGAATATGACCTTATTTGGAAATAGGGTGGTTGCAGATGTTGGTTAAGATGAAATCATATTGAAGTAAGAGTGGGCCCCTAATCCAATATGACTGATATCCTAATAAAAAGGGGGGAATTCAGGCACAGAGACACATACACACGTGGCGATTAGAATTGTGAACCAGCGAATCTCCAGAAGCGAAGAGAGAGGCCTGGAACAGGTCCTTCCCTGGAACTTGCAGAGGGAGTATGCCCCTGACACCTTGATCTTGGACTTCCAGCCTCCAGACCTGACACAATATATTTCTGTTGTTTTAAGCACCACCCCTGCCCCACCCGCCCCCACCCCCAGTTTGTGGTACTTTGTTCTGCAGCCTGAGCAAACTAATACACCACTTACAAGAGCAACTTTTTTTCTGCTACAAATATCATTGGCCTATCCTTTCTTCTAATCCAGCTTTTGTGTCTCTGTTTAGGTGTTTACATTTCTTCACTCCCTGATGGACTGTGAACCCCTTGGAGGCAGGGCCTGTGTCATTCTCACTGTTGTCTTTTCAGGGCCCGACACAGAGCTGGACCACAGGAACCCTCCAGCCAAGATTTGCTGAAGACTGTCTTGAAAGAGAGAACTCTGATGCTTACCCTTGGTGGTCCCGGTACAGACAGGCAGAGTATCAGGGGAAGGCGATCCAGGGAGAAGAGCGGCATGAGCAAAGGCACAGAGGCAGGAAAGGGCAATGTGGGAGCGAGTGAGCACACACGCACGGGAGGCTGGGGTGTGGAACACTGGTAGGGGCAGAGGCAAGGTGGGACCAGAGGGTGGGGAAGGGTGGAAGTTATCAGACCATCAGGGAATGTACTTAACTGGGTAGGGGATGGGGAAGTGGGGAGTCATGGGAAGGAGATAGAACAACAGCAGTGTTCTGGGAAGATTATTCAGCCACAGAACAGACTGAAGACAGGAAGACTGGGAGATCAGTATCTGGGGCTACAATCCAGGTGAGAGATGCTGAAGGCCTGAACCCTCAGGGCCATGAAGATGGAGAGAAGATGAGAGACGTTTAGGAGTAAGAAATGCCAACCTGATGACTGATTTGGAGGTATTTTTCTCCTCCGAGGTGCCTGCCTCCAAGCTCCTCCTTCTTCTGAAGATGCCACACTGAGAATTTCCATGATGTCTGCAGTGACATATAAATCATTCCACCCCCATCCCCTCTGTGACAGCTGTCCCTCTTGGTGAGCGAGCAAAATAAAGAGCCACCTCCACCCCAGGCAGCTGAGGTTTTTGGTCCACAGTTCAAAATGTCAATTCATGGAAACAGGTGCTTTTTCACCTTTTTTAATATCTTTTTTTTTCTTATCACTCACAAGTAATGTAAGTTAACTACATAAAAGCTCTGAAAATACAGTGGCGTGGGATCTTATGAGGACGAGAGGAAAAACGCATTTATTTAAAAAGGACCCAGGGTAATCCCTTCAGTGGAAGGACCTAGGATGTTAGAAATGCAAAAGCCAAAGATCGCATTGTGCAATTTCTTTACCTTTTGACTGTGACCTGCTTTTCCCTGGAGCATCAAAGGCCAAGGTCTAGTTCGAAGTGGGTGAGAGGGCAGAGTTTGGAGGTGGTAGGTGGCTGGACTAAATGCTTGTTGGGTTTGAGTCCACTATATGGATAAGTCAAAGAAGAAAGTAAACATCACCTGAAATCCTCTTCCCACTCTATTTTTAGGTGAATATCCTCTTTCCAGTGTTTCCCCCACCCCTTCATGCATATTAAAAGCTATTCTCAGTGGAGTATGAAGTGCTTCCTGATATGGTGACCTGAGAAAGACACATCACTTCTGTGGTATTTCTGCCAAAAAGGCGGAACCTGCAGAGGAAACATCAGACAAACCTAAATTGAAAACCAGTCTACAAAACTGGCCCAGACTCATCAAAAATGTCAGTGTCATAAAAGACAATGAAAGACGGAGGAACTGTTCCCAACTAAAGGAAATGAAACAGACATGGCAACCCAATAGATTGCATGATCTTGGATTAGATCCTAGATCAGAGGGACATTGCTATAAAGGACATTATTGGAGCATTTCATGAAATTTAGATCTGGCCTGAGGATTAGATAATAACAATGGTAAATTTCCTGAATTGATTACTGTGGTTGTGTAAGAGAATTTTTTTTTTTTTTTTTTTCCCTTAGGAAATACATGTTGAAATATTTGAGGTAATGATGCAACTTACCCTCAAATGGTCTGGGGAAAAATATGTGTATAGAGATAGAAGGTGACGAAGCAAAATGTTAACAATGGCTAACAGTTGGTGAATCTGGGTGAAGGATATAGGGGAATTCTTTGAATTATTCTTACAATTCTTCTGCAAGTTTGAAATTGTTTCAAAATTAAAGTTAAAAAAAAATCCAATTCAATTCAAATTAAACTTCAGTCCCTGGGAGAAAATGTTCACAAAAGGCATATCTGACTCCTCTAAAAAATATTCTATTTAAAAAGAAAAACTTCAGTCTCCTACTATATTCCAATGAAACGAATTAAAAACAATAGCAATACCAAGTGTTGGTGAGGACGAAGAGCAACTGGAACTCATACTCGCACTTGACTGATGGGAATTAAAAATAGAACAATCATTTTGGAAAACAGTTTGTCAGTGTCTTTGAAAGTTAAACAGACACCGGCCATAAGACCCAACATGCCCACTCTCAGGTATTTACCCAAGAGAAGTGAAAACTTATGTTCACACCAAAACCTATATGTGAACATTTTAGCAGCTTTGTTTATCTATTCCAGCCCCAAACTGGAAACAACTCAATGTACTTCAATAGTTGAGCGCTTGACAACTGTGGTACATGCACTCGATGAAATACTACTGCTCAGTAATAGGAAGGAACCTCGATACTATCTCCAACATGGATGAATGTCAAGTGCATTCTACTAAGTGAAAGAGCCCAGACTCACAAGGCTACGTACTGTGTGATTTCACTTACATGGCATTCTGGAAGAGACAAAACACTATGGCAGAAAATGGATCAGTGATTGCTAGGGCTGGGAATGGAGAAAGGAGTTGCCGATAGAGGAACACAAGGGAACTTTTCAGGGGCAGAGAAATGTTTTGCATCTTGACTGTAGTGGTAGTTACACAACTGCATGTGTTTGTCAAAACTCACAGAACTGTACATTAAGGGTGAATTTTACCTTATGCAAATTATATCTCAATTACACAAACAGATTTTCTCAAAGCTTCTCTCCTCTCCTACGGCTCTCAACGAGACACATTTCAGAAACTTGTGGTGGAGAGAGGAAGGATTGTTCATCTTTCTGTTCTGTATCTTTGAATCTGTCTCAGGGTTGAGTGGGGGTCTGGGGAACGTAAAGGAAAGTGCTAGGCTGGCTCGGGAACGGAGTTGTGGTAAACTAACGTTAGACCCCTCTGGGGGGCAGATGCCCAAACTGGCCCTTGCTCTCATGTGGCAAAGACTTTCTAGGTTGTGTGGAGCCTTCTTTGTGGTCTCCTCCAGCTGGTCCCTGGGCTCAGGGGACATATCCCTGGCTGACCACCTATGCCTGTCCCCTCCACTCCAGCTGAGGAGTCCTGGAGGGGTGAGGCAGACTTCTCAGGCAGGGATTTTGGGGGATGGCTCATGCTCAGCTACCTTGCACTGTATCCAGTGGTTGTCTTTTGGAAACATTCCTCTCTTTTGTTGCCCGGTTCTGGTAACACAGGCCGCTCCCACAGCAGCGCCCATCCCCACTTCGGCCTACCACCAGGACAGCTCCCACTATCCTCTCATCTTCAGACTTTTCATGGAAGAGGTAGGCTCAGGCTCTGTGTCTTCTAAGTACCAGGGAAGCCCCGGTTGCTTCACTTGAACCATGTAGGGTGATGCATGGCACTTGGACCTCTCTCCCCATGGAAAAGCCTCAGCACCCATCCTCTTCTCCTGGGTCAGGTCCTGCGGGAAGTGGGTGATAGGGTGAGGATGTCACAATCGCTGCCCGAGCCTGCTGGGTTGCTTGGTGCTGCTTTTTTAATATAACATATTTTATTTGATCACTTATATTTAAAATATTAATATTTCTACATGTAATCAATATAAAATCATGAATAAGATATTTTGCATGTTTTCATACCAAGTTTTCAAAATCTGTTGTGTATTTTACACTTACAGTATACCTTCATTTGCGCTACTAACCTTTTAAGTTCATAATTGTACTGCAATAGTGTGATTCTAGATTAACTAGTGCTTCCATGTTGGATACCATGTTTCCAAATTAACTTTATATGGACATACATAATATTCAATTATTTAGAAAAGTAAGTAGGGGGACAGAGCCCCAAAAAGTAGTTTACAGGCTCTCGGCCTCACGTGGAAGGGTGCTGGCTCGGGTGGTGAATGGCCCTCGGCTGTGGCTGATTGGCTGTCGGCTGTAGCCGGTTAGCCGATTGGCCGCCGGTATAACTGCTGCGGCTACGGAGGAGAGCCGAGGACTGCCCAGGAGTCAAGCAGAGCTGAGGAGAGCGGAAGAGGAGGGCCGAAGAGAGCGGAAGGGAGGAGAGGAACAGAGTCGAGAGAGTGGAGGAGAGTCGTCCGTCGGTCGGTTGGCGGAAAGGCGGACGGCAGGTTGCGCGTCCGGTGGACCCGGCCTCCAGTGAGACCGTGGTGGTATGGCTCCCCTACCTATGGCTCTATGGGTGTTCCTTTTCGGCCTCACCATATCCTGCATTCTTGTGTGGGGAGCGGGAGCAGAGACCCCGCAAGCCGCCCCGCCTGAAAAATGGCGCGTGAGCAGGCCTCCACGCACGACAAATGGCGCAGCAGCAGGGTCTCCCGCACGACAGTAAGCAAAGTAAAGGTAAGCAGGCATGTCTGTTAAGAAGTTCATACACATGCTCTTATGATGACATAATCATTGATTGCTGTGTCCAAACACATTAATTTTCTATTTATTCTTATATTCAACAAATATTTGAATATGTATTGAATAATTTTGAATATGCAGAGGAAATGTTTAACTTTTCCATAGTAGGAGATTTTTTTTTTAAGTTTAGATTTTTTTTTTTTAGATTCAGGTGTACAAAACAATGTAATAGACATTTATCATTTATACCTGTCTGGTGCTGCTTTTAAGGTCCTAGGGGAAAGCAGCAATTCGGAGACAGTAAAAGTCCCATTTAAGATCCTATTATACATAACGAATATGTTATTTTAACAAAACTTGGATATTTTTATAACCTGCCTTTTCACTTCATATTATGTTTTGAGCATCTTTCCATGTTGATAAATATACCTCTACATTCATATTATTTTAAATGATTGATCACATTGCCTTGTATAGATATACTATAACTCGATGTATCAAATCCCAATTGTTGGCTCTTCTAAGTTGTTTCTAATTTTACATTATTATTAATAATGCTATAATTGGGTTAATTTATGTAGAGTCCCTCATTTCTAAATGCCCAGGAGGGGTCTAGCAATTTTAGATTAACGCTTTTGCCTTCTTTTTATAAAAGGGGACCTCTAAATTTTATAAGCTTCAGGGTCTACAAAAACTGGATGTGCCCTTGGCTGTGATAAATATACACACATTCAATTTTCTTTTGGCTACATCTCTATTTCCTAGGATAAACTCCTAGTCACAGAATTGCTGGGTTAAACAGATGCACATTTTTGAGATTCTTGGAATGTATGTCCAAAGAGCCCTCCAAAAAAATGACCTAATTTGCACATCAACCCTGCCCTGAATTAGAACACATGACTGGGGTGGCTTTTATGGAATTGCGTTTCTCTGTTATTGTGGTTCAGTTGTAGGCTGCCATTAGACATTTTCCCAAAAGCAGGGATCCATGGGATGATCTGGGGTCCATGGGATGTTTGGGCAGAATTCTTGGGGTCTGTGAACTTAAGTGAGAAAAAGATTACATCTTTCTTTTCATCATTAGCCTCCAATTGAAATGTAATACCTCTTTCCATCATGAATGTAGGCCCCAAATCCCTATCGGATTACGAGTCTCTGTGACATTAGCAGTTCCCTCACCAACAGAAGTCACAGATGTTTTCATGCCTTGTTACAATAATGGCAGACCTCTCAAAATATTGTTTATGCTTGTCAGTGCTTCAAAATTACAGTCGCAATTAGATTTGCCACTAGATCTCGTTATTTAATGTGTTAGTAAAAACATATATTACTAAATCAATTACTTTCTAATATTTTGATCAATGCATTCAATGTAATTGATTTCCTTTGTAATCAGGTGTATCGTTTGTTTTATGAAGTTGAAAATCTAATTCTGAGAAGAGGTCCATAGGCTTCTTCAGACTGCCAAGGGGTTCCATGGCACGGTAAAGGTCAGAACCCTTAATGTATGGGACTCTCAACTCACATGTCCTTGAAACTTGTGCACTATACAGAAGAAAGCAATTAAACTTTCATGACCTCTGTCTAAAGCCAGGCCTTGTGTCTGGTGCTGGGATACAGAGGGATGGGATGGCCCACTGCTTTTGAGGAGTTCACAGCGCAGGTGAGAGATGCAGTTTCACAGCTCTTGCCACTCGTTGTCCTGAGGGTTGGGGGCCCAGGTTCTTAGATTTCACAGGATTTTAAGAAAAATCAGAAATTCAAATTTTTCTATGTTCTCATATAAAACAACTCTTCCAATTTTTAAATGTTGGCAACTAATACAGATTTACATAAACCACTGTGTGGGCCAAACAAAGCACGCCTGAAGGCTAAATCTGGCCCACAGGCCACCAGTTTTCAACCTTTGCTCTAGGAGGAGAACAGAATTCCAGGTAGGGTGGAACAAATTCACTCTATGAAACAAAGTAGCCAGGATTCTGAGCCCCCCACCCACACCTCCACTCTACTCCTGCAAGCCGGGGAGAGAGGGGATTAGAGCGCTGGTCTTGGAAAGGGAGGGCATGGGAGAAGGGGCTCTGTAGTAGGCAGTGGGGGTCCCTGCAACCTGGCTGCAGGCTGGGTGAAGGGAGGGCTGGCTGGGGGCAGGTGCTACTGTGGAGATCATCAAAGGAGTTGTGGAAACAATGAAGTCATTAAGAGATTGTATACTGAGTGTGTAGATGCATGATCAATGTGCTGTACAGCTGAAGCTGAAGTAGAATAATATTGTATGTCAACTATAATTAAATATGTATGTACATATATATGTATATAGTCATGGAAGCTGGAGTACAGCATAAGGAAGATAGTCAATGGTATTATAACAGTTATATAAGATGTCGGAGGGGTAGTAGCTTGGGGAACGGGGGTTATCACTTTGTGAGGGTGTAAATGTCTAAATATTTTGTTGCTTTGTACGTCTGAACAAGTGAAAAAAAAAAGATTGTATACTTAGAAAACCCAAGAGCCTCTATCAGAGAAACAAAAATCAAAAATGAATGCAAAAACAAAAGAAACAAATTTAAAAAACCTATTTGAATTCAGAAAAATTGATACGGTTATTGGATACAGGATAAATATACAAAAACCAATCATTTTTCTCTATTTTGACAGTAAACATGTAAAAATGGAAAAGATACTCTCATAAGTTACTTATGGAAATGTGAAATTTTACTGTCTTTTGGAAAAGTAAGCTTTATTAAGTTACATGTAACATATATAATATCTATCCATTGAGCTAGAATTCCACTTATAAGTACTTATCTGACAGAAATACAAGTCCCAGAGACCTCAGGCATATGAACAAGGATGTTTTTGCAGCATGTTTATAGTTTCAAGGAAAGATAATAAAGTGAATGTCCATCATTTGATGAATGCCTAAATACATTATGGAATATTCACACTATGGAATATTATGTACTGTCAGAAATTAATCAGAACTATATCTGATTGGGGGAATTTCCTTGAAGTATTGTTGAATAAGAAAAGCAAGATGCAGGAAAATTATACACAATATAATCCCATTTTTATTAAACAATGATAAATGCATATATGTATTTGCATGTAATTTAAATGTGTCTGTCAGTGATTACTTGATTATGGAGAAAACATACAGAAGTTTAGTAATGAGAATGTTAATAAGTTACCTAGGATGAAAGAAGGGTTGCTGCCAGCTGATATGAGTGATACAGAAATGGAGGAAGGAGCCAAGCCCACCCTACCCCCACCCCAATAATTTAAAAGTGGGGGCCTTTGCTATTGGGCTTTCTTGCCCTGCAGCCTAGCTAGCCCCCTACACTTACAATGCTTGACTCCTGAGACCCCTTCTTCGGTCATCCCTCTCACTACCATACGCCCTTTCATATTTTTCTCTATGATTCTAGAATGGGCAGCCAAGACACAGAGGAGGGGAGAGGGCCAGAGGGTCCCTGTGTAGGGGGCAGCTCTTAGTGCATGATAACGGACCTTAGGCTCTAGAGTGCAGCTCCTGCTCTCCCCAGGCATTTTGGCAAATTCATGGACTTCTCTGAGTCCACCCATCTCAATTACATCTCTTTATTTCCTCTCATGGTTCTCGTTACAATTTGCCATTTTGTCTTTATTTGAGCGTGTGTGTGTGTATGTGTGTGTGTGTGTTTAATGTCTATTTCCCCCAATAAACAGCACCACGAGGAGAGGGATCTTGTGTATACAGCACCTAGCATGGTTTGTAGCAGGGGCTTAAGCAATTTCAGTTGAATTCAGTGATTCACTCACTTATTCTGTTTCGCATTCACTCACTCTTTTATTCATTCCTTTATTCATTTATTTACTTATTCATTCCAGAAACATACGATATTGGCTAGTGACTTTTCTCTAATCTGAGTCTTTCACTTTCTAGGGTGGCTTTTTGGAGGGAAGTGAGAGTAGGGACATGACTGCAGCATTCCGGGAATGCATCCGTAATTTGGGAGAGCTGGGTGAGTCGGATATTCTCCAGAGAAGGAGGGAAGATTCCAGAAGGCTAGAAGGTCGAAGCAAAAGGTGCTGCAGGATCAGAGAGGACAAAGTTGGGAGTGATAGGGTGGAGGCTGGGCAGAGGCAGACTCATCTCTGCCCCTCCTGGGCCCTCATTTTCTCACTGCCCGACTTGCTTACGCATTTGCTCTGCTTGGAAGAACCTCTACTCATCTCCACATGCTGAAATCCTACCCTTCCTTGCAGGGCCAGCCAGGATGTCCTTGAAGTCCTCCTCACTCCTCCAGCTGGAAGGGCCACTCCCTGCTGCAAACAAATCCCCCAACACACAATCTGGACCTCCCTCGTGGCACTAACCACTTCCTGCTTGTGCAGTGCTGAGGCCCCTCCCTCGATCCCATAGGCAGGGGCTCTGTCTGACTGTCCTGGGATCCCACCAGGACCCAGCACAGAGAGGATGTTCAAGCTCCTCTGGCCTAACGTATGAATACTGCTGTGCATATATTCATACGTTATACGCACAGTGATTATCACCCCATTTTACAGATGGAGAAATGGAGGCACAGACAAGTGCCTTGACTTGCTTTTGTTCCCAAAGCAAAGCAGTGGCAGAGCCTAGACTCAGGCTTGTGTTTCTGGTCCTAGAGGCAGGGTTTTTTCCAGGGCAGCTTGGTGGGAGGTGGGAGCAGGGTGGGGTGGGAGCTGGGTCCTGAGAACCAGCAGGCCAGAAAGCTTTGGAGTTCGAATGGCCAAGTTCAGGGAAAGCACAGCTGGGGAAGAGCCAAGGTATTTATTATGCTTGGTTTCCAGCTCCAAACAGAGCTGATGGATGGAGCTGCTCCAGTTCCTATAAACAGCTCGGGCCTCCCTCCCCTCCACCCGTCCCTGTTCTCAGCCACCACAGCTCAAAATGCTTCCAGTGAGATGGGGGGTGGGAGGAGAGATGAACAAGGAAGGGAACGGGAAAGAGTAGGGAGGGGGGGAGGAGAAGATAAGACAGGGTCTTAGAGGCAAGAAGAAACTGGAGGGTGGGGAGAAATGATTGTTTCTTTGCCTCACCACTGGCCACTGCTGCTTTTGGGCAGCCCACACCCTGTATCCCCCTTTGTGTCCTCTATGTCCCCTGCATCTGTCTGAGGAGCCTGTCTCCCCATTCTGTCTGAGGGCTGGTCTTAATCCCCACTAGTTTTTAAGTCTTGGAGAGCAGAGGCCATCCATTCGGGAAAACTTTTCTGAATTCAGAAAAGTTGGGAAAAATTGTCTGCGTTGGCTCATGGGCCCTGTGGACACAGAAAGGACTCCTGGTAGGACCTCCCTTCAGGAGCTCCCAGGCTGGTGGCAGATCAGGCAGACATCCCAATTGCTGTGGTCGAGGGCAGCCTGGGGCTGTGGGCAGCTGAAGGAGGGAAATCAGGGCAGTCTCCCCGGAGGAGACAATATGGGCAGGGGTGAAAAAGGAGGAGTTTGGTAGGTGGGTCCTAGTGGGTGAGACTTTTCAGCAGGAGGAAGTGGGAGAGGGCCTGACGCTGGGGAGGGTCAGGAGGCTGTGCTGCCTAACGGTTGATATTGCTGGCTCTGGAGTGGGGCAAACCTGGGTTTATAAGTCTCAGCTCTAGCACTTTCCAGCTGTGGGAACTTGAGTATCAGTTTCTCTAAAATGAGGATGATAATAATAGAAATCTCTTCAACGATTATTAGAATGACATATACCAATGTATAGCCAAGTTCGGCACAAGGCCCAACTGGAGGTGCTCAATAACTGTCTGCTCGGAACACAGGGTGGGAGGCAGCCAGAGCGAGGTGGGGCTGGAGGACCGCAGGACCTTGCTCCACAGGGACTGTGAGCTGCCTAAAGGACAGGAAAGCGGACAGCAGTTCCTGGGTCCAGGGGGGACACGCCAGCACAGGGGACTGAGAGGGTCAGGCAGGTATGGGCCGTGGGCAGCCTTCCTCCCCTCCCACCTGGCCTGCAAGCCTGGCTCCTGCTGGATCCTGTGCCTCCTAAGGCTCCATAACAGCTCACTGAATGGAATGGGCCTGGTGACCTGGCACAGCAGGCCATCTGGGACTGGGCAGGCAGGGGCCTCCCCTCTCCCTGGAACTTGCCGGATGCTCTGATGACCTAGTTGGCAGCTGTGTCCATGTTTGGCTGAAAACAGGAATTTCTGCCTCACTGGGGGTCTTGGCCAGGTGAGCAAACACTCCTGTTTGCCAGGAAAAGGGGTCAGGAGCCTGGGGGGCTCCAGGTTAGATGGGAGGCCCACAGAGCCCTGCGCTGAGCTCAGCCCCTGCTACTGCCTTCCCTTAGGCCTTCACTGAGCATCTGTGTGCCAGGGCTGAGTCACATGCCCTCTCACCGCCTAACCCCATCCATGAAATAGGCATTAAAACTTTTCCTCTGGATAGTAGGAGCTGAGAGTAGGCGCTGGGAGGTGAGAGGTCACAGCCCAGAGAAGCTGGGTTGGAGAAATCTCCAGGATGCTTGGGGCGTGGGGGAGCAAAGCATCACTGACCTGGAGCTTGAGGGAGAGGAGGGTGGCACCTGAGGGGGCAGTATCTGGGTGTTAGGCAGCTGGGAAGGGGAGGTGGAGCCACATGAGCACAAGCACAGAGGGCTGCAAAGTGGGAGGTGGGGGAGCCACTCGCTTCCCTCTAGAGTGCCTCAGAGCCCCTCACCTGCCCCCACCCCACATGAGGTGGCCCTTGCCCCCTTCCCCAGACCCCACAGCCCATACCCTTATCTTCCAATTCCCTTTTAGGAACCAAGGTGTTCTTCTGGACTCTCCTGGCTCTTCTTCCAAGTTCAACCTTGAGCTGCAGCCTGCCCACTTCTCCTCCATTCTCCCGTTCCTGGGAGACCTTTAGCTCTAGTGGGGAAGGCCCCTGGGCATCAGGGTATCAGGACGAGATGCTCAGGAGGCACTGGGGCTGGAGTTAGAGCTGTGGGCATCGTCAGAGCACTGTGGTGGCTATGGCGACGAGGGCCATGACCCTCCCAAAGGAAGAGGGCCTGGGATGGGAGACCTGGTGGCCACCAGTTAGATGGCTCTAGGCATGTAAGCAGATGAGCACACAGCAGGCCCTGACAAGGAGTGGCCTGAGATGAAGGTGAAAAACACAGGCGGTCCTCAGTGCCTTGGAGAGCATGCCTAGGGGAGGGCGCCTGTGACGGGAGGAGCTGGGGGAGGGGGGAGGGGTCCTCATAGCTGAGAGGGCAAGGAGGTGCAGACTGGAAAGTGCAGGGACTTTGGCGAAGGCACCCTCGCTGGCCTTGGCCAGGGCAACGCGGGGCACCGAGGGGCTGAAAGCAGCCTGGGTGGGTGGAAACGGAGGGGAGGCTGGGGAAGCTGCTTTACTAAGAAATTTACCGGTGAAGCACGAGAAGGACAGGGGAAGTAGTTTAGGGGTCTTTTTACTATTTTTAAGATGGGTGGAATTTGAGCACAGCTGATGTCTGAGAGGAAGACGTGACTAGAGAGGAGAGGCTGAGGAGGGGAAGAGGGGGTGAGCACAGGTAAAGGGCCAGAAGTGATCCTCCATCTTCTCAGCGATGGGGGTGGGGAGCAGGGTTCCTTGAGTGTGAAGGGATGTGATTGGGGCTGAAGTCCCAAGACCCAGGGTGGGGATGACCCAGAGCTTTAATCTCCCACTCAGCGGTTGTCCCCCAGGGTTTGCCATGAGGGTTCAAAGACCATAATGGAAGAGGAGGAAAGCAGGGTTCGAGTGGATGCAATGGTGCCAATTACCCTCAGCAAAGAAGAGGCTGGTAGGCCGCATTGTTTCTCCAAAATTATTTTTTAATACATTCATGTGGGTTATACAAAGAGCTGGTCCCAAGGCCTGGGCTGCAGCCTGGCTACTAGAAGGTGAGAGCAGCATTATGTAGTGTTTTCAAAGATCAGGCATGGAGGGGCCTGCCCCTGTCCCCAAGCCTGAGAGAGTGTTTGTGTGCAGTGAGCACCTGTGGTCATGAGCCCAATCAGGACTGGGTCCCCTGGGCTGCCCGCCCGGCCCCCAGGGCCGGAGGCTGGGGCCAGGACATCAGGTTCCAATCCTGGCTCTGCCATCGACTCCCTGAGTCCTTGACCCTCACTGGGGCTCAGTTTTCTCATCTGTACAATGGGGCGGAGAGAGGGGCATTTTCATTGTCTCACTCTTTCCCAAGCACTGTCCTGAGCCAGACAGCAGCCAAGCACAGGTGGGAGGTGAAGACAACACGAGGGCCTGGGCTGATCCCAGGGCTTCCTTTCTTGCTGGACAGCCCATGATTCCATGGGTATGTGGGATAAGGGGTTAAATCTGTATATGTTTTTCTACCTATTTTTCTAGGAGAAAAAAAAAAAATCCCCACATGATGAGGACCAGAAAGAGAATTTGGTGCCAGCATTATCTTGTGATGTGACAGCTGTGAGGGAAGGAAACCACTCAGGTCCAGCCCCCAACCTCTCCCCTGCCACACCCCCAATGCAGTCTGAATTGACTTTTTTCACAGGCTCTGCCAGCAACTTGTACAGCTCTGAGCAAGTCCCTATTTTCCTAAGCCTCAGTTTTCCTATCTGTGCAATGGGGAGGTTGGACTCAATGCTCTTACACTCCAGGCTGTGCTCACTGAATAAAAAGGGAATGAGGGAATGCAAGAACAAGAAGAGACCAGCCTGCAAAGGAGGGAATGAGGGAAACTGAGGCAAAGAAGAGGAGAGGGCCTGTGGCTGCCTGTATTCTCTCTGCCTGCCTGAGGGAGAGGAGTGGGTGGGGATGCACAGCACAGGATTCTCCCTGGCCTTGTTCCAGTGATGTGGGGCTACTTCCGGTCCACCTGACAGCCTGCAGCCCATACAGTGGCAAAGCTCGGGCCCTGAAATCAGGAGGATGAATCTGAATCTCAGTGGTGGCATTTCTTAGCTGAGGCTAAGAAATGGAGGGAGACTTGGAGCCTCTTTCATAAAACAGGATAAAATACCAACCTCAGAGTGTTGTCATAAAGAGGCAGATGCAGGCTTGGGTTTGTTACAGCTGCTAAGCCTGGTAAAACAGATCCAGAGCCCTAAGGCTCTAATTCCTGCCTCTCCGGTTAGGGTGGGACTGGGATGGAGCAAGGGGCCTGGGCAGGGAGTGGGGGCTAGGGTAGTATTTGGGCCAGTATGTGCAACACAAGGGTGCCAGGTAGGGAAAGAGCCTGTCCAGTGCAGGAAAAGGAATGGTCCAGTGTTGGCCGGAGCCCAGGGTGACAACCTCTTAACTAGGACCTGCTGCAGCTGCTGCAGCCCGCCCAACAGTGCTAGATCCAAGAGGTATTCATGTGGCTCCAGTTCCCTTCCGGTCACAAGCTCTTCATGTTCCAGAGAAGCTGAAAGTCATTATCAGAGTATGTGACAAATAGTCTGCTTGCAAATGTCTCAGACAAATCCTCTTGGTCTTGACCCTCCCTGGCCCTGTCTGGCCTGGCCGGGGCAGGACTCTGTGCACTCAGCTGGCACTGCTGAGCTTTGGAGCCCTGGACTCCACACTCTGTGTGGTCATTGCATGGCTCTGCGACCCCCTCCCACCCAGACTGGGAGACGCTTGAGGGCAGGGATGTGTCTCCTTCACCAGTGTCCCCAATGCCCAGAGCAGGGTGTGGCACAAAACAGATGCCTGGTGAAGATTTGTTGATCCCCTGGGTCAACCTCATTTTCTGTCACTCCTGAAATTGCTCAACTTCCGGGTTCCACAGCTGGGCCACATGTGCAGCCTGGGAAATGGGTTGCCTTGCGATGCAGCAGGATGTAGGAAAAGGAGCACTGGGCTGGGATTAGAGACCAGGGCTCAGGGACCCCGGCTCACTGTGTGACGTTGGGCCAATCCCCACCCTTCCCTGTGCCTCTAGCTCCCAGCTGGGATGATCTGCAGCCCCAGCCTCTCTAGGCTTTATACTGTTGGTTGAACTTCTGCCGGCGGACACAGCAACAGGTGGCCAGCGTGGTGAGGACGATGGCAGAGACCAGTGCGAAGGTGAGGATGATGATGAGGTTGACGTTCTTGAGTTCCCCCTTCTCACAGTCCTCAGGACGCACGTGGCTCAGGGACACCTCCTCCTGGGAGCGGAAGCGGCAGATCAGGTCCCGGGTGGCATCCACGTCCACACGGCCCTGGTGCAGCTGGGCCGCCAGCCAGCCATTGCCACAGCAGCTGAGCGGATTCCCCTGCAGGTAGAGGCGCCGGAGGCTGGTCTCCAGGCCGCCCATGGCACTGCCCGGCAGGAGGCTGAAGCTGTTGTTCCTTAAGTCCAGAACCTCCAGGGACACGGCCTGTGTCCAGGCTGGCAGGCGGCTCAGGCGATTCTCAGCAAGATTGAGCTGCTTGAGACAGCTGAAGCAGGGCAGGTCCACCTGCAGGACCTCCAGCCTATTGCCCTGCAGGGCCAGGACCTCTAAGGAGGTCTCCAGGCCTGCCAAGGCGCCGGTTGCCACCTCCAGCCCAGGGTTGGCAGAGAGGTCCAGCTCGGTAAGTGGCGTGTGGAGGAAGGCACCTGCCCTGAGTGTCTCCATTTCATTGTCCACCAAGTTCAGGATGCGTAGAGAGGAGATGCCAGAGAAGGCCACACAGCCTGAGGGTCCAGGCTCCCCTGGCCCCCCACAGGGGATGACCTGGTTCCCCTGCAGGTTGAGCCTATGCAGGCTGGCTAGGCCAGCAAAGGTGTATGGGGGCAGGTCCTGCAGGGTGTTGCCCTGTAGGAGCAGTGTCCGCAGAGACCCCAGGGCTCTGGCACCCAGCTCCAGTGTCTCCAGTGCATTGTAGCTGATGTCCAAGAGCACAAGGCAGGGCAGGGAACCTGCCTGCCGAGCCTCAAAGGCCTGCAAGCAGTTTCGGCTGAGGTTCAGGAAGCGCAGGGAGGTCAGTTGCTCAAGAAAGCCTTCGGGGAGGAGGTCAATTTCATTGTAGCTCAAATCCAGATTCAAGAGCTGGGAGAGGGGGTGGGTGCTGGTGTTGTGGCTGGGGTTCGAGAGGGGCGAGGCCGACCAGCCCTCGGAAGGTGCGTGGATGGCCTCCCCGCCCTGGGGCGGCCCCGCAGGGAGCTGGATGAGGTTGTTGGACACATTTAAGTAGATGAGTCTCGGGAATGTGGCCAGGTCGGGGAAGTGGAGCAATTTGTTCTCCCGCAGATCCAGCCAGGTGAGCTGGTACGTGGCCCGAGGCTCTGGGGCCGTCTGAAAGGCCTCGATGCTGTTGCAGCTGAGGTCCAGCACCCGCAGCTGCTGGAGGCTAAAGTCAGAGATGCAGGTGAGGGAGTTCCTGGAAAGGTTGAGGTGGGCCAGGTGGGGCAGGGCCTCGAAAGCACCGTCCTCGATGTCCATCAGCACGTTGCTGTGTAGGTCCAGCCGCTCAAGTGCCGGTGTGCCCCAGAAGGTCTGGCGGGAGAGGCGCGTCAGGCTGTTCTCTGCCAGCGTGAGGGTGCGCAGGGCGGGCGCCTCCCCCAGCAGCCGCTCCACCAGACCGCTGTACAGGCTGTTCCCAGACAGGTCCAGGGACGTCACGTGTGGCAGGGGGCCTAGACCACTGGTGCTCAGCGCCAGGCGGTTGTGGGCAAGGTTCAGATACTCCAGGTGGGCCAGGGCCTGGAACACACCTGGCTGGAGGAAGCTGATCTCATTGGAGCTCAGGTCCAGGTGACGAAGCGCCACGTAGAAGCCCAGGGGCAAGGCCAAGATGCTCCGAAGCTGGTTTCCAGACAGGTCGAGGGCCTCCATGTCCCGCGGAAGCACCGAGGGGACCTGGAGCAGGCCCAGGTCCTGACACAAGACCTCCTTGTCCACCTGTGCAGGGGGAGGCAGGGAGAGCAGCAGGCATGAGTGACTGCAGTCGCTGGAATCAGATACATGCCTCTAGGAAAGGGGACTGGAACCCCAGCCAGGCTTGGCTACACTTCGTCCCTGGCCTCCCAGAATACTCGACATACCTTCACCCCAGCCCAATCATCCCATGTCTGAATGACCTCCATTCTGCTCCCTGCCCTGTCTGTGGCATGGCATAAGAACGGGACTCAAGGAAGCTTTGATGGGTAGACAGACAGAGAGGTGATAGACAGACAGAAGGACCAATGAACTGACAAAACACCCTGTACTGATTGGTATTCCGTTTTACAGGAAACTGAGCCACATGTCTTCTAATGTGACCCAGAGCCAGTGAAGATCAGGGCCAACGTGGAACCCAGGCCTCCTGGCTGCCCATCTTGAATTCCTTTTATGGGCCCAGAGAGTTAAATTTGTCCAGCTGGTGTTAGACTAACCCACTTTAGGGGAAATGTTTTCCAAAGGGAAAAATGCAATTTGCACTCGTCATCCATTTTCAGCCTCCCACCCTCAGATCTCATTCAAGCCCTCGTTCAGTGGGACACAGTTCCAGGTCCCAGAGCTTGCCTTCCTCAGCGACACTCCCCAGAAATGCCCTCCTTCCTGCCGCTGTTATCCACACACACCTCCATCAGTGGCTTCGCTTCCCATGGCCTGGTCCATATCAGCCCCTAGAGATGGGGAAAGTACAGGGGGCAGGGGAAGGATGGCCAGGGTGCCAACCCGCACTCTTGGATGATAACACTATGATTTTGCTACGTGAGCCTCATCAAGTCACATTCCCACTCTGGTTTCTTATCCAGTAAGTAAGTCATCCTCCCCAGCGCCCATTCAGTATTTGATTTTGTTTAGCATTTTTCAGACCAATGGTCTCATTGGATCTTCACAATAGCCTACTCATCAAATGTGATCGCCTCTATTCAAGAAACCCAAGCTCAGAGAGGATAAGGGAGGATCTGAGATCACTCAGCCACTGAGCAGAGCTGGGGTTGGAACCCAGGTTTTTTAACAACCAAAGGCCCGTTTTGTCCTTCCACCCCATGAGCCTTCTGGGGCCAGAATTCTTTCCATGCAAATGCAGCCACCCTCTCGTCTTTTCCAGTATACCAGGAACCCCAGCCTTTCCCAACCAAGGGTCTCACTTCTCCCCCCACCCAGCTCAGGTCCAATTCCTGCCTCAGCTTCTATCTCCATTGATCCTTTCTGACCCATCCACCAACCAAATGCCTGGCAACTACTCAAAAATCTATTCTGACCGAGCTATCCTCTACTTAAACTCCTCCAGGGCAAAGTTCAGGACCCCAGCAGGCTGTTTGTGACCCTTGTTGACCTGTCCTCTCTCTTCCCAACCCCACTCTAGCTCAGCCCACATGCAGTGACCATACCTGACAACTGCCCATTGTACCCTCCCATGCCCACCTCTGGGCCTCCTCCTTGCCGTTCCCTGTGTTGGTTATGTCCCTCCCAATCAGATCTGGAGGGTGAATTCTGCATACTGAGCCCAGGGTCTCCTCCACCAGGAAGCCTTCCCTGACTGCAGGGCAAGTCAATGCCTCCTCCAGGTTCTCACGGCCTCGGTGCTTCTTCTGTCATAGCTTTGGCCCCTGAATTGTGACTGTCTGTGTGGGGACCTGCTAGACAGTGAGTTCAGAGCCAACAGGGACTGGTTTAGTTGATGTGGATGCCTTGGGCCTGGCCCACAGAAGGTGCTCAGTAATTCTTTTTAATGAATGAGTCACAGATATCCTCGCTTAGTAAAGTTCTGAGGGATTGATTCAATCACTTTTCTGAAAGGAAAGAAAAGGGATGATCCATATATTCAGACTAAAGTCATAGACTGTTAGAGCAAAAAGGGTCCAGCCCACCCACTTCCCAGATGGGGAGACTGAGCCTGAAGATGGCAATGTCCTGCACTGGTCATGGTGAGTCAGTAGCTGAGCCAGCGGGGCAGGAACACCAGCCTAGGGGTTCCCTCCTGCCTGGCTCAGCTCTTGGCTTCCTCCCAAGAGCTCCAAGGTGAGGAGAGGGGAGGAACAGACTGCCCTCCATCAGGCATTTGTGTGCCTCTTCCTATTCCATGCAGTATAGCGACTGGCCTACTCAGAGGCACAGGGATACCCCTGCGGTAGGGCATCCATGTCAACTGGAAACCTACCCTGGCCACCTTGCCAGTCTTGCCTGGCTCCTTGACCTTTCCTCCCCCACAGCCTCTTGGCCAGCTGTGGCCACTAGGCATGGCCTCCCTGTCCTGTCCTCAGCTCCTGGACCATCCTGATTAAAGAAGGAACAGCAAAATGAACACGAACACAATGACTGCCACTAACTATGGAGTGCTACCATGTTTCCCCGAAAATAAGACCGGGTCTTATATTAATGTTTGCTCCAAAAGATGCATCAGGGCTTATGTTCAGGGGACGTCTTCCTGAAAAATCACGCTAAGGCTTATCTACCGGTTAGGTCTTATTTTCGGGGAAACACGGTAGCTCTGCCAAGATTGTGCTGAATGCATAGATCCCTTTGCCTTATTTAATCTTCCAAGGTACATTTACTCCTTAGTACACCCTAAGGAAATTGAGGTTCAGCGGGGTGGGCTGCCTCAAATCAGATAGTCAGAGGCTCAAAACTACGATTGCAAGTTCCTTTTCCTATTGGTGCCATCCAAGTTCTGACCACTGGGCCCTCAGCTGGTCGACCACCCAGGTTGAGTCTTTCGGCACAGTAAATAATACCAGCCACACTTCCTGAGCATTTACTGTGTTGCCGGCACAGTCCTGTGCATTACATGTTACCCTATATGCAAGCCCATATCCCATTTCACCTCTGGATACTCAAAGGCTCCCTGGGCACTAACCCCTGAAAGTTAAGCCTGGACACAAAGCTGGCCAAGCACAGAGCCTAAAACTTGCTTTATGCCCAGGGGCCCAGGACCCTGTCAGAGGCGCAGAGGAGGCTGCTGGCAGGTAGGCCTGCACTGGGCTACCCAACTCTCCAGTCTAGTCCGGGAAGGAGCTTAAAGGCCAGGGCAGCTCTCAGCACTCCATTTCCAGGGTGCCCACCATTTCCTGAGCGCCAAGCCCCCAGCATGACTGACTTACATGGGGAGGGATCTTGGGGGAATCAGCCCTTAGCCAAGTTTATAGCTTCCCCGACACCCCTACGCAAGCTCTCTGGGATGCCAGATGCCACTGCTCCCTACCTTTTTTTTTTTTTTTGAAGGGAACAGGGCTTGACACCCAATTCCATTTTACCACCTGATCATAGAAGGAAAACAGGGCAGGGCAGGAAGAGTCACACAGCAGTGGGTAGCATAAGCTCGGGACAGCTGGGTTCGAATCCTGCTCTGTTACTTCCTATTTGTATGACCCTGGCAGGTCATAGCTCTTCTCTCAGCCTTAGTTTCCTCAGCTGAAAAGAGGAGTTCTGGGCAGGAGAAAAGGAGAGAAAGCCCTCAGCATGGTGCAGGCACCGCTCAAGCCCTGAGTCTGTGGCAATTTTTGTTTTACTATTTTGAAAATCATAGTAATTCCTTCTGTGGTAGTTCAGAAAGTGCTTCCCTGCCCATTATCTCATTTGCCCCAAATCCAAAGCTCACCCAGTTCCCCTTCCTGTTGGGTGGCCCAGGCCCTTCACCTCTCTGAGCCTGTCTCCCTAAGAAGAATGTCGGCTATATTTGGTGGCATGTGAGGCCTTCTCTGCTTATTATTATGGGTTCTAGGAATCTCAGAAAGGCTCTGAAGAGCAAGAAGTGAGGTGACAACAGCAGGACACTGCAACCCCAAAGAAGGGCTGCTGGGTTCTTGCTGCCAGCACATCCAGTCTCCAGAAGCAGGTGCCATTCTGTGTCATAAGCTTCCAGCCCCAAGTCCAGGTGGAGCTGTCAGAGCTCCTGCCTTGACCTCAGCGACCACCCAGCCTTACAAGTAGACCGAGATGGTCCCTTTTCTCTGTACCCCACAGGGTCACAGTAACTTTAGGGCTAGTCTCCCTGGCTCAGGGACAAAAAAAAGAAACAAAGTGAATCAAATCTGGCCCTCAAGAAGTTCTTGGTCTTGCAGGTGAGACAGGCTTGGACCCATGTGTCAACTATGCCATGTGCTCAATATTGAGATGGAGGGAAGCTTGGGGTTGCGGAAGTCCAGAAAAGGGAGCAAACAGAACCAGGTCAGCCTGGGAAGAATCACAGGAGGAGTCAGCATTTAACCTGGGCCGTAATGAGTGAGAGACACCCCAGCAGGGATGTGGCATATGGGTCCCAGTCAAGGAGCACAGTTAGAAAAGGGGATTTGTCCTCAGGAGGAACCTAGTACATGAGAGCCCTTCCCAGCTGGCCCACCCCAAATTCCCCCCCACCATATATATATTCAACATTACCCAGCTGACCACCGCCCTGTGGGGGCAGCTTGGGGGAACAGAGTTCAATGTTGGGCCTACTGATCCTAGTTGAATGACTTTTGGACAAGTTACCTAATCTCTCCAAACCTCAGCTTCCAACTCTGTAAAATGGGAATAATGGTACTTACCTGGCAGGATTAATAGTAAATAGGTATTTGAACATTCTAGCAGGTTTAAATGCATTACATGCCTTTCCTTTCCTCTTCTGACTCGTCTAACTTCTGGCTTCTGGGGCTGCGACAGTAGGATACCCTAGGGCTGGGGGAGAGGGAAGCTTACCCTGCCCGGGCAGGGTTTCTTACCATCTTACAAAGCACCTTGTCTCGGTGTTGGGAGGTAGCCTGGCCCCAGGTCAGCACGGCCAGGAGCAGCAGGGTCTGATGGCTCATGGCTCTGCATAGGGAGGGAAGGAAAAGGGAATAGTGTAAAAGCTCAGGCTCCTTCCCACTGCCAGCCTCCACCCTCCCACCCTGTCTCTGCCTGGCCTCAGGGAACCCCAGGCCACAGTCATAGCTGGAATTAAGGTGCGTGAATGGGGCACGTTGTGAAGGGCACAGGAAATGGGACTGTTGCCCATCGCAAGGGGACTCCAAGGCCAAGCCAAGGAGCTGGGCCATTCCCCACCCTCAACCCCACCCCCCACCCCAGCAAGAATTTTTAAGCAGTGGGTGACATGATTAGATTTGGGTTTCAAAAGACCCCAACTGGTGGAAGACAGTCCGGATGGGGTAAGCAGGAGGCAGAGGGACCCTAAGGGCTGCCCTAGGGCTGGGGTGGGATGAGGTGGGGAGCTGGACCTCTGACTCCATTTCTACACAAGCCACAAGCAGGTCACCCCATCCTAGCTCCTCAGGCCCCAAACAGAATTCCTCAACACCCCCACCCCCACTCCTGGACTTTATTTTGCCCTTTTTCTTTTGATTTTCTGATTCTCCAGTCCCTGCCATTGTTTGAAGGCTGGGCCTGGAGCCTTGACAGGAAGCCCCGCCAGGAGGCCTGCCCTGCCCCCCCCCCCCACCCCTGCACTGAGGTAGTGAACTTCCCCAGGAGCACACTGCCAGGCCTTTTACTTTCACTGAAGCCACAGCAAGTGCCAATGCAGGGGACACTCAGGCCTGCTGAACCCGCCCTTCTCTCTATGAGCTGGGGGAGCACAGAGACCCTCAATAGGGTGGAATCCCAGTGTTGCTAGGGGCTCCCTCACTGAGGACATGGGCCAAGTGCTAGGAACACACAGATCCATCCATCGATTGCATTCATTCATTCATTCATTCACTCACACCTTTACTGAATGCCTCCTCATGTCTGGCTCTGTGCTGAGAACCGAGGATTCAAATAAATGCACAGAAGTGACATAATACATACAGAGCATTAAGAAAGAGGGACACACAAAGCCCTCCTAGGGCGCTGGACTCAGAGTCACCCATACTTGACTGTTCCTTATGTCTCCTCCACTTACCTGCTACATGACCTGATGCAAGTCATGTCACCTCTCTGAGCCTCAGTTTCCTTTTCTGAAGTTAATGCTGACCTGCCAAGTTTTGGTAAAGATCAAATAAGATATATTCTAGGAAAGTGCCACTTACAGAGCCCTTACCATGTTTCCCCGAAAATAAGACCTAACTGGAAAATAAGCCCTAGCATGACTTTTCAGGAGGGCATCCCCTAAACATAAGCCATAATGCGCCTTTTAGAGCAAACATTAATATAAGACCCGGTCTTATTTTCGGAGAGACACGGTATTATGCACCAGGTACTTTTCTTGACACTTTATATGTATTAACTCATTTAATCCTCATAGTAATTCAATGACTTGGCTCCATGATTCCCATTCCCATATTGCAGACCCATTCCCATATTGCAGACGGGGAAACTGAGACTCAGAGAGATTAAGTAACACATCCAAGGTCTCACAGCTAACAAGTCTGGCTCCTCAGTCTGTGCCCTTAACCTCTACACTATAAGGTCTCCCAGAGGTGCTGAACGGTGACCCTGAGGCTGCTTTATAAGAGGCATTTCTAGAACTTTGAGGGCTGGGTCGTTACTGTTGGGACCCACTAGCATCCTTGCGATGAATTTTAAGTGAATGTGGCATTTGTGAGGTCCTTTCTTGTTCATACAGGCAGGGGCCATGGCGGTCTTTTAAACCCTGTTCCTTGGGTTCCCCTCAGCATGGGCCTCTGCTCCCACAGCTGCTCTCTTCTCACCTGCATCACAGGTTGGGTTTTCACAGGAAATTTTGTTCTGCTGTTTAAAAAGCAGAACATCATCCCCCATCTGAAAGCCGGTGTACTCAGAATTGAGTGGAAAGCCCTCAGCCGGGCCTCTGAGGCCCTTGGGGAGTGTGCCACGTCCAGCCAGTCTCCTTTCCAGCTTCATTTCTCACTGTCCCCTCTCCCACTCTGGGTTCTGAAAGCCTCCTATTTCCTTTACTTCTCAGAGTCCCTTTTCACTGACCCAAACCTTCCCTTCCTCCCCTCTCTTGTGCTGAATACCTCCTTATCCTTTGGGTCTCAGCTTAGATGTCACCTCCTCCCAGAAGCCTTCCTGGTCCCCTAAATCTGGGCTATGTGTTGGTCCCTCCTCCACGGTCCCATAGCCCTTGAGCTTCCAGTGAGCACAGCACCAAGCATTCTATGGTTTAACCACCACCCCCGCCGCCCACTCCTATGTGAAGTGTCCCTAGGGCAGAGGGGCTCACTGTCCTCTGGGACCCATCTCAAACCACTGGGCAGGTGGGGAGGAAGCACTGAGAATTGACATGAAGTATCTTGGTGACACTTGCGAGAGTAGTGTTCAACTTGACTCTCCCTGCCACACTCATTCCTTCCCCACCCCACCCCCCACCCCCATTGGCCAGCCAGTGGGTTCTGTCTGCTCTCCCTGAGAAATAGCCCCCATGATCTCCTTCCTCCATCATTGCCACAGGCTGAGGCACCACCATGACCCTGGGCCTCTTTCAGTCTGTCTTACACGTAGCAGCACAGAGGTGTTGTTAAATCATAGATCAGATCACAACTCTCACAGCTTGGAGGAACCTCCAATAGAGCCCAGGCTTTACACCTCTCCTCTCTGACTCCATCTCACCAAATTCTAGCGTTCTCACCATTCTTTTGGTCATTACTCAAACACAGCAAGTGCATTCCTGCCTCAGGACCTTTGCCCTGCTGCTCCCGCCACCTGGAATGCTCTTCCCCAGATCCTTACAGGTTTTCTTGTTTTCCTCACCTTGACCAATTCCTCATAATTAATTTTTTATTCTATGAGAACAGGGGTGTATTAAGGGGTGCTCACTAAAGAGCTATGGAACAAATGGGCTGAGGGGTGAGTGTGAGGGGAGGACAAGCAAGGGTCTGGCTTAGTTCTGACCTGAAGGCATTGCCGCTCAAAGGGGCCCTCATGTCCCCCTCCTCTGCCTGCCAAATCCCACCCTACCCCCAAGATGGGCACCAGAGCATCCAGCAGGGACTGTCCCTGCAGCAGTGGAACTCTGTTCTGGCATCTGACAGAAGGGGACTCCTTAGCTGTGTGCATCCATCAGCAGTGCCCAAGACAAAAAGTGTGTAGAATTTGAGGGTGACTTTTTCTCAAGTGGGAGGACTCCGGTCACTCAGAAGCAGGGTCCCATCCAGACTCTACTGCTCCCCAGCCCGTTCCCTGGGGCAAGTCCCTTAACTCTTCAGTGCCTCACCATCCCCTCCGTAGGGCAAGTAGCCTGGTTTCCGTTCTGCCATTGACTACCCCCAACCATTGTGATGATCAAGCTGAGAATGGCTATGAAGGTGCCCTGGACACATGTTATCTTTCTAGCTGGTACCATGACCTGCAGGATTGAGCAGCCCAGGTCAGGTGTGTTGAGGGCGGAGGCCCCAGGCCAGTGGACAAGTGGTGACAGGAGACATCCTAGGACTCTGACTGGAGGGAGAAGGGCTAAAGAATAGCTGTGTGTGTGTGTGTGTGTGTGTGTGTGTGTGTGTGTGTGTGTGAGAGAGAGAGAGAGAAACAGAGACAGAGACAGAGACAGAGAGATGGGGTGGGGCAATGCCTACTATCATAATAAGCCTATCCTTACTATTTAAGGATGTTAGACACTCTTTAAGCACTTGACCTATATCATCTCACTTAATTCTCACAACCCAATGAAGTAATTACTATAATTTCCATTTTACAGATGAGAAAACTAAGGCTCAGAAGGATGAAATGACTTACCCCATTGTTACCCAGCTCATAAGTGTTTGGGCATTTAGCTCAGCTCTATGTGACCCAAATGCTGTGTTCTCTCCAGCAGGTGTTGAGTTGCCTGTCCCTATAACACTGCCCTCAATTTGCCTGTGAGGAAAAGAGGCTCAGAGAGGTGACTTCCCCAGAGTCACACAGGTGATAAACAGCAGAGTCAGGATCAGAATCCAGTCTGTCTGCCTCCAAAGCAAATGTTTCCACTACCCCAGGCCAAGATCTCCCTCTCTGACCCCCTCCAATGACACCCACCCCCAACATCCACAAGCAGACAGGCTCATGATGCTGGGCTGGGGGTGTTCCTCCCCCTCCTCTCAGCAGGGATCATTGGTGGGGTCCTGGGAGAGCTGCGGATGCCGAACGGAGCAGTGAATCACTAAGGGCAGACATGTGCATCCCACGGGGGAATTAGACCTTAACCCAAAGGAATGTGGCTGTGATGGCAGAATTTCAGGCAGCCCAGGGTGGGGGTGGGGGTCCCTCACATCTTACCACCCATAAAGAAGGCTGGCTTTGGAGCCCCTTTGAGAGAGGTGGGTACACCCCACCCTCTAGATTGGCAGGTTATCTGGTACGGTGGGACGGGAAGCCCCACGCAGGGCCTGAGTAGAGGATGGTAGGAGACCTTGATTCAAATCCTGATCTGCCACTGACTAGCTATGTGTTCCCGCCAAGAGGTGTCCTTTCTGCTGTTGTCTTCCCATCTGTCAAATGGGAACGCCGGCCACGCCCTTCGCGGGAAAGATTCGTTGCTACAGGAGCCTGAGAGAGGCTCTGGGGCTGAGAGTGGGTCAACCCCGGCTCCACGCGCGAGGTGGGGGGCGGCGGCGGGAGGGGGCTGCTGTGGGGTGGGGATCGGCGTCCGGGTGGACTAGCCCCAGACCAGCTCCACGACCTCTGCTCTAGAGGGGCGCGGGACAGCGGGTTCCCTAGGGGGCCGGCCAGCCTCGCCCGCTGGGCGGCTCCTACCTGGCTCAGCGCGGCCGCCGCTCCTCTCCCAGGCAGCCCCGGCACATTTTGCGCAAACCTGACCCCCGGTCCCACCTCCAGCCAGACCCCGGGGTCACGGCCCGAAGAGGCGCACGGCCGCTCCTCTGCCCCACGGGAGCCCGACCCGCGAGGGGGCGGCTCGGGCTTCAATTTAAATACCTCTCCCGCCCCACCACGCCCCCCCTCGGCCATGCCGCGGGGTCCTAGCGCCCGGCGCTCCCCAGCGTGACTTGGTTTATCCCGAACCCGCAAGGGAATGAAGTATTTTCTTCACGCTGGAACCCCGGCTGGGAAGGGGTGGGTTGAAGGGTGCGGGATGAAAGGGCCGGGGGAGAGGGGTCGCTGAACAAGCCTAGTGAGAGCGAGACCCGGCCCCGGGCCGCCACACGTGCCGTTCGTGGCCCCCGCGGGGTCCGGAGGGGCGGGTGGCTCTAGGAGCCGTAGGTCCGCAGAGGAAATCCGGCCTGGCCCCGATTTCCCCGCTGCCGGCGCCACCGCACTTAGGGGGGACAAACAGAAGTCAACGCGGGGCTGAACGCGGAAGGAAATGACCCTTCACTGGCCCTGGGGCGGCCACAGAGGGGGCTCCCATACTGCCGCTGCGAGACCCTGGCGAGTCCCGACAAATTATTTCCCCTCTGGATGTGATTTAGTGTTCAGACCTGTCTCCAAACCTTTGGCAACCCTGTGAAACGGTACCATCGAAGTCTTCAGTTTTCAGATTGAGAAACTGAGTTTAGGCATGGGGACAGCGAATATAAATAAAAATCAATAGCTAGAGACTGGTATGGTCGCCATTTATATTTTGGGAAACTGAGTCCAGGAAGGTTCATTGGCACATCCAAAGTCATACAGCCCATTGAGCCCAATTTGTCCACAAAGCTAAATCCAGGCCAATCGGGGTGCCCTTTTCCAGGCACCATCTTGCTCAGGTTGTTTTAAAGTGCTGTGCAAAGTGGCATGGTATTATTACTGTCTTTTACTTCAAAGGTTGATGTACATCTTCCCCAAAGCCACCCCTTCTTCTAGGTACTTTGGCCATACCAAATCACAGGTACTGTGCCCTCCCTGCTGGCTATGGACTCAAGCATAGTGGTGCCTGGGCGAGGAGGGTCACAGCTGTCCTCAGGGTCCTGGTTCCCAGGATAGGAGGGAATTCCTCCTCCACAGTATTTCTCTTCCCTGATGTAGCGGCACAGGGTGCCCCATTTTACAGATGGGAAAGTGACCACCCAAAGCCTCATGGTGAATCAGGCTTAAAATCAGGCTTAAAATCTGGATTCTCTCAATGCTACAGGGCTGCTGCCTTTCCTCTTTCCACCTGTTTCACTGTGGGGACAGGCCTGGGTAGATGGGGATAGCCCAAAGAAGACAAGCTGTGATAGTGGATGGCCCAGGGCCTAACCTAGCCTCAGAGGAGATCAGGGAAAATTTCCCTAAGGAGGAACCCAAGCTGCAATGAGGGCATGGGTAGGGAAGGTTGCAGTATCTGGGCAGGGTTTCCAGACCTCCGTCTTCCCTCCTGTCATCTGAGGCCTCAGATCTATGCTCATGGAGGTCCCAGCTGGTTATCTTGACCCCCTCTCTGGGCTCTAGTGCTCACTTTGTCAAAGGGAACCTCAGTTTCCCTGTCTGTAAAGTGGGGAAGATAGTAGCTACTTCTCAAGTTTGGTACCAGAACTAAGTATAGCAGACCAAGCCTGGGGCCTGCACCCAGTTGGTGTTAAGTAACTTCTCATTGTCTTTTTGGTGGTGATTGGTGATACCTCTGCTATATCCTTCAGGCTTCATTTTCCAGATTCTTGTTCAAGGGGTCAATGTCCAGGAAGTGATTGCCAGCAGCTCTCCAGCATGGGCAAAATATGGCTGAGTTGGATTCAAGCATCCCTGGCTCTCCCACCCGACCCGTTCCCCCCGGGCCAGCTGAGCACCACCTCACATTTCCCTGAGCTGCTGCGAAACAGAAAACACTGTGCTGGCTCATGGCTCTGACTGGGGCTGGGGCAGGGCAGGGCTGGGGCTATGGCAAGCTGGGGAGAGTGGCCTGCCTCCCCACACACCCCTAAAGGCTGCAGTTGTGGTTAGTTAGTTCATGGGGTTACACCTCACTCAGTGCCCAGATGGGGCTCCCCAAGAGTTAGACACAGGTGGGCAGCCAAGTATGCCCACTTGCTGCAGATGCCTCTTGGGACGGGGCAGGGTGTGTGTAGGGGGGGGAGTGCTAAAAGCTGGGAACCCCATGTGCTCAGCACACCTTCCTTCATTTGTTCACTGCTTCAGTAGTCATGTTGCAGTGTGACTTTTGGCAGCCCGCTTGATCTTTCTGACCTCAGTTTGCTGATCTGCAAAGTGACACTAATAATAGCACCTGATATTCTAGCTTGCTGTGAAGATCCAATACAACAACATGTGTAAAGTATCTGGTTGGGGGCCTGGCCCGTAGTCCTTGCTCAGTAAATGTGATCCCTTCCCTGGAGGGCCTGGGGAGAGCTGGTGAATAAAATAGTCCAGGACCTATCCTTCTGGAGCTCCCAGACCAGATGGGAGAATAAGAGGACATAGGATGACTGAGTCCAGAGGCCTCGAAGGCCAAGTCCAGGAATCAGAGCTTGAGCTGAAGGAGGAGGAGAGCTTGGAACTGAAAAGGGTGGGATTTGCCTGGTAGCCATGTGAAAGGCAGCTTCCTTTAAAGGCCACCAAGGCCAACTTTCCATCCAACGTTGCTTACTTAGCTTCTGCTCGCACATCTCTAGGAATGGGGAGTTCTCCTGCACAGCCCATCGATAGGCAGCTCAGTCTTCACTGTGCTGGCATTTTTGTGGCTATGCTACCATTCCTGCATGCATCTGTCCGTGAAAATAGAAGACACATCTTTCCCTGTGTTCTTAGGACTACCATCTGGGGTGAGAAAACCCTTTCAGGCACCAAGTCAGGCTCAAGGCTCCCTGGGAGGGTTTCACCTCAGGCCAGAATGAAACTCAAGTGTCCCAATTAGGAGCGGGTGGCCCAGAAAGGCAATGATGTGCACATCCTGTGTGACCTTGGACAAGTTGCTGAACCTCTCTGAACCTTGCTGTCCTCATCTAACTGTAGAACCGAAATGAGAAGGATCGTGGCACCCCGGACCCCCAATTTAGAGATGAAAGACTGGTCCACAGTGTGTATTCAGCAACAGGTGCTGAATACACACTGTGGACCAGTCCTTCATCTCATGTGGCAAATCAGGATAAAGACAGCCATAGACAGCCTTCCAGTTAGGTGTCTTGACTCTCAATTACTCACTAGGAAACTGAGGCTCAGAGAAGTTAGGCAACTGGCCCAAGTCACACAGCTTTGGAGTCAGGTTTCTGGATTCCCAGACCAAATCTCAGTGCAAGGACAGGCCTGTTCTCACTCCCTGTCCCTGCCTAGCACCTCTGTGGGCTCCTGGGAGTCAGGAAGTTCCCTCATCAGCCCCTATTGGGGCCCTGCCTTTTGAGGCAGAACACTGGGTTCCCCGGCTCTTCTGCTCACCCTCCCTTGCTCCCTAGGGAAACTGGGCTCAGACCATACCCACCATGGGGCACCTCATGGAGGGACAGAGCAAATGTTGCTGGATGTCAGCTGTAGGGAGTTTATGAGCTAGAAGCTAACATTGGGTGCTTGGGAAACAAACACATAAAGGGACAGGTGGTGTGTCCCTTGCTCTGAGGAATAGCTGAAGTGTTAAATGGGAATAGTGAGGGCTTGCAGGACTGGGCCTGGTGCCAGGTACTTTACTTGAATTATCTCCCCCTCACAGCAATCCGACACAGAGGGGACTATCATTGCCCCCCTTTTACAGAAGAAGGACAGAGGCTCGCAAGTGTTCTATGACTTGTCCATAGTCACACAGCTAACAGATGGGAAAGGGCAGTGCACAGCAGCCGCTCCCATACAAGTCCTCAGCCTCCAAGGCCGTATTGCATAGCCAGCAACTGGCTTGGCTGGTTTTCTGTTCTCAGTGGGGGCACTAGTCAATTCCTCCCACCCCCCATGCCACTGTGGCACTTGGAGCCACCAATGCAGGGGAAGCAGGTGCTGGTGAGACCCCGTGTACCCCTCGGCCGCCACACCAGAGGCTTCCGGCCCTGAGTCTGGTCATTGGAACTGGGGCTGAGGGCTTAGGAGTCTGGAGGCTCCTGGAGGCCCCGAGGGAGAGGGGGATGTTAGGTGAGAAAATTCGAGACTGGGTGAAGCAGGCAGGGCAGGATCAGAAGCGTTTCCACAGTTTGACTGTGCTGTGTCGCGGACCATGAAACCACAGCTCTCTGCAGCAACCCGGCTGCTGGGAACCTGAGGGTTTGTTCCTTTGAGCCACACAACTTTTTCCTCCATTTTAACCATTTGAAGGTTAAACACAATGTACCCTTTTCTTGATGATCTAGGGTAACCGTCCCTGGCAGTCTCAGTGTCTCATCTGTAAAATTGGGCCAGTCATTCTGCCATTTCAAGGGGGTGTTGAGATGATAACACTGTGGAAACCTGAATGGAGTGGGGCTTGGGTTGATATGATTATTGATATTGTTTTCCTCACATGAAAGTCTGTGACTCCGTGGTTGACCAAAGGGACCTGTTGGCAGATGGAACCCCCAGTGATGGGAAGGGGCCGAGTTGGAGGAACCTTAGTGCTGGAGGCTCAGTGGTCCCAGGGCAGACATGGGTCCTGGGCCCCTCAGGTAGGGCAGTTCCTGTGAGCAGAAGGGCTGTAGCCCAGATAGGACATCCTTTGGTGGGGCACCCTGCCTCCCAGGGTTCCCCGGAGGTCCCTTCCCAACTTCAGGTTCTTTGCTGTGCTGAGCTCCCGGAAGGCTGTGGCCTCCCATCTTCTTCTGTGTCAGCTAAGCCCCAAAGCCTGGCACAGCTTCTGGAAACAGTCTCGTGCGTGGCCACGTGATCCCCACAGATAACGGGCAGCTCTCGAAGTTTCAGAGAATCCTTTTTGTCTCCTTTTTTTCCACTCCAAGGACTGCAGATTCTAGGCCCTGAGAGCGTGAGGAGGTGGCCTGAGGTCTCGGGAGGACTGAGGGTGCGGTTCCCCTACCCCCACCCTACTTTCCTAACTCGCCTCACATGAGGTACTCCCGCTTCACACCGCACACTCTTCAGGGTTCTAGCCCAGGTCCTCTCAAACTTTGGAGTGTATCCGGATCTGCGAGGTCTTGTTAAAGCAGATAGCTGGGCCCTAGAGTCTGGTTCAGTAGGTCTGAGGTGGGGCCAGAATCTGGAGTAAACTCCCAGTGGCCGATGCCACCAGTCCACAGGCCGCTGTGCCAGTGAGGGCCTGGGGCAGCGGACTCTGTGATGACGCTCTTCCAGTGCAGCCTTCCCCCCTCTATGAAGTGGCAACAACAATAGCCCCTGCCCACGGAGCTGAAGAAACAAAGGGATGAAATGTAAAGGTTCTGGTTAACAGGATTAGGACTCTTTCTTCCCATGAGTGAAATTCTGAGGCCAGTGTGAGGCCTCCGTGTACTTTCAAGTTGGGAAGGGGATGGGCCGGCCCAGGCAGCTTTCTAATGTAGCTTTCGTGTTGTAACCCATATAATCCTACCACACCGAATGAGGTGGATGTTATTATATTATTATCATTACTATTATTAGTGTCATCATTATCTCCGTTTTATAGATGACACATGAGGAAACCCAGAGAGATTAAGTAGCTCAGGCTTGTACAGCCAGTACATTCGTCCAGGCAGCGGGGCTCCAGCGCCTACCCACTTTATACTCTACTGTACTGTCACTAGATGGAGCATTTTAATTAGCCAAAAAAGCAAATAATCTAAAATTCTACATTTACCATGATATCCCCTGGGGGTAGAGTTGTATTTTCCTCCCTCTTGGGTGGGGTGAGGAGGGGCCTGAGGAGGGCAGAGTCGAGGGACATAAGCAGCCCAGGTTTCAGAGAGGGACCTACCTGGGTTCCCATCCTCACTGTGCTGCCCACTGCTGTGTGACTTTGGGCTGGTGGCCTCACCTCTCTGAACCCGCTCTGTCACTGTAAAGTAGAGCAATGAGGATGACTAGGGCTGCTTGGAGAGTGAGCTTCTTGTGTCATGTGCCTGCCCGCTGATGATACTCACCCAGCTGATGGCACAGCTTGTGATTTCTGGCCGAGTTCTTGTTTGCATATTTTGGGCAGCAGCTCCATCTTCTTCATAACAATTTGGTTCAGAGAAGGAGTGAAGTAGTTTGTGAAGTTTCCCCGGGCTGTGCTCGGGGGGTGTGGGGAGGGACCTTTCTAAAATGTAGCTGTGACTGCCTTTCAGAGGCAGTGAGAGTGGGCGGCATTCTCATTCTGCAGGGTGATGGGGGGACCGCAGAGGATGGGTGAGGGGATGGAGGCCTGGGCACACCCGACTCTCCCTGGGAGCATCCTCTTTAGCATAGGCCACTGTGACCTGTTCTTGTCCTACTCACATTGCCTTCCTTCTCCCAACCATAGGGCCTTCCCAGAATATGTCAAGTACTGCAATTGGGGGTGGGGGGAATCTGAGGCTTGAGGGGGATAGGAACTAGCTCAGAGCCAGGAGATGGCAAAGTGGGGGCTGGATGTCTGCCCTTCTCTGCTATGTTAGTCTCACACCTTCCCTGAGGACATCCTTGCATGCAGACACAGTGCACCTGCAAAGCACACTCCCCCCACCATGCATAGTACACACAGGTACACACACCTTTATATATACCCTCAAAGACAGCACAGGCCACCCAGAACCACAACTCAGGAAAACAACAAGCATGCATCAATCTTACATGAAAATTTCACACAGGCACACACACTATCTGCAAACACTTCACGGAGACACCCTCAAAACTCACCACACACAGATGCACACACCCTCACGAGTCCAACTCAAATATACAGCATGTGTGCAGCACACATTACAAGCATGCACATTGAGAATACACGATGTGCACACCGATACACACACACACACACACACACACACACACACACAACCAGGCTCCCAAACCCAGTGGACACACCCCACACCCAGTGCCCAGATCAGCACGCTACCTGTGTGCATAGACAAATACACGCATGGACACATGTGTTTGTGGGAGCTAGGCTGTGATCTTGCACTGCTCATGACTGATTTTCTCAGAAGCAGACAACACAATGAATCAAGAGACTTCCACTTGGCTGATTTCCTGGGGTGCGAAAGGGAAGAAGGGGAAGGGGCACTGTCTGACAGACTGCCATGCTTCCCCGGGACCTTGTGATGAATCCTGATGAGATATTGTGAGCTTAGGACCCCACGAGCCCAGAGGCTGGGCTGGGGCTCTGCAGCCCAGAGGGCTGGATCCTGTCTCTTAAGAAGTAGATCCCTGTCTCTGTCCTCAAATCCAGCCCCTTTCTCTAGGTCTGGAAGCTTGAAAGTGAGTATTCAGCCTTCTAGACTAATGCTCTCTTGCCTCTTCTGGACTCTGTGACTTCTGCCCACTTGCCTTCCCCCATCTTTGTATGCTGGGACAGGAGACCTGGATGTCAGGCCTGAACCAGACCCCTAAAACCAACCTCACCTCTGCCTGCATCAGGGCCCACCTGCCTCCTGGGGGATGGGCCGTGGTTCCCAATGGCAGAGGCTGCCTCTTGGGAAAGCTTCTGGGCATCCCCTGTCCCTTCAGTCTCTCACCAGCGTGTACACTCCCCTATTTCACAAACCCTTTCCAGGCCTCTCAGGTCCCCCCCAACTACTGCCTCACCCTCTTGTCTCCTCAGATCTAGACCTGTTAAGGTTGTCACCTACTCTTGCTATCTCTATTTCCCCACTCTCTTCACTGCTTCCTCCAGTTGTCTCCAGCCCCATCATTCCAACCAGCTCATTCCTGGCCTTCATGTCCAGAACTGCAATGGACAGACACTGTTTAGTCCCCAGCTGCCTTGGTCACTTGGTCACTTGGCTGCATTCTTCACAGATGCCCACTCCCTCCTTCCTGAATCACCTTCCCTTGGCACCTTGTGATGCCCTCTCCTGGTTCTATTCCTATGTCTCCTGCATCTCCTCCTGACTCCTTGTACTGGCCCCTCCTTTCTTCCTCTTCCTTCACCTGATTTTTAAATGTGGAAGCTCCTGGGTCTCTCCCTGTGGCCTTGGCTTCTTTTTCTCCTCTCCCTCCCCCAGGAGAACTTCCTGCCCTGGGGTCTCCCTTTCCTGTTCATCCATCCAGCCATTCATCCTCCACATGGCAGCCAGATGGAGTCGCTCCAAAACACAGGTTTGACTAGGTCACTCCCCTGCTTAAAACCCTTTGATGGCCCTGGGAGTCCAAGCACATGTCACATTTCCCATTTTCCTGTCTCTTTCACTACTCAGGGGGCCCAGATTCCATATCACGCACCCACATACATCCTCCATCATTCCTCTCTCCTTCCTGCTCTCTCCCAACCATGCTGTTAACTCTGTTAAACTCCCTCTCTTCTCTCACTCTCTCTGTCTCTGTCTCTCTGTCTCTGTCTCTCTCTCCATTTAGAGTTGGCAGACGTGAGGGCTGTAAGAATCAGCTTATGGGGCTCCCATAAAAGAGGAGAGATTGCAACCACAAGAGTGAGAAAACCACCTTCTCATTGGGCTATCCACAGGGGTAGTCTTAAAGACATCTTGCTCAATGTCTGGAAGGCCTGAATCAGCTTTTTAAAAGGCTCCGGGATTGGCCAGAGTTAGTTGACTTCCCTGCTCTTTCGCTCTCCCATTGCCCCACTTTCACTGCAGGTTTCAACCTTGACCTTGACTGCAGCACACTCCAGTGTCTGCCCGATTCAGCAACTCCAGCTGCCATCCAGACACCTGGCTGTTGGCCTTGGTTTCACCCGGGGCCCAGCCTCACCTGCCCGCTCCTCTGGACCTCACTCCAGTGCTCACCCCATTTCCTTTGGCTGGTCCCACCCTGTGGCTGGTGACTGAGGCCATCACGGGTGTGCGTCACGTTTTTCCGTGTAACACGTGGCTGTGGCCAACTGTGCAGCCAGGGTGGTGTGTGCGGTGGGGGCTTTGGAGTCAAGCTCCGGTTCTGCCACTGGCTTGCTGGTGACCTTGGACTAAGTCTCAGTAGCTTTATCAAAAATATGAGGAGAATGATGTCTACCTTGCATGATTGTAGTGAGGGTTAAAGTGCAGATAGTCAGCCTATTCCTATCAGTTCCCCTTTTCAGTGAAATAAAGACCCTTCTAAGGGCTGCCTGCAGGGGGAGGCGTGGAGACATCCTGCCCAATGCCTGGGAAAGCCTGCGTTTGCCCTTTTAAAGGCTCCTAGGCTTTAATTGATCTTGTAGTTGCTCTTTGGGTAAATACTAATGAAGCATGAAGCTGAGACTGGGTGTTGGTTGGCTTGGAATAAAAAGGGGTTGCGAGGCAAGGGAGTGGTGAGAAAGAGGACGAGGAAGCCGGGGCACTGCCCAGGAGGGGATTGGGAGGGAGAACTCAGAGGTTTAGAGGGGTTCACAAAACTTGGCTGCACGATGCGTGATGATATACTCTCTTCTGTTTCCCAGGAAATCTCCAGCAAACTCTCCACTTCTCACTGATACACTGGAAAGTTGGATCTGGTTTTAGGGCTATATCAAAATGCTCAAGGTAGACACACAGGAGAACAAAGCCTGCCCCCACAGCTTAGCTTCCCCCAGGCCATGCATGCAATGTCAGTTATGGAAATGGGCCAAGTGAATATTGTGACATCCCTCAAGCTGGAAGGATTCTGCACCTGGACACAAAGGTGAGAGGGGAAGGTTACACGGTCTCCAGGTCACTGCTTCCAGGTGTTGGGGGGTTATTACAACTATTAACAAGAATACTTTGATAATGAAAATCCTCTAGCTTGAAACTGGGGACCTGAGAAATTTGAGTGGACAGCGTGGAGCTAGGCATGGGGGTGGGAAACGGCGGGGCTTCAGGGGAGACAGCGAGGAGGGTCTGTTGGCAGGAGCTCCGTGGCAAAGGGACCTGGCCATCAGCAGTGGGGAGCACACTAAGTAGGAAAGTGACGTGGCAAGGTCTGTGCTGCAGGTAGACTGGGAACAGCACGGGCCAGTGGAGAGTGGAGACAGGAGAGTAGCATGGAGGTTGGTGCCGTCACGGGGGATCCAGGACGAGGCCTGGACAAAGGCAGAGGCCATTGTGGTGGGTGGGATGGACATGGGGATTGATCATGGGGGTACGGGTGAGGGTCAGGGAAGGACAGGGAAGAGAGGGTGATCACCCCTGGTTCTGGCTAGGACAGGGCAACGCACAGCCAGGCTGGTCTGTGGCTCATCAGGGAGGTGCCCGGCAGGCAGCCCGACACTGGGCCTGGAGCCCAGAGGGAAGGGCTCAGTCAGCAGTGGAAGAGAACTGTCAGCAAGAGCCTCGTTCTCCTGTCTTTGCATGGGGACCATTACACCTGCCTCCTAGGAGGGGGTGTGGTAGACCACACAAGCCAGTGCCCAGGAAAGCCCTGGGTAAGACTGAGTGTTGAGTGTAACCTATGGGTTATTTAATAGGAAATGCAAATGGGCCAGGCCTTTCAAATGCGGACAGGACGCTGAGATTTGCTGTCCTCTCACTGTCCTTCAGTCATTAGGGAGATTCCTCAAGCAAGAGTACTCTGTGGGGTGGGGCCCCACCTATGACTCTGGGCAGCACCACCCTCCCTCCCTGGCTGGGCAGTCAAACCCAAGGAGCCTGCAGGCTGGGGCAGGGCCAGGAATCTCTGGTTGTTGGAGGGGCTCCTGATTCTCTCTGGAACAGTTTGCCTGCCTCCTAGTGGACTTCTGAAGAGTCTCGAGGACTCATAGAAACCCCGAGCAGGAGTGGATTGTTTGAATGTAGGGGCAGAGCCAGGATTAGAGACAGCATGACAAGCCCTCGGGAAAGAACCGGGACTTTGGCGTCCAACAGCCCCAGGGAAACTCAGCAGCAATGGCAGTGATAGCACCCACTTCGCAATGATAGCACCCTCTTCCTAGGGCTGCGAGGACAGCATCCTGAGACGATACACACACACAACATGCTCAGTACATGTGTGGTCCTTCCTTCCCACTCTACATCACTTATCTCCCCCTGTAAGAGTGTCGACTCAGCTCTAACAGCCTTTGAGCACACCTGATTTTCATGCATTCATGCAGGTGGATTTCCTTAAAGTGAGGTTTACCTGCCACCACAGTGGCTTCCTCTACCTCCCCTGTCTTGTTATATTTCTTCTTCCACTGGGGTCACAGAAAGAGGGCTTAGACCCAGCCCTGGCCTCAGGAAGCCTCTAGTCTGCAGGACAGGGTGGCTAGGGGGCTGTGGAGCCAGAGGACGTGCCCCTCCACCGCACTCAGAAGGATGGAAGGGAAGATTTCAGGGAAGGCTTCCTGGAGGAAGCGGCAAAGGAGCAGCATCATGAACGATGAAGAGAAGTTGGCCAGAAGGGGTGGGAAGCAGAGGGGCTGGGGAAGAGCACCCAGGCTTGGAGGTGATGAGAGTGTCCATAGCAGCAGGAGGGGTGGTGATGAGGAGAGAACGAGCAGCCAGGGACTAGTCATAGGCTGACACCCCTCGTGTGCAGGATTTCAACTAAGCATTAAACTAAGCCAGCCCAGATGCAGAGAACAGCAGAGGAGAAACTTGGCAGGAGACGTCAGGAGTGGAGGTTGTTCACTAAAAGCCTTTGGGCTAACTAGTTCATTAGCTTGTTCACTCATCTGTTCACCTCCCAGTGCACACCTCTTCTCGGGCATTGGAAGGAAGGAATGAAGTAGACTAGGCTGCTGCTATCATCAAGTGAGGGCCTGGCACGGCAACTACTAATTGCATGTGGGGGGACTTAGGGAGATGGCTTTTCGGGTGGACTTTGAAGGATATATAGGAATTCACCAAATGTTGAAAAATGGATAAGGTCATTTAGGTAGAGAAAACAACGAGAGCAAGTCATCACGAAGGGCTTGGGGAAAAGTAAGCAGTCTGTCATGGCCAGAGAGCTGGCTGTGGAAGGGGCAGATGAGGTGAAGGCAGCGTGCGTAGGGCTGTGAATGACAGCTTAAAATGTTTGGGCTTTTCTAAGGAGTCCGTCCTAAATTGTGTCTACCCGAAGAACCATGGGTCAAGCAATTTCAGATCATCCAGCCCTGCGAGGACCTTCTGGAGCCCCATGGCCCCATCTGCCATAGCGAGAACCCCATCCCCTAGAGATGCCAGCAGTGTCCCATTGCTGGGAACCCACCCCAAGGGACAGGACGGTAGTCTCAGGCTGGCGGGGGAAGGAAGGGGGACTTCATAGGGACCAACTGGCACTGACTCATCATGAAAGTTGTGACGTGGGGCCCCATCTCTAGGGTTTCACCTGGACATGTGCCCGGAAGCCCCATGCAAATGTTGGGCTGGCTCCTCATGAGAGGAGGGCTAGCTCCTCAGCCTCACCTGTCCTCACCCCACTTGCAGAAGAGAAAGTTGTGTGTCCCCTGAGACCGTCCTCTCTGGGAGCCTCCAGGGACCACTGGCATTTCTCTGGGCCGTTGTAGCACCATGTGTCCACCTGAAATCAGGAAAGACACAGACCAGGGGCTGGCACAGACAAGTCACTTCATCCCTCCAAGCCTTTGTTTTCTCAGAGGATAAATAACTCGTCTCACAGGGTGGTTGTGTCGCAGAGATAATATGAGTAGAAAGAAGCTCCAGGTATAGGGCCTGGCCTGCAGTAGGCAGCGGGGAAATGCAGAACAAATGAGCCCAAAGGCTGCCAGCACAAAGGAAACCAGCACAGCCCCTGGTGGGGGCACAGCCCAGAAACCAGGAGGGTGCCGGCCCCTCAGTATCCTTGTCCACAGATGATGGGGGAAGGTTGGGGAGAGGTGAGGACCCCGGTGTGTGGGGGTCTGTTCACATGCAGTGTGTCAGATTTGGAGTCAGCGTTCCTTCCTGGAGCCCACGGTGTGCTGCCTTGGGGGTGGTCTGAGCAGGCAGTGTCTGAGAACAGAGCGATCTCAGTCCTTCTCAGAGGGTAGGCAGAGGGCCAGGGGCTGTCCCCCCACACTACCATTCTGGAGGGCCCAAGAGTAAGGATACCTACGGCTGGAACCAGACACACCCCAACATACTACTCACACATGTACAAGGCATGCACTTGGACACACACCACAGATGCGACAGTTCTCTCGGTTAATTCTCACAATGACGTGAGAAGTAAGGGTGGCTGGCCTCATTTTGCATTTGAGGAAACTGTAGTGTAAAAAGGATAGGCCTGAAGTTGTGTGGATAAGGACCAGCAGTGGCATCTCCCCAAGCCAAGTCCAGCACTTTCCACCACACAGCAGCTCATGGCTCCAAACACATATCACCCATATCCACACACACACACTCACACACTCAGCCTGGCCTCTGTGAGTACAACCCAGCAGAACATTTTCCCAACAACTCCCAAGGAGTCTTTGGAAGAAAGATGAGTTTGTTTAGGGCTTAACCTGCCCCCTGGCCCCCAGCCCTCTCCCCTCTGTCAGGGAAATGAATTCCACATGCTCCTGGTCTGCCTGGGGGTTTTGGTGAACACTCTTTGATGTTGGAAGCCAGATTAATGAGTTGGTTGTGGGTTTGGTTGTTTTTCTCTAAGACAGAAGTCTCATTTTCCTAAGAACCAAGGAATTATCACGCCCCTCCCCTTCCCAGAGATTCTGACAACCCAAGACCTGGACTCCCAGCACAGTGCTCACAGACACTCAAAGGGTTAGACCGGCTCAGGGAGGAGAGTCAGGAAAGGAGGCAGCAGTCTTTGAGCATTTGCTGTGGGCCTAGGCCTGTGTTAGGCATAAGCCTTGTGTGTAGTCTCTCAATGCTCATTTTAGAGACGACAAAACAGAGAGTCTGAGAAGAGATATAATGTGAGTAGGTGGCCTGGCTGAGCCTGGAGCCCCCCTCTGCCTGGCTCCAGTTCCCGGTTCTGCTCATGCCACCTGGTGCAAGTGACGTCCTCCTTCTGCACCTGGGCACTTTGGCCGTACAACGGCGACAGTGTTTTGGGTGTGAAGAATACTGAGCTCTGTAATAACGAGCTCTCAGAGTCAAAACAATTTGTTTTGAGAATAAAGCGCTGCAGGAAAGGAAGGGAATATTTCTATTTTTATTATTTTTGTGTCAAGAGGCTAGTTTGCCCATAGGATTCATAGTGGAACACATCAATTAATGTCGTTCTAGGGTACTCATTAGTGAGCACCTGGCTGGCTGCCAGGGAGCTCAGCAAGAGAATTCTTTGAGGGGAGTGAACCACCCACAAGAGTCTCCCGGTTGGTACAAGCCCTTACCCCACTCTGTCCCTCACGTCAGGGCCCAACCAACGCCTTCCCTGAGCATTGCTTGCCTTTGGCAAAGGCTGCCCTGATTTCTTGGTTTATGAGAACCTGCTCGGGGACCCTAGGGAAAAAGGAGAAGCAAGAAGAATAAAACCGTATCCAGAACAACAGTGGTGGCTATTTAGAGCCCACACCGGCTTACGAGTAGCTCCTTTCATCTCCTTGACTTCTCCTGAGCCCTGCACTAGCCCTGCCATGGGCACACCAGTGCCCTCCCCACTTTGAACTCCAGGGGACCAAAGCTCAGACAGGTGCAATACTGCTGCCTCACCTGCATGTGTCTGTCAAGTCCAGAGGCCTCCCAGGAGAAGGGCCGCCCTGGCTCTGTTCCTTACTTAGGATGTGATCTTGGGAGGTCATAAGGCCGTGGGGTGAGGGGCTTTGTGATTGCTAGGTATTATGCAAATCCAGGGAAGGAACCCTGGACCCCCACCCTGCACACACCCATTTTTTCATTTGCTTCCCATGTGCCCGAAGGAGGGTAGAGAGAGGTGATCGCCTTTGCACAGAGAAAGGAGCAAGACTCCAAGAGACAGCCAAGACCTCACAGCAACCTGGCAGGGGACACTTTTGAGCCTGGCTGGCAGGAGCAGAGGAGGGAGAAGGGGCCACTGTGTGCAATGTCTCTGTGACACGTGACAGAATGTCTTCTGCGAGCACTGCTGCCTGGGTTGTGGCTACAACAAGACACGGAGGGGGCTTTGGTCTTCCCCTGATCTCCACCAGGCTCCCTGTATATCCCCAAATATAAAGATGAATAACTTCTACAGATGTGGCAAATACAGAAAGTGAGGATAGAAGCATTTTTAGAAAACTTGACTTGAAAAAAATTAAGCTATAACATGCAGTTCAAGTAAAATTTTGTAACTGCCTTGTAAACATAACTCTAAGACAAGTTCCCTCCCAACTGGCATCCTAGCCCTTCCTATAGAGAGTCTGTGTGTCTGTGTGTCTGTCTGTGAGCTCATCTCCAGGCAGATGGAAGGGCATGTGATGGTGTTTCTGTGTGTGTATGTGCCTGATGCTCATGATGGATGTAGTGTGTATGCACGTGTGTATGTGTATGCGTGCGCATGTGTGTGTGTGTGCACGCACGTGTCCATGGGCATGTGTGTGTGGTCCCCTGGGGATCCATTCGCTGGGTCTGAGCCTGTGGGCCTTGGTGGGTATGGGATTCTCCCCTGCCTGCATGGAGGCCTGGGAGACGCCCCGATCAGGTGGTGCTCACTGGGGCTGATCTCTCTCCTCCTTCCCTAAGCCAAGAAGATGAAAACGTTTCTGGCACTTTCTAAAGTTTCTGTCTGGGAATGGAAAAGTCATCAGTTGAGGGAGCGCTGGTTGACAAATGGCTGCCAGGCCTGCTGGCTCCCACTCCCAGGACAGGGTGGGCTGAGGAGGGTTGGGAGCTGGGCTATCTAGTGCCTGCACGGCCAGGGCCCTGCTGGGGAGAGGCAGGAGCTCCAGAGCTCACCCTCCCTGGGTGCTGAGAGCCGGGGAATGTGCAGACGCACGCTGGCCAGCATCTCTGGGCTTGTGCTGGCAGGGGAAAGTTCCATAAACATGTCAACAGGAAATATCAGGGAGTAACAAGTGCTACAGCGACAATGCTGGGAGATGGGGTGGAGGGTGACAAGAGAGCTCCGTTTAGGAGGTGTGAGCAGGGCTATCTCATGAAGGAGGCGGCATCAGAGCTGAGACCTGAAGGAGAGGACGGGACCAGGCCAGGTGTCCCAGGTATGGTGGACAGCGAGAACAAAGGCTCTGGGATGTGAAGCAGCTCAATGGATTTTAAGGAACCGTGAGAGGCCTTGAGTGGGTGGGTCAGTAGGATGAGGTGGCAGGAGAGACGAGACCGAGGGGCAGGCACTGGCCGGACAGACCTGGGCCTCAGAGGCAACATGAAAGAGTTTTGGTTTGAGCCTCAGAAGGATAGGAAGCCCCAGAGGGTTAAACAGGGAACTTTCATATTGATCATGTTTGTGTTTCCTTTAAAAGATCAGGTTGTATGAAAAAATGCTCAACATCACTAATCATCAGAGAAATGCAAATCAAAACCACAATGAGATATCACCTCACCCCTGTCAGAATGGCTATCATCAACAAGACAAATAGTAACAAGTGTTGGAGAGGCTGTGGAGAAAAAGGAGCCCTCAAACACTGTTGGTGGGAATGCAGACTGGTGCAGCCGCTATGGAAGGCAGTGTGGAAGTTCCTCAAAAAATTACGAATAGAATTGCCATATGACCCAGCAATCCCTCTCCTGGGTATCTACCCAAAGAATCTGAAAACATTTATACATAAAGACACGTGTGCTCCAATGTTCATTGCAGCTTTGTTTATGGTGGCCAAGACATGGAAACAACCAAAATGTCCTTCGATAGATGAATGGATAAAGAAGTTGTGGGATATATACACAATGGAATACTATTCGGCGGTAAGAAAAGATGATAGAGGAACATTTGTGACAACATGGATGGATCTTGAGAGTGTAATGCTGAGCGAAATAAGTCAGACAGAAAAAGCAGAGAACCTTATGATTTCACTGATATGTGGTATATAAACCAAAAACAACAAAAGAACAAGACAAACACATGAGAAACAGAAACTCATAGACACAGACAATAGTTTAGTGGTTACCAGAGGGTAAAGGGGGTGGGGGGGTGGGAGATGAGGGTAAGGGGGATCAAATATATGGTGATGGAAGGAGAACTGACTCTGGGTGGTGAACACACAATGGGATTTATAGATAATGTAATACAATTGTACACCTGAAATCTATGTAATTTTACTAACAATTGTCACCCCAATAAATTTAAAAAATAAATTATTTAAAAAAAAAAAAGGATCATGTTGGCTGCCAGTGGAGATGGAGGGAGGGGCCCAGGGGATGAGGGGAAATGACTAGGAGCCCCTGCAGAGGCCAGAAGACACACGTGGAGGTAGAGAAGCCGGCAGGTTGAGGGGGGGGGGTGATAGAGGCAGAGCTGCGGGGTTGCTGAGGATTCCAGAACAGCGTCTGGCTTCCTGAGTGAAGATGGTGAGGCCACCCATGAGAAAAGAAGTCTGGAGGAAGGCCTGGCTGCCAGGTGGACCCAGTGGGTCTGACATGCCGCGAGGGCTCCAAAAGGAATCACTGATGGGGCAGTGTGAGCTGCGTGGTCCTGGAGAACAGAGGGACTGTGGGGGCCTGAGGCCCACCAGGGGTGTTACCGGCATCTGCATAGGACAGAGAGCCCCAGGGAGGAACCCTCTGCAACCCAGCATTTAAGGGTTGGGGGAAGGGGAGGAGCCAGGTACTGAGGGAGCACAGCCAGGTACTGAGGAGGCCTGAGAGCCCATTTCCAGGAAACGGGAGAGCAAAGGGGAAATGCGGCTGAGCAGTCAGGCTGAGAACTAAAACTGCCCACGGATTCAGTGACACGGGTGGAGGTGGAGGTCAATGGTGACCTTCACAGAGCCTTCTGGTGGGTGGGGATGGAAGTCAGACTGCAGGGGTTGAGCAGGGAGTGGGAGATAAGGAAGTGAAGTCAGCGTCAGCAGATAGGCCTTCTGAGAAGTGCGGCTCCAAGTGGAAGTGAGAAGTGAGGTGGGCCGTGGAGGGCAGTGAGGTCAGAGGACGGCTTGCTCTTCGAGGCGCAAGAGAGGAGGGCTGGAGTAAAGGACCTTGATGGATGGTGAAAGGGCACCAAGGGCCACAGTTGCTCTCCTGGGGGTGGGTGAGCTGAGGCCACTGTGGCGTATGGGAAAGTCCAGAGAGCACAGGGACCTGCCCAAAGTCACACAAACAGTTCACGCCCTGGACCCAAGCCCCATCCTTGCACCACACTGCTGCTCCAGCACGCCGTCCGCTGGGCTGTGTGGTGGCCTTTCTGTGAACATAAACGGGTTCTGCCGGCATGTCCTTATGAAAAGGGTGCATCCGCGTGTTCTCCATACACCAGTGCGTGCCCTGGTCCGTCCCCCTCCCAAGCTGTACATCAGGGAAGGGACTTGGAGATGAGTGGGGGCCCTTGGGCACTGCTCTGCCTTGGGCTCCTGGGGGCCTTGAGGCCTGGGGGTGCCCTGGCAGTGGGTGAAAAGGAAATGGCTGGTGCTCCCGGCTCTCTGTCCACATAAATCCCTTCACTGAAAGGACACATAGCATGGGCTGCTCTAACTCTGGTTCTTTCCCAGGAAGCCCATGTGTGTCCCACACATTTCTCATCTTTGAGAAATGGGAGGGGGCAGCCTTGGGCAGGGGGCCATCCTGGAAGAGCTGAGAGGAGCCAGTGGGAAGTTTTGATAAAGGAAAATCTCTGGGCAGGGAGCTATGATGTGGTCGTGCTGTGGGACCCCCAGTGGGCTCTACCCGTCCCCAAGCTCAGCTTCCTCACTGGTGGAGTGACCCGTGGGCTGCTCTGGGCCCTGGAACCTTCTGTAATTCTCAGCAATTGGGAACACCTGTGTCCCTTGTCTTCCAGCCTCTGCAGAAATAGTCTGAATGGCGACAAATGCCTGATAATATTTATCAACACATTCCCTGTAAGCAGCTCAAAATGGGAGGATTCTACGTGCTCAGCAACAAGAGAAAGGTTGAGCTAATCATGGGGCACCCACATGTTGCAATCCTGATGCTGTCACTATGCGTGTGTTTATGAAGGCACTCGGACGTGGAGCTGAGAACACAGATCAGAATGAGAAGTTATCGAGGCAGCATGATCTCATCCACGACAGACACATCAGAAACAGGCCGGTAGGAACGGTACTAAAATGCTAACAGTGGCGATCTCTCAGGAGTGGGAAGATGGAGATTATTTAATCGTTAAAGAATTCTGTATTTTCCGCATTTTCCACACTAGGCAGGTAAGACTTTTATCATCAGAAACATAACAAATATCAAATTTCGAACAAAAGAGGTCAAGCTTCTGGGGAAATTCCTCTTACTCACCCAGGTTTGATGTCCAGAGGTGTGGGGAGGGGTCCGGGGAAGCCTGCTTTCCCCACCAGCCAGTAGATCTTCTCCACGCCCTTCCCCTGGAAGAGATAGAAAAGGGGATTAAGCAACATTCTCAAGCAGAGAACAAGACAGGCGTGCAGTTCCAACAGCTCAGTGGAGAGCAGCCTAGAACCTGGAGGTGGATTGTTCGGGTCCAAATCCTGGCTTCGTCACTTGCTAGCTGTGTGACTTTGGCCAACTTACTTCACCACTGTGTGCCTCATAGAGTTGTGATGAGGATTTAATGGGTTAATACTTGTCTGTCAGAGAAATAAATAATAAATCATGAATTCTACGACCAGCAGATATGGAATGTGAGATGCCAGGATTCTATGGTCTGTGATTCTCCCCAACTATTGGAGGAGCTGGTGGCCTCCCCTGGGATGGGGTTCGGCTGTCTGAAGGTTAGGAGTGGAAGGGGCATGAGGAGCATTAGGGTCAGGACTGGCTGGCCTAGAGGTTCCTTACCCCACCCTGGAACAGGGATGGGTATTGCCCCTTCGAGCCCCCAGGCCAGCCTGAAGAACCCGAGGTTGGCTGGCTGACTTCTCCACTCTTATTCTACATAATTTTCTGTCATTAGGGCCTCTGTTCCTCAGGACACCCAGTGCCCACTCCCCCAAACAAGACATGCCTGCTCTGACTTACTCCAGCTCACTGTCCCATAACCTCAGCCTCCAGAGAAAAGGATTACACATTGCCGACTCACAGGCTGTGTGACCATGGACAAATCACTGTCTCTCTCTGAGCCTCACCTTCCTGCTCTGATGTTCCACAGCACAATGAAGTGAGTCCCTTGCAGCACCCAATTTCTGAGGCAATCTCAGCCATGGATCTTTAAATGCCTAGGCTGCTTCAGTCTCCCCAGCAGGCCTAACTCGAGCTGAGGAATTGGGGGAATAAGAGGAGGTGGGGTGGGAAGAAAAATCATTCATAGGCATACTATACCATTTAATAAACATTAACATTAAAAGGAAAAAAAAGAATGCAGAGGTTACAGAGTCCTCTCTGCCTTTGAGGTGCTCATGAGCAAGTACAACCCAATATCACATCTACAACAGCAGAAGGCTGGTCTTGGTGGGTACACAGAGAAGTCATGATAGTTACTGCTGAGGGAAAGGAAGAAAAGTGTTCCTGGGTCAAGGCAGGTTTCAGTGAGAGGTGGTGTCTATGTTAGGGTTCTGAGGGATGAGTAGGAGCCCAACAGTATTACAGAGAAAGCACAGGCCTTGGAGCCACCAGGCCTGGGATATAAGCTATGAGATTTTGGACAAGTCACTCGCCCCTCTAATTTACTTTCCTCAACTATAAAATGGGGGCATTGGTTCCCCTTTAATTATTGCTCTGAGTAATAAATATGTTAATATATGTTGTACCTACCTGGATATGCTGCCCAGGTAGGTCATCAATAGAGGTAACTTCTCTGCCCTGGGCCTTCTCCTGAGAAGCCGATGAGGGAGTGGCTCCAGGAAGAAATGTTTCCTTAGAATTTGGAGAGTGGAGAGAACATGTAAAGGTGATCAGCTCCATCCCCAAGTCCAGGCAGGCATATCCTTCAGCCACATCATTCAGATGAAATTCTATCCAGCTGCCCACAGACACCGGACCTTTGGGGACTTTTCCCACCAGTCCCAGGAAAGAAAGTCTCTCACCATCAGCTCAGTCTGGCATCTGATGTCAATTTTGTAGCTTTCCTCCAGGCCGAGCAGTGTCTGGATAGTGTTTCTGCTGACATGAGTTCTGCATGCTAAGAAAGGTCGTAATCCAAGTCACCACCTGGTGGCAGCATACTTAAGGGTTTGGTGAAATAAGTGCCCGTGACAGCTCGTTCTAGCCAGTAATACACACAATTCTGATTCATACGATACCCTTTTCCTGGTTCTCTTGTCCTAGTAGGTAGTTGGTCACTAAAATAGAGGCCTTGAGGGAAAGCACGCTACAGAGATTGAGTGTTAAGGGGAACTCAAGATGATGTCAGACCCTCTAGGAACATAATTTCCACTTGTAGGGAAGTCTATGAAAGCTGAGTCACAGCAGATAAGCAGTTCTTTTTTCTTTTAAAAGCAGGACTCCCCAGTAGGGCCACCACGCCCGGTTTTGCAGGATGGGCACTGAATGTCCTTATGGAAAACACAAGCTGCGCAGCTAGAAGCAGGTCCTAGGACTTCACCTTTTTTGGCTGATCTAACCAAGCCACAGAGTAGCCCCTGCTGCTAACAAGAACCTAAAATGGCATTTTTTAAAAATTGGAAGGAGCCTCCTGCTTGTAAAAATGGAGAAACCAAGACCTAGAGGAAGAGCATTTTGCTCAAGGAGACTAAGCAAACCAGCTGCAGTCAAGGCTAGGCCTGTGTTTCCTGCCTCTTGACTCATTGTTTTCTCTGCTAATTCTCTCATGAGATCATCACAAAAACCTTGTGGAAAGTTAAAAGAACCAGTGACATATACCATCTCCTTGCAGTTGCTTTACTGACAACTAAGGTACGCTGCCACCAGGTGGTAATTTGGTTACTAAGCACTGTTTCAAACAGCAGGTTACAGAGGTCGTTGAGAAAGAGTCCTTCCCTGGACAGGATAGAAATAAGAGATACTCATGCAGCCCTGTCGACTCCATCTGGGTTACAGTGTTAACAGTGTCCCCAAAGAGGCAGTAGGGAGGCATGGTGAGACCCACGACCCCCGCCACACAGGGCCCTGAAACCCAAACACGTCCAGTGAACTCCAGCAGGTAGATCCTGGACCACAGAGAAGTCCCTATGACAGTCTTGCCCTTCCCTACCGCCACTGCCGTCCCCACCCCACATCCTGGGCTCCAGCTGTGGTTGGGGGGTGGGGGGTGGGGGTGGGGGGTAAGGATGAAGCTATCTGGCGTCTAAAAATACCCAGAGAAGAGATGACATCTGTTCCAGCTCTGGGCTGGGAGTAGGAGGACACAGATAAATCGAAGCCAGTCTCTGCTCTTGGGGAGCTCTCAGCTCAGTGTAAACTGAACAATGCTGGGAAAAGGGAAGCACCAGTGTTGTGCCAACCCAGACAGGGAACCCTAACCCAGCCCAGAGAACTTCCTGGAGGAGGCAGTGCCTGAGCTGAGTCTTGAAGGATGGACGAATGAGTCGGTAGAGAACAGCAGGTGCCAAGGCGCAGAAACAGAACACATGTCTGTGGGAAGTGCAAGCAGCTGAGTTTGGATGGACGACCAAGTGGGAAGTGGTGGGAGATGAGATGGGAGAGATTAGCAAGAGCCTTGGTGACTAGGGGGCAGGACATGTGGACTTTATCCTGCAGGAGAAACTATGGAGAGAGGAAGGAGTGGGGACATGGGAAGGATATATCAGACACCCTGAGGTCTCTCTCAGAGCCATCCCAGCAAACATCTAGTTGTTTACATGACCACAGAAGGACTCTGTCCTGCCTCTTCCATCAGACTATCAGTATATCAACATGGACTTAGATGCCCTTGACAGATGCTGAGACAAAAAAAAAAAGAAAAAGATATGTGAACCTGAGCATCACAGATTGTGATTTGCAACATCTCAGAACATTAAAATAATAGGAAATAAAATATAAAAATTTTCCATGCTAGAGTTTTAGAAACCCCTGAATTCCAGACGCACATCATTAGCATCGCCTCATCCAATGCCCCAGGCAGGCTTGGAAGACTGGCCTGGCCCAGCGCCCCCACGGCCCTCAGTCCATCCCTGACTGAGGGATGTTGTGCCCATTGTGAGGCCACCCTATGTGAATGGGCACAACTGGCGCAGGCCTCATCTGAGAGTTGCCCACAGAGCTGAGGCTGTCCAGGGCCAGGTTGGAAATCTCAGCCACCTACTGCCTCCTATGACGCTGGGGCAGCCCGAGTGCCACCATGTAGGTGTCCCCGATGGTCTCACACTCCAGCATGAGAACATGCTCTCTCTGGTCTGTCCCACGTCCTGTGCAAGGCCGCCCCGGGAGCCCCTGACGACCCCGCTGGTCTCTGGCCCACAGAGCCATCTACCAGTCTTCTCATTCCATGCACTCACAATGATAAGATCTGCACATTTCAGATCAGCTTTGTCCGAACTGCAGGTGGCCATGTCTGTCTGGTCTCCTCTGACCCCAGGCCATGAGCTCCTTGATGGCAGACCTGGGCGCCCCTGTCTGCACAATGCCACACTGCCAGATCAGGGCTTCCTCCAGCGAACAGCATGGGCACACTGAATATACACCCTATTTTCCAAACCCCACTGGCCTGGCAATGTGTACTGAAAAGTATATACATTTTGGAATCAGATAGATGTGGGTTCAAACCCTGGCTCTGCCCTTTGCCTTGGGCAGACCACTTCCCCTGTGCAAACCTGTTTCCTCTTATGTGAAATGCGTATTAAAGATAAAGTGTTTAAAGAACTGGACTCATCATAGATGCTCAATAAACGGAAACTTCTGTCTCCATCATAATCATTTCCTTGGCTAATGTTTTGGAAAAGATAAAATCACAGATTCTCAGAACTGGTAGGTGGGACTTTAAAGGCCACCTACCTCACCAGCCCCAGTGGCTGTTGGCCTGCTCATGTCTCTTAACAAGAAGGTACCTCTTTCTTGAGGTGGCCTCTTCTCCCTTTAGGTAACCCTAAGTTCTCCCTTTAGGTGACCCTGAATTGAAACCTGCCGCTCATCAGCTGGTTCCAGCTCTACCTCCTCACAAAATGTTCCTAAGCTTTCTCTGTTCCTGGTGCTACAGACACCGATATATACCATGACCTTTGTCCTGCCACAGGCCAAGCCAGTGAAGGTGAAGACGGCCACCTTCCCTCCTGTGTCTTCCCCTTTGCAGACTAACGAGCTCAGCTCCCACAATGACACTCCTGTCTCTGGCACATGCTGGCGCTACCCAGGCCGGGAGCAGAGCCGTCCCTCTGGCCAGGCACGTCCACTCTCCCTTAGCACCTGACAGACAATAATATTAGTGATGATATTTTCCTTGCCCACAGGGGGGCACTGTAATTCAATACACAATATTAGCTGTGCCCTACTATGTCCCCCAAATCTCCCTTACCTAGGCTATCGCCGCCCTGATTTTGGGAAGTGATCTGCCCTCATCCCGCCACCTTTGTGCTCAATACTTAAATTTGCTCCCCATGGCCAATGGCTTAAAATTCACACCCCATGGCCTAGCAATCAGGGACTCCCATCATTTGCAGAATTTTCTGATTTATTCCTAACATTTGCTCCTGGTGCCTCATGCTTCAGCCTAATGGGAACGTTTCTACTCTCCGCAGAAACACAGGCCGCTTGTTCACCTCCAGGTCCCTCTGGTTGAAATGCTGTCCCTGAATCTCTATCTGGTGAGACCCGAGCCCCCCATTGACCGAGCTCTCCATCAACCGAGCTCACACTTTATCAAGTCCATAAAATCTTCCCGGTCACCAGCTGGGGAAAAGATGTTTCCCTCCTCAGTGCTGTGACCTCCCTGTCCCTCCCCGTCACCTGCTGTTGTCCACCCAGCATTTGTGTGCTGGAGGTGAATGTGGCGGGGTCAGGGGTAGGGCTACCCCTCACTGTGTTCATTTCCATAGAAGAGAATGAACCTCGGCTTTTCCCCTGCCCACCTCTTTCTTCCCCATAGGAGGAAGAAAGCTTTATTTGATTGGCAAGATTAGAAGAAGGTAAGATTAAGTGCTTAAATACTTGTATAGCAGTTATTATGTCCCAGACACCGTTCCAAATCCTTTACAAATACCATACATTAGATCTTCACAATAATTCTGTGAAATAGGTACTATTATTATTGCCATTTTGCAGATGGAAACTGGGCCAGAGAGGTTAAGTCACTCACCACCATCACACAGCACAGATTTGAACTTGGTCAGTCCAGCTCTGGAGCTCATATGCTATGCTACCTCTTGATGCACATAGGTTGGCCCTTTTTCTCTCTCTTCTGAGGAGAGAGGATCTGCCCGCTGCATGTAGTTTTCCTCTGATCCTGCCCTACATGTGGTTAGCACGCACATTGGGCTGAGTCTTGCCTCCCAGAGGCAGCCCAGGTGACCTGCTGCTTGTTAGCTCCACCACCGGCCCACCAGGTGAGCAGCTGTGATTCAGGGACAGTGTACCTGCTCTAGGGACCCAGTACTGCCTCAGATGGGTGACCCAAGGTCCAGACTGGGGAGGAGGAGCAGAAGAAAGACCTATGGTGGCCACACATCCAGACCACCTTCTCCAAACTGCTAAAGCTGACCTCTAACCCTCCACCTGCCTGCCGCCTGAGCTGGAGGGGAGAGTATGACGTAATTAATAATCACCCCTACAACTCCAGCGATAGAAAGATGACCAGGCACAGGCTCTGCTCTCTTGGATCTCAGAATCATAACGATGATCTCTCAAAGACTTAGATCTCAGATCATGGTGGCAAGCAAGGGCCATGGCTCCTTGTACACAGGTGTGTTCTTTCGCGGATGGGAGAACACAGTCAGGAGAGAGGTGAGAGCAAAAGTTTTCATACTAACAAACATAGATGTGAATTCTAACTCCACCACTGGCTTGCTGTGTGACCTTGGGTGAGTCACTTAACCTCTCTGAGCCTGTGTCCTTATCTATACAGTAGGGCTAATGATCCATCCCTCTGAGGGACACTACAAGGGTTCAATGAGATACCCTGTGATAATTCCTAGGGATTGGGTCAAGCCCTGGGTCAGCCCTCTTTAGATGCTTAACTTATATGGGTGCCCCCTATCCGTAGTCTGTGCTTTTAGGGGCAGTCCTCAGCGCCTACACCTGCAGTGCTACATCATGTTGCGGAATGAATGAATGACAGCACTTTCTTTCACATTACTTAAACTGCAGAATGATTCTAAGCCATAGACGCTTTCATCTCTGTTTACAGATGGGAGCTTGAGGCTCAGAGTGGTGAAGTGATTTGTCCAGGGTCGCTCAGCAGTACGGTGGGGAGCCAGGGTCACCCCCTGGGGCAGCCCACATGGGCTCTGCTCAAGTGTTCTGTCCATAAAAGTGCTCACTCAGCGCGTGCTGGAAGGGAATCACAGACCCCCGAGGAACCAGGAAATGACTGCCTGGCTGCCTCCCAACCCAGACCGGATTAAAGAGCGGTAACCAGATCCTGCTGGGGACGGAGGGGAAACCAAGGCGGATGGCGTGAGTGATGAGAGACGCACTCGCATATCGTGAGGAATGGGCCTCCTGTTTCCCCACATCTGGAGGGGTGAGCAGGCCTTGTTTTATTTCATTTCACTCTGCCAGAAAGATGCAGACCTCTTGGCTAGAGTTCAGAGCAGATCAGAAGGCGTGATTCAGAGCTGAGAGGGACCCATGTGTGAGAAAAGATTAGCAGGGAAGGAAGAGACAAGGCTGGGGTGACTCAGGGCAGATCAAAGCTGCCGAGCTCAGTGAGACAAGACGAGATGAGGCATCTTTTGCTGGTGCCCATGGGGCCAGGGCAGCTCTGGAGGCAAGAGGGAATCTCACTCGGCATCGGAGGCAACGCCTCAGAACCACGGGCTGGGGCAGGAACGTGGAGTCCTGAACGGGGAACAGGAGGGAAGCCGCATCCTTGGAATGACGCTGGCTCAGGTCTCCACAGGTCAGTGGTGGGCAGTGTGGTGCAGTGGACAGAGCCAGGCGGTGGTGGTCATGGCCGTGGACACTGCAGATTGCCTGTCCTGGCTCTGCCACCTGCCAGCTGTGTGACCTCAGGCAAATCATTCCTACTCCAGGCCTCAATGAGCTCCTCACTCAATTAGCATGTATTTCCTGAGGACCTAGCATGCGTGGGACATTGCCAGGCCCTGGGGACAGAGTGGTTTAGGTTGGAACCATAAAGTGTGGCTGTATTGTCCAGGGGTAGTTACGAGAGCATCACAAAGCTCCTAACCATGTCTAGAAGGGCAAGGAAGCTAACGTGAGACCAGAAGGACGACCAGGAGGGAGCCAGGTAAGGAGGAGGGAAAGCACTGTTCCAGGAGGAGGGAACCGCATATGCACAGACCTCGTGGCTAGAGAGCAAAGCATGTATGAGGAATGTAGGGATCTGAAGAGGTGGAGTGGCCAGAGATGCAGCTGGGGAGGTAGGCAGGGCCGGCTCCTGGAGGGCTTTGTGAGCCACTATGAACCTATGGCTGTATTATGAGAACAACCATATCATAGGAATGGTGAGACACCCCTGAAGAGCGGTCTTGGGACCAGAATGCCCAAGTTCAAATTTCAGCTTCATATTCCACTGGGAATATATAATTATACAAGCCACGTAATCACCTCAGTTTCCTCATCTATAAATAAGGGGTACTACTACCTGCCTCATAGATTGTTATAATGATTAAATGCCTTAATATACGTTAAGTGCTTTGACAAGTGTTCAGAATACAGTAAGAACTCAAGAAGTACTGATTATTGTTGTTGGGATATGGTCACAAATGAAGGCTAAGGCCCGTGGAGCCAGAGTGTGGCCATTTCCTGGGGCCTTCCTCCCCACCTTCTTCACCACGTGTGAAGCTGACCCAAGACCCCCGGCAACTGGATCAGAAAAAGGGGCAGGGTTGGGGTGGGAATGTCCCCACAGCAGGCACAGAGGGCAGGAGGCTATTCGCAGATTACACAGCACTTCTACAAAGGGGATAGAATCCACCTATTGTCTGTGAACCACCCTCCCGCTGTGGGACTGGGGTCATTATTTCTGTTTTATAAAGAAACAGAGGCCCAGAGAGAGGAAGCCACTGGCCCAAAGCCACACAGAAGCTGGTGGCCAGGCTGGGACTCAAAGCCAGGATGAAGAGGGTCTTGACAGCCCTGCCAACGCCCCCGCTGCCCTCTCCAGTGCCTTCACCCACCCATGCCCACCCCTGGCCCACTTCACATTGAACCATCACAACCCATTCGGTGTTCCTCACACTCACCAGGCCCACCCTCTCAAGCCTCAAGTTTTGTACATATCCCCCCGTTGCTTACCTGGAGCCACCACACCCAGACTGGACAATGCTAGGAAGACCTCCTCCAAGAAGCCCCTTACTCTTTCCTCTGCACATCTACCCCGGACTGGATCAAGGGCCCTCTCAGCCTCTTCTGTCTCCCCTCATCATCACTTTCACGGTGGGTTGCCTTCATCTTGTACCTGCGGAACCAAGAGCTCCCTGAGGGCAGCCAGGCACAGGAGCTGACTCACCTGTTTGCTGTTGCCCAACTAGCCGGCTGGAGGCTGAGAGACCATGTGGACCAGAGCTGAGTTGTCCCAGCCAAGGCTCCAGAGATGTGAGAGAGCCCAGCCAAGATCAGCAGAGCTTCCTTTCTCACCCACAGAGGACCACAGATGTATGAGTGAGTCCAGCTAAGTCCATAGAACTTTCCAGCTCACCTATAGGCTTGTAAGTAATAATAAATACTTATCGTTTTATATGCCTGGATATGGGGGTTATGTGTTACACAACAATAGCTACCTGACAAAAACATATGAATAAATGACTGAAAGTCAATGTAGGACATAAACATCGTAGTAAAGGAAGGAGAGATAAAATGCCAGCCTCCTGGTACTCACAACTTATATACATCATGGATGCCCAAAACAGCATCGAACAGCGTGTAGAGGTCGTTGAGCAAGCCCACCACCGCAAGGGGCTCACTCAGGGCTGAGACGGTGGTGAAACCCACCATGTCACTGAAGTATGTGGTAACCTGGCCAAAGTACTCTGGCTCCACAGTTGATCCCATTGCCTGAGCTTCGGCCACAGACTTAGAGGGACAGGAAGGGCCAGAGTCGCAAGGTAGGAGGACCCCATTTCCACAGTTTGGAGAGAAGGGAAGGCTATTTGGGGGAAATCCTGGGTTGAGTGTCAAGGGATCTGGGATAGGTCTGCTTGTGTGCTGGCTGCCCTCTAGCAAATACCTGTCCGTCTCTGGAGATTACTTTCTCTGAAGTGTGGTGGGGAATATTATACCCTTTCCTTGGCTCCCAAGGGAGTGAGGTAGCAGGAATTCAATATGCGTGTGCCCAGCACAGTGCCTAGAACACATAAAGGCTCTATGAAAATATTTCAGATAAGTACACAATGAATGCATCGAGGGAATTCATGGAACCCAGATTTACTGACCACCTCCTATGTTCCAGGTCCCATGCTCAGAGTTCCTGGGGCTGGACACACAATCAAATCCTAAGAGGCTGCTCACGGAGGGGGCACGTGAGAGTAGCCTGTCCATCTGCTGCCTCTCCAGCTCCAGTTCCTCAGTCACTGCTGGATCAGGTCCTGCGGGTTCTGGGAATACTTCTCTAGCATCCACAGCATACAGTCTGCAACACTGATCTTCTTGCCTCCATAAATGCTTTTGAACTGAAGACGGAACAAACATCTCAATTCATCCACGAAGGTCAGCACACTTGGCCAGCAGCTTGAGAGTCTGGGCCGTAGGAATGAGCCTGACGGAGGAGTTGGATGAGTGGGGACCAGACATGTAAAGGTAGGGAATGGCAGCGCTGATACTGAAAATAATAATAAAATTCACCTGCATCTTGGGCCCCTGACCAGGGCTGCAACCCCAGCCAAAAACAGGACCACCACTTGCTTTGGAGGAGGCCCATGTTCCTCCTGAAATCCCTTTCTCCAGAAAATCCAGGACTATGGAGCCGCCAAGGAAGGTTGAGGGTCTCCTTGCTGGGGCCTGACAGGGACCCCTGGTCATGTGGAAGCCAGAGCCTGGAGCCCTGGCTTCTGCTGAGGCCCTGGGTGGCCACGCTACGTGGCCCATTTGCAGAAGCCACCCTCTCTTGGCCCCAGAATCGGGGGGAGGACGCTCGGAGAGAGACCCACCAGGACCGGGGGAAAACAAAACCAGGGCTTACTTTATCCCATTTCCTCTGCCTGACTTCTGCTCCACTTCTCACCAAACCTCCCTTTTCTCTTACTGGGAGTCAGAACCTCTGTTCTACGTTTGGCCACAAGAGGGAGCTGATCCACACAAGTGGGGAGGTTAGCGTTAAGAGCCGTGCTCATGTGTGCTGGCCCTGATCCAAGCCCTTTCTCTGCAGTAGTCCGTCTCATCTTCACAGCCCTATGAAGAAGAGGCTTTATTGACCTCATAATTGATGAGGAAACTATAGCACAGAGAGGTTTAGTGACTTGCCTGAGGTCACATAGCTGGTAGGAGGTGGGTGGAGCCAGAGTGGGGTCCTGGTGATCTGATTCCAGAGAATGTGCCCCGGACCACTCTGCCTCCTGGCTCCTGAAAGCCGGCACCGTGGCTAGAACTCAATCCCCTGAAATATGGGTGGAGAAGGAGTCTGATGAGGTTCACCCCACCCACGGCCACCGTGCTCCAGCCAGACAGACGTGACCTGTTCATCCTACTAGTCCCGTTAACATGCTGCCTCCATGCCTGTGCACTAGCTGATTGCTCTGCCTGGAATGCCTTCCCCCTCATCCTGCAACCAGTTTCTCATTTTCAGGCCCTGCCATGATGTCACCTCCTCTGTGGAGCTCTGCCCACCCCCAAGTAGATTAGCTCCCGCAGCCTCTGGGTCCTCTCTCGCCTGTATGTGCATCTGTCTCCTGCAGGCCTTGAGCTCCTCACTGCTGGGGGCCACCCAGTTCCCCCCCCACATCCCCAGAGCCCAGCTAGGGTCAGGCACACAGCAGTATTCATGAGCCTTGGTTGAATGGTGTTTACAAAACCCTCAATCACATATATCTCGTGACCTTATAAGGTGGCTTTCATTATCCCCATTTCACTTGCTGGAAAACTGGGGCTCAGAGAAGGGAGGCAGTGTTCCTGAGGGGCCAAAGGCATACCCGGGCCAGGTCTCCTGCTCCACTCTGCTCAAACTCACTAACTGGCCACACGAGCTCAGGAGCTGCCCAGCCCACCCCTCCTCACACAATTCCCTTAAATCAAGAACACTTGGTTGTTCTAGTGACTTTCCAACTGTGTTGCCAGCTCCTACAGTAAGAAATACATTTTACCTTGATATGCTTTCAAAGCTGAGTGTATACAACTTGACATTGACAAAACTGAAAGGAAGTTTCACAGAAGAAGAATTTCCTCTGCTATCTGCAATGCACTCTCATATTCACTACTTTTATTTCATTCTATTCTACTCAATTCTAGCATTCTCTATCACTTTCTATTCATTATTATTATTTTTTTTTTGTAATGCTAGTCTCGATTCAGCAAATTGGTTTCTTGACCCAAATGGCCCACAGTTTGAAAAAACCCCATGTAGATCAACTCTAAGATCCTTTCTGTCTTCCTGGGGCCACCTCTCCTATACCCCACTCCACCCTGCCTCTCCCGGGCTAACTACTTCCTTAAAGATGGATTACACCTCATTGTGGTAAGTAGGCAAGTTAGTCTTACTCACTAAAGGGAAGTAAGTGGGCACCTACTACATGACATAGTTATCACCATCACCGTCACCACTATCTTTGGATCCTTGTGGGGAGGCAGGTGCACTGTAGTGTAAAGAGACCTAGGCAGGGAGAGTAAGGCCTAAATTTCAGCCCCAGTCCTGCCCCTGCCCTAGTCGAGGCCTCAGTCTCCCCATTTAAAAGATGCCAGCCTGCAGGGCTGGCCAACCGTGGTTCCTTCGGGCCTGAGCTGCGACCATTCTCCCAGCTCAGAGTCCAGTTACTTGGGAATGGCTGCTCTTCTGCGAGCCTTTGAGGGGCCCTCTGTACCCTCCATTCTCTTCTGCTATGATGCTCCAAGTGGTGTTCTAGCATCCCCACCTCTCTGAGGAGCCCCATGGAGAAGCTGGGTGAGTCCTGGGCTCATAGAGAGTGAATCATTTCCGGTTGGGAATATCAACATATGCGGCTGATACGAATGACCATGACATCTCCCCTCAATTTGTACTTTCCAAACCACCTGTGACCCATTGCTTTGCCTCTCCTCCCAGAGGCCCTGACAAGTGACCTCTTACCTTCTTTTTCAGAGGAGGAAACCGACTCTGGGTGGGAAAACATCTTATCTGAGGTCTCACCAAAAGTTAAGACTGAGTTGGGACCAGGGCTTGACTTTCCACCTCCCAGCCAAAGATAAAAATCATCTTTTATTGAACACCTAGAACACCAGAGCTGAAGCATCCTTGGAGATCTAAACATCTAAACCAATTCCTCTGTGTACAGATGGGGAAAGTGAAGCACGGAAAGGAGAATTCGAAGGGCCTTCCCTTGGTCCCACAAAGCAGCCGCAGGATCCCCTGGCCCTGTGGTCCTGCTGGCCATGCTCAGTGTCCCAGGAATTCTGCAGCTGATGGGCTGCACAGACTCACAGAAGACTCAGATGCATAGCACGCTCAGCCTGGGGCCAGGGCAGGAGCTGGTTTTAGCCCCAGCTCTGCTGCTGACTTGTGGGATGGAGTCTACACCCCTTTCTGTGCCTCAGTTTTCCCATCTGTACAGGAAAGACTTAGTTTACATGTTTAGGTCTCCAAAGATCCTTCAGATCTGATGTTCCACTTGTCAATAAAAATCAGGCAACAGGTGACTTTTGTCTCTGAAGCTGGCAACTCCCCTTCTCCCAACCCTTCCCGTAGGAGTATATGAGCTGCCAATGCTCCCACTTCTGTCACAGTGGGTTATTGCACCACCATCACGTGGGGAGACCATTTGTATTTTTACTCAAGGAGATGAACACAGAGGATCAGCCACAGATTGCGTGGCTCAAGTTCATGGAGTTCGTCAGCTCCGTACTATCATAACCACAGAGATGAAGATGATTTTAGCTGCATTAACAGATAAATTGCCAAAATAAGGAAGGTGATAGGAACCCAGGAAAGGGGGTTCCTATCACAGCCAGGGCTCCTTCAACCTCTGTAGCCAAGAGTTACCCTCCTGAGCCCCAACCTGGTCCTTCTTGCTTTCCTTTAGGGCAAGCTCCCTGAAGACCCACCTGCCGTGCTACGCTGTTGGGGCTGACCCACTGCCTCTTTGGGGACCCTCAGTTTCCAGCATCAGAGTCCTCAGATGTCAAACTCTTCAATCAGGCTCTGGCCTGGGGAGCCAGTCCACTTTGCCACCACAGCTTAAGTGGTCACCACTCCTGCTGCCCATCAGCTTCCCGAGACTCCTGCCCCGGGAGTGCTCATATATGGCTCATTACATCCCTGTGCTCCTCAGGGGCCTGAAGAAGCCATTGGGAAAAATTGATCTATTCAGATGTTAGGGCTCTGAGAAACCAAGCCAGAAAGGAAGGAGGGAGTGAAGGAGAGAGGACCTGAGGGAGGGAGAGAGGGAGAATGTATTCAGCACTCCGGACAGCTCCAGACCGGGCTGGGTCTCCCAGGAGGAAGGATGAGCCAGCACTAACGAATCAGCATTATTGAGCATCCACTATGTGCCAAGGCCTATGTGGCAACCCACTGAGACAGTATTACTATTACCATATTCTCACTTTACAGGTAAGAAAAATACAGCCTAGAGAGGTTAGGTAATTTGACCGAGAGCACAGAGTAGAAGGGTGATTATAGGTCCAGGCTTCTGTTCATCATACCACATCGATCCTTTGGGAAGTATAATGAAGACTTTTCTATCTTCCCTTTTAGCGGGGACCAGTGGGCTTCGAGCCCTTGCTATCTTCTACCTCGGTGAAATTATCCCTCTCTAAGTACACTGAGCACATACTATGTGGCAGGGATAATACATACTTCATCTCATGTAACCCTGACAACAACCCTGTGAAGTGGGTGTTTTATTTTGCCTTCTTCACATTACTTCATTCATTCAACAATATTTACTAAGCACCAAGCATGGTTCAGGCACTGTTCACTGGGGATAAATCAACAAAGAAACAAACAACAACAACAAAAAAGTTTTTGCTCCTTATGGAGCTGACTTTATAACAGGGTTAGGGCGAGTGTGTGAGTCAACAAACAATAAGCACAATAAAGTAGATTTATTTTTTGTGTTAGAAAGTGATAGATGGTATTAAAAAAGAAAAGAAAGGTATAATGACAGAGTATAATTCAGTGTAACTGTTGTGCATATTGCTACATAATCTTTATAATTATTATTTCAATGGTCAAGGAACACATGGAGTGGATGTGTCATAACTTAGTAATTATCTTCTTGTTGGATATTTTTATTTAGCCTTTATTTTGTTCTGGGAGAATTTTAGGACCCCTGTTGATGTGCCAGACATATGCCTGTTTGCTCTCAGACCCACCCTGACCCTCACAAACCTGACTGGGCACCCAAGAGAGAGGTTAGGGAGGGACCTCTGTCACACAGGGAGATGGCCCTGAAAACTTCACTACCCAGCATCTCTTGCACTGGCTTGTGGTCAGATTCAGCCAATAGGAAACACTCACAGGAGATTGGAGGACAGAAGAAAGGCAGAAGCCAGGAGATTCCCCCCACCCCTTTCTCTCTCTGTTCCGGACAGTTCCTGAGCATGGCTGTGTCTTCTCTCTAGTTCTGGCCTCTTCAGACAACCCCTTCCTATGTGGCCCTTTGTCCCTCCTCACCAGGAGTGTGAGAGATGTCCTGCTGTCACCAAGCTCTGAACTGCTTCATCTCCCAACACCTTTGCAATCACTTCCCCATGATAATTTCCCACTATTGAACTACTGGTGAGGATTCTGTTTCCCAGAGTGTACCCTGATCGGTACCCTCTAGATCTGATTTGCTTGCAATGTCTCACCATGATGAGCAATTCTTTACTAGATATCATGCTTTTGTCATCTTTTGAATTTTTTCCTTATGATAAATCCTCAGGAATAACCATACTGGCATCAAAGAATAGGAACATTATTAACTCTCTTGTTACATATTTTGCTTCATATTGTTAGTTCCCAAAAATGTATTAAGTCAAGATATTTTTTAGATATTTGGAGATATTTGAATGCGGCCTGAGCATTACCTGATACAAAGTTATTTTTAAGTTTTTTGGATGTGATAATGGCAAAGTGGTTATGTAAGAAAGTAGACATTTTTTGGGGGGCCAGCCAGGTGGCTCAGGTGGTTGGAACTCCATGCTCCTAACACCAAAGGCTGCCGGTTCGATTCCCACATGGGCCAGTGGGCTCTCAACCACAAGGTTGCCGGTTCGACTACTCGACTCCCGCAAGGGATGGTGGGATGTGCCCCCTGCAACTAACGACAGCAACTGGACCTGGAACTGAGCTGCGCCCTCCACAACTAAGATTGAAATGACAACAACTTGACTTGGAAAAAATGGTGGAAGTACACACTGTTCTCCAATAAAGTCCTGTTCCCCTTCTGCAATAAAATCTTTAAAAAAAAAAAAAAAAAAGTAGACATTTTTTTAAGCATGTATACTTCAGTGTGTGTAGGAGGAAATGACATGATGCCAGGGGTTATTACACATAAAGGGGAGGGAGAAGTGAAGTATGGAAAAATCTGAAGTTCTAAATCGAGGCAATGGTTGTACTTGGATTCATTATACTATTCTTCCTATTTTGTGTATGTTTAAAAGCTTTTATAATAAAAGAGGAGAAAGTCCACGTCCAAACTCCCTCAGGTTGTTGGCAGTAAGATCCACGGCAGCTCGCTCCTTCAGAGCCAGGAACAAAGCCAGTATCTAGTCACCTCCTGGATGGTCTGGGTATTTTCCTTTTTCCAGGGAACAGTAAAGGACCACAGGACCCCTTGGAGGAAGATTTTTGACATACGCTTTCCTCAAAGGGACCCAGAATCCTTCTCATTCAAGAGCTCTGAACCTGTGAGCTGCTCAGTTTGAGACCTGGATAAGAGGCAACGCACCCACATGGTGGTGATTCAAGATAGGTTTGTACCCAGCAGACCTGGAATGTTCCTTTCTGTGTCTAGCAGCACCTTGGAAGGCTTCCATGCATTTTCCCCCTTGAGACTCTGTGATTCATTAGCTATCCCCACAGATCCCTAAAATGTTCCAATACCTGATGACCCGTCCATATCTGCGGCTTATTGTGGTAACTGTGTTCATCTTGTTTCTGATGGTTACGTGCTGCCATCTACCTGGCCTCTCATCATCCACACTGAGATCAGAAACTTCCATTACAACACCTCCATGGCCACTTCTGGCTTACAGAGGACAACCGTCATAGAGCTCTTCCAGGAGGGTGACATTCCCACTCCCCACTACCACGAATGCATTCCAAATGCTTTGGTGAAGGGAGTGTCCTCAGCTTTTCCTAAGGGTGTGAGCAGGTTGCATACACTAGATCTATTCCAACATGTTCACTTTCCTGAGCCTTCAGATTCTTTCCTACACAGCATTCCAAGAAAGTTCTGGTATTTCAACCTCATGCAGTGAGGCAAGAACCCCAGTGATACTGTTCATACAGATCAGCCTCGAGGGGCTCTGAAGGGGTCGGGGTGGACAGAGAGAAGATCTGGGAGAGCAAATGGAAGACAGTGGCACAACCACTTTACCCTGAGAGAGTCAGGAGTCAGGCAGGTTAGTCCATCCAGGCCTTGGCGAAGTGGAGGTTTTCCCAGGAGCAGGTCATAGGAGGTCCCCTAAAGAGATAGGAGAAACACAAGCAAATGTGCAGACCAGAGTGCCAGCTACATCCAGGTGGTAGCTGTGTGCCTAGAAGGAAAAGGTCAGGGTCAACACACGCAGCTGACAGGCAGGCCTGGGATCAAACCTGGGCCCAAATCTCCTTTCACCTAGAATCCACCCTATTTCTGAAGTCTGTCCATCTTCCTGGCTTGGCACCTCCCACGCTGGGCACTCAGGGACCTCAGGAGACTCCACTCACACTGGTCCACCCAGAGCTGACACCACCCCTCTGGGACCACACACATTCTACCCTGCTGTCCACCCGATATCCATGGTTTTTCAGGCCCTGCTCTCGCCAGGACTCGTCTGATAAAACGTAGCCTTTAGCTAATTTGTACTGGGTGCCCAGCCCTGCAATCAGAAATGGCTTCTATGTCTGAAGGGGCTACAGTCCGGTGTTTGCCTTTATAGAGTAAGTCCTGTGGCAATAACAGCTCTGATAGAAGAAAGTACAAGGTGTGCACAGAGCCAGACAAAGAGATGAATTGCCTGGGCACAAGCAAGGAAGGCTTCAAGGAGGTGTCGTGCTCTAGTTATCTAGTGCTGGGAAACCACCTCAAACTTAAAGGCTTACCACCACAACAACCATTTATTTTGCTCGTGAATCTGTCATTTGCACAAGGCTTGGCAGGGAACGTTTATCTCTATGTCACAGCATTGCTGGGGCAGCTGGACTGAGGCATATTGTGGGGGAGCGTGTCTAGGACCAGGAAGCGTGGTCAGGTCTCCACTGATCTCCTAGGTAATGGACACAAGCCAAGAGCAGTTGCCTGGCATCAGGGTTGAGACCAGGGGGTGACAGCCAGATGCTCTGGTGGCTGTCACCAGGAGGCAGCACTGCTTTGGCTGGTTTCTCTCCATTTGGGGCACTGTCTCCAGGGGTATTAGATTTCACTCCATCTGTCTCCAGAAAAGTGGAAGCTGAGGAAGGAGCTTTAAGTGCACCCTGTGTCACCTCTCAGACAAAGCTGGAACTCCCCGTGGTGTCTGTACCCATGTTTGTGCACTTCCACCTGTCACTGGCTGCTCACAGCTCCCTGGGCCGGCTGCTCCATTGGCGGCCACTCGCCTGTTAAGGCTTCTGTCCTGTTGAGTTGAGAAACCTCTGACTTCAATACTCTGGTCCCTGACCCCTGTCCTCCTCGTTAGCCCCAAATAGTCAAGAAGTGTCACCCACGTGAAGTACCAGTAAAAAGCACCCTGAAAGCCTTTATGACAGTTAAGATAATCAAAATAGCAAACACACAGTACACATTCTGTTTTGGACTATCCTAGGTGCTTGGTATGTAATGATTCATTTAATTGTCCCAGTCCTATGAGACAGGACAGCCCTTCCCTGTAGTGTTCATATCTAGGCACCCAAGACCCTGCTGGTACTTATTAAATATACAATAAGTATATGTTGAATTATTATCCTCATTTTGCTGATGGAATACTGAAGCACAGAGAGGTTATTACTTGCTGAAAATCACACAGCTTTTAAGGGGCAGAGTCTGGGATTTAGAACCAGGCAGTCTATCTCCAGAGTCCATCCCCTCAACCCCAACATATGCTGCTTTAAAAAAACCAAACACCATAATGTCAAACATTCCCTCATGTTTTCCCCAGAAAAACATCCCCAAATCCTCCTATGTTCCTCATATAATGACAATGACTTGATGTAAATGGTCCTTATATGACACTGTGGTATATTCTCGTCTCACTTAAGCCTGATTATAATCTCTACAGTGTAAGGTTCAAAGGAACAGGGGCCTTTCCAGTCCCATTCATTGCTGAACCCCCAAAGCCACGCCTGGCACATAACGTACTAGTGTATACACAATAAATTTAAGTTGGGTGAGTTAACTTTAAAGACAAAGGATTAAGGTTCATACAGCTCAAGAAATTTGCCCGAGGTGTCGGAATTAGTAAATGACAAAGCCCTGATTTGAAACCAGTCTCTGTCCCAAGGGCTATTTCTACTGCCTGGCCTCTCTGGGCATCAGCTTCCTCACAAGTTAAAAGGAGATCCTAAGTTTCCTTAGGGCTATAGTGGGGACAAAAGACATAATGGATGTGAAGATGCTTTGCAAACAAAAGAGGGGCACACAGATGTGTGGCTTCCTTGTTTCCATTTCTGTGTCACTGAGGCCTGCACAGGACTAGTACAGAGAAGAAGCTGGGAGTTCTGCAGTGAGAGCCCCAGTGAATGAGGGTGTTGCCTACAGAACATCAATTAAACTGAGATGGATGGATGGATGGATGGATGGATGGATGGATGGATGGATGGATGGATGGATGGATGGATGGATGGATGAATTGAAAGGTGAACAGATAGATGGGTGGATGGATGAATAGGTGAATGGGTGAATCGAAAGAAGAACAGGTGAATGAAGAAATAAATGCCTGTCGGAAAAAAGACAATATTCCAACATGAACTCAGGCTGCTGTTTAATTATTGTCCAGCAGAGGGCACCAACCCTCCAATAATTGGCCTAGAGTTTCTTGCCAGTGAAAAAAAACCTGTAGGAGGGCACACCTGGAGCCAGTATTGGGCCTGGCCTGTAGCTTGTTGACAGTTTTGGCAGGTGGAAAAAATCGAGATGTAGGGGATCAGGTTAGAGTCCTTGGAGAACAGGGGTGAGTGTAAAGAGCAGGAACGAGGTGTAAAGAGCGCAGGCGCCTGCCTCCAGTGATAGAAGCCTGGGGGAGAGCACCCCAGAGTGTGGCTCCTTTTTGTAAAATGGAGAAATAAGAGGACCTTCCAGGCTTATCAAGAGGACTAAACAATGTACATTGTGGAGAGTTCTCGGTACAGTGGAGGCCCGCAAACCTCACAGGTGAGGCATTTGCAGCTCAGAGAGGTTTGTGTGACTTACCCAAGGCCCCCCAGCAAGTATGAGGTGGGAAGTAATGATGGTCTCTAAGGACCCTAATGAGATTCCTATGAGAATAGAAAAAGTTATCTTAGGATAAAAGTGGTTCTGGGGAATGGAGACTGTTCTAGTCAGGTGTGGAAGTTTGAAGGGGGGAAGCTGCTCAGAGGCTAGGAACGATTCTTGGAGACAGAGTTAAGTGAGCCCATCCTGCCACCAGGGGTGGATACCAAGTACCCACTTAACAGCCTGCCAGGCACTCTACTGTAATGTGGGGAATTAACCTTTAATGTGTGGAACTTGACTTTCACCTCCTCCCATGGCTGAATGTGAATTTGCCATCTCAACAGACGGTTTCAAGAGGCTGAGCTTTTCCTTCAGCGTTGATTTTATGTATTGCTGTCAGGGATTTAGCGCAGGCACCAGGTCTGGCTTGGATTGCCTCAGAATGCGCTTGTCAGCAGGTGGCACCCTGCAGAAAGCTAAGCCCAGTTCTACACACTTCAAAAAAAAAAATAAACAGAAAAGCAATGTTTTCTGGAGCAAGCGGCCTAGCTGAGCCGAGGGTGTGTCCAGCCCAGAATGCAAACAGTGAGCGGGTTTCAGAGCATAAGCTAATCCCTTGGCCTGGGCCCTGGGCCCGATCCTGAGGAATATCGTCCATGCTGTAGTGCTCCTAGGATTTCAGAAAGTGGCTTGTATGGGACGGGCCTTGAGACTGGGAGAGGACCCAAAGAGGGGGGAAAACGACACTCTTAGTTTGCCATTTTTCTCTCATAAGACGGCGTCTAGAACCTGCTGAAGTGTTGTAGACCAATGACAAGTTGAGTGGGACCATACCCGCCCTGGTCTATACCTGCTTCTGCTGGGGCTTAAACCCACCTTTGGGTTTCAGCAGCCCCCCGTGCCGTTCATCAGGGTGGCGGGCCCCACGGAGGGTCTGCCTGTTCCACCAGCAGCGCTCCCTGTCCCAGCTTGAACAGGACTCTTGCATTCGTTGCTGATAAAATTCCTCTGGGAACCTCCCATGCATGAGTCCAGCTTGCCTGGATTCACCCCTTTATTTATCTGTGACTTCAATGTTTTCTGATACTTTTCTCTAGGCCAGCTGTCCTTCATACCACGGGTAGCCAGGTGACTAAGCCAGGGTCTCTGATATAATCTAGTGGGGAAGGCAGAGGATTGTAACCGAGTGAGGGTGGAGGCACAAAAGGAGGTGGGAACAACGCGGTTTGGAATGGATCCTGCGGTTGGGTGAACCTCAGCTTCCCCCCTCCTCAAGCACCTGAAGGTTGCTGAGGCTGCATGCTGCTTCACCCCAATTTCCAGCAAAATGATCGAGCAGGACAGAAGCAACAGAGGGCAGGCTGGCGAAGACCCGCCAACCGACAAAGACCCGGAAGCAACTAGCAAGTTGATTGGAGAATCCAGAAAACCATGAGCCACAGTGTGATGAGAAAATGAGCCAGGCTCGTCAGGTGGGCCCCCACCAGTGCCCCGGAGGGCATGGGCTGAGTTTGCAGCCTGAAGCCCTGTCAAATTGTTCTCCATGGCTGCAGCACCCTAGACAGGTCAGGCCCGGCACAGTGTCTGTAGAACTAACCACAGGCGGGGAGCAGGACCAGAATGGACAGGCTGGAATGCACAGTAGGCCTTGGAGGCCTGAGAAGCCCACTCTGACTCGATGGACGGGCCTGAGCAGTGAGTTGGGGAAGGAGGCAGCTCCTCCCTGTACAAGCAGACTACCAGCTGGGCCACCAAACGGGCACTGCCACTCTTCACTCTGACATCTGAGGCCACTCTTTGGGGACTTCTTGCTTCCTGTAAGGGTGTGATACCAGTGATGTGGCCTGTCCCCCAACCCTGACGGTCACCCTCCATCACCCCTAAAATGCAGATCCGAGCCTTTGGTTAGAAATCCGACTATACCATGGCGTCTACTGCGCTATCAGACCTAACTGACTTTAGTTCTGCTGTTCCTTTTCCAGGACTGGAATCAGCTATCAAGGGTCACCTTCCACAGGATCTCTTAGCTTCTCTTTCCACCGCCACATTTCCATTGCTGGGCTATCACGGTGGGTAGATGACAATGTGGACAGATCAGGCTTGTGTGGACAGTAAATTTCGCTTCTAATTGGCCTGTGACCTTAGGAGCCGTCTCCTTACTGTGAAATGAAGGACAATTGTACCTGCCTCCGGGGTTGTTGTGGGGATTGAGTGGGGCGACAGGTGTGCCTGGCACTGGTAGGAAGGTACCCAGTAAAAAAGTCTTTTAGGTCTGGATTCTGGAAGCATGGGGCCAGCCTGCAAGATGTAGAACCTGTGGGTTTGATGGGAATAAAGCTGCGTTCTAACCCATAGGTGACTCAGAATTCTCTCTCCCCACTGAGTCTTGATCCATATCTACATGGAGAGCCTTCCAAGGGCTGGAAGCTGGCAATGAAGGCCAGAGTAGACGCAGAGAGAGCACTCTTGAGGCAAACCCGAGTGCCAGCAGCAGTTTCTGATGAGAGATACCTGCCAATGCTCCCGCCCCAGGACAACCCGTCTGAGTGAGTGTTGCTCCTGGTTTTCTGAGCCTTTTTCGAGACAGAGGCAGCCAACTGGGCCCAACATGCCTCCTGGAGCCAGCCTCTCAGCTGTTGTTTCATTACAGGGAGGAGCCTGGCTCTGGAAGGGGCCATGGCACTGGCTCCCAGCTCTCAGCCCCAGGCCAGGGCACAAATGACAGAGGGGACTCTGGGCAGGGGTAGAAAAGGGGTTGGAGTACCCAGAAACACTGGCTTATGAATAGACTGAGAAAACAATGCCAGGCAGGGCGTTGGGGGTGGGGGCGGTGATCAATTAGTAATGACATAAGAAGGAGAAACTGAATACTAGATGGGGGAAGAGATAGAAAGCCAGAGAGCAGGGAAGAGCGACAGAGACTATAGAGTTGAAAGCAATACAAACAGAGAAAGAGAAAAATAGATTCAAGAAAGAAACATTAAGACAGGAAGTAGATGTTCAGAGAGGGAAATAAAGTCACAGGAAGAGGAAGGAGAGAGACGGCAGAGAATTAGAGGCAAAGAAGAAAGAGTATATGATAAGACAAGGAGCACAAAAAGGGGCCAAACAAAAGGCTATGTGCTAGAGACAGGAGCTAGGACAGAGCAGAGCCAGCGGGGGCCTTAGAACCTATCATATTCAACCTTCTCCCATTTTCCAGATGAGAAAACTGAGGCCCAGCAAATCAGTGGCAGAATCAGGCTTACAATATAGGCAACAAAGATAGTGAAAGGAGAAAGAAACCTGGAATAAAGCTGAGAGCCCGATAGAAAGCCCCAAAGGAGAGGAGCAGGAAGAAATGGTGGAGAGGGCCAGAGTCTCACCCATAGACTGGGCAGTGATGGCAGGGAGATCCAGAACACCCAGAGCAGGGAACACCTGGCCTCTCCCTAAGCTGGGGATCTGGCAGTGGCCACAGACCAGATGACCTCCTGCCTCATCCAGACCCCAGCCACAAGCAAAAAAACTGGGGTGTGGAGTAGGCTGAACAAATACTAGCACAGATTTCTATTTCCACACACTCTTATCAGCCCCAGTGATTTGGTTCCTCAGACCTCTTCAGATTAAAACCAGTTAATCAGGAGGAAGTACACTGGAGGTGGGCACACCGATAGGCCTAAGAAATGTTAGATGACAACCAAGAAGGAGATGGCATAATCATGAACAACACCAGAAGTCACCGCAGTTCTCAGTCTGGGACCATGCAGAGCAGGGCATTAGAATTATAACAGTGAGTGTGTTTAGTAATGATTCATAGTCATCAGGAATGGGTAACCACCCTTAGCGAACACCGCTTACAAAGCTGTGGATGCACAATCTACATTTTAGAAAAAGGCTCTCAAATCAGGAACCCAGCAACATACTCTGAGCATGCAAGATTTCGGTGTGGATTTTCATGTGTGTGTTTTCCTTATTTGACATTATTTAAAAAATTCTCTTCCCAGTTATGAAAGCAAATGGTTTCCTTTTCTGTGACCCTTCAAAATGAAGAGTTTTTTTGTAGAATAAGGCTTGAAGGTCAGGGTTACTCAAGAAAGACTGAGCATTGAGTGGGTCAGTTAATAAATGCTGACTTTTATTTACTTCCCCTTTGCCAGGCCCTGGATCCACAGAGGGGCTGGCCCAGCATGAGGTAGCAGAGCACAGAAAGATGAGGAGGGTTTCCCCATGAAGGAGGGGGCGGGCGATGGCTGTGATGGCAGATTGGTTAGATATGATCAAACAAGTAAATATATTAAAGATAATGGGAGCCAGTTTTCACAGGATTACAGGAGGGAGTCACAAATATGGAAAAAGAGAAAAATAGATTCAGCCCTCTGTTGTTGGATTGAACAACAATCCATGGTGTGAACTCATGGTTTTCCAGATAGATAAGCTTTCCAGCTCTCTCCAATGAGAGGATCTGAGAGCAGCAACACCCCAATAGCAATGGACACCACTAACACTTAGATTTTGACTTCTAAAAGGAACCAGGGCTCCTTGTAGCAATGGCTTATTCCAGGCCTGGGACAGGGAAAGTACTCTGGAAAGTAAGGAAGTGCTCAAAGAATGATGGGGATGTATCAAAAAGACACAGAAGTCACTGGTCAAATCTGGAACACTTTGTGCATCTAAATAAACAATGATAGTAACAGATTATAACTCATTGAATAAAATAAGAAGCCATGAGTCCACACTGTCAGGGAGGGAGGGAAGGAAGAAGGAATGAGGGAGAATTTGATGAGGAATGGAATATCTATGTAGTTTTGAAAGACCGCTCCACAAAATGCTTATTCATTACAAATGGAAAAGGAACAATTTTCTGCAGTAATTTTCCTGTGGAGAAGCTTGGCAAACACTATCAAAATAATCAAAATGAACATCACCAGTTATGGGACAAATTGAAATGATGTGCCACCTGATAGGAGCAACGAGAAGAACACAGTGTCACTTATGTGACATCCTGCTAAAGATTCAAACCCTGAATCAAATCATGAGGAAATATCAGACAAAACTGAAGGGCGTTCTACCGAATAACAGGCCTGTAATCTTCAAAAATATCAGGATCATAAAAGTCAAGGAACGACTGAGGAACCATTTGAGTCTGAAGGACACTAAGAGACACGACGTAACACGAGATTTTGAACTGGGTCCTTCGTCTATAAAGGACTTTACTGAGACAATTGGAGAGACATGAATGAAGTCTAAGGAGTATAATAATGTAACATGATCACTTCCTGATTTTGATGCCCTTATTGTGGTTATGTACAAAAATGTCCCTGTTTGCAGAAAACAATAAAATATTTGTTCAGGAAAACATACATTATGTGTACTCTATTTGCAACTGTTCAGTAAACATGAAATTGCGAAAAGCAATTGTTCCAATCTTCCCACAATAACTCCCAAGACAAAATGTTTTTCATGTGAGCAATGCCAAACCTTCTGAGAAGGAATAGCCCCAAATTCATACAACTTTTCCATACAAAAATCAAAATTGGTGTGGTAGAGGAAAATGATAAGCTTATAGAACCTATGAACATATATGTCAAAATCCCAAATAAAATACAAGCAAAGTCTAGGACGTCAGACTCCAGGAGTCTTTCTTGACAGCCAGCTGGCCCACCCTTGGCTCTACATCCACTCCCTGCAGCAGGCAACTGTGCTGTGGAAGCGCCATCTTGGATCTTAAGGGCCAGCCCCCTTGAGAGGTGACAGAGTGCAAAATGGGAGAGCCTGGGGCATTGAGGACTTCCTGGAGCACAGTTGCCAAACTATCCCTGAATTGCCTACTCCAGACTAGTATGTGAGAAAATTTCTTGTGTTTAAGCCGCAATTATTTTGGAGTTTCCGTCATTCACAGCCAAATCTTATCCTAATATTCAACAATAGCAGATTAAAGGAGAAAAGCCATAGTTTCCACTCATAGAATGAAAAGAAAAGGATTTAATAAAATTCATGTTCATTCATGATTTTAAAAAAAAGAAAATGATACATGAGAGCTGTATTGAGTGTGAAAAAGTACTATGCCCTTCTAGGTCTGGGAAACATGAAATGTGATCTGTACCTTACACCACACACAAAAATCAATTCCACATGGATCAAGGACCTCAATGTGAGAACCACTATGTTTGCTAATTTTAGGAGAAAATATAGAAACATTCCTTTGTGAATTTAAGATAGAGAAGGACTTTGTAAACAAGACATTGAAAAATGCAAATATGAAAGGAAAGAAAAGTGCAATAAATTTGACTACTATAGAGTATAGAACTTCTTTTCATCAAAAGATACCATAAAGAAAGTGAAAATACAAGCTGCAAAGTGATATGGCAAATCGTATTTTCCAAACTTGGCTACAACTGTATTTTCCATCCCACATGCTCTTTTAGAATCTAGCCACTGCCATCAAAAAGTAGAGTTTATGTCCTTTCCCCTTGGACCTGGCAGTTGCTGGCAACTGCCTTGACCAATAGGGTACAGCCAAAGTGATGCTATATGACTTCTGAGAGGTCATAAAAAAGCCATACAGATCAACCTTCCTTCCCTGCTTCTGCCCTTCCCCTCCCACCTCCCACCTGCGCTTTGCAGGTGACACAGAACTGCTTTCTCGCTCATACGCTGTCTTCACCACATGTGCTATGCTAGTGTCTGCTTGGGCTTGGCTTCTCCAGCCATCTCAGCAAAACCCTCCCTCGGGACCACCTGGCCTAGAGGCCTGCCTTGGCTTTACCTGGGGATAGACACTTTCACAGTCTCCAACCTGAGAGGTGGAGAGAGGCACAGAAAATAGAAATCAAAAGCATGTCCTACATGCATTCATGCTGAGGAGTCAGGGAGAGATGGCCTGGAGCCAGCCTGCGTGGGTGCATTCAGAGCGGCAAGCCATGTCGCCACCAGCTACCTACTGCTGTCCTCCAGAGTCATGCCCAGGAAGGGTGGGGAAAGGTTGGGACTTGGAGAATTTGAGTCCTTGCTCTGCCCCTGATGTGCTGTGTGACTCTGAGCATGTCACTTTGCTCCCTGCGCCTCAGGTTCCACAGCAGCAGTGTTCTTGTGTTTCTCATTTCCATGTAGCTACTACTTCCAGGGGGCCTGCTATATGGAGCAGGTGATCCCTAACTGGAGCTGAATGGAGCCCAATTCCCCTACCCCTGCCCCTCACATTGTACTGACTTGTACTCACTCATCAAGATGCATTTCATATATCACCCCTGCAGGAAATCTCTCTTAATTCATCAAGCCACCCAGGGTCTCCATGCTTCCCTGCATCTGTCTCCTATCTCAGCCACCCCTGATGGTGAGCCTTCTGAGAGCAGAAATCATGTCTGAACCACCTCTGTGTCCCAGGACCCAGCCCAGGGGTCAGCACAAAGCAGGCACCAGAAAATAGCTGCTGAGCTCATTATTTAATTAGAACATAATGAAACTTGTTCCTTTAAGAGGACACAAAAGGGTCTGCTCTGGCTGTAGTCCACATAGCATATCTCCAACAGAGTCCCCAGGCTTCTTTGAGATTCCCAAGAGAGAAGGCAGTCACGGGACTGTTGGGGAAATTCACCAGCTTCCAGGCAGCTGCCTTCTCAGCTGGTCTCATGATACGCATGAGTCTTTTATTTATTTTCCAATATTGGCAATATTCCAATAGTGGCATACTTTCTTTTTCCTGTAAGATCTATAGACATATATGGGGATATTAATTCATCAATGCTGATTTAAATACCTCTTCATACCGTTCATATCTTAGTCAAAAGCCACAGGGTAAACTGAATTATCTGCATGTGGATTGTCCATGGCCAGTATGGACTCCCAGGGGGCTTCCCTGAGTTCAAGGGCAACCACAGGAAACAGTTCCCGTATGTGCTGACTGCTTCCCATCCCAAGTGCCTTTCTCTCTCTATTATCTGCCCCAGAAGAGAGGGCTTTCTGCAGGAACATGCTTAGCCCCACAGATACCTCGGAGCCCCAAGGAGACTGAGCTTACTGGTTTTTCCTCCTCACTTTTCCCCCTATCTGATTTACTCCTAGGATCAACCCCTAAATAAATTATGTGTACCCAAGTCCTTGTCTCAGGGTCTACTTTTGGGGGAACCCAAACAAAGAAGCAAGGAGAAGGCTAGTGCCACAGTGCAGGGGAGAGGTGGTAAGGGCCTGACCCAGGAAACGGACTAGGAAGATGCAGAGAACTGGTTGGTCCTAGAGAAGTTTCAACGGCAGATTGAGTGGGACCTGGCAACTGATTAGATATGGGGGTGGGATGAGAAAAATGGAGGAGGCAAGGGTGACATCCAGGTTTCAAATTGAACAGCACCTTTATAAGAAACGATGAAGTAAATTTGATAAAGTATGACCAGTTTGAATGGATTACAATTTCAAATTTTACATATATTATAGTTAATCCTCATACCAATCTTGTAAGCTATTTATAAGTATATCAATTTCCCATCATGTCAAAACGAAAAAAGGAATTTAAAGTGGCTTACAAGATTTTGTAAAAATACAAGATGGTGTATATATGGGATTGTATACCAATCAATGGAATGTTGAAGGCAATTTTAAAAATGATGTAGAATAATATTTAATGACATGAAAAGATGTTTACAGGATTTTATTAAGTTAAAAAACATAGCCTACAAATTAGTATTTAAAGATGAGTTATATTGTGGCAATATGTATGTCCATGGGTATATGTGATAGATTCTAATTGCTGACCACTCAGAAGTGCAGAACAAAGTGGTAACTTCATTTCTCTAATTGAATTTCTATTATGAACCCCATTCTGTGAGCTGGAAACTTAATCTCAGTCATTCCTGGGTCCCCCACCCAAACAACCCACCCCCAACTCCTTTTCCCTATTCCTACAGGTAGGTTCTCAAGCACCATCTGTCCACAGATGCTAAGACCTCCCGTCAGCTTGTCTGAGCCCTGATTGTCCGTCCTGAGTGGGTGCTGCCTGGTCAAGTCTTGTTCCTGACCACATGGCCCTTCAGTTCTAAGCAGCTTTCTTGGCTACTGCACGGCTCCCGTGGTAGGCAGAAAAAAACGTCCTCCTCTCCCAAGACATAACTCACTTCCTAATCCCCAGGACCTGTGAATATTACCTTATATGGCAAAAGATGAAATTGCCTGATGTGGCAAAATACATGACTGAGCTAAAGATCTTGAGAGAAGCTTATCCTGGGTTATCCAGATGCGTCTTCACTGCAATCCCATGTATCCTCATAAAATAGAGGGAGTGGGAGATTAGACAGACATGAAGATGGAATGAATAACGATGCCTCCATAAGCTAACGAATGCCAATGGCCACCAAAAACTGGAAGAGGCAAGGAGAAGATTTTTCCCAAAAGCCTCCAGAGGAAGTGTGGCCCTGCCAGCACCTTGATTTCAATTCATTGAAACTAATTTCAGACTTCCGGCTTCTAAAACAGAGAGAGGATACGTTTATGTTGTTTTAAGTCAGCACGCGTGTGGCAGTTTGTTACAGCAGCCACGGGAAACTGATACAGCTACACATCAGGTGCATGATCTTTCTACTTGTGTGTAAGCCAAGGAGACCCAGGGGAGCTCTCCATCAAATCCCACAATTCCCTGGGGCCAGGACCTACCTACCCCTCCTATCCCCAAACCTCTCTTGGGCTGTGGGGCATTCTGCCAGCCTCCCTCAACCCATCTGCTTGGACTTCCGCATTCATCTCCGCTCTGCTCTCTAGAGCCTCAGCAGGGTGGAAGGAAGTCAAGTGTCCTGACTCCCTCCCGGCTCATGGAGTCACATAGCACCCCTTGGCCTCTCTAGGGCTCACGGACACCAGCTTCCTGGGACAAACCGAGGTGGGGTGGGGGTCTGGATGGATGATGCTGGGCCCCCTGTTTTAGCACCCACAGTTCCTCACCTTCCCTCCACCTCTTTCCCTCTTCTCTCCATTAGAACAGTCCTTGTCTGGTCTGGAATCTGGGTTGGTTGACTCTTCATCAGTTGTTCCAGATGTGTTGCTTACACTCAAACCTCAAAAGCCAACTGTTTGCTGCCTTTCTTATCTGTGTCCCACTGTGACACAACAGTGCAATTCCCTGGCACTGTGGGCAAGGACAGGGGCGTGGGACTAAAGGATTAAAAGTGGTTATCCTCAGGTCATGTGTATTTTCTTCATGGTGCTGTGCATGTCCATTCCCCAAAATATCTAATATTAACATGTATTATTTTTGTAATTGAGGAAAAGCTATTATGTTAAAGAAATCATTTAAAGCGTGTAACATTAAACATTTTTTAAAGTAGACATGGAAAGAACAAGCACAAGAATAAAGCTGCGGCTACCTACAGATAGATGCATTTGCTCTGGGTAGGGCACCCACTTTGCTTTCGGCTTCCCAACCACCAGTAAGCAGGAGAAACACCGCCACAGCGTTGGTGAGATTGACGTGGACCAACTGCTCAGAAGGACTGCTATTCTTAGGCCTCAGAGCAGACAGGACTTTCTGCCAAGGATCTGTTAGACACATATTCTTAATCTGCTTTTGCACAGGGAGGAAACCAAAGCTGAGTGGTAAAATGTCTTGCCCAGTGATGCAGCTACAAAGAGATGGAGCTGGATTTGAACCCATAGAATAGTCATGCAGAGCAATCCTTTTAAAAGATATGTTATTAATAAAATCATGTCACGCCTCTGTGCAAAACTTCCAATGACTCCTTAGTTCATTCATGGCTAAAATCAAAGTCCCGCGTGATGGCCTGTATAGCCCTGGTGAACTGACCCAGTAATGCCTGGCCTCAAGCCCTAATGTTCTTGTGTTTCCCTTCTCCACCCAAACAGGTCAGGTCAGATAGGCTTTGCCTTAGGGCCTTTGTCCTGGCTGTTCTCCTGGCCAGGAACCTGCCTGCCACTGATATATCTGGATGGTGTACTCCCTCACTCTTCAAGCCTTGGCTCAAAGGTCCTCTTCTATGGATCCCTACACCAACCTCCTTATTTAAAATTGTAACAACCCACTCCCTTCCCCCCTACGCTCCCCCCTTGCGCTGCTCTATTTTTATCCATAGCACTTGTCACCTTCTAACACTTACTGTTCGTTGTTTGTCACCTGCTTCCTCTGCCAGAAGTGATGTAGGATGTTTCCTTTGTGCCAGGATCGTGTCTGGTGAAACCGAAGAATGGAAGCATGGACCAAGGAGAGGTGAGGAGTTGTAAACAGGGATCGTTTATTAAAAGTAAAGAGTAAATGAGAGGGGGTCCCGAACTGGTTGCCCAGTGACTGAGGCAAAAGCTCTTACTTTTGTACCTTCCCTTGCCTGCTTGGGGAAGGGGGCTGGCGCCTTCTAATGGAATTCATCTATCAGGTTTGTCCTGTTTGCCCAGCCTGAAGGGATTAATGAACCCATCCCTATCTATCAGATCTGTTCCTTTGTCCAGCCAAAAGGGATTTATGAGATAATTTATTAACCTCAAGGTACAGTCTTATATCTTTGTCCTGGAGTGAAGGAGACAGTCCAGAACCTGGAGTTTCAGGATAAGGCTGCCTTTTGTTTATTCCACTAGGGACCTCCCTGTCTACCCAATAACATGCTAACTAACCTGTCTCAGAAGGCAGGGTCCATGACTCTTGGTCACTGATGTTACCTAAGTTCTGTTGGCAGAACCTGGCACATAGTAGATGCTCACTAAGTGTTTGTTGAGTGGCTGAGTGGTGTTCAGAGAATGCTCCCTATGTAGCCTGGCATACAGGAAGCATTCAGAGAGTGTGGCTCTGTTTATGTGGTGATGGCCAGGGCCAGGGCTACTTCCCTTTGGGCATGTGGTGTTGGGTCAGGTCCTGTGTTAGGCTGTGGGGATGGGAATAACTCTGAACTCAAGAACTTCCCGTTCTGATGGGGAACACATGCCAACTAACATAAGGAGGACAGGAAGACAAATGTTTTATTGGGGAAAGGAAGAAAGAACGGTAAGGGAGAATTGATGTGCCAAAATCATGCTGGATACTCTCATATGAGTTTTCTCACTAAGTGCTCCTAAGACTCACAGGTAGGTACGAACAGCCTCATTTTACAAATGAGTAAACTGAGGCTCAGCAGGTCAGGGAACTTGCCCTGAGTGAATCATTACTGAGCGAGTCATGCTGACTCAGGGAAATCTTTGGTGAGGGGGTGACAGTAGAGCTGGCAGCTGAAGGGTGAGGAAGATAGTAACAGAAAGAGAAAGCTGGACTGCCCATCCCAGGTGGCAGGGACAGTGGGAGCCAAGGCACAGATGGGGTGGTGTGGGGGAGAAAGAAACTTTACCCTTTAAGGTTCTTTTGGCTGCTCTAATAATTAAATCTACGTGAAACAGATTAACAAGAGAAATAACCAAATTTAATTACATATGTACATATGAGACCCCCACATACATGAGAGAGTCAAGACCCCCACATACAAGAAAGGTTCAGAGACAGAAAGTTAAAATTAGGTATACATGGCGTTCTGAGCTAAGGATGAGGTAAGGTGCCTTGGTGCTTCAGAGGAAAGGGTGATAAGAAGAGCAGATATTCAGTGATTGGATGTTTACCTTGCCCTATATATATGTAATAGGTTATAAAATGTTATTTCTGGTGACAACTCGTATTATGGGCAAGGCCCCTAATTTAGATTCTTTCAGGAAGAAGTAAAAGTTTCTTGTGAGCCTGCAGGGTCTCAATTGCCTTCAGCTCAAAACAATTCATATGCCAAAGTGGGACATCTTGGGGAGGCCTGTTCTGAACCCCTTCAGTAGCATGTGGGATGTGCTCAAGGGCAGCCAGAAGCAGGTAAGGGCAGATCTCTCTGGCTTGCCACTGTGGCACATGCTCAGCTGAAACAGGGGTGCCCAGCCTGGGGATAGGATGTGACCAGTCTCACTACCAAGGTGAGGTGAAGCCTGTAGTCATGGAAACAACCTCCCCCTGGACCTCTGCCCTCATTGCCAGGATTGGCCTCCTCTGACCCTGGCCTCCTGGTGTCCTGCCCCAAGGCTGTATGTTCCCTAGTTTGGGAGCTTTGGTTCCTCAGCAGCCACTTGGTCAAGGGCCTGCCGAAACCACTTCCAGGAACCTTCACTCAGTCTTATCTGAGCCCAAGGAACACTGAAAAGCAAGCCAGGCCCTTTGCTCAGGCTCCTTAGCAGTTTGGGCTTAAATGGGGCAACAGGCCCATTTTCTATATGGATTGATCCTGAATTCTTTTACTTTAATTCTTGTGTCATGATTATTATAATTTATATAAGGGCTAAGATTTATTGAGCGTTGGCCATACACTTTTACATTCCTTATTTAACTTCATTCTCATAACACCTTTATAAGGTAAGGATTACCTCTCCATTTTCCTGAGGACCTGGGATTTTTTGCAAGGCCACAGTTGGTCAGTAACAGATTCAGTCATTCATCCACTCATCCCTTCATTTCTTTACTCTTCAACCCTTTTTGAGCATCTCTCTCCCCACCCCCGGCCCCCTCACCGCCTATGGCAGCCTCAGAACGTAGAGATGGGATCTGAATAGAGCTCCTGACCCCAAGCTCATGCCTTTGTCAGGCATTCAGATTCCATCTCAAGTAACATTTATTGCTGTGAGCCTTCAGTGTTGGGTGTTTTATCTATGTCTTCACATATGATTGTCATAACAGTGTACCTGGAGGGAATCTGTTGTCCCACTTTATAGGAAAAAAAACGTGGGCTCAGAAAAGAGAAGTGATTTGCCTGAGACTGCCCCACTGGTATGAGGCAGAGCCCAGAACCCAACAGGATGGAATCTTCCATGTTTAATTGCCATCTCAGCTTTCACATTCCAGCCTCACGGTCTCTATCCCACTGTCCCATGTTTGGTCGTGGGTTCTTACATCCCTTTGGCTAAGCCCTGGGGTCTAATCCCTCTCAAGGGAAGCAGCCCAGCTCCCAGCAGGCTCTGCGGGAGGAAGCTGGCAGAGGAAAGCAGCCCCCTTAGGGAGCCCATGAGTGCAACGCTTGTTTGGGGGCCCCACTCCCTGGCGAGGGCACTGGAGCAGTCAGGAACAGGATAAGAGCCAGGCTGCTTCACACATGTGAGGGCAGGGTATCTCCAGGCCAAAAATGGCCCAGATTACCCTGGCCATGGGTCATGACCACTCTTGAAACTGGAGGCCAACCGAGTCCGAGGCTCGTTGCTGTCTGTACTGCTCAACCAACAGACAGACACAGGAGCTGGGCTATAGAATAAGCGTTTATTATCAGAGCACCGGTGGTCTGAGAGGGCAGCGGGTTAACACCTCCAAAAACTGCCTTACCATTCTCAGACCGGATGGGGGTATTTGAGGGAAAATCTGGGCAATTTTCCAGAGGCTATGTGATGGTTTGGGGGTGTGCATGGAGCCTTCTTTCTGACAGTGTGATTCTCTGGTGGAATCAGCAACCCAGGAACAATGATGGAGTCGCCTGGAGGCCCATTGAGATTGTGATGCATACGCCTAAGAGTATTAATTATAAGTTTCAAGGCCATTTTCTGAAACATGGTGGGACAGGGGACAAGACTGAGACCAACTTTCAGTCAGGCTGGGGAGGCTAAGGCCTGTGGAGGAGAAGAGGGCCACTAGGATGGAACAGGGGTCTGGAAAGAAGAAATCAGAGGGAAGAACACAAAACAAACCAAGACAAGGCGAGAGGAACAGAGAAGGTATGGATGAAAAAGGGGTTCTTTGTAAAGTACCCTCACATGGTGATCTCATCATAAATTCCTAACTGGGAGGGGGAGATACGTTCCAGAACTATAACTTCTTTAGTAAAAGGTTTAGCTTTGCCTTGAGCAAGCCCCATCCATTGTTTCTGTACATCTAGGTTAACACAGCTTTGAAATGCATCGTTTCACATCCCTCAAGAGAGCACACAATCTCGTTAACTATCCAGTAATCCAATCCCCACCTTGCGTTCTCCCACCTTCTTTCATTCCTTCCTGAATTCCAAATGCATAAAAGAAGCTACAAACTGTCATTCTGCAGAGCATTTTTCTCAATCTGTTGAGATCTTGCTTCTAGGCATATCCTCCATTAGGCTCAAATAAATATTTATAAAAATTTTCTACAGGTTTGGACGTTCTTACATCGACAAGGGGAAGAGAGGTACAAAGAGCAAGTAGAGAAAAAGGCAGAGAGAGAAAAAAGACAAAGCCAGAGACACCGAGACTAAAAGGCAGACACACAGAGAGAAAGGAGAGAGGGACACAGCAACGGGGGGAGAATGACACACACAGAAAGAGAGAAAGAGTCTGAAGAAGGGGAGAGCAATCCCCCTGCCAGGGCAGCGAGAGGCCTTGGGCAGCTCCTCAGTTGGGGCTCAGCTGTGGGCCTGCTGGACTCTGGGAAAGAGGCAGGGACCACACCCATCTGGAAGCCTCAGGGTCCCTCAAGGAGGAGGGCGTAGGGAGGAAGCCAGACATGAGCCTGGAAAGAGGAAGCAGCAGGATTTTGCAAAGGCCTGAACTGGAGGGGGCAGGGAGTTTGCATAGACTGGATTCTCTGGTGTGGAATTTCTCAGTGGGCAGAGAAGACAGAACACACTGCAGTGCTGGGCTAGCTGGGCAGGAGAAGGATTGGGTGGAGGCGTTGTCAGAGAAAAGCCCAGCTCCCCCACCTCCACCTCTTTGCAGATGGAAAACAGGCTCAGGATAGGGGAAATGACTAGCCCAAGATTATGTGGTTTTCAGGTCGTCAATAAATGCAGCACTTCTCACTCATTCACTCATTTACGCAACAAGCATTAGTGGAACATCTGTCATGTGCTAAGTACTGTGCTAGGTACTAGGGGTTATTGATGAATAGTCGATGGCCTCTGCACGCCAGAGCTCACAGTCTGATGAGAGACGCAAGCATGACAACACAGTGAGCCAAATGCTGTGATAAAAGGGAGTGTGGAAGCCAGTCTGAGGGCAGCTCCCTGAGGAGCCATATCAGGGCTAAATTAAGAGGCAAGTAGGAGCTAACAGGATGGGGGAGGGACAGCATGCCAGGCAGTGGAAACTAACCAAAAAAAGGACACTGCATCAGGGTCACAAAATGCTCCAATGCACAAGGAAGCTGTAATATTTTGTTTATTACTCATCTAACTTTCCTCTCAAACCACTCCTCCCTTGGTTAGCAGGAAAAAGTTGCAAAATATCATCTAACATGGTTTAAAGCTTGGTCTGATCTGGTCATTTAAACAGTCTCTTTAGGGAACATTCAGTCTGTCTTGTATAAATATTCACCACCCCTCAGGTGTCCTCCACCTCCCCAGAATGCAAGCAGCCAGGTAGGTACAGGATTGCCCTGAAGAGGCAGGTGCAGTTCACACCTCTCCAGGGTGATCCTATATCTACCTGGTTGTTGGGCTCCGCACATGAGGTCTCCAGCTAGTGATATGGGGTCTTTTTTCAATTCAGGCCATGCCCCAGTCGTGTCTCTGGCTGACCTGTCTACACCTTGGTTCAAGGTACCTGCAGAACCAAAGTCTCTGCCTTGCCCCCCATCTAGCCCCTGCCCAGCGGTCTCCCCTCAGCCTCTGCTGCTGGGGGGTCTTTACCCTCCTGGCCTATTGTCTCACTGTCTCTCAATTCAGCCTCCAGGTCACCTGGAATGCAGAACAAACCAGGGAAGCAAACGCTCAGGCCTCCTTCTCTTGGACCACCTGTAAGTCCAAGTTTACAAGGTTTTGTGCCCCTGGTGCTGCATGGTATCGCGTGGAATGAATGTGCCATTCCCTATTCTTACATGTTTTCCTCCAATGTTTCACTATTGTGAATAATCCTGTAATAATCTTTGTACCGTCTTCTTTATGCACATACACGTATGCAGGTGTTTCTCTGGGGTAGATACTAAGAGGTGAATTGCTAGGTCAAATACACCACAGTATGTGTAGCTTAAATTATAATAGAGCCTGCCAATTGGCCTCCAAAAAGGCTATACCAAGCGACATTGCCAGAAACTCTTATCAACATTGGATAGCATCAATATTTTTCAAAATTTGTTAATCGTATACGAGAAAATTAATTTCTCGATCAATGTTCATTTTAAACTTTCATTTACCTGAGGAGCAGCAGGGCATGTATCTTTCCATGCATAAATCCTTTTTTATTTCTTCTGTGACTTTCCTGTTCAAACACTGCCCAGTTTTCTATTGGTTGTCTGTCTTTTTTTGTTGTTATTGATTTACAGTTCTTTCTATTTTCCAAATATTGATCTCTTCTGATATATGTGGCAAATGTCTCTTGATTTGTCATTTGTGTTTTAACATTATGTTGTGTCTTGTTACAAAGAATTTCCTAATATGTGCTCAACTGTAGCAAACTTATCCTTTAGGGCTGCTATCGGTTTTTTTTTGTTTGTGTTTTTTTTTAATTAAAATTAAAATTTGCTCAGGTCCTCAGTCTGGTCTCTCTCTCGGGGAGAGATTTCATGAATTTTTCCCCACACAAAGGTCTTAATGCAACTTGCCCCATGGTGAGAGCCTACCTGTGTCCACGCAGCCTTTGCCACCATCGCTGCTGCCTGCCACCCAGCGTCACTGCATGGAAACCTGGCCCCCATGGTCAGCCAGCCAGCAAAGGTGGGGCCCTCTGCCAGGCCACATGTTCCTCCAAGGGGCCATCCCTCCGGCTCCATGCCAAATACAGATAAGCACACGTAGCATCTGGGCTGCTTGCCTGGCAGGTCCGCTTGCTGGGCCCATGGCCACAGGTGGCTCTTGCAAGGCGGGATTTGGCCTCCGTCCTCCCTCGGATAAGACTTCAGTATCTTTTTCTTCTCCGGGATCTGGCAGCTTTTCCTTATCAGCCCACAAAACACTCTAATAACACTTCCTCTCCCTGACCACGCTGCTGGTCCCACGCAGGGATGATTTTTCTCCATGCCTCTTTCCTTATTCCTATTAAAGAGTGGCTGTTTCCCAGAGCTGGGCAGAAATGGAATGCTCCAGCATCTGCCTGCTCCCTCCCAGCCCTTCACACAACCATGGCCTGAGCTCTTTCTCAGGTTTTATTCCCAGGCAACCCCAGAGCCAGTGTCTGCCTTCTCAGAAACCCTGACTCACCGCCCCTTCCTGCCCAGAGGATGCCTCACTTTCCTAGGAGAGCGAAGGGCCTTCCCTGCAGCACTGGTCTAAGAAAGGCCATCCTCTGGGATGCCAAGGTTATTGTCTGCCTATAACTTCTCTGGTTAAAGAAAATATAACTTAATATTTTACAGGGCACTCCTTCTGGTAGGGTACCCAGTGACCATCTAGGGTAACACTAAGGGGCATAAACAACATTCAGAGTAGCGTCCATCAACCACTGTGCCCGAAATGGTGCCATACATGAGTATATACTCCATCCCATTGTGCAAAACTTACCCCTTTCCTTCTGTGCTTCCCAAAAGTAGTTCTGTTGTGTGTTAGGGAGCAAGGGGGTCCCCACAATAGGGTGGAGTTGTCTACTGGCTGTATGACCTTGTGCAAGTCATTTCCTCCTCTCAGAGCATCTGTTTTTTCCTCTTTAAAGTGGGGGTAATCATCTACATGCCCGGGCAGAGGGAAAGGGGAACTGAGTTATACATGGAGGATCGAATGCCGTGCCCAGATGAGTTCTGCTCTTTCTTTTTTCCATCTTCCATTCTGCGTCCTCCCCACTCACTCTCCTGTCAGAGGCCGTGTCCTCTGCATGGACAGATCCAGTATTGGTGTTCACTGTGAGATCTGAGTCAGGGTCATGCTTGCTTTGAATGACCCAGAATATCTCATCAGCGCCTGACATTGGCCTCCCTCTCACCTTTCAGGCTGAGGGTCCCCTCGTCCCAAGACACCAAGAGACCCTGCAAAAAAACATGGCCAAAGTCTCTTGGTTCGAAGTCACTGAACTGGCCTACCAAGCAGGCTGCGTGCTGGGTCCTCGTTGGAAACGCACAGCTTAACTCGGGCTGAGGAGCAGTTGATGGTCTTCATTCAATGTTCTCTGACTTTTTCAGTTTGATAAAGTTCCTCGTGTAGGCAAACATTCTCCTAGGACAGCCTCCGTCACTCTTGTACTCATAGTCAGGCCACACTCACCTGTACTCATAGCCAAGAATATATAGTCCAAGTTGTCACCTGCTGCCAATGGGGGGAGGGGTGGTCGGCAATGGGTGGGCAGGATAGAGGTTTCTGGGACAGGGGAGATGTCACGGTCTTGCACAAATGAGGTTCTGTTTCGGCCTCCACTGCAAAAAGGGGGTGACACTTCCAGTGGGAAGGGGCTTTGATGTTCCTCCCATCACAGCAAAATGGAAGGCGCTCGCCTCGGAGACCCCTGACAGAAGCTCAGGTTGGACCGAGGGATGGGCTGCGTCAGCCATGCTCACGGGTGCACAAGTACAAACTGCAGGCTGAGCTTCCCTGTTATGGACACAACGCTGGTCCATTCAGCGTTCTCTCAGACCATTCAGGGCCTTCCCGACTCCCTCCTACTCAGGGTGCTTGAATTCTGGAGGTGAGCAGGGTGCATAGTTCCAGGGCAATGGCAAAGGCTACCTGTCCTTGGTCACCTTCGTTCCACAGTGGCAACCCCCGCTGCCCCCCATCCCCATGGGTGGCTCTGCTCACCAGCATCTCTCTCCACTGGCTTCTGTTGAAGAGCCTATATTCTCATCTGCTCAGACCCACTCTGACATCTGGGCAAAAGAGGCCCCTGCCTGGGCCTTGCATTCTAGAGTCTCATGCATATCACGAAGACTGAAGTACAGAGAGAAATACAGCTATATAGATATAGTCTTGTAAGAAATTGTGTTGGAAGTCAACTAACCAATTGAGCAAACAAAAGGACCAGAGAAGGAAGTAAGAGACACATTGCTCCCGTCCCTGCCAGGATGGAGGCTCCAGGGCTGAGAATACTCATTGTGTAAGCACCAAGCATTCCTGTATTGGACATACTGAGGCGTCAGGATGCAAAGGAGCATCGGAGAGGCAAACTCCACACCTCCTCACATTTCCAGGTGGGTTCTCAGTTGCCCCCAGCATGTCTAGACCATTAACCAGTGACATTAACCTCACGGAAAGTTGAGCATCCAGAAGTAATGAGCTCAGAGGGGCTTAGGTGCAGTAATTAAATAAGGGACAAAGGAAGCAGGTGGTAATTAAGTGCAGGGACGTGCGGCAGAAACTACAAGGTCCTGAAGAAAAACAGAAGCACAGAGGCATTCATGTGGGTCTGTCAAAAGCTCTGAGGATGACATGGGGAAAGGGACAGGAGTCCCCAGCTGTGGCCTCCTCCCAGATGACCTGACCCTCAGAGCTGGAGGTCCTAGCAGCCTCTGTACAGCTTAGAAGACAGGCCCCAGGGTGGCAGAGGCTCCTTCAAGGGCACGCAGCTGAGCTGGAGTAGAAGCCAGGTCTTCCAGTAAGTGGGCTCTGCCTACCTCCCCACGCACCACAGGAGCCCTGAAAGTTCTGGGGCCGTGAATTGCTCCCACGTGTCTGGGGCTTTGTTTCTTCATCATAAGATAATGATGTTGATGAGACCAAGGCATTGATCCTCACCTTGGACCTAAGCTGGCCCTTCATCCCCTGACTATATCTTCCATCCCCAAAAGACATATATAATCTTAAGAATAATAGGTCAAATTAACAAAGTCAGCAAATAGCTTTTCTGCTGGTTGGACTGCTTCCATCTCATCTGACCCATGCCCCCCCACTCCCACCCCACCCCTCCTGCAGACCCACACAGGGAATCAGGAAGCCCAGATCACGCCTCAGGGTGACCTGTCAGTGGTTTGTGAGCAATTCAAGGGCAGGAGCTGGGTCGTTCCCTGGGTCCCCAGCATCCAGCACAGAACTTCTCACTCCTGCCAGGCCCCTCTCCACATGACTCTCTCTCTTCCATCAACATCTCCCTCTAGTCACCCCTTCAGGTTCTAGGTATTATCAACCTTTCTGTTCCTGGCTCTAAGTAATTGTAGGATTGTGGGAACAGAGTCCCGGAGAGCAGTTTCCAGACTCTTGGCCTCACGTGGAAAGGTGCTGGCTCGGGTAGTAGACGGCCATCAGCTGTGACTAGTTAGCCTTTGGCCACTGATATAACTGCCATGGCTAAGCTAGCAAGCGCAGACTGCAGTTAGCAAGGGGTTGGCTGGTTGGCAGAGAGGCAGAGGGCGGATTGTGGTTAGCTAGTGGGGTCGGTTGGCAGAAAAGCCGACGGCAGGTTGCGGATCGTGTGGCTCCTGCTGCCTGTGTCTCCAACCCAGCCGCCAGCAAGACTATAGTGGTATGACCCCTATCTATGGCTCCATGGGTGTTCCTTTATGGCCTCACCATGTCCTGCGTTCTTGTGCGGGGAGCGGGACCAGAGACCCCACATGACACCCTGCATGACAAGGATCCTGTGTGGTTTCCCTTCACACCATCCCCTCCCCATCTTTATAGTCCCTTTATTAAGCCCATCTTGAACTATCCTAATTTAAGTGTGAATCTATTTTCTACTGGGACCTGTCTGATACAAATGGTAACTGGATGGATGGATGGATGGATGGATGGATGGATGGATGGATCTAGTATAATGTAGTAGTGAGCCCAAGTTTTGTAGTCTGGATTTATATCTTAGCTCTACCACTTATTAGATGTCTGAACTTGGACAAGTTATATAATATCTCCAAGATTCTGTTATCTCAGCTATAAAATGGAAATTAAAATAGTAATTTACTCACAGGGCTGTTGTGAGGATCAAATGTGAGAAGAAATGCAAGGGGTCGAGCATCTTGCTTGGCATACAGTAAATGCTCAATAAATGGTCACAGTTGCTATAGTGCTGGCCAGTCGATGGTAAAATGAAGGCCCACAATGCTCCCTTGTGAGCTACCTGAAGTTCATGAACGCGGAGCTTGACCCAGGTGTAAAACATCTATGAGCTCTTTCCCTGGGAGTCCCTGATTGTCCTCTCTTCCCCGAGCCTAGCTGTGAAAGCACTAGTCTTATTCTCACTCCTCCCCTCTGAGCTGGGTGGGTGGTTACCTGAGGTGGGCAGACACACAGCTGTCTCCTGCTGGACGTTACCTTGGGCTTGGGCTTCTTTCTCTAAAGTGGGAGTGGGGGGACATGACGGAGTACTCGGTGACATAAATGATTGTGGCAATTCAGGGGAAGCCTCTAGACAGTGAAGCCCTCTAGCAAGCTTCCAACTCCAACTTTTCAGGAGACCCAGTAAAGGTCAAGAGTTGAGGAGAATCCTTTCTGTTGAGGAGAATCCCAGGCGACAAGACTCTCAGTAAAGTCTGGGAGGGATCCCCAGAACCTCTCCCGATAGAGTCCTGTCCAAGGCCTGGGCAGGGAGGACCCTCCTCATCACCAGGAAGGTAGCCTACCACCCCATGAGAAGCAGCCCTGGGTTCCCTGCCCACTCCTTGGTGCCTTTGAGCCACCCCCCCAACCCCCAGCTCAGCCACACAGGCTCCCTCCTGCCCCCATAGTCACTGCAGGTTCCCTGAGGCCCCCTCTGAGCCAAGGGCCACCCCAGGCCCACCCCAGGCCCTGGGAGCTCAGATGAGGCAGGCATGTCCCAGCCTACCATGCACATCACACATCCAGCGGTGGTCACAGTGGGAAATAAGTGAGTTCCACCCCTCCCTTTACAGATGTGGGCAATGAGTCCCAGAAAGGGCAGGGACCTGCCCAAGGCCACCCAGCGCTTTGGAACACAGCCTGTTCCAGCCCAGATTTCCCAACCACGAGGCCAGTGTCTTTCCACCTCTTGAGTCATAATGAGTTTCAGGACAGGAGACAAAGTGGCTTGAGGTCAGGGAATTGAGGGACTTTGGTAACTGAGCTGAGTTCAAAGCCTGGCCCCCCTAACTGACATGATGAGAGCCCTGGCAAGTCACCTGAACTTTCTCAGCCTCAATTTCTTTGGCTTTGAAAACTCCTTCCCACAAGAAGATCCTGTGTTGTGCCTGAATAACGTGTATTAAGTTTAACCATAAGAAATTGTTGGCTTTTCAAACAATGGTTTCACCTGATAATTATTGTCTTTATTAGTATTAGCTCAGTCACCGTCAACTGTATGTTCTTGTACATGTCATTTTATCTCTGTCTCCTCATCCAAAAAAATGGCACATAGTAGGTGCTCACTAAAGCTTAGTCTCTTCCCTCTCCTCCCCCTTCTCATGCAGTCATTTCTTCTTCCATAGGTGGCCACAGGGGAACCTGGCCTATTTGCTGAGTACCACAGCCCCGTGGGGATGAAGATGAAATGATGGCCGAGAGATGGGTGCAAAGTAAGGAGTTGACTTTTGAAATCATCTTCTCAGAAAAGTTTTCAAAGTTAAAAGAAAAAAAAAGAACACCAGGTCATGTTTTATAAAACCTGAGACAACACAACCTTATCACGTCACGCCTAGGACTTCTGGTGGGCTGGGGGACAGGAGGCCAGAGCACGGAAAATGGGCCCTCTCCCTTTTCCATCCCCGCTGCCGACACTCTTCCAGACTCCCTGAGTAGGATTTTGCAAGAAAGTCAGTTCAGTGTGTTCTGGGCCACAGCTGAGCAAACAGCCAAAATGTTCTTTTGGCCGCTGGGTGCCACCTGGAGCCATAGCAGAACTGAAGATGGCAGATCTGAGAAGGTTCCAGCACCTCCTGCTTCTAGATGGGTGGCTGTCAAACACCGAGGGCAGAGGCTGGTACTCTCTAAGGATAGAGATGCCACTCACCCCTTATTCCCCCTGCAGGAGTTTCTCTTGTGCCAGTCAGGAAGCCCTTCCTTTTGTCCAACCCCGGCCCTTCCTTTCTTTGTTACTCAATAGTTCCTAACAGCATCTCTGTGCTGGATTCATGGTGTTGGCACAGGGGACACGGGGACAAACAGAATAGCCCTGTACACTCCCCAGTCTGTCTCACTGTTTAGCGCCCAACTCTCCATCAGCTTGGACCCAGGTGACGCTGGACCAAGGTGAGGGCAGAACCCAGGTGGCGTAAGACACACGGTAGATCCTCTTTAAACAGTTGTTCAATGTAAAATGAATGGATGAACAAATGACAAGTCAGGCTTCACAGGAACATTTTCAGTAACAAGATGCTCACTGCTTGGCAGGTTGCCCATTTCCCTGGATGGAAGAGGTTGGAGGTGGTGGGCCCCCAGCTGAGGTAGGGGACAGCCAGTCTCCCAGGTCTCCTGCCACTGGGAGGAGCTATCCATTAGAGAGGCCATGGCCTTTCTACACATTGGGCTCCACACCAGGAACCGGGGGATCCCCAGGTCTGGAAATTCCCTCATGCCTGGCACTGGGCTTATCTCACTCCACCCCATGTCACCCGCAGGCCTGAATATTCTCAGCACCATTTCTTGGAAAGAGACAATGGCTCATGATCAGAAGTCCTGGAATTCACTACAGGAAGCGGTCATTTGAACAAGGGGAAAGGATCCTGACTGGAGAGGCAAGAATTCTGGGTTCTGATTCTATTTGAGCAATTACAGGCATGGGATGCAGGATTGGATAGACCTGGGTTCAACTGCAGCTCTGATGTTTAGGAGGTGTCAGATTCCTGGCAAGTCATTCCCCTCAGGGAGCCCTGCTTTCCTCTTTTTAAGAAGGGATTATAGTAGTATCTGCCTCAGCAGATTCCTGTAAGGATTATGTGTGGAACCAAGAGGGCTGATATTCCCCTGGCATGCAAAGAGTCTATGTAATTTACCGCTTGGTAAATAGCTACTGCTCAGACTCCTGCATGCCCCTCCCATCTAGCACCCCACCCCACCCCATGATCCAGCAACTAAAGGGTTAACAAGTAGCCCGCTAGCAAATCTCCAGAACCCTAGTGACCTTCTAATTGGTTGGTGCCCATATTAAAATAATAGGTGTGTGGAAATGCTTTGTAAACTGCCAGGTTCATCCCCAGATTCAGACTTCTGGCTCACATCCCTTTCCTGAGTGTAGATACTCAGCCCTGCCTCCTGGGCTCCACCTGGATGTCTCAGGCATGGCATGCTGTCCACTCCGAAACTGAACTGGGTCCTGCTAAATCCATCCCAGGAATTGGTTCCACCTCTGCCCAGCTGTGCCAGGCGCTCCAGGACCCAGTCTGTCCCCTGTCTGGTAATTCTGTTTTCTCTAAGTCCTTCAGATTCAACCCCCTTCCTGCCCCCACCCACCTGTATCCTCATCATTCCTCTGCTAAATCAAAACAACCTCCTCACTGGCCTCTGGGCTCCAGTCTCTCCCTCCATTTCATTCTCACACCGTGAGCAGAAACATCTTCCAAAAGCAGGGGTCTCTCTTTGATCCCTCAATGAAATGGCAACCATTATTGACAGCCCTCAACGATGGTTGTTGTAGGTTGGGTTCTTGGGCAAGGAGATTCTGAGATGAAGATTTGCTGGCAGGAGGTTTATTGGGGATTGATGTTAAGATCAATACCTGTGTGGGAGTAATTAAAGCAGGACTGGGCAGAGGAAAAAGTGGGGCTGTGCTGCAGACCCCATTAAGGCCTCAGCCCACGTCTCGGGGAGCTCTGGAGATGGAATGACTTTTCACAGTTGTTCCACACTAGGGACAACTTTATACCCCCAAATGGACTGATCGCTGGATGTGGGTTGGTCCAGGAAGGGGAGTGACATTAGCCGAGGAGTGTCTCTTGAGCCTAAAACAATGGCAAGGAACAGAGTCTCAGCTGGGAGCTGTCAGCCCTCGGAGGGATGAATGCTCGAGATTGAGGAGGAGCCATGGGCAGCTGGGCACTGTACCATCAGGCCCGCGACAGAGATGCTTTGGGTCGAATAGATTCTCAGACATGTTTGCGGCACAATGGAAAGAATAAGTTGCCATGGCTTCAAGATATATTCTGATTGTCTCATTTAGCACTCCAGGCTCTTCATGTTCTGCCCCAACATTCTCTCCATTCCGTTCTCATCTCTCACCCCTCCCCACCTGCTTCCAACTTTCGAACCATATTGTGCTTCTTGCAGTTTCCCCAGCTCAACATGCTATTTCACACCTCTCTGCTTTTGCACATGTTATTTCATCTGACTGGAATGCTTTTAAATGGAAAAAGAAATCCTATTTTCTTCTAGCGCATTCGTACTCCTCCATCAAGACTCGAGCTAAACGCTGCCTCCCCTGGGAAACCTTCTACTAATTCCTCCAAACCTGGTGCTCCCCCCACGGCCCAGGACGCAGCTGTTGGCTGCTCGTCTGCACGAGGTCTTCTTCATCCAGGCTCCGCTCCACAGGACCTGGTGCCACAAGGGCCCTTAGTTACTCAGGACGCATTTGTGGAACCAGAGGAGGAGAGTGTCAGGGAATGGCAGCCAGGAAGAAGAAACAGTCAGTGCAAAGCCTGGAAACAGGGGAAGTACCCGCATGCTGGGAGAGGGTGCGGCAGTGTCTCATACTGTCTGACATAACTTTTGTTGGCGTGCCTCCCCACCATCATCTCCTGCGTCATCCTGGTTGTCATCAAGACCACACCGCTGAGGGCTTACTCCATACCAGGCTCTGTGCCAAGTGCCTTATAGACACACTTCACCCTAATTCTTATTGTATAGGTACTATTATCATCACCACTTTACAGATATGGAACCTGAAGTTTGAGAAGGTTAAGAGCTCTGACCAAGGTCACACAGCTGGTTAATGGTCTGTCTGACCCAAGAACACTATTCGCCTCACCAGCAGGCTGCTGGGCCCCACTGATCTCATCCCCTCCCGCCCCTCCCATCCCATCACTGACCTCGGGAACTCCTTTCCTAAATGAAAGGACATCCCGCTGAGGATGTAGGCTGGGCCCAACGGCAGCCTCAGAGACTTGGGAGGGGCATTGGGAGGGGTGGCAGAAATCATTCAGAATCACATCTGCCCTTCTAGATCAGAGTGAGACTGTAGTTATGAGTGTTGCTTGGAGAGCTTGCCCCTCCTCCTGTCTGTGAAGAGAGAATTGGGAGCTTGAAGAGAAAGAGCCTCATCCCGGAGCCAACCAGGGCTACAGCCCGGACTCAGGGCTTCCAGACGAGGGTCCTGCCACTGCCAGGCTACCGCGGCAAAGGACATTTATGGGGGAATCGGAAGGTGTTGGGAAGATCCCTCTCACCCACACAAAGTCTTATCCCCAAGGCTGCTGCTGGTGGCTGGGCTCCCTCTGAGGTTTGAGGAGCATCCTGACCCCCACTCAGACACAAAGTCTCCATCCCGGCTCCCTCACACTAGGAAATGCACAGACAGCCAAGGGCTGGTTCTGAGGAGACTCTGGGAGGGAGCCGGCCCCAAACCCAGCCATGACAGGGACAGATGAACACATGAGAGGCAGCATAGTGTAGGGGGAGGCTTTTAGCCAGATTGGTTTGAATTGGGCTCCAAGTGGACTGACCATGTGAATTTTGGGAGGATATCTGATGGCTCTGGGCCTCAGATTTTTCATCTACAAAATGGAATAAGAGTTATTATCTGGCAGGGTTGTTGTGGGGATTCAATGAGATAGATATTGAGGGTGTTTGACGAGACAACAGTGCCTGGTGCCCAGAACAGGATATACTCGTAGATCGAAACTGGGATTGTCAGTCAGTCTGGGGTCAGACAGAGCAAGTAGGTTTGCCACATCTCTCGTGTCCCTGCTGGACAACATCTGCCTTTCCGCTTCCCCTCACTCATGCTTTGCTCCAGCAGTTCCAGCATTCTCTTCCACATCCTAAGCTTTTACTGAAATGACATGTTTACTATGTGCTTAATATGTCCTTTCCCCCAATTTAACAATGAGCCCTTAAAGAAACATGGCCATTTCTGGTTCCTCTGTGACCTGGAGGCCAGCACAAGGTCTGGCCAGTGCCTAGAGTCTATTGAATTATATGGAGTTCTGTGGCTTCTGAAGGCAGAACTGCCCCCAGTAGCTGGGTGATGCAGGAAGGAAGGTACAGTGTAAGAAAGTCCTTTGTCCTAGAATTCTCCAAAGGTAGAAGAAAGTTGTAGGAGATGTGGTGAGTTTCCTGGAAGGATTCAAGCAGAATCTGGGTGGATATTTGGCAGTAATGTGATCACCAAGGACCAAATGGATCCACAGAATATATGAGCCTGGGGAAAGAATGTCTGAATTGGAAAACCATTCAGAGACCCTCAGGTCCAAGCACCTCAACATACATACAGATGGGGAAACTAAGGTCCAAAAGGGGGACAGACTTGCCCCCAGGTGAGCCAATGCCAAATCCAGGATTAGGAACAGGTCTACTGGCTCTGTAGAAAGAGGACAGGTACTGTTATATCCATTTTACGAAAGAGGAGTCTGAGGCTCAGAAAGAGGTGGAAACTTGCTGAAGTCTCAGCAAAATCCATCTCTCTGGCTTCAAGACTCCCCCATGGCTGCCTGGGCTGAAAGTTTTCTGGATGGAGGAGTAGGTAGGAGCCAGAAGCCTGATCTCCACCCCTAGTGAGACTGGAATGAGTCATGCTTCCTGGGGCCACTGGGCAGCGTCTCCAGACTGGAAAAGCCACCACACACTTTCCTGATTCTATCCGCCAAAACACCAAAACTCCGGGAGGGAAGGTCTTCAGGACACTTATTACCCACTAGCTGTGAATCTGAGGAGAAAATTGGGCTTGGAAAGGAACAGCTGCTGCTCCAAGACCTCACCACCACCCTGGCCTGGCAGCGTAGGCCTTGGCCACAAGTCTGTTCTCTCTCAGGAGAGGGAGAGAGGAAGAGAGAGAGAGAGAGAGAGAGAGAGAGAGAGAGAGAGAGAGAGAGAGAGAGAGAGAGAGAGAGAATGAGAGAGAGAATGAGAGAGAGAATGAGAGAGAAAGAGAGAGGCAGACCCCAGCTCAGAGTGGAGATTGCACTAACCTGGGAAAGTCAGGCAGCAGGGAGGACACATCTGCAACCACTGGACAAAGAGCTGCCTCCCCTGGACAGTCCTACCTCCCAACAGGTGGGCAGCCTTTGAGAACTTGGAGAAAAAATAGCTTGGATTTGCACATCCCTCAGCTATGCTCCCATCAGAGCCCCACTATTCCCTCAGGTGTCCCCTCCCCACCCCCAGAGTCCCTCGTCTCAGTTGCTGTCCTGCCTCTACAGCATCAGCTGCCTCTAACTTAGCATGATCTCTAATGCTTTCGTGCCTTTGCGTATGTTATTCTCTGCCTGGAATGCCGTTCCCTCCCTCGTCCCTCTAACTCTTACTGTCTTTCACGTCTTTGGCTGAGGCTTCTCTGAGAGGCCTCCCAGACCCTTCTACCTGCTCCTTCCTGCTCCCTGAAATGGATCAGAGGCTGCCTGCTCTGGCTTCCCCCAGCCCAGGTGCCTCCTTCCATCTGTCATGGCACAGGTCACTCCAGTGGTCACTGTGTCTGCCTCCCCCACCAGACTGAAGGTCTCTAGAAAACAGGGTGAGGCTCTGACTTAGGTACATCCCCAAATGCAGCAAAGGGCCGACCGCTGAGGATCAACTCATTCATTCACTGCACAAATAATGACTGAGCACTGACTATATGCTGGGCATTGTTCTAGGTGTAGGAGATAGAGCAGGCCGGCACAGACAAGTCCCTGCTGCATGCACATCATTGGGGGGCGGGGGGACAGTGAAAACAGAGCAATCCAATTTAGTTCGGAAGGTGACAGGTGCTATGAAAAAAATAAAACTTTGTTTATTAAACCAGAGACTGAAAATAAGGAGATAGGGGTTTTGGACACACGTACAGTGGGCTGAGGGGAGGTAAATTCCAGGCCCATCTCTCCCCACCCCTGCCCAGAGGACCCTCTATTCCATTCCTTCTCAAGGGCTGCCAGGTGCTGGGGGAAGGAAGCATGTGAGACGAAAGCCTTGGGCCACCCCCCACCCTGAAAGTGCCAGACGTTTCTCCCACCCACAAACACACTGCCTGGCTCTCCAGGAATTCGATTCAGCAACAGTTACTGAGCAGTTAGTTATGAAACAGTCACAATAGCTGAGAATTATTGCAAGCCTAGAGAGTTCCAGGGGCAGAAATGGCCTCTTTCTCTCACAGAGCCTCTTAACAGCCTGGCCAGGTGGGGGATTGCCCAGAGTCACACAGCTGGTCCCTGGCTGGTCCCTGGCCCAGCTGGGATTAGAACCTAGGACTGGTGACTCCTGGGTACATGTGCTTCCTGCCGTACCCCACAACTCCCCAAAGTTTTGGAGGACAAGAAAGTAGTCCCAATGGTGGAAAGAGCCAGGACTTAAGTCTGGATTCCAAGGTCATAATCCTTACATGGGTTTGCTGAGTCAGTAGGAGTCTGGTTTCTTATCTTCTCTGAGCCTCAGTTTCTCTTTGCATCAAAAAGAGAGCATTAGCCCAGCCCACCTTGCTGTGAGCATCAGATGAGATATGGTGTGCAAGTATTTTGGAAAATACCACCATGACACACAGTCAAGCCTTCTGTCCTTGAGACACTACCCTTCGGACTAGAAGAAACAGCTCAGATTTGCACATACTCCCGTTCAGGCTACCCTCCCTACCCCTCCAACCCTGTCCTGGTGTCAGGGGCTAAGCCAAGCTAGCTGACCACTAATTGCAGATGTGCTGCTGAGCTAGGGCAGAGCCTCTGTGAACTCTGATCACCCTGCAGTCTGGCAGACAGAAAGTCAATGTCCAGGCCATGGGTGGAGCTGAGGATAGCATTGTCAGTCTGGAAAAAGGTGAGGGCCGGGTCAAGGGTCAGGAGTCCTGCAGATTCATGCTGAGGCAGAATGACTCAACAACATCTCTGCTCCCCTGCTGTTGTTCCCATGCTTGGAGGGGAAGGGCCTACTATGTGCTGGTGCTTTCTCTACTACATGAAGCATAGAGATTTTAACTAACTAGCTCGATGTTGTATGAGTATATTAGTTTGCGTAGGCTGCCATAACGAAGTTCTTCAGACTGGGTGGCTCAAACAACAGAAATTGATTTCCTCACAGTGCTGCACGCTAGAAGTCTTAGAGTAAGGTGTCAGCAGGGTTGGTTTCTTCCTGAAGCTTCTCTCTTTGACTTGTAGATGGCAGTCTTCATGTTCACAAGGCACTCTTCCTCCATGTGTGTCTCTGTCCAAATCTCCTCTTCTTAGATGGGCACCAGTCATATTGCATTAGAGCCCCCCCCATATGACTTCATTTTAACTTAGTTACCTTTCTAAAAATCCTATCACCAAATACAGTCACATTCTGAGGTACTGGATATAGGACTCCCACATACGAGTATGAACTTTGGAGCAAATACATAACAATGAGTATGTGGTAGAGCCAAACTGAAACTGGGTCTTTCGGGTTCAAAAATCTACCCTTTTTGTATCATACCACATTTCCCCTCTTCCTCTGAACCCAAACCTTTCTCACTGGCCGGCCACAAGGCGAGTTAACATGTTCTGAGCATCTACTGCCTCCAACGAGCTTTGCCCCCATTATTTCATTCAACATAACAACCTTGTGGAGAAGCTGAAGCTGAGGGGAGGGAAGTGGCTTGAGGACACACAGGGTGTTAACAGCCAAGGTAGGGTGTACTCTATTCTCACGTCTTGCCCTCTCCACCCCACCACCCTGCTTCCCCTCCAGCAGTATGGCAGTGTGGCCGAATGGATGTAATGCACTCCTGGCTGGGGCAGAGGGCTGCCAGGCATTAACCATTTAATTGCTGGAGTACGCAGGCAGAATGGGGAGTACTGGGGGAAGTTAACAGAAATGGCTATTTACCAACCAAGATATCAGTCTTTTTACAATCGGTAAAGCAGTTCTGATGCGTACAGTCTGAACACCAACCCTACTCTCCTCCCTTAGTCATTCCTTTGGGAGTTAGGGTGATGGCTAAAAGCCAGAATTAGCTGGTGGGAATGGAACAACTGCTAGGAACTCCTCCTGGCCTCGAAGGTGCTTGACGAGAAGGCATTTCCTTCCTTTGAAAAGAGAAGCCATATCTAAGGAGTTGTAACTCAGAGCAGAGGGAGCAGGGCTGGGAGGAGCCTGGGAAATCATGCCGTCCAAGCCCCTTACTGTACAGATAGGGAAACTGAGGCCCAGGGGCAAGGATTTCCCCAGGTCTGTCTAGTGAGCAGAGCCAGAGCCAAGCCTGGAACCCTATGCTGACCTCCCTGACCACATCTGCCCAAGTGCCCAGACACCCCCAGAACCAGCCTTCTGGCCACCCATTGCCTCACCCCATGCCACCCATTGCCTCACCCATTGCCTCTCCCCATGAGGGCTGCCTGTGAGTTCAATAGCCTCTTGGTTTGCCGGTTTCTCCTGGAGATAAGAAGCTGAGAACAGGGCACCAGAGTTCCCTGGTGTGTCCTCACCTCTTCTGACTTGGGCTGGGCTGAATGAGGCTGGCAGCCGTCCCTAGAGGAGATACCTTAGCTATCTGCCTACCCAGGGCCAGGCCAGCTCTCTGTGCTGTCAACCACAGGGCCTGGCTGGGCCACTATCCATGAGTGAGAAGGCAGGGACCTCACGGCATAACTGGAACTCTGTCCACCCTGATCCCATATAAGGAAAGCTGTTAAGAGCACAGACTCTGAAACCAGAGGGCCTGGGTTCAAGTCTTAGCTCCATCACTTACTAACTCTGTTAATCGAGTAAGTTATTGAACGTCTCTATGTCTCAGTTTCCCTTTCTGTAAAACCGGGATAATAATAGTAGCGCCTTCCACAAAGAGTTGCGAGGATTAAATGAGTTACAACAAGAACTATATCTTGCCCGTTGTAAGTTTCAGAGAAGTTACTGATTTCAAGTTTTATTTACCTGAGCCACTATCACAGGTGCCAACAGCACAACAACTGACTTCACATCTCAGCTCTGTCTCTTTCTCAGGGTGTGGCCTTGGACAACCACTCTGAATCCTAGACTGTAAAACGAGGGCATGAACCCCACTTCCCAGGGTCACTGTGAGCAGCAAAGGTGACCACGGCATGAACGCAGGGAAATGCTCTACAAATGTTTAATTCCCGTGACTAGCACAGAAATGAAAATAAAAGCATGTTGACAGACAGACATCTTTTCTTCTTTTTGGTACAAGTCCTCCCCTGCAGCTCCAAATCGTAGGAAATAGCACTGGCTGGGGGAGAGAGGAGCCCTTGCTCAGCCACAGGCAGTTCGTTGACCCCGGCTGTTTATCAGAGGCTGAAGCCTCCCTCTTTGTGTAATTGTTCCTGGGCTATTTATTCTGATAGCACAAAGCCCGTGGCTGATGAACTTTCTTCAGCTACCTGGCAGGGCCCCTGAGTTCTGTCATGCACTGGCCTTGGGCACATGCCCTTATGTAACTGCACACTGGGTCCTGCCCTGCTCCTTTATTCTCTCCTTTCCCTCCTTCCCCTACCTTCCTCCTCTTTCACCTCTCATTCTCTAATTCCTGCCCCCCCAAACTTAGGCCATTCTACTTCCTCCCTTCAGGCCCTAGTTTTGACGACAGACTTTAACCTCCCAGGAGGTTAAACTGAAGACACTCAGGATTTCTATCTTTGGAGATGAGGGAATGATTATAATGAATAGTGGACACAGCCAGAGCAAAGATTTAGAGGATGGGAAGCCCTGAAGTGTCTGGGGGCTTGTCATCCCGCGGGGGTGACCATTGGTTCTGTATGGTGGGAAATGAGGCAGGACAGGCAGATGGGACCTCACCTCATGGTCCCTTAAGAACATTGAGAGGTTGGGGATGGCAGAGGCAATGGCCAAAGCCCTGGTGGTCAGTGTGATCCCTGGGACCAGAACCCACTTGGAGGGTCCGGTGTCGCCCACCATGGGGTGTGGCACAGGGGACCTCTCAACAGATAAGCTAGAGCTAAACCAGCTATGAGTGAAGCTCTGACATGGAGGGGTGTGCCTGAGTGTTCAAGGGCTCTCAGGTCCAACAGCCCGAGGTTAAAATCTCCATTTAGCCACTTGCAAGCCATATAACCACCTCCCCTCTCTGATGCCCCGTTTCCCCAACTATATAAAATCAGACTAATAATTGCACCTACTTTGTTGTGAGCATTCACACTAGTGCTGGCAGTTATTACATGTAGCACAGTGCCTGACACATAGCAGGAGCTCAATAATTATTAGGCTCTTCCTTTGTCCTCTATTACCCTCTGCTCTCAGCTCTGAGAGCAGGTGTGTGAACGGAGTCAGACCTATTGTGCAACAAAGCGTCATTGAACACCTGCTTCTAAAACATTTATTGTAAGAGATGGTTGTTATTGATAATAACAAATACTTATTGAGCAATTACTGTGTGTCCAGAATTGTGTGAACCACTTTATATAAGTGATTCCATTTAATCCCTTCCACCACCTTCCAAGGCAGTAATTGTCTTCATTTTATGATAGAAAAGGAAAGGAGTCTTCAAGAGGTTTAAAGGAAGTGGCAAAGCCAAAATTCAACCCCAGATCTGTGTGATCTAAGAGTTAAGCATTTCCCCAATTTTCCTTGCTGTTCCCACCACGTTTTTAAAGCCCATCCATTTTCCCAGCAGCCTCCCTGCTCTGTCCACTTCCCAAGGCATGAGGCAGTGAGTGCCCAAGGGAGGCAATATGGTATAGCAGAGGCCTCAGAATCAGAGACTCAGGTTTGAGTCCTGGCTCTTCCATTTGTGAGCTAAGTGACTTTGCACATGTTGTTTTACCTCTCTGAGCCTCGGTTTCCCCATCTAGACAACAGAGATAAGATGAAGTAATGGATGCAGGCACTCAGACCGTAGCCTGACCTAAATGCCTCTTTTCTTCTCTTACTCTCACGTGTGGTGGGAGAACCACTTTGTGCACACGACATAAGGAACCACTAATTAACCAGAACTCTTGGCTTAGCTGGTAGACTCAGAATTTATGCTATGGTCTGGCACCATTGGAAAAATGGACCCTGAACACCACTGTCTTCAGAAATCTCAAGCATTGTTCCTTGTGCCAGACCAAAGCAAATGCCTACTGACAGTCTACAACTAGAGAGGTTGGGAATTTAAGAAGGAGCCTGAGTTGGAGCCCAAAGAAGTAGATTCTAGCTATGGCTCTGCCCCAAAATGCTGTGTGACCCTGGACAAGCCCCTACCCTCTCTGAATCTCATTTTTTTTCCATCTGTAAAATCCAGGCTTCTAAAGTAGTGCAGCCTGTGCTGACTATAGAAAATCCCTCCTGAAGGGTGCTTGTTCTTGCATCCGGGCCCTAATCCTGTCCAGGCCAGGGCAGAGGCTCTGTCCTCTGGACCCCGAGGAAAACAGGCCCCAAAGCACAGTCAGGTTGAGTAAAATAGCCAGCTGAGGTCTCCCAATCAGAGCCCCAGGACAGTTGTTTATTACAAAGAGACTCACTCAGGTCAGACACCCACCCTGCCTGTCAGAGGGAACAAGATGTGCAAATGCCCAGTTAGACACCCTGGTCTAATTGCTTACGAGCCCTAGACTGAGCAGGCGGGGCCACTTATCAACACTGTATAAAAAAATCACATGGGACCGCCTTCTTATAGCATATACAAAAATAAACTCAAAATGGACTTAAGACTTAAATGTAAGGTCCAAAACCATAAAACTGCTAGAAGAAAACACAGGCAGTAAACTCTCAGACGTTACCCTTAGTAATATTTTTACTGATATATCTCCTTGGGCAAGGGTAACAAAAGAAAAAATAAACACATGGGACTATATCAAACTAAAAAGTTTTTGCACAGCAAAGAAAACCATCAACAAAATGAAAAGACATCCTACTGAATAGGAGAAGATATTCACCAATGATACATCTGATAAGGGTTAATATGAAAAATATGTAAAGGACTCATACAACTTAATATCAAACAGCCAATTTAAAAATGGGCAAAGGAGCTGAATAGACAATTCTCCAAAAAGGACATACAAATGGCCAATAGACATATGAAAAGATGCTCAACGGCACTAATCATCAAATAAATGCAAATTAAAAGCACAATAAACTATCACCTCACACCTGTCAGAATGGCTCTCTTCAATAAATCAACAAACAACAAGTATTGGCAAGGAAGTGGAGAAAAGGGAACCCTCGTGCATTGTTGGTGGGACTGCAAATTGGTGCAACCACTATGGAAAACAAAAAATTAAAAATAGAAGAACCTTGACATCGACTTCTGGGTAGTTAGCTGAAGAAATCCAAATGCTAATTAGGAAAGATATAGGTATCCCTATGTTCATTGCAACATTACTTACAATAGCCAAGATATTTACAGAAGCAACCTAAGTGCACATCGATAGATGAGTAGATAAAAAAGAGGTGGTACATAGATACAGTGGAGTATTACTCAGCCATAAAAAAGAATGAAACGTTACCATTTGCGACAACATGGATGGACCAGCGTGTATTACGCTAAGTGAACTAAGAGAAAGAGAAATACCATATGATTTCACTTATATGTGGAATCTAAAGAACAAAACAAATGAACAAAAGAAACAGAATTATACTCATAGACACAGAGAACAAACTGATGGTTGCCAGATGGGAGTGGGGTTGGGGGGCTGGGTGAAAAACATGAAGGGATTAAGAAGTACAAATTGGTAGTTATAAAATAGTCACAATGATGTAACATACAGCATAAGGAATATAGTCAATAATATTGTAATAATTGTATATGGTTAGTAGACTTATGGAAGGATCACTTTGTAAATTATATAAATGTCTAACCACTATGCTATACACCTGAAACTAATATAAAATAATATTGAATGTCAACTGTAATTGAAAAAAAAAAAACTATTCAACTCTGCTGCTCTAGTGAGAAAGCAGCCAGAGGTACTATGTAAAACAATGGATATGGCCGTATTCCAATAAAACTTTATTTATGGATGTGAAAAAAATCAAATGGAAATTCATAGAAAAGGTTTCATCAACTTGCTCGAGACCACAACTGGGAAGTAGGGAAACTGGAATATTCTCTGGTCCCTTGCATTTACATGCTGTGAATATAATCACTGTATTTCCATGATTCCAACATCTTACGACTCTGATTGTAACAGTCTATGTTCCAAACATCCGGTTACTGTCCCTTCGTAACACGGCGGTGGTTCTGTTATGCTTCTAACATCCATTCAGTCTAAGTATCCATTCTTCTACAAACACTCACTGAGGACCCACTATGTGCTCGGTTCTGACGATGTTGGGGACCCAGCAGCAAGCACAGCCGAGTCCCTAGATTCACAGGGCTAGCCGTCCATAGGTGGAGCGGACAAGCATGAGTTCATTACGACAAAGTGTAGTAAGGCCCACGACTGATGAAGCAGAGCGTGCCACAGGAACAGCAGGCAAACCACGGGACCCACGCGTAGTGGGTCAGAGAAAGCCTTCTACAGAGTTGTCAGCTAAGCTGCGACCAGGCAAAGCTGTAGAGTTTAGCCAATGTTCCAGGTAGAGAGAACAGTGGATCCACAGGCGGGGAGGGAGGAGGGCACTTTGTCCAAAGACTGAAGGTGGTTGTGTATGTCTGAACACAGAGATACAAGTGGCAGGTGAGGCAGAAGAGGGAGCTGGGGCCAGATTACACAGGGTTCTTTATGTCATGGTGAACAATTACAACTTCACAGTAAAAGCAACAGTTTTGGGAACATTTTAAACCAGGTAGTGACAAAACCAGTATTGCATTTTAAAAGAAACCCTCTTACTGCTCCAAAGAGCTTGATGATATGCAAGAAGAAAGCCCTCGAGGAGGTGATGTCCATGGTCTAGGCAAGAAATGCCATCACCTGAGCTAGGATCAGATAATGCGAGCAGAGCGAAGAGGACGGATTTGAGAAGCTTGGGGATGCACTGAATCTGGGGACAAGGAAGAGAAAAGCATCTTAGACAGCTGGGTGGGTGGTGGCATCTTTCCCTAAGACAAGGACTCGTGAAGGGCAGGTTTGAGAGGGAGTTAAGTCTTGGATTCAGGCAAATGGAGTGTAAGGTCTGTGGGACTCTCCGAAGTGGAGATGATGAGCAGGCAGATGGCCAGAGAGGTCTGACAGGCTGACGTGAGCAGTGACAGCTAGAAATGCAGATAACACATTCTTCAGCATGGCAAGCAACTGAGGCGTGAGATGGGGGTGGGGTGAACAGCCCCAGGAACTGATTGCAGAGTGTGAGGAGTAAGGGGTGCAGAGCAGTGATGTATGGGCTGTGGTCCAAGGAGGAGTCTGCAAAAGAGACCAGGAAGGAGCAGCCCAGGGTGTGGGAGAAAAGGAGAGAAGCCAGGAGAGTGAGCTGTGACAAACATCATATGGTGAGGGTTGGTGAGCCGTTGTCGGCAGCATAGCCGTAGCAGAGGCCCGTTTATGGTTTTCTAGAGGGGATGGATGGAAAGTGGAAATAATGAATCCAGACTGGCATTGAAGAAGTTTAAATGACACAAGGCGAGGAACTCAGTAGATCCTCAGTAAATATTTCTAAATGAGTTTATCAGAGAAAGGTTTGGGAGAGAGACAGCAGTGAGCACAGGGCAACTAGGCTGAAGGAGGCCTTCTACTGTTCATGTGGCTTGTTTTGTCTGAACATGGGAGATACGGAAACAGTGGTTCTCAAGCTGCCTATCAAGTGTGAAATCAAGTAAAATCAAGTTGCAGGGTTGTGGCCACGATTGTTATTCCTAATGGAATAGAATAGGAAAGAAAATAGCAGATTGTATTACCTGTGGTAAGGGTACCTAGTGCTCTGTCAAACTTGTGTTTCAGCTTTATATACGTGTATATGTACTGCTATCCCAGGTCGTATGATAATATCCATTTCTTACTATGGGCTGTCATAAAAAAAAAATTGAAACCTCTTCTTTTTATTTTTTATTTTTTAAGGAGGGTACAGCTTACAATGGCCCACACAGTAATCGAACCAGCAATCTTGGTGTTATCAGAACCATGCTCTAACCAACTGAGCTAATCAGCCACCCCCTGAAAACCTGTTGATAGAACTTGTTTGCTCAAGGGATAGGCGTGATTATAATGTTCATTGAGAGTCAGCTTCTGTGGGGAGTAACATTCTGTAGTTCTCTGTGTCTTGGGACAGAAGGTAATAAATTGAGCACACAGCCCTTTGCACGCAATAACGTAATCGCACAACTCAAGCCTCATAACAAAGTTCACTGGCCCTCAAGGACTAGACTGGTCATTGGCATCATGGCATGCATGAAATATCAGCGTGATAGAGGGTGCTGCTGTGAGGAGGCAATGAGACAAGGGTGGGACAGACTGTCAGGTGGAAATGGCCCTGCAGATACATTGTTATTAATAAGCTGTTCTCGCTTTCCTCAGTTAGGGACAAAGCCAGAACTGGAATCCCATGTCCTGACTTCCAGTCAGGGGCCCTTTGCCTGTAGACTGTGGTGGTAGAATACAGTCTGTTTTTCTCAGGAAGACACGACAAAGAGGAAAGGGGCAGAGGGTCCAAGTAATTGATAAGGACTGAAAGGGTAAAAGGAGAGACAGAGAGAGACAGAGATACAGAAAGAGACAGACAGAGAGAAGGGAATAGAAGAGGGAAAGAATAGTATATAGGGAAGGGGGCAGCAGGCGAGAGAGAGTTGCTGGGTCTTCGGAAGAAGACTGACAGGCTAACAAGAGAGGGACAAGGCCTCCCAGAATCTTCTCTCTTTCCTGGTGCTTTCTCAGATGAACACCTGATGATGCAGAAACCATCTGTTCATGACAAAAGTATCCTCACTGTACAATGGAAGCACCGAGGAAGAGTTAAGGGTTGGGAAGGTCAGGGGAGGCTTCCTGGAAGAGGTGATACTGAGCTGAATTTGGAATGGTAAGTGATGGGGTGGGGAAAGGGGTACTTCTGTAAGGGGGCACAGCAGGATCAAAGACATGGAGGCAGCAAGGAACTGGCAGAATCTATGGGGACCCCAATAGCTAGAGGTGTTGGGACAGCAAATTGCAACAGGAGGCAGGGCTGCAGAGTGGACTGCACAGAGACACAAACCAAGTGCTTCCAGACTCAAAGGAAGAGAAAGTGTGGGAGATGGAAATGTCTCTGTGGAGGAGGCAACAGGACTTGGAAGACCGCAAGGACTGCAGCTGGCAGATTGGGCTGAGAAAGTCATTCCAGGCAGGAGGAATTGCGTGGAGGTGGGCAAGTGGGAGAGAAATATTTAGGGAAGCATTTGATTTGGTAGGAGGGGAGGAGTGTTCATCCTGTAGTGAGTGCTGAGACACCAGCAAAGCCCATGCACAGAATTGCACCCTGCAGAGAAATGACTGGAGTTATCTCAAAGAGCCAGTTTTATTTTTATTTTTTTGACCGTCTTAAATTGTGTATAAGAATTTTACAAACATTAATCTTTAGCGGTGATGGTGGAGCTGGAGGGTATTGCACCTTCTCCAAGTTGCATGGCGAGAACCACCAATAGTATGGTTCTGTATGGTAGAACTTGTGGCCCTTTCCAAGGCCACGGCTCTTATGGCCTGCGGATGTCAGCCCTCACATCTCCCTGTGCGTGTGGGCTGGTTTGGTGATCCTTTGGGTGTCAGGATTCCATCTGACAGCTTTATGGAACGGATCAATGAGGATAACCTCAAAGAATTTGTCCGCAGAATCATCACCAACCCAGTAAGAATCCAGGACTCTCAGAGCCCCACAGTGGCGTCCAGCTCGCTCCTCAGCAACAGACTGAAGGCTTCGAGCAAACTTTAGCTGGTTAACCCATGATGGACAGGCTTGCTGTAGGTCGCACCCTTAGGAACTGGGCGTTTGTGGCTACCACGGTGCACACAAATCCGATATATGACATAACCTTGCTTGGCCTTGTAGCCCAGCCTACGTGCTTTATAGAGCCTGATGGCTTAGGGGGCCTTGTGGAGCGCAGGGAGCTGGTGGTACTGCCAGCAGTGCACCCTGAGAAGAAACCTCATTGCATCAGACTGCTTCTTCCTCCAAAGCTCCTGGATGGACTTGCAAATGCCCATTTTGGCTTACCTGATGGCGTGGCAAGATGGAAAGGCTCAAAGAGCCAGTTTTAAATTCTAGCTGTGTGACCTTGGATAAGTCACTTTTGAGTCTGTTTCCACACTTGTGAAATGGAGGTGATAAGATGTTTGCCCATAGGGTTAAAAATTAGAATGGGTGGGGAAAGACTTTCCAAACCCTAAGGCGTTCTGCCGTGTCCCCCAATCCCTGTAAGGCATCAGAATCACCACGAGAGCTTTTAAAAACCGTGACACACCACAGGTCAGCCCAACCGACAGAATCAGAAAGGGTGGGACTGGCATTCTTTTTCTTTCAGTTCTTCTTTTCTATTATTTCTTCACGTGGTCCTGATGTCTATTAACTTTAGATCTGCCAGCTTCTGACAGCTGGGAAGAGGAAAATCACAGCAAGAAAAATAATTAGAGATTCTGGGGGTTCCTGACAATACATTGGATTTAGAGGGTTTTCTGGCCAGGCTTGACAGTTATGATAAGGGAAAGAAAAAGAAAGACCTCTTAGCTTTCCTTGTTCATAGGAAATGAACAAGGCAGCCAAAGGGACTATTGGTGCCCTTGACATTCAGTCTGGAGAGTCCTGAGAGAACAGAGACCCCTCAACCAATCACCCTCAGTTGCAGTATGGTGGTCAAGAAAATCAATTAAAAGCACACAGCACCCTGCAGCTTATGACAAATGTGCATCTGTAGTAATTCATTTGATCCTCCCTATATTCCTGTGAGATGGGGCTTCTTATTTATTCCCATTTTGCAAGTAAGGAAACTGAGGCTCAGGAAGGAAGTGTGTAGACCAAAGTCCATAGGTAGCCAGGGATAGAGCAATGATTTGCACTTGGGACTCAGGTTCCACGGCCTCTCTACCCCATTCTGCTTCTTGTGTTGATTGTAAAGTAGTAGAAAGAACACTGGAGCCCTGTTGTTCCGGCTCTGCGGAGAACATGCTGTGCAGCCTGGGACAGATCTCTTGCCTTCTCTGGGCCTCACAACTATCACTCTAAGGTGGTTGTTGTCGGGATTAAATGATGTAATAACCTGAAAAGTAGCCAACACTCATGGGCAACATAACCATAAGAACATGAAAAGAAAGGGGAATGTGATAGTGCATATGTACAAAGGGTGTAACAACATATACCTCTTGCCAGGCAGAGGGCTTCCTGGGGGAGGAGAATTTGGAAAGAGACTTGAAGAATGCAGAGGCACTTCCCTCCCTCTCCCTAGTTCCAAGTGACTAGAAGAGTAGAGTGTGGGATGTACAAGATGGGGTGGCCAGGAATGAGGCTGAAGAGGTGGGGGTTGTGGGGCTGAAAAAATTAAAACTTTTCCTCCCTTCTTCTAAGTTCTTCTACCTGGGTTAATAATCAAATTAACAGTGAGAGTTTGGGTCTATACCGTATTTTGCCATGTATAATGTGCACACACATTTTTGGCCCAAACTTTCAGGGGGAAAAGAAATCATTCGTTTTAATTTTTTAATTCAAATTTTTATTGGTTTACATTTAGGTATTTGTTTTTTGCATTATAAAGAATTTCAGCATTTATTTTTAAGCATATTATGGTAAAAGAAATTTAATGTAACAAATAATTAGAAAACACAAGAACAGGTACAAGTTACAAAAAATTTTATGTACCAGTAACAAATTTACCATATTTACTCATCATAGAAGGCCAAGAACTCTTTGTTAGTCTTTGCAAGTTTGTCATAAGTTCAATAAAACTGATTATCGTATTCCAGGGTTTTATTTTGCATATGGATATTGTTACTGATTTCTAGAGTTACAGTTAACTCACAAGCATAAATAAAAGCATTAAAGACATTTACATAGATACAGAATTAGTACTACCCATGTATAATGCACATCCTTATTTTTCCCTCACAAATTTGGGCAAAAAAGTGTGCATTATACATGGCAAAATATGGTATGACATTGTGGACAAAAGAGAAAAGGGGTGGGGGGACACAGGTTCTTAGATTTCAGAAGTGAGAATGGGCTATTTATAGATAGTTGCAGAAGAGAAGAACACACATGGCAGGGAAATTCTTGCTAGACAGCTCAGAAACAATAGGGCACAGTCAGTATCTAGCTAGCAGGCCCCTGTCTGAAGCCCTTCTACTGGTATTTACCATAATTAAAATTATGCTAAGATGAGCATCCTAAGATTTCCTGAAGCAAGGTTTTCTGTCTGAATTTCTTTGGCAGGAAAAGAGGGAGGATCAAAAATTCTTCGAGTTGTTTTTTTTAAAATAAATTTTATTGGGGAATATTGGGGGACAGTGTGTTTCTCCACGGCCATCAGCTCCAAGTTATTGTCCTTCAATCTAGTTGTGAAGAGCACAGCTCAGCTTCCAGTCCAGTCCAGTTGCTGTTTTCAATCTTTAGTTGGAGGGGGTGCAGCCCACCATCTCACGAGGGAATTGAACTGGCAACCTTGTTGTTGAGGGCTTGCGCTCTAACCGACTGAGCCATCCGGCTGCCCCTCTTTCTGAGTCTTTTGTTTCTTAAAAACCAGCTTAAAATCAATATCCCAAAAGACAAAATTCTTGGTCCCCTCATGGTGAAGGGGGTATATCACATGGGCCTTGAATGCCAAGCCAAGGAGTTTGAATTTTGCCATTGAAAGGTTTTTAGCAGTCAAGTGTAGTGGTCTGTTTTGCAGATTTGCAGTTTAGAAAGGCCACTTTTTATTAAATTTATTGGAGTGACATTGGTTAATAAAATTATATAGCTTTCAAGTGTACAGTTCTATAATACATCATCTATATATTGCATTGTGGAATCACCACCCAAAGTCAAATCTTCTTCCATCACCATATGTTTGACCCCCTTTACCCTTTTCTACCTCCCTGTCTCCGCCTCCTACCCTCTAGTAACCACTAAACTATTGTTTGTGTCTATGAGCTTTTATTTGTCTTGTTCATTAATTGCTTTCAGTTTTATATCCCACATATGAGTAAAATCATGTGGTTCTTGTCCTTTCCCATCTGACTTACTTCGCTTAGCATGATAATCTCCAGTTCCATCCATGTTGTCACAAATGGCAGTATTTCATCTTGTCTTATGGCTGAGTAGTATTCCACTGTATATATGTACCACATCTTCTTTATCCAGCCATCTTTTTTTAAATTAAAGTTTATTGTGGAGACAATGGTTAGTAAAGTGACATAGGTTTCAAGTGTACAATTCTATAATACATCATCTATATATCACATTGTGTGTTCACCACCCAGAGTCTGTTCTTCCATCACCATATATTAGACCCTGTTTACCCTCACCAACCACTCCCCTCCCTCCAATCATCTATTAAAGGACACTCTGTTTGTGTCCATGTCTTGGCCACTGTGAATAATGCTGCAATGAACATAGGGGCACATATATCTTTGCAGATAAATGTTTTCAAATTTGGGGGGATAAAAACTCAAAAGAGGGATTGCTGGGTTATATAGTAAGTCTATTCTTAATTTTTTGAGCAATCTTCATACTGTTTCCCATACTGGCTGTATCAATTTACATTCCCACCAGCAGTGTATAAGTGTTCCTTTTCCCCCACAACCTCCCCAACACTTATTACTTGTCTTGTTGATGATAGCCATTCTAGCAGGTGTGAGGTGGTATCTCACTGTTTTGATTTACCTTTTCCTAATAATTGGTGAAGTTGAGCATCTTTTCATATATCTGTAGGCCATTTGTATGTCTTCTTGGGAGAAGTGTCTGTTCAGGTCCTCTGCTCATTTTTTAATTGGATTGGTTGTTTTTTGTTGTTGTTGAGTTGTATGAGTTCTTTATATATTAGCCCCTCATCGAAGCTGTTGTTTGTAAGTATCTTCTCCCATTTGGTTGGTTGCTTCTTTGTTTTGTTGGTGGCTTCTTTTGCTGTGCAGAGCTTTTTAGATTGATATAGTTCCATTCAGTTATTTTTGCTTTTATTTCCCTTGCCACTGGGGTCAAATTTATAAAATCCTCTCTGAACCTAAGGTCCATAAATTTAGTATCTATATTTTCTTCTATGCAGTTTATTGTTTCAGGTCTTATATTTAGGCCTTTGATCCATTTTGAGTTAATTTTTGTGTATGGTGACAAATAGCAGCCTAGTTTCATTCTTTTGCATGTGGCTTTCCAATTTTCCCAGCACCATTTATTGAAGAGGCTTTCTTTTATCCATTGTTTGTTTTTGGCTCCTTTGTCAAAAATTATTTGCCCATATATATGTGGGTTTATTTCTGGGTTCTTAATTCTGTTGTATTGCTCTGTATGTCTGTTTTTATGCTAATACTATGCTGTTTTAATTATTGTTGCTTTGTAGTATAATTTGAAGTCAGGGAGTATGACGCCTAGGGCTTTGTTATTTTTTTCTCAGGATTGCTTTGGCTATTCTGGGTCTTTTGTGATTCCATACAAATCTGATGATTTTTTGTTCTATTTCTTTTTTTAAAATGCCGTTGGGATTTTGATGGGGATTGCATTAAATCTGTATATTGCTTTGGGTAATATGGCCATTTTAGCTATGTTGATTCACCTAATCCATGAGCACGGAATGTCTTTCCATTTCTTTGTGTCTTCTTCAATTTATGTTAATAATATCTTCTAGTTTTCAGTATATAGTTCCTTTACTTCCTTTGTTTAGTTTATTCCTAGATATTTAACTCTTTTTGTTGCTATGCAAAAGGAATTGGTTAGTTTTTGGTTTTTTGTTTTGTTTTTTTCATTTTTTCCCCTGAAATTTCATTGTTAGTAGTATATAGGAATGTGATGGATTTTTGTGCATTGAGTTTGTATCCAGCAACTTTACTGCATTTGCATATTATTTCTAATAGTATTTTTGTGGAGTCTTCAGGGTTTTCTATATAAAGAATGATGTCATCTGCAAAAAGTGACAATTTGACTTCTTCACTCCCAGTTTGGATACCTTTTATTTCTTTCTCTTGCCTGATTGCTCTGGCAAGGGCTTCTAATACTATGAAGAATAACAGAGGTGAGAGAGGGCATCCTTGTCGTGTTCCTGATCTTAGAGGAAAATCTTTCAGTTTTTCACCATTAAGTATGATATTAACTGAGGATTGTATATGGCCTTTATTATGTTGAGGTACTTTCCCTCTATACCCATTTTACTAAGTGTTTTTATCATAAGTGCATGCTATATCTTGTCAAATGCTTTTTCTGCATTAATTGATATGATCATATGACTTTTACTTTTCGTTTTGTTTATGTGATGTATCACCTTGATTAATTTGCGTATGTTGAACCATGCTTGTGCCCTTGGAATGAACCCCACTTAATGATGATGTATAAACTTTTTAATGTATTGTTGTATTCAATTTGCTAGAATTTTGTTTAGATTTTTGCATTTATATTCATCACGGATATTGGTCTATAGTTTTCTTTTTTTGTGTTGTCCTTGCCAGGTTTTGGTATCAGGGTAATGTTGGCCTCATAAAATGAGTTAGGAAGTATTGCTTCTTGTTCGATTTTTTGGAAAGTTTGAGAAGGACAGGTATTAAATCACCTTTGAATGTTTGGTAGAATTCACTAGTGAAGCCATCTGGTCCTGGACTTTTAACTTTTGATAATAGTTTCAATTTCCTGACTGTTGATTGGTCTATTTAGATTTTCCAGTTCTTTATGCAGTCTAGGACGGTTTTGTATTTCTAAGAACTTGTCCATTTCTTCTAGGTTATTGAATTTGGTGGTGTACAGTGTTTCATAATATCCTTGTATGATCCTTTGTATTTCTGTGGTATTCATTGTAACTCTCCTATTACATTTCTGATTTTGTTTGCTTTTTTCTTTTTTCCATAGTGAGCCTAGCCAGGAGTTTGCCAATTTTATTAATCGTTTCAAAGAACCAGTTCTTTGTTGCATTAATTTTTTCTATTGTGTTTTTGTTCTTTATTTCATTTAAATCTACGCTAATTTTTATTATTTCCTTCCTTCTGCTGAATTTGACCTTCATTTGTTCTTCTTTTTCTAATTTTTAAAGATGTAACATTAGGCTGTTTATTTGGGATTTTTCTTTTTTGTTTTTTAATTGAAGTTTATTGGGGTGACAATTGTTAGTAAAATTACATAGATTTCAGGTATACAGTTCTGTAATATATTATCTATATCTCACATTGTGTGCTCACCACCCAGTGTCAGTTCTCTTTCCATCACTATATATTAGACCCCGTTTACCCTCTTCTAGAGCCCCTCTCCCCCTTTACCCTCTGGGATTTTTCTTGTTTCTTGAGTTAGGCTTGTAATAATATAAACTACCCTCTTATTACAGATTTTGCTGTATCCCAAAAGTTTTGATATGTTGTATTGTCATTCTCACTTATTTCTATGAATCTTTTGATCTCTCCTTTTATCTTTTCTTTGACCCAGTCATTCTTTAGTAGCATGTTTTTCAATCTCCATACATTGTGTGTTTTTCTGCTTTCTTTTTTCAGAAAGGCCTGTTTTTGCTGCAGGGGGACAGCAGACAAGAGGGTGAGCCTGGGAGCTCACAGGCCTGCATTCCAATCACTCCAAAAAAACTAATACTGAAAGAGACCATCAACTGAGGCATAATGCAGAGGGCAGTTAGGGTGTTGCGGGGTGGGGCGGGGGGAACAACGGTGAGGACCGAGAGACACGAACGGCACCCAGAGGGCAAGGAGAACTCAGCTTTTAAACCAGTGGGCCCAGTAGGATATTTCCCAAAGAACTGAGCACTGACTGGGGTTAGGCGTTTTACTTTTATATGCTTAGACCTCCAGGTTGGGGGGGAAGTCAGGCCGGGGTGCCAGGGAGATCCGTCCCTAGCAGCTGTGATCCCTCAACTTTGTTTTGACAGGAAGGCCTCTAACTATGGAGCCTGCAGGAGTCATCTCTGATAAGGTATGGGAGGAGGAGGGGGACGGAGCTCTGAGCTGGAGGGCCTGCAGGAGACAGCTCCGATAAGGAGGGAGGAGGAAGGGGAGGGACAGAGCTCTTAGGGGGAGCTTGCCAGAGATAGCTCCAGTAAAGGGGAGATTGAGCTCTTGGGGGGGGGGGCCTGCAGGAAAAAGCGTCTCAACGGGCTGGTGGAGATTCTCCACTGGAAGCCCCTGGAGGCCACCTTCCAGTTAGGGAAGATCAGGATATCATGAAAGTAGAGGTGCTCAGAAACTGCTGCCAGCCTGCAGCCCAAGTATGAAGGGTTGTTTGTCATGCTTATGGTAAGTGAGAGGCCCTTTGGAGGGGCCTGGAGTCTACAGCCCAGCTGGCTCGATCCTGCATACAAAGGGCAGTGTGAGTTAGCATCCCCTAGTTCCCTAGGGGGTGTGGAGTATTCATCTCCGTTTCTCAGATGCTGAGGTAAGCCTAACTGTACATCAGGGGAGGAGGTTGAAAGTCTCTAGGCCAGGGCCAAGGGGGCGGTTCCTTTGAAAGAAAGCCTTTCCCCCACAGGAGGGGAGGAGGCACCGGGCTGATGCGTTAAACCGGATAGAGGGTCAGGTGACCATTCCCCTGTCACCTCCCCTCCCAAGCTTGCGGGGCTTTCCAGATTCTACCCCATCCCTGACAGGAGATCTCTTGGGATAATAATAACGGCAATAACAACGCACAATGGCGCTTCCTGTGAGCCAGACTAATGATTTACCATTACCTTGTTTACTCCTTACAACAATCTCTTAGGGGAGGTAACTTCTTTAAGATTACCCTCAGCTGGTAAGTGGCAGGGCTGGCGTCTGACCCCTGTCCAAGCTTGAGGCCCTCACCAAATGCTGTTTTTTACTGATTTTCTAGTCTCTCTCCCCTCTAGGCAAGTGGCGGAGTAGGGGGGCGGGGGACGGTCGCTGGAAGGGCTCTGAATCCTCCTAAGGGCACAGAGAACACTTAGGGGGTACAGAGTTGACTCTCAGCAACCCATTTGTTCAGCTTGACTGTGAGGAGATGACTGGATGCAAAGGGGTCTATGGTACAATTTCAAAGGCTGTTTGATGAGAAATCTCAGCTCGGTGGCCTCCTGGTTCTGTAAGCTGGGATTCTAATTGGGGGAGGACAATGGGCAGAGAGGAGAGAGGGGAGCTCTCCCGGTCCCCTACTGGTAAGACCAGGCTCCCAGCCTTCTCCCTGCACCTCCCTAATTAGCAGCTTCTATAGGGTCCAGGGTCTCAGCGCAGATGAGTGGAGTCACCGCACTGCTGCCACCACCCCACAGAGGCTTTGAATGCAGGGGGAGGACTTGCAAGAGCACTTTGTTCTCTGGGCAGATTTGATTTTGCCGCCTTGAGGCCTGGGGCAATTACCTCTACTTCTCCTTCCCCATCTCCCTACTTGCCTCCCTCCTTCCCCAGACAGACAGCAGACACAAACACACAAGCCCAAGTAACATTTTTAATTAAAAAAGAAAAAAGAAAAAGTAATGGGTGTGCAAGCCTGGGCCACTGTAGGGGAAACACTTCCCAATGTCTGCACAGCAGAGAAGTTCCTGGAAGTTCCAGAGTTCAAGACCAAAGCCTCCCTCAACAAGGCATACCCCAACCCCATGCTGCTGGGGTCCCTCTTCCTGTCTGTAGACTGGGAGAGTCAAACTCACCCCCACCTGCCCTTGTCGGGAATGCATCCACCAAGCAATTTCTCCCCCAACCCCTCATTTTAAAGTGTTTTTTGGATGCTTTCCTGCCCGTTTCACCATAAAGAGGGGTGAGAGAGGGTGGGCTGTAGAGAGGAGTAGATTTATACTGCTGCCTAGTCACACGCAGTTTCCCTTCTTAGAATCCCAATCAGAAGTTCGATGATCCCCTCCATAAAAAATAAGTCTGTTGCTTTCTCTCTCCAGTCCTGCCAACTTTTCTGCCCAAATCCGGTTCTCTCCTCTCCGTTTCTCTGCTGGTTCATCTTTCAGCTAGTCTCTCTCTGCTTGGGATTTTGGTCTCCCTCTCACTAACGTCTCTTATTATGGGTGCAGGGGTCCTTGCCATTCTCTGGATAGAAATCAAGAGAGTGGGTGAAAGAGTTTTGCAGAAAGGTTTATTAAAGTGAAAGCTTGATGCACCAAGGGAGAACACTCCCAAAGAGAATAGATGTAGCTCAAGGTTGTTCTCCCCAGCTGCAGACTCTGTGCTATCTAACCAACTACATTTGGACCTCCTTTTGGACTTGGTTAAAAAAATGGGGGAATAATCTCCAGAAGTAGGACGCCTAACCCATCCAATCTCTTTCTTACCAACTCACCCTCTCCTCTCTCATGTCTCACACACACACACACACACACACACACACACACACACACACACACTCCAGCGACCTCCAGATGTTCCCGACCATGTAGCCATCTGCTGAGATTGCTCAGGCGCTCCCGGGAGGGGGCAGGGAATCCGGGTTGCCGGAAGCTGAGAGCGAGGCCGCGGAGTGGGTGAGAACTGCACGCGCACTTTTGAGACGCTCCCTAGGGTGGAACCCGGCCCGGCGCGGGCTCTACGGGCGGGCGGGAGGCGGGGAGAGCGCCAGGAAAGGCAGGCACTTTGGCGACATTCCCTAAGTCTTCCGGCAGCCGGCGAAGCCGCCACTGGGCGTCGAGCGGGCGGGGGGTTCGCCCGGCGTCGGGCGGGGGCCGGGGGGAGGCGGGTGGCGCGGTGCTGAGAAAAGCGCCGGCCCGAGGGCCCGCGGCCGGGCCGCCTGGGTGGAGCGTGCCGAGGCGGCTGCGGCGCAGGCTTCCAGGTGGGTGTGGGTCCCCGGGCGGAGCAGGAGTCCGAGCTGCGAGCGAAGGTCCGAAGTCCCCAACCCCAGCCTGGCCGCCCTATCCAGCGGGCGGGCGGCGCTGGACACAGGGGCGGGGACCGGGCCTTTCAACTTTTCCTGAACCCGGGGTATCGGCAGCGGCCGCTGGACTCCCCGGGTTCGGCCGGAGTGAGGAACCCGAACCTAGGGGAGAGGGCTTCCAGGAGACAAAGGCTCGGGCCGGGGGCGTGGGCCAACGCCTCTGGGGTCTTTGTGCGGACACGTGCATCTCACGTTTGTGGGTCTTTGTGGATTTGGGTCCATGGATGCATATCTGCCTGCGCCTTTGTGTGTCCATGGCTTTGCGTGGCTGTTTCGCCCCTGTGTCCACGTTTTGTGGGCCCGCGTTTGTTGGTGGCTGTTGGTGGGCTCATGGTTGTGTGCCCGCGTACGTGTTCTGTGACTGTCGACGTGTCTGGTTTGGGTGTCCGTGGAGTGTGTGCGTGCGGAGAGCCAGACACCGCCCCAACTCCTCGCTCCCCTGCCGTCCACTCAGGCCCCCGACTTGGTTTCAAACTTTTCTCCCGGCTCCTCCGGCAGCAGCCCCGGCCCTCCCCGCTGCAGCCTGAGCAGGGGGTGTTGCTAGCGCTACCCTCTTTCGTCTCCTGGGGTCCTTAAAGTTGTGAGTGGATGGGATAAGCTTGGGGGCGGGGGGGGGGGGGGGAGTCGGCAGTGCCCAGGGACTGGTCTGGGTCAGGGCGGGCGGAATGTGCCGATCACCCGCGCCGAATCAGCTGGTGGGGGGAGAGGGAAAGCAGCAGCTCCTTGGCCTCGGCCGGGAGCTGGAAAGTGGAGAGGAAAGGGTAGCCGTTACTGCCCGCCCTGCGCTTCTCGGAGAGAGTATATGTGACCGAGAGAGACGTGTCTGCTGCGCAGAGAGGCCGGCCTCAGCCTCGGCTCTGCTTTGAGATCCGCTCTCGGTTTGCATCCCGCCCCCAGGGTGGGGGGACCAGCCCTCTGATCCCATAGGTGAGAAGGCGACGGCTATTCGGGATCCGGGCCTGTCCGTGGCTTTGGCCCCAGGAACCCCAGCTGGACTGCGGAGAAGAGGGACCTTGCACGTACTGGTTACGAATGGGCCGGCCACTGGCCCACAGTATAGAACTGGGCAAGTTGCACAGCCTGTTATGGATGGGGGTGAGAACTCCCTCGTGGCGCCTAACGTGAGGTGGGGATAACCTGTGCAGCTTTTGAGAGCCGGCCTGAGAGCAGTGGCCGCCCACACTTGGCCCAGGCAATATGACTCAGGAACCTCTCGGATTCTTCCTCCCTGCCTGCTCTATCCTTTGGAGAAGTCCAGGCTTGCAGAGCCCAAGTCTGACCCGAGAGGGAAGTCTCAGGTTGTGGGAGCCCATTGGACTTTTGATCCTCAATTGGGAAGATAATCCTAACACTTTCCCCCCCACCCCCACCCCCACCCCCACCCCGCCCCAGTCTTATACCTAGAATTTTGCCAGATGCTGCAGACGGGAAGGAGGCCACCATGGGCACTTTCCTTTCCCTCTCTGGGCCTAAGTTTCCCCTCTGGAAAGGGAGGTTTTGACAGCCTCTCTCCTCCATTCCTGTTCTCCCTGAATGGTTGAGATCCCAGAACCTACAAGCACTGATGATTCACACACCCCCATTCTTGACCAATTCCCAGGCACTAATTTATTCTTTTAAGTGGGGGGCACGTGGGAGGTAGCTTTGAAGTTAGGTAGGGATAAAGTGAGGTGGGTCAGGAGCCCCTGCAGTCCAGAAAGGGAAGGCTGGAATGCAACAGGTGAGAAGTCAGGTGAATACCCCCTGGAGACAGAAAGTGTCTCCCACGGAGTACAGAGGGAGCAGCCTTGCATGGCTCTATGTGTTCTGATAACAGCCCAGATGTGGTTGGCATTGTGGACCCTCAGATGGGGAGTGGGGATGTTAGAATTCAACTTGAGGCTGAGAGGGAAGGTAGGGGCCAAATATGAAGACCTTGAATGCCAGGCTGAGGAGCTCGTATTTGAACCTGTAAGCAGTAGAGAGCTGCTGGAGGGTTAACAGACATGACAGTGTAAGATTGGTAAATTAAGAAACTTTCCTCTGGCTTGTGGATGGTGCTGGAAACTCAGATACCAGTCTGGAGGTGGGTGTGTACTCCAGCCTCGTAGAAACAGAAGAATGTGGAGTTTACTCCTACTTTTGTTTCCTAGCACTGTAGTCTTGGGCAAGTAACTGGACCTCTCCGATTCTCAGTCTCCTCATCCTTTAAATGAGGACAGGAATTCCTGTCTCACTGATCTGTTGTAAGTGTTAACTAGGGTAATTAATTACATGAGCTAATAAAATGAGAAGAGGTTTGTAGTCTGTATTACGTTGTGCAGACATTTGTTGGCTTGCACTGACAATAGAAGGCAGAGATAACATCTACTATGGTCTTACACCTGCTTTCACCACCTGGCAAAGCCCTTGGTATCCTGCAAGCTTGGACCAATTGTTACTCTCGCCAAGCAGAGGGAAGCTTTCTGAGCAGGGCATTTCATTCATGTGGTTTAATCCCCCTTCACATGGCCAGGCCCCACGCAGGAGAGGAACTGGACAGTCAGATTTGGAGATAGCCACAGACCACAAAGTGTGTTTTTCCTTGTAGGACAGCCCAGGGGCCACAGAGGCTCAGGGGGAGGGTCACCTTTTGCTAGATGAGGGTCAGGTTAGACAGGCAAGGTCTCACAGAGGAGTTGGCTTTGGAATCGAATGCGTGAGAGTTTGTGTGGAGACAAAAGAAGGCCATCTCTGTCATCTTCATCAGAGAGAACAGCCTGTGCAAAGGCATGGGGACCTCAGAGCAAGACTGGACTCTAGACTGGCAAGCTGGCTTTGTGTGGTGGGTTTTAAACAGAGAACAGTGGTGGGGTCCTTGTCTTCTGTTGAGATTATACTCTGGCACCTAGCAAGGCTGGCCATTGGAGTCAGGGAACCAGGAACAAAGGCTGTTGGCAACAGTCTAGGCCAGGAGGATCCTGAGCCCGATTTGGGCGGGGTTGACTGCCCAGCTTGGGGTGGGGGGTGGGGGAAGACAGTGACCCACCCAGGGGTAGCTGCTGATTCTCATTCTGTCCTCATTCTATCACAGGAGACACAACTACCTCAGCCTGCTTTGGCCTCTGCGACCTTTCTAAAACCCCTTCCCAAATTCCTGGTATAGCCCAGTCAGCACTTACAGCACCAGGGGGGCCCTGGATGGTACACTGGGAGAGAATCCAAGGCCGCAGGGGATGCATTTTAGATTCTCCTCTATCCTCTACCCCTGCCCGGCCTTCGGATCTGCTAATGTCTCAGCTCCTTTGTCTTTACTGGCCCCTGAGATCACCCATTAGGGGGCAAGAACCAACATGCAGTGAGCACCAACGTGTGCCAGGCCTGAGGCTGAGTCTTCACTCTTTCTCATGGTATCATCCCAGTGACCCGCTGGGAGCAGTGCTAGGAGTCTCACCACATCGCAGATGAAGGCGCAGACTCAGGGGTGAGGGCGCATGCAGGCCTCATGGTGGGTGAGACCCTGGGGTTGGAGCCCTTTCTGCCTGGCTGCAAAACCCATTTCCTGTGCCCCAGACTGCCTCCCCAACCCCTCCCATGTGTCCACACATGCTTTCTCAGGCCAAAGGGAACTTGAAAGGCTTCAGGAAGAAGATACTGGAAGGAGAAAGTAGTATTAGGAGCCTTGCCCATTTCCCTGTAGTTATCGTCCTTGGGTTTTCTGGGCCCCTGTGGCCCATCCGCACCAGGGAAGATGTCAGGGAGGAGGCCAGGTACTGGGTGTCATATTCTCTGGCTCCTGAGTCCATCCCTGGCGTCTGTGGTTGTGTGACTCTGGACAGGTCACTGAACCTCCCTGTGTCTCTTTATGCAGCTGTAAAATAGATAGGATGCCATCTAACCTGCTGCCCTTGCAGTGTGACTATACAGATAACAGCTGGGGACGCCCTGAAAGGCTACGTGTCCTTGTGTGAGGTGGAAGTATTTTCAATGCCTGCTGTATCTTCCTACAGTACCTGCTGTGTGCCAGGCCCAGTGCGCAATTCCCAGGATATAAAAACGAATCTGACCCCAGCCTTGCCCACAGGAGGACAGACAAGTAAACATAGCCGTAATCCAGCACAGTCAGTTAGCCATCAGCCCCATAGACCCATTTGTACGTCGAGTCACAGAAGTACCCTAAGGAGCACTGGACTTGGCGCTAAGACCTCGGGGGTTGAGAGCTGGTTCCTTTACTACCCAGCTGAGTAATGTGAGTCTCCTTGTCTGCAAAACGGACAGTAACCCCAACCCCCACGGTCAAGGACTGTGGTGAGGCAGCAATGAGGTGTTGGTGTAGAAGTGCGTGGTGAGCTGACGTGTTTATACAGATGTGTGCCATTAACAGGAGTTGGCCCTGAAATTCTTTTTGCCTTGCGTTTCCAGAGCTGACTCAGTGGCTGGGGTCAAGATGTTAATGGAATCTCCACCTGAGGATTTCATTGGTGTCGGCTTGAGTGAGCTCATGAGGAAGGGAGCAGGGTGGGAGGCAGCTAGGCATTGAGGAGCAGCTGGTCGAAGCAAAGGCCCGTCTCAGGTGGGTCCTGGGGCCCTGGTCCAGCCCTAGGCTCAGCTCCCCACCCACCTTGTTCCTGTGCCAGGGGCTCCCTCTTAAAGGTGTGGTGAGGAGCTTGCAAAGCTATGGGCTATGGATGCCATGTTGCAGCACCAGAGGCAGGCAGCTGGGGCCGGGGCAGGGGTCGAGCCAGAACCCCTAACCCCAGAGAGGTCTCCTCAAAGGAGAGACAGCTTGGGGTCTTGCCAGCAAACGCCAGCACAGTGACTGGAGAATGTTGGCACAACAGTCACAAACCTGCCGGGTGCCTGGCACTGGGTGCTTGGGTAGGGAGGAACATAAAGAAAAATTACACTGTTGCCTTCAGGAAGCTTAATAAATCATCACCATCATGGTCTGCCATTCACTGAGCCCTTCACATGTGGCAGACAGTGAGCTGACTGCTTTACATGCTGTCACTTAATGCTTTAGCCAACCCTATGTTGTTAGTGCTACTGAGAACACTGAGATTTAACCAGGTAGAAACTTGCCTGAGTCTAGTAGGTATGGAGCTGAATTCACACCAGGCCTGAGTCCAGTGGTTGACTCTTAACTGCTGGACTGCTTATTTCTCCAGTAGTGTTACACACCAGGCCCGGCTCCGGCCTCGGGTGGAGGAAGGGATGAACAGGTGAAAAAGGCAGTGTCACTGCCCCAAGTTGCTCATACTTTACATCAGGTAAATAACTAATGGCAGAGAAGTTATTCAGTATATGTCTGAGGAGGTGTGCCTAAAGTGTGTGTGACGGGCCCAGGGAGCAAGGAAGGGAAGGAGGGGTGGCCCAGGAGCCTGAGTGGATAGAATGGGTTTTGTTCCATGGACGGCGCAAGGCACGCTGGGTGTTGCAGGCGGTGCTGGCAGCAGTGTGAGGCATCGGGACGCAGGACCTGGGGCCTGCTCTGCTGCTTCATTCCTGCCACTGCCCCTCTCTGGGCCTCAGTGAATGTGATCTCCCAGGGGCCCTGTAGCTTCCCAGCCCTGAAATTCCCTGAGTTTGGGGAAGTGTGAGCAAAGGCTAGGCTGAAAGTTGTTCAGATGCTCTCACCATCACTGTAGGTTCAAATCAAAATGGGGAGCCCAGGTAGGGGAGGGAGGAAGGTGGAGACAACTTAACAGATGTCTCTGGGTGAGAGAGAACGTGATTTCCTTTGGTAAAAATAGAAGTGAAGAGGTGTTTGAGATGGGGAGTGGTATGGCCAAAGCTGTTTTAGAGGCGCTCTCGCAAGGCCTGGAGTATCACAGGGGGGAAACCTGCTTGGAGCCTGTTAGGGCCACACCATTGGCTTTTTTGACCCCACAGGCCATCAGCAAACTTTCCTTAGAGTCACAGTGGTTCCAACAAGGAATACACATGGCCCCTGCTCAGAGGATCTTATGCTTTGTCCCCCAAACCAAGGGTGAGTACAGGTTCTAAGTCCTGTCCTCCTCTCCTGTGTCATATAACCTCGCTCATCGGGGGATCTTTTATCTTGTATCTCAGGTCAGGATTTGGAGAAGAGGTGATGGATGGGGGGGCAAGTATCCCCTCTCCCCTCAGACTCCCATGGTGGCCACCTGTTTGCCTTTCCCTTTCTCCAGAAGGCAGATCACAGGTCCCAGAGGGAGGCAGAGTTCATCCTGTTACACAGATGAGAAAACCGAGGTTCAAAGACATAAGGGAAACTGCAAATGTCATGTAGATAGTGGCAGATTTGGGACTAGAGTCCTGGTTGCCTGGATCCAAGGCAGGTGTTACTGATCTTGTTATGAGTTGGTGTCCTGTCCCCACTGCTGGTCTATTAGCCCGAGGACAGGGGCCCTGGTTTCCTCCACCTCCACCCCGACATAAACCTCACACGGTACCTTGCACTTAGTAGAGCGTTTGCAAATGCTGTTGTTAAATTTTGAAATCCTGAAACGCTGGAGCTGAATTGTGTAGGCAAAACCTTGTGGAGCTGGAGAAACTGAGGCTCAGTGAGGGGAGGGGACCTGTCCAAAGATGTGAATGGCCCTGGAGCAGGAACTAAGACCAGGGCTCGTGACTGCCCACTAGAACACGCGACTGCCCGCTAGGACCCACCTTATCACTATGCACTGTTGGCCAGTTGCTTCCCCTTCGGCCCCCTGGAGAGTGGTGAAGGAGGTGGGGGCCTTTGGGTGCCCTCTCTAGGGGGACTCCTTCTACCATGTAGCCTAAGAGAGACACAAGCAGCTGTCGATTGCACATCTGTCAGTGTCCTGGCGCTGTCATCTCTAGTCCTCACAGCAACCCCTTGAGGAAGGGATGGTCTCCATTTTAGATGAGGAAACGGGCTGTGAGAGAGGAAGTCACTTCCCAAAGTTGCCCAGTTTAGCAGGTGACTCCTGTTCCCAGCGTTGTAGCTCCCGCAGATCAGAGAATCGATCCCAGAATGACAGTTTTCATCTCAAGGGCCAACTCTGATCAGTGGGTAGAGACTTCTTAGAGCACCATGTGGAGAAGAGCTCTGAGGTCCTGTGCAGACTCCCCAGGACGCGGTGCTGTGGTTGACTGTGTCTGCAGTGGGGATGGGTGTAGGTAGGGTGAAGATGCACAGTCCTTCTATGATGTGGCTTCCATCTGTTGGGGCCTCATTTCTCTACAGGAATGATCAGCCTCTCAGTCTGATCTTCACAGCTATTCTCTCTCAGGCCATTGGGACCCTCAGTACCATCCCAGATTCACAGTTGAAGGAACTGGACCAGAGAGGTGAAGTAACTCTCCTGGTTTACGCTGCAAGTTGGTGTCCAAGGCCTTTTGGCTTTCTGTGAAGGCCTTTCTTTTCCACAGAGCTGAGGCTGGTGGTTTTTGTCCAGAGGAGCTCACATTGCTTATTCCTTTCCAGATCTAGCAACCCTGTTGAGAAGTAGCACAGTATGGCCTCCATGGAAAGAACTGCTCTCCAGGAGGGCACTGATAAGAGCTCTGACGTATTTGATACATGTTTACTAAAGGAAAGAAGGGGTCAGGCCCACCCACTGACCCCCACCCCAGCATTTCCCTGTCTGTGGAAGAAGGCAGGGCAGCTCACACATGCCCTTCCCACGAACTGGGAGCCCTGCTAGGTGCTTTTTTAGTATTTCCACTATTTTGTTTCATTGTCATGACAGTCCTGTGAGGTGGCTATTAATACCCCATTTTACAGATAAATAGACAGGCTCAGAGAGTGTGGCTCGCCAAGACCAGAGAAAGCAGAGATGGCCATGAGGCAGTCCTATTAGCAGTCTTTGTTACTGTGTGTGTGTGTGTGTGTGTGTGTGTGTGTGTGTGTGTATGTAGTTTAAGAGGACACGGGGTGGAGGGAGATTAAGACATTTAATTCACTCCAAGTTCTACCATTTAAAGAAAAGCCACTGTTGTGTTTATATATATATATATATATATATATATATATATATATATATACATATACATATACATATATATATATATATATATATACATATACATATACATATACATATATATATATTAGACTTTCCAAAATTAGGATTTGGGTGTTTTTTTGTTTTTTTAATGCATAGTTATAGTTTTCCTAGACATGCAATTTATCTTTATGATACCTAGCATTATGGCATCAGCCCCCTCCATGAGGTTGCAAACTCTCCTGTGTGCTATTTTTATTGGCTCCCTAAGATCCTTAGGAAAGTCAGCAACCATCTTGAGGGGCTGGGGAAGCCCTGAGCCTGGAGTCAGAAGGCCAGAGCCTGAGCATTGGCCGGCATACCTCACGGGATCCCCAGACAAGTCACTGCATACGCTCTTCATTGCTCAGGTGAGGGATTGCATGACTGGCTCTGGGCCCTCCCAGCAGCAAATGAATAAAGGCCTTTTTTAACTACAAAGGCCTGGGGCCCGGGAGGAACTTTGCTTATCTTCCCCCAGTCTCCTCCTGTGGAAGCTATGCTCTCACCCTCGCTCCTGAGCCTTTTGCTAAGGGACTTCTAACAGCAGTGCCAGATGCTACCATCACGGAGGCACCCTTCCTTGTGTCCCCAAGGGGGACATTTCCTCTGAGCAGAACAGGGACTCTGACTCTCAAAGACCACTAGCCCACACCTCTGCCTTTGCCCCCTTCTGGATCCAAAGTTGTGAGGCCACTCAGGTTTCTCTCTTCTCCCAACAGCCTGGGACACCCCCTGAGAGGCCTCTGGGCTCTGCTGTGACCTCAGGAAAGCCCTGGAGCCATTAAGTACTAAAAAGCTTGGCACCTACCTCATCATAGCAGTCAATGACAGCTGGAGCTTGGCCCTAGGATTCTGGACACTTAGCTCTTCTTTTCCCAACGACACACAGAAGCACGCATTCCTCTGGAACCAGACCAATTATGAGGTTACAAAGGCTTCAGTTCAGTTCCCGGCTCCACCACCTTCCTTTTCTCCTCCCGTTTCCTCTGCTCTAAAATAGACATTAGGCCGCTGACCTCCTCGAGTGACAGGGACTGTATGAGAGAACATATGAGCACGAGCACACAGGAGGGCTGGCTCTGGCTGTTCCCGTCAGCCCTTTTCATGTGACTGTCCAGGCCCGGCACAGAACAGGGCCTGGGAGAGCTGTTCATCGTGCAGGGCTGAGCAAGAATCTCTCCGGGGTCCCTGGGGGTTGTTCATGGTCACAGTTAGGCAGCTAAGTCTCCTTTTACGCCCCTGCTCCCTTTCCACCAGCTGTCCCAGCCATTGCCTCAGTTCATCTCTATAGTAGCCCAGTGATGACCACCCTGCATGCGTGCACAGCTCTTCACAGTTTGCATCGCACTAAATGTGAGAGTCAGTGAACTTATGTGAGGACGGCAGGGCAAGCATTACTGCCTTGGGGTTCAGAGGTCGAGGCTGAGGCCTGGAGAGGGGTGGTGAGAGGAGTGCATTTGGCTGTGTTCGGGCTCCTGGTTACATAAGCAGCCGCTCACGAGAGGCCATTTGGCATTTAATAGGAACGTTGTATAAGCACCTTTGGGAATCAAAGGGTAATCTCAGGGCCCTTTTTTGTAAGGGTGGTGTTTGTTTAAACCCAGGAAGGGTGGATATGAGCAGATCGGCTTAGCAGAGAAGGTGGAGCCCTGAATGGTAATGAAGCTCTGTGGTGAGAAGCTTACCCAGGGGAACAAAGGGGGCCTGAAGCAATTTAATATTTTCCTTTTGGCTCCAGACATGGGAACACTCTGTCCTGCCTCAGTTGGGCCCAAGCCCAGGATGCACCTGGACTGGGTTTAATCCTCAAACTGGACTCTACAAAAGAAAGGGGTGGGAGAGGAAGGCTCCCAGAGGGGGTGGAGAAAAGAACCCCACTTCTCCCTGCCCCCAGGCAGTCACTGTGGATCAAGTGGCAACCCCTTTAAAGTTTCATGGAGGGACAGTGATACCATCCCGCTGCTCCCTCCCCACCCACCCCATTCTAGAAGGTGGGCAGGCCCCTGGTTGACCTCTCCCTGAAGGCCAATGAGAGGAATGGGTGGGGGGGAAGACAGGGTAGTCGGGCAGAGGGGGGCCACCCTAGATGAGATCTGCTGGAGTGAGGCTTGGAGTCAGACAGATGTGCGTGGATGTGAGGACTGCATGTGGCAACGTACATGTAGTGCCTGGCATCGGTGGAAGCTACTGTGATGGTTATACAGGGAGGGAAACTGAGGCCAGGAGAAGGGAGATGGCTGTGTCATAGCACGTGGTAGTGGGGAAAATCCCTCTTGGATCTAATCTCTCCGCCGGCCACCCTGTCGTTCCTGCTGGAGGCAGCAGATGAAAATAGAGGAATTGGAATTGAGCAGGCCTGGGTTCTAGTCCTGCCCTGCTTTTTACTAGTTTGGGGTAAACCCTTTTCTTCTTTGAGCCTCTATTTCTTCATCTATATAATGGGGAAGCAGCCCAGCTGCCTGCCCTAGGTCAAAGGAAGAGCCAAAGAGGGGTAATAGCTGTATGAGCAGTGCGTAGGGGCAGGGCTAGGGGAAAGGGGTTGGTACAGGCGTCCCCATAGCCCATCTGGAAGTCTAAACACATGGTCCCCAATTGGAATGAAGGACCCTGCCTCTGCAGGACAGGCCAGGTGCGGGGGCTTAGGACTGTGGACTCAGACATTGTCACCCAAAAAGAGGTGAGGTAGGACCAGCCCTTGTGCAGGGAAAGGCCTCGGTCTGAGAGGCTGGAGTGCGTGTCTCAGGCATGGCTCAGCCACTGCCAAACTGTGACAGTGAGCCCTGCTTTCTCTGTGCTCCATCTCTGTGCTTCCCTTTCCATTTACTTACGGTGGAGTGTAAGTTTCTGAACCTCTCTAAGTCTCAGTTCCCTCTTTGTGAAGTGGTGACAGAAATTGCTGTCTTGTAATGTTTGTGATTGGGAGGGTCAAGTGAGACCGTGTAGTGAGGCAGCTAGCTCAGCACCCGACACATGGCACATGCTCAGCCGAGGTCAGTGGGATACCCTGACCCTGACCTCTAAGCTGTGAGCCCCGCCCCCTACCCAAAGGGCCTGAGTTGAGAACAGCCCATGGTCCTAGATCGACAGAGCTGGAGAGGCCAGCTAAAGCCCCATCTAGTTCAGTGGGTTTCCAGCTGGGTTTCTTAACATCCTACAGCAGAGATGGTGAGCCAGGCCTGGAAGGTTCCAGGTCCCCACCCTCACTTCAGCCAGAACAGGCCCATTTTCATCTGCTAATCTTAGTTAAGAAAGGGTTCTGCTGCTTCCAGGGTAAACCTCACCCATCTGGCCTCACCCCATTTGCCAATCAGGTTGGGACTCTAAGGCCAGACAGACACAAGGACGAGGAGTGATAGGAGGAGTATTCAGGGGAAGCATCCTGAGAGGACAGCGTGCAGGTGGCAACTTGCAGCTGTGCCTAGACACATTGGCTGAGGTCTTACGGGGTGGGGTTAGAACCATCTCGTATGGGGCACCTACTGTCAACCCTCACCTATGGCTCTCTTTCTAGCCCCCACCATGCTGTGGCCTCTGCTGCTGCCCCCACTGCTATTGCTGGCCGTGAGCGGAGTCCAGACGACCCGGCCATGCTTCCCTGGGTGCCAGTGTGAGGTGGAGACCTTCGGCCTCTTTGATAGCTTCAGCCTGACGCGAGTGGATTGCAGCGGCCTGGGTCCTTCCATTGTGCCCGTGCCCATCCCTCTGGACACGGCCCACCTGGACCTGTCCTCCAACCGGCTGGAGACCGTGAATGAGTCCATGTTGGCAGGGCCGGGCTATACCACACTGGCCGGCCTGGATCTCAGCCACAACCTGCTCACCAGCATCTCGCCCACTGCCTTTTCCCGCCTTCGCTACCTGGAGTCCCTTGACCTCAGCCACAATGGCCTGGCAGCCCTGCCAGCCGAGAGCTTCGCCAGCTCACCCCTGAGTGACGTGAACCTCAACCACAACCGGCTCCGTGAGGTCCCAGTGTCTGCCTTCACTACCCACAGCCAGGGCAGGGCACTGCACGTGGACCTCTCCCACAACCTCATCCACCGCGTCGTGCCCCACCCTGCCCGGGCCAGCCTGCCTACGCCCACCATTCAGAGCCTGAACCTGGCCTGGAATCGGCTCCGCACCGTGCCCAACCTCCGGGACTTGCCCCTGCGCTACCTGAGCCTGGATGGGAACCCACTGGCTGTCATTGGCCCAGGTGCCTTCACGGGGCTGGAAGGCCTGACACACCTGTCCCTGGGCAGCCTGCAGGGCCTCCCCCAGTTGGAGCCCTATGGTTTCCGTGAGCTGCAGAACCTGCAGGTCCTGGACCTGTCAGGCAACCCCAAGCTCAAGTGGGCAGGAGCGGAGGTGTTCTCCGGCCTGGGTGCCCTGCAGGAGCTGGACCTGTCGGGCACAAGCCTGGTGCCCCTGCCTGACATGTTGCTCCTCTACCTCCCGACGCTGCAGAGCGTCAGTGTGGGCCAGGGTGTGTGGTGCCGGCGACTTGTACGGGAAGGTGCCTACCCCCGGCAGCCTAGCTCCAGCACCAAGGCGGCCCTGCACTGCATAGACACCCGGGAACCGGCTGGCAGGGACCCCCATACCTTGTGACAAATGGTATGGCCTGGGGCCACATAACAGACTTCTGCCCTGGGTTGACTCAAGTCCTGGGTAATTTATATTTTAATGTGCCAATGCCAGTGGGAACTCTGCAGGCCTATGTGGCAACGTCATCAAAAGACAGCTATGACCTGGGGAGAGGCTTTGGACCTGGGACCAACACCCAGGAGCAAAGCCTTGCCCCTTTGTCTGCGTTGCTCCCAAACCGTAAGCAGAGGGTCTTCGATGCCAAACCAGACAGCAGTCCCTTGCTGTTCTTCCCCACTTGACCCCAAAGTGCCTTCCCTCAGGTCTGGCCCAACCTGATCATGACAGGAGGAGGGTCAGAGGTCAGGTCCATGGCTGAGCGCCCCCTTGGGCCCACGGTCCAATCACTCAGGGGCATGAGTTTCTTTTGCTCTGGGCACATGAGGCCCTTTTATCCTTTTCTCTTCCCCTTGAACCTTGGGTAGAACTTTTATTATAGAAAAGACTGGAAAAAAAAAAATCAAGTCCACCTCCATGTGACAAATGAGGGAACTGAGGCCTGGAGAAAGAAAACTGCTAATCTGAGGTACTATAGCGGAGGCATGACTGGACCCAGCGCCCGGCCTCCCAATTGGACCCCTTTGCACTTTGCTGTCTTCTCTAAATCATGCCCTTCCTCTCCCCAGCTGGGCTCCCCCTTGCTGCCATTTGTGTCCTTGTTATCCCCAGAAGGACAGGGAAGGGCCTCAGCGGTGGGACCCTGGGCCCAGTGACCAACTGTGGCACGGGCCAGGTCACTTCATCTCTCAGCCTCTGGTAGCTTCAGGCGTGCCAATCCAGCCTTGCCAGTTTCCCACTCTGGGGTGGGGTCCCCCAGCCTCAGGACTGGAAATGCACCCACTAATTCTTGAGGCACTGCCTCTGACGCTCCCCCAAGATGCTAATGCAGTCCTGGAGGCCCCACCAGCCCTGAGCCTGTACAGCCTACACAGCCTGTCTCCCCTGACGGAGAATGCAGCAGGACTAGGCAGGCAGCTCCCATCCAAGTTTACGCTCTCCCACCAGCGTGGCATCTCAGACTCCCAACCATGGGCTATTAGTCCTCTTTTTATGCAAGTTGTTGCCTTTTTAATGGACTGTCACTTTCAACCAGCCCTCCACCCTTGCTGGCAGGGGATGGCAACGTGTCATTTGTAAAAGAAAAAAAGTTGTATTTGTTCACTTTTGTAATAGTGTGTCCTGGGGATGTGCTGGGGGAGGAGGTGTGGGGTGGAAGCTAGCCATCAAGCGGCTACGTGGGCATCAGGAGGCCGGTCCCACAAAGACGCCCACAGGACAATGAAAGCTCTGTCCTCCACCACCAGCCCCACCCAATACCTAACTGGTCCTTGGCTTAATAAACATAAAGAGTCCCTCTTTCTATCACTCGACCAGTGTCCACTGACATTCCCTGGGCTGGACTGTGGGGCCACAAGGATGAATCCAGGCCAGCCCTGCCTTGGGCAGTGCGTTCTTCCTGAAAAGCCTAATAACGTCTCAGGATGGGGAAGTGAGGTGACATGAGGGGGTAGTTATGTGGGGTGGGGTGCACCTTTCATTGTATCTTACACCCGTATCCACCTTTCTATCTCCTCTGTTCCTGTCGTGCCAACTCCATGAACTTGTCAGGCCCGTGCATGCTTCTGCCTTTGCTCAGACTGTTACTCTGGGACCTTGCCCTTGACCTCATCCCTATCTCTCAACTCCTTCCCATCCTAATAGACCCAGTTCCTGCCTCACCTTCTCAGAAGCTTTCCCTGAGGTCCCTCTCCACCTCCTTCCTCAGCTCCAACAGTACCTCTTCCATCTTGGCATTTTAACTGCTGTGGTACCCTAACTCCTGTTTGTACACTTCCAGTGACAGGGAGCTCATTTCCAGCTCATCCGAGTGGCTCTACTGTCAGCAAGTTCTTCTAACTGGCTAACGTCTGCAGGAATGTCCATCACCCACAACCACAGGTCCACCCCCATCTCTGCTCTAAGGGGACTCATGTTCCTGGGGTGGGCAGGGGAAGAAGGACACACAGAGGATGTGTGAGTAAACAGCACAGGGAGCTGAGAGCCCTGTGGTAGGGTTAGGAGGGCTTCCTGGAGGAAGTTCAACCACACAGCTGAGAAGATGAGCAAAGAACCTAGAACCTTCAGGCCACAGGTATGGGTGGGGAGCTTTGCCCAGCTTGTTGCTCAGCCACCAACCCCCAAAAGCCCAAGGCTGGCACCCATAGCCAATATGAGAAGGGGCTGAGGCGGGGGGGGGGGGGGGGGGGTGTTGTCAGGGTGAGACCCCAGCCCTGTCCTCTGGATCTCTACCCCTCCCACATCCCCTGGATGAGAGGCTTCTAACGCAGGAGACTTTCACACAGTGGGGCTGGGTTCTCCCAATGCCACGCTTGAGGAAGGAGCCCTTAGGGGAGGGACATGGATCATAGGAGTCTTAAAGTTAGGGACAAAGCTGCCTGGAAGGCAGTGGAGGGGTGGCTGGGGCTCCTGCAGGACAGGAGTGAGCTCTGACGCAGGTCGCCTCCTCCCTGAGACACAGCTGCAGTGGGAGGGTGGTTGCCGACGCCATCACACTGTGCGGGTTCCTCCTTCCTGTGGGGAACATTACCTGGCACCCCTGGCCCTGGCCTCCCTCCTGTTTTAGGGAAAGCAGAAGCCCCGCGGCGAATCGGGCATCCGTGCAGCCCCTCCCGAGGCTCTCATCCCACAGCGCCACCTGGTGTTCGCTCAAAACCAGACACCCCCGGTCAGAGGGGTCGCCCGAGCAAAGCCAAAGTGGACCTCCACAGTTTGTGCAGCCAGCCCCACCTTCTCCTAGCTAGACTGCTTTCATCCCGCCATACTCCACCCTCCCGGAATCCTGGGGCCAAGAATGGGGTCATTAGAGTCTTACAGAAATTAGTGCAATTATAGAAATGAGTGCCAAGTTTCCGTCTTAGAATTTGCAGAAAAGGGTTACCATTCTGGTTCCATCACAAACCAGTTGTGTAACTGGCCAAGTCACTTTACCTCTCTGAACCTGGAAAACGGGGATGAAAATGTCTCCCTCCACATGATTGTATGAAGAATAAATGAAGTAAGTGTGTAAAAAATCAAGCACAGTGCCTGGCACAAAACTGACACTCCAAAAATGCTTGTTCTGGAACTGCCTCATTTAGCCATAGAACTATGAATTAGATTACAGAACCATGTAGTCTTAGACTCATATTTTGATAACTGACTCAGAACTGAAGGATTTCATAAAAGTTTTAAGATTTAGCATTACAGAACTATAATCCGCAGGGTCTGTGCTCTGTGTGCCTTACGTGGAGTAGGGCTTCAAAGCACACGTTAGTTGAGTTTTAGAGATGGAGAAACAACTGAGGCACAGCTTGCCATCATGGCACAGGCTGGGTCACAAACATTTCCTTGAATTTCATTAATAAAACGGCTGCCATTTACTAGACACACGTTTCTCAGACTGTGTGTGTACACGATCATTTCCTCCTCCCAACAACTGCCCCGGCATTATCGTCATTGTACAGATGAAGAAACCAGCCTGGGCCTGGATGGCTTCATCTGTCAGATGATTTGTCCCTCATTTTTGCCTGTCCTACCTCAGTGGCGGGGCCAGCCGGGCAGATCCCACATATCAGAGAGGGCAGAGATGATCTGAGAAACCAAAAAACACTGGGATTCCATTTATTTTTCTGTTGAGGACAAACTGGACAAGTTATGCAGCTCTAAATATCTTTAATCAGATCGTTGATTCTAGATCCTAGAGCATGAAAAGCCAAAGATCATAGTCAAAGTCCTTCCCTACCCACAGATGGGGTGACCGAGGCCCACAGAGGAGCAGCCCAAGGTCCCTTGGCAGATGGGCAGGATTCTGTGTTTCACTACTGGCTGCATAATTTGTGGAACCTCGTGTAAAATGAAAATATGGGGCCTCTTGTTTAAAAATTATTAAGAATTTCAAGATGGCAAGAGGAGAGCATTAAATCAAGTACAGGGCTCTTCTAAGGTCCCACTGCCCATGAAGCCAGGCTTGGCATGTTTAAATTATACCCTTTATAGAGAAGGAAGGGACACTCAGATTGTTAGTCGGGACAGCAGATGAGAGCCTGTGGATTTGTATGTAACCCAATCTCTCTGTAGCTCAGGGAGCTCATTAGATTCTTTCAAACCCAGGAATTTCCTTCCATGGGTGTTACCCACACCACCCTCTGATTTCCCCAAGTTGCCATGGCCATAGGACTTTCAGAGCGAGAGAGGGTAGATGGATATGTGTATACTCGTCTGCCTCCATGCCAGCTAATAGAATGTGTCCCTGGACAAGACTGCCAGATTCATGGGGGGCAGAAGCCTGCCCTCTGCTCATACCTTATGTCCACCGAGACAGTAGAGGTGATCATGGGCTAATAGGGCTTTGCCCCTCAATGCTTAATGTTCCATGTCGGCAAATGTCCACCAGGGAGCAAATGTCCATCGATACCTAATGTTTATCAACACCTAATGTCCATCAATGACAGCTCTCACCAAAGGCAGATATCCAGTGGTGGCAATGCCTACTACTGCTCAAAATGTACAAATACCCGGTGTTTGCAGGTAGCTAATTGCAATGATAATTGCTCTGTGCATCAACACCTAATGTCAATCCGTAGGTCAACATCTGGCAACAGTAAATAGCCACCCAGTTAAGTCAAATGCCCTGTGTTTTTTCTTCTATTTTATTTATTTAAGTACCAAAAGTTGTATTTATAGGAATTATTGTGTTTGCTGAGCTAGATGGGAAATTCTTCCCGTGTTTACTGTTTAATTCCAAAAGCTATTTATCATTTTATTTTACATACCCGTTAGTCAAAATATTCTGAGTTAGAAATACAAACATACGTTTATGTTTCTTGACATATACACATTTGTATATATAACATGTATATATAATTATTACATACACAATACAGAAAGACAGAGAAAAAGAGAAACTCATTTGAGAACAGAAGTGTCAACCCTGGAACAACTTCCTAATCAGGTGATTCTTAGAAGCAGCAACTTTTCCAAAGTGGAGGGATGATTGGAGGGAGGCCTCAGCCATCCTGCTCAGGCGAAGAATTTTAAAAGAGCCCTGCTTTGGGCTGAAAAAAGCCAGGTTCCCTAATAAGGTTGAGGCACAACACAAGGGCCCCTTAAAGCAGCATAACCAGAGATTAAGACGCAGGCGCCAAAGGGAATCTGCCCGGGCTCGAAGCCCGGCTCTGCTGTTTACGGTTAAGTGGCCTGGGGTAAGCCACTGAACCTCTCTTTGAGCCTCAGTTTCCACATCTGTAAAATGAAGATAGTAGCTACCTCACAGGGTTATTGTGGAGAATACGAGTAAGTCAATGTACATAAAACACTTAGAATAGTGCCTGGCATATTATCAGTGCCATTTAAAAAATAACATGAACAACTATTTTTTTAAAAATTATTTTTATAGTCAAACTGATAAGCATGCTATGGCTCAAAATATTCTCAGGGGTTTCTTCAGTGGCCATGAGCTCTCAGCAGGCGACATCATCCAAGTTGTTATGCTTAGGAATTGGTCTGAAAAGAGGTTCTACCCCCCCGCACTAGTACATTTCAAAATTGTCTCTCCATTCTGCTTCCTTCTGACCCAACGCTTTAAGGACACAGTGCTTAGGAAATGTCCCCACAATTGTCTTCACGGGCCTGGCAGTCACAGATGGAATGGCTGCCTTCTGGGGTTGGAGATACACTGAAAACCTTTCGCGTGGCTCACTCTCCCTGACAGCCTCACTCTGCCTGAAATTCCATTACTCTGTGGCCTAAGCAATGATTGCTGTCTGATGTCCTTACTAGATAAGTAGGGGCCCAGGACAGCAAGCGTGTGATTGGGGGAACAGAGACAAATGCCTGTGTGGGAGTAGGGCATTCGTTCACTTATTAATGGGAAGCAAGGGGTACCTGACCACTTTCTCCACACACGATATATCCTAAAAATGATGTTATGGTGCTGTGCTGATATGAAAGTTGTTAAGACTACGAAGCTAGAGATGAGACGGTGAGACCCATAAAGAAAGTAGTTGAAAGATAAGGTCTCTTACATATGCTGCCTTCTCTACCACCCAACCTGATATCCTATTATATTGGTGGCCCCCAGTGACCCATACCTCCTAGTATTATCACCCTGTGTAGAACCTTCCTCTCGAATCTGGACTGGGCCTGGCATTTACTTTAATCAATACAACATAATAGAAATGGCTCCCGGTCAGTTCCAGACCTAAGTCTTAAGGAGGCCTGGCAGCTTTCGCTTTTGCAATCTTGGAAGCCGGGGGCTGCTCTGTAGCAGTCTGGTGGGACCATATGGAGCCCTCAGGTTATGGAGAGAGAAAAGCTCAACTATTCAGTATCCGGCAGGTCACAGACCCCAGCTGACCCACTAGCTAAATGCACATGAGTGAGCACGACAAAACCAGCAGAAGACCCAACCAGCTGATCCCAGCCCCAACTGCAGAATCATGAGCAAATAAAATGGTCATTGTGCTAAACCATTCTGCCATTCTTACATGGCAATAGACAACCAAAACAACCTGGTCACAGGCTCCATGTCCAGTCAGCCCCGGTACCCCTTCTCCTTCCCCTTTGGCTCCCTTGGAAAAAGAATTGCTAACCTCACCATGAAACATGAGCAGCTGAAGATGCAAAGAAGATGCCAAATGACAAAGCCAAACAGCCAGAGCCTCCTTGAAGATGACCAATCCAAAGGGACCAGGCAGAGAAACACAGTTCAAAGGAAACACATGTACCCAATGTTTTAAAGTTTATGAGGTACCACCCTGCACTTGAGTTCATCTCTTGTTATATTTTTGTCTCACAGCCACCCAGCAGGCTTAGCCTGTCTCCCTTCAGCCTCACACTCTCCTCCCAGCCCCCTCCCGCACCCCCAGCCCAGATAAATGATTTGCAGGTCCCCAGACAGACCCACCTCTCACGAGGGGAGTCCCCTTTGTCTCTCCCCGTAGCCCAGCGGGGAACTGGAGGAACAAAGACCTAAACCCACTGTCTTTTTAAGGTGCCTTCCCTTTCCCTCGGGGGTTTCCTCCAGATCCAGGGCCTTATATAAGGAGAGCTGAGGTTGGGGTGAGGCCAGTCAGTGGGTGGAGGCTTGTGAGAGCTGCTCAGAGAAGAGAAGGTGACAGGGAAGCTGCTCTGGAACACAGGGCACTCCCAGCTGACCCTGGGAAAGGCGTAGCTTTTGGGTGCTTCCCGCAGACTGTGGACAAGTCATACTTAGCACAGGCTTTAAAAATATTCTCCACAGAGACACAGACACTGTAATTCCCTAGACTTGCTCCACCCGCCGGTTAAATCCGACATCGTGTGCAGACACGTGAGGAGGTGAGGGGTGGGTACCAGGATGGACTCTAGGAGGCAGTGTCTCCCCACTCAGAGCACATCTCCCAGGAGGGGCGACAGAGAACCTCCCTTTGCTAACGTGTTCTAAAGGAAGGTGACCCTAGAAGGAGTAGGGGAGGGGACAATGAACGCTTCCCTGGTCTCACACCCACCATCCTGATTACCAACCCCTTATCCTTCCTGTCTCAGCCTCTGTGACACCTCCTCTGGAAGGCCTCCCCTGACCACCTCCCCCCATCCTACCCCAGGCAAAGTTAGATGCTCCTTCTTTGTGCTAACCCAGTACCTCATCTTCCCACCAGAGTCACACTCATCACATTTAGATTCTGTTTATTTTTTAGCTTCCCCTTTACACTGAGGGCAAGAACTGTGCCTGCATTGCTCCCCAAAGGGTCCCTAGAAACCAGGCTGGTGTCTAACACATACTTGGTTGTCAATACATGCCTGATAAAAGAGTAAATGGGTCTGTTACATCCATTTTATCAATGATTAAATGTAGACCCGGAGAGGGTAAGTGGCTTTCCTAAGGCTGCACAGCGAACTCATGGCAGAAACCAGGTCTGGAGACTCCTAGCTCCTTTGCAATAGGAACCTCCCTTCCCTGCCCCTCCTCTCTCCCTCAGGTGACAGATGTGTGCACTGACAGGCCTGAAGCTGGGGTGGGGCAGGAGTCCTTTGTGAGGTGCCACCTTCTCCTCTCCATCTCCTCTGCTCTGACTTCCTCAGGGTGACTAACTCTGTGCCCCGCCTCATCCACCCCAGCCGCAGCCTCACTGGCTGCGGAGGGATGGTCCTACCTCTCTGAGCCTGCTGCCCCCAGCTGGAAGATGAGTCCGTCTAGGAGATGGGGAGGCTCCTTCTAACTGAGGATCTGTGAATCCCTTTGAAAAAGACTGAAGAAGGCTGGCAACTCAGCTCCATGCTGCTTACTGTGTGGCACAAAGCACAAACCTTCATCAAACACCCGAAAGGCCCAGACATCTCTTTTTTTTTTCAAATGTAGCAGAATTTTACTTCAATGATACATAAGTTTTTAACTTTGGTGTGCATGTGCGCACACACATGGATGATGGTGGTGGTTCTCAGATTTTAAAAGCAAATGAATCCAGATCGTTCTACTGCGTAATCAGATGTGGGCAAGACTTGAAAGTTTACACAGATCTTTCATTTCACACCCATACCTCATTTGGTCTTCACAACTTTCTCGTGAGGAAAGCAGGGCAGGGCTTATCACTAACCCATTTCACAAATGGGAAACGTGATGCCCAGAGAATAGGTGGCAGAACCTGGGACTTGTGTTTAGAAGCCCTATTCCAACTGTCCTTCTTCCCACTCCTCTGCGGTGATTCAAGCTCAAAAAAAAAAAAAAAAAAAAAAAAAGACGACATAATTGCTTGGCTGGTTAGACCTACCCAAAGAACTTGCTTATCCCTGGCAGGGAACTAAATCATTTGGTACTAAGCCCATTCTCTAGGAGATGGGGGTGGAGGTGACAAGAATAATAAAACTCTAGGACAAAGGCAATAGGATGCTGACGGAGTGACTCAAAGGATTAGGGCAGCCCAGAGGGTGAATCCCGAGGTCTCAGGGCGCACACACACAGACACACACACTCCACTTTTAAATCCTGTTTGTCAGAAAGACACCAGAGTCCTGGAGGGCACCCAGAAGTGGACCAACCCAGCACTGGTCCCAGCCGCTCTGCATCGACGGCAGTACAAGGTGGCAAGTGTCTTAGGTAAGCGGGGCTGGAATTGGAGTTCCCATCTGACGGAGGGGTAAACTGGGGAAAGAGAACTGAGCTGCAGGCAAAGCTTGGCGCCGGGTCTCTGACGTGTCACAGCATTGTCCCCACCAGAGGGCGCTGCCTACGGCACTCCCCTTTCCTTTCTCAGCTCATTTGCCCGTTTTCTTCCCGCTCTGTTCCTAGAGTTGATGCTGTAGGCCAGACCTGAGGCGTGGGGGTGTCCCTACGAGGAGAGAGGAGAAGGCAAACTCAGAGAAGCAGAAATGAGCAGCGGTTTTCGGCAGCCACCAAGAATTTCATTGCCTTCACGTCTTCGCCTCAGATAAAGTAACTTCCAATCTTGCGTTTTACAGAATTTTAGGATTAACATTTATCCAATAGTCAATGGTTATATATTGACTGATTTCATTCTCCCTATACAAAAGGTGTTTGACAGATGAGAAAAGTGAGGCTCAGAGAGCTTAAGTAATTAGCCCCAGGTCACACAGCAAGTAAGTGAGAGAGTCCAGATTTTAAAAGCAGGTCTGTCTAACTCTGGAGCCCACAGATCAGAGAATCATAGAGTGTTAGCCGCCTTGGCTCTTCCCTCAGAGAAGCCAAGGCTGAGTTTTGGTGGAGACCTTGTTGGAGACCTTGGAGGTTCTACAGGCTCCAGCCCAATCCACTGACCTCTGAGCAGGGTCATTCGGAAGCAGCTTCTAGTCACCACTGCTTGGTTGTTCTCCTGGCCAAGGGCAGGTACTCTGGGTTGGGAAACTTCTTAGTGAAAGGCCCTGTAAGCCTGTCTACATCTGCCTCTTTTTGGGTAACCTACTCAAGGCCACCCAGCTGAGTGGTTGTGGGGACAGAGTCCCAGAGAGCAGTTTCCAGGCTCTCGGCCTCACGTGGAGAGGTGCTGGCTCGGATAGTAGATGGCCATCACCTGTGACTAGTTGGCCATCAGCTGTAACCAGTTAGCCATTAGCCACTGATATAACTGCCATGGCTAAGCTAGCAAGCGTGGAGTGTGGGTTGCGGATTGCAGAGAAGCGGATTGCAGTTAGAAGGGCAGATTGCAGTTGGCAAGTGAGGCTCGTTGGCAGAGAAGCAGACGGCGGGTTGCGGATCGTGTGGCTCCTGCTTCCTGTGCCTTCAACCCAGCCACCAGCGAGAATATAGTGGTATGAACCCCCTATCTATAGCTCCTTGGGTGTTCCATTTTGGCCTCACTATGTCCTGAATTCTTATATGGGGAGGGGTCCAAAGACCCCGCATGACACCCCGCATGACAGTGGTCTTGGAGTTGAACCTGGATCCTTTGACCTTTTTGTCCAGGTCTCCTCTCTGCCCCTGCTCAGCACAAGATAAACCCAACAGTGTCTCATGGGCCACTGCTAATGGCAGATCAAGGGCACAACATGGTTCCCACCCAAGTTTGCGGCTTTTTAACAAGGACCTCAGAGATTTAACTAAAATCGTTTGGTTATGTGGGGACACCCAGGCACTAAGGTAGGGCAACAGGGAAAATCTTTTGCTTTTCAAATCAGGATGGTAAGGAAAGTTGGGGGCACCTTGCTACTTTCTAGCTGCATCACCCCAGACAAAGCATTTTACCTCTGAGCTCTGAGCTCCAATTTTTCACCAGGAAGTGGGGACGTTAACATTGTTTATGACACATTTACACCACAGTCAGAGCCCCATCACATGGCCTGGCACACTGAGGGGCTCAACTAGCGTCAGCAGCTTCCTCCACTCCCCCGGGCTGAGGTGCAGGGTGCATGTCCCAGGACAGGGCCACATGTCAGTTTTGACCGGGTAGTACTGGTGCCACGCTAGTACCTAAATGCTGTCACCGCTCCCTGCTGCCCTCTACACCATTAGGTCTAACCTGGACCCAAGTGAGGACTGGGTCATTATTTCATTGACATTCAGCCAGGGTCACTGATAAATTACACAAATTACAAATTACACGATTGCAAAGTGTAGACAGAAATTACGGAGGGAAAAGAACTAAAAGTAACAATAAATTAGTAATGCCTAGCTACCATCTGAACAGTATGTAATGTTTCAAAGCAATTGCATGTCCATGATAGGTTTTGATCTTCACAAAAATCTTCTGAGGAGCTAGGATGGCATTGCTAGCTCCCTTTACAAAAGAGGAAACCGAAAATCAGGTATATGGTTTGTCCACGGCCATACATCCAGTGACAGAGAGAACAGTCAAATCTGGTCCTGCTCCACTGGTCTGGTGAGAATGGGTCAGTGGGAAAGCTCAGACAGGGAAGGAGGAAAGGACATGGGAGCACAGAATCCCCCTATGTCTGCCCCCCCAAATTGCCTTTAGTAATCAAGAAAGACAAATGGAAATACCATGGAGACCCCATTTGTACTGTTTTTATTTTGTTTCTAGAAGGTAGTTCCTCCTTGGAGGAAGCGAGAGAGAGAACATTGGCACAAGCTTTGCTGAAGAGTAGTTTGACAATACGTATCCAATGCCCTAAAAATTGCCACAGTAATTCCACTTCTGAAATGCGTTTCTCAGAAAAAATTCATGGAGAAATAAATAATTTAGCTGTAAGGATAGTTGTTGCTCATGTATTGCTCAATAGCAAAAATATTGAAAATAATCTGAAGAATCATCAATAGGGCGGCTATTTAAGTAACTTATGAATTAGCTCAGGATAGAAATATTGGCTAACTATTAAAAATTAAGCTGCACATAGGCAAAACCAAAAACAAACAAAAAACAACCCTTAATCAAAACTTCAGATTTTAGACAAAATAGATCACAGACCTAAACATAACACATAAAATTATACAACTTTCAGGAACTACACAAGAGAAAATCTTCAAGATCAAGGGCTAGGCGAAGAAATTTTTAGACTTGATATCAAAAGTACCATCTATAAAATAAAAAACCGATAAGTCAGATCTCATCAGAATTTTGATTTTTGCTCTGTGAAGAGGATGAAAAGACAAGATACAGACTGGGATAAAATAGTTGGAAACTACATATCTGACATCTCAACAATAAAAGAACAAACGTCCCAAGTAAAACATGGGCCAGAAGAACCCCAAAACAAGAACAGACATTTTTGCTGAAGAACATATACAAGTACAGGGGGCAAATAAGCACGTGAAGAGCTGTTCAAGATCACTGGCCATCAAATAAAAATTAAAACCACAATGAGGTATCATCATACACCTATCAGAATGGCTAAAATAAAAAATAATGACAGCACCAAATATTGGCGAGGATGTGGAGAAACTGGATCGCTCATGCATTGCTCGTGGGAATGCAAGAGGGAATAGCTATTCTGGAAAACAGTTTTACAGTTTGTTATAAAACTAAACAATACATTCACCATATGACCTTGCAATCACGCTCTTGGGCATTCATCCCAGAGAAATGAAAACTATGTTCACATGAAACCTGTATACAAAATTCATATTAATAATTAACAATAGTCAAAAAGGGAAAACAATTTAAATGTTATTCAACAGGTAAATGGTGAAACACACTGTGGTACATCTATACCATGAAATAAAAAGGAAAATAATTTTTTCTTGTTAGGTGCTCCAAGTGGAATCTTACAAGTGTCTTTACTTTTTTTAACTTCTAGTACATGGTGATTTTTTAAAAACAGAAACAAAAAGAGGAACAGGAAATAATAAACACCGTTTCATTAAAATTGACAGGAAATAATAAACACTGTTTCATTAAAGGTTAGAAGAATGAAGACCGTCTCTTTTTCTAGTAATAATAACCCATCTGATGGGATCATGTGATTATTTTTCTAATCCTCATGAACCACACCAATGACAATGCTTTCCACATAGTGACAATTATGTAAAGAGAGGGAAATTGGACTCAAGACCTACCCTCTTGACTCTGAAGGCTTCCTTCTATGTCCCTCGCTTAAAGGACAGGAGTTGCATTAAGGAGGTTGGGTGTGGTTAACTAACGACAGTAACCATTACATTTTGTTAGAGATCGTAACGTTTTGCGGCCATCGTCCCTCTTCTGTCAGGGTTTTTCCCCTCATGACTTTCATTTCTTCAGAGTGTTGTGACCATAGTCCCTGGTTTGAGTCTGGACATGCACTCTTCTCTTAGAGCCTGCTGGTCTGTCTTCATTGGGGCAGAGACTGGCCTCTGAACTGAGTGTGCATTCACATCTCATACAGTCCTCAACAGGGAGCCGAAATGATCTGGCTCCTTCTCCCAGAACTTTTCCCCTTTAAATTAATGAACTATATCTGCTACCTCGAGTTCTTTGCTCCCAGCTGTCTGTGGGCACAAGGACTGATCATCAAAGTGAAAAGAGGGCTTTGGGGTGGATGATACTTGTCTGAGACCCTTTGAGGAGTCAGTTGTGTCATTTGTTAAATAGATTTCAGGAATTGAATAGATGCAGAGATTATTTAGAAATGATAAAGGGCTATAAAAATATAAGGTGTTATTAGACTATTGCAATGGCAAGAAGTTTCTTATCAAGTTCACATTCCCTAGAAAACTTGGAGTCCTCCTGGACTCCGCCTTCTTTATCACCTGCATCTAACTTTCTGGCGTGTCCTCCTGACTCACTCAGCAGCCCCTAGTATTCTTCCCGCTGTTGCCACCCTGGTCCAGGTTCTCATTCCACCGCTGTGTCTCCCACTACCTACCCCTCTTGCCTTTTTACAGGCAACTGGAGAGAAGGTCTGTCCTGCTGCTCAGAGAACTGCTGCCCCACTTACTACTGATCCCAGCAAACCCACCTCTTCTTCCTCCAATGTCCACCATCAACATTTCTTAGGCCCCCTTCTCGCCACCTGAGTTTTCCTGATTCATTAGCATGTGATCCTCGCTCTTAAAAAATATACATATAATATATGAAATTATATATACATATGTATATATATATATATATATATATATATATATATATATATATATATTTACTACTACAAGGATGTGACTTTGACTGTCTGATTTTGTATTCCTTTAACCCTTTCAGAAAGATTATTATTATTATTTTTATTTATTTATTTTTTTTCTGTGCCAGGCCATGTGCTCCATGCTATAAAGCTCTATAAGACATAGTCCTTAGTCTCAGGGCAGTACCGTGGAGTATGACAGATCTGGGTTTGAATCATGGCTCTGACCTTGACCAGATGTGTGACCTTGGATAAAATGCATAATCTCTGAACCTCCGATTTGTCATCTGGAGTTGTAAGGAGTAAATAAGATCATGTGATTGACTGACTCATATCATTGTTCTTCCGTAAATATTAGGTGTTATTACCATCATTAGTATTAGGAATGAGCCAGGTTAGCCAATTCCTGGAATTCATTCATTGTAAAAAGCTAAGGCAGGAAATAAAGGGGCTAGCAACCTGCCTGTGGTAGACAAGAGAACGGTGTTTGGGGACCAGGTGAACTACTGCTGATGACATCATGAAATAATTGAGAAGAATTTGGTGGGAAATAGAAGTTTGCTCTTGCATTATGGCTGGTGTGGCTTGGGGAGGCACAATTACACTCAAGGAATGGCCATTCTCGTCCTCACCTGCTTGAGAATGTGAGGGCCACCTGTCTCCCTCTCTTCTCTTGCCACCTACACCTACATTTTTAATTCAGATTTTTATTAAAAATATATAATATTATATTAGTTACAGAGGTACATCATAATTACTCAACATTTATATACCTAAAGAAGTGATCACCATGATAAGTCCAGCAACCATCTGACACTGTACCATGCTTTCACAATATTATTGACTATATTCCTTATGCTATGCTGTATATTACATCCCCATTTTGGACCTCTTATTCCCCTTCACTTACCCCCCCCTTTTAATTTTTCAATTATAGTTGACATTCAATATTATTTTATATTAATTTCAGGTGTATAGCATAGTGGTTATACATTTATATAATTTAAGAAGCGATCCGCCTGTCTAATCTAGTACCACCTGACACTATACATAGTTATTACCATTTAATTGACTATATTACCTATGCTTTACTTTACATCCCCATGACTATTTCGTAACTACAAATTTGTATTTCTTAATCCCTTCACCTCTTTCACCCTGCCCCTTAGCCCCCTCCCATCTATCATCCCAACAAATCTAGTACCCATCTGACACCATACATAGCTATTCCAACATTATTGACTATATTCCTTATGCTGTACCCTACATCCCCATAACTACTTTTTAACAACCAATCTGTACTTCTTAATCCCTTCCCTTTTTTTTCCACCCACACCCCCAAACCCCCTCACATCTGGCAACCATAAAAATGTTTTCTGCATCTATGAGTTTGTTTCTGTTTTTTTGTTTGTTTGTTTCTTTTGTTCTTTAGATTCCATATATAAACAAAATCACACTGTAACTGTCTTTCGCTGTCTGACACTCCACTCAGCGCAATACCCTCCAGGTCCATCCATGCCGCTGCAGATGGCAAGAATCCATTCCCTTCCATGGCTGAGCAATATTCCATTGTATATATGTACCATCTTCTCTTTATCCATTCATCCATCGATAAACACCCAGGCTGCCTCCACATCTTGGCCATTGTAAACACTGCTGCAATGAACACATGGATGCACACATCCCCTTAAAGTAGCGTTATGGGTTTCTTCAGATAAATACCTAGAAGTGGGATTACTGGGTCCTTCTTTGTCTCTTGTTATTGCCTTTGTTTTAAAGTCTATTTTGTCTGGTATAAGAATTGTTATCCCAGCTTTTGTTTTGTTTTCATTTCCATTTTCATGAAATAACTTTTTCCATCTTTTTACTTTTCATCTGTGTATGTCTTTCAATCTGAAGTGAGTCTCTTGTAGGCAGCATATGTAAGGGTTTTGTTTTCTTACGCATTCAGCCCTCCTATGTCTTTCGATTGGAGCATTTCATCGATTTACATTGAAAGTAATTGTTGATAGATATGTAGCTATTGCCATTTTATTATTCATAATTTTGATCTTTTTTTTTTTTTTTTTCTGTATTACATAAGTTCCTCTATCATTCCTGGTTTGGTGGTGATGAACTAACTTATTTAGCTTTTTCTTGTCTGGGAAGCTCTTTATCTGTCCTTCAATTTTAAATGATAGCCTTGCTGGGTAGAGTAACCTTGGTTGTAGATCCTTGCTTTTCGTCACTTTGAATACTTCCTGCCAATCCCTTCTGGCCTCCAAAGTTGCTGTTGAGAAATCAGCTGACAATCTTATGGGGTCTCCCTTATAAGTTTCTAGTTGCCTTTCTCTTGCTGCTTTTAGGATTCTCTCTGTCTTTCACTTTTGCCATTTTAATTCTAATGTGTCTTGATGTGGGCCTGTTTGGGTTCATCTTGTTTGGGACTCTGCACCTTCTGGACTTCTATGTTTATTTCTTTCACCAGGTTAGGAAAGTATTCAATTATTATTTCTTCAAATAGTTTCTCAATCCCTTGCTTTCTCTCTTTTTCTTCTGGTACCCCTGTTATACTTGATGTTGTCCCAGAGGTCTCTTAAATTATCTTTATTTTTTAGATTCTTTTTTATTTTTGCTGTTCCGATTAGGTGTTTTCAGCTACTTTGCCTTCCAAATCACTGATTCAATCCTCTGCTTCATCTAGCCTGCTGGTGATTCCTTCTAGTACATTCTTTATTTCAGTTATTGTATTCTCCTCTTCTGAGTTCTTTTTTTATGGTTTCTATGTCCTTTCTCATGCTTGCTATTTCTCTGTTGAAGTTCTCACTAAGTTTCTTGAGCATACTTATAACCATTGTTTTGAATTCTGTCTCTGGTGGGCTGCTTGCCTCCATTATGTTTAGTTCTTTTTCTGGAGTTTTCTCCTCTTTTTTCATTTGGGACATATTTCTTTGTTTCCTCATTTTGGCTGCCTTTCTGTTTGTTTCTATGTATTAAATAGATCTGCTATGTCTCCCAGTCTTGGCCAGTGGCCTTATGTAATAGGTGCCCTATGGGTCCTGGCACAGTCTCCCTGGTCACCTGCTCGGGGTGCTCCAGGAGTGCCCCTTGGGTGAGTTGTATGTGCCCTCCTGTTATAGTTCAGCCTTGATTGTTATTGGTACATCAGTGGGTGGCATTGGCCTGCAGACTGATTAGCTATGGGGTTTGGCCTCATCTACAGCTTCCAGGCTGCTGTGTGGGGGCCTGCCCCACAGAGTGGAATTCACCCCAGCAGGCTCTGGTGCCTATTGAGACCATCCTTTGTGTGTGCTGCTTATGGGGTTAATTGGGCAGTGCTCTCCTGTGATCTAAAGCCAACCTTCAAATATGTTGTTTCTGGGGTCTCTTGGGAAGGGCTCTGGTGCAGGCTTAGGTAACCCACTGCCTGTGACCAGCCAGGGTAGGAGTTACAAAGCCATGGTTTTTGCTACCTGTGCTAAACCTGGAGCCATGTGGGAGAGGTCACGCTTCCAAATGAGAACGGCTGCCACCAGTACCGGGCCTGAGGCAGCTCTGCAAAAAGCCAGGACACCCTGAGCCCTGCTGCCACCTGCTGGCTCCTTTATGGTTCAGCTACTGATAAAGCCTCGTGCAGTATGTGAGTTGTGTGAGGCAGGGTCTCAGGGAGTCACTAGAATGGGAAGACTTGTGGCCACCAGGTTAATGTAGACTCTGGTTTGGTGCGAGTGCTGAGCTTGGAGCTACCCAGCAAAGGTCTCAGAGCACATTCACGTCAGTTGCTGCCCCCCTGGGGTCTGACAGTTTTCCAAGAAAGAGTGCAATGTGCATGGGACTGGTTGCTTGGGAGAAAGTGCCTCCAGCATTGGGGCAGTTGGGTACGGTGGCATCCTAGCAGAGCTCATCAGACTGATTCAGATTCAGATTTTGCTGGGAAGGGAGGGCTCAGCACAGGAAAGATGGCTCCCACCTGTCAGCTGCACAGGAGAGGGACTCCACACAGGGAAAATGGCGACTATTCTTCAGTCCTTATGCTGAAGACACACACCTCAGTCTGCCTCACCATACGCCTCCAACACCCACCTGAGTCAGCACCCCTCCACTGGAGACCAGGGTGAGTGACTGCAAGTGGAAGTGTCTGTGCTGGGCCGTTTAAGAGGCTGTCTGGGTTTCCTGCTGCCTTCCATCCCACCAGGATGGTCAGAATCCCCAGTGTTTTTCACAGCCAAATGTTGTGGGGGCTCCACTTCCTGGCACCAGTACTCCAGGCTGGGGAGCCTGGTGTGGGTCTGGAGTCTCCCGCTTCTCTGGGGTGAACCTCTGTGGCTGAGATATCCCTCCTGATTCTCAACCACCACACAGAGGTTTGGGGCCAGCCCCGTTCACATCTCCACCCTTCCTACCAGTTTCGACATGGCTTCTTTATATCCTTAGTTGTAAAACTTCTGTTCAGCCAGACTTCAGGGGGTCCTCCAGGTTATGTTTTATAATTTAGTTGTAATTTTAATGTGTTCATGGAACAAAGCATACATAGTATTTATCTACTCCGCCATCTTGGATCTTCTCCCAAAAAGAAACAAATTATTTTTTTCTTTAGTTTATTAAATTTTCTACCTCTCATTTTAATTTTTTACAGTTTCTTTTTTACATTAAAATGTAAAATGGTAATGTCCTGAGACAGAGAAAGCATAAGAACAATTGCAATCACTAATACAATGCCGGCTATATGATAAGCACTATTCTAATTGCTTTAGTATTATTATCTCATTTAGTTTCCCCAGAACCCCATGAATTTTAACCCTATTTTATAGATAAAGAAACTGAGGCATAGAGGGATTAAGTAAATTGCCCACGGTCACATAGCTGCTAAGGGGTGCAGCTAGGATTCAAAAGATGGGAGAGTCTAGGCCCAGAGTCCGCATTCTTAAGCACCCACTTTAGGCTGTCTCCCACCTGCAGAAAAAGTGAGACAGCAAATGTGTAACATTCTTCAGACCTAATTCATGTGATGACTGGTAAAGTGAAAAAGGAACCAATTATTGATACATGCAACAGTTTGAATGGATTTCAAGGGAATTATGCTGTTATAAACAGCAATCCCAAAAGGTTACATATTGTATTATTCTATTTGCACAATACTCTGAAAATAACAAAATTATAGAAATAGAGAACAGATTAGTGGTTGCCAGGGATTAGGAGTGGAGAGAGGGGAGTTGGTGTGGTTATAAACAGGTAGCAGGGGGGAACTTTGTGGTAATGGAATCATTATGTATTTTTATTGTGGTGGTAGTTACATGAATCTATACCAATGGTAACATTGCATAGAACCACGCATAGACACATACACATACACACACACACACACACACACACACACATGCAAATGAATACATGTAAAACTGGCGAAATCTGAATACTCAGTAGATCTATAAAATTTAGGAGACAACAATGTCTACATATACTCCACGCACATACTTCATTGCCTAGAACTACTTCCAGGTCTTCAAAATTCCCTCAGGTCCCACCAGGAATCTCAGCTCTGCTCTTTCAGCCCTAATGGAAATGTATCAGACTGGAGGAGCTCAGGTGAAAATGTGAGGAAGAAAGGAAACAGTTCCTAGTCTCCCACAAAGGGTTCTGAGGTGACCTTGAGCAAGTCGCTTCTCCCCTTGGAACCTCAGCTTCCAAATTTCCCAACCAGGGTGCAGGTCCCTACCCTAAACCACATTAGGGCTACTGTGAAGAGCCAGTAAGATCAGGGATAGGAAAGGGCTTAGAAAAATCAGAGACATGGGATGACAGAAGTGATACAGGAGCTATTCATGTTTGAAGTGATCTGACACTCTCCTTTCTTCCCTTTTCATTCATTCATTCATTCATTCATTCATTCATTCATTCATTCATTCTTCCTCTCTTAGCCAAGCCCAGGGCCAGGCACTAGGGATAGAGAGATGAATCAGCCAGGATACTACCATTAGGAGTGTCCATGGTGGCAAGAGGGGGGTGGAGAAGAGGGCCAGAATGCAGTTGAGTAAACCAACAATTGCAAATGATACAGGGAAACTCAGGGCATTGTGGGAGAATCCAAAGAAAAGAAATCAACTCAGTCTGCATGACACAAGGAAGGAGGAAGTGACTGTGGGCTGGGATTTGAAGAAGGAATGCGAGTTTACCCTGGTGGGCAAGCTGGCGAATAGCATAGCCGACTTACAAAGCCAAGGCATGGATGTGAGAAAGAGCCTCCCCCTTGTGCTCCAAGAAGAGCTTTCTAAAGAACTGTGCAAAACCGAAAAGACTTCCTGTGAAGTCAGGGCCTGGGAAGGAGCTCGCTTTGTTTGGAATACTCTGGGGAGAGAACATGAAGCAGAACACAGAGAGGCTGGAATAAAAGGCCTTTCAGGCCTATCTAAGGTCTGAGTTGACCCTGATTAGAAGGAAAACATAAGGTTATTTTCCTTCTGCACCCAAGAGGCAGTGTCACATCTCAGGACTAAAGAAGGGTATTCAGCCCAAGTGACAGGATTACAGAACTCGCAAGTCAGATCTGGATGCCACTGCAGGCACCTCAACCACACACAGCCTTTCCTGCCTTGAGGGGCTCGTCTTCCCAGAATCAAGCTTTTAGCATCCCATTCTGAGCTTCTCCTGGGAAGGCCTGGGCCCCCCTGCTCCGGCCAGAGTGAGGACTTGTGAAAGAGGTGCGGGCAGAAGGAAGACCAGTGGCTAAGCTCCCAGCAGCAGAGCCAGCCCATTGCCCCGTCCCCAGGACTCCTAACAGGCACCCAGGTGATTCAGAAGTCCTATCTTATTCTGCTGCGCAGTCACCAATTTCTCCCCTATCCCCTGGAGACCTGCCTCTCTAAAACACAAATAGAGTGATCCCCATTAAACATGGTTCTCCTCCTCTGCCAAGACAAGGGACTTTTGGCTTCTTTCTCTGCCCTCAAGGACGGTAGGTGTGTAAACTAGGTATCGTCCTGGTTTTAAGATGATTCAGAATGGAGAGGAGGAGGAACGGAGGCGGTCTCTAAGAGGCCCGACCTTTGTGGTCACTCAGAGAGAATGATGAGGTACGACCCAGGGCAGAGGGTTGGGAGAGGAAGAGACCACGTGGTGACTGGTGACTGATTGGATGTGGGGGTGAGAAACAAGGATGAGTCAGGGTTGACTCCAGAGGGTTGGCTTGGCTGACAAGTTAGTGGTAGACGTGCAGAAGGAAAAGGCAGGGGAGAGGGATATGTTGTGAGTTAGCAGAAAACGGTTATTGCCTCTTTTAAAAATTCACCCTTTGCATAATAGCAAAAACATTGCAAATAATTGAGATGTCACTACAGAGGTAAGTTAAATAAAATGTTGCACCCATCCTAGGCAATATTATGAAATATGAGATATGTGGAAATAGTCACAGTAATTTATGCTTTGAAAGGGGGTCATGAAAAGGTATTGCAGAATAATCCTCTTTTTTTTGTAAAAATAGTTGTATGTGTCTGTACATGAATTTTTTAAAACGGAAATAATAAACATCAAAATGTTAAAAGTGGTTATATTTTGAAGATGGATCAAAGGATATTTTTACTATCTTCTTTGTGTATTTCCCCCATTCTTTCATAAGGAAAAACAAATGTTACTTATCTATGTCTTCTGCTATGAAGAAGTATAAAGTCTGGACTGACCGTCCCTTAGAGCAATGCCAAAGGGTCTGAAGGTACTTCTGCCCACATATGTGTGCCCACACGCTGGGTGCTTGGTCACATGGGGAAGCAGCCCCTGGGACCCAGCCTGTGACTGAGTATCTGCTTCTCTAGATTCTGAGTGGCACAATCCCTCTTAATCCTTGGGAACTGTTCCAGGTGGGATAGACAGCACCATAAATTGCATCTGGATCTCTGGCCTAGGAGGATCCTGGGAGTTCGCTCCAAGTGGGTTGAGGTCAACCTGCCAACCTACCTTCATATGAATTTTTTAAAACTGAAATAATAAACTTCAAAATGTTAAAAGTGGTTATTTTTTGATGGTGAATCAAAGGATACTTTTACTATCTTTTTTGCGTGTGGCCGAGGTCAAGAGTGTGGAAGAGGAAAAGGACAAAGGTGAGGTTGAACCGGTCCAGGAGCACATGATAGATGTGCGATAAAAATGGATTGACCGAATTAAGAAGGGGAGAGATCAACTTTATGCATCTTATGGATACATTGGGAATTCTTTTTTTTCACATGACAAGTGACTTGAACAGAATTATAAAGAAATTCATGAAAACACCAAATGCTAGTCGCTGTGTTTGGTGACTAGCAGCCCCTGATTAGCAGATATCAGCAGCCCCTGATTAGCAGAGCTCAGTCCTGGTAAAATCCAAATGGGCAAGAGACACCACTGGCCCCTGGAGGTCCAGCTGAGTCCCGCTCTTCCCTGTGGCAGGGCCCAGTCAATGGTGGCAGCTCAGTGACAATCCACTCAGTGAACAGAAGGGAATGGAACCGGGGACTTCACTAGCGGTGCCTTGTCACTCCCCTGGACTTATTAGTTTCTTATACTCCCTTCCAGAAGTTCTGCACACATGGGATGGCCTTGAACACTTGACTGAAGTTGGCAGGAAGCCCCTGACCTTTTCCTAGTGAGAGCGTTATTAATGTTTCCTGACTCCAGAATGGCAGCTCATTGGTTTTTTTTCTTCCTTTCCTGAAAACCTATTAATGTAGGCGTATCTGGGGGATTTCAAAGTTGGCAATGATCTTGACAGCTTCTCCGGCCACTCTGCCTAGGGAGCCTTGGGCATGCAGCGGTATTTCATGGGCTCACGTGAGCCTTCCAAGAAGCTCCTCGATTTCTAGACCAATTCCCATCTAATTACTCTAATGACTCTTCCGAGCAGACGTGGTTGTTATTTCCTGGCAATTACTCTTCATCTTGCCTCCCTCTGTTGTCCACCACTGTGGTTTCTGGCCCCCCGGCATTGGCAGAGGTTTAGGATCAAACACTGAGCCATGCACTCACTCATGAAGGTCAGAGCTGGAGGGATTCTGGGAGAGCATTGAGCCCAATCTTCTCATGGGCAAATTCATTTCAGTTGTTTTCATCCATCATTACCGAGCTGTTCCTCTGTGCCAGGCTCAGTGCCAGGCTCTGGGCACAGAGCTGGCATTCCTCAGTCTCCTCAGCAGCCCTTGATGAGTTTTTCACAGTCTGAGGGTAGAGACAGACTTTAAACTCACCAAATTTTATTCAGTAAGTTAAGGCTTCAATAGCAGCTGGATAAAGTTTAGGAGTGAGGACCATGGCAGGGAGGAGGGAATGGCCAGCTGGACGTGGTGAGGTCCAAGAAGGCATCAAATGCTTGGAGGTGGCATTTGAATATTTAAAATCTGACATTGTAAGGATAATAGTCAAGGGGGTGTCAGGGGGTTGAGGGAGGGAGTAACAAACATTTTTAATAAAAACAGAGCTTGGGCTCTGGAGTCAGACTGGCTGAGTTTCAATCCACCTCGAACCAGCTGTGTGACCCTAGTCAAGTTATTTGCCCTTTCTCAGCTCAGCTTCCTCATATGTAAAATTCATAGACACCTGGAAGCAGGGCTGTCACATGCAGTCATGCAGTATGTCACGGTGCTCCTTCTAAGGACGAGCCCTTCACCACTAAGAGTTGTGTGTTTGTTATGACAGTTTTCTGATGGATGGTAATCAAGTGCTTGTTATTGCAAAAATATTATGACAGTTTTTGACGGATGGAAGTGAAGTGTGTTGAGGAAGGGTGCCTTTTTCTAATTTGCCCAAAGGCACTAAGTGGGCTACAGGGAGCCTGATACCCATGGCGCCTTTTGCTTTTTCTCCTTCCAGAAGTGAAACACTTTCTGACAGGCAGGGGTCAGAGAATTTCAGTCTTCTTGACTCCCTTGAGTTGTTCACTCAGAAGCACTCCTGGCTGGGACCACTGCCCACTGAGCCACAAGTCTGTGCCCAGGGACCTGGGCTGCAGCCGCACACACCCCCTCCACTGCCCCCACTGCAATGAGATGGTGACCACCCTTCTGCACAGAAGCCCTGGAAGTGATGGGAAGGAACAGCCTCCTTTCCTCTCACTGCTTCCGTCCCCCTAAGGTTATACACCCAACCAGACAGGGGATAAACCTTTCTGCACAGAAGGATTGGGACAATCCTAAAAGGAACTGCAATGTCTGCAGAGAAAGTTAAAGCTCTCATTCTCTTGACATGTCCCAGCATTCAGGAGGGGAATCCTTGGGATCTTTCATAAAGAACGAGGCTCCCTCAGGGCATGTCCCAGTTTTTAACCTCCCCTCCCCAGCTCTGAGTGTCACAACTCTCTTCCTCCAGGAGCTTCCATGATCCTCTTTCTCACAAGCCTCATCTGCCTCTACTCCAGTTCTGCCATAGAGAGCGTGGGGCTCACCATCCACCGCAACCCCTGACCCTAGACCTACTGAATCAGGATCCTTGGTGGTGAGGCCAGAAATCAGTGCTTTTAACAGGGGTCTGAAGTGGTTTGTAGACCCACTGAGGCTTAGAAACTTCTACCTCTTGATTCTCTCCCTCAAATAAAGGAAGAACTCAGACCATTCTAGTAAGGATTTCATTAAATTCTTTAGTTCTCCACTTGGTGTGTGTGGTGTGTGGGAGGGTGTGTCTATATGTGTTTATGGTGTGTGTGTGGTGTGTATGTGAGTGTGGTATGTGTGTGTGTGATATGTATATGCACGTGTGTGATGTGGAGGTGTGTGTTGAGTGTGCTGCGTGTGGGTGTGTATATGTGTGTGAGTTGTGTGTGGTGTGGATATGTGTATGTTGTGTCTGTTGTATGCATGTGTGTGTGATTTGTGTGCGCAATATGTGTGCATGTGGTGTGTGTGTGTGTGTGTGTGTGTGTGTGTGTGTGTTGGGCAAGCAGCAGACAGGCAGGGGGAAGGTAAATCTGTTTTCACACAGCACACAGAAATGATAACAGTGCTTATCTCTGGGTAGTGAGGTTAATAGCTATTTTTCTTTCACTTTTTCTTTATTTTTCAACTTTTCCACAAAGCACATACAAGTATATGACTTATGTAATGAAAAGAAAAAAATGTAAAGGAATTCACCATATCCCATTATCATCCATCTTGAACCTCTTAGCCCCAGCAAAGCCTGATGTGTCAGCGGGAGAGCACTCACAGACTGCTTCCAGAAACTGAGCTGTTCACAGCAGCCATCTGGAGACACGGACCCCACCCTGTTGTGCCATCCAGGGCTTGTCCAGATGGCCGAGTAGGCTTTGGCAGGGTCCTGAGCATTTGCTTGCCAGGGTCCCAGGCAGCTTCCTGGCCAAGGTGAGGGAACCATGTGCAGGTCCAGCTCTGGAGTCAGGATTGCACCAGAGCCGTCCCATCTCAGAAAACTGCCATAGCTCCTCACCTCCAAGACATGTGTTGTTTTCCTTGTATTGTTTTTTTTTTTTTTTTTAATTGACATGTATCTGGAAATTGACACATGCATTTAGTGAAGTAATATTTCTTGTTTTCCAAGAAGGCTCTTATTAAATCTGCACTCACACACAGAATGGAACACAGTGTTTGGCTCATAGTGAGGCCAATAAATGTTAATAAGTTAATACATATGTGAAAAAGGAAAAAAATAATATCTTTCTTTTTGTAAAGCAATCCATATGCTTCCTACTCATCCCAAAGTAAGCGATGTTTGCCTTGGGGTCTCCCTTGGGCTTGGTTAGCTTGGCAGAATCCCCCTGGGTCCTCACAGAGACACAGCGACCTGTGAGCCCTGCCGGAGGGGATAGGCATTTTCCCTCATGTCTTTATACACAAAACTCCTCATCCATCTCACAGAATCATGAGAAAGGTCCTGCTCAGTGCACAGCGTTGATTCAGTGCTGGGTTCCACCCTGCCACTGTCTTCTCCCATCTGTGACTTGTGCAGGCAGACTCCTGTCCAGAGCCAGGCTTTCCCATCAGGTGCATCTGTGCTCACATGGAACTGAGTAGCCAAAGTATAACCAGATATTAATTTAAAACAACAGGCCCCTCCCACTCCTATTCCAGAGTGAAGGAATGACAATATTTAAAGGTATATTAGACTGAATCTTTCTAATGTAAAACAAAAAAGTGATTCATTCCAGGTGGGGAGTGTTTCATTACTACAAAAAATAATAATAATAACTATTTTAAATGATTTCCCCCTTGGCCTCAGAAGGGACTGAACTCAGTGTCCAAAGGGGTGTGGCATCTAGCTCAGTGGTGACTAAGTGGGACCCCTTGGTAGGCTGGGAATCTCTACCCCCATTCTCTAGCTGTTGTTTTTCCCCGCTCCCCAACTCCAACCCTCTGTTGGACAGGAGCAAAGAAAATGGACATACAAGGTCTGACTTGACTGACGAAGTTATAACTTAGCACTGGGGACTTATTCAAGATAGTTGTGTGAAATCATTGGCATTTTTGTTTTGTGGGAGGGTCCGTGGGTTCCTCATAGCCCTTCCCTATTCCTGAGGAAGTCTCTTGATTTGGCTTTGCCTTGTCTTGCTAAAAGCCATGCCTTTTCCCTCAGCTCAACTCCCATTTGACCCCTCTGAGGAGGTCACCTGCTTTTCTAGGTGGCCCTCTCAATCCAGCTCATCTCCAAGGGGACATATCTGGCCTATGGGAAACCCCAGGCATCCTTGCCCAGCCAGAATCTGGGCTGTTCCCAAAGCAGTCCCATCTCATGACTCGGCCACCAGTGGGCGGTCTAGCCCAGCCTCCTGCCGAGAGACATTTTCAGGTGTGGGTCAGGGACCAGTCCCTATAACCACTAAATGTCAAGGCACACAGGCCACATTCTCTGGATGGTTCCCTGGAAGCCCCCCTCAGTTGGCTTAAGTAAGGAAGACGCTCCCCTTTACCCTTCCCACGTGGGGGTCAGGATGGGGCGCAGGCAGGGACAGAGATGGACAATACTGTCTATTCTCCAGTGAGATCCTCCTCACCCCTTTCTTATTCTCCCAAATCTCAGCCTTCTGTAGGTCTTCACTGTGGGGGTTTTAGTCTCTTACCATGGCCCATGGAGGTTGTCTGCCCTGGGTTTTTGATGCCTCCTGGACACTGAAGAAAACAGGAAGTTGTTTCAGCCTTGTCAGACTGCACTGATTCCAACACTCCTTAGATTCCCAGGAGCCAGTGGGATGTGGGTTCAGATCCATGCCCATGGCCTAACAAGCCTCTGGAGCAAGTTGCTGAACTTCTCTTTGCCTCGGGTTCCTTGCTTGTAAATTGAGTTTAAAAATCCTTGTTTCATGGGGCTTGGGAGAAGTTTAGAGAGATAATATTGCAGGGCATTTGGCACAGTGCCTGGCTTATAATAAATGAATGTTCACTACATGGAATTATTATTCACAAGGTCCTGCTGAGATGTGAGCTTCCTGTTCTGGGTCTGGAAGGATTGCAAGGGCTGTTCTGTAGTGGGATAACACCGTCCATTATGTTTCCAGTGCTAGTTTGGTTCCCTGAAAGACCACAGGTATTATCTTCACACCGGGCCGGGTTCCCTTCTGCCCTGTCACTTCTCAGCTAGATGACCTTAAACATCTCTGAGCTCCTGTCTCCTCCCCCTGAAAAGTAAAGACAACATCAAACTGTCTGGGAAATAAACCCTCCTTGGCCTCATCTCGCTGTTGTGATGATGAAATTAGGTGGCATATGGCAGGTGTCTGGCACAAGGCTTGTGGCCTGGGAGCCCTCAGCAGTGGTTAATTCCCTCTCCCTCCCCACTGAGAGGGAGCAGTGCAGGTCGTGCCTGTCACTTACACATCTCAATCCACAAAACTGTGCGATGGTTGAAGAAAAGACTGTGCAAGAGCATCTGTCATAAAGGGTCGCACACACTGGGAAGGGCGAGTGGGCTCTGACCAGCAGCAGAGAGAAAGGAGAGGCCAGAGGTTCTGTGAAAACCCCCTGAGAAAGCCACTTCCAATGTCCCTCCCCAAGGAAGACTCAAAACAGTCCATACTGCGGAAATGTTTGCTTCTTTCATAGGAATGGCTCGCCCATGAGAGGGGGAGAGGGCAGTGTCCAAGTTGTATGGAAGTCGCATTGGTCCAAATACAACATATTCCAGGAGGCTCATGTTTGGAAGCAAGGAGGAGCACGCTTTCTCACAGCTCAAGAGGAAGCTGACGCAGTTTACGAAGACCTTCTGAAAATGCTGAAAGTCCTGCAGAAGCGATCTTCTCTGGTGCAAGTTGTTGCTGATTTAGTGGCTTCAAGAACCACTCTCCTTTCCATTATGTGACGCTCTCGGCGGAAGCGGGGAGAGCAGATGAAGAAGCTGTGGATATACTTCCTCTTGCATTTATGGAAAACACTTTTAGTTTCTGAAGAAGTCTAAACCTTACATCAGATCTTTCACTTTGATAAATCCAATCTTTGTTAGAGGTGATTGTCATACAGTTCCTGCTTCTGGGACAAAGGACAAAACCTCAGATTTAAGGCTGTTAGGATGAAGTGACCCTGAGGCTGGGTGCCAATGCTGACGCTGATTAGCTTTGCTGCTGTTTTATTAGGATTCGTGCTGTTGTTAGACCTCTGCTTACAAAGACCCATGGGTTAATTTTTTTCTTTCAAAATTTAATTTTATTTAATTATTAGTTTCAGGTGCACAAAACAACATAATGATTAGATATGTACACCCCTCACAAAGTGATAACCCCTCAAGTCTACTACCCTGACATTGTCCATAGCTGTTATAATACCATTGACTATATTCCCTATGCAGTACCTTACATCCCGTGATTACATATATATATATATAATTTTTTTCCCCCAATTATAGTTGCTATTCAATATTATTTTATATTAGTTTCAGGTGTACAGCATAGTGGTTAGGCATTTATATAATCTAGGAAGTGACCCCCCCGATAAGTCCAGTACCCATCTGACACCCTATATAGTCTACAACATTATTGATTATATTCCCCATACTGTATTTCACATCCCTGTGACTATTTTGTGACTACCAATTTCTAATCCCGTCACCTTCTCACCCATCCCCTAACCCCCGCCCATCTAGCAACCTTCAGTTTTTTTTCTCCATATCTATGAGCCTATTTCTGTTCTGTGTGCTCGTTTATTGTTATTTAGATTCCACATACAAGTGAGATCATATGGTATTTATCTTTGTCGGTCTGACTTATTTCACTTAGCATAATATCTTCTAGATCCATCCATCTTGTTGCAAATAGTAAGATTTCACTCTTTGTTTTGGCAGAGTAATACTCCATTGTATAAATGTACCACAATTTCTTTATCCAATTGTCTATTGATGGCCATTTTGGTTGTTTCCATATCTTGGCTATTGTGAATAGCAGTGCAGTAACCATAGGGATGCCTGTATTTTTTTTTAAATTAGTGTTTTGAATTTCTTTGTATAAATACCAGTGGAATTGCTGGCTCATAAGACAGTTCTATTTTTAATTTTTTTGAGGAACCTCCATACTGTTTTCCATAGTGGCTGCAGCAATTTGCAATCCCACCAACAGTGAATGAGGATTCCCTTGTTTCCACATCCTTGCCAGCACTTGTTTTTTGACTCATTGATGATAGCCAATCTGACAGGAGTGAGGTAGTATCTCATTGTGGTTTTATTTGCATTTCTCTGATGATTAATGATGTTAAGCATCTTTTCATTATGTCTTTTGCTCATCTGTATGTCCTCTTTAGAGAAATGTCTCTTCATGTCCTCTGCCCATTTTTTAATTGGATTGTTTGTTTTTTTGGTGTTGAGTTGTATGAATTTTTTAAATAAATTTTAGATATTAACCCCTTATCAGATGTATCATTGACAAATATCTTCTCCCATTCAGTATGATGTCTTTTTGTTTTGTTGATGGTTTCCTTTGCTGTGAAAAAACTTTTCAGTTTGATGTAGCCCCATTTGTTTATTTTTTCTTTTGTTTCCCTTGCCTGAGGAGACATATCAGTAAAAATACTACTAAGGGTAACGTCTGAGAGTTCACCTCCTTTATTTTCTTCTAGGAGTTTTATGGTTTCAGGTCTTACATTTAAGTCTTATTCCATTTTGAGTTTATTCTTGTATATAAGAAGGTGATCCAGTTTCATTTTTTGCATGTATCTGTCCAGTTTTCCCAGCACCATTTATTAAATAGACTGTCTTTACCCCAATGTAAATTCTTGCTTCCTTTGGCATAGATTAAATGACCATATAGGCATGTATTTATTTCTAGGTTCTTTATTCTTTTCCATTGATCTATGTGTCTGTTTTTATGCCAATACTATAGCCTTGTAGTATAGTTTGATATTAGGTAGCGTGATACCTCCTGCTTTGTTCTTACTTCTCAGGATTGCTGTGGCTATCTGGGGAGACCCATAGGTTATAAGTGGTGACCCCAAACTTACGTTTTTGTTGAACTCTATCATTTTTACACTACAAGGTTTTGTAAAAGGATTTTGTTTTACTTTATTTTGTTTTCAGGTTCATACATATGACATTATGGCAAAAATGTCCACATCAGAGTCCCATGGGAAAATTAGGATTACTCAAACCACCAAAAAGCAAAAATTAAAGTGTTTTGGGGTAGTTCATTTCCCCTCGACCACATGTGTTCCAGATTTGGTGAAAGCCATGTTACCAGAACAAGAATCCTCTTGTTCTGGTAACTACTCACCTAGAAAAAACGTGAAATTTAGATGTCACCTCCTCTAGGAAGCCTTCCCTGCAGCCTTCTATGAGGTTGTACTAAGGGCCCTTCCTCTGGGCTCCCCAGTTTCCTGAATTTCTCTCTGTCTTAGCTCAGATTACATTGTGTGGTCATTGTCTATGCCTATGTTGGCTCCACCCCCCAAATTGGTCTCACTGGTCTTTGGGGGTCCAGAGCCCAGCACAAGGCCAGACACTGAGGTAGCATCAGAAAGCATTATGAACTGAACAGAATGATACAGAAGCACATTTTGGGGCTAGTGGATATAATAGTGTGACTCTGCCTGTACTTCCAATCAGTGAGAACCTGTTTCCAGAAGACAGTTTACCATTATAAGCCAGTAGTAAGCCTGTGTGTAAACATTTTTTTGTAATTCTTATGAAGTACTTCAGCTTTGTTTACTAGTTCTGGCACAGGCTTTCTCACAGCCTGAAAACCCCCCTGAGGCCTGAGGAGCCCTGTGCATGCATACAAAACCGAAAACAGGACCCACAATGCTGTGTGTAAAAAATGAATAAAATCGGAGCAGCAGAGTATAGGATGGATAAAAAACGCAGGGCTCTGAATTAAGCCATGCTTTAAGCCGCATTCTGCCATTCACATGTTGTGTGACCTGGAGAGTCACTTTGCCTCTCTAGACTACAGTTTTCTCATCTGCCAAATGAGGGCTTTGGAGTGGGTTCTACCACTTGTCTATCATATATAGGTCTTCAGGACAAGGTTGCCCTCAAGAAGTCACAGTCTGGAGAGTAAAACAGGCTCACACTCACATGGTCCCTTGGTGGACGAAGGAGGAATGAACATTTACCGAGAACCAACCATATCCCCAGCACTTCATATCTAATATCTAATTTAATGCCTCCTTCAAGGTAGGCATTATTACTCCCATTTTATAGCTGTTAGAATGGAGGCTCAAGAGGTTAAGTGATGTATATGTGTTTGTGGAGCTAGCAAGCAACAGAGCTGGCATTTAAACCCAGGTCTGCCTCACTCTAAAGACTAAGATGGTTCTCACCCAACTTGAACAGTCTATGACTCCATGATTTAAAGGAAAAAGAAAACAGGTTAATTCAGGAGAATGCATGTTAATTTTTTTCCTTAGATCTCTGCTTTTCATCAGGTATATTACTTTTTTTTTTCCTGATATAGGAAATGGAAAGTGTCCTGTTCTGGATTATGTATTATAAAAAGATAAGATGATTTCAGTTTATTATAAGTTCTAGGAGAAACGTAAACTAAGAGAGTTGATATGGCAAATTGGGGGTCCATCTAAATTAAGGTTATCAGAAACGGCCTCCCTAAGGAGACAAAATTTGAGCTGAGATCAGGTTGAGAAGGACCTAGCTATGTGATGATGTAGGGAAAGTGCTTCCTAAGCTGAGAGAACAGCAGGTGAAAAGGTACTGAGGTAGGGACAAGCTTGATTCTCTGAGGAACAGAAAGGAAGCAGTGTGGCTGGCGTAAACTAATGATAAGGAACGTGGCAGAAAATGAGGTGGAGATGGGATCATGAGGCCGTGGCATGGCGTTTAAATAGCCAAAGAAATTCATTGGCAAAGGTAAGAGAGTAATGACATTCAACCTTAGAGATGACAGGTACCTTAGAGAAACTCTGACCCAAGTACCTCACATTGGTCCAGCTGAAAAGACCTGTCCTGGGACCCAACAGGGTCAGTTAGTGGGGAGCCAAGAGTTAGTGGAACAGTGGTCTCCTTACTCCCCAGGATATGAAAACAAGAGCTCTTAGCCAAACCAGTAATACTCAGGTTGTAATGCAACAACCCGGGCCACCGTTGTGTCTCTTTCTTGATCAATTTCACCAACTTCACTGGTCTTCCGACTCCTACCCTCCTAAGGTTTACTGTCTACACAGCAGGCAGAATGACCTGGTAAAGTTAGCTTAGATCATGTCGCACCTCTGCTCAAACCCTCTGATTGCTTCCCTGTATCTCACTGTACCTATTAATTTCTTTGTCTCCCCATCAGACTTGACAGGCCCTTACCCTGATCCACGGGTGTCCTTGGATCCTTGGGGTGCTGAATATAAGGATTTGGCATGTAAAAGGAGCTCGATAACTGCTGAACGAATACATAAACATGTGTAGATATAAAATCCTGCAAAACAAGCAGACTAGGTGATTTATGTCTATATAGGAGAATCTGTCCAGTCATTATTTATAACACATTGGTCAAGAGTCTGGGCTTTGAAGAAGATGGCCTGTGTTCAAATCCTGTCCCTTCCACTTATCAGTGGTTTGACTTTGGATAAATTATTAGCCCCTTTGTATCTCAGTTTCCTTGTCTATATAATGGGGATAATAATAGTGTCTAACTCATGGTTGTTGAAGGATTAAATTAGTTTATACATGTAAAGTGCCTAGAATAATTCTTGGTACCTCTCAACTATTAGTCATATCTGTTAGTCATATGTCAACATACGCAGCGAGGAAAATGAAGGCAAGAAAGGTCTGTATGGCTTCAGTGGAGACTCGTTGCATAGGAGACGAAGCACTGTCTTGGGAGTGTTCCCCTAATTTGCTGGTGCTACAACTTTGGGCAAGGTCACTTCACCCTTCAGAGTCTGTCTCCATATCTGAGAAACAGAGATAATCTTACCTACCCATTTGACTGCAGCTTTGAGATTAAGTGAGATCATGTATATCAAGTTCCTGGCACAGTACCTGGCACCTAATCCAAAAGCAACAAATGTTTCCTTTCTCTTTTCTCCCCACTGGCCTGCGAGGTGCCAAGCATGAGATCCTTGTTAACTGCATCTGAATCTGCCCACACCCTCAGGGCCTAGCCCAGACCCTGGCTCTTTGAACAGACAATAAACACTGGTGGACCCTGGAGTAGGCTGCCTTTGCAATATTTCATGCATCGGTCCCCTCAGTTTCACTTTTTTTTTCTGCCAGAAATCTTGTCCAGAGCTACCTACTGATCTCCCATTCAGGGGAGTGCTTGTCCCTCCAGCTGCCCTGAACATGATACTGAATCTGTGTTTGTAAAGCACAGCTCAGACCATGCCCTTGCCTTGCTCAGAAACCTTTATGACCCTCCAGGGCTGACCCAACCCACCCCTGCTCCTTAGCCTGGTATTTGAGGCTCACCACAGTCCACCCCTGGCTGCCTTTACAGGTCTTCTCATTCTCCCTCTAACTTTACACACACACACACACACACACACACACACACACACGCACTCACACGCGCGCGCACACACACACGGCACCACCAAACTGAATTGTAGTTCAGTTCCTTGGGCCTTGATATCGCTGTGACCTCGTTCACACTGTTCCCCTTGCCCAGAGTGGCACCCCAAAGTATCGCACACCCCATAACCCAAGGTCCCACTCTAATACCACCCCAAAGCCTGGCCTCAGCCAATTCCACAAGCTAGAGGTGTCCTTCCTGCTCCTAAGTTCCCACAGTGCTTTGCAGTACCGCTCCTTGCACACTTGCCGCTGTGGACCTTGTACCTGAGTGCATGAGCCAAGTGGGCACTCAGCTGATGTGATGGACGAATGTGTGTTGATATCCCCTTTGTCAGGGTAGGGATGTGTCTTTGTTATCGCGGTACCTCTCCTCTCTCAAACACAGACATGTTTTCTTGAAACACAGCAGGAATGTAGTACATTATTACTAGATGAGTCACCTAACTTGTCAGTTCTAGTGTGCAAAGGTGTCTTGAATCAGTTTCCTGTTCCTCAGCCCCGCTCACTGCCCTAAGTCAGACCATGTCATCTTCCACTTGGACCGTTACAACAGGCTCCTAGCAGCCTCTCTTTCTTTTCTTCTGAGCCCCACACCAACTACCCCAGTGACCTTTCTACAATGAAAATCCCATCATGCCTTTCCTCTACTGAAAAACTTTCATTAGCTCCCCATTGCCACAGGATAAAGTTGCAGCCACCTTGCTCTTCAGCCTAATCCTCTGCTCTCCCACGTCCACCTTCCCCCACACACACTTCCTTACATTCCTCCAGAGCTACTGGTAATACCATGGCAACCCTGTGTTGTTTCAGGCCTTTGTGTGTTGGCATATGCGGTTCCCTCTTCTTCAAATGACACCTCACCTCCGCTCCCCATCCCCCATCACATGAGAGACAGCTGCCCAGACCTCAAAACTCAGTTCTGACGAAAACTTCCCCTGTGAAGTAGGTGATGGTTGGCTGCAGGCATGCTCCCCACACTAACCATTCACCCGACAAATATTGGTTCTTCGCTGTGCACCAGACACTCCTTCTAGGCAGCTGCTGTATTGGTCAGATTCCTGAGGTTGCAGTCATTACCCTCTGTTGATGTGCTCGTACCTGCCTCATTGTCTCACCTGGAGCCCTGAGATCCAGGTTGCTCCTAGCTCTGGTCACTGATACCTCTGGTCACTGAGCATTCACACAGGTGCAGGCACGTGTAGGAGGCCCGCAAATGAGCTGCACTGCATGCAGGAGAGTGAGGGGAGGAAGTCAAGTGGGGAATAATGCAGTACACATCCAATCCCAAGGCTGACAGTGTCTCTTGCATCTTATTTTAGAGTCCAGGATCCCGCTGATCAATAGCAAAGAGATGCTACAGTTTTGACTGTTTGGGGACTCCTGCTCAGGCTTCTGGTGAGCAAAGTCCTCAGAAAATTCCCTGTACCCTCTAAAATGTTGGGCCCATGAACAGATCATGCAAGCAACCAACAGCACAGTGCAATGTGAAGCACAGTGCAATGTGAAAAGCAGCTGTTACCATCAGAGCGGCAGGAAATAAGTAAGTTCTGATCCTGGTGACAACTCTGTTTAGACCCTCAAATGTGTCCCTTCTTCTCTTTAACAAAGATGCCCACTTTGAGCGTGGCACTGAGAAAAGAGAGAAATGAGACTGTTCCTGCCCTGGAGAAGCATCTTGTCTGGGGAAGCAGGCTGCGTGCTCCAAGACACTCCCTGAACAAGTAAGTCACCAGGTGGCTAAGTCCAAAACAGCAAGTCTCTGAAGGACGAAGGAGCATGGTGCACTGTAGGAACAGAAAGAAAGCAAGTGGGGAGTACCTGGAGATTAAGGAAAAGATCCCGAGGTGAACCTGGAGAGGTTGTGCAAGGTGAAGGCAGGGGGAGGGGCACAGCCCGGTAACTATAGTAACAGCTGACTGTTGTGGAGCACTCATTATGTGCCAGGCACTGGTCTAGATGTTTTACATGCGTTCACTCCTTTAATTGTCCCAACAATTTATGAGGTTAATAATTGCGATTATTGTCCTAGGAGCCTTGGGAAGCCATGGAATGGTGTCAAGCAGGGAAAAAAGAGATCAGATTTCTGTTTGAGAGTTTTCCCTCGGGCTCTGATGTGGAGCACTAATGGGGTCAGAGTGGGTGCTGGGAGGCTCGTCTGGAGGCCTTCGCGGTCCAGGGCTAGATGCCAGGAGCTTGGAAGTGATGGGTAGCTGTGGAGGTGGAGAGAAGTGGGTATATCGAAGAGCTATTCAGGGGGAGAGTTGACAGAACTACTTAGCGCTTACTCATTCTTCAGCGCTCAGCCCAGGCTTCCAACAAACCTCCTCTCCTCCAGGCTTGCCCACGCCTTCCTTCCTTCTAATACATGCTCTGATCTTACCCAACACCAGACTTGTGGGGACAGAGCCCCAGAGAGCAGTTTCCAGGCTCTCGGCCTCAAGTGGAAAGGTGCTGGCTGGGTTATTAGGTGGCCATCAACTGTTATCAGATGGCCATCCACTGTGGCTGGGTGGCCATCAGCTGTTACCAGTTAGCCATTAGCGACTAATATAACTGCAGTGGCTACTGTGGGGGTGGGTTGGTTGGTTGGTTGGTTGGTTGGTTGGTTGGTTGGTTGGTTGATTTGCAGGGAAGCGGATGGTACATTGTGGCTAACAAATGCGGTTAGCAGGCGGATTATATTGCGGATTGTGTCTCGACTGGCCGCCAGCAAGACTGGGGTGCAGGAAGACCCCTTGTTGGGGTATTGGCAGATGTTTGCTTTCCTGTCTCAACCAGCCGCCAGCTAGGATATAGTGGTATGACTCCCCTATCTATGGCTCCATTGTTGTTCCTTTTTGGCCTCACCAGTATCCTGAGTTCTTGTGCGGGGAGCGGGATCAGAGACCCTGCATGACAAGACTCTAGGTCAATTTTCCAACAAGTAAATCACAGAAAACCGACTGCCCAAATGAGTAATTCCTCAAACCATCACCTAACCAAACAACTAATAAGCCCAAAGCTAATTCACCAAGAGCCAAATCATTACAAGTTAATTCCCTAAATTTGCTTGTTTCTTTTAAAAACCATTATGCAATTTACAGCAGTTGCTATTAGATGGGATAGGTTTTTAAAAATTGATTGTATTAGCATTAAGTAGGTAAAAAAAAGAATACGTACAAAATACACACAAGGTATAAAAAACAGTAATACAACAAAACTCCTGCACCCCAAACAAGTCTTTAAAAATGAACATTATCATTAGCTTGGGACCCCCCTGAGTGCCTCTCTCTCATCCCATCATCTTCCTTCGCACCCCAGAAATAACCACACTCCTAAAGTTTCTGCCTTTCTCCCTTGCTTTTCTTTATAGTTACATATTGTGTCCTCAACGAATTTTTTTTTTAGTTTTGCATGTTTTTGAACTTTAGATAAAAGAGATTAGAATATATGAATTTTCCTATGACTTATTTTTTTCACTCAACATTTTGTTCCTGAGGTTCATTCTTGTTGATGCATAGAGTTCTGATTCATTAATTTTCCTGGCTGTATAGTATTCTGTTTTATGAATACATTATAGTTTATTTATCCATTGAGTTAGAACCAAGGGCTAAGGAACTTAATCTCCTACCCACTGCCACTTCCCACTTTCCCTATCTCTCAGCCTCTGGCCCCCAGGCACGCATCTTCCCTCCTCCTCTAAGCACCCACAGCTCTGCCCTACTCTGATGACCCTGACTATTCTGCCCTGGATATAGCATATCTCTCTCCCAGATGGCAGCTCTTTGAACAAGTTTGGGTTATCCATGTCTATTTCCACAGCAGTTCCAGAGAACTTCTCTAGTGGTAGTTAGCACTTTCTGTCTTATGTTATAAAGGACCCGTTTTATTCTACTTTATCTACCCAGGGCCCAGCTCAGGACTTTGCACAGATTGAGCAACAAATATTTAATGAAAGGATCGATTTTCACCCAAACCACTTCCCATGCCCAGCTTGGATTAATTTCAGTTAATGTTTACTGATCTGCTTTAAAGTACCAAATACTGTGCCAAGCCCTCCTGCTGTGGGCAAGCCATGCCATTCCCTCCAGTTCATCTCTTCAAGCTCAAACAGAGGGCCTGCTCTGCATCTGGTACCTTGCTGGGCAGTCTCCTTCAGAGACATCTTGAAATTCTAGCCTCTAACAACAAACAGTAACATTCACATAGTTCTTTCAAGTTTAAGCAGACCCATTTGACTTGTCCAGCCACTCAGTGCTACAGATGTCATAATCCCCATTTTGCCAGTAAGGAAACTAAGGTCCAGGATACCAAGTGATTCACCCTGGTCCACACAGAAAGTCCCCCAAATTGAACACAAGTTTTCTATCTTGAGAGCCCTTGCCTTTCCACGCCATTAAGCCATATCCTCATGAAGCCTTCATAAGGCAATGGAAGTTGACAAGATAGCATGTAGTAATGGGAAAGGATGTCAGCTTGGAGAAAGTCAGCCTTTGAGTTTGAGTTTGAATTTGAGCTTCATCACTTAGTAACCGTGTAACCTTAATCAAATCACCAACTTCCTTAGTTTTGAGGGCTTCATCAGGAAATGGGGCGGTAACACCTACCTCACAAAAGTATGAAGATGCGATGAAAAAAAAAATGTATAAACTGCCTTACATTCAGTAAATGTTAGTCCATTACCTGGTCCCACTATGCAAGTCTAGTTCTGTGTTTCTCAAGACCTGGTTCCTGGACCATCTGCCTCAAAATGATCCAGGCTACTCATTCAGCATGCAGACTCCTGGGCCCCTCGCAGAGTCTGATTCTGGAGGTTTCTGGAGGAACATAACAAGCAGTGATTCTGACGTTCTCATAAATTTGAGAGCCACTGGTCTTGTTGGTGAGGAAGCCAAGTAAACAGATGGCTACAATGCAGAATGGTGAGTTACAATGGCAGGTTTGGAAAGAGTTTGTGGAGGAAGCCTGGATTGGTCTGAGAGTTGAAACATAAGAAAAAAGTTAGTCGAAGAAGCAGGAAGGGAAGAGAGATTCAAGTTGAAGGACAAATGTTCACAAAGGCCCAGCAGTGAGAGAAGTGGCTCTTTTGGAGAAGAGTATTTTAAAGTATTTCAGTGTGACTAGAGTGTGGAATGCAGCCAAGAGGCCTGAGAGGTGGGCAGGTCACAAAGAGCCTTATTGGTCTTGTTAGGGAGTTTGGACTTTATTCTACAGGTAGTGGAAAAATCACTGAAATTTGTTTATACGAGGTTGGACAATTAAGGTCATGAACTCATCTAGAAAAAGTCCTACATACCTCATGGCTAACTATCACGACGGTCACCTTCGAAGTATTCCCCTTGGGAAGCTATGCACTGACGCCAGTGCCTAGTCCATCCTTCAAAGCTCTTTTTCTGGAACTCTTTTTCTGGAAAGGCCAGCAGAGCTGTCATCGTATTACCCTTGATGTCCTGAATGTCATCAAAATGTCTTCGTTTCAATATTTCCTTTATCTTTGGGTAAAGAAAGAAGTCATTGGGGGGCCAGATCAGGTGAGTAGGGAGTGTGTTCCAATACAGTTATTTGCTTACTGGCTAAAATCTCCCTCACAGACAGTACCGTGTGAGCTGGTGCATTGTCATGATGCAAGAGCCAGGAATCGTTGGTGAAAAGTTCAGGTCGTTTTCGTCTTTTTCACGCAGCCTTTTCAGCACTTCCAAATAGTAAACTTGGTTAACTGTTTGTCTAGTTGGTACAAATTCATAGTGAATCATCTCTTGATATCAAAAAAAAAGTTAGCAACATCATTGCAACAAGTTCACGAACTTAATTGTAAGTATTTAGAGGAGAGCATTGCAAGTTTTGAATTTAAGAAAGAGCCTTCTGGCAGCCAAAGCATAAAGAATAGATTGTGGGATTGGAACAGGTTAAGAGTTTCCTCAGGGCTGTGAGGTAGGGCACAGGCAATGATGACCCGGACTGAGACAATGGCAGTGAGAGAAGGAAGAAAGTAGACAGGCAGAAGAATCCGTAGACTATGATAACTGATTGGCTATGGCTAGATAAGGATAGGGAGAAGTGAAGGCTTCTTTCTTTTGCAAACTGGGTCAATGGTTGTGAATTTCACTGTAGTGAAAACACCATTGGAAGAGAAACCAGTGTGGAGAGAAAATGACGAGATCACGTTAGAACATACTGAATTTGAGATCCTTATGAAATATCCAAGTAGAACGGTACAGAAGACAGTTAGGAATGCGGGTCTATGAAATACCCTGCTAGTTGCTCACTTAATACACTCTCCCCCTTTTTCTTTCTTAACAGAAGCCAATTTTTGGAAGGTGATGTGCCCAGTTAAAATATCCACCCTCCTAGTCTCTCCTGCCAGTCTTCCCAGACTCTCTGTGGTTGGTCGTGAGTTCTGACCAATAAGCTCTAAGTGAACATTCCTGGGTGGAGGTTCCAGAAAAGCTATTGTTTTCCTGATAACAAAGAACAAGCCCAGCTGGCATTTGACTATTACAATGTCCTTCCTCCTCCTTCCTGCCTAAACAGAGTTGTGATGCTTAAACCAGATGTAGCCATTTTGTGACCATGAGGATGAAGGCCCTTTGCTAAACGGGGCAGAGCAGAAAGACAGAAGGATTCTGGCATTTGGGGCTAGGCTGTCTACCATGGCTGTCTACCATCTAAGAAAAATTAACCCTAATTTACGGATTGGTTTTCCATAACCTGTAGGAAAACACAATCCTAATTGATTCAAGGGCTAACGCTCTGGAAACAGATCTGGGTTAGAGATAGAGATTTAGATTGGCAACTAGATGGTAGCTGACAGCGTTTGGGTGGATATAAGGAAACCAGGCACCCAGACGTGCACACAGGTAAGCAATTCTCATGAGTTAAAGGGCAGCGAGGGCTCAGTTTGTAGGAAATGTTGAAAAAAGGAGTTCCCATTCACAGGGCAAGTGTCTTTAGGTTACTTTTTTATTGTTGATGCTTCCATAACTTCATTCAGAACAAAACAATCAATTTAGGGCTATTCAATTATTAATCAACCCCATGAAATTATTTTGTAACAACTTTCCAGGTGCTTAACTGAAGGCTGATGACTCTGGTCATATGTGTGATGACTTACCTCCCAGGGTGTTTGGGGTTCAGGAGCTGACTTGGCAAATCTCAGCATTCCTCTGTTTTCCATGAAGCAAGTGCCTCTAGAGTTTCCTCCAGGGAGGCTAGAGTGAGGACTTCCAACGACTCGTGTTGCAATTTAACCTGACTGTCCTATTTTTAAAAAAATATTATATTCTTTTTTTATTTTTTCCTTTCAATTACTTTTAATATATGATTTTTCTTTTTTTTTTAATTTTCAGTTACAGTTGACATACAATATTATATTAGTTTTCGATATACAAAATGGTGACTAGACCTTTATACTTGTATAACTCACAAAGTGATCACCCTGATAAGTTTAGTACCCGTCTGGCACCATACATAGTTATGACTATTACAATATTATTGACTGTATTCCCTATGTTGTACTTTATATCCCTTGACTCTCCTATCTTTTGCCAAGAGTATATGCCTGGCAATTTTCCTGATTCCTCTCTTCTCCCCACCCTGCCCCTTACAAAACAAACAAACAAACAAAAAATCCAAAATCCAAAAACCTATTTCCCTAATACACGGAAACATGTTATTCCCTTTATTGAACACTTTTGTTGACTCTAGGGTAAAGCCCAAACACCTTATCACAGCATATTAGGCCCCAATCTTTCCATCCTCAGTCCCTGATAATTGTTCTCACCTCTCCCCCGTCTCTATACGGTCAACCACAAATGTCTCATTGGCCCACATTTCTCTTCCTTTCAAGTTCTTGCAAGCTGTTTTCCTGCTCAATAATGCTTTCTCCACCTCATGCTCTGACTGACTACCTCCATCCACCCACTGTAGCTAGATTAATTTTCTGGTCTTCCAGCAGCTGGGAATAGCTGGAAATCCAGGAGTGGTCCACTTCCTCCTTCTCCCTCAATCTCTCCCCCCAATCTCTCTCCAAATCCTGTTGCTTCTACACTCTAAACATCTATAAATTTGTCCCCTCCTCTCCTCACTACTGCTACTAATCACTGCAAGTCTCCTTAGAAGCCTCATTTCTTCAGTCTTTCCCAAATCAATCAATTTGTCCTCCTCTCTGCACATTTATCCATATCGATCTCCTCCTTAAAACCTTTTAGGTCCCTAATGGTATTGTCCCGATAGACCTCTCAAGCCTCATTTCCTATACTCCAAGTGCAAGGAGAAATCGTACCCAATATTGGCCCACAGATAATCGTACCCAATATCTGTCCCACACAGCCCTTTCTTCTGAGCTCCTGCAGGGCCAGCTTGGGACAGTAGTTAAGAACATGGCCGCTGGCCCCAGATTGTCTGAATTCCAGCCTCTGCTCGGCTGCTTATTAGCTGGGTGTTCTTGGGTGAAATCTTTAATCTCACTATGTCAGTTTCATGTCTGTAAATGAGGGCTAAAAGTGGCCTCATTCATAGGGTTGTTAGAAAAATTGTGGAAGATAATACTGAAGAGTACTCAAAACAGTGTCAGGAACAGAGTAAATATTATTTAAGTGTTATAATTGTCTGTTACATTTCATTTTGATCCTTGAAATTTGTCTGTTTTGTCCTCTTCTATTGTCTAGAATAGTGTAGGAGACATGTCAGCAGATGGTTTGTGGCTAGGGTATGGGTGGTGGGGTGGAGGAGGTCTGTGAGGGGAAATGCTGGGAAACTAGGGGCCAAGGAAGCTTAGCTATCTCAGGGAGTATGAAATTGACTTTTTGTTCTCTGTAATCCAAGTTGCATCTTAGTTTGGAAAATACGAGTAGGTCTTATGGGGAAATCAGGCTCAAATGTTCCCCACCATCTCCCCTGTGCATGATGGACAGTATGATTTCCTGTGCTTCACCAAGGAAGCTTTCTCTTCCCTTCAAAGTAGTAATAGTACCACAATACTGTGAGATGTATTCTCATTTCATTTCACAGGTACTGTATTTTGCACCATTTTTTTTGTTGTTTTTCATTTAACCCAAACATCAAATGGGTACTACTGCTTCCCCATTTTATAGATGGGGAAATTGAGGCTGAGAGGTTAAAAGGACCAAAATCAAAGTTATTAAGAGGTTTTCTTGCGCAATAATTATCAGAGCTGATACTCTAAACTGCTGTGCCAGATTGCTTCATAAAAATGGATTAGTTACTTAATCAGAGAAATATCTAGGGATTTGCTCACATGTGAGGCCCAGTGCTGGACACTGGGAAAATAGAGAAAAATATGGTTGATCCTTTTTCTCTAGGAACTCATAGCTGCTTTGTGGTGCAAACTAGTCAGCAGGGAGTGCTGACAAGTGTGGGAAATGTGGATGGTGCTAGGAGACAAGGAGAAGGAAGCACTAACTGCCTGAAGAGTCGGTCCTGGGCTCCAGCTACAGAGGCTGCAGCTGAATCTCAAACTCTGGGATTGAGAGTGATGATTATTCTAATAATGTTTCTGGAAGCGTAAGTATCAGCAGGTACATAAAACATTTATTCTTTAATGTTTATCATGTTTTATAAGTGAAAACAGGAAGCTCCAAAATAATTTGTATTTTTGAATTCTATTTTAATAAAACACACATACATGCTTTAATAAAGCACACACAGACACACACACACACACACAGAAAAATGTTTGGCCAATTATACATACACACACACACACACACACACACACACAGAAAAATGTTTGGCCAATTATACATATTTTGATGTATATCTAGGGATTTGCTCACATGTGAGCAAATCCCTAGATATACATTTGATGTATAATTGGCCAAACATTTTTCTGTGTGTGTGTGTGTGTGTGTGTGTGTATGTTACTACTAATAAACTTTCAGATGATTCCTCGTGTATTTTTATTGTGGATTATATTTTTATTTACATTATGAAACAATTTTATTGTGGAAATATACATTGGTAAAAACCATTTTAGAAAACTATTTGGCATCATTTAATAAAATTGAAAATGTACAGATTCTTCCATTCATAGGTAATATGCTTAAGAAACTCTTGCACATGTGTATCAGATTTGTAAAAATGAATGTTCAGGGTAGCATTGATTATAATAGCAAAAATGCAAAACAACTTATATCCATCTCAGAAAAATGGATAAATATATTGTGGTATTGTTATAAAAGAGTAAAAATGAAGAAACTACAGCTTTATGCAACAATGTGGATTGAATCTTAAAAGTATAATGTTGAGGTAAAAAATAAAAAGCAAGTCTCGGAAGAATACTTACCACATGAATCTACTTTTATAAAATTCAAAAACATGCAAAATCTATGTTCAGGGATACATTCATGTGATAAAAGTATATAGAAAAGTAAAAATATGATAAAATTCAGGAAGGTGGTTGCTTCTGGAGAGAGGGAAGTGATGAGATTGAAGCACAAAAAGGTGCTTAAGGAATCAGTCAAGTTCTATCTCTTACGCTTGGTGGTGGTTATATCAAGATTGATTTCATGGGCTGGCCCAGTGGCTCAGGTGGTTGGAGCGCTGAACAACGGCTCTCCCTGGGCTGGGCTGCCATGAGCTGCTGTGAGCTGCCCACCGACAACTGGCAACTGACTGCCTCAGCTGGAGGGAGCGCAAGGCTCATAATACCAGCAGGGGCCAGGGAGCTGTGTCCTACACAACAAGACTGAGAAACAACAGCTTGAACCAGAGTTGGGGGAGGAGGCGGAAGAAAGGGGGGAAAAAAGATTGATTTCATTATTATTGTTAATACTTTAGATATGTTATATTACTTTTATATATTATATATTTCATAAAACTTTTCTTATCTGTATTTTTAAATTTTCCGTAATGAATTTGTATTTTTTTTATATTAAACTGAGAAAGTAAAGAACAAACGTAATAACATTAAAAAAATTCTTATTCTCTTGTACCTTTTCTCATCCTTGCCTTTTAGTCATTCATTCACTTCATATTCATTGAGGACTTAATCTGTACCAAGCTGTTGTTGGGGGTACAAGGGTATTACATGGTTCCTACACTCATGGAGCTTACTCTCATGGATGCTCCCTATAGCCCTGTCAAATTTTCAGAGTTAGGCTTCATTATCAATATTTTACAAACTTATTAGCAATTTTTTAAAATGTAGCTGTAAAGCACATGTGCTCTGAAGCTAAACTGCCTAAATTTAAATCTGGGCTCTGCTACTAATTAGTTATATATATTCAGGCGAGTAACTTCTTTGTACTTTAATGTCCCTAACTATGAAATGGGAAAAGAATAGTATCTACCTCATAGGGTTGTTGTATTAACTGAATTAATATATATAAACAGCTCAGAACAGGGCCTGGCCATGGTAAATGCTCAATAAACATTACCTATTATTTTTGTTCCATAAATATTCCGTGAGCACCAACTCTGTATCGGGCCCAAGCAAGGGACTGGAGATACAGAGATAGAATGAGACAGGGTCTGTAAGACTGACTCTTAAACAGACTGTTATGAAAAGTGAGAGGAACTATGGAGGAGGGAAACCTAGGGCATACAGGAGCATGGAGGGGCCCTCACCCAGTCTGGGGATCAGGGGACTCTTCCCAGAGAGGCTTGGGTTGTGTCCCCAGGTTGTGGCCTGTTCCACTTGGGTGACACTCTACTGTCCTCCATAGATAGGGGCTAGGAAGTATGGATAGGCTGCCGTGCATGTGCCTAGCTGTAAGAAAGGCCAAGAGGTAACTTGAAGATATTAAAATCATTTCATCTGTGATGAGCCTACACATTTGGTTTTTGTGGTTTCAAATTTTCCTTTGTAGTTATAAATGGCACAACATATCTCATGTGAAAAAAATGGCTTGCAGCTTGGATTTCTTTTGTTGTTGGGAACTAGTAAAAAGGGTTTTCAACAGGAATCTGGTTTAAAGCTTCCCAAACTTGTGTTCTCATTTGTTAGTAAAAAAATAAATATAGGTATTGAAAATAATCTACAACTTAGTAAGGGAACAGTAACATAAATATATAATAAATTGTGGTATATCTATAAAATTGAATAAAACTATTAATACATTTACAAGGATTTTTAATGGCATGAGAAATGCTTATGAAAGAATATGAAATATAAAGGCAATATTAGCATTATCATGTAAAAAAAATCCATAGATAAAATGCTGGAAGAAAATACACTTAAATGTCAACAATGGTTATTGCTAGTGGGTAGGATTATGACTGAATGATTGACTTTGTTTTTTACACCTTTTTGGGTATTGTCTAAATTTTCCAACATAATGTACTGCTTTTTAAAAATAACAGATTTATTTAGATATAATTCACATACCATACAATCCAACCATTTAAAACATTTTGTGTACAATATGTACAATCCAATGGTTTTTTGCATATTCACAGAGTTGTGCAACCATTACCACAATTTTAGAATACTCACCATCCCAAAAGAAATTCCCACTCCCTCTCTCAGTCAACTACTAATTTACTTTCTATCTCTATAGATTTGCCTATTCTCGATGTTTTCTATAAATGGAATCATACAATATGTACCTTTTTGTGTTTGGCTTCTTTGATGCAGCATAATGTTTTCAAAGTTCATCCATGTTGTATCATGTATCAGTATTTCATTTCTTTTTATTGCCAAATAATATTCCATTGTGTGACTATTCCACATTTTATGAATTCGTTCATCAGATGATGGAATTTGGTTTGTTTTCACTCTTTGGCTATTATAATGCTGCTATGGACATCCTTATACAATTTTTCGTGGACATGTTTTCAATTCTCTTGGTATGTAACTAGGAACAGAATTATTAGGTGATATGGTAACTTTATTTAGCATTTTGAGGAACTGCTAAACCGTTTCCCATAGTGGTTGCATCATTTTATATACCAGTAATGTATGAGGGTTCCAATTTCTCCACATCTTTGTCAACACTTATTGTCTTTTTTATTATAGCCATCCTAGTGTGTGTGACGTGGCATCTCATTGTGGTTTTATTTTGGTAAACATGAACATCTTTTCATGTGATTATTGGCCATTTGCATATCTTCCTTGAAGAAATGTCTGTTCAGATGCTTTGTCCATTTTCTCATTGTGTTGTGTTTTTGAGTTGTAAGAGTTCTTTATATATTCTGAGTACAAGTCTCATCAGATACATGATTTGCAAGTATTTTTCTCCCATCTTAGGTTGTCTTTTCTCTTTCTTGATGGTAACATTTGTAATGAAAAAGTTTTTAATTTTGATGAAGTCCAATTTATCTACTTTTAATTGTTTTCTGTACTTTTGATATTTTATATAAGAAGCCATTGCCTAACCTAAGGTTACAAAGATTTACTTTTATATAAGTTTTTATCTAAGAGTTTTCTAGTTTTAGCTCTTACATATAACTCTATGATCTGTTTTGAGTTAAATTTTGTTTATTGTGGCAGGAAGGAGTCTAATTTCATTCTTTTGTATGTGGCTATCCAGTCGTTCCAGCATCATTTGTTGAAAAGACAATTCTTTCCTTATTGAATAGTCTTGACATCCTTGTTGAAAATCAATTGACCATAAATATAAGGGTTTATTTCTGGAGTCTCTTCACAATTCTGCATTGTATATCCTCATTGATCTACATGTTTATCCTCATTTCAGTATTACACTGTCTTGATTCGTGTAGCTTTTGTAGAAAGTGTTGAAATCGGGAAGTGTGAGTCCTCCAACTTTGTTCTTCTTTTTCAAGATAATTTTGGCAATTCTGGGTCCCTTGTATTTCCACGCATTGCTGTTATATTCAGGGGAAATAATTTTTTTTAGAAAAAGAGAGAAAGGAAGATAGACATTGCTCAAAGAACTGTGAAATCCACTTTGTATTTTCTGAGTGATACTATGCAGTGAACCTTTTTCTCTTGGGCAGGGGAATTTTTCTCTCCTAAATTTTGTCCTGGTCATAGTAGGGTTTTTGTTTGTTTGTTTGTTTTTTTCCATTGTTGATGAACAATGTGTAGGCCTTAGCCAAGGCCTCCTCTCCTGCCTTGAATCACTTGGCTGGGTCAGGGGTTCTTTCCACAAAGGGGCTCCCACAACACCCTAATTTTTGGTTTTCTCCTAGCAAACTGTTATCACACCTTATTATTGTGGCCTCTACAGTTTTCACTGCAATCTCATCAGCAAATCACTTTAAGTATGTATTTCTGCATACTCATTTTGAGTATACAAATATATGTATATTTATTCATTTATAAAATATATACACTTATGATTACAATTTTATATATTAAAACATAAACAAAAGAGAAATTTTAGAGGATGGGATGATTAGAAATAGAAAAAAATGATTAGAAATAGAAGTTTTCCCACACCTCAGTGCCTTTTATTTATCTCTCTGGAGACCGCCCTTTTGGATCTTTCCGATTTACCTCTGTGTGTTCCCAACAGCCAGCCAAGGGCCGGATACATAGCAGGCTCAATGTCTACTGTTAAAAAAATATTTAGATATCCTACTATTTCTATTAAAACACACTGCCTCTATTGCTAGATTTTGGACTTTGTAAGTAAAAGTTCTACATTTATCATCAGCTAAGGTCACTTTGTAGAGGCTGTGGGCTCCTCATCTCTCGAGTTGTTTTTCTTTTACCTTTATTATACCTTATCTGAATTATTTCTTTAGAAAATAGCAATTGTATTATCCTTAACTATGTTTTTCATTTCAAACTGCATGGTCAGGCAGTCTTGGGTGCTAGGAACGTAAAGACTAGAAAGCAAGCTTTCCAATCTGGATGTAGCACGGGGTGGATGTAAACAAAGGGCAAGGGAGCTCTTAGGGGTGAGAGTCACGGTAGGCTTCAGGAAGCTGGATTTTGAAGGACCAGTGGGAGTTAGCCAAACGGTGAAGAGGAAGGCTGTCCGAGCTGAAGCGCAGGAGCAAAGGCAGGAAGGTGGAAGTGGACCAAGCATATTCCAAACTAAGGAAATGTTTGGCGTAGCTGAATCCAAAGGGCAAAGGCAGTTGGCCTTTGTGTTTTAAAAAGATCCCTCCGCAGCTCTGTGGAGTATTCGTGTCTTGAGGAAGTAGGGGAACCTGTCGGTTGCCTTGAGGGTAGGGCACAATTATAATTAGAGGGTAGAAACCTTTGGACATGGAAACCCAAACTGAAGCAGGTAAACTCTACTTTCATGTCCTGGCTGCACTCTTCTTTTAGGACCTCAAAACCCATGAAAATTTTTTTGTCCAGTCCAGGGTTGTTGTCCTTTCCCTTGCGTTTCCAAGACACTTATACCTTTAATGGAAAAATCACTGTATTTCCGGGAAGTCTGGGGGCTGTTTCTGGGCTTCTTCGAGGCCTGCGGCCACAGGAAGATACTAAGGTGCATTTCTGCACAGGTTTTATCAAGCCAGAGCTTGGTTGACGGTTTCATCCCACCCCCGTCCCAATTAAATCAAACCACACACACAGATGGAGGCTCCGACACATCCTGACAGTAAACCGCCTCCGGAATATCAGGAACCCTGAACTTACGGCCAAGGGCGAGTCGAGGCAAGGCAGGCCGCCCAAGTCATAGCCACCGGCCTTCCAGGATCACACCCCTTCCAGGGGAAGGAGGGTGTAGGGCAACCCCGGCGCTCTCGGGGTGGGGCCTGCGCGCGCGCGCGAGGCCGGGGCGGTGCCTTGGGGCCGGTGGGCGGGGCCTCCGCTCTGGGCTTCGTCAGTGACGGGTCCGGCCCCGCCCCTCGGGGAAGGAGGGCGGGGCGCGAGGCTAGCGCGCGAGCTGGGCCGGAGCCCGCCTGGCAGCCCGCGGAGCCGATCGCCGCGAGCGGAGCGCCTGGGTGGTGGCGGCTGCGCGCGCGATGGCTCCGGTCGCGGACCGCGAGGGCTACTGGGGCCGCACGACCTCCACGCTGGACTGGTGCGAAGAGAACTACGCGGTGACCTGGTACATCGCCGAGTTCTGTGAGTGCGGCTACTGTCCCCGGGCCCCGGCCTGAGGCGGGCGGGAGGGTAAGAGGGCGCCGGGCTGAGGGGGAGACTCCGTGTGAGGTAGGGAGAAGGCGGACTTGGTCGCCAGGGAGGCAGCAGGCCCGGCCGCGGGGGGTGAAGTGGGTGCCCTGGCCGGGGGCAGGAATGGGAAAACCGCAGATGAACGGACCGGATAGGGATCCAGTGTGTCACTGAGGAGTGGTCAGGTCGGGTTGAGCAGGCTTAGGATTGGTGGGGCGGAAGCGAAGTGGGGCGTCCCTACTAAACCTAAGGGGAAGCCTGAGGGGCAGGATTAGGAATAGGAATTCCTGTCTGAGGGACGGAGTGGGGAACAGGCAGGTAGGTTGGGAGATTGGAGGACTCCCTGTTTAGAATGAGGGCCCAGGGCACCTGCTCCTACTGTTGCTGCCACCACCTTCGCCCTGAGGGCACCGGAGAAGCGAACAGATCTTCGCTTAATCTCCCTCCGCCCCCAGACGTGAAAACTCCATGGTCTTGTTTTCTTGTTTCACTTCGTAGTAGACCTCTTCGGTCACCTCAAGAAAACGGTTTCCCAACCTCAGATCCCGATCCCTACCTTCCATCCCCTCTCACCCAGATTATCTTCAAATACCCGAGATCATCTGCTTTCTGAAGACCACTGACTATTCGACTATCTTCTTGCACCAGAGGTAGAAGGCAGAGCACCTAGTCTGCCCCTTCCTTCTCCGGGCTGGCTTTCCAAAGCACAAGGGACCAAGTTCTTGCTTGCTACACTCTGCCTCCTGTCCGGCTGCCTAAGGGTTAGGGGTCATCTGGGGACACTACTTCCACAGATTGCACCTTCTGAGGGCTTGGGGAAGAATCCTCCTCCAGCTGCTGCCCCTGACAATCACCACTGGCCGCCTCCGGGTTTCTTTTTCTGTGTGTGTGTCTGTGTGTGTGTGTGTGTTTTGCCAGATGATTATTTCTGCCAGGCTAGGAGAGCACAGGAAAAATCTGCCTCTTCTTTTTCTATTGTTTACTTTGGTCAAGTTTTGAGGGCACAGTGTTTGATCCTTCTTCAGGTACCTGCTTCTGGCAAGGTACAGAGAATATTTGTTAGCTATTATTACTTCCTTCTTTTCATTTGATCCACTTTCTCAGGATATGAAGCAAACTCTTTTGAGCTAACCTTCCCATTGTTGGGTCCTTCTCCCAGGTATGTGTGTTTGGCTTGTAAGAAAGAGGCAAGGGTTTCCTGCCAGCTGATTCTACTTAATTCTGATCCCAGTAATTGGCTAAGTTAAAAAAAAAGAAAACAGAACTCTTGTTGCAGTTTTCAGGACTTTAGCACCATTCTCTTTGAACCATGATTTAGACTGAGATTTTTCCTGAATTACTAGGTTGAATTTATAATTAAAATTTCCATGATTTTTCGTGAATTACTAGTTTTAATTAATCATTTTTTATTTAAGAATGGAAGAATATGGGCAAAGGGATCATTTATAGTGTAATTGGCAGCCTAAGTGTTGGCAAAGGAAGCACCTTACCAGTTTGTTGTTAGGTCATGTTGGCAAGCCCATACCTGGTCCAGAGGAGGTCTGTGAGGGAAGGGACTTAAAACCATGCGTTCTGAAAATAAATAATAAACAAAATCTGACACATAGGAAAGATAAAGCAACATACATAATAAACGAAAATGTTATAACATCTAAAAACAACAATAACAACAAACATGCTTTCCGAATGGGACATGTGTGGCATGGAAAAGAAACTCAAGGGTCTTCAAATGTTGTATGGGCTGTCATATAGAGCATGAAACTTTCTGTAATTCCCTAGAACGTGGAATTAGTGCCCTAGGGTGGAAACTAAGGGGAGAGATTTTGCTTCAACATAAAGAAACTTTTTATATAAAGATATAGTCTTGGAATGGGTTGACTTGAGAGGTAGAGGGCTTTCTGTCACTGAAAGTGTTGAAATAGACATAGCTCAACTAACTCACATGAATATTTTAGGTGGAATTAATTGTTTAATAGAGAACGGGGGTTGGCTTTAGTTGGCCTTTAGGTTCTTTGTAGCTTTATGAGTTGTTATAGGTAATAATGGTCTATAGTTTAGAACCAAGGCTTAGAATCAAGAGAAAACTGACAGTTAAGTCATGTGAGCTGTGAGAGAGCAAGATACTACTGTGCTGGCAGATAGCTCTGAGAAATGGGAAATGGCTTTAGTTCTTACTGTCCTCAGAAGAGGAAATTCTGAGCAGACTGCAAGGACAGTTTTGACATAGGAATCAGGGGTTGCAAGAAGAGGAGGAGTGAATGTTGGCAGCCCTTCACACATGTACCTTGGGAAAAAATGAGCTGGAGGAAGTTGTGGTCAAGTCTTTTTACCCAGCAATTGGTGGTCATCTGTCATATCTTGGAGTAAGAAAAATTGATCTTTGAAAAATATGCTGATTAATAATGAGA